>NW_028318492.1:8377500-11354350 GCF_062004578.1 Staurois parvus | reverse complement strand
AAAGAAGAATGAGAAGAATGAAAAGATTCTTCTTCTTCTTCTTCTTTTCATTCTTCTTTTCATTCTTCTTCTTCTTTTCATTCTTCTTCTTCTTCTTTTCATTCTTCTTTTCATTCTTCTCATTCTTCTTTTCATTCTTCTTTTCATTCTTCTTCTCATTCTTCTTTTCATTCTTCTTCTTCTTTTCATTCTTCTTTTCATTCTTCTCATTCTTCTTTTCATTCTTCTTTTCATTCTTCTTCTTTTCATTCTTCTTTTCATTCTTCTTCTTTTCATTCTTCTTCTTCTTCTTTTCATTCTTCTTTTCATTCTTTTCATTCTTCTCATTCTTCTTCTCATTCTTCTTTTCATTCTTCTTCTCATTCTTCTTCTTCTTTTCATTCTTCTTTTCATTCTTCTCATTCTTCTTTTCATTCTTCTTTTCATTCTTCTTCTCATTCTTCTTTTCATGAAGAAGAAAAGAAGAATGAGAAGAATGAAAAGAAGAATGAAAAGAAGAAGAAGAAGAATGAAAAGAAGAATGAGAAGAAGAATGAGAAGAATGAAAAGAAGAAGGAAAAGAAGAATGAAAAGAAGAAGAAGAAGAAGAAGAAGAATGAAAAGAAGAAGAAGAATGAAAAGAAGAAGAAGAAGAATGAAAAGAAGAATGAAAAGAAGAAGAAGAATGAAAAGAAGAAGAAGAATGAAAAGAAAAAGAAAAAAAATGAAAAGAAGAATGAAAAGAAGAAGAAGAATGAAAAGAAGAAGAATGAAAAGAAGAAGAAGAAGAAGAATGAAAAGAAGAATGAGAAGAATGAAAAGAAGAAGAAGAAGAATGAAAAGAAGAAGAAGAATGAAAAGAAGAAGAAGAAGAATGAAAAGAAGAATGAAAAGAAGAAGAAGAATGAAAAGAAAAAGAAGAAGAATGAAAAGAAGAATGAAAAGAATGAAAAGATTCTTCTTCTTCTTTTCATTCTTCTTTTCATTCTTCTTCTTCTTTTCATTCTTCTTCTTCTTTTCATTCTTCTTTTCATTCTTCTCATTCTTCTTTTCATTCTTCTCATTCTTCTTTTCATTCTTCTTCTCATTCTTCTTTTCATTCTTCTTCTTCTTTTCATTCTTCTTTTCATTCTTCTTTTCATTCTTCTTCTCATTCTTCTTTTCATTCTTCTTCTTCTTTTCATTCTTCTTTTCATTCTTCTTCTCATTCTTCTTTTCATGAAGAAGAAAAGAAGAATGAGAAGAATGAAAAGAAGAATGAAAAGAAGAAGAATGAAAAGAAGAATGAGAAGAAGAATGAAAAGAAGAATGAGAAGAATGAAAAGAAGAATGAGAAGAATGAAAAGAAGAATGAAAAGAAGAAGAAGAAGAATGAAAAGAAGAAGAAGAATGAAAAGAAGAATGAAAAGAAGAAGAAGAAGAAGAAGAATGAAAAGAAGAAGAAGAATGAAAAGAAGAATGAAAAAAAGAAGAAGAAGAATGAAAAGAAGAAGAAGAATGAAAAGAAGAATGAAAAGAAGAAGAAGAATGAAAAGAAGAAGAAGAAGAATGAAAAGAAGAATGAAAAGAAGAATGAGAAGAATGAAAAGATTCTTCTTCTTCTTCTTTTCATTCTTCTTCTTCTTTTCATTCTTCTTTTCATTCTTCTCATTCTACTTTTCATTCTTCTCATTCTTCTTCTCATTCTTCTTTTCATTCTTCTTCTCATTCTTCTTTTCATTCTTCTTCTTCTTTTCATTCTTCTTTTCATTCTTCTCATTCTTCTTTTCATTCTTCTTTTCATTCTTCTTCTCATTCTTCTTTTCATGAAGAAGAAAAGAAGAATGAGAAGAATGAAAAGAAGAATGAAAAGAAGAAGAAGAATGAAAAGAAGAATGAGAAGAAGAATGAAAAGAAGAATGAAAAGAAGAATGAGAAGAATGAAAAGAAGAATGAAAAGAAGAAGTATTCCAGTACAGCAAAAAGTGTATCTGCAGAGAGCTCCGCTATTTCTGACAGTTCTCTGACAGTTCCTTCACATTTACAGCGGTTGAAACATTGTATCTGTTTCCGAATAAAAACATCTGTATCCTAAATGGAAACAAATAGATGCAATGTTTCAACCGCTGTACATGTGAAGGAACTGTCAGAGAACTGTCAGAAATAGCGGAGCTCTCTGCAGGGACACTTTTGCCGGCTGATCGGGAAAAATCCAATTCGCGCACCCGAAGTATGCTAATATTCGGATTCGCCGCGAATCGAATTGTTCCTGAAATTCGAAACGAATTCCACTTCGCCTGGTTCGATTCGCTCATCTCTAATACTGACATATGTTTGTTTGACCTGAGATTAGAGAGTTAGGAGGCTGTGGGTATTATGGTTATGCTGGGAGTGCTCAGATTTGGCTCATCCAGGTAGCCTCTACGCACAGCACAGGTCAGTCTCCTTGTTTTGCTGTTTTTTGTTTTCTTTTTATTTCTTTTCCATGAAAGGAGTGGACTCAGTATAGTTCATTTCTTTTGGAGTCAGAGGAATGGTGATGGTTGCACACTGGCTTGGGTAATGTATATTTACCCCCTTCTGTTTGAGATCGATCTGTGAGTTGGGATGTTGGGTGCTGTTTGCCAGCTTTCATAAGTGAATTATTTTGTTAGTTTGTTTTTTGTCCACTAGATGGTGTACATTGGGCATAATGAGGCACTGTTTGTGCTGTGGAGATGACTCTTGGGGGGGACGGAGAGGACATTACCCTGCCTCCCCTCAGCTGCTTCATGGCTTGGGGCCAGCACATCTCCGTGTGACATGAGCTATCTCATTATCATTGTGTGGGTGCGAGAAGCTCCTGTTTCCAGGCTGGGTGTCACGGTGTGAGGTCAGGTTCAGAGACCAGTAGCTATAGCAGCAGACCAACCAACAAGATAGGTAAACAAGCAGGTCACCCTGGGAGATGATGCAGGCTCACCTTAGGTGCGGGGTCTAAGCAATAACCGGTATTCACCAGAGCACCTGATGGTGGAGATGGATTTTGTTGCGTGTTAGTACCAGGTCGCAGTTCTCAAAATCACCCCACCAGGAAGTGAGCAAGCTAGAATCCATTAACTGATATGGCAGGTAGGGATCTAGCAGAAGCGCAGTCAGTAAACAAGCCAAGGGTCGGTAACAAGCGGTAGCAGGTTGGGATGAGGCAGAATCATAGTCAAGGAACAAGCCAAAGGTTGGTAGCGAAAGTATAGATGGCAGCAAGAGAGACAAAAGCAAGATACTGGATGGAGAAGGCACAATAATCTGGCAAACAGGAAGTGCAGAGACATGACTTAAATGAGGAAGTTCATGGGAGGAGCAAGGAGTTCAAGGTTCAGTTAGAAAACAAGGCACAAGACAGGATTGTCCAATAGATCAGGCAGAGTGTTGTCCAGCATCCCAGGTAGCTCAGTGGGAAGAGTTACTGCCAGACACAGCAGAGGTCCCAGGTTCAAGTCCAGGCCCTGACACTGGGGCTGTGGCTGGGCAGGGACATGAGGGCGATATGATCTGCCCCGCCACCACTCTGCATGCACATTGTCTGGCGGCACAATCTGATTAGAGATGGGCACCGGCTCCTTCGCGCATGCGCGGAGACATATACCCGAGCTTCTGGCATCAGACACCAGTAGGTTGGCATTACACTGTGGAGAGCTACAAATTTGCATTACATTCGTGACAAACCTGTGTCACCATTACTGACAACAGCAGAAATGGCCCGAGACTGGCATTATTTTTATACAGGATTTATATAGCGCAACAGTTTGCTCAGCACTGTACATTATAATGGGAGACAGTACACGAGACAGTACCGTAACAATACGATTAAATACACGAGGGGTTCGAGGGCCCTGCTCCTTGGAGCTTACAATCTAGGAGGGAGGGGATAGTGGTACAGGAGGAGATAGCTGTGGGGGGTGGAGTGGTAGGAAGAGTGGAGGAGTTCAGTAATTAGCTGAGGGCGGGGTAGGGTTCCCTGAAGAGATAGGTATTCAGAGTGCGCCTAAAGGCAAGTAGAGTAGGTGATAGTCTGATGGATTGGGGTAGGGAGTTCCAGAGGATGGGGGAAGCCCTGGAGAAGTCCTGGAGATGAGCATGGGAGGAGGAGACCAGGGAACTAGAGAGTAGGAGGTCTTGTGAGGAGCGGAGAGTACGTTTTGGGTGGTATTTGGATACCAGATCGGTGATGTAGTTTGGGGTAGTATTATGAACAGCTTTATAAGTCAATGTTAGCATTTTGAATTTTATCCGTTGGGCAATCGGGAGCCAGTGGAGGGATTGGCAGAGAGGGGTGGCGGATACGGAGCAGTTAGTAAGGTGGATGAGTCTGGCCGCATCGTTCAAGATAGACTGAAGCGGGGATAGCCTACGGTGGGGTAAGCCGGTGAGGAGGGAGTTACAGTAGTCAAGGCGTGATATAATGAGGGAGTGAATGAGTTGCTTAGTGGTGTCCGGGGTTAGGAACGGACGTATTTTGGAGATGTTGGGGAGGTGAAGTCTACAAGAGTTTGTCAGCGAATGGACCTGGGGCTGAAAGGACAGATTGGAGTCTAGGATGACACCTAGTATTCTGGCTTGAGGGGAGGGACTGATGGTGGTGTTGTTGGTCTTGATGGAGAAGTCGGGGGGGGGGCATGGGCTGGGGAGAAAATTAGGAGCTCAGTTTTGAAAAGATTTAGTGTGAGGAAGTGGAGTGACATCCAATCCGATATGTTGCTCAGTAGGCTTGTGATACGGGCGGAGACTGAAGGGGTGAGGTGAGGGGTAGAGAGATAGATATGCATGTCGTCGGCATAGAGCTGGTAGTTGAAGACGTGAGAGTGTATCAGTTGGCCAAGGGAGGAGGTGTAGATGGAGAAGAGAAGAGGCCCGAGGACAGAACCTTGAGGGACCCCAACAGGAAGGGGGAGTGAAGAGGAGGTGGCAGCATTATAGGTAACACTGAAGGAGCGCTGTGATAGATAGGAAGAGAGTGGAGTCCCAGGGCTAAGAGATTGTAGTTTTTTGAGGAGGAGGGGGTGGTCAACCGTGTCGAAAGCCACAGAGAGGTCAAGGAGTAGGAGCACTGAGTAGTGGCCATTAGCTTTGGCAGTGAGCAGGTCATTGGTGAGTTTGAGTAGGGCAGTTTCGGTGGAGTGTAGGGGGACGGAAGCCATACTTTAGGGGATCAAGGAGGTTGTTGTCGGTGAGGTGGGAACTCAGGCGATTACAGACTAGACGCTCTAGGAGTTTGGATGTAAATGGCAGCAGGGAGATGGGTCTAAGGTTGTTCAGGTCGGTAGGATCCAGGGAGGGTCTTTTAAGTATGGAGTGATGTGCACGTATTTTAGAGGGGAGAGGAATGTGCCAGTAGAGAGGGAAAGATTAAAGATGTGCATGAGGGAGCGTAGGATGGAGGAAGAGGGTGATCGTAGGAGTTGTGAGGGGACAGGGCCAAGGGGACAGGTGGTGAGACGGGCTTCAGAGAAGTCCTTAGTGACCTCTTCAGTGGTAGTGAGGTTGAAGGAGTGGAGTGTGGAGGGGGTTTTAGTGTGAGGAATGCTAGGTGGGGTGGAAGTCTGGGCAGTGGCGAGGTCGAAGGAGTGGAGTGTTGAGGGGGTTTTAGTGTGTGGGATGCTAGCCTCATGCTTGTGGTAAGAGGCTGTGAAACAATGTCTAGGTTTGTTAACAAAAAGGAAGCAATACATTAAGTCATATGTTCTGATAATTTCACTTGAGAAAACTATGCAGTAACAAATACAGTCAATGCAGTAATTCAATGTATGCTCCTCAATACTTTGATAGTATATCAAGACGACCCACTGCAAGACAATTTGTGCCTCTGTATCTGTTTTGGATTTGGATGGATTTCTTTGTGGGTGAGCATCCGGATGTTCACCTCACAATAAGAGTGCAGTGGCTACCTTTGGGACAATATACATGCTGTATACACAATAAGCAGTGTTGGATTACCAAACAGGCAGAGTAGGCATCCACCTATGCATCCCATGCCATTTAAGGGCCCCTATAACAACAGATCAAAATAATATTGATTTAATCTTGAAAGAAAATTACAATGAGGTTTTCTTAAATTGTTTACAAAAGATAGGAAAAATTAATCAACTCAAAGAAACAAAAACTTTACATTAAAGATTCTGTAGAGAAAATACTGTATTAATATAATGTACCCAATAACAACTTAAAGTAGATATACCATAGACATCAAGTTCACATTACAGTTTGTCTCTTAACCACTTGCCCTCCAGCAGATTTACCCCCCTTCATGACCAGGCCATTTTTTGCTGTTCAGCACTGTGCTATTTGAACTGGTAATTGCGCAGTCATGCAATGCTGTACCCAATCAAAATTTATATCCTTTTTTCACACAACTACAGCTTTCTTTTGGTGGTATTTGATCACTTCTGCGGTTTTTACGTTTTTGGCCATTAACAAACAAAGACTGGAAATTTTGAAAAAAAAAAACAATATTTTTTACTTTTGGTTATAAAAAATATCCATTAAACTTAAAGTTAGTCATACATTTAAGCCAAAATTTATTCTGATACATGTCTTTGGTAAAAAAAAATCCCAATATATGTATATTAATTGGTTTCTGTGAAAGTTATAGCATCTACAAACTATGGTATATATATTTGAATTTACACAGCTTTCACTTTCCGATTGTGAATCACATTTCTTGAAGTGCTAAAATACCAGGGCAGTACACCCCCACCCCATAGTTACCCCTTTTTGTAAAGTAGACACCCCAAATATTTTGCAGAAAGGAATGTTGAGTCCATGGAACATTTTATTTTTTGCCACAAATTTTCGAAAATGACAATTGTTTTTTTTTTTTTACACAAAGTTGTCACTTTAATGATATTTTGCTCATGCATGCCATGGGTACATGTGGAATAACACCCCAAAACACATTCTTCTACTTCTCCCGGAGTATGGACATTTTGGCAGCCTAGCTACATACAGGCTCTCAAAATCCAATGACCACCTCCAGGCTACAACCCCCGCCCCCAAATGACCCCTTTTTTTGGAAAGTAGACAATCCAAGGAATTTGATAAGAGGCAAAGTGAGTAATTTACAGATATAATTTTTGTCACAAAGTTTTGAAAAAGAAAAAAAGAAAGAAAAAATAATTTTTTGTTTTCTTTCTTCGTTTTCCAAAAAACATGTGGCAACAAATGAGATCTGCATTTGGAGGGGTTGCTTCTACTATCTTGGCATTTCAGGGTCAACATAGAAGTTTATGCCACACATCACTCACTCTTGAAGACCAAGCCTTTTCTGACATTTTTTGTTCACATGAAAAAACCTTTTTTTTTTTTTGCTAGAAAATTACTTTGAACCCCGAAACATTATATTTTTTTTTTAAAGCAGAGACCATAGAGAATAAAATGGTGGATGTTGAAATTTTTTTACATCACACATTATTTGCACAGCGTGTTTTTAATTGCAAATCTTTTGTTTGATAAAATATAAAAGATGATGTTACGCCGAGTAAATGGATACCAAACATGACATGCTTTAAAATTGTGCATGCCCGTGCAATTGCAGCAAAGTACATACATTTTTAATATTGATAGGTGATGCTTTAAAAGACTTTAAAGGTCACCAGTTTATATTTACACAAGAAATCTAGTGCTATAATTACTGCTCTCAATCTGACGTTCGCAGAGATACCTCACAAGCATGGTGCAATCTCTGTTTACATACCGACATGGGACCAAAGCTTGCTTTTGCCTTTGCACGCAAGCAGAAGAAGGGGGGCAGAAGCAATTTTTTTTATTTTATTTTTTACACTGTCCCTTTCTTTCTTTTTTTTTTTGTTCACTTTTATTGTTATCACAACGAATGTAAATATCCCATGATAGCAATAGGCAGTGACAGGTATTCTTTTCTGAGAAATATGGGGAGAATTAGACTCTAGATATCTCCTCTGCCATTAAAGCATCTGAAAACACTAAGATCGTTGTGATCAGATGCTTTCCCAATTTAAAATTGGCGCTGTTAATGTTCGGCAATATGGAAATTATGAAATGCTCATAGCTTCTGGTCTCTTAGACCAGGGGTCTCCAAACTGTGGCCCTGGGGCTGGATGTGCCCCTTTGCTTATCTTTATCCAGCCCTTGGGGCAATATTATTCCCTCTGATAAAAGGCACCATTCATCTCACTGACACCAACAATGGACCATTATTCCTTCCACTGATGCCAACATTGGGGACTATTCCTCCCATTGACACCAACAATGGGCCATTATTCCTTCCACTGATGCCAACATTGGGGACTATTTCTCCCACTGACACCAACAATGGGCCATTATTCCTCCCACTGACACTAATGATGGAGCACTATTCCCCCCACTAACACCAACGATGGGGCTCTATTCTCCCCACTGACACCAACAATGGGCCATTATTACTCCCACTTACACCAATGATGGGGCACTTTTCCCCTTACTGACACCAACAATGGGACCTAATTTCTGCTACTGACATTAACAATGGGCCATTATTCCTCCCACTGACACCAATGATGGGGCACTATTCCTCCCATTAATGCCAACACTGGGGTACTATTCCTCCCACTGACACCAAGAATGGGGTACTATTCCTCTCCCTAATACCAAAGATGGAACATTGTTTAGTCCCCCAAATACCAAAATATTTTCTACTCCCACTGGCCACAGTTCGGCCCCCCTAAAGTCTGAAAGATCGTAAACTGGCTCTTTGTATAGAAAGTTTGGACACCCCTGTCTTAGACCATAGAGATGATTGGAGCCATTCTGGTCTCTGATCAGCTCTATTTTCAGCCAGCGGAATCGCTGGCTGCACTCTCGGATTCCCCTGTGGGACAGGAGAGCCCAAGAAAACTGTGGAAGGCAGCTGGAGGGGGGGTTGTCCCTTCGCGCTGCTTGTAAAAAAAAATTCAGAAGCTAATTGGTCTCTAGGATTGCTTTTACATAAAAGCTGACCGACCAGCTGAAAACAACTATGCTAGGATGATGCATGTAGCTGCAGGCATAATCCTCTAATAACCACTCAATGTCCAGCGACGTACCAGTACATTGCTGGTCCATGTTGGGCATATATGTAACAGCAGAGAACATGGACATATGCTGAATTGGGTCTGTGGACCAAATCTTTTTTGTAATGCCCTTGTTGAGGGTTAGGCCCAAAAAAGATTTCAATTCAGAAACCGTGATAGGTTTCCATGCGATATTTCAATATTCCATTAAATTGAAATGTCCAATCTTCTGCATGCTTGATATGGCCCTAGTTGGCACACATGAAGATTTAAATCTTTCTTGATGTGAAGGTAGGTTTCTTTAAGAGAGGGTGAACACAAAGAAAAAGGAACTTCCCCTTTAAGTGATGTTGCATTTGGATGGTATCTCTTTATCACACAGAGTGAAATCTAAAATTAGTTTGAGATTAAGGAAAGGGTGGAAACAAACTTCTTCAGGGGTTAGTTCCTCTTTAAAAGTGTAGCAAACTAAAGTGATAAAGAAGTTCCATGGTGAGTAGTGCAGACTGGAACTGAAGCACTAATGTAACTTGACCTGCAGGGTGCATATGTTTCAGCAGACTCCTGTGGTTCAATGTGTTGAGAGTGTAATTAGTAGGCCACAATACAGAACTGGCCTGTTAATCTGGGCCACGGGTGTCAAACTGGTGGTCCTCCAGCTATTGCCAAACTACAAGTCTCATGAGCCATTGCAAGATTGACAGTTACAAGAATGACTCCCAAAGACAGAGGCATGATGTGACTAGTAGTTTCACAACAGCTGGAGGGCCACAAGTTTGATACCCCTGATCTAGGCCTTAGCACAATAATGCGTGAAAAAAGAATGCTAAAATGAGAAGAAAGTAACTGAACTTAGCAATGTCAGTTGCAACTTAGATGATTTGGGTATGGAGCTCTCTCACCCAATCCATGGCCTCGGTCAGGTAGCGGATAGTCTCTCTGTAGATGGGGTCCCCATGTTCTTTTGATTCCTCCATCAAAGATCACTCTAGATGACAGCACTCTGGTCCATCTGCTTGCAGGATTGGTAGTCCATTTTGTCAGCATCGTCGGTGGTCAGTGATCCCTCCTCACTCCTTCACTCTCTGCTGCCTGGCCCAGCCTGGACCTCCAGCGTCCCGCACAGCCTTCTCCTCACACCTGCTCTCCAGCTCTCACCATCCACCTCTTGTCATTGGGTTCCTGAGCTTCTGTATTTATTTGTCTCCACCCATCAGCCAGCTCCTCTGGGAAATGTAGTTTGTTAGCTTGTTATTTAGCAGTGAAGTCCTGCTATCGGCCTACAAGTCCAACAAAGCTTTTCTTCAACAGAGTCTGTAAAACTGAGCTGCAGAACACTGCCATCTTGTGTCCATTTAACATCTTGCATCCTGAAGGATAGAGCAGAATCTTGGAGGCCAAGGCAGTAGAGGTTATTGGGAAGGAGTGGGTGGTCAACAGTATCAAAGACCGAAGAGAGGTCTAGTAGTATGAGTATGGAGTAGTGGCCATTGGTTTTAGCAGTTTGTAACTCATTAGTGAGTTTTAGTAGGGCAGTTTCTGTGGAGTGCTCTGAGCGAAAGTCAGACTGTAAGGGGTCAAGAAGGTTGTTTTCAGTGAGGTAGAAGCTAAGACATTGTAGACTAAATGCTTTAAAAGTTTAGAGATGAAAAGAAGAAACAAGTTGGGTCTTAAGTTGTTGGTGGAGTTCAGTGAGGGCTTTTTATTTATGGGAGTGATCTGTGCATGCTTTAGCGGGGTGGGGAAGGTGCCAGTTGATAGGAAGAGATTGAAGATGTGAGTGAGATACATAGGATAGAAGAAGATGGTGAGCGTAGTAATTGCAAGGCAACAGGATCCAGGGGAAAATTAGACCAAAAAGAAACCAAACAAATGTATTCTACTCGGTCCAAAATGTATCCTATCAAAAAATACCTGGGTGGGAGCCATACACACATCACATAATCAGGAAAAAATAGCATCATAAAAATGGCTCCTATACCAACTCCGAATTTCTCACGACTGAACCCCTTAAACCCAGTAGTGAAAGTGAACAAGACTGGCAGATGTCCTTTGAATACTTTATTCATTCTCATAAAAAAGAAACAGTACAAACAATCAAAGGTGTCTAATAAAATAAAATGTGCACCAATCATCTTCCCCAAGGTACAAATACTGTACATAATATATAATAGTTGATATCATGTGGACTAGATCCTATGGTTTAATGAAGTAAATACTGGGCACAGTTCTAAATTAATGGACCCTCAAAATCAGAAATTGTAAATGGCTGAGTATGAAGTAAAGATCCTCTCACAATCTATTTGGGTGTGCTTCCCCTTTAAATATATAGCAATCATCTGTGGCACATAAAGTACCAATGGACAATAGATATTCCAAGATGTATGCAAATAGGTCTCCAACAGCCAAAATCTTTCTCCAACAAACATGAATGTTGTCACAGTGATCCAGAGGAGAAAATAATAGGCGAGTAATCAATCCACTTCAGATAATATATCCTTATCGCCTCTAACTTCCCTCACACAGATGTTTCAAATAGATAGACTTAGGCAATGTTGTAAAGAAAGCAAATCCTGGAATGATTTAAAGTCCATCATTTATAAGGTTATTCACTGAGGTCCAGAGGAAGAAATGGCACTTTAGTGGAGAAGACAGCATGCCATTTCGTATAAACCTCCCTCGCACATACATCCAGGGTATGTATACAAACTTATCCTTAATAAGTGGTGGAAGATTCCAGAGAAGTCTCTCATAATGCCCATAGAATATATAGAGATGATAAAGCAAAAAGTCCCAGATACTTATCAACCATCATATTTTGAGGTAAAGTAGATAGAAAATTGTTGTAAAAGTCCCAAATACTTATCAGCCATCATGTTTTGGTCCATGGCAGTTGTGTAGCATATAGCCTGACCGGTTTCGCTGGCTCCAAGCGGTTACATCAGAAGCAAGCATGGGGTTGGTATAGAGCCAGAAAGTTCATTTTTATGATGCTATTTTTTCCAGGCAATTGGTTAGGCGGGCATTTGATAAAAGTTTGGTAACCTCTTCAGTAGTAGCCAGTTCAAAAGAGGAAAGTGTTGACTGTGCTGTTAGACAAGGTATGTTAAGTGGGGAAGATATCTGTACAGTATAGGTTTCCTCACATATTGCATCAATCTTGTCTTTGAAGTGATTGGCAATCTCTTGGGCAGGGAGTGAGTTAGTAGGCAAAGAGCGTGGGGGCAAAGCAGAGAATTAAAGGTAGCAAAGAGCAGATGAGAACTGGATGACAAGGTATTAATAAGAGAGACAAAGTAGGATTGTATGGCAGCATGGAGAACCAAATCACCAATTGTATAGACAAGTTTAAAGTATATTTCAAGCAGACATTTATCATACAGCATAGCAGTGCCAATTATCAGTCATGCATAGCATGGAGATAGTACAGGTGGATTTTGCTAGCAAACATTTACCTGTAAAAAAGCAAAGACATAATGAGAAAGTGATAGCATTGGTGTTGAAACTGCAACAACACTATTTAACCACCTCACGCCCGCCATACAAGGAAATGACAGACGAGCGGTGGTTCTCTCGTTCTGGCAGGACGTCATATGACGTCCTCCCACTCTGGACACAGCGGATCAGTGGAAAGAGCCGATGATGTCGGCTCTGTCATGTGATCAGCTGTGTCCAATCACAGCTGATCGCATGTAAATAAGGAAATCCCCGTTATCTGTATTCCTCTCCTCACGAGCTGTCACGCTGACAGCTTGTGAGGAGAGCCGGTAATCAGCATTCCTCGGAGGCGACATCTACACTAATCATCAGGGCACTGATGATCAGTGCCCTGAGGATCAGTGTAGCCTCATTAGTGCCACCTGTCAGTGTCCATCAATGCCACCTGTCAGTGCCCATAAATGCCACCTGTCAGTGCCCATCAGTTCACATCAATGCCACATATCAGTGCCTACCAGTGCAACATCAACGCCACATATTAGTGCCCATCTGAGCTGCCTTTCAGTGCCACCTATCAGTGCCAGTCAGTGCCGCCTATCAGTGTCAGTGCCAGCTATCAGTATCCCTCAGTGCGGCCTGTCAGTACCCGTCAGTGCTGCCTAACAGTTCCAGTCAGTGCCACCTAACAGTTCCAGTCAGTGCCACCTTACAGTGCTGATCAGTGCCGCCTATCATTGCCACCTATCAGTGCCATATATGAGTACTGACTTTCCCTGCCCATCAGTGATGTCTGTCAATGCCCACCAGTGATGCCTGTCAATGCCCATCAGTGCCACCTACCACTGCCTCCTTATCAGTGCCCATCAGTGCTGCCTATCAGTGCCCATCACTGCAGCCTCATTAGCGTACATCAGTGAAGGAGAAAAATAACTAATTTACAAAATTTTATAACAGAAACTAAGAAAAAACTTTTTTTCAAAATTTTCTGTTTTTGGTTTGTTTAGCAAAAAATAAAAAACTCAGTGGTGATTAAATACCAGCAAAATAAATCTCTATTCGTCTCAAAAAAATGATAAAAATTTAATATGAGTACACTGTTGCATGACCGCGCAATTGTCATTGAAAGTTCGACAGCGCTGAAAGCTGAAAATTGGCCTGGGCAGGAAGGGGGTGAAAGAAACCCTCAGAAAAGGTATATGGTGTCTGTGACTTCCCCATAAGCTGAACTAAATTTATGTATTTGGCATTTTGCACAGCAAAGTAGTGGCTGGCCAGAGAGGGATTACTTTGATCCAGTTGGCAATCCTGAATGGTTATATGCAACTAAGAACCCTTGATTGTTGTAAATGTTTGCATAAATATGTAAGCATTTGCAAATTTGCAAGCATTACACTTGAATAAACTTTATCCTTTTAAATAGAACACTAAAATACCTCTCCTCAGCATAGTTTTACATTTTACTGGGCGGTATCTAGAATGGCATGGACATGCAACAGCAATAAATGCATGCAACCTGTTTTGGGCATTTTATTCATATTGTACTAATAACAAATGTATATAAAAAAATAAATAGATGAAAATGCTTGTCCCCTGCCTGTTAAGTTGATCCATTGGTTTGAATAGTTTCTGCTTGGTTAATTTATATATATATATATATATATATATATATATATATATATATATATATATATATATATATATTTTCCAGATATTTTTTTTAAACCACAAACATGATTAAAAAGCAGAAATAAGTTTAGGGGTTAAATATTGCAATCAAAAGCATAGCTTAAATAGTTCCTGTAATATTTATTTTGAAACATGTTGTGCAAACTGCTGGTTAATTGTATTGCAAAGAAAGTGTTTCAACAATGGACAATGGTATGTCATTGGTAACATTGGTGTTTCAGCAATAGTATGTCTAATAGAAAATTAGGAACAGTGATAACCATTAGTATGGAGGTAGATAAAAAACATTCAAAATATTTTTTCTAAAATTACAGGTATTGAAAAGGTGGAATTTTTATTCAACATCCTGCCCACTACATTTTTCTTCATGACAAAAGTCTACACATGGAGCTAAACAAAAAACAATATGTGAACTTCACCAGAAGCCTGGCCATAGCATAAAACTAAAAAATTATTAAAAACCAAAACAATAAAAGGAATAAAACACGCAAGGACTCGCCAGGCAGTTGTACATGTTTATTACTCGAGTTCAATGTATTTTATCCAATTGACCTCCAGAAGGTTTTACCCCCTTCATGAAAAATAAACATTTTTTTCATTATTTTTACTTTTTTTTTTTTAAATACTTTCATAAGAGTAGTTCAGTGCCACTACTCTGGGGATGAAGGGGGATCAAGGATTTTGTTTTCTTTTACACATTATGATTGCTTTTACAATGGTGATCACTCTAACAGCAATGTTTTGAACTGTCATGAATGGATTACTTTCATAACAGCTGTGATTACTAGTGATCTGTGATTGGCTACAGCTAATCACATGGTACAGGGTGCTATGACTGACCCAGGTACCATGTGATAGCTGTGGGCCAATCACAGCATCACTCTATAGAAAGCATAGTTGTTATGAATGACAATCATTCGTAACCACTTTGTTGACATTGTGATCATGTGATCACATAGCGCTGTGTCCAGTGGATCATGCACATCTGATCCAGTCTGCCTGTGCTGTCCGCCTTCAGTAAATGTACTGTGGGCGGACGGCAAGTGGCTATAATCTCTTTCATTAAAAGATTTTAAAAGAAATGTTCCGAATACATTCTACAGATATGCCATTTCTCTGGCGTAGCTTATCATTGGTAATTCCAGGACTTTTTGTCAAAACTTTGCTATCAACAGTCAACATTTGCTACCAGTATATCCAAAGTTGGTCATACACGTTGGGTTGAATGTGAGAAATAAATAGATTTCCCCCATCCGTACTAAACAGCATTGATGGATGAATATCCTGCTGCTGGCTATTCTATATTTATAAGCCTTTAGCATTCCAGTCAACTATCAAATACTATGGTGTAGCATATCCCTAATATACTATAAACCAAAAATTAATTGACCCAATAGGACTTTTAATGTACAACAACAGTACAAATAGTTGAAATATTCTGAAAACCAACTAAACTTGAATCAATGCAAGGTTAAAAAAAAGACACTTAAAAAAGAGTGCTGTCTACATGGAGCATAATAATCAGCTTAGAAGCCTCCATACGGGTCCTATGAGAACATATAAAAAGTGTGTTATTATGTCTATTAATTATACAATCAGAGATATTTATCAAAATGTATATATTGGGTTCAGAGCACTTTGACATGTTTCGTTGACAATATCACTTCTTCAGGAGGAATAAAGGAATAAAATTAATAAATCGCAACATTCCAATCTTTAGATGTGGTGGCTGCGCTAGTTTTAACTTTTTAGCCTTTTTCTCTCTGTTTTCACCTGGTGATCAGGCCAGTAATACACCTTCTGTATTAGCGTGCCTACACTCTGCATGAAGGAGCATCAGAGACACCTTTGGACAGCAGCACTCTCAGTTTAAGGAGAGGGTAATGTAGATTGCAGGTACACCAAAGTCAAAAACTGCTGTCAAATGCTAGCTAACACTTTTTAAGCAGTTACAGCAACAGTTTTTTTTTATTTTTGGGATAAAGGTTTTCCGTAAAGTAATAAAATATGTCCATTGTAAGCACCTCTGTCACTGGTCAAGGGTATGTCTCAACCTCATAACTGCTAAATGTTCAGGACAGCTTGTTCTGTTGAAAAACAACAAACTAACTGGCTGGATCACCAGATGAAAATTAAAGAAAGAAAGCCTAAAAAAGAATGCAACCATCACATCTAAGAATTAGTAAGCTGCAATATAATAAATAGGTGCTTTTGGGAGTATAAATCTTGCAAACTCTCAATGGGTTCAGAAAGAACAAATGTGTAATGTTTAAAGTGAAACTAAAGGCAATAAAAAAAACAAACATGTTATACTTACCTGCTGTGTGCAGTGGTTTTGCACAAAGCATCCCTGATTCTCCTCTTCTCAGGTCCCCTGCCGGCGCTCCTGGCCCCTCACCCCTGCCTAGTGCCCCTAGAGTGAGCATGGTTGCACCCTAGCAGGTTCGCTCCCAAGCTCCTGCTCTGAGTGTCCATTAATGCAAAGAGCCTTGGCTTTGCCCCGTCCGCTCTCTCCCCTCATTGGCTGTAATTGACAGCAGCGGGAGCCAATGGCTCCCTCTTCTGTCTCAGCCATTGAGGAGGGAGAGTCCCCTGAGAGCTGAGGCTTTCATGCACATCACTGAATCACAATGGGGCTCAGGCAAGTATTGGGGGGGGGGGTCTGCTGCACACAGAAGGTGTTTTGTATGCAGGTAAGAATTCTGGGGCCTTTACAACCACTTTAAATGTTTCAGTATCTTAATCAGATGACACATTATCTCCAACTAGAGGGTGCATGCTCCTTACCTAAATAGTAGTACAGGTAATATAATGTCCTACAGTGCTGTGTATGAGGTTGCTAACAAATCCACCTCCCTTTCTAGGATATAACCAGGACCAGAGTGAAAACTGGCCTACTAAAAATTCTGTAAAATAAGTGTAGAACGTGCCACCTTAACCACGTCCGAAAAAAACATATTATGGTATAGCTTACCACAGTGATGGCTCTAACCTGGGTCATCCTCCTTCCCGGGTGCACAGGACACACCAACTATGTTGATTCTCCTAATGTAGCTCCCATCAAGTGCCTCCTCCCACCACGCCTTGGAACTATGCCCATTAGTGCGCCAAAATGATGCCATGCGCACAAGATGTAACATCATCAGGTAACTACGGTGTATCGCACAGGATGTTCATTATTACATCCTAAAAGCCCACACCCACAGCTGGAAAACCCAAACAGTGACTGCAGTTGTGTCGCAGCACTCAGTAGAAAGGTCAGTGTCAAATGATGTGAAATATTTAATGTCAAATGTGTTTGCACTGTAATTGATGTTTATCACTGGATTCTCCACCAGAGCTGCTGGGTCTAAAAGCTGAATCTAGCTAAAGAAATTGTTTCACTAATGAACAACTTCTTGGCCATGGTTCTGTCCTTATTATGATCCATCTTCCTGTATAAACAATATTTTAAATGTAATTGTACAATATGCTTCTTATAGAACCACACCCATTTAAAATGAATGCCCCACCCAAATTAAAGTATATTCTCTGCCCACAGTTGCTTGTTGGATGCACAGCAAAAAAAAAGTTGTTCCTGGAGGTTTCTTTGAAATGCTGCCACCTATGCCCATACTTGTTATCAACTGATCATACATGCAACATTTTTCACAGCTAGGTTATTTTTGTTAGCTGATAGCGGTCTGAGCATGTGATCTTTGATATACTAAGCACTCAGTGTGGCTGTAAAGTCACAAAACTATAAACAAAAATAAGGGACAGAGCGCCTTCTCCTTATGAAAGATAACTTTATTCATTGGAACAGCAACAGAAAAAAAAATAATAATAAAATAAATTACGAGAATAAAACCTATATAGGTCATCCATATAGTGAACTTGGTCTACAGTTCAGGTTATTAGAGATGACAAGGGGGCACTCTTTACATTTGGAGAAAAAGAGATTGACCCTCCACATATGGAAAGGCCATAAAAGTAAACGTTGTGAAAATGTGGAATACACTCCCTCAAGAACTAGTAATGGCCAGCTCAGTAGTTTGTTTAAAAAATGCACAATATACAACTAGATACTAAGATTCAGGGTTTGTTCATCCAATATATCCAATTTCCTCCTGGGGGATCAGGATGAATTTTTCCCCTGCTAGAAAAAAATTGGACCATGCTTTATTAGCTTTTTTTTGCCTTCCTCTGTATCAACTGTGGGTATAGAATTGTGTATATCACGGGTGTCAAACTGGCGGCCTTCCACCTGTTGCAAAACCACAAGTCCCATGAGGCATTGCAAGATTGACAGTTACAAGCATGACTCCCAAAGGCAGAGGCATGATGGGACTTGTAGTTTCACAACAGCTGGAGGGCCGCCAGTTTGACACCCCTGGTGTACAGTTGTGTTCAAAATAATAGCAGTCAGACATCACTAACCTGATCAATCACTGTTTTTGGCAGAAATGATATTTCTACATGGCAAATAATTTACTAGCAGGTGTAGTAGAGTAATAGAAATCCAATAGATCCAACAGTCATGACATGCATGCTGCTGATTCTGTGTAATTGAATCACTAATTAAAAGGGGCATGTTCAAAATAATAGCAGTGTGGAGTTCTATTAGTGAGGTCATTCATTCTTTGAAAAACAGGTGGCAATTATTGCCCTTATTTAAGGAAGGAAGGAAGGCAGCAAATGTTGTACATGGTGGTTACTGTGCATTTCTCTCTGAAATTATGAGGAAAATGGGTCGTTCCAGACATTGTTCAGAAGAACAGCGTAACTTGATTAAAAAGTTGATTGGAGAGGGGAAAACATATAAAGAAGTGCAGAAAATTATAGGCTGCTCAGCTAAAATGATCGCAAATGCTTTAAAATGGCAACCAAAACCTGAAAGACGTGGAAGAAAGCGAAAAACTACCATTCGAATGGATAGAAGAATAGCCAAAATGGCAAGGACTCAGCCAACAATCAGCTCCAGGAAGATCAAAGAAGGTCTAAAGTTACCTGTGAGTACTGTTACAATTAGAAGATGCCTATGTGAAACCAAGCTATCTGCAAGAAGCCCCCGCAAAGTCCCACTGTTGAAAAAAAGACGTGCTGAAGAGGTTACAATTTGCCAAAGAGCACACTGACATGCCTAAAGAGAAATGGCGCAACATTTTGTGGACTGATGAAAGTAAGATTGTTCTTTTTGGGTCTAGTGGCCGGAGACAGTTTGTCAGACGAACCCAAACACTGAATTCAAGCCACAGTACACTGTGAAGACAGTGAAGCATGTTGCGCAAGCATCATGATATGGGGATGTTTCTCATACTACGGTGTTGGGCCTATTTATCCCATACCAGGGATCATGGATCAGTTTGAATACATCAGAATATTTGAAGAGGTCATGCTGCCTTATGCTGAAGAGAAAATACTCTTGAAATGGGTGTTCCAACAAGACAACAACTCCAAACACACCAGCAAACATGCAACATCTTGGTTCCAGACCAACAAGATTGACGTTATGGAGTGGCCAGCCCAATCCCCAGATCTTAATCCAATAGAAAACTTGTGGGGTGACATCAAAAATGCAGTTTAATTACGCAATTAACCCTTCACACTGCCACTACCTCCTTTCTGTACAGAGAAAGAGGAAACTCGGCAATATCAGCAATAACACTATGATGTTTGAATAATCGTTTGCATACACAATGTCACCGCAGACAGATGTATACAGATGTTTAAAAACACACAGTAGCACTCTTCAAAAGCAGGGATTCTTAGTTTGCATTAAAGAGCTTTAGAAACAGTTCAACACTTTCAGAAAGTAAGATTTATTACTAAAAGGTCAAAAGGGTGAAAACAAAATATTTACAGAAAAAGATGTAGCCAATATATATATATAAATATACAGAGAGCAATAACACAGCAAAGAGATAACAGAAAGAAGTCTAGAGAGATAAAGTACTTGCCGTTAGCCTTGGTTTAGCAGATCAAGTTTCCTGAGCAAAAGGGTCTTTATCTCCCAAAGTTGGTTCCTGGTGTTAAAAGGGAGAATTCTTCAACTTAGCTCAACTCAACTTAACTCAGCCTAAGCATAACAGCTTTTCTAGGAACTCTGCAGGGTGTCTCCCTGAAGCAGAGAACCAATCGCCTCATTTGGAGAGGGAGTTGTAGGCGGAGACCCCAGCTAGAACCAAAATCCTTCCCAGCTTATATCATGACCCATAACTTACCCTTGGTGCATTTAGCAGCCTAGCCACTAGTAGATTAATAAGCAGAAGCATCTGCTGAACGTCTAGATATGAAATATGACATACCTGCTTGGGGCGGTTAAGGAGATATCATTTTCTGCTCTCCTGTAGATTCCAGCTAGGAGGTGTAATATATCAGGCGACTTGTATTAACCTCCTTGGCGGTATTCCCGAGTGTAGCTCGGGGTAACATTTCAGTACCAAAAGCGGTAACCCCGAGCTACACTCGGGAATACCATGCGGCGCTGCTCCGGCATGTGTTCTTCACTTACCTTACCCAGCGCTCCCACGATGTGTCCCCTGCAGCGTCCCCGGCCATCTCCTCCGGCCGATGCCGGCATCCGGCTTCTGTGTCCTGTCCCTGTGACATCGGGACGTACGGGCGCCGCCGCCGGCGGCGGCGGGAAATTTAAAAATTTTAAAAAATGTCATTTTTTTTTTTTTCATTTTACACAGTAAAACATTGCTGTTTCAACCTATTTCACATACATATTGTCCCTAGTGCTTTGTCCTGCGCCCTGCCTGCATTTTGTCTGTTCTTTCTGCCTGGAAACTGAGAAATGTCCATGGCGTCCAAAAAGTGTCCCTTTAGGTCAAAAGCGGTTTAGATCAGCTAGAGAACAGCGATAGTAAATCAGAACCACTTACAGAATTGAGTGATAATGATTCGTGGGGGAAATTCGTCATCAGAAACTGAAAATGATTTTGCGACTGAGCTCAACAATGTGCGAACTTGGCGCTCTATTTCACATTTCAGTGTTTTTGGTTTGATTATATTATTGAATTAAATTTTTTATTATTTTTATATTATTTTTATGATTATTTATTAAATTATAATTTATGATTTTGTGTTTCAAATTTTATCCTACCCGGGATGTTTACTAGACTCTTGTTCGGACAGATTTCAGTGAGTTTTTCCTAAAAATTACAGCCTACAATAAAAAAAATACATATTTCCATGCAAAAAAATGGTACCGCTTTCAGCACCAAAAATCTGAAATAATCATACCGCCAGGGAGGTTAAAGTGACCGATCTGAATATATGCCTGGTTTTTATGTAAGTCTTCCATATCTCCAGATATAAAATTATATGGAAAAGTGGATTTTTAAATGTGAGTCTGTTTTACGACTACCTGGAATGTCTTTGAAGCTCAGTGAAGGACTGGTTTTTTGGCTTTACGATATCCCAGATTGAGAAGCTAACAGACATCCAGGCACCAGCTAGGTTGGCATTTATAACCAGGGAGCTCTCCCACTGGGGCCTGTTGCCTTTTAAACTCAGCATACACACACAGACCACATTCCTGAGGGAGGGGGAAAATTGGAGGAGGGAGACTGATTTGGGAGTAGAAATGATACAAGATGGAGGATCCTTAGCAAGATGGGTGACCACGTCCATCTCTGTATGCACAATTGTTACAGGAGGGACTTGAATTTATTACTCTAAACATATGTTATATTGCCAAAAGTATTGGGCCAGCCCTCTAAATCATTGGATTCACGTGTTCCAACCACCTCCATGGCCACAGGTATATAAAATCAAGCCTTTAGGCATGCAGACTGCTTCTACAAACATTTGTAAATGAATGGGTCACTCTCAGGAGCTGAGTGAATTCAAGCGTGGTACCTTGATAGGTTGCCACCTCTGCAATAAGTCCATCTGTGAAATTTCCTTGCTACTAAATATTCTTTGATCACCATGTTCAATGCAAAGCGTCGGATGCAGTGGTGTAAAGCATACCGCCACTAGACTCTGGAGCAGTGGAGACACGTTCTCTGGAGTGACAATTCATGCTTCTCTGTGTGGCAATCTGATGGACATGTCTGAGTTTGGCGGTTGCCAGGAGAACGGTACTTGTCTGACTGCATTGTGCCAAGTGTAAAGTTTGGTGGAAGGGGCATTATGGAGTGGGGTTGTTTATCACAGTTTGGGCTTAGCCCTTTAGTTGCAGTGAAGGGATCTCCTAAGGCGTCATCATACCAATACAATTTGGACAATTTCATGCTCCCAACTTCGTGGGAACATTTTGGGGATGGCCCTTTCCTGTTTCAAAATGACTGAGCACCAGTGCACAAAGAAAGGTCCATAAAGACATGGATGAGTGAGTTCCTATAGACACATTCCTAAACCTTGTGGAAAGCCTTCCCAGAAGAGTTGAAGCTGTTATAGCTGCAAAGGGTGGACTAACTCAATATTAAACTCTATGGACTAACATTGGGATGCCATTAAAATTCATGTGCGTGTAAAGGCAGGCATGCTAATTCTTTTGGCAACATAGTGTATTTCTCCGTTGTACGTTAGGTAGAGTAGTGTTCAATTCTGTGTTTAATACTTTGGCTGCCAGAGCCATTTTGTTTATTTTGTGCACGCATATAAAAAGGCACATTTTGAAAACACACCTATAAACCCCAAACCTTTAATATTTTGTGAGAGCAGAGACCCTGTAGGTATTTGTAATGGTAGTTGTAATTTGTTATGTAAAATTATATTTGTGCTACTGTTTATCAAATTTGTATTTTCAGAAACACAACATAATCCCATTTTCTTTTTTGCAAAATGTAACAGGAGATTGTGCTGAGTAAATAGATACTAAATATGTCAGTGCCCTGATGATCAGTGTACATGTCCCCTCTGAGGAATGCCGATTATCGGCTCTCCTCTCCTTACGAGCTGTCAGTGTGACAGCTCGTGAGGAGAGAAATGCCGATAACCAGCATTTCCTTATTTACATGCGATCAGCTTTGATTGGACAAAGCTGATCACATGACCAAGCCGACGTCTTCATCTCTTTCCATTGATCGGTGATCCGCTGTGTCCGAGCTGCGCGTCCCCGGAGCCGCGCACGTGCGGTTAGAGTGGGAGGACGTCATATGACATAGCAGATGATTGCTAAAAAAAATAGAATAAATGATTTACTATAGAGTAAAGCCCCGTACACACAGGCCGAATATCAGGTGGTATAAACGAGAATCAGCCAACATTCAGCCTGTGTGTGCAGCAGCCGGTCTGATAGAAGCTGAACATTTGTCCAGCTTCTGTTGAAGGGGCATGAACAGAAAAGTTCTGTCGATCAGCTTCTGATCAGCTCTCTCAGCCAATGGCTGAGAGCATCAACCCGTGTATTCTGGCCAAGGGGGGCAGTCCCCCTCTCAGAACACAATAGCACAGGGAAAGAGATCGCTGTAGTAACAACGCTTGTGTTAATACAGCAATCTGTCAGTTTTATGAGTGTGAACTAGGCTTAAGATACACAAAAAGCATGCAGTAGAATCATTTGCACTTGAACGGAGCATTGTGATTGTGGGGATTGATTGAGAGAAATTGATGGACAGTAGGATCCCACCCCACCCCTGCTACAGCCAAAATAGATTTACACTTAGGAAACTTTGCATGTTTTCTAATTCCCAGCAGGCATGCAATAAACCTAATATAAAAAGCAACAATAATTATTTTTATTTAGTTTACAAACTAAAACTTTTCAATAAAAATCATCTGTTTTAGAAAAAAGCAGACAAGTATATGAGAATGCTCTTTATATATATGTATAACCAGTGATGTTTATGTTTCACAATAGACTTTATAATACATGATTAAAGCTAAAAATGCATATTTCCATTATTTAAACCATGAACATTATTTTTCTCAAGCTAATGTGAATATATATACTGTATATACAGTTTAACTATACGAAAAAGAAACATATTAAAACTAAAAAGCAAAAATTATGTCACTTTAATTTGCATGTTGCATTTAAACAATATAAAATGCATAATTTGTATTGAAAATACTGTTAAACACAATAAGCTGTAAGATAATTTAAGATTACTTCGCAGGGACCCATTTGCTATTGTTACATGTCCCTCCAAATCCATCCTTACATTAATATTTCTAAATATTTAAACAAACTGTGTAACAAGGTCCCTTGTAACTACACAATCACTTTTAGAATTGCACTGCGTGCAGGAGATTTTCCAAATAGGCACAATGCACAATGTAGCATGCCTTGCTAGATCTATAAACTTGTATAAATGCACAAATAAAGATCACATGAGAGCATATTTATAAAACAGGTTAAACCTTTGCAAATTCCCAATATTAAATTCTTGAGATATATATACACTGCTCAAAAAAAATTAAAGGGACACTTTTTAATTAGAGTATAGCACCAAGTCAATTAAACTCCTGGGATATTGATCTGATCAGTTAAGTAGCAGAGGGTGTTGTTAACCAGTTTCAGCCGCACTAAATGGGCAACAGTAAGATGACCCCCAAAACAGGAATGGATTTATAGGTCACTGACATTTTTTTTTCCCTACTCATGTTTTCTGACTGGTTTTCACTAGTTTTGCATTTGGCTAGGGTCAGTGTCACTACTGGTAGCATGAGGCTATACCTGGACCCTACAGAGGTTGCACAGGCAGTCCAACTCCTCCAGGATGGCACATTAATATGTGCCATTGTCAGAAGGTTTGCTGTGCCTTCCAGCACAGTCTCAAGAGCATGGAGGAGATTCCAGGAGACAGGCAGTTACTCTAGGAGAGCTGGACAGGACCGTAGAAGGTCCTTAACCCATCAGCAGGACTGATATCTGCTTCTTTGTGCAAGTAGGGACAGAATGAGCACTGCCAGAGCCCTACAAAATGACCTCCAGCAAGCCACTGGTGTGAATGTCTCTGATCAAACAATCAGAAACAGACTTCATGAGAGTGGCCTGAGGGCCCGACATCCTCCAGTGGGCCCTGTGCTCACTGCCTGGCACCATAGAGCTCGATTGGCATTTGCCATTGAACACCAGAATTGTCAGGTCCACCACTGGCACCCTGTGCTTTTCTCATATGAGAGCAAGTTCAACGTGAGCACATGTGACAGATGTGAAAGGATCTGGAGAAGCCATGGAGAACATTATGCTGTCTGTAACATCATTCAGCATGACCATTTTGGTGGTGGGTCAGTGATGGTCTCGGAAGGCATATCCATGGAGGGATGTAGAGACCTCTACAGGCTAGACCAGCAATGGGCAAACTACGGCCCGCGGGCCGTATACGGCCCGGCGGACCTTTTAATCCGGCCCGCGGAGCTAGGCTCCTGCTAGGCTCCTGTCACAGTCCGCCCTGAAGACCAGTGTAGCATGAAAATCTGTCTCCAATGAGGATCTGTCCCCCTCGACGTATCTGCGCATGTGCCGGAGATCGCCGATCGGCTGCTAATGCCTGAAACTGGCACATGCGCAGATACGTCAAGGGGGACAGGTCCTCATAGGAGACAGATTTTCATGCTACACCGGAACGGCGCGGGAATACGGCGAGAGGAACGCGCGGAGCAAAGGTAAGTGAATTGACACAGGGGGGACTTGGGGACTTAATATGGGGGATGAATTAATATGGGGAATGAATTACTATAGGGGGGATGAATTACTATATGGGGGATGAATTACTATGGGGGATAAATTACTATATGGGGGATGAATTACTATATGGGGGATGAATTACTATGGGGGATGAATTACTATGTGGGGGATGAATTACTATGTGGGGGATGAATTACTATGTGGGGGATGAATTACTATAGGGATGAATTACTATAGGGGGGATGAATTACTATATGGGGGATGAATTACTATGGGGGATGAATTACTATATGGGGGATGAATTACTATAGGGGGGGAATTACTATATGGGGGATGAATTACTATGGGGGATGAATTACTATGGGGGATGAATTACTATATGGGGGATGAATTACTATGGGGGATGAATTACTATATGGGGGATTAATTACTATATGGGGGATGAATTACTATAGGGGGGATGAATTACTATATGGGGGATGAATTACTATATGGGGGATGAATTACTATGGGGGATGAATTACTATATGGGGGATGAATTACTATGTGGGGGATGAATTACTATGTGGGGGATGAATTACTATGGGGGATGAATTACTATATGGGGGATGAATTACTATGGGGGATGAATTACTATGGGGGATGACTTACTATGTGGGGGATGAATTACTATATGGGGGATGGATTACTATATGGGGGATAGATTACTATATGGGGGATGAATTACTATGGGGGATGAATTACTATGGGGGATGAATTACTATAGGGGATGAATTACTATATGGGGGATGAATTACTATGTGGGGGATGAATTACTATGGGGGATGAATTACTATATGGGGGATGAATTACTATGGGGGATGAATTACTATGGGGGATGAATTACTATATGGGGGATGAATTACTATATGGGGGATGGATTACTATATGGGGGATAGATTACTATATGGGGGATGAATTACTATGAGGGGTGAATTACTATGGGGGATGAATTACTATAGGGGATGAATTACTATATGGGGGATGAATTACTATATGGGGGATTAATTACTATGCTTACTATGGGGGAATATTACTATACTTACTATGGATGACACATACACATCATTCATCTACTCTTGGTCCGGCCCCCGGGTCCAATATATGAACCCATTGCGGCCCTCAAGTCAAAAAGTTTGCCCACCCCTGGGCTAGACAATAGCACTCTGACTGCCATTAGGTATTGAGATGAAATCCTTGGACCCACTGTCAGACCCTACGCTGTGCAGTGGGTCCTGGGTTCCTCCTGGTACACAACAATGCCCGGCCTCATGTGTTGAGAGTGTGCAGGCAGTTCCTGGAGGATGAAGGAATTTATACCACTGAATGGCCCCCACGCTCGCCTGGCCTAAATCCAATAGAAAATCTCTGGGATATTATGTTTCGGTCCATCCAATGCCACTAGATTGCACCTCACACTGTCCAGGAGCTCAGTGATGCCCTGGTCCAGATCTGGGAGGAAATAGTCCAGGACCCATCCGTCGTCTTATTAGGAGCATGCCCTGATGTTGTCAGGCATGCATACAAGCACATGGGGGCCATAAAAAATACTGACAACCATTTTGAGTTGCAGTGAAATTTCAGCAAAAGGGACTAACCTGCTGCATAATTTTTTTCACTTTGATTTTCGGGGTGTCTTTGAATTCAGTCCTCTGTAGGTTGATAACTTTAATTTACATCAAACTATGGGGCATCCTTATGTTCCTAACACATTACCTAGATATCCGGCATGATATTTTTTCCCATTGAGATCTGATGTGTTTTCAAAGTGTTCCTTTTTCAAAACCGTTTATGAATTGATCACAGGCAGACTCACTTATTCCTACTCAAGAGTTGCATTATTTGATGGTGAGTCATAAGTTTCCCATCTGCAAATTTTGGGATCATATTTTAAATCCAGTCTGCCTTTCCACTGCTTCACCTTAATGCTCTCACAAATGTGGAAATCTCAAGCCACATATTGAAATATTGCATGTAGAACAAAAGGAACAGAACATTGCACAGTCATCAAAATGTAAAATGATCATGTGACTGTACCTTTGAATCACTGCACACCTCTACTGATTCTGACATTTCTGGCATAATTCACATACCCAGTAGCAGGACTGAGCTCCAGATATGTCCTGTATATTGGTGACGTCAATAATAGTGAGAATGGAGAAATTTGCTACATGAGTCTTATGATATTAAGTGTGCTTTTTTTCTCTTGATAAACCTTGTTATAAAGACAGAAAAGAGATTATGACTGATTTAAGACAAAAAGGCTTTTCAAGGGAATTTTCCCTAGAGGCATATTTTCACCTTACAAAGAATACCAAGTCAAGTGCAAGAAAAATAAAAACTATATACTTTTTGCTTGCACTTGATTAGATGATAGAAGTCAGCAGAGCATTAACTCAATCACGAAGCTCTGGAGAAATTTCCAGCGCAAAGTGCAATTTCCCTTGCTAAGTGAACAGTCTATTTGTCTTTAGTAAATCAACCTCATTGACTCATTTTCACTACCTTGCCACTCTTATGCAGGAGGAATGCAAACTTTTAAAAGGAGGTCAAGGATGAGGAAATAGTATCGGCTGTATTAGGAAGAAAGCACTTTATTTACTTTTTAACCATACAGTTTTTCAGAGCTGGAGGATACTTTAAAAGAAAAATTCATTAAGATGTCCTTAGTGCAAATCATATGTATATCACATGCCAACCAACATGGTGCATGGTAAATGTATCTATACTAAGTGTGTTTGTGAGTAAATGAGCTGGAATTATTTTATATGAAGGATTTTGAAGGATGTTACTCAAACTAAAATATCAAGCTGTTTTATTTTATTATTATATGAGAATATGTGGAATCATTGAAAAATATCTGCATATATTTTGCACATTCCAAGCCTTTCATCCTCTGAAGCTTAGGGCATTGTTTTTCAACCAAAGTGTCATGGCATATGCGGACCCCTGATCAAGCCTGGGGACCTCTGCTGCGATGGGGGAGAGTGTGACATGCTTGGAGACCTCTGCTGTAATGGGAAAACCTGGGACATGATGGAGTGCCTCTGATGTGATGAGGGGACCTCTGATGTGATGGAAGAACATCAGACATGATGGAGAACCTCTGATGTGATGTGTGCCTCTGATGTGAAGTGTGGCTCTGATGTGATGGTGAGCCTCTGATGTGAAGGGTGGCTCTGATGTGATGGGGGGACCTCTAATGTGATAGGGAAACCTCTGATGCAAAGGAGGGCATTTCATGAAGGTGGTTGTGTGCTTTGCCCCAGTCTCAGGAATCCCATTGATAAGTAACATTTATATTTTTTTACATTTTAAACTGGGGTACCTTGAGATTTTGCATACTATTAAAGGGTGCCATGACTGTAAAAAAGGTTGAGAAACACTGGCTTGAATGGTTCTAGTTTTGTTTTGCAAGAAACGAAAAAGCAACTGCAAAGCCTAAAACTACCAGCTTCTAATCTGTAATAGGACCATAATATGTATTACATTATATTTAACAGAAAATTGTTTTGCTGCACCCACCAAATGTTTTAATGTGGGCTCCAACACTGTTCCTAGCACAGTTCAGTACTGGTGGAGTTTAATATGTTCTGGGCATTGCCGGAGACTATACACTGTAGTCTTAAATGTAGGATCTCTATGTTCTTCACAGAAAGCCAAAAGTATAACACTAGTTTTGTTTGACAGATTCATAGTGAAAACACTTTTTGTTTATCTTAGAAGTTTTCTTTGTTGAAGATGAAGTGTATGCCTCTCGGGTCCACGCTAGAGTTTCCGATGCACAGCTTACTGAGGGTTTCGGCAAGACTTTCAGGTCCACACAGAAAAACACCCACTCTGGAACTTGGAAGCAAAGAAAAAAAGTATACAGTATATTGTTTTGTACAGGGTCAGTTGGTTAGTGGCTCTACAGCTGATATTAGAATGTACATCTGAAAAAGACAATCAGTCTGTAAACAAGTTTGCCTGGATCTCCCATGTGTGCATGTTTATATCCATGCTGGTGGGAGGTCAACCTGACACCTCCAGCACTGGATTAAATATTTGGAAACAATAGTAAAGAAAAACTGTTTAAAAGGGCTGATTGCCAAGAGTGGATGACCACAGTTGCCTGCAGCTACCCACAAAAATTATTAGATTCGGTGATGAACGTCTTACAGCATTTCTAAACTCAAAAATAAAAATGTCATGTTTTGCAGCTTATCGGTAGCTAAATGTGGTGGCTGCAATTCATTTTTTTTTTTTAACTTAATTTTTATCTGGTGATTCAGCCAGTAACACACTTCTTTTCTTAATATGACTACACTCTAAAGGAGCTAAGGAGCCAGCCTTAAGTCACGTACATGTGAGGAGAACATCAGACGAATGATCTTGTTTTTTTTTGCATGCTAGTCTCATATTGAAAATGAAGAAGTTGCCAAAGTTACAAAACTTCTTGTACAACAGAATAAAAACTCAAAAGTTACACAATGTATTGTATTGTATTTTCAAACTGATCTCGTATTGTACGAGGAAAATTTGTCTCTTTCGGACGAAATCTATGTACTAACGATCAGATTAATGTACGATCGCTTCAAAAGCGGTATTTTTCGTACGATTTTCTGATAGTGTGTACTAGGCTTTAGATCGCAGTACTGTCAACCTGTGGAGAGGGTAAAGTTAGATGCAGTAACAAATTTAAATAAAATTCACTAATGAATTAATTTTTTTTTTCTTTTGGGATAAAGGTTTTACTTCAATTACTAAAAGCTGGCCACTGTAAGCATCCCTGTCAGTGTTAAATGGCTCGTCTCAACCCTCTAACTGCCACTTTTGCTAGACAGTTTTTGTCTTTTGGGCCTTTTTCACACTGACAGTCATTTCGGGTCTGCCTGTCAGTTTTTCAGGCGGACCTGATTGGACCATCCATACCTCTCTATGGAGCAGCAGGTGTCAACAGAATTGTGTCCGCTAACACCCGCTGGCATCTGATCCAATCCTGTACGCTAAAACAGACAGATGGGGATCTGTTACCCATCCATGCAGCGAGTTGGATTAGATGACAGTCGAGTGGAAACAGACAGGCGAAAACCAACGGGCTGTGTCTGTGTCAGCTCTGCAGCAGGCAGCAGAGCAGACACAGACCTGTCACCCGCTTGCTCAGCGGGGATCAGTGGACAGATCTCCCACTGAAGAAGTGGATCAACTGATGGGTCCACCCCATCTGAAAGGGGCCTTAGAGAAACAGAAACATTTCAGAATTACTGCCCAGATCACCAGGTAAAAATAAAGAAAAAAGTTAAAAAACAGAAGACGAATGTACCCACCACATTTAAGATTCGATAGGCTACAATATATTATATCTTTGCTTTTGGGTTTAGATATACTTGTCTTTGGGTACCTTTTATCATTTTAGTATTGTTTCGATTTTTTTGAATTGACTACACAATTGGGTAATATTATGTTTAATTTTTCTGTATTCTTATGTATCCTATATTAAAAAGGAGGATGATTTCACACAGGGCTTAAATGTAAGCATATGCTGATTGGTCCCCATTTATTTCAGGTTCACTTCCTCTCATTGCCTACTGCTCTACTGAAAATACCAGACACCACTAACAGCAAAGACTAGTCCATGTTGACGGAAATGGACTATATCTCTTATGTTAATTCAAGAAATTAAACTGCTATTTTTTCACAATAGAAAGCAACGAAAAAGCAATGCATGTACAATTTATAGTGAAAATGCACTTGTACTTGAATAAGAAAAAAAAAACTGCAAAAAGAGAGATGAGAGACATTGGCTCTTGCTGCAGCTGAAGGGTGGATCCAGGAACTCAGGAGAGGGATCCCTTATCTGGAGCTTTATTCCCTGCATGACCAGAGGTCTTTAAAGTTTACAGTAGATGTCCAGACCAATTTTTAGCTGTTTCAATATTCATTGGTTACCTGTGCAATAACTCTGTGACAAAGTTGCGTAACTAAAAACTTTTTACGCAGTTTAAGGGCATATAAGGTTTCAGGGTACATGGTTTCTATAACTACCTTGCACATTTATTTTTTTTTCTTGTTAGCTAATAATCGAAAAAAATTAAAAACATTTTTAAGCAATCCTCTCCACCCTACTTGTGGTCAAGAATATCGACTTCCATAGTGAACACATGACAGAGAACCACACTGATTACTTCCTGATCGTTACTCTGATACCTGCCAGTACCGAGGACTGGAGGGTCTCAAAACGAGCGGTGCGCACAGTTCTCAGTTACTGTGTTGAAATTCTCACATCATGGGGAACTGTGTCTGAGATCATTAATATATAGACCGCAAGCATCTAGTGATTATGTGAAGCAAAACATGGATAACTGAATAAACCTGCTTGCATTCGATCAAAACGGAAATGTTAGTTTAGTTTACCTTACTGTTTTGTAAGTCATACTAGCTCCATTAGGCTAAATCCAAAATACTGTCCGCATACTTAGTAGTGAGACTTACCTTGAATGTGCACTGCTAATATTCTTGAACTCATTTTCCCAATTGGGTCTTCCATACAAGGTCTTTTGCTTAAGTCCAGTGATCACATCCTTCTCTTGGTCGTGGTGCAATGAGAATGCAGTGGCCTTAAGATCAAAAAAGATCCCCATTGATTACAACCAGCTAATATTTGTAAAACGTGGCCCATGGCCAAATTTAGAGATGAGGGGCAAAAAAGGCAAAACAGAAGCAAATCATATTTTATTATGTGGACTTCTACTTGTTATGTGCAAGTTAATTTGAACAAATTAGTCTGTGGGCATGGGGAAATCAAATATAATTCCCATGTGGTATATATAACACTGCACACACTGGTTTAATATCTAAAGCAATTATTCCACCACTAAACAAAAATGAAAACACATATACCATGTAAAAAGATGCTTTATACCTACTTTTCTATTGGGTGGTGTGTTAAATCTTCACTCTAATGAAGATTTCTGGGCACTGCTGCTTATTGACACTGCTGGGTGTGTCTGATACAGTGCCCCCTGCTGAGCACTATGGTTCCTACCACTGACCACCTACATCACTAGTATTGATGTAAGAGTCAACAGGAGGATCCACAGCACTCAGGGGGAACACAATTGACACACCCAGAAGTGTTGGATAGCAGTGGTGGCCCAAGCTTTTCAGGAAAGCAAAGATCTAACACACCACCCACTGAAAAGCTAAGTCTAAAGTTTTTTAAGGCATGGCTGTGTCTTCATTTTTGTTCTGTGGTGACAGTCATTTTAACTCATTTTGACTATTTTTACTAATTAGTATATGTACTGTATATTGAATGGTCAGTTCACCCACAATAGCAGCTTCAATCTTTTGTGGATGTTATGGATCTTCTACTACTTTGTGTACTTGGTCATACATGGATTGAAATTCATCCGGTTCAGCAGGGACTCATGTAACTGACTTACGTACAACCGCCCTGTCGTATTTTACCAGCTCGATCAACGCTGTCAGCTATAGCCAGCAGTGCTAATCAGTGTATTTTGATGATGGGGAAGTCTCCCTACCATCACAATACAATAGCTCAGTGGGGGAAAGCTCAAATGTGTGGATGGAATTTAATTTTTTTTTATCTGTTCAACCCGCTGGTTGAACGAAGAAAAATGAGTCATCTGTGACTCTTGTTAGAACAATTAGGACACGGTTTGCATCAGTTTTGACAATGGCTGATAATTTAATTGAAAGGACAGGAGATAATGTCACATGGTAATGTAAAGATTTTACAATTGTATCATTTATAGCAGACCTTCAGCTAAAGACAGCATTCATCAGATCCAATTTATCTGTACAGGAGGTTTGCCTTACATATTATTCAGTGCTAATCTAAGTGGTTAGCACTTCTCTTAGGCAGTACTAGGGTTGTTGGTTCGAATCCCAACCACAGCACTACCTGCCTGGAGTTTGCATGTTCTCCCTGTGCCTATGTGGGTTTCCCCCACACACTCCGGTTTCCTCCCACACTCCAAAGACATGCTGGTAGGTTAATTGGATCCTGTCTAAATTGGCCCTAGTATGTATATGAATGTGAGTTAGGGATTTTAGATTGTAAACTCTTTGAGGGTTAGGGACTGATGTGAATGTGCAAATATACATGTAAAGTGCTGTGTAAATTGACATTGCTATATAACTACCTGTAATAATAATATTCTGTGTTATGTTGATGCCTAAACAGTGCTAAACTTGGCATAACTCAAAGCGCAGGTGTGCATACAAAACACATGTGTCTACGGGGCCTTACAAAAACTGGGGCAAAAAGAAAAACAATGGGTGCATATATCAACAATCAACATTTTGTTTCAATTTTAGTTAGGGCCCTTTCACACCTAATGCAATGGGATGCAGTTGGATGCATTTTGGACTGCACTCCAACTGCATAGACAAAATCTAAGCTATCCTATGGGCATAGTTCCCACCACTGCAGTGCAGTACAGTGCAGAAAAGTACAGCATGCTACCTTTTTCCGCACCACATACACGCAAAAATGTATGCAAACGCACTGCAATGCATCACAGTGTGCATAACAGCCCAAGGAAAGAAAGTGACCTCACAGGTTGAATGCAGATAGAAAAGTGTACCTCAACTGCATGTAAAACACGCGTCAAATGCATGCATAGGTACAAGGAAAGAATGCGCAGTTACGTGCAACCATGTTGCTCTACTCTTATAAATAATTCCCAGCCTGCTCATGGCATTTGAACAGACCCAGTCTTTTGCATGACTTACTTTACAACTTTCAAGAGTATTGGATTTTATGTTTGCAAGAAAAACATTGTTCTGATAATTTGAGTATTGGAATTGTGGTATCTGCTTTTGTTTATGTGTACATTGTGTACTTTACAAACAAGACTAATAAGATGCCTCTAAGCAAAGGAGACTTCTTGGTGGGCTGTGGGGGCAGGATAATGAAGTGCAGCTAGGAGATGTAACTGCAGAAACCTCCCTATGAATTGTCTAGAAAAGAGTCAATTAATCTCAGTTAGTTTAGGTTGTACTGAACCATTAGGAATGAATGATCATAATCACTTACATTTACATTAGCAAACTAATAAATGGAATTGCTGAAAAGAAAACTTGATAAAGTTTACCTGACTTTCATCCCATCCAGTAAGGTAGATGTTGTAGCTGAGAAAATCAGGATTGTTCTTTTCTTGCATTTGAGTCTCCAGGGATTGCAGCAAATCAGCAAACCATTCAAAAGCTTGGGTTTCTCGGCACAGCCAATAGAAATAAATCTAAAACATACGAAAAACAGCCAAGACAGAAAAAAGTTATTCTTGTAGCTTAGGTCCCTATTGTCCTGACAGACAATAAGGGGTCTTTTACTAAAGCTGGAGAGTGCAAAAATATACTCACTGCATAGAAACCAATCCATTTCCAGGTTTTATTGGCAAAGGTTAACACCTCCCCGCCCGACCTATAGCAGATTGACGGCCAAGCGGGACACTCGCCATTGTAACTGGGCGTCATATAACATCCTGTCAAAATGACCAGCTCACGCGGCCGCGGGGCTCAGCTGATGACATATCGCTACACTAGCCCGTTGCCATTTTCATGTGACCGCTGTGACCAATCACAGCAGATCACGTCAATTGTATACAATGGATGGCTTCCTGTCATGCCATCCATTGTATACAATTATGTTGTTAGCTGTGACTGGTCAAGGCAGTCACATGATACACACAGGGCCAATCACAGCCCATCTGTATCATGTGATCAGCTTTACCCAATCACAGCTAATCACAACAAAAGACTGAATGAATCAGTTTAATTCAGTAACAAAGATTGCAAATATCAATGAAATACATTGGCATTAGCAATCATAATGTGTTAAAAAAAAAAAATCCTGATCACTTGCCCAGAGTAGTTCAATCTTACTATGGTAACATTGTATTGCTTTGGTCACAGTGTGCTGAAAAATAAAATAGTAAAAAAAAGAAAAAATTTAACAAAAAATAATAGAAACATTTGAAAAAAAATATACCGTATTTTCGCTCCATAAGACGCACCTGACCATAAGACGCACCTAGGTTTTAGAGGCAGAAAACAGGAAAAAAAAAATTCTGAACTAATGGACTGCAGACATAGTACAGGAGATGACCAGAGACTGCGGACACAGTACAGGAGATGACCAGAGACTGCGGACACAGTACAGGAGATGACCAGAGACTGCGGACACAGTACAGGAGATGACCAGAGACTGCGGACACAGTACAGGAGATGACCAGAGACTGCGGACACAGTACAGGAGATGACCAGAGACTGCGGACACAGTACAGGGATGACCAGAGACTGCGGACACAGTACAGGGATGACCAGAGACTGCGGACACAGTACAGGAGATGACCAGAGACTGCGGACAGCACAGGGATGACCAGAGACTGCGGACACAGTACAGGGATGACCAGAGACTGCGGACAGCACAGGGATGACCAGAGACTGCGGACAGCACAGGGATGACCAGAGACTGCGGACAGCACAGGGATGACCAGAGACTGTGGATAGTACAGGGGATGACTACTGACCTTTGGGGAGGGGGGGGAGCAGGTACCTGAATTTGACAGATACCCGCTCCCACTTCCGCGGAGTTGTTCTTTCATCTTACCTGTTCCTCTATCCAGCCGCGCGCTGTCTTCCCGGCTTCTGTAATGGCGCTCGGCATGACAGCCGGGTGCCCAGTGCGCATGAGCGAGAAGCACTTGCGCTTTGTGATTGGTCCGGCGGCTTCTGGGATCTGTCATGTGTCCCAGGTGCCGCCTTACCATTCACAAAAAGCACCGCTTCCTGCGCATGCGCACTTGGCACCCGGCTGTCATGCCCACACTACAGAAGCTGGGAAGACCGCGCCGCTTGATAGAGGAACGGGTAAGATGAAAGAACAACTCCACGGAAGTGGGAGCAGGTATCTGTCAAATTCAGGTACCCGCTCCCCCCCCTCCCCAAAGGTCAGCAGTCATCTCTATAAGGTCCCGCTGTAGAGCTGAGCGGCCGGCCCGGTATTCTGACACGGCGGCAGTGGAAATACCGGACCGGCCGCTCCATATTCGCTCCATAAGACGCACTGACATTTTCCCCCCTTTTTTGCGGGGAAAAAAGTGCGTCTTATGGTGCGGAAAAATACAATAAGTTCAATTATTATTATTATTTTCACCAAAGAAATGTAGCGGAATACATTTTGACCAAAATTTATGAAGAAATGTTATTTATTTGCAAAAGAGAAATGACGAAAAGTGCGTTTTTTTCAAAAGGTTCAGGTGTTTTTTGTTTTATTTAGCAAAAAATAAAAAACTCAGTGGTAATTAAATACCACCAAAAGAAAGCTCTATTTGTGTGAATTTTCATATGGGTACAGTGTTGCATGACTGCGCAATTGTCATTCAAAGTGCAACAGCGCTGAAAGCTGAAAATTGTCCTGGGCAGGAAGGGGGAATAAGTGCCCGGTATTGAAGTAGTTAACTGAACAAGCTGAGTTTTTATGCTGATTGGTTTCTATGCAGAAGTGAGCCTAATTTTGCACTCTCCAGCTTTAGTAAATAAAGCCCCAAGTGCCAACATTGCCATTTTTTGTAATGATTAAAGTGTACATAAAGCCAAAACATTTTTTTAAAATTTAATTTTAGAAAGAGTAGGGAAGTATTTTATTTTTTTGTGCCTGTGTCCTATTAGAGAGATTTCTCTTTACACCCGTCCCATAAACACAAATGTAAATAAGAGGTGTGAAACCCTCTCTTAAACAATTGTCACTTTAGCAAGTGAGAAAACTTCTGGTGATAACTCAAATATTTGGACTCTTCCTCACTTCCAGTCCTGCTGACGATGTTTAAAGTAGTTGTAAACCCTTACATATACCCAGTGAAGTGACTGGCCTCAGGTGATACACAGAGATGAAACAAATTCTTCTACATAAGTTGTATCTGTTTATCTGCAACAATCTCTTCTCTACATCCATTCAAAGTGCTGCAATTATGCAGCTTGCCTGAGAGTTTAAAAAAGGGGGAGGAGAGCTGAAATTACACACTGCAATGCTCATTGAGGAGTGCTCTGAGAGTCAATTGGAGGGAAGGAACACAACTCACAGGAACAAAGCTGAGGCTGTCAATCTGCTGGAGGTCCCTCCCTTGTGACATTTTTCTCTGGGTCTCAGGAAAACTTGTCAGGAGTGATAGAGGAACAAGGTAGTAGAGAGAAATAACACTTAATGTTCTTAATTGAGACACTTACACACTACAGGAGGATATGCTTTGTTCATATTTCTTTTCTGAGGTTTACAACTTCTTTAATATCTATATATGAATAGACAGAATGAACCTCTCCATTGGGGACAAAGAGAGCAATTAAAACAGGGGTTCTAATCCTTCCCCACTCTTAAAAAATACATTTTAAAAAATGTCATTAGGTACACTTTAAAGTGACATTAAAGCTTCGAGGTTTTTTTAAATACCATAATGTTATACTTGCCTGCTCTGTGCAATGGTTTTGCACAGAGCAGCCCTAATACTCTTCTTTTTGGGTCCCTGTCAGTCCTCCTGGCTCCTCCTCCTAGAGCAGTGCCCCCAGAGAAAAACACTTGTCCTGGGGGCACATGCTCATCCCCAAGCCGCTGCTCTATGCGTCCATAAGACACATAGAGCCCCACCCCCCACTCTCTCCTCATTGGCTCACTGACTGTGATTGACAGAAGTCCTGCTTCTGCCTCAGCCAATTAGGAGGTAGAGTCCCCTTACATTAGAGGCTCTCGTGAACTTCGCTAGATCGGGGGGGGGGGCTCAGGTAAGGATTGGAAGGGACTGGGGCTGCACAAAGAAGGTTTTTTACCTAGAATGCATGAAGGTAAAAAAAACTTGAGCCTTTGGAACCACTTTACGTCTGCATTATGTAAATTTGTGATTAAAGTATGATGCTGGAGCTTTTTCAGTTGCAGTTTGCTGGCTACTACCCTTTCTTTAGTTTAGGAACATAAAGCAAAAAAAAACATATAAAATAGATTTTGTCTTGTGTTAAGCAGATGAGATAACTGGTCCTTTTAAAAATAAATGGAACCTAAATCTAGTTCAGTGCATTTAGGCAGTTCAATTCAGTTTAAACTTGACTTCTGTAGGGTAGGTTATGATATTAATGCATGGTCACTAGTCTTGGTTAAACTACAATACAAGGCATATGCAGGCTCAGACAATGCAAATACAGTTGCCTGCTATCAGCTTGCAGAATAAAACAATCAACAAATGTGGAAAGTTCTAAGCTTATGGTGAAAAAGGGCTAAGCAGAGGTTTTACGTTTGGTGAAAACCACAGCTGAAGTCATATAGCATTCTTCTGTAAACAAGTGTGGCACTGCTGTCGATCACTTCCCAAACCTCTCTATTGCTCAATGCAGCCATCAATCAACCAATATAGTGACTTTAAGAGAGCAAACCAAACTCAACTCAACAGAAGAATCCAATATTCTCATATAATTCAATAGGCTATATCTTTAAATCCACTGATTATTTGTATAAATGGTTTCGACACAAGGTGATTTCCGCATATGCTTTGTTTCATCATATGCTTAGTTTTGAATGTGTTTGAAACAAAAGGTTTATGACAGGTTTCTGTTAATGATGAGTATGGCTCTCTGGCATATTTATCTATTGTTTCTATTTCTACCATTAACAATGTCTGTATTCACTGATAGTTCTGTTTAGAGATGAGCGAATCGAAGTATCCGAAGTGGAATTCGAGTCGAATATCGGAAAAATTTTGATTCGTGCCGAATCCGAAAAACAGCCTAATTCGGACGCGCGAATCGAAATTTTTCCGAAAATGGCGGCTGACATGTGCGGCGACGGAGCGGGGATGTCGGGGAAGGCGCGCAGACAAGGCGCGCTGCCCCATAATGCATTCCTCAACGACATGTGATCGCATCAGCCAATCAGCAGCCAGCCAGCCAGCACTGTGTAATGGTCGAGGTATATATAGCGGCCATTTTGGAAATCTTCATTTGCCTGCAGTCATTGAACAGAGGCAGACCGCTCTGTACTAGGGACAGGGACAGAGTTAGGGCCACAGAAACGAGAATTGGGGACAGAGAGAAGTTACTTAGGGACAGAGAACCATTACTCAGGGACACAGACTTGTTAATGAGGGCCACAGAATCGTTATTTAGGGACAAAGAAACGCTAGTTAGGGCCACAGAATTCATACTCAGGGACAGACAGAATTTTCACTCAGTGCCAGAGAATTGTTACTTAGGGCCACAGAAACGTTATTAGGGCCACAGAATTTTTACTCAGGGACAGACAGAATTGTTACTGAGTGCCAGAGAATTGTTACTCAGGGACAGACAGAATTGTTACTGAGTGCCAGAGAATTCTTACTCAGGGCCACAGAATTCATTCTCAGGGACAGACAGAATTGTTACTCAGGGACAGACAGAATTGTTACTGAGTGCCAGAGAATTGTTACTCAGGGACAGACAGAATTGTTACTGAGTGCCAGAGAATTGTTACTCAGGGACAGACAGAATTGTTACTGAGTGCCAGAGAATTGTTACTCAGGGACAGACAGAATTGTTACTGAGTGCCAGAGAATTGTTACTCGCACAGACACAAAATTGTTACTTGCACAGACACAGAATTGTTACTCGCACAGACAGAATTGTTACTCAGGGCCACAGAATTCATACTCAGGGACAGACAGAATTGTTACTGAGTGCCAGAGAATTGTTACTCAGGGACAGACAGAATTGTTACTGAGTGCCAGAGAATTGTTACTCAGGGACAGACAGAATTGTTACTGAGTGCCAGAGAATTGTTACTCAGGGACAGACAGAATTGTTACTGAGTGCCAGAGAATTGTTACTCAGGGACAGACAGAATTGTTACTGAGTGCCAGAGAATTGTTACTCAGGGACAGACAGAATTGTTACTGAGTGCCAGAGAATTGTTACTCGCACAGACACAAAATTGTTACTTGCACAGACACAGAATTGTTACTCGCACAGACAGAATTGTTACTCAGGGCCACAGAATTCATACTCAGGGACAGATAGAATTGTTACTGAGTGCCAGAGAATTGTTACTCAGGGACAGACAGAATTGTTACTGAGTGCCAGAGAATTGTTACTCAGGGACAGACAGAATTGTTACTGAGTGCCAGAGAATTGTTACTCAGGGACAGACAGAATTGTTACTGAGTGCCAGAGAATTGTTACTCGCACAGACACAAAATTGTTACTTGCACAGACACAGAATTGTTACTCGCACAGACACAGAATTGTTACTCAGGGCCACAGAATTCATACTCAGGGACAGACAGAATTGTTACTGAGTGCCAGAGAATTGTTACTCAGGGACAGACAGAATTGTTACTGAGTGCCAGAGAATTGTTACTCAGGGACAGACAGAATTGTTACTGAGTGCCAGAGAATTGTTACTCGCACAGACACAAAATTGTTACTTGCACAGACACAGAATTGTTACTCGCACAGACACAGAATTGTTACTCAGGGCCACAGAATTCATACTCAGGGACAGACAGAATTGTTACTGAGTGCCAGAGAATTGTTACTCAGGGACAGACAGAATTGTTACTGAGTGCCAGAGAATTGTTACTCAGGGACAGACAGAATTGTTACTGAGTGCCAGAGAATTGTTACTCGCACAGACACAAAATTGTTACTTGCACAGACACAGAATTGTTACTCGCACAGACACAGAATTGTTACTGAGTGCCAGAGAATTGTTACTCAGGGACAGACAGAATTGTTACTGAGTGCCAGAGAATTGTTACTCAGGGACAGACAGAATTGTTACTGAGTGCCAGAGAATTGTTACTCAGGGACAGACAGAATTGTTACTGAGTGCCAGAGAATTGTTACTCGCACAGACACAAAATTGTTACTTGCACAGACACAGAATTGTTACTCGCACAGACACAGAATTGTTACTCAGGGCCACAGAATTCATACTCAGGGACAGACAGAATTGTTACTGAGTGCCAGAGAATTGTTACTCAGGGACAGACAGAATTGTTACTGAGTGCCAGAGAATTGTTACTCAGGGACAGACAGAATTGTTACTGAGTGCCAGAGAATTGTTACTCGCACAGACACAAAATTGTTACTTGCACAGACACAGAATTGTTACTCGCACAGACACAGAATTGTTACTCAGGGCCACAGAATTCATACTCAGGGACAGACAGAATTGTTACTGAGTGCCAGAGAATTGTTACTTAGGGACAGACAGAATTGTTACTGAGTGCCAGAGAATTGTTACTCAGGGACAGACAGAATTGTTACTGAGTGCCAGAGAATTGTTACTCGCACAGACACAAAATTGTTACTTGCACAGACACAGAATTGTTACTCGCACAGACACAGAATTGTTACTCAGGGCCACAGAATTCATACTCAGGGACAGACAGAATTGTTACTGAGTGCCAGAGAATTGTTACTCAGGGACAGACAGAATTGTTACTGAGTGCCAGAGAATTGTTACTCAGGGACAGACAGAATTGTTACTGAGTGCCAGAGAATTGTTACTCGCACAGACACAAAATTGTTACTTGCACAGACACAGAATTGTTACTCGCACAGACACAGAATTGTTACTCAGGGCCACAGAATTCATACTCAGGGACAGACAGAATTGTTACTGAGTGCCAGAGAATTGTTACTCAGGGACAGACAGAATTGTTACTGAGTGCCAGAGAATTGTTACTCAGGGACAGACAGAATTGTTACTGAGTGCCAGAGAATTGTTACTCGCACAGACACAAAATTGTTACTTGCACAGACACAGAATTGTTACTCGCACAGACACAGAATTGTTACTCAGGGCCACAGAATTCATACTCAGGGACAGACAGAATTGTTACTGAGTGCCAGAGAATTGTTACTCAGGGACAGACAGAATTGTTACTGAGTGCCAGAGAATTGTTACTCGCACAGACACAAAATTGTTACTTGCACAGACACAGAATTGTTACTCGCACAGACACAGAATTGTTACTCAGGGCCACAGAATTCATACTCAGGGACAGACAGAATTGTTACTGAGTGCCAGAGAATTGTTACTCAGGGACAGACAGAATTGTTACTGAGTGCCAGAGAATTGTTACTCAGGGACAGACAGAATTGTTACTGAGTGCCAGAGAATTGTTACTCGCACAGACACAAAATTGTTACTTGCACAGACACAGAATTGTTACTCGCACAGACACAGAATTGTTACTCGCACAGACACAGAATTGTTACTCAGGGCCACAGAATTCATACTCAGGGACAGACAGAATTGTTACTGAGTGCCAGAGAATTGTTACTCAGGGACACCTAATCGTTGAATTAAATAGTATGTCAGACAACATGCAGAGGAGTGGCAGAGGAGGCAATGTTTTAGGAGCGAGCAGACGTGGCAGCAGAGGAAGGGGTCGAGGCAGCAGTATTCGCAGCCAGAGGCCAGTGCTCCCGGTGTCATCCAGCGGTCGTGTCTCCACCGACAACCCTGCCGTCATTGATTGGTTGGCTCGGTCGTCTTCCTCTTCCCAGGTCACCTCTGACACCTACAGCCAACGGTCGGTGGGTACGTCAGACACAACCGTTAGTTGGCATGGCCCGGGAGCAAGCCCACTGAAATCACGTGTCCTCTACCTGCCCCTGTCCTTTGCTGTTCCCTCACCAAGCGAAGTATCGCATGCTGTGGGCTCAGCCCCACTGTACAGTGAGGAAGAGCTAACAGAGGGCGGTCAGGAACGGGGGGAGACATCGGCCTTTTCAGCAGCCAAGCGAACAAGTACTGGCGAGGAGAGTGGCTCGGTAGCCGGTCTAGAGACAGGTCTGTCTCCTGACCCAGACGCAGCCGAGGGGGCTAGTAGTGAGGCGGAGACCCTACTTGATGATGAGGAGGTTGATCGCACTTGGCAGCCTCGTCGTCATCAGGCAATTTCTTCCGCATCATCAGGAGAAGAGGGTGGCAGCTTGGCAGCGAGCAAAACAGTCGGTGGGTTGCCCAGGAGACAGCAGCAGGGTCGCATCAGTGTCAGTGGAGCCAAACGTCCACGGAGTAGAGCACCAGCTCCACTGCAGCCTACCACCACGGCCAGTAGTGGTGCCGGTGCGCACGGAGGAAGTAGCAGTCAGCCAGTGAAGAGTAGCGGGGGCAAAGTTTCCTACTCGGTGGTGTGGCAATTTTTCCTCAAGCCGCCCGAGGAAGTAAACGTAGCCGTATGTCGACTATGTGGCCAGAAATGCAAGCGTGGCCAGGGGGCCCATGTTGGGACTACAGCGTTGCGTCAGCATATGCAGCGTCACCATTCGGTGGCCTGGGAAAACCGTGATAAACATACGGCGGTTCTGCCTGCCCCAGCCCCCGCTCCATCACCCGCTCCGTTACTTGCTCCGTCACCCGACGTCGTCAATCGCCCTCTATCAGCCAGTCAAGGCTCCAACACCTCTGCTGAGGGGAGTTGTCGCTCGTTGGCATCTTCCGCTCGTTCAGATGCTCCTTCTCCTGCTACTCCTCTTCTCGGATTCCGTCAACAGTCTTTCTTGGAATCCGTATCCAAGAGACAACAGTTTGCGAGCACGCACCCGACGGTGCAAAAGCTGAACGTCCTCCTGTCCAAGTTGCTGGTGCTGCAGTCCCTCCCTTTCCAACTGGTGGACTCAGCACCTTTCCGAGAAATGATGGCTTGTGCCGCGCCGCGGTGGAGAGTGCCAAGCCGTCATTTCTTTGCCCAAAAGGCAGTGCCAGCCCTGCATTCACATGTAGAAGAGATGGTGGGCCAGTCTTTGAGCATGTCGGTCTCTGCCAAAGTGCACGGCAGCGCCGACGTGTGGAGCTGTAACTACGGTCAGGGACAGTACATGTCATTTACGGCCCACTGGGTGAACGTGGTGCCGGCACAGCCGCACCAGCAACTTGGACAGGTCACGACGCTTTTGCCTCCACGTTTGCACGTCCTTGGTCCAGCAAGCATGTCCGCCTCTACCACCTCTTTTTCCGCCGTGTCCTCAGCCGCCACCCCCGTGCCAAGTCCCATTACCCGACCGGCATATCACATGTGCAGGGCGCAACGGTGTCACGCTGTGCTGCACCTGGTATGCCTTGGCGAACGTAGTCACACAGGGGAGGAACTGCTGAGTGTAATGAACAGAGAAATCGACAGATGGCTGTCTCCGCGCAAACTAAAAATCGGAACCATGTTGACTGACAACGGAAAGAACATGGTGTCTGCTCTGCGTCAAGGAAGGTTGTGCCATGCGCCATGCATGGCTCACGTGTTCAATCTGGTTGTCAAGCGGTTCCTAAAATCCACCATCCCACTGCAAGACATCCTTAAAATGTCACGTAAACTGTGCATGCATTTCAGCCATTCCTACACCGCAAAGAACACCCTCATTGAGCTGCAGCGGCAGAACGGAATTCCACAGCATCGCCTGATCTGCGACGTTGCAACAAGGTGGAATTCAACCCTACACATGTTAGACCGCCTTTACGAGCAGCGAAAGGCCATCACCGATTTCCTGATGTTACAAGCGGATAAAGGTACTCCCCTGTGTAACTTAGATGTCAGCCATTGGCAGCTCATGCGTGACACCTGCCGCTTGCTCAGGCCCTTTGAGGAGGCCACGCTATTCGTGAGTCGGCAGGACTATGGGATGAACGACGTCATTCCTCTGTTGCACGTCCTGGAACAAATGCTGTTAACAATGGCTGGTCAGGGTGCGGTAGACGTGGCGCACAGATCTCAACGCCACATGACCCCTGTGGGGGCAGGACAGGAAGAAGAGGAGGAGGTAGAGGAGGACATTTGTGCTCAGGAATTATTGAGTGAAATGGGTGGTTTTTCCACTCAGCGGACAGGAGTGGAGGAGCAGGAGCATCTGGCAGAGGAGGAGGAGGAGGAGACAGAGGACCCAGACGCACCGTGGCAGTATGCTGTGGAGATGGAGGCAGGGAGTCCCTCGCATTCCTTGGCACAAATGGCCCATAGCATGCTCGGTTGCTTGCGTAGCGACAGCCGAATAATAACCATCAGACAGAGGGATGACTTTTGGCTGTCCACCTTGTTGGACCCTCGCTACCGGTCCAAAATGGTGGCCTTTTTCACACCTGCTGAGAGGGAGGCCAAAATTACGTACTATAAAAACCACCTATGTAGTCAGTTGGTCTCTGCCTTTGTGCGCCAACGTCCATCCTCAGACACTGTGGGCCCTGTGCGCTCGCGTTCCGCTGGCATGGCAGCAGGGGAGGGGTGGGGTGGTAGGAGCAGTGGCAGCTCCACCAGCAGTGGCTGCCTCAGTCTGCAGTCGATGATGAGTAGCTTTCTTCACCAGCGCAGTGAGGAAACTACTAACCAGCCGCAGCAGCAGCAGCAGCAGCAGCAGCAGCATCAGGTGGACCTGGAGCAGGAGCTCAAACAACAGGCTTGGGCCTACTTGGACAGCACCCTGCCAACCGAGGTAGACAATCCCCTTGACTACTGGGCAACGAAACTTGACCTTTGGCCCCAACTAGCTGAATTTGCCCTTGAAAGGCTGTCATGCCCGGCCAGTAGCGTGGCATCGGAGCGCGTGTTTAGTGCGGCAGGAGGTATTGTAACTCCGCGGAGGACACGACTGTCCACCCAAAGTGTGGAGAGACTCACGTTTGTGAAAATGAATCAGGCGTGGATTAGTCTGGATTTCAAACCACCAGTTCCTGACACAACTGACTAAATCCGCCATGAATCATGCCTCAAACATGTGCCACTTTCAGGTCTCCTCACACTGCTGGTGTGTTTAATTTTTTGACATAGGGTGCTGGCAGATTACGGGCCTCCTATAGCTGCTGCCAGGCCCCTAATCTGCCATAGGCCCCTATATACCGCCTCCTCATGCTGCTGCTAGGTCCAGAGTCTCTCATGGGTCCCTGTACGGCCTCCCATTGCTGCTGTCTCCATCGCCACACTCTGCTGCCATGTGCCACTTTCAGGTCTCTTCACACTGCTGGTGTGTTTAATTTTTTGACATAGGGTGCAGGCAGATTACGGGCCTCACATAGCTGCTGCCAGGCCCCTAATCTGCCATGGGCCCCTATATACCGCCTCCTCATGCTGCTGCCAAGTCCAGAGTCTCTCATGGGTCCCTGTACGGCCTCCCATTGCTGCTGTCTCCATCGCCACACTCTGCTGCCATGTGCCACTTTCAGGTCTCTTCACACTGCTGGTGTGTTAAATTTTTTGACATAGGGTGCAGGCAGATTACGGGCCTCACATAGCTGCTGCCAGGCCCCTAATCTGCCATGGGCCCCTATATACCGCCTCCTCATGCTGCTGCCAAGTCCAGAGTCTCTCATGGGTCCCTGTACGGCCTCCCATTGCTGCTGTCTCCATCGCCACACTCTGCTGCCATGTGCCACTTTCAGGTCTCTTCACACTGCTGGTGTGTTAAATTTTTTGACATAGGGTGCAGGCAGATTACGGGCCTCACATAGCTGCTGCCAGGCCCCTAATCTGCCATGGGCCCCTATATACCGCCTCCTCATGCTGCTGCCAAGTCTAGAGTCTGTCATGGGTCCCTGTACGGCCTCCCATTGCTGCTGTCTCCATCGCCACACTCTGCCATGTGCCACTTTCAGGTCTCTTCACACTGCTGGTGTGTTTAATTTTTTGACATAGGGTGCTGCAAGATAACGGGCCTCACATAGCTGCTGCCAGGCCCCTAATCTGCCATGGGCCCCTATATACCGCCTCCTCATGCTGCTGCCAAGTCCAGAGTCTCTCATGGGTCCCTGTACGGCCTCCCATTGCTGCTGTCTCCATCGCCACACTCTGCTGCCATGTGCCACTTTCAGGTCTCTTCACACTGCTGGTGTGTTAAATTTTTTGACATAGGGTGCAGGCAGATTACGGGCCTCACATAGCTGCTGCCAGGCCCCTAATCTGCCATGGGCCCCTATATACCGCCTCCTCATGCTGCTGCCAAGTCTAGAGTCTCTCATGGGTCCCTGTACGGCCTCCCATTGCTGCTGTCTCCATCGCCACACTCTGCTGCCATGTGCCACTTTCAGGTCTCTTCACACTGCTGGTGTGTTAAATTTTTTGACATAGGGTGCAGGCAGATTACGGGCCTCCTATAGCTGCTGCCAGGCCCCTAATCTGCCATGGGCCCCTATATACCGCCTCCTCATGCTGCTGCCAAGTCCAGAGTCTCTCATGGGTCCCTGTACGGCCTCCCATTGCTGCTGTCTCCATCGCCACACTCTGCTGCCATGTGCCACTTTCAGGTCTCTTCACACTGCTGGTGTGTTAAATTTTTTGACATAGGGTGCAGGCAGATTACGGGCCTCACATAGCTGCTGCCAGGCCCCTAATCTGCCATGGGCCCCTATATACCGCCTCCTCATGCTGCTGCCAAGTCTAGAGTCTCTCATGGGTCCCTGTACGGCCTCCCATTGCTGCTGTCTCCATCGCCACACTCTGCTGCCATGTGCCACTTTCAGGTCTCTTCACACTGCTGGTGTGTTTAATTTTTTGACATAGGGTGCTGCAAGATAACGGGCCTCACATAGCTGCTGCCAGGCCCCTAATCTGCCATGGGCCCCTATATACCGCCTCCTCATGCTGCTGCCAAGTCCAGAGTCTCTCATGGGTCCCTGTACGGCCTCCCATTGCTGCTGTCTCCATCGCCACACTCTGCTGCCATGTGCCACTTTCAGGTCTCTTCACACTGCTGGTGTGTTAAATTTTTTGACATAGGGTGCAGGCAGATTACGGGCCTCACATAGCTGCTGCCAGGCCCCTAATCTGCCATGGGCCCCTATATACCGCCTCCTCATGCTGCTGCCAAGTCTAGAGTCTGTCATGGGTCCCTGTACGGCCTCCCATTGCTGCTGTCTCCATCGCCACACTCTGCCATGTGCCACTTTCAGGTCTCTTCACACTGCTGGTGTGTTTAATTTTTTGACATAGGGTGCTGCAAGATAACGGGCCTCACATAGCTGCTGCCAGGCCCCTAATCTGCCATGGGCCCCTATATACCGCCTCCTCATGCTGCTGCCAAGTCCAGAGTCTCTCATGGGTCCCTGTACGGCCTCCCATTGCTGCTGTCTCCATCGCCACACTCTGCTGCCATGTGCCACTTTCAGGTCTCTTCACACTGCTGGTGTGTTTAATTTTTTGACATAGGGTGCAGGCAGATTACGGGCCTCACATAGCTGCTGCCAGGCCCCTAATCTGCCATGGGCCCCTATATACCGCCTCCTCATGCTGCTGCCAAGTCCAGAGTCTCTCATGGGTCCCTGTACGGCCTCCCATTGCTGCTGTCTCCATCGCCACACTCTGCTGCCATGTGCCACTTTCAGGTCTCTTCACACTGCTGGTGTGTTTAATTTTTTGACATAGGGTGCAGGCAGATTACGGGCCTCACATAGCTGCTGCCAGGCCCCTAATCTGCCATGGGCCCCTATATACCGCCTCCTCATGCTGCTGCCAAGTCCAGAGTCTCTCATGGGTCCCTGTACGGCCTCCCATTGCTGCTGTCTCCATCGCCACACTCTGCTGCCATGTGCCACTTTCAGGTCTCTTCACACTGCTGGTGTGTTAAATTTTTTGACATAGGGTGCTGGCAGATTACGGGCCTCCCATTGCTGCTGCCAGACATGTAATCTGCCATGGGCCCCCGTACCGACTCCTCATGCTGTGACGTTGCAACAAGGTGTAATTCAACCCTACATATGTTAGACCGCCTTTACGAACAGCTAAAGGCCATCACAGATTTCCTGATGTTAAAAGCGGATAAAGGTACTCCCTGTGTAACTTAGATGTCAGCCATTGTCAGCTCATGTGTGACACCTGCGCTTGCTCAGGCCCTTTGAGGAGGCCACGCTATTCGTGAGTCGGCAGGACTATGGGATGAATGAGGTCAAATCGGCCATGGGCCCCCGTACCGCCTGTTCACGCTGATGCTGGTCCCACAGTGTGACCTGGGTCCCTGTACGGCCTCCCATTGCTTCCACTCTGCCATGTACCTCTTTGAAATCTCCTCACACTCCTGCGGTTGTCCATTTTGTCATAGGTTGCTGGCAGATTAGCGGCCTTCCATAGGTGCCGCCAGGCCCCATATCGACCATGGGCCCCCGTACCTCCTGGTCACGCTGCTGCTGAGCCCACAGTGTGACCTGGGTCCCTGTACGGCCTCCCATTGCTTCCACTCTGCCATGTGCCACTTTGAAATCTCCTCACACTCCTGCGGTTGTCCATTTTGTCATAGGTTGCTGGCAGATTACAGGCCTTCCATAGGTGCCACCAAGCCCCATATCGGCCATGGGCCCCCGTACCGCCTGGTCACGCTGCTGCTGGGCCCACAGTGTGACCTGGGTCCCTGTACCGCCTCCCATTGCTCCCACTCTGCCATGTGCCACTTTCAGGTCTCCTCACGCTCCTGCTGGTTTCCATTTTGTCATAGGTTGCTGTATGGCCTCCCATTGCTGCTGCCTCCACCGCCACACTGTGGCTCCAAACACTGGTTTTGGCCCCGTGACTGCCCAAATGAGTGAAGTGTGCGGTGATTCTAAGATCGACGGCACTCATCTGCATGTCATACTGACAGACAGTATTATTTCTCTTCCCCAGCAGACTCCAAGGGCATTTAAATTAAAGGTACAGTGTTCTGCACTAATATTAAGTCTCTCTGAAGCCTAGAAACACCCTTTTTTAAGTTAAATTCACAGCGAATTTATTCGACTCGAATCGAATATTGTCCACGAATTCGCCGAATCAGTCGAATCGAATTTTTCATTTCTTCGCTCATCTCTAGTTCTGTTAGTTACCAGTATAAAGAAAAAAAAGTAGTTTCACATTATTCTCCCAACAAATGTAATTACCTTTTTTAACCTTAGAGTTGACACATTGTTGAGGTATTTATACCAGACAGACTTCAAGACAGAAGCAAACGGAGTAACTCCAATTCCTGCTCCAACCAGCATAGCAACCTCATAGTCAAACACATCCTCACTTGCTGTTCCAAATGGACCATCTATGGAAATTCTGGGGAACAAAATCAAACACTTTATCTTCTATACTACTGCATTAGGATTTCCTTAAATATGAACTTTTTTAAAAATTACAAAAAAAAGTGCATTTAAAATATTTTGATCTGTAAAGTCTTCCTTGTGTAGAGATTCAAAAGTCCTGATACTGCTTTTGGATGTGATGTCAGCAGACTCAGAACTGTCACTCAATTGACACTCTATAGTATCAACCTTCACTCCTCCCCAAGCGGTTACATAAAAGGTTATGTTGGTAGGTCAGGGGTGAGCAGAGGAGCTTGGCCAGCACAGAGCGTATTTAGAGACTTCCAAATGAGGAGACGGCTATTACTTGCATAAAGGGAGGAGGCTGTACTAAGGCATTGACTAATCATTTTTCTAGCAAGCTCAAGGCGCATTGAAGATGAATAAAAGTCAGGAAAAGGAAAAACAGCAAGCATTAAAAATACTTTTAAAAATACTTCTAAAAAACTGCACTTTGAGCCACCTAATATCTGGTCTACTTGAGTGTGGCTTGGCTGTGTTTTCAACAGATCTGACCATCTTTTATTATGGTAAACGTACAATGTATGTTTTATGGTTGAACTAGATGGACTTGTAGGTTTTTTCAGCCAGACTAACTATGTAACTACAGTACATATACAGGAGTATATCACAAAAGCTGTGTGTGTTTGCATCGTGGGAATGCGGCAAGCATTTGGCTTGCAGTTGGCCCTATTCTTCCTTACATTAGAGCACGGGTGTCAAACTGGCGGCCTTCCAGCTGTTGCCAAACTATAAGTCCCATGAGGCAAGATTGACAGTTATAAGCATGACTCCCAAAGGCAGTGGCATGATGGGACTTGTAGTTTCGCAACATTTGGAGGGCTGCCAGTTTGACGCCCCTGCATTAGAGTTTGACAGGCTTTAAAAATTCAGCATGTAGCATTGAAATTGCAGATCATTGTGGCCGCAGCAATGTGTACCCATCCAAGTGGATCAACCACCTCTGGTCGCAAGTGTGAAAGGAGCCTAAAGCAAACCTTTGTGCCCAAATCTACATAATAAATTATAAAATTTTATAGTGAACAACTACAAGCAAATTTGAAAATTCCATAATACATTGTACAGTAACAAAATGTGAATTGATTCAGTTTCACAACACTTACTTAGGCAGCTGCCAAGCCTCCTGAGTTTCAGTCTTGTCACATCCCAAGGCTTTAAACAATCCTTCAGTCCAGTCTCCAACTATTCTAATGTGAATGCTGAAGAAGTCCTCTTCTGGGGCAGAAGTCAAAGTAAAAGGATGCCACTCTAGACTGGATACGGCAGGACACTGTACAAAGACATACTGGCCAACTTCCATTTTAAAGCCTTTCATTTTCATCTGCAGTTCATATGTCTTAAAGGGATGTGTAACAACCTAAAACAGTAGTGGATCAGTATAGTCAGTACGGTCCTTTGGTTTTTCAGAACCATAAAAAGGCCTAAAATTTTAAAACAATTCAGGACTGAACATGAAAACTGAATTTAAATAATACAATAAACCAGAATGCTTCTAAGTAAAAAAGATCCTTCATACATTTGGTGTATTTAGACATTCCGTGCACACCAGAAATTTTCGTTTCAGTGCATTTGTTCATTGAAGAATTCCATTGTGTCATATTCGTTATGTTGAACTGATTTGTTTCAGGATTTGTTTCATTTTGTGTCTTCGGCATTTGTTTTGTATATTCGTTGGTTTGGATGGATTCGAAAAATGTTGTAGTTTTTCCGGAAGACTGCTATATATCCTATATATTATCAAATCGGACAGATTTGAATCGACAGGATTCAATATTTTCAGACGCTAGTCCAGCCCACCAAGAGAAATGGCAAGTGCTGATTGGCAACATGGACTGGCGTTATGTGCATCCAAATTAATGAATGGATCAAAATTTCGGATCTATTCTAATTCGAAATAACTAACAAATTTGAAAACTGAATTAATTTCCCCATAGGCCCGAACTACTTTTGCATCATGTAAAGTTATCTGAATGAAACAAATGACACTAATGCATTTCAATCAGCATGGGCTATTTTTAATCCTTATGCTGCTAGCATTCATAAATAAATAGGAAAGTATATCATATTTACTTGTTTTAAAGATTTGTTTTACATTTCTTCAATTATTTCCTGGTTTTATTGCCTAGGCAAATTTTGTCATACATCGCAGGAGTCTTCAGGAGGAGAGAGAGGGTTCTTGGCTCAGCCTATGACTGAGCTAAGGGCAGATGGATTCCAGGAAGTAAATGATACATGAATAATCTGCTCTTACTCAAGATGGCCACGGCCAGAAAGGAAAGGATGTGTTTTTCAAAGTGATTTCTCAGCAAAATAAAGCATGTAGATAGACATGGAGGCATGGGTGAGTTTGCTTTGAATATTACAAATTAATTAAATAACATTTTAGGTTTGTGGCGCTCAGATGCAGTGCAGTTCCACTTTAATTTTGTTATAACTTTTTTTTCACTGACATTCGTTACTACATCCATTCAAAGATTCAAAAACATCCAAATCTCCGAAAATGAAATTTTTTATCTGAAAAACAAATCATAACGAAATGCACTATGTTTATTCCTCTTTACATATGTCAACAGCATAGCAAAATGCACACACTTACCTTTGTAATTACAACTTTTTGTTGTGATCTCCAAAATCGTATAAGCCTTTCAATGACATAGAGGGCCATTGGGGCTACTACCCATTTCCATGTCTAAGAAGAAAACAACTGTGGTTACATACAAGCATTTAATCCTGTAAAACATTGATTAAAAAGAAGAATAAATATTATTAAATTACTGAAAAACAATTAAAAAGGTAGGCTGTGCCCCAACCAAAACATTTGGCTGCAATAAAATGTATGGCTTTTTTTGCACATGAAAATACTTGGAAAGTGCCTAGATTTCAGTCACTGTAAAACAGTAGCACAGTTTAGTATCCATTTGTCTAGGGCCGTTTATTACCATTTTTTACCCGGCAAATATTTAATATTACTCCACGACATGTATTTCATATTATGCAATAACATCCATTCAGATAAGTAGGTTTAAAAAAACAGAAAAAGAAAACTGAACTCAACACTTTGTCAATGGTTTAGAAAGCTCTGATGTAACTGATAGTTTATCAACAGACAACAAAGAACAAAGAATGAAAGTGTACCTAATTTGGTAATTATAATAACGTAGCTGCAAGTACAGAAAATGTTCGGTGCTTTTTCATGTTTATTTGGATGAAGTCATAAGGTGAAGTATTGCATAACAAAATGATTGTTTATCACTGAAGTGCTAATTTAGGAAGTTACCTAACTACAAAGTTTTACCCAATTAAGAAATATCGCAAATCATTATTTTTATATAGCAGGTGCCTGTTTTACTTATGACTTTAAAAAAAAAGGGAACACTTTTAGGCTGGCCATACACTATACAATTTCCTGCCCAATTTTATTTAGATTTACCTTCAACTGTGTAGTGCAAGTGCCCACCTAATTGGATACAATTGAAAGTGTTGTTTAGGTTTGACCTCATATTATATGTTTTTTGGTAAATCTAAAGCATTTTCTAAAGAAAATTGTTTAGTGTATGGCCAGCCTTAGGGCCGGTTCACACTATAGAAACACAGTCCAGATGCATTCCGGATGCGTTTTTGCATGCGTGTTTTGACGTGTTCTAGTGCGTTTTTGATTCATTTTTTGACGCATTCCAGTTAATTTTTTTATGCATTCCAGTACATTTTTCCCCCCTCTCTTTTTTTCAATTTAAATAGGGACCTGTGCATTCCAGTGTGTTCCAGTGCGTTTTTGGTGTGTTTTACCGCGTTCCAGTACAGTTCTGTGCAGAAAAAATGCCTGTTCTACTTTTTTTTTCTGCAATCGGAACTCACTGGAACTGCAAGCATTGATGTGAACTATGGCATTGACAACCATATAACCTACTTTCTGTGCATTTTGGATGCAGAAAAAACGCAACTGAAACGCATTTAGTGTGAACTGACCCTTAAAGTCCAACTAAGCTCTATGTTTAAATCAGCCAAATACATTTCAGGGGCATGTGCAAAAGGTGTGCAAGGTCTTACAGTTTATTCCAGGGTTTCTCAACCAGGGTTCCATGGAACCCTAAGGTTCCTCCAGAGGTCTATAGGGGTTCCTTCTGCAATGAGCAATTTCTGCCTCTCAGATAAGTTCCCACTGACACCATTGATCTTTTTAGATATCTGTAAGGGGGTAATTCTTCCCAATGACCACAAGTGTAAGGAGCATTCTTCTCTCCAACCACCAATGTAAGCAGCCTTCTTCCCAATGACCACAAGTGTAAGGGGCATTCTTCTCTCCGACCACCAATGTAATCAGCCTTCTTCCCAATGACCACAAGTATAAGGAGCATTCTTCTCTCCGACCACCAATGTAATCAGCCTTCTTCCCAATGATCACAAGTGTAAGGGGCATTCTTCTCTCTGACCACCAATGTAAGCAGCCTTCTTCCCAATGACCACAAGTGTAAGGGGCATTCTTCTCTTCGACCACCAATGTAATCAGCCTTCTTCCCAATGGCCACAAGTATAAGGAGCATTCTTCTCTCCGACCACCAATGTAATCAGCCTTCTTCCCAATGACCACAAGTGTAAGGAGCATTCTTCTCTCTGACCACCAATGTAATCAGCCTTCTTCCCAATGACCACAAGTGTAAGGAGCATTCTTCTCTCTGACCACCAATGTAATCAGCCTTCTTCCCAATGACCACAAGTATAAGGAGCATTCTTCTCTCTGACCACCAATGTAATCAGCCTTCTTCCCAATGACCACAAGTGTAAGGAGCATTCTTCTCTCCGACCACCAATGTAATCAGCCTTCTTCCCAATGACCACAAGTATAAGGAGCATTCTTCTCTCCGACCACCAATGTAAGTAGCCTTCTTCCCAATGACCACAAGTGTAAGGAGCATTCTTTTCACTGACCACCAATGTAAGGAGCATTCTATCCACTGACCATCACACTAATGTATCATCCGTTGCAGATCTAGAAATTTTTAGCAGGGCTTCCCTGTGCCCGTAAATTTATTTGAAGGGTTCCTCTGTGTTGAAAAGGTTGAGAAAGGCGAGTTTATTGTCTTTAGAAAGCAGCCAAAGACTGAGCAGACGTACTAAATGTAAAGCCCACTCAAACTCTCAGTTTAAATCAGCCTAATATACACTGCTGAAAAAAATTAAAGGAACACTTTTTAATCAGAGTATAGCATCAAGTCAATTAAAGTCCTGGGATATTGATCTGGTCAGTTAACTAGCAGAGGGGATTGTTAATCAGTTTCAGCTGCTTTGGTGTTAATGAAATTAACAACAGGTGCACTAGATGGGCAACAATGAGATGACCCCCAAAACAGGAATGATTTTACAGGTGGAGGCCACTGACATTTTTTTTCCCTACTCATCTTTTCTGACTGTTTTTCACTAGTATTGCATTTGGATAGGGTCAGTGTCACTACTGGTAGCATGAGGCTATACCTGCACGCTACATAGGTTGCACAGGCAGTCCATATCCTCCAAGATGGCACATCAATACGTACCATTGCCAGAAGGTTTGCTGTATCTGCCAGCACAGTCTCAAGAGCATGGAGGAGATTCCAGGAGACAGGCAGTTACTCTTAGACATGTGCAAAGCAAAACATTTTGTTTTGTTTCATTTTGATTTGAAATCTAACAAATTTTGTGTAGTTGGGTTCAGTAAATTCGTTCAGTTCGTTTTCGGAATTCGTTTCAATAATTTGTATTCAAATTCAATTTGAAAACTTTACGACCAAATGTGAAAAGTCGTTCACATTCAAAATTGGCTCTACCGAATTTTTAATTAATTCAACAAAATTCAAAAAGTTGTTCGAAATCTAAAAGATTTAAACCGAATTCGAAAAAAAAAATCAACAGAATTTGAAAAGTAAAGCTTGCCATACATGTACAGATTTTCAACTGAGAATATTAATTTCAAGAATATTCTTTTGATTTTCTAACTGTTAGTAGGGTCAAATCGATATTTGTTTTCTACACCATTGACGGAAAAATTTGAGGGCACGAAGGAAAACTTTTCTCGATCAAAATAATTTTTGGCCAGTGTATGTGGTGATTATTCAGAAATTATATTCATTTTAAAATCGAATGTTAAAAGCAAAAGACAATTTTGGAACGACATTTGTCCATTCATCGAATGTGCAAAGAATTTTCGTACGACTTTTTTGACGAATATTCTCGGCCGAAAATCTACATGTGTATGGCCAGCTTAATGCCCCATACACACAATATGAAAATGTTTGTACAAGGACCAATTGTCCGATAATTGGATCGTTAATACATAGCTTTCGATAGCTGATCAAGACAATTTTTTACGTACGATACCAAATCGTATGATTTTCGTTTATTAAGTACAGCAAACGTCCGAAAATACAATACAAATACATGACATCACTTTCGATCTTCTTTTCTTTTGGATGAGAATTTTTGTATCTTTAATAACCTTTTCACTTTTGATGTGAGACTAGCAGGCAAAAAATGATCGTTCGTCCGATATTCTCATCGTGTGCACAGAGCTTAAGGCTGGCCATACACATGTAGATTTTTGGCCGAGAATATTAGTTTCAAGAATATCCATTTGATTTTCTAATCGTTAAGCTGGCCATACACCTATAGATTTTAATTCGAGAATTTTCATTTCAAGAATATCCATTTGATATTTTAATCGTATTCTTGTTTTCATATTCGAGTTTAAATAGGAGCTCCAGTGAAAAAAAAAAATTAATAAAAGTCAGCAGCTACAAAAACTGTAGCTGCTGACTTTTAAAAAATGGACAATTACCTGTCCCTTGGTTCTGCGGTGTCCTGCACGCAGCACGTTTCACCAGCCGCCCTGTGTTCCTGGCGCTGGCATCTTCAGTGTGGGCACCCAGCTGTGATAGCTTGCGGCTTCACTGCTCACTGCGAATGCATGAGTATGCTGTGCTTTGTGAATGGTCCCATACTCTTTTGGAACCTGTCACGTGTCCCAGAATACTACGGGGAGGGAGGGGGGAGGACAATTTCTGCTTTCAATCGCCTAGGCGATCGAAGAGGAAGTAGGAGCAGATCCCTGTCAATTTCGGGCCCTGTACCCTCTGCCCGGCACCATAGAGCTCAATTGGAATTTGCGATTGAAAACCAGAATTGTCAGGTCCGCCACTGGCACCCTGTGCTTTTCACAGTTGAGAGCAGGTTCACCCTGAGCACAGGTGACAGATGTGACAGGGTCTGGAGAAGTCATGGAGAACATTATGCTGCCTGTAACATTGTTCAGCATGACAGTTTTGGTGGTGGGTCAGTGATGGTCTGGGGAGGCACATCCATGGCAGAACGCACAGACCTCTACAGGCTAGATAATGACACCTTGACATACAAACTACTGAGTACCATTTAGAGTTGCTGCAATAAAATTTCAGCAAAATTAGACTAGCCTGCTGCATCATTTTTTCACTTTGATTTTCGGAGTGTCTTTGAATTCAGTCCTCTGTAAGTTGACAATTTTCATTTCCAACAAACAATGGGGCATCCTTACGTTCCTAACACATTACCCAGTCCATATCAGTATAGATATCCGGCATAATATTTTTTGCATGCATTCACGGTGTAACGCCTATTACAGTTTGTGGTAGCAGGAGTGAAAGATCATATACCACACGTTCCCTTAAAGGGCCAGAGTCAAGTAAATAGCCACTAAAGACCAGCAGTGAACCAGCAGAAGTTGTTCAGTATCCCTAAGTGTGTATGACCTATTTGATAGGTCAAGGAAGAAGGTGAGTGTATGGTGCACCTATTCGGTGTTGGGAAACACTACAATTTAGTCGGCACGGTGGAGAAATGCAACCATTTGATTATTAAACTTTGGAGCACAATTTTTCCTTAATGTGAGTGCATACCTGAGTGCATATAATTAGTAATTTTAAAAAAAACTGTGTTGCACTACGGTGTATTTTTTGGTTTTTTTGTGCGGTTTTGGAGCCAAATGCCCAATGAAGATATAGCACATGGAAGGAACACTATATGGATCAGAAATTTGGAGGCTACTTAGTCCTTCTAAAAATGTGTTTGGCCTATTATAATTTATAGGTGAAAATTCAAGATGAGCAGGGAGTGGGGCTACAATTCAAACACGGCGCTGAATATCGCTGGATGATAGCACAACATATTTTGGATTGGACTGATATTTCATATTTTTGCAAATCTCTTTTTTTGGACTGACACTGCGTTTCTTTTAGATCTTATATTTTCACTATAATAATAATGGTTATGAAAGTGCTTACAATCGCTGCATAAAGTGCTAACAATCACTGCATATTCTTAAAAGGAATTTGGCAAATAACTGCAAATTCAAATGCAGTATTAGGCAATTAAATAGAGCCAGTAGGTTACTTGTGAGTTAAAGGTTATCATGTGTGCTAGGAAATCTGTCTTCACTTGTAGTGTATGTAAACCCTAACTGTCAATTTCTCAGTTTTGGTCCTCTAAATCAGGGGTCTCCAAACTTTCTAAACAAAGGGCCAGTTTACTGTCATTCAATCTTTCGGGGGCTGTAACCAGCAGGAGTAGAAAAAGTCCTGGGGTCAATGGCAGTACAAAATGCCCCTTACTGGTGGCAGTGGGAGGATTAGTATCACACTATTGGTATCAGTGAGAGGAATAGTGCCCTGTCCTTGATGGCAGTGGGAGGAATAGTGCCCCATCATTGGTGGCAGCGGGAGGAATAGTGCCCCATCATTGGTGCCAGTGGGAGGAATAGTGCCCCATCATTAGTATCAGTAGGAGGAATAATGCCCCATCATTGGTGGCAGCGGGAGGAATAGTGCCCCATCATTGGTGGCAGCGGGAGGAATAATGCCCCATCGTTGGTGGCAGTGGGAGGAATAATGCCCCATCGTTGGTGGCAGTGGAAAGAATAGTGCCCCATCGTTGGTGGCAGTGAGAGGAATAGTGCCCCATTGTTGGTGTCAGTGGCAGGAATTATGCCCCACTGTTGCTGACCGTGAGGGAATAATGCCCCAAGGGCCGGATTAAATAAAGCAGAGGGCCACATCCGGCCCTCGGGCCGCAGTTTGGAGACCACTGCTCTAAATATACCATTGAAAGTGTTTTGTGATGCACTTTGCGTTGTATAAGCATAAAATTCTCTTGTTGATTTTCCAGAAATTTTGTGAGCTGATAACCTCCTGTGCTCTCTGCTTGTACACAAGGAAAGGTTATGGAGATTAGGAGGGAGGAGGGAGATTCTCAGACGGTACAGCAGGGAACGGTTGAGATTCGAACCATGTAAGCACAGGCTGAATGTACCGAAGTTGATCGATCGATCAAATATATACGCTAGCAGTAATCGCTGTGTTCTCCTGGCGGAGTCATCTCCCCCCCACCAGGAGAACACAATGGCTGCATGGGAAGGATTCCCCCATCAACATTGGTGGTTGCAGGAATGAAAATTGCTCCATCTATGGCCGGCTTAAGTTCTTTGTGATGCTGCAGAAATAAAGTAGGCAGGGCTGGCATTACTGCTTTGGAATTCAGAGCCAGCAATTCACTGCGTTGTCATGTCAAAGAGGAAGTTAGGAGCACACTACAGCAGTTTTGTTAAGCACTGGCTTAAAAAGATTAAGAAACGGGAAATATACATATATTGCAGGGATGTACAAAGTTGAAATATGCTTTTAAATGACATGGCACCATGGCCTTTTTGTTGCCTTCTGCCAGGTCCAGTTAGAATACAATGCAAGAGCAGAAAACTATTAATTTCCTTTCCTCTATAGAAAAGGGTATTACTGGCTAGGCAGATATATTCCAACATGCAGTAAAATTCCAGCCTGCAACAAAAAAGGCTTGCATGGCCAGGAGAAAAAAACTAATTTACCAATGTAATATTCTTTCGTCGTCTAGTCAAGCAACTCTAATCTGTTGCATCACTTGATTTGTTTTGTGTATGACCACCTTAAAATTTTTCATACAAATGGCTGCTTACTGCAGAGAATTAAACATCTTGGGTGGTAATCTGCTCTTATTTATCCATCACGCACTTGTATGTGAAACCATCAATTTGCTTTTGATACATGTAATCTTGGTTGAAGAGTTAAAACTAGATTTAGGCATACTGTATATGAGCAAATCTGTTAAAGATCTACTCATCAAACACAAAGATTCATCTAATCTAATGTTATACACAGGTTTATTGGAAACCATTAACTGATTTCCACAAATTGGGCGAAAAGGCCAATTAGTTATTTTGTTATTTTGTTATTTCAATCTAAAAATTGTTATACTTCATTTATCAGAAGAAAATACCTTACCACTGGTTCATTTCCATTAAATTGGGGTATGGGACATAGGGGATCTTGACCCCACCGAGTATAATTATTTTTGCATATTTCTGGTGTATGAACTTGAAGACTTTCATAAGTCTGTCCTCGTACTATCTTCCTATAAAAAAATAAAAAAAAAGAATGAAATGATAAACAAACTCCTATAGTTCTTACTTCATAAACAAAGCATTTCAGGGTTCTACTGCCTCTGGTGACATCCATGCTCACTGGGGGTTATTTACTAGAGAGTGCAAAACCTGGTGCAAATCTGTATAGAAAACAATCAGCTTCCAGATTTTATTGCCAAAGCTTAATTGAACAAGCTGAAGTTAGAAACTGATTGGCTACCATGCACAGCTGCACCGGATTCCGAGAACCCCAGTTTTTGTAAATCTACTCATCAGTTTCTCCAGGTGACTGCCACCTCATTAGGAACTGAAAGGAAATACAATTTAACCTCTTCGTGCCTATGCCTCCTGGCCATTTCAGAACTTCTAGATGCCGGAGCAGGCATTCGGGTCATGTGACCGCTGTGATTGACTGTCACAGTAGCCATGTGATCATCAAGCTCCGATAGGAAGCGTGCAGTGGGAGCTCTGGCGATCTACTGTAATGGGAGCGTGCAGGGAGCGAGCTCTTAGCATGGTAAGTTGTTTATACAGGGCCTCATCTATGTGGCTGCTTGGAGTTAAGGCCCTCCCACTGAGAGGCCACATATATGCGCACAGCCAGTGTGAATTGGTTAAAGGAAATGTCTGGCAAAATAAAAAATATTCAGTACATCACTGCAAAACATACACATTTTTCAAGGTTGTATCCCTTTAAAAACTGTGATCTCTTAACTTCCTGTTTGAGCTGACAACTCACAGTTTGATCAGCTCTGTCTAAGTTCTCTCTTCTGGACTACAGAATAACAAATATATGTTATGGATGCAAGGGCTGAGACAGGTGCTGCAAGGGCTGACAACCCTGCTTGGGATTTTGTGTTGTCAACTAAAACAGGTGCTCACTGGATTTCTGGCAGATTACTGGGTATTTTTCTGTACTTGAAGTTTTTAGTAAAGACATAGACATGGGTAAATGTGCATCTAGTGCAGAGATGTATTATACTATATATATATATATATATATATGCATGCAATAAGGAATTATTAGCTCAATGTTAGTGCTTCCCAGTGACAAATTCACAGAGAAATAAGTTGCCTTGCAGGGGTTTCCACCATCACTGTAAACCACAAAACAAAATACTTCAGCCTCTTCTTCTGGACTCAAGCACTCTCACAGCTTAATCTTTCAGCTCTTTGCTGCTCTGTCACCAAATTCACCAGCCCTCTGTCACCAACTTCACCAACACATGCTCTGGCTGGTCCCGTGCAGCTTCACTGACTCCTGGGGAAGGTTGGAGTCCTCCAGACTTCTATGCAGAGACCTCCTGTCTCTCGGGTTAAGCACCAGACAATTGTCAGGTCTTAGACTATAAGGACTGTGAACACCTGCCTACACATCCTGGCACTGGAATTGGAAATTTCTTCCCAACCAATTTACTTTGAGGTCTCTGAGTTTCACACCCTGATCTGTAACTTACAAAACCCCAGAGAAAGGTGGAAACCACCTTTCCGGAGCCACTCAAACTGTGTTCTTGCGAACCATGTGTCCCTTTCTCCTTTTTCCAAAAGGCATACCGGTTGCAGTGACAATTGTTAAAGGTAGTTTTCCATTGACAGTTAAATATTACACAAAATTATTTGTTACTTTGCTGGCAATTTCATATTGGACTAAAGCCTACAAAAGTCACGTGCAGTTGTATTTAGTACAGCTACAAATTCAATACGCACCCAACTCCATGAATAACAAGACCAATGAAGAAGATGACAAAGAGATGATGTGTGTACCAAAACACTTCAAAATATGACCTGCGAATTGTTTTTGTAGAGGAAGTAATGATTAGAATAAGAGCCAATGTAATCACTACTCCAGTGAGGCCAGCGAGAAAGGTAAATGCCACATTCAATCCTCCTATTGGATTCTGTAAAAAGTAAGATTTTGTTTAGAACATTCTTCACTTTAACTGCCAGATTCTACAAACACCATACATTTGAACAGCATAAAAAAGTGGAGATCAGTGAGCACTCAAATGAAGCTGCTATTGCACAATAAGGTAACCAGATAAAACCTCAATAAACATATAAAATCAAGGTGCAACTCTAAAATTAAATTATGTCTGTTAAAATAGATGTACATAAATATAACAAGGATAAAATGTTCATAAAGTGACTGTCCATGCTAAGGTGTCAATCACAGCTGTAAGTAACTTCAATACTTAGTGATGTGCTCAAAGGTGTGGTAAGAATACGCACTCACCAGATACGTATTGTAAATACGCATGTAATATGTATAATCAGAGATCCCCTTTAATGATAGATGAGGTAAGCCGGGTACAGAATATCCTCCCTCTGGATGGTATACAGCTCAAGGGATATCTCCTGGATGATCAAGGAACTAATCCTGCCAGAGGTCCCCTTTAAGGATAGATGGGTGTTTGCAGCCTGGGATGGAAACTCCCTCCTCTGGGTCCTATGGTGAACTGCAGCTAGCTTCCAGGATAGGGTTCTAAATCTCAGCTTTTTTCTATGAGAGCAGATCTTGGCAGCTTGCCATGTCTTTACTGTAAACACATACAGGTATTCCTAAACTGCTAGAAACCCCTGAAATCCCTTTAAGCAATAAAAGTTCAATAAGCCACTATGCAAAATATCCAAAATTGTTTTCCTACTCACTGGTACTTTTGATCGGACGAAGTTAAGGTAGGATTCACCATTCCTGTCCTCAAGGTCAGTAAGAGCAGCTTGAATTGTGCCATTCGCTTCCACCCTGGCATCCACCAGTCTTTCCACATTAAACAAATGGGCCACGGTGTGGATAGCTGAGAAAGGAAACAAAAACCTAAGTAACTACATATTACATGACAGTAACAATTATTATGTTTTATTATGTTTTGGGCAAAGTGGGGAAAAGTAAAAATCTGCGTCAGTCCCGTAGCAGTTGTCACCAGGAAAGGCAGGCACAGCTAGCAATAAAAATATTTCCTAAACTTTTCTCTCTCCAATAGGAACAATGATGACAACATTCTTTTATTAGATATCTCTTGTACCTGCACCGTATAACTTTTTACATTTTGTAGTCCACCGTAACATTATATACAGTATATATAATACTATAATAATAGTGTATATACACACTTTTTTGAATGGATAGGATTTAAATTTGGTAGCCATATTATTATTATTGTTATTTCTATTTCTTAGATTTTAATTAGGTAGAAATAAAAATAAATGTGCACTTATCTTTTTTATTGATGTATTTATTTTTATTAGTTCTTATTTCTTATTTTTAATTTTATTTATTTATTTTACTGATACTGATCCAGCCCCTTCATGAACCTCTGCACTAACAGATCACTTATAATCATTGTTATCAGTAAGTGATAAATCGCTATAGTAAAACTCTAATGCGAAATGCAAGAAAGAAAAATAAAACAGCTTCTGGAACTGTGTTATATGTTTTAGCTCAGTCATTTACAAATTACTGTTTTTTTTTCTCTTTTCATATGGGGCAGCACAGTGGATAAATGGTTAGCACTTCCACCTGGCAGTACTAGCGTCGTTGGTTCAAATCCCAGCCATGGCACCACCTGCCTGGAGTTTGCATGTTCTCCCTGTGCCTGCATGGGCTTCCTCCGGGTACTCCAGTTTCCTCCCACACTCCAAAGACATGCTGGTAGGTTAATTGGCTCCTCTCTAAATTGTCCCTAGTATGTGTATGTATGAATGTAAGTTAGGGACCTTAGATTGTATGCCCCTTGAGGGTTAGGGACTGATGTGAATGTACAATATATATATATATATGTAAAGCGCTGTGTAAATTGACGGCGCTATATAAGCACCTGAAATAAATAAATATCAATATATTGAAAAACTTCTTTGTGTTAAAGAAGGGTTCCAGTGAAAATAAAAAAAATAAAAGCCAGCAGCTACAAAAACTGTAGCTGCTGACTTTTATAAAAATGGACACTTACCTGTCCCTCGATCCCACGGTGTCCCCCCCACAGCCAGTTTCATCAGCCGCCCTGTGTTCCTGGCGCTGGCATCTTCAGTGTGAGCACTCGGCTGTGACAGCTTGAAGCTTCACAGCCGGGTGCTTACTGTGCATGTGCGACTAATGCTGCACTTTGTGAATGGTCCCGTAGTCTTCTGGGACCTGTCATGGAGGGGAGGAAGACAACTTCTGCTTGCGATCACCTAGGCGATTGCAGAAAAATTGGGAGCAGGTACCTGTCAATTTCGGGTACCCTTCCCGCTCCCCAAAGGTGCCAATCCTTAATGTTACAGTTTAAATTGCCAGACATTTATTGAAAACATCTTTAAAAAAAAAACAGCATACAGACCCCCTCCAAATGCCCTCCAAAATTAATAGCAGACCCTTGAAGGGACTATGTGTTTTTTTGGGGGGGGTTTAAGTGTCAATGACATGCCATTTGCCCACTATTTTAAATGCTTTTTTGCACAGTGCTGCAGCACTTTCTATACACCATGGAGATGCAACCCTTCACATGCAGGATTAGAACACCCAATGCATATTATTTAAAGGAATTGTACATTTTTCATGTTAGACACTATGCGTTTTTAAAAATCACTAGCTCCTAGCCAAATAGGATTTTTCACCAGGACAGTGCCCTCTCCCATGCTATTTTTTTCACCCCCTTGCCTGTGAGGCCAAAAAATTGGAATTTTTAATTTGACAGATTCAGTTTCCATTGATTTCAGTGGGATGTGGTTCAGCATCCGAATTTTTGAAGTTCACTGAACAGTGTTCAAACACCAGGGCAGTTTGTCTTATCACTAGTTACTAGCAGGTTCAGCAGGAGAAAATAAAGGAAAAAGATTAAACAAAAACATATGCATCCAATGACTGGTAAGCTTAAATTTATTGTAACTGTACATGTTTGTGTTCTGCAACAAGTTATTTTACCCTTTACTTCAACATAATTCAGAGGATTTTATAACATCCCTTCAAAACAGAATCCAGTTTATGTATATGTTTAACCGATTGCCTTCCAGAGGATTTACCGCCCCTTCCTGACCAGGTCATTGTTTGCGATATGAGTCCTGACCTCAACCCGATAGAACACCTTTGGGATGAATTAGAGTGGAGACTACAAGCCAGGCCTTCTCATCCGACATCATTGCCTGACCTCACAAATGTGCTTCTGGAAGAATGGTCAAACATTCCCATAGACACACTCCTAAACCTTGTGGACAGACTTCCCAGAAGAGTTGAAGCTGTTATAGCTGCAAAGGGTGGGCCAACTCAATATTGAACCCTACAGACTAAGACTGGGATGCCATTAAAGTTCATGTGCGGGTAAAGGCAGGCATCTCAATACTTTTGGCAATATAGTGTAAATGGCAGCAAAGAGGAAACCCATGATGTCCGCCCTAATCTTTATTACAGCAATTATGATAAACCATATGTAGTCATGATAGTAACAGTAAAATAGCTTTTTTTTTTTACTGGTAATGCATAACAGCATTGTTCACCTTCACAACAGACCCTTCTTGAGCTAAGAGCATACAATATCATACCAAGCTACACAACACATCAATATAGTTGTCACCTGATGTCAACCAGGCAGTGGTAGCAACTGTCCCTTCATTTACCAGATGGGGAACAAATATTTCAATATATGAAAACATACATTTGTATGTTGGGCTGTGGAGGGGGAAGAGTGAGGAGTCAGGTGCAGCTCCAGACTTTGGGACCTTTCCCCAGCCTGGAATGGCTGAGTGAAACCAGCTAGCAATGGGCTTTAGCCCACTGTCGACAAAAAATGGGTCACAGGAGTGCAGAATAAACAGCACTTCTGTGATTCACAGGACAAGTACAGCCAAAAGAGCTTTGGCTGCACTTCTTCTTTAACTGTTTTTATGCACTAACATAGCATAAAAAGTGATCTGATCCTCATCTAAGTCACAACAATAGACACACACAAAGGGGTAGCTTATGAGACATTGTGCACGCAGAATCTGGTGCAGCTGTGTATGGCAGCCAATCAGCTTCTAACTTCAGCTTGTTCAATTAAGTTTTGGCAATAAAATCTGGAAGCTGATTGGTTTCTATGCAGAGGTGCACCAGATTTTGCGTTCTCCAGTTTTAGTAAATAACCCCCAATGTGATTAAGCTGATAACACAAAAAATTCTAATTTCTCGTGTCTTTATTGAACACACCCATTAAACATTCACACTGCTGGAGAAAAAAGTAAGTGAACCCATAGACTAATTACTAAATCTAATTGGATTCAGTAATTTGCACACCTGGGGTCTAAGTAATGCAATGACTTTGGAGGTGTGGTTTACAGCTTGATTGATAAAAGACAATCAAACATTGAAGCATCAGCTGATGTGAGCCATGTGCAAAAAAGAGCTCTCTGAAGGCATATGATCAAGAGTAGTTGACCTGCATAAGGCTGGAAAAGGATGCAAAGCAATCTCAAAGTGTTTAGGCATCCATCTGAAGGCAGGTATACATTTGTCTAAAAATGGAGACCTAAAAACAGTTAAATCCAAGGTGATAACATACTGTTCCAAAGGGTTCACATACTTTCTCTTGTCTAATATATATATATATATATATATATATATATATATATACAGTATATATAGTATTTGCAAAGTAAGCAGTAGACACAAGTTTTTTTGAAAATACACAACCATGATATTATTTTCCTGAAAATGATATCTTTCTCATACTGTACACACTGTATATTCAAAAAACTAAGAAACACCAAACTTCCTCTTAAAAAGGGGAATTTATAATTATATCACACTACTTCTAAATTATACTAAAGTTTTCAAATTACAGTTTTAAATTATTGTTCCTTTTTTATTTTTTGCATCATTTGTGAGTTTATTCCTCAACATTAGCTGCTCCAAATGTCTACAAATGAGTCTCAGACAAGTTAAATAATTATTTTACAGCTGGTGTATAAAAGAAAAAATTCTGATTTCATTCTTTCATAATAATAGAATGTAATGGCAAACTTAAAGTATAAACACAGATAAATTAGAAACACAGAAACAGAAGACTGAGGGTATAAAAAGTGGTCCTTCAAGCCTTCCCTTTTTTTTTTTGTAACTTTCTTTTACTATAGATATATGTCCCATGCATGTTTATCCTGTCCATTCACTAATTGGCATGTAAAAAATTCACTATCAGTTTAGGCTCAGTTACCCTGAATACTGCAGAAGGGATCTGCTTTATTTATTTATTTCAGGTACTTAAATAGTGCCGTCAATTTATGCAGCACTTTACATATATATTGTACATTCACATCATTACATTACATTACATTACATTGAGTTTATATAGCGCCAAAGGGTTTGCTCAGCGCTGTACAATAGAGGGGGGGACAATACATGAAACATTACAGCAGCTACGAACAGCACACGAGGGGTAAGAGGGCCCTACTCTTTCGAGCTTACAATCTGGGAGGGAGGGGGTAGTGGTACAGGAGGAAGTGGCTGTGGGGGATGGAGTGGTAGGAGGAATGAAGGAGAGCAGCAGTTAGGTGAGGGTGGGGTAGGCTTCCCTGAAGAGGTGGGTTTTCAGGGAGCGCCTGAAGGTGAGGAGGGAAGGTGACAGTCTGATGGATTGGGGTAGTGAGTTCCAGAGGATGGGGGAGGACCTGGAGAAGTCTTGCAGACGTGCGTGTGAGGAGGAGACCAGGGAGCAAGATAGAAGGAGGTCCTGTGAAGAGCGAAGGGTACGGGTAGGGTGGTACTTGGGAATCAGGTCGGTGAGGTAGTTAGGGGCAGTGTTGTGAATGGCTTTGTAGGTCAGAGTGAGTAGTTTGAATTTGATGCGTTGGGCGATAGGGAGCCAGTGGAGGGAGAGGCAGAGGGGGGTGGCAGAGGTGGAGCGGCTGGTGAGGTGGATGAGTCTGGCAGCTGAGTTCAGGATGGTCTGAAGCGGGGAGAGTTTGCACTGGGGTAGGCCGGTGAGGAGGGAGTTGCAGTAGTCAAGGCGTGAGATAATCAGGGAGTGCACAAGTAGTTTAGCGGTGTCTGGGGTAAGGAAGGTGCGTATTTTGGCGATATTGCGGAGGTGGAGCCTGCATGTGTTTGTCAGTGATTTGACATGAGGTTGGAAGGAGAGGTTAGAGTCCAGAATGACCCCAAGGACTTTGGCTTGCGGGGCGGGATTGATGGTGGTGATGTTAGTAGTGATGGATAGGATGGGGGGGGGGGGCGGGCAGGAGGGAAGACGAGAAGCTCGGTTTTGGAGAGGTTGAGTTTGAGGAAATGGAGCGACATCCAGTCAGAGATGTCGTTTAGGAGGTGAGTGATGCGGGCGGAGAAAGTGGAGGTGAGGTGAGGGGTGGAGAGGTAAATTTGAGTGTCATCAGCATAGAGATGGTAGTTGAAGCCGTGGGAGTGTATGAGTTTGCCAAGGGAGGAGGTGTAGATGGAGAAGAGAAGGGGTCCAAGGACAGAGCCCTGGGGGACCCCAACAGAGAGGGGGAGGGAAGGGGAGGTGGCACCATTGTAGGAAACGCTGAAGGAGCGTCGGGATAGGTAAGAGGAGAACCAGGAGAGAGCGGTGTCTCTGACGCCAAGGGAGAATAGTTTATTAAGGAGGAGGGGGTGGTCAACTGTGTCGAAGGCCGCGGAGAGGTCCAGGAGGAGGAGGACAGAGTAGTCGCCTTTGGCTTTGGCGGTAAGTAGGTCGTTGGTGATTTTGAGGAGGGCGGTTTCGGTGGAGTGTAGGGGACGGAAGCCGGACTGTAGTGGATCAAGGAGGTTGTTGTCAGTTAGGTGGGCGCTTAGGCGGTTGTAGACTAAGCGCTCCAGGAGTTTGGAAGTGAGTGGCAGCAGGGAGATGGGTCTGAGGTTGTTTGGGTCATAGGGGTCCAGGGAGGGCTTTTTGAGTATGGGGGTGATGTGCGCATGCTTTAGGGGGGAGGGGAATACGCCGGTAGAGAGGGAGAGATTGAAGATGTGGGTGAGGGAGCAGATGAGGGAAGAGGGGGGTGACTGGAGGAGTCGAGAGGGGATAGGGTCTAGGGGGCAGGTAGTGAGGCGGGCTTCAGAGAAGACCCTGGTGACTTCCTCAGTGGTAGCGGGGCTGAAGGAGTGCAGAGCTGGTGGGGTTACGGTAAGCGGGGTCTTGGGTGTGGAGGGGGGCAGTGCGGTTGCGAGGTCAGAGGAGGGAAGAGATGAGGGGGAGATAGGGGGGGGGAGGCTAGGTGGGGAGGTAGATTGCGAGTTGACTATGTCCTGACGGATAGCATCAATTTTATTGTGGAAATGAGTGGCAATCTCGTGGGCGGTGAGTGAGGTACTGAGTGGAGGAGGGGGGGGAGAGAGCAGGGAGTTGAAGGTGGAGAAGAGTCGGCGAGGGCAGGAGGAGAGGGTGTTAATCAGGTTTACGAAGTAAGCCTGCTTGGCGGCGTGGAGGGAGGAGGTGTAAGTGAGGAAGGCAGATTTGTAGAGGGAGAATGAACGGGGGGACCTGGTTTTGCGCCATAGTCTCTCCAGCGCACGACTGCGACGTTTGAGGCATTTAGTGTGGTCGTTCTGCCATGGTTGGAGCGGTCTGGGTTTGATGTAGCGTGTGGTTAGGGGTGCCAGAGAGTCTAGGGTAGCTGATAGTGAGTCGTTGTACGTGTTAGTGGCTAGGTCAGGACAAGACAGTGGAAGGATTCTGTCGTGTAGGCGGTCGGCAGCTGAGTGGAGGGGGGCCGGGTTCAGGTTGCGAAGGTTGCGGTGATGGTTTGGCGCTCTGGGGGGGGGGAGTTAGGGGAAGGGGAGATGGAGAACGTGAGGAGGTGGTGGTCGGAGAGAGGGAAGGGGGTGTTAGAGAACTGGTTGAGGGTACAGAGGTGGGAGAAGACGAGGTCCAGGGTGTTCCCAATGATGTGGGTGGAGGATTGCGTGTGCTGTGTGAGCGCGAAGGAGGAGGTTAGGTGGAGGAATTGGGAAGTAGCCGGGCTGTTGTCATTGATGGGGATATTGAAGTCCCCGAGGATGATGGTTGGTAGCTCAGAGGAGAGGAAGAAGGGAAGCCAGGCAGCGAAGTCATCCAGGAAGCGGGGTATGGATCCGGGAGGCCTGTAGATCACTGCGATCCTTAGGGGGGTGGGTGAGAAGAGCCGGATGCAGTGAGCCTCGAAGGAGGAGAAAGTTAGGGAGGGAGGATTAGGGAGGACCTGGAAGGTGCTCAGCGGTGATAGGAGCAGGCCGACCCCACCACCTTTGTGACCGCTCAGTCTTGGTGAATGGGACCAGACGAGACCTCCATAGGAGAGTGCCGCAGGGGAGGTGGAGTCAGTGGCCTGTACCCAGGTTTCGGTGATGGCTAGGAGGTTAGGGGAGCGGGAGATAAAGAGGTCATGGATGGCAGTAAGTTTGTTGCAGACCGAGCGGGCGTTCAGGAGTGCAACCGAGAGAGGGGGGATGGATGCGGGGAGAAGGGGCACAGATATGAGGTTGAGGGGGTTACGGCAGCTGGCGGGAGCAGGGGGGTCCCTAGAGGAGGGGTGAGGTGGCGAGGGGCCAGGGTTCGGGGAGATGTCCCCAGCAGATAGGAGAAGGAGAAGGGTGAGGAAGGTGGCATGGGAATGGGAAGTGTAGGAGCGTGTGGGTCTGATAGTGGTGGCACGTGGGTCGACGGGGGAGTGGAGTAGCAGGAGGAGGTGGTGAGTGCCGTAGTGGGGAGAGGGGAGTAGTGAAGGGGCAATGTAGAGCTGTTTTGGGGGGGTAGGCGGGTAGAGGGAGGCGATTTTTGGGATGGTGGAGAGGAAGATGAGGAGGAGGAGTGCAGGAGGCATGTTGGGGTGGGTGCGGTGACAGTTGGGTCAGGGGAGGTGAAGGGATACAGGTCAGGGCAAGGTGTGTGGGGAATCTGTGTTACCATGGGAGAGTCATTTGAGTCCTTCTGTAGGGGTAGAGTGAGGGTGGAGGGCGGCAGCTGGTTGGCAGCAGTCTGTGGGTGCAGTAAGCTAGCGACCATGGGTGCTGTGGCATGTCTTCAGTGGGTACGGTGGTTCGGCTAGTGGAGGGGTCGTAGGGTGCGATGGCTGGGGGTGATGGTAGGCACGGCGACTGGTGATGCTGGCGGCTCGGTGACTGGGGTTGTTGAGGCCAGGCGTCGGGTGCTGAGGGCTCGGCGTCGTGAGGCGCTGAAGGTGTTGAAGGATCGTCATCAGAGTCGAGCGGGGCGTTGCGGTAGCGATCGTCGGCCCTGCGTGGTTTGTGCTCAACCGTGATCTGTTGCGGCCGGTAGGAGAGACCGCAGCTTCAAGGGTCGTGGTGGGCCATTAGTCGCCGGGGCGTCGCCAGAGGGAATAGCGTGCCGGAAATCAGGGTGCTGGGCGAGCGTTCCCTGGTGTGGTGGCTGGCTGGTAATCCCAGGTGGGGTGGTGGGCAGGGGATCCCCGGTGGGATGGTGGCCGTGCTATCCCTGGTGGGGTAGTAGCGATCCCTGGAGGGATAGTGGCTTAGGGTCCCTGGTGGTTTGGGGTTTCAGGTGGATGGTGGGATCCCTGAGTGAGTGAGTCCCTGGAGGCTGGCGGTGTGATGGTGGTTGGGCTCCCTGGTGGGTAGTGGGCGCCCCTGGTGAAGTACCTGGTGTCCTGGAGCGTCGGTGGATCCCTCCTGGGTTAGCAGGACCGTTGGTGGTGGTGGTAGCTTCCCGGAGCAGCGGAGGCGTCCCGCCGCGGCCGCAATTCCCGCCGCGATTCCAGCCACGGCTGGCAGGAAACACCGCGGCTTCGGGTGCCGCGGTAGGCCTCAGGCTGCTGCGAACCGCCGGAGCTCCGCTGGAGGGACGGAGTGACTGTGGGTGTTGGTGGGGACCTCGGCAGCAGACACAGGGGCCCGGATGGGCCCTGATGGCAGCGGTAGGGGCGCAGGGGTGATCCCCTGATCGGCGGGGACCGAGGAGCGGAGTGGCAGTAGTCCGGGCTGATGTCCGGCGATCCTGGTCGGCCGCGCCAGAAATCGAGGCCGCGGCTTCAGGTGCCGGGTAGGCCGCAAGTCCCGGAGCTCCGGGAGAAAGGTCCAGTGGCCTTCCCTGGCTGGCGAACAGGGACCGGAGGGTCGTGGGGCCCCCGTCAGGGTCCGCTGCCGCCCAGATGGCAGCGGATTGGGGCCGGGGGAGCAGGAGCTCGCCGAGACACGTCCGTCTCGCCGGACGTCCGGATTTACATCAGTCCCTAACCCTCAAGGGGTGTACAATCTAAGGTCCCTAACTTACATTCATACATACACATATTAGGGCCAATTTAGACAGGATCCAATTAACTTACCAGCATGCCTTTGGAGTGTCGGAGGAAACCCACGTAGGCACAGGGAGAACATGTAAACTCCAGGCAGGTGGTGTCGTGGTTCAGATTCAAACCAACGACCCTAGTACTGCCAGGTGGAAGTGCTAACCATTTAGCTACTGTGTTATCTTAAAGTGTTACTAAACCCAGGACCCTACATTCACTATATCTGGTCTCCCACAGTACACACAACATGGAAATGCAATTATTTTAGTAAATATAAACTGCTAAATACCTTTTCTCATCAGCAGATAGAGCAGTTTTGTGACTTCCGCAGAGCACTGGTTAAAGCTTGTAGGAGGAGTTTTCTTTCTGTTCTAGGAAGATGCAAAACCCCTGATCCTCTGTCTGGACAGTGCTGATTGGCTCTGTGCTGATCACATGCACTCTTCCAAGAAAATAAAAAAACCTCTCTAGCAATACACACTAAACTGAGCATGTGCATGTGGCTATGGGTTCAGTCTGTCTTATCAGGTGGACATTTGAACAAGAGGAGGACTAGAGAAAACAGGATCAAACAGTCTTTTTGCAAAATGCAGAGGAGTAACCCCTTAGGTTCCACAGTGAATATAACAATCATGATTTACTGCATGTACAGACTGATTTTACTGTTGTGGGTTTAGTAACACTTTAATTATGAAGAATCAGCAAGTTTTGATTGTATACAACAGGTAACGTAGAGAAAAAAAATCTCTCAAACACTGCATTATATGAAGAATGTAATGTTACTAACTTGTATGCAGGGCAATCATCCATGCCACCATTTTGTGAAAAGTAAGATTCCTATCCAGCTGTCTTCGTATACTTCTTCCACAACACTGCAGGTAAAGAAAATCACTTCATAAACCATGAAACAAAGAGATAATTTCTTTTGACCCCTACAGTCTTTCTACTACAAAGAATATGTATATAACAAAACACCAACATGGCACAATAAATGAGAAGGATAATGCACTGTAAAAAAAAAAACTACCAACCAAAAATAATATTTTAGCTGATTTGACCAAAAGAAAACTAAAATGTAACGGTTGGCACACTTTGTACATCATTGCTTTTTTTAAGGATAAAAGATTCCCTATAAGAAGGTTTCCTATAAAAGTTCTCTGGAAGTTAAATATACATGAGATTTTATTGTTGACTTATGCCCGAAACTCTATTCTGCATTGCAACAACCATTTCGTTTGGCAGGTGCAAAGGCAAGAATTTGTGAGGCTTTTAATTGTTTTAAATTTTTTTTTTTTTTTTGTCCAAGATGGCGGCGGGAGCAGACATGTGTTAGGAGCTCCTGCGCTCCTAGCCCCAATCCGCTGCCATCCGGCCCGCAGCGGACCCCAGCGGGGCCCCTAAGACACTCCCGGCCCAGCCCGACCACCAGGGTAAGCTTCTGGACCTTTTCCCGGAGCTCCGGGAATCGCGGCCTACCCGCGCACCTGAAGCCGGGGCCTCAATTTTTGCCGCGACCGGACCGCATCGCCGGACATCCGCCCGGACCGTCTCCGCTCTGATCACCGGGTACCACCGACCTGCCTGCCTGCCCAGGGCCCTCCCCATCAGCCCTGGGTCCTCATTGACTACCCTGGACCACCAGGAACAGCAAGCAAGGACCACCAAGCTGACAGCAGCCCAGGACCACCCCAGGATACCTGCACGGCAGCACCACCAGAACGGGTAAGCTGCCACCACCGATCCCCACAGACCTGCCAGCCTTCGCAGGGCCCTCCCCACTAGCCCTGTGTCCATCCCTGACCACCAGGAATCAGCTCAGGCCCACTGATCGCTGCTCCGCTGCCCAACCCATACATCGGTTCTGGGCCCACCCCTGGTCACCCTGCACCCAGCTACCGGGCACCCAGCTACCGCCCCTGGACACCCACCACCCAGCTATCGGGCACCCAGCTACCACCCAGCTACCGGGCACCCAGCTACCACCCCTGGACACCCAGCTACCGGGCACCCAGCTACCACCCCTGGACACCCAGCACCCAGCTACCGGGCACCCAGCTACCACCCCTGGACACCCAGCACCCAGCTACCGGGCACCCAGCTACCACCTCTGGACACCCAACACCCGGACCACCCAGCGAAGCAAGACGTCACCCAGCGAATCTCCCGGACCACCCAGCGAATCTCCAGCCACCGAGCCGCCAACATCACCAGACGCTGTGCCTACCAACACCCCCAGACATCGCACCCTACGACCCCTCCACTCGCCGATCCACCGGACCCACTGAAGACCCCTCGGACGCCAGCATACTGCACTCACAGATTGCAGCTACAGAAGGACTCTAGTGGACTCCTCCACGGTGATACAGACTCTCCACATCACCTCGCCCTGACCCGTATCCCTTCACCTCCCCCGACCCGAACAGCACTGCACTCACCCCAGCATGCCACCTGCACTTCTCCTCCTCGTCTTCCTCTCCTCCATCCCAAAAATCGCCTCCCTCTACCCGCCCACCCCCCCAAAACAGCTCTACATTGCCCCTTCACTTCTGCCCTCTCCCCACTACGGCACTCACCACCTCCTCCTGGTACTCCACTCCCCGGTCGACCCACGTGCCACCACTACCAGACCCACACGCTCCTACACCTCCCATTCCCATGCCACCCTCCTCACCCTTCTCCTTCTCCTATCCGCTGTGGACATCTCCCCGAACCCTGGCCCCTCACCACCTCTCCCCCCCTCCAGGGACCCCCCTGCCCCCGCCAGCCGCCGCAACCCCCTCAACCTCATACCTGTGCACCTCCTCCCCGCATCCATCCCCCCTCTCTCGGTTGCACTTCTGAATGCCCGTTCGGTTTGCAACAAACTAACTGCCATCCATGACCTCTTTATCTCCCGCTCCCTCAACCTCCTAGCCATCACCGAAACCTGGGTACAGGCCACTGACACTACCTCCCCTGCGGCACTCTCCCATGGAGGTCTCGTCTGGTCCCATTCACCAAGACTGAGCGGTCACAAAGGTGGTGGTGTCGGCCTGCTCCTATCACCGCTGAGCACCTTCCAGGTCCTCCCTAACCTTCTCCTCCTTCGAGGCTCACTGCATCCGGCTCTTCTCACCCACCCCCCTAAGGATCGCAGTGATCTACAGGCCCCCCGGATCCATAGCCCGCTTCCTGGATGACTTCGCCGCCTGGCTTCCCTTCTTCCTCTCCTCTGAGCTACCGACCATCATCCTCGGGGACTTCAACATCCCCATCAATGACAACACCCCAGCTACCTCCCAACTCCTCCACCTAACCTCCTCCTTCACACTCACACAATACACTCAATCCTCCACCCACATCAATGGGAACACCCTGGACCTCGTCTTCTCCCACCTCTGTACCCTCAACCACTTCACTAACACCCCCTTCCCTCTCTCCGACCACCACCTCCTCACGTTCTCCACCTCCCCTTCCCCTAACTCCCCCCCCCCCCAGTGCGCCAAACCATCACCAGCCGCAACCTCCGCAACCTGCACCCGGCCCCCCTCCACTTGGCTGCCGACCGCTTACACGACAGCATCCTTCCACTGTCATGTCCTGACCTAGCCACCTCCACGTACAACAACTCACTATCAGCTACCCTAGACTCTCTAGCACCCCTAACCACACGCAACATCAAACCCAGACCGCTCCAACCATGGCAGAACGACCACACTAAATGCCTCAAACGTCGCAGTCGTGCACTGGAGAGACTATGGTGCAAAACCAGGTCCCCTCATGCATTCTCCCTCTACAAATCTGCCTTCCTCACCTACACCTCCTCCCTCCACGCTGCCAAGCAGGCCTACTTTGTTAACCTGATTAACACCCTCTCCACCTGCCCTCGCCGACTCTTCTCCACCTTCAACTCCCTGCTCTCTCCCCCCCCCTCCTCCACTCAGTACCTCACTTACCGCCCACGAGATTGCCACTCATCTCCACAACAAGATTGACGCAATCCGCAAGGACATAGTCAACTTGCAATCTACCTCCCCATCTAGCCTCCCCCCTTCCATCACCCCCTCATCTCTCCCCTCCTCTGACCTCGCAACGGCACTGCCCCCCACCACACCCAAGGCCCTGCCTACCGTAACCCCCCCATCACTGCACTCCTTCAGCCCTACTACCACTGAAGAAGTCAGCAGAGTCTTCTCAGAAGCCCGCCTCACTACCTGCCCCCTGGACCCTATCCCCTCTCAACTCCTCCGGTCACCCCCCTCTTCCCTCATCCGCTCCCTTACCCACATCTTTAATCTCTCCCTCTCTACTGGCGTCTTCCCCTCCCCCCTAACACATGCACACATCACCTCCATACTCAAAAAGCCCTCCCTGGACCCCACTGACCTCAACAACCTCAGACCAATTTCCCTGCTGCCACTCACTTCCAAGCTCCTTGAGCGCTTGGTCTTCGATCGCCTAAGCGCCCACCTGACTGACAGCAACCTCCTTGACCCACTACAGTCCGGCTTCCGTCCCCTTCACTCCACCGAAACTGCCCTCCTCAAAATCACCAACGATCTACTAACCGCCAAAGCCAAAGGCGACTACTCTGTCCTCCTCCTCCTAGACCTCTCCGCGGCCTTTGACACAGTCGACCACCCCCTCCTCCTTAATAAACTACTCTCCCTTGGCATCAGAGACACCGCTCTCTCCTGGTTCTCGTCCTATCTATCCCAACGCTCCTTCAGCGTTTCCTACAACGGTGCCACCTCCTCCTCACTCCCCCTCTCTGTTGGGGTCCCCCAGGGCTCTGTCCTTGGACCCCTTCTCTTCTCCATCTACACCTCCTCCCTTGGCAAACTCATACACTCCCACGGCTTCAATTACCACCTCTATGCTGATGATACTCAAATCTACCTATCCACCCCTCACCTCACCCCCACATTCTCCGTCCGCATCACTCACCTCCTAAACGACATCTCTGACTGGATGTCGCTCCATTTCCTCAAACTCAACCTCTCCAAAACCGAGCTTCTCATCTTCCCCCCAGCCCGCGGCCCCCCCCTCATCCTTTCCATCACTACCAACAACACCACCATCAATCCCGCCCAGCAAGCCAAGGTCCTTGGCGTCATTCTGGACTCAAACCTTTCCTTTCAACCTCATATCAAATCTCTCACAAACACATGCAGGCTCCACCTCCGGAACATCTCCAAGATACGCTCCTTCCTTACCCCAGACACCACTAAACTACTAGTACACTCCCTGATTATCTCACGCCTGGACTACTGCAACTCCCTCCTCACCGGCCTACCCCAGTGCAGGCTCTCCCCGCTTCAGACCATCCTGAACTCAGCGGCCAGACTCATCCACCTCACCAGCCGCTCCACCTCTGCCACCCCCCTCTGCCTCTCCCTCCACTGGCTCCCCATTGCCCAACGCATTAAATTCAAATTGCTCACCCTGACCTATAAGGCCATTCACAACACTGCCCCTAACTACCTCACCGACCTGATTCCCAGGTACCACCCTACCCGTACCCTTCGCTCTTCACAGGACCTCCTTCTATCTTGCTCCCTGGTCTCCTCCTCCCACGCACGACTGCAAGACTTCTCCAGGTCCTCCCCCATCCTCTGGAACTCACTACCCCAATCCATCAGACTGTCACCTTCCCTCCTCACCTTCAGGCGCTCCCTGAAAACCCACCTCTTCAGGGAAGCCTACCCCACCCTCACCTAACAGCCGCTGCCCTTCCCTCCTCCTACCACTCCATCCCCCACAGCCGTTTCCTCCTGTGCCTCTACCCCCTCCCTCCTAGATTGTAAGCTCGAAAGAGTAGGGCCCTCTTACCCCTTGTGTACTGTTTGATGCTACTGTTCTGTTTCATGTATTGTCCCCCCTCTATTGTACAGCGCTGAGCAAACCCTTTGGCGCTATATAAACTCGATAAATAAATAAATAAATGTTTTAACCTTCAATGTTTTCTGAAAAAAATAAAAGCATTGAGCCACTAGTGCTGATTTAAAAAAAAATAAAAAACTGGAATGCCGCTGGTTTGACCATAGACCGTATCTTGGGTACAGGTGGAAAACGTGTTTCCTTGTGGCAGTGTTTTGTTATCGTGACGGTGTCTTCTGGATTTTCTCTTCTAATTGTAGGTGCCACACAGTCTATTTATCTTTCGACACAACACAACACTATTGTCTTATTTTTGGTAAAACCTATAGTAGGCAAACTTTGCCAAAAATAGAAATGCATTATTTATTATGGGATCAAGTTAAACTTGAAAGACATTCCTCTTTAATTTTGAATTTAAAGAAGGACCCTATTCTTGTCATGAGTAAAACACTCCAGTTCCCCAGCTAGAAGTCTAGGCAGCCTAGATGATTTCTGACCACCAATCAGTACCAAAGAAATATCTTGTTTTCAATCTATATTGAAATAAGGGGATCAAAAATGTTGCCTCCATGCTGGCAAATAATTTCAAACTATATGCAGAATCCTGGTTTTTAATACATCAAAACTCATTGATAAGATTGTTTAGAATTGTTTAGAGCTATGAGAACCTCATCAATGAGACTTGAGTACTTACAAGTATGTTGATAGGAAAGTGTCACCCAGAGCACCTGGGTTAATCCTTCTTTATCCTATCGCCTTTTTAAAGCAGTGTAAAAGTCTCATGAAAAGTGTTGTGACTATGCATTCAATACAGTAGCTTCAAGGAGAACACCAAACTATCAATTTCTCTATTAAAACCAAATAAGCTATCAAGAGCCATTGAATGGGATTGGATTTGTTATGCTAGCTTTTGGGAACTTGAGTAATTTGTTTTCCTCATTTGATTACGTTAACTTTAACTATATTCTTACCACACTTGATCCACGGAGAAAGGAAAGAAGGTTTCGGCATACTGGCAGCAAGATGAGCAGGCAGTTAAAGTTCAGGCATGCGGCTGGGGCTCTGGCCCAGGCCAGGGCTGACTGCAGCACAGGATGATAAAAAATACATTTATGTTAGTATATAAGTATAAACTCAATAAGATGGCAAAAGTCTTTAATAGACGATATATGGAAAGAGTCACCATAATTCAAAAGGCTCACTGTATTACTCACTGTAATAATCAATTACCAGCCTTACCAGATTTGCCACAATGGTACAATCCCTATGACGTGCCTCCTCCTTTGTTTAATGCCAGAAACTCTGGCTTATTTGCACCTCACAACTCATGTCCTTTCATTTAGGACAGTGGTTCTCAACCTGTGGGTCGCGACCCCTTTGGGGGTCGAATGACCCTTTCACAGGGGTCCCCTAAGACCATCAGAAAACACATATTTTCGATGTGTAAAGAGCAGCTACTGTGTAGAAAGCAGCTGCTGTGTTGAAAGCAGCTACTCTGTTAAACACAGCTACTGTGTTGAAAGCAGCAGTATTGGAGGTAAAACGACACTCATGAATTATAATTACTGGGTAAATAATTTTATGGGTGGGGGTCACCACAACATGAGGAACTGTATTAAAGGGTCACAGCATTAGGAAGGTTGAGAACCACTGACTTAGGAAGTATCTATTCTTTGGGGTTGATTTACTAAAACTAGATGCATAATGCATAGAAACCAATCAGCTTCCAGGTTATTTTGTCAAGCTTAATTGAACAAGGCTTTGCACAAGAGAATGTTAAAAGTTGATTGGCTACCATGCACAGCTGCACCAGATTTTGCACTTGTTTTAGTAAATCAACCCCTTTGTGTCTCTTGTAACAGCATGGTAAATAGCACCTTCCACCTCTAGTATCGTGGACACCTCACTGATGACCATAACAGATCCTTCTCTTGCAGAGAAAAACTAAAATAGTGCAGGTACACATGGGCTCCATCCTTGCACTATGAACCCAGTATTTATTAGTATTTAAAAGAAAGCAGCTGATGGCTTTATACAAGAGGATGTGAGCCTGATCTTCTGCCTGAAACATTACCTTACCTCATTAATTAAATGTCTCTTTCTACTCTGTTACTGAATGAACTTTGTAAATATAAAGATATGATGGATGTCCAATTTTGGCAAACAGTGGATGCCTGGTGCTTTATCCATATATACTGTATAAATCTTTGTGAAAGACAATTTCATGGTCTCCTTAAAGCTCAATTGAAATTTCAGTTTAAATCACCTAATACATTGTAGGTGCATCCAAACAAAATCAGGGAGGTTTACAAAGAACGTTGTAGACACCCTTTAGGGTTCTGTTGGTCCTTCGGACCAAAGTTGCTGGTGTTTACACCAGATTCATGTACCTCTCAGTAACAGGCACATGAATCTGTCATAGGCTACCATTGAGGCTGGAAAGTCTATATCGGGCGGACTGACCATTTGGAAACTCGGGCACTGCCCGAGGGCCCGGGGTCAGTAGGGGGCCCCATGAGATGCCCCTGGTACCTTTTTTATAGGCTTTTTTGAGTTTGGGCAAGGACACAGGGGCCCCATGATCCCCTATTGCCCGGGGGCCCCATGAGTTGTCAGTCTGCCCCTGGTCTATACTGCACATTCCTTCCTCAGTGCGCTCATCAGGTCCATGTTATGGAATCTACCCAAATCAGTGTGCTGTCAATAAAAAGTAAGGTGGATGTGATAGAAAACTAGCTTCTCATTTCCTCCACCCACTCAACAGGCAATTAGGTCATAAAGACTAGTTCCTCATCAGACCCACCTCGCCTTGACTTGTCTTTTCACAAACATGGGCCTTGCCATATTTGAGTAATAGCATCAGTAGTATCCCAGCCCATTTGTTTACATATAGCGTTAACCTGGTAATCTCCTGGCTGATGGCTAAATGGAGTCAGGGATAGAGTCCTGTGTAAGAAGCTTTCACATTCATGACAGCTTCCTAGTACGGACATGCCCCACTCTGAGCACTGGCATTTGTCTTTGTGCCAGGTCACAATTGGTCTTAATGTGGTTTTAAAGGCAGCTGGTTATTAACCTTCATGCATTCTATGTACAGCTCCCCCTGCAGTCCCTTCCCATATACTCACCTGAGCCCGATCTCAACCCAGCGATGTGCATGAGAACCAAGGCTCTATCGGCTCTCTCACATCTCATTGGCGTAAAGACAGCAGCTGGAGCCATTGGTTCCCACTGCTGTCAATCACAGCCAGTGAGGAGGAGACAGGGATCCTGTGGGACAGAGGCGGCTTGGAAGAGCAAGCAGCTTGCAATAGGGGCACTCAGTGGGGGGGCAAGGAGCCAGGAGCAGCAGTGGTGGACCCAAGAGGAGGAAGATCGAGGCTACTCTGTGCAAAACCATTGCATAGAGCAGGTAAGTATGTGTGTAATTTTAAAAAAATGAACCTTTAGAATCACTTTATTTAACAGTGGTTTATTAACCGCTTCCCATCCACCCTGTAGCAGATATACTGCTACAGGGCAGCAAGGGTGCGCAAAATCATGTATATATACGTGATTTTGCATTTCCTGATAGGGGGCATGTGTGTGCCCTACCCGCGCCACAATTCGTGGCCGCGGCTGTCAATCACCCCAGGTCCCAGGTTACTCACCAGCACCTGGTGATTTCTAACGATCTCCGGCGGGGAGGAGAACTGTTTTGTTTACTAACAGTTCTACTCCCTGTTAGCTTGGGCACATTGCTTTGGATGGCTGTGCACAGCACAGCCATTCAAACCAGTGTGCTTACAGTGAAGCACACTGACACAGCCCCCTAGTAAAACACTCCCAGCACACAGTTAACCCTTCGATTGCCCCTCATGTTAACCCTTTCCTGCCCAGTGCCATAGTACAGTGTCAGTGCTTTTTTTTTAGCACTGATCATTGTATTGGTGTCACTGGGAATGTCAGTGACTCCAAGTCAGTTCCCCCCAGTGTCAGAATGCCCGCCGCTGTCCCGCTATAAGTCACTGATCACTGCCACTACTAGTAAAAAAATTTCACTTTCACGTAAACCATTTAATTTACACATATTGGGATATTTTTTTAGCAAAGACATGTAGCAGAATACATTCTGGACATGTTTACTAGCCAAAAATTGGAAATATTGTTTTTTTCTTTAAATTGTTGGTCTTTTTTTTATAGCTCAAAAATTAAAAACGCACAGGCAATCAAATACCACCAGCTCAATTCGTGGGGAAAAAAGGACATAAATTTAATTTGCGTGCAGCGTTGCAGGACCGCACAATTGTCAGTTAAAATAATGCAGCACCATAACGCAAAAAATAGCCTGGCCAGGAAGGGGGGCATCCCCCTCAGCAGGGCAAGTGGTTAACAAACAAACTGGAATTCAGACTCTGTTGCAGCCAACGCGACAGGTTCTAAAAGTGGTGGAAGAACTATTTGAATTTGTTGCATGTGTCTTGTGCAGATGTTTGCCGGAATCAGGAGCAGGTAATTTTAAGGGTATTTCTGCCAGAAAATTGTAGTAAACGTTTATTGAATTCCCTAGAATATGTTCAAAGATTTAAAGTTTGTTTTCTAGAAAAAAAAGCAGTCACCGCCTGAGTAGACTCGTTGCAGAGTTGGACCCCTACTCTTTCTATAGAAGCAGTGATCTCTCTGCATAAGCCAACACACCCCCTCATAAATCACAGCCTACAGCTTCAGCTCTCAAATCAGCAGAGTGTGTGAGTTTTGAGTAAAGCTCACTTCGGGGCATGCTGACAGGGAACACGCTTTTCTACTCCAGCTGTGGATGTTTTTTAAAGAAAACAAATTGTAAGCCATTGAACACCCATTGTTTTGATACAACTGGAATTTATATAGCTGGTTGAGGTGCTTGTAACTGTATTAGTGCACTTGTGATAGAAACAATTGAGTACTGTCCATGAAATTTTTTTTTGTTTGCACTAACATACAATTTTGAGGATGAGCTTTCAAGGTATGTCCACTTCTTCAAGGTCCAGGCAGTACTACCTATATAGCTGGTTTAAAATGAAATTTAAATTGAGCTTTAAATTATACATTTAATATCAATATTTCATATAGAAAATCTCAGTCAAAAGGCAAAATGTAGCTTGAGACTTTTTATAAACCTATATTTGATAATAAAGCACAGCAATACACAGTATCTATCAAGAAAAATTAGGTTTAAAAATTACAGGACTGTACTAAAAAGGCAAGAAGTAAAAGCTGAATTTCTACAGTCATCTTTAGACTTTTTATAAACATATAATTATTAAAAATAAAACACATCAATGTATGTACAGATTTAAAAATTAGTACTGTACTATAAAATGGGTTGTAGAAGCTGGGTTTCTGTATTTCATCACTGATAATAAAGCGTTACATCAATACCTTTATTTAAAGTTAATGTTCAGTTTTTAGAAAACAGTAAGTGAAAGTACTTACTCCATAAATCTCTCTAGAATAGATATATCGTCTGCCTTCCTCATAGACAACGTAAAAATTCCAAAATAGGAAACCATTCAGTCCAAGCCATGCCAGCTGAAAGATAATATTACAATCACTGAAAATGATTTTTTGTTCAGGGGCACTTATCTTGTTTATGCTATTGATGTACATTTTATGATTTACTGCCAAAATTTGAAGTATTTTATGTTCCTTTAATAGGTAACGACATATTTTAAACTTTAGAACTAAAATTTTTCAAGGCAATACTACTATCAACTCCATTTAAATGTAAATTATGAATACAATATAAACCACAAGCTGGGGAATGCATAAAGCAATTATACAAGATAAACGGTCTTTATTGGACATGTACAGGAACAAAAATGTTTTGGGGCAAGTGTTCAGAGCCCATAACTGTTCCAGTGAAACTCAGCAGATGTTAACTCCATAAGGCTGATTCAATGAAACCCACATAAAGGTCATCCTATATAAATTGCACGCAAAACTGTCTTTAGCAGTTATAATATTTAGTAGAATTTATTTATTTCAGGTACTTATATAGCACTGTCAATTTACGCAGCGCTTTTACATATATATATTGTACATTCACATCAGTCCCTAACCCTCAAGGGGCGTACAATCTAAGGTCCCTAACTCACATTCATACATACACATACTAGGACCAATTTAGACCAGATCCAATTAACCTACCAGCATGTCTTTGGAGTGTGGGAGGAAACCGGAGTATCCAGAGGAAACCCATGCAGGCACAGGGAGAACATGCAAACTCCAGGCAGGTGGTGCCGTGGCTGGAATTTGAACCAATGACCCTAGTACTGCCAGGTGGAAGTGCTAACCATTTAGCCACTGTGCTGCCCATAATAAGTTATAAGTTATACATTAATGGACATGTGATCAGAAACAGTAATTTGTGCATTACTAAGGGTAAAAAAAAGTTTTTTTGTTAATCCATTTGTGAACCATTATGCAATTTTTTAATGTGCCTAATTATTGCTAAATTGTGCAACATTTCTATGTGATATGTGCCTTCGAATTTTCCAACTCATACAAGCCTGATTGTTTAAAAAGCATGCAAGGCTTATAACCCACATCTCAGTCCACTGTCAAAATCTCTCATCAAAAACAACAAATAGACAAAGAAAAATTGCCCAAATTGAGTATAATGTTAAATGTAAACTATTTTTTGATGTTACCCAACCTTTCATCATCTAAATTTTTAATGTTTGATACATTTCAAAAATCAATAAAATGCATCTGTTAAACAATATGAGTATGAGGCTTTATAGTAAATACTATCTTGCAGTGAGAATTGAAATGAAATAAATAAATATATACATATATGTGTTTTATGCCCCAGTTATTATTGCACTGCATTTTTTTCAACCTAACAAAATCTAGGTGTATTAAGTACCTGAGTACAGTTATTCCTAGTTGTTTAGTAAATCATTTTCAGCAGTAAAGTTTGCCTTTCCCTAGCAGAGTTAGCGGCTGCTATTTTCTTATATCATGGCAATTTTCATGTAAATAAATTAATATACAGCAATGGTTAGACCTGCCTTGCATCATATTAAGCTAGTATGCTTACATTTTGTGTTAAAATTTGTAGTACTAGCTATTAGTTTACATGTGCTAGAAGATATGTATAGATTTTCTTACTCACAATAACAATGATGGAAAGTCCTTCGTTTACCACCCAGTTGCTCATTCTGGTACTGTGTCTGACCACCAAGGAACTTCCACTCTGAACACTGAGTGTGGCACAGCTGCAGGGAAATATATCTGTGGGGAAGTGAGAACAGATAATCAACAAGCTGTTTCCTTTTTAACATGACCTTCCCCCATGATTGCAAAAAGTAAATCACATTATTAAGATCTATATCTGGAGCCGAATTCTCACCTTACTTAATTAGTGACTGCGCAACATATAGGGGTTGATTTACTAAAGGCAAATAGGCTGATCACTTTTCAAGGGAATTGGCCATGGAACTTAGTGAATGTGGTAAAGTTTTACTTTGCAAAGAATATTCAATCATGTGCAAGGATAAAATAACAAAAACAGCATTCTTGCATGCATAGGATTGGATGATGGAGGTCAGCTGAGCTTCACCTCCTTCATTAAGCTCTGGGGAAAATTCTCTTGCTATATGCAATTTTCCTAGCAAAATGAGTTGTCTACAGTAAATCAAGCCCATAAAATATGACACTTAAAATGATTTTTTAATTTTTAAAGTGGCTTTAATTTGTACACACCATAAAAATTGTCTCAATTGTACCGCTTTAGGTTATTTTCTTTCCATTATTATGCCATAATCAGAGCTGTTCCTTTAATTCACAAACATGTTATTGGTTTGAAGGTTAACAGGTAAGCATACAGGTAACACAATATGCAATATACAAGCACTGCGCTTTAGGATGAATTAAAAGGAAATTCACTATGTGTACAAATAAATATTTTAACTTAGCAAAAAAATTCAATGTTGTTGTTGTACAGTGGGCTCAAACGTCTGAAGAAGTCGATAGATGAATCATGTTAAGGTCTGACTGTACAGCAACTGGAAGTGACAGTAAGGCCCCCCCCCCCCCCCCAAAGTGACACGCGGAAGTCATGGAAGAACAGACCGGATGAGATGCCATTCACTCGCTGAGGAACAGGGTTATACCTGACAGTCCATATTTGTGGTTTTGATGAGCATTGATATTAGAATGTTTGTGAGTAGATTTTTAACTCAAGTGAATAAAGCTATTGGCAAAATTAGAAAGCATCTACAGAGTCAATAGGATTTTCCTGGTACCAACAAGGGCACATCAACAACAAATGAATGGTTTAAAACCACATAAATTTATTACAAAGTATATCAATATTAAAAATAGTTAATATTAAGATATTAACAACAAATGGTTAAAAAGTCCCCCCTTAGCAGGCTGTACTACAATCAACACCCTAGATGCTGTCTCATACCAGAAAGTTGTTGTTCCACAATGAAGGTAAGTTTGCAATCAACCTATCTCGACATGTTTTGCAGTTTCCTGCTTCTTCAAGAGTACAGTGAGGCAAAAGTAATTTCTATAACAAAACAGAATTATACAGAATAATATCAAACAATACAAAAATACCAAAAAAATCAAAAACATGCAGTATCAGTACAAAAAAAGGCTATGAAACAATTCCAGTAGATGGTAACTGGTTTGGCCCTTACCGCTAATACCAGGCAAAGATGGGACCCAAGTGGGGTGCAAGCTATATCCCTCTGGGGTAAACCAGGGATCACACATTGAGGCCATAACTGCCTATATGCATGTAACAAAAATATTATAAATATTCGACTCAACTACACCATAAACGATCCCAAACAAGAAAACATGTAATTCAGCCCAGGAGATACCAGGTAAATATTATCATCACATTCAAAATGAGGGGCTGATGAAAACAGAGACAGCATCACATAATGAGGTACTCTAGGTTGCAAAGTGTATAATCCAGTCACTGGAGCTTATTTAACGATGATTTAGATATGGAAGTCCAGGGGATGATGGAATGAAAACACCACTGGGTCTAAAAATAATAATATATGACATATGTTCGAAAGAGCAGGGCCTTCGATCCCCTCATGTTTTGCATTGTATTGGTATTGTTCTGTCACGTGTTCTGTCCCCCTTTGTAATGTACAGCACTGAACAAACTATTGGCGCTTTATAAATACTGTATAATAATAATATGTTTGTAGCCACATTGTAAATGTATACTGGATGTACCCAAATGTGCCTGACAACTCACCTAGTCATTAAAAGCAGGCACAGCAAACCAGCTCATACAGCTGTAATCAAAATTATGAGGAAAGCAGCTTTCACATGGCATGCCCTTGGATTAACAACCCATACATAATGAGTCACCATATACTTGTTGCCCAGAGAAGATAATACAGAGCGGAAGCAAAAAATAAAGTTCACGTATCTGAGGTAAGTATCAACAGAACAACATCGCTCCTCGCAGTCAAAAATGCAATGAAAGCTGACATTTTATATAGAGCTCCAACCCAGCAGCACCCAGCCAGTATGTCAGACCTGATCACTTGACCGTGCATGCACAGTTCCAATTTCAGCTATTGGTCATATGGTTTTACATTATTAGCGGCTCTCTTTTTTTGTTATGCTGCCTGAGTGACTCCTTAAAGGAGAACTGAATTGCATCTATGCTATCTGTTATAAGTTCACATAGGAATTTTGACACCACAGTACTGGTGGAGGGGACTGCACTTTATATCTATATGTGGATTGTTCTATATTAGTTGTATTGATAGGTTGTTTGGAGTGATTTTATGCACATGGATTGTCCTACAGAGCCACCTAATATCTAAATATTCATTGGAGCTCAGGTGTGTTGGTAAGCATACAAGTAGATATAGCAAGTAAAACAACATGAGGTCAAGAGTACCATCGTGGATCACAAATGACACAATACAAGAAGTCAAAAGGTTTGTGTTCATAGAATAATAACAAGCTGAACATCAATATCCCAGAATTGAAAAAAGGTGTAATTTTGGTGTCAGCCTGCTCCCATAGAATCCTGATGCCATAGGTCCTGAAAAAAACAACACACTCTGTAGGTTGAATGTATGAGCTACACTATGAACAATTCTAAATGGAGTCCCCCTTTAACATATGCACCGAGATGGGCACCAAATCCTGGATTTGAAGAGTGTCAATAAGAGTCTTGGTGGAAAGGATGTCCTGGGACTTTAGCTAGCTTAGTAAGGGCTCAGAGAAGATTGCTGTGCAATTGCAACCAGCAAATGTAGATATTTTGGGTAGATGGTTCCAGGGAAGGTTCAAAAACTTGTAAGGTGTGAGATGTAAAAGCTGTCTGCATAAAGTGACTCTTATTAAAGAGTGTATACAGTGTGGGCTTCCACCCGCTGACCAATTCTGATGATACCGCGGCTCAAGGGATCCAGGATGTCTTGGATGCTCCTGCAGAATCTGCAACCAGCGTGGGACACTCGGCTTAACGCCCTGTGAACCCGGAATTCCGCTGTAGCTGATGGTGATGAGGCTCACATCTCGGATTTGCTGACAGGAAGCTGTAGACGTATGCACTGCTAGCCAGTCCGTAGCTCACACGCCAAAGACTCTCCACACCATCCAGACTGCGCGGACTGCTTAACTTTCCACAGCAGGTTGGTCCCTGCTAGCAGCTTCAGCCTGTAGTCCCAAGAAGAAGCACATTCTCTAGAGTTCGAACTATATATCCTCTCCCAGCATTCACCTCTCCTTCAGCTAGCTGGAACCTGTAGTTCCCAGTAGTAGTTCTCTGACTTCCGGACTACATATCCCACAATCCCCAGCTCTTTGTTGAATCCTCCTCTTGCTCTCAGTGCCACTGAACACAATGGGCACAATTCACTAAGCGGTATCTTACCGCATCCGAATTTGTGGTAGGATACCCCACAGCATTAAAAAAAAACAAGTTTAAATTCACAAAAAAACACTACTAAAATACCGCATTAGTTATTTTATAAAGTCATGCTGTATTTTAGTACTGAAAACCATGCGTTAATGTTTCAGCTGTCAGCACAATTCCCCACTGACAGCTGAATGTAAAAGAAAGAATTGCCAGCAATTTAAAAAAATTTAAAAAAACGGGTCCCCCCTCCATCCATACCAAGCCCTTTGGGTTTGGTATGGGGTTTGAGTGGATTCCCCATGCCACATTTTATTTTTTTAAATGGTGTAGGATCCCCCCAAAATCCATACCAGACCCTTATCTGAGCATTTAACCCGGCAGGTCAGGAAAGAGGTGGGGGGGGCAAATGAGCCCCTCCTGAACCATACAAGCCCACAGTCCCTCAACATGGGGGGTGCATTGGGGCAGGGGGAGCCCCCCCAAAGCACCTTGTCCCTATGTTGATGTGTACACGGGCCTCTTCCCCACAACCCAAGTCCTTTATTAAAAGAAGAAAAATAAAACAATCACGATGCCCACCGCCGACCCGAAAAATAAAAATAAAAGGCTCCACTCCTGACGCTGGCTCCCACTGTCTAACTGCTCCACTGGCTTGACAGTTCTTAAATATGTGAGGGGCAGGGCCACCCAGTGACATCGCATATGCGTCCCTGCCCCCAACATTCCTCGGCCGATGACGTCACAAGAAGTCACATGCTTGATGTCACCAGGTGGCCCCGCCCCTTACATATTTAAGAACTGTCAAGCCAGCAGAGAAGTTAGACAGCTGGAGCCAGCGTTGTGAGTGGAGTCTTTTTTTTTTCGGGGAGGCAGCAGGCGATACCCAAATTGATAGCCTCTGTACACTGCCTTACAAGCTACTGACCTCTGTATACTTCCCTACAAACTATTAACCCCTGTACACTGCCTGTACACTGCCCTTCATACTACTGACTGCTGTATGCTGCCCTACAATCTACTGATTCCTGTATATTGATGACCCCTGTACTTGGCCCTAGAAACTACTAACCACTGTGCACTGATCTACAAGGTACTGACCTCTGTAGACTGCTCTACATACAAAGTTTCACAATCTGACAAATATATACTAGTAAACATACAGGGTTTTTTTTTTTGCATTTGTACAGGCGTTTTTGAGTGTTTTATGGGTATTTAAGTCTAATAGGGCCAAAAATATTTGAAGCTTGCAGCTCAAAAGAAGCTCCTGTACACTTGCAAGTTACAAGTTTCAAGGTTCAAGTGACAGTTCACTTAGTTGTGAACAGGCAAAATGGAATGCCATGGGATTTCTGGATATTAAAGAGAAGTAGGGCTCTTTTTTCCCTATTTATACTTACCTAGGTGGATGCAGCACCAATGCTGCATCTGACCCCCCACCTAAAGGTGAGAAGTCAGTGATCACATGACCGCTGCTCAGAGGTGGCTCTAAGCTTTGTGAGGCCTTAGGCAAAACTTAGACAAAGGCCCCACTTATGCCCATAATGGGAAAATAATTCAAACAACAAAAGTTAACTGGGGATGGGTAAGGCAACCATTGACGGTTTATCCCTATACCCACCACTGCCACTGATGTCATCTCTATCCTCACTGATGTCATCCCTACCCCCACCACCACTGCCTCTGATGTCATCCCTATTCCCACCATTATCACTGATGTCATCCCTATCCCCACCACTGCCACTGATTTCATCCCTATCCCCACCAATATCATCCCTATCCCCACCACTGAAGTCATCCCTATCCCCACCACTGCCACTGATGTCATCCCTATCCCCACAACCACTGCTGTCATCCCTATCCACCCATCAGCACTGCAACTGTTGTCATCCCTATCTCCCCATCACAACTGCCACTGATGTCATCCCTATGCCCACTGTCACTGATGTCATCCCTATAGCTCCCACTGCCAATGATGTCATCCCTATCCCCCCATCACCACTGCCTGACTGGGGGGTGGGATCAGTCAGAGACAGCGGTGGTGGGGGGAGAGATTGATAGGATCAGTGTCAGTCGATTGCCTCTCCTTCTACTTGCTCAGTGTGTTTCTACCTGCATTTGGCTTTTCCTGACATGAGGTTTTCTCGCACAATGGAGGTTTTCTTCACTCTACTGGCTGTCAGCTGTTTTTCTCCTCCAATTTCCTCCTCACAGGTCCCGACAAGGCATCTGACTGGACTCCGCAGCAATGCACAGAGAGGATAGGAGGGTGGTCCGGTATGGCAGTGACAGTGAATGCTCGGCCTCCCTCAGCCACAGTGTACTATCTCTCAACCCAACTCAATGCCTCTAACTAGAATAGGCAGGCGGTTCCTCTCCACAGTGGCGGCAATTGTCCCCGGCTCAGGAAAATTAGGCAGCCGCGAGGCCCCTGTGTGTGCGAGGCCTTAGGTGACTGCTTAATTTGCCTAATTAAAGGGCCGCCTCTGCCACTGATCACTGCATTCCCACAGCCACTCTGAGCAGAGAGCAGGGCTGTCAGTCACGGCGGTCTGCTCAGCCCCTCACCAACACTTGCTGGAGCGCTGGGCAGTGGAGGGGGAGGGAGCGGCTGGTTTAGCTCTCAGTGCTTCGCTTAGAGGCTGAGCCAGGTGCCCTCCAGACTCTGGAGTGGATCCCGACTTTAAAGTCGGGATCTTTCCCCAGCCTGGATCAGCTGAGAGACATCAGCTGACAGCGGGCTTCAGCCGAAAATGGGCCACAGGAGAGTAGAACAAACTACACACCTGTGGCCCATTTTGGCTGAACTTCTCCTTAGCGGTAATCCCAAGTGTAGCTCGGGGTAAAATTTCTATACCAAGAGTGGTAACCCCGAGCTACACTCGGGCTTACCATGCGGCGTTGCTCTGGGGGTCCCTGCAGCACTTACCTTGTCCTTCGCTCCCACGATGTGTCCCCTGCAGCGTCCCTGGCCATCTCCTCCGGCCGATGCCGGCATCCAGCTTCTGTGTTCCGGTCCCTGTGACGTCGGGACGTACAGGCGCCGGAACCGGCGGCAAATTTGAAATTTTTTAAAAATGTCATTTTTGCTGTCATTGCTATTTCAATGCATTTCACATATATTTTGTCCCTACTGCTTTGTCCTGTGCCCTGCCTGCATTTTGAATGTTCTTTCTGCCTGGAAACTTAGAAAAGTCCATGGCGTCCAAAAAGCGTCCCTTTAGGTCAAAAGCGGTTTTAGACCAGCTAGAGAACAGCGAGAGTAAATCAGAACTACTTGCAGAATTGAGTGATAATGATTCGTGGGGAAATTCGTCATCAGACACTGAAAACGATTTTGCGACTTTGCTCAGCGATGTGCGAATTTGCCTCTGTATTTCAAATTTCAGTGTTTTTGGTTTGATTATATTATTGAATTAAATTTATTATTATTATATTATTATTTTTTATGATTATTTATTAAATTATAATTTATGATTTCTTGTTTCAAATTTTATCCCAGTTTAATAGACTCTTGTTCGTACAGATTTCAGTGAGTTATTCCTAAAAATTACAGCCTACAATAAAAAACTACATATTTCCATGCAAAAAAATGGTACCGCTTTCAGCACAAAAAATCTGAAAGAATCAGACAAAGGAGGTTAAGCATTTTGAAGCTTTGGTCTACAAAACACTTAGGTTTGAATGGGGCCTCATACATATACATAAGCACTTATCAAATGTAGGTCCTTCATAGCATGGTTTATAGAAATTGTATGTGCGATGATTCAAAACCCACACGTGCTGTTTGTATTGCAGAAGCATATACCAGATAGGCTCAGACTCCTCCAAATCTCCAAATTTTCTTTTTTTGCTGCTATATTCTGATTTTCTGTTTACTGGTGGCTACATTCAGTCTCCACTGCCCCACTGTGTGTAGGAAAGTAGCCACCCCCTCTTGCCTGCTCCCAGGAAGAACTAGAGGCTATGGGATTTGTAGTGTTCATAGACCTGTGCACAGGACTGCAACCAACATTCACTGCTTGTTCCAAACAAATGGACATGGGGGGGGAGGTTTGGGAGCTCACAGTGGATGTTACAATGAGGCAGAAAAATACAGTAAGAAACTATTTTATATTTCATAAAAAATAGGTTACAGGGACATTAAGTGATGGATGAGTATGGAATATTTTTAGACAATAAGTATATTGTTTATTGCCATTTTAAGTGATATCCTGCTAATGGGTTTAATGACACTGGGACTGTGGTCTGTCAAAGGTGCTTTAATGTGGAAAGTTTTAACAACTACTTTATGATAGATCTCTGGCCTACTGCTGTTTGGACAGCCAATTAGCCATTTATGATGTGATTTAATGAAGAGGTTTATTAGATTCTAAACTACTGTTTGTGTTACTTACCCCCTTGCTTTAGCTTGAGCAGTTGTAATGGAATGAATGATACTTTGCTTTGTATCTGAATTTAAATGGCACTGTATTCCATAAGAATCCCCCTTCTCCTCATTCAGTTTGGGGTTCATCAAACTTCATTATTATTACAGACTGCAGCTCAAGTCAATTCAAATGGAATCTTCTAAAACACAATGCAATATGTTTAAAATGAATGTCAGAACATGTGAATGCCACAAATGATCATATGAATCATTCAAAAGGACAGAAAATGGATGATTGACTCAGCAGGAACACTTATACAGGCTGAAAAAGTCTAACAGCCCTTCTGATACAAACACACATGACACATCTGACACAGAAACGATTTAGCAACGGCCTTTACTATCAGATATCACTGCAAAGGTTTAAGTATGTGGCATGTTTCCTCTTTTATTGTAATTAACATTTACTGTACACTACTGGGACAGGGAAATTTCAGCACCTAAAAGACTTTGATCCAGCTTTGTGTAATAATTATGATTTTGCCAGTTTATTGAATAAAAAATCAATAACGGTTCTTGGACTCTATTTGCAGCAATATATTTACTTACCTTATCGGAAAATAAATCAAAAGACTTGTTTCACTTGGACAGTCAAGTCACTACCTCTGGTACTAAAAGTCTACTACTTCAGTGGCTTCATAATAGGTCTGCTGGGCATATCTTAAACATTTTTTAGGACAAATGAGGTGACTTTGCAGAATAGTTCATTTTAGCAGCTTTTTAATGCTTGTCTCGCAGTAGGTGCACTCTGGGGTCAGGTATTATATTGTTGAAAAATGTTTTTTTTAATGATGTTCAAGAGTGATATAACAAAAAGTTTTACCACTTCAGCAGTATTCATATGTCAGACCGTCTTAGTGCTTGATTACACCCAGCTTAGATTGTTTGTCATATATCTGGATTGTCTCCAGAAGTAATACTTCAAATGTAGCCGATGTATGACATTGTGAAATTACCAATAGGTTTTCCCTTGCTCTAATTTGTCCATGCTCTACATCTCTGCAGTGTGCATGGTGTCAGAGGTTAACACTTTATCAGACATTTTGTTCCTGTACTAGTGATTCATTAGGCTGACTAAAGCTGGCCATGCATTATACAATCTGATTGGACAATCTCTGTTCACAGGCCAGCATGGTCCATGAGGCTATCTCAGGTGGCACACAAGGCAAGGTGAATGATCCATCCTCGGTGCAGCTCAATAGCCTGATAAAACCACAGGCTCAGCGTTATTAAGCTCCATGCTTTACCGCTGTCACAAAGGCAGGTGCAGCAGCTAAGTCTCTTCAGTAAAAAATCCTGTTAAATATGCAGGTTCAAAGTTACTGAGCACAGTGCTGCTGGCCACTGCACCTATCTGCGTTACAGGTGCAGTGGCTAAGCAAGAAATTCTGCTCAGTGATGCTGAGCCTGAACTTTTGTGCATGCACACAAACAGAGGCACTGATACCACGCAGCAAGGAAGCCATCTTTACTCCCAAAGGTGGTGAAAAGAAAAGCCACCTTCAACTACATCCACCCCAGGTTCTGGATGTTAGGAACTAGCGTTACACTGCACGGGCGCATTCAACATCACAATAACAACTTCCAACAAAATGTCGACATGGGAAAGGATAAAGATAAAGAGCAGTGGTTCTCAACCTTCCTAATGCCGTGACCCTTTAATACAGTTCCTCATGTTGTGGTGACCCCCAACCATAACATTATTTATCCAGTAATTATAATTCATGAGTGTCGTTTTACCTCCAATACTGCTGCTTTCAACACAGTAGCTGTGTTTAACAGAGTAGCTGCTTTCAACACAGCAGCTGCTTTCTACACAGTAGCTGCTCTTTACACATCGGAAATATGTGTTTTCTGATGGTCTTAGGGGACCCCTGTGAAAGGGTAGTTCGACCCCCAAAGGGGTCGCGACCCACAGGTTGAGAACCACTGATATAGAGGTTTTGGATGCTGACTGCTACAAGTATGTAATATCTACTTACTGAATAAATAAAGTTGCTAACTTGTGTTTACTTACCATATTACTATACATTTTGTATTGCTCAGTTAACATACTAAATGTTACTGATAGTGGCTCATTATTTGCACCCTATATATGACACATTAAAGTTAACCCACAAACCATCCATTAGCTGGGAAGGTTAGGTAAAGTAGGATTACTCAATTATGAACTGTTGTAATGGTTTAGTAAACTTCCTCCCTAGGATGCACTTGTATGGTATTTCAACTTTGAGTTCCTCAACAGTACAGTGTTCAGTTAGGTCTTTTATTTCCCAAATACAATGTAATATAACTGTTGCAATTCTGTGGCCTAGATATCATAAATATCCACACTGAAATGTGATTAAGCCAGTTCTCCTTTACCAATTACCTCCCAATAAAGCTCTTTAAAGGGGTGGCCTTTGACAGTGCCACAAATTAAAGTATACATACAAACTTTCCACCTTTAGAATTTAAGAAAAAAAGACATATTATCATGAAGAAGACAGTTGGTGCACTGCACACAATGCAGCAGAAAAGTGGGTTGGATTATTTTGTGCTAAATCCTCAGCATGGTTTAAAGAGACGTGTTTAAAAAGAATCTGAGCTGACTCTCTTTACATACTGCATTTATACAGTATGCTACATCCACAAAATATGCCTTAATTATTGTGCACAGAAGTCCAACAGACTCACCTAAACCTCTTTATTATTCAAGAAAAAAAAACCTCTACAATTTTGCACATAAAAAAGACAGATATTTAATACTTTATCTGAGTCTACCTAACAGAAGAACTTCATTAAAACGATTTAGCTATGATAAACACTTTAGTCAAGAGTTTGTAATGTACAGCACAGCCTACGGCCATCAGAAGTATATTATGTACAGTACACTTTATAAAATTTACTAGCTAGGAGTATGTTACATACAACATAATAAATAGAGTGCAGAGATTAGGAGTTTGTATCACAGTACTACTCAGATTGCTGGTTAGTAAGAGGATAAAAGCTCCATCATTGGCATCAGCTCAAAGAATATTATCCCATAATTTGCACTGGTAGTAGGAAGAATGCCCCATCATAATCATCAGTGGAGAAAGAATGCCCAATTGTTGGCATCAGTGGAAGGAAGACTTCTGGATGGTCTGTTTCTGCTGTATTTAATAAATATGTGGGTTTATGATTATTATTTGATTGATTGTTATGATATACTTGTTATCTTTGTATTTTGCTGGCATGTATATATGACAATTGTACAGATCGATGCATGTCCCTTTACATTTATGTGGAGGCCTCCACTGATGGATCAGGCAAAATGCTCAGCATGCATGGTCCCCATAATGGGGGCCTTTTTTGCTGCTTGTGCGGTTGTCCTCCTTGCTTGGCTAGTGTCTCCACTTTGTGGGTTCTGACCTGCTCCGGGGACTCCAGCATGGTGGCTGATCATGTGCTGGTGCCTACCCTGATTCAACATAGCTGCGCTATACATCTGGGACAGTGCCCAGGTTGCACCAGATATGACGTCAGGCACACCAAAAGTTACGTGGTCCCTTCATTCACCACTTATGGCGATCACGGCGGCCACTTTGTGGCTAGCCATTGCGCCCCATGTTGAATTGGATGGAAGGGGAGAAGAGAAGAGCTGGTTCTGCATGTCAACCCCCTCTTCTTAGTTAACAAGCTGGTCTCAATAATTTATAATTAGAGGACTGGTCGTGGTTCATTGGCTGGTTAGCAGCACCTGACCAGTGTTTGGGTCTTTTTAACTGGAATGTGTCTGGTTGTCTGGGGGAAGCATTGGGATTGGTGTGTATCCTTCGTGACAATTTATAGGACCCTTAAAGTCAGTATTCACCGTATTCTGATTTTGGTAGGTAACAAATATAGTTCTTTATGATGTTTTTATTGTATTTTGTATAGGGGGTCCTCTATTAGTGGCCACAATATTACCACTATTTCTCTTTTGTTTAGGCTTGTTGCCTCTACTTTTTGTGCCAACTAGCTGGGTTTATCCTCTCTTCATCTTTCCTGATCCCATTGAAGGTCTACCATTAAGGACATGCACCCTTCTATGTATGCTTTTTTATATACTTTTTTGTTTGGGTATGTATAAGTAGCCCATGTTACATAAATGGCCTTGTTGTTTATGTTGATGTGTTCTTATCCTAGACCATTTTCTTTCTCCTGATGAATGCTCGTCAAGAGCTGAAACGCATTGAGGTTTCAAGGTCTTAAAATCCATCTGGAAACAGATGAAATGCAATTGCCTCACCTATGTAGTCATAATCTAGCTCAAACTGGTATATATGCTATGTATAATTTGTAATTGTGTCCAATAACTTTTGTACTTTTTTATAATAATGATGTTTTTGTTTGGTACCTGGAAAGTTCCACCCTTCTCCTTCTTTCTTTATTTGGATGAAAGACCACCCTATCATTGATGTCAGTGGGAGGAAGAACTTGCCAATCATTGGCAGCAGTGAAAGAAAGTCCTACCATTAGTATCAGTTGAGAATGAATGGCCCATTGTAGGGGTCAGCTGGCCTCAATAAGATTGATAAAACCCCACCAGTGGGACAAATAATACCACCTAATTGGTATCATTAGGAGGAGTAATGTCACGTCATTGGTGTCAGCGGACTAAAGGCGCATAATCATTGGTGTCAGTGAGAGGCGTAGTGACATGTCACTGGTATCAGTGAAATGAATAATTGTTGGTGCCAGTGGGAAGAATATGTTTGAATTTGTCTGTGGAAGGAATAGTGCTACACCTTTGGTTTCAGTGAGACAAATAATGCTAAATCTTTGGTGCCAGTGGGACAAACAATGCCACATCATTGGTGCCAGGGGCACTATAAATGCCAAATTGCAAACATTAGTGGGAGGAATAGTTACCCATTGCCTGTGTCAGTGGGATGAATAATACCATGTTGTTGGTGTCAGTGGGATGAATAATACCATGTTGTTGGTGTCAGTGGGAGGAATAAACCAATGAGTTTAGGACAGTGCCAGCATTAGCATTCAGTGAGTTACTTGTATAGCACCCTCTAGTGTGCTACTAGAACAGTGTAGTGTATTGTAGGTAAAATCATTGTGTATAATTCATGGCAACCGTGTGAGTCTGTGATTGAGGTCGGGTTATTGCAGGTCACCTGGGTGACTTAACAGGTTGTGGCTCTATCGCCTCCTCCTGACTCTGGAGGATCATATAACCTTCCAGAAGTTGATAAGCAGGAAGGGGTGGAGACCTAATCTGCAGAAGGGCTGGTAGTGTTTGCAAGCAGTGGAGCTGGGAGCAGCTCTACAGAGGGAGATAAGATGTCCCTGTACATAGTTATGAAAAGGTAAGCTGATTCTGAGGTGCTGCTAGTTCCTCGCCCATAAAGGGCTGTTGCTACTGATCTGCAATGACTGACGGATTTCAAGGATCTGCCTGCGTACATAGGAAGGAAGTTGTCTCTAACCTCATCGATTAAAGCCAACTGGACATCTTATAATCCCTATTTCCCTATCCAAGTTGATTTCCCCTAATAAACAACAAAACCAAGCCCACTGACTGGTTACTGTCTCTTGGATGCAAGTCTATGCGTGAAATACCTGTTGCCTGGCTGTGCAGAGAGAAGCTTAGGAGTACCCACAACACAGCGACTCTCATGAGAGTAGCACTACACTTGCTTTGAAATCCCCTACCACTACCATGTACAGTATTGTGATGATGTAACTTCTGGAACTGCTAGGCAGGACACTGTCAGGCAAGATAGCACCTGTATTGGGACACAACCCAGGCCCATATAGCCCCAGGCTGGGGACATTCCCACAAGATCTAGGATGGTTGGGATGTACAGTATGCATGTATATCCTAACTTAATGGCATTTATTTACTAAAGCAATGTGCAGCATAAATAATTAGCATATTTAATAACATACTGTTTTTATCTTTATTTTATCATTTGTTGCATCTTTGCACTTTTAATGTAGGTGTTAAGTAAGCAGCGGTTATGTTAGGGTTAGAGCAGTCTAACTTAGGAGGGCTAAGAGAATAGATAGCATTGATTTAGAAAACAAAAAATGTGTCCTTTAAGAATGATGTTCTTTCTTAGGGCTTTAAACACTCAGATATAGTTGGGCTGGCTTCCAATCACATGGGTGCAAAAACAGTGTTCTTTTAATTTTCCTTGCACATGATTGGATATTCTTTGCAAAGTAAATTTCACTTTGTTTTATATCATTTACTAAGATATGTGGAAAGTCACATCAAACACCAATCTTTTAGTAAAACAGGGCCTCTGTCAAAGCCATTGGAATATAACTTATTTAAAACTGAAAATGAATTAGCAACCACCAATAAAGAGACAACAAACACAAAGCGAGCAAAATCCTCTCTTGTATTAAAGAGGTATAGACTCCAGAGAGAGAGATATCATATTACTCCTGTACAAATCATTAGTAAGACCTCATCTGGAATATGCAGTTCAATTTTTGGCACCAATTCACAAAAAGAACATTGGGGAACTGGAGAAAGTACAGAGAAGGGCAACCAAACTGACAGGAGGCATGAAGGAGCTCAGCTATAAGGAAAGATTAGAGGAACTGAATTTATTCTCTCTTGAGAAGAGGAGATTAAGGGGGGATATGATCAATATGTATAAATACATCAGTGATCCATATAGCGAAGGTGTTGAGGTATTCACTTTAAGGTCATCACAGAGGACAAGGGGGGACTCTACGTCTGGAGGAAAAGAGATTTAATCTTCAAATGTGGAAAGGCTTCTTTACAGTAAGAGCTGTAAAAATGTGGCATAGACTGCCTCAAGTGCTGGTTCTGGCCAGCTCAGTAGATTGCTTTAAAAAAAAGGAATCTGGAATCTTTCCTAAATGTATGAAATATAACTGGATACTAACATTTATTGGTAAAGTTAATCTAGGGAACATCCAATTGCCTCTTGGAGGATCAGGAAGGAATTTTTCCCCTGCTGGAGCAAATTGGGTCATGCTTTGCTGGGGTTTCATGCCTTCTTTTGGATCAACTGTGGGTATACGATTGTGCATATAGGATTGCATTTTTTTTTCCCTTTTAATGGTTGAACTAGATGGACTCCACAAATCTGGCATCTATGGAAGAGTGGCAAGAAGAAAGCCATAAGAAGTCCCGTTTGCAGTTTGCAAGAAGCCATGTGGGGGACAGAGCAAACATGTTGAAGAAGGTGCTCTGGTAAGATGAAACCAAAATGGAAATTTCTGGCCTAAAAGCAAAATGCTATGTGTGGCAGAAAACTGACACTGCACATCACCCTGTGAAACATGGTGGTGGCAGCATCATGTTGCGGGGATGCTTTTCTTCAGCAGGGACAGGGAAGCTGGTCAGAGTTGATGGGAAGATGGATGGAGCCAAATACAGGGCAATCTTACAAGAAAACCTGTTAAGAGTCTACAAAAGACTTGAGACTGGGGCGGAGGTTCACCTTCCAGCAAGACTACAGCCCTAAACATACAGCCAGAGCTACAATGGAATGGTTTAGATCAAAGCATATTCATGTGTTAGAATGGCCCAGTCAAATCCAGACCTAAATCCAATTGAGATCTCTGGCAAGACTTGAAAATTGCTGTTCACAGACGCTCTACATCCAATCTGACAGAGCTTTTGCAAAGAAGAATGGCCAAACATTTCACTCTCTAGATGTGCAAAGCTAGTAGAGACATCCCAAAAAGACTTACAGCTGCAATTGCAGCAAAAGGTAATTCTATAAAGTATTGACTCCGGGGGGTTGAATACAAATGTACGCCACACTTTTTAGATATTTATTTGTAAAACATTTTGATAATCATTTATCATTTTTCTTCCACTTCACAATTATTTGCCACTTTGTGTTGGTCTATTACATAAAATCCCAATAATATGAATTTACGTTTTTGGTTGAAACAAAGGTGCCAATCCTTAACGGGGAACGGGAGACCAGTCCTTAAAGTGGAACTTCCCCTTTTGGGTGGAGCTCCACTTTAAGCTTTGACAACAAAAACCTGGAAGCTGATTGGTTTCTATGCAGAGCTGCATCAGATTTCGCACTGCCCAGTTAGGGTAAATCAATCTCTATGTAGTTTACAGAATGCAGAGGTTAGGACTCTGTATTGTATAGAAAGCAACTGTTAGGACTATGTAGTATATAGAATGTAGTGGTCAGGACTATGCAGTGTATAGAATAAAGTGGTCAGGACTATGTAGTGTATAAAATGCAGCAGTTGAGACTATGTAGTGTATAGAATGCATCGATCAAGACTGTGTAGTGTATAGAATGCAGCAGTCAAGACAATGTAGTGTAAAGAATGCAGTGGTCATAGCATCTAACTATCCCTGCCACACAGAAGCAAATTTACAAGATGCAGACAGAATTTGTGCAGACGGGTTAGTCGCAGACAACATGTTTCTTTCCTGAGTGTTTCTTTTTTGAGTGTTGTCGCAATTTTACCACTGCAGTTTAACTAAAACTGCATGAAGAACTCTACTTCACTCTGGAAGGACGGCAAACAAATCAACATTTGATATTTTCTTTATGACGTCTGATTCCCACTAATATGCTCCCTCTACTCTTCCTTCTCACATTAGTGTTCTTTGTCCTGAAATTGTCCTTACATTACCCCTCATCTCCATCCCACAGCTTAAACATATCACTCTCACTCCTACCCTCTCCCTTTTACCAACCCCTCTTTCAAATAGTGAAACCACATTCTGACACAAACACAAGGGCAATGAAATATGTACGCTCATATATATCCCGCTTCCATCTTACTTTCCTCACCCTCCTTCTTCTCCTAATCTTTGGGGACATTTCTCCCAATCCTGGCCCGCCATTTTCTAACTGCAATACCCATATCCAGCACCCTTTCTCCTCTCGCAACAGTCTACTCAGTTTAATTTCTATCCCCCTGCTCCCAAAAAACAGCTCCCCAATCTCATTTGCCCTCTGGAATGCCAGGTCAGTCTGTAACAAGCTCACATCTGTGCATAACATTTATCTCCCATTGCTTTAACATACTTGCCATGAATGAAATTTTGCTTCAAGATTCTGACTCAGCTTCTCCTGCTGTCTCCCATGGTGACCTCCAACGGACTCACTCACCCAGACTGAGTGGACAGAAAGGAAGCGGAGTTAGATTCCTTCTATCCCCACAGATCACCTTCCAAGTCCTTCCTAATACTCCCTCTCTATCCCTCCCTTATTTCGAGACGCACTGTATTCATCTGTTTTCTCCAATTTCTCTGAGAATTGCAGTGATTGATCGACCTTCTGAACCAGTATCATGTTTTTTTGCTGACTTCTCTGCCTGGCCACCCTACTTTCTCTCCTTAAAAATACCCACTATTATTCTCAGTGACTTTAACATCTCTGTTAATGTGAACAGTCCGGCTACTGCTCAACTTTTCCACTTCACCTCATCTTTTGACCTTATACAATAGATACACACTTCCATTAACTCCAATGGTAGTACCCGTGACCTTACCAACACCCTCTTTCCTCTCTTGGATCACAACCTTATCACTTTCATAGTATCCTTATCTTCAACCACTTGTCCCTCCAAGCAGCAAACAATTACTTGCAGAAACCTTCACCACTTTAACCCTTCACTTCTCTATTCTGGTACCGACCACCTCTATGAAAAATGTCTCCCCTTTCCTGTCCTAACCTGGCCCCCTCTGTCTACAACAGTTCACTCTCATCCTCTCTGGATGCACTTGCTCCTCTAACTACACGAAGAATCAGGCCTCAACCACTAAAACCCTGGCAAACTGACAACACCAGAAATTTCAAGAGACATTGTCATGTTCTTAACCTCCCTAGCGGTATGATTATGTCAATATTTCTATGCTCAAAGCGGTACATTTTTTTGCATGGAAATATGTCATTTTTTTATTGTAGGCCTGTAATTTTTAGGAATAAGTCACTGAAATCTGTCTGAACAAGAGTCTAGTAAACATCCCGGGTATGATAAAATTTGAAACACAAAATCATAAATTATAATATAATAAATAATAATAAAAAATAATAATATAATAATAAATTTAATTCAATAATATAATCAAACCAAAAACAGTGAAATTTGAAATATAGCGCCAAGTTCGCACAACACTGAGCTTAGTCGCAAAATCGTTTTTAGTGTCTGATGACGAATTTCACCACGAATCAAAACTCAATTCTGCAAGTGGTTCTAATTTACTATTGCTGTTCTCTAGCCGGTCTAAAAACGCTTTTGACATAAAGGGACGCTGAGCTCTAACTACACTGCTAAAAAAATGAAAGGAACACTTTGAAAACACATGAGATCTCAATGGGGAAAAATATCATGCTGGATAGCTACACTGATATGGACTGGGTAATGTTAGGAACGTAAGGATGCCCCATCGTTTGATGGAAATTATCAACCTGCAGAGGACTGAATTCAAAGACACCCCGAGAATCAAAGTGAAAAAATGATGCAGCAGGCTAGTCCATTTTGCTGAAATTTCATTGCAGCAGCTCAGAATGGTACTCATTAGTTTATATGTCCCCCACGTGCTTGTATGCATGTCTGAAAATGTCAGACATGCTCTTAATGAGATGACGGATGGTATCCTGGGGGTATTTCCTTCCAGATCTGGACCAGGGTATCACTGAGCTCCTGGACAGTCTGAGGTGCAACCTGTTGGCATCGGATGGACTGAAACATGATATCCCAGAGGTTCTATTGGATTTAAATCAGGTGAGTGTGGGGGCCATTCAATTGTATCAATTCCTTCGTCCTCCAGGAACTGCCTGCATACTCTTGTCACATGAGGCTGAGCATTGCCGTGCACCAGGAGGAACCCAGGACCCACTGCACCAGCGAAAGGTCTGACAATAGGTCCACGGATTTCATCCCGCTAACTGATGGCAGTCAGGGTGCCATTTTCTAGCCTGTAGAGGTCTTTGCGTCCCTCCATGGACATGGCTAACCTTCTGGCAATGGCATGTATTGATGTGCCATCCAGGAGGAGCTGGACTGCTTGTGCAACCTCTGTAGGGTCCAGGTATCACCTCATGCTACCAGTAGTGGCACTGACCCTAGCCAAATGCAAAACTAGTAAAAATCAGTCAGAAAAGATGAGTAGGCAAACAAATGTCAGTGGCCCCCACCTGTAAAACCATTCCTCTTTTGGGGGTCATCTCATTGTTGCCCATCTAGTGCACCTGTTAATTTCATTAACACCAAAGCAGCTAAAACTGATTAACAACCCCCTCTGCTACTTAACTAAGCAGATAAATATCCCAGGAGTTTAATTGACTTGATGCTATACTCTAAAAAGTGTTCCTTTCAATTTTTTGAGCAGTGTATAATATTGAAAGATTACACTGTCATTCATTTCTTGCCACTGTCTGAACTCTGCAGAACTTACTCCTGAACTGTGAACTCTGCACAACTTATTCCTAGCCTGTCAACTCTGTTTGACTTACTCCTGGCTTGTGAACTCTGCACAAGCTAGGCAGAGTTCAGCAAGAACCATCCGATTTCAGTCCATGTATGCTGCCGTCTGTTCAACAGAAGCTGGTGTAATGGTAATGCTGAAAAATCAGCATTTGATCAGTGCTTGCAACCAGCACAGCAGGGAAAATCCTTACATTACACATCCTCTATGTGTCAGTCAGTTTGTTTTTTCCTTCAGCTCACTGATCTGACTTCCTCCTCACCTATAAACTCAAAGAAAAAAAAAAAGAAAAAAAATCATTGAATGCCAAGTTTCTTACTGAAGTTACAGTGAGGATAAGTTTCCGAATCTACTTTTTAATGGCTTTTCCAGGCTATCTCCCTAAAAAGAGTGTTCTGCGTCCAGGTGATCTTTGATTACTTCGGTTTTGTTTAGGAAGATCTCCACCTCGCCAAGGTTGCCAAACCTAGCTTACAGTGGATATAAAAAATCTACACACCCCTGTTAACATGTCAGGTTTCTGTGATGTAAAAAAAAAGAAACAAAGATAAATAATTTCAGAACTTTTTCCACCTTCAATGTGACCTATAAACTGTACAACTCAATTGAAAAACAAAATCTTTTTTTTTGGGGGGCTTGAGTAAATATAAAAAACTAAAATAATGTGGTTGCATAAGTGTGCACACCCTCTTATAACTGGGGATGTAGCAGTATTAAGCAATCACATGCAAAATAATGTTAAACAGGAGTTAGTACACACCTGCCATCATTTAAAGTGCCTCTGATTAACCCCAAATGAAGTTTAGCTGTTCTAGTAGGTCTTTCCTGACATTTTCTTAGTCGCATCCTACAGTAAAAGCCATGGTCCTCAGAGAGCTTACAAAGCATCTCATTGTTAAAAAGTATCAGTCAGGAGAAGGGTACAAAAGAATTTCCAAGGCATTAGATATACCATGGAATACAGTGAAGACAGTCATCATCAAGTGGAGAAAATATGGCGCAACAGTGACATTACCAAGAACTGAACGTCCCTCCAAGATTGTTGAAAAGATGAGAACAAAACTGGTTTGGGAGGCTGCCAAGAGGCCTACAGCAACATTAAAGGAGCTGCAGAAATATCTGGCAAGTACTGGCTGTGTGGCACATGTCACAACAATCTCCTGTATTCTTCATGTCTAGGCTATAGGGTAGAGTGGCAAGATGGAAGCTTTTTCTGACAAAGAAAAACATCCAAGCCTGGCTAAATTTTGCAAAAACACATCTGAAGTCTCCCAAAAGCATGTGGGAAAATGTGTTATGGTCTGATGAAACCAAGGTTGAACTTTTTGGCCATAATTCCAAAAGGTATGTTTGGTGCAAAAACAGCACTGCACATCACTAATAGAACAGCACACCCACAGTGAAGCATGGTGGTGGCAGCATCATGCTTTGGGGCTGTTTTTCTTCAGCTGGAACTGGGGCCTTAGTCAAGGTAGAGGGAATTATGAACTGTTCCAAATACCAGTCAATATTGGCACAAAACCTTCAGGCTTCTGCTAGAAAGCTGAACATGAAGAGAAACTTCATCTTTCAGCATGACAACAACCCAAAGCATACATCCAAATCAACAAAGGAATGGCTTCACCAGAAGAAGATTAAAGTTTTGGAATGGCCCAGCCAGAGCCCAGACCTGAATCCGATCGAAAATCTGTGGGGTGATCTGAAGAGGGCTGTGCACAGGAGATGACCTCACAATCTGACAGATTTGGAGTGTTTTTGCAAAGATGAGTGGGCAAATATTGCCAAGTCAAGATGTGCCATACTGATAGACTCATACCCAATAAGACTGAGTGCTGGAATAAAATCAAAAGGTGCTTCAACAAAGTATTGGTTTAAGGGTGTGCACACTTATGCAACCATATTATTTTAGTTTTTTATTTTTACTTCCCTCCACCTAAAAGATTTCAGTTTGTTGTTCAACTGAGTTGTACAGTTTATAGGTCACATTAAGGCTACGTTCACACTAGCGTTGTGTGGAGGCGGCAGAAAGGCATTTGGGAAGCGTTTTTACCGCTTCCCAAACACCTCTGCCAATTCTGCACATTGCAGCACATGGTGCTGTTCTAATGGGAGCGTTTGCGTCGCATCAAAACGGACGCCTCTGGTCGAGTCAGGAGGCATTAAATCTTCCTGTTCTAGTCTATGGTGCCGCTCCGCAAACGCTGGCGTTTGCGGTGCAGTTACGACGCTGTTGCGGGGCGTTTGCAGAGCGGTAACACCATTCAAACTTCATTATAGGCGTTTGCCTAGCAACCGCCGCTAAACCACGCATGCAGCGTTTGCCGAGCGTTAAAAAACGCTCCGCAAATGCCGGACCAACGTTTGCAAAAGCATTTGGCAAGCGTTGGTAAAACAGCCAAGTGTGAACAAGCCCTAAAGGTGGAAAAAGTTGTGAAATGATTTATCTTTGTCTCATTTTTTTACATCACAGAAACCTGACATTTTAACAGGGGTGTGTAGACTTTTTATATCCATTGTATGTTGAATGACAAAGGGGGTTATTTACTAAAGCCCCATACACACGATGAGAATATCGGACGAATGACCGTCTTTTTTTTTTTCATTCTAGTCTCATTTTGAAAGTGAAGAGCTTAGAACAGTTCCGAAAATTCTTGTATGACAGAATAAAAATTTGAAAGTGATGAAATTTATTGTACTTTAAATTGTATTGTATTTTTGAACGAAAACTGTACTGATTAAAAGAAAATTATGCAACCTGGTATTGTATGAGAAAAATGTTCGTGATTGTACCTTCTAATAATTTCGATCAAAAGTTGTGTACTAACAATCAGATTATCGTACGATTGATTTAAAAGCGGTATATTTCATACAACTTTCTGATCGTGTGTACTAGGTTTAAAACTGCATGGTGCAAAATCTGGTGTAGCTCTGCACAAAATAACAATCAGCTTCCAGGTTTTATTGTCAAAGCTCATTTGAACAAGCAGTTAGTAGCTGATTGGCTACCATGCACAGCTGCACCAGATTCTGTGTGCACCAGGTTTGGTAAATCCCCCTCAAAGTGTCCATATTGCCTGTGTTTCTAAGTTTTAAAAGAAAGCTATTTATTAATAAGAAAAAATCCTTTGTAATATCATTTGGAACAAAAAAATGTAAGTACTGTTGAAACTGCTGTCAATAATGCTGAAACAGCGAGTGTGACTGTTTCACAACATGGAAACTGTCTGTATAATCATCCTCTATTCTAAAAAGAAAACTCCACCATGTAAACGAACCTGTCTTTTCAAGAAAACGATCTTCCTAGTTCTGACCTGCTTGCTGTCTTCCTAAATATTCTGCTTTCATTCTGCCCTATTACACCTGACTAATTGGGTTGTCTCCTAGTACATGCGATGGTATCCATGTAAAAAACTTTTCTAGCTCAATTTGGTCCATTTTTCTCACAATAATTTGGATGTTTACAGTATTTTACAGAGCAACTAGCTAGGGAGGAGCACTGGAAAATGGCTAATTGACTATAAACTACCTAATTATAAACTGTTATAAAAATTTCCTAAACATCCTTTCTTGGTTGCACAAGTATGTAGAAAGAGAAAAAGAGAAAGAGGAAGAGGAAGCCCCAGTGTAGTACGTGACCAGCCTGAAGACAGCTGAAGAAAGTATTTTTTAAAAAAAGCGTAACAATTTGGCCAGGAAAAGGGAGAGGGATGGGAGGGGTGCCATTGGTGGGCAGCAGATCCTTAAGCTGGGCTTTAATCAGGATTTAAATGATGTGTTAATTGATGCGTATTTGCTTACTGGCAATTGTTTGTGTTTTTGTAGCAACCTATTCACCTCTAATAATACTAGAAAATGTCACAAAATACATTGGTGTGTTGATAATGTCTACATACCTTATACCTGAAAGAGAAAATAGCTCCTTAACAAGCCAGCCATAGACAAATGTATTCCCTCCACCCCTGAGACCAGTGAGTCACAGAAATCTTATATAAAGAAATATCTAATTCCAGCTAAAAAACAGGCACCGATGTCAACAATTTAAAGGAATCCTGTACAAAGAAGAATATGAGGGCATTCTGATTAGTATGTAGGTTGGGAAAGTTAAAGCTCAATTCCAGGCAAAATCTATTTTCCACCCCCTTGTACCCTACTCAACCAGCCAGCTACTTAGTTTTCCCTATCTGGTAAAGCAACTTACATTCACCCTCCCATCCCCCCCATTTAGATCCTTCATCCACTGGTACATGTTAATCCTCCAGTATAACCTCCTGTGCTTAGGTGCAATGTTATAAGATGTAGTCCAATAGTCTGGTCAGTTGGTGTGATGACAAAGGTCTTGCTGCCCTCTCTGGACTGTAAGTGTGCTCACTCAACTGGAAATGACAAGAAAGAATGGGGTGCACCGACCTAGTGCATTACCAAAGACACCTTTTATTAAAAACATAAAATATAGGATTATCTACTCACAAACACATGTGAAAAACAGGCATGTAAAGAGATGCAGACGTGTCTGTCTCAAAGTCCACGGTACCAAGCCAGTTGTGTGGGAAGTCTGCGTGGCTTACAAAGGCTTACGCGTTTCAAGGGACAATTCCTCTTCCTCAGAACCAAAGTGAGTCTCATTTTGGCTCTGAGGGATAGGGTTCATCCCTCGAAATGCGTAAGCCTTTGGACACCATGCAGACTTTCCACACCACTGGTTTGGTTCTGAGGACTTTGAGGCAGCCTTGTCTGCATCTCTTTACATACCTGTTTTTCATGTTTTTGTGAGTAGATCATCTATACTATGTTTTGTAATAAATGGTGTCTTTGGCAAAGCACTAGGTCGGTGCGCCCCCTTTATTTATTATCATTTACATGTTAATCCTCACCGGCTGGTCCCTTTTACCTCCCCACAGTACGGTCGGTCCTCTTTTGAATTAGGAGAAAACCCTTCCACTGGTCAGCCAATAGGAATTGTTCATGGCATGCACACAGTGACATGAACACACTGAAGAGAACCCATCTAGGAGTAAATAGATAAGAGCTCAGCGCTGGATGATCATGTGATTTCAGCTTAACCACTTCAAGTCTGGTGATCATGGCACTGTTATGGGGTATGGCAGTGATCAGGACGCTGGTATGGCAGTGATCAGGATATTGGTATGCTGTGTTTTTATGATCAATGGGACAGGTGACATGGGCTGGCCGCATGTTTTATTAGGACTGCAGTGGGGCAGTGATCAGGGACACTAGGGCTGGCTGGCACTGCAGTCTGTGAGTGTACAAGCAGTCTGACAGGCTACTGTACACTCACAGGCTGCTGCATTGCTTCTCTTCGCTCTCACACTGAGAGCAGAGAGAACCAGTCTTTACTTTCACTTGGTATTGTTTACAATGTGATTGCTGTGATTGGACTCACTAGATCATCGAGCTATTGGGTGAACGGTCTGTGAGTTGTGCATGAGCCTCCGATGCAGGCTGACATACAGGTTCATTAGCCCGCATTGGCACTGCTTCCCATCTGCCTAGTGCCTGAAGACAGTTAAAGTAAGTGAAAGATGGGGATATAGAATTTCTTTTTAACCCAGTGATCAGAGAGAGGGTGTGGGAGGGTGATTAACTCCACTTTCAAGGGAAAAAATAGCAAATAGAAAAGTAGTAATATGCAAAAAAGTATAGTATATACACAATTGCTACATAAGCCATATTGTAATTGAATATTATTAAAAATATAACTAGTGGAAGCACCGCAATGGCAAAAATTCAATACTAAAAGTAACACAAAATGCTATACAGTGAAATACATGTTTTAAAATATACAAATAAATTAATAAATTACATCAGTGAATGTCCAATTCATAAAGACAAATAAATGCTTCATGCAAATCCACCAAAAAATAAAGTCCTTCTATTCCACTGAACCACCACATGATTAAATGAGATGAATTCCACAAATGCCAAATAAACTTTACTCCAGTGTCACCATGTGCTCCAGAGAAGAACCTCCCCCAATTCAGTGACACTCCCCAGATATCGTGGCCCATCTACGCTTGTGGTGAGTATCATACGTAATAGGGCCCCTCAATCGCTCACCCCCTCGGCAATTAAAGGCTGGTGGAATGGTAGGACATCCTCTAAAAAGATTAACTCCGCCACAAGGAAGGAAACAAAGGAAAGCTTGTAGCGTGATAATGCTAAAAACCATGTATTGTAAAATCAGTACTAAACTCACATAATAAAAGTACAAGCATGCCCAACATGCACAATATCCTCAGAAAGTAAGTGATGTAATTTTCTGTAAAAGGCAATGCAATATGGCAACCTAGAGGCCTTCTGCACACAGTTGGTATACAGAATGCTCCTCAGAAATGTAGTTTCCTGCTTGTGTGATTGGCTCACTGATTTTCCCAGAAGACTGTATTAAGATGTTAGGCTTCATCTGCAACATAAATTTAGTTTTTGGTGAGATACGCCTTTCTTCATTAGAACACTGCATGTGCATTAGCTGATTAATAATGAAAAAGTCACTCCTATTCAGATTTAGTTTAACCAAACAAACAGATTTTTCTTCAGAGCAGAAACAGGTTGGAATCAGAACAAAGTTTGTTCAAATCCCTGCAATGTACATAGATCACCCAGAGGGGACTGGTTTTTCTAAAAAAAAATGGAGATACTCTTTAAATTTGTCCTGGAGTTGGGCTTTAAATTGAAGTCAGAACTTCTAAACTGCAAACTTGCCATGGCTCAGTGACTCAGAAAATACTGAAGCAATGATTTCAGCATGGCAGCCGGACAACTAGCATTTTCTGAAAGTAGACATCAGCAATGGCAGTCTACAAAGTTTCTCAGAAATGTGAACACAAGTAAAGCATATCTTCCAACTGTTCCTTATTTGGAGGGACTGTTCCTCTTTTGAGACCAAATCCCTCTGTCCCTTGGGCAACCTCAGTTGTTCCTTTTTTGGTTTGATGATACATCTCTATACAAAATACCATTTTACTACTAAAAGATATGTGCACTCAACTTTTTATTCAACCTCTACATTACTGTATTTGCTATTTCAAAAAGCCAATATAAGGGAAAATATTTCTGCATATTAGATCTTTGTGGTCCAGGTAATCGGGGTAATAACAGGGACATATCTTTTGCCTACATAATGGAGGTTATTTACTAAAATTGGAGAGTACAAAATCTGGTGCAGCTCTGCATAGAAACCAATCAACTTCCAGGTTTTATTGCCAAAGTTTATTTGAACAAACTGAATTTAGAAGCCGAATGGCTACCATGCACAGCTGCACCAGATTTTGTACACTCACGGTTTAGTAAATAACCCCCACCGTGTGCTAAAAGGTGTTTTTCTTTATTATTTCAGGAAGTTGGGAGGTATGGTAAAGAACACTGACATGATGCTTTTATCATTTATTTAACAAGAATGTTAAAAATACTAGATGCTATATAAATATAAATTTGGATAGAGTGGGGAAGAGGTAAATCAAACAAAAAAATCCAAAATCAAATGTTGGTAGGTTTGCTGTTAAAGTTATGATATAAAATCATAAAAAACACACAACAACAAACGTGATAGGCAATTGAAAAAAGAGATTCTCCAAAATATCATTATACTACTGAACTGAGTCTAAAAAAAATGCATGTGTTATCTGCTATACAGGGACTGTCACAGTTCTGCATATTACATACGCATGAATAAATTTGATCAAAGCAACTTACTGAGTATAACTTTTTGTACTTATTCTAGAAACATGGGGTGAGTATGTACAGTATGTGTAAACAGGCACATTTCTTTGTTTTGTTTTCTCTTTTTATCTCTTTGTTTTTGTTTTTTTTCTTTTTAGGTTGCCAGTATCATAAACTAATAATGTTGTGAGTAACACTAACTCAGTTAGCAAGCACTGTGACACATAAAGTTGCATTATTGTTATTCATTGTGTGTAAATTCCACAATTAACATTTTCAATCCAAACTTGAAAAGTAATCAGCACATCAATACGTGCTAAAAATTAGATTAGCTATACAAAAAGCAACATAAAATAACGGATAGTTAAAAAATATGTTGAGCAAAAAAACATGTACAGTATGTTGTGCATAGAACATTTTTGTTTATCCTTAGTCACTGGGGTTTGGCAAAAGTATGTCTTTAAATAAAAAAAATAGTTCCTTTTTCTCAGCTAGACAGAATGTGTAAATGGCCATTTATGTGTATATTGGTTAAAACAAGTGCTTGTGCTGACACATCCGCTTTGTTGGAAAGCAATATTTGATATAATGTGTAAAATGTTCCATTAGATTTTGCGGATTTGGCTCCCTCCTGTGGCTAATGAAACACACTTCTTAATGAAACAGCTTGTAGAAAGAAGTATACCTGCCAAAAGGCTGCTCCTATCACAGCTGTTCAGTAGAGTGTCCCCAACTCCATCTTCCCAGACCCTGCCCAGGGCCCTCTTAAGAGCATCATGGGCCCCTGGGCAAAGTAATGCACTGGGGGCCTACCAGCCTGCCCCAATTAACTCTGGGCAAAGTAATGCACTGAGGCCCCTACCAGCCTGCCCACTTACTCTCAAGAATTAAAGTAGAAATAGTTGATAGAATTAAACATGTGGGGGGAGGGGAATCAGGAAGGCACAATACTGGGATCATGAGGCACAGTACAGGTTCTGGGATGCTGCCTGGGCCATTCCAGGAATGCTTAGTAAAAAGCGTGACTCTCCTGGCAAATCCAGGACAGTTGGCAAGTATGATGTAATGCAAGATTATCATGGGGCCCCTATGCACCTAGGGGACCTGTTCAGTGCCCAGAGGTGCCCATGCATTAAGACAGCCCTTCCCCTGCCACCCCTTGCAACCTAGAAAATCATACAGGGATCTGGCTCTTCCCCAAAAGTCTTAGGGCCGGTTCACACTATAGAAATGCAGTCCAGATGTGTTCAGGATGCATTTTTGCATGTGCGCGTTCTGGTGCATGTTTGATGTGTTTTTGACACGTTCCAGTGCATTTTTTATGCATTCAGTTAATTTTTTCCTCTCTCTTTTTCTTCAATTTAAATAGGGACATGTGCGTTCCAGTGTGTTTTTAGTGCGTTCCAGTGCATTTTGATGCCTTTTTACCACATTCCAGTACAGTTCTGTGCAGAAAAAATTCAGCATGTTCTACATTTTTTTTGCATCTGGAACCGCAAGCACTGATGTGAACTTTGACACTGACATCCATATAACCTACGTTCTGTGCATTTTGGATGCAGAAAAAAAGCAGCTGAAACGCATGTTGTGTGAATTGGCCCTTAAAGGAATGTGACCTGTGTGTTGAGCACCACAAAAGAGGACAGCAGACGTTTTAGATATTACACATACTTTTTTATTGATTTAAGACAGCCTTTATGGTTTTAACTGCAGAGGAACCCCTAAATAAGTTTCAAGTCTCAGGGAACCCTTACTAAAGCCAGTTCATCAGAAGTCAGTGAGAAAAATTCCCCTTACTTTGGAGATCAGTAGGAAGAATTGCCCCCTTACAGTGGTGGTGCCATGCTGCTGGCCTTTGCCAAGTGACTTTGACCCTGGAATTATGGAATCATCAAATTAAAGGGCAATCAGCTGCAGCTCAAGGAACTCCTAACAACCTCAGGAAGAACCTCAGGGTCCCACGTTACCAGGGGCGGACTGACAACTCATGGGGCCCCCGGGCAATAGGGGATCATGGGGCCCCTGTGTCCTTGCCCAAACTCAAAAAAGCCTATGAAAAAGGTACCAGGGGTATCTCATGGGGCCCCCTACTGACCCCGGGCCCTCGGGCAGTGCCTGAGTTTCCAAATGGTCAGTCTGCCCCTGCACGTTACCTAAGTTTAGAATTGCTGATGTAAAACATAGCTTTATTAGGAAGAGTTTACATGCCACCTGAGCTTATCAAGGAGTAGTTGTAAATATTATGCAAGAAAGCTGCAGATGTCATTGCTGATGCATATTGTTTGAGGGACAAGAAGAAAGTGGTTTAGTATAGTGGCAGAGCTACCTGCCCCTAATGGAATTCATGTCATTTTATTGGGTTGTCATGAGGATGCCAGTCACTCAAAAAATGACACTATAAATAAAGGAACATCATATCAGAGGAGCAACACCATTTGCAATTAAAGAGGGCTAGTCTCAACAATGTATTAAAACTTAAAGTGTCACTAAACCCACAACAGTAAAATCAGTCTGTATATGCAGTAAAGCATGCTTGTTATACTCACTGTGGAACCTAAGGGGTTAATCCTCCACATTGTGTAAAAAGTATGTTTAATCATGTCCACTCTGATCCTCCCCTTCTTCTACTGTCCCCAATAGAACACCTGATAAAACAGAGGCTTGGAGAAAAGCTGCACATGCTCAGTTTGGTGTGTATTGCTAGTGAGTTTTTGTTTTTCTTGGTAGAGTGCATGTGATCAGCATAGGGTCAATCAGCACTGTCCAGACAGAGGGGCAGGGGTTCTGCAGACTCATATGGGAAAATGAAAACTCCTACGAACTTTACCCAGTTCTCTGCTGGACACTGATAGAAGTCACAAGACTGCCCTGACTGCTGATGAGAAAAGGTATTTAGCAGTTTATAATTACTAAAATAATTACATTTCATGTTTTTGTGTACTGTGGGAGACCAGATATAGTGAATGCAGGGTCCTGGATTTAGTAACAATTTAAAGAATAACTAAAGACAAAATGTTTTTTTAAGTCTTGAATAGAGTGGAGATGGTCTAGAACACCTATTAGGTTTTTATTGCTGTCTGTTTCCCCGTTAGGGAGATTCACCCTCTCTCTTTGTCCTGTTTACTATATTGAAAGTGATAGTAAAGGAAAATCACTAATTTTGGGTTGTCCCCAGAAAAGTAATACAGAGGAAATCTGTCAATGGGGATACCAGTTCTGTTAACCTGGGGGGCCCAAGGGATTCTCCTAATTTGCAGGGATTTCCTCTCACTTCCTGTTTTAGCTATGTGTAGATAGTGTAGGGAAATCTCTCTAATGGAACACAGAAGGCAAAAAAAAAAATCTGACAGCATTTGGCATCCTCCCTTGCTCTATCCAAAATGAAAAAAAAATGGAAAAAAAAGTTTTGCTTATAGTTCTACTTTAACCACTAGGGGACCGCCCGCAGTACATATACTGCTACAATGTGCGCCCTGTGCGCAGGATCATGTGTATATATGTGATCCTGCATTCCGGGGTAGGGGGCACGCACAAAACGCGTGGCCGCCATTCCCATGCCACTAATCGCGGCCTTCAATCACCGGGTCCCAGCCGGTCATTACCCGCCAGCTCCCGGCGATTGTCGGCAAACAGTGACACAGAGCACAGCTGCATTGTTTTCAATGCAGCTCTGCTCCCTGCCAGTTTCCAGCACACTGTTCCTGAGAGCGGAGTTTAGCTCTAGGGATCAGTGTGTTCCTGTGAAGTACACGCCCCCGTTCACTAGTAAAACACTCCCCTCACACAGTTAACCCTTTGATTGTCTCCAGAAGTTAACCCCTTCCTCCCCAGTGCCATTAGTAAAGTGTCAGTGGTTTTTTTTGCACTGATCACTGTATTGGTGTCACTGGGCATGTCAGTGACCCCAAGTCAGTTCCCCCCCAGTGTCAGAAGTCCCGCCATAAGTCGCTGATCGCTGCCACAAAATGCTGATTGCCGCCATAAGTCGCTAATATTAGTATATAAAAAAAAATCCCAGTATATATACCACCATTTGTAGATGCTTTAGCTTTCATGTAAACCAATTAATGTACACGTATTGGGATTTTTTTTAGCAAAGACATGTTGCAGAATACATTTTGGCCAAAATTTATGACGTAATTTGATTTTTAAATTTTTTTACTGGACATGATTTATAGCAAATAGTCCAAAATATAGTTTGTTTTCTCAGACTTGTCGGTCTTTTTTTTATAGCGCAAAAATTAAAAACGCACAGGCGATCAAATACCACCAAAAGCTCAATTCGTGGGGAAAAAAGGATCTTTGATCAGATCAGCACTATACCAGCGTTCACATTAGTATAGCATCTCCAAGAATGTAGCGCTAGTGGGATCAGCCCCGGCACCTGCCAGCACCTGCGTTTAGCCCCTATGCTTACCCCCGCCCCTTGTCCCCCAGTAAATGCTTTGTCAGTAGGTCACTGTCACTTGATACATCACACACAAAACTGCAGTGTTTGCAGAATCAGGCCTGATCTCTGTTAGCACTTGGAGGTAAATTTTGATGACTCTCGTATGCAGCAGAGTGCCAGTACTAGTGCCGTGCTACCTTTTGGTGAACTGGTGAGCACCAGCGGTCTAGTACATCTTGGTCTTTCACATACCTCTTAGAGTGTAAGCTCCCAGGATCAGGCCCTCCTAATCCTCTTGTAATGTACTGTATTGTTCTGTATTGTCTCCCGTTATATTGTAAAGCGCTGATCAAACTGTTGGCGCTATATAAATCCTGTATAATAATAATAATTATAGCACTGCAGTATCACTTGGTGACGTGGCGAGTCCCGTAAGTGCAGTACAAGCTGGTGCGGTGGTGAGCACAAGAATTGTCCCGCAACCACCAAGAATTCGCACACAGGCCTGTAGAGTCCTTAGTATCCTACCGGATGTGCTTGCAAATGCCGATTGGCAGCCCACAAATTCTGCAGCACTTGTACTTCCCCCGTTCACTGCCCCACCCAGAATTCAGGTGGAAATAGAAAATTTAACTACTCCCCTTGATTTTTTGGAGCTGTTTTTCATGGAATATCTGTATGCGTTGATTGTGTATCAAAGCATTTTATATGCACAACATTCACATGGAAACTCATTACGGTTTCTGAATATATATTTTTTTGGGCCTAACCCTAAACATGGGCGTTACTAATGAATTGCGATTGTATTGGTCCACAGACCCGATTCATCATATCCCGTGTTTTCTGCTGCCATGGCCAGGCATAGACATGAGAGTATAATGTGTTTTATGCATTTCAACGACAATACACTCTGTCATCCTCGGGGTGACCCTGAATTTGATCGGCTCCACAAAATTCAGCCCCTCACAAATCACCTTAATCAAAAATTTGCAGATGTCTATACTCTCCAGCAAAAAATCTGCCTTGATGAATCCTTCATTAATTTTTCTGGCTGCCTTGCATTCAAACAATTTCTCCCCAGCAAGCGTGCCAGATATGGGGTCAAGATGTAGAAGACCTGTGACAGGGCAACAGGCTATACTTATAAGTTTTGGATTTACGAGGGAAAAGGTAGTCACGTGGAGCCCCCCAGATGCCCAGACTACATGGGGAGCAGTGGCAAGATAGTTTGGGACTTGGTGTCATCCTTTTTCTATATGGGGTACCACTTATACGTGGTCCATTTTTATTCAAGCGTGCCACTTTTTAGACATTTGTACAATCGGGTGGATGCAGGGCAGTATGTTTTAATGGTTGGCATACCACACATTTTTTTTTTTGGCAGAGATATCTTCTCTTTTTTTCATTCAGTCCACAGGCTGCATACAAAAAAAAAAAAAGAACATAGCATATACACCCAACAAGGAACAGCGACATACTGGTACATCACTGGACATTGAATGGTTATACCACGATGATGCCTACAGCTGCAGGCATCATCCTGGTATCATTTTTTTCAGCTGGCGATTGGCTTTCATGTAAAAGCAATCCTAGTGGCTAATTAGCTGCAGGATTGCTTTTACAAGCATCAGGAGACAATACCCCCTTCCCCTGCTGCCTTCCACGGCTTTCTCAGGCAGTCCTGAGCCATCGGGGAACCTGAGAATGCAGCCGGTGTTTCTGCCAGCTGACCATAGAGCTGATTGGAGACCAGAATGATGCCAATCATCTCTATAGCCTAAGAAATCAGAAGCTAAAAGTAAAAAAAAGTGTATTTAAAAAAAAAAATTGCGTTTGAAAAATTGCTGCGCGAGTACTGTGTGATATAAAAAATTGCAGCACCCACCATTTTATTGTTTGCTTTAAAAAAATATATGTTTGGGGTTTAAATTAATTTCCTAGCAAAAAAGACAGATTTTTTCATGTGAACAAAAAGTGTCAGAAAACGCTTGGTCTTCAGGCGGTTAGAAGAGTGAATGATGTGTGGCATAAACATCTAATGCTGGGCATAAAATGCCCCCACCCCCCCCCCCCCCCCCACAACGACCCCTTTTTGGAAAGTAGACACGCCAAACTATTTGCTGAGAGGCATGTTGAATCAATAGAAGAATTGATTTTTTTACCACAAGTTTTTGGAAAATGACATTTTTTTTTTTTACGCAAAATTGTCACTAAATGATTTACTGCTCACACATGCCATGGGTATATGTGGAATTACTCCCCAAAATATATTCTGCTGCTTCTCCCGAGTATGGGGGTGCCACATGTGAGAGACGTTTTGGCAGTCTAGCCAAGTACAGGATCCCAAAATCCAATAAGTACCTTCAGGCTTTTAAAGGGTTTTATTTCCTCATTACACTTCCTGACTAACTAAAAATATATGTTTCAATAAATGTTGCGCTCCTAATTATTATCAATTATTACCCATATAGTAATTATGCAACTATCAGAATATATCATTTAGAGCAAATGACAAATAAATCAATAAAATTAAAAAGTAATAATAATAAAAAACATAAAGTCTGTGGTACCAACTTAATAGTGATAGTCCCAAAATATACAGTGAGGTGAAGAAGTATTTGAACACCCTGCAATTTTGCAAGTTCTCCCACTTAGAAATCATGGAAGGGTCTGAAATTCACATTGTAGGTGCATTCCCACTCTGAGAGACAGAATTTCAAAAAAAAATTCAGGAAATCACATTGCATGATTTTGAAAGAATTTATTTGTCATGCACTGCTGAACATAAGTATTTGAACACCTAAGAAACAGCAAGAATTCTGGCTCTCAAAGACCTGTTACTGTGCCTTTAAAAAGTCCACCTCTACTCCACTCATTAATCTAACTTAGTAGCACCTGTCTGAGCTCTTTAAAGACACCTGTCCACCCCACAGTCAGTCAGACGCCAACTACTACCATGGGCAAGACTAAAGAGCTGTCAAAAGACACCAGAGACAAAATTGTGGACCTCCACAAGGCTGGAAAGGGCTACGGGGCAATTGCCAAGCAGCTTGGTGAAAATAGATTAACTGTTGGAGCAATTGTTAGAAAATGGAAGAGGCTAAAGATGACTGTCAGTCTCCCTTGGACTGGGGCTCCATGCAAGATCTCACCTCGTGGGGTATCACTGATGATAAGAAAGGTAAGGAATAAGCCCAGAACTACAAGGGAGGAGCTGGTCAATGATATGAAGAGAGCTGGGACCACAGTTTCAAAGGTCAATGTCGGCAGAACACTACGCCGTCATGGTTTCAAATCATGCATTGCACGGAAGGTTCCTCTACTCAAGTCATCACATGCCCAGGCCCGTCTGAAGTTTGCCAATGACCATCTGGGTGATCCAGAGGAGGCATGGGAGAAAGTCATCTGGTCAGATGAGATCAAAGTAGAACTTTGTGGTCTAAACTTCACTTGTCGTGTTTGGTGGAAAAAGAAGGATGAGTTCCATCCCAAGAACACCATCCCTACTGTGAAGCATGGGGTGGTAACATCATGCTTTGGGGGTGCTTTTCTGCACAGGGGACAGGATGACTGCACTGTATTAAGGAGAGGATGAATGGGGCCATTTATTTTGACATTTTGAGCAACAACCTCCTTCCCACAGTCAGAGCATTGAAGATGGGTTGTGGCTGGGTCTTCCAACATGACAACGACCCGAAGCACACAGCCAGGATAACCAAGGAGTGGCTCCGTAAGAAGCATATCAAGGTTCTGGAGTGGCCTAGCCAGTCTCCAGACCTAAATCCAATAGAACATCTTTGAAAGGAGCTGAAACTCCATGTTGCTCAGCGACAGCCCCGAAACCTGACAGATCTAGAGGAGATCTGTGTGGAGGAGTGGGCCAAAATCCCTGTTGCAGTGTGTGCAAACCTGGTCAAGAACTACAGGAAACGTTTGACTTCTGTAATTGCAAACAAAGGCTTCTGTACCAAATATGAAGGCTGATTTTCTTAGGTGTTCAAATACTTATGTTCAGCAGTGCAAGACAAATAAATTCTTTAAAAATCATACAATGTGATTTCCTGAATTTTTTTTTTAAATTCTGTCTCTCAGAGTGGGAATGCACCTACAATGTGAATTTCAGACCCCTCCATGATTTCTAAGTGGGAGAACTTGCAAAATCGCAGGTTGTTCAAATACTTCTGTAACGTGATCCAAAAAAAAAAAAACAATTGTGAAAGTGAATAAAAAATAAAAAAAGTCTCTATTGGTATAAAAGTGATAAATCCCAAAAAGTGATAAAAAATAAGTAATTGCAATTCCCAGTGACTTCTTATTGTGATTAGGTTAAGCGCTCACCTCCTTTTCTGCCTGTAACAGGCTTACTTCGCTTTTGGTTTACATATGGAACTTTTAAAATTTCTGTTGCATCATGTGAAGAGTGGTGGGTATCCCTTAATTGCTTCCCAGTGCTCTTATCCTCCTTGCCACTATCCCCGCAGGGATCTTTCACTCCTTCTCCTGCTCTTTATCTCCTCCTTAGATGTTCCTCATTAAGAAAAAAGTACAGACATAGTGCCTAATCCTTTTCAGGACTAAAATGCTTTATGCGTACCCAAATGCACTCACATTAGATAAGAAACCGCTATGTTTAAAATCAACTGCAGACAACTGTGTGCGCCACACACATAGTATACTCGCCGTCCACCGGTGTGTAAAAAGAAAAAGGAGCGTGATTGGCCGGCTATTTGGAGAGGAGGAGGTCGGATTTTTTTTAACATCTTGCAAAAATAAAAAGGAGTGTGATTGGCTAAAAAAAAAATTTACGTCCTTTTTTTCCCACAAATTGAGCTTTCTTTTGGTGGTATTGGATCGCCTGTGCGTTTTTTATTTTTTGCACTATAAAAAAAAGGCCGACAATTTTGAGAATAAAACAACATTGTTGGATTCTTGCTATTAAACATGTCCAGTAAAAAAAATTTAGTCATAAATTTAGGCCAAAATGTATTCTGCTACATGTCTTGGCTAGAAAAAAAAGAAACCCAATACGTGTAAATTAAGTGGTTTACGTGAAAGTTATAGCGTTTATGGAGGTATATATACTGGGATTTTTTAATTTTAATTCTTACTAATAATGGCTGCGATCAGCAACTTATACCGGGACTGCAGCAGACATTCTGATACTGGGGGAACTGACTTGGTGCCACTGAAATCCCCAGTGACACCAATAAAGTGATCAGTGCTAAAATAAAAAGCACTGACACTGTACTAATTGCACTGGGCAGGAAGGGGTTAACATGAGGGGCGATCAAAGGGTTAACTGTGTGCTGGATGTGTTTTACTATAGGGCGGTGTCCGTTTGCTTCACTGCAAGCACACTGCTTTGGATGGCTGTGCTGTTCACAGCCATCCAAAGCAGTGTGCACAAGCTGACCGGGAGGAGAACTGTTAGTAAACAACACAGTTCTCCTCCCCGTCGGAGATCCTCGGCAATCACCGCGCGCCGGCGAGTAATCACAATATTTTCTACTTTCAGCTATAAAAAATATAACGTAAACTCAAAGTTAGTCATAAATGTAAGCAAAAATGTATTCTGCTTCATGTTTTTGGTAAAAAAATCCCAATAAGTGTATATTGATTGCTTTGTGTGAAAGTTATAGTGTCTACAAACTATGGTATAGATACTGTAATTTATGCATTTTTTTGCTATACAGCGCTGCACTAGTTTAACTGACAATTCCACGGTCATGCAATGCTGTACATAAATGAAATTTACGTCCTTTTTTTCACACAAATAGAGCTTTCTTTTGGTGGTATTTGATCACTTGTGCGCTTTTTATTTTTTGCGCTATAAACAAAAAAAAACACGAACATTTTGAAAAAAACTGTATATTTTACTTTTGGCTATAAAAAATATATAGTAAACTCAAAGTTAGTCATAAATTTAGGCCAAAATGTATTCTGCTACATGTCTGTGGTAAATATAATCCCAATAAGTGTATATTGATTGCTTTGTGTGAAAGATATAGTGTCTACAAACTATGGTATAGATACTGTAATTAGAGATGAGCGAAGAAATGAAAAATTCGATTCGACTGATTCGGCGAATTCGTGGACAATATTCGATTCGAGTCGAATAAATTCGCTGTGAATTTAACTTAAAAAAGGGTGTTTCTAGGCTTCAGAGAGACTTAATATTAGTGCAGAACACTGTACCTTTAATTTAAATGCCCTTGGAGTCTGCTGGGGAAGAGAAATAATACTGTCTGTCAGTATGACATGCAGATGAGTGCCGTCGATCTTAGAATCACTGCACACTTCACTCCTTTGGCCAGTCACGGGGCCAAAACCAGTGTTTGGAGCCACAGTGTGGCGGTGGAGGCAGCAGCAATGGGAGGCCATACAGCAACCTATGACAAAATGGAAACCAGCAGGAGCGTGAGGAGACCTGAAAGTGGCACATGGCAGAGTGGGAGCAATGGGAGGCGGTACAGGGACCCAGGTCACACTGTGGGCCCAGCAGCAGCGTGACCAGGCGGTACGGGGGCCCATGGCCAATATGGGGCTTGGTGGCACCTATGGAAGGCCTGTAATCTGCCAGCAACCTATGACAAAATGGACAACCGCAGGAGTGTGAGGAGATTTCAAAGTGGCACATGGCAGAGTGGAAGCAATGGGAGGCCGTACAGGGACCCAGGTCACACTGTGGGCTCAGCAGCAGCGTGACCAGGAGGTACGGGGGCCCATGGTCGATATGGGGCCTGGCGGCACCTATGGAAGGCCGCTAATCTGCTAGCAACCTATGACAAAATGGAAAACCGCAGGAGTGTAAGGAGACCTCAAAGTGGCACATGGCAGAGTGGAAGCAATGGGAGGCCGTACAGGGACCCAGGTCACACTGTGGGACCAGCAGCAGCGTGACCAGGAGGTACGGGGGCCCATGGCCGATATGGGGCCTGGCGGCACCTATGGAAGGCCGCTAATCTGCCAGCAACCTATGACAAAATGGAAAACCGCAGGAGTGTAAGGAGACCTCAAAGTGGCACATGGCAGAGTGGAAGCAATGGGAGGCCGTACAGGGACCCAGGTCACACTGTGGGACCAGCAGCAGCGTGACCAGGAGGTACGGGGGCCCATGGCCGATATGGGGCCTGGCGTAACCTATGGAAGGCCGCTAATCTGCCAGCACCCTATGACAAAATGGAACCCTGGGCTGGGGCAGGCAGAACCGCCGTATCTTTATCACGTTTTTCACAGGCCACCGAATGGCGACGCTGCATATGCTGACGCAACGCTGTAGTCCCAACATGGGCCCCCTGGCCACGCTTGACTTTCTGGCCACATAGTCGACATACGGCTACGTTTACTTCCTCGGGCGGCTTGACGAAAACTTGCCACACCGCCGAGTAGGAAACTTTGCACCTGCTACTCCTCACTGGCTGACTGCTACTTCCTCCGTGCACACCGGCACCACTACTGGCTGTGGTGGTAGGCTGCAGTGGAGCTGCTGCTCTACTCCGTGGCCGTTTGCCTCCACTGACACAGCTGCGACCCTGCTGCCTCCTGGCAGCAGCAATGGGAGGCCGTACAGGGACCCAGGTCACACTGTGGGCCCAGCAGCAGCGTGACCAGGCGGTACGGGGGCCCATGGCCGATATGGGGCCTGGCGGCACCTATGGGAGGCCGCTAATCTGCCAGCAACCTATGACAAAATGGACAACCGCAGGAGTGTGAGGAGATTTCAAAGAGGTACATGGCAGAGTGGAAGCAATGGGAGGCCGTACAGGGACCCAGGTCACACTGTGGGACCAGCATCAGCGTGAACAGGCGGTACGGGGGCCCATGGCCGATTTGACCTCATTCATCCCATAGTCCTGCCGACTCACGAATAGCGTGGCCTCCTCAAAGGGCCTGAGCAAGCGCAGGTGTCACACATGAGCTGACAATGGCTGACATCTAAGTTACACAGGGAGTACCTTTATCGGCTTTTAACATCAGGAAATCTGTGATGGCCTTTAGCTGTTCGTAAAGGCGGTCTAACATATGTAGGGTTGAATTACACCTTGTTGCAACGTCACAGCATGAGGAGTCGGTACGGGGGCCCATGGCAGATTACATGTCTGGCAGCAGCAATGGGAGGCGCGTAATCTGCCAGCACCCTATGTCAAAAAATTCAACACACCAGCAGTGTGAGGAGACCTGAAAGTGGCACATGGCAGAGTGTGGCGATGGAGACAGCAGCAATGGGAGGCCGTACAGGGACCCATGAGAGACTCTGGACCTAGCAGCAGCATGAGGAGGCGGTATATAGGGGCCTATGGCAGATTAGGGGCCTGGCAGCAGCTATGGGAGGCCCGTAATCTGCCAGCACCCTATGTCAAAAAATTAAACACACCAGCAGTGTGAGGAGACCTGAAAGTGGCACATGGCAGAGTGTGGCGATGGAGACAGCAGCAATGGGAGGCCGTACAGGGACCCATGAGAGACTCTGGACCTAGCAGCAGCATGAGGAGGCGGTATATAGGGGCCTATGGCAGATTAGGGGCCTGGCAGCAGCTATGGGAGGCCCGTAATCTGCCTGCACCCTATGTCAACAAATTTAACACACCAGCAGTGTGAAGAGACCTGAAAGTGGCACATGGCAGCAGAGTGTGGCGATGGAGACAGCAGCAATGGGAGGCCGTACAGGGACCCATGAGAGACTCTGGACTTGGCAGCAGCATGAGGAGGTGGTATATAGGGGCCTATGGCAGATTAGGGGCCTGGCAGCAGCTATGTGAGGCCCGTAATCTGCCTGCACCCTATGTCAAAAAATTTAACACACCAGCAGTGTGAAGAGACCTGAAAGTGGCACATGGCAGCAGAGTGTGGCGATGGAGACAGCAGCAATGGGAGGCCGTACAGGGACCCATGAGAGACTCTGGACTTGGCAGCAGCATGAGGAGGCGGTATATAGGGGCCCATGGCAGATTAGGGGCCTGGCAGCAGCTATGTGAGGCCCGTAATCTGCCTGCACCCTATGTCAAAAAATTAAACACACCAGCAGTGTGAAGAGACCTGAAAGTGGCACATGGCAGCAGAGTGTGGCGATGGAGACAGCAGCAATGGGAGGCCGTACAGGGACCCATGAGAGACTCTGGACTTGGCAGCAGCATGAGGAGGCGGTATATAGGGGCCTATGGCAGATTAGGGGCCTGGCAGCAGCTATGTGAGGCCCGTAATCTGCCTGCACCCTATGTCAAAAAATTGAACACACCAGCAGTGTGAAGAGACCTGAAAGTGGCACATGGCAGCAGAGTGTGGCGATGGAGACAGCAGCAATGGGAGGCCGTACAGGGACCCATGAGAGACTCTGGACTTGGCAGCAGCATGAGGAGGCGGTATATAGGGGCCCATGGCAGATTAGGGGCCTGGCAGCAGCTATGTGAGGCCCGTTATCTTGCAGCACCCTATGTCAAAAAATTAAACACACCAGCAGTGTGAAGAGACCTGAAAGTGGCACATGGCAACAGAGTGTGGCGATGGAGACAGCAGCAATGGGAGGCCGTACAGGGACCCATGAGAGACTCTAGACTTGGCAGCAGCATGAGGAGGCGGTATATAGGGGCCCATGGCAGATTAGGGGCCTGGCAGCAGCTATGTGAGGCCCGTAATCTGCCTGCACCCTATGTCAAAAAATTTAACACACCAGCAGTGTGAAGAGACCTGAAAGTGGCACATGGCAGCAGAGTGTGGCGATGGAGACAGCAGCAATGGGAGGCCGTACAGGGACCCATGAGAGACTCTGGACTTGGCAGCAGCATGAGGAGGCGGTATATAGGGGCCCATGGCAGATTAGGGGCCTGGCAGCAGCTATGTGAGGCCCGTAATCTGCCTGCACCCTATGTCAAAAAATTTAACACACCAGCAGTGTGAAGAGACCTGAAAGTGGCACATGGCAGCAGAGTGTGGCGATGGAGACAGCAGCAATGGGAGGCCGTACAGGGACCCATGAGAGACTCTAGACTTGGCAGCAGCATGAGGAGGCGGTATATAGGGGCCCATGGCAGATTAGGGGCCTGGCAGCAGCTATGTGAGGCCCGTAATCTGCCTGCACCCTATGTCAAAAAATTAAACACACCAGCAGTGTGAAGAGACCTGAAAGTGGCACATGGCAGCAGAGTGTGGCGATGGAGACAGCAGCAATGGGAGGCCGTACAGGGACCCATGAGAGACTCTAGACTTGGCAGCAGCATGAGGAGGCGGTATATAGGGGCCCATGGCAGATTAGGGGCCTGGCAGCAGCTATGTGAGGCCCGTAATCTGCCTGCACCCTATGTCAAAAAATTAAACACACCAGCAGTGTGAAGAGACCTGAAAGTGGCACATGGCAGCAGAGTGTGGCGATGGAGACAGCAGCAATGGGAGGCCGTACAGGGACCCATGAGAGACTCTAGACTTGGCAGCAGCATGAGGAGGCGGTATATAGGGGCCCATGGCAGATTAGGGGCCTGGCAGCAGCTATGTGAGGCCCGTAATCTGCCTGCACCCTATGTCAAAAAATTAAACACACCAGCAGTGTGAAGAGACCTGAAAGTGGCACATGGCAGCAGAGTGTGGCGATGGAGACAGCAGCAATGGGAGGCCGTACAGGGACCCATGAGAGACTCTAGACTTGGCAGCAGCATGAGGAGGCGGTATATAGGGGCCCATGGCAGATTAGGGGCCTGGCAGCAGCTATGTGAGGCCCGTAATCTGCCTGCACCCTATGTCAAAAAATTAAACACACCAGCAGTGTGAAGAGACCTGAAAGTGGCACATGGCAGCAGAGTGTGGCGATGGAGACAGCAGCAATGGGAGGCCGTACAGGGACCCATGAGAGACTCTAGACTTGGCAGCAGCATGAGGAGGCGGTATATAGGGGCCCATGGCAGATTAGGGGCCTGGCAGCAGCTATGTGAGGCCCGTAATCTGCCTGCACCCTATGTCAAAAAATTAAACACACCAGCAGTGTGAAGAGACCTGAAAGTGGCACATGGCAGCAGAGTGTGGCGATGGAGACAGCAGCAATGGGAGGCCGTACAGGGACCCATGAGAGACTCTGGACTTGGCAGCAGCATGAGGAGGCGGTATATAGGGGCCCATGGCAGATTAGGGGCCTGGCAGCAGCTATGTGAGGCCCGTTATCTTGCAGCACCCTATGTCAAAAAATTAAACACACCAGCAGTGTGAAGAGACCTGAAAGTGGCACATGGCAGCAGAGTGTGGCGATGGAGACAGCAGCAATGGGAGGCCGTACAGGGACCCATGAGAGACTCTGGACCTAGCAGCAGCATGAGGAGGCGGTATATAGGGGCCTATGGCAGATTAGGGGCCTGGCAGCAGCTATAGGAGGCCCGTAATCTGCCAGCACCCTATGTCAAAAAATTAAACACACCAGCAGTGTGAGGAGACCTGAAAGTGGCACATGTTTGAGGCATGATTCATGGCGGATTTAGTCAGTTGTGTCAGGAACTGGTGGTTTGAAATCCAGACTAATCCACGCCTGATTCATTTTCACAAACGTGAGTCTCTCCACACTTTGGGTGGACAGTCGTGTCCTCCGCGGAGTTACAATACCTCCTGCCGCACTAAACACGCGCTCCGATGCCACGCTACTGGCCGGGCATGACAGCCTTTCAAGGGCAAATTCAGCTAGTTGGGGCCAAAGGTCAAGTTTCGTTGCCCAGTAGTCAAGGGGATTGTCTACCTCGGTTGGCAGGGTGCTGTCCAAGTAGGCCCAAGCCTGTTGTTTGAGCTCCTGCTCCAGGTCCACCTGATGCTGCTGCTGCTGCTGCGGCTGGTTAGTAGTTTCCTCACTGCGCTGGTGAAGAAAGCTACTCATCATCGACTGCAGACCGAGGCAGCCGCTGCTGGTGGAGCTGCCACTGCTCCTACCACCCCACCCCTCCCCTGCTGCCATGCCAGCGGAACGCGAGCGCACAGGGCCCACAGTGTCTGAGGATGGACGTTGGCGCACAAAGGCAGAGACCAACTGACTACATAGGTGGTTTTTATAGTACGTAATTTTGGCCTCCCTCTCAGCAGGTGTGAAAAAGGCCACCATTTTGGACCGGTAGCGAGGGTCCAACAAGGTGGACAGCCAAAAGTCATCCCTCTGTCTGATGGTTATTATTCGGCTGTCGCTACGCAAGCAACCGAGCATGCTATGGGCCATTTGTGCCAAGGAATGCGAGGGACTCCCTGCCTCCATCTCCACAGCATACTGCCACGGTGCGTCTGGGTCCTCTGTCTCCTCCTCCTCCTCCTCTACCAGATGCTCCTGCTCCTCCACTCCTGTCCGCTGAGTGGAAAAACCACCCATTTCACTCAATAATTCCTGAGCACAAATGTCCTCCTCTACCTCCTCCTCTTCTTCCTGTCCTGCCCCCACAGGGGTCATGTGGCGTTGAGATCTGTGCGCCACGTCTACCGCACCCTGACCAGCCATTGTTAACAGCATTTGTTCCAGGACGTGCAACAGAGGAATGACGTCGTTCATCCCATAGTCCTGCCGACTCACGAATAGCGTGGCCTCCTCAAAGGGCCTGAGCAAGCGGCAGGTGTCACGCATGAGCTGCCAATGGCTGACATCTAAGTTACACAGGGGAGTACCTTTATCCGCTTGTAACATCAGGAAATCGGTGATGGCCTTTCGCTGCTCGTAAAGGCGGTCTAACATGTGTAGGGTTGAATTCCACCTTGTTGCAACGTCGCAGATCAGGCGATGCTGTGGAATTCCGTTCTGCCGCTGCAGCTCAATGAGGGTGTTCTTTGCGGTGTAGGAATGGCTGAAATGCATGCACAGTTTACGTGACATTTTAAGGATGTCTTGCAGTGGGATGGTGGATTTTAGGAACCGCTTGACAACCAGATTGAACACGTGAGCCATGCATGGCGCATGGCACAACCTTCCTTGACGCAGAGCAGACACCATGTTCTTTCCGTTGTCAGTCAACATGGTTCCGATTTTTAGTTTGCGCGGAGACAGCCATCTGTCGATTTCTCTGTTCATTACACTCAGCAGTTCCTCCCCTGTGTGACTACGTTCGCCAAGGCATACCAGGTGCAGCACAGCGTGACACCGTTGCGCCCTGCACATGTGATATGCCGGTCGGGTAATGGGACTTGGCACGGGGGTGGCGGCTGAGGACACGGCGGAAAAAGAGGTGGTAGAGGCGGACATGCTTGCTGGACCAAGGACGTGCAAACGTGGAGGCAAAAGCGTCGTGACCTGTCCAAGTTGCTGGTGCGGCTGTGCCGGCACCACGTTCACCCAGTGGGCCGTAAATGACATGTACTGTCCCTGACCGTAGTTACAGCTCCACACGTCGGCGCTGCCGTGCACTTTGGCAGAGACCGACATGCTCAAAGACTGGCCCACCATCTCTTCTACATGTGAATGCAGGGCTGGCACTGCCTTTTGGGCAAAGAAATGACGGCTTGGCACTCTCCACCGCGGCGCGGCACAAGCCATCATTTCTCGGAAAGGTGCTGAGTCCACCAGTTGGAAAGGGAGGGACTGCAGCACCAGCAACTTGGACAGGAGGACGTTCAGCTTTTGCACCGTCGGGTGCGTGCTCGCAAACTGTTGTCTCTTGGATACGGATTCCAAGAAAGACTGTTGACGGAATCCGAGAAGAGGAGTAGCAGGAGAAGGAGCATCTGAACGAGCGGAAGATGCCAACGAGCGACAACTCCCCTCAGCAGAGGTGTTGGAGCCTTGACTGGCTGATAGAGGGCGATTGACGACGTCGGGTGACGGAGCAAGTAACGGAGCGGGTGATGGAGCGGGGGCTGGGGCAGGCAGAACCGCCGTATGTTTATCACGGTTTTCCCAGGCCACCGAATGGTGACGCTGCATATGCTGACGCAACGCTGTAGTCCCAACATGGGCCCCCTGGCCACGCTTGCATTTCTGGCCACATAGTCGACATACGGCTACGTTTACTTCCTCGGGCGGCTTGAGGAAAAATTGCCACACCACCGAGTAGGAAACTTTGCCCCCGCTACTCTTCACTGGCTGACTGCTACTTCCTCCGTGCGCACCGGCACCACTACTGGCCGTGGTGGTAGGCTGCAGTGGAGCTGGTGCTCTACTCCGTGGACGTTTGGCTCCACTGACACTGATGCGACCCTGCTGCTGTCTCCTGGGCAACCCACCGACTGTTTTGCTCGCTGCCAAGCTGCCACCCTCTTCTCCTGATGATGCGGAAGAAATTGCCTGATGACGACGAGGCTGCCAAGTGCGATCAACCTCCTCATCATCAAGTAGGGTCTCCGCCTCACTACTAGCCCCCTCGGCTGCGTCTGGGTCAGGAGACAGACCTGTCTCTAGACCGGCTACCGAGCCACTCTCCTCGCCAGTACTTGTTCGCTTGGCTGCTGAAAAGGCCGATGTCTCCCCCCGTTCCTGACCGCCCTCTGTTAGCTCTTCCTCACTGTACAGTGGGGCTGAGCCCACAGCATGCGATACTTCGCTTGGTGAGGGAACAGCAAAGGACAGGGGCAGGTAGAGGACACGTGATTTCAGTGGGCTTGCTCCCGGGCCATGCCAACTAACGGTTGTGTCTGACGTACCCACCGACCGTTGGCTGTAGGTGTCAGAGGTGACCTGGGAAGAGGAAGACGACCGAGCCAACCAATCAATGACGGCAGGGTTGTCGGTGGAGACACGACCGCTGGATGACACCGGGAGCACTGGCCTCTGGCTGCGAATACTGCTGCCTCGACCCCTTCCTCTGCTGCCACGTCTGCTCGCTCCTAAAACATTGCCTCCTCTGCCACTCCTCTGCATGTTGTCTGACATACTATTTAATTCAACGATTAGGTGTCCCTGAGTAACAATTCTCTGGCACTCAGTAACAATTCTGTCTGTCCCTGAGTATGAATTCTGTGGCCCTGAGTAACAATTCTGTGTCTGTGCGAGTAACAATTCTGTGTCTGTGCGAGTAACAATTCTGTGTCTGTGCAAGTAACAATTTTGTGTCTGTGCGAGTAACAATTCTCTGGCACTCAGTAACAATTCTGTCTGTCCCTGAGTAACAATTCTCTGGCACTCAGTAACAATTCTGTCTGTCCCTGAGTAACAATTCTCTGGCACTCAGTAACAATTCTGTCTGTCCCTGAGTATGAATTCTGTGGCCCTGAGTAACAATTCTGTGTCTGTGCGAGTAACAATTCTGTGTCTGTGCAAGTAACAATTTTGTGTCTGTGCGAGTAACAATTCTCTGGCACTCAGTAACAATTCTGTCTGTCCCTGAGTAACAATTCTCTGGCACTCAGTAACAATTCTGTCTGTCCCTGAGTATGAATTCTGTGGCCCTGAGTAACAATTCTGTGTCTGTGCGAGTAACAATTCTGTGTCTGTGCAAGTAACAATTTTGTGTCTGTGCGAGTAACAATTCTCTGGCACTCAGTAACAATTCTGTCTGTCCCTGAGTAACAATTCTCTGGCACTCAGTAACAATTCTGTCTGTCCCTGAGTAACAATTCTCTGGCACTCAGTAACAATTCTGTGTCTGTGCGAGTAACAATTCTGTGTCTGTGCAAGTAACAATTTTGTGTCTGTGCGAGTAACAATTCTGTGTCTGTGCAAGTAACAATTTTGTGTCTGTGCGAGTAACAATTCTCTGGCACTCAGTAACAATTCTGTCTGTCCCTGAGTAACAATTCTCTGGCACTCAGTAACAATTCTGTCTGTCCCTGAGTAACAATTCTCTGGCACTCAGTAACAATTCTGTCTGTCCCTGAGTATGAATTCTGTGGCCCTGAGTAACAATTCTGTGTCTGTGCGAGTAACAATTCTGTGTCTGTGCAAGTAACAATTTTGTGTCTGTGCGAGTAACAATTCTCTGGCACTCAGTAACAATTCTGTCTGTCCCTGAGTAACAATTCTCTGGCACTCAGTAACAATTCTGTCTGTCCCTGAGTAACAATTCTCTGGCACTCAGTAACAATTCTGTCTGTCCCTGAGTAACAATTCTCTGGCACTCAGTAACAATTCTGTCTGTCCCTGAGTATGAATTCTGTGGCCCTGAGTAACAATTCTGTGTCTGTGCGAGTAACAATTCTGTGTCTGTGCAAGTAACAATTTTGTGTCTGTGCGAGTAACAATTCTCTGGCACTCAGTAACAATTCTGTCTGTCCCTGAGTAACAATTCTCTGGCACTCAGTAACAATTCTGTCTGTCCCTGAGTAACAATTCTCTGGCACTCAGTAACAATTCTGTCTGTCCCTGAGTAACAATTCTCTGGCACTCAGTAACAATTCTGTCTGTCCCTGAGTATGAATTCTGTGGCCCTGAGTAACAATTCTGTCTGTGCGAGTAACAATTCTGTGTCTGTGCAAGTAACAATTTTGTGTCTGTGCGAGTAACAATTCTCTGGCACTCAGTAACAATTCTGTCTGTCCCTGAGTAACAATTCTCTGGCACTCAGTAACAATTCTGTCTGTCCCTGAGTAACAATTCTCTGGCACTCAGTAACAATTCTGTCTGTCCCTGAGTAACAATTCTCTGGCACTCAGTAACAATTCTGTCTGTCCCTGAGTAACAATTCTGTCTGTCCCTGAGTATGAATTCTGTGGCCCTGAGTAAGAATTCTCTGGCACTCAGTAACAATTCTGTCTGTCCCTGAGTAACAATTCTCTGGCACTCAGTAACAATTCTGTCTGTCCCTGAGTAAAAATTCTGTGGCCCTAATAACGTTTCTGTGGCCCTAAGTAACAATTCTCTGGCACTGAGTGAAAATTCTGTCTGTCCCTGAGTATGAATTCTGTGGCCCTAACTAGCGTTTCTTTGTCCCTAAATAACGATTCTGTGGCCCTCATTAACAAGTCTGTGTCCCTGAGTAATGGTTCTCTGTCCCTAAGTAACTTCTCTCTGTCCCCAATTCTCGTTTCTGTGGCCCTAACTCTGTCCCTGTCCCTAGTACAGAGCGGTCTGCCTCTGTTCAATGACTGCAGGCAAATGAAGATTTCCAAAATGGCCGCTATATATACCTCGACCATTACACAGTGCTGGCTGGCTGGCTGCTGATTGGCTGATGCGATCACATGTCGTTGAGGAATGCATTATGGGGCAGCGCGCCTTGTCTGCGCGCCTTCCCCGACATCCCCGCTCCGTCGCCGCACATGTCAGCCGCCATTTTCGGAAAAATTTCGATTCGCGCGTCCGAATTAGGCTGTTTTTCGGATTCGGCACGAATCGAAATTTTTCCGATATTCGACTCGAATTCCACTTCGGATACTTCGATTCGCTCATCTCTAACTGTAATTTATGGCATTTTTTGCTATACAGCCATTTTGGCCACTAAATTTATAGGTACCTAGTGCGACTCATGGGAAAAAGAGCGCCGGGCTGTCAGGGACTGCTTGAACCACTACAAAAAATACCCCCTTAGGGGTAGGAACCAGTTGTCCTGGGTCGTTTCTCGGTTATTCTGGTGGCCATCTCTCCGTTCTGACATCGCCTCATATGTAGCGGCATGTTCGGTCTGTGCCCAGAATAAATCTCCTCGGCATCTTCCATTGGGCCTTCTGCAACCCATTCCCAATGGGGAGCGCCCCTGGTCACACCTGGGCATGGATTTTATTGTGGACCTTCCTGCGTCTCAAGGCCATACGGTCATTCTTATGGTCATTGATCGTTTTTCCAAGATGTGCCATTGTGTCCCGTTCAAGAAATTGCCGACTGCGCAAGAACTGGCTATGGTTTTCGCCAGGGAGATCTTTCGCTTGCATGGGTTGCCCAAGGTGATTGTGTCGGACCGTGGGAGCCAGTTTGTGTCCAGGTTCTGGCGTGCCTTCTGCTCTCAGTTAGGTATCAAGCTTTCCTTCTCTTCGACCTATCACCCGCAGTCCAATGGGGCTGCGGAACGTTCCAACCAGGCCCTGGAACAATTCCTTAGTTGCTATATATTGGATCATCAGGACAATTGGGTCGATCTCCTCCCATGGGCAGAGTTTGCGAGGAACTCGGCGGTCAACTCCTCCTCCGGGATGTCCCCCTTCATGGCCAACTATGGGTTCCAACCCGCTGTATTGTCTGAGTTGTTCTCGCCACAGGACATTCCGGCTGTGGATAACCACCTGGCTGGCCTGCGCTCCTCGGGGCAGATCCAGAGGTCCTTGAAGGGCTCAGCACAGCGCCAGAAGCTCCAGGCTGATCGTAGACGGTTGCCCGCTCCTTCATACCAGGTCGGAGATCGGGTGTGGTTGTCCACTCGTAACCTCAATCTTCGGGTGCCCACACCGAAACTGGCTCCCCGTTTTGTTGGTCCTTTCCGCATCCTCCGCAGGGTGAACCCGGTTGCCAATGCCCTTGCTCTTCCTCCTGGGATGCGTATCTCCAATGTCTTCCACGTATCCGTTGAAGCCTCTGGTCTGTAATCGCTTTACTGCCTCACTGCCTTGGCCCCGTCCTATCCGGGTTGATGAGGAGTATGAGGTGAGCCGCATCCTGGACTCTTGGTTGGTCCGCGGTCGGGTGCAGTTCCTGGTCCATTGGCGTGGTTATGGTCCCGAGGAGCGTTCCTGGGTTCCTTCCGCGGATATTCATGCTCCTGCCCTCCTCCGCGCTTTTCATGCCCGCTTTCCCCAGAAGCCTTATGTTGAGCCGCGGAGGGGGAGGGGCCCTTGAGGAGGAGGTACTGTCAAGGTCCTACCTTTCCTCAGGGCTTGTGCTGCTCCATGTGCTGCTCCATCCATCTTAGGTGTCTGCAAAGCATTGTGGGTTCCATTAATTGCACCTTCTTGTGTGTCTGGCTCCTCACTCCCTGACAGACACCAGCATTCAGAAGTAACTTTTATATGTCCCTTCTGAGTCATTAATAGGGAGGAGAGATCAGCAAATGGACATTTACAGATCTCCCTCCTCTCTACCCACTGGCATACGCTATGCTGGTGCCAGGTCACCAATATGCACAGAGCCAGGAAATACAGATGTCACATGGCGCAGGAGGTGAACTTAGTGTTGTTTTACCTTTTGCTCAAAATTTACATAAGTTCACCTTTTACTTAAAAAAAAAGCACATATTTTCACATACATTTAATATGTTTTCCGTTCCTTTATCTTCGTTCTTTTCTATTTAACATCTAAACAAAAAAAAAGGAGCGTGATTGGCCATCTATTAGGAAAGGAGGAGGCCGGAATATTTTTTTTAGCAACTAGCGAAAAAGAAAAAGGAGCGTGATTGGCCAGCTATTTGGGGTGGAGGAGACCGGATTTTTTTTTTTTTTAATATCTAAACAAAAAAAAGGAGCGTGATTGGCCATCTATTAGGAAAGGAGGAGACTGGAATATTTTTTATTAGCAACTAGTGAAAAAGAAAAAGGAGCGTGATTGGCCATCTGTTAGGGAAGGAGGAGGCCGGATTATTTTTTGATTAGCAACTTGCGAAAAATAAAAAGGAGCGTGATTGAGCGGCTATTACAGGAGGAAGAGACCGCATTTTTTTTTTTACATCTTACAAAAAAAGAAAAAGGAGCGTGATTGGCCTGCTATTTGGGGTGGAGGAGGCTGGATTTTTTTTTTTTTCAACATTTTGCAAAAAAGAAAAAGGAGCGTGATTGGCCGGCTATTTGAGGAAGAGGAGGCCGGATTTTTTTTTTAATGCATGGGGGACGCATGGAGAGCGCTGAATTTGTAGAAAAGTGTATGGGGATGCATGGAGTGTGCTGTGTATTTAGGAGAGTGTATGGTAGACGCATTGAGTGTGCTGCACTTATAGGAGAGTGTATGAGGATGCATGGAGTGTGCTGCATTTATAGGAGAGTGTATGAGGATGCATGGAGTGTACTGCACTTATAGGAGAGTGTATGAGGATGCATAGTGTGCTGCATTTATAGGAGAGTGTATGAGGATGCATAGAGCGTGCTGCATTTATAGGAGAGTGTATTAGGATGCATGGAGTGTGCTGCATTTATAGGAGAGTGTATGAGGATGCATAGAGCGTGCTGCATTTATAGGAGAGTGTATTAGGATGCGTGGAGTGTGCTGCATTTATAGGAGAGTGTATGAGGATCCATGGAGCGTGCTGCACTTATAGGAGAGTGTATGAGGATGCATGGAGTGTGCTGCACTTATAGGAGAGTGTATGGTAGACACGTTGAGTGTGCTGCATTTATAGGAGAGTGTATGAGGATGCATGGAGTGTGCTGCATTTATAGGAGAGTGTATGGGGATGCATGGAGTGTGCTGCATTTATAGGAGAGTGTATGGGGATGCATGGAGTGTGCTGCATTTATAGGAGAGTGTATGTGGGATGCATGGAGTGTCTTGCATTTATAGGAGAGTGTAGGGTGAACACATGGAGTATGCTGTATTTATAGGAGATTATATGGGAATGCATGGAATGGGCTCTGTTTATAGGAGAGTGTATGGGGAACACATGGAGTATGCAGTACTTATAGGAAAGCGTACGGGGAATACATGGATTGTTCTGCATCTGTAGCAGAGTGTATAGGGAGCACATGGAGTATGCTGCGCTTCAAAGAGATTATAAGGGATTGCAACAAGTATGCTGCATTTATAGGAGAGTGTACAGAGATGCACAGAGTATGCTGTACTTATAGGAGAGTGTTTGGGAGACACATGGAGTGCACAGTGTTTATAGGGAACAAATGGAGTGTGCAGTGCTTATAGGTGATGTATGGAGTGTGCTGCGATTAGAATAGAATATATAGGGGATACAAGGACTCAAGGAGTGTGGGGCATTTTATAGAAGAGTGTATGCTTTGGGGCTGTTTCTCCGCAAAGGGACCAGGACGACTGATCCATGTACAGGACAGAATGAATGGGGCCATGTATTGTGAGATTTTGAGTGCAAACCTCCTTCCATCAGCAAGGGCATTGAAGATGAAACATGGCTGGGTCTTCCAACATGACAATGATCCCAAACATACCGCCCGGGCAACGAAGGAGTGGCTTCGTAAGAAGCATTTCAAGGTCCTGGAGTGGCCTAGCCAGTCTCCAGATCTCAACCCCATAGAAAACCTTTGGAGGGAGATGAAAGTCCGTGTTGCCCAGCGACAGCCCCAAAACATCACTGCTCTAGAGGAGATCTGCATGGAGGAATGGGCCAACATACCAGCAACAGTGTGTGCCAACCTTGTGAAGACTTACAGGAAACGTTTGACCTCTGTCTTTGCCAACAAAGGATATATAACAAAGTATTGAGATGAACTTCTGATATTGACCAAATACTTATTTTCCACCATAATTTGCAAATAAATTCTTTCCAAATCAGCCAATGTGATTGTCTGGATTTTTTTTCTCATTTTGTCTCTCATAGTTGAGGTCTACCTATGATGACAATTACAGGCCTCTCTCATCTTTTTAAGTGGGAGAACTTGCACAATTGGTGGCTGACTAAATACTTTTTTGCCCCACTGTTTAGGTAAAGTTGATCCAGGGAATATCCGATTGCCTCTCGGGCGGTCAGGAAGGAATTGTTTTCCCAGCAAGAGCAAATTGGATCATGCTTTGCTGGGGGTTTTTGCCTTCCTCTGGATCAACTGTGGGTATAAGATTATAACTTTTTTTTTCTATTTGGATTTGGGGTTTTCATGAGCTGTAAGCCATAATCATCACAATTATGACAAATCACGGCTTGAACTATCTTGCTTTGCATGTAATGAGTCTATCTCATATATTAGTTTCACCTTTTAAGTTGCATTACTGAAATAAATGAACTTTTGCACGATATTCTAATTTTTTCGAGTTTCACCTGTAGATATACTTAGGCATGTTTGGATCTTCTTCTGAAACACACATGGACAAGCCAACCAGGAAGCTGTCACTTGTAATGGGCCAATTATATACAGCCAATGAATTCCTCGCCCCACATATATGTACAGCTGCGGAGCGAGAAATGTCCCCGCCACAGAAGATTGGTCAATTACAGGTAACATCTCTCTGGCAGGCTCAACCACATGGGTTCAGAAGAGGATCTAAACATGACCAAGTTTATCTCTAATCTTAAGGACGCAAAAAGTGAGATCTCCCTTCCTTAATTCCCAATTCCTGACTGTTACTGGCCAACTGGGAGTTTTCAGTGTTCCCACCTACTTTTGCATGTTTCAACATCTTCTCTTGGATTCTCCATATAAAAATTGATTAGAAATCATATAACTATGGTAGGAACCCCTTGTATTGGCTATAGCAAGTACGCAGATCCAAATCTCAAGGGCAAATATCTTACCAACAGATTCTCTGAAAATTATTGTCATCAGAAATTCTTTTCAGTATCTACCATAAACTGAAATGTTGGTTGAGGATGAAGTGACTCTTTAATGCAGAAATATAGTAACATGTTCAGTTTTAAAAGTAACGTCAGGACAAGATCTTAAGCTGGGTATACATGTATGGAAATTCAGCCAGTTGAGCAGGAACCTGCCAAATTTTGATCCATTTGTTTCCCTCTCTCTTCAATAGAAGCCATTTGTTAGACCAACTTCTGTTGAATGGTTCTGCTCGAAAACCAGCATTAATTCAGCCACTACAGCCACTGACTACAGAGCTGATTAGTGTATTCTGACATGGGGAGGAGTCCCCGCTGTCAGAATACAGTAATGCAACAGCGGAAATTCCTGCATCCACATTGCTTGTGTGGATGCAGGGATCCGTAAGGTTATTTTTTCTTTTCAACTCTGAGTATACGCAGCTTTAGAAACAACTTCATTGAGAAAATGTACCTTCCATTATTACAGTACATCTGCTGTTTTTGCTGTTTTTTTCTGAGCAATTTACATGTTTTTACTTGTTATATATAACTAAGATGACACATTGTTTCTTTTGTAAATATGTTTATTTTAAATGGACATTTAATGTAAGGAGATCACAGATGTTCAATAATACTTTCAATAATGATTACAGCAAGTACATTAGTTTGCTTGTGGTTACTTGCTGATCAATTTAACCTTTTTCCACTTATATAACCACAGATCTGGTAAAGTTTATTTTTAGTGGGTTCTCACTGCACATAGCCAGCTACTTTTAGATGCATTAAAATATGAACAACGCAAAGCTGGAAACTGAAAGCAGTATTCTAGATTTTTGTTTTGTTTGTTTTGAAAAAAAACGGGGAAAAGGTAGACCCATTGTTGCATTTTTGTTGTTGCCTGTGACCTCATTGGAGGAATTCCCTCCTACTTCCCATCCAGGGCCAGATCTAGTCTGTCTGATGTGGGGGTGCAGTAAAAAGATATCAGGAGGCCAGAAGATGTGACGTCAGTAGGGCAGTGCAAAGGAGTCAGTAGGGCAGTGTACAGGGGATCAATAGGGCAGAAGACAGATTCATTAGTTTGTAGGGCAGTATACAGTGAGTTATCAGGGCAGCCTACAGTGGTTAGCAGGGCAGAGGACAGGGGACACCAGGGCAGAGGATGAGAGGTCAGCAGGGGATTGCACAAGTGTCAGTAGGGCACTGTACAGGCTGTCAGTAGGACAGATGATGGGGTCAACCAGATAGAGAACAGGGGCTATCAGGGCAGAAGACAGAGGTGAGGAGGGCAGAGGACAGGGGGTCAACAGGGCAGTGTACAGGGGTCAGAAGGGCAGAGCAGAGGATAAGGATCTACAGGGCAGTGTACAGGTGTCAGCGGGAGAGAGGACAGGGATCTGTATGGCAGAGAAGAGGGGTCACAAAGGCAGAGGACAGTGGTCATCAGGGCAGTGTACAGGTGCCAGCAGGGCAATGTACAAGGCTCAGCAGGGCAGTGTACCACAGTCAGCAGGGCAGGGTACAGGGGTCAGCAGGATGGAGAGGGGTCAGCAGGATGGAGGACAGGCATCAGCAGTGCAGAAGGCAGGGGTCAGCAGGGCAGGGTAGCACTGTTAGGACAGGAGGGGGAGAGCACAGCACCTGCTCACAGCTATCTCCTCTCTGCTGCTGTAACATCTGTCCAGAGTTTTTCACTTATTTCACTATACCAGGATGTCGGCTTTGTCCTGGCCCTGAGGGCAGGAATGGGGGGCCAGGCACAATGTTCATAAAGGGGCCTGGGGGGACACAACTGAAATCTTGGCTGGTGAAGCCCACCCCAGCATCTCCCTAGATCTGGCCATGTTCCCATCCCAGTAACACAACAGAAAGTAAGGAAATTTCACCAATGTGTACACACAGCAACAAACTGCTCACAAAGGTTCTAGCTTTTCCCACTTTACTAGCCAAAGCACTTTTATTGCTTTCAGTTCCCCTTGGCGATCTCCTTACATATTGTGCAGTTGGCACAACAGAAAGTAAAAATCTCCCCAAACAGCATACAGACAGTAAAAAAAAAAACTGATAAGAGGTTCTCACCCTTTCAAATCCTGTCCACCACTAAATATAGTCTTGACCAGAGTTCTGCTTTCGTGGTTGCAGTAATATCTGTAGAACTTGGCAGGCTAGCTAAAAACAGCCTATAAATAAAGTCATGTTTAGATAAGGTGAGGAGTCTAAATTTAGAATCTGCTTAGCACTTGAAGATCAATAATTCTCTTTCCACTATCGTGAATTCGACAAGACAGGAGGTAATATTCTGTAAAACACAGCTGGCAAAAAACATGTTGTATCTTTAAAGTGTATGGAATCCCTAACAAAAGCTTCCCTTGTTTGTTTCTTTTGGTCTTTTAATTATACTGTATACCATTGGAAGCATTTTGTTATATCTGATCAAAAGAACAGATATAACAAAAGTGCAAAAAACACCTGCTAATCTTGTCAGAATTTCATTTGTCCTGTGTCTTCATCACACTTTCTTTGTCATTTCAAAGAGCCTTGCTAGTCCTTATCATGAACTACAAAATAGTTAGCCTTTAAGCTCCATTCACACTAGTTCAGGCCATGTGGCCCGCGTTTGCTCAAACACAGCAGCCTATTCATTTTCACCACATAAAAATGGTGCATGCACCTTTTTAAAAACATGGCTGCATGGAAAACACATGACCATGTGGTTTCCCTGCAGATCCTGCTCCTGCGATCGCGCTGCAGGCTGAGATGCGTGGGGATCCCATTCAGAATGAGGCAGCTTGATTCAGCTGTGGATGGTTGCAGGTATTGATGCAATTCCCGCACCCGCAATGCACAGTGTGGGATAGTGTGAACCTAGCTATCTGTTGTGGAGATCTGAGAGTAGGAATGGTTGAGCAGTTTGGCTAAAGATACTGGGCATGGCTCATACTCAATCTAGAAAAAAGCTGTATATTTTCTGCTTACAACAGAATTTAGGAGCTGAGTGCATTTCCAACAGATAAAAAGGGTTTTTTACAATTTTTACAGAGATATACAAGGGAATTGTGCATGTATTGCTGAGTCGTACTTCATTTTTTTTTACATTTTGCTATGACATATGTCTTCAGACTTCTGTATGCTGATAAAGCTAGTATAATTAGCAAGTTTTGTTCACAAATCACAATCAATGACACTGTGGCCTGGCCACCTGCATTCTAGTAACTAATAATGCTGTGCAGCCTGATCGCCAGCATCCTAGCAACCAACGACCAGGAGAGAGTAAGTGGTGGTAAAAATGTCTGCCTCAGGCAGCATATGTACACGCAGGACTCTGGACATACTTTTAAAGATCTTTGTGAATCCATGTACAATCACTGTGGTGGATTTGTCACATTTAAAATTTGTACAGCATTTAGCTCCATCTTGAGCTTATATAGTTATTAGCTATATTTAATATTTTTACTCTAGAATGTAAATAACATTATTTCTACATGCTAGTATTATTATATTTAATTGTATATAATTCAGTTACATTTCATTAGTTTTATTCTACACAAAAAGTTTTTTAATGTATTAATACAAATTGCAGTTCAAAGGAAATCAATTTGTGAACATCCTGGAGATTTCTTTATTGCTATGTATATTAAAGTACTTTTTATTCTACTTAGTTTCATAGAAAGGTTTATTATATTCTTTGGAATCCTCTGCACTTACAATATATACTCCTTTTCAAGAGGTCATCACATATATCAATAATAAAATGGTGGTTATTGAGAATGCAGTCATAATGTAATATCAGGCAACCAGACATTTAGGCATCTCTGCAGCAGGTAAAAGTCAAGCTTCAACATTTGCCACTCCATTATAGGACTACTCCAACACCTGCTTTGAAATCATGGAACAGTTGGACTGAATTGCACCGATAAAACATGCAATGATAGCCAAGAAAGCCCAAGCCGCATATGTTAGTAAGGCCTCAGAGCTTATACGTACATACTACGTCATTATCAGATAGTTTAAAATGTAAGTCAGTGACTTATTTCAATGTACACTAGCATGACAGCTTTTTAAAGAAGAGCTAATCTAAGCACTTTCTACATCTAAATCAAGAGGAATTTTCTTAATACATTTTCTGTAAATGAATAAATACTGTTTAGGAGGTGCTGAAACTACTAACAGTCAGGCATATGTGGAAGAACTAAAAAAGGAGATTATTTTCCTACATGAAAGTGAGCAATGTCAGAGGCTGAAATGGGCATTGCATGGTTTGTAGTTCCTCCCAATGGTCTAATAAAATGATGTTGGCCTCCTTCAGAAAATTATAGTTGCCGTGACCTGGCCCAAATATGTATGCATAGCAGTCAAGTCAAAGTTAAGTCAGAAGTCCCTATCTACATACATGTTCTTGGTTAGTGACTCAAAGTATTGGAGCTGGAGGATCAGTATGATGGCCAGACAACAAAAATGTACAGAATAAGTATACAATGATACAATGATTCCCTAAGGAAAGGTTTCCTTTGAAGCAGAATGTTCTCAGTCAGCAAATTATCCAAGTAGACAGGCTTAGGAGATCAGCTGACATATAATCAGAACTACCAGCTGTGGAAACAGACAAAATTAGAAACTAGAAGAGAGTTTATGATTATTGACAGTTTGGCTATATATGCTGAAAAATAAATATGAGCAATAAATACAAACATGAGTTGTTTTTGGCCCCAGTTGTTCAGCTGGCCATTTTGTACATTGCTACAATACAAGTCTCCTTACCTACTTATAGTGAGAATATTAATACAAGCCATTAAAGTACTTATTTATCCAAAAATTAAACAATGTACATAAGAATGGATTTTTATGGACTAACAGGTTCACCAATAAAATGTTCTGAAAAGGAACCTAGGTCACCAATAAAATCACCAAAGTAAATGCTTTACCTTTAGGGGGTTTATGGCTTCTTTTGGGTTTTTCCCCCTCTGGTTCTGCTTGAAGCCCTTCCGAGCCAGCTGTACAAGCATGAGTTGTTTTGGCCCCAGTTGTTGTTCAGCTGGCCATTTCGTACAACGCTACAATACAAGCCTCCTTACCTGCTTACAGTGAGAATATTAATACTAGCCGTGAAAGCACTTATTTATCTAAAAATGAACAATTAACTTGAGAGTGGATTTTTATGGACTAATAACAGTAAAAAGTTCTGGAAGGGAACCTAGGTCACCAATAAAATCACTAAAGTAAATGCTCTACCTTTAAGGGTTTATGGCTTCCTTTGGAGTTTTTCCCCTCTGGTGGTGCTTGGAGCCCTCCCAAGCCTGCTGTGCAAATAGCAACTTTCCCAAAGTGCATACGCACTGGAACACCCCCACATGAGAATGCCTGGGCCTGCCAACAGGTTAGTCATTTTGGGATGTTGTAAAGAACGAGTAGGGGTATTACAGGTCTGCTGGGGGAATGGGAAACTGAACAAACTTGTGTTAGTAACATTATTTTAGCAGTTTTACTGATCCATCAAGATTTCCTAACATTACATTGAAAAAAAAAAACTATTTGTGTTATAAGGAAAGCATCACAATTCTATAAATAAGCGGTTTGTGTATAAATCTGTCATTTAGGACAAAAGATATGCAAAGCTTTGGACATCATCAAAGAGATGTCTACTGTAATGTTCATTCTTGATCAAGTTAGTCAAAACCATAATTGATGTGACTAGTTTCACTTTGTAATTACATTAATGAATGATAAGTTAGGACATTTTTACATACATCAATCTTATTAGTATTCATTTTTATAAATAATCTATATCTACATGAATCGGGTACATTATTTTCTTTTTTCAAATAAATAACAGTCCTAATGCATAATGAACAAATATAAAACCCCTCTAGTCCAGTTACGAAATCCAATCATTTAAAAATGTGTTTTAAAATACTGCTAGCATAACTATTTCAATTCTATCTCCACATCATAATAGTAACCCCCTAAAACAGCAGGAATCAAACTTATACTGGGAAGTTACAAGAATTAATCAGGAATTACTGCATTGCACAATGCTGACAATCTAGTATGACTTTGGGCAATGGGAACAATAGGGGAAGATGTTTTGCCAGCTTACAGGAAGATCTGAGTTGAACACAAAGTGATCTCAGCAGTGTGATAACGCTCTTTCCCTTAGTTCAATGAACAGACAGATGACACAAGAAGCTGCGAAATGTTTGTAGTGATTAGTGATGTCCTCATTCTGTCTGAAGCAATAAGGTGGCTAAGGCCTTTATATCCAAGCATTGTTTATCTGCGTTTAATGTGCGCATGGGCCTGGTTTTGAAACCAGTCAAGTTTCAACCTCTAACTGTCCAGACCACAGCATTAGCAGACTGAGAAAACCTACCCAGGCAGGGAGAAAGTTGATTGATCAGAACAGGTCTCTAGACAAGAGAAAAAAAAAAATACTTGCTATCCAATTGTGGCTGATGAGCTCTAATGAGTTTTTTTTTTAACTAGGACCCCAGTGTATGGCATTCTGCCCTGCTATCTCACCTCTAAATGTAGAAATATTGTTCCCATGGGCCAACATGTATTGGGTTGGCCCAGTGGCTGCATGAAATCCTTAGTTGTACACCTCAGAAGGGACAAAATCTTGACAAAGATGAAGTGGGGCATTACTTTCTACGAGTGGCATAAACCCTACATAGGGGGTTATTTACTAAAACCCTACATAGGGGGTTATTTACTAAAACTAAAAAAAATCTGGTGCAGCTATGTATAGAAACCAATCAGCGTCCAGATTGTTTGCCAAAGATTAAAGTATTACTAAACCCACAACAGTAAAAATCAGTTTGTGTATGTAGTAAAGCATGTTTGTTAAAGGGTGAATCCTCTGCATTGTATAAAAATACTGTTTGATCCTATGGCCTCTGATCCTCCCCTTCTTCTACTATCCCCAATCCATCAGCTGAAAGAGAACCTTGGGGGTAAGCTGCACGTTTGGTGTGTATTGCTGGAGAGGTTTTTTTCCATGGGAGAGTGCAAGTGAGCAGCATAGGGCCAGTCAGCACTCTCCAGACAGAGGTCAGCGGTTATTCAGCCTCATAGGACAATCAGGGGAGGATGAAATCTCCTTCTACAAGCTTTAACCAGTGTTCTGCTGGACACTGATAGAAGTCACAAGACTGCGCTAACTGCTGATGAGAAAAGGTACTTAGCAGTTTATATTTACTAAAATAATTGCATTTCCATGTTGTGTGTACTGTGGGAGACCAGATATAGTGAATGCTGGGCCATGAAGTTAGATGCTGATTGGTACATTCCAATTTTAGTAGATCTACCCCATAGTCTTCAATGTGATGGTTCTTTTGGGCAGTACAGCTGAGGATTTCACATAGCCATACATCCAGGCCTGTTGGAACAGGGGGTGCTGCTTTTACCAAAGAGTAGTAATGTGCTACATACAGCAGTACTCAAAATCCCTTTTTAAAATATACAATATATACATTATAAGATATAGAAGTATAAATAAAGATATATGTATTATCACTTTCACCCCCTACACTATTAATGGCAATGGCAAGATGATGCCTAGCACATATCCATTTTTAATATACTTAAGTTACTGCACACCTGAGCAATTATACACTAGGCCTAAATTTGCAGCACTTAATTCTCTAGTCCACAGCTTGGTAAATTTTTACCATTACTGTGTATATAGTAATCTTCACATGTCTGACATATCTGTTTAAGAAATGTATGAGACAGTCCTGCTTCATAGCAGTAACAGATACCTCCTTTAGATTGCCTTGAGTGCAATACCTACATAAGGTAACTTACATGCAGTAAGGCTAAAAAGCTGCATATATATCCTGTCAGCATGGAAGTATAGTGATATCAATAAAAGTCAACACCAAACAAGACCACAGTTAAGGACTGGAAGACGCACCCAACTCTGGGTTTCCATTTTGAGCTTCAACAGTCTTGCTGCTGCTCATATGCTCACTGATATCAGAGCTATCAGACAATTTGGCTCCAAATTTATCCCCTTTGTTTGGAGCTTTGGAGGGTATACAAAGGTAGCACAGGAACTTGAAGCAGGAGAGGAGCCCCTGAGAAATACTTGTGGAAAAAAGTTTCTTGCAGGGGTGGCAAAACTGGTAGAAAATGAGCATAAACAGAACAGCCAAACAATAAGCAACCATAAGCTGCAGCACCACCAGTGGAGCACATACATACATATATACCTCTGTTCTATAACTATACCACAGCAGAAGCAGGGCAGCATTTTCAATAAATCTCACCATATAATAAACAGCCATACGATACCAGTTTTGAGACTTATTGATTAGGTCTGAGTCATTTAGTTTGAGTTGAACAGCAGACCAGCAGAACATATTGATGCCGGCATACAGAAAAGTAAGGAAACAGAGAACCATAGTTGTGCCAACCCTGGTCAATGCCTTTTCAATGTTTTCAGGAAAGGGACATTTGCTCTGCCAAAAAAGAATCCATGGGTAAAAGAAAAACACAATAAAGTTCATTAACACCAGCGGCAAGGTCCATATTTGAAGGACAGAGCTGAACAAAACCAGAACAATCACTCGAGTGGCAATCTCAAAACTCCTCCACAGGAATATGCAAATATAGGCAACTGGCTTGACGCTGATATCATAGTCATCATACTTGATCTTTATGGCCAGAATGTTGCAGCGCAATGCTCCATACACAATAGACAGCAAGGAGATGCTCATGAAGACACCTGAAAAAATAGTACAGGTATTAGAATTTACTTCGTCTACAGTACAGTATATACCATGTAATGCACACAGAAATGATGGCAGATCCCAGTATTAATGGTTAAGAAAAGCAGTTATGCTTTCTAACCAATGCCCTCAGTTAAAATAATTCAAATGGACATGTGTTTAAATTTACACTATAAGGCCTCATTCACATCATACATGCAGAAAAACTGACGCACAAATTTCACTTGCAGAAACATCAGTTTACATTAGTTTTCATGCTCGCTTCATTGAGTTTTATTCACGTTGTACATTCCTGCATAGAAAAAAAAATCTGCACGTGATACCAGTGTTATGGTGTGAACAGGACACATAGAGAACAATTAGTTTTTTTGGGGGGCCCATGCAGAAACACTGACGTCTCTGCACTTGGTGTGAATGAGACCTACGATTTTACAAAATAATTTTTTTTTTAAAGGTTTAATATAACCTGCTAAAAATATTATTTTAGTAAACCCATTTTTGATATTGTATGAATACATGCAATAGTGTTATAAAACATGTTATTGGTTCAAGGTAAATCTGTCTTGCCTGAAATTCAGGTCTTGCTGATCTCCTTCAGAAAATGCTAGTTGCCTAAATGATATACTAACTCACTGCCTTTGATATGTTCAAAGTCACTGATAAGTATGGAGACCAAGGATTTCAGAGAAACATCAGAAGTATGTGTCAATGACCCTGAAGTATTGAAGAAAGCAATCCAAACTGAAAGCAAGAACATTTTCACAAGGAGTGGTCAATGATTATGGCCTCCATGTTTATCTCAAAACTGGTTTCCTATAATCCATACAAGTGCCCTCTTTCTTACATATTAAAAACCACGTATTTGTAAACCACCTTATTTAGCAAAGTATTTTTACATTTGACACAAAATAAGCATGTGTTCTCATACATACTCACAAGTGTTCTCATACATAACATAAATTTTGAGTCTCATGAAGGGGCATAGCCTCAAAATATATCAGTGTAGTGGAGGTACAGTACTTGCTCATCAACGTTACATCCACGGCCTCTTTTTTTGCACCAGTTTTGGATGTTTCTGTAGTCCCTTTCACTCAGGCACTCCCAGTATTCACAGCAGAGTTTTCTACCTGGCTTGTTTCCTCTCCTACTGCCAGTCTTTGTGTTAGTGTGTTTCAGCATTAATCATGTGTGACCTGGGGTTCCTTTGGGAGAATGTCTTGTTGATAGGCTCTGACCAACCCACTTCTGTGTATGTATTACATTTAATTTAAGTAGTTTTATCTGCACAATCCAGTGCATTCTTTCTTCTTTTCTTCTTTTTGCTAGCTCTAGTCTGTATCAAGTAAAACTAGTGGTCTGCTCGCTCAATGTAGAGATAACAGTGTCCCATGTGTATATACATGAGGTGAAACAAAAGGAATGCTAAAAGGGGCTTGCATTCTTTTTGTGTCACCTCATGATCACAACAGGAAATTTCTAAAGGGTTTTCAGTTTTGACATGTTTTTGCAAACAAGATTTATCAATCATGTACACCAGGGGTACTCAACCTTTTGAAGAGCAAGGGTCATTTAAGTGATTTGGTAACTGGGAGTGGGCTACAATGAAACTACATGGTTCAAAATTTCTATTTTTTTTTTATTACGAATAGCATAATGGACATTTGCCTCCGGCAGCCACTGAATGCCGGCTGGAGGGAGAGGAGGACAAGTTGACTTTCAGCAGTTGCTGGGGAAAATGGAGAGGATCAGAGACTGAATTAGCCGCCCTCGTCCCCCTCCTGTCCAAGTGTAAAACAGAATGTGACAGGGAGGCCACAGGAGCTCCCTGGAGCATGGGGCAGGGTCAACATTGTGACCCGACGCCAAACCAGTGGTTGGAGGAGTGTGGCAATAACACTTCTCAATTATGGGGTTTTACTGACCCAAAGTCGCCAGTGTATATGAGCCCTTACTGTCCTGAGCCCCCTATAAGACTGCTTTTACACTGATGCTCTGCAGGTTTACCCTCACCGTGGGTGCAGCGCAGTGCATCTGTGGCTTTCCTGCGGGTTAGCTTTGCCATAGACTTCTATTATATCTTTATCTTTCAGAAAGTGCACCAAAACGCCTGCATTCAAGATATAAAAGATGTCGATGGCTTGGTGCAACTAACCTGCAGGAAAGCCGCAGGTGCAGTGCACTGCACCCATGGATTAGTGTGAAAGCAGCCAAATACCCCTTTTTTATAAGTGCTAATATGCCTATTGCCAAACCATGTAATGTTTAGTAAACTGACCTTTTCCTCTTCCAGCTTCTGCTGGCATCACTCTCCAGGCTGCTAGAAAGGTCCCAGGTGAAGTGTACTTGGTATCACTCTGCCTGGGACAGGAGGCAGTGCTACAGAGAAAGCATCTGCAAATGCAGCTCAAGCTCCCTCCACAGCCACTTGCTTCCTCCACTGCCGGCTCCATGTGTTCTGAGATGGCGGATCGGCAACCCGAGATCTGCTCTTGTGGACCTGCCATCCCAGAGCATGAGTGGGTCACAGCTTGAGTACCCCTGATGTACACAGACCACTTTAGATGTACCCGTGTGCTTTCAATTGTAGTAAATTCAGAGACTACAGAACAGTAGGTGGAAGAGAGAACACTGCTTAATTATAAGAAGTAAATCTCATGTACACAAGTTAGATATCAACACTGAAGAAGCCTCCAGTATCTGTCATATAGCTCGCTATGAATACAGGATGTGTTCTTCACATACTGTATAAAGCATTGTTGCTATTTGCTTGATATAGTGAACCCAAACAGCATTAATGCACACTGGTGATAGCATTAAATGATGGATATCCTGGTAGGGGAGCATGTTATGATTTAAAAAGTTGACTGTAAACCCTTCTCAGGGGCTACAGTGCTGGTCTTGTCAACCAGTGGTCATGAGTTCAAATCTTACTTGGGCCTGACTACAAGTATTGGCAACTGTATCTCACATAGCATTGTGTTAATAATTTATAAACTTGAGGGACATTTTTTGGATACATATGGGAGCTACCATTGCTGGCCTCCTTCTGGAAATGTTAGATGCCTTGCTGTTTTTGACTTCAGTGCTTTTGAGTCTAACCCAAAACAAGCATACTGCAAACAAGTGTCAGAAAAGTGCCAGAACTCCTTATTCCCACTGTTGTTGTGGATCAGGAACTCAAACAGCACAGAAGTCAAAGCATCAGAACAGGGGTGGACTGACAACTCATGGGGCCCCTGGGCAATAGGGGATCATGGGGCCCCTGTGTCCTTGCCCAAACTCAAAAAAGCCTATGAAAAAGGTACCAGGGGCATCTCATGGGGCCCCCTACTGACCCCGGGCCCTCGGGCAGTGCCCGAGTTTCCAAATGGTCAGTCCGCCCCTGCATCAGAATGACAACCTGGAATAAAGCATTTTCATAAGGAGAGGTCAGTAATGGTATCCTCTGTTAATGTCTCATTACAGATTTAAAAATGCAAGAGTAGTAAATGCACATGAAGTCCTGCAAGTAAACTGTTTACTCACACAATGATGTTGTAATATTTCTCTGCATTACACATATATATAGCTGAAGGGTCACTTGAGGTGCTGATCCCAGGAAAGCTTGGATGACGGATGCTCGGCTGAAGGCAGACCTATGTGTAAATAGTTTTCTCTCTGCTTGACCCAGCTCCTTCTCCACTTCATCACTACAGCCTCCTTTGGGCAGTTGCTTCTTCCTTGTGATGCTAACATAGGGCTCCTCGACTTTGCCAGCAGTGAAGTATATGAAGAACACTTCAATACATCTGCAAAATAACCAAGCAGGTCAAATAATTTTTTAGGACATATAATTAGTTTTCATTTAAAGTACTGTGTTTTTAATTTGTAAAAAAAATGCAGAAGAGAAAATAATTGCAACTACAAGCTGTAGGAGAGAACGGTCATGCCTTTCGAGATAATCCCCTCCAATGATGCTCAGAGCCCTCCTAGAATAGCTATGCAAATACAGTACCAAGGGACAAAGAACAAAATAAATCGTCCACACTACGAGACGTGACTAGTACAGGTATGGGTATTTTTCAAGTGCACACCATGCATCCCACTGAGACTAAATCCTCTCTAACAAATTTCTCACAAAATGGGCTTAACCATTTCTATATTTAAGCCACTTTTTTGTGTGAACTTGTTAGAAATGGTGAAATTCCAGAAGGGAGCATGTCATGTATTTAAATATAAGACTTGCCTCTGCTTAGGATGTCTCAGAGAGCAAATGCTTTCTTTTATCATTCCCTGTGCATGCAGGGAGCACAAACAAGTTCTCACACTGTGGGCACCTTGGGGGAAGGAGAAGCTGGTGGGGCTTCAGTAGCACTGTCAGTTTCCTCTAAAGGTCTGTGTGTATATAGGCATGTCCTCTCACCCCCAGGTGACAATAGTTGGGGTGCTGTCCTTTAGACACTGGACCAAGTAGCAGGTTGGTGAAAGGCTTACCTATTTTTCACTAAAAGGAAGAGGATATACTGTGGAAGGTACTCCAGTTGGCAGTGGAGGGACAAATGTTGGCTATAAGGGTTTGCGCTGAGAGCTTTTTACTGTTCTTTGTTATAGACTCCCATGCTGCTCTGTACTGCTTACAGGTTCACATGCTGCTTTGTACTGAAGTTCCAAGCTATTGCAAATTTGTACATAGGCTAATACAATAGCAACTGTACTCTTATCAAGGCCAAGGTTTGAAAGGTCATGAAGAGTGGCAAAACATAGTGGACCACAAAGACCTGTAGTCAAGGGCTTCTTTATGATCTGGGAATCTTTGGCCCTGCTTTTCTTGCCAGGTTTCACCATCATTGTAGGTAGGATGATAGTACAATTAGTAATCTTTCGTGAAACAGCTTTGGACAAGTCAAAATACTATTTCACTGAACAAACTTTACTACAGCAAATAAAACATCCAAACAAATGTTGGAAACCATCCTCTTAACTGATTAATGAAGAATGAATAAACATACTTTTATGAACTCTACAAGAGATTTGTGGTGCTTCCATTACTTTTCTAAACTTTAAAAAACATCTGGCAGGTGTTCTAAACCTTACATTATATATTTCGTTTTTTTTTAGCTGAATATGTTTTCCCTTTGTCTATTATTTGTAGGTTCAAAATTATTTCACAATACTTTTAGTTGGGGAAATATAAAATATGGCGCATGAATATTTCATATATAATAATTCCGGCTAGCAGGTTGAGCTCTGGGCTCCTTTTATGCTTGTTTACCAGGCCAACATTAATTGATTTCTGAAAAAGTCTGTTGTTTACAAAGCTGAGTAGCTGAAGCTCAGAATACATAGACATCTGAATGAATCAAATAAGTGACTCAATTCCTTTCTCCCTGCTGTGTATAGGGATTCAGTTAGAGACACAAAGGGAAAACTACCGCAGTGGGAGTAATTATGGGCCATTCCTAGAGATTACTTTAAGCACTACTCAATTATGGGTATTAAAGTACATATAAATTCTGCTCAAGTTCGACAATAGAGCTGTTCACTGATCAGCACTGGTGAATCTCTATTCAACTACATATAGCAATTTAGGGGAGCTTACCACTAAATAAACTGAAAGACGTATGCTCATTATTGCACTGAGAAAGCACTTTAAAAACCCAAGCCTTTTTTAGAAACCTGTTGCAACACACCAATCCGACTAATTGGTTTACAGTGTTTTCTGAACAGCACTATAAAATATTAATAAATAATGATAAAATTACATGCTCATTAAAGTGGACCTTTCTCCTCCAAAACATGGAAAGCACATCTGCAAGCAGCTCTGTATGCTCAGCAGTAAACACATTATAATCCTATTGCAGAATGCCCTCATTTATGAAAATGTACTATGTCTTTTTTGGCACTTCCACCTCCTTTGAGGCACTGGCGATGTAGCCATTACCTCCCAACTGACTCCTGGAAAGTCTATGTCTCCAGTGCCTTAAAGGGAGCTCTCAAAGTAAGGCATGCAAGCATATTGGTGTCTTAGGGGAATACAGCATAAAATTCTGGCTTTTTTTAGCCTGGGAAGCCCAGGTGCTTTGTAGAGCCACCCATAGACATGAATCAGGTGTGCTCATGTACTCTCATATATAGTATATGGATGTAATCCCCAAATGCAGATTTTCTGTGTTCAGGGAAAATGTCCATACGCCATACAGGGGATTATGTGAGTACCAGTGTATAACTGCTCATAGCTATTCATGTCTATGTGCAGATGTACGCAGTACCAGGGCTTCTTGGGCATAGATAAAAAACAGAATTTTAGTTGCACACCCTTATGCACCCAGGTGCACGAGACCTTAATCTGCAAGATCTCAGGAGAAAAATAATGAATCTACTATTTGCAAAGATCTCACAACATTTTACAAAATATCACAAGATCTCAGGAAATAGTATACTAATTTTTTCTGCATAGATGACATGATTGTCAATGGTGGACTAATCAAGAGAACTAGGAAGAAGAAACTGGCCACTGATGGCACTGATTTTTAACCGCTTGCCCGCTACAGGATGGCAGTGCTGCACAATATCATGTATATATATATATATATATGTGATTTTGTATTTCCGGGTAGGGAGCGCGTGCGGGTGCCACCTTAAGACCAAACTTGCTGAGTGGGAACTCGGAGGGCATGATGAGGTAAGGAACCATGCTGTGCAATATCGCTGCCAAGAACAGGCAAGTATAACATCTCTTTTAATTAAAAATAGCTGTTGACTGCTTCCCCACCGCCCTATAGTAAAACTACTGCTACAAAGCAGCAGGGCTGCGCAAAATCATGTGTGTGTATATATATATATACTGTACATGATTTTGCATTTCCAGGTAGGGGGTGCACTCGCCGCTCTACCCGCGCCGCCATTGGCAACTTCAGTTGTCGATCACTAGGTCCCAGCTGGTGATTCCCCGCCGGCACCCGGCGATCACTGAGTATCACTGACGGGGGAGAGGTCTGTATGTAAACAATACAGATCTCTCCCGTCAGCTCCAGCATACTGCTTTGTATTGCTCTGCATAGCAATACAAAGCAATGTGCTTACACTGTAAAGCACACACACAGCACACAGTAAAACAGCACACATTTAACCCGTTGATCACCCCAGATGTTAACCCCTTCCTGCTTTTTATTAGCACTGATCACTGTATTAGTGTCACTGGGGATGTTAGTGACAGTTCCCCACCAGAGTGAGAATGCCCGCCACAGTCCCGCTATAAATCGCTGATCACTGTCATTACTAGTATAAAAACATTAAAATTCCAGTAAATATACAGCCTTTTGTAGACACTTTAATTTTCACGTAAACCAATTAATTTACACGTATTTGGATTTTTTTTTTAGCAAACACATGCAGTAAAAAAAATTTTGGCCTAAATTTATGACGAAATTTGATTTTTTTTTATTTTTTTACTGGACATGTTTAACCTCCCTAGCGGTATTCCCGAGTGTAGCTCGGGGTAAAATGTCAGTGCCAAAAGTGGTAACCCCGAGCTACACTCGGGCTTACCATGCGGCGCTGCATAGGGAGTCTCTGCAGAGCTTACCTTGTCTTTTGCTCCCGCGATGTGTCCCCTGCAGTGTCCCCGGCCATCTCCTCCGGCTGATGACGGCATCCAGCTTCTGTGTTTCGGTCCCTGTGACGCTGGGACGTACGGGCGGCGGCGGCGGCGGCGGCGGCGGGAAATTTAAAATTTTTTAAAAATTTCATTTTTTTCCAAACAAATTTTACATAGCAAAACATTGCTGTTTCAACCCATTTCACATACATTTTGTCCCTAGTGCTTTGTCCTGTGCCCTGCCTGCATTTTGTCTGTTCTTTCTGCCTGGAAACTGAGAAAAGTCCATGTCGTCCAAAAAGTGTCCCTTTAGGTCAAGCTAGGGAACAGCGATAGTAAATCAGAACCACTTGCAGAATTGAGTGATAATGATTCGTGGGGAAATTCGTCATCAGACACTGAAAACGATTTTGCAACTTTGCTCAAACTTGCTGCTATATTTCAAATTTCAGTGTTTTTGGTTTGATTATATTATTGAATTAAATGTATTATTATTATATTATTATTTTTTATGATTATTTATTACATTATAATTTATGATTTTGTGTTTTAAATTTTATCATACCCGGGATGTTTAATAGACTCTTGTTCGGACAGATTTCAGTGAGTTATTCCTAAAAATTACAGCCTACAATAAAAAAACTACATATTTCCATGCAAAATAATGGTGCCGCTTTCAGCACCAAAAATCTGAAATAATCAGGCTGCCAGGGAGGTTAATAGCAAAAAGTCAAAAACATTTTCTCAAAATTGTTGTTTTTTTGTTTATAGCGCAAAAAATAAAAACTCAGAGGCGGTCAAATACCACTGAAAGAAAAAAGGGAAAAAAAGGACATACATTTCATTTGGGTGCAGCTTTGCATGACCGCTCAATTGTCAGTTAAAGTAATGCAGCACCATATCACAAAAAATGGCCTGGTCAGGAAGGGGGGTAACTCCTCTGGAGGGCAAGTGGTTAAAATAGTGGACAGAGCAATGGAATTTAGGAACATAAACATTAATCAGGCAAATAGCAATAAGAGCTGTTATGTGTTTCCTATATTTATTTCATTGGTGTTGGTGTGTAATAGAAGAAGAGAGGGAAGAAGGTCCGCTTTAAATTCTCACCTTAGGTCAGCCAATCAGTATAGTTTCTTTTTCTCATTTCCATTTATTTTACCAATACACTTTTTTAACGTATTTATTTTCTCAAAGGTTTTTTTTTTAACTTTAAATTTTCACAAGCATACAGTATATAAAGGGAAGTGAAGTGACAGACTGTGTGCTCATTGCCTAGCAACAATGATAATGTCTATAAAAATGCTGAATATCTCATTGAGGTTTGGAATAGGGAAAAATAATGTGAAAAGATAAAGAGAATGTGAAATATGCATTTAATAAGAACTAATTGAACTAGATGTTGAGTGTTATATAAAGGTTCAAGGATTTCTGAATTCTCACTGTGACAATGTTTGACAGCTAGGATTAGGTCAGGAATGATTATGTTACCTGGAAGTTGTTCTTAGAGCGTAATGTAGTCCCCCAACCCCCACCCATGTAGATTAGGCTGCTAGATACATTAGTTTGGCTCCACTGTAATCAGAGGAGAAGGGGATTGATTTGTTAGGGCTGCTTAGTGGCTCACAGTCTGCTGCTCTGTTACTTCCCTCTGTCTTGTAGAGGATTCTAGAATCATAGTGGGGGGAAGGATAGGGCATACAGCTTGAATATTTGTGCAATTCTAGCCAATCCTTGGAGAGGTGTACCTAGCAGGTGGTGAGAGAGCCCATTATTAGTCTGAGATATGGGCAGAAGTTGTTAGTGTTCCTGGTTCCAGTCCTACAGGAGGAGATCCCTGTGCAATGGTCCTGGTGCAGGATCCTAGAATAAGACCTCAGGAAGTCACCAAGGTCCCTTCTAGGCTTAGCGGGGGGGCCTATTGCAAATCCGCTTCCAGGGATCAAGTCGGGTCTGTAGAAGCTCTCTGGAGAGATCCAGGAGGAAGTTGGTGGGAAAGAGTCTAGCTGTCCTGTGGTGGAGTCAGTCTGCATCTCCCTCACTAGGAAAAGCCTGGTGAAGATTGGCAGGGGGAAACTGATGATTCTGTGGCTATGTGAATAGATGACCCCAGTGCTCTAGAATAGTGACTGTGTGTAGCTTTTAACTCAAGAAGGAGTACAGGTCACCATCAGCATACAGATCCTGTGGGACATTCACTTCTTGTGCAGCAAAGCCAGAAGTTGAGGAGTCCTCAAGTTGTTTAGCTTTATAGTTTATCAGGGTATCAGGTAAGTTTATCATTCCCAATAAAAACCCCAAAGAAACCCCTAGAATGTTCTTTGCAGCCAGTGAAAGAGTGCAGAAAATGCAATGTGGCTGGCTGTGTGGGCTCTAAAGGGGAAATAGGACCAAATTCACCAGCAGCTCTTTAGAAAAGGCACTACAGAAACTTAGTCAGCAGCTACAAAGAGTCCAGCATTGTCTTCCCAGCAGTCGATTCATCAGACTTCTCCCCCCTGGTGCCCCCACCTTAGATTTGGGAACAGGCTGTGACCTCCTGATATCTCACAGCCTACCCCCCACTGAATGAGCGTAAGGTACGACTGCACTGTGGGACTGGTCCTGCAGCCACCTGGGACATGTTAATGTGATGTGTCCTTTGATGCTTTGGGGAGTGGGGGAGGTTTGTCCTAAGTATTATTTATTGCAGGTACTAAGTAGATATCATGCTTGCCTTGGTGAAAACAGAGGAAGTGGGGGTACCTGTCAAAAATAGCTACCTGTTCCCTGAAAAAAATAACACTTCAAATGTATTAGGGTGATGGGGGGGGGGGAGGAGGATGAGTGGTACTTTCGCTTATGAGTGAAGGTCCGCTTTAATACAACACTGCCATTCAAGTATTTCCCATTATTTACTTCATGTAGGACAGAAACACTATTTCTACTCAGAATCAGAAATTAAATTGAAGAATCAATTTTTTTTCATACACTCTCATTAAAGCAACAATTGAGCTGATGTATAAAAGTATGCCGCTGAAAGGTTTTTTTTGCTGCACCACTTTGTTTCCAATGCCCCTTACTGCAGTCCAGATTTAAAAATGTAACAAGGTTTCTATAGTGGAGGAAACAGAAACAACAACAAATGTCGTCATTAGCATACTTTTTATGCACCAGCCTCTATATTAAATCCTAGCAATAAAATTTAGGAAAAATGCATTAAGAAAAATGTCTTGAGTTTTAATTTAATATACAGTACTTCATCAAGGTTTTAATGAATCAATTAACATTTATCCCAATTGATACAATAGATAGATAGATAGATAGATAGATAGATAGATAGATAGATAGATGATAGATAGATAGATAGATAGATAGATAGATAGATAGATAGATAGATGATAGATAGATAGATAGATAGATAGATAGATAGATAGATAGATAGATAAATTATACAGTTCTGTCCTATCCCATGTATTAGCTTGACATCCTTTATCCCAATTACCCAAGCAAACCAAATTATGCCGCACATGCTTCTTTCCGGTGTAGCCCAGACAAACAACCCACCCCCGCCTTTATCATGTCACCAATTGTGTTAGGTTATTTTAGTGCAGCAATGTACATATTATGATTGCCCATAAAGTCTAAGCCTAATACGGGTGTAGTGCTACTAGCTGCAATGGGGTAGGCTATAAAAAAAAGCACATGTAAGAAAACCAAGTCAGTGGTACTTTATATTACTGATAGGATATAGCAAAGCGTGTATCAATCAGTCATGTGATTTATATGTGGTCCTATAGTAGAGGCCAAAACCATGATCCACCCTGATGCCTGCCATGTCCCGTCCTCACCTTACTAAAGGTCCCAGCTGCAGTAGATGCAGCAGCAGCACCAGCGGTCTGTCCCTGCTCAGGTCCCTGTGAATGAAGATGAGACTTATCTGCACCAGCACACAGGGCAGGAGGGAGAAGAGGAGGGTCAGGGACTGCCAGATCTTGTCTCCGGCCGATCTGTATGTGCTGCTTATGTACAGGGCGGTCACTGTCTCTGCCACAAACAGGGAGACTGACACCAGCACCGAGCCAGGGAATTTCATACTGGTTTACCAGTGTGTGCACTTGCAATGCTGCACCAGCTGCTGCTCCAGTAGGGCTGTGTCACTGAGCTGCAGACAGGAGAAACACACTGTTCACCACCCATCCCTGCCCTCCCTCCCCCTCTATCCATCCCCAGCCTTTATTTCTTGTACATGAGCTCGCTATGCTGCAGCGATGCTGCCGCTGGATCCATTCACTGTTATATCTGGGAGTGGGAGGCAAACCGTGCAAGTGTAAAATTGTATATATACAGAGGGTGGGCAAAAAATAGGTGTACAATACTGATCAGATCATGAAATTTTATAGTAGGTTTACAATACTGATCGGATCATGACATTTTATAGTAGGTATACAATACTGATCGGATCATGACATTTTATAGTAGGTATACAATACTGATCGGATCATGACATTTTATAGTAGGTATACAATACTGATCGGATCATGACATTTTATAGTAAATATACATTACTGATCAGATAATGACATTTTATAGTAGGTATACAATACTGATCGGATCATGACATTTTATAGTAAATATACATTACTGATCAGATAATGACATTTTATAGTAGGTTTACAATACTGATCGGATCATGACATTTTATAGTAAATATACATTACTGATCAGATAATGACATTTTATAGTAGGTTTACAATACTGATCAGATCATGATATTTTATAGTAGGTTTACAATACTGATCGGATCATGACATTTTATAGTAAATATACATTACTGATCAGATAATGACATTTTATAGTAGGTATACAATACTGATCGGATCATGACATTTTATAGTAGGTATACAATACTGATCGGATCATGACATTTTATAGTAGGTTTACAATACTGATTGGATCATGACATTTTATAGTAGGTATACAATACTGATCGGATCATGACATTTTATAGTAAATATACATTACTGATCAGATAATGACATTTTATAGTAGGTTTACAATACTGATCGGATCATGACATTTTATAGTAAATATACATTACTGATCAGATAATGACATTTTATAGTAGGTTTACAATACTGATCAGATCATGATATTTTATAGTAGGTTTACAATACTGATCGGATCATGACATTTTATAGTAAATATACATTACTGATCAGATAATGACATTTTATAGTAGGTATACAATACTGATCGGATCATGACATTTTATAGTAGGTATACAATACTGATCGGATCATGACATTTTATAGTAGGTTTACAATACTGATTGGATCATGACATTTTATAGTAGGTATACAATACTGATCGGATCATGACATTTTATAGTAAATATACATTACTGATCAGATAATGACATTTTATAGTAGGTTTACAATACTGATCGGATCATGACATTTTATAGTAAATATACATTACTGATCAGATAATGACATTTTATAGTAGGTATACAATACTGATCGGATCATGACATTTTATAGTAGGCATACAATACTGATCGGATCATGACATTTTATAGTAGGTATACAATACTGATCGGATCATGACATTTTATAGTAAATATACATTACTGATCAGATCATGGCATTTTAAAGTAGGTATACAATACTGATCGGATCATGACATTTTATAGTAGGTATACAATACTGATCGGATCATGGCATTTTATAGTAGGTATACAATACTGATCGGATCATGACATTTTATAGTAGGTATACAATACTGATCGGATCATGACATTTTATAGTAAATATACACTACTGATCAGATCATAGCATTTTATAGTAGGAATACAAAACTGATCAGATCATGACATTTTATAGTAGGTATACAATACTGATCGGATCATGACATTTTATAGTAGGTATACAATACTGATCGGATCATGGCATTTTATAGTAGGTATACAATACTGATCGGATCATGACATTTTATAGTAAATATACACTACTGATCAGATCATAGCATTTTATAGTAGGTATACAATACTGATCGGATCATGACATTTTGTAGTAGGTATGCAATACTGATCGGATCATGATATTTTATAGTAGGTATACATTACTGATCGGATCATGACATTTTATAGTAGGTATGCAATACTGATCGGATCATGACATTTTATAGTAGGTATACAATACTGATCGGATCATGACATTTTATAGTAGGTATACAATACTGATCGGATCATGACATTTTATAGTAGGTATACAATACTGATCGGATCATGACATTTTTTAGTAGGTATACAATACTGATCGGATCATGACATTTTGTAGTAGGTATACAATATTGATCGGATCATGACATTTTTTAGTAGGTATACAATACTGATCGGATCATGACATTTTTTAGTAGGTATACAATACTGATCGGATCATGACATTTTGTAGTAGGTATACAATATTGATCGGATCATGACATTTACTAGTAAATATACATTACTGATCATATCATGGCATTTTATAGTAGGTATATATTACTGATCAAATCATGGCATCTTATAGTAGGTATACAGTAGGTATACATTAATGATCAGATCATGGGATTTTATATAGTAGGAATACATTACAGATCTGATCATGGCATTTTATGTTAGTTATACATAAATTATCAAATCATGGGATTTTTGGTAGGTATATATTACTGATCAGATCATGATATTTTATAACGGGGTCTCCAAACTTGCTAAACAAAGGGCCAGTTTACTGGCTTTCAGACTTTAGGGGGGCTGGACTGTGACCATTGGGAGTAGAAATTGCTGTGCTTCATTGGAAGTAAACAATACATATTTGGCATTAGGGGGAGGAATAGTGCCCTAATCTTGGTGTAAGTTGGAGATATAGTGCCCCATCATTGGTGTCAGTGGGAAGAATAGTGTCCATTGTTAGTGTCAGTGGGAGGAATAGTGTCTCATGGTTTGTTTCTGTGAGAGGAATAGTGCCCAATTGTAGGTGTAAATGGGAGGAATAGTGCCCCATGGTAGGTGTCAATGGGAGGCATAGTGCCTGTTGTTGAAGTCAGTAGCAGGAATTATGCCCCCTTGTTGGTGTCAGTGGGAAGAATATTGTCTTGTATCAGTGGGAGAAAAAGTGCCCCAAAGGCCGGATAAGGGCAAGCAAAGGGCCGCATCCGGCCCCCGGGCCGTAGTTTTGAGACCACTGTTTTATAGTAAGTATACATTACTTTTTTTCTCTATATTTTTTTTTAAGTTTTTTCCAGTACATAATAAGCATTATATCAAACTTTTCAAAAATGCACACCTTTCCACATGTATTACCTATTCCCCTTTCCTCCCACCATCTTTCAGACCCCCCCCAATGAATTTCCCGTCCATATTACTTCAAATTTTTCCTGTCTATATCTATATCCCTTTCCCTCCTCTCTCTTATCTTCATGCAAGACCATTCTACTATTCAGTTAAACTCTCCCTACTCTGACCTCCTTATACTCCAACCGTTTCCAAGTATCTTTTAGATGTTTTAAAGTCATACCATTTACACCACTCTATTCTAAATTTTTCAAATTTTTCTTCCTCCACATGATATAGCTCCTCCCCTTTATTTATATACTCAACCTTATTTATCCAATCCTTCATTGTTGGGGGCTCCTGGACCTGCCAGAATTTGGGAATAAGTCCTTTGGCCCCACTAATTAAATGATATAATACACTGATCTTTCTGTATGATAATGCCCGATATCTCCTGTATATATTGGATTATTTCTTGCCAGAACTCCTGTATTTTAGGACAATCCCACCATATATGTGCCATTGTTCCCTTAATCCCACACCCCCTCCAACATAAAGGTGAAACTTCTAATCGTTGTTTATGTGCCACACTCGGTGTAATATACCATCTCGCTAAACATTTATAGTTAATTTAGACTGTGTTCATATTCATCACCCCATGTGTTAATTTAAATATCATATTTTTTTGTTGCTCATTCAATTTTGTTCCCAACTCCCATTCCCATTTCTCTAAGAACAACGGAGGATCAGACCCCGCCAATTCAATAAGGATCTTGTAGATCCTAGAGGTAGCATGTAAGTATACATTACTGATCAAATCACGGCATTTTATAGTAGGTATACATTACAGATCAGAGCGTGGGGTTTTATGGTAGGTATACATTACTGATCAGATCATGGTATTTTATTTGAATTGTATTTATGTATCATTTAGTAATCGTGGAACATAAGAAAAATTTCCCAATCAATGGCTGTTTGAAGGAAATTGACAGCTCCCCATAGAATCCAAGTTGACCTACTGTCATCTTATGTCTATAATTACCCTTAGACATCTAAGAAAGACTATACACCAGCGGGTTGAACGAAAAAAAATGAACCAATTTCCCCATCCACATATTCAATGTGGATAGAAGAATAACTCTCGCTGTGCTATTGTATTCTGCCAGCGGAGAGTGTTCCATTCCAGCAGAATACAATGATCAGTGTTGCTGGCTATAGCCAGCTGACAGGCTGGTTGTTCACAAGTTGATCAATATGTGGGCGGTGGAGAGCGCGGGCACATCCTTGCCGACTACTCCAGATTGAAAGCCCACAGGGAGTGTACGTGCTCATCAATGCCTAGGACTGGCTGGCTCTGAGGAAGACGTACAACCTCGAAACGTGTCAGCCGCCAGCTATCCAGAGGTCTACAGTCCCCCACCAGACCACCTTTAGGGGTTTTGGACCACATTGCATCTCTTGTGGCATGCTTTCCATTTGATTTTATTTCTCTTGTGATTATTTTACTTTTTATAAATAAATCTAATTTTTAAAGGTAATGTACTAGGCCTGTGCGCCCTCATTTTGTTTCTTATATAGAGTGTACGTGCTCATCAATGCCCAGGACTGGGCAGAGACCGAGTTCCAGTGAAATCAACCTTAAGGTGGCCCCCGACGTATACATGAATCGTACACTGTGTGTAGTAATTAAATGTACAGAGTTCCTCTGTGAAGTGCTGCGTCCTGTGTCCCTACACACCTTACTGTGACTGTTGCATTAAGGAGGGACACCGATCAGCCTGTGCCCTTTCCACCTGTCCAGCATACCTCTGTCGCCTCACTCCCAGTGATAGAATGAGGACCTGCCGTGCACCTGCACGGACCTCATGAATGCTCTTCATTAGCTTGTTACTCTCTCTCATATCACCCATAAAGTGGGTTCAGTCCTGGTTGCTATGGGAAACCAACTGCTGGGGAGGGAACCAGGCTACCGATCCCCTCACTACAGGAGGACATCTCACCTTACCCAGGTACCATGCTTCAGGACATGCTGCTGAAACACCTTACACCAGTCCTTGGTTATCCATGGCAACTACTCTCTTCCTCCTCTTGTTGCCGACTTAACCCTTGTAACAGACTTACTTCATACCCCACATGTGCTTTACTGACCCAAGTTCTTTTGTCTGCCGTTTAACATGCACCCCTTTGTAAGTAACTTCAGACCAGGCTCAGGAAACAGTAAATGAACTTTATTGAACTTTGTAGTGCAAGTACATAACACAAACATCACAGTCTAATGCATTATTCTCTAACTATTCTGACTTGTGGCTGCCCAGGCATACCTTATATTGGTGAGAGACCATATGCTGATGGAAGTCCATGGTTTGGCAGTTTTATGTAATAGGTCAGGTGATAAGCTATTTGTTTTAAAATTTAGAATGTGATGTTTATAGAGGCTGTAGGAGGCTACAAGACAGATTAAAAACACTGTATATATCTGCAGATGTGATAGGAGTCTGTTCCAGCAGTTGTTTTCACAGAAAGCTTTCACATAGCCTCAGTTGCATGGAAATCATTTCTTTAAGCCTGCAGACCACTGTGCATCCTGAACATGAAAAGCTTTGGAAAGGTTTGCGTCTCTCTGCTCATAATTCCTAATTAAAAGAAAATCTTCTGTACTCGAGAACGTTTTCTTTCTTTGGGAAAACATTTGAACTTTGTCGTGTATCAACACCTCTGTTTGCAATTATATACGAACACTGACATTGTGTCACTCATATGTGACATTTTACAACAGTTTGCTAAGGCCATTCTTCCAACTACTGTGGAACCTAATTCATAACACCAACACTAGACAGTTTAAAAATCTGGATACAAGAACCACCTGCTCAGGTTCCTTGTACATCATTCTTTCTGATTAAAGGCTCACATGTTTTACCCTGATCACATATTTATAAACCAGGGGTAGGCATCCTTTTGAGCACAGTGTGCTGAAAAATGTTTTCAAAGAAATGAAAACATGTCAACTTGTTGTTCAAATGAAAAAAAAATGTCAACTTCACATGAAAATGAATCTTTAAATAGTAAATGCAGTAAATTACTTGAATAGTAGTAAGCAATAAATACTAAGCTTTGCACCTTCACACCTCAGATCACACCAATTATTTTACCTGCACATCTCAGATCACCCCAAATCCTGCACCATCATGTCTCCGATCATCCCGATTCCTGCACCTTCACACCCCAGATTAGCCCCAATTTCTGCACCTTCACACCTCACATCACTCCAGTTCTTGCACCTTCACAATGCAGATCCACTCAATTCCTCACCTCCACATCTCAGATCTACCCAATTCTTGCACCTTCACATCTCAGACCACCCCAAATTCTGCACCTTCACACCTCAAATCACTCCAATTCCTGCACGTTCACACCTCAGATCACCCCAATTCCTCCACCATCACACCTCAGATTACTCCAATTCCTGCACTTTCACACCTCAGATTGCACAAATTCTTGAACTTTCACATCTCAGATCACCTCAATTCCTGCATCTCCACACCTCAGATCACCCCAATTTCTGCACCTTCAAACCTCAGATTAGTCCCAATTCCTGCACCATCAGATTTCAGATCATACACCTTCACACCTCAGATCACCCCAGTATTTGAACCTTTATTCCTCAGATCACCCCCAATTCCTGCACCTTCACACCTCAGTTCAGCCCAATTTCTGCACCTTAACACTTCAGATCATTCCAATTACTGCACCTTCAAACCTGAGATCAACCCCAATCCCTGCACCAGATTTCCGATCACCCATCATCCTGCACCTTCACAGCCAAGTATCTGAAACTTCAGATCTCAAATAAACCCCAATGACTGCACCTTCACACCTCATATCACCCCAATTCCCGCAATTGCCAGCTAAATAAAAAGAATTGTCAGCTTCACATTTTCAATCATGAAAATGAATCTTTAAATAGTAAATGCAGTAAAAGACTTGAGTAATAGTAAGGAATAAATACTGAGCTTTGCACATTTACACCTCAGATCATCCCAATTCTTGCACTTTCATATCTCAGATCACCCCAAATCCTGCATCGTCACACCTCAAATCACTCAAATTCCTGCACCTTCACACCTCAGATCACTCCAATTCCTGCAACATCACACCTCAGATTACCCCAATTCCTGCACCTTCACACCTCAGATTGCACCAATCCTTGAACTTTCACATCTCAGATCACCTCAAATCCTATACCTTCACACCTCATATCACTCCAAAACCTGCACCATCACACCAGTGACCTCATATATCTTCAGTTCCAGGACCTTCACACCTCAGATCCCCCCAATTCCTGCACCTTCACACCTCAGATCACCTGAATTTCTGTACCTTCATACCTCAGATTAGTCCCAATTCCTGCATCATCAGGTTTATGACCAACCCCAATTCCTGCACCTTCACACCTCAGATTTCCCCTGTTCTTGCACCTTCACACCATAACCTAAATTCCTGCACTTTCACATCTTGGAATCGCCTCAAATCCTGCACCTTCACACCTTAGATCACTTCAATTCCTGCACCTTCTCACCTCAGATCCCCCTAGTTCCTGCACTGTTACACCTCAGATCCAAATTCCTGTACCATCACATCTCAGATCACCCCAATTTCTGTATTTTCACATCGCAGATCACCGCAAATCCTGTACTTTCAAACCTTGCATCACTCCAATTCCTGCACCTTTATACCTCAGATCACCCCCAGTTCCTGCATCTTCACACCTCAGATGATCACCAATTCCTGCACCTTCACACCTCAGATCAACTCCAATTGCTGCACCTTCACACTTCAGATCACTGCAATTCCTGCATCTTCAAACCTGAGATATGTCCCAATTCCTGCACCATCAGATTTCAGATCACCCCAAATCCTGCACCTTCAAACCTCAGATCACCCCAGTATCTGAACCTTCAGATCTCAAATAAGCCCCAATGACTGCACCTTCACACTTCAGATCAGCCCGAATTTCTGCACCTTCACACCTCAGATCAGCACCAATTCCTGCACCTTCACGCCTTAGATCAACTCAAATTCCTGGACCTTCAGAATCCAGATCACCCAGTTATTGCACTTTCACACCTCATATCAGCCCCAATTCCTGCACCTGTGAATTAATAATTCCCAATAGCTAACATGGTTCAGCAATGTACCGGACAGGGGTCATCAGGGCATAGGATGGTGTTCAGCAGGGCGGAGGATGGGGTCAGCAGGGCAGAGGACTGGGATAAGTGGGGTAGTGTACAGGGGTCAGAGAACTAAGGTCAGTGGGGAAGAGGTCTGGGGTCAGCAGGGCATAGGACAGGGCCAGTGAGGCAGTGGACGGAGTCAATGGGGCAGTGGATGGGGTCAGCGGGGCAGTGTACAGGGGTCAGCTGGGTAGAGGTCTGAGGACAATGGGACAGAGGATGGGGTCAGCAGGGCAGTGTACAGGGGTCAGCAGGGAAGTGTACAGGAGTCAGCAGGGTAGAGGTCTGAGGTCAGTGGGGCAGAGGATGGGGTCAGCGGGGCAGTGTACAAGGTCAGCCGGGCAGAGGTAGGAGGTCAGCAGGGCAGTGGATGGGGTAAGTGGGACAGAAGATGGAGTCAGTAGGGCAGAGGACACCGAGGCAATGGACACAGTCAGTGGGGCAGTGTACAGGGGTCAGTAGGGCAGAGGACAGTGCTGGCTGGGCACACAGCAGAGCTCCTGCTCTCCACACAGCACATGGATGTGATGAGATTGTTTTACAGACACAGCCTACATCTGTGCAGTGTGCAGTTGGCTACTGCATCTTTGCTGCTGTTCCAATCTGGAGACTTCACAGGTCAGGGCAGCAACACAGCAAGCATCTATATACCGTGCAGATGGAGGTTGTATCTGTAAAATAATTTAATTTCAGCTGTGTGGGAAGATGAGATCCATTGAGTGCCCTGTGCAAGGAAGGGAGGAACAGCTCAGCAGGCAGGGCACAGGATCCTTGTCTGCTAAAAGAAAGACAATGAGGAGAGGAACAGAGGTAGGCAGGACCAGAGGCTGGAGAGAGGCAGCTGGGCTCCTTCCTGTTAGCTAGCCATAACGATCAGGTAGCTGGCTTTGTTGAAATTATTGGGTGTCTCCGAGAATGGAGGTGGGTGAGACCAGAGGCGGGAGAGTAGCAGCTGCTCTCCTTCCTGTGTAGCTAGCTGTAAGCACCGGGTGGCTGGCTTTGTTGGTGTGTCTGGTGTCCCAGCCTTCATGTGCCAGCATAAATGCCGCCACTCCACGTGCCATGTTTGGCACGCGTGCCAGGGGTTGCCAAACCTTGGTATAAACCATCTGAGCATAGAAATAAAAATGATTTCTTTAATAAATGTTTAGAATCACTTACATAATAGAAGGGATTTACTAAAACTGGTGAATTCAGAATTTGCTGCAGCTGTGCATGGTAGCCAATCGGTTGCTAACTTCAGCTTGTTTAAATAAGCTTTGACAATAAAACCCGGAAGCTGACTGGTTTCTATGCAGAGCTGCACCAGACTTTGCACCATGCAATTTAGAAAATAACTGCCAATGTTTCTTCACATTCCCACAGTTCCTTTAAATCGCTTCCCTAAACTTCCATTTGTGAAGCACACAACTTTCAGAAAATGTCCCTGTCCCTCCTCCTCATGATTACATGTTCCCTAATTCCCCTACGTATGTTACCACTGCACATGAATGCTCCAATTATTCCTTCTTGGCTATGTTCCCCTTCTCTTTAGCTTTGGATAGAGTAGAGAGGGATTGGAACACCTGTCATTTTTTTTTTATTGCTGTCTGTGTCCCCATTAGGGAGATTCGCCATCTCTATTTGTAATGTTTAAAAATATAATCAAAAGAGAAAGTAAAAGTAGATCCCAAATTTTGTGTTGCCACCAGAACAGTAATAGAGGAGAAATCTTCCAATCGGGACTCTGGTGACAGCCAGGGATGCCCTCACTTTGGAGGGATTTCCTCTCAGTTACTGTTTTGGCTATGGAGCAGGAAGTGAAAGGAAATCTTTCCAATGGGAGCCCCCCCCCCCCCCCCAGCCTTATTGATTTTCTTGGGTTTTCACTAGAAGATCTGTACCTTTCTGGGAAAAAAATCAAAACAGTTCAAGGTCTTCTGCTGGCCTCAATTCTACTCTCAAGTGGTTGATTAGCAAATGATTGTGGGGGGAATGGAGAGTGTACTAATCAGCAAAGATTTCCTTAAAAATATATATTTTTTCAAAGTGTAATATCTTGTAGATGAGTTCTCCTATTGCTTTCTGATGATTCAGAGCTGCTTTCAACTATTATTTCTTGTTAATACTGTATGTACATCTACTCAATTAGTGCATTGATGAATTCAGGGAATGGATATTTTTATATAATTATATTGAACCAATGTAACTATGCATATACCCTATCTGTGTGATGCCTCTAGAAGCTGAAAATGACCCTACTAGACACTGCTACTCCATTGATCCCCAAGTAATGCCATCAACACATGCCCAATGCCTGTGGACACACTTCTTTAGTAAATCAGCCACAGTGAGTAAGCACTCAAGGAATGTTAAAGCAACACAATTTTCTCTAAACTAGTTCCTTTTTATTATTGCCTATGTAGCGATAACCCCTGAGGGCCACGGGAAATACACAGGCTTCCCTTTATCTGTTCAGGGGCTGCCTGCCGTTTCCAGTCCCAGAACTACACCAAGAGACTCAGGCTCAGTCTAGGGATGTCTTTTGAAGATTTATAGCAGGTCGTGAAAAAAATGCAGGGAGGAAGGTTTAGGTGTGCAGTATACTCAAGGCACAAAATCTTGGGAGGACAGCTTCCCTGAAAAATCCTGTTCCAGCAGTATTTGGCCCTTCAGTAGCAGCACCAAAAATAGTCCTGAATAAGAGTGGATAGCCAGTATAATTGAGACTGGATGTGAGCACATTCCTTAAGCAGCAACTTCTGACGTCTCTTCCTCAGTGAGCAGCTTCAGACGAAAGGCACCCAATTCTCCAGCCTAGCTTCCACAGGCAAGTTTCCTCTGGCAAATTTCCTTAAATCCAGCTTCCTTCAGGTCCTTAGCCGTACCACTTGTTGAGTCTTAACAGCTTAACATCTCTGGAACACACACATGTTCCTTCCTAGGGAAGAGAGCTCTGATCAGTTCCTCCCATTTATCTTCTCATCATCCACACCTTCTGGGTCAGCCTCCCTGGGATTGGCTAGGGTCAGATAACCATTCATAACCTATGGACTGATGCTCCAACATCCATTTCTGGAACATTCTTCGAGAGGCAGGCAAAAGCAATCAGCCACCAGGTTAAGGAATTAACCTGACGAGAATTAGAAAGTATATTGCAGCTGGTTACAAAAAAGCCATTTACTAAATTTAGCCAGCCCAGGGAAGGAGCACAACACCTAACATTCCACTATCATGGATACAGTACCTGTCTATTTTAGCGCATTTATTCTTTAAAGTGTATGTGAAGCCAACAATATTTTTGAACATTCAGCTGAAAATTTTCTGCTATTTTTTATGTAACATCATTTAGATCTATGACTTACAAGTTCGAGTTACGAGATTGTTAAATAAAACCTTTGATTATTATTATCATTATTAATATTATCAGAGCTCTAGCCGGTTAGCCATTTCAGGGACAGACAAAATAGAAGAAATATTTCAAATGGTCATTCTGAGGTATTTTTCTCTAATGAATAAAGAAAATCCAACCTAGCCTAATAACATTTGATTTTGCCGGCATTCGCTCAGAACAAATGTGCAGCTTTGCAGGAAAAAACTCTGATTCATGACTTTTTAGAAATACACCCCTTGCTGTGTCAACATTTTACTGACTGGACAAAACGCAGAGCTAGAGTTTGCTGTGAGATCAAGAGACGTGCAAAGACACAAAATCAATTATGTAACATTTTCACACATTGGCAGATAAAATTTTGGTTAAGATTATTATTAGTGACAAATACCTGTAATATTTAAAGTAGTGTTTCTCAACATTTTTTCAGTCAGGGCACCCTTTAAAATTATGGACAGTCCCAAAGCACCCTTTAAAAATATGGACAGTCTTGAGGAACCTCATTGTAAAATGTGAAAAACTATTCTATGTTTTATATAACGCAGCTACACCGTGTTCCAAATTATTCTGCAAATTCTATTTAAGTGTCACAAATTAAATATTTTGTTTTTCAGTTTAACTCATGGATGGCATTGTGTGTCAGGGCTCTTTTGATCACTGAAAACAATCTCGGACACCTGTGATAATTAGATTGGCCGGTGAGCCCAATTTAAGGAAAAACTACTAAAGGACGGTGTTCCACATTATTAAACAGAGCACCATTTTCAAGCAATATGGGGAAGAAAAAGGATCTCTCTGCTGCCGAAAAGAGTGAAATAGTTCAATGCCTTGGACGAGGTATGAAAACATTAGATATTTCACGAAAACTTAAGCGTGATCTTTGCACTATTAAGAGATTTGTGGCTGATTCAGAGCACAGACGGGTTCGTGCAGATAAAGGCACATTGAGAAAGATTTCTGCCAGATCCATGCATCGGATCAAGAGAGCAGCTGCTAAAATACCATTACATAGCAGCAAACAGATATTTGAAGCTGCTGGTGCCTCTGGAGTCCCACGGACATCAAGGTGTAGAGTCCTCCAGAGACTTGCAACTGTGCATAAACCTTCTTTTCGGCCACCAATAACCAACGCTCACAAGCAGAAACGGCTGCATTGGGCAGAAAAATACATGAAGACTAATTTTCAAACAGTCCTGTTCACTGATGAGTGCCATGCAACCCTGGATAGTCCAGATGGATAGAGTAGTGGATGGTTGGTGGATAGCCACCCTGTTCCAACAAGGCTGCGACGTCAGCAAGGCGGTGGTGGAGTCATGTTTTGGGCCGGAATCATGGGAACAGAGCTGGTCAGATGACCTCTGCAAAGTATGTGGAGTTTATGACTGACCACTTTCTTCCCTGGTAGAGAAGGTAGAACTATGCTTTCCGTAATAAAATCATCTTCATGCATGACAATGCACCATCTCATGCTGCAAAGAATACTCTGCATCAATGGCTGTTATGGGGATAACAGGAGAGAAAGTCATGGTGTGGCCTCCATCCCCCCCTGACCTCAATCCTATTGAGAACCTTTGGAGCATCCTCAAGCAAAAGATCTATGAGGGTGGGAGGCAGTTTACATCCAAACAGCAGCTCTGGGAGGCTATTCTGACATCTTGCAAACAAATTCAAGCAGAAACTGTCCAAAAACTCACAAGTTCAATGGATGCAAGACTTGTGAAGCTGCTATCAAATAAGGGGTCCTATGTTAAAATGTAACGTGACCTGTTAAAATGTTTAAAAAGTTAAAATGTTGTTAAAAGTTTGATTGAAATAGCTTTTGATTTCAGTAAATATGCTGCAAACACAACAAATGACAATTTTCAGTTCTTTACAACCTATAAAGTGTTTTGAAACTTACTGTGCGTAATAATTTGGAACAGTGCATTGGAAGTTTTTTATGTTTAAAAAAAATACTGTTATCATTAGGAGGTTTGTTCAATAAAATTTGAATTGTACTCTTAATAGTTGATAACATGAGAATTATGCTGACTGTTATTTACATCAATTATTTAGGTAAATGAGAAAAATAGCATTTGCATAATAATTTGGAACACGGTGTACATCCGCATATGTAGGACACCCAACATCAGAGGTGATTTATTCTTTCAAAGCAAATACACTTCTGCACACTGGTACTGACTAGTTTTCCAGTGTTTCTCTTCTCCCTCAGTTTTTCTAGGATGCTGTAAAGGTGGCTGACAACCTCCTTATCAAATGACTATGTTATTGGTTTTCGGGACGCCGAGGGATAGAAGGTTGTAATGATGCATAATAAAAACCTGTGGCTTTGTGTAACTAAAAGGCATGCTTGTTCCACCTACTGGCTTGTATACAAGTTTTGGGCAATTTTTAGACATTTCGCCAAGGCACCCCTGAAGAAACCTCAAGGCACCCTGGTTGAGAAAGGCTGATTTAAAGAATATGTAAACCCAATATTTCATGTTCCTAATATGTGCCTGTTGTACCATGTATTTGTATGAAAAAGTATCCTGTTCTCTTTGTATTGCTTCCTTTGTGTGAAATCCCTGGTGTTTCTGCTAGTCCTTCTGCTCTCCTATTAAACACTGACCACACTAATCATGAGATCACAGAATAGTCAATTTTCTAGCTGTACTAGGAACTCAGTCTGCTCTCCTCCAATGATCAGACTTTTCTCTCTCCCCCACACAGCCATTCATTGGGATGATCAGTGTGCAGCCGTTTCACCTCTTCTAGCTCTTATGCAGCTGAGAACAGAAGGTATGTAATTACAAAAGAGAAAAAGGGTATATATTTATTTATTTTTGTATCCATGCATAAATGTTTTGCCTTTTATTTCTATTTTAAACTGATTGTTTTACAAGGTGAGGGTAATATTAATTGTATATAATCTATTCACAGAGGGAAACAAACAAACCACACATTTCTGTGATGCTTTTCAGCAGATACTCACACAGGGGATTATTACTTCCTTTGCAGAGGGGGATGCTTTTGGCCCCATCCCCAGCTCCATCCTCACAGAATTTGATTGACACCAGCAGGAGCCAATGGCTCCCTCTGCTGCCTCTGAGTCCTGTCAGGACAGAGGAAGAGCAGCAATGGATCGAGAGAGGGCTGAGGTAAGTATTTAGGGGGGACTGAGGGGAGCTGATCATTTACCTTAATGCAGAGAATGTATTAAGATAAAATAAAAAAAAACTCAGTACTTCAATATCAGAATTGAGTTCACTAACCATGTAATGTTTTAAAGAAGAATTTGTAGAAGCAAAAAAAGGAAAAGAAGAAAATTAAGGAGGTTAAACAGATCAGGATTAATTAGACAATAAGGCAACACTGTACAAAATCTTTATTATTTTTTTTTACAAATGATAATTCTTCTTAGGCTATCTGTAGTGCACAGAAATGAAAAGATGATGTGCAACATAAACCTGCATAAAAAACCCTGTTAGCAACCATACCTGGCAAATATAGAAAAATAAAACAATATATATAAAATAAGAAGGTTTTTCGCAATTAATTGCTGAAGACAAGGCAAACATTACATTAAGGCTACACTAATCTATAAATACACAGGTCTACAATAAACATTTGAGTAGATATTAATATTTCTTTACATAACATTAAACAAAAAATGAGGTCATGTTTTTAAACAGACCTATACTAAAATAAATTCTGTGTTACAACAATATATACCCTACACATTAGAAATACAAATTAATAACACAGCTGTAAAACTCTAGTTTTGCTTAAAAAGATAAATCAACCACTATTAAATCAAGCAACCTATTCCAAGGCACTGGTCACATGGTTTCTGCTGCTACAGAAGATTTTATCAGGACACTGCTCAGAAAGAACATCCAATCAGTGCCTCTGCCTGAACAGTCTCCTGAGATTGGTTCTTCAATATCCTCTAGCAGAGATCACATGACTAATAACTCAGCGTAGGTCATGTGATTGGGCACTGGCCAACGCAAGAAGCCCAGTACTGCAAAAGTAAACCTTACAAAGACTTCACTGGTTTAGTGATCAACCTGAACGGTTTTAAAAGTTAATGAATACTGTTAGTGGAAATGTGGTTTAATAGCAATCTAATTCATTAAGGCCATGTAATGTTAGGTTTTCACACTGTGCTGGGTTTAAACTACATGTGTTGAAACAAAAGCAATTCTTAACATACGATGCACAATATAGTACCTGAATATATTCCTTCTTTCCTTGCAGCAGGGATTATTTATAAATAGTAATGAAGAAAAATTGCATGTATTGACCAGCAGAAGATTCCAGTTAAAGTGGTTGTAAACCCTTACATTTACCCAGTGAAGTGACTGGCCTCAGGGGATAGAGAGATGAAACAAAACCTCCTACATAAGTTGTACTTGTTTATCTGCAATATTCTATTGTCTACAGTCATTCAAAGTGCAGACTTTTTACAGCTTGTCTGAGCTTTCAAAAAGCAGGGGGCGGGGAGCTGAAATTAGAAATTGCAGAACTAAGTAGGGACTGCTGAGAGCTGACTGGAGGGAAGAGACACACCACCTTCACACAACACACAGGAACAGAGTTGAAGCTGCCAATTACAGGCTGTGTGTTGGAACTCCCTCCTGTCAAATTTTTTCTCTTGGTGTCAGAAAAACTTGTCAGAAGTGATTTATGCAGATGGCAGAGAAAAGAGGCAGCAGACAGACATTAAATTTAGTGCTCTTAATTGAAACATGTATACAATATAGAAGGATATTCTTTGTCCATATTTCATGTCTGAGGTTTACAATCAATTTAAAGTCTTCTAGTACAGTTCCCGTGGGTAACACAGACTCTTCTCCCATTACTGATTAATAAATGAACACTGATATGATTGAAAATGGATTATATCATATGGACACAACTAAGTTACTTACTTTTACAATAATCACCGGTTACCAATTCTGACATTTACCAATTAACTGCAATAGCTAAACTGAAACGACTCTTTGTGCACATGGGGTGTAAGTGTGGTGAACAGAGACCAAACAGACTAAACAAATGCTACTTAGTGCTGGATCACCAGTCTGGAATTGCACTTGAAACATAAATGAAGTTGAAAAGAGTTGTGTGTATCTACACAGTAGTCATTGGCTGCACTTTATTTGATTTGGTACTTTATATGGACCTGGCACTTTATATTTTGAACTAATGTGTGTGTTTTTAGCTACTGATTGGAAGATTTACAGCACTTCACAATATATATTATTAATTTGCTTTGTATAAGAAAGTGTCATTTTTGATGTAACTTAGAGATACACATGCAATTTCTGAACTATTAACTTGCATTTTGAGCAATATGAAAATAATTTTGATGTTCTATAACTTGTTGCATGATATGGTATAGGTTAGGGATCATTGTTTTTGAGCACTGCATTTGTGTTTATAGTCTGAAGCTTGCCATACACTGCAAAGTGAAAAAAAACAAGAAGCGCACCAACCTTGCGCATTACCTCAGTAACCAAAATTTATTAGTAAAGGAATGGTACTCACAAACAGCGAATAAAAACAGGCATGTAAGTCCTCCAAGGGACTTCAGAGACAAGAGGCCAGCGCAAATCCCATCATGGGGGTAGACACTCAGTACAATCTCTTTGTCCAATGGTGGGACAGCTGTACTGAGTGTCTACCCCCATGATGGGATTCGCGCTGGCCTCTTGTCTCTGAAGTCCCTTGGAGGACTTACATGCCTGTTTTTATTCGCTGTTTGTGAGTACCATTCCTTTACTAATAAATTTTGGGTACTGAGGTAATGCGCAAGGTTGGTGCGCTTCTGGTTTTTTTCACTTTGCAGTATTGTTCGGGCTTCCCCAGCCTTGTTTTGGAGCTGCACGACCTTTCATGCTCTGGTGGTCGTTTCGTTTGGGTTTGATTTCACCTACTCGCCTCCGGCCTGGGTTCTGGAGCGCAGGAGGAATCGTATTTTGTCCACTGGCTTGCCATACACTGACAGCCTTCAGCCTTCTTTAACAAAGCAGATGAATTTGCAGTGCTGGCTATTGTATTCTGACAGCTGTCAGCCATCAAAATGCTTGAACAGTAGCTGGATCTGACTGGATACAGCTGCGGTTCACTTACAATTTTCAACCTGGCTCCTTCAGTTTTTCAATAGAAGGATGTTGGTTGGAAGGATGCAGTAGAGTCACCCACAAAGCAAACTTTTTCCAATTCATTAAAGTGGTACTAAACCCACAACAGTAAAATCAGTCTGTATATGCAGTTAAGCATGCTTGTTATACTCACTATGGAACCTAAGGGGTTAATCCTCTGCATTGTGTAAAAATGCAGTTTGATCCTGGCTTCTCTGATCCTCCCCTTCTTCCAGTGCCCATCTTTTATCTCCTGATAAGGCATATCGTGTGGAGTCACTCTGCACATGGTCAGTTTGGTGTGTATTACTAGAAAGGCTGTTTTATTTTCTTGGGAGAGTGCATGTGATCAGCACAGTGCCAATCAGCACTGTCCATACAGAGGTCAGGGGTTCTGCATCCTCCTAGAGCAGAAAAAAACCTCCTCCTACAAGCTTTAAGCAGTGCACTGCTGGACACTGATAGAAGTCACAAGACTGCTCTAACTGCTGATGAGAAAAGGTATTATGCAGGGTCCCGGGTTTAGTAACACATTAAGAACCGTCCAAAATTCACTCAGTGTATGACCAGCTTAAATTTCTTTGCTACTTAGCGATTTACGTAACTTCTTATTGATAGCTAGTTTTAGCATGAATGCAATGATTGCACTAAGAAACATTTTCAGGCTCTGAGAGTAAAAATAGCCCATGTTGCCCTAGCCTGAACAGCAAGATACACAGCAGTATGTGGTCAATACCCAACGATTCACAGTTATGAAGAGTTACTTGCTACTTTAAAGCTTGTTATTCTTCAATGCTCCTCTATCACTGCAGAAATGAAAAAGGCATTAAAAGCATGTTAAATGCCTGTAGTAGCACAAATCATAAATCTACCTTACTACAAGTGCATTGGTGAGAGGCCCTAACCTTACCCCAACTGCTAAAGAGTCAAGACCAATAGAACTTTCAGTTTCAATTGGCTAAATACATTCCAGGTGAATAAAAACAAAAGATTTGCAATATCTTACAGTTTGTTTTCTTTCAGCCACAGTCTGCCAGAAGCTGCATAGTGGGACCCTTGCCAGCTCTAGGAAGCTGTGATCTCTTTGCAGAGCTCTTCAATCAATGAGGTACAGGAGCTTTACTGATTGCAAAGCTAGAGGTCTGCATCTGAAGGAGGCTTACTGGACCTCTGCAATGAGACCACTGCTTACATACAGAGAACAAGAATCCTTCTCTGCAGCTGCTGGCTGTGGACAGGCTTTTCTACTCAGGCTGGTTTAGAGAGAAAGCAAATACTAAGACATGAAACACTCTTTATTTGAATGCACCTCAAAAAAAATAGCTAATCTAACCTAAATAAAATAAACTCAGAAAATGCTGAACTATAATGTACCTGCACTTTGTTTTGTGAATCTCTTATTGGCCTTGCTTGTCAATTTCCAGACACTATTACTCAATCTGATACCCTGGTGATGGTGCCAAGTCCTATGATTTCAGAATTATGGCAAAGATAAGTCCATGGCATTTCTGCCTATTTAAAGTGACATTAAACTCTGGTTAAAAAAAGAAAATCCTATTTAAGTATTGTATGTTCCTAACTGAAAAAGAATACCTTCTATTTCCCTGTTAGAGGGTGCTAAGTTCATTCTCTACTAAACCTAGGGCCATAACCACCATCTTCTGCTCACTTTCAAGATTAACTAATGACTATGGTCTGTGGCAGGGGTGGGCAACTGTGGCCCTCCAGCTGTTAGTGAACTACAAGTCCCATTATGCCTCTGCCTTTGGGAGTCATGCTTTTAACTGTCAGTTTTGCAATGACTCATGGGACTTGTAATTCTACAACAGCTGGAGGGCCACAGTTGCCCACCCCTGGTCTATGGGATTTGTAATGTGCAAAGAGCAGTACACATGACTACAGCTAAAGTGCAAAGCTCAATTAAAAAACGGAAGTGCTAAGTTCATTCTCTACTAAACCTAGGGCCATAACCACCCTCTTCTGCTCACTTTCGATATGAACTAGGGACTATGGTCTATGGGATTTGTAATGTGCATAGAGCAGTACACATGACCACAGCTAACGTGCAAAGCTCATTTTAAAAAACAGAAGTTAGAAGGAAAAGGAGTGGTTCAGGAGCTCATTGAGGAATTTACGAGGAGGCAGAAAAACACAGTAAGAACCAATTTCATGAGAAATAGATTACTAGACTATTAAGTGGATTTGTATAAATTATTTTTGAAAAATAAGGATATCGTTTAGTGTCACTTTAATATTACTCTGATTTTTTTCTTTTACTAAGATAGCAATTTTATACAAAGTTAAAATAAAAAAAAAGAAGAGATTATTGTAATTGTCTAATCATTCTACAGTTCTCGAATTTTTATGTAAAGTTTTACTTACCTCCACTTCTCCAACTTCCTGACTCTTCCGATGGGCCAATAAGATAACCTTTTACATAAAACGGGGACAGAGGAAGCAAGACAAGGTGGGACAAAACTATGCTTTTAGAGCCAAGATTTACATATGAATACAGCTGTCTATATTTCTGGATTACTAATCATTTTGGCACATGGTTAGTCACTAAATACAACCTGTGCTTATGTTTTGTTATCGTAAGATGAGTGCTGCAACTGCAAGTAATGCACAAAAATGTACTCTATCCATTGCACAGGTTTTGTGTTTGCTAGGCCTCATATTAGGGCTCTCAGATGTGTAACTAGGAACCTCTGTAGTTTGTATAACCAGTCCCTGCTTGCTTTGTTCTTCCTTTTTATGAACCACTCCACTGCTGTCTATTTCAGGTCCATACCTATGATTATATGGCCCAGCTTACCCATTTCCTGTGCCAATTTTGATAAGTATTACATGTAAGAATCCAGCTCTATTGCCAATAATAAGCAGATATCACAGCTATTTATAACAATACATCTCTTGTTTCCCCATTGTGAGACTGTGGCTATCCCTCAATTCTTCTGTCCCCATGGCTCCAAGCTAGTCACCCCCAGTTACACCACACAGTTATAACATTATCCACTAACAAATAATCAAATCTGATATCAGTTCATACCTGTCATACACAAGGACATTGTCCCTAATCATCAATGCTCATATTTGAAGAGCCTGCAAAAATCCTCACGTCTGGTTCATAACAGCAAATGATGACTCTACACAAAGACATTAAAGAGTGGGAATTCAGCCTGGTTAGGCTGTAGTATATCAACCATAAAACAGACTGTTCCTGACAAGCCTTCATATAGACTGCAGATGCTTTCCACAGTGCATGATCCAGCTCTGAACTCATCCGAGGACAGAAACTCTGCAAACCTAAAGAAGACAAGAACATACAAACAGATAATCTAAAGAATGCATAAAAGAGATTTTTGTAATTACAAAGTACATAATGAAAATATGCAGAAAAATATACATACACAAATCATATAATAACATTTAAAAACTGTCACAAGTTTAGTGGCTTCCAAAAAAAAACAACATTCATAATTTAAAAAAAAATAAAAAGTACAGCGAGGAAGCACAAAAGTGCCATAGCCCAACAAGTTTTCGTGTGAATGTCACACTTTAGCAGGGATCTTGTGGTATCTGTTTGTGGTTCAATAGCTTTATTAATGAGAGTAATCTGACTATAGCATCCGTTTACTAACTGAACATTTAGGAGTCTATTTATGAAAAATCTGCGCAGCATTCATACAGCCACCACGAAAAATCCTTGTAATGTTCTGTGCATTTCTTATGACCGTCAGCTCCAACTAGTGGCCATAATGGTATATTTTCCTAATTGCAGCATTGCAGGAAAATGCCATAAGGGCCCATCTTAGATTATGCAGCAATCAGCAGCAACATCTCTTGAAGGGCAAACCCCAGCCAAACAGTGACGAAAATAGAGACCTGTAAGGAAATATGTCTTATTTAACTGGCATCCATGTGTATAATGCCTCCATTTCTAGATGTGTGAACAGTTAGTTTCGATTTTGAGTTTTGTTTGTAACTTCTTAGTTTCTATTCTCAGTAAACAGAACCACCTTATATGGTATTCATCAACCATTTGTTTTTTCTGTTTTACAAGTAATGTGGAATGTTCCATTGGTCATCCTAAAATTAAGCAACGCCTATTGAGATCTGTATAATACTGCTTGCACGCATTAAACTTTCAGAGATTTCGCATTTACACTTCGGTGTCTGGAGCTTTATTTTTCCCGGGCCTGATGGTGAAAATAATCGAGGATGGTTGGGCTACGGACAGGAATTGATCTTTTCAAGACCTACTGGTAGAGAGACTCTAGAAATCATTTTAAGCTGATTCAGATAAGTCTACATAGGTTTTTGATGTTTCTTTTAAGAAACAAAGGATTTTTTTTCCCCCAGAGTTGGGCTCTAATTAATATTATTCCTTACCCTTTGCTAAAGTTATTGGCCTTTTGTATACCCTTTTCAGGGCCACAGTTTTTATTTATGGGATAAGGATCAAGTATGGTGTGTTAAAAAAAACCTTGCTATATGTTCCATGGACAAAGCACCCAATACGTGTCTGTGTAGGTATGAAATTGTATGCACTGTTTTTGAACAACTATATTTAAAATGACAGTAAACAGTACACTCTCCAAAAATAATCCATGCACATCCTCTACCTAATGGCCCTTTAATCCGTTTTTATGAACTAATTTCTTACTGTGTTCTTCTGTTTCCTTGTAACACCCTCCGTGAGCTTCTAAACTTCCCCTTTTCCCCTTATTTCCACTTGTTTGGAACAAGCAATGCGTGTTAGTTGTGGTCATGTGCACTGCTCTATGCACATTACAAATCCCATGGGTTAGGGGCTATGGCCAGTCCCTAGCCCATCCCAGCAGTGAGCAATAGAGGGTGACTACATTCCTACATACAGTAGGATCATGGAGAACAAACGTAGACACACTCAAACAGGAAGTCAGATCACAGCAGCAAAGAAAATTAATTTGAAGATTTTGAGGCTGAGAGCAATAAAAGGTACTTTTTTTGAGTTTAAAATTTATACTTGAATAGAAGTTTTTTTTTAAGCAAAGTTTAGTGTCACTTTAAATAGTGACATATAATAAAAGGTGTATGCATTCAGATGCCTGCCTTAACTGTTATGACTTGGTTAACCACATATCACTGGCTGTGATCATCAGTACTAAAACTACCAATCTCTGAGATTGGAAAGTACCTATATGCTCTGAGATTAAAATGAAATACTGCAACCCCATTTTCATTGGTTACAATTTATTTAACATAAACATGAGTAACTATCTATTGAAATCTTCCGGATAAAGAACATCCCAAATGACTATATTGGAAGTACACCCTAGATACCTACAGACAGTACTTTTATGGGGAATCTACAGCTGTATGTGCAATAACAGATGACCATCTTACAACAGAAGTCAACTGATGACCCTAAAAACATAATACATATGGAAAAAAGTGCACAGTGTAAGTACAGTAAAACGTTTAATCACAGGTCATCAGTTAAAACATACCACATGTAAAAACCTACCATGGCACTGAGGGCATATAGACATTGAGTATCCAAGAAGCTTCAGCCACTTATTGGTCTTGAGCTGAGTTGTATGGAAACCATGCAGAATAAATATATGAATGTATAGCATGTATGAAGTTGACTGAAATCATTTGCAAGTGAGCAACGTTCCTAGCTTACTCTAAGACTGATAAGCCACTGTAGGCTCAGAATACTCATTCATTTTATATCCTCAGACCCCTTTGGATCACAACAAAAATCTTGATTAGTGTTTTAGGAGCTATTGGTACATTCATATTTACAATTACTGTTAAAGTGTTACTAAACCCACAACAGTAAAATCAGTCTGTTTATGCAGTTAAGCATGCTTGTTATACTCTCTGTGGAACCTAAGGGGTAATCCTCTGCGCTGTGTAAAAATGTTGTTTGATCCTTTCTTCTCTGATCCTCCCCTTCTTTCAGTGCCCCCCTCATATCTCCTGATAAGACATAGCATGTGGAGTCACTCTGCACATGCTCAGTTTGGTGTGTATTGCTAGAGAGTGTTTTTTTTTCTTGGGAGAGTGCATGTGATCAGCACAGGACCAATTAGCACTGCCCAGACAGAGGTCAGGGGTTTTGTATCCTAGAGCAGAAAGAAAACTCCTCCTACAAGCTTTAACCAGTGTTCTGTTGAAGTCACAAGACAGCTCTAACTGCTGATGAGAAAAGGTATTTAGCAGTTTATATTTACTAAAATAATTGCATTTCCATGTTGTGTGTACTGTGGGAGACCAGATATAGTGAATGCAGGGTGCTGGATTTAGTAACACTTTCAGGCTGCTTGTTGGTCATCATCTTTGCCATTCCAATATACTTATAGGACTAGAACTTTATGCTCATCCTCATGCACATATATTTTCCAAGGCTGGTCTAGGTTGTATATAAAGAAAGGATTATTTAGCATGTTATTAGATTGAACTTTTGTTACTGATGGGGGCGCCACAGTATTTAAAAACAAATTTATGTTTTATTTGATTCCCAGTAATTACAAATGTAATTGTATTTACACTGCAGGCCCACAAAACTATCAGTAGTGCATCATTAAAAGAAGGATGCGATATTTATTGTAGAGCTCCAAATAAACAATGAATTACAATGCATGTTCCTGTGGAATGAGGCATGTGCATCAGAAACAGGGAGATCCCTGTCTTTGACATATCACATGAATGTCAAAATATGTGTGCCAAATAACTGAAAACATTGCACATATTTTATGTGCAAAGAATAAGCATATTGTTGCACCAAGCAGTAGGTGGAGCAGGACCCCTATGGCAAAGATGTATAACGGGAAGTATATCTAAATTGTTACTAGTTAATTAAGAATGATTCTGTTTAGTATATTTTTAAATGTATGTTTGATAATTATTAATTGAAATTTGGGCTTCTATTTGATTACTTTGAATGGTAATAGCATGATAATAGCGTTTCGCATACATCCTTCTTATTTGATATTACACTGACAATTGCAACATTGATTTTTCTGACATTTGCTGTCAAAATTATTTGAAAAAAAAAAATTTGAAAAAAAAGTTCTAAAATTCTATGCTTTACTTTAGTTTCAGAAGTCAGATGCTTTTTGCATGATACATCATAGACACCTGAGGTATGCCTACTAGGGCTGCACCGATACCATTTTTTTTAACACCAAGTACAAGTACCAATACTTTTTTTTAAGCACTCACCAATACTAATTACCAATACCTATTGCCTAGGAAGAGTAGGTAGAGAGGTGGTTAGGTGGGGCTGGGGAGAGGTCCAAAGGGGAGTAGGGGTAAGTGAGGCCAGGGTAGCTGAGGGTAGGTTGGTATAATAGTAATAATACTAATATTTAAGTGAATAAATATATAAATAAATAAATTATTATTTAACAAATTAATAAATGCAAAAATTATATCCAATGACCAGTCCTTCTAGTGTATATTCCTTAAAGTACAGATGTTTTGAACTGAGATAATATGTAGTCTGTGCATAAAGGAAGCCTAAAATACCGCTCTGTATACCGTGCCAAGCTTGTGTGTATCACACAAACATGGGAAACACTGAGCAAAGGAGAAAGCTAAACAAAGTTCCAGCCAATAGGAGTGATTAACTTAATTTTCACATGGAATTAAGGTTGTCCACTCACATGTCCAGGAGTGTGGAGAGGATCCCGGATGGATGGCTCAACAACAAGCTCCCGGTCCAGGGTAAGGAAAGGAGATGTAACAGTCAGGAAAAAAACAGAGCAGCAGCTAGAGGAGAGCTGCCCGCAACCACTGTTGACAACCAGAAAGCTGCTGGACCATGCAGGATGAGAGACCCGCTAGGAGAACCCTGTGCAGCTGGTGGGAGGGTAGGAGGAGGAGGGGAAGGCACCCGGCAAAGGTGACAACTGGTGGGAGGGGTGGAGAAGGAGGGGAACGCACCCAGCACAAGTAACAGGGGAAGGGGAATCCTGGTGACAGTTGAAATGTCAATGGTTGTTAAGGACACAGTGGCCCTGCTCCTTAACAACCAATAATTACCAGCATTCATTTGTTTACATTTCAGCTGTCAGTGGGGGAATCCCACTGACAGCTGAAAAAAACAGAGCCTGAAGGTATCGGTTTTTAGTATCGGACCATTTGCATGAGTACCAATACTCGTGCAAATGCTTAGTATCAGCACCGATACCGGTATCCGGTATTGGTATGGGTGCAACTCTAGTGCATATGCAACTTCACCCTATAAACCGTGATCATTTTTTTTTGTGACAATTTTGCACATAATGTTCCCATTGCAATTTCTCACTCTGGGCCTCCGATCGTTTATTGGGCCTTGAGTGTTTTCCCAGATCTCACATTCCTACACTTTTAAGTGGGTACCACAGTGGTCATATAGGACTTTATTTTTAAATTGTGTGTATAGACTGTGTGTGTGTGTATATATATGATTGATGACACTAACCTCTGCGCTCTGTATATATACTTGGAGTTGCCAGTAAGTCTATAAAGCAACAGAAACACATAGGCGCTGCCTGCAACTCCATGACAAATACCAGGTCCTTTCTTGAGAAGACCTTTCTGCCAGGTCAGCTCTCCACAACGAATGCACGTATCCAGGTAGCATGGCTTTTTTGAGAGTAAATATGCTTTTGCAAAAAGATAAGCAATACCTAAAAAACAGATATGAATTAGTTGCATTAAAAAAGCATGGACTCTAAACAACAAATTAAAATGTTAACCTACTCAAAACTCAGAACCAGGGGCAGACTGACAACTCATGGGGCCCCTGGGCAATAGGGGATCATGGGGCCCCTGTGTCCTTGCCCAAACTCAAAAAAGCCTATGAAAAAGGTACCAGGGGCATCTCATGGGGTGCCCTACTGACCCCGGGCCCTCGGGCAGTGCCCGAGTTTCCAAATGGTCAGTCCGCCCCAGCTCAGAACACCACCATATCCTTACAGCTTTGGTATTTGAATTTATCATGAAATTACCATATAACAATTACTATTACGTCACAAACAAACAAACGTTAGAGACATGCCTACAAGAGCCTACAATCACCTGACAGTTTCCATAAAGACTTGAAACCTTGTCTTCATCCTATTTTGTAAGGGCACAACCTAACCCGATTATATGTAAGAGTGCTGTACATTCACCAAGATTACCATTTGTTCCTGAGAAGCATCCCACAGATAGTAGGTGATACAGTTCTGGGCTGAAGCCAGATACATGCTGTAGAGTTGATTTACTAAAACTGGAGAGTGTGCATGGTAGCCAATCAGCTTCTAACTTCAGCTTGTACAATTAAGCTTTCACAAAAAAAATTGGAAGCTGATTGGTTACTATGTAGATCTGCACCAGATTTTGCACTCTTCAGTTTTAGTAACTCTACACAAGTATGTCATAATCATGGAGAGAACATGGAGAGCCAAGATCTGAAAAGAAGATCTTTCACTATCTAAGAAGTCAATAGTTGGCTGAATCTGGTATAACCCCACAGCTAAGTAATTAATCGTGCATCTTTAGGTAATGCTACTTGAAGCTGGTGAAGGTCAAGTTGTGCTGGCATCTTTTCTTATAATCTCTTTCCTAGTAATAACATTGATAATAAATCCCATTTATGCCAGTCGGGTGAGCAAATTGCCAGCTGGGTCACAACTCTAGGGCATGGAGATGGACTTGCAACCTCTTCTATGATGTTCCTAAAGCTAGATATAATGTTTGCATAATATTTAACAAAATACTATGTTAACAGCTCCTGACAGTGGCATCTGCTTCCTGCCTCCTGAAGACACACTGAAGTTCAACAGCAACCTGGCGGGATTACACAGAGAGACGTGGTGGAGTCCATCGCAGCGGGTATCTCCCCATGCTATGCAGAGATCATCGGCTCCACTATCCTAGTGATCTTTGGCTCCACTGTTCCTGCACTCTGCTCGTATCCCGGATGCTGATTGTGGGAGTTTTTATATATAAGTGCTTTGCATTAAAGTCTTCTTGATTTTATCCACGCAGATCTGGCGCCCTGCTGTGTTCTTTTCAACAGCAACCTGCACTAGGTAGATTACATCATCTTATTCTCATGCATCTTGTGAGTCGCCAATTGTGATTGTTAATCGCTTCCCATCCATCGATGTATGTTGCCAGATTGGAAGGGTAATATCTCGGTCATTGTTGCAGATGTAGCGATGATCAAGATAGATATACTGCACTTAGTTGGTTCCCTCTGCTGTTTCCTTTATGGAGTTAGGTTCCAGTATTTTTCCTACTTAAAAGAGAAGTTGAGAGTTTTTTCTTTTTTGTAGAAATGATTCTTTTTTAGGTGGGTGCAGCATAGGTCCAATCCTGCATCTGCACAACCCCCCCCCCCCCCCCCCGTGTGCTCTAAGACTGAGAACTAAGTGATCAAAGACCACTGATCGCCCAGTTCTCAGTGTACTGTGAGCAGAGAGCTGGTGACTGTTAGTCACCGGTCTACGCTCTGCCCCAGCCGCCCTCACTGGAGAACCGGGCTGTGGAGGGGGTGGGAACGGCTGACTCAGGCTCTCAACAGATCACTGAGAGGCTGAACCAGGTGCTGGTCCATGGATCTGGGTGGATCCCAAATTTAAAGTCGGGAACTTTCCTCAGTCTGGTTCGGCTGAGTGAGCTGTCGGCTGAAAAGAAGTACAGCCAAAACAAGCTTTGGCTGTACTTCTCCTTTAAAGTCCGTCTAAAATTATGTGTCTGTCTAAGTCTACTCTGCTGCATGATTTCACTGAAGAACTAACAGTACTGTCACTCTGTTAAATGAAATGTAATTGAGAGCAGAATCAATAGCTAATACAATTATATGTTACAGGCAGGGCTCAGAAAAACATTAGATTTTTGCCATACAGCAGCACTGTGGTATGGTGGCTAGCCCTTCTTTCTAGCAGCACTATGGTCCTCGGTTTGAACTCCAGCCAGGATACTACCTGCGTGAAGTTTGCATGTTATACCTGTGATTATGTGGGTTTCCCTCCCCCACTCCAAAAACACACTGGCCCTAGTACATAGAAATAGGAACCTTAGACTGTATGCTCCTTGAGGGAAGGGACTGGTGTGAAAGTACAATATGTAAATTGTTGATGCTATATAACTAATAAATAATAGTTCCACTTTAAAAAATAATCACAGTCTCATATAAAGAAGTACTATATATGAAATATGTATAAAAGAATAATGAGTAGCTGACCAGGGGCTCCATGACACCAGTGAACAAGCTCATTTTCACGTTCTATGACTTCCCCCAATTCTGGTGGCCAGTTGCAGTTTTGTTCCTGATTCACAAGAAAATCCACACTTTCCCAAACAAGGTCTCGGTCAGCTGGCTGGAGGTAGTCCTGATAGGACAATAGCATTTGCAGTATGGAGGAAAGACCATGTGCTGCTCCTGAAATATCAGAAATTAAAGTGCTTAAAGTGTTGTTAGTAATTCATAATGTATACATGTCATCTTCAATACTGCTTCAATACCCATAATACCTTTATTTAATATGTTCCTAAAGTATTCCCACTTTTCCTCAGTGTTCAATGTTTCTAAGATTTGGTCCCATTTAATATCCTGTAGTATTGAGCATAGTTTAGAAAAGTTGGCTCTTTTGAAGTTCAGTGTTTTTGTACTACCCTTGTACCTCCTTATCTTATCATTTATACTGAATGTAATTAGCCTAGTTGTTCCCCAACTTATCCTGTATCTCCACATCTGCGACAAGATCTGTGTTGTTTGTAATTAACAGATCTAGCAATGCATTCTTTCTTGATAAGGAATCCACCAAGTTGTCCTGTATGTCATTTAAAAGATGACAGGTCTTATATGAGTGAGCTGTTCCCTCTGCCCAGTCAATATCTGGATAGTTGAAGTCCCCCATAATGATGAGATTGCATTGCCTTGCCCCCATTTCTACCTGTGACAGGAGATCCAACTCCTCTTCACCCTTCAGGTTGTGAACCTGTAGCACATCCCCATTATTGTTTTCCCACATGTCTCTTCCCTTTAGAGTTTCACCCACAGGGATTCCACCTCACCCTGCACCCCATTTGCAATGTCATCCCTCATGTTTACTAGCAAATCATTTTTGATCTACAGGCAAACCCCTCCTCCTCTTCTACCCTCCCTGTCCCTCCGATACAAGGAATAGATGCTAGACAGATGCTAACCAATCATGTGAGCTATCAAATCAAGTTTCTGATATTCCTACAAAGTCAAAATCCTCCTCATGTATTAGCAGTTCCAGTTCCTCCATTTTGTTAGCTAAACTTCTAGCTTTTGTGTACATGCCTCTTAATTTTGTAGCAGTGCATATTATTTCCTTCTTAGTATTTATGTGGCTATGATTGTGTATTATGGTTTATGTATTATGGTTATAGCACCCTCTGATCTTTGTTTGTTGATGGCTATTGCTTCCTCTAATCCCTGCCCCCCCCCTGCCACCTAGTTTAAAAGCCCCTCCAACTTTTTGGCCATCCTCTCCCCCAACACAGCTGCACCCTCCCCAATAAGATGAAGTCTGTCCTTACTATAGAGCCGGTATCCGACTGAAAAGTCTGCTCTGTTCTCCAGGAACCAGAAACCCTCTTTCCTGCACCAATTCCTCAGCCACTTGTTAAGTTATCTTAGCTCCTGCTTCCTATTCAATACCCCATTTGCTCCCACTACAGGTACATGAATACCGCAGCCTTTAACCTCCTCCTGACCATGTAACACATATATGCAGAGACAGGAAAAGTTGCCTTAATGTCCAGTCTCCGACAGCTCTTACTTGGAGCTTATGAGCAGGAGACAGCAGAATCTGCAACCAATCATGTGAATGCTATGAGAATCAATCATCAAAGCCCACTGAAAGGGCTGCCTGAGGAAGCAGCAAGAAGGGGTTAGGGGAAGCCTAAAACGTTTACTGTACTTTATAGATATACACATTTAAAGCTAAAACGTTTTAAAGTATCTTCATGTTTTAAAAACCTTGTTTATCTTTTAAATGAGCAATTTGCATTCTCTAAGCATGTAAAACACCCACAAGCCAGAACCATCCTGTCTTTGCTAGGCTATACAAGACATGATAAAGTTAAAAGCATCATTTTATTTATGGCAAGAAAAGGTACCTTTTTGTTCTCAAAAATATGATGTTATTTAGTATTGCTGATGGGTATCTACAAGGTCACATTCCGTTGCAACTATTAGAATATTTTGCTTTTGTGGGCCTCTCTAGCATAGGCTGCAAAGGGAATATTTTTTCAACGTTTACTGATGGGGCATTCTGATACCTGCAGATTAGTCCTAAAATTTATTTTTGCACAAATGTAAAATCTGTATAATCACTACATCTCTACAGTACATGCAGATTTCACACATTTTGCCTCTTAACAATGCTGAAAATTCTAAAACTGATCTGTTAATCCAAAAAGAAATGCAGTGATCTCCCACCTTCCTGACAACAGTACCTCTGCTGCAAGCAGTGTTGTCTATCCTGCCCAAATTCTCCTGCGTTGGTTTACAAAACACCTCACTCTTGTGCTACAGAGATAAAGAGAGAGGGAGGTGATCTGTAGTTTAGAAGGGAGAATTTAGGTACAGCAGACAATGCTGATAAGGATTTCAGTGCAGTTCAAACAGCAATTTAGAAGTGCACTGCATTTCTAACAAAATTAACAGAAATACAGATATTTTTCTATACTTGCTGTGTTTTTAAAGAGACGAACCTGGGGAAATGTGAATGTATTGCAGATATGTATTGCATTCATTTTATATTTTAGAATGACGTACTCTTAAAATTGAAATTAAAGGCAGATCCTGCTCTTCTTGGGTTCCCCGCTGGCGCTCCTGACCCCTCCCTCCTGTATAGTGCTCTCATAACAAGTTGCTTGCTCCCGAGCCGCTGCTCTGTGTGTACTTTCACACACGGAGCTCAGCTCAGCCCCACCCTCACTCTCTCCTCATTGGCTCACTGGCTGTGATTGACAGCAGCAGGAGCCAAGCAGGAGCCAATGGCTACTGCTACTGTCTCAGCCAGTTTGGAGGGAGAGACCCGGAAGAGCTGAGGCTCTCGTGCACATCGTTGGATTGAGATGGGGCTCAGGTAAATTTTAGGGGGGCTGGAGGGGCTGCTGCACACAGAAGGTTTTTCGCCTTCATGTATAGAATGCATGAAAGTAAAAAAACGTTGAGCCTTTACAACCACTTTAAATGCATTTTCCCCATTTTTATCTTTATTTATATAACCCCCTTGAACCACATATTTTTAGATAGATTGTTCACAAATGGGTAAATGTAAAGTGATCATCAGCTACCATCAGCTACCACTTACTGGCAGAAGAAATTGGAGATCACTGGAGTAGTGATTTCCAGCTTCTCGGTTCAGGTATGGTATATACATATTTGCATTGGTCCAAAAGCTGGACAAATGTAACTGTGTATAAAATATCCATACCTGGAATTCTTTTTTTAATATGTATGAAACCCATTAAAGAAGGCAAGATGAATTCAATTGAAAATGTACATTCTATTATGTTGGGCATGGTACCATTTTTCTAAACAAGCCAACTGCCAGCAGGTGTGCATAAGAATGAAAACAAAGCATGTGTGAATTTGGATGTATTACTGTTTGATCATATCAGATTGTGTGCTACATTGTGCCACTAAACACACATACAAAGTAGATATTTGTTGCTTATGATGGCTTACATTGCCTTGTACATGAAAGTATTCATCCAGATAGAGCACAAGAGAAATAGATATATAGAGTGCTGCCTTTTGTTTTCTCACCCAAGTATTCAGTTCCATAGTATGAGTACATCAAAGGGAAGGGCTTCCTTTTTTTACTTGAGTACTGTTTGCCAGATTCCAAGATAGCGTGACATATTGACCTGATCTGAGCGGGCTTTAAAACCTGTTGGAAAAAAACATCGTCCTTTACTCAGAGCAGAAACACATTTCTTATTGTAAGGATATAATACCCATGAGCTGCCACAAATAAATGATAAGCTGCTGCAAGCATCTAAATGTGTTCCCACATCAATAAAACTCACCAAGAATAGTGCTGCACTGCCCCCTAGTGACCCAAAAAAATACACTAATAATAAATAAACACCCTCCTGAGCATCAAACCCAATGTGTAATAGAATAAATCTGTGAAACAAGTAAAGTCAATATTAAATTAATAATAAAAAAAAACTGGTTGTGCCACTAAATTAAATTATAAGTGAAATATATCTAAAAAATCCATCAAAATCAAGTAGCAATAAACACCTGGCTGAGCTGAAGAAAAATGTCTAAAAAACAACAAATACAGTAAAATATGTGAAACGTATATCAGAAATAAAATACAATCACAAAAGCAGTAAGCACCTGGCCGAGCTGTAATAAACACCTGGCTGACCTAAAGCATAAAGTGTGAAAATCAAAAACAGTATTAAATAATTGTAAAACAAATGCCAGCCCCCCCCCCCCCCCAGTGGAATAGATATGTGATGACGCAAGAAAATGTTCAACTGGGCTAGATATTCACAAAAAGTGTGTGTTAAAAAAAAACATAAGCAGTTCTACTCAATATAGAGAACAAAGATACATGGTGAATGATAGATAACACTTCATAAAGTGCAAAATGTAGTCCAAAAGTGATATAATAGTCTCTTTCTTCCAATATTTAAAGTAATGCACCAGAGAATTCAACAGGTGTGCAAATCTATGGTGCTCCTCCACCTTCAGGCATGCCTGCTCACCCTAACTTATATTATTTATGTTATATCACTTTTGGACTGCATTTTGCACTTTATTGAGTGTTATCTATCATTCACCATTTATCTGTTTTTTGTATATTCAGTAGACCTGCTTATTTTTTTTTTTAATACACACTTTTTGTGAATATCTAGACCAGTTGAACATTTACTCGATTTGTCACATATTTATTCCACTGTGGGGCTGATTTCTCAGCCAGGCATTTGTTTTACAATAATTTAATACTGTTGTTGTTGATTTTCACACTTTATGCTTTAGGTCAGCCGGGTGTTAATTATAGGCTGGCCAGGTGTTTATTGCTACTAGATTTTGGTTTATTTTTTAAATATGTTTCACTTATCATTTGGATTTAGTGGCTCAGCCAGTTTTTTCTTATTTACTATTTGTTTCACAGATTTATTCTATTACACATTAGGTTTGATGCTCAGGAGGGTGTTTATTTATTATTAGTATATTCTTTGGGTCACTAGGGGGCAGCGCAGCACTATTCTTGGGGACATTTCTTGTTATACTCACATTTATTTCTTATTGTGGCTACACATCAGTGTAAATGTATTTCCCAAAGTGGCTACATATTAGTGTAAACCAATGGAATGGCTCTAACCAATTAACTAAGTTTCATGTAAATTTATTGTATTATATTAGTATTACCTAAAACAAAACTCCAGCCCAAAAAAATAAAATAGATGCAAATGAAAAGCCCATTCAAAAATAAAGTTAAAAAGCAGCAGCTGTAATAATTTCTCCTGTAGTAGTTTTTTTCCGCCATAAGGTACCCTTAGTCTGATGGCCATCATCGTTCAAGCTATCTCCTGAGAGCCCAGAATGTCTTCAATCCACCGCAGCCTGTGACTGCACAGTGAAAGGAGAAGCAGTACAGTGATGAGCTCATATCTCTGTCACTCTGTTTTCTTCTCTTACCACCTTATCCCTTCTTGCTGATTCTTCCTCACATATCCCAGCCCTGCACGAGGCTGATACCAGATCACATTCAGGTAATTATACTACTTGCATATCAAAAAATACATTAAGGGCTGGTTCACACCAGAACACAGTGCGGGAAAGGTACCTTCCATGCATGTTTCCCACACCAAGCTCAAAAAAGCACTGCCTTTGTGATCTGCTGTGGTTGACAATGTAATGTTAATGGCACCCCAAACGTAGACTGCAAACACAGTGCATTTGTGGGCAAAAGATCTCATAGTACCACAGTACCATGGTGCAGCACAATTTTGAAAAACTGTGCATGCACTACTTTTTCTGCATTCTGGCGCAATTTGCAGCTCATTGAAATTAATAGGCTACAAAATCACACCTCACCTGAACAAGCAGAGTGTGGATTGTGTCCCTGTGCAAGTAAGGTGTGAACTGACCCTAAATGCACTTTATGGTCACAGCATACACTTTCATTTTATAACATCAGCCTTGTAACAACAATACAAGCAAAAGTTATTTTTGACAATCCAATATAAGCTCCCTCTTTCATTTCATTCACTAAGCTCTAGAGCTTAGTGAATGAAATGACGCTCTGCTGACCTTCATCTTCCAAGTTAAGCAAAATTTCACCGCATTTGCCAAGCTCTAAGGAACGTTCTCGTGCAAAATAAACAGCCGATTTGGTTTTAGTAAATCAACTCCTAATTCTAACCATTTGCCGCCCAACCAATAGCCATTTGGTGGCCGCAAAAATGCACTAGCTTGCCGGGTGGACGACATTTAGCGTCCTCCCGCACATGCGCAGTTTTTGCGTTTGCAGAGCTGTGCAGCGGTGCGATCTGTCACCGGCCGTGTACCTCGGACACGGCCGATGACAGATCTGAGTATCGGCCCCGTTGCCCGTACCATGTGACCTGCTGTGACCAATCACAGCAGGTCACATGACAGTTGTATACAATGGATGGCTTCATTCATGCCATCCATTGTATACTAGTGTCTAGCTGTGAATGGTCACAGCGATCACATGCACATGTCATGTGATTAGCTGTGGCCAAATCAAAACTAAGCAAAAAAAAAAAAAAACCCTGAATGAATCGATGTCATTCAGGTAAATGCTTGCTTATAGCAAAGTAATTCTTTGCTATAAGCAAATTGTGTAAAAAAACAAATACTGATCACTTCCCCAAAGTAGTACAATGTTACTATGGTAACATTGTACTACTTTGGTCATAGTAAAATATGAAAAAAATCTTTAAAAAAATACAAACAAAAGTAATAAAAAATTAAAAATAATAAAAAAATATATATATTTTTTTTTTCATGCTGTCACCAGTCAGTGTCCCTGATCACCGCCATGCCAGTTATATGATGATGCTGTACTGCACTGGTGACAGTATGTAAAAAAAAAAATATTGAAAAAATATTTTTTAATTTTTCATTTTCTGAAAACTTATGACAAAAAATACAACTTCAAAAAACTCGCCATTCCTCTTATGAAGTACGTTGAACTGTCTACTTTACAAAAAGGGGTCATTTGGGGGATATCTGTACTGTTCTGATATTCTTGGACCTCAAGAAATTAGATAGGCTGTCAGTACTTCAGGATTGATCAATATTCAGATCTATACCATAGTTTGTGAACTCTATAACTTTCCTACAAACTAAAAAATACATCCTAATTTGGGATATTTTCACCAAAGACATGTAGTAGAATACATCTTGGCCTAAATTTATGAAGAACAATTATTTATTCGTAAACTTTTATAACAGAAACAAAGAAAAACGTGTTTTTTTTCCAAAATTTTTGGTCTTTTTTTGTTAATTTCACCCGGCGGTGAATAAATACCATCAAAAGAAAGCTCTAATTGTGTGAAGAAAATGATAACATTTTAGTTTGGGTACAATGGTGTATGACTGCGCAATTGTCATTCAAAGTGTGAGAGTGCTGAAACCTGAAAAATGGCCTGGGCAGGAAGGTATAAAATTGCCCGGTATTGAATTGGTTAAAATATAACTAAAGGCAAAACTTTTTTTTAGTTTTGGATAAAGTGGAGAAGGATTAGAACTTCTATCGGGTTTTTATTGCTGTCTGTGCCCCCATTAGGGAGATTCACCCTCTCTATTTGTCCTGTTTACTGTTATCATCAAAAGTGAGAGTAAAAGAAAATCACAAATTTTGGGTTGACATCATAACAGTAATAGAAGGGAAATCATCCAATGGGGACATTAGTTCTGGTGACCCTCGTGACACCCCAGAATTCCCTCTTGTAACAAGCGTGCACACAGTGAAGGACGCAGCCTCCATTTTGTTAAGAATCTCCATTTTCTCCCCTCATTCTTCCCCTCTCCCTCTCTGAGAGGCACAGTGATATATGGCAGTGTGTGTGTGTGTGTTAAAAGTGTCACAGGCAGAGCAAAGCAGGGAACCCCAGAGCTATAAAACATTTCTGAGTGAAATGCTGGGTTGTCTACCAGAGCTGTACAATTTAGCACCTTGTAAAAAGATAACGCAGCCTTCCCAGGAGTTCAAAAAACATTCCAAGGAAGCACACCAGATAACTTTTTTAAAAATCCATTTTTCCCCTATGTCTCATATCTTGGAATATGAGAGACATAAAAACCAGGCATATCGTCAGATTGGCCAAGAGGAGATGAACAATTTGATGGGTCACTCGTCTTGTCTCGAATACATAGGAAAGCTGAAAAGTAGATCTCGTGAACCGTTCAGTGTATAATATCATATTTCATATCTAATCAATCCTCAGACGTGTCTGCATATTAATCTACCCGCGGGTGGAGTATCACTTGTGCATAGGAAAAGTTATGAGCCAAAATATGAACTAGACGAGATTTTGGCTCTAGTTTAGGTCTACGCCCAGACCTCCACGCCCTAAACGGGGTATTGGTCCTTGACGTCAGAGACACCCCCTGCTGGGGAACTACAAATTGGGCTGTCAGGCCTAAGAGAGTTAAGTTGAAGAATTCTCCCATTTTAACATCAATACCACCTGGGGAGACCCGTACCCTTTCGCTCTGAAACTTGATCTGCTAACCCAGGACTTTGACAAGTACTTTAACCCTTTAACCTCTCCCTGTTATCTCTTTGCTGTGCTGCTGTTCTCTGTATATTTATATATATATTGGTTAACATCTTTTTTCTGTAAATATTTTTATTGCACCCCTTTTTGACTTTTCAGTAATAAATCTTTCCTTCTGAAATTGTTGAACTGTTTCTATAGCTCTTAATTGCAATTTACGAATTCCTGCCTCTAAAAAGAACGCTACTGTGTTTGTTTAACCCTCTGTAAAACCAGCCTGCGGTGACCGTGTTATACAGACGATTACCTCAACCATTATAGTGTTATTGCGGATATCGCCGAGTTTCCTCTTTCTCTGTACAAAAAGGAGGTGGTGGCAGTGTGAAGGGTTGCTTTCGTAATTAACCTGACCCAGTAACAATTGCTCAGGCTGCCGGTACATTGATTCTGGTCCATTAGCTGGAAAATCGTTGTGCAGGGTGTGGCTTGGTGTGGCATTGTTACGCATGTGACATCGGGGCTTCAGATTGGCCAGTCCTTCGGTCACGAGTTTGGTGAGAAGGTCAGGGCTCTGACACCACGTCCGTCACATATTGGTGACAGTGATCGTGGGATCGTCGAATATTGGTGGCAGCGATCCTGCATCCGTCACACCTCTGTTTTAGCTGTCGGACTGGAAGTGAAGGGAAATCTCCCCAATAGGACACAGATGGAAAAAAAACTGACAGGCATCATAACCCTCCCTTATTCTACCTAAAATGAAAAAGAAAAGTTTTGCTTATAGCTCTATTTGAAAAATGCCACTTTTACAGGCATTTGGAATTTTTTCAGCACTTTTATGTAAGCCTGCGTGTCCATGCACACATAGGCGTTTACAGGTGTATTAGAAGAGGAGCGTTTACAGGCTGGAGAAAAATAAGACATCAAAGGCACATTCAGAAGAGGAGCTGAAGAACAGAAAAAAAACACTGAATGCACCTAAATGTATCTAAACACATCTAGACACTAGAAACAATTGAGCTTTAATGCATTCTAATGGCCAGTATAAATTAATATTCCAGCCAATGGCATCCATTAGCACTCAAATGTTTGACATGCCTAAAACACGTGTGCAATGTGTGGCTTTTACAGCTTTTCTCCTGCCAGGAGAGAAGGCGTTCAGAGGGGCTAAACAAACGTGTAAATGTGTACATTTGATTAGTTGATCTAATGTTGATAGTTTGAAAATAAAATACTTATTGGTAGTTGCGGCCAGAGACTATTTTAGTCATTTTAGTTGTTTTTAACTATTGATGAACTTGAGTAACTATTATGAATTTTTGTAATTATGTAAAAAAGTTTATTGGATAACTAATAGTTTCTTTGCATATACACTATTGCCAATAGTATTTGGCCAGCCCACATCATTCGATTCGGTGTTCCAATCACCTCCATGGCCACAGGTATATGAAATCAAGCACCTAGGCATGCAGACTGCTTTTACAAACATTTGTGAAAGAATGGGTTGCTCTCAGGAGCTCAGTGAATTCAAGAGTGGTACCGTGATAGGTTAAATAACATAAAAAATCCTCCTGCGCTCTTATGGTAAGTGGTGAATAAAAAACTAACTAAAAAGCAGCCAGCATCTGTCCCATACCAAACAAGGGCAATATGAATAGAATGTAAAGTTGATGCAGCGCTAAAAGACTAAAGCCTAAATACAGTATATAACCAGATAGTAAATATGAGTAATAACATGACCCAAAACCACCTAGGGATAAACAGAAAAACAATGGCCCTTAATAAACTAGTAACAGTGGTTAAGTGCAGGATAAAGTGTCCATAGTTCATACAGGAGTGTAAGTGAATCACAGCACACTTCAAAGAACGTGACCCCGGGCAGTCTTGCTGCAATGGCCTCTCACCTCCACTCTACGACCCTACAGGGCCATAAAGCGTAATGTAGATCACTACGGAATCCTCCAATTCAGGGGCTCTTTAGATAGATTGGCATCACATAAACAGGGACCGAATTCCTCCAGGCCAATAGGTGAATAAAATAGACTCTCCTCCGATGTCACAACCGCTCATATGCTCATAAATGAGGAGATAAACACAATCCTCATAGTGTATTACCGCTTTATTTGAGTATAGACAGCAAACAAAGAAAGAAGGTAATACACTTACATAACAAACGGCTTGTATGGAGATGCAATGCTGGGTGTACAGCAGGATCAAAAAGGTGCACCAAGATGGCGCCATCTTGGTGCACCTTTTTGATCCTGCTGTACACCCAGCATTGCATCTCCATACAAGCCGTTTGTTATGTAAGTGTATTACCTTCTTTCTTTGTTTGCTGTCTATACTCAAATAAAGCGGTAATACACTATGAGGATTGTGTTTATCTCCTCATTTATGAGCATATGAGCGGTTGTGCAATCGGAGGAGAGTCTATTTTATTCACCTATTGACCGTGATAGGTTGCCACCTCTGCAATAAGTCCATCCATGAAATTTCCTTGCTACTAAATATTCCACAGTCAACTGTTAGTGGTATGATAACAAAGTGAGAGCAATTGGGAACAACAGCAACTCAGCCACAAAGTGGTAGCTCACGTAAAATACAGAGCGGGGTCAGGGCATGCTGAAGCACACGGTGCGCAGAAGTCGCCAAATGTCTGCAGAGTCAATAGCTAAAGACCTCCAAACTTCGTGTGGCCTTCAGGTTAGCACAACAATGTGTAGAGAGCTTCATAGAATGGGTTTCCATGGCCGAACAGCTGCATCGAAGCCTTACATCACCAAGTGCAAAGCAAAGCGTCGGATGCATTGGTGTAAAGCACACCGCCACTGGACTCTAGAGCAGTGGAGACATGTTCTCTGGAGTTACAAATCACAGTTCTCTGTCTGGCAATCTGATGGACGTGTATGGGTTTGGCGGTTGCCAGGAGAATGGTGCTTGCTTGACTGCAATGTGTCAAGTGTAAAGTTAGGTGGAGGGGGGATTATGGTGTGGGGTTGTTTTTCAGGGGTTGGGCTTGGCCCCTTAGTTCCAGTGAAGGGAACTCGTAGCCTCCCTAGCGGTCTGATTATGTCAGTATTTCTGTGCTCAAAGTGGTACATTTTTTTGCATGGAAATGTGTAGTTTTTTTATTGTAGGCTTGTAATTTTTAGGAATAACTCACTGAAATCTGTCCGAACAAACGTCTAGTAAACATCCCAGGTATGTTAAAATTTGAAACACAAAATCATAAATTATACTTTATTAAATAATCATAAAAAATAATAAAATAAATTTAATTCAATAATATACTTAAACCAAAAACACTGAAATTTGAAATATAGCGCCAAGTTCACACATCACTGAGCAAAGTCGCAAAATCGTTTTCAGTGTCTGATGACGAATTTCCCCACAAATCATTATCACTCAATTCTGCAAGTAGTTCTAATTTACTATCGCTGTTCTCTAGCTGGTATAAAACCGATTTTGACCTAAAGGGACGCTTTTTGGACGCCATGGACATTTCTCAGTTTCCAGGCAGAAAGAACAGTAAATATGCAGGCAGGGCACAGGACAAAGCACTAGGGACAAAATGTATGTGAAATGCTTTGATACAGTAATGTTTTACTATGTGATTTTAGTGTATTTAGTGAATGTCACTTTTTGACATTTTTAAATTTCCCGACAGTTCCGTCTCTGTACGTCCTGACATTGCAGGGAACGGAACCCAGAAGACGGATGCCGGCATTGGTCGGAGGACATTGCTGGGGATGCTGCAGGGGGGACATCGTGGGAGCACAGGACAAGGTAAGAGCTGCAGGGAATCCTGGAGCAACGCCGCATGGTATTCCGGAGTGTAGCTCGGGGTTACCGCTTGTGGTGCTGAAACTTTACCCCGAGGTACACTCGGGAATACCTTCAGGGAGGTTAAGGCATCAGCATATAAGACATTTTGGACAATTTCATGCTCCCAGCTTTGTGGGAACAGTTTAGGGATGGCCCCTTCCTGTTCCAACATGACTGAGCACAAGTGCACAAAGCAAGGTCCATAAAGATAAGGATGAGAACACTTTTTTTGGATGAATTAGAATAAAGACTGCTCAGGCCTTCTTGTCCGACATCAGTGCCTGACTAGAGATGAGCGAATTATTCAAAAATTCGGTTTGGCTGATTCGCCGAATTCGCCGAATAAATTCGCTTCGAGCCGAATATATTTGCTGCGAATTTAACTTATAAAAAGGGTGTTTCTAGGCTTCAGAGAGCCTTTATATTAGTGCAGAACACTGTACCTTTAATTTAAATGCCCTTGGAGTCTGCTGGGGAAGAGAAATAATACTGTCAGTAAGTATGACATGCAGATGAGTGCCGTCGATCTTAGAATCACCGCACACTTCACTCATTTGGGCAGTCACGTATGCTGATGCAACGCTGTAGTCCCAACATTGGCCCCCTGGCCACGCTTGACTTTCTGGCCACATAGTCGACATACGGCTACGTTTACTTCCTCGGGCGGCTTGACGAAAAATTGCCACACCGCCGAGTAGGAAACTTTGCCCCCGCTACTCCTCACTGGCTGACTGCTACTTCCTCCGTGCACACCGGCACCACTACTGGCCGTGGTGGTAGGCTGCAGTGGAGCTGGTGCTCTACTCCGTGGCCGTTTGGCTCCACTGACACTGCTGCGACCCTGCTGCCTCCTGGGCAACCCACCGACTGTTTTGCTCGCTGGCAAGCTGGCACCCTCTTCTCCTGATGATGCGGAAGCAATAGCCTGATGACGACGAGGCTGCCAAGTGCGATCAGCCTCATCATCATCAATTAGGGTCTCCGCGTCACTACTAGCCCCCTCGGCTGCGTGTGGGTCAGGAGACAGACCTGTCTCTAGACCGGCTACCGAGCCACTCTCCTCGCCAGTACTTCTTCGCCTGGCTGCTGAAGAGGCGGATGTCTCCCCCCGTTCCTGACCGCCCTCTGTTAGCTCTTCCTCACTGTACAGTGGGGCTGAGCCCACAGCATGCGATACTTCGCTTGGTGAGGGAACACCAAAGGACAGGGGCAGGTCGAGGACACGTGATTTCAGTGGGCTTGCTCCCGGGCCATGCCAACTAACGGTTGTGTCTGACGTACCCACCAACCGTTGGCTGTAGGTGTCAGAGGTGACCTGGGAAGAGGAAGACGACCGAGTCAACCAATCGATGACGGCAGGGTTGTCGGTGGAGACACGACCGCTGGATGACACCGGGAGCACTGGCCTCTGGCTGCGACTAGTGCTGCCTCGACCCCTTCCTCTGCTGCCACGTCTGCTCGCTCCTGAAACATTGCCTCCTCTGCCACTCCTCTGCGTGTTGTCTGACATACTCTTTAATTCAATAAGCACCCCAAAAATAAAACCGGATTTAACTCTTTGAACGTACAATAGTGGTTGTGAAGCAGAAAGTCAGTTTATTTAGCACAATCGGTCAATTGCAGCTTGCCGTTGGCTGTAAACTGTACGTTTATGTCACTGGAATGCACTAATCACCCAAAAAATATTACCGCCACCCGGCGTGTATATGGATTTAACTCTTTGAATGTACAATAGTGGTTGTGAAGCAGAAAGTCAGTTTATTGTACACAATCGGTCAATTGCAGCTTGCCGTTGGCTGGAAACTGTACGTTTAGGTCACTGGAATGCACTAATCACCCAAAAAATATTACCGCCAGCCGGCATGTAAATGGATTTAACTCTTTGAACGTACAATAGTGGTTGTGAAGCAGAAAGTCAGTTTATTTAGCACAATCGGTCAATTGCAGCTTGCCGTTGGCTGGAAACTGTACGTTTATGTCACTGGAATGCACTAATCACCCAAAAAATATTACCGCCACCCGGCGTGTAAATGGATCTAACTCTTTGAACGTACAATAGTGGTTGTGAAGCAGAAAGTGAGTTTATTGTACACAATCGGTCAATTGCAGCTTGCCGTTGGCTGGAAACTGTACGTTTGTGTCACTGGAATGCACTAATCACCCAAAACATATTACCGCCAGCCGGCGTGTAAATGGATTTAACTCTTTGAACGTACAATAGTGGTTGTGAAGCAGAAAGTCAGTTTATTTTGCACAATCGGCAAACTGCAGCACCAACTGTGCACGACAGCCACCAAAAAAAAAAGGGTGTATGTCACTTTAAATTTTCGATTCTTTGATAGCTGTGGCCCTAAGTAACGATTCTGTGTCCCTGAGTAACGATTCTGTGTCCCTGAGTAACGATTCTGTGTCCCTGAGTAATGATTCTGTGTCCCTGAGTAACGATTCTGTGTCCCTGAGTAACGATTCTGTGGCCCTAAAGTCTCTGTGGCCCTAACTCTGTCCCTTAATACACACAGGTCTGTCTCTCTTGAATGACCGGAGGCTAATGGAGAATTCTAAGATGGCCGCGATTTATAGCTCCACCATTACACAGTGCTGGCTGGCTGCTGATTGGCTAATGCGATCACATGTCATGAATGCATTATGGGTCAGCGCGCCTTGTCTGCGCGCCTTCCCAGAGATCCCCGCCCCATCTTCTCTGTCCATTTTCTCCGTCGCCACACATGTCGCCGCCATTTTTGGGAAAATTCGATTCGTGCATCCGAAGTTTGCTAATCTTCGGATTCGTCGCGAATAGAATTTTTCCAAATCTTCGGAATGAATTCCACTTCGTCATGTTCGATTCGCTCATCTCTATGCCTGACCTCACAAATGAGCTTCTGGAATGGTTAAACATAGACACTCTCCTAAACCTTGTGGATAGCCTTCCCAGAAGAGTTGAAGCTGATACAGCTGTGCAAAGGGTGGGCCAACTTGATATTGAACCCTATGGACTAAGACTGAGATGCCATTAATGGCTTCCAAATTGCCCTATAGCAGATATACTGCTACAGGGCAGCACGGGTGCGCAAAATCACGTATATATACACAAAATCTGTGGGGTGATCTGAAGAGGGCTGTGCACAGGAGATGCCCTCACAATCTGACAGATTTGGAGTGTTTTTGCAAGGAAGAGTGGGCAAATATTGCCAAGTCAAGAGGTGCCATGCTGATAGACTCATACCCCAAAAGACTGAGTGCTGTAATAAAATCAAAAGGTACTTCAACAAAGTATTGGTTTAAGGGTGTGCACACTTATGCAACCATATTATTTTAGCTTTTTTTACTTCAGTTTCTTGTTCAACTGAGTTGTATAGTTTATAGGTTACATTAAAGGTGGAAAACGTTCTGAAATGATTTATCTTTGTCTAATTTTTTTACATCACAGAAACCTGACATTTTAACAGGGGTGTGTAGACTTTTTATATCCACTGTACATCAGAGAGGAAAGTGGGGCAAATGTTCTCACTCAGAGCCAAAGACATCAGTAAAGACCCAGTGGGAGACAGTATTTTAACCCATTATCTCCACAAAGTAAAGAAAGCCATTCAAGTGGAGTCCTCTAAACCAGGTATAAGGGTTAGAGGGTTTTTTGTAATTTTTATAGGTATAAGGGTTAGATTTATGGTTAGTTACATGTAATTAAAATGTTTTCTTACGCTTATGCATCTGAAATAAATCATGACAACATATTTCCATTATACCCAAGTAGTTAAACAGATTTGATTTGCTTAAATCTACAAATGTAGAATGTCATAACAATCATTGCTACAAGATGACTTGTATTTCCTGACTATGATCACAGGGGCTACTGTTTAAGTCTTATATTACCATTTGTAAGTAACTTCTTTGTAGTTTTACTAGTCATATGTAAGGAAATCACAAAGGTGCATCTGACTGGTTCTTATCTATACAAAACACCGGTAAAACAGTAGCAAGTAAAGGTTATCAATTATTGCAGTGTTATTATGAATGGTCTTTTTCAACTTTATGTTTTCAATTAATGTACACTGATCACAGGTATGACATTGCTGTACAATAACTTTCACTATACTCATTGAGATTCTGGGAAGCAAAGATATAGATCTTACAAAGCCTACTAATATTATTACAGGTGGTTAAATAGTGCTGATAATTTGCTCACTTTACATATTATTCATTCACATCAGTCCCTGCCCTCAAGAAGCATATGCATGGCCACCTCTGTTTAGATTTAGTATATTTGGGATTTGGAAAGAGCAGACACATCTTATGATTAAGGGCATTTTCACAAAGGCAGATACATCAGGTCCGTCTGTCTGTTTTTCAGGCGGACCTGATTGGACCATCCATTGCCCTCTATGGAGCTGTGGATGAAAACAGACATGGGTCCGTTTACACCCACCTGCATCCAATCAGCTAAAAACAGATGGATGGGGATCCAATCCCCATTCCAGACAGTCAGATGTAAATGGACAGGCAGTCCAATTACATCTGACTGCCTATATAGGACAGCAGGCTGTGCCCATGTCCGCTCTACTGAGCAGGTGGATCCACTGGTGGTGAAAGGGGCCTTAAATATTCCATGCCATTTTTGTTTGATGTTTTGAATTCCTTTTATTCACTATATGTGGATAATACACAGTATTGGACTCACAGAGGCCTCCTATGAATATGTTAGTTTGATGAACGCACTGTTGATTTGCTTGCAATTATCCCTACACATTTAACCACTCCTAAATGTCCTAAATGCATTCACAAACATTTGTACTGAGTCATGGGAATACATTTAAACAATCTTGTAATATTCAAATGGAAATATGTAAATAATGTATATTTATGTAGTCCCGGCCTGTAATGCAGCAGAGATGAGCTGATGCAGATTCACCATGTCTGCTGCTGCCCTTGTTCATTCATGTTGTTTGCAGAGAGATATAGTGGACAAAAACGTCTGCGGAGAGGATCTTGTCTCTGGTAGGCAACAGACACTCTTCATAGGCACAGCTGTAAGAAGAGGCTGCTATTACAGAACTGTGTGCAACCAGTGTTAAGCCTGTCCTCTACTCAATAAGAAGACACAGAAGAAGAGGATGTGTACTGCTAGGAAAGCTGGAAGGAATGCAGGATTGTGGGAGGTATAGTTCTTTACAGATTTTGCTGGCTTGGTAGACTGAGTAAAGACACTACAGATCCCATTTTCATTGGAGCTCTGAGCCGAGGAAAAAGAAGGAGTAGTGTTGTTCACCGGGAGAAGGAGAGTGTGCAGGACATTCATACGGACTGAGTGTACCTCAGGCTGCCAGCAGACCATTCACCACCAAACCTGAGGGTGGAAAGAGCAGTACTGGACAACCTGGAACACCGGAGAGTGCCACAGATGTTGATGGAGCCCACTGCCTGATTGAGAGGAAGAAAACTGTGGACACTGACCGATTGTGCTACCAACAGGAAACAGATGGATATTGGTGAGAGGCTGCTGTCCAAACCCCACTACACTAAGACAAAATGGGAAAGGTGTTGCCTACAAGTATCACAGAGACAGTATCTTTATCAGTGTTTGAAGGCACATTAGCCTGAGCGCTCTGACATTAGAGCTGAGCTCCAATGAGCTGGTCAGCAAAAGAAAGAGGGTATATTACAGACTGCTGAACTGTTATGGTGGCATAACTCTCCTTAGTAGGGATTGCCCCAGTATAGGGTTTACGAGGGGTTGCTTTCTATGCCAATTGTTTGTTTTTGCAGTATATTTCTTGCTACGGTTTACCCATTTGCAGTATGTCTCTTGCTATTGTTTAACTATTTGCTATATCATTACTTTTGTTCATATCTCTTTTGCCACTAGGGTACTGCATATACATTTGCAATAAATATTTCCCATCCAGCCAGGTGTGTCAGAGTGTCTGGTGATATTTGCAGAGTCATGGGCACAGAAACAGGGAACCCAAGAAACTGTGGCTCCTTCAGGGGTAAGTGCTATATTTTTGTTTACCTTTAATTTAAAAAATATTTAAAAATTATGAAGTGTGAAGAATGAATATGTGTCTTGCTAGATTAAAGCCTAAGCTTGGCCAAAAATTTTTTTTTTTAAAAAATTGATAGTACTCACATTCAATGAGAAGCACCCCTTGTGCTGTTGTTTTCATTGAAATCTGAAGTCCTCTGCCCTCTTCCCCGATACTCCAGCAGTCATAATCCTATGGTGCTGAAGGGGACCTGCCACAGGCCATCCTCAAGAGTGCTGACTATGGCCACCCTTTACATTCCCTCCTTCATTTATAGAGGCTATACTATAGGTTTCAGGAATGAAAAGCGCTCTATGAATGGAGGAGGTGGACGTCTCATTCATCCCAGTCCTCCAATCAGAGATTATTTTAGTTTGTGGGCTAATGTAAGAGTAACCTTTTTTGTTAAGAAAAAAACTTTTCGCAGAAGTGGTTGACAGTATATCCTCCATGACTACGATCACGGTACCATTGTCTATCGATGTTTGTCTATTGGGCTTGGTTCAGGCATTGGCCATCTCTCGTGCCATGTGAACCTTGATTGATTACTTTTCTATGCTCATAATGCTATACTGTTAAAATGGAAGTCCCTCCGAGCCCCTAACTCTGGTTTTTGGAAACACTTGGTTAATATGGTCCTCCCACTTTATAAATACACCTATGAATCTAGGGGGTGTCCAGCAAAATTTACCAAAATATGGCATATTTGGATTGAATTGGGAGATTCTGTTCCCTCCACCTCTGAACAGGGCTGACCTGGTGGTACACAGTGCGCTCATGAGGATCGTTACGCTAGCCTGGTAACCCTACCTTAATGACTTCTCCATGGGAATGTGAAGCATTCTACGGTGAATATGTGCTGCCATTTTTTTTTTTTTAGGTGCAGTTGCCTTTTGTTGTCTTTGTTGTTGATGTTGCTGTGTATGAGTTATAATATTCTGTTTTTCCCTCTTTTTTTTTTTTGTATGCACAATAGGTTTTGTTTTGTTTTTATTTTCAAACCAAAACTTGCTCAATAAAGAGAATTTGTTAAAAAAAAAAGAAAAAATTCCCCTCTGGATGATCAATGTACATTGCAAGGATTTTAACAAACTTTGCTGCAGGTTCCTACCAGTTTCTACTGTGGAAAAAAAGTTGTTGTCTACGGAGTGATAAAGAGATTAATCTGAATATCAAACAAAATATAAAAATAGGTCTGAGTTAAACAATAGTTCACTTTTGTGTCATACACTCTCCAAGACCTTTTGAGCTAGCTAAAACAGGAAAGTTAGAATGTTTTATGACATAGCCATCTGTTTGCATATGTCAAAGGTTATCCTGTACTTTGTTGTTTATCAATAGTGTGACATCCCATAGTCTGCAATATATTCCAAATTATTTATGCTGACAAACCAGTCTAATGTCTGTAAACACTGTTGACCAATCATGTACATGCTTTCTACACTGTATAAAACCCTCTGTCAGGGGGCCTTTTCTCCTGGAGACGGTCCCTACACATGTATGTTTCAATAAACATCTTTCTGTTCATCGTAAGATAAGTGGTCTTGAGTGAAATCCACAGCAAGAGTAAATCTGAATGAGAGTGACAGTTTCATTATTAATCAGCTGATGAACTTGCAGTGTTCTAATGAGGAAAATACAGGGTATAGATCTCTTCGGAAGCAATTAACCCTTAGGGAGTATCTCACCACAAATTATATTTTTATTGCAGAGAATGCCTAAAATATGACTTGTACTTTTGAGCAGACTTCTGGAAAAATCAATAAGCCAATCTTACAAGCAGGAAATAACATTTCTGGAAGTGTTCTGCACACCAGTGCCATATTACATTGAATTTTACAGAACATTACAATGCAGCTAATAAAAAGGGAAAGGTATTTTTTAATAATAATTACAATGTGGCTTGTGCAGCAATTGTCTATGCTATATTTCTTTTTTTGCTATTTATGTAAGTTGTCTGGGGAGGAGTGAAAGGAATTACTCTAGGGCAGGGGTGTCCAAACTTTTTTCAAAGAGGGCCAGATTGGATGAAGTGAACATGGTGGAGGGCCGAACATTTTTCCGAACATTCTTTGAACCATTACAATTAAAAATGCAAATAAATTATTTTATGCCAAGTTAATTGCAAACGACATACTTTTCATTTCATAACATTAAGATCAACTGACAGCTGAGTTTTCACAATGTATTGAAAATAAATTTAAAAAAAACTTACCTGCACTAATGTGAAGGGTGAAAAAGGTAGCTGGAGCTGAAGTCTCTGCTCGGCAGCCGGGAGGGGAAGAGAAACACACTTCACGCTGGAAGCCCGGCCCTGACGTCACCGCCCTCTGTCGCTCCCAGCGTGGCGCAGTCACGCATGCGCACTGCTCTCAAGCAGAAGACTGTCTGCCACAGAAGGGAGGGCCGTGCGACAGCCGCATTTACACAGACCAGGGAGAACGCGCCGCAGTCAGGCATGCGCACTGCCCTCTGCTCTCAAGCAGAAGACTGTCTGCCATAGAAGGGAGGGCCGTGGGAGGGCCACATTACACAGAGCAGGGAGGGCTGTTGGAGGGCCGCATTAAACCGACTCCCGGGCCGGACTTTGGACATGCCTGCTCTAGGGGGTCACTTGGGTCACAGATCCAAGTGTGCTGATGTTAAATCCAAGATGATGAAATCTAGAAGCAGTCTCTGGGCTTTTTGGATGTCACGAGGGAGTCTTTTACAGGTTTATAATATACATAAATAAGTTACAAGAACATATTTTATGTAAAGGTTTTAGTTGAAATGAATGTTTAGCAGCAGGATATCTTTAACAGCTCCAACTACTCCTTCCTTCAATTAGTACATTTTGCCAGACCTCACTTAACCAGCATGTTTCTCAGCATCGATAAAAAGCCTTATGGTCGTACACACGATAAGAAAATTGTACGAATGTTTTCGTACGAGGACCGATCGTCCGATAATCTGATTGTTAGTACACAGCTTTTGAGAGCCAATCACAACATGTGTCAATATCCAAAGGGACAAGCGCGAAAATGTTTCTCATACGATACCAGATTGTACGATTTTTTTTTAACCACTTGCCCTCCTGAGGATTTACCCCCCCCTACCTGACCAGGCCATTTTTTGTGTTACAGCGCTGCATTACTTTAACTGACAATTGCGCGGTCATGCAACCAAATTAAATTTACGTCCTTTTTTTCCCACAAATTGAGCTTTCTTTTGGTGGTATTTGATCGCCTGTCCATTTTTCATTTTTTGCACTATAAATAAAAACACACCATGACTTGTGAGAAAAAAAATATTTTTCACTATTTGCTATTAAACATGTCCAGTAAAAAAATTTAAAAAATCAAATTTCGTCATAAATGTAGGCCAAAATGTATTCCGCTACATGTCTTTGCTAAAAACCCAATACGTGTAAACTGAATTGGTTTATGTGAAAGTTATAGAGTATACAAATGGTGGAATATATACAGGGATTTTTTTAAAATTATTTTTACTAGTAATGGCAGCGATCAGCGACTTATAGTGGGACTGTGGCGGACATTCTGACACTGGGGGGGAACTGACCTGGTGTCACTGACATCCCCAGTAACACCAATATAGTGATCAGTGCTAAAAAAAAAAGCCTAATGGCACTAGGCAGCAAGGGGTTAACATGAGAGGCGATCAAAGGGTTAACTGTGTGCTGGGTGTGTTTTACTAGGGGGCAGTGTCAGTGTGCTTCACTGTAAGAACACTGCATTGGATGGCTGTGCTGTGCACAGCCATCCAAAGCAGTGTGCTGGAGCTGACAGGGAGGAGAACTGTTAGTAAATAAAACAGTTCTCCTCCCCGTCAGAGATCCTCGGTAATCACCAGGCACCGGTGATTGACAGCCGCAGCCGTGCATGCCCCCTACCAGGAAATGCAAAATCACGTACCGTTGTGTTCAAAATAATAAGTCAGACATCACTAACCTGATCAATCACTGTTTTTGGTAGAAATGATATTTCTACATGGCAAATAATTTACTAGCAGGTGTAGTAGAGTAATAGAAATCCAACAGACCCAACAGTCATGACATGCATGCTGCTGATTCTGTGTAATTGAATCACTAATTGAAAAGGGCATGTTCAAAATAATAGCAGTGTGGAGTTCTATTAGTGAGGTCATTCATTCTTTGAAAAACAGGTGGATATTATTGCCCTTATTTAAGGAAGGAAGGCAGCAAATGTTGTACATGCTGGTTACAGTGCATTTCTCTCTGATATTCTGCGGAAAATGTGTTGTTCCAGACATTGTTCAGAAGAACAGCGTACCTTGATTAAAAAGTTGATTGGAGAGGGGAAAACATATAAAGAAGTGCAGAAAATGATAGGCTGCTCAGCTAAAATGATCGCGAATGCTTTAAAATGGCAACCAAAACCTGAAAGACGTGGAAGAAAGCGAAAAACTACCATTCGAATGGATAGAAGAATAGCGAAAATGGCAAGGACTCAGCCAACAATCAGCTCCAGGAAGATCAAAGAAGGTGTAAAGTTACCTGTGAGTACTGTTTCAATTAGATGACGCCTATGTGAAGCCAAGCTATCTGCAAGAAGCCCCCGCAAAGTCCCACTGTTGAAAAAAAGACGTGCTGAAGAGGTTACAATTTGCCAAAGAGCACATTGACTGGCCTAAAGAGAAATGGTGCAACATTTTGTGGACTGATGAAAGTAAGATTGTTCTTTTTAGGTCTAGTGGCCGGAGACAGTTTGTCAGACGACCCCCAAACACTGAATTCAAGCCACAGTACACTGTGAAGACAGTGAAGCATGGTTGCACAAGCATCATGATATGGGGATGTTTCTCATACTACGGTGTTGGGCCTATTTATCGCATACCAGGGATCATGGATCGGTTTGAATACATCAGAATACTTGAAGAGGTCATGCTGTCTTATGCTGAAGAGGAAATGCCCTTGAAATGGGTGTTCCAACAAGACAACGACCCCAAACACACCAGTAAACGTGCAACATCTTGGTTCCAGACCAACAAGATTGACGTTATGGAGTGGCCAGCCCAATCCCCGGATCTTAATCCAATAGAAAACTTGTGGGGTGACATCAAAAATGCAGTTTCTGGGGCAAAACCAAGAAATAGAGAAGAACTGTGGAATGTAGTCCAATCATCCTGGGCTGGAATATCTGTTCACAGGTGCCAGAAGTTGGTTGACTCCATGCAACACAGATGTACAGCAGTTCTCAGAAACAGTGCTTATACAACTAAATATTCATTAAGTGATTCAAAGGAAAGCAAAATCTTCACACATTTTTCAGTTTATATAGTGAATGTTTGAGTTTGTAAAGAAGAATACAAACACTGCTATTTTTTTGAACAGTCTAATATTCACTTTTCTTCAATTTTTTTAGAGGAACAACACAAATTTGATATATTTTTCTTCATGTTTTGATTTGGAATAGAATATGTAGTGTTCCCAATGCATTTGTGTGTACGGAAATAAAATCTATTAGAAGGATTTTGAGCTTTATTCACTTTTTTCAACACACTGCTATTATTTTGAACACAACTGTATACATATATATATATATATATATATATACGTGATTATGTGTACCCGTGCCACCCTGTAGCAGTATTTCTGCTATAGGGCGGTCGGGAAGCAGTTAATGAGCACAGTAGTCATCTGAAAATACAAATACAATACAATGCACTACTTCACTTTCAAAATTATTTTCTTTCGTATGCGAATTTTCGTAAGTTTAGTACCCTTTTCATTTTCAATATGGAGACTAGCATACAAAAAAAAACGTATGATCATTTGCCTTACATTCTTATCGTGTGTACGGGGCATTACATCCTGAGGTCTTATTTAGTTTCCTCTGTTCTTGTTGTCTCCATCTCTACCCCTTCTCCTCACATACTCATTTACCTCCTTTCTTTTTACTCGTCTCTGTAATATCCCTTTGCATTTTTTGCCTCTCACCTATGTATCCTTTTTCTCTGCTTGTAGGCCCTTTATGATATCTGTTTATTACACCCCCCTGGTAGCAACCTAGATACCATTTATTTCCTCTATGACTTTGTTTGAGGTGGGGATAGCTTCGGTTGATTTCACGAGAAACCAGTCTTCAGGAGACCTAAATTTAGTTGAAAAATCATTCCCAGCTGAATTCCTGTCTTTTTGGAGTCATGATATATGGCTATAATTTGCAGAATATAAACAATCAGTTACATAGAGAAATTTGCATGCTGGAAGCAACCCTTCCCTTGACTGATGTTTACAGAAGCTGCTGCAAAATATGACCTTCTCAGTTTATAAACACTGGTGCATTAATCAGTGAATAAATACAACAGTTCTAATTAGCCCCAATACACAGCATATAGAAAGGGTAGCCAGAATATCAGCACACAACACATTACGGCTGCACTCACACTGGCAGCCTAAACTGTACCCAGGCACCATTCACCCCCTTCGTCTAATATGTGTAGTATGAGTGCTCCAAACTGTGCCTGGGAGCGATTAGGTGTACCATGCCTGAGACCACTTGGAGGAGGTGGTCCTGTGTACAGTTCACTAGTGGTCCAGACTGGTTTGCTTCAGTGCAAGTGAAAACTATGCCAGAGCACAGAACTCTCCATAGATCACTAGCACCAAAATCTCCACAAATCACCGAGCACAGAGCTCTCCATAGATCACCAAGCACAGAACTCTCTATAGGTCAGAGCACAGAACTCTCTATAGGTCAGAGCACAGAACTCTCTATAGGTCAGAGCACAGAACTCTCTATAGGTCAGAGCACAGAACTCTCCATAGATCACAGAGCACAGAACTCTCTATAGGTCAGAGCACAGAACTCTCTATAGGTCAGAGCACAGAACTCTCTATAGGTCAGAGCACAGAACTCTCCATAGATCACAGAGCACAGAACTCTCTATAGGTCAGAGCACAGAACTCTCCATAGATCACAGAGCACAGAACTCTCTATAGGTCAGAGCACAGAACTCTCCATAGATCACAGAGCACAGAACTCTCTATAGGTCAGAGCACAGAACTCTCCATAGATCACAGAGCACAGAACTCTCTATAGGTCAGAGCACAGAACTCTCCATAGATCACAGAGCACAGAACTCTCTATAGGTCAGAGCACAGAACTCTCCATAGACACAGAGCACAGAACTCTCAGTATGGTGTCCGTTTATGAACCAGCAGTAATAGATCGCTGCTCAGTTCTCCGGCATTCTCGGAGAACACAGTTCTCCTGTGAATGCCGTTTATGAAGCATATGTAGATCAGTTCTCCAAACGAAGGGAGAACGGTCTACAAACGCTGGAAAACGGCTGATTTTACTATAATCTCGCGAGATTACAGTAAAAGATCAGTTTACTAAGCAGAGGTAAATTATCTCTGCTTAGTTTGCGGTCCCTCCGATTCTCCAGCTCTGGGCTGGAGAATCTGGAGGGAGAACACAGATCTCCAGAGAAGGGCTGACATGTTCTCCTGAGTGTTATAAACTGTGAAAGACCAGAGAATAGCTTCGATCCTCTGAATCACAGCTATTCTCTGTGTCATAAACACCTAAATCACAGAGCTCTCCACAGGCCACAGAGCACAGAACACTCCATAGATCACGGAGCACAGAATTGTCAGTAAATCACGGAGCACAGAACTCTCCATAGATCACAGAGCACAGAACTCTCTATAGGTCAGAGCACAGAACTCTCCATAGATCACAGAGCACAGAACTCTCTATAGGTCAGAGCACAGAACTCTCCATAGATCACAGAGCACAGAACTCTCTATAGGTCAGAGCACAGAACTCTCCATAGATCACAGAGCACAGAACTCTCTATAGGTCAGAGCACAGAACTCTCCATAGATCACAGAGCACAGAACTATCTATAGGTCAGAGCACAGAACTCTCCATAGATCACAGAGCACAGAACTCTCTATAGGTCAGAGCACAGAACTCTCCATAGACACAGAGCACAGAACTCTCAGTATGGTGTCCGTTTATGAACCAGCAGTAATAGATCGCTGCTCAGTTCTCCGGCATTCTCGGAGAACACAGTTCTCCTGTGAATGCCGTTTATGAAGCATATGTAGATCAGTTCTCCAAACGAAGGGAGAACGGTCTACAAACGCTGGAAAACGGCTGATTTTACTATAATCTCGCGAGATTACAGTAAAAGATCAGTTTACTAAGCAGAGGTAAATTATCTCTGCTTAGTTTGCGGTCCCTCCGATTCTCCAGCTCTGGGCTGGAGAATCTGGAGGGAGAACACAGATCTCCAGAGAAGGGCTGACATGTTCTCCTGAGTGTTATAAACTGTGAAAGACCAGAGAATAGCTTCGATCCTCTGAATCACAGCTATTCTCTGTGTCATAAACACCTAAATCACAGAGCTCTCCACAGGCCACAGAGCACAGAACACTCCATAGATCACGGAGCACAGAATTGTCAGTAAATCACGGAGCACAGAACTCTCTATAGATCACAGAGCACAGAACTCTCCATAGATCACAGAGCACAGAACTCTCCACAGATCACAGAGTACAGAACTCTCCATAGATCACGGAGCACATAACTCTCCACAGGCCACAGAGCACAGAACACTCCATAGATCACGGAGCACAGAACTCTCCATAGATCCCCGAGCACAAAACTCTCCATAGATCACAGAGCACAGAACTCTCCATAGATCAGAGTACAGAGCTATCTATAGATCACGGAGCACAGAACTCTCAGTAGATCACAGAGCACAGAACTCTCTATAGATCACGGAGCACAGAACTCTCCATAGATCCCCAAGCACAAAACTCTCCATAGATCACAGAGCACAGAACTCTCCATAGATCACAGAGTACACAGCTATCCATAGATCATGGAGCACAGAACTCTCCATAGGTCACAGAGCACAGAACTCTCCATAGATCACGGAGCACAGAACTCTCCATAAATCACTGAGCTCACAACTCTCCAGATATCACTGAGCACACAAATATACACAAATCACCGAGCACAGAACTCTCCACAGATCACGGGGCACAGAACTCTCCATAGATCACGGAGCACAGAACTCTCCATAGATCACAGAGCACAGAACTCTCCATAAATCACTGAGCTCACACCTCTCCATATATCACTGAGCACACAAATCTACACAAATCACCGAGCACAGAACTCTCCACAAATCACGGGGCACAGAACTCTCCATAGATCACGGGGCACAGAACTCTCCATAGATCCCGGAGCACAGAGCTCTCCATAGATCACAGAGCACAGAGCTCTCTATAGGTCACGGAGCACAGAGCTCTCCATAGATCACGGGGCACAGAACTCTCCATAGGTCACAGAGCACAGAGCTCTCCACTGACCACGGAGCACAGAACTCTTCATACATCACAGAGCTCAGAATTCTCAGTAGATCATGGAGCACAGAGCTCTCCACAGGCCACAGAGCACAGAACACTCCATAGATCACGGAGCACAGAATTCTCAGTAGATCACAGAGCACAGAGCTCTCCACAGGCCACAGAGCACAGAACACTCCATAGATCACGGAGCACAGAATTCTCAGTAGATCACAGAGCACAGAGCTCTCCACAGGCCACAGAGCACAGAACACTCCATAGATCACGGACCACAGAATTCTCAGTAGATCACGGAGCACAGAACTCTCTATAGATCACAGAGCACAGAATTCTCAGTAGATCACCAAGCACAGAACTCTCCATAGATCACAGAGCACAGAACTCTCCACAGATCACGGAGTATAGAGCTCTCTATAGATCTCTGAGCACAAAACTCTCCATAGATCTCTGAGCACAGAACTCTCTATAGATCACGGAGCACAGAACTCTCCACAGGCCACAGAGCACAGAACACTCCATAGATCACGGAACACAGAACTCTCATTAGATTACAGAACACAGAACTCTCCATAGATCCCCAAGCACAAAACTCTCCATAGATCACAGAGCACAGAACTCTCCATAGATCACAGAGTACAGAGCTATCCATAGATCACGGAGCACAGAACTCTCCATAGATCACCAAGCACAGAACTCTCCATAGATCAGAGTACAGCGCTCTCCATAGATCTCTGAGCACAAAACTCTCCACAGATCACTGAGCACAGAACTCTCCAAAGGCCACAGAGCACAGAACACTCCATAGATCACGGAGCACAGAATTCTCAGTAGATCACGGAGCACAGAACTCTCTATAGATCACGGAGCACAGAACTCTCCACAGATTACAGAGTACAGAGCTCTCCATAGATCTCTGAGCACAGAATGCTCCATAGATCCCTGAGCACAAAACTCTCCATAGATTACAGAGTACAGAGCTATCCATAGATCACGGAGCACAGAACTCTCCATAGGTCACAGAGCACAGAACTCTCCATAGATCTCTGAGCACAGAACTCTCCATAGATCTCTGAGCACGGAACTCTCCATAGATCACGGAGCACGGAACTCTCCATAGATCATGGAGCACGGAACTCTTCATAGATCATGGAGCACGGAACTCTTCATAGATCATGGAGCACGAAACTCTTCATAGATCACAGAGCACGGAACTCTTCATAGATCACGGAGCACAGAACTCTCCATGGATCACCAAGCATAGAACTCTCCATAGATCTCCAAGAGCAGAATTCTCCATTGATCACCGAGAACAGAACTCTCCTTAGATCACCGAGAACAGAACTCTCCTTAGATCACCGAGAACAGAACGCTCCACAGGTCACCAAGCACAGAACTCTTCATAGATCACCGAGAACAGAACTCTCCATAGATCACCAAGAACAGATCTCTCCATAGATCACAAAGACAGAACTCTCCATAGGTTACCAAGCACAGAACTCTCCATAGATCACTGAGAACAGAACTCTCCTTAGATCACCAAGCACAGAACACTCTATAGATCACCGAGAACAGAACTCTCCTTAGATCACCAAGCACAGAACACTCTATAGATCACCGAGAACAGAACTCTCCTTAGACCAAAAAGCACAGAACACTCTGTAGATCATTGAGAACAGAACTCTCCTTAGATCACAAAGCACAGAACACTCTATAGATCACCGAGAACAGAACTCTCCTTAGATGACAAAGCGCAGAACTCTCTATAGATCACCAAGAACAGAACTCTCCTTAGATCATCAAGCACAGAACACTCTATAGATCACCGAGAACAGAACTCTCCTTGGATCATCATGCACAGAACACTCTGTAGATCATCGAGAACAGAACTCTCCTTAGATCACAAAGCACAGAACTCTCTATAGATCACCGAGAACAGAACTCTCCTTAGATCATCAAGCACAGAACACTCTGTAGATCACCGAGAACAGAACTCTCCTTAGATCACAAAGCACAGAACTCTCTATAGATCACCGAGAACAGAACTCTCCTTAGACCACCAAGCACAGAACACTCTGTAGCTCATCGAGAACAGAACTCTCCTTAGATCACAAAGCACAGAACTCTCTATAGATCACCAAGAACAGAACTCTCCTTAGATCATCAAGCACAGAACACTCTATAGATCACCGAGAACAGAACTCTCCTTGGATCATCATGCACAGAACACTCTATAGATCACCGAGAACAGAACTCTCCTTAGACCACCAAGCACAGAACACTCTGTAGATCATCGAGAACAGAAGTCTCCTTAGATCACAAAGCACAGAACTCTCTATAGATCACCGAGAACAGAACTCTCCATTGACCACCAAGCACAGAACATTCTGTAGATCATTGAGAACAGAACTCTCCTTAGATCACAAAGCACAGAACTCTCTATAGATCACCAAGAACAGAACTCTCCTTAGATCATCAAGCACAGAACACTCTATAGATCACCGAGAACAGAACTCTCCTTGGATCATCATGCACAGAACACTCTATAGATCACCGAGAACAGAACTCTCCTTAGACCACCAAGCACAGAACACTCTGTAGATCATCGAGAACAGAAGTCTCCTTAGATCACAAAGCACAGAACTCTCTATAGATCACCGAGAACAGAACTCTCCATTGACCACCAAGCACAGAACATTCTGTAGATCATTGAGAACAAAACTCTCCTTAGATCACAAAGCACAGAACTCTCTATAGATCACCGAAAACAGAACTCTCCTTAGATCATCAAACACGGAACACTCTGTAGATCATCAAGCACAGAACACTCTGTAGATCATCGAGCGCACAAAACTCCTTAGTCTATATACAGTATAAAGAAAGTAATGTGAAACATTCAAGAATCACTTTCTACAGTTGAACAATTTATTGGTTAGGTGTCAACTAAAGAGTGACCCCAGATTGTGAGAAATGTTCATTAAAACATGCAGAGTTTATTTTCTTGTCCCGGAAAATCTCTTTGCAGTCTAGTGCTATTCATTCCCCTTTCTGGATAGGAAAAATATTTAAGCTCTGATCACACATGCATTGCATCTCAGCCGAGTTGGAAAGTGCAAGGCATAGTGGTGTAAAAGTCATTCCTGAACTGGCAGACGTCCCACCACCTGTCACTCCTAGTTAGAAATTAGCTTGTCTATGGGCAACCAAAAAAGGCAAACACAAGGCAGTAATAATGTGAAAGCTGAGCAACATAATGGAAATGTACACAGCCTTCACTGCTCAGGAGAAATCCAGTGACAGACGGAAATGAAATTGGATAATTCACTTGAAAACTAAATAATAATCAAAGACAAATGAATATACTTATTGTGGGAAATGATTCTGGAAGAAGGCACCAATTATTAGAAAGGAATCCAAATAATAAATTGAATTAGCATATAATGTATCTTGTAAACAAGCAATTATTAGTTTATACTCAGCAGTGTTATGGAGCTGGCATTTTCAAGTTAAGTAAAAGAAGTTAATATGGTGGTGTTCAAAGATGTCCTTAGGAACCCTTAGCTTTGATGTTGAGTATATTTGAATATATTATGTGAGCACACTAGAATTTGTCTTTAAAAAAGCAAGACATGTTTGGTGAACATTGTACTGTATATACATGTTATTTTACAGGTATTCTGGTAAGCTAGGAGACAGTCAAGACACAATGGACATAGTGAGCTCACAGGTGTGAAAACTGTGTCAAATCACTGTTATTTTCTGCCTGATAAGCCAGTAATAGAGGTGACCACAGCATACTCATCCTTGCTCCACAGACCCAGTGTATGACCAGCTTTAAGCAGGCCATAGATAAATCTTGAATAAAAAAAATGACTAGATTCCTGCATACACAAAGTTGATGTGGATGAGGAAATCCTCTCCACTGAGCTATTGTATCCTGAAGTGGAGAGACTTCCCTGCCATCAGAATACACTGATAAGTGACACTGGCTATAGCCGGCGACACTGACTAAGTGGGGAAAATATAACAGGGTGGTTGTACAGAAATCGATTGGTAGATCAACTTCTGTACAACCACCCTGCTCATACATGCATTGTCCCTGTCTCTGCTGAACCAGCCATATTTCAATCCATGTATGGCCAGCATAAATTTTTATAACACCTCAGACATAAAGTCACCATGTCTACACAGATGTGTTATGTTTATTGACAGCCACATAAACATTTAAATAACTGGGAATGATGACAAATCTTGTACTGCTCTTTCTGTGCATGTGTTGTGTGAAGGTTGACAGTGATCCTTTGAAACATTTTCAAACTTCTATGACAAAATGATAATAAACAGAGTGTCTATATATATACATACAGTGAAGGAAATAAGTATTTGATCTCCTGCTGATTTTGAATGTTTTCCCACTCACAAAGAAATGATCAGTCTAAAAATCGAATGATAGGTGTATTGTAATACTGAGAGACAGAATAGCAACAAACAATTCTAAAGAAATGCATGTCTAACAAATGATGCACTGATTTGCATGTTCATGAGAGAAATAAGTATTTGATCCCCTTCACAAAACATGACTTAGTACTTGGTGACAAATCCCTTGTTGGCAATCACAGAGGTCAGACGTTTCCTGTAGTTGGCCACCAGGTTTGCACACATCTCAGGAGGGATTTTGGCCCACTCCTCTTGGCAGATCCTCTCCAAGTCATTAAGGTTTGGTGGCTGACGTTTGGCAACTCGAACTTTCAGCTCCCTCCACAGATTTTCAATTGGATTAAGGTCTGGAGACTACGCCACTCCAGGACCCTAATGTGCTTCTTCTTAAGCCACTCCTTTGTTGCCTTGGCCGTGTGTTTCGGGTCATTGTCATGCTGGAACACCCATCTACGACCCATTTTCAATGCCCTGGCTGAGGGAAGAAGGTTCTCACCCAAGATTTGACGGTACTTTGCCCTGTCCATTGTCCCTTTGATGCAGTGCAGTTGTCCTGTCCCCTTACCAAAAAACACCCCCAAAGCAGAATGTTTCCACCACCATGTTTGACAGTTAGGATGGTGTTCTTGGGGTCATAGGCAGCATTCCTCCTCCTCCAAACACGGCGAGTTGAGTTGATGCCAAAGAGCTCGATTTTGATCTCATCTGGCCACAACACTTTCAACCAGTCCTCCTCTGCATTATTCAGATGTTAAACTTCAGACGAGCCTGGACATGTGCTTTTTTGAGCAGAGGGACCTTGCGGGCACTGCAGGATTTCAATCCTTGTCAGCGTAGTGTGTTACCAATTGTTTTCTTGGTGACTGTGGTCCCAGCTGCCTGGAGATCATTGACAAGATCCTCACGTGTGGTTCTGGGATGATTCCTCACTGTTCTCATGATCACTGACACTCCACGAGGTGAGATCTTGCATGGTGCACCAGACCTAGGGAGACTGACAGTTGTTTTGTGTTTCTTCCATTTGCGAATAATTGCACCAACTGTTGTCACCTTCTCACCAAGCTGCTTGGCGATAGTTTTGTAGCCCAGTCCAGCCTTGTGTAGGTCTACAATCTTGTCCCTGACATCCTTGGACAGCTCTTTGGTCTTTGCCATGGTGGAGAGTTTGGAACCTGATTGTTTGATTGCTCCTGTGGACAGGTGTCTTTTATACAGGTAACAAAATGAGATTAGCAGAACTCCCTTTAAGAGACTGCTTCTAATCTCAGCTTGTTACCTGTATGAAAGACACCTGGTAGCCAGAAATCCTGCTGAATGATAGGGGATCAAATACTTATTTCCCTCATGAACATGCAAATCAGTGCATAATTTGTTAGACATGCATTTCTTTTGAATTTTTTGTTGCTATTCTCTCTCTAAATACACCTACCTGTTACAATACACCTACCATTCGATTTTTAGACTGGTCATTTCTTTGTGAGTGGGCAAACATTCAAAATCAGCAGGGGATCAAACACTTATCTCCTTCCTTGATAAAGTATTCATACCCCTTGAAATTTTCCCCATTTTGTCATGTTACAACCAAAAACGTAAATGTATTTTATTGGGATTTTATGTGATAGACCAACACAAAGTGGCACATAATTTTTAAGTGGAAGGAAAATGGTAAATGGTTTTGAAATGTTTTTACAAATAAATATCTGAAAAGTGTGGCGTGCATTTGTATTCACCCGCCTTTAGTCTGATACCCCTAACTAAAATCTAGTGGAACCAATTGCCTCCAGAGACTATTTTAGTTGTTTTTAACCATTGATGAACTTGAGTAACTATTATGAATTTTTGTAATTATATAATAAAATTTTTTGGATAACATAGTTTCTTTGCATATACACTATATTGCCAAAAGTATTGGGACACCCTCCAAATCATTGGATTCAGGTGTTCCAATCATGTCCATGGCCACAGGTATATAAAATCAAGCACCTAGACATGCAGACTGCTTCTACAAACATTTGTGAAAGAATGGGTCGCTCTCAGGAGCTCAGTGAATTCAAGCATGGTACCATGTTAGGTTGTCACTTGTGCAATAAGTCCATCCTTGAAATTTCCTTCCTACTAAATATTCCACAGTCAACTGTTAGTGGTATTATAACAAAGTGGAAGCAACTGGGAACATCAGCACAGTGCGCAGAAGATGCCAACTGTCTGCAGAGTCAATAACTAAAGACCTCCAAACTTTGTGTGGCCTTTATCACACCAGTGTGTAGAGAGCTTCATGGAATGGGTTTTCATGGCTGAGCAGCTGCATCCAAGTCTTACATCATCAAGTGCAATGCAAAGTGTCAGATGCAGTGGTGTAAAGCACATCACCACTGGACTCTAGAGCAGTGGAGACGTGTTTTCTGGAGTGATGAATCGGGCTTCTCTGTCTGGCAATCCAATGGACGTGTCTGGGTTTGGCGGTTGCCAGGAGAACGGTACTCGCCTGACTGCAGAATTTGGTGGAAGGGTGATTATGGTGTGTAGTTGTTTTTTAGGGGCTGGGCTTGCCCTCTTAGTTCCAGTGAAGGGAACTCTTAAGGCGTCAGCATATCAAGACATTTTGGACAATCTCATGCTCCCAACTTTGTGGGAACAGTTTGGGGATGGCCCCTTCCTGTTCCAACATGACTGCGCACCAGTGCACAATGCAAGGTCATATAAAGACAAGGATGAGTGAGTTTGGGGTGGAGGTACTTGACTGGCCTGCACAGAGTCCTGACCTCAACCTGATAGAACACCTTTTGGATGAATTAGAGAAGAAACTGTGAGCCAAGCTTTCTCGAACGACACCAGTGCCTGACCTCACAAATGCACTTCTAGAAGAATGGTCAAACATTCCCATAGACACACTCCTAAACCTTGTGGACAACCTTCCTAAAAGAGTTGAAGCTGTTATAGCTGCAAAGGGTGAGCCAACTCAATATTGAACCCTACGGACTAAGACTGGGATGCCATTAAATTTCATGTGCATGTAAAGGCAGGCGTCCCAATACTTAATGGCGATATAGTGTATATACAGTGTCTCAAAGGGAGCCTGGAAAAGTCCTATTAGAGGTTTACACATCTCCCTGGCTCCTCTTGTACACTCTTAAAGACATCTGACTCTCTATCCAGTTCAGGTTTTGCACCTCTTCCTTTTGGCAAGTTAGGGTCTACTGGAACTCAGTTCTCTTGAGCCTGGGGAACAGACAAGTTATGTCTGTGAGAGCTGCAAGGTTCTCCTGAGCCTGGGGAACAGACAAGTTATGTCTGTGAGAGCTGCAAGGTTGGTGTATGCTGTAAAATTGTATGTGGAAACTGACACATGCTAGTTAGGATGAGGATTTTGTGTAGTTAGTGCCCAGACACGGCTAGAATTTTGTTTTAGAGCTTTTGCCTTTTTTTTTGTGGAACAATGTACAGCACCTGTAAATAGACTTGTAAATAGCACCAATAAATACAGCACTGTTTGTCATTACATCACTGGACTGGTATCTGTCCCTGAAAGTGTGCTTACCCCAGGGAGCTTTGTACCTGCTACCTATCCCCAGCTCACAACTTCACTTTACACATTTCAAAAACTCAAATTATCATGTACACAAACTCCTAGGGCACCTTCATATTACCCCGCTGCAATTTGGACAAAGCACACCTAACCTGCGGTTTTTGTGTGGGTTAGCTATGCTTTCCCATAGACTTCTATTATGTCCCATGGTTTTCATACTATCATTAAAAAGTCCACTTTAATATACTGACAACCTGCAGGAATACCTATGTAAATGACAGTGTTTTTGTTTAATTCATGCCACAGTTACAGGGCAAATACTAAGTCTAAGTCCATTTCCTCCCTATAGCACATTATCTTTTTTAAGTAGTTATGTTCAAATACACATTTATAAACTGCTTATGCATTGGAATATACTGTAAGTAGTGTGCACTGTTGCCCTTTTTACGGATATATAGATATACAGATGATCCAGCAGGTGGCAGTATAGTACTCTGTACAAGAGTACCTTTGGCTGTTCAGAAGATTGATTTCACTCCACCAAATAAAAAATGATTGTTCAATAAATGTATCACAGACCTTTCATAAAGCTTACATTCTGCAACATCTTTATGTGCTTTTTTATGTTGGACAATGCAAAGAACACAAAGGCAACTGTGTGTCTGTATCTTCAATATTATTTTCATTACTTTCTACTTTACCGTTTACTGAAATTCCTTTTCATATAACTTGTCACCTTGTATATGTAATTATAATATGATCATATAATATGATCACTAAGTCATTGTGCACAAAGGATGGTATGTTCATACAGTAGAACAGATTATTGCTAAACTAAGTGCTCTATATAAGGGTTCATCTGCAGAGCATAGGAATTACATTTATATCAGTCTACGGGGCCCGTTATGTAACCTGCCTTTTAAAAGGCTTTGATGCTGCAGCACCAGCTCTTCTCCATCATTTTCATTATGTAGGAGATGTAAAGCACTGTGCACCAAGCACTTGTATAAATGTAGCCATAAATCACAGAGCAATGGGTTTACTTTATTATAGCTCACTGGCACCACTCATCCTTTCTTTTGCACCTCGGCTGCTCCATTAACCTGGGAAACTGAAGGGACATACAGTACCTGGTGCTTTTTATATGGGCAGCATGTGACTTGCTCTCTTTTCCTACAACACGGCTGCATTGCTACTTGGTGATTGACAGCTCAGGCCTCCAGTATGGTCACACATGGGCATAAAGCTCCCAGTGCCCATGGCGGGGTGCGAAAAAAGGTGAGTATGGACAGCTACTGGAGCCAATATTAAAATGAACCAATTGCTTTTCCCTGTATAGGCAAAGCACAAGGTCACTTTAAGCTGGCCATCCATATTATTATTATTACTATACAGGATTTATATAACGCCAACAGTTTGCGCAGTGCTTTACAATATAAGGGAGACAGTACAATTACAACACATTTCAGTACAGAAGGAATGTGAGGGCCCTGCTCGTGGAGCTTACAATCTAAATTTACAGTCCTTATGAAGGTAATAGAGTAAAAACAAGCGTGCATTGCATCCCTCTCCACTTATACGCCATGACGACCTTTTTGCTGAGCTGATGCCGAAAACACTTTCTTATTACCTGATTCAATCACTCATTTTTACTTTCTGTGAGGTTCCTAAAAATGATATATCTCTTCTTGTATTGCACTAATGTATGATACATGATCTATGCTACTACTTGATATATTGAACTTCTAAAACTTCAAATATACTTTTTTAAAAAGTTTACAAAAAAGTATGCATAAAAACTATCAAACAAAAATGTCAGTGTTCTCCCATCCTGCACCCACTCAGATAAGGATCATTGGGTAAACAGTGATAAGACAGGTTGGAACACCTGTAGTGATAAAAATAAATAATAAATGTAGGCCATAGACGGGCCATTTATCGGACGAATTTTCGGCCAATAAATGAAAAATCAGTCAGCCCCATTGCCGATGCTGCCACCCATGTCCACAAAAAATGGCTGTTTTTTGCGGATTTTCCAGCATGACCAATAAAAATAAATGAGGAGATCTGCGAAAAATGGCAGACGGGCTGGCCCTACTAACGGCGTGATTATCAGGCGATTTTTCGTGCGGATGAAAATTCGGCCTATAAACGACCCATCTATGGCCTGCAAAAGTCTGCTGGCCTAAATTAAAACAGTGAAAAAAGTGCTCCAATCAAAAAACAGTGCAAAGGAAAGTTCAATGTGTTCCTTAACCACCTCCCGTCCGCCATAAAAGGAAATGACGGGAGCGAGGCGGTTCTCTCATTCTGGGAGGACTTCATATGACGTCCTCCCACTCTAACTGCACATGCGAGCCCCCGGGGGCGCCGATCACTGGTGCGCTGTGTCCTTGGGACACAGTGGATCACCAATCAGTGGAAAGAGCTGATGACTTTGGCTCTGTCATGTGATCAGCTGTATCCAATCACAGCTGATCACATGTAAATAAGGAAATGCCGCTTATCGGTGAGAATAGGAGAGCCAGTAATCGGCATTCCTCAGAGGGGACATCTACACTGATCATCAGGGCCACCTGTCATTGCCCATCAATGCTACCTGTCAGTCACATCAATGCCACATATCAGTGCCCAGCTGAGCTGCCTTTCAGTGCCACCTATGAGTGCTGCCTATTAGTGCCAGTCAGTGCCACCTATCAGTGCCAGTCAGTGCCACCTATCAGTGCCATATATGAGTACTGCCTTTCAGTGCTCATCAGTGATGTCTGTGAATGCCCACCAATGATGCCTGTCAATGCCCATCAGTGACACCTACCAGTGCCTCCTCATCAGTGCCGCCTATCAGTGCCCATCACTGCAGCCTCATTAGTGCACATCAGTCAAGGGGAAAAATTACTCATTTACAAAAATAATAACTTTTTTTTTACATTTTCAGTTGTTTTCGGTTTGTTTATCAAAAAATAAAAAACCCAGTGGTAATTAAGTACCACCAAAAGAAAGCTCTGTCTCAAAAAAATTATAAAAATGTCATATGGGTACAGTGTCGCATGACCGCGCAATTGTCATTCAAAGTGCAACAGGGCTGAAAGCTGAAAATTTGCCTGGGCAGGAAGGAGGTGAAAGTGCCCGGTAGGCAAGTGGTTAAATCATAGCCCCACACCATCCGTGATCACCTTCCGGTATAATCCACACTCACCAAATTTGATGGACTCCTAGCTCGTATGGCTTAAGAGTCAAAAAGGATTTTAAGGTGAAGTGTGTTCTCCAGAATAAATCCAGTCAGAGGAAAAATGCTTGCTTGACAATCTTCAATGACCACCAATGGGACAGATGAGATGCAAAGAAACAATAGGGACACTAATAGTGTATTGTTTCTTTGCATCTTAAAAGCTTATTTAACTCTTAACCTCTTGCCGTCCGCCTGCTGTTTATAAACGGCAGGGCGGTGGCAGTCCAAGGTCGGGTTGCCGTTCCTAAACGGCACCCGCCTTTTCTAGCTGTGCGCGCTCCCTAGGAGAGCGCACCACCGCGATCCGGTGTCCGCTGTGTCCTCCGGACACAGTGAAACACCGATCGTCGGACAGGACCTCTGTACGAGGTCCCGGTCATGTGATCACTGATTGGCGAATCAGTGATCACATGCAAAGTAGTAAGCAAGATGTCACTTGTGACATCATTGCTTACTACGTGTGAAATCTGTGAATGATCACAGAGGTCACATGGTACAAGGCTATTCACAACAGCCTTGTACCATGTGACAAGCTGTGACCAATCACAGCTCGCTCAGTATTTCTCAATGACTGCAAGAATGCAGACAGAGAGAAAGAGAAATGATTGCTTTTACATCCTATATGGGTGTAAAAGCAATCAGTGTAAGAAAAAAAAAAAAATCTTCATCACCCCCCCACAAGTAGTACAGTGTCACCATGGTGACACTGTACTGCTAGGGTGACAGTATGTAAAAATAAAAAATAAAAATAAAAAATAATATAAAAAAAAATAAAATAAAAATGTAAAAAAAAATGTTTAAAAATTATGTTTGGTTATAAACTAATTTGGATTTTTTTTTTTTACTAAAAAAATAACGGAATAAATTTTGGCCAAGATTTAGGATGAAATATTATTTATTTGCAAAATTTTATAAAAAAAACACTTTTTTTCAAAATTTTTGGACTTTTTCATTTACATAGTAAAAAAAATAAAAATCCCAGCGGTGAATAAATACCACCAAAATAAAGCTTTATCTGTCTCAAAAAAATGGTAAAAAATTCATATGGGTACAGTATTGCATGACCGCGCAATTGTCATTCAAAGTGTGATAGCGCTGAAAGCTGAAAATTGCCCTGGACAGGAAGGGGGTAAAAGTGTCCGGACAGGAAGTGGTTAAGCCATACAAGCTAAGAGTCCATCAAATTTGGTGAGTGTGGGTTATATTGGAAGGTGATCACTGATGATGTGGGGATATGATTTAAGTAACACAGTGAACTTTCCTTTGGCACTGTTTTTTGATTGGAGCACTTTTTTCATTGTTTTAATTTGGGACAGTGGATTTTATTATTTATTTTTATCACTGATGGTATTATTATTATTTGTTTATTTTTGCGCTGTAGTATTATTTTTATGTTTGGTGGTTTTTACAGTGGCATTAATTATTTGCATACATAGTAATCTTTAATCATGGGTTAATTTTATACAAATTTTTTTAGGTTGGAACACCTGCTTCATAAGCTGGAGCTATTGGTGCCTGTAAGTCTGCTGCCTAAGGTGAAGATATGCATAGTAAAGATGGATCACACCTCCACATTTACACATAAAGTGAATAGGCCGGTGCAGGGGGCAGAGAAGACAGCTACTTTACACTTGTCTTAAGGTTGACATCTTTTGGTCCATGAAAAACTAAACAGGAAGGAGTGTTTCAGCATCCTTAGCAAGCTTACACAGAATATAACTGGTTACTAACATTTCTAGGTAAAGTTAATCCAGGGAATATCCGATTGCCTCTCGGGGGATCAGGAAGGAATATTTTCCCCTGCAGGAGCAAATTGGGTCATGCTTTGCTGGGGTTTTTTTTTGCCTTCCTCTGGATCAATTGTGGGTGTAGGATTATAACTTTTTTTTGGTTGAACTGGGTGGACTTTTGTCTTTTTTCAGCCAGACTAACTATGTAAGCTGTTAGGAAAAGTGGGCATGGCTTATCTAAAGTGGGCAAGACTTCAAGTGGCTGTAAACCTCTGACATGAAATATGAACAAAGCATAACCCTCTATAGTGTGTACTTGTCTCAAGTGTAATTTCTGCCTGCTGCCCCATCATTCCTCTGCTATCAGCATGAGTCACTTCTGACAAGTTTTCCTGACACCAACAGAAAAATGGTGACAGGGGAGGGACCTCCAGAAGAATGACAGCCTCAGCTCTGTTCTTGTGTGCTGTTTGGAGGGAGGAGGTGTCTCTTCCCTCCAATCAGATCTCTGAACGCTCCTTACTGAGCTCTGCAGAATGTAATTTCAGCTCCCTGCCCCCCTGCTTTCTGAAAGCTCAGACAAGCTGTAAAAATTCAGCTCTTTGTATGTATGTAGAGAAGAGAAGAATTCCATTAAACAGGTACAACTTATGTCAGAGACTTTGTTTCATCTCTGTGTATCACCTGAGGGCAGTCACTTCACTAGGTATATGTAAGGCTTACATAAGGGTTTAAGGTGTGCTTAAACCAAGGTGAAAAGTGGAAAACTCGTATATATGATCAGTAAACAAACAAAAAAAACACAGAAAAATGCTAAGGGATAGGAAGTGAAATTTGTTAAGAAAAACACTTTAAAAAATAATGAAAATATTTTTTATTTGCCGGTTTTCCAGAACAGACATTTTGCGTAGATCAAAGCACACATAATTGATTTGTACATAAGCACTAACAGCACTAATGAAAAACACAAGTCAATATTATTGATTCAATGTATTTATCAATGATGCCTGCATGCACTGTTTGCAAGCTTCATGTGCACAGAGCTACTGTCAGTGCATTCTTTATCTGATGGGTCTACAAGGGTATGAGTGACTCCTGCTACCCACCCATGATGGGGATGCATCTTGTTCATAAGCCTGACCCTGAACTGGCAACTCAACATGCATTCAGAATCGTTTAGATTAGAGCAATTCACTAAAGAAAAAAAAATCAAGGTTGACGTTAACATTTCTGTGCAAATCCCTTATACTGTATGTTTTTAAAATTCTCTGAAACATGGTAGACTTCATACAAGTGAATAAAGGTTCAGTCATCAAACATGAAATATTCTCATTTAGCAATGATCTCCTAGAAGTCTGTCCTGAGATCAGGAAGAGAAGGGATCATACATTTTGCCCTGAATAACCTTCATGAATGTAAAAACATTAAAAAAATGCACATTTTCAGCATCTCCCTAGATTAATTCTGTAATAAAAGCTTCTTTTTTGATGTGAAGTCAATTATCTCACTTAGAAACGCAGTGATACAGTTATCATTATTATTAATTATGCAATTTTTAGAAAAGTTATTTGCTTTATGTGCTCCCACTTGAATGGATGAAAGTAAGCAGATGGGAATTCTACAGCCTAGCCTGAGAATGTTCAAAAGCACTTCTATTTTAGGAGAATATTTTATCTTGTTTGCCTTGCAGTTTCCTTTTAATCTTACTTTTGGAGGGGTCTACAATATTATATGGAAACCATAATTTAAAAAATGACACATACACTACTCTGTCATTGTCCAAAGTTTTGAAACAACATTTGCAACTTTTGGACTAAAATCTTCCGGATTTTCAATGTAAAATGCAAGTAATGACCCCACTTACCATCTTAATAATACCTACCACATAGAAAAGCACATCACACAAGAAAACAAATGTTCAAGATAGTCCCTGCCCTACTAATAACCAAACTGAAGAACACAGATACAGTAAACTGGTGTTCTTCTAAAGCTTGCAGCTTTTTTTAAAATAAGTTTTTGACAGAGATTTTTTTTGCCATATGTGTCACATTGGGGAGATTTACCTTCACTTCTTATCCTATAGAGATATCAGTAAGGGGGAATTTCTCCAAAGTGAGGAAATCCTTTATGAGACAATGGTCATCACAACATAAAGATATTTAGGATGAGCCTCCCGCGCTACCTGCCTATACAATGAAGAAGAACAGGGGAAGCTGCTATAACCTGAATATATGCCCAGATAGGAAAAAGTGTGTATGCAAACCAAAGTGGTGTAGCACTAACCCAGAGATGCTATAACTTCATATATATATATATATATAAAAATCTAAATAAACAGTGTAACTCGATATTAATTAATCCAGCGGAAATAATGAAAAACACATGTATTAAAAAACGAGTAACTCAGGTGCACAGGAGTAAAGTAGTGTAAGGGTGAAAAGGATAAAAATGATAAAGTAAAAGATGATAATGGCAATATCGGCATACAAGTACTTAAAACGGTATATAAATGCATTGGTGCACAATAAGTCCTTATAAGAGTCTCTCAGGCAATCTGCCTGGAATCTTTTTAGCACAAAAAGACGGCAGCCATCCTCGGAGCAAGCCAGCTCTGTATGCAGGGACAGAAGAAAAGAGACAGGAGGCCCCCGTCTGAGTGTAGTAATACCACTGTATTTAATAGTAAAGGATTAAAAAACAGTCACAAAGGAAGTAATAAAACAAGCTCATCTGTGTATATGAGAGATGACCGCTCCTCAAAACATCCTGCAGTCGCCACCAGTGGTTGGTGCAATAGCAGCTGGGCTGATGGAGATGGTGAGAGACACTGTAGACACTTGTTTTATTACTTTCTTTGTGAGCATTTTTAATCCTTTGCTATTAAATAGTGTTATCACTACACTCAGACGGGCGCCTCCTGTCTCTTTTCTTCAACCACACATGTATGATATAATAAATTCCAGTAAACAGAAAAAAAACAAAAAAAAAAGAAACAAAGCCACAAACTGACCAAGAAAAGTGGTCAGTATAAAAGTGGTCCCACGGATAGTGTCATTGCATGCACTTCGTGAATTTAAGTTATTAGGGTCACTTTTGTGGATGCCGTTTTGTGGGCATCAGGGAGCACACTGTTTATCATTTTTTAGCCCTCCACGGCAGGACGGCTATTTATTATTCACCATTCCTATTGGTTTCAATACTGACCTTTTCCCTCGGTCAGCACTTGTCTGGAGGCATTCTTGTCATTTATTTCACCAGTTCATAATAGACACTATTAGATGTCATTTATGGACATCTGGAGGCACATTACTTTATAGCACTAAGGGAAGTTTTTTTCACATTGTCATTGTACACTTCTTTAACCAGTTGCCGCCCAGCCGCCATCTGGCCGAACAGCTCGCCTGTCCAGGTGGACGCCATATGGCGTCCTTTCCAGAACGCACATTGAGCATGCCCACAGGGCCGCGCTGCGGTGCGATCTGTCACCGGCCATGTACCTGCCCCGTTGCCAGTACTATGTGACCTGCACTGAGGAAGAAGGCATAGCCTTCGAAACGCGTCAGCTATACTGAGTGTCTACCCCCATGATGGGATTCGCGCTGGCTTATATCTCTGAAGTCCCTTTGAGGACTACATGCCTGATTTTATTCGCTGTTTGTGAGTACCTATCTTCTATTAATAAATAATAAATTCTGTTACTGAGGTAATGTGCAAGGCTGGTGCGCTTCTTGTTTTTTGTTTCACTTTGCAGTATCGATCGGGCTTCCCCAGCCCTGTTTTGGAGCTGCACAACCTTGAAATATACTGGTGGTCGCTTGCTCTGGTGTTGGTTCCATCTATTTGCCACCGGTCTGGGCCCTAGAGCGCAGGAGAAATCACAGCCGATACTTTGCTACGTACCAGATCTCTTGATGTAAGAGGTCAACCTGCTGTACCTTTAACAATCTGGAATCCACCTCCCTGCAGCTTGAGCCTCACATGTGCCGGCCCCACCCCCTCCCCAAGTACCAATGAATCAAAATGCGAACCTTGCAGCAGGGATTTTTTCACTTCAAAGTGAGTTCCCGAGCACCGCCTGACCAACCGCTGGAGGGGGAGGTATCTCTGTCTCCAGAGTGTGCACACTGAAACACACTGCAAGATACTGCACTCACTGGCACTGTCACTGTCCATGATTGGTCTTGATCAGCCGTGATCAGCCCAGGACAAGGTCAATTTGAGTGTTTGACAGTGGAGGCCCTGCTGGAGGTGGGTGGGCTGGCTGGGGCCCAAGCACCAGAACATGGTTTCCGGTCGCCGTAGCGACCTGGCACCTGGGAATTGTCTAGCCCTGGGCGGTGCACATATCATGGGCCAGTCCAGAGACTATTAATCAAGATGGCAGACAACAGTGTTAGTGACTGCATGGAACAGGGTGTGTGTTGACTTTTCTTATGAATGAAGGTGGATAACTACAGAAGACTTCAAGCACAATACAGTGATGAGATGCTCAGCCACAGTAATACATTTGAATGGTGTAAACATTCCAAAGATGGCCGTACGTCCATCAGTGACGATCCCGACTGTTGTGGTTCCCAGCCGACAGCAGTCATTCCTGTGAACATTCAGTGCAAGGAACACCTGATCCTGGATAATCGGCACATAACCTGTTGTGAAATTGCACAACAGGTTAATCTTTCTGTGGGAACGGTGAACACATTGATGACAAAGTGAAGTAGGCTGTCCCAGGATGGTTCAGGTGTATTGACAAATCTTTCTATGCTGAAGCTTTCCAGGCATTAGGTAAATGCTGGGATACGTGTATAAGTGTAGCAGGAGAGTATGTTGAAAAATAAATGCAGTTTCCACTCCTTGAAATCCGTTTTTTTTATTATATAAACTCCAAAAGTCCCAGTTTGACTTGAACGCTCCTCGTATTTTGTGCATTTAGGAATGCATCCAGCTCTTTTTTAAAATAATCTACTGAGCTGGCCAGAACTAGTTCTAGAGGGAGTCTATTACACAATTTCACAGCTCTTATTGTGAAGAAACTTTTCTGTATGTGAAATATTTTCAAGAAAACTCATCTATGTGGTCTTTTATTAAACTCTGAAGTATCTTCCCAATTATAGAAGTTGAACTAACCGGTCTGTAATTACATGGCAAAGACTTTGATCCCTTTTTAAATATAGGCACCACACTGGCCTAATGCCGATCCACTGGTTCTTAACATGCCCTGTATACTGCAAATTACCCAACACTAATTAAAAAAGACCAAGGAACTACTTGCAGCCTGGAGACCTTTCAACTAATTCTCATTAGGATGCATAGCAGTTGTCAGAATGATACTTCTCCATAAACTATACGTTTGGGGTCCTCCCCATGTTCTTAAAATCTTACAGTACATATATATGTATTCTGTCCCACTTTTGGGGAAAGTTGGAGCTAAATATACAGTGTTTTGGAACAATTAGTTTGGGAATTGTCTCTATGTTATACATTAAGTCCATAGTTCCTTTATATATAGAATATTTTTTCTTGTTGTCCTGAACTTATAGCTGGGGTATATAACCAGTTTGGGGAGTAGGGGTGTAGTTTGTATGTTCTGGGGCACAATAAACATTTGGATTTTTTGATGACCTTTTTTCAGTTATAATTATAGATATGTGGCTTTGTCCATTTGGCGAACCTCTGCATCTCTGATTGAAGGACTTCTCCCTCTTGGATCCAATGTTCATGGTTTTTACCGGCCTCATACAAACTTATTCATGCCATCATTAAGTAAATGCAAAATATTGTTTGTTATAAATAATAATGTTTTCTTCAGTATGTTGTATGTTTAACATTTGGCCTTCTTTGTATAATTTTAGAATATGTTATGGCTCCCTGAGGAAGCGGGTTATTGTCCCGGGAAACGAAACAAGCAAAGCACCAGTTTGGAGCCAATATGCCAACTATGGTTCTTATGTTATTTAAGGCCAAAATTTGTAATGTTATGTGCCAAATCTGTCTGTTATAAGCACTACATGCTTTTTATGATGAGCGTTGTGATTGCTCTAACATCACTGCCACAACTGGTGCCTCTCAAAGCTCCATTAGTTTTTAAGTTAGGGTTTTTATATTTTTCAGTAGACTCAAATTTAGCAAACAATGAAATCTAGCTCTCACAGTGTGTACACCCTCAAGACAAATTATAAATTGTTATCTAGATGGTACTTGGTCTAGCCACATTTGCCCCACAATGCTTCAGGGGGTGCAACAAAACTGGAATCTTCTATCATGTCTGGTGGAGGTACCTATGATCCAACACATATCAAATGTTAGTTAAGCACAGTTCTACAATACCCTATTAACAAAGACCCAACCAAGGCTCTAATGATCAAAAACCTGAAGGGCTTACACATACCTAGAGATCTATATTGTAACTGCAATCCAACCAACTATAGTGAAGACATGGAAGTCAGTTGATCTCAATTTCCAGGAATTTAAATCCAGAATTTCCTTGATGATACCCAAGGATAATATGCTTAATATTACAAAGGCTTTCTTTAAGAAGACATGGTCCTTTTTTAGGACTTTGACTGCAGCCTGATCACTCTCTAAAGCGCAGTATTGTGCAAGGTTCAATATCTTATAAAAGTCACCTAATAATGCCATATTTTTCTGTAGTTATCTGACCAAAAAATAATTTCTGATTAATTGTTATAGACTGCAACACTTTCCACATTGTTTTATGTTGTATTTTGCACCTGGAAGGCCGCAATACTGCAAATTTGCATATATGTTTCTAACATCTAACATAAAAAATGAAGAATAAATTTGTATTATTTAGGTAAAGTAAACCGTATCAAATGTTCGTGTGTGAATGTGCATATCAGAATTACAAAATCAGATTGCTGCTTTTTGTCTAAAGCCACTGTAGAGGACTATAGTCAGGTTTTTAATATAGTGATATTGACATTCCGTTGCTTGAATGAAAAGAAACGCTATAAATAATTAAGAAGATTAATTTAATTTATTGACTTGTGTCAAACCTCTTACAACCACAACCACTCAGCATACAAATTGGGAATTATTGTTTTTTCTACCCGAATTTCCATCTGATAGGATATGTTGCAACTGTCAAAGCAGAAAATGCTAGGAAAAACAAATCCATAATAATATAAATTGTGATTTTTATGTAGAGTTGGGTTAAAGCGAAGCTAAAATTCATGATGCCCCAGGGAAAATAATTGCAATATGACCCTATTTAAATAAATGACAGATAGCAAAAGAGCTGTGAGTGCAACATGATGGCATACTGATACATCTAAAGAGTCTGAAATCCATGACCGATTACTTGTCTGCCTATTTTGCTTCTGTTTGTGTCACATGTAAGTGCCCATGAACTTTGGGTGGTACAGCCACCATGGGACCTTGTTCGGCATCAGTCCTGCCTTGGCTAATTCGCCAACAACCTCATCCACTTTGAACTGTTACTACAGGAATCACTTTACAAACACAGCTTTGGGCAGGCCATAGACGGGCCATTTATCAGCCGAATTCTCGGCCGATACACAAAAAATCGGTCGGCCCCGTTGCTGATGCTGCCACCCATGTCGGCAAAAAACAGAAGGTTTTTGTGGATTTTCCAGCATGACCAATAAAAATAAATGAGGAGATCTGTGAAAAACAGCCGACGGGCTGGCCCCACTAACGGCGTGATTATCAGCCGATTTTTCATGCGGACGAAAATTCGGTCGATAAACTACCCGTCTATGGCCTGCATAAGTCTACCAATCAGTTCCTTCAAGGTTGTCATAAGATACAGCCCAGGGCTGCTATATTCATCCTATTGGCCTGAGGCTCTTTACTGTACATTTATTCTGCTGGAATTTTTCTTACTAAAAGTGTCAACAGTTTATTCTGAAATGTATACATTTTAGCATGCAATGTATCGGTTTTATAAGTGAATAAACTAAAGTTGCAAGTGCATTTACAATGAGTTGCTCCAGTCCAAAACTGTATTTTAGGGCATGGCAGCCCACTTTTATTCAAATAAATGGAAAGTTCATGTGTACATCAGTTACCTGTGCAGGGGTTTCTTACACTTTATACGCAAATGAAAGCACCGAGCCACCTGGCTCAATTGTTGGCAGCACTGCTGCTTCTCTCTCCAGTCCCTTTGACTATGTTGTCCAGCTCTTCTGGATGCTTGGCTCTCTAGCCTTTAGTCGCAGAACCCTGCTGCATGGCCCACCTTTGGCCTATGGATTGGAGGTTCTCCTGACACCCCGATAGGAGCCAACCTGACATCTGGAACTGAGACCTGCTGTCTCCTGGCTTCTGGCTGGGGCACCTCTAACCCCTCCATGAGACCACCTGCCTCCTGGCTGGGGCACCTATGACCCCTCCATGAGACCACCTGTCTCCTGGCTTCTGGCTGGGGCACCTCTAACCCCTCCATGAGACCACCTGCCTCCTGGCTGGGGCACCTATGACCCCTCCATGAGACCACCTGTCTCCTGGCTTCTGGCTGGGGCACCTATGACCCCTCCATGAGACCACCTGTCTCTTGGTTTCTGGCTGGGACACCTCTGACCCCTGGTTGAGACAATCTGTCTCCCACACTGGGAGCGGTCTCCAAACTTGAAACAACCCTGAGCTTTCCTCAGACCTGTATACATAACAACCCCTGCACACCTGTGCACTTAGGTTGCAGGCATTTAGCAAAACCCCAAAAAAGGATTGAAAGTTTGATCCAGAATCACAGAATCCAAAAACACAGATTTCTCTGCTCTGAAACAGCAATCTGGAACTTTGCATTAACTCTAAAAGCGAATCCTGTGTCACATTTCCCTATATTCTGCCGATGACAGACTCTGTCACATAGTCAGCATCTTCATATGATACAGTCACAACTGCAACAGGGTGCCATGTCAACATGCATTTAAAGAGTGTGGTGTTCAAACCTCTGACTCACTATTTACGGTTGTTACATATGAAATACTTTCTATACTCTGTACACGTTTGTTCCATACTTGCTTCCATTATAATATACTCATGGATACCTGAACATGAACAAGTATTGTGCCTCCCAGCCTACATGACACAACAACAAGGCTCCATTATGTAGTATTCATTTTCAGACATTATTTTATTTATTTGCAGACTTCATGGATGACTGTGAATAATTGCTGAACTATCTAACATACTCAAAATAATGGCTGGCTATATGTGTATCAGAAGAACAGGTATATAATGCAGAAATTATCTATATTTCAGTATATACTGTAAGATCTGAGCACCAAATAAAACTTCTATGAGCATGTCTGAACCACTGTCTGAATATGTCATATATTAATTTTATCTATCGATCAGCAGCTATTGTGTAACTGCAGCACTTGTTCTCCTAGGAGTTAAAGTTATAGTAGAACTTTGTCACCAAGATGAAAAGCAATGGGAAATCAAAAACAATAGGGTTTTATAGGGAAAAGCTTCTAATGAGGGCATCTGTTCTGTTGACAAATGTCAAAGGTTGGTTTTCCCTGGATTATCTCTCACTTTTCCTCTTGTTTTTCTCTCGTTTTCAGTTGTGTCTTTAGGACAGGAAGCGAGGATATACACTGCTCAAAAAATTAAAGGAACACTTTTTAATCAGAGTATAGCATTAAGTCAATTAAACTCCTGGGATATTGATCTGGTAAGTTAAGTAGTAGAGGGGTTTGTTAATCAGTTTCAGCTGCTTTGGTGTTATTTGATTTAACAACAGGTGCACTAGATGGTCAACAATGAGACGACCCCCAAAACAAGAATGGTTTTACAGGTAGAGGCCACTGACATTTTTTCCCCTACTCATCTTTTCTGACTGTTTTTCACTAGTTGTGCATTTGGCTAGGGTTAGTGTCACTACTGGTAGTATGAGGCGATACCTGGACCCTACAGAGGTTACACAGGCAGTCCAACTCCTCCAGGATGGCACATCAATATGTGCCATTGCCAGAAGGTTTGCTTTGTCTCCCAGCACAGTCTCAAGAGCATGGAGGAGATTCCAGGAAACAGGTAGTTAATCTAGGAGAGCTGAACAGGGCCTTAGAAGGTCCTTAATCCAGCAGCAGGACCAGTATCTGCTCCTTTGTGCAAGGAGGAACAGGATGAGCACTGCTAGGGCCCTACAAAATGACCTCCAACATGCCACTGGTGTGAATGTCTCTGACCAATCAGAAACAGACTTCATGAGGGTGGCCTGAGGGCCCAACATTCTCTAGTGGGCCTTGTGCTCACTACCCGGCATCAAAGAGCTCGATTTGGCATTTGCCATTGAACACCAGAATTGGTAGGTCCACCCTGTGCACATGTTGCATATATGAAAGGGTCTGGAGAAGCTGTGGAGAACATTATGCTGCCTTTAACATTGTTCAGCATGACCATTTTGGCGGTGATTCAGTGATAGTTTGGGGAGGCATATCCATGGAGGGACGCACAGACCTCTACAGGCTAGACAATGGCACCCTGACTGCCATTAGGTATCGGGATGAAATCCTTGGACCCATTGTCAGACCCTACACTGGTGCAGTGGGTCCTGGATTCCTCCTGCTGCACGACAATACCCGGCCTCATGTGGTGAGTGTATGCAGGCAGTTCCTGGAGGATGAAGGAATTGATACAATTGAATGGCCCCCATGCTCGCCTGACCTAAATCCAATAGAACCCCTCTAGGATACAATGTTTCAGTCCATCCGACACCGCCAGGTTGCATCTCAAACTATCCAGGAGCTCAGTGATGCCCTGGTCCAGTTCTGGGAGGAAATACCCCAGGACACCATCCGTCGTCTCAATAGGAGCATGCCTGTATGTTGTCAGGTATGTATACAAGCATGTGGGGGCCATACAAACTACTGAGTACCATTTTGAGTTGCTGCAAATAAATTTTAGTAAAATGGACTAGCCTGCTGCATCGTTTTTTCACTTTGATTTTCCGGCTGTCTTTGAATTCAGTCCTCTGTAGGCTGATAATTTTCGTTTCCATCAAACAATGGGGTATCCTTACATTCCTAACACATTACCTAGTCCATATCAGTGTAGATATCCACCGTGATATTTTTTCCCATTGAGATCTGATGTGTTTTCAAAGTGTTCCTTACATTTTTTTAGCAGTGTATTTCTCTTATACTGTACATATCTCAAATACAGAAATCAAGCTCTGCTTGAAGGTCTTTCCTTTCACCAATCTATCGCCCCAAAAATGTTCTATTAGTATTTATTATTGTGTTACGTTCTTCCTTGTTTGTCCCCTCCATCTTGCCTTCATGTTCCACTCAAGAAATGTTTTAGAAACAGCCTTCCTCCTCTGCTCACAGCCACTGTATAAATATAAATTTAAAGGATCATCTTTAAAAAATAAAACAGATATGGACAAAGTGCTAAGAATTTGCTTGAGCCTACCTTAAAGAAGACCTTCATTAAAATAGAAACTACTGAGCAAGCAGCAACTGTAGGGGCAATAAACACTTTGAGCAGAAGTACTGTATGTAATGTAAAGTGGTAAGCACTTCGTTATGTACAGCACAATGTATAGAATGTTAGAAGTACATGTCATAGTGCCTCCATAGGAAGGAGAAATACTCAGTACCAGTGATCGAGGTAGGAAAAAAAGGCCAGTGTTGGTGGTCAGCGGGAGAAAGAAACACCTAGAATGGGGGTTAATGGGAAGAAAAAATACCAGGAGTCAGTAATCATTATCTGTGTCCCCCACACTGGTGGTCAGTGTCTGTGCCCCCCTTTCATTCACAGTCAGTTTATGTACCCCCTTACATTGGTGGTCAGTATGCCCTCCTTACACTAGGGGTTGTTGCCTGTCATTGTGGTCAGTGTCTGTATTTCCTTACATTATCACTATCTGTGCCCCATCTTAAATTGGTGGTTGCTGCCTGTGCCCCTCTACATTGATGGTAAATGTCTGTGCCTTCCATAGATTGGTAGTCAGTGTTTGTGCCTCCATACATTGGTGGTCAGTGTCTGTGCCCTTACATTGGTTGTCAATGTCTGTGATCCCTTATATTAGTGGCCAGTGTCTGTGCCCCCTTACATTTGGCATGTGTCTGTGCCCCTTACAATGATGGTCAGTGTGCCCCATTTATGATCAGTGCACCCCCTGTGTACCCCCTTGCTTCTCAGCAGTGAACAGTGTGACCCCCTTTCTGCTCAGTGTGCCTCTCTTTATTCGGTGATCAGTGGGAGCAGTTTTACTTACATGATTGGTAGATAAAGCACTTAGAGAGGAGAAATGCACAAAATCAGGAGACTGGGACGGGCTCAAGATGTGTTTACATTTGTGATCACTATGACTGCTCATCACAATTACAAGGCACAGAGCCACTCTAAACAGCTCTGTGCCTTTTGCCTGTGATCTGTGCTAATATCAGTGTCAATTCACAGGCATTTTGCATAAGCAGTAGCAGTGTCATTACACTCAGCAGAAGATGCAAGGCATATGCCCTAGGTCAAGCATCCAAAAAACAATGGTTGACCATACTATAAAATCCATTGTGTAACAATTGCCGTCATTCTGTGATCTGAAAACAGTAATGTCTTTGTGATATGGATTTTATGCAATAAAGTTTGGATTTCCCTGCCTATTGGAATGAGGTCAACCTTTGTTCTTTGGATGCTTGAACTATCCCGATCATAGATTGGACCAGCACCTAATGACACAGTGGAGGGGCTGATGTATGGTGAGTTCATCTGGATTAGTGCTTGCTTTTTCATTTGCCCGTGCCCTGGGTGTCAGGAACTAGTTATGCCCCTGGTTATAGATTTTTTTCTAATTTCCTTGAAACTATATTCATGATGTATGCCAACAAAATACAAATTAATTTCTTTAGAAATGGGTTCGCTAAACTAATCTAATGAGGTTTCTTAAAATGTGCTATATTCAGTAGCAATTATTAATCTTTTTTTTCTGTCTATGGAAAAAATAGCACATCTTGAAAACTTTCTTCACCCTCCTTAATGTTCTTGTTAAAGCCCATGTCTATCTAGAAATGATTTTTTCTAAAAGTTAACAAACAGCACTCAACCCACATCCAGTGAGTCCAAGGCATCATGGGCATGCTTTCTGGGGGTGTCTTCATGAGATCCTGGGTTCAAATGAAAATGCCACAGAGAATGGTGTTCATACAGATGCAGATACAGGGAAAAATGGAAGCGTTTCCTGACTACCATGCGACCATCCAGAAAACACTAGAAAAACAAGTACTTATACAAAAAATAAATATGGAGGTGGAGAGGTACTCCAGTGGGCTTTCCAGCCAGGAGCTGGCTTTTACAGGATTATAACCTAATATAGCTAGACATTCAATTTTTATTTTGCTTTCTATTTCATATCTGTATTCATTGCAAAAATCCAGTGTTCTCTCAAATATTGACCCATATGGTTGCCCTCAGTGAGTGGCTTTGGATGAAACCTCTTGACATGTAATACATTGTTAGCAGAAGCTGAATTCCTCCTCCTGTTCTCCTCGTGCATGTGGAGTGTTTCTGTACAGAAATGGTTGTTAAGGCATACTAGGCTACACTTTTGGCAGGTTCCTGTATATTTCAGAATGTTTACCACTTATCTGTGCTGTAGGGAATGGCTGCCTTATAATGACTCAGTCACAAGATACTTTTATTATCTGCTGAAGAAAACTTACTATGCATTTGGGCTTAAAGCAGTAGTAAACCTGCTAGTAGAAAAAAAAAAACAATCCCCTGCAAGACAATGGCACAATGGGGTTTATTTACTAAAGCTGGAGAGTCCAAAATCAGACTCCCTTCTGCATAGAAACCAATCAGCTTCTAACCTCAGCTTGTTCAATGAAGCTTTGGCAATGAAACCTGGAAGCTGATTGGTTTCTATGCAGAAGTGAGTCTGATTTTGGACTCTCCAGCTTTAGTAAATAAACCCCACCATGTCTTAATGTGCTAGTATACAACAAAGCCCTCCAGCGGTGCACTGGCACCACTGACAAACTTTTATCTTCACCCGGTCCTTCTGGATTCGCGGCTCCGGCGGCTTGAATGGCCGAGCCGCAATGACGTCACTCCTGCACATGTGCGCTGAAGTCACTTTTTTTAGCACACAGTTCTGAAGGAACAGGATGGGCATGCCCGTGCTGTTCTATTAGAGCACATGTTCCGGAGATGATACACAAGTAAATATCTCCTAAATGTTGCATGATATACTGTATATAATTTTTTATACATATTGATAAATTTTTATACATATTGATATTTTGGGTTTTGTCTATAGCAGTGACAGAAATAGGCTGGAGGAAAAGTATTTTACATAGTACTAAATGACTTTAGAGCAAATGTCAAGTGTTAGAGTGAAGGCTTTTAGTTGGGCCGGTTTGAATTGTAACTGTAGCCCAGTCTTAAATGCAGGAAAAGGATTCTAGCAGAGAAGGTATTTGTTTATATTGCACAGTCCCAAGAGGAGACTTCTACTGTAGAACACAGAGCACATAGAGCAGCCAATGATAGCCCATCCACCATCCACCAGGGAGTGTACTGAAGAGGTGGACTGCTAGAGACTATGGGAAGATGCGTGGAGGATTGTGGAAGGAATAGTTTCTACAGACTGAACTGGCTTTAGATTCTAAGATTAACAAATGGAAATGTAAACACCCTTTATGACCAAACCATTTTTTTTTTTGCTATGCAGCACTGCACTAATTAACTGACAACTGCGCAGTCATGCAACGCTGTACAATAATGAAATGTGTATCCTTTTTTTTTTCTAACAAATAGAGCTTTCTTTTCGTGGTATTTAATCACCTCTGGATTTTTTATTATATGAAAGAAAAAAGACTGACAACTTAAAAAAAATATATATTTTTTTACTTTCTGCTATAAAACATATCTCATAAAAAAAATAAAGAAAAATCAAATCTCAATTTTGGTCAAAATGTATTCTGCTACGTCTTTGGTGAAAAAAAAAATCCCAATAAGGGTATATTGATAAGTTTGTGTGAACGTTTCAGCGCCTCTAAACTATGGGATATATACTGGAATTTTTATTTTTTTATACTAGTAATGGCAATGGGACTGCGGCGGTCAATCTGACAATAACTGATGCTGGGGGGAGCTAACTGACATTCAGTGTTATGACCAGTACCATCATTACAGTGATCAGTGCTAATAATATGCAGAGTGACTGTAGTAATGACACTGGGTAGGAAGGGGTTATTATCTAGAGCTACCAATGGGTTAAATATGTGCCTAACGTGTGTGTGTGTGTGTGTGTGTGTGTGTGTGTGTGTGTGTGTACTGTGTGCTTTTATTGTACATCTAGTTGTTTTAATTCCCTGCTTAGCAGAGAATGAAAAATCAATGAGATCGCCTGTCACTGAACACAACTCTGTTCGGTTTATACTGACAGAGCTGTGTTCTAAGCATTTGAGAGCTGATAACTGGGCCAAACACCGGGCAGCACCCAGTGACTGGCATGTGATGTGACAAATTACAGCACAGCCGGATGGGCGAGAGTGTGCGCGCACCCCCTACCCGGAAATGCAGAATTACACACACACACACACATATATATATATACCGTATATATATATATGTGACTCTGTGCAGAGTGGCTGCCCTGTAGCAGTAAAGCTACAATGGTCCGGCCGTAAAGTGGCTAAAAGATATCAGCTCCCAGTGGCACTGTGGTGGAAAGGAGGGGGAATCTTATAACTTTCCCAGAGAGGAAGGAAAAGTGGACTGAAAGAGACCCCTTAACATAAAATGATGTATCCATCAGCATGCCCCTTGTTTTATGTTAAGGGGCACTCTGACGGGCCCATTTTATGTTAAGGGGGCACAAATGGGCACATACTGTGGAAAGGGGCACTCTGATGGGCACATGATGGAAATGGGCACTCTGATGGAGAATATGATGTAAAGGGGCACTCTGATGGGGAAATATGATAGAAATGGGTACTTTGAGTGTAAGGGGGCACTCTGACGGGAATACCTGATGTAAGGTGGCAATGTGATGGGGATACTTGATGTAAAGGGGCACTCTGATGGGGGCAACTGATATAAAGGAGCACTCTGATGGGCAAAACTGATGTAAAAGGAGTACTCTGATGGGCACACCTGAAGTGATAGGAATACATACATGATGTAAAGTTGCACTCTGATGGCGACACCTAATGTAATAGGGCACACTGATGGGTACACCCTATTCGGACCTTGGCCAGAAGACAATATTAGTGATCAGACCTCCTTGAATTTTAATTCAATACCTCTGCTCTAGAAACTCGTTTCTTCTCTGCTATCATGGAGACACATGAGACAGCCTCACGTGTACAACTCAAACTGGGATTAAATGGAATTGAGTGAAAATATCACAGTTTGGGTCCTTTCACACGGGCGTTCCATTTTTTTTTCAGTTCTGTCATGTGTTTTCAAAGAAAAAACAGATGAGTTTACATCTGGTTTTTCATCCGTTTACATTGTGTTACATACGTTCTTCATACGTTTACATCTGTTTTCATCAGTTTTTGGTTCGTTTACATCCATTAACATCTGTTTTTCGTCCATTCTGGGGATTTTTTGCAGAAGAAAAATAGGCTTTTCTTCCATTCAAAAAAAAACAGATGTTAACGGATGCGGACATTAATGGATGTAAAAAGATGTTCATCTGTTTACATCCGCAAGTCCATAGAAATACATGGGGGTCCGTTTTTCATCCATAAATGGACAGATGAAAAACGTACATACGGAACGCCCGTGTGAAAGGGGCATTTATGTTAAAATGAGGATAAAGTATAAAAGTGAATATGCACAGTCCTATGGATGATTCCTACAACATAATTAAAATTCATTCATTCAGAAACTAACTTTGTAAAGCTAAATGGAAAAAAAAATTGGATCCCTAGCATTTGTTGATCATTATCACCATGAAGGTTCTCATGGTCTGAAACTTTTCTAATAAATTTGTTTCCAGTAACATGGGATGTAGCGCCCCTTAGTACAATTTTTCCCTTCCCCAACCTGCATGAAGTTTGACTTGAAGGCTCTCGTCTATCCATGGCATGGTACATCTAGCAGTTGTTAATCATAATCAACTGGACTTGTTCTATAATACTGAAGACATTTCATAATTTATCCAAGCCACTTCTTCGGCTGTAATGAGTATCAGGAAAATACCCCAGCATTTATAATAAAACAGGTGGCACCAACACCTTAATCCAGTCACTGTTAATTAGGCAGATGTTATTGTCCAAGAACAGAATTTGGAACCACCCTGTTCTAGTTACATAATCCCATCCGTGGTGTAAGGAAAGTTTCATGAATACTAGATCTATTCACACTTGTACACCTCCAAAGTAATGCGACTTTGGATTGCAACTCTGACTCAACTTTGGATGGGTGCGACTTTGATGTGACTTTCCAAAGTCAGACCCACTGTTGCACCACTATTGCATGTAAAACATTCAGGTATGACTTTCATGAAACTTTTGAGGGTTAACATTGAAGTCTATGGCCCACAAGTTGCATGAAAGTCGGACCAAAGTAGTACATGAGCTACTTTGAACTCGCTGCAACTTCAAGTCGCACATATATGAATAGTTATCATTGGAAAACATGGGGTATGACTTTCATGCAACTTTGATGTTCAAAGCCGCATAACAAGTCACGCAAGTGTTACTGGGGTGTTGATCCTTCAATTTACAAGGCGAAAATGTGAACTGCTGTCAAAACACCAGGGTAGAGATGTTAAAATGGAATTAAACATGGAAGCCAGATGATGTTGAAGGCACCCCACCTCTGTTCAATGATGGTTGTTCCAGTTTGATGTAGATGGACTTTTTCTTAATCACTAATTCCCTCGAATGCTTGCTGCTTTTCAGATGCCTATTAGAAAAATCTGTTCAGCACTCCTCCTTAAAGTGTTACTAAACCCAGGACCCTGCATACAATTATTTTAGCAAATTTAAACTGCCTTTTCTCATCAGCAATTAGAGCAGTCTTGTGACTTCTATCAGTGTCCAGGAGAGCACTGGTTAAAACATGTAGGAGTTTTCATTCTCCTCTATGAGGATACAAAACCCCTGACCTCTGTCTGACCAGCGCTGATTGGCCCTGTTCTGATCACATGCACTCTCCCAAGAAAAAAAGAAAACCTCTCTAGCAATTCACACCAAACTGAGCATGTGCAAAATGCCTACGGTTCAATCTGTCTTATCAGGAGATAAAGAGGTGGTCGCTTGAACAAGTAGAGGAACAGAGCAGTCAGGATAAAACAGCCTTTTTACACAATGCATAGGATTAGGTTCCACAATGAGTATAACGAGCATGCTTTACTGCATATATGGGGTGATATTACAGTTGAGGGTTTAGTAACACTTTAAGGCCACAGAAAGCAATTTTCCATAAACTTTGCATTTCCAATCAACCCAGTGTTTTCCTGATGTGGATGGTAATGAAATGCAAAGTAAAGCAGCATAAATGTAATCTTCGGGCACTATGACTACATTATAATATTGCATCTCTTTACAGTTACCTCGTCTGCTCACTGCTTCATTTTCAAACCATTATGCTACTATCATACAACCTTTCATCAGATTGATTAAAGTTAAATATATGGATTATAAAGCTGAACAAATCTACTGTGTGCAGCATTTTCAATACAGGAACAGAAGATGCAGCTGTTCAGAGGTACACCATTACAAAACTGGTATGGTTACTGAGAAAATACTTTTCTGCAGTTTTACTCACAATTAATGAAAACTTTCTAACTCCTTTCCATTAGGATGTGCATGTATTTTAGTAGTGCACACATCTGGGGGGCAGGATGACCAGATTCAGGGATGCCGCATTTCCTGCGTCTCCAGTAAAGAGAGTTGGGCAGATTACGGAGTAAGTATGGTGACAAAAATCTCCCAAAATCCCAGCAAGCTATTATTTGGGTTATTATTATTCATTGGATATTGCTGGGGTAAACATTTTTATTATTCATCAGTGTAATATTTTTCTGCAAAATCTATTGCATTTTTATGAGGCTTCCCTTAGGATTCTGCAATTTTATTTTAAACTTTAGCTTTAAAAGCTACTAAAGTGGCAGCTAATCGCAGTGTGTGTTACGAGGGTCAGTGTTCTTGGAAAAGAAGTCATTCAGCAGAAAGCTATTTACAAGTTATATTCAATAAATGTCTTTATTAATGATGTGCCAGGCTATTGTTCTGCCTTCTTCTGGAAATTGAGATATTCCGTAGTACAATATTCACCTGCCATAGGCCAACTAATTAGTATTGCTTCTACGCTGTACAATTCATCATCACAGTGTGATTTTAATTCTAAATTATGCTATAATGGATTAAACTGCCAAGTGCTCTCTAACAGAAGAGCTCAAAATATCCAAACTAAGACTTTGTATTGCAAAAAGCAATTTGGTATGCAAAAGATACAAGTAATCGGTACCTTTCCCCCTTTTTTATTTCAGTTTGACATTCAAGTGCAGACTGAAGTAATAAAATGTTCCAGTACACTGCACAAAATAGTTTGTTTATAAAAATAGCCATACTCTGGAAAGCTGAATGTCACACTAGATATGTTTATGTGACATTAATTATGGCTTTAGGAGTCTTGAAGGACTTTGTATATTATATTATTCATATCGCAGCTTCAAAAGATGTAGAATATTCATTTAAAGTGGAACTTCACACTCTCAATCTATGTTGACTATTTTTAAGTCTTATGCAGCTAGCATTAGTAAGTAGATAAAAAGGTTTATTATATTTAACTGTTTTAAACGTTTTATGTTTAATTTTTTCAGTTGCTTCCTGGTTTCTGGCCTAGGCCAAAATGATGTCATACTACCCAGGAATCTTCATAGAGGAGGGTTTTTTTGTAACAGTTGCATTTATTGAAGTTGTACAACGGTACAAACAATCCAAGGTACATGAAACCAAAACAAGCATACATTACAATTAACAGTATACACTGGTATTCCAATACTGAAGAATCTTGCAGTATCATCCTGTTAGCCTGAGCAGACTCAATAAGCACGCACTTAGTATGATCCAAATGTCAATATCCCTCCAGGGAAAGGAAGTGAGAGAGAAATCAAAGAGTGTGAAAAGAATAAGGTGGGGAGAAGAGTGGGATTTCTCAGCTAAGTTGTCTGTATGCCTGAGCCAAAGGCAAATGGATTTCAAGAAGTAAATGCTACATGAATCATCTGCCCTTACTCAAGATGGCCACAGCAGGAAATGCTAGTGTGGGATGGGGGGGTATTTCAAAATGATTTCTCAGCAAAATAAAACATACAGACATGGATGGGTGGGTGATTTTGCTTTAAATATTAAAAATGAATTAAATTCCACTTTAATTATATGAAAAGGTTTGCATATCATCTTAATATACACTCACTGACTACTTTATTAGGTACACCTGTTCAATTGCTTGGTAACACAAATTGCTAATCAGCCAAACACACTGCAGCAACTCAATGCATTTGGGCATCTAGACGTGGTGAAGAGGACTTGCTGAAGTTCAAATCGAGCATCAGAATGGGGAAGAAAGGGGATTTAAGTGACTTTGAATGTGCCATGGTTGTTGGTGCCAGACGGGCTGGTCTGAGTATTTCAAAAACTGCTGATCTACTGGGATTTTCACGCACAACCATCTCTAGGGTTTACAGAGAATGGTCTGTAAATACAGAGAAAATATCCAGTGAGTGGTAGTTGTGTGTACGAGAAGTCAGAGGAAAATGGGCGGAGTGGTTCCAGATTATAGAAAGGCAACAATAACTCAAATAACCAATCATTACAACCAAGGTATGAAGAATATCATTTCTGAACACAAAACACATAGAACCTTGAAGCAGATGGGCTACAGCAGCAGAAAACCACATCGGGTGACCTAATAAAGTGGCCGGTGAGTGTATGGTCCATAACAGTCAAATGTTAAAGTGGTGGGAAGGGGAATCCCCTTCAACTGTATTTCTAGGAATATTAAGTAAGGCTTTGCAAAAAGCAACTATAGTGTTTATAATGTAATAGACCTCACAAACAGAATAATAATATTGTATTTGTTTGCTATGGTTTACTGCACTCTGAGCACTTTGAACTGCTTTCCTAAGGCCCTGTTTTTACACATAGTGCGGTGACCTGTGTTTTACCACACTGGAAGAATGTAGGTCACCACTAGGACATAAAACAATTGTTTTCTATGTGCCCAATTCACACTACATCACAGCCAAACCAGACAGGATCCCATGTCACTGTACAGCAGCACAACACATTCCGCTGCTGTACACTGACACAAATGAAGTGTCACTCTTGTGTACTTCAAATAGAGTCCATATAAAAGAAGAGAAAAAAGTCCTGTGTGATGTGCTGAAATACGTCAGCTCACTGCAGCTGCCGGAGATATAACCGCTGTGGTATTTTGTGTGGTAGCCGTCTGTTGCTGTGTGAACGGGCCCTATAGCACAACACCGGGCACAAAAAAAAAAGACACCCCCCCCAACACTGCAAGGGCTAACTGCCCATTAAGCATACAGGGTGCCCTGGGCTTGGGTACAGGGAAAAAGTGTAACACTTACCTTACTCCTCACTCCTGTAGGTCTCTCTATCTGTACAACTACTCCTTTGAAGACTCCTAAGATGCTCCCAGATGCGGTCGTAGACCTCTGGTGTGATGAGGACGCCAAGGGAACAGCTCAGAGCCAAGTAGAGACTGCACTGGAGTGGGGTACAAGTAAAAAATACAGCCCCCCCCCGACCTAACATGCATTTAACCCTTGCACTGTGGTGGGGCCCCACTGCAAGGGTTGGGCTTTAAAGCAGTATTAAACCCCAAACTAAAAATATAATATATTGCAGCATAACAGTCATTAGTTGTAGTGGCTGCATTAGTTTTCTTTTTACCTTCTGTTTTCCCCTGGTGATCTAGCCAGCAACACACCTCCTGTATTAGGGTGTCTACACTCTGGAAAAAGGAGCAACAGAGACACTTTTGGGCGGCAAAATTGTTAGTCTGGGGGGAGGGGAGTGTTACATGCATTAGCATATTTAGATACACTAACAAACGGAAGCCAAACTGCAACTAACACTTACAATTAAACTGTTTTGTTTTTGTTTTTTTGTTTTTTTTTTGGGGGGGGTAAAGAATTTTCATAAATTACTGAAAAGCTGATCATTTTAAGCACCCCTGCCAGTGTTAAATGGTTTGTCTCAATCCTCGACCTGCTACAGTTGGAGGGTTGCTTGTTCTGTTGAAAAATAACAGACTTACTGGCTGGCTCACCAGGTGAAAAAAAAGGAAAAAAAGCCTAAAAAATAAAACTAATGCAGCCATCACATCTAAGAATTAGTAAGCTGTAATATAATAAATGTTTGAGTTTAGGTTTAATACCTCTTTAACGCTCACCTCCAGGCTAAATGCAAAAGGTAGATATAGATCTAGGAGTTGTGTTTCTCGGTCAAAGGATATTGAATTCTGCCCAGCAAGTCCTGAGAGTTACAGTGGGGCAAAAAAGTATTTAGTCAGCCACCAATTGTGCAAGTTCTCCCACTTAAAAAGATGAGAGGCCTGTAATTGGCATCATAGGTAGACCTCAACTATGTGAGACAAAATGAGAAAAAAAAATCCAGACAATCACATTGGCTGATTTGGAAAGAATTTATTTGCAAATTATGGTGGAAAATAAGTATTTGGTCACCTACAAACAAGCAAGATTTCTGGCTCTCACAGACCTGTACCTTCTTCTTTAAGAGGCTCCTCTGTCCTGCACTGATTGCCTGTATCAATGGCACCTGTTTGAACTTGTTATCAGTATAAAAGACACCTGTCCACAACCTCAAACAGTCACACTCCAGGTTGGGGACATCTCTTTTCTCTAATGCAGTTAAAGTGTTAAAAAACACAGGAGTCTGCATTCTCTATATCTGGTCTCCCACAGTACACAGAACATGGATGTGACATTATTTTAGTAAATATAAACTGCTACATACCTTTTCTCATCAGCAATTTAAGCAGTCTTGTGGCTTCTATCAGTGTTCAGCAGAGCACTGGTTAAAGCTTGTAGGAGGAGTTTTCTCTAGGAAGATGAGGAACCCCTGACCTCTGTCTGGACAGTGCTGATTGGCCCTGTGCTGATCACATGCACTCTCCCAAGAAAGAAAAAAAAAAAAACTCTCCAAATTGAGCATGTGCTGTGTCTCCACATGATATGTCTTATCAGGAGATAAGAGGGGAGCACTGGAAGAAGGGAAGGATCAGAAAAGTCAGGATCAAACAGCCTTTTTGCACAATGTAGAGGATTAACCTTTTAGATTCCATAGCAAAAAAACAAGCATGCTTTACTGCATGTACAGACTGATTTTACTGTTGTGGGTTACTGTCGTGGTTTAGTAACACTTTAAACCCATGAAAAACTATCATTACATGCTATATAACAGAGTATGCATACATAGGGGACCTTCTCCCCTATGTGATGAAAAAAAAAATAAATAAAAAGTTTGTTTTTTTTTAAATGAAAGTTACATCCGTGCACATACCATCCCCCCCCCAAAAAAAATTGAGGCCCCCCCACCCCCACATATATGCATATACAAACATAAAAAGCAAACACTAGGGTGTCTACACATGTAAAACATTGATTGCCGTACACATGTCACATATCGCCTCGCATGCCAGAATGAGAGCAATAATTCTAGCACCAGACCTCCTCCATAATGCTACACTGATGACCTATAAGGAGCTTTAAAAGTGTCGACCTATAGAAAATATAGGGAACTGAAGTTCATTGCCATTTCATAAGAACACACAAATTTAAGGATTGATAAGTTGGATATCTATTTACTCGGTGCAACCTCAGCTTTTATATTTTGCAAAAAAATATTATTATACAGGATAGGGTAATTTATTGCTTTTTTTTGTGCCATATCATGCGACATAAAAAATTTAAACTAACACTATTTTATTCTCTAGGGTCTTTGCTTTCCGAAAATATATCATGTTTGGGGGTTTTATGTAATCTTCAGGCCTAAAATGATTTTTTGAATTCTGGGGTTGGTCTGGGGTGGGGTTGGTCTGCTCCTGTCACCGCAGAGCACCTTCCGAGTCCTCCCAAACCCCCCCTCCCTATCCTCCTCCTTCGAGGCCCACTGCGTCCGACTATTCTCCCCAACCCCCCTGAAGATTGCTGTGATATATCGGCCTCCTGGATCCATACCCCGCTTCCTGGATGACTTCTCCTCCTGGCTACCCTTCTTCCTCTCCTCTGAGCTACCCACCATCATCTTTGGGGATTTCAACATCCCTGTCAACCTCGACAACCCGGACACATCCCGTCTCCTCCACTTAACCTCCTCCTTTGCACTTGCACAATGCATACAATCCACCACCCACTCCGACGGTAATATCCTTGATCTCGTCTTCTCCAACCGCTGCGCTCCCCACAACCTCACTAACACCCCCTTCCCTCTCTCTGACCACAACCTGATCACCTTCTCTATCTCCTCGTCCTCCAACGCCTACCCCTCCAAATGTCACACTACTACCAGCCGTAACCTCCGCAACCTTAACCCTGCCTCCCTCCACTCTGCAGCTGATCAACTCCACGACCGCATCCTCCCCCTGTCCTGCCCTGACTTGGCTATGACTGCCTACAACAACGCGCTGTCAACAGCCCTTGACTCACTAGTGCCTTTAACCACACGCAACATCAGACCCGACCGCTCCAGCCCTGGCAGACTGATCACACCAAAACCCTCAAACGACACAGTGGTGCCCTGGAGCGACTATGGCGCAAAACCAAATCCCAACAAGCCTTCACCCGCTACAAATCTTCCTTCCACACCTACACCTCCTCCCTCCATGCTGCCAAACAGGCCTACTTCTTGACCCTCATCAAGGCCCTCTCCTCCAATCCTCGCCGACTCTTCTCCGCCTTCAACTCTCTACTCTCTTCACCTCCACCCAGCACCTCACTCACTGCCCTTGAGATTGCCAATCACTTCAAAAACAAGATTGACACAATTCGCAAGGACATTGCCGCAACTCACACACCCTCTCAACCCGTCCCCTCTCACACAGCTACCCCCTTATCCCCCCTCCCCCTCGACATAACCCGCAGGGACTTCGTCGCTGCTCAAACTCTCTCCAACCCCCTTCACCCAGCTACCCCCTCATCACCCCTCTCCCACGGCCCCACCACTGCTCTGACCTCCTCTTCCACCCCACCCTACATTCCTCATACTGAAGCTCCCCCAACACTCCGCACCTTTGACCTTACTACCATCGAGGAAGTCTCCAAGATCCTCTTTGATGCCCGCCTCACCACCTGCCCCCTCGACCCTATCCCCTCACAACTCCTACGACCTCCTTCCCCCTCCATCCTACGCTCCCTCACCCACATCTTCAATCTCTCCCTCTCCTCCGGCACTTTCCCCTCCCCTCTGAAACATGCACACATCACCCCCATACTTAAAAAGCCCTCCCTGGACCCCAATGACCCGAACAAACTCAGACCCATCTCCCTGCTCCCATTTACATCTAAACTCCTCGAGCGCCTAGTCTACACCCGCCTATGCTCTCACCTCAACGACAACAACCTCCTCGATCCCTACAGTCCGGCTTCCGTCCCCTACACTCCACCGAAACTGCCTTACTCAAACTCTCCAACGACCTGCTAACCGCCAAAGCTAATGGCCACTATTCAGTGCTCCTACTCCTTGACCTCTCTGCGGCCTTCGACACAGTCGACCACCCCCTCCTCCTCAAAATACTACACTCCCTCGGCCTCAGAGATTCTGCTCTCTCCTGGCTCTCATCCTACCTGTCACAACGCTCCTTCAGCGTTACCTATAATGCTACCACCTCCCCATCACTCCCCCTCTCTGTTGGGGTCCCTCAATGCTCTGTCCTCGGGCCCTTTCTCTTCTCCATCTATACCTCCTCCCTTGGCCAACTCATACACTCTCACAGCTTCAACTACCACCTCTATGCCGACGACACACAAATCTATCTCTCAACCCCCCACCTCACCCCCTTGGTCTCAGCCCGAATTACACACCTACTGAGCGACATATCAGACTGGATGTCACTCCACTTCCTTAAATTGAACCTCTCCAAAACCGAGTTTCTTGTCTTCCCCCCAGCCCGGACACCACCCCCCATTGACTTCTCCGTCACATCCAACAACGCTACCATCAAACCCGCCCTGCAGGCCAGAGTACTTGGTGTAATTCTGGACTCCAACCTATCCTTTCAACCCCAAGTCCAATCTTTAACAAACTCGTGCAGACTCCACCTCCGCAACATCGCCAAAATACGCACGTTCCTAACCCCAGAAACCACTAAACAGCTCATCCACTCCCTCATCATATCACGACTCGACTACTGCAACTCCCTCCTCATTGGCCTGCCTCGCCACTGGCTATCCCCGCTTCAGTCGATCCTGAATACGGCTGCCAGACTCATTTACCTTTCCAACCGCTCTGTCTCCGCCACCCCCCTCTGCCAATCCCTCCACTGGCTTCCGATTGCGCAACGGATCAAATTCAAAATCCTAACGCTGATGTACAAAGCTGTCCACCATACTGCCCCGAACTACATCACTGACCTAATATCCAAGTACTGCCCAGCACGCACACTCCGCTCCTCACAAGACCTCCTTCTCTCTAGTTCCCTGGTCTCCTCCTCCCATGCCCGCCTCCAGGACTTCTCCAGGGTGTCACCCATCCTCTGGAACTCCCTGCCCCAACCCATCAGATTATCACCTACTCTCCTCTCCTTTAGGTGCACCCTGAAAACCCATCTCTTCAGGGAAGCCTACCCCACCCCCTGCTAACCTGCCGACCTCCTCCACTCTTCCTACCACTCCATCCTCCACAGCTATCTCCTCCTGTACCACTATCCCCTCCCTCCTAGATTGTAAGCTCGAAAGAGCAGGGCCCTCAATCCCTCATGTTTTGCATTGTATTGGTATTGTTCTGTCACATGTTCTGTCCCCCTTTGTAATGTACAGCACTGAGCGAACTATTGGCGCTTTATAAATACTGTATAATAATAATAATAATAATTTTTTAATCTTGTGAAAAAAATGTAAGAACAGCTCTGGCAGCGAATAGGATAAAGGATAAGCCCTGACCTGCCCTTTCCTGATATATTAAATGTTTAAGTCGCCGTAAGCCCCTTTTGTTTTTAAAAGCCCCAGACATTCCTAACAGAACCTCAAATTTAAATATGGTTTGGTTAAAATATATTTATTTTTTTATCTGAACAAGTAGATTGTTATGAGGTACAAGTAGACTGGGGCACCAATTTAGTCCCTGGACTAGTTTTTTTTTTTTAAATTTCCACACTCCTGTATATATAATTTTGGTATGGAACATAAGGAACGTTCCCTTGTGTTTAAACAAGGACATTGTTTATATAAGTAGCTTGTATACCATAAAATACCCTTGTGTACTACAATGACCAGCTCGTATCCATTATTCACCAATAGATGTTTCATTTTCACCTACATGTACAGAATGGGAATCCCAGTTTACACATGATTATAGTATACAATCAGATGCTCACGTCACCCCCCCCCCCCCCCATATAGGAAAAAAATACCAATTAGCACTATTTTATATTAGAAAATGTAAATTTTAACTTTGTACACCATATGATGGTTCTGTGTGTACCCTCTTCCCTTCACCCGCAGTATGAGATGGCCCCTTCACATTGCATGACATGCCCACTTTGTACCCCCTTGTATAACATGAGATGCCAATCTTGTATGTCCTTGCAAAACACGAGAAGCCCTGTTTGCACCCATCATGGTATGAAATGCCCAGGTTTACCTCCTTGCATAGCATGATATGCCCAGTTTGCATTCCTTTGTACAGTATGTAGATACCCAGTTTGTACCCCTTGAATGTTATAAAATGCCCAGTTTGTATCTCATGATTGTCATGAGATGCCCACTTTGCACTATCGTGTATAACATAAGATTTGTGTTCCCTGATTGACATAAGAGGCCCAATTCGTACTCCCCTGCATGGCATAAGATTCCCAGTTTGTACCCATTTACAGAACATAACTTGCCCAGTTTGAACCCTCTTTCATGACATGAGGTGCCCAGTTTGCACCTCTTGTTTAGTATAGTATGAGAATGCCTGGTTTGTAGTACTCCCTTGTATGACTTGAGGTGCCCAGCTGTTACCTCCTGCTGTAGCATACGCTGCCCAGTTTTCACCCCTTTACATAGCATGAAATGCCCAGTTTGTACCACTGTGTATAACATGAGATGCCTCATTTGTACCCCTTCTATAGTACGAGATGCCCAGTTTTTACCCTCTTGCATAGGATGAGATTCCCCGTTTGTACCACACTGTATAAGAGGAAATGCCCAGTTTGTACCCCTTGTATAGTATGAGATGCCCAGTTTGTCCCCCTTTGCATAGTATTATGTGCCAGTTTCCCCCCCCCCTGTATAGTATGATGTGCCCAGTTTTTAACTGCCCCCCCTTGTATAGTATGAGATGCCCAGTTTATCCCCCTTTGCATAGTATTATGTGCCCAGTTTCCCCCCCCTGTATAGTATGATGTGCCCAGTTTTTAACTGCCCCCCCCCCCCTTGTATAGTATGAGATGCCCAGTTTCTCCTCTCTTGTATGGTATGATGTGTCCAGTTTTTTCCCTTATATAATATGAGATGCCAGTTTGTCCCCTCTTGTATAGTATGATGTGCCCAGTTTTTACACCCCCCCCCCTGTATAGCATAAGATGCCCAGTTTGCCTCCCCCTCCCCTGTATAGCATTATGTGCCGTTTGTCCCCCTTGTATAGTATGAGGTGCCCAGTCTGCCCTCCCCCCCTTGTTCAGTATGTAGTGGCCAGTTTTTCCCCCCTTGTACAGTATGAGGTGCCCAATTTGTCCCCACTTGTATAGTCTGATGTGCCCAGTTTGTCTCCCCTTACATAGTACAATGTGCCCAGTTTGTCCCCCCTTGTATAGTCTGATGCGCCCAGTTTATCCCCCTTGTATAATCAGATATGCCCAGTTTGTCCCCCTTGCATAGTCTGATGTTCCCAGTGTGCCCCCCCTTGTACAGCCTGATGTGCCCAGTGTGTCCCCCCTTGTAAAGCCTGATGTGCCCAGTGTGTCCCCCCTTGTATAGTCTAATGTGCCCAGTGTGTCCCCCCTTGTATAGTCTGATGTGTCCAGTTTGTCCCATGTATGGTATGATGATGTTCCCAGTTTGTTTCCCCCACATGTATAGTCTGATATGCCCAGTGTGCTCCCCCCCATATAGCGTGATGTGCCAAGTTTGTCCCCCTCATGTCCAGTGTGATGTGCCAAGTCCCCCCCCCGTATAGTGTGATGTGCCACGTTTGTCCCCCCCATGTCTAGTGTGATGTGCCAAGTTTGTCCCCCCATGTCTAGTGTGGTGTGCCAAGTTTGTCCTCCCCATGTCTAGTGTGATGTGTCAAGTTTGCCCCCCCCCCCATGTCTAGTGTGATGTGTCAAGTTTGCCCCCCCCATGTCTAGTGTGATGTGCCCAGTTTGCCCCCCCCCCTTGTATAGTGTGATGTGTCCAGTTTGCCCCCCCCATGTCTAGTGTGATGTGCCAAGTTTGCCCCCCATGTCTAGTGTGATGTGCCCAGTTTTCCCCCCCTTGTATAGTGTGTTGTGCCAAGTTTGCCCCCCCTCATTTCTAGTGTGATGTGGCCAGTTTGCCCCCCCGTATATAGTGTGATGTGCCCAATTTACCCCCCCCATGTCTAGTGTGATGTTCCCAGTTTATCCCACCCCCCATGTCTAGTGTGATGTGCCCAGTTTGCCCCCCCTTGTCTAGTGTGATGTGCCCAGTTTGCCCCCCCCTTGTACAGTGTGATGTTCCCAGTTTGCCCCCCCTTGTATAGTGTGATGTGCTCAGTTGGCCCTCCCTTGTATAGTGTGATGTGCCCAGTTTGCCCCCCCTTGTATAGTGTGATGTGCCCAGTTTGCCCCCCCCCCCGTCTAGTATGATGTGCCCAGTTTGCCCCCCCCCCCTTGTATAGTGTGATGTGCCCAGTTTGCCCCCCCTTGTATAGTGTGATGTGCCCAGTTTGCCCTGCCTTGCATAGTGTTATGTGCCCAGTTTGCCCCCCCTCTTGTATAGTGTGATGTGCCCAGTTTGCCCCCCCCCTTGTATAGTGTGATGTGCCCAGTTGGCCCCCCCTTGTATAGTGTGATGTGCCCAGTTGGCCCCCCCCCCTTATACAGTGTGATGTGCCCAGTTTGACCCCCCCCCCCCCTTGTATAGTGTGATGTGCTCAGTTTGCCCCCCCCCCCCTTGTATAGTGTGATGTGCCCAGTTTGCCCCTTTTGTATAGTGTGATGTGCCCAGTTTGTCCCCCCTTGTATAGTGTGATGTGCCCAGTTGGCCCCCCCTTGTATAGTGTGATGTGCCCAGTTGGCCCCCCCTTGTATAGTGTGATGTGCCCAGTTTGACCCCCCCCCCTGTATAGTGTGATGTGCCCAGTTTGACCCCCCTTGTATAGTGTGATGTGCCCAGTTTGCCCCCCCCCCCCCCTTGTATAGTGTGATGTGCCCAGTTGGCCCCCCCCTTGTATAGTGTGATGTGCCCAGTTGCCCCCCCCCCCCCTTGTATAGTGTGATGTGCCCAGTTGCCCCCCCCCTGTATAGTGTGATGTGCCCAGTTTGCCCCCCCTTGTATAGTGTGATGTGCCCAGTTTGCCCCCCCTTGTATAGTGTGATGTGCCCAGTTTGCCCCCCCCCCCTTGTATAGTGTGATGTGCCCAGTTGGCCCCCCCTTGTATAGTGTGATGTGCCCAGTTGGCCCCCCCTTGTATAGTGTGATGTGCCCACTTGGCCCCCCCCCCCTTGTATAGTGTGATGTGCCCAGTTGGCCCCCCCTTGTATAGTGTGATGTGCCCAGTTTGCCCCCCTTGTATAGTGTGATGTGCCCAGTTTGCCCCCCCCCTTGTATAGTGTGATGTGCCCAGTTTGCCCCCCCCCCCCTTGTATAGTGTGATGTGCCAGGCTTGCCCCCCCCCCTTGTATAGTGTGATGTGCCCAGTTGGCCCCCCCTTGTATAGTGTGATGTGCCCAGTTTGCCCCCCCCCCCTTGTATAGTGTGATGTGCCCAGTTTGCCCCCCCCCCCCTTGTATTGTATAGTGTGATGTGCCAGGTTTGCCCCCCCCCTTGTATAGTGTGATGTGCCCAGTTGGCCCCCCCTTGTATAGTGTGATGTGCCCAGTTGGCCCCCCCCCCCCTTGTATAGTGTGATGTGCCCAGTTTGCCCCCCCCCCCTTGTATAGTGTGATGTGCCCAGTTGGCCCCCCTTGTATAGTGTGATGTGCCCAGTTTGCCCCCCCCCCCTTGTATAGTGTGATGTGCCCAGTTTGCCCCCCCCCCCTTGTACAGTGTGATGTGCCCAGTTTGCCCCCCCCTTGTATAGTGTGATGTGCCCAGTTTGCCCCCCCCCCCCTTGTATAGTGTGATGTGCCAGGCTTGCCCCCCCCCCCTTGTATAGTGTGATGTGCCCAGTTGGCCCCCCCTTGTATAGTGTGATGTGCCCAGTTTGCCCCCCCCCCCTTGTATAGTGTGATGTGCCCAGTTTGCCCCCCCCCCCCTTGTATAGTGTGATGTGCCAGGTTTGCCCCCCCCTTGTATAGTGTGATGTGCCCAGTTGGCCCCCCCTTGTATAGTGTGATGTGCCCAGTTGGCCCCCCTTGTATAGTGTGATGTGCCCAGTTTGCCCCCCCCCCCTTGTATAGTGTGATGTGCCCAGTTTGCCCCCCCCCCTTGTATAGTGTGATGTGCCCAGTTGGCCCCCCTTGTATAGTGTGATGTGCTCAGTTTGCCCCCCCCCCCCTTGTATAGTGTGATGTGCCCAGTTTGCCCCCCCCCCCCCCCCTTGTACAGTGTGATGTGCCCAGTTTGCCCCCCCCCCCTGTATAGTGTGATGTGCCCCGTGTGTGCTCCATGCTGTGTCAGTGTGCCCTCGGTATACAGGGTGTATGCCCTCCGTCGTACCTCCACGTCCAGCCTGTGCCTGAGGACGAGGGCAGCACACAGGTAGCCGCTCCTGCCCACGAACAGTTCGTCGGATCCACACTCCAGGAAGCCGAGCGGCATACACAAGTCCCCCAGCTCTCGGAAGCGCTCCAGCGGCTTGGTGTAGTCCGCCCGTCCCGCCGCCTTGTAGATCATAGCGGCCACAGCATAGACCCCCGCACCGCCCAGCAGGAAGGACGCCCGGGTCTCCCGGTCCTGCTCCCGGTCATAGTGCAGCACGCAGGTGTCGATGATGGAGCCGGCTCGGCGGAGGTAGGTGTCCCTGTGAGCGCTGAACACAGGGCACTGCGACACGTGGTACAGCATGTATGCCACCCCGGCCAGACCCCCGTACAGCCCCCCCTCCTGGCCGCCCTGGGCAGGCAACTTCTGGAGGATGCTGTCTATGGTCCTGAGGACAGCCCCGACATCGCTGCCCTGGCCGGACACCAGGCTGCCCTTGTAGTCGGAGAAGCGGTTGGGGAAGCAGCGCTTGTTCTCCATCGGATGAGGACGGGGGTCCTGCATGGAGCAATGGTGGCCTCTGATGGATCCTGGACGGGGGGCAGTCAGGTACTGGGGACACAATCACAGATGACAGCCGGCTGCCTGCTGGAGAGTAATGGAGCTGTCAGAGCCTGGAAAACATTGGACATGCTGGAGCAGGGAGGAGAGCATACATATGCAGGAGGGGGAGGAGCCTATTAGCACACTGCCAATCAGACATCAGCAATACACTGGACTGCTCACACCTCCCACTCACTACATCGTGTCTATGGACTCTACAGTCTGCTCTTCATCACATGGATAGAACTCTGATCTGCAGAGACAGGATGAGCCTCCATATCACAGCATGAGATGTTCTGGGAACAGACAATCTACAGTCCTTTGGATTAGTTTAATCATTTGTGAAGGGGATTCTGAAGCTGACCAGGTACATTCAGAAGACCCTTTGTTACTTAACCACTTGTCCTCCTGACGATTTACCTCCTTTCCTGACCAGGCCATTTTTTGCGTTACGGCGCTGCGTTACTTTAATTGACAATTGTGCGGTCATTCAACGCTGCACCCAAATTAAATGTACATTCTTTTTTTCCCACAAATTCAGCTTTCTTTCGGTGGCATTTGATCGCCTGTGCGGTTTTTATTTTTTGCGCTATAAAAAAAAGACCGACAATTTTGGAAAAAAATACAATATTTTTGACATTTTGCTTTTAACCTTCCTGGCGGTAATCCTGAGTGTGACTCGGGGGTTAATTTCAGTACCAGAAGCGGTGACCCCGAGCAACACTCGGGATTACACTGCAACGATCTCTCGAGCCTTACCTTGTCCCACGAACCCGCAAGGTCCCCCTGCTGTGTCTCCCAGCCATGTCCGTCAGCAAATGCCGGCATCTGTCTTCCGAGTTCCGTTCCCTGCGAGTGTCAGGACATACAGGGGGCAGAACCGGCGGGAGATTCAAATTTGACATACACACACACAATACACTGTAATCTCTTAGTAATACATTACTGTATCAAACCATTTCATCTAAATTTTGTCCCTAGTGCTTTGTCCTGTGCCCTTCCTGCACTTTTACCGCTCTTTCTGCCTAGAAGCTGAGAAACATCCATGGCATCCAAAAAAAATCCCTTTATGTCAAAATCGGTTTTAGACCAGCTAGAGAACAGCGATAGTAAATCAGAACCACTTGCAGAATTGAGTGATAATGATTCGTGGAGAAATTCCTCATCAGACACTGAAAACGATTCTGCGACTTTGCTCAGTGATGTGCGAACTTGGCGCTATATTTCAAATTTCAGTGTTTTGGTTTGATTATATTATTGAATTAAATTTATTATTATTATATTATTTTTTCTAATTATTTATTATATCATAATTTATGATTTCATGTTTCAAACTTTATCATACCCGGGATGTTTACCAGACTCTTGTTTGGACAGATTTCAGTGAGTTATTCTTAAGAATTACAGGCCTAGAATATAAAACAACAAATTTCCATGAAAAACAATGTACTGCTTTGACATTCAAAAATATTGATTATTTAGACTGCCAGGGAGGATAATCACTTGCCCTCCTGAGGATTTACCCTCCTTCCTGACCAGGCCTCTTTTTGCTATACAGCTCTGCACTATTTCAACTGGTAATTGCGCAGTCATGCAATGCTGCACCCAAATTAAATTTACGTCCTTCTTTCACATGAATTGTACTTTCTTTCGGTGGTATTTGATCACCTGTGCATTTTTTGCACTATGAAAAAAAAAGCGACAATTTTGAGAAAGAAAAACAATATTTTTGACTTTTGCTAATAAACATGTCCAGTAAAAAAATTAAAAAAAATAAATTTCATCATAAATTTAAGCCAAAATGTATTCTGCTACATGTCTTTGCTAAAAAAAATCCCAGTACGTGTAAATTAAATGGTTTACATGAAAGTTATAACATCTACAAATGGTGGTATATATACTGGAATTTTTCTTTTTTTGTTACTTTTAATGGCGGTGATCAGCGACTTATAGCGGGACTGCGGCGGGTATTCTGACACTGGGGGGAACTGACTTGATGTCACTGACATCCCCAGTGGCACCAATAAAGTGTTGAGAGATTTCATTTATCACTGACAGGGGTGCTTACAATGATCAGCTTTTATTTATCCACGTAAGACCGTGATCTCTATTGCTGTAACTCTGTGTTTCTCAACCTTTTTTCAGTCACGGCACTATTTAAAATTATGGACAATTTTTAGGTACCCCATTCTAAAATACAAAACAACTAAACTAATAGTTTTACACATTGCAGCAGAATCCACACGCACAAGACATCCAACATTAGAGGTGATTTATGCTTTCAAACCAAATACACTTTTGCACACTGGTGCTGACTAGTATTCTTGCATTTCTTCTTCATTTTCTCTCCATCATGCAACTAATGTCACCCCAGTGCTGACAGAAAGGGGCGGGGAGGGGGGGGGGATAAAAAAGAATGTTGTGCAGGTGCCTGATGTCCTCCTTATCAACCAATGTCAGTGGTTGTTAGGATGCTGGCGGCTGCCCAGCACAGTGCCCGAGGTTGTAATGTTTCACGATGAAAACCTGTGGCTTTAAAAAAAAAAAAAAGCAGTCTTGATCCACTCACTGGCTTGTAAACAGTTTTGGGGCAGGTTTTAGGCATTTTGCCAAGGCACCCTTGAAGAACCCAGAAGGCACCCCAGGGCCCAGGGTGCCTAGGAACCCTGAATGAAAAAGGCTGCTGTAATTGCTTGTTTAACTGCAGTGTGAGCTGAAGTGTGGCTGTGTGTTAGTGTATTGAAACCTGCTAATACATCTAACACCCTTTTCCCCCAGACTAACAATGCTACTGTCTGCTGTGCCCCCTGTGCTCCTTAATCCGGAGTGTAGGCACTCTAATACAGGAGGTGTGTTACTGGCCAGATCACCAGGTGAAAAGAGAGGGAAACAAAAGTCTAAAAAAAAAAGAAAACTGATGCAGCCACTACATCTAATGATTGTAAGCTGCAATATATTATATTTATGGTTTGGGGTTTAATACCACTTTAATTTCAATGGACTTGTCCTTTTTCAACCTACCCTGAGTAACTATGATTAGCAAAGCCAAGAGCAGTCTGTCCTTTCCTCCCTTATAACTCTCTTTACATCACAGTCAAATGTACATATATAAGGGAATGCCAACATAGACAGATACCTTCATGTGACCAGATCATGCCTGGATAATCAACACACTTACCATATATATGGACACAAGTACTATATATCCAAAAAATAATAACAGCTGGTTTTCCTTTCTGCTACAATGCATACAAATAAATAATTTAAAAAGATAATAATAACGATAATCAATAAATGTTTCATTACGGTTGGTTTCTGTGTGTTACTACATTTTGCACAAGTTAAATCTGCTTCATTGAAGATGAACTCTGGATAAAGTGAAATGAAAAGAGATCCATAGAGCTGGAATAGCTTGCTTGTTGAATAGTTCCTTTTTTCATCTAGACAATGATGTATGAAACAGAGAAACATGAGAGACCCTACTGCCTTCATAATGAATATATATACACTGCTCAAAAAATGAAAGCAACGCTTTTTAATCAGAGTATAGCATCAAGTCAATTAAACTCCTGGGATATTGATCTGGTCAGTTAAGTAGCAGAGGGGGTTGTTAATCAGTTTCAGCTGCTTTGGTGTTCATGAAATTAACAACAGGTGCACTAGATGGGCAACAATAAGATGACTCCCAAAACAGGAATGGTTTTACAGGTGGAGGCCACTGACATTTATTTCCATATTAACCTTTTCTGACTGTTTTTCACTAGTTATGCATTTGGCTAGGGGCAGTGTCACTAATGGTAGCCTACAGAGGTTGCACAGGCAGTCCAACTCCTCCAGGATGACACATCAATACATGCCATTGCCAGAAGGTCTCGAGCATGGAGGAGATTCCAGGAGACAGGCAATTACTCTAGGAGAGCTGGATAGGGCCGTAGAAGGTCGTTAACCCTTCAGCAGGACCGGTATCTGCTCCTTTTTGCAAGGAAGAACAGGATGAGCACTGCCAGAGCCCTACAAAATGACCTCCAGCAGGCCACTGGTGTGAATGTCTGTGACCAAACAATCAGAAACAGACTTCATAAGAGTGGCCTCAGGGCCCGACATCCTTTAATGGGCCCTGTGCTCACTGCCCAGCACCATAGAGCTTGATTGGCATTTGCCATTGAACACCAGAATTGGCAGGTCCGCCACTGGTGCCCTATGCTTTTCACAGATGAGAGCAAGTTCATCCTGAGCACATGTGACAGACGTGACAGGGTCTGGAGAAGCCGAGGAGAATGCTATGCTGCCTGTAACATCGTTCAGCATGACCCTTTTGGTGGTGGGTCAGTGATGGCCTGGGGAGGCATATCCATGGAGGGATGTACAGACCTCTAAAAGCTAGACAGACAATGGCACCCTGACTACCATTAGGATGAAATTCTTGGACCCATTGTCAGACCCTACGCTGGTGCAGTGGGTCCTGGGATCATCCTGGTGCACGACAATGCCCGGTCTCATGTGGGGAGAGTATGCAGGCAGTTCCTGGAGGATGAAGGAATGGGTACCATTGAATGTCCCCCACGCTCGCCTGACCTAGAACACCTGTGGAATATCATGTTTCGGTCCATCCGACGCCACCACGTTGCACCTCAGACTGTCTAGAAGCTCAGTGATGCCCTGGTCCAGATATGGAAGGAAATACCCCAGGACACCATCCCCTGTCTCATTAGGAGCATGCCCTGACATTGTCAGGAATGCATACAAGCACGTGGGGGCTATACAAACTACTGAGTACCATTTTGAGTTGCTGCAAACAAATTTCAGAAAAATTAACTAGCCTACTGCATAAATTTTTCACTTTGATTTTCGGAGTGTCTTTGAATTCAGTCCTCTGTAGATTGATCATTTTCATTTCCATCAAATGATGGGGCATCCTTACGTTCCTAAGCATGCATCCAGCATGATATTTTTCCCCATCGAGATCTGATGTGTTTTCAAATGTGTTCCTTTAATTTTTTGAGCACTGTATATATATATATATATATATATATATATATTACCAAGCAAGATAAAAATGTAGACAAGTTTGTCTATTATCTCACAAAATAGCAGCAATCTTCTGTGCTATTCATCATAGGATTTGGAGTGAGTCTGCATAAAAATGTATTATATGCTTGTGGCTATTGTAGTACTATCTATATTAACACTAAAGTCTGGTAGTTATTTGTCCTTCAAAACCAAAACCTGCATATTGCATATCGTAACATGAACCTTATTGGCACCTTTCATAAAACTTTTTACAGTCATATTAGTTGGAAACTGTCTATTTTATGATTTTCAAAAGGTGATACAAATGAATCACAAGAATCTTTGTACACCATAGAGTTATCTGAGGATTCAGCAGTGGTACTAAATTGCATCTCTTGAATATATAATAGCATTATTAGGATTATTCAACAGCTCTCAAGATCCCCTAGGCTCTCTAGAGTGGGCTTCAACATGTAAAATATTGCAATACTAGTGGTTCCCTTACAATAAAATGTAATAGAAGGGTAGCCCAGCCAGTCTTTAAAGTACATGGTAAAGTCTGGGTCATACTAAACTGGGATGTACTATGCCAGCTGTCATCTATGAACCAACCAGGAAAGAAATATACAAACTATCAAGTATCTGCAGAATGAGCAGTGAAGATATAATCACTGGCCTCTTTATTAGGTACAACTTGCTAGTGCCAAGAAATTCTCCCCCGCGTCCTTACACCACCACCACCACAAGCCTGAACCGTTGATACACGGCAGGATGGATCCATGCTTTCATGTTGTTTACACCAAATTCTGACCCTACCATCCGAATGTCACATCAACCAGTCTGCCCATTCTCCTCTGACCTCTGACATCAACAAGGCATATTCATCCACACAACTGCTGCTCACTAGATATTTTTTATTTTTCAGACCATTCTCTGTAAACCCTAGAGATGGTTGTGTGTGAAAAACCCAGTAGATCAGCAGTTTTTGAAATACTCAGACCAGCCCGTCTGGCACCAGCAACCATGCCACGTTCAAAGTCACTTCAACCACCTCTCTTCCCCATTCTGATGCTTGGTTTGAACTTCAGCAAGTTGTCTTCACCACGTCTACATGCCTAAATGCATTGAGTTGCTGCCAAGTGATTGGCTGATTATGTATGTTGTATTTTGCTTCCATCCATGGCCAGATAGACAGTGTCAGTTCATGCTTAAGGCAGAATTCCGGGCAGAAATGCTATTACCAGCAAGCACTGGTGCTTTCATACCTTAATACCTAATGCTTCTTCTTTTTTTTCCCAGTGTGCCCTGTTTGAGAAATCCAGGTGCATTTTTGAATCGGCTTCTTTCCCTATAACATCCGTGTTGTAAGATCAGTGGCTGCTATGTATCTACAGTGTATCCTCCTGACCATTGGTCTTGTCTCTGCCCCGCTGTAGTTCTTTAGAACAGAGATGTAAGTGGATCCCTGCTTGCTGTAGTGGGAGGACTCTGGAGTCTGAAACTCCCAGTCTGAGCCTATCAGGATAGTGGCTGGTTATGTGGGCATGCAGCCCTCGGCACCAACTCCACCCTCTGCTTCCACTCCTCCCCGCCACAGGTTCGCTGCACATGATGCCTCTCATTTCCTACATTTCCCCTTGCATCATGGGAAATGTAGTCCTCTTCCCTGCTCGGAAGTGATGTGCAGCAAGAGAGAAGGTCCTCCTCCTGGCGCCAGGAAGAAGCACTCTTTTTCAAGGATGTCATGATGTTACGGAGACTGAAAGTGTTGGATTACAAGAAAAGTAAAACAACATGATTTAAACTGTGTTAGTGGTTTAACACAGCTTAGGGAGAGGGATATGAATTTGCAAAGTTATCTAGATCCTGGAGTTCAGCTTTAAGGGTACATCTTACAATCTCACTGTGCAATCAACTTTATATTTAGAAAGTCAATGTAATATCAAAACCTAATTTATCCAATCAGTTTGTATCAAAGGCTGGCCCTTGCACTATATAAGAGATGGTATCGAGACTAGTTTTGTAACAAGCCAACAGATGGCAACACAAGGCTGCATGCACATTCACAGTGAGCACTGACCTTCATAAGTCAGTGTGCCAAAAGACATTGTCCTGTGTACATCGGGAGATGTGTAACTGGTGCTATTCTGACCACGTGTTATCACATCTGCTATTTCATCATGGACAGCAAGGTAGAACAAATAGCAAACATGAAATTATGTGTAACTGGTGCTATTCTGACCACGTGTTACCACATCTGCTATTTCATCATGGACAGCAAGGTAGAACAAATAGCAAACATGAAATTATGTGTTAAACTTAGCAAATCTGCCATAGAGATGTTTGACATGATTCGGCAAGTTTACAGTGACACGCAATGAGTCGTTCAAAGTGTTTTGCATGGCACCCGTGCTTCAAAAGCAGAAGAACATCACTGGAAGACGATGAGAGATCAGGAAGACCTTCAACGAGCTTAACCCCTGAAATGCCCTCTTCCCGAAGTGAAGATCCAGCTCAAAGATTGTTGTTTTGACATCACTGCGGAAATCAAGCGATTTGCCCGGTTTCATGCAGAATTTCATGTTTGCTCTTTGTTCTAACTTGCTGTCCATGATGAAATAGCAGTTGTGGTGATGCACATGGTCAGAACAGAACCAGTTGTACAGCTCCCGGTGTACACAGGACAATGTCTTTTGGCACACTGACTTATGAAGGTTGGTGATCCCATGACTGTGCATGCAGGCCTGTGTTGCATCTGTTGGTGCATTACAAAACATTTTGACACCACCTAGTGTGCAATAAAATCTATACCTGGAAGAGCTTAAGTATTTGCAAAATGTTAATAATGAAAAAGCTGTAAAACAAAGCCACACTGACCTCTGTAGATGTAGGCACTGTCAAAGTTCTAAGCAGAAACACTGCAGGCATGCATTTCAATCTCCAAGCAGCTCAGCTCACCCTGCTCTTCCCTCCCAGATAATCTATTCTATGTTCATATGAAATTTCATTTTAGAGTTCACAAAGGATTGTAGCTCTGTTTACATGGCATGCTTGACAAACAATATACCAAAACTGAATGCATCATGCTTTTTTCCTTGGGGACCCACCAAAGCCTTCGGATGAACATAGGTGGATATTGTTCTTGCTGTCTTCACTATAGTTCTGCTGTATTGCAGCTCCAGAGCCCAATGTATAGCAAAACAACAAACGTGTCCCAATTATATGATGGAAAAATTGTGCTACTTAAATGTTTTAACACATCAACTCATGTACGTAGCTTCACTATTATTTTATATGATGCTAATCTACATCTGTTTGATGAGCTATCATTGCCCAGTTTTCAATGTATCAACAGACATTATATAGCCTATTTATGAAAAAACACATGAAAATGTCCCCAGAAAGGTGTGAAACTTAAAAGAAACTATTGGTGAAAATTTCTAAATGTGATTAATTAGAAAAGGTGTTCTTCATAACAAGTCATTCTAATGCATGGTATAGATTGGAAAGTAAACATGAATATTTCTGATTGCTCTGGGTAATGTCACTGTTTTCCCATTACAGTAGTTTTTATAAATGTCATCCACTGTCATATTTCTAAGACCACTAATCCATTTTGAAAGCTACTGAGTCTCTTCTGTCAGGGCAGCCCAGGGATTTATTAATAAAACCACGAAAAACCTTTTATATACAGCAAGGCCAGTAAATGATAAAAACAAGCATCCCAGTCTCTCAAAGGCAAAGTCAACAGATAAATCTGTACATATATATACTATGATTACACGGATGTGTCAAAGCGCCAGTGCAATCAATATATGTATAACTGATCTCTTTGCTAAGCACCTTTTGTTTTATATGTGGACAATAAAATCTATATTCCAGGCAGGAATCAATGAGCATTTAATATAAATTCAGCGCATTTTGCAATAAGTACAAATTTGAATCTTTATTATCTAAGATCTTATATAATGATGCTAGAATGCTGCATTCATTGCACAAAATGGGAATAAAGCTTTCTTGCTTCCTAGCAACATGCATACAGATTTAGTCCATCTACTACCTGCCCACATATTAAATGTATGATTACTGTTACCCAGAATCTGTTGAGCTACTAAAAACATCCTAACATACAGTTGCAAAAAAAGGTATGTGAACCCCTTGGGATTTCAAAGCGTTTTGCATGAATTGGGCATAAAATGTGCTCTGAACGTCATCTAAGTCACAACAATAGAAGAACACGGTCTGCTGAACATAATACTACACAAACATTAGATGTTGCCATGGTTTAATTGCACATAACATGTAAACATTCACAGTGCAGGGAGGAAAAAGTATGTGAACCTTTGGACTTAATAATCGGTTGACCCTCCTTTGGCAGCAATAACCTCAACCGAACGTTTCCTGTAGTTGCAGATCAGACCTGCACAACGATCTGGAGTAATTTTGGACCACTCCTCTTCACAAAACTGTTTCAGTGTAGCAATATTCTTGGGATGTTTGGTGTGAATTGCTCTCTTAAGGTCATGCCACAGCATTTCAATCGGGTTGAGGTCAGGACTCTGACTGGGCCACTCCAGAAGGCGTATTCTGTGCTGTTGCAGCCATTGTTTTGTTGAATTACTTGTCTGCTTTGGGTCATTGTCCTGTTGCATCACCCATCCTCTGCAGAGTTTCAGTTGGCGGACAGATGGTCATACGTTTTCCTGCAAAATGTCTTGATAAACTCTGGAATTAATTTTCCCATCAATGACAACAATCCGTCCAGGCCCTGAGGCAGCAAAGCAGCCCCAAACCATGACGCTCCCTCCGCCATGTTTTACAGTGGGGATGAGGTTTTGATGTTAGTGTGCTGTGCCTTTTTTTCTCCACACATAGTGTTGTGTGTTCTTCCCAAACAACTCAATCTTGGTTTCATCTGTCCACAGTATATTTTGCCAGTAGTGCTGTGGAACATCCAGGTGCTCTTTTGCAAACTTCAAACGTGCTGCAATATTCTTTTTGGACAGCAATGGCTTCCTCCGTGGTGTCCTCCCAAGTACTCCATTCTTGTTTAATGTTTTCCTTATTGTAGATGTGTCAACAAAAATGTTAGCATGTGCCAGAGATTTCTGTAGGTCTTTAGCTGACACTCTGGGATTCTTCTTTACCTCATGCAGCATTCTGCGCTGTGCTCTTGCAGTCATTTTTACAGGACGACCACACCTAGGGAGAGCAGCAACAGTGCTAAACTTTCTCCATTTGTAGACAGTCTGTCTTACCGTGGACACATGAACATCAAGGCTTTTGGAGATATTTTTGTAACCCTTTCCAGCTTCATGCAAGTCAACAATTCTTGATCGTAGGTCTTCTGAGAGCTCTTTTCTGCGAGGCATGGTTCACATCAGACAGTGCTTCTTGAAACCAGTAAACCCAAAACAGGTGTGTGTTTTTTAAGGGCAGGACAGCTGTCAGCAACACATCCAATATCATCACTCTGATTGGAGTCAAGGTTGGCTCACTCCTGGCTCCAATTAGCTCTGGGACAAGTCATTATGCTAGGGTCTCACATACTTTTTCCTCCCTGCACTGTGAATGTTTACATGTTATATGCAAGTAAATCATGGCAACATCTAATGTTTGTGTAGTATTATGTTCAGCAGACTGAGTTCTTCTATTGTTGTGACTTAGATGACGTTCAGAGCACATTTTATGCCCAATTCATGCAAAACTCCACGTAATCCCAAGGGGTTCACATACTTTTTCTTGCAACTGTATGTTCCTCAAGCCTGCCAGTGAGCTTAGACACACAGTTTTGTAAATATACTTTAGTCTAGGTGATGAACAATTAGGAAGTTTATTATTTTTCTTTTTAAAGCTTTTTTTCAAAAATAAATAAATGCTGGTCCTTTGTGTCTTTGTTTTCTCATTAATGCGTCCCTCCAATATTAAAGTGTACGTCAAGCTAAAACTGGTTTTAGTGGGTTTGGAAAGAATGGGAAAGGATTAAAAAGCCTGTGGTCAGTTTTCTATTTTATTCCTGCTAGATGCAGGAATAATTATGCTTTTCTTTAGTAGAGTAGGGGAAGGCTAGAACCCCTGTTAGATTTATATTTCTGTTTGTGTCCCTATTGACTGTTTTCTTTTACTTCCTAACTCATAAAAGATTGTCAAAAGGACAGAAAGTGAAAACTTGGCAGAGGTTTTAAAGTGGTTCTAACGTCAAAAGGTTTTTAACCTTAATGCATTCTCTGCATTAAGGTAAAAAATCTTTCAGTAGCAGCTCCCCCAGCCCCTCCCTTAAACACAGACCTAAGTCCAGTCCCAATCCAGCACTGTCCCTTTCTGATGCAGCTCTTCTCTCCTCTTCCTGTATTCACTTTTGGCTCCCACTGCTATCAGTCAAATCCAATAAGGAGAGAGCATGGGGCGGAGCCAAGCAGCACTGTGTGTGTCTATGAACACACACAGCCTGACTCTGGAGTGAGCACGCATGTATACCCCCACAGTACACAGCTTTTCATGGGTGCACATTTAGAAGTGGAGGAGTGGAGTGCGTCGGTGGGGGACCCCAGGAGAGGAGGTAAGGGGCCAGGTAAGTATAACATCGTATTTTATTTAAAAAAACAACCTTTAGTACTCTTTAATTCTTCCCCACTCTAAATCTAAAGTAAAAAAAAAAAAGTTTTGTGCTTGAAATATACAATAATGGCTAATAATGCTCCATTTCCAATAACTGGCTTCTGACCTCATAGGCTATGATAACATGCACCTTTGGCACCCCACAGGCATATCACTAAGGCTCCCTGCAAGATGGTAGAATTTGGTATCCATGAATCACTGCTGTGCTGCTGCCACTGTTGACCAAGGATGGTGGTCATTCAGATATACAGTATGTTCCTGTGTATCAATCTGCCCATCTTTGGATATGGCTATTAGGCCAAGCCTACACTTTACACAATTTATGTGGGGTATTAATGAGTATAGCGTGCACTGTAGTGTTGTTCATTTTGAATGGCATCCCGTGCACAAAGGCAGCACACTTTTCAGTTTTCCAGTTTAATTCCACTATAATGTGTTAGTGCCGGTTCACACTGCTGCAAATTCTATGTGGATCAGATGCGTTCAGAAAAGCGTAGATTCGCATGTAATGTCAAAAGCATTATTTCCAATGAGGCCTGTTCACATATATGTGGTGCGAAGTTTATGAGGTCGAAAAAAGGGTCCTGTGCAAGCTTAGTGCAGGTGTGGTGAAAATTTAATCTCTTGCTGTTCCCAGACCCCTCAGAAATAGCCTTCAATTCGCACATGTCACAGCAGAAATCTCACCGTGACACAGCACTGTGAAACCGCATCAGATTCGCACCGCATCAGTGTGAACCAGCATTTATTCTTTTTGACCTCATAGCTTTTGGCTTGAGTCTTGTTCAAACAATAAGTTATATATATTTTCCTGGAACTCCCACTTATATCCTTTCTTCCTCCCGTGTTTCAAGCAGCCTACACTAGCCTCCTGAAATCCCCAGAGCTTCTGAGAGCTAAATTACCCACAATTCTGGCCCCATTCTGTATGTGTTCATTCTTTATTTTATTATTTCTCCTGTTGTTTATGCTGAGTGAAATTCTAGGACTCTGTATGCATGGATGCTATGTACTAGTGCTTCTCTTGTTCTGTATGATTGGTGTAATCTGTTCCTATTTTGTATGTATGAATACTCGCCAGTACCACTGTCTTGTTCTGTATGATTGGTGTCTGTTCTAATTCTGCATGTAAGGGCAATGCAAAGTACTTCTTCTCCTAGGCCTCATGCATACAGGCATAAAAAATACTGTTTTTACAGCAATTTTTGTTTATGCAGTTCTATGTTAGTCTATGTAAAGATAAATGCAATCAGTCAGCGCTTCAAATGATAGCAGCTATAGCACGCAAGGCAACCAAAAAAATAAACCTCATAAATATATGTATAAGAAGTGCAGCGCTAAAAACAGCGAAGGCAGGAAATCCTGGCTCCTGGACGTTGTGGACTAGTGTCACATGGGATTTCCTGCCTTCACCTAAAACTTTATTGCTCCCGTACACCCTTCGCTGTGTCGTCGTGTACGCATGCGCTGTGTACAGCCCTCTTTTTGGCTGTCGTTTCCTCCTCACACCGTGCGCTGCCATCTTCACCGGGACGGAAGAGTCGGGGAGAGCGAAGTGTTGGCTTGACGTCGCCTGCGGGCCCCGGCCGAGCCGTGTCGGGCTGTTCCCAGACTCGGGCTGCTGCTGGCGACGTGGCCAATTCAACACAAATCACACAGGCATGGTCCACTGTTTTTCAACATCAGGAAACGCACGCACTGAGAAATTGCATGCAACCATCACTGGAGTGCATGTGAGAAGTGGCTGCAAAGAGGCTGCAGGAGATTAGATGCAGCAACAAATAAAACAAGAGCCCAAGCATCAGGAGTCTGTAACACATGATACCACCCTAAGGATGACGCACACCCTGATGTAGGCTGCCCAGTACCCTGTCCATTTCCTAGAGGGAGACAACGGTTTGGCTGCTCTACACCCAGAGGAAGGAGAGTCCGCTAAGACGGCCCAGATCGTCCATCCCATGAGAGGGACCTCTGGTTTATGTATCACATGCGTATTGAAAATAGGCATCTGGTGAGTGCGCATTTTCACTATTTGTCACCAGACCACAGGATCAGGAAGTCACTAGCAACTCCTGTTTAGATCACTCATCACGAACTATCACTATTTTTATTAATTTATTTATTTTTATTACTTTTAATTTTTTTAATTATGTTACTTTTATTATCCATATGATTTGGAGAACATACTGAGTATAAAAAATACCGTATAATAATAACATAATTTATTGGAGTATATACTTTTTAGCGCTGCACTATGTTAGCCTATGTGTTTAGGACAGTGCAGGGATTAGAGACAAACAAAACGCACCAAAACCATGCTCAGAGAGGAGCTTACAAGCATAAATGTATTCCAATGGCCAGAATAGATTAAGTGGTTTTAAAACCTAAACATTTTTTACTTATTCCCTACATTAAAGTTAAAAATGTTTAGACAGTAATATCCCCCCTACCCCCTCCCCCTTATTCTTACCTGGGTCCTCACTTGATCCAGTGCTGAGCCTGTCTGTAGAGGCTCTGTCTTCTCTCCCTGCTCCCACAGGCTTTGCTGAGGCAATGAGAGCCATTGCCTCCTAATGCTGTCAAATCCTGTGACATGGGGTGAGGCCAAGCCACGCTGTCTGTGCCTATGAACAACCTGCCCAAGTGCCTCAATAGCAAGCAGCTAGCTGTGGGGGCACTCGAAAGGGAGAAGAGAAAAATTGGGGCTTCATGCAAAACCATTACACAGAGCAGGTAAGTATAACATATAAAAACGGTAATCAAGCGCTGGGAAAAATAATATATAAGCTGCTAGCATAAAAGGCAACCTCAAAAACCCAATAAAAGAAACATAAATATATAAATATGCAGCACTAATAAATAAAATAATAAAAATTGCACTATATCATATTAAAACAACTGAGTCCATTATTAGTGGTACAATGAAGTGTTGTGTGCAAGCATTAATAAATCCGTAATAAAGGAAATCTGTGACTCTTGTGCTCGTGAAGATGGACAAACATTGCACTAACCAGATAGCGCAATTAATGCGCGTGGAGCAAATAAGACCTGCTCCTGGTACTCTGGACGTGTAATACCATGGGGATAGGTGTCATCAGCATGTATGCCACTAGGAGTCATCCATCTAGGTATACCCTCTAGTCTCCAAATATGCCAGTCACAGCCACCAGGAGCAGGATCACACACCAATCCAGGCCACAGAAAACCTTCAAAAACGGGCTCCCAAGGGAATGATGAGCCCAGAGAAAGCCTCCTATAGTGCAGTAGGTCTTTATTTCACAAAAATTCCAGCATAAACAGATTAAAAGAATTAACTTACATCCGGATCCAATATGGCCTCCAATAGTGCAGTAGGTCTTTATTTCACAAAAATTCCAGTATAAACAGATTAAAAGAACGAACTTACATCCGGATCCAATATGGCCGCCGGCTGTCATTCAGGATGGCCCTCTGAGGAAGTGTAAGGACATGAAACGCGTTAGGCAGTTGCCCCTGACTACTGTGCATACACCGCAAGGCCATCCTGAATGACAGCCGGCGGCCATATTGGGTCCGGATGTAAGTTCATTCTTTTAATCTGTTTATGCTGGAATGTTTGTGAAATAAAGACCTACTGCACTATTGGAGGCTTTCTCTGGGCTCATCATTCCCTTGGGAGCCCGTTTTTGAAGGTTTTCTGTGGCCTGGATTGGTGTGTGATCCTGCTCCTGGTGGCTGTGACTGGCATATTTGGAGACTAGAGGGTATACCTAGATGGATGACTCCTAGTGGCATACATGCTGATGACACCTATCCCCATGGTATTACACGTCCAGAGTACCAGGAGCAGGTCTTATTTGCTCCACGCGCATTAATTGCGCTATCTGGTTAGTGCAATGTTTGTCCATCTTCACGAGCACAAGAGTCACAGATTTCCTTTATTACGGATTTATTAATGCTTGCACACAACACTTCATTGTACCACTAATAATGGACTCAGTTGTTTTAATATGATATAGTGCAATTTTTATTATTTTATTTATTAGCGCTGCATATTTATATATTTAGGTAAGTATAACATGCCTGTTTTCTTTTTTTTTAAAGACTTTACAATCACTTTAAACTTAACCTCCCTTCATGACCAGAGCATTTTTTTTGCTATTCAGCACTGAGCTACTTTGACTGGCAATTGCGTGGTCATGCACCACTGTACCCAAATAAAATTTATAGAATTTCTGTTTTAGTTCCTTTTGGTTGTATTTGATTACAATACTTTTTTTTATATTTTTGCTATATAAACGAAAAAAAGACCAAAAATTTGGGAAAAAAACTATAGTTTCTACTTTCTGTTATAAAGCATATCAAATAAAAAAAAAATTAAAAATCAAGTTTCTTCACAAATGTATTCTACTACATGTCTTTGGTAAAAAAAAAATCCCAATTTTTTCTCAAGTGTATATTATTTGGTTGAGTGGAAGTTATAGCATCTACAAACTATGGCTGGAATTCATATACTGGAATTTGTGCAGCTATAATGCTATACTAGTAATGGCAGTGATCAGCGACTTATAGTGGGACTGTGATAGTATGACACGCAATCTGGCAAATTGTACTTCTTTAAAAAAATTACACATTATGCTTCAGACTGACTGACTAATCAGGGAACAAACCAATGTCTAAACTTGGCTTTATGGTCAACTGATGTTTTCATTTACAAGAACATAGCTAAAGAGCATGGTAAATGCATCTAATGAAGAGGTACATTTATAAAGCAGTGAAGGTGATATTCACCAAACATTCAATGGTGGTGAATCAGTCAGTGTTATTTAAAACACAACCACCAGGAAGATGCACATGCAGTAAATGTTTAGTAAATGTCACTGCTTTATAAATATGCCCCTAATTGTGGGTACTCTGGTACCGGTGCTCCAGTTTCCTCCCACTCTCCAAAGATATGCTGGTAGGTTAATTGGCTCCTGTCTAAATTGGCCCTGGTATATAAATGTATGAATGTGAGTTAGGGACCTTAGATTGTAAACTCCTTGAGGGTAGGGACTAATGTGAATGTACAATATATATGTAAAGCCCATAAATGTGCTCCTATTTGTGGGGCACACAGATACTAACCTAATTGATGCTCCAGTTTTATCCCACATTCCAAAGATATGCTGATAGGTTAATTGGCTTCTGTCTAAATTAGTAGTATGTGTATATATGTTTGTGAGGTAGGGACCTGGAAGATAGGGACTGATGTACAATATATTTATGTAAAGTGCTGTGTAAATTCATGGCGCTATATAAATACCTGTATTAAATAAAATAAAAGTGCAAATTTTATGAACCATGAATTTCTAGCGTATATTTTTATATATTTCCAAGCGAACTATTTAAAGTCATAGGAAACCTAAAGATTAGCTGTAAAGTGATTCTAAAGGCTTACATTGAAAAAAAAAATACAAACATATCTATACTTACCTGCTGTGTGCAGTGGTTTTGCACAGAGCAGCCCGGATCATACTCTTCTCAGGTCCCCAGCCATTGCTCCTGTACCCACCTTCTTGTCGGGTGCCCCCACAGCAAGCAGCCTGCTATGGGAGCACCTGAGAATGTGCACACCCCATCCGCTGCTCCTTGTTTCTTTTCACACACAGAGCCGTGGCTCACCCCCTTCTTCTCATTGGCTCACTGGCTGTGATTGACAGCTGCAGGAGCCAATGCTGTCTCAACCAATGAGGAGAGGGAGTCCTAGGATAACCAAGACTCCAGTGTACATCGCTGGATTTAGAGGGGACATAAGTGGGTATTAGGGGGTGCTGGGGAGGATGCTGCACAGAGAAGGTTTTTTCCTTCATGCATAGAATGCATGAAGGTAAAAACTTTGAGCCTTTACAACCATTATAACCACCTGGGAATGGTGAATGCCACATTCCCTGCTTTATAAATATGCCCCTTAGTCTTTTTTTAAATAAAACTTTATTTCCAAGCCAGATGACTATGTGATTTATGTCTGCACAGTATTTTTCTGAAATTAGAAACTGCAGAAATGTTTGGAGGTTCAGCTTAAAGGATTACAGAGAATGATTGATATGAAATCATGATGAAGAGATTGTGGCTCCAGCTTCTTATATGAACAATCAAGATATGGAATTATTATGCACATTTCTTACAGAACTCAGTGCCTCAAAATTCAGTGCATTCATTAATTCCACACCGAGTAATAAAACAAGCAAGATATGCCTGTCTATTCACCTACTGTCTATTCACCTGATCAATATTCTCAATTTAATAAAATATATAAATTATAAAGCTTGCCATCGCTGTCTTAAACTGGCCATACATGGATTGAAATGAGGTCAGTTCAGCAGGTACCGGACAAATTTCAATCCATGTGTGGGAACCCTAGATGTATATAAGTCATCCATCGATCAACTTGTGTACAATCGGATTGTCAGGTTTTTTTTCCCCTCAAAATCTATACCAGACCTGAAATGCCTGGTACAGATTGGGGGGGGGGGGGGGCGACTCCCACGATGTTGTTGTTTTTTTAAATATTTTTAATGTCCTCAATTCCTTTGTTTACATGCTGCTGTCAGTGGGCAGATGAGTCATGTTTGTTAAGGATTGTTAAGTGGTTGTAAAGGCTCAGGGTTTTTTTTTTACCCCCCAGCCCCCCCAATCCTTACCTGAGCCCCCTCCAATCCGGTGATGTTCTGGACAGCCTCTGTTGTCTGGGGACTCTTCCTCCTCATTGGCTCCTGCTGCTGTCAATCACAGCCAGTGAGCCAATGAGGAGAGAGCAAGGGATGGAGACAAGCCACGGTTCTATGTGTCTCATGGATGCATAGAGCAGCAGCTCAGGGACAAGCACGCAGAGGTGACCCCAGAGCGAGTTGTTTTCCCTGAGGGCACTGCTCAAGGAGGAGGAGCCTTGAGTGCCAGAGGGGACCTGAAAAAAAGAAGATCGGGGCTGATCTGTGCAAAACCACATTCCTCAAATATCGCATGTTTGGACCACTACTTATTTACTACATGCATTTATTTCTTTATTTCCTTTAGTGAATTTACTTTAAAGCCATTTTATGTGATATTTACAGTGCTGTTTAATGTAAATACTGCATAAAGGAATAGTGAATTGACATTTTCAGCATCACATGCGATATTTGGGAAAACAGTGTCAAATCACCTAAATACCACATGGGATCTGATTTAGTGAATGGATCCCCATGTATGTTCAAACTGAAACAACTTTAATAAATATAAACAATATTGCACTCACAATCTTAATATATAAAGCATGTAATGGCCTTAGAAGTAGATGGCAGCCTAAGCACTGTGGCCAGCAGCAGGGCCGTGTATGGGGATGAAATCAGCACAGTTTCCAAGTATCAGCAGAGGACCACCTAAAGCCCCCTGCACACTGGGCATCTAGCCACAATGCATGAGGCTCTGACATTTTGCTGTGGGTGGAAGGCACAAGTGCGCCATCCAGGACAGGGTCTGCGTTCTGGGCATTTGCTCCTGGGCACATAATGCCCTAAATGCACATACTTCTAGGGGTCTGTCCAGCCACAGCAGCTGTTAGCCTCTCATAGAGTTTGACAGGTTGCCAGCGACAGGGCTAAATGACGGACCTGTGCCCTTCATATACAACTAAAAGCCTGAACATCATACATCAGGGCTAAACCTCCAGGAGCCTAAGGATGGTAGTTAGTTGTGTCCTCCATTATGTTTTATCTATCCTACAAATATTTACTACACCAGATCCTTGGGATTTCAAGGTTGTGGAAGAGGCACAAACGTTGTTAACATGAACATCCTTACGCCTGCCCTATCTATTTGCAGAATATATGCCACACAACTTTTCATATCCATCACATAACAACCTACCTGCTACACTGCACTGGATATACTGTACACTGGATGTACTGTATATAAAGGACAATGAAGGTCTGCGCTTGATGTGCATTTATTTTCACTTGGATCTTCTTAATTGGGAAATGTAATCAGTGTTCTGGCATATCATTTCTTAGAAGGATTTTACGAACTGATGCAGATAATTGTTTGCAAATGTGATTTATACTCTACCCCTGACAATTTAGTGGTTGTGCCATATACATTCAGAAGGATAATGAACAGTCTCGTATTTTCCGGAAAGCATAGTCTAATAATAGCAAAGATGATTTTCTTTATGCGGTACGTTTTTCATCACAGTCAAACATTCAGCCCCTGTTAACACTGATGATGTGCAGCATATTGCATGTGATTCACACAGGAACCGGACCGCACTCCTGTGCAAATCACATACTATTTCTGTGCGGTGCAATTTGAGCCATACATTTTTTATGGCTCAAATCACACCGCATCTGCACCAGAAAAATGCAGGATCATTTTTTTGTCTGTACCAGAATCGGATGGCATGCCATCCGAATCTGCACATCGCACTGATTCTTAGGCGTCGTTAAGTTAAAATACACGCCCACAGCGATTTGTATGAATGGGGTGCAATTATGGTGCGGTGCAGAAATCGCACAGAAACCGGTGCAAATTCTGCACCGCATCAGTGTGAACCCAGGCTACGGGGAATTTATAACATTAAAATGACTGTCAGTATGTGCAGCAAACTTAACCTAAGTCCAGCCAGTAAAAGAGGAGGTAAATACTTGCCTTTTCAGCAATGCATGTCTTACAACTCTATTGCTTTGCTGATCTCTGGCTGCTGCAGGTATCAGTCACTTGCATGCGTGGCCAATACTTCCATGCTGTGGTTCCTCCAGCCTGCTCCTATGTCCTTTGGTGATGTAACAAGAAAAGCTTACTGCCAGTTTGAAAAAAAATGAACTCATGCCAAACTATAAAAGTGAATAAAAGTGATGGACTCATAAAGGAAACAATTGTTTAGGGACCGTTGGAGTCTGGCATTTGTACTGCTCATTCTGTTTCTTGCCTGTCCACTTTACCCTACTAAAGACTGCCTGCAGGAAACTGCAGGAGGGGGGCGGAGACAAGACCAGTCACTGTACAAAAGGAGACAGAGCAGCAGAGCCTGGTCTTTGTACAAGAAGCTTCTCTACAAATTCAAAGTGTCACACTAGATTGCTGAACAGATCTATAAGGAATAAACTAATCACACCAAAATGCAAGTAATATTTGTTTATCCTGGAGTTTGGCTTTGCTTTAAAACGTTGTATTGCTTACAAGCATGCAAATAAAAATGTCTGACTTTACTTTGACTTTGTAAATATGCAAATTTGTCAAGATATGTGACTCAATGATTACTGGACCTAGAATTGTCAGTGTGTTAGCCAGAAAACTATCCTTTTTCAGAAGGGGATTGGTAATTCTTTAGGAGAGGTTTGCTTTAAATGCTTTTTTTTAAAGTAGTACCTTAGGCAGCCCATAGATGATGTGATTTTTTTTGCTTCCATCATGGATGGAAGGAAAGAAAATTGCTATTCCCCCATCAACCGATGGGGACTGACAGAGGTGTCTGCATTAGAAAAATCCCTGAAAAGACACTCTAGGGTGGTTCAAGCAACCAAGTGTACTTCTGGGGTCATCTGTCTACACATATACAGTTAGGTCCAAATATATTTGGACACAGGAACAATTTTAGTTTTTTCAGGTATTTACCAAAACATATTCAAGGCATAGTTATATAATGGATATGGGCTGAAAGTGCACACTCTCAGGTTTCAGGTAAGGGTATGTACATCCAAACTGGAGGAAGGGTTTAGGAATTACAGCTCTTAAGAGTAGCCATCCCCCCTTTTTCAAGGGACCAAAAGTAATTGGACAATTGAATCAAATGCTGTTTTATGGCCAGGTGTGGACTACTCCTTCATTATTTCTTCATCAATTAAGCAGGTAAAAGGTCTGGAGTTGATTCTAAGTGTGGTATTTGCATTTGGAATCTATTGCTGTGAATCTACATCATGTGTTCAATGGAGCTATCTATGCAAGTGAAACAGGCCATTGTAAGGCTTCAAAAACTAAACAAATCCATCAGAGAGATAGCAGCAACATTAGGAGTGGCCAAATCAACAGTTGAGTACATTCATGAGGAAAGACGAACGCACTGGTGAGCTCAGCAACATAAAAAGGCATGGACGTCCACGGAAGACAACAGTGGTGGATGATCCAAGGATCCTTTCTATGGTAAAGAAAAGTCTATTCACAACATCCAGACAAGTGAAGGACACTCTCCAGGAGGTGGGCTTATCATTGTCAAAGTCTACAATCAAGAGAAGACTTTACAAGAGCAAATACAGAGGGTTCAACACAAGGTGCAAACAATTCATAAGTCTGAAGAATAGAAAAGCCAGATTAGACTTTGTCAAAAAACATCTAAAATATCCAGACCAGTTCTGGAAAAGCATTCTTTGGACAGATGAAACTAAGATTAATCTGTACCAGAATGACGGGGAGAAAAATGTGTGGAGAAGGCTCGGAAGAGTTCATGATCCAAAGCACACAACATCATCTGTAAAACATGGTGGAGGCAGTGTGATGGCATGGCTATACATGGCTTCCAGTGGCACTGGCTCATTGGTGTTTATTGATGACAGAAGACAGAAGCCGCCGGATGAATTCTGCAGTGTTTAGAGATATACTGTCAGCCTAGATTCAGCCAAATGCAGTAAAGTTAATTGGACGGCGCTTCACAGTACAGATGGACAATGATCCAAAACACACTGCAAAGCAACCCAGGAGCTTTTGAAGGAAAATGAGTGGAATATTCTGCAATGGCCGAGTCAATCACCTGATCTTAACCCAATTGAGCATGCATTTCACTTGCAGAAGGGAGAACTAAAGGCAGAAAGACCCACAAACAAAGAACAATTGAAGACAGCTGCAGTTAGATTTTGGCAAAGCACCAGAAAGGAGGAAACCCAGTCTTTGGTAATGTTCATGGGTTCCAGACTTCAGGCAGTCAATGCAGTAAAGGATTCTCAACAAAATATTAAAAATAAACATTTTATCTATGATTATAATCATTTAGCCAATTACATTTGAACCCCTGAAAATGGAGGGACTGTGTATAAAAATGGTTGCAGTTCCTAAAATTTGTACTTGATATTTATGTTCAACCCCTTGAATTAAAACTGAAAGTCTGCACTTCAATTTAATTTGGATTGTTTCATTTTAATTTACTCTGGTGGCATACAGAGCCAAAAGTATGAAAATTGTGCCTGTGTCCAAATATACATGGACCTAACTGTATATCTACAAAGGCACATGTTTTTAGGAGCTTGTCTTCGTAATGAAATGTGTGCTTTGAATTGACTGGGTCCTTAAAATGTTGGTATTTCAAGTTCTGTAAAGTTATTTAGCATCATTCAATACAATAAAAGAACTGAAACATAAAATACTGCATTGCCACAAATGTCAAAGGCAATTGCAAAGGCTAGAACGTGTGCAGTCTGAGCACATGAATACAATATTGACAATAAATAGCAGAAGTGTTCCAAGATCTTTTGTCCTTGAAGAAAACACCAATAGAAGACTGTCCTTACTGTGTCAATTGAATGGGTGGAAACAATGTCACTAGAAGATTTAATAAAAAAATGCAACACAAAGGACCATTATGTGGTTTTCCTGGTTTAACTCACTGAACCTGCACCAAATAAGTAAACTCTGCATCCGAAATTAAGTCTATATTGAATCTAGCAGCTGTGTTCACTGCATTAAGTAAGGGAAATGCTTTTAAGATGACAAACACGTGAAAGAAACCCATTTCAAGGTGATTTTAGGTGTACTAGAGTATCGTATTGGCAAAATGCCTTTTTTTGGTGGATTCTCTACAGAAATAAGTACTTTAGTAGATGTGGGTATTAGCAATAACTACGCCATTCTATTTTGTCTTGCTAAACAAACATCCTAGAGACCAGACGCCGCAACCTCTTTCCAAAGGTTATGCTGAAATTATTACAGTGTTCCTCAACCGGGATTCTGTGAGAAGTCCCCAGGGGTTCCGCGGCAAATCTACATTATGGCGGATGCATACCACCAAATGTATTTTCAATGCTGTGCATAAGGAATGCTGACAGTCAGTATTATCAGTGTGCATGAATGCCCGGTGATTCTCTCGTTCCAGCTCCTATAAAGTCAGGTGGCGGAGCAGGAAGGAGTGCAGAGAACAGGAGTGGGAGCTGAAGAAGGAGGTGGCTTGTATATGACAGCGCTGACTGAGCAGGAACACGTGGCTCAGTTGGAAAGTAAGCTCCGACCTGACCTATTATACAGCCAGTGGCTGTTTGCCTCCCCACTGCACTGTGCAATGTGCTGCAGCGGATCTATGTCTCCCCTGCACTCTGTACTGCCAGAGCACAGTCAGAGTCCTATAGCTCCAGTAATGCAGAGTGCAGGGGGGACAGAGAGCTGTTGGAGCACATGGGGGCAGACCCTTTCAGCCTGCGCTGATAGCATGAGCTTTCCTTTCCTTCAGCTGCAGAACTTCTTGGAGGGGGGCGAGGCTGCTGAGTGATGTAGTGCGGGCCACCCTCAGTTACCCCCCCCCCTTCTGCCTCTCTCCACCCTCAAAAATATCCCCCCACCACTCCACCCTCAACAAAATTCCCCCACCACTCCACCCTCAACAATACCCCCCACCACTCCACCCTCAACAATACCCCCCACCACTCCACCCTCAACAAAATTCCCCCACCACTCCACCCTCAACAAATTCCCTCACCACTACACCCTCAATAATACCTCTCCACCCTCAACAATACCACTCCACCCTCAACAATATACCCCCAACACTCCACCCTCAACAATACTCCCCCAACAACTCCACCCTCAACAATACCCCCCAATTCTCCAACCTCAACAATACCCCTACCACCACTCCACCCTCAATAACCCCCACCTCTCCACCCTCAACAATACCCCCTCCCTCCACCCTCAACAATACCCCCCACCACTACACCCTCAACAATACCCCCCACCTCTTCATTCTCAACAATACCCCTTCACCTCTCCACCCTCAACAATACCCCCCACCACTCCACCATCAAAAATACCCCCCCAGAAACTCACCCTCAACAATACCCCCCACCTCTCCACCCTCAACAATACCCCTCCCACCACTCCAACCTCAAGACCCCCCACCTCTCCACCCTCAACAATACCCTTCCCACCACTCCACCCTCAACAATACCCCTCCACCCTTAACAATACCCCCCATCTCTCCACCCTCAACAATACCCTCCCCACCTCTCCACCATCAACAATATCCCCCCACCTCTCCACCCTCAACAATACCCCCCAATCTCTCCACCCTCAACAATACCCCCCACCTTTCCACCCTCAACAATACCCCTCACCTCTCCACTCTCAACAATACCCCTCCACCCACAACAATACCTCCTTCCTCTCCACCCTCAAAAATACCCCCCTCCATTCCACCCTCAACAATACCCCCCACCTCTCCACCCTCAACAATACCCCCCAGCTCTCCACCCTCAACAATACCCTCCTCTCACCTCTCCACATTGTACTGTGCCCTGATAACCTCCCCACTGTACTGTGCCTTCTGTCCTTTGAACATGACCAAATTTTTACTTTCAGCAGGGTTAACTGTGTTACAAAGCAGGGGACGACACTGCAGCTTCAGGACTTGGCTGAAAGCTACCTACAGGAAGCAATAGTTCCAAACCAGGAGTGCACACAGTTGATGGAACAGCAAGAACTCTTGTAAGTACTATTATGCTGACAGAAAACCTCTTCTGCACTGTACTGATCCCCTGTGCTCTTCCCTGGTGACTCCCTGTGCCTTTACTAACATGACCAATGTTTTACTTTCAGCAGGGCTGACTGTGTTACAAAGCAGGGGACAACGCTACAGCTTTAGAACTTGGCTGAAACCTACCTACAGGAAGCAGTACTTCCAAACCAGAAGTGCACACAGTTGACGGAACAGCAAGAACTTTTGTAAGTACTATGCTACACAGTGGGGGGGGTTGCTCAATGCAACGACACTTTGAGGTTGATTTAGTAAAACTGGAGAGTGCAAAATCTGGTGCAGCTGTGTAATGTAGCCAATCAGCTTCTACCTTCAGCTTGTTCAATTAGGTTTTGACAGACTGTACTGTGCTCTGATGACCTCCACATTGTACTGTGCTCTGATGACCTCCACATTGTACTGTGCTCTGATGACCTCCACATTGTACTGTGCTCTGATGACCTCCACATTGTACTGTGCCCTGATGACCTCCACATTGTACTGTGCTTTGATGACCTCCACATCGTACTGTGCCCTGATGACCTCCACATTGTACTGTGCCCTGATGACCTCCACATTGTACTGTGCTCTGTTGACCTCCACATTGTACTGTGCCCTGATGACCTCCACATCGTACTGTGCCCTGATGACCTCCACATCGTACTGTGCCCTGATGACCTCCACATCGTACTGTGCCCTGATGACCTCCACATCGTACTGTGCCCTGATGACCTCCACATCGTACTGTGCCCTGATGACCTCCACATCGTACTGTGCCCTGATGACCTCCACATCGTACTGTGCCCTGATGACCTCCACATCGTACTGTGCCCTGATGACCTCCACATCGTACTGTGCCCTGATGACCTCCACATCGTACTGTGCCTTGATGACCTCCACATTGTACTGTGCCTATGCACACAGAAAAAAGTTGCATTTGTGCCCTTGCAGAGATAGGTGCAGATAAGTTGGGTTTTTCAACTGTGTTGTCATTTTTGCACTATAGTGTAGGTTTAGCACTGAGAACCAGATATGTGCAACAATTGCATTGCAGAAAGACTTTCTCATTTAATGCCCAGTTGTTGATCTTAGTGATAGTTTAGTTGACTTACAGAAGTATACAATTGTGTTTTTGTATTAGTTGTGTTAAAAACAAAATGGCTCAAGGTCCAGTGTGGCATTTTGTGAGGAGGAGGAGTGAGTACAAAGGAGGATAGTACACCTGCTTCTTTTACTACAGAAATTTCTGATAAGGCTAGTGAGGAAGAATTACAACATTCTGAGTCCTTTGCATGCACCAGCACAGTACCTGACCCCAAAAAAGTCTGCCTTTACAGTGAAAGTTACCTAACTATGAGTTTTTCATGGACTGGTGATCCACATTGTCCAATTCCATTGTGCCTTATCTGTGGCAAACAACTTACAAATACATCAATGGCTCCAGCAAAACTGAAAAGACACTTTACTACAAACCACAGCCATTTGGTATCTAAAGGTGCTGATTATTTCAAACAGCTATTGGAATCTCAATGCAAGCAAAGTACAGCTTTTGTTAAAAAAGTCTCCATTAGTAAAAAGGCTCAGGAAGCAAGCTATTTGGTAGCAGAAATCATTGGCCAAAAAAGAAAAATTCACACAGTTAGTGAGAATATAATAATGTCAGGATGTAAAATTATTATAAATCACATGCTAGGAGCAGCTGCAGTGAAAGAAATTGAATAGGTTCCACTCTCAGACAGTACAATAAGTCAGCGTATTGATGACATGTCACATGATATGGAAAAGGTCTTGTGTGATATCCTGAAAAAAAAAAATTGCTTCGCTATCCAGGTTGATGAGTCCACTGATATCACCAATGCATGCCATCTTGTAGCATTTGTACATTTTGAAAATAGTGATGAAATTCAAGAAAACGTCTGCTGCAAAGAGCTGCCTGAAACAACCAAGGATCAATGTATCGTTAATGTTTTGTCTGCCTATCTGGAATCACAAGGCCTGTCTTGGAATGGTTGTGTTGGACTCTGTACCGATGGTGCCACATCAATGGTTGGATCCATGAAAGGCTTTTCCTCACTTGTAAAAAAAAAGAAAACCCTAATGTTGTCACAACACACTTCTTTATTCATAGAGAAGTGCTCATGTCCAAAACTCTTGGCACAGAACTGAAAAGTGTTCTGGATGATGCAACAAAAAACGCGAACTTTATTAAACAAAGACCAGTTTACTCAAGAAAGTTTCAAAAACTTTGTGAAAGCATGAAGAAGGACCATGTAACTCTCTTGCTACATACATAAATCAGGTAGTTTAGCAGAGGATGAGTTCTCCACAGAGTGTTTGAGCTGAAAGAAGAACTAAATGAGAACTTTCAAGAAATTAGTAGGTCAGATTTTGCTGAGTGCTTTGAAGATGAAGAATGGCTGCAGAAACTGGCATACTTAGCTGACATTTTTAATCACATAAACCTGCTGAACAAGTCTCTGCAAGGTTCTGGAGAAAATATAATGATTTCAAGTGACAAGTTACTTAGATTTAAAAGGAAATTGAATCTTTGTAAAAGCCATGTTGTTAAAGGAAATCTGGAGATGTTTCCTATGTTGCTTGGCCTTGGAAGTGAGGAAGGATACCAGCAAGTTTCAAGTCTAGTTGAAAGCCACTTGTACTGCAGAGCAAAATTGAATATTATTTTCCTTCTCTTTCAACACAAATGTATGATTGGGTGATGAGCCCTTTTCCTGAGTCCTCTTTTCAGTCAGAGAACTTGAGTTTAAAAGAGCCAGAAGAAATTTGTGATCTGCAGTCTGACCATACCCTCAGATGAGGGTTGATGATGTTTCCTTGGACAAATTCTGGATTTCAGTCAAAGAAGAATATCCTGCCATTTAATGAAAGGCTTTAAATGTTTTGCTGCAGTTTTCTACTTCCTACATGTATGAACAAGCTTTTTCCTGTTTAACAAGCATCAAGAGCAACGAACAAAATTGCTTAATTTCAGTTGAAGAAGAAATTTGTGTGTGCTTATCTCAAGTTCGACCCTGAATTGAGCATCTGTGCAGAAAAAAGCAAGCCCCAATTTCACATTAAGGAGGTAAGTTTTTTATATTTAATCTATTATTTGATACGGTTCCTTAATTGCTGTTATATCTACAGCTCGCTGATCAGATTCAATGTTCCGTGCACTGTGACATTTTTTTTAGGGGCTCCCCGAGATCTCAGTCCTGTTGCCAAGGGTTCCCCGAAGAAAAAAGATTGAGAAGCGCTGTATTACAATGTACAAATAAATGTACATATCTTCCCTCGGAAGAAGTCATTGGACAAAACGCATCAGATGTGGCCTTCCTGTGACGTCACTACTCATGCTGATGCACGTGTCCGGATCACGTGATCGCGCTATTACCATCTTGAATGCGGGCTGGCTGGTGAGACACAGGATGTAGAGACTGGAGCTCTGATATAACAAAACGCCTTGTTTTTATTTGCTCATTGTGAGTGTGATTTTAAGGGGGGTTTGTTTGGCAATACATTTGTTGGATGATACTGCACTATGGCGAGTATTTTCTTTACCCACATGTGCTAATCTGGATATGAGAGGATCTTCTCTGGAGTTTGTTTGGTGATATGCTGGATACATAGTAATATGCTGAGTAATTACCAACACATGAGGATCGTCCTTTGAAGTCTGTTTGGTGAATGCTGGATATATACTAACATGCTGGTTAATTACTAGCACATGGTGAGTGTGTATTTTGATGGGGTGTTTTTGAGCACTGAATACCACATTGCTTATGAAGGAGGATCTCATTACTTCATTTACTGTGGATCATGTTTATATGGACTTTTCTGAATGGACTATATTGAGATTCCCTATTTATTGATTTTTTGTTTGCACTATTAATATGCACTTATTTGGTGGTGGTTATATTTAGTTGTGTGATTTGGTTTGCGCTATTATTTGTGATTTGTATATTTTTCACATTTTTATTATTATGTTGTTTTTTTATTGTAGGAATTTTTAGGAATAACTCACTGAAATCTGTCTGAACAAGAGTCTAGTAAACATCCCGGGTATAATAAAATTTGAAACACGAAATCATAAATTATAACATAAATAATCATTAAAAATAATAATATAATAATAAACTTAATTCAATAATATAATCAAACCAAAAACACTGAAATTTGAAATATAGCTCCAAGTTTGCACATCACTGAGCTTAGTCGCAAAATCGTTTTCAGTGTCTGATGACGAATTTCCCCACAAATCATTATCACTCAATTCTGCAAGTAGTTCTAATTTACTATCCCTGTTCTCTAGCTGGTCTAAAACCGCTTTTGACATAAAGGGACGCTTTTTGGACGCCATGGACTTTTCTCAGTTTCAAGGCAGAAAGAACAGTAAAAATGCAGGCAGGGCACAGGACAAAGCACTAGGGACAAAATGTATGTGAAATGGTTTGATACAGTAATGTTTTTCTATGTAATTTTAGTGTACTAAGTGAATGTCACTTTTTAACATTTTTTAATTTCCCGCCGTTTCCGGCCCCTGTACGTCCCATATGTCCCAACGTTCGCAGGGACCAGAACCCGGAAGACGGATGCCGGCATCGGCCAGAGGAGATGGCCGGGGACGCTGCAGGGGGGGACATCGTGGGAGCGCAGGACAAGGTAAAAGAAACAGGGATCCTGGAGCAACGCTGCAGGGTAATCCCGAGTGTAGCTCAGGGTTACCGCTTTTGGTACTGAAAGTTAACCCCGAGCTACACTCGGGAACACCACCAGGGAGGTTAATATTGCCTCCGTCATCCCTTTTAAAGTCCAAAAAATGTATGCTATTATATTTAATTTCACTTGTGTTTCAATTTAAGGTGGCTACAAATTCCATGAACAGATCCTTTTAACCCTGCCATAATATAAACACATCATCAATGAATGTTACCCACATAAGAATGTGTGACGTAAAACATTCTAGTTCTTCTACAAAGACCATAGTACACTCCCACCACCCAAGAAAGAGATTTGCATAAGTAGGTGCGCATGATGAACCCATCGCAGTTCCTCTGCGTTGTCTATACACTTTACCATGAAATATGAAAAAACTGTGTTCCAATGCAAACTGCAAAAGTTCAAGAGTGAATGTGGTATGGTTCTCAGATAGTTTTCAGAAAGAATTTATAAGCTTTTAGACCCAAGTCATGTCTGATGTTACTATATAAAGCCTCCACATCTAGACTAGCTAGCTACACATCATCTTCCATTGTGATATCTATTAGTCTGTTTACAAAGCCTCGTGTATCTTTGATATATGAAGGTAAACTATATACAAATGGACGCATGATATAATCTAGATATTTGCTTGCTCCTTCTCTAAGATTGTTATTGCCCGAGATAATAGGGCAGCCAGAAGGTTTTTCTTTATGTTTGTTTACCTTAGATAAGGCATAAAAAGTTGCAATAGTTGGATGTGCATTCATAATAAAGGCACCTTCATCTTTGGAGAGGATCCCCTCTTCAACAGCCTTTTTCAAAATAGAGTTCAACTCACTCAGGTATTTGGGGGTTGGATCATTCTGAAGTATTTCATAGTTATTCTAATTGCTTAATAACTCATAACACATTTTCAAATAAAATGCTCTGTCCATCAAGACTATATTTCCCCCTTTGTTAGCTGCCTTTATAAATACTTCTTTAATACTACGCAGATCTTCCAATGCCTTCCATTCAGAATAAGTCATATTATATGACTTATTTTTCCACTGCCTTCTTAATCATAAATCATTCAAATCTCTCTCAACCAATTTTACAAACAGTTGGATGCTGCTCCCCTGAGGGGAAGGGCGGGATATAGTTATTCCTTGGTTTGAATGTGGAAAAAGGACCCTGTAATTCAGCATCTCCACTGTTACATTGGGGAAGTTCACATCCAGCAGCCTTGAAAAGAGGAATCCCTACTGGTCAATTTATGAGAGCAAAGAGAAATTGCTCAATGGAAGGGGCATTCCAAACGGAGAGTCAAAAATTGTTTGACAGATTTATGAGATGTAGCTATCATAAGACTGATTTGAATAAATCCTATGAGAAAGTAAAAGGGGTTTCTAGAGAATCTCTGTTGGGTCAGAAGACCATAAAAGTGAATGACCAGCAAGGCATGTGTATCATAGGTACATACTCAAATCAATCAGGGCAGATTTTCAACATTTTAAAGAGATATTGGAACATTTTGCATGAAGACAACTATCTATCACAGATCCTATCTGAAGACCCTAAGATAACCTACAGCAGGGGTAGGAATTTTAAAGACATGTTAGCACATAGTCACCTAGAAAAAACCTCTAAAATATCAATGAAACACACTTGGCTACCTGAGAAACCAAAAGGTAGTTTCAGGTGTGGTCACTGTAAGGCATGTACTTTCTTGAGCAATAACAAGGAATCTGTTAACCCTAAAAATGGGAAGATTAAAATAAGAGATTTCTATAATTGCAGCACAAAGGGGGTGATTTATGCTTTAAAATGCCCATGCCCGCTAATATATGTAGGAAAAACAATTCGCTCCTTTAGGAGACGAGTTCTTGAACATGTGAATGATATTGCTTGAAAGAAGGATAGACCAGTAGTAAGACACATGATACAAAAACATGATGGTAAGATGGACCTCTTAAACTTTTGGATTATTGACAAATATAATTTGGGTCTTAGAAAAGGAGACCTAGATAAATGTCTTTTGAAACTTGAAGCAAAATGGATTTTCCGTTTAGGCTCAAGGGCACCTTATGGTTTAAATGAAGGATTTACATTCCTTCCTTTTGTGTGTGATTAGGGATTCTGTGCTTTTTGTTTGATTTTGCTCCATAAATGCCATATAATGGTATGAACTGTTATTTTGGTTCTTAACTAGTGGGGCATTAACAGTGTTTGAGAGCACCAGCAGTGTCTATTGTGTTGTGGACTGATGTGCTGCTGTGTGGTTGTTTTTTGTCCACAAGATGGTGTCTGTTGAGGTACTGAGCATGTGCAGGTTTTATCCACAAGATGGAATCTGTTGAGGAACTGAGCATGTGCGGGGGTCATTTTGATGGCCAGCATCTCTATATATAGAGGTGAAAAAAGTGATAGGTGCCATTTTGCTACCATGTGCAGCTAAACACAGCTTTCAGCCACTATGTGACCTATTTTAATTCTTTATACTCCTGATGAAACTCTGTTTTCTGGAGCGAAACATGTAGAGTTTCTTTTTTTCTTTGGGTCTTTCTTTGGGAGCACTTTTTGAATGCGCCTGGTATTCACTCCTCTCCCCCCTTTTTTTTGGAGAGGTCTGTACTGCATTTTAGAGTACATCATTTGCATTCCTCAAGACAATGAGGCATTTTTGTATGGATATGGTGATGTATGGGGCTTGTCCATGAGAGGCTGACATTTAAGCCCGTGGATGAGTGTACCCGTATTACATATCTGTAGCAAGATAGTTTATACTATCTAATTTGTTTTATCCGTGGGGTAACTCCATTTCCTTAATAGAGATTATATATTCAAGCTGATAGGTTTATGATCAAACTACAGTGTCCCTTTTTATGCCATCACTTCATCTAAAACGGTATGGTAATTGATTTGGTCTGGTAATATTAACCATTTGGATGTAAGGTAAATAATTGCAATGGTATCCAGTCATATTGTTGTGCGCAGTACTTTCCAATCCAATAGGCATTAATTACAGCTGAACATATTATTATTATTATTATTATTATACAGGATTTAAATAGCGCCAACAGTTTGCTTAGCACTTTACAATATAAGGGAGACAGTACAATTACAATATATTTCAGTACAGAAAGAATGTGAGGGCCCTGCTCGTGGAGCTTACAATCTAAAGGAAGGGGGGGATAATAATATATATATATATATATATATATATATATATATATATATATATAAATAATCATATATTATAATAAACAATATTATAATATTATATAAATAATAAAAAAATAATAAAACAATAAGTAATTACAATAAAGGTTATATTTTAGATTAATCAATTGTCAAAATGGTGCATAGGGACACGCACCCTCGTCCGGCATAGATTTTTTATTTGCCAAGGATGATGTTTTACAATTAGGGCTTATTTCAATAGTTACCCTTACCACTAGCAGCACAATTTCCTGCTCTTCTCAATAAACACCTAATCATCTTTAGGAAAAGGCTAGACATATTTTAAGCAGAGATAACCTGTGTGATAATATTTGTAAATCGATTTTTATATATGTTTTTATGGTACCAAGTGTTAAAATACTGAAATAAATACATTATGAAGTGTTTGCAATGATAACGTGAAGCTATTACTTTTGTGAATTAACCGCTAGCCTACAGGGCACTTATACCCCCTTCCTGCCCAGGCCAATTTCCAGCTTTCAGCGCTGTCACACTTTGAATGACAATTGCGCGGTCATGCAACACTGTACCCATATGAAATTTTTATCATTTTTTTGAGACAGATAGAGCTTTCTTTTGGTGGTATTTAATCACCTCTTGGATTTTTATTTTTTCTTATTTTTTGTTATACAATTTTGTAAATAAGTGATTTTTCTCCTTCACTGATGTGCGCTAATGAGGCTGCAGTGATGGGCACTGATAGGCTGCACTGATGGACACTGATAGGTGGCAATGATGGGCACTAATGAAGAGGCTTTGGTAGGTTGCACTGATGGGCATTGACAGGCATCACTGATGGGCACTGAAAGAGAGCACTGATACATGACACTGGTACATGACACTGATATATGGCACTGATAGGCAGCATTGATAGGCAGCACTGACTGGCACTGATAGACGGCACTGACTGGCACTGATAGGCAGCACTGATGCACACTGATAAGCGACACTGACGGGCACTGATAGGTGGCACTGATTGGCAGCACTGATAGGTGGCACTGATTGGCATTGATAGGTGGCACTGACTGGCACTGATGGGTACTGACAGGTGGCACTTCTGGGGCCACACTGATCATCAGGGCACACTGATCATCAGTGTCCTGATGATCAGTGTGCATGTCCCCTCCGCGGAAAGCCGATTACCGGCTCTCCTCTCCTCTCGAGCTGTCAGCGTGACAGCTCGAGAGGAGAGAAATGCCAATAACCGGCATTTCCGTGTTTACAAGTGATCAGCTGTGATTGGACACAGTTGTTCACATGACCGAGCCGACATCTTCGGCTCTTTCCGTGATCCGCTGTGTCCAAGGGACATGCGCAGTGAGAATGGTAGGACGTCATATGACGTCCTATCAGAACGAGAGAACCACCTTGCGCCCGTCATTGCACTATAGGGCGGGCGGAAAGTGATTAAAGTCATATTAAAGCTTCAATGTTTTGCTCTCACAGCTCTCACACACAGTGCTGGCTCAAGATTGAGCTCAGGTAAGTATAAGGGGGGTGAGGGGGGTTCTTCTGCAACAGAAGGTTTTTTACCTTAATGCAAGGCTTTAGAATCACTTTAACCATTGTTGCATTTTCTACACAGATGATGAAAGTAATGAACAGTAAAGTACATACCTTGTGGTAAAGCTTTTGTGTACTAACCCCTATGTCAAGAGCTCAAAATGAGCATAATGTGGCGGTATAAGAGTTATCCAAAAAGTGCATGTGTGAGCATTGGACGTGTTCTTTATTGTTTGCACAGAGATCAGTGGAATGATTGTTCTAGACATGTACAGTTCGTTTCACATCGAAATTTGGATGAATTTTCCATTATTCGGAGAATTGGATGTATCCGAATTCCAAATTACAATAGTAACAAATTTAAACAAATCTGAAATAACAAAATTAAATTTGGCAGAAATTTGAATCAATTTGAATTCGAAAACACATTTGAAAACAAATTCAAATTCGAAAACAAATTTGAAAAACAATTTGAATTTGAAAACAAGAACAGAATAAAATAGAACAGAAAATAATGAAATAGAATAGAGGAAAAAAGAACAGAATAGAAAATAAAAGAATAGAACAGAATACAGTAGAAAATAATAGAGTAAAACAGAGCAAAATAGAATAGAAAATAAAGGAATAAATAAGAATATAATCCATTAGAAAATAAAATAAAAAAATAGAATAGAAAAGAATAGAATCAATTAGAATAGAATAGAAAAGATTAGAATAGAAAATCAAAGAGTAGAATAGAATCAATTAGAATATAAAAGATTAGAATAGAAAATCAAAGAATAGAATAGAAAATAATAGAATAAAACAAAGCAAAATAGAACAGAAAATAAAAGAATAGAATAGAATCAATTAGAACAGAATAGAATTATTTTCAAATCCATTCGAAATTTCAAGTTCAGTTGAATTCGAATAAATGGAACGAATTCCAAAAAACAAATTTAACTAATCGATTTAAATGAAATGAGTCAAATAACAAACTGCAAGGAAACAAAAGGATTTTTTTCATTTTGCACATGTCTAGGTTGTTCATCCCGCTGTGCTGGTGCTCAGAGTTACTCAGGTCTGAAAGTAGGCCTGAGGGTATAGCCACGGGGACAAACATTTGCTACTATGATTGTAAAGAGATCTATCTGTTTATTGCAACCAAAAGGCATACCATTTCCTGACAGTGCTACTTGATCTTCTCCCTGGTGAGTGACTCATGCAGAAAGACGGAATAGGGAATACACGCTCCATGGAAACATATCACTTGGCTCCATGTTAGTTTCTTGAGGTTTAACTTTGTAGCATGTGCTCTCTCAAGGCAACATTTACATTAATAAAAAATGTCTGACATAACATGGAAATACTTCATGTAGGAAGACGGTGGGTGGTGTTAATAAATCTCCGGGAGCTTACATCATGGACTTTATGAGCTCCCATTCACAGACCAGCTTATATATAAACTTGACATCTGTAGGTGACAACACATTTGCTGCTAGCTGCTATACATTCTAAAGCTAGTAAAAATTGCCGTGTCAGTTAAACATTGAGGAAAAATGAGAAGATGCACACTTCATCTATTATAAATAATGTCAGCACACTCTATACCTAGGCGTTGTGTTAATGCTCAGTTATCTTGTAAAAGCACTGATATGACATGCATAACTCAAACTTAAAGGACATAGGCAGATTTGTATGAAAATTATCTCCTGTTTTTTTTAATACTTTCCATTACGTCATGAAACTTTAGGTATATTGTAGCCATCACAACACCCTCTTCAGATATACACTATATTGTCAAAAGTATTGGGACGCCTGCCTTTACACGCACATGAACTTTAATGGCATCCCAGTCTTAGTCTGTAGAGTTCAATATTGAGTTGGCCCACCCTTTGCAGCTATAACAGCTTCAACTCTTCTGGGAAGGCTGTCCAGTTGGGCCATCTGGACACTGTTCCCACAAAGTTGGGAGCATGAAATTGTCCAAAATGTCTTGATATGCTGACACATTAAGAGTTCCCTTCACTGGAACTTAGGGCCCAAGCCCTGAAAAACAACCCCACACCATAATCCCCCCTCCACCAAACTTTACATTTGGCACAATGCAGCCAGGCAATTGCTGTTCTCCTGGCAACCGCCAAACCCAGACACATCCATTGGGTTGCCTGACAGAGAAGTGTGATTCGTCACTCCAGAGAACGCGTCTCTACTGCTCTAGAGTCCAGTGGTGGAATGATTTATACCACTGCATCTGACACTTTGCATTGCACTTGATGTAAGACTTGGATGCAGCTTCTTGGCCATGGAAACCCATTCCATGAAGCTCTCTGCACATTATTGTTGTGCTAATCTGAAGGCCACAGAAAGTTTGAAGGTCTTTAGCTATTGACTCTGCAGACAGTAACTTTTGTGCAGTGTGCGCTTTAGCATGCACTGACCCCGCTCTGTCATTTTACATGGCCTACCACTTCATGGCTGAGTTGCTGATGTTCCCAGTTGCTTCCACTTTGTTATAATACCACTAACAGTTGACCGTGGAATATTTAGTAACAAGGAGATGTCACGGATGGACTTATTGTACAGGTGGCAACCTATCACGGTACCACGCTTGACTTCACTGAGCTCCTGAGAGCGACCCATTCTTTCACAAATGTTTGTAGAAGCAGTCTGCATGCCTGGGTGCTTGATTTTATATACCTGTGGCCATGGAGGTGATTGGAACACCTGAATCCAATGATTTGGAGGGCTGGCTCAATACTTTTGGCAATATAATGTATATTTAACCAAAGCTTTTGTAGTCATTATGTGGTTTTAGAAGATCATAAGCAAGGTTATACACGACACCTTGGGTACATTGTTTAGCTTTGGTGAACACGGATGGAAACCTTAAGTTAGGCTGTATGGAAGCTGCAGACAGCAATTACACACCAATTTACTACTACTTGATTCAAGTTAATTTAACCACTTCCAGCTTTTTCACTGTAGATTTACTGTGACCGAGCAGCAGCTGTAGGCTCAGCAACGTATATAAACATTGTCGCCTACTTTCGGTTTCCTGCTTCCTTCCTTCCTGCTGACCCACGCTGCGGTTGGAAACTGTGATTTTTGTCAACAGGTTTCAGCCAATGATTTATTACTGTGACCTGTTGATTGGCTGTTTCTAATCACACAACAGAGTCCTGTGTTTACAGATAGGACTCGTTACACAGAGCTGCGACCTGGCTGTTTCTTCTCCCTGCAAAGCACTGCACTTGTTAGGCACACAGTTAACCATTTGATTGCCACTAGAGGTTAACCCCTAACCAGCCAGTGTCATTAGTACAGTGACAGTGTATAGTATTATTTCTGATCACTCTATAGGTGTCACTATTGATGTAAGTGTCAGTGTACATCCCAGCGAGGGCTTGTTAGTGCCAGATTTCCCCACACACTTCACAGTCCAACTATATTCCACTGATCACTGCCATTACCAGTAGCATCATAGCTGCGTAAATTCCAGTATACATACTGGAGTTTGTAGATGTTTTAACCTTCGCACAAACCAATTAATATAAACTTATTGGGATTTTTTTGACCAAACAAATGTAGCAGAATATATTTTGGCCTAAATTTATGAAGAAATTACATTTTTTTATTGGATATATTTTATAATAGAAACTATTGGGGATTTTCAAAATGTTTGATTTTTTTTTCGTTTATATAACAAAAAAAACCAGTGGAGATTAAATACCACCATAAAAAGCTCTATTTGTGTGATTTTGTTTTATAAATGTCATATGTGTACAGTGTTGCATGACCGAGCAATCGCCAGTTAAAGCAGCACAGTGCTGAATAGCAAAAAAATGGCCATGAAGGGTGGTAAAACCTTCAGAAGGTCAATTAGTTAAAAATAGACTTTTTCAGGTAGTTTAAGCAGCGACGTGCGTTATTAACACTGGAAATAGCACCCACAAGAGGGAAGTCACAGTAATGCTTCTTTCTGAAAAGAAAAAAAAAATTAAAGCAAAGGCCCTCAGGTGTAGGTGAGTAAACATTAGTTATTGCCACTGAGGATGAGCTTAGGTGGGTTCAGAGAGAAGTCCAAGCTATCCCACCAGGAAATATGGGATAGCAAGGGGTGTGTAAATATGTAGCTGTGGGATGGGGAATGCCTCTGCCGCTTATGATTGGCTGTGGGCTTTGACAGCTTCTTGGTGGGATACCTCAGGTGGGTTTGAACTTGTGTCAGCTCATCCCATGGCCACCACAGTTCAATGGCACACTTTGAGTGCTCCCTTTTTCACAGTACTGCACTGTATCTTTTTAACCTTTTGCTAACCACGCTATAGCCAAATGACAGCTGCAGCGTGGTTGTCCAGTTCTGGGAGGGTGTCATATGATGTCCTCCCCGAACGCACCCTCGCATCCTACAGACACAGCTGATCATGTGATGAGGTAAAAGGCCAATCACAGCGCCCTTTTACCACATGATCAGCTGTGTCCAATGACACAGCAGATTACGGAGTAAATACTGTTGCTGGTTATCGGCATCACTTTCCTCACACTACCACAGCATGAGGAAAGTACTGCCAACAACCGGCAATTGTCACAGAGCAGATCAGTACTGATCATCAGGGCACTGATGATCAGTGCCCAGCAGTTCCACTCACCAGTGCCCAGCAGTGACACCCATCAGTGCTGACCAGCAGTTGCACCCATCAATGCCCAGCAGTGCCGCCAGTCAGTGCTGTCAGTGCCCTTAGTCAGCGCCACCTGTCAGTGTCACCAATCAGTGCCTCCTCATCACTGCCCACCAGTGTGCCTCATCAGTGCAGCCTATCAGTGCTGCCTGTCCGTGCAACCTCTTCAGTGCCCATCAGTGCAGCCTCATCAAAAGAAAACCTTTTTTTTTTTCAAATTGTTTGCTTTTTTTTTGTTTATTGTGCAAAAAAATAAAATGCCCGGTGGTGATTAAATACCACCAAAAGAAAGCTCAATTTGTGTGAAAAAAAAAAATAAAAATTTCACATGGGTACAGTATTGCATGATTGCTCAATTGTCATTCGAAGTGCAACAGCGCTGAAAGTTGAAAATAGGCCTGGGCAGGAAGGGGGTAAAAGTGCCCGGTAGGCAAATTTCAGGTTAAAGGTTCGAAAATATTAAATAACAGTGCTGAAAACCCCTTCACACACCTCTTGCCGTATCTAATATTTTTCCAGTAATATTAGAGCTATAGCCCTCGTTGGCTTGTTTGGTAGAAATTAGCAGCAGTAATAAGTGCGTAGACACGAGATATAGACCTCCATTTTTTTTAATAATAATTTGAGCATCTTCCCTCACATGAAGCTGTGTAAAAACTGGCCAGCAGCAGGATAGAATTGTATCAGCTGTCCTCTGCCTGGAGTGTGAATTCTACTGGATCATTGGCAGGCACTGCAACACCCTCTCAGCTGTGCCCAATTCATGCTCGTCTTCTCTTTTGTTAGTCTAGGTTCACACCTAAGCGTTTTCTGCAGCGTTTTGCGAAAACACACAGCATTCCATTTCACATGATTTCCTATGGGACACGTTCACATCTCTGCGTTTTCACCCGATGCATTTTTTGGAAAGGGTCAGGGACTTTTTCAAACGCAAAACATAGCGTTTTTGGTTCTATAGACTTCAATGGAGAACCTGCAGAAAAGCATGTAATGCAGGGGTGGCCAACTGTGGCCCTCCAGCTGGTGTAGAACTACAAGTCCCATGAGGTATTACAAAACTGACAGTTACAAGCATGACTTCCAAAGGCAACGGCATGATGGGACTTGTAGTTCACGAACAGCTGGAGGGCCACAGTTGCCCACCCCTGATGCAGTGCGTTTTTGCTGCGTTTTGAGTTTTAATCTACCTAGCAACACGGAAAAAAATGGATCAAAAATGCATGTGCAAAAACGCAAAGCGTTCTGTAGAAACAGATCAAATGCAAACTGCACAGGTGTGAACCTAGCCTTACTGCTACTCCTACTCCAGAGAATAAAGGAAGACTAAGGCTCCATGTACACGGGACACTTCTGAATGATGGAAACTAACTGCTGGAAAATGTAGGTTAAAAAATGTCTGTTTAGCAGTGTTTGCATATCGTGTTTATGAGCGTTTGCGATTAGAAGTGTTTTGTAAAGATAACCTCAGGAGACCTTCCCAAATGCCCAGAATGCACTGAAAAAACAGTAAAAAATTAACTATTTCAGACATTTTGAGATAGAGAGAGCAGAAGCAAAGAGAGCAGTATTTGTTGAGATTAGCCGTCTTTTTTTTTTTTTGTGGTGTTTGGATGTGTTCCAGCTCATTTCTGTGCAGAAATGATTGCAGCAGCGTCTAACATATTTTTTTTCATGCGAAACCTCAAAGTATGGTGTACCAGGTCCATTTGAGTACCGGGAAAACGCTTTGCATGCATTTTTCATAATGAAAAAAGGCTCTGGGCAGCATCTGGAAATGGAAGAGTTAAAAAAATGTTTGAAACGCAAATGCTTATAAACAAGGTTAGCCGCGTTTTACAAGCGTTTGCAACGCTGATAAAATCTACTGCTGAACGCAAGTTTTCTGTATTCAAATAAACAACTGTAAACTCAACTGCCTGTAAATGACTACGTGTACATGGACACATAGCAAAACATTAGGGCGAGTTCAGGGGCTGCTGTAAAAAATGCTGAACAGCTCCTAAACGTGAGTTTATCAGCTGCAGTGTACATGAGCCCTTATGCATTGATGCAGCTTCTGCAGCAAGCCAAATATAAAGTGCTTGAAGAATTGTGCCACTCCTCGTAGCTTGGTTGCTGGCTGAAAGGTGGAAGATGGCACAGGCTTCAAAAGCCAGTCAATTACATCTTCTGCGTGCTGTTGGTCCTGTCACTCTAGCCAAGGAAATGCAGCTGTGCCTTCTGCTGCTGTGTGCCGCTATACCACCAGTTTGTCACGTAGGACCTGTAAAGTTAGTCGCCCCCAACCTTCAGGCCCAGAACCGCTGACTCTGTCTTTAGGTCTGTATATTGTTTTGAGCTTTTTCCTGGTCCATGCCTAACTTTTATGAGAAGAAGTCTGAGGTCGTTTGGGTGCACCCTGTTTTCATACTTTCATTTTTTAACTTTTTCTATTAAATAATGCAGCAGGGTGCTGTAAACAAAGCACATCTACTGGAACCGATTGTGGGCAAAATGTAAAAAAGAAGTTTTGTGTTGGACAGGTCAGCCGCAAACAGAGACTGCTGCTCTCATATCAAAAACAAAAACTTGAATTACAGAATTAAAAAAAAAAAAAAAAAAAAAGGGTGACTGCACAAGAGCTAGCAATAATCGAATAAGAACTTTTGGATTTGGTGAAGAAATGCAATCACAGGAGGCACACAAAAAAGCACCTGCCACTGAAATTTACTGAAGTAGAGTTCGCTAACTAACCCTAATCTCTCTTTATGTAATCTGTGATTTCCCCTTACAGCAGTTTATATACACTGACAACTAAGGGGAGATTTACTAAAACTGGAGCACTCAGAATCTAGTGGAGTTGTGCATGGTAGCCAATCAGCTTCTAACTTCAGCTTGTTCAATTAAGCTTTGACAATAAAACCTGGAAGCCGATTGGCTTCTAAACAGAGTTGCACCATGCAGTTTGCATAAATAACCCCCTATGGCTGCTCTCAGTCCACCCTTTATAGTGTGGGGATTGGTTATCCAGTCCCCTGCCCCTATTATCAAGTATTGTAAGTCTGCCGCCCAGGGTGTACAGGGCGTTGTGGATAGGAGTCAAAATTTTGATTCACCCAAAATTCACCTGGCTGAGTCAAAAACGATACCTGGAAATTTGTTGCTAATTCCAGCAGCACAGTGGCTAAATGGTTAGCACTTCCACCTGGCAGTACTAGGGTCATTGGTTCAAATCCCAACCATGGCACCACCTGCCTGGAGTTTGCATGTTCTCCCTGTGCCCGCGTGGGTTTCCTTTTGGTACTCCGGTTTCCTCCTACACTACAAAAAAACACTGGTAGGTTAATTGGCTGTCTAAATTGTCCCTAGTTTATGTATGTATGAATGTAAGTTAGGGACTTTAGATTGTACACCCCTTGAGGGTTAGGGACTGATGTGAATATATATATATATATATATATATATATATATATATATATATATATATAAAATCGATGGCGCTATATAAGTACCTATAATAAATAAACAGACAAATCTGAATCTCATGACAACCTCCATTCATTACAGAGAATAGAATGGTAACACTATTTGGTATTTGAGTGGGAACAAAAGTGCAGAGATCAAATTAGATCTAAAATTTGATGAAGCATTGTGCATCACACAAGCATGTATGCTACTGTAATGCTTAGTCACAAGTATGAATTCTTTCTTCACTGGATTCTGATATGCAATTCTCATCCGTTGAGGAGAATGTTGATGTTGGGCGTGCTCCCCTTTGTATACTGCGACTCCTTATTGGCTCACTAAAGTAACCAAAGGACTAAGAAGGGATCAAAACCAGCTCAGAAATGTCTTGGCAAAACAGATCTGCTTATTAGAGCTGTGGTACATTTAGCTAGGTTTTAAGGAAATGATAGCCACAAAGACCATACAATCCTTGTAACAACCCAGTGGGTTTAAAATAAACCTCCCTTATGCAGGCCATAGATGGGTCGTTTATCGGCCGAATTTTCGCCTGCACGAAAAATCGGCCGATAATCACGCTGTTAGTGGGTGGGGCCAGCCCGTCGGCCGTTTTTCATGGATCTCCTCATTTATTTTTATCGGTCATGCTGGAAAATCCATGAAAACCAGTCATTTTTCGTGGATATGGGTGGCAGCATCGGCAACGGGGCTGACCAATTTCTCGTTTATCGGCCGAAAAGTTGGCCAATAAACAGCAGTCTATGGCCTGCCTTAGGGCTTGTTCTCACTTGACTTCCCAAACGCCCTTATAGCACTAGACAGCATTTTACAAGCGGTAAAAAAAAAAAAAAAAAAAATTGCACCACAAACACCTATAATTAACTTAATGGTATTAATGCCTCGCAAACGCCTGCCAGGAGTTTGAGGAATGTTCCCATAGACTTGAAAGGCTTCAACTCCTCCTGACTCAACATGAGGCGTCAATTTTGACGTGCTGCGCTGCCAATGCTTCTGTGTGAACAGCACATTGTGCTGCCATGTGTATCATTTTCATAGGCGTTTGAGCATTAAAAACGCCCCTCAAACACCTGCTTTCAATGCTAGTGTGAACTGAGCCTTACAGTGATTGTAAAGTTTTTGTTTTAAAAATAAACGTAATAATTCCTTGGTTTGTGCAATGGTTTTGCATAGAGCAGCCCTGATCTCTTCTTCTTAGGGTCCCCCGCCAATACTCCTAGTCTTCTCTGTGTGCCATATCCTGTGCGGGGCTGTGTGTGCCTATAGACACACACACACGCACACACACACACACACGCACACACACGCTCTGTCCAGCCCCTTGCTCCCTCATCACTGGATTTGATTGACAGCAGCAGAAGCCTTTGGCTTCCAAAGATCAGCACCAAATGAAGCTCAGGTTTTTTTTGTTTTTTTTTGGGGGGGGAATAGCAAAGAATGGAAGTTTTTTTTACCTTAATGCACGGAATGCATTAAAAAAGTAAAAAAAAAAAAAAAAAAAGTAATAATTTTAGCCTTTGTAACCACTTTAATATTAAAACTGACATAGTGGTTGCATTGCATGATTATGTTGAGACAATTTTCCTTGAGTAACATAGTATAAAATTTTATGTATCCAGTTTCTTTGTTACAAAAGTATTGTATCAATAAGCCTATCCAGAGTTTGATTTTTACGCCTGTATGTGGCCATTCCTCCTTAGCTTTTTTTTGGGTTAGACCCTTCCTGTGTGGTATGCTTATAGCTGTGCTGTCAGTCAGTATGGGTTGGTGGAAAGGGTGGGCACAAATTTAAGTATGTTAGGCCCTAGACTGTATAGTAACTAATTATCAATTGCGCAATAAGTAGGTAGTATTAACTAGCTGTGTTTAGGGAAATTAAAAAAACAACAACTCAAACCCAAGACCAATGTTCAGGTTTAATCTCATAACAAGGAAAGCTTTATTTAAATGACAAGACATACCTTATGAAGCAAATATTAATAGTAGACACCAATCGTTAATGTAAAATACTAGTGGTTAAAAACTATAAAAACCATTTACATTGTACAAAAAAAAGTCAATAGTATAAACAAATATGGAATTGTTCAGAAAAAAATAATAAAAATGCAAGATACTAAAAATGTTACATATTTATTTGAAAAAAAAAAAATTATCACAGATTATACCTAAAAGAAAAAAAAGGCACCTATATTTACTGTAGAACTGAGCCAATTTGTGCATGTAGGTTGTTGTGCCATCACTGAATACTTTCTTGAGGATAGTAGTAGGAATGGATGATTTCAGCCAAACATTATCACACACAAAATGAGTTTAATAACTGTAAACTCATACTAATAAATACTAAATGAAAATAACAAATTTTGAGGTCTTATTAGTATATGTCAGTTTCGAAAAATAGATCAATAAGGAAAATAGGCACACGTGAAAATAAAAAGGCATTTTATTCAAACTCATTAAAAATGTAGTTAGGTCAATAGTGGTTATATTGCAATATCAGTATAATCCCCACAGGCAAATGTATTGCAGTGAGACTAAAAGAAAATAAAAGAAAAAAAAAAAAAAAAGAAGAAGAAGTACTGTTTTAAATAATATACGGCACTTTGTAATTTTAGTGTAATAGAACGATACAGTGCACTGTATTTATCTAAAAGCAGTATGGACCCTTCATCTGTTCATCTGAGCGGTTCTTGCAGGGAATATAGTGTTCATTCTTATACTCTTTAAGAAAAAAAATAAAGATCACAAAATGTCAAAATCTGTCCAGAGCCAAATGCTATTGTACTTAAAAATTCTTCATTTGCAATAAAAAAAATAGAAAATATGTTCCTATGCTACTTAGGACTGGTTGTCCCCTCTTGAGGTATTGTGATTACAGAGGCACAAGTAGCTATTTCTTCGTATTGTGGCGGTGGCTCATTGGGACTTTGTTGTGGCTCACTTACTCTTACACCCCTTGTTCCAGTGGCTTCTTCATAAGAAGGTGGTGCGTCACAGTTCGAAGAAAATCCAGCTGACAGCGTATCTGACCGTACATCATAATCGATCAATCCACTTGGGTTCCCAGTCCTTTCAAAACCATCCTCCATTGCACACAACATATTAGAGTGCTGCTGAGCATGACTGGAAACTCCTTCACTATCTCCAGTCTCAGCCGTATTTTCTCTGGCACCTCTGGTGGCATAGGCAGTTCTTCGGCATGCTTTGTTTCTGAATACACACTTCCACAATAGCAGGAGAACCAGAGCAACAACAAAGAAGACTGTGATTAAAGGGAAGGCCAGGTAAAACGGATACCAGTTGCTGTCCGAGCTTGAGTCCCCATGTCCTCTGGTGTACTCTTTCCAAAACTCTTTCTGAAGGGAAAAAAAAACATAATAAAAAAGGTAAGTTTTCTAATGTGCAATGTTCACCTATCAAGTAAAAAAGACATTTTCAGAAAAGGAACTGTAAAAATTCCTAAATTCACAAAAAGAAATGTTCATTTATTATGCAGTACTATTTATTGAATACAATATTTCCAGACATGTAGAGGCAGAGGTGGCTTTAGGCTTTGGAGGCCTTAGGTAAAACTTAGACATGAAGCCCCACTCACACCCATAATGGGAAAAAGAATTCAAGCATCAAAATTAACTGGGGGATGGGTAAGGCAATCATTAGCAGCTCATCCCTATCCCTACCTCTGAAACCAATGATATCTCTATCCCCATCACCGAGGTCATTCCTATCCCCCCCACCACTGCCACCATTGTCAACCCTATTGCCCACCATCACTGCCACTGTTGTCATCCCGCCCCCCCCAATCAGCACTGCCACCGAAGTCATCACTACTGTCATCCCTATCTCCCCCCCCCCTCATCACCACTGATGTCATCCCTATTCCCCCATCAACACTGCCCCTAATGTCATCCCTATCCCCCCATCACCACTGCCTGATGGGGGAGGATGGAATCAGTCAGAGGCAGCAGTGGTGGAGGGGATGGGAACAGTGTCAGTCAGTCTCCTTGCTCAGTGTGTCTCTACCTGCATCTGGCTTCCTTCACGTACCTCCAGTGATGCCTCTCCTGACATGGGGTCTCCTCGCAGAACAGAGAGAGCTCCTACCCCTTCACTCTGACTGTCAGCTGATTAGCAAACTTTCTCCTCCAGTTCCACAAAATGGCAATGGTGACTTAAAACTGAACTCCAGGAATGAGACAAAATCTACTCTTGTAGTGGGGTCCATATGCACTGTAAGCAGGAAAAGTTGGATTCCCAGCTTAACCCTAAACTACTCTTAAAACTGTTCCATATACCCCCTCCTAACACAAACATCTGGATATGTACCTATTTTCAGGCAGCTTCAGTCTGGTCATCTGATCCAGCTCCCCTGTGTCAGCCAGCATGGCTTCAGGGGAGAGGAGGGAACACTCACCACGGATGGACGATTGAAACCTATGAGTAATGTCACCACTCCAGGTGTTACTAGCCGTTGTCAGAGCATGACCAGATCGGACTGAAAACAGGTCAGTGTACAAATCTTTCTTACACAGGTTTGTAAGCATAGGTGTTAGGAGGGAGTAGTTGGGGGGAGCGTTTAAGCCCAGAATTCCACTTAAAGTGGTTGTAAAGGCTGAAGGTTTTTTCTTCATTCTATGCATGAAGGTAAAAAAAAAAAAAACCCTTCTGTGTGTTGCTCCCCCTTATGCACACACAGGGCGGGGTACTTAGCAGGAAGCAGGGGCCAGAAGCACTGGCAGGGGACCCAAGAAGAGGATTGGGGCTACTCTGTAAAACCATTGCACAAAGCTAAAAAGGTATTACATTTAAAAAAAAAAAAAAACAAAATTACACAAAGGCTCAGGTGGTTTTTTTTAAGATCACTTTAAGTATTTGTTTAGCCTAGTGATGCAGGGATAAGCTGTATAACTTACCCTATCTCTTGGTCTAACAGGCTCTTGGGTTCTTTTCTTTCTGCTCGAAGCTCCAGGCTGAAGGATGTCGCTCGGCCTCAACACATACAGTGCAGGGCTATTAATCCTGCATTGTATGTGGAAGAGGTGAGCATGCAACTGAGGCAGGGAGTGCCTTAAAGAGGTGGTAGCACTGGATAGAAGGGGCCTGCCAGAGCCAGAAGTTCTGACAAGCTCAAAGCATTGTCTGACTGGTTGAGGCAGAGACCATGATGTCATCTGCCTGCCTCAGCCAGAGGAAGCCTTTTATTCCTTCAGAAAATACAAAGCATCATGTGAATGGCTGAGCAGAGCTCAGTCTAACTTGGTTTTGTTCCGGGGGAAGGACATGAAGTCCCCATCCCATTGCTGGAACACAGTGTTTTATAAAATGTATGTAGCCTCGGCTACATAGAGTATACAGCGCTGACAGTCGCTGCAGGGGTTAGGGAAGGAAATGGTTTGGACCAGCTTGATCCAAACAAACTATTTAAAGTTCAATAAAACATAGAATTAGGCTTTAACACTGACAGAGGTGCTTACAATGGTCAGATTGTATTCATTTATGTAAAACAGTTATCCCAAAAGGGAAAAAAAAAAAAAAAAACAAAAAACGGTTTCTGTAGCTAAAAAGTATTAGCTGAAGATAGGGTTTAATTTAATGTACCTCTAAATCTACTAGTTCATCTAACACAGCGGTTCTCAACCTTGGGGTCACGACCCCTTTCACAGGGGTCACCTAAGACCATCGGAAAACACATTTCTGATGGTCTTAGAAACTGAGACACCGCTCCTCTATCCGTCTCCAGACGGGTCCGCCCACATGCAGATACGCCCACATTTACCTGGACCGCAATGTGTGAGTGGGATGACATGCCGCCCCTGTCATCTGGTCACACCCCGGGGTTCACTCAACAGCTCTGCCTCCTGTAGCTCAGAAGAGGCACACAGGTGGCCAATCATCGGCGAGGATGTGGAGCTTGGAGAGGAGAAGCTGATCAGCAATGCGAAGATCAAAGAAGATTGAATGAGGGAGCTGCTGGAGCGAGTGAAGAGGAGAGCAGCCGGAGAAGGAAGACAGCTGACCGGTAAGTGTCTGTACTGTGCAGATGGTGCTGCTGCAGCCAGGTATGCTGGCTGCAGATGGGAGAGGGAGGGAGCGAGCCCAGTCCGGAGCAGGGGTCAGCAAGGTAAGTATCAGCAAGGTAAGTATCATTGGTGTCAGTGGGAGGAACAGTGCCTCATAACTGGTGTCACTAATACCAATAAATGGGGCACTATTTCCCCCCCACTGACACCAACGATGGGGCACTATTTCCCCCCCCCCCCCCCCCACTGACACCAATGATGGGGCACTATTCCTCCCACACTGACACCAATGATGGGGCACCATTCCTCCCACTGATACCAATGCTGGGGCACTATTCCTCCCACTGACACCAATGATGTGGCACTACTCCTCCCACTGCAAAATTACAGTTATGAAGTAGCAACAAAAATAATTTTATGGTTGGGGGTCACCACAACATGAGGAACTGTATTAAAGGGTCGCGGCATTAGGAAGGTTGAGAACCACTGATCTAACACGTCCAGACTTTGGAAAAGCAATATAAAGTGGCTGGAATCACTCCTATGACATAAAAGTGGCTGGAATCACCAGTTAAAAAAAAAAAAAAAAAAAGGAAATAAAGCCTAACAAAAGAAAATGAATGCAGCCACCACATCTAATAATTAGTAAGCTGCATGATATTATATTTTTGTTTTGGGGTTTAATACCTCTTTAATATTTGCAAAGGATTAAGTAATCAAAGTGAGAAATAGGACAGCATCCATTGGAAAAGAATGTGTTAAAGTCTTTTAGAACCTTATGACAACCACAAGGTGGTGCTCTGGCAAAATGAAGTAATATAACTTGCTGAAATGGTTTATATTCACGAACAATGGAACATTCCTTTAACTTTGATTAGCATTGTTTATTGTGTAGAGAAAAGAATACCTAATAAAAAGGCTTTGTATACAAAGTGTTAGAGGAAGGCAGGGACAGGAAAGTCCAAATAAATGTGTGATCTATAGCACTCACTAGAGATGAGCGAATTATTCAAAAATTCGGTTCGGCTGATTCGCCGAATTCGCTGAATAAATTTGATTCGAGCCAAATATATTCGCTGCGAATTTAACTTATAAAAAGGGTGTTTCTAGGCTTCAGAGAGCCTTTATATTAGTGCAGAACACTGTACCTTTAATTTAAATGCCCTTGGAGTCTGCTGGGGAAGAGAAATAATACTGTCAGTCAGTATGACATGCAGATGAGTGCCGTCGATCTTAGAATCACCGCACACTTCACTCATTTGGGCAGTCACGGGGCCAAAACCAGAGTGTGGAGCCACAGTGTGGCGGTGGAGGCAGCAGCAATGGGAGGCCATACAGCAACCTATGACAAAATGGAACCCACCAGCAGTGTGAGGAGACCTGAAAGTGGCACATGGCAGAGTGTGGCGATGGAGACAGCAGCAATGGGAGGCCGTACAGGGACCCATGACACACTCTGGACCTGGCAGCAGCATGAGGAGGCGGTACAGGGGCCCATGACAGATTACAGGCCTGGCAGCAGCATGAGGAGTCGGTACGGGGGCCCATGGCAGATTACGGGCCTGGCAGCAGCATGAGGAGGCGGTACAGGGGCCCATGGCAGAATGGCGGAGCGTAAGCAGCTAAAATTGAAGGCCATACAGAGGCCTATGTTAAAAAGCGGAAGCCGCCAGCAGCGTGAGCAGACGACAGAGGCACATGGCGCAGGGTGGCGGTGGAGGCAGCAGTATTCGGAAGCCATACACAGGCCTAGGTTAAAAAGCGGAAGCCGTCAGCAGCGTGAGCAGACGACAGAGACACATGGCGCAGGGTGGCGGTGGATGCAGCAGTATTCGGAAGCCAAACACAGGCCTCGGTTAAAAAGCGGAAGCCGTCAGCAGCGTGAGCAGACGACAGAGGCACATGGCGCAGGGTGGCGGTGGAGGCAGCAGCAATGGAAGGCCATACAGCACCCTATCACAAAATGGAACCCACCAACAGTGTAAGGAGACCTGAAAGTGGCACATGGCGCAGGGTGGCGGTGGAGGCAGCAGTATTCGGAAGCCATACACAGGCCTAGGTTTAAAACTGGAACCCAGCAGCGTGAGCAGACGACAAAGACGCACATGGCAGAGGATGGATCTGGCAGCAGTATGAGAAGGCGGTACAGGGGCCCGTGGCACAGTGTGGTGATGGGGGCTACAGCAACTGGATGCCAGAAAGTGGCCGATAGGGCTATATACTGCATGGAATTATAAAGTTGTAAAGACAGCGGCCTATAAGGCTATACACAGCATGAATATCATGACTTATTCTGAGAATGGTTTGGAAGGCTATATACAAAAAGTAATTCATGAGCTGTCCGGACAGCGGACAATAAGTACATATATACAAATCAATTCATCAGCTGTCCAGCCAGCGGCCTCAAAGGCGACAGATATACAAAGCAATTCCCGAGGTGTTCAGGGAGCGGCCTGAACGGCTAGGTTATTAGGTCAGTTGTGTCAGGAACTGGTGGTTTGAAATCCAGACTAATCCACGCCTGATTCATTTTCACAAACGTGAGTCTCTCCACACTTTGGGTGGACAGTCGTGTCCTCCGCGGAGTTACAATACCTCCTGCCGCACTAAACACGCGCTCCGATGCCACGCTACTGGCCGTGCATGACAGCCTTTCAAGGGCAAATTCAGCTAGTTGGGGCCAAAGGTCAAAGTTTCGTTGTCCAGTAGTCAAGGGGATTGTCTACCTCGGTTGGCAGGGTGCTGTCCAAGTAGGCCCAAGCCTGTTGTTTGAGGTCCTGCTCCAGGTCCACCTGATGCTGCTGCGGCTGGTTAGTAGTTTCCTCACTGCGCTGGTGAAGAAAGCTACTCATCATCGACTGCAGACTGAGGCAGCCGCTGCTGGTGGAGCTGCCACTGCTCCTACCACCCCACCCCTCCCCTGCTGCCATGGCAGCGGAACGCGAGCGCACAGGGCCCACAGTGTCTGAGGATGGACGTTGGCGCACAAAGGCAGAGACCAACTGACTACATAGGTGGTTTTTATAGTACTTTATTTTGGCCTCCCTCTCAGCAGGTGTGAAAAAGGCCACCATTTTTGAACGGTAGCGAGGGTCCAACAAGGTGGACAGCCAAAAGTCATCCCTCTGTCTGATGGTTATTATTCGGCTGTCGCTACGCAAGCAACCGAGCATGCTATGGGCCATTTGTGCCAAGGAATGCGAGGGACTCCCTGCCTCCATCTCCGCAGCATACTGCCACGGTGCGTCTGGGTCCTCTGTCTCCTCCTCCTCCTCTACCAGATGCTCCTGCTCCTCCACTCCTGTCCGCTGAGTGGAAAAACCACCCATTTCACTCAATAATTCCTGAGCACCAATGTCCTCCTCTACCTCCTCCTCTTCTTCCTGTCCTGCCCCCACAGGGGTCATGTGGCGTTGAGATCTGTGCGCCACGTCTACCGCACCCTGACCAGCCATTGTTAACAGCATTTGTTCCAGGACGTGCAACAGAGGAATGACGTCGTTCATCCCATAGTCCTGCCGACTCACGAATAGCGTGGCCTCCTCAAAGGGCCTGAGCAAGCGGCAGGTGTCACGCATGAGCTGCCAATGGCTGACATCTAAGTTACACAGGGGAGTACCTTTATCCGCTTGTAACATCAGGAAATCGGTGATGGCCTTTCGCTGTTCGTAAAGGCGGTCTAACATATGTAGGGTTGAATTCCACCTTGTTGCAACGTCGCAGATCAGGCGATGCTGTGGAATTCCGTTCTGCCGCTGCAGCTCAAGGAGGGTGTGCTTTGCGGTGTAGGAATGGCTGAAATGCATGCAAAGTTTACGTGACATTTTAAGGATGTCTTGCAGTGGGATGGTGGATTTTAGGAACCGCTTGACAACCAGATTGAACACGTGAGCCATGCATGGCGCATGGCACAACCTTCCTTGACGCAGAGCAGACACCATGTTCTTTCCGTTGTCGGTCAACATGGTTCCGATTTTCAGTTTGCACGGAGACAGCCATCTGTCGATTTCTCTGTTCATTACACTCAGAAGTTCCTCCCCTGTGTGACTACGTTCGCCAAGGCATACCAGGTGCAGCACAGCGCGACACCGTTGCGCCCTGCACATGTGATATGCCGGTCGGGTAATGGGACTTGGCACGGGGGTGGCGGCTGAGGACACGGCGGAAGAAGAGGTGGTAGAGGCGGACATCTTTGCTGGACCAAGGACGTGCAAACGTGGAGGCAAAAGCGGCGTGACCTGTCCAAGTTGCTGGTGCGGCTGTGCCGCAACCACGTTCACCCAGTGGGCCGTAAATGACATGTACTGTCCCTGACCGTAGTTACAGCTCCACACGTCGGCGCTGCCGTGCACTTTGGCAGAGACCGACATGCTCAAAGACTGGCCCACCATCTCTTCTACATGTGAATGCAGGGCTGGCACTGCCTTTTTGGCGAAGAAATGCCGGCTTGGCACTCTCCACCGCGGCTCGGCACAAGCCATCATTTCTCGGAAAGGTGCTGAGTCCACCACTTGGAAAGGGAGGGACTGCAGCACCAGCAACTTGGACAGGAGGACGTTCAGCTTCTGCACCGTCGGGTGCGTGCTCGCAAACTGTTGTCTCTTGGAAACGGATTCCAAGAAAGACTGCTGACGGAATCCGTGAAGAGGAGTAGCAGGAGAAGGAGCATCTGAACGAGCGGAAGATGCCAACGAGCGACAACTCCCCTCAGCAGAGGTGTTGGAGCCTTGACTGGCTGATAGAGGGCGATTGATGTCGGGTGACGGAGCAAGTAACGGAGCGGGTGATGGAGCGGGGGCTGGGGCAGGCAGAACTGCCGTATCTTTATCACGGTTTTCCCAGGCCACCGAATGGCGACGCTGCATATGCTGACGCAACGCTGTAGTCCCAACATTGGCCCCCTGGCCACGCTTGACTTTCTGGCCACATAGTCGACATACGGCTACGTTTACTTCCTCGGGCGGCTTGACGAAAAATTGCCACACCGCCGAGTAGGAAACTTTGCCCCCGCTACTCCTCACTGGCTGAGTGCTACTTCCTCCGTGCACACCGGCACCACTACTGGCCGTGGTGGTAGGCTGCAGTGGAGCTGGTGCTCTACTCCGTGGCCGTTTGGCTCCACTGACACTGCTGCGACCCTGCTGCCTCCTGGGCAACCCACCGACTGTTTTGCTCGCTGGCAAGCTGGCACCCTCTTCTCCTGATGATGCGGAAGCAATAGCCTGATGACGACGAGGCTGCCAAGTGCGATCAGCCTCATCATCATCAATTAGGGTCTCCGCGTCACTACTAGCCCCCTCGGCTGCGTGTGGGTCAGGAGACAGACCTGTCTCTAGACCGGCTACCGAGCCACTCTCCTCGCCAGTACTTCTTTGCCTGGCTGCTGAAGAGGCTGATGTCTCCCCCCCGTTCCTGACCGCCCTCTGTTAGCTCTTCCTCACTGTACAGTGGGGCTGAGCCCACAGCATGCGATACTTCGCTTGGTGAGGGAACACCAAAGGACAGGGGCAGGTAGAGGACACGTGATTTCAGTGGGCTTGCTCCCGGGCCATGCCAACTAACGGTTGTGTCTGACGTACCCACCGACCGTTGGCTGTAGGTGTCAGAGGTGACCTGGGAAGAGGAAGACGACCGAGCCAACCAATCGATGACGGCAGGGTTGTCGGTGGAGACACGACCGCTGGATGACACCGGGAGCACTGGCCTCTGGCTGCGACTAGTGCTGCCTCGACCCCTTCCTCTGCTGCCACGTCTGCTCGCTCCTGAAACATTGCCTCCTCTGCCACTCCTCTGCGTGTTGTCTGACATACTCTTTAATTCAATAAGCACCCCAAAAATAAAACCGGATTTAACTCTTTGAACATACAATAGTGGTTGTGAAGCAGAAAGTCAGTTTATTTAGCACAATCGGTCAATTGCAGCTTGCCGTTGGCTGGAAACTGTACGTTTCTGTCACTGGAATGCACTAATCACCCAAAAAATATTACCGCCACCCGGCGTCTAAATGGATCTAACTCTTTGAACGTACAATAGTGGTTGTGAAGCAGAAAGTCAGTTTATTTAGCACAATCGGCAAACTACAGCACCAACTGTGCACGACAGCCACCAAAAAAAAAAAAAGGGTGTATTTCACTTTAAATTTTCGATTCTTTGATAGCTGTGGCCCTGAGTAACGATTCTGTGTCCCTGAGTAACGATTCTGTGTCCCTGAGTAACGATTCTGTGTCCCTGAGTAACGATTCTGTGTCCCTGAGTAACGATTCTGTCCCTGAGTAACGATTCTGTGTCCCTGAGTAACGATTCTGTGTCCCTGAGTAACAATTCTGTGTCCCTGAGTAACAATTCTGTGCCCCTGAGTAACAATTCTGTGGCCCTGAGTAACAATTCTGTGGCCCTGAGTAACAATTCTGTGGCCCTGAGTAACAATTCTGTGGCCCTGAGTAACAATTCTGTGGCCCTAAAGTCTCTGTGGCCCTAACTCTGTCCCTTAATACACACAGGTCTGTCTCTCTTGAATGACCGGAGGCTAATGGAGAATTCTAAGATGGCCGCGATTTATAGCTCCACCATTACACAGTGCTGGCTGGCTGCTGATTGGCTAATGCGATCACATGTCATGAATGCATTATGGGTCATGAATGCATTATGGGTCAGCGCGCCTTGTCTGCGCGCCTTCCCAGAGATCCCCGCACCATCTTCTCTGTCGCCACACATGTCGCCGCCATTTTTGGGAAAATTCGATTCGTGCATCCGAAGTTTGCTAATCTTCGGATTCGTTGCGAATAGAATTTTTCCAAATCTTCGGAACGAATTCCACTTCGTCATGTTCGATTCGCTCATCTCTAGCACTCACCCATATGTACTGTATGTTCCAGAAGGAAATTCTATACTCTAGCTGATGGGACTGCCTTCTATTTTTCCATACACTGTGTGTGCTCAAATAACCGGGATTATGTTTTCCCAGAGATTTATTTACACTAAATCATCTTGCATTCACTTTCCTCATACAGTGCTGAGAACAGCAATACGGCAAAAAAGTGTCCATTTGTCTACCTAAACCATTGCATTCAAGTGAACTAGTTTAAGTACATTACCCATTACTCTGAATAAATTAATTAAAATAAAAGTCCAATTTAAAAATTATTTTATATTTGGGGGAATGTCCCCATCAATGAGTGAGTAGAATTTCCCCCCAAACTAAAGGAAAAGTTTTCCTTTTTTCGAATTGTTCAAAATACCTTATTATTCCTCAAGATAAAATATCTACAATTAAGAAAAAAAAATTAGCAAAAAGCCAAAGGATCGCATTACAATACCTTTTAATGGTTACCCAGGATACTTGCATGTAAAAAAAGTGATTGATTAACCTTAATAATAATAATAAAGCCCACTCACAATACAAATCTAAACATCCAAACTTCTTCCTGTGAGCACAGGGCATCAAGGACATGTCGTTTAAAGGAACATCAATCCACCCTGGGCTCACAATACAGTGATTAGGAACAAAAATATTTATATCAATAAAGCTCCCTTCATCACTGAGGATCACCCATCGCTGAATAAGAAGATAGGAAGAAGAGCACACTGAGCATCACATGACCAGCCAGAAGTCATCTGAAACAATGTAAAACAAAAAAAAAAATAAAATAAAAAAACAAAAAAACAAAACAAAAATACAACAACATGGGGGTAGAGGTAGAGCTGGTATTGATCTTTAAATAAATACTTGTAAATTGAAAAAAAGTCTATGGCAGGGATGTCAAACTGAATTTTATCGGGGGCCGCATCAGTATTATGGTTGCCCTCAAAGGGCTGGTTATATCTGTAAAACTAGATGTCCAGAGCATCCCATCCACCTGACATCAGCTGTCAAGTGTCCCCCACCCTTCCCTTACATCACAGTGCACCCCCTTACTTTGTACTACTGCCGGGAAGAAGCTGGGAAGCAGAAAGCACTGGGTCTGGAGAAGAACCAGAGGAGGGCTGGAGTCAACTGCCAGGAGACTGCTGAATGTTGAGACCAGGGTAGGCAGAGATGAGGGGGTGCTGTGGCTGAACAGAGAGGCTCAGGATCTATAGGTGGAATTCTGTCCTCTATGCTGCCTACTGCTGGACGGTGGTGCATATATCCCTTGTGCTGCCCTAGGCAACACTAAAATCGGGCCTCGCCAGCTCCCCATCCTGGCCACTTGAGTAACTTCTTCCGAAAGGGTGGCGAGGCTCGCCCCCCGCCCCAGACAAACACCTTGTTTACCTAAATGGTAAATACGCCGCTGTTGCTGCCAACATTAGTATCTCCATGGCTGCATGAAGAAGTGCAGGATCTGGTGTTGGAGTTCCGTCATCCTCTCTGCTTCTGATGGTTAAGACAAGGTGGGGTGGAGACGGAGGCGGGGGGGGGGGGGGGGGCTGCAGTGCCACATGGCCTGTTGGGCTGGATCCGGTCTGCGGGCCTTGTGTTTGACACATGAGCTCTATGAGCTCTTTCAGCGTTTCCTATAATGCTACCACCTCCCCCTCACTCCCCCTCTCTGTTGGGGTCCCTCAAGGCTCTGTCCTTGGGCCCCTTCTCTTTTCCATCTACACCTCCTCCCTTGGCCAACTCATACACTCTCACGGCTTCAACTACCACCTCTATGCCGACGACACACAAATCTATCTCTCAACCCCCCACCTCACCCCCTCGGTCTCTGCCCGAATCACACACCTACTGAGCGACATATCAGATTGGATGTCGCTCCACTTCCTTAAACTGAACCTCTCCAAAACCGAGTTTCTTGTCTTCCCCCCAGCCCGGACCCCACCCCCCATTGACTTCTCCATCACATCCAACAACGCCAATATCAAACCCGCCCTGCAGGCCAGAGTACTTGGTGTCATTCTGGACTCCAACCTATCCTTCCAGCCACAAGTCCAATCTTTAACAGACTCGTGCAGACTCCACCTCCACAACATCGCCAAAATACGCGCGTTCCTAACCCCAGATACCACTAAACAGCTCATCCACTCTCTCATCATATCACGACTCGACTACTGCAACTCCCTCCTCACTGGCCTGCCTCGCCGCTGGCTATCCCCGCTTCAGTCGATCCTGAATACGGCTGCCAGACTCATTCACCTTTCCAACCGCTCCATCTCCGCCACCCCCCTCTGCCAATCCCTCCACTTGCTTCCGATTGCGCAACGGATCAAATTCAAAATCCTAACATTGACGTACAAAGCCGTCCACCATACTGCCCCGAACTACATCACTGACCTAATATCCAAGTACCGCCCAGCACGCACACTCCGCTCCTCACAAGACCTCCTTCTCTCTAGTTCCCTGGTCTCCTCCTCCCATGCCCGCCTCTAGGACTTCTCCAGGGTGTCACCCATCCTCTGGAACTCCCTGCCCCAACCCATCAGATTATCACCTACTCTCCTCTCCTTTAGGCGCACCCTGAAAACCCACCTCTTCAGGGAAGCCTACCCCACCCCCTGCTAACTTGCCCGACCTCCTCCACTCCTCCTACCACTCCATCCCCCACAGCTATCTCCTCCTGTACCACTATCCCCTCCCTCCTAGATTGTAAGCTCGAAGAGCAGGGCCCTCAATTCCCTCATGTTTTGCATTGTATTGGTATTGTTCTGTCACACGTTCTGTCCCCCTTTGTAATGTACGGCGCTGAGCGAACTATTGGCGCTTTATAAATACTGTATAATAATAATAATAATAATAATAAATGAGCTTGCAGCATAAGGGAACTGTAAAGGATTTCTTCACATACGTCGGTTTACACAGAATACTTCTCTCCTAAGGTACACCACAGATAGCAGTGCAATCAGCATTCAACTGATAAAACGTGCCTTTATGGGCCTGGGAAGGCACGGAATCCTGCAAGGCCAACTTACAATGCACATTTTTTTTTTTACTGTAAAAAAGGCTTAAAAATGGCCCCTGTAATTTGAATCTAGCTTATAGGAAGACAGCCAGCTATAGTGTTCAGTAATAATTATCGCATCTTAATTTGTCTGAGAAAATCTAGATGTGGTCCCTCTCTGCCAGCGACACACACCACTGTCATGGAATCTCACTTTTTACTATCCCTGCAAACTACTAAATATTATAAGATATCTTCCTGCGCCTAGTGAGACACTCTACTACAGGTACTATCCTGCTGCTGTGCAATGTGAACAACACAAATATATGAAAAAATAAAATAACAGCGCAAAACATAGACCTCTACATAAAATCAAAAAAGTGCAAAAAAAAATTTTTATACAATTTAAATGGTGCAGTCCATCAAATTCTTATATAAATAATGAAATCCATCAAAATAAACAAAAGTTCAAAAATATTCAAAAATATATGTGCAAAAAAAAAAAAAGAAAAAAAGAGAAAGAAATCTTTTCACATTCTTCTTGTAAAGAAACTTCCACCTTCCACCCGTGAAAACCAATATCAAATGCACTCACCAGATATAGGTGAATAAAACGCCTTTTAGGAATTTTATGGGATCCTACACCCTCTTTCGTATCCACTCTATAGGAATCCTCTCCTCCAACATGGGCTCCACCATCCGACCAGGGAGAAAAAAATCTCAAATAGTGTGATATTGTAAGACACCATTTCATATGTGAAATCAAGGATTAAGGCCACTCACATTAATTTCACTTTAAAAAGGCATATTTATTAAGGCAAGCTTCTCTCCAGATGAACAGTAGATGCAAGGTAACCTCTCACAGAATCTCACATCACAGTCCCAGGTTCCAGCAGAAGCTCCACAGAGACCACACATATATAAATCCCACAAAGATGGCCGCTGGAACGCACCACTCAGCGTGCGCTCCACTCACCGGAAGTGACGTCGGACATGCAAAATAAAACCGGAAATGCGTCAACGCGTTTCGCCCCTCCCACAGGGCGTTCTCAAGACAATCATTTCCTGTTTGAAGCTCCCTTATATACCCAACTGGGACCCACCCCTCCGTTGTGATAGGTCTAAACCCTCCCCGGGATTATCAAAACAAACCACTCCTCCTGTGATGTAACGTGAGAATCCTTTACACATGAGGTCTATGCCTACATAATTCAGAATACTTATTAGAACCATTAGATTATCTCCCAAAAGCGACATGTGTAAACCACATGCCACCAGTGGGAAAACACGAATGTATTTTAAATTTTAAAACAATACCTCAAAAATACAAAAACTTTCTTTAATAAATAAGCAATGAAATAACAATTTTAAAATTAAAATAAAATAATTTATGAAGAATAATATAATAAAAATAAAAAATAAAATATAAAATATAATGAAAATAAAAATAAAAAAATAAATAAAAATAAAAATAAAAATAAAAATAAATGTAAATAAAAATAAAAATAAAAATAAAAATAAAAATAAAAATAAAATTAAAATTAAAATTAAAATTAAAATAAAAATAAAAATAAAAATAAAAATGAAAAAATAAAAATAAAAATAAAAATGAAAAAATAAAAATAAATAAAAAAATTATATAAAAAAATATATAAATAAAAATAAAAATAAAAATAAAAATAAAAATGAAAATAAAAATAAAATAAAATAAAAATAAAAATAAAAATGAAAATAAAAATAAAAATAAAAATAAAATTAAAATTAAAATAAAATAAATGAGAATGCAAATTCATCAAGAAATAAAGTATATATAGGAATGGAAATACTATGCTATTACCAATTAGACAGATAACAATTGATGTCTATGTCTGAATTCAACCCTTTAGGGTACAAAGATCCTAATTGAAAGATCCATTTTGTTTCATTCTGCGAGATACTTATGACCATATCTCCCCCCCTCCAGTGGGGAAGAATCCGATCAATCCCGCAGAATTTCAAACACGATGGATCTCTATTATGGCACATTCTGAAATGATAAGAGAGACTATGATGTTTAAATCCTTTTTTGATATTTCTAATGTGTTCACCCAATCTCACCGACAATTTCCTGGACGTTCTACCTACGTATTGCAGGTGACAAGAACACTCCAGCAAATACGTAACAAAAGAACTGTCACAAGATATAAAATTATTTATTTTATAAGAGGAACCTGTAGAGCAAGAATGAAACGAATCATATCTCCTCTTAGTGTCTCCTTTCATGTTTCTACATGCCAAACACCTATTACATTTATAAAACCCCACAGTGTCCAAAAAAGTTGCCTTTTTCTTCGGAATATCTGGGACATTTTTTGCCAACTTCATTCTCAGTGTGGGTGGTTTTCTGTAGACAAAAGACGGTTTCTCCGGTATTACATCATGGAGAACCTCATCCCTCTTCAGTATTGACCAGTGTTTCCTTATGATTTTCTCAATAACCTTATATTGATTTGAGTAACCCGTAATAAAAGCCAATTCACCTGTTTTCTTTTTCTTCTTTCTATTTGTTAATAATTCATCTCTATTCATCATCCCCACTTGATTCATTGCACCCATTAGAATATTTTCTTCATAGCCTTTTTCTCTGAATCTTTCCAGCAATATGTTGGCTTGCTCTTGAAATGTTTTGTTGTCATCACAATTCCTTTTAAGTCTAATGAGTTGACTTTTGGGAATAGACCTCAACCAATTTCTATGATGACAACTGTGGATTGGGATGTAAGCATTCCTATCCACTTGTTTAAAGTATGTTTTTGTATAAAGATGGTCCCCCTGTCTATAGATGACTAGATCAAGAAAGTCTATAGATTCCATGCCGATATGATTGGTAAAAGTGATGTTATAAGGATTACACTCCATTCCACGGATGTACTCCTGTGTGGTTTAGAGGAGTACATCCTGTGTGGTTTAGAGGAATGGTTTAGAGGAGTACATCCGTGGAATGGAGTGTAATCCTTATAACATCACTTTTACCAATCATATCGGCATGGAATCTATAGACTTTCTTGATCTAGTCATCTATAGACAGGGGGACCATCTTTATACAAAAACATACTTTAAACAAGTGGATAGGAATGCTTACATCCCAATCCACAGTTGTCATCATAGAAATTGGTTGAGGTCTATTCCCAAAAGTCAACTCATTAGACTTAAAAGGAATTGTGATGACAACAAAACATTTCAAGAGCAAGCCAACATATTGCTGGAAAGATTCAGAGAAAAAGGCTATGAAGAAAATATTCTAATGGGTGCAATGAATCAAGTGGGGATGATGAATAGAGATGAATTATTAACAAATAGAAAGAAGAAAAAGAAAACAGGTGAATTGGCTTTTATTACGGGTTACTCAAATCAATATAAGGTTATTGAGAAAATCATAAGGAAACACTGGTCAATACTGAAGAGGGATGAGGTTCTCCATGATGTAATACCGGAGAAACCGTCTTTTGTCTACAGAAAACCACCCACACTGAGAATGAAGTTGGCAAAAAATGTCCCAGATATTCCGAAGAAAAAGGCAACTTTTTTGGACACTGTGGGGTTTTATAAATGTAATAGGTGTTTGGCATGTAGAAACATGAAAGGAGACACTAAGAGGAGATATGATTCGTTTCATTCTTGCTCTACAGGTTCCTCTTATAAAATAAATAATTTTATATCTTGTGACAGTTCTTTTGTTACGTATTTGCTGGAGTGTTCTTGTCACCTGCAATACGTAGGTAGAACGTCCAGGAAATTGTCGGTGAGATTGGGTGAACACATTAGAAATATCAAAAAAGGATTTAAACATCATAGTCTCTCTTATCATTTCAGAATGTGCCATAATAGAGATCCATCGTGTTTGAAATTCTGCGGGATTGATCGGATTCTTCCCCACTGGAGGGGGGGAGATATGGTCAAAAGTATCTCGCAGAATGAAACAAAATGGATCTTTCAATTAGGATCTTTGTACCCTAAAGGGTTGAATTCAGACATAGACATCAATTGTTATCTGTCTAATTGGTAATAGCATAGTATTTCCATTCCTATATATACTTTATTTCTTGATGAATTTGCATTCTCATTTATTTTATTTTAATTTTATTTTTATTTTTATTTTTATTTTCATTTTTATTTTTATTTTTATTTTATTTTATTTTATTTTATTTTATTTTATTTTTATTTTTATTTTCATTTTTATTTTTATTTTTATTTTTATTTTTATTTTTATTTATATATTTTTTTATATAATTTTTTTATTTATTTTATTTTTATTTTTATTTTTATTTTTTCATTTTTATTTTTATTTTTATTTTTATTTTTATTTTTATTTTTATTTACATTTATTTTTATTTTTATTTTTATTTATTTTTTTATTTTTATTTTCATTATATTTTATATTTTATTTTTTATTTTTATTATATTATTCTTCATAAATTATTTTATTTTAATTTTAAAATTGTTATTTCATTGCTTATTTATTAAAGAAAGTTTTTGTATTTTTGAGGTATTGTTTTAAAATTTAAAATACATTCGTGTTTTCCCACTGGTGGCATGTGGTTTACACATGTCGCTTTTGGGAGATAATCTAATGGTTCTAATAAGTATTCTGAATTATGTAGGCATAGACCTCATGTGTAAAGGATTCTCACGTTACATCACAGGAGGAGTGGTTTGTTTTGATAATCCCGGGGAGGGTTTAGACCTATCACAACGGAGGGGTGGGTCCCAGTTGGGTATATAAGGGAGCTTCAAACAGGAAATGATTGTCTTGAGAACGCCCTGTGGGAGGGGCGAAACGCGTTGACGCATTTCCGGTTTTATTTTGCATGTCCGACGTCACTTCCGGTGAGTGGAGCGCACGCTGAGTGGTGCGTTCCAGCGGCCATCTTTGTGGGATTTATATATGTGTGGTCTCTGTGGAGCTTCTGCTGGAACCTGGGACTGTGATGTGAGATTCTGTGAGAGGTTACCTTGCATCTACTGTTCATCTGGAGAGAAGCTTGCCTTAATAAATATGCCTTTTTAAAGTGAAATTAATGTGAGTGGCCTTAATCCTTGATTTCACATATGAAATGGTGTCTTACAATATCACACTATTTGAGATTTTTTTCTCCCTGGTCGGATGGTGGAGCCCATGTTGGAGGAGAGGATTCCTATAGAGTGGATACGAAAGAGGGTGTAGGATCCCATAAAATTCCTAAAAGGCGTTTTATTCACCTATATCTGGTGAGTGCATTTGATATTGGTTTTCACGGGTGGAAGGTGGAAGTTTCTTTACAAGAAGAATGTGAAAAGATTTCTTTCTCTTTTTTTCTTTTTTTTTTTGCACATATATTTTTGAATATTTTTGAACTTTTGTTTATTTTGATGGATTTCATTATTTATATAAGAATTTGATGGACTGCACCATTTAAATTGTATAAAAATTTTTTTTTGCACTTTTTTGATTTTATGTAGAGGTCTATGTTTTGCGCTGTTATTTTATTTTTTCAAACTACTAAATATAATTAATCATAGACCGAGGTCTTTTATAGGCAGAACTGAGAGCTTCAGCATAGATATCTCACAATGAATGTCCCTGAATCAGTGGCCAATGCAATCTGCCAGTTTTATATTTTTTTCTGGAACTGGTAAGGTATCCATAGAACTCCTAGATTGTAAGCTCCAAGGATCAGGCCCTCCTACCCCTCTTGTATTGAACTGTATTGTCTCCCGTTATATTGTAAAGCCCTGAGCAAACTGTTGGCGCTATATAAATCCTGTATAATAATAATTCTTAGTGCCACAGTAACGTCATTCTGTCATTGTGGGAAAGTAATAGACTCAATTCACACATCTAGCACATCAGGATGAGAATCCAAATACATTTGAAAACTGCAGTTACACTACTGAAAAAGAAAAATCCCTAGCCTTGTTGAAAACCTCTGAGTCTCATGTAGGGGCAAACCATGCCACTCTCCAAGAGATACATAAGGATGTTAGGCATTTCAACCCACCATTGCATACTTATTTCTGAAATATCAGTTTGGTTAATCATGTCAGAAAGCAGAAGTAAATGAAAGCAGAGCCATTTTATATAAATATTGGTTTTCTCAAATGTGATTTTAGCTGGCCATTTAGTCACTGCTCCAGTTATGAGCGTTGCAAGTCTCAGAATGATACTTACAGTCTTCTCGTCATTCTCGAAGGCTTCCCTCGCCTCTTCATAGCTGCACAATTCTTCTTTGCACTCCCGCTCAATGTTGCCTTGCTTGATCTCTTCGAGGAACCCATTAGCTCTGGGGAAGCGCTTTAGAATAGAATTGGCTTTCTCTTCAGACAGAAAAACTGAAAACAAAGAACAGAATAATGCAAGGATGAACAAAGGCAAGAATTGTGAAGGGGAAAAAGGAGTCATCATGAGTGGCCAGGAGCACTTTGCACTTTTATTATAAAATTATCATGATGACGCTACAATTAAAACAACCCATATTCGTGTCACTATACAAAGTCCAAAATGTTATGCAATATAAAATATCCAATGTATAAATGAGCTATGCAGCAATAATCCTAGAAAAACATGGTTATTTAGATGGGGAATGTGGACACAGACTGATACAAGTTGAATCCAGTAGTCAAAATATTTAAAAAAAAAAAAAAAAAATGTTTGAAGGCTACCTTTTTACAATACGGTGGTCTACCATATATTTAAGTCCATTACCTTGATTTCGCATTCACTCTTTAGTCCTAACTCATTTTGGACCTTAACACTTCAGTGTTGAACGTAACGTAGACGGGAAGGCTAAAAAATAACCTACTCTAACATACTGCCTAAGTGTTATCATTAAACACAATGTAATACCTTTTCTTCCCTTCTCTCCCCTTCCCCCGCAAGTTTTTCCTATGCTTCAGGAATGACAAAGAGTTTGACTGTGGCAAACTAGTAGTGCACCGAAATTAAAATTCTGGTGCTGAAACCAAAAAATGCAAGATGCACTTGGCCAAAAACTGAAATGGACAATTTTTACATTTTGAAATGTAATTAAATGTGGCTGGCAATTATGGGACATGATTTTGCATTGAATGCACTAGGGGACGTTGTTGCATTGAAGTCAATGGGGATGCAATTGTATATGAAAGTTAATGGGATGCAATGGTTTATGAAAGTCTATGGGACGCGATTTTGCATCGGTCATTAGTGGGCGTTTTTACATTAAAGTTAATGGGGATATGACTTTGCATTAGAGTCTATGAGACGCAATTTTGCATTGAAGTCAATGAGGACGCGACTGCATGCAAACCTATGAGACCCAATTTTTCATTGAAGTCACTAGAGGGCATTTTAGCATGAAAAGTCTATGAGCCGTGGCTTTGCATGTATCGGCACCATTATCGACACCTTTTTTCCGATCGTTCTTTTGCCAATAACACTATTTTCGGCTGATATATCGGTGCATCCCTAGCAAACCAATTGAACAAGTTGAGAGACATTTCCCTATGATTTTTATGGACAGGGTAAAGATGGAAGCATGGGGGAAGGGGGATATTCCTTGGTTTACAGGCTGTTTTTGTAAAGGCAAAATAACCATGCTGAAATTCCACAGAGCCACTTGAGGACACTAGGGGTAGCAATGTGTGCAACACCTTGCATGAATGCCATCACCAAGTAGTTAGAAGCAAGTGGTCTTTGAAAAGGAAAAATGGCTAAGGTTGAATCCTGACCTTTGAAGGTACCCAAGTCTAGCTGAAAGTCAAGACCTGATTGGAAAAAAGACAGAACTCATCACAGAGAACATTCTGGGATGCAAGTCCCTGGCTTTGCACCAGAAGAAGTAGGTGTTTCAGTTGTGATGACAGACTTTGCTTTTGAAGGCTGAGAAATGGACTTCTTGCATGGGGATGACAGAGTCTGGTAGGCACCTGTTCGTCAAGAGTTGGACTTTAACAGTCAAGCTGTTAAAGACAACTGGGGAGCAGGATGGAAAACAGGTCCTTGGAAATAGATGATCTGGATGATCCGGGAAGGTCCGTGGAGAGTCTGCCAGAAGCCTAAGTACCAAGGCCTCCTAAGCCAATCTAAAATAAACGAGGATCACCGGAATGCCCTCTATCTCAATCCCACAAGGTTAAGCAAGGGAGCAGTGTCAGTGGTAGAAAGTCATAGATCAGGTTAAACTGCAACAAAGAGCTCTAAACACCTCCAGGTAGAGGGACAATTCTTCAGAGTTCAGACACTGATGACTGGGGATGTCCATATCTAAATTCACCACTACTGTAATTTTCTAAGCAGTCAAAGCAGGAACATGGAAGTTCTGCCCAGGCTGGACTTAGATCCACTTTTCTTAGCGCTGCATGGCCTTAGGTGCACCCCTGATTGTAATCCATGACCATGCGGTTGTCTGATTGTGTGACCTCACAGGCAACAAGTCCAGCAATGGATAGCCAACTGAATTTCCCAGAGCTTCTGAATACTGATCAGCAGCTGAGCTTCCTCTGATGATTAAGTCCCTTGTACTAACAAAGTGTCCAGGTCTCCTCCCAAGCCTGACAGGCTGGCATCCATCATGAGCACTTTAAAAACCATCTGGAAAAAGAATTTCCCCAATTCTATCACTGGAGTGGAGATCCACCATGTCAGGGCAAGCCTGGTCTTGCTGGACAGGCAAATGGGGTTATCCAGAGACCAAGCCTGCTTGTCTAATGATGTCAGAATGTTGAATTGCAAAGGTCTGAAATGAAACTAGACATAAGACGCTGCCTTGAAGGGGGCAACAATCAAGCCCTAAATTGTCATGCAAAAGCAAATGGTTGAGTGGCTCCTAGACAGTTTAAAGCAAACATGTCATCAGAGATAGTCAAAAGTTGTCAACCGCCTCCTGAAAATAAATGGCATTTGCTATTTACTGATGGTCTAGCTTCAGTACTTCTTGAATCACTAACCCAGATCCAATATGTCAATGATCCAGGGTAAAATAAGAAGTTATGTGCATACTTGTTCCAGGCTGGTCAATAGAAAGTATTAATGCAAGGAAGTCAACACGACAACCAGGAGACTAGAATTTGAGAAGGACAAGAGAGCAATACCAGCTTCTATATGAATTAGACGTCTCTTCCACCAGGAGTTTAGAAAAGAGATATGTGCCCTTTAAAGAGCAATTTGCAAAATAATAGATATACTAGCACAAAAGTGAAAAAAATCGTAGCTTCCATTAAATGGTGTAAGACCCTTCTGGAATAAACATGACACAGACAGATACATAAGTGAAAAAAAAAAAAAAAAAAAAAAAGAGGAGCGGAGACAGAGCATATGAAAAGTTCAGTTCCCAAAGCTGATATTAATGCCTATGGACAATGGTTCTTTCCTAATGCTATAGTCAGATTGTGCATTCTATTGCAGAAGAAGTTTATCACCAGCGGCACACTGAGCTCACAAGAGGAAATTCCACAGCTAAAAATAACAGCACTGAACTCTCTTTTTGTGATATTTCTTGGCAGGAGGTACAGTACGGTCAGAATGGGGGGGGGGGAGGGGGGGCTGGGGTTAGGACACTGTAGAAGCTTTAGAAACTTTTTTTTCTCATGGAACACAGACTTTCAGACAGTTGTTTAAGATTGTTCCCTTACTGTAGTATACCAGTATCTATCCATCTATCTTTACAATATATTGGTGATTAAAAAAAAAAATTGGTGGTTCTTAGCTGCCAATCAGAAGTGTATTTTCTATCCTTTAAATGGGAAAAATGAATTTTTATTCCCCTTGTGTTATGGCAACCCCCTATATACACAAAGAGCTTAAAGTGCTCCTCAAGCCAAAAACCTCTTTTTAGTTTTGAAAACCATGAGGAAGGAGTAGAATCTGTTTAGTTTTAATGTTTTCGAGGCCTCCTTTATAGTCCTTTTACAGAGGCTTTCTGATTCGGTCTGCCTGGCAGTTATTAGGCAGACCTGACTGGAAGTTCCATGTAAGTCTATTGCCAGGAGGATGTAGATGAACATGCATCTGTCGACATCCACTTACCTCCAAAGTCTGTCCAGGAACAGGACTTCTCTCTTTGATTTTTCCAATCTGAAAAATTGGTAGCCTGAAATCAGGTAGCCTGATGAAAACAGATGCAAGTCTGTTTGTATCTGGCCATCCACAGATCCAGCATAGATCTGCAAAAATCCCAAAATGCAGAAAAAAAAAAAAAGAAAAAAAAGAAAAAAAAAAAAAAAACCCTGAGTGGGCACGGATGTAAAAAAAGTGACATCCATGTCAAAAGAAAAATCTGTTGTGCTCTGATTATGCAGGGGATCTATACAGATCACAGAATGTATTAATACAGGACACAATGTTTTACATTTCTGTACCAGTGGCAAGAGCGCATTTTTCTCTGCCTTCAGCCCATTGGGACAGCAGAGGAAACTGAAATATAGCCTGGGAAAGAAAATGGATCAAAATGAAAGATCTTATATTATCGAATTTAGATCCAGTATATGGCCTGTATGGGCAAAGATGAGGTTTGCAAAGAGTTCATGAAGATAGCAAAAGGGGTTAGCTGAGGAGAGAGCACAATGTTTCATCAATATTCTTATCACAAGATCACAACTGAGCAGAATGGTTTTATGTAAATTACTTTTATCTTACACCATTTTATTCCAAGACTACAAAGTTCAGATTGCAATGTGAGCTGCTACAAAGGATAATTGCCTGCATGCTCTAAAGGCAAGCTATTCCAAAAGTACCTTGTTGAACTTTCACACTTGTTCCAGACAGCCTTTGCTGAACTAAAATCCCAAGTAGTGTTGTAAGCCCTGTTTGAGGTAAAGAATACTTCTCCATTATGTTATGGAGAGGAGGAGAGGGGAGGTGTTTTGTAGTCCAACAGGGAAGAACTCAGACACAGCTATTAATGCCGTTTGAGATTTCAGTGCAGATCACTACTGGAAGTTATAACTAGAGTTAAAAGTATTTCTGGCAGGATCATTGGGTATTTTTCTTTATTTGCAGCATTTCTATAGAGAGAAAACAAAAGGAAATGTGCATGTATTTCAGTGTACTGCATATATTTTGATTTTGCGCCAGAATACACTTTAAAAAGAGGACCTTCACTCCAAAAAAGGGAGTTTGTTTCCTTTGCAGCCTTTTCCCAGTGTTTCTCTTTACAGTGTTTACATTTTTAAATTTTTTTTCCTCCAATTCCAAACCCCATCATTCTTGCCTACATTAGAATATGTCCTTGGGATACCTGTCAAATCCCCCAGGAGGCTGCAGGACCAGGGACACTGAGCAGGCAGAGGGTGGGCTGACTCCCTGAACCTGGAAGAGGCAGCAAGCTCCCATCAGTGAGGAGGACCAAGATGGTGGAGCAGGACCCAGGCTATGTCAACTGTACAGCAGAACACTGCTGAATTCAATGGGTGGGTAACTATGCGTTTTGAAGAGAACCCAACAATACAGATAACGAGGGTAGCGAAGATTCCCCTTCACGAGGGTAGCGAGGATCCCCCTTCACGAGGGTAGCGGGGATCCCCCTTCACGAGGGTAGCGGGGATCCCCCTTCACGAGGGTAGCGGGGATCCCCCTTCATGATACTTCAGCTGTAGCCTTTACGGCATTTTAACTCACATCGCACACAAAAGCATCTTGTGAACCCTCGATTATAAAGGAGCTGATCTATATATAACCACTTTCCATGTGAATGTTTTTAACAGCTTTTTAAAGAGAATCGTTGAATGCAAATGCCCTTGGTAGCTTTGCAGAAGTATTACACTCAGATTTCTCGAGACAGTCTATTTCAGAAAGCATCACATTACTTATCCGCTACATCAGGAAATCTTAAGGGCACATTCATTCTTTTTTTTTTAACCACTTACGGACTGCCCAGCTATATTTTACTGCCTGTGGGTGGCTTGTACAGGTACCTGTATCTCGCTCCCTTCTTCCAAGCTCAGGGTGGGTTTTTTTTTGTACTGGATATGTTTTATAGCAGAAAGTACAGAAGCAAATACTACCAAAAGAAAGATCTATTTGTGTGAAAAAAAGTATCTAAAATTTAATTTGGGCACAATGTTCCATGACCAAGCAATTACCAGTTAAAGTAGCACAGTGCTAAAATAGCAAAAAATGGCCTGGTCTTGAAGGGGTAAAAACCTTCCAGAGCTCAAGTGGTTAAAGTAAAAAACTTAACTGTATCTGAGCACCACAAACCAAAATTCTATTTAATTCTTTTTTTCAATTTTCAAAAGCAAACTCATCCATGTCTCTATGCTTTATTTTGTTGAGAAACCACTTAAAGTGGTTGTAACGGCTCAAGGTTTTTTTTACCTTCATGTATTCTATGCATGAAGGTAAAAAAAAAAAAAAAAATTCTCCTCTGTTTAGCACGCCTCCCTAATGATCACCTAAGTCCCCTCTCGGTCCAGCGATGTGCACTGGAATCTCAGCTATCCCAGAACTCCCTCTCCTCAATGGATGAGACAGAAGCAGGAACCATTTGCTCCCACTGCTGTCAATCACAGCCAGAGAGAAGAGAGAGGGGGCAGGGCCGAGCTGCGGCTCTGTGTGGGAATGGATACATGGATCATCGGGTGCCCCCATAGCAAGCTGCTTGTTGTGGGGGCAGCCAACAGAAGGGAGGTGCAAGGAACACCAGTGGGGGATTCGAGAAGAGGAGGATCCAGGCTGCTCTGTGCTAAACCACTGCACACAGCAGGTAAGTATAGGACATGTTTGTCATTTTAAAAAATTAATAAGTCTTTAGAATCACTTTAAGAAATGCCCCCCTGGGATTTCTAGCTGTGGCTTGAGTTAAGAGCAGATGATTCATGTAGCATTTACTTCCTGGATTCCATTTACCATTATCTTGGGCACGCAGACAGGAAGAAGTGGTTAGCTGAGAATGCCCCTCCTGATGGGAACCACACACACACGAAGAATTCTGGGATGTATGACCCCATTGTAGCCTATGCCAGAAACCAGGAAGCAACTAAAAGTTTAAACTTTTTTTTTTTTTCTTTTTAAAAACAAGTAAACATAATATACTTTCCTATCTATTTACCAATGATAGCAGCATAAGGATTAAAATAGTTCATGTTGACAGAGTAAAGCTCCACTTTGCAACAAATGCACAAAAAATATTTGCTTAAAGTTACTTACCTGGAGATCCTGCCACTGACAACGCTTCCCATTGCAGGCTGACAATGCCAAGCCTCATAATTAGCTGCAACATTGTTAACTTGCCATGTGTGCTTTTTCAGTTGACCATTGGACTGACTAATTGCTGACAGCGCTGCTTCAAATTACAAAGCAGTGGCTTAGGAGTTGTCAGCCAGCAACAGAAGTGCTGTCTGCTGGCAGGATCTCAAAGCAAGAAATTTTACAACAGATACCCCAAAAAATTATTTGCTTAAGAAAACTGTATTATGTGAGACATCATACCAAACATACTGAAAAAAAAAAAAAGAAAAATGAGGGTTTATTTGCACTTTAAAAGGCTGGCAAGCCTGGCATGCGACGTTGCGCATTTAAAACTCCAGGCTTATAAAAAAAAAAAAAAGAAAAAAAACCCAAAAAACAGGTATTTCCTTCTTTAAACTATATACATATTACATGCGCAACCTGTTTATGTCACATTTCTGACCATGTTTTAGGTTTATCTACTGGCTGTTTATTACATGCAATGCTTAATTTAAAACGAAGAAGAAACTCTATAGCCAAGTCTGAAAAAGCGATTTGTACAGTGCACTCCACAAGTGTCCCAGAGGTGGCCGCTACAAGAGCGCCATTCAGCAGGCACGTGTTTTTCACAAGCCCTTTAGCTCATGAATCACATTTGCTCTGGGAGACAGATCCCCAGGGCTTATCACATCACATCAGCAGAGGGTGATACAGCAGTTTGTGTGCCAGCATACAAAGCCAGCACACAACTCTATTTACAGGCTGCCATTGTCGGGTGAAATCATTGATCTGCTACATTTTCTAGAGCAGAGGACAAATGCGTATTTATTTCAGATAAAAATATTTAACAAAAAGACACAAAATAAACGAATTCATTTCATAGAAAGTTACTGAGTGAGCTTTGCCTGTGTTTATATTCTTGTCATGTCTGTTTCCAAAGGTTATCTAAACTCTATTAGATTGTAAACTCTTATGAGTACGGCCTTCTTAATCCTCTTGTTTTGAGTGTATTGTAACTGTACTTATTCCCTTTATGTTGTAAAACGTTGAGCTGTATCCTGTATGATAAAATGAAACCAAAAGAACAACATTTTAATATATTGCAGCTTACCAGCCCTTAGATGTGGTGAATGTATTAGTTTTCATTTTCTTTCTGCCTTTTTTCCACCTAGAAAAAAAAAAGGACCAGTACAGCACTTGTCCTCGGTGACACTCACTGTACTGTATTTCTAGAGGAGTAGTGGTGTCACCCCCATGGCGGTTAGTTCTGTCTTTATATCATAGTAGGTGGTGTGTTGTAGTCCATAGATAGCCGGGCATAGGGATAGCAGGAATTTATTAGATTATTTTTTTTACGTACTAGTCGAACAGATAGAACAAAATGCTTTCAATGGCATATTCATTAGACCAAAAGGCTGTAAATATGAGACGTTCATTGTTAACCCCTCTGCGTCGGTGCCTCCCGGCAGGGATTCAGGGTCATGTGACCAGCGTGATCCATGGTCACGATTGGAAAAGGTCCTGATCGCAAGGGGAGATCGGGACCTTTCCGTGAGTGACGGACATATGTGCAGGGCGTGCGCTCTTAGCACATATGTATTTTCAAATGGTATGCAAATATGCGGCCGCTTGGTGTTAAGGCCCAGATGCAGAGAGGCCGCATATTCGTGTGCACTCGGCATCTAGGGGTTAAAGCAGAACTTCTCTTAAAATGAGAAGTTGTACCTTCCTCCTCTTTCCTCTCCTTACTGCAAACTTTTTTTGGGGTGGGAGTACCTAGTTTTGACAGTTACCCTCCCCCCCTTTCACTGAGATCACCCATGCGATCTGGGTGAAAAGTCCCCCCCTACCAAAAACCTCCTAGGACATGTCATAGGTCCCAAGAGGCTGTGGGCGATTCACAGGGCGCAATGTGGCTTGTGCATTTGCAGTGGAGAGCCAGCTGTGAAGCCACAGGGAGTCACAGCCGGCTGGCCACAGTTAAAGACCAGTGAGGAACCGGCCCAGGTGAAGACAGCACTGGATTCCTGGACAGGTAAGTTTTTTTTATTAAAAGTCAGCAACTACAGTAGTTGTAGCTGCTGACTTAATATTTTAACCACTTGCTGACCGTGCTACAGCCAAAGGACAGCTTCAGCGCGATCGGCTAGTTGTGGGAGAGAGTCTACTGAAGTTCTCCCAGAACCTGGCCTCCCCATGCACCACTGGGGTGCGCAGTGGGCTCACTCTATGACCACTGTGTCCTTCGAACACAGGTGATCACAGATCGCGGTAAAAGGGCCAATCACAGCAGCCCTTCACCATGTGATCTGTTGTGTCCAATCACAGCTGACCACAGTGTAAAGAGTTATTTATTGGCAACCTTTTCCTCACACACTGTCACAGCATGAGGAAAGGAGAGCCAGTAACCGGCCAGTCCAACAGGGATAATCAGAGAACCTCCTCATCACTGCTCGTCAGTGTAGCCTATCAGTGTTCATTAGTGCAGCCTCATCAGCGCACAACAGTGAAGAAGAAAAATTACTTTGTTTCGGTTATAAAACTTTTTTCGTTATTTAGGAAAAAATACATAACCCAGTGTTGTATGACAGCGCAATTGTCATTCAAAGTACAACAGTGCTGAAAGCTGAAAATTGGCCTGGGCAGGAAGGGAGTGAAAGTGCCTGGTAGGGAAGTGGTTAAACCTGATTGAGACTCCTCTTTAAAGGTTTACATACTGTTCACAAAGTACTGCATGTCAGTCTTTTCAGCACAAACTGACATGACAACTGGCATGACAGGGAACACTCTTTTCTGCCTTGTCTACGTGTTCAGAGCACGTTGAGCAAGGTTGACCAGAGCAGCCCAACACACCTAGTGTGAACAGGTCCCAAAAAAGGGAAAGTAGCTATCCACATAACAAGCCAAAGCCTAATCGAACACTTCTTTATTCCAAAGAGCACCTCCTCCTAAATCTCTCTAGTTAAAATGAAGTACAGTGGGTAAAATGAGTATTAAACACATCACCATTTTGCTCGGTTAATAGATTTCTAAAGGTGCTATGAAATTTTCACCACATGTCAGTAACAACCAATGCAATCCATACAAAGAAACCAAAACAAATAAATTCAGAAATTAACTTATGTGTAATAAAATGAAATGACACAGGGAAAAGAGGAACACAAAAAAAAGGGAGGTGCAAAAGGCATGCAAACCCAAGATACCAGCTGAAATCTATCAGTAATTAGAAAGAAATCCTGCCCCTTGTAAGTGGAAATTAATATCAGCTGTTTCAGATTCAACATCGAGTTTATATAGCGCCAAAGGGTTTACTCAGCGCTGTGCAATAGAGGGGGGGACAATACAAGAAACAGAATAGCAACAACAGTACACGAGGGGTTAGAGGGCCCTACTCTTTCAAGCTTACAATCTAGGAGGGAGGGGGTAGTAGCACAGGAGAAAGTGGCTGTGGGGGATGGAGTGGTAGGAGGAATGAAGGAGAACGGCTGTTAGGTGAGGGTGGGGTAGGCTTCCCTGAAGAGGTGGGTTTTCAGGGAGCGCCTGAAGGTGACAGTCTGATGGACTAGGGCAGTGAGTTCCAGAGGAACAGTTGGCCTATAAAAGGGTGTCTCATTGCTAAGGTATCACGCACGAAACATCTCTCAAGACCTTCACGACCTAACAACCAAGACATACTGATGGCATTGGTTACAGAAGGATTTCTGAACATTCCAGTGAGCACTGTTGAGGCCATAATTCAGAATTGGAAAGAACATTATTTCACCATAAACCGTCCACAACCAGGTGCTCCTCGCAAGATTTCTCACAGAATGTAAAGAATTATCAGAAGAGCTGTCCAAAAGCCAAGGACCACCTGTGGAGAGCTTCAGAAAGACCTAGAATAAGCAGGTATAATTGTTTCAAAGAAAACAATAGTACACTCAACCGCCATGGCCTGTATGCACGCTCACCATGCAAGACCCCAATGCTGGAAAAAAAAAAAAAAAAAAAAACACACGACAAAACACGTTTAAAGTTTGCTGCACAACATTTAGATAAGCCTGTGAAATACTAGGAGAATATAGTCTGGTCAGATGATACCAAAATTGAACTCTTTGGAAGCTATAATACTAACCATGTTTGGAGTCAAATGGCACTGCACAACACCCCAAAAACACCATACCAACAGAGAAGTTTGGAAGTAGGAACATCATGGTGTGGGGCTGTTTTTCAGCATACAGTACTGGCAAACTTCATAGCGTTGAAGAAAGGATGAATGGAAAAATGAAACTCACCTTAAAAAGAGACCAAGTGTTTAGTTATTTTTTAGTAGAACACTTGAATTAATGCTGACTGATTACAGATAGTGACTTTTCTGAGAGGAAAAAGGCCAAATGAGGCAGAGCTGATCAGCTTCCAAGGCAATTGACAGCAATGACATACTGTATGCCTCCTTGGTAAATAAAACATCTATCTCAAGCAACCTTCGTTATGTTATACACTTTATAATGAAGTAGCTCAGGAGATTTTGTATTGTTTTTTAAAAAAAAAAAAAAGGTTGGACCTGAATTTCTTCTTTAACGGCCCATTCACACAGCAACAGACAGTCGCCGCACGCTAAACTGCAGCGGTTTAGTGTCCAGCAGCTGTCCATTCAAGCTGCAATGAGGGCTCGCTCACACCATGGTGCAGACATGTCAGTTTTTCTGTACATGTTTTGCAAGGGCACAACAAATTCAGTTGTTTTCTATGTGCCCTGTTCACACCACAACACTGGTATCACATGCAGATTGTTCCTGCGCAGGAATCTGCAACATGTATAAAACTCACAAACATGTGCATGAAAGCTGATGTCTCTGCACTTGAAATCTGCATGTCAGTTTCCATGCACGTATGGTGAGAACAAGCCCTAAGGGGTAGTGTGGTGCCCATTTCAGCGCATCACACATCCATTTTTTTGTACAAACTTTGTCTAAAGTGAACAAAAGTGACACTTCATTCATATCACTGTACAGCAGCATGGTACATGAGGCGGCTGAAGAGTGACATGCAATCCTGTCGAGTGCACGGTGATAAAATGCAGCATTTCGGAATTTTCTCGCAACTCACAGCTCCACACCTCCGGGGTGTGTGTTACAGTGTGAAAAGGGGTACATAGAAAAGAACAGTTTTCTTAGTGTCCTAGAGGTGACTTGCGTTCTTCCAGTGCGGTATGTGTGAACAAGGCTAAAGGTCAGAAATGGTATGTATGGAAAGTTGAACACACTTATTACAAACTAAATATAGAATCTACATTAAGATAATTATGTGCTTATCCCTCTCAATGTCCTTTTCCTTCCCACCTATTTCACTGGGACTATGCTGATTAGTCCAGCGAGGTCACATTGGTAAGTCACATTCTCCTCCATACCCATTAGTGCCAGGTGTTTCATTATGCTCCTAGTGCCAAACAGATGGCAGGGATTTATGAACTATGTAGTATAAGGGCCTACAGAAACAATCCATTCAATTCATACTCAGTCAGGTAGACCCTCTCTCACAGTTCAACATTACACTGAGACATGTTAAAGGTTAAGGCCACACAGGGAAACCCTCTTGCATCATGAGAACAGCCTTGCCTTGAACTTAAATTGATGCATAGCCAAGTGCTTTGAAGTCAACCTCTAACTGGTGGGGTCCTCATAGAAAAAGTAGACAATGCTCTGCAAATTCAGAAGGTAAGCAGTCCAACTCGGCACCAGTTTTTAGGCACAACTTGCTACCAGGATTTGTTCAGCACTATGTGGGTGGTCCTTTTGGCACTTCACCTGACATTCTGCAAATTAGAAAACTAAGAAGGCAAACAGCTCCTGCATCCAATATGATGCAGGCAGTGTTTGGGTATTCTGACTCCAACGGACACAGCAGGACTTTCATTCAACCATGCTGTTTAGCATACCTGGAGGAATCTCTAGAGTTCTTTTGTCAGCCTGCAGGCTGAACAAAAAAAGTCCATGGGGGTACAGTCAGCTTTAGATTCTTTTGTAACTGTTACTAGAAATTATAAGAAAGGGTACCAGGTGCAGATGTCTCATAGCAGGAGTCCATGGAAAATAGAAGGCAGTGATTGGTAATTTAAAGGACAAGTTCATGAAACTACTCTAAGCTGAAGCATCATTCTCCCAGGTGCTTGTCTACCACCTCCAATGGCAGAAGGTAAAAATCTAGTCTTGGCCTGCTTGCACCTTCACACTAACGTCGCTTAGACTTGAATGGGCTTTGCTCCTGCAATATGGGTATGTCTCATTCAGGTCTATGGGACATAGTGAACACGCAGCTCAGCACTAGTCTTTTATGCTTTCCTGGAGTAGGAAAAAAAAAAATGTGCCACGAACCACTGCAACTTATCTAAAGCTCCTGCTTGGTGGGACTTTCCACGGGACAATTTGTTAGACAGAGAGACCTTTCTTGCAGAGAGGGACACTTGACAATCCTACAACTAAAATGATTCATACCTGTTGGTTTGGAAACATTTTCAAACATGCGCTTTGTGTAAAAAATAAATGTACTGTAAAAGCAGAACAAGCATGAAAAGGTCACAACTTTACGTTCAGCGGCTCAGTCAAGCACACATTACACAAAGAGCAGAATGGGCTTCAGTTACACTCACCTGACCTCCAGCACAGCACAGGATAAAAGTATAGAGTATGGTTTTTTCCACCATACAGATACAAGAGTAATAGTACTGTTAAAAAAGATCTTACTGAAAAAGGGGTGTCTTCTGCACTTCTGAAAAATGCTAGCTGTTTGCAACCTCAATATGGAACAAGCAAAAGCCAGAAGAAAGTCATAACTACTGGCCTGCATACTTGTTCATAGACTTAAAGTGGAAATAAATTCAAAAACCAAAAGCCTAAACCTAGTCCCTCACCAATGGTTGAACAAAAGGCAGGACATACGCAATGCCAATTTTCTTTTCTGCAACCAAAAGACACAAGACAGAAAATCGTTTGATTCCCCCATCAGACAGTGTTGAGGAGGGAATTCCTCCTGCTGATTTACTGTGTTCTTCTGGCAAAGGGGGGGGGGGTTGGGTTTATGTAAGCCGTTCCTGCCGGGAGAACACCACAGTGATTATGGCTAGCGGCTATAATAGCATTGAAAAATCCAACATGCTGGTTGTACCCAAGTTGTACAACAAACAATTGGGCACAATCAGCCTACTCATAGATGGTTTGAATCTCAGCTGGTCCCTGCTGAACTAGACGGGATTCAAACCATCTATGGCTAGCTCTAGTATTTTTGTTACTTTTTGATCACTAAATGAATGAATGTATTATTACAAATGCCAAAAGATAAAAAGTCTTCCATGTGTCAGAAAATCACTATTCTCATTACAAATTAATACATACGTGAGCAGATTAAGCAGTTTCAGGCCTAGACCTACAGAAATAGGTGCACCCTGTAATGTATAGAACCCCTCACTCTGCCCAGCCATATCTGATGAGCAATCTGAAAGGAACATATACAAAGAGAGAGAGAACAAGACAAGAGAGATGGATAAATGCAGAAACAGACATATAGAGAAAATTTTGAATATTTATTGCAGGTATATACCTGTATTTGAAATGATTAAAGCAGAACTCCAGCCAAACTAAGAAAACAATTAATCTAGAGACTTCCCTGCAGTACTTTTTTCTGCATCTATATGTCCTCAGTCTGATGGCTAGCATCATTCCACCCACTCCGTGAGCCCAGGTCATCCTGGACCTGCTCCAGCCTCTGACTGGACAGTGAAAGGAGAAGCAGCAAATTGATGAGTTAATTTCTGTCACTCTGCTTTTCTCTCATATTAGCATTGAACAGATTGGTTCCTAGTACTGCTTCTTCTCACACTCCAGCCAATCTGTGAAGGAACTGCAAGGAGGCAGATACCAGGTGAAATGCAGGTACTTATACTGCTCACGATTGAAAAAATGTTTTAATGATTACAGAGGTGTATTACTTTGTGTATTCTGCTGTCCTGAAATTCAACCTGCTCTTTTATCTGTCTGTAATCTCTCACAGAGTAGCACTTAGACTGGGAGAAGGACCACCAGTACTTAGGCATGCTATACATAATTTAAAAGAAAGAAAATTCCTCCATCCACTCACTTGAGGTGGATGGGGAAATCCCTGAGCTGAGCTACTAGCTGTCATAATACGATTAGTGTTGTCAGCTATAACTGGCACCACTGATCCTTTGGAAAAAACCTACCTAAGAGTTGTACAACCAGCTTGCTCATACATGATCAAAATTCAGCTAGTGCCTGCTGAACCAGCCGAATTTCAATCCATGTATGGTCGGCTTTAGAGTCAGTTGAGCTCTGCTGCACTGCACATGTGCCGACAGTGAAGGTATAACTTTTACAGTGTGTTGCTGCTCCATTACGGTCCAATAAGTAAGCTGATGTGTGTTCTGATCATGTGTTCTGTGCAGTTGCTACAGTGAAGACTGAGGACCTGGCAGGAGTGGCTTGGTCACAAAACTGGCTGCACAGAATTACAAATCCTTTGGCGGATAAACCAGTTCCCATACATGCAATTTAAATCACTGTAGCATTGCAAGCTTGCTAAACTGTGGCCCTGGGTGTTATTCCAAGCATTGTTTCTTCTGACAGTCTGCTCACATACTGGCAGGTTAACTGATGTGTGAATAAAATCTTTTTATTAATAAATGATAGTATGGAATACATTGATATGTCATCAGTCTGAAGGCAAAGACAAAGACTAGACTAAAGATAACATGAAAACCCACACATCTTTTCTATGCTTCCCAGTCTAATGATATCAGCAGAACAGACGGATTTCCGGCATAGACTGATGTGTTTTGAAGTAGCCTAGAGCAAAGATGCAGCTCACCCAGTGAGAAAAGACTTTTCTCTGCATTAAGCCCACAAACACAAAAAGGACAATTATTTTTGTGATCCCTGAAAGAGCTTCATTTTTGCCATGATACCAGCAGTCAATACCACATCAGTCAAAGCTTTAGATTATCTTAGATAACTTATATATGTATGTAGTTTTACCTGCGTTAATTTGCTTTAATTATTCTTTGTGCATAACGTGACTACAGTCTGTTGAAGGAAATGGTATTCCAAAGCACCATCAGAAACGCTTAAAAGCACTTTTCAAGTGAAACCAAGCACTGATAGGCTTGTTTGAATGTTTGGTGGGCCGTGCAGTTAACCACTTGCCGCCCAGCCACTGCATATAAACGGCAGCAGGGCGGCGCTTGTAGGCAAAAGCACGTTTTAAAACGGCTACCTTCAAAACAGGTAGGAGGCGCGCGCCCGCCCTACCTGTCCCGCGGGTGTCAGCAGCGGGTCTCCGCCGCCGGGTCACGGCTGGTTTTTACCGGCCGTTTTCCCGCGATGAGCGGTGATCACTGACACAGAGCAGGGCTGCATTGTTTACACACAGCCCTGCTCTGTGACAGTTCGCCGACAAGCTGCAGAGGGAGAGAAGAGTTTCTCTCCCTGGATCAGCTCCCCCCTCCCTCCCCCGTCCAGTACACACCGCCGCCCCCTAGTAAAACACTCCCCTTACACAGCAAATTCTAAAAATGTTAACCCCTTCCTCCCCAGTGACATTAGTACAGTTTCAGTGGTTTTTTTTCACTGATCACTGTATTGGTGTCACTGGGGATGTCAGTGATCCCAAGTCAGTTCCCCCCCCCCCCCCCCCTGTATCAAAATGTCCACCGCAGTCCTGCCATAAGTCGCTGATTGCCGACTTTTTTTGGCCTTTTTTTGTTTATAGTGTGAAAAATAAAAAGCGCACAGGTTTACACCGAAAAAGAAAGCTCTATTTGTGTGAAAAAAAGGACGTAAATTTCGTTTGGGTGCAGCATTGCATGACCGCGCAATTGTCAGTTGAATTAGTGCAGCGCCGAGTAGCAAAAAGAGGCCTGGTCATTAAGGGGGGGTAAATCCTCAGGAGCTCAAGTGGTTAAAAGAACCCTCACCTAAAGTTAGATAGGCTTGTTACATCTCCCCGTGCAAGTAGAAATAAAATTGGTGCTGTGGTTTGGAAAGAAAATGCCCTTTTTTTTTTTATTGTCAGGGTTGAATGTAGCTCCACCCCAGGCAGAGGACCAAATTATGGGCTTTCCTATGGAGCAGGTACAGGCAATAATGAAGCCACAGCTTGATCCTAATTCAGCAGCCCTCTTTGCCATACACCCATCTCCTCTGCTCCATTTATAGCAGCCATGATTCCCTTGCTACTGTTAGACTGAGCTTGCAATCTCTCACAGTTGCCAGCTAGTTCAGTAGCACAATAGCAGCTGGTGGCTTGTGTTAAGTGAATGACATTGGCTGGGGGGTCAGCACCAGTTATTCACAAAAACACAAGCCAACAACAGCACACACCAGCAGCTACTACACTAGTCCATCTCAAACAAATACAGTAACTTCCAATGTGTGCAGTTGTTTGCTTGTGTTTTGTGAATGATTGGCACTGTTCCCCAGTTGTTGTCATTCTCACAACACAAGCCATCAGCTACTATTGTAGTGGTCTCCTGTAAACTAGGGAGATTGTGGGCAGCAGCAGAGGAGTCATAGATGCAGAACAAAGATGGGGCTGAGCAAGGTTGTGGTCTCAGCCTGTTTTTGTACAAAAAGGTAGGAGAGAGATGGCAAAGGGATGTACTGCAATGAGAACTGTAGATGTTCTGTCTGCAGCATTCAAAGAAGTCAGAGCCGGTCTCCTTTTTCCAGTTTTGTCAAATAGCAGCGGGAGGGGTTAGCTATACAACAATGCAGCTGGCAATAGAGGAGTCAGATTTTTTTGTTTTGTTTTGTGAATGTGGAAACCGGGTCAGTTTTTTCCATTCAGCAATTAAGGTGTGTCTTTGCATTCTGACAGCGGGGAGACTTCCCCACTGTCAGAATACTATGATCAGCGCTGCCAGCTATAGCCTGCAGTCTGATCAAGATGAAATTTTCCAGCAGGGTGACTGTACAGAAGTTTATTGGTAAATCGACTTCTGTTCAATCAGTGCCCAAACATAGATATAAAATTGGGCTGGTCTCTGCTGAACTTCGATACAGCTATAGGCAGCTTTAGAAACTACCGCACTTATTTCAGTGGGGACAAGTGCTATGTGCACAGGGTTCCCTGGCTGATTTAACAAGGCTTATTAACTTCTGGTCAGACTTCTTTATAAATTTATGTTAACATGGTTGTAAAGTGCTTTTTTTTTTTTTTATTTATACCTACAGGTAAGCCTACAGTAAGGCGTACCTGTAGGTACAGTAAATCTCCTAAATGTAGGATATTGGTCTCAGGTAGTCCGATTTTTACATGACCGCATGGGATCCCCATTAACCCATTGCCCTAAGCAATGTCTTTTGGATTTTCTTGCCAAACATCTTCATATCTCTTTGTAAGAGACCCTAGCTTGAAATTAGCTCAGCTCATTACCGCCAACAATACAGAAATAGTTGTCTACTGTTAATCTCACACTATTGGATAAAAGAGTTATATGTAAGGATAGAGGGTGCCCAGCCAAATATCACAAAATTTGGGACAGGTAGGTAGAGCAGGCCTCCACCTGTGATGATGATACTCATGGGGATACTTAACAACTAACCCTCTATGTACATTGTAACGACCATTTGATATGATGTGTATAATGCCATACTGTGACCTGCTGTTCTGTGCTACCTGTATTAGAGCTTTTTACTTGATAGTTAAAGTTTACCTACAATCTCAAGTCACCGATGTATGCGCACTGAGCTCTGAATGGACAAAGCCATCCATTCAGAGCTCTGTGTCATGGCCATGACTCCTGTGTGCATGTGCGGGAGTGACAACAATCACAGCTCAACTACTCAAATGGCTGAAACCAGCGAAGATGGAAGTGGTGACAGCACACCGCTAGAGGGCTTCGTCTTAACGCAAGTACATCATAATGTACTAGTATGGGATGCATTATTCGGCAGGGGGACAATTTTTGGGGGGTTTACTACTACTTTAACCCCAAAAATGAACATCTCTTTTTTGTTCTCTAATGGTCTGCTAGACATGACACTCTATGCATTGAAATACCTGTTTGATAACTGCAAAAAAAACAAAACCAAACAAAAAAAAACTTATTGATCCAGACAGAAATCTTGTAATGTAATAACTTTTCATGCTCTGTGCTGCATTTTTAAAAATTACATTGTTCCCAGCTATCTCCAGACTACAAAACAACTCCCCTGTTGTGAATAAGGGGAGAGGGGGAGGTGTTCTAATCTAAATCAGTAATTATACATAAAGCAGCAGAAAGATTTATTTGAAGCACAATGACTGGTATTAGAATTAAGCATCTTTCTGTATTGAAGACCAGTTCACACCACAATTTCTGTGTTTCAGATGTGTCTCTGCATGCGTGTTTACACATGCTTTTTATGCATTCTAGTGCATTTTTTGACATTTTTTCTTCATCTCAATTCAGCACATGTGCATTTCTGTGTTTACATGTGTTCCGGTGCATTTTGCTGCATTATAGATGTGCTCCATACAGAATAAAATGCAGCATGTTCTACTTTTGCTGACTGCACTGGTGTGAACTAATGCCACTGGAATACATGGAAAATACTGACGTGCTTTTGATGCAGATTGAAAATTCCCTGCAGTGCATTTGGTGTGAACCAGCCCTTACTTCTTCTGATTTCCATTTTCCTACATTCACACAGACAAGGAAATATGTTTTTTTTAATTGTGCCTTGCCATATGCTTGAAGCAGATAGGAGTTGCATGCCCCAAGGTTTTGCTGAATCTCAAACACCATTTCTACTATAGCAACCAAGCAGAATATGAAGAACTGACCATTATCACAAGCAACTCACGTAACCAACAACACAGTGAGTAGTTTCAAAGAAACCAATCATGGGAGAAATACTTGTGCTGCCACTCTGACCTTGAAATGGTTTTAAAAAAAAAAAAAAAAAAAAAAAAAGCATGCTTATAGTTTGTAACCAGAAAAAAAAGTAAAAAACAGAAAAATGTGGCATATTCATTTTTTTTTTTCTTCTTCAAAAGACTGCATTAAGGGCAAGATGACATCAATTGTGTAAGAATAGAAAAAGTGATTTTACCATCATTACAAGAAGGGATTCTTTCTGAAGTGATAAAGCTGTGGAATGCCCTACCTAATGATATTGCAATGGCAAAAAAATAACAGAATTTAAAAAAAAAAAAAAAAAGGATTGGATGGGTTTGTTTTGGAACCAATAGCATCATATTTAGTACTAAAAGCTGGCATGAAAATAGTTTGACCCAAGTAATTTATCCATTTCCTTTGTGATGTCATCAAGGATTTTTTTCCCCAGGCATCTCTAGGAGATAATAAAATTCTTTAACCTCATGATACTGTATATACAGTAGATCCCCCTTAATAAAACAGGGACACAATCCTTTCTAATGTTAAGTCAATTTGTATAGTAGAACTAAAAGGCAAAACATTTTTTTCCATTTTGGACAAAGGGAGGGCTATAACCCGTCAGGTTTTTTTGTTTTTTGTTTTTTTTTGCAATCTGTGTCCCGTTGGGAGGGGATTCCCTTTCACTTTTTGTCCCATAGCCGAAACAGAAAGTGAGAGGAAAACCCTCCAAAATTAGGACCTCTCTGGTTGTCACCAGAACTAGTGCCCCCATTGAAAGACTTCCCCTCTATCACTGTTCTGGGGATAACCCAAAAGTTGGAATTTTCTTTCACTTTCTGTGATAATGATAAACATGAAAAATAGGGAGGGTGAATCTCCCTTAAATCTGAAGGGTGTTCCAATCCCTCTCCACTCTCAAAGCAGGGAAATAAAACAGTCACATTCAGTAGTAAAAGCAGCACATTACAAGTTATTGGGCAGAACTCTTTGATTGCCCCTAGATGTTAACCCTTTCCAAGCCAGTGTCATTAGTACAGTGACAGTGTATAGCAGTGGTCTCCAAACTGCAGCCCTTTGCTTGCTTTTATCTGGCCCTTGGGGCACCAAGTCATCCACTGATACCAACTATGGGGCATAATTCCCCCCACTGACACCAATGAAGAGGCACAGTTTCTGCCAATTACACTAACAATGGGACACAATTCCTCCCATTGACAATGATGTGGCCCAATTTCTCCCACTGACACCAATGATGAGGCACAATCCATTCCTAAGACACCAAAAATGGGGCATTTTTTCTCCAACTTATGTCAGGACTTTTTCTACTCCCAATAGCTATGGTCCGAAGGATAGTAAACTTGCCCTTTGTTTAGAAAGTTTGGAGACCCCTGGTGTATAGTATCAGCACAGATCACTGTATTAGTGTCACTGGAGAGGTCAGTGTCATTAATCAGTCCCCACCCAGTTCATCAGATTGCACGCTGTACTATCACAGTCCCACTAAAATCATTGATCACCACCATTGCTAGTATAACAAAAAATAAAAAAACATTCCAGTATAATGTACACATACATATACACACACATTGTTTGTAGACACTAACTTTCACACAAACCAATTATACACTTATTGGGATTTTTTTTTTTTTAACCAAAGACCTGTAGCAAAATACATTTTGCCCTAAATCCATAAAGAAAGATTTTTAATTTTTTTTTTTTTTTTTTTAAATCGGATATGTTTTATAACCAAAACCAGAAAATACCAGAAGAAGATTTGTCATTTTTTGTTTATTTAATAATAATAAAAAAAACAACAACCCAGTGGAGATAAAAAAAGCCCTATTTATGTGAAAAAAATTATATAAATTTCAGTTGGGTACAGTGTTGCATGACAGCGCAATTGCCAGTTAAAGTAGTGCAGTGCCAAATAGCAAAAAAACACCATGATCACAAAGGAGGTAAAATCTTCTGGGGCTAAAGAATTATTTTGAACAGTTCATTTTCACCTATGTTCCACTGATGACTGTGGTGCATGCTAAGATCATTGGCAAAGCATGCTTGAAACATTAAGTGGACCCTCCTCCCTTTCAGCCCCAATTCACTGATGCAGGGTGGCAGCTCCTTCTATGATGACACTGGGTTAGATTATCCTTTAATCCTGAAATGTCTGAAACACTGGCCATGTACCCCAGCAATACGTATATGCAGACACTGCAGCCTTCTTTTGAACCCACTTGTTTTTGCAGTGGTTACCCCAAGAGAGTGAGAAGCACTGCGGTCACCCAGAGAATTTGAAAATTCAGCAGCTGGATTATGTAAGAGCTGGCAAATGTTCGTTTTAAGAAAAGACTATACAATAAACATATATTTGCATCAGGTAAACATTGTAAGGATTCAAAGAAAATGGAGAGGTTCTCAAGGACTTAGTGTTCAAGCCAAAAGTGCATTTTAGGGTGTCTTACCCATGTTTATTTGTCGATCAAAAGATATAAAGGCTTACTCATGCAGACTTCATGTCATGTTTCCGAAAACATTGCACCTTTTCTTTAGGGGGTGTGGCTTGGCTGGTACCCTTGTACATGTATTTTGGGCTTGTCCTGGTCTTTCCTTGATCTGGCGTAGGAGGTGGCATCTGCTTTGGAGGGTTCTCTGGTGGATTTATCCTTGCAAATTTGCTTATTGGGTGTATCGCTTTCGGGGATCCCAGTTAACCAAATGAGGCTAATTTACACGATCTGCAATTCCACCCTATGGGCCATTGCTCTTTATTGGAAATCTCCAGTGATCCCTTTGGCGGCTATCTTAAGGAGAGTGGATATGGTTATGCTTATAGAACGTATCTAATATACGCTGCTTGATAGGATGAATTTATTCAACAGAAAATGGGTGGTTGGAGAACGCATCGACACTTACTATTCGATTGAGGGTCTATCATGGGTTGTTTTGTATCGAACCTTTTATTGATCTTGTGGTTGATCTGCTGATATTATTGACTACCTTTTTCATGTACTGTTTTTCTTTTATACTTTCATGATTGTACTTTGTATTTCTGTTCATTTCTTATATATGGTTTTTTTTTTCCAAGTGGTTTATTCTACCTCACTAAATAGTGCGGTTTTTGTAGTCTATCTCAATTGAGTACTGGCCGTGATACTTTTTTTATTTACACTAACATACAATTTTGAGGACAAGCTTTCGGGGAGTGTTTCCTTCTTCAAGGTCCAAGCAGTAATAAAAACGTTTGTAAACAAAAGAATGAGGAGATTGTGATGCTGTCACTCGCCTTTTCGCCTCATCCAATCAGAGAATGCACGGTTTTCATTGAGAAAAGTGTTCCCTGAATGTTGGCTGTGCCAAATGAACTTCAGATTTAAGCCTATTTACACCAAAGAAGCAATATCCAGCCTCCTGGTTGGATTTGATTGCCCAACCCAGCCTAAGCAGGCTCACCAGGTCTGTTGAAGCACTCACTCAAGAGGGTATCCCGTTGACATATACATCAATCTGTTTAGGATGCCTGTCTGAAAGATCACACGGACCTGGACATGCACCCACAGGATCCAGAACACACACTGCCTTAACAAAAAGACTGCCACCATGGGAGCCCCGACTACCGTCAGGCTTTGGTGCAAAATCCACCTCTCTTTAGACTCCGCCACTGAGCTACATCCTCCATGTCATTTATCACCGTAATACACACAGGCCGAATATTGACTGGTTCAAGAGAAACTCGCTGACATTTGGCTCGTGTGTACAGCAGCCTGTCCGGCTTCTGTAGAATGGGCATGCTAGAAAAACATTTGCTTATCGGCATCCAATCAGTGCTTGCCGTCAAGGACTACGAGCGCTGACCGATGTGTACTGGCAGGAGGAGCAGCCCCCGTCAGAACGCAACAGATCAGCAGGGAGATCGCTGTACTGCATAGTTAGTAAAGAGACCTCCTTGCGAGCTCCTCAGTTCACGTGTGTACCAGGTATTATGTCAAAGCAAAATTGGGCCAAAAAAAAAAAGAAATGCCACCACCACACAGTACATCTCTGCAACACATACATAGTTCCTGTTTTTTTATCCATTTAAAGAACCTGCAAGTACAAAAAAAAAAAAAAAACAAACACCTGCAGATCTGCTAGAAATGCACTCAGCCCCTATGTCTGGTTGGAGGCCAACACCACACAGTATTTTTGCGGACGGAGTGGTGTCAGACCTGCCAGTTTTCTTTTTGCTAAACTACTCAGCCACTCCCACCTTCCTTATCTCTGCTACAAAAAGGCTAATCTTTCTGTAGTCCAAGGTAAGAACGACAACGTAAATTAGCTTTGGCCCAGAGAACACTGTGCTTTTTTGGATCATGTTCAGATATGGCTTCTTCTTTGCATGATAAAGCTTTACCTTGCATTATTGGATGGCATGGCAAACGATGATGATACAACAATGTTCATAGACAGTGATTTTTGGAAGTGTACCTGAGCCCATGCAGTGAAGTCCATCACAGAATCACGCCTGATTTTAATGCAGCGCCGTCTTAGGGACCAAAGATCATGGACATCCAATATGGTGTTTGGTTTTGTCCCTTGTACATAGAGATTTCACCAGATTATCTGAATCTTTTGATATTATGTATTGTAGATATTATATATAAAGTCTTTGCAGTTTTACCTTGAGGATTATTATTATTATTTTTGCTTCTTGTTGCTAGGCAGATTAAAAACACATAAAAAAAACGCACTACATGCTTTTCTGCAGGGTTTCCATTGAAGTCTATAGAAGCAAAAATTCAACTTTTTGCACTTAAAGTCCCTGACCCTTTCCAAAAAAACATACTGGGTGAAAACGCGGAGATGTGAATGTGTCCCATAGGAAATCATGTTAAATGGACTGTAGTACATTTCTGAAAAATGTAAAACAGTGCGGAAAATGCTGAGGTGTAAACCTAGGGTTAGATGCTCTTTTTATACCCAGTCATATAACTGGCCTGTTGCCAATTACCTAATTAGTTATAAAATATTCTTCCAGCTTCTTCCTTATAAGTAGTACTTACTTTGACAGCTTTTTGTTGCCCTGTCCCATCTTTTTTTTTTTAGAAGGGTTGCTGCCATCAATTTTAAAATGACCTGATTTTGTTATTAAAATGGTACATTTTCTCAGTTTTAAACATTTGAGATATTTTCTTGTGAATAAACTATGGGTTTGAAATTTGCAAATCATTGCATTCTGTTTTTAGGTAGATTTTACACAGCATCCCAACTTTATTGGAATTGTGGTTGTAGGAGGGCTCTTTGAGATAACACAGAATGTGTGCAAAGGACAGCTCAACAGTTTTTTTGCACTTATTAAAACGGATTTAACAAAATTATTAGGATAAGTTAATTGCTCATTGAGTTTAAAACACACTAAAACTGACCGCCTTTCCATCTGTCACAACGTCCATGCTGTAGCCCCAACATCCCCAAATTTGGCTATAAATGATTGTATTGTGAAATCCATTCTCTGGAGGCCTTTGTAAGCACCTTACCTCAAAATAAGCTGGTGTGATGGTAACAGATAGCTGGGGATTTAGCTAATCCCCAAACATCACACAGTCAGCAGAAAGCTTTATAACACAGTATATCAAAATTCATCAATATGTTCTTTATTCGCAGACAAGGCAATGTCTAACTCCTTTTTATATCCTGAAAAAGGAATAGAGTAAGGTTTGAGAAAGGGCTAAAACACCATTCTCTCTCTACTGAGTGAATAAAGAATGTAGCCATGTACTTTGTTACATTGTGTCATGCTATTGAGGACAGTAAATTGTAAAGCTCAATCTGGTCAAGGCCAAACCTTAATATTAACTCCTAGGCCTCATTCATTCTGGCATGCCTGTGTTTAGAGAAGAGATCTGTGAAGTACAAAACCTATTTTATGCCTCCTGCGTTTAGATGTTCCTGCTTTAAAGCAGGTTTAGCCGCGTTTAGGCGTTCTAATTGGATTTTAGACACACAGAATTCTATTATCTCTAAACGCAATTAAACAAAATGAACCATAACATGTAGGCTCATCCATACTTCGCATTTTAGAATGGCGGGCAGAATCGAGGCACAACGCGTTTTGTGCGTTTGGGGTACCATTACCGTTTAATGGCACCCCAAACGCGATGCGATTCTGCTGAAACTGTCGTGTGTCAATTGCTGCAAACTGAGACTTTAAAAATGACATGAAGCTTGATGCCTGAAAAGGAGCATGAGCCTCTTTTTGAGCAAAAACATGCATAGGGCAGCCAAAAAAGTGAATGAGCTGCCCTATGTGCGACACGTGAAATTGCTCAACGCTTGTTCCCGCAATGCGAAAGAGCGAATGCAGCTTTAGTGTAAATGGCACCATTGAAAAATAATTTAGAAATGTCCCCTAGAAGCATATAAAATGCAGGTTTGACAGTACCACTGTGAAGGAGGACTGTAGACAAAAGTACATTTATATGCGAATATTTCTAAACGTATATACATACATGTAATGATTGTACAATTATTTATTTTTATTTCAGGTACTTGTATAGTGCCGTCAATTTACGCAGCGCTTTACACATACATTGTACATTCACATCAGTCCCTAACCCTCAAGAAGTGTACAATCTAAGGTAATTGTACAATGGTGCCATTTACACTGCATTTAGATGCATCACACCGTTCACTCTGTTTTTTTTTTAAACAAACCAAATTGAAATGTCAAAGTGACATTCCATAAAAGTTCTATTGGCGAACAGGCGGTGACTGATGCACTGGAAAAAAGTACTGCATTCAGAACCGGCCACACTAGAGACAAGAAATTTTGGCTTTTCTTATGGTCGGACTTCACTGGAATAGCTGCCCAATGCAGTCCCACCACACCTCATGTGAATATACGCTAAATAAAATTAAACTTGCCTTAGCCTACATTAAAGCAGGAAAAATTGATCTACAGTAGGTGGCATAAAAGCGGTTTATACATCCCAGATCACGTCTACTCTTTTAGAAAATTCAAAAGCACAGTGAATTAGGCCTAAAGCACTGCATCAAAGACAATTGCCCATCATGTACTACTTACCACTGTCCATAGCTCCACTAATTCAGCAACTGTAGAATCAAGAGCCTGGAAAAAAAACAAAAAAACAAAACAAAACACTGATTAAAAATTAACTTACATGGAGAATGCAAATATTAAAAAATCATTTTTGCTTAGCATGGACTGGAAAAAGTTCCATAAGAGAATGGTTTCTTAAAAAACACTAGCAAAAACAGCCAGAACAAAGGCAGCAACTTCCCTGCATTGAACATCACTTCCTTCCAACAAGGATATCACAGCGTGTTATTCACAGTATGTATGTCATCACTGGAGCAGCACTTGTATTTCCAGGTTCTGATTTTACTATGCTAGTTCAGTTTACAATAAAGCTTAGCTTACATCTGCAGTTAGGAGGTGGTAAAAAAAAAAAAAAAAAAAAAGAAGAATTTCAGCGACTATTGTCCCCCCTCCCCATAAAGCTGCAAAGGAAGTCAAGACTGATATATATACACAATGCTTTGCACTCTGGCACAGCAAAAATGATCTCCCACATTCAGGTAAATGAAGCCACAACCCTGAACCTAGTGTTAGGTCTGCAGTTGTAGCATGGCCTCATTTACTTGAATATGGGGGGGGCATTTTTGCAGTGCTACAATTCCCATTCAAACAGCCCGTTCGGATGTACAAAAGAATTAAAACAGGTACCCAAGAGGGGGCAATATTGTGTCCTCAATGCCTGTCAGCCGCACCTGCTCTGCTCTATGAAAATCACTCCACAAGAGATTGCTCTTCAGAGAGACGTGGAAATAAGCCCTTAAGCTGTGGTTCCCAACCTCAGTCCTCAAGTACCCCCAACAGGTCATTTTACACAGGTGCTTTAAATCAATGTCAATGGTTTGGAATTTCTAAAAGCTCATTTTATCTAGGAGAAATTACCCAAAACATGGCCTGTTGGGGGGTACTCGAGGATGGAGGTTAGGAACCACTACAGTAAAGGATAGAGGATTACAGCTTGAACCAACTTTTTTCCAACTGGATCAGACAATTAATAATTTCTTGTTTATAGTGAAAAATACAAAAAAAAAAAAAAAAAAAAAAAAAAGGAGATACAGGATGGCTCTTGATCTATCTGGGTTGGCTCTAGAACATAGTATAATTTGTTAAAACCAAGAAAATGCAAGATAGCCAGGTGATAAGCAATTGGTCATATGGGTAATATGCAACATTTAGATACACACCCAGTTCCAGAAGAAAAAAACAAAACAAAAAAAACCCACACAGAATAGCCTCCCCTAGAAGTGAGCCGAATCAAGTTCCTTAAAAGAGGACATCTTAAAGTTTTTACCTTGCCAAAATAGAAAAAAAAGTAAATAAAGAGTAATATTTAGAGCTAGAAAAATGTAGAAAAACTGATAGCATGATTGAGTCATTCTAATATCCCTTGCTTTTTGATCTTTAAAACCTATAATTTTGGGAAACTGGTAAATAAAGAAATATGAAAGATATTTGATTATTCAAAATTTCTGAATGCGGTTTGGAATTCTTTGTTTTCCTTAGGTGTAACAAGAAGTGATATTTACCCAGCCTTGTTTGTTAAAGTTCCAAAAGCATGTACTTTACTCTTTACCTAATACATTATCAACTTTCACAATCCAGTTATCATTACTGGTTGGAATTTATAGCTCAACAGCTAAAACAAGACAAAGTTGAAATCACTGAGAAGAAAAAAAAAAAAAAAAAAAAAAGTAAAAATAATATAGATTGCAAAGAAGTTAGCCAATTTTGTTGCAGATTTTTTACCTGCTCTCTCTCAGGGTGACAGCTAAGTGGGAGAGATTTAGGGCATACTTATGTCTGTGCGCGTTATCACAACATGCTTAAAGTGATATTAAAGGCAAAAATTATTAATATCTTACTTACCTGTTCTGTGCAGTAGTTTTGCACACAGCACCCCCAATCCTCTTCTTCTCGGGTTCCCTGCCAGCATTCCTCACCCCTCTCTCCTGCCCAGTGTCCCCAGAGTAAGCAGTTTGCTATGGGGGCACCCGAGCAAGCTCTCTGCCCAGCTGCTGTGTGTACATTCAAACACTAGTGCAGCTCAGCCCCACCCCCGCTCTCTCTTCATTGGCTGTGACTGACAGTAGCGGGGACAAATAGCTCCTGATGCAGTCTCAGCCAATGATGAGGAAGAGTCCCTGGAGAGCCACTACTCTTGTGCACATCACTGAATCGAGAGGTGGTTCAAGTAAGTTTTAGGGGGGGCTGCTGCACACTGAAGGTTTTTTACCTTCAGGCATAGAATGCCTGAAGGTAAAAAAACCTTCGGCCTGTAGGGCTCATGTACACAGGGCATTTAGAAAACTCTTCTGAACGATGGAAACTGACTGCTGGAAAATGTAGGTTAAAAACGTTGGTTTTGCTGCATTTGCATACCGTGTTTAGCTCGCTCGCCCCCCTTTCCTGACTTGCCGGGCTGCATGCTCGGATAAGGGTCTGGTATGGGTTTTGGAGGAAAACCCCACGCCATTTTTCTTTTTGTGTATGGGGCTTCCCCTCAAAATCCATACCAGACCCGAAGGGCTTAGTATGGATGGGAGGGGTGACCACACGCCATTTAAAAAAAAAAAAAAAATTTATTGCCAGCAATTCTTTTTACATTCAGCTATCAGTGGGAACCCCGATGACAGCTGAAACATGATGCATGCTTTTCACTACTAAAATTCCACATGACTTGATAAAATCATGTAGTATTTTAGTAGCCTTTTTTGGTGGATTCAAATGGGTTTTTTAAAAAAAATGCTATGGTATCCTACCGCATACTCGAATGTGGTAGGATACCGCTTAGTGAATTGTGCCCTGGATATGGACCTGTCAAAAAACGCAAGTGCTTATAAACGCGGTTAATCGCATTTACAAGCGTTTAAAACGCTGATAAAATCTACTCCTGAACGCAAGTTTCCTGCGTTCAAAAAAACGACTGTAAGCTCAACTGCCTGTAAATGACATAGTGTACATGGACACATAGGAAAACATTAGGGAGCGTTCAGGGGCTGCTGAAGAAAAAGAAAAAAAAAAAACCACACACAGAAAAGCTCCTGAACCTCAGTTTATCAGCTGCAGTGTACATGAGTCCTTACAACCATTTTAACATGTGTTGGCATTAACTTTGAAGGCAACACACATATTTGCATTGCTATGCATTGTATTACAAATTTTGTGTCATACTATTTCTTGGACAATTTGATGCATTGGCAGTCCATTAGCGTCAATGGGCTGCTTTAACACAATGCATGTTAACCCATTTCAAAATACCCAAACAGGCCATTATTGTGATTTATGAAAAGAACGGCCCCAGCTCAAAGATGGTTAGTCGCAGAACTCTTAAATGTATCTGAAAGAAAAGGCAATTGCAGGGGATTCCTGTTTTTTTACTTCAAATCTCTGAATAGACTCCAAAAGAGACAAAAGTCAATCAGGCACATAGGAAATTAGATCAATAGAAACTGTACAGAAGCCAGAAAACCCTTGTAGCTACAAAATTGCATAATGTCTTCTATACAATTATAAAATATATTTCCTCATAAAGATGCCTAAAGGAGTAATCCTATATTGTGAAACATTCTGTATACAGCACAGAATACTCCATACAACACTATTCACTTGAATGGGTTGTGTTTGGCACAGACAAGAGCTATAAATTTTGCCAAAGCTCCCCAGCATGTGCAAGCCCCTGAGTGGCTGTGTTAGGTGGGCAGTTGGAAGGCAGTAAAACGGCAGCTGCCCATTTTTACTACCCCCCAGTCACATGTATGAACGAAGCAAGAAAAGACTGCCTTCACTAGGAGCCAAATTAAGAACAGTCAGATGTCAAATTCCCTCCACTTGTCATTAGCAAATTACTAAAGATCATGAAAAATTGACAGCTGTATGAGGTTAATACATGTCATGTTAAACTTCAGATTTGACTTTAACATGCCTTTATTTATATTTTTCTCTACTTGTTAATACACTTTAACCCATTCCCGCATTGGCATCCCTTTTAAAAGTTCTAAATGCTCAGGGGGCAGGAAAGATCATATGACCACTGTGATTGGCTGTTGTAGAGGTGACATGATTGGAAGCCGCTCCCGCTGGCTACCTATTGTTATTTGGGACCAAGAGCTGCCTTCGTCAGCTCAGTCTTTTGTGCTGGGAGCATGCAGTGAGTGTGTTCCCAGCATAAACAGTGGCCGCCCAGCAACAAATGTGTGTGGCATGTGGACGTTAAAGCCTACCTTTTCGACGTTGCACATATGTGTTACTGGGGCATATGGGGGTTAATTGTTTAACTCCATATGCAAAGTAGTAGTAGTAGTAGTAGTAATAATAATAATAATAATAATAATAATAATAATAATAATAAATAATAAATAATAAAAAGCGCCTTGTTCATGTTGCAATATTCACCTCCTTTCCGGTGCTGCTCCCTGCAGGTAGGCCCCACATTCTGGCTGAATGAAGCCCAGGGTAATTCAGCACACTTCCTGTGAACATGGGGAGGGGGTAAAGGTCCACCCATCCCCAACAACATAACATCATCAAGTTGCATTGCTCATGTTATTTTGGTGCCAGTCCTTGAAGGCTTTAAACTAAACCAGTAAAGAGTTGGTATTTTAATGTGCTCCCCTGCTACAGCCCCGAGGAAACCCTGTACATTTAGGTAAACAGGGGCGGCTCCAGACATTTTCATTTTTGCTGGTACTGTGCTGGAATAAGTGGAGCCAAGTCCCTGGCCCATAATCCTGTGTTATACGAAAAGCAGACATACTACAGTATAATGAGAAATGCTTAGTCACAAAGTGAAAGATGCAATGCTATGTAGAAACCATTGACAGTGTACCAAGAACCATTTACACTCGAAGATTGTAGTTCCTTAAGGCACATTAAAGAGAAAAGCAAGCAGGAGAAAAAATAAATAAAAACCGCAGCAAATGGAGTGTGTGGCCATATCCTGCTTTACAATAGGCATGTTCTAAAATGGATGGATTAGACCATACATGAGCCTATCTGCTGCAAAAACTCTACACAGTCCTTCCAGCCACAAAATATGCCTTAACCATTTGAGTCCTGATGCAGTTTTAAGACTACACCTGGACTCCTATTGGCCCATGATGGCACTAGCGATGTGACACTGTCAGCCGGGGTCCAGTGCTAGACCCAGCAGCTGAAGCAATTAGATCCTGGACTTCCAATGCTTCTACAGACTGCACGAAAAGAGAGCGCTGTATATGCAAATGAAAAACACAATGCTTCCTCATTATGTTTACACTGGGGATGTAGTGACATTACTGCACCTCCATTCAGTACGCAGGCTCAGGCAGCTCTGTTCAGTCTCAGTACAGCACTAGATCACGGCCATAGTATTCTACTGCTGGCTGATTGCTGCAAGCAATAGACCACTTCTATAAGTGATCTGCGGCTGCACAGTTGAATGGAGGGTCTGGATCTGGTCTATATATAGAATTTTATTATAAAAAAAATATAAATAAACAGCGCAAATCAAACAACTCATTCAGTATATGTTACAAATAAAATTGTAGTGAAAATAATCAATTTAAATAAAGTGCCAAAAATATTATGTTAGTGTCCACAAAAAAATATATGCACAAAGTCCTTTTATCCCAGAAAAAACATAAGTATAATGGACCGCGGTGGAGTTCATATGAGGAGTGAGTGGAATCATCTAGCCCTGCAAAGCGATTTAGGAGTTCTGGAGGATATAGAGGGGGTTTAGGATCCCTTAAATTCTAAAAGGCACATAACTCACCAACATCTGGTGAGTGCGGTTCATTTTGATTTCACACTGGTGGATGGTGGAAGCACTGTTTTTTTGGGAGAAATCATTATACTTATGTTTTTTCTGGGATAAAAGGACTTTATGCATATATTTTTTGTGGACACTAACATATTTTTTGGCACTTTATTTAAATTGATTATTTTCACTACAATTTTATTTGTAACGTACTGAATGAGTTGTTTGATTTGCGCTGTTTATTTATATTTTTTGTATGTTGGTGTATTACACTGGTGCACAGCAGCAAATGTTCTATACTGAAAGAGTCTTTGTGCGCTGGGGTTCTGTGTTACAGTATAGAATATTATGCCATTTACATGGGGAAAACAAAAACAAAAAAAAAACAAAAAAAACAAAAAACAAAACCACACAACAAAAATATGTGCATCCAGATGTGCTACCTAATTAACACCGTTTGCCAGAGGAAAAAAAATATGTTGTAAAATACATTAAAGGTAGACTACTAATGCTAAATTATTATACAGGATTTATTAAATAGTATATGTGGGGAACCAAGATGGTCACCAAACCAAAAACTAAACAGTCTGGAATTTTGGGAGAAAGCGGCCTGAGGGCTCAGGTGGTTAAATACTGTGCCATCGATGAGAATCTTACAGACACACAAATATCAACACAAAAGGAACATATTTTGAAAAAAAAAAAAGTAAACTCTGCCGTTACATATTATTATTATACAGTATTTATAAAGCGCCAACAGTTCACTCAGCGCTGTACATTACAATGGGGGACAGTACATGTGACAGTACAGTAACAATACAATGCGATGCGATACACGAGGGGTTCGAGGGCCCTGCTCTTTTGAGCTTAGAATCTAGGTTTTTCTTCACACAAACTACAGAACTGAAAAATAGTACTTTGAACTGAACCTACCTTACCTGAAAACGTCCTTAAAGTAGCTGGGGGTTAATCATTGGCAACCAACAACTGTTGGCACAGTGAACGCAAGGAATGAACATGCACATGGTTTATGCATTGGTTATGAGTATGTTATAAACAACATAACATACAGAACGCAGTGGTGAGGATTATATATACACTGCTCAAAAAATTTAAAGGAACACTTTTTGAAACTGATTAACAACAGGTGCACTAGAAGGACAACAATGAGATGATCCCCAAAACAGGAATGGTTTTACAGGTGGAGGCCACTAGCCTTTTTATTCCCTACTCCTCTTTTCTGACTGTTTTTCACTAGTTTTGCATTTGGCTAGGGTCAATGTCACTGCTGGTAGCATGAGATGATACCTGCACCCTACAGAGGTTTCACAGGCAGTCCAACTCCTCTAGGATGGCACATCAATACGTGCCATTGCCTGAAGGTTTGCTGCATCTCCCAACACAGTCTCAAGAGCATGGAGGATATTCCAGGAGACAGGCAGTTACTCTAGGAGAGCTGGACAGGGCCTTAGAAGGTAGTTAACCCATCAGCAGGACAGGTATCTGCTCCTTTGTGCAAGGAGGAACAGGATGAGCACTGCCAGAGCCCTACAAAATGACCTCCAGCAGGCCAATGCTGTGAATGTCTCTGACCAAACAATCAGAAACAGACTTCATGAGGGTGGCCTGAGGGCCCGACGTCCTCTAGTGGGTCCTGTTTTCACTGCCCGGTACGATAGAGCTCAACTGGCATTTGCCATTGAACACCAGAATTGGCAGGTCTGTCACTGGTGCCCTGTACTTTTCACAGATGAGAGCAGGTTCACCCTGAGCACATGTGACAGACGTGAAAGGGTCTTGAGAAGCCATGAAGAATGCTATGCTGCCTGTAACATCGTTCAGCATGACCGTTTTGGTGTTGGGTCAGTGATGGTCTGGGGAGGCATATCCATGGAGGCGCGCACAGACCACTACAGGCTAGACAATGGCACCTTGACTGCCATTAAGTTTCGGGATAAATTCCTTGGATCCATTGTCAGACGCTGGTGCAGTGGGTCCTGGGTTCCTTCTGGTGCACGACAATGCCCCGACTCGTGGCGAGTATGCAGGCAGTTCCTGGAGGATGAAGGAATTGATACCATTTAATGGCCTTCACACTCACCTGACATACAGTCAGGTCCATAAATATTGGGACATCGACACAATTCTAACATTTTTGGCTCTATACACCACCACAATGGATTTGAAATGAAACAAGCAAGATGTGCTTTAACTGCAGACTGTCAGCTTTAATTTGAGGGTATTTACATCCAAATCAGGTAAACTGTGTAGGAATTACAACAGTTTGCATATGTGCCTCCTACTTGTTAAGGGACCAAAAATAATGGGACAATTGGCTCTTTGCTGTTCCATGGCCAGGTGTGTGTTATTCCCTCATTATCCCAATTACAGTGAGCAGATAAAAGGTCCAGAGTTCATTTCAAGTGTGCTATTTGCATTTGAAATCTGTTACTGTCAACTCTCAAGATGAGAACGAAAGAGCTGTCACTATCAATGAAGCAAGCCATCATTAGGCTGAAGAAACAAAACAAACCCATCAGAGAGATAGCAAAAACATTAGGCGTGGCCAAAACAACTGTTTTGAACATTCTTAAAAAGAAGGAACGCACCGGTGAGTTCAGCAACACCAAAAGACCCGGAAGACCACGGAAAACAACTGTGGTGGATGACCGAAGAATTCTTTCCCTGGTGAAGAAAACACCCTTCACAACAGTTGGCCAGATCAAGAACACTCTCCAGGAGGTAGGTGTATGTGTGTCAAAGTCAACAATCAAGAGAAGACTTCACCAGAGTGAATACAGAGGGTTCACCACAAGATGGAAACCATTGGTGAGCCTCAAAAACAGGAAGGCCAGATTAGAGTTTGCCAAACGACATCTAAAAAAGCCTTCACAGTTCTGGAACAACATCCTATGGACAGATGAGACCAAGATCAACTTGTACCAGAGTGATGGGAAGAGAAGAGTATGGAGAAGGAAAGGAACTGCTCATGATCCTAAGCATACCACCTCATCGGTGAAGCATGGTGGTGGTAGTGTCATGGCGTGGGCATGTATGGCTGCCAATGGAACTGCTTCTCTTGTATTTATTGATGACGTGACTGCTGACAAAAGCAGCCGGATGAATTCTGAAGTGTTTCGGGCAATATTATCTGCTCATATTCAGCCAAATGCTTCAGAACTCATTGGACGCCGCTTCACAGTGCAGATGGACAATGACCCAAAGCATACTGCAAAAGCAACCAAAGAGTTTTTTAAGGGAAAGAAGTGGAATGTTATGCAATGGCCAAGTCAATCACCTGACCTGAATCTGATTGAGCATGCATTTCACTTGCTGAAGACAAAACTGAAGGGAAAATGCCCCAAGAACAAGCAGGAACTGAAGACAGTTGCAGTAGAGGCCTGGCAGAGCATCACCAGGGATGAAACCCAGCATCTGGTGATGTCTATGCGTTCCAGACTTCAGACTGTAATTGACTGCAAAGGATTTGCAACCAAGTATTAAAAAGTGAAAGTTTGATTTATGATTATTATTCGTTCCCATTACTTTTGGTCCCTAACAAGTGGGAGGCACATATGCAAACTGTTGGAATTCCTACACCGTTCACCTGATTTGGTTGCAAATACCCTCAAATTAAAGCTGACAGTCTGCAGTTAAAGCACATCTTATTCATTTCATTTCAAATCCATTGTGGTGGTGTATAGAGCCAAAAATGTTAGAATTGTGTCGATGTCCCAATATTTATGGACCTGACTGTAAATCCAATAGAACACCTCTGGGATGTCATGTTTTGGTCCATCCAACGCCACCAGATTGTACCTCAGACTTTCTAGGAGCTCAGTGATGCCCTGGTCCAGTTTTGGGAGGAAATACCCCCAGGACACCCTCCGTCATCTCATTAGAAGCATGCCTCGATGTTGTCAGGCATGCATACAAGCACGTGGGGGGACATACAAACTACTGTGTGCCATTCTGAGTTGCTGCAATGAAACGTCAGCAAATTGGACTAGCCTGCTGCATCATTTTTTCTTTTCGGAGTGTCTTTGAATTCAGTCCTCTGTAGGTTGATAATTGTCATTTCCATCAACCGATGGGGCATCGTTACGTTCCTAACACATTACCCAGTCCAAATCACTAAAGATATCCAGCATGAGATTTTTCCCCATTGAGATCTGATGTGTTTTCAAAGTGTTCCTTAAATTTTTTTTGAGCACAACATACAGTCAGGTCCATAAATATTGGGACATCAACACAAATCTAACATTTTTGGCTCTATGCACCACCACAATGGATTTGAAATAAAACGAACAAGATGTGCTTTAACTGCAGACAGTCAGCTTTAATTTGAGGGTATTTACATCCAAATCAGGTGAACGGTGTAGGAATTACAACAGTTTGCATATGTGCCTCCCACTTGTTAAGGGACCAAAAGTAATGGGACAGAATTATAATCATAAATCAAACTTTCACTTTTTAATACTTGGTTGCAAATCCTTTGCAGTCAATTACAGCCTGAAGTCTGGAACGCATAGACATCACCAGACGCTGGGTTTCATCCCTGGTGATGCTCTGTCAGGCCTCTACTGCAACTGTCTTCAGTTCCTTCTTGTTCTTGGGGCATTTTCCCTTCAGTTTTGTCTTCAGCAAGTGAAATGCATGCTCAATTGGAATCAGGTCGGGTGATTGACTTGGCCATTGCAGAACATTCCACTTCTTTCCCTTAAAAAACTCTTTGGTTGCTTTTGCAGTCTGCTTTGGGTCATTGTCCATCTGCACTGTGAAGCGTCCAATGAGTTCTGAAGCATTTGGCTGAATATGAGCAGATAATATTCCCGAAACACTTCAGAATTAATCCGGCTGCTTTTGTCAGCAGTCACATCATCAATAAATACAAGAGAAGCAGTTCCATTGGCAGCTATACATGCCCACACCATGACACTACCACCACCATGCTTCACTGATGAGGTGGTATGCTTAGGATCATGAGCAGTTCCTTTCCTTCTCCATACTCTTCTCTTCCCATCACTCTGGTACAAGTTGATGTTGGTCTCATCTGTCCATAGGATGTTGTTCCAGAACTGTGAAGGCTTTTTTAGATGTCGTTTGGCAAACTCTAATCTGGCCTTCCTGTTTTTGAGGCTCACCAATGGTTTACATCTTGTGTTGAACCCTCTGTATTCACTCTGGTGAAGTCTTCTCTTGATTGTTGACTTTGACACACATACACCTACCTCCTGGAGAGTGTTCTTGATCTGGCCAACTGTTGTGAAGGGTGTTTTCTTCACCAGGGAAAGAATTCTTCGGTCATCCACCACAGTTGTTTTCCATGGTCTTCCGGGTCTTTTAGTGTTGCTGAGCTCACCGGTGCGTTCCTTCTTTTTAAGAATGTTTCAAACAGTTGTTTTGGCCACGCCTAATGTTTTTGCTATCTCTCTGATGGGTTTGTTTTGTTTTTTCAGCCTAATGATGGCTTGCTTCACTGATAGTGACAGCTCTTTGGATCTCATCTTGAGAGTTGACAGCAACAGATTCCAAATGCAAAAAGCACACTTGAAATGAACTCTGGACCTTTTATCTGCTCATTGTAATTGGGATAATGAAGGAATAACACACACCTGGCCACGGAACAGCTGAGAAGCCAATTGTCCCATTACTTTTGGTCCCTTAACAAGTGGGAGGCACATATGCAAACTGTTGTAAAACCTACACTGTTCACCTGATTTGGATGTAAATACCCTCAAATTAAAGCTGACAGTCTGCAGTTAAAGCACATCTTGTTCGTTTCATTTCAAATCCATTGTGGTGGTGTATAGAGCCAAAAATGTTAGAATTGTGTCGATGTCCCAATATTTATGGACCTGACTGTATAATGCAGTTTTTAGGAACAAAGATAGGACAAGGTTCACTTGCATCCAAAAGCAAATATGCCAAATTGTTTCCCACCTCTATTTACACATTTCTTGGCAAATACACAACCAGAGCAGAACTGGTGAGTGTCAAGTGTGTCTCTTTAGGCTGGTGTCGGTGCAAGTAGCTGACCTCTTCGTGCAAATGTTGGTGTGAGAAGTGAGCTGCTCATATGACACAGCTTAGGAGTATAACTTTAGATTGTAAGCTCCACGAGCAGGGCCCTCACATTCCTTCTGTACTGAAATGTATTGTAATTGTACTGTCTCCCTTACATTGTAAAGTGCTGTGCAAACTGTTGGAGCTATATAAATCCTGAATAATAATAATAATAATAATAATAATAATAATAGCTGGCCTGGACTTGGGAGCAGGTAAGAAATATCACCCAAACCATAACTTCTGCTCCTCGCATGACCTCCTGCTCTCTAGCTCCCTTGTCTCCTCCTCCCATGCTCATCTCCAGAGCTTCCCTCATCCTCTGGAACTCCCTACCCCAATTTATCAGACTATCGCCTACTCTGCTCACTTTTAGGCGATTTCTGAAAACCTCTCTCTTCAGGGAAGCCTATCCTGCCCTCAGCTAATAATGGAATCTTCTACTCTTCCAACCAGTCCATCCCCCACAGTAACTACCTTTTGTACCACTAGCCTCTCCCTCCTAGATTGTAAGCTCCCAGAAACAAGGCCCTCGTAACCCTCTTGTATTGAACTGTATTGTTGCTGTATTGTCTCCCTTTATATTGTAAAGCGCTGAGAAAACTGTTGCCGCTATACAAATCCTGTATTATAATAATAATAATCTTAAACAAGAAAACCACCACACTGAGCATCATAAACTGCCAGTTATTCACATGAATTTCTTACATGAAGAAAAGCATATTAATGTATAATTATGTAATTTACACCATTTAGATCATAATTATACATTTAATATGCTTTTCTTTATATAAGCACGCGTATTCATCTGACTAGCAGTTTATCATGCTCAGTGTGAGCTGTGTTTCACTTATTAGGTGGGTAACCTGGTATTCCCTGTTCCACAGCCTGCTGCTGACTTAAGAAATGCTTAGATAGGACTGCTTGTTATAGACTACTGTTCTATACGGTTTAAATACCACATAGTAAAAGAAGAGGGCACTAGGCAGACACAGACAGACAGTCTGGACTGTATTGTGTCTAGATTATTAGCTACGTTTTAACTTCCAACCAAGCTGTCCCTAACAGAGTCCCCTCTGCTATCTGTCCTGTACTGTAATGTGTAGTAAGAAAAAAAAAATACAACAATATCATTGGTGTCAGTGTGTAGTACTTACCACAGATCTGTCTGACTCCAGTCCCACAGTGCCAGGACAGCCAACCAGAGACTCAGAGCCGATTCATCCCATGTCGCAAGCTCTTTGAGCCAGAAGTGAAGCAACTGCCCTTTGTTGACCTGTCACCTGTGCACATCAATCTACTGAGGTTGGGACAGTCAGTTCCAGCCCTGGGCTGCAGCAGCATGTCCAACTATAGATTAAGTGTCAGGAAGTCATACGAATATTATGGGGGGAGTCTGCTGCTGCTGAGCTAGAATTCCTCCATTCAATGCATATCAAATCACTCCAAAAATGCAAAAAAAAAAATTTATATATATATAATAAATATATATAATAATATTATTATGTTAAATGCAAACTAACAGTGGGTGCTGAAGGGAATTTGCTGAAATTTTGAAGCTGCTATAACATACTCAAGCAACCTCTGACACTGCCACTAAGAGTACATTTAAGGAGAAGTTCACCTTTTGTAACATTTTACACTTGGCCCCGGCTCCTTGCCGATCCCCATTGTGACAGATAGCGGGGGATCTTCTCCTTCCCACTAGCGGTCACAATTTAAAAAAAAGCCTGGCTGCATAATTCATTCATGATGTTCTGTGAATTAATGAACTACCAGTCCCGACAGCCTTAGTGGCTGTCGGCTTGTAGTTCTCAATGAATTCTTCCTGTCAGTATATCTGCTTTCTGGTACATCCTGTACGGGCAAGCAGATATGCGGACAGGACTGCAGGAGATCTGCATGGCACCAGGGATTTGCTAATCGTTGGTGCAGTGCTTTACATGCTCCAGAAACAAAAAATACTAAATTCACATTTTTACATGAAAAAAAATGTGCATTTATTATTTTTCTTGTAAAAAGGTGAACTTTAAAGTGATTCTAAAGCTTTTTTTTTTATAAGAAATAACAACCCTGTCATACTTACCAGCTGTGTGCAGTAGTTATGCACAGAGCAGCCCCGATCCTCCTCTTCTTGGGTCCCCCACAGGCTCTCTTGGCCCCTCCCTCCTATCGGGTGCCCCCACAGCAAGCACCTTGCTATGGGGGTACATGCTGCTCCATGTGTTCATTCACACACGGAGCCGCGATTTGGCCACAGAGCTCTCTCTTCTCACTGGCTGTGACTGACAGCAGTGGGAGCCAATGGCTCCCGCTTCTGTCTCAGCCAATGAGAAAAGGGAGTCTCGTGATAACCGAGATCCCAGTGTACATCACTGATCAAGAGGGGGCTTAGGTGACTATTAGGGGGGCTGCTGTACACAGGTTTTTTTTATCTTCATGCATAGAATGTATAAAAGGTAAAAAACCTTGAGCCTTTAGAATCACTTTAAGCCTTCCTAATAAATCTGCTATCTAGTGAACTTGGAAAGAAGAAAAAAAAAAATCCAATGGCACAACTGTAGTGACACCTACATTTGTTTATCTTACTGTTGACATTCAGACTAGCATGTTCATGTACAAACGGTAACTGCCCCAACCTGTCGCTGGCCTTTGCAGCAAGGAGCACAATGAAGGGCAACACAGGTCAAACAACAAAAAAGAAAACTTCCTAGCTCAACTCACCAGCCTGCCTGCAAAAAACTGAATTGTCCTGTCTAACAGTTCACATTATAAACAGGGGCTTAGTTTGCACACATCTGCAAATACATGCGTAAGCTGCAGAGGCCTTGTGAAGGCACCCCAGTATTATCTGCAGTCTTAACCCTATAAATTTGGAGAGCCTCCATAGTAGGAGCACATATATATTAATGGATAGATTGAGGGAAGGTATGCCTGGAGGGAGCCCATCCCTCCTTAAAAGCCACAGGGGCACACTGGACACCCAGCAAACAGCACAATGGCAGCAAAGCTGTCCAGTGCAAACCCTTATCCAATTAATCATTGGTATAAACTAACAGCATGTGGCTTTGCAGCAAACTAGTTTTACCTCGGTATTACGCCTGCCAAAAGTATTTATTATAGTGAATGGAACCATGCTGCAACTGTGTGCTAAACGCCACAATGGCAGTTACAACATGGTATTTTAATGCAAAATCCCCCCCTTCAGATCTTTCAGCAATTTGTACATTTTACTCCTTCCCAAGCATTACTCTTTTCTATTGTTCACACTGTAATCTGTTTAGTCCAGTACCACCAACTGTTTCTATCATTTACTGCCAGGCATAGGTAACACAATCCCCCTTTATAATAAATAGGTCATTGTGATTAGAATTATGTATAGTATCCTACCTCTATGAGGGAGTATTCATACCCTGGAGGGAGAAAAAAAATATATAAGATAAAATATTAAAAAAACTTCAGTCAACACAAATTATCAGTGAACCATCACAGGGGCACATTATGTCCACCTTGTTTTTCTGCATGTAAACTCTGCCTTTGTTGTGTATTCCCAAACACGATCAGAAGTCCTTATGTTGCTGAGCTAAACTCGTGTGCAACTTTTTTACCCAAGAGGAACCCCTAAAAGAATTTTCAGGTCTCAAGAACCCTTATTAAAACCAATGCATTGGAGATCAATTGGAAAAATTCCCCCTTACAGTGGTGGTCAGTGGGAAGAATGTGTGTAGATAAACAAAATAAAGCAGACAGCTATCTGCCAGCAAGCGTGACGGTGTCCGCCCTGGGTGGAGTCTGAGTGGTGGACAGCGTTTGGCTGTGGCTGATACATGCTGTATTTTGTTTGTGTTCAAGCGAGTACCCATTGATATCTTTTATAAGAAACCTATGTGACAGAACTGCACGAGTCAGTCCTCTTCCTCTCTCAATAGTCTATTTATGATGCATGGAGGAGTTGTGCTGTCTGCTTGAGAGGGTTAAATTTGACAGTTCCCCTGGATAGTCCTTATGTGTTTATGACCTTTATGTTAGAGGTCTGATCTCTGATTGGAGATCACGTGATCTCCAATCAGCACATGTGGATAGACCTTGTTTCTATTGTGGAGTTTTTTCATTTATATTAATACATTTGTTTGCAATCGTAGGAGATTATTTTATATCAATGCATTTTTATTCACTGATCTGTTCGCCAGTACATATTTAATGGGACACGTTGTTTATCAATTACACTTTTGTTGGTTCATATATACAGTCAGGTCCATAAATATTGGGACATCGACACAATTCTAACATTTTTGGCTCTATACACCACCACAATGGGTTTGAAATGAAACGAACAAGATGTTCTTTAACTGCAGACTGTCAGCTTTAATTTGAGGGTATTTACATCCAAATCAGGTGAACGGTGTAGGAATTACAACAGTTTGCATATGTGCCTCCCACTTGTTAAGGCAGCAAAAGTAATGGGACAGAATAATAATCATAAATCAAACTTTCACTTTTTAATACTTGGTTGCAAATCCTTTGCAGTCAATTACAGCCTGAAGTCTGGAACGCATAGACATCACCAGACGCTGGGTTTCATCCCTGGTGATGCTCTGCCAGGCCTCTACTGCAACTATTTTCAGTTCCTGCTTGTTCTTGGGGAATTTTCCCTTCAGTTTTGTCTTCAGCATGTCAAATGCATGCTCAATTGGAATCAGGTCGGGTGATTGACTTGGCCATTGCATAACATTCCACTTCTTTCCCTTAAAACAACTCTTTGGTTGCTTTTGCAGTATGCTTTGGGTCATTGTCCATCTGCACTGTGAAGCGTCCAATGAGTTCTGAAGCATTTGGCTGAATATGAGCAGATAATATTGTCTGAAACACTTCAGAATTCATCCTGCTGCTTTTGTCAGCAGTCACATCATCAATAAATACAAGAGAACCAGTTCCATTGGCAGCCATACATGCCCACGCCATGACATTACCACCACCATGCTTCACTGATGAGGTGGTATGCTTAGGATCATGAGCAGTTCCTTTCCTTCTCCATACTCTTCTCTTCCCATCACTCTGGTACAAGTTGATCTCGGTCTCATCTGTCCATAGGATGTTGTTCCAGAACTGTGAAGGCTTTTTTAGATGTCGTTTGGCAAACTCTAATCTGGCCTTCCTGTTTGAGGCTCACCAATGGTTTACATCTTGTGGTGAACCCTCTATATTCACTCTGGTGAAGTCTTCTCTTGATTGTTGACTTTGACACACATACACCTACCTCCTGGAGAGTGTTCTTGATCTGGCCAACTGTTGTGAAGGGTGTTTTCTTCACCAAGGAAAGAATTCTTCAGTCATCCACCACAGTTGTTTTCTGTGGTCTTCCGGGTCTTTTGGTGTTGCTGAGCGTTCCTTCTTTTTAAGAATGTTCCAAACAGTTGTTTTGGCCACGCCTAATGTTTTTGCTATCTCTCTGATGGGTTTTTTTGTTTTTTCAGCCCAATGATGGCTTGCTTCACTGATAGTGACAACTTTTTGGATCTCATCTTGAGAGTTGACAGCAACAGATTCCAAATGCAAATGGCACACTTGAAATTAACTCTGGACCTTTTATCTGCTCATTGTAATTGGGATAATGAGGGAATAACACACACCTGGCCATGGAACAGCTGAGAAGCCAATTGTCCCATTACTTTTGGTCCCTTAACAAGTGGGAGGCACATATGCAAACTGTTCTACACCGTTCACCTGATTTGGATGTACATACCCTCAAATTAAAGCTGACAGTCTGCAATTAAAGCACATCTTGTTCGTTTCATTTCAAATCCATTGTGGTGGTGTATAGAGCCAAAAATGTTAGAATTGTGTCCATGTCTCAATATTTATGGACCTGACTGTATATTTAAAGGGGAGCCACAACAAGTTTTATGTATGCACATTGTTTCGTTGTTTTGTAGTTGGAAGGATGACCCTTACATTGGTGATCAGGGAAAAGAACGCCCTCCTCACATTGGTGATCAGGGGAAAGAATGCCCTCCTTACATTGGTGATCAGGGAAGAGAACACCCCCCTTAAACTGGTGGTCAGGGAAAAGAAAAACACTATACATTTGGCAGTTGAAGAGAACGTGCCCCCCCCCCAACCCCCTTACACTGGCGGTCAATGAAGAGAACGCGCCCCCCCCCCTTACACTGGCGGTCAATGAAGAGAACGCGCCCCCCCCCTTACACTGGCGGTCAATGAAGAGAACGCGCCCCCCCCCTTACACTGGCGGTCAATGAAGAGAACGCGCCCCCCCCCCTTACACTGGCGGTCAATGAAGAGAACGCGCCCCCCCCCTTACACTGGCGGTCAATGAAGAGAACGCGCCCCCCCCCTTACACTGGCGGTCAATGAAGAGAACGCGCCCCCCCCCCTTACACTGGCGGTCAATGAAGAGAACGCGCCCCCCCCCCTTACACTGGCGGTCAATGAAGAGAACGCGCCCCCCCCCCCTTACACTGGCGGTCAATGAAGAGAACGCGCCCCCCCCCTTACACTGGCGGTCAATGAAGAGAACGCGCCCCCCCCTTACACTGGCGGTCAATGAAGAGAACGCGCCCCCCCCCTTACACTGGCGGTCAATGAAGAGAACGCGCCCCCCCCCCCTTACACTGGCGGTCAATGAAGAGAACGCGCCCCCCCCCTTACACTGGCGGTCAATGAAGAGAACGCGCCCCCCCTTACACTGGCGGTCAATGAAGAGAACGCGCCCCCCCTTACACTGGCGGTCAATGAAGAGAACGCGCCCCCCCCCTTACACTGGCGGTCAATGAAGAGAACGCGCCCCCCCCCTTACACTGGCGGTCAATGAAGAGAACGCGCCCCCCCCCCCCTTACACTGGCGGTCAATGAAGAGAACGCGCCCCCCCCCCCTTACACTGGCGGTCAATGAAGAGAACGCGCCCCCCCCCTTACACTGGCGGTCAATGAAGAGAACGCGCCCCCCCTTACACTGGCGGTCAATGAAGAGAACGCGCCCCCCCTTACACTGGCGGTCAATGAAGAGAACGCGCCCCCCCTTACACTGGCGGTCAATGAAGAGAACGCGCCCCCCCTTACACTGGCGGTCAATGAAGAGAACGCGCCCCCCCTTACACTGGCGGTCAATGAAGAGAACGCGCCCCCCCTTACACTGGCGGTCAATGAAGAGAACGCGCCCCCCCTTACACTGGCGGTCAATGAAGAGAACGCGCCCCCCCCCTTACACTGGCGGTCAATGAAGAGAACGCGCCCCCCCTTACACTGGCGGTCAATGAAGAGAACGCGCCCCCCCTTACACTGGCGGTCAATGAAGAGAACGCGCCCCCCCTTACACTGGCGGTCAATGAAGAGAACGCGCCCCCCCTTACACTGGCGGTCAATGAAGAGAACGCGCCCCCCTTACACAGGCGGTCAATGAAGAGAACGCGCCCCCCCTTACACTGGCGGTCAATGAAGAGAACGCGCCCCCCCTTACACTGGCGGTCAATGAAGAGAACGCGCCCCCCCTTACACTGGCGGTCAATGAAGAGAACGCGCCCCCCCTTACACTGGCGGTCAATGAAGAGAACGCGCCCCCCCTTACACTGGCGGTCAATGAAGAGAACGCGCCCCCCCTTACACTGGCGGTCAATGAAGAGAACGCGCCCCCCCTTACACTGGCGGTCAATGAAGAGAACGCGCCCCCCCCTTACACTGGCGGTCAATGAAGAGAACGCGCCCCCCCCTTACACTGGCGGTCAATGAAGAGAACGCACCCCCCCTACACTGGCGGTCAATAAAGAGAACGCTCCCCCCCCCCCCCTTACACTGGCGGTCAATGAAGAGAACGCACCCCCCCTACACTGGCGGTCAATAAAGAGAACGCTCCCCCCCCCCTTACACTGGCGGTCAATAAAGAGAACGCTCCCCCCCCCTTACACTGGCGGTCAATGAAGAGAAGACGCCCCCCCTTACACTGGCGGTCAATGCAGAGAACGCGCCCCTCCCTTACACTGGCGGTCAATGCAGAGAACGCGCCGCCCCCCCCCCCCTTACACTGGCGGTCAATGAAGAGAACGTGCCCCCCCTTTACACTGGTGGTCAATGAAGAGAACGCGCCCCCCCTTACACTGGCGGTCAATGAAGAGACCGCGCCCCCCCCCCCCTTACATTGGCGGTCAATGAAGAGAGTGCCCCCCCTTACATTGGTGGTCAGTAGAAAGACTAACCTTTTACAGAAAGCTATAAAAAAATCATTATATTGCCAAAAGTATTGGGGCGCCTGCCCTTACATGCACATGAACTTTGATGATGTCTTAGTCCGTAGGGTTCAGTATTGAGTTGGCCCACCCTTTGCAGCTATAACAGCTTCAACTCTTCTGGGAAGGCTCCCCAAGGTTTAGGAGTGTGTCTATGGGAATGTTTGACCATTCTTCCAGAAGTGCATTTGTGAGGTCAGGCACTGATGTCGGATGAGAAGGCCTGGCGTGCAGTCTCCGCTCTAATTCATCCCAAAGGTGTTCTATTGGGTTGAGGTCAGGACTCTGTGCAGACCAATCAAGTTCCTCTACCCCAAACTCACTCATACATGTCTTTATGGATCTTGCATTGTGCACTGGTGTGCAGTCCTGTTGGAGCAGGAAGGGGCCATCCCCAAACTGTTCCCACAAAGTTAGGAGTATGAAATTGTCCAAAATGTCTTGGTATGGTGACACCTTAAGAGTTCCCTCCACTGGAACTAGGGGGCCAAGCCCAACCCCTGAAAAACAAACCACACCATAATCACCCCTCCACCAAACTTTACATTTGGCACAATGCAGTCAGAGAAGTACCGTTCTCCTGGCAACTGCCAAAACCCAAACATGTCCATTGGATTGCCAGACAGAGAAGCGTGATTTGTCACTCCAGAGAACACTTCTCCATTGCTCTAGAGTCCAGTGGCGGTGTGCTTTACACCACTGCATCCGACGCTTTGCATTGCACTTGGTGATGTAAGGCTTGGATGCAGCTGCTCGGCCATGGAAACCTATTCCATGAAGCTCTCTATGCACTGGTGTTGTGCTAATCTGAAGGCCACATGAAGCTTGGAGGTCTTTAGCTATTGACTCTGCAGGCAGTTGGTGACTTCTGTACGCTCCAGCATGCACTGACCCCACGCTGTCATTTTACGTGGCCTACCTACCTACCTTCGTGGCTGAGCTGTTGTTGTTCCCAGTTGCTTCCACTTTCTTATAATACCACTAACAGCTGACTGTGGAATATTTAGTAGCAAGGAAATTTCACGGATGGACTTATTACACAAGTAACAACCTATCATGGTACCACACTTGAATTCACTGAGCTCCTGAGATTGACCCATTCTTTCACAAATGTGTGTAGAAGCAGTCTGCATGCCTAGGTGCTTGATTTTATATACCTGTGACCATGGAGGTGATTGGAACACCAATACAATGATTTAGAGGGGTGACCAAATACTTTTGATAATATAGTGTATCTTCTCACTGTTCATTAGTGAAGGGAGTGTTTGCCTGACAATGTTTACAATCTCAATATAAAAGGCAAACCTATAATTATTGATATGAAGTAGAGCAGGTAGGAGGTTATTAAAAGTCCATTGATATGAGCAGAGCACAGGCTGATCACATGGGCCATTAGTAATCAGACAAATCCTCAGCTAGCTGTGTCCAGCTCTGGGATAATATCATCCACCCTTCTGTGTCATCATCCTCATCACAGGACTACATAAATAACACTTAACTGTTTATGGCAAAACATCCCATCCATCCATCCATCCCAGCATCCTGGAGGGTGGATTCCCAGCACACATCAATCCATACACACCCTCTATGTTGTGTACATAGCAATGGGAGGGGGGCTTGTACAGAGCCACACCAGTCATCCACACAACTACTCTCCATCCCTAGTAATCACACACCCAGAGAATATCATCCCCCCCAATCCAGGATCAATATTAGGGAGCAGTGCTGTCCTGTGCTCATACCTGGACGGAGCCCCGGATCTCCCTCTAGATGAGCGGACAGAGTTCAGCTCGGGATGTCGCCGCCTCCACCTCCTCTCACTGCCACTGCTCCGTCCATGAGCCGAATCCCAACCAGGCACTGAGTGATGCTGGGAGGAGAGAGCCGGAACTACCACTCCCAGCACCCCCCGCGGCAGCCACAAGCCTTCAATCCGCAGAAACTTTATTCAGCATACACACACACTTAACCCAGAATGGTTACTTTTTATATAAAAAGAAAAGGTTGCGGATTTGAAAGTACGTGGGCACAGCCCTGTCCTATCCGCCGTGATGAACGATTTTTACGTTTCCTTGGTAGACACATTTCCCGGGATCCCCTAGGTCCCCAATACCTACAGCAAGGATGGGGTGATCCCTAGCAGAGTGTGGTAAAGTGGCTGTACACCTCAGACATGAAACATGAACAAAACAAGTCCTTGACATACATTTTGCTGTCCTCCAGAGGATTTACCCCCCTTCCTAACCAAGCCATTTTTTGAGATACGGCGCTGCATTACTTTAACTGACAATTGCGCGGTCATGCAATGCTGCACCCAAATTAAATTTACATCCTTGTTTCCCCACAAATAGAGCTTTCTTTTTATGGTATTTGATCGCCTGTGAGTTTTTTGGGTTTTTTTGTGCTATAAACAAAAAAAGACCGACAATGTTGAAAAAAAAAATATTTTTGACTTTTTGCTATAAAACGTCCAGTAAAAAAATTTAACAAATTAAATTTCATCATAAATTTAGGCCAAAATGTATTCTGCTATGTGCCTTGCAAAAAAAAAAATCCCAATACGTGTAAATGAATTGGTTTACATGAAAGATATAGCGTCTGCAAATGGCAGTAAATATACTTGAACTTTTTTTTTTTATACGAGTAACGGCGGTGATCAGCGATTTATAGTGGGACTGTGACGGGCATTCTGACACTGGGGGAGATGACTAACTGCCACTGACATCCCCAGTGACACCATTACGGTGATCAGTGCTAATAAAAAGCACCGACACTATACTAATGACACTGGGCAGGAAGGGGTTTACATGAGGGGCGATCAAAGGGTTAACCGTGTATTGTGTGCAGTTTTACTATGTGCTGTGTGTGTGCTTTACTGTGTAACACATGACTATGTATGGCTGTGCTATGCAGAGCTATACAAAGCAGTGTGCTGGAGCTGACAGGGGAGAGATCTGTATTGTTTACATACAGACATCTCCCTCATCAGTGATACTCAGCGATCGCCGGGTGCCAGCAGGGAATCACCAGTCGGGACCTGGTGATCGACGACTGAGGCAGCCAATGGCTGTGCGGGCAGGGCGCACTCACACCCCCTACCCGGAAATACAAAATCATGTATACAGTATATACGTGATTTTGCACAGCCCTGTAGCAGTAGTTCTGCTATAGGGCGGTCAGGAAGCTGTTAAGATACATTTTTACATCAGTTGACATGCATTTTGACATCTGTTGACATACATTTTGACGTTTGTTGACATACATTTTTACATCAGTTGATATGCATTTTGACGTCTGTTGACATACATTTTTACATCAGTTGATATGCATTTTGACATCTGTTGACATACATTTTGACATCTGTTGACATACATTTTGACGTCTGTTGACATACATTTTGACGTCTGTTGACATACATTTTTACATCAGCTGATATGCATTTTGACATCTGTTGACATACATTTTTACATCAGCTGATATGCATTTTGACATCTGTTGACATACATTTTGACATCTGTTGACATACATTTTGATGTCTGTTGACATACATTTTGACATCAGTTGACATGCATTCTGACATACGTTGACATAAATTTTAACATCCGTTGACATACAGTTTTACGTCTGTTGATATACATTTTGACATCTGTTGACATACATTCTGACGTCAGTTGACATACATTTTGATGTCAGTTGACATATATTTTGACATCTGTGAACATACATTTTGACGTCCGTCGACATACATTTTGGCGACCGTTGGCATACATTTTGACGTCCATCGACATACATTTTGGTTTCCATTGACATACATTTTGATGTCAGTTGACATACATTTTGGCGTCAGTGACATACATTTTGAGGCTCATCGACATACATTTTGGCATTCGTTGACATACAATTTGACAGACATTTTGGTGTCAGTGACATACATATTGACGTCCTTTGACATACATTATGACGTCCTTTGACATACATTTTGACATCAGTTGACATACATTTTGATGTCAGTTGACATACATTTTGACATCCATTGACATACATTTTGATGTTAGTTGACATATATTTTGACGTCCATTTACATACAATTTGATGCCAGTTGACATGCATTCTGACATCAGTTGACATACACTATGACATCTGTTGACATAAATTTTAACGTCCGTTGACATACATTTTGACGTCCGTTGACATACATTTTGATGTCAGTCGACATATATTTTGACGCCCATTTACATACAATTTGACACCAGTTGACATGCATTCTGACATCAGTTGACATATATTTTGACATCTGTGGACATACATTTTGACGTCCGTCGGCGTATATTTTGGCATCCATTGACATACATTTTGACGTCAGTTGACATGCATTATAGTGCGCATTAAGCGTACTTCTTTTTCACAGGATATCCTGTGCATTGCCTTGACAACGGCTTACATCCGTTGCTTTAAAATTCATACATGTCTCATTTTAGCATAACGCAGATCATCACAGCGTTATTGTGTGAAGAAATTATTGGAAATTATTGTTTTGCAGATGTCCTTCTGTTGGGCCAATTCACATCAATGCGTTGATCTGCGTTTTAGTGCAGCTGTAACACACAGATCAACGCACTGGTGTGAATTGGCCCTGAGAGCTAATTCACACTGACTTGCACTAAAATGTACAGAAAATGGATGTACATTTCCATCCATTTTAGTCACACTTTGACATCTGTTGACATACATTTTTGACTTCCATTGACATGCGTTAAAGCATACTGCATTTTCACAGGATATCCTGTGCATTGTGTTGACATCGGCTTACATCCATCAGAGGGGAGTAGCTAGCTCTTCTTGCTGAGTCCTGCGGCTACTGATCACTTCTGCATCTGGACTGTCAGATCAGGACTGTGCAGGTTTTCCAAACCTGTAAAGTCCTAATTTGACAATCATGTTTCCCCAGCCCCAATCCCATGTAGAATCTTTCCCCACCAATTGCCTGACAGAAGTTTTATATCCACTTGCCCAAGGCTCCACCTAAACTCAAATGTGCCAAGATGAGGGGGAGCCTGGGAGACAAAGGAATTCCCACAGCCACTACAACACTGCACTACAACTAAGCTCTGTGTGTTTGATGGAGGGGGGAATTGCACTGGGGAAACAGAAGGGGGGCAAAGTAAGAGACTGGGGATGAGAGTGTGCTAGGAGGAGAGAGAAGAGGATTAGTGAGTGGTTTGGAGGGGGGGATATGTGCTAGGAGGAGGGATTGAAGGGGGAGAGGATTTGTGTAGGGGGGTGAATTAAGTGCGTTGCTATGAAGGGTGTTTTGAGGGGGATTTGTGCTGGAAAGGGAATTGTGCTGGTAAGGGAATTTTTTTTTTGGGGGGGGGATATGTGTTAGGAAGGGGGATTTGAGGAAGAGGATTTGTGCTTGTAGGGGATGATTTGTGCTAGGAGGGGAAATTAAGAGGGGGGGGGATTTGTGCTAGGAGGGGGGAATTGTGTTAGGAGGAGAAATTGTGGGGGGGAGGATTTGTGCTCATGGGGAAATTTGGAGGGGGGGGGGGATTTGTGTTAGAAGGCAACATTTGGGGGGATTTGTGTTGGAGGGCTTTGTGCTAGGAAGGGAAATTTTTTTTTTTCGGGGGGGGGGGAGAATTTGTGTTAGGAAGAGGGATTTGTGTCAGTTCAGTAGGGATGATTAGGGGGATTTGTGCTTTGGGGGGTATATGGGGGGATTTGTAACAGTTCCAGCTCTGTGTAATTGAAAATAGTATGAATTCTGTCCTGTAATATTTGCCTCCACTTTTTAAAATAATAACGATGCATCCTGGTAATAAATGTAAACCTTGCATAATGATTTTAACCGCGTGACCTCCAGGAGGTTTTAACGCCTTCCTGACCATTTTTTGCATTTTCACATAAATCAAGCTTTCTTTTTGTGTTTGCTGATATTTAATCACAGGCTCTTTTTTTTATTTTTTTTCTATATATATGGAAAAATACCAAAAATGTTGAAAAAACCCCACATTTTTATTAGTTTCTGTTTACAATTTTGCAAACAAATAATCTTTCTTTATAAATTTAAGTCAAAATGAAGTCTGCTACATTTCTTTGGAAAAATAACCCAAATCAGTGTATATTATTTAGTCTGTGTGAAAATTATAGAATCCACAAACAATGGTATACAGTATATATATTTAAAAATTGATCAATCTTGATGTACTGACTGCCTCTTATTTCCTGAGGCTCTAAAATGTCAGGATAGTACAAATACCCCTCAGATGACCCCTTTTTGGAAATTTGACAGTTCAAGGTATTTAGTGAGAAGCAAGACACGTTTTTTGAAGTTGTAATTTTTTTGGTCACGTTTTTTGGAAATACATAAAATGTGGTTTTTTTTTCTCCATACCATGCCTCAAAATTTCCACTCAGCTGCTCGCATTTGGCGAGTGGAAATAATGTGGGGGCGAGTATGTGCCGATCACAGACAGCGCCAGCGGGAGCCTCATACAGTGCTGCACTACTTTTACTGGTCACGTAACACTGTACCCAAATTAAATTTATATAATTTTTTTCACACAAATAGAGCCTTCTTTTGGTGGTATTTCATCACCACTGGGTTTTTTATTTTTTTAGATAAGTTTGAAAAAAAAATTATATTTTCTAATTTCTGATATTAAAAATATCCAATAAACTCAAATTTCGTAATAAATGTAGGCCAAAATGTATTCTGCTACATGTTTTTGTTTAAAAAAAATCCCAATAAGTGTATAGTAATTGCTTTGTGTGAAAGTTATAGTGTCTACAAATTATGGTATAGATAATGGAATTTACACAGTTTTTAATTTGAGGTGCAAAAATACCAGGATAGTACAAATACCCCCCAAATGACCCCTTTTCAGAAAATAGACACTCTAGGCTATTTGCTGAGTGACATGAAAAATATATTGTTTTTACCACAGGTTTTTGTAATATGACAAAAAAACATTTTTTTTGTAATAAGTAGTTAGGAAGTGTAATGTGTTGAAAACACTTTAAAAGTCTGAAGGTGCTTATTAGATTTTGGGGTCCTGTAAGCAGGTAGATTGCCACAAAGTCTCTTACATGCAGTATCCCCATATGTGGGAGAAGTAGAAGAAGGCATTTTGGGGTGTAATTCCACATATACCAATGGCATGTGCGAGTAATAAATCATTTAAATGACAACTTTGTGTAAAAAAAAAATGTTTTTGTTATTTTCCAAAAACTTGCAGAAAAAAATAAATTCTTCTATTGACTCAACATGCCTCTCGGCAAATAGTTTGGGGTGTTTAATTTCCAAAAAGGTATCATTTGGAGGGTTTTGTGTTAGCCTGGCATTTTATGCCCAACATTAGAAGCTAATGCCACACATCACCCACTCTCCTAACCACATGAAGACAAAGCCTTTTCTGACACTTTTTGTTCACATGAAAAAAAATTGTATTTTTTACTAGAAAATTACTTAGAACCCCCAATCCTTATATATTTTTTTAAGAGGCCCTAGAGAATAAAATGGTGGGTGGTGCAATTTTTTTATGTCACAGTACTTGTGCAGCAATTTGTCAAACACAATTTTTTAGGAAAAATACACTTTTTTTAATTTAAATGTACAAAAACACAATATATTGGCCAGTTGTTTGGTAAAATATAAAATATAATGTTATGCCTAGTAAATAGATACCAAACATGACATGCTTTAAAACTGCACACACCCCGTGCAATGGCGACAAACTACATTTTTAATATCCATAGGTGATGGTTTAAAAGCTTTTACAGGCTACCACTTCAGATTTACACAGGAGGTGTAGTGCTAGAATTACTCCCCTTGATCTGACATTTGTGGCGATATCTCTCATGCATGGTGCAACCGCTGTTCACATACCGATACAGGGCCGACGCTTGTGGGTTTATTTTGTGTTTTTTACACTGTCCCTTTTTTCTTTTTGATTACTTTTATTGTTATCACAGGGAATCTAAGTATCCCCTGTCATAGCATTAGGCAGTGACAGGTACTCTTTCCTGATAAATCTGGGGTCTATTAAACTCTAGATATCACCTCTGCCTTTAAATCATCTGATCAGACCAAGATCAGTGTGATCAGATGCTTTCTCAATTTTAAAATGGTGCTGATTATATCAGGAGAAACCAAACTGATAAAATGCTCTTAGCTTCCAGTTTCTTAGACTAAAGAGGTGATTGGAGCCATTCCAATCTCCAATCAGCTTTATGGTCAGCTGGTGCAAATGCCGGCTGCATTGTCAGGTTCCCTCATGGGACAGGACCGCCCGAGAAAGCCATGGAAGGCGGGGCGGAGGGGGTTCTCCTCCCACTGCTTGGTAAAGCAATTTAGTGGCTAATTAGCTGCTAGGATTGCATTTACATGAAAGTCAACCGCTGGCTGCAAAAAACGATACCAGGATGATGCCTGCAGCTGCAGCCATGCAGGCATCATCCTATTATAATTACTCAAAGTCCAGTGGTGTACCAATACATCACTGGTCCTTGTTGGGAATACTGTATATGTTCTTTTTTTTGCAGCTTGTGGGCCGAATGAGAAAAGAGAAGAAATCTCTGCCCGAAAAAGTGTGTGATATGCCCACCATTAGAATATATGGCCCTGCATCCACCCACTTCTAATGTTGGGCACATATGAAATGTTCTTTTTTTTTTTCGTTTAGTACGTGGGCTGCATGAAAATAAAGAACCTAACAGATTTTTCCATTCACATCAATCTATGTGGTTTGGATGAAGAAATCTCTGCCAAAAAAAATGAAAAAAACATATGCCAAAGCATAGGAGCAATCCACCCACTGACCACCCCAGGCCCCCATGCTTGGGCATACTGTATATGTTCTTTTTTTTAACCGCGGATGATAATACTCATCCAGCAGTGCTGCATGCACTGACGTGAATTTTGAGAACACACCCTGTTGCTGTCAGAAAAAAACAGACTGGTGCTGCAGCTGAATGCAAAGAAAATAACAATGGCTAACAATAAAAAATAGTAACAACAGAATATGAACTCAATAAAACGATAGCTATTTTGGGCTTTTTTATTTCCTTTTTTATTGTTTTACTTTTTTTTCTTTACTTCTTTTGTAACTTAAACTTTAACCTTTCCAGATTGTAATTGTAGAGTCTCTCAAAATGCGATAGCAAGTTTCCTGACTACCTAACATCTTTCTTGACCCTATGTAAATGTGTACCCTAGACTGTGCCATGCTGTACCCTATACTAATACTCCACTAGTGTGTGGTAGTGACAGAAGCAGTCCTTGAGGCAGACACCAGGTTGATCACGACAAAAGGGACTAATAAAAACAGTTGTCACATCTTATTCCTTGTCTGCTACAGACACAACATTGTTTTTGGGGTGACTTTTGGGTTGGGGTAGCAGGAATGGCATCAGGAAAATGCCTCTCATGCAGACAGCTAACTGCACCTGGCAACAGCATCTTCTGGATACAAAAGAACCATGATGATCTCTTCTTGGAATTTTTGGAAGGATCCACTTCTTCCAGTTGCTTTGTAGAGCACAAAACATTGTACAAAGCCAATTGACATAAACTAAGTACGGCTTCAACATCTGGTCATTGAATTCCATTACTCCCATGTAAAGGTTATAGTCATGGACACAGATGAGCTTTTCAACAACACCAGTTGTTGTGCAAATTTGTACTGCCGTGTCTGCGTGAATGGAAGTCAGGACGAAACCATCCTGTTTGTCCATCCACTTCACTGAAAGAAATTAATCATTTCTCAAGCAGGTTTTCTCCCCCTTTCTAAGTCAGGTATTCACAAGCCTTTAGGGGAAGCCCCGGTGATTAGATCACATGGTGCCACATGCGCCAATTTCAAGATTGTACAAATGTATAAGGAGTGACACGCATGTATAAAAATTTTCCACGTATAAGTGGTACCCCATATGGAAAAAGGGTGACACCAAGTCCCAAACTACCGTGTCACTGCTCCCCATGTAGTCTGGGCATCCGGGACGGCTCCACATAATTATCTTTTCCCTCGTAAATCCCAAAATTACATGTATAGGCTATTGCCCTCTCACAGAGCTTATACATTTTGACCCCAGATCTGGCATGCTTCCTGGTAAGAAACTGTTTAAATGCAAGGTGGCCAGAAAAATTAATGGGGGACTCATCAACGCAGATGTTTTGCTGGGGCATATACACATCTGCAAATTTCTGGTTAAAGTGATTTACAAAGGGCTGAATTTTATGGAGCCTATCATATTCAGGGGTACATTGCATTATATTCTTGTATCTATGCCTTACCATGGCAGCAGATAACACGAGCATTTGATGAAGTGGGTCTGTGGACCAATATGACCACAACTCACTCTTTTTAGTAATGCTCATGTTGAGGGTTAGGCCCAAAAAAATGTTAATTTTGGAAAATGTAATAAGTTTCCATGCAGATGCTCTGGCAAGGTTTGAATTTATGTTGGCGCCGATTAATTGCTGTGCGTATAAATTGCTTTGGTCCTCAATCCGGCCTGATCTTGCTAACGCTGCAATTTTGTGTGTAATGTATCCAGTAACAGTGATCTACTGAAACTGCACTTGCTGAGGAAGGGAGGGGGGGTGGAAGGGCTAAACGCAGGGGCTGATCCTTCCAATGCTGCATTTTTGGGGACAGTATACTATTGTGAACGCTAGTAAAGTTCTAATGTGATCAAAGATATTGATCCGTTCAAACACTATACTAGCAATGGAGGTTTATAGTGTGTATGTGAATGTGTTTGTGGCAATCAAAGGGTTAAATGTGATGGTAACGTAGTGAAAGGCAATCTGACTCTATGTGGGAGGGATGCTAACTGAGCGCTAGCTGAAGTCACCTGTGACACTAATACAGTGATCAGTAAAAAAATCTGTACACTGTACTAATGACACTGGTGACAGGGCAGTGAAAGTGTTTACTGGGGGGCGATCAGGAGGTTAAAATGTGCCTAAACTATGTGTTTTAGTGTCAGTGTGCTGCTTCTACTCAGATCTGATTTCTTCTCACTCTAGAGAGAGAAGATTGTATCATTCCCTGTGCCTGTGTTCTGTAAGCACAGGCACAGGATAAGCACTGATTTGGTATAGCCGATCAGCAGGTCTAGGGCAAACATCATTGGCCTGGATCTGGTAAGTGATTGGTGCTGTACCAAATCACAGCAGCGCCAGGCCAGCGGGCATGCACACACCTGTGGCTTGAAGACACGGCAGGGAGTCCACCCTGTAGCAGTAAAACTTCTAAAGGGCGGACTTCAACTGGTTATTATTATTAAAGTTGTTGTTGTTAAAGTGTCAGTAAACCCAGGACCCTGCATTCACTATTTTCAGTCTTCCACAGTACACAGAGCATGGAAATGCAATTATTTTAAACTGCTACTTACATTTTCTCATCAGCGGTGTATAGCAGTCTTGTGACTTCTATCAGTGCCTAGCAGAGCATTGGTTAAAGCTTGTAGGAGGAGTTTTCATTCTGCTCTGTCTGTCCTATCAGGCCACATAACCCTTGACCCTCTGTCTGGACAGCACTGATTGGCCCTGTGCTGATCAACAAGGACTGTCCAAAAGAAAAAAACTCTTCAGCAATACACACTAAACTGAGCATGTGTGGCGTGCCTCCTAGAGTCTGTAATATCAGCAGATGGATTGGGGACAGTAGAAGAAGGGGAGGATCAGAGAGAACAAGATCAAACAGCCTTTTTACATAATGCAGAGGATCAACCCTTTAGATTCCAAAATGAGTATAACAAGCATGCTTTACTGCACATACAGACTGATTTTACTGTTGTGCATTTAGTAACATGTTAATATTTATTAATATATTAATAGTATATATTTTTTGTAACTTTATTCTGCATAAAACATTTAACAGTGTCATTACATAAGATAATTTACAAGGGCGTGTTTAGGGCGTAATTAGGGGCAGAGCAACTAGTGGCGAGTAATTCTTAAGACCTGGGTAGTAGCTCAGGACTTGAAATTTTGAGCCCTGTACATACTATCACTAGTGCAGTATGGTGTCATAATATGACTGATGTGGTGGTGATCAGGGATACTGACTAATAACAGTATGTAAAAAATAAAAATATTAAATAATTTTTGATGCAATTTTTTTAACTTTTTGTTTATTTTTTTACAATAGTTTTTCTTTTTTCACAATTTTGTTTAACATACTGTCGTTAGGGTAGTTCAATGTCACCACCATGACATGACTTCTCTGGTGTGATCAAGGATTTTTTTTTTCTACACTGATTGCTTGTTACAGTGATGATCACTGTACCAGCAATCGTGTGAACTGTCATGAATGGTTTTTATTCATGACTCATTGTTTACTATTGTGATGCTGGGATTGGCCCACAGCTATCACATGGTACAGGGTTCTTTGACTGGCCAAGGTACCACGTGATCACTGGTGACCAACCACAGATCACACACAGTAGTAAACAATGATGTCATGAATGGATTCCATTCATGACCATTGTTTACTATGTGACATATGATTGCCCAGCGACCACGTGGTATCTGGGCCACTCACAGCAGCCCGATACCACACACTACAGAGTGCACCGCTGCCATGAGCACCGCAATGTTCAGGTATGTCGTGGTGCCTGGGGGAGATTTCCACAAGCAGTAAATGTACTGTTGCTGTTCAGCAAGTGGGTAATGGGAACTTTCTTTTAAAATGTAATGCTAAGTAATAAAATACAAATTTACTGGTTATTTATAGGTTTTTGTGCATGCCATTTTTTACTTCACCTCCATGACCTTCTTAACTCTCTCCCTATGGCAGTGGTCTCTAAACTGTGGCCCAGGGGCTGGATGCGGCCCTATACTTGCTTTTATCTGGCCCTTGGGACATTACTTCCTTCACGGTCAGCAACAATTCCTCCCATTGACACCAATCATGGGGCAATATTCCTCCCACTGACACCAGTGATGGGGCACTATTCCTCCCATTGACACCAATGATGGGGTACTATTCCTCCCACTGATACCAATGATGGGGCACTATTCCTCCCACTGACACCAACGATAGAGCACCATTCCTCCCGCTAACTCTAACAAAGGGGCACTATTTATCCTGCTGACACCAATGACGGGGCACTGTTCCTTCCACTCACACTAATAATGGGGCACTATTCCTTCCACTGACATCGATGATGAGGCACTTTTCCTGCCCTATAACCAAATATGGGGCACTGTTTACGGCCATTGATACCAGGACATTTTCTACTCCCACTGGCCACAGTTCAGCCCCCTAAAGTTTAAAGGACAGTAACCTGGCCCTTTGTTTAGAAAGTTTGGAGACCCCTGCCCTATGATGTACATTTATTAACCTGCAATCTGGCCTGCCTTTACACATTATAGCTCTTCATCATGTATAAAGCTCCCAGAAGAAATCCTGTTTTTTAACATTGGCACTTCCCTTCTCTGGATGAGAAGAGAAGTGAATTAAATATACAGCGAATGGCCATGATATGTAGTGTAAGTGAGATTTAAGCTCATGGACTCTCAAGATATATTAAAAAATATAAAAGATGACAAAATAGGAGTTAAAACAGAAAATAAGGTTAAATATATACCTGTGTGAGAGGGGCCATTCATAAATAATTGTTTTTTATTTTTTTTCTAGGTTTCTCTGTGACACTTGTATAATTATAAATGTACTCTGTTACAAGTGTCATATGAATATCCTGAAACACAATTATTTATAAGCAGTTCCTCTCATTTTTACTAACTTTATTTTAAGGGAATATAACGGGGGTCTAGTGTGCGAATATAACCACACTAGACCCCAGGATCTCCTAAAAATTAGGGTTTTTATTAAGGGGATAAAGATCTCCAGCTAGTACCCTAGGTTCACACCTAATCATTTTCTGCAGAAACGCAGTACAGTCCATTTAACATGATTTCCTATGGGACATGTTCACACCCGTACGTTTTCACCTGGTGTAGTTTTTGAAAAGAGTCAGGAACTTTTTTGAATGCAAAAAGTTGTGTTTTTGGTTCTATAGACTTCAACAGAAACCCTGCAGAAAAGTATGTATTGTGTTTTTGTGGCGTTTTTGATGCATTTTTAATGCGTTTTGTGTTTTAAATGTTGCCAAAATTGTTGCTGGGGGGGTATTTTTTCAGGCTGTGGGGGATCTATTTTACTGCTTTTCTTGTTTTTATTAACAAATTCCATAGAACATTAAACTTGACTTTGTATTCTCTAAAAGGAACTATACTAGCAGGTGGGTAGGGGGTGGAACCAAGGGATGGTGCTGGGAGGTGGGTAGGGGGTGGAACCAAGGGACAGTGCTCGGAGGTGAGTAGGGGGTGGAACCAAGGGACAGTGCTCGGAGGTGAGTAGGGGGTGGAACCAAGGGACAGTGCTCGGGTGGGTAGGGGGTGGAACTGAGGGACAGAGCTCGAAGGTGGGTAAAGGGTGGAACCAAGGGACAGTACTTGGAGGTGGGTAGAGGGTAGAACCAAGGGACAGTGCTCGAAGGTGGGTAGGGGTGGAAACAAGGGACAGTGCTCCAAGGTGGGTAGGGGGTGGAAACAAGGGACAGTGCTCGGAGGTGGGTAGGGGGTGGAGCTGAGGGACAGTGCTAGGAGGTGGGTAGTGGGCGGAACCAAGGGACAGTACTCGGGGGTTGGGAAGGGAGTAGAACCAAAGGAAAGTGCTTGGAGTTGGGTAGAGGGTGTAACCAAGGGACAGTGCTCGGAGGTGGGTACTGGGTGGAGCCAAGGGACAGTGCTTGGAGGTGGGTAGGAGGTGGAACCAAGGGACAGTACTTGGGGGTGGGTAGGGGGTGGAACCAAGGGACAGTACTCTGAGGAGGGTAGGGGGTGGAGCCAAGGGACAGTACTCGGAGTTGGGTAGGGGGTGGAACCAAGGGACAGTGCTCAGAGGTGGGTAGGGGGTGGAGCAGAGGGACAGTGCTCGGAGGTGGATAGGGGGTGGAACCAAGGGACAGTACTCGGGGGTGAGTAGGTGGTGGAATCAAGGGACAGTGCTCGGAGGTGGGGGGCGGAATCAAGGGACAGTAGTCGGAGGTGGGTAAGGGGAGGAACCAAGGGAAAGTGCTCGGAGGTGGGTAGGGGTGGAGCCGAGGGACAGTGCTCGAAGGTGGGTAGGGGGTGGAAACAAGGGACAGTGCTCGAAGGTGGGTAGGAGGTGGAAACAAGGGACAGTGCTTGAAGGTGGGTAGGGGGTGGAAACAAGGGACAGTGCTCGAAGGTGGGTAGGGGGTGGAAACAAGGGACAGTGCTCGGAGGTGGGTAGGGGTGGAGCCGAGGGACAGTGCTAGGAGGTGGGTGGGGGGTGGAACCAAGGGACAGTGCTCGGGTGTGGGAAGGGAGTGGAACCAAGGGAAAGTGCTCGGAGGTGGGTAGGGGGTGGAACCAAGGGACAGTGCTCAGAGGTGGGTACTGGGTGGAGCCAAGGGACAGTGCTTGGAGGTGGGTAGGAGGTGGAACCAAGGGACAGTACTCGGGGGTGGTTAGGGAGTGGAACCAATGGACAGTAATCGGAGGAGGGTAGGGGGTGGAACCAAGGGACAGTACTCGGAGTTGGGTAGGAGGTGGAACCAAGGGAAAGTGCTCGAAGGTGGGTAGGGGGTGGAACCGAGGGACAGTGCTTGGAGGTGTGTAGGGGGTGGAATCAAGGGCAGTGGTCGGAGGTGGGTAGGGGGTGGAATCAAGGGACAGTACTCAGAGGTGTGTAGGGGGTGGAACCAAGGGACAGTGCTCAGAGGTGGGTAGGGGGTGGAACCAAGGGACAGTGCTCGGAGGTGTGTAGGGGGTGGAGCCGAGAGACAGTGCTCGGAGGTGGGTAGGGGGTGGAACCAAGGGACAGTACTCGGAGGTGTGTAGGGGCTGGAACCAAGGGACAGTGCTCGGAGGTGGGTAGGGGGTGGAACTAAGGGACAGTGCTTGGAGGTGGGTAGGGGGTGGAGCTGAGGGACAGTGCTTGGAGGTGGGTAGGGCCTGGAACTGAGGGACAGTGCTTGGAGGTGGGTAGGGGGTGGAACCCAAGGACAGTACTCGGAGGTGGGTAGGGGGCAGAAAGTCAGAAGTGGGAGTTCCTGCACCCATTTTTGAGAAAAAAAGCCTTGTGTATGTATACATCACAATACAACAATTTCACTTTTCTCTCCTTGCCACCTCTGAGGTGGAGAAGCAGGGAGTGAGATAAATGACATAAATAGCCAGAGATGTGCTTCCATCACACTTTAGTAAACTGGCCATTTGCACTGAATTCATCTGCAATGAAAAAGGAAACAGAAAGGTGTGAATCTAGCCTTAAATGACATCAGGAGAATGCACTGTTGGTAAGCAGATGATATGCTCATTACTGAAAGTTATTACAAGTGATTGACATGCAGTTTGTTACAGGAATATCTTAGTGCTTACTAAGCAACATTTAAACACAGCTCTGTGGAACCACAGGAAACACATTATCATTCTTTATATAATAATTCAATATATTATTCATGAGCAATGTACGTAATAAAGATTGAACTGATTTCTCCTTACATGATTCAGGCTACATTAAAAAAGCTTCTTCTGATCCAATGTGAGCTAAAGTCAGCATATGTCAATTATTTTTAGGTTTTAGATGCCACCTACTGGCCAAAGTTTATATTACAGAAATATATCATTCGTAGCTGCTGTACGAATTCATTTATCTACACTGCAAGAGTAACTATACACAGGGTTTTATTTTCAGCTGGAACTCAGTTCCACCACCTTTGGCTCAGGCCCTCTGCTCCCTGCTCACCACTATCAATTGTAAACACAGAAGTCCAGCTTCTGTATTTACAAGTGACAGCTTGTTTCCCAACAGCTCCCACAAATCTGATCTCCTGAGCAGATCCCACTGCAGGACAGGGACAAGGTACAGTGCAGTCATGGGTGGGAGGGGTCATGTGGTAGGCTGCAACCTCTTTGATCTTTTTTTTTGCCTGGTGCCCATATGCCGATGCCCCCACTGGAAGATCTCCCTGCAAGTGTTTGCGGGGAGGTACTAGAGCCTGCTGGGTGCTTCAGCTTACTACGACAGCAAATGTAAGACATGTGGAAGGTGGTGGACCTTTTAAAGAGGAGGGAGAAGAAGGGGGGGTTATGCATAAGTCAGAGCTGAAGAGAGGGGAAAGGGAAATGTGGATGGGGGAGGCAGAGGTAAGCAGCTGTTGAAGAGGGCTGAACTCTGCACTTTGTATTTAGTGCACTGCTGAACTCTGCACTCTGTATGTAGTGCAGTGCTGAACTCTGCACTCTGTATGTAGTGCACGCCTGAACTCCGCATTCTATGTAGTGCACTGCTGAACTCTGCACTCTGTATGTAGTGCATTCCTGAACCCTGCACTCTGTATAAAGTGCACTCTTGAACTCTGCACTCTGTATGCAGTGCACTCCTGAACTCTGCACTCTGTATGCAGTGCACTCCTGAACTCTGCACTCTGTATGCAGTGCACTCCTGAACTCTGCACTCTGTATGCAGTGCACTCTTGAACTCTGCACTCTGTATGCAGTGCACTCTTGAACTCTGCACTCTGTATGCAGTGCACTCTTGAACTCTGCACTCTGTATGCAGTGCACTCCTGAACTCTGCACTCTGTATGCAGTGCACTCCTGAACTCTGCACTCTGTATGCAGTGCACTCCTGAACTCTGCACTCTGTATGCAGTGCACTCCTGAACTCTGCACTCTGTATGCAGTGCACTCTTGAACTCTGCACTCTGTATGCAGTGCACTCCTGAGCTCTGCACTCTGTATGCAGTGCACTGTTGAACTCTGCACTCTGTATGTAGTGCACTCCTGAATTCTGCACTCTGTATGTAGTGCACTCCTAAACTCTGCACTCTGTATGTAGTGCACTCTTGAACTCTGCACTCTGTATGTAGTGCACTCCTGAGCTCTGCACTCTGTATGCAGTGCACTCCTGAGCTCTGCACTCTGTATGTAGTGCACTGTTGAACTCTGCACTCTGTATGTAGTGCACTCCTGAATTCTGCACTCTGTATGTAGTGCACTCCTAAACTCTGCACTCTGTATGCAGTGCACTCTTGAACTCTGCACTCTGTATGCAGTGCACTCCTGAGCTCTGCACTCTGTATGTAGTGCACTGTTGAACTCTGCACTCTGTATGTAGTGCACTCCTGAATTCTGCACTCTGTATGTAGTGCACTCCTAAACTCTGCACTCTGTATGTAGTGCACCCTTGAACGCTGAATTCTGTGTGTAACACACCCTTGAATTCTGCACTCTGGAAGTAATGCATTCCTGGTATTTAATGCCCCTTTTAATACCCTCTCACTGAGAAAAAGCCCTGACTATACGTATGCATTAATACTTTTCTATTAACCATTTTTACAAAAATAGATGTCTTACAAGAGAGCCTACAATGCATAAGATAGGGAAAGAACAAGACCTGTTAAAGAGCACTTATATCATGGGAAATAGGGAGACTACAATATAAAGAACTCTCAGCGCACTAATGGCTTATATTCAGTGAATATTAAAACAATCGTACAAAAAGTCCATAAGTCCGAAAAAAAGGTTGGTAACTATGTAACTGGTTAGGTGGCAGCCATCCCAGAGTGAGCCAACTCTTAATGCATAATGTGAAAAGAAAAGAATCGAGGCGCCTTCTAAGTGCAGTATTAAAATAGTTTTAATGAGCCACAAATGTAAAAACTTACACTAAGTGGTTAAAAAGCCCATCAGTAAGGTTATCTGTAAAGCCGTCATCCATGTCCTGCCGGGATCCGTCCGAAAGAGTTTATGGTCACTATGGGTGGTGGAAAAAGTCACAGAGTGCTCTGGATGGTCAGAAGTCTCAGGCATGGTCGCCGAAGCTGGAACCGGAAGTGTCTGTGACCAGTGTGAACCAAAAGGCGGGCAGGCGGGCGGACGTAACGTCACACAGGAGGAAGTTCACCAATCAGAATGTAGATGGCAAGGCTACTCGCTCAGACCTGACTTCTTCTACAGGGCTCTAGACTTTTAATACTGCACTTAGAAGGCACCTCTCTCCTTTTCTTTTCAAAATAGGGAGACTGACATTGCTTGCATTCTCTTTAGACTGTCATGTTGACCTAATATATTTTTATTGGTTTGTGTCACTGACAAGAAACTGTTTACTCTGAATTTACTTGCTGCATACTTGTATATACAAGCAGTGACCCTGACATCCTTGGTCTTTGCAGTGGTGGAGAGTTTGGAATCTGATTGTTTGATTACTCCTGTGGACAGCTGTCTTTTATACAGGTAACAAAATGAGATTAGCAGCACTCCCTTTAAGAGACTGCTTCTAATCTCAGCTTGTTACCTGTATGAAAGACACCTGGTAGCCAGAAATCCTGCTGAATGATAGGGGATCAAATACTTATTTCCCTCATGAACATGCAAATCAGTGCATTTTTGTTGCTATTCTGTCTCTCAGTGTTACAATACACCTACCATTTGATTTTTAGACTGATCATTTCTTTGTGAGTGGGCAAACATTCAAAATCAGCAGGGGATCAAATACTTATTTCCTTCACTGTATATATAGGTGATTCAGTGCACTGTAGCAGTAAAACTACAGTGCACTATTGGCTAACAGACACTGCCCTCACAGCTTTGTTTACATTCACCTGTCAACCAGGAATCCCTGATGGACAGCTGAATAAGCAGGGCAGGGATGAGTCACTGGTTGTTAGGACACTGGCAGGTGTTGGCTCCCTGAGGACCAGCATCTCTGATCTGGAACTGCCACATTTACAGTAACAATGGTAGGTACACCGCTTCTAAATGTTTCACTTCCCACTGCAGCCAGAGGTTCGATCTGTGGTAAACTAAGCTGTAACAAAATGCAGTAAATACCACAAAATGTTTTTAAAACATGAACGCATGCAGTACTGTACTTTTTTTAGTGTATTGCCCGCTTCTGTGATAAATACTGCAATAATTATTTTAACACAAAAATCAATGTGGTATTTCTCTCTTAGTGAAGTGACCCCACAGTGTGAAATTCATAAAGAGCGCCGTAATGCAACTCGCAACAGATTTATTACATGAATGTGAGGGATAAATGAATTTGTTGCAGAGTTGTCCCTGAAGATTTTTGTATCAGATAGAATTTTGTCTATGACACAATTTGAATCATACATGTGTGACACAATTTACTTCAACATGGAAGACACCTTATTTACCTCCATTTTCCTTATCACCAACATGGCTGTATTTCTTTAGAAAATTGTCACAAAAAAGGCAATAGACAGTAACTATGTGGAAAAACAAGAACCACATGAATTTGACACAATGTTGGTACTAACAATGAAAATATTTATGGGTTTCATAAATTTGGTGTAAGGCTTTCAGTTACACCCACACCTCCAAAAATGTGTCACAAAGGCCTTATTGAATCGCCCCCACAGAGCAGAACAAGCTATGAGAAGTCAGTAATGTTAAGATCAGCTTCAAGGAGATCAGAGGCAATGCTGATGACTGGTCCTTTGCCTTCTGCTTGCCTTTTTTTTGGCCACAGCTTCCAGAGTTTAGATCCTTTTTAGGAAAGGAGGTAAGTGATGGTAATGTTCAGATACTGAACATTACCATTCATCTTATTGTACACAACTGATACCACATTGCAACATTGTTTTTGATAATTAAATGTGTGTTACAAAGATTTAAGCCAGTGGTCTCCAAACTGCGGCCCAGGGGCCAGATGCGGCCCTTTGCTCACTTTTATTTGACCCTTGGTACACTTTTTCATCCACTGATACCAATTGTGTATAATTTCCGCTACTTACACCAATGAAGGGGCACAACTCCTTCCAATGACATCAATGATGAGGCACAATTCCTCCCAGTGACACAAATGATAGGGTCCAAGGACATCACTGATGGGGCAAAAGTCCTCCCACTGACACCAAAGGGGCTTATATTTTTTTCCCACTGACGTCAGGACCTTTTCTACTCACTGGCCGCAGTCCGGCCCTCAGTAAACTGGTCCTTTGTTTAGAAAGTTTGGAGACCCTTTATTTAAGCAGTAAGATTTTCAAGGAAAATAGTAAAAACACTGAAACCTTCAGATGGTACATAATCATTTTGTAAATCCTTGAAAAGCAAGTGATGAAGTCTTTCCATTCAGTATACTAGAAGCACCCAAAGTGGCACAATAACTACCCTGTGAGCAGACATAGAGAGACCTGTGTATTTGAACATGTTTTGAGGCTTCTATTGTGCATTACCAGTTATAGTATTGTGGGAACAGCATTGTGATATCATCACACTCCAACCACGAATACATCAAGTTCAAATTAGTTTACTGCCACTTTAATCCATTGTGTGCTTACATGAGATGTACCACAAAATGATGTTTACTTTATAAGATTGTTTATATGGCACAGAGAGAGGTGATGATGTGGGAAACGTCTGCTTTTCTCTAGTTTATTATAGATTGAACTGTAAATATGTTTTCCTATTCTTTATGTCCATGCAATTGCTCTTTATGTTATGCACACTAGGAATGTGCCACTCACCATTGTCTTTCAGAGGGAGACATAGACCAGTGCTCTTTATGTTAGCAACTTCATATCTTGTGCAAACCCCAAACATGAAAACATGAATAACCTTATTGTTCTTCATTTTCCATCTTGTTTTTTCTTTTTTCATATATATATATATATATATATATATATATATATATATATATATACAGTGGGGCAAAAAAGTATATAGTCAACCACCAATTGGGCAAGTTCTCCCACTTAAAAAGATGAGGGAGGCCTGTAATTGGCATCATAGGTAGACCTCAACTATGAGAGACAAAATGAGAAAAAAAATCCAGACAATCACATTGGCTGATTTGGAAAGAATTTATTTGCAAATTATGGTGGAAAATAAGTATTTGGTCAATATTAAAAGTTCATCTCAATACTTTGTTATATATCCTTTTTTGGCAATGATAGAGGTCAAACGTTTCCTGTAAGTCTTCACAAGGTTGGCACACACTGTTGCTGGTATGTTGGTCTATTCCTCCATGCAGATCTCCTCTAGAGCAGTGATGTTTTGGGGCGGTCGCTGGGCAAGACGGACTTTCAACTCCCTCCAAAGGTTTTCTATGGGGTTAAGATCTGGAGACTGGCTTGGCCACTCCATGACCTTGAAATGCTTCTTACGAAGCCACTCCTTCGTTGCCCGGGCAGTATGTTTGGGATCATTGTCATGTTGGAAGACCCAGCCATGTTTCATCTCCAATGTCCTTGCTGATGGAAGAAGGTTTGCACTCAAAATCTCATGATACATGGCCCCATTCATTCTGTCCTGTACATGGATCAGTCGTCCTGGTCCCTTTGCAGAAAAACAGCCACAAAACATGATGTTGCCACCCCCATGCTTCACAGTAGGTATGGTGTTCTTTTGGATGCAACTCAGCATTCTCTCTCCTCCAAACATGACGAGCTGTGTTTCTACCAAACAGTTCTATTTTGGTTTCATCTGACCATATGACATTCTCCCAATCCTCTTCTGGATCATCCAAATGCTCTCTAGCAAACTTCAGACGGGCCCGGACATGTAGTGGCTTAAGCAGGGGGACACGTCTGGCACTGCAGGATCTGAGTCCCTGGCGGTGTAGTGTGTTACTGATGGTAGCCTTTGTTACGTTGGTCCCAGCTCTCTGCAGGTCATTTACTAGGTCCCCCCGTGTGGTCCTGGGATTTTTGCTCACCGTTCTTGTGATCATTTGACCCCACGGGGTGAGATCTTGCGTGGAGCCCCAGATCGAGGGAGATTATCAGTGGTCTTGTATGTCTTCCATTTTCTAATTATTGCTTTCACAGTTGATTTGTTCACACCAAGCTGCTTGCCTACTGCAGATTCAGTCTTCCCAGCCTGGTGCAGGTCTACAGTTTTGTTTCTGGTGTCCTTCAACAGCTCTTTGGTCTTCACCCTAGTGGAGTTTGGAGTGTGACTGTTTGAGGTTGTGGACAGCTGTCTTTTATACTGATAACAAGTTCAAACAGGTGCCATTGATACAGGTAATGAGTGCAGGACAGAGGAGCCTCTTAAAGAAGAAGGTACAGGTCTGTGAGAGCCAGAAATCTTGCTTGTTTGTAGGTGACCAAATACTTATTTTCCACCATAATTTGCAAATAAATTCTTTCCAAATCAGCCAATGTGATTGTATGTCTGGATTTTTTTTCTCATTTTGTCTCACATAGTTGAGGTCTACCTATGATGCCAATTACAGACCTCTCTCATTTTTTTAAGTGGGAGAACTTGCACAATTGGTGGCTGACTAAATACTTTTTTGCCCCACTGTATATACACTATATTGCCAAAAGTATTAGGACACCCCTCCAAATCATTGGAATGGGTCTCTCTCTGGAGCTCAGTTTATTCAAACGCGGCACCGTGATAAGCTGCCACTTGTGCAATAAGTCCATCCGTGAAATTTCCTCAGTGCACAGAAGTCACCAACTGTCTGCAGAGTCAATAACTAAAGACCTCCAAACTTCATGTGGCCTTCAGATTAGCACAACAACAGTGTGTAGAGAGCTTCATGAAAAGAATTTCCATTGCCCAGCAGCTGCAACCAAGCCTTACATCACCAAGTACTATGCAAAGCGTCAGATGCAGTGGTGTAAAGCACGCCGCCACTGGACTCTAGAGCAGTGTAGATGTGTTCTCTGGAGTGACAAATCACACTTCTCTGTCTGGCAATCCGATGTGTGTTTTTTTTCTGAATACATTTTATTTCACATGCATTATCAGAAACATGGTATTAATCAATGAAGCAAAATGTAGATTCCTTTAAATGTTACACAGATGCTCAATTTTAGGTCTTATTCTTAAACATTTCTTCTGATCCCCATAACCATCCTCCCCTTATTAATTGAGCATTAAATTATTCATACTGGTCCCTGCTCCCAAAAGAAGTTATAATCTGGGAGGAAACTAGGAATTCTTTGAAAACTTAATGCAAAAACAGGAATAAGCAGAATTTCCTGCAGACACGGTCTAGCTGAAAATTCTATCAACACCACCACCACCGCAAGGCAGGAGTCCCAGTGCCGATCATATTTTTACCACATGTCTCTTCTCTTTTCTTTGCAATAAATTTAGGAATTATAGGGGTTGATTTACTAAAGGCAAATAGATTGCTTACTTTGGAAGTACAGTTGCACTAATTTTTCCCAAAGTTTACTCAATGTAGTGAAGCTTCACTTTCTGAAGAATACCCAATCAGGTGCAAGGAAAATAACAAAACAATAAAACAGTATTTTTAATTGCACATGATTGGATGATAGAAATCAGCAGAACTTTTATATATATATATATATATATATATATATATATACACACACACAAGGCAATTGTTGGACCAGTCCTTTATTCTAAATGAAGAGGCAAGGCGAGAGAGACATAGAAGAACAGGCAAGAAGAGAGAGACAAAGAAGAAGAGTCAAGAAGCGAGAGACATAGAAGAACAGGCAAGAAGAGAGAGACAAAGAGGAAGAGTCAAGAAGCGAGAGACATAGAAGAACAGGCAAGAAGAGAGAGACAAAGAGGAAGAGTCAAGAAGCGAGAGACATAGAAGAACAGGCAAGAAGAGAGAGACAAAGAGGAAGAGTCAAGAAGAGAGAGACAAAGAAGAAGAGTCAAGAAGCGAGAGACATAGAAGAACAGGCAAGAAGAGAGAGACAAAGAAGAAGAGTCAAGAAGCGAGAGACATAGAAGAACAGGCAAGAAGAGAGAGACAAAGAGGAAGAGTCAAGAAGCGAGAGACATAGAAGAAAAGGCAAGAAGAGAGAGACAAAGAGGAAGAGTCAAGAAGCGAGAGACATAGAAGAACAGGCAAGAAGAGAGAGACAAAGAGGAAGAGTCAAGAAGAGAGAGACAAAGAAGAAGAGTCAAGAAGCGAGAGACATAGAAGAACAGGCAAGAAGAGAGAGACAAAGAAGAAGAGTCAAGAAGCGAGAGACATAGAAGAACAGGCAAAAAGAGAGAGACAAAGAGGAAGAGTCAAGAAGCGAGAGACATAGAAGAACAGGCAAGAAGAGAGAGACAAAGAGGAAGAGTCAAGAAGAGAGAGACAAAGAAGAAGAGTCAAGAAGCGAGAGACAAAGAGGAAGAGTCAAGAAGCGAGAGACATAGAAGAACAGGCAAGAAGAGAGAGACAAAGAAGAAGAGTCAAGAAGAGAGAGACATAGAAGAAAAAGTGAGAAAATTATACCACGAACATGCTCTAAAATCTGACATACGTTTTACATTTTTTTTGTGCCATGTATGTGGTGAGGAGACACTTAATTTTGCCGGGAAAATAATATTGATGAAAACCATTCCCCTGCTTCCCTGTAGCACAAGATCACCTCAAATGGCATGTCCCTTGTGCGTTACACACTAGGACAATGTGAGCATGCGTATCATTACATAGATGTCTGCATGTAATTGCAAACTCCTGTCTATGCCTGTGTTTATTCTAAATTGGATGATATCTGAAGATCAGGAGTACTGATACAATTAGATTGTTTTTCACTTGCAAGCCTGAGCAGAAAACTGATGACCATGTCCTTAGCTTTGTTGGTTTCCATATTTTGTTCTCGTGACAGCTGCATACTGATCTGCTGCACATTGTTCATGATGAGCTCTGAGGCCATAATATCAGTAGGAGATTTACTGCAGCTCATGTCCATCATGTACTGTTTGTAGAGTTCAATGACTTTTCTTTCCAAATATTCATTCAGTATGGAATTCGACAAGGGTTGCTCTTGGTTCATGATGCTTTTGTCTTTAATGCTGACCGCCTTCCAGCAGGAGGACTCACGCTTAGAAGGCTTCCTAGGCAAATCATTTGCTGCTACACTTAGAGAATCCATAGCTGGGGGAATCTGAGAAGATTGAAGAAATGGTCCTTCACCAAATTCAAAGCTGGGCTCACAAGTGAATTCAGTCATTACTGAGTTTATAGCCATGACCTGATCCCCAGCTACATGCAAATCACTATAATCTCTACAGATATTTTTACAGGATGATGGCACCAGATATGTCTCTTTATTAGACTGTGAGTTTGCACTTACACTTGCAGGAAATGATTTATCAGTTTCATATACAGGGTTTTCCATTTCTTGTAAGAACCGTGGCTCCATGGCGCTTTGCACAGGATTTTTCCCTTGTGTTTCTGAAGCTGTTCGTTCAACAGACCCATATCTCTTGAAGACCCTTCTGCTGCCTGTCTCATATGCAAATGTATAATTAAGAGTGCACACCCCAGCCAGTTCTTTTCTTTCTCTAGTCACCGTCACCTCCTCCGAATGCAGCTTTGCCATGCCATATTCACACCATGACTGAATTTTGCAAAGGTATCCCTCAGAGAGCATATCTGCAAGTAAGAAACAGGATTCAGAAATCTCTAAAATCAACAATGAACAATGAGTCAAGTCAAAAGTTCTGTTATTTCTTAATGACCTCTAACACACCTGTCCACTTTTAATGTAATTGTTAGGAGCTTAAAATCTCATCTCATTCTCATGGACATCTAAACCACATTTAGATGTGTACATTTTTATATGCTTCATAATGCAGCACTCTGAATCAATCAGCCAGAAAGATGTTACAAAAACCTAATAGAATAAATAAATATTGCCCAGCAAACCAATTTTTGATGCCAGTTTTCAGGTGCCCTCCACTGTCCAGTTCTTGTGTACATTAAGACCTCATGCACACAGGATGTTCCTCCTCTTGGTAGCAGCGTTTTGGCAGAAAAAAAAGGCCTGATGCTTGTAAAACTATCGAACGCTTTTACAAGAGTTTAGGTGCATTTACAAGTGTCAAGCCTTTGGGCGTTAATTCATTTAATTGGCCATTGAAATGAATTACCGCTCAAGTGCTAAATGCGCCTAGCGCTAAGACATGTTTACACGCATCAAGCAGTTTATCTGTCAAAACGCTGCTGGTCTTTGATGCACCGGCCCTGTTTTTTGCACTAGATCTCCTGTGTAAATCTAAACTGGTGACCTGTAGAGGCTTTTACAGCGGATGGATATTAAAAATTTATGTAGTTTGTCGCTGTTGCACGCACGTGCGCAATTTTAAAGTATGTCATGTTTGGTATCCATTTACTCGCGTAACATCATCATTTATAAGTTATTAAAGAATTGGGCAATATATTGAGTTTTTGTGCATTAAAGTTCTAAAAAGTGTATTTTTTCCAAAAAATTGTGTTTGAAGAATTGCTGCGCAAATACTGTGTGACATAAAAGAATTCAACACCCACCGTTTTATTTTCTAGGGCCTCTACTTTAAAAAATATATAATGTTTGGGGGTTCAAAGTAATTTTTCAGCAAAAAAAACTGTTTTTAATGTAAACAAAAAGTGTTAGAAAAGGCTTGGTCTTGAGTGGTTAGAAGAGTGAGTGGTCTGTGGCATAAGCTTCTAATGTTGGCCCTAGATAGTAAAGCACCCCCCTAAATGACCCCTTTTTGGAAAGTAAGGTATTTGATAACGGACATGTTGACTGTTTTGCAGATCTCACTTGCGACAAGTTTTTGGAAAATGAAGAAAGAAAATGAAAATATATTTTTCTTTTCTTTTTTTCTTTTTCAAAACCCTGTAACAAAAATGATATCTGCAACGTACTCCCCATGCCTCTTATCAAATTCCTTGGGTTGTCTAGTTTCCAAAAAGGAGTCATTTGGGGGGTGTTTGCGCGATCCTGGCATTTTAGGGCCTCCGAAACTGTGATAGGTAGTGAAGAAGTGATGAGGAAATTTGCCTTTTGCCTGGAGGTGGTCATTGGATATTCGGGGCCTGTATGTAGTTAGACTGCCAAAAAATCTCTCACATATGGTACCCCGTACTCGGGAGAAGTATGGAAGTATGGGAGAAAAAATGTGATTTGGGGTGTTATTCCACATATGCCCATGGCATGTGTAAGAAATATATCATTTAAGTGACAACGTTGTGTTAAAAAAAAAAATCGTAGTTTTTCAAAAATTTAAAATAAAATCTTCCATGTACTCAATGTGCCTCTCAGCAAATTTCTTGGGGTGTCTATTTTCCAAAAAGGGGTCATTTGGGCGGGGGTTGTTATACTGCCCTGGCAATTTAGCACCTCAAGAAATGTGATTTGCAGTGATTGCAGTCAGAAAATAAAAGTTGCGTAAATTTCAATATATATATACAATAGTTTGTAGACGCATAACTTTCACACAAACAAATTGACATACATGTATTGGAATTTTTTTCTTTTTTACCAAAGACATATAGCAGAATACATTTGGCCTAAATTTATGACTAACTTTGAATTTACTGGATATTTTTTATAACTAAAATTAAAAAAATGTTTTTTTTGGCCTTTGTTTATATCACAAAAAAAAAGTGATCAAGCGGTGATCAAATACTACCAAAAGAAAGCTCTATTTGTGTGGGAAAAAAGGGCATAACTTTTGTTTGGGTACAGCGTTGCATGACCGCACAATTACCAGTTGAAATAGCACAGTGCAGAATAGCAAAAAATGGCCTGGTCATAAAGGGGGGAAATCTTCCGCAGGGCAAGTGGTTAAAAACTGACCACAATAGGCATCAGTCAGTTCTCTAGCTGTGCTGGGAACTCAGCCAGGTCTCTTCCAATGATCATATTTGTCTCACACGTTTCCCCAGCACAAACATTCACAGGGAAGATCAGTGTACTGCCGTTTCTCAACCCTCACCTCTCTGTGCAACTAAGAACAGAGGGAATGTGATCACTTATAAAACAGGAAAACAAGTTATTTATCATTTTGTTATCTCTATCTATCCATTCAGTTGTATCCGACTCTTGTCGATTGCATGGACCGTCAATTGTAAGTGACTTTTTCCATGAATTTTCTTAGCAATTATTTTACAGGGTAGGTTGCCAGGTCTTTCCCCAACCCCTACCATGCAGGAGATCCCGCATGGCCAGGGATGAAACTAGGACAATTTAGACAGGAGCCAATTAACCTACCAGCATGTCTTTGGAGTGTGGGAGGAAACCGGAGTACCCAGAGGAAACCCACACAAGCACAGTGAGAATATGCAAACTCCATGCAGGAGGCGCCATGGTTGGGAATTGAACTCATGACCCATTTACTGCACGGCAGACGTGCTAACCACTAAGCCACTGTGCCGCCCATCATTTTTTTATATCTACATACAAATGTTCTGCCTTTAATTTCCACCTTAATCTGAATGGGTTGTTTTACAACAGGAGGGTTTACATACGTATACTTTAGGAAAATGTGGACCTTGATCTCCCCGATGCTCCATTATTCTTTTTTTTTCATATCCCCTCTATGCCCAGTAAATGTTATAGGAAATACTGTATATTTTACCACATTTTCTGAATGTAGCCAAAAGGTTAAGCGCTACATTTTGAAAATGACCTACTATTTCTACCAGACAGGATGATGACTGACATCATGGAATCTAAGCATTGGGTCACCGCTTGCAGTGACCAATATAATAAGTTTTAGAGCATTTTAGTTGCCTGCCTTCACTATAGCTCTACTACAGACATCAATTCACCCAAAACATGTAAAAAATGTGTCACAAAAATCCCTTAGACAGTTAAGATTGTTTCACTTCATCAGAAACAGATATTTGTGCATTTCTGTGCCACCTGTACACTTCCATGTAACCACATAAATTGGGAAGTAGTACTTTCGAAAGAGTGACTGTGGAGTGCATGCTAGTTTCACCTTTCAAAATAACTCCACCGTCTATATTATTCGAAGATCTTCTTACACACTGTGTATCATGACACTTTAAACTCACCATAATATATTCACAGTCTTTGTTCCACAATGCTTCAAACTAATGTGAGAAATATTCTGTGGGACCTGCTTCATAGGGCAACCACAGGCAGCCAATCTTGTGCCAACAATTTTTGCATCTCTTTCAACAATTAGACCATGTAGGTGACCTTAAAAATGACCTTCATCCAAATTTTAATTTGGGTAAAGAGGTGTGAAATTCTCTGCCAGGTTTTTTTTATTGCTAATTGTCTCTGCTAGTTATATTTCCTGTTCTGGTGACACCCATATATTACTTTTATAAGTATTCAGCACCAAGTCAGTGACATTGTCCCCAGCAATGAGAAATTGTCCAGCATCCACTTGAGAAGTCCTGGTGAAGATTTATAGGAGTAGTGATGTTTATTCAATAGATTAACTGTAATATGGCTGTTTTCTTTGCTGTTCAGAGATAATACTGTATTAGTTTGAAATGCTTGTTATAAAGGGAAATCATAAGGACTGTAGCGGTAATGCATATTACAGGGGTTGGTGCGCTGCAGTGCCATTCATGATGAATGACCCCCCCAAAGCAAATTTATAATGCACCTGTGTTGCAGCACACCAGAATGTGCAGTAATGCACGTACGGTCACATGTGGTGAATTAGGCAGCCCATTCAAATGAGTGGGCTCCGTTAAGATAAACCTAATATCAAAAGTGAGGATTTGCTTTTGTAGCACAACCCCCTTAGGAATCGCTAGGTTTTTGGGTCCCCCTACAGTCCTACACAGCCAAGCAACATGCATCTTCTTCCTCTACGCTTGCACACTGAGACAGTAACCAGTCCTTAGGCTCGTTTTTGTGAATATATTAAAGGGTATTGAACGTTGATGGGGTTGAGGGATACATAAGATGCCCAAGGAACTGTGAACTGTGAGGACAAACTATGTACAAGTCTATGGACAGAAAGCAAAATCTGTCTCTTCTTTGAGCGCTCTCCAGTGTACCTCCTCAGACCCCAGATGAATCCTCCTCTTCACTCAGCAGTACTAAGGGTATTCCCTGGACAAGGGGATCCAGAAGCTGACAAAGATTAAACAGTCCTAGTTGAGGAGCTAGTTGGGTTCTCCATCTGACTGCCCTCTACCCTTATCTGGCCCAAGGGGTGTAAGATTACTCACAGTGTCCTTCCTGATAGCTTTATGAGTGGTGGCTGCCTTCAGGCCTTCTGCTGGGCTGCCTCCTTCCCTGCGGCTCAGGCTGTCCCTCCTAGTAGACGGTGGCACAGTGGAGGTCACCACTTCCAGCACCTGCCTGTAGGTAGACCCCTTCCCTGGACCCCCTCCCAGGCTCCACACTCCAACATCCTACGCCATCTTCCACCCAACACAAACTGATTACTTCCTGCTGATCAGGCTCTATCATATCTGAGGGCTGTCCTGACCCCATGCCAAGCCTCCTGCTTGGGAATTGGTCAAGATCCCTGAGACATGCAGATCAGTCCCTCCTCACCCCCATCCACGTCCTTCTAGAAGCTTTTCAAGCTTCTAGAGCAAGGGGAGGTATCAGAAAACTGACCTGCAGAACCCTCAGCCCTGACCTGGATTAATCTGGCTGACTCATCCCAGGCTGCTATTCAGCCTCTGTCCCAAAAAAATCTAGAAGGACACTACACTTTGTTATAGGGAACATCTGTATATGCTGATTGCTCCTAAGCAGCAAACATGTACCCTTGTATTAAAGAGGTATTAAACCAAAAGACAAAAATGTAATATATTGCAGCTTACCAATCCTTTAGATGTGGTGGCTGCATTCTTTTTTCCCTCTGTTTTCCCATGGTGATTTGGCCGGTAACACACCTCCTGTATCAGTGAGACATCACTCTAAAGGAAGGAGCAGGGGCAGATGTGGACAGCACCATTTTCAGTCTGGGGGGAGGGTAGCGTTAGAAGTACTAGCAAATTTTAAAACACTAACAAACTGAAGCCTAACTCCAGCGCACACTTCATAAGCAGTTACAGCAAACTGTTTTTTTTTACCTTTTGGGTTAAAAGTTTTACATGGATTAATAAGAGTTGATCATTTTAAGCACCCCCTGCCAGTGTTAAATGGTCTGTCTCATCCCTGAAACTGCAAGAGGGCTTGTTCTTTTGAAAAACAACAGATTTACTGGCTGGATCATCAGATGACAATAGAAGAAAGAAAGCCTAAAAAAGAAAACTAATGCAGCCATCACATACTGTATAACAATTGCTACTCTGCAATATACTAAATGTTTGCTTTTGGGATTAATATTGCTTTAAAGAACAGATGGACAGTAACAAGTGAATGCTCTGCTTTAGGCCCCCAAACGTATGGAAAAAGCTATATCAAAATAAAATTCAAATATAGAACCTACGGCTTTGACTACTGCTGATTTCGGTATCTGCTTCCAGGTGAAATTAAATAATTTTTGCATTACCCTCCTGTATGTGGCTAGTTAAATCCCAGCTGTGCTGACATGGAGCCATCAGGAAAACAGAAAATTGAATTCAAATACTTACCATAATTTTCCTTTCCTGATGAGCTCCATGGCAGCACAAATCCCACCCAGTTTAGTAGTACGAGTTACGGAACGTCTAGGCTGAGGTGGGTCAAAAATGTATTGAGTTATGTCCTGATCAGGCAGGGGTGAGCGGGGCCTCACCCAGCTGTGCTGCCATGGAGCTCGTCAGGAAAGGAAAATTATGGTAAGTATTTGAATTCAATTTTCCGTTTCCCAGTATTAGTCCACTCTGCTCGGTCCCAGTTAAAAATTGTTGTATTTTGTTGTATCTGTTCTACTGATTTCTCTCAACTTGTGATGCTTTCTCCAACTGCTTCAAATAAGGAACTTGTCTGCATTTCAGCAAGGGGAATTTTGTAGTAGCTAGAGCTTACCAATGGTGTGTTTTTATTTCTCTTGTAATACAGATAGGAGTGAGCAGCAAATGAGGCAATTTGACTTGAATAAAGGCAGGGAGGGCTGCTTCTGGTATTATTTAGCTAATCATTATGTGAGTTAAGGTGTTACTACACCCACAGCAGTACAATCAGTCTGTGTAAAAAGGCCGTTTTATTCTGCCTTCTCTGCCCCTCTTCTTGTTCAAATGTCCACATCTTATCTCCTGATAAGACAGACTGAACCCTGTAGCCATTCTGCACATACTCAGTTTAGTGTGTATTGCTACAGAGGTTTTTTTTGTTTTCTTGGGAGAGTGCATATGAGCAGCACAGGGTGAATCAGCACTGTCCAGACAGAGGGTCAAGGGTTTTGCATCCTCCTAGAGCAGAAACAAAACTCCTCCTACAAGCTTTACCAGCGCTCTGCTGGGCACTGATAGAAATCACAAGACTGCTCTATCTGCTAATGAGGAAAGGTATTTAGCAGTTTATATTTACTAAAATAATAATTTCACTTCCATGTACTGTGGGAGACCAGATATAGTGAATGTAGGGTCATGGGTTTAGTAACACTTTAATTGAGTGCTGAAAGCAGAACAAAATTGTGTGCAGGGGTGAACCAAAGAGACTTGGAATGTCCTATTCTCCTGTCTTACCCTTTAGGAAAATATATGACACAGCCTCCTCACCACCTGTCAAAGGCTTTCCAAAGATTTAAACATGAATCGCTCTACAGAGACCAAAGCAAGTGTGAACTAATACTTACCTTGTTCCTAGTTCATCTACACTGTGTACCTGGTGCCCCAAAGCATCCTCTGTAAGGCACTTCAGGCCATGGTTGCACACTAATGTCATCAAGGCAGGACCAATAGCCTTGCACTGTATGTTAGGATTGCAAGGGCCCTCCACCAACCTAGGGCACCAGAAGAGAGAGAGAACAGGTGAGCATCTGAAAGTGGTTGCATTAAAGCAAAGTGCCACCCAAAAGGGGGAGCTCCACTTATCTGCCCCCCCCCGCTGCCACATTTGGCACCTTTTGGGGGGAGGGGGGAGCTGGTACCTGGTTTTGACAAGTACCTGCTTCCACTTCTGGCTCAGCAGCGACAGAAGTTTGGCCCCCTCCTTCCCCCCGCAGCCCTCTGTGACACTTAGCAGGTCCCAAAGGACTGTGGCCTATTCACAAAGCATAGAAAGCTTCCTGCGTGAGCAATAGGAGACCAGCTGTGAGGCTGCAAGTCTTCATTGCCGGTTTCCCTTAGTCAAGATGGCGCGCCAGCACTTGATAGCCAATTGAAGAATCGCCTCAGGATGAGGACACTGCTGGATCCCTGGACAAGTAAGTGCCCTATTATTAAAAGTCAGCAGCTACAGTACTAAAGTATCACCCCTTCACCCACCTCCCCCCCCCCCTTATACTTACCTGAGCCCTCACTTGAACCAGCGCAGTGCTCGTCTACAGCGGCTCTCTCCTCTTCTCCTTGCTCTCACAGGCTTGGATGAGAGCAGTGAAAGCCAGTAGTTCCTATTGCTGTCAGTCAAATCCTGTGATGAGGGAGCAGGGGACGGGCCAAACGTTACTGTTTGTGTTAATGGACACAGACAGCAAGGCTCAGGATCAAGCCTGCTGGTGTGCCACAATAGGAAGCGGAATACCAAGAAGAAGAGGAGACAGAAGCACTGGCGGGGGACCTAAAAAGAGAATTCCATTGGTCAGAGCAGGTAAGTATAAACCTGTTTTGTTATTTAAAAAAAAAATAGAATTTTAAACTTTACAATCACTTGAAGCCTGTCGGAGCAAGGAATAAGATAAGGAATAAGGAAAGTATTGCAGCTTTTTTTTTAATCCTCTACATTTAATCAACACAATTCGACCTAATGTGGCCTGCTATTCTTTGGGGGTTGGCACACGCTTCCCTTCCTTACCTGGACAGCCAGGCTGCATGCTCAGATGCTCAGATAAGAGTCTAAGGATTTCAGGGTCGGAAATCTCTTGCTTTTTTCTTGTTTTTTTTTTGTGTGTCAGATTCCCCCTTAAAATTCCTACCAGACTTAAAGAGTCTAGTATGAAATTTGGGGGGGACCTCGCGCCACTTTTATTTTGCATGGGTTTCCCTCTTTAACATCTATACCAGACCTTCATCTATGCTAGGGGTCTGGTATGTAGGGAATTCCCAGCCATTTGTTAACCAGCAGAAGAAAGTGGCCAAAGTTGTAATTTGTCAGCAATTCAAATGGCATTTTTTTTCCTGTAGAAGGTTATATACAGATGTGCCATTTCACAGTCAGGTGAAGGGGATCCGTCAAGCATGATAGTTAAAGGAATTCTGTATTTTCACTGTATCACTTAAATGGAATTTAAAAAAACACATTTTGCTTTGGTTCTTGCCAGGGGCGGACTGACAACTCATGGGGCCCCCGGGCAATAGGGGATCATGGGGCCCCTGTGTCCTTGCCCAAACTCAAAAAAGCCTATGAAAAAGGTACCAGGGGCATCTCATGGGGCCACCTACTGACCCCGGGCCTTCGGGCAGTGCCCGAGTTTCCAAATGGTCAGTCCGCCCCTGGTTCTTGCTCCCTTGGGAGGTGCCCAGCTCCACCCCCCCCCCCCCCCCATTTGTTTGACAGTCTCTTGCCTATTAGCCTAGAAAATGGCAGTTACTCTTTTTTCAGCTCCCATGGACTGCAATATGGTTTGGATTCAGCACACAAACTTTAGTACTGTTTGTTGAACCCACCTTGAACCAAACTAAGGGCTTGTTCACACTTGACTTCTTCCCAAACTCCCCTATAGCGTTAGACAGGCATTTTACATGTGTTAAAAACACTCCCCAAACGCCCTATGCATGGTTTTGAGGCATTTTACAAACAGCACCACAAACTCCCTTAATGAACTTAATGGTATTAACGCCCCACAAATGCCTAGCAAATGCTTGCCAGGCGTTTGAGGAGCATCATCATAGGCTTGAATGGGAGGCGTTGAAAGGCTTCAACTCCTCCTGACTAGACATGAGGGGGGTTAATTTACTAAAGCTGGAGAGTCCAAAATCAGACTCCCTTCTGCATAGAAACCAATCAGCTTCTAACCTCAGCTTGTTCAATGAAGCTTTGGCAATGAAACCTGGAAGCTGATTGGTTTCTATGCAGAAGGGAGTCTGATTTTGGACTCTCCAGCTTTCGTAAATAAACCCCATGGTGTCAATTTTGACGCGACACTAATACTTCAGTGTGAACAGCACTGTGTGCTGCCATATGTATCATTTTCATAGGCATTTGAGGAGCAATAAAAAAGCCCCTCAAATGCCTGCTTTCAACGCTAGTGTGAACTGAGCCTAAGCCAGGCAATTTACAGAAAACAATAAGTAACCCACAGCATTCTATGAAAGGTTTCCTTTTGTCATCCCTATGTTAGTGGTAGATAGAGTATAAAGGAGACAAGCATATACCCTGTTACAGTTCCCCACTTGGTGCCCTCACCTGCCGTACACCATGTTAAAAAAAACAACAGTAAATCTGTACTACGGAACCAGGTCTGCATTATGTTACTAAAAAGATGCAATGTCATTTGAATGATGCTGTGCTTTCTATAAGAATCTTAACCTGAAAGCATGCAGTACACACTGCATTTTGCAAGTGCTGTTTCATTATACAACAGTAGAAAGTTTTGATAGAGACTATTGTCAGTGAGGCCATTAACAAGTTTCTAGAATATTAGGCAGATTATTTAAACCAGAAATGATAATGATAGAGGTGGTAGATGTTTAAAAAAAACAGGGGTTCACTAAAAGTATGTCTATTGGCATAATTAATTTAAATTTACAATTAAAAGATAAAAATATTTTTTTCCAAATTCTGTTTATTGGTAAAGATAGAAATGTTTGACTCTCACAGGATGGCTCCACACACAGCAACACCACACAGCTTAGACAATGTCAGGTTTAGCTATGATCCATGTACATTTTTAGAAAATGTTCATTAATGCTTCATGAGCAGTTACCATTTCAGCATGATGTACCAAATAAATGCTGGAATGTCTTCAAAATTACATAATATTTAAAACTGGGATCTCTAGTCAATATGTTGCTATTAGTGTGACTAATTCCTGGGCTGTTATATTCCTTAGGAATATTTTACTGACTGCATTTTTTTTTAAATTGCTTTAATTGTTATGTCTATCTATCCTGAGTTTGTAGAGCTTATTAGGCCTCATGCACACTGGATGTTTTTAACGCTGGCATTTTTTAAAATTCTGCCTCTAAACGCCCCTGCATGTTAGACTATGTGCCCATGCACAGATAGGTTTTTAACCACTTCCTGTCCGGACACTTTCACCCCCTTCCTGTCCAGGCCAATTTTCAGCTTTCAGCATTATCACACTTTGAATGACAATTGCACGGTCATGCAACACTGTACCTATATGAATTTTTTTGAGACAGATAAAGCTTTATTTTAGTGGTATTTATTCACCCCTGGGATTTTTATTTTTTTTGCTATTTAAATGAAAATGTCCAAACATTTTGAAAAAAAGTGTTTTTCTTATAAAATTTTGCAAATAAATAATATTTCATCATAAATCTTGGCCAAAATTTGTTCCGTTATCTTTTTAGAAAAAAAAAAACACAAATTAGTTTATAACCAAAAATTATAATTTTTAAAAACATTTTTTTACATTATTTTTTTATTTTTGTATATTATTATTTGTTTTGTTTTTTTTACATACTGTCACCCTAGCATTACAGTGTCACCATGGTGACACTGTACTACTTGTGGGGTGTGATGAAGATTTTTTTTTTTTTTTTTTTTTACACTGATTGCTTTTACACCCATATAGGATGTAAAAGCAATCATTTCTCCTTCTCTCTGGCTGCATTCTTACAGCCATTGAGAACTACTGAGTGAGCTGTGATTGGTCACAGCTTGTCACATGGTACAAGGCTGTTGTGAATAGCCTTGTACCATGTGACCTCTGTGATCATTCACAGATTTCACACGTAGTAAGCAATGATGTCACAAGTGACATCTTGCTTACTACTCTGCATATGATCACTGATTGGCCAATCAGTGATCACATGATCGGGACCTCACACAGAGGCCCCGTCTAACGATCGATGTTCCACTGTATTTGGAGGACACAGCGGCACCGGATGGCGGTGCTGCACGCTCCGAGGGAGCGCGCACAACTAGAAAATGTGGGTGCCGTTTATGAACGGCAACCCGCCCCTAGAGTGACACCGTCCTGCCGTTTAAAAACAGTAGGCGGACGGCAAGTGGTTAAAGAAGTTTAAAGGCAGAAAAAAACCTCACTGCCAGCATGTCTAGGAGCAGGGGCGGACTGACCATTTGGAAACTCTGGCACTGCCCGAGGGCCCGGGGTCAGTAGGGGGCCCCATGAGATGCCCCTGGTACCTTTTTCATAGGCTTTTTTGAGTTTGGGCAAGGACACAGGGGCCCCATGATCCCCTATTGCCCGGGGGCCCCATGAGGTGTCAGTCCGCCCCTGTCTAGGAGTGGCAGCAGTCTGGCAGAAAAGAATGCTTGATTCCTGGAAATACATGTAAACACATTCAAGCACACCTAAGCACGAGGTGCGTTTAGCTCTTGAGAGTTTTTTCTTTTCAATGGTCAGAATAAATTATTATTCTGGCCAATGAAACAAAATAATGCCCAAGTGCTGGATGTGCCTAAACGCTTTCCATGCATTTACAAGTGTTTTTCTGCCAAAACATTGCTGCCAGGAGTAATGGCATCTAGAAGAGATAGCAAAAACATCAAGTGTGCACAAGGCCTTATACTAATATTCATGGTTTGGTTGGTATTAAAAAAATCAACATGTCTTTTTCAATCTAAAATGTCAAGTCCAAAAAAGAAATGGATACTTGGCAGAATATTGCAAGGTAAATAATTAAGTTTAAAAAGTATGCAAATTGTGGAGCTGTAAAGGTTTTTTTTAATTACTACTACTCAGTGTCACAATCAGTATTGTATATACTGTATGTTGGCATTGTCTACATTTTTTGTGGGCTTCAGACCAAAATGTGTGACTTAATAGTCAAGAACCAACCTTTAATTTTATTAAAAAAAAAAAAATAACACACAGGCTAGTGATGGACATTGTTTTAGGGATAAGGATTTTTTTTTATTGTAATTCAAAAAACGTGTCATATATGAAAGGAATGGAATAAAGTACTGGAGTATAAAGAAAATAAAGAAGAAAACATAAATATTTAAACATAAGCATAAAGTTACACATCTGAAGTTAAATAATAATAATAAATATAGTAATTTACCAAAAATGTGTTCAATGTGAGCAATAATTACCCTGTTTTCATTTATATATTAAAAAACCCCCACTTCTATCAGTAATTGAATTAACTTAATTTTTACTAGTAAACTTAACAGACAATTGTTTGGTTGTATTCAAGCTGCAGATCAATACACAATTAATTAGGAACAAAGAATACAGTGTAACATGTTCTAGTCAAATACATGTTATGAGTCTGGGATTAGAAATATGATTACGATGGCATTTTGTTTTGTACTGGTTCTGAAGTGGGGCAGCTGTCACAAAGGTAGCTACAATGTGATCAATCAAATGATAATTTTGTCTGTGCAACATATAATATTTGTTATCCAGACCACCAACTGACCACTCTTTCAGCTGAAATCAATATTCTGCCAACGAAGTCAGCAAAGTGTCCAATCTTTTGCTAACAAGATTAAAATGTCACAATTAGCCCAAGTCACTGTATCTACACTTGTTCTCATCCGCAGCCCACGTGGCTTCACTATTAATGTACACACTGGAATAAAACAATCCTCTGCCAGGGACCCCCTGTATATGAATTGACTAACATATTTAAGTTCCTACCTGGAAATATCAGCCTTGTATTCCAAAAAAATAGAAGTTCTTGAAATAATGTACTGAATGCCTATGTCTTTGCTGAGCCAAGGATTCTGAACAGAAAATGACAGTTGTACTATCTCTCTGATGATCTGTTAGCACAGAAAAGGAAGTTCTTATTGCACACATATTAATATTGAAGTTGAGTGAGATGAAGTTCCCTACTTCCTCTTTTTTTGATGTGGTGAATGCAGAACTTTCACACCATGTACAATTGCAATCATACATGACTGGATTAAAAAGCATAATAAGACACACACAAAAAAGAAATAAATACACTGACAGAAGGTATTTCTTTTGTGGCAACACAATCCAACTTCCTGACATTCGTATAAAGCTGATGTTTAGTCTGCTTACTGTATATTTTGCTTTTCCTGTTTTTTCTCTCTCCGTCATCAACATGGTAATGATTTTTATTTTTCTTTTCATTTCTATTTTCATTACACACCTTATTTTAGAGACAGTGGTGTCACTTCTCTAGTAAATGCAGGCCAATCATGGCTGGTGGGAGGAGCAGGCAGAGTGCTGTACATACAATGCCTTGAAAAAGTATTCATACCCCTTGAAATTTTCCACATTTTGTCATGTTACAACCAAAAACGTAAATGTATTTTATTGGGATTTTATGTGATAGACCAACACAAAGTGACACATAATTGTGACGTGGAAGAAAAATAATAAATGGTTTTCAACATTTTTTACAGAAACAATTGAGTACTGTCCGTGATACTTTTTTTATTTTCACTAACTTACAATTTTGAGGACAAGCTTTCGGGGTATGTCCAATTCTTCAAAGTCAAAGCAGTACTACTTGGACTTTGAAGAAGGGGACATACCCCGAAAGCTTGTCCTCAAAATTGTATGTTAGTGAAAATAAAAAAAGTATTGGACTTTGAAGAAGGGGATATACCCTCGAAAGCTTGTCCTCAAAATTGTATGTTAGGTCAAATAAAAAAAATATCACGGACAGTACTCAATTGTTTCTGTCGCAAATGCACTAATACGGCTACAATCACCTCAAGCAACATTTTTTACAAATAAATATGTGAAAAGTGTGGCGTACATTTGTATTCAGCACCCCTGAGTCTATACTTTGTAGAATGACCTTTTGCTATAATTACAGCTGCAAGTCTTTTTGGGGATGTCTCTACTAGCTTTGCACATCTACAGAGTGAATATTTTGCCCATTCTTCTTTTCAAAATAGCTCAAGCTCTGTCAGATTGGATGGAGAGCGTCTGTGAACAGCAATTTTTAAGTCTTACCACAGATTCTCAATTGGATTTAGGTCTGGACATTAACTGGACCATTCTAACACATGAATATGCTTTGATCTAAACCATTCCATTGTAGCTCTGGCTGTATGTTTAGGGTCGTTGTGCTGTTGGAAGGTGAACCTCCGCCCCAGTGTCAAGTCTTTTGCAGACTCGAACAGGTTTTCTTCTAAGATTGCCCTGTTTTCGACTCCATCCATCTTCCCATCAACTCTGACCAGGTTCCCTGTCACTGTTTAAGAAAAACATCTCTACAACATGATGCTGCCACCACCATGTTTCACAGTGGGGATTGTGTGTTCAGGGTGATGTGCAGTATTAGTTTTCCGTCACACATAGCGTTTTGCTTTTAGGCCAAAAATTTAAATTTTGGTCTCATCTGACCAGAGCACCTTCTTCCACATGTTTGTTGTGTCCCCCACATGGCTTCTCACAAACTGCAAATGGGACTTCTTATGGCTTTCTTTCAACAATGGCTTTCTTCTTGCCACTTTTCCATAAAGGCCATATTTGTGGAGTGCACGACTAATAGTTGTCCTGTGGACAGATTCTCCCACCTGAGCTGTGGATCTCTGCAGCTCCTCCAGAGTTACCATGGGCCTCTTAGCTGCTTCTATGATTAATGCTCTCCTTGCCCGACCTGTCAGTTTTAGGTGGAAAGCCATGTCTTGGTAGATTTGCAGTTGTGCCATACTCTTTCCATTTTCGGATGATGGATTGAACAGTGCTCTTTATAACCTAACCCTGATTTAAACTTTTCCACAACTTTATCCCTGTCTGGTGTGTTCCTTGGCCTTCATGATGCTGTTTGTTCACTAATGTTCTCTAACAAGTCTCTGAGGGCTTCACAAAACAGCTGTATTTATACTGAGATTAAATTACACACAGGTGGACTATTTACTAATTAGGTGACTTCTGAAGGCAATTGGTTCCACTAGATTTTAGTTAGGGGTATCAGAGTAAAGGGGGCTGAATATAAATGCATGCCACACTTTTCAGATATTTATTTGTAAATAAATTTGAAAACCATTTATCATTTTCCTTTCACTTCCACTTCACAATTATGTGTCACTTTGTGTTGGTCTATCACATAAAATCCCAATAAAATACATTTATGCTTTTGGTTGTAACATGACAAAATGTCAAAAATTTCAAGGGGTATGAATACTTTTTCAAGGCACTGTAGCTTGCTGAAAGAAAAAAAAAGCACCCTGCCTTAGCACTCTTCTCAAGAGTTCTCAGCCCTGGGGCAAGTAAGGGGTTGTTTCTTGGGTGGTATTATGTAAATATAAAAATGTCTCCTCCATGGGCGGGTGTCAGTCTTGGAGAATGGGTTCTACTAGGCAAACTGTATTTGCATGCAGACCGCTCTGAGTAATGCGCACATGTGATGCTGAGCCTCCAAGATTTAAAAGCTGAAATCAAATGAGGGAAGAGGGTGGGTCAGGGACAGTATGGATGAAAAGGAAAGGGCTAGATGATGCTGGATATCCTGCAGTCAATGAGTTAGAAAATGAGTTTGGCTCTATCTGACCTGCTGAGGCTTCTAATCCTCATTGTGAGAAGCTCTAAGCATCAGAATAAGTAAGTTTCAGTACTGGACAGGAGTCTGTACAAATGTGCAAATATCTGCCCCCACTGTCACCCAGATATGTTCATGTTCTGACTTATATGTTCTCAGTTTCTATGAACCTTCTTTCTTTTGGGTTATGTTTCTTTTATTAGCTATTTATATACACTGAAGAATGCAATGATTTGCAAATCTCATAAACCCATATTTTATTCACAATCAAAACTAGAAAACATATCCAATGATTAAACTGAGAAAAAGTACCGTTTTATGACAAAAAAAAGGTAATTTTGAAAATGATGGCAGCAACATGTCTCGTAAGCGGAACTAACAAGGAAAAGCTGGAAAAACATTTTGCAACTAATCAGGTTAATTGGCAACAAGTCAATAATATGACTGGGTCTACAAAGAACATCTTAGAGTCAGAGTGTCTCAGAAGTAAAGATGGGCAGAGGTTCACCAATCTGTGAATAGCTGCATTTAAAAATCGTCAAAATCTTCAATCGCAAGGGACAAGACTGAAATGAAATATTGGGTGCCTGTAATCTTAGGGCCCTCAGACAGCACTGCATTAAAACAGACATGATTCTGTGATGGACATCACTGCATGGGCTCAGCAAAACATCCAGAAATCACTGTCTGTGAACACATTTCAATGTGCCATCCAAAAATGCAAGCTAAAGCTCTATCATGCAAAGAAGAAGCCATATCTGAACATAATCTAGAAACACTACCGCCTTCTCTGAGGCAAAGCTAATTTAACCACCTCCCTCCCGCCATATAGTAAAATGACGGATGCAAGGCGGTTCTCTCGTTCTGGGAGGACGTCATATGACGTCCTCCCATTCTAACCGCGCATGCGCGGCTCCGGGAGCACGCAGCGTGGCGATCTGCGGTGCGCTGTGTCCCTCGGGCACAGCGGATCACCAATCAACGGAAAGAGAGACGAAGATGTCGGCTTGATCATGTGATCAGCTGTGTCTAATCACAGCTGATCACATGTAAATAGGGACATGCCGGTTATCAGCATTTCTCTCCTCATGAGCTGTCACGCTGACAGCTTGAGAGGAGAGGAGAGCCGATAATCAGCATCCCTCAGAGGGGACATGTACACTGATCATCAGGGCACTGATGATCAGTGTGCCCTGATGATCAGTGTAGCCCCAGCAGTGCCACCTGTCAGTGTCCATTAGTGCCAGCTGTTAGTGCTCACCCATGCCACCTGCCAGTGCCCATCAGTGCCACATCAATGCCACATATCAGTGCCTACCAGTGCACATCAATGCCACATATCAGTGCCCATCTGAGCTGCCTTTCAGTGTCACCCATCAGTGCCAGCCAGTGCCACCTATCAATGCTGCCAATCAGTGCCACCTATCAGTGCTGCCAGTCAGTGCCACCTATCAGTGCCAGTCAGTGCCGCCTATCAGTGCCAGTCAGTGCCGCCTATCAGTGTGCATCAGTGCCGCCTATCAGTGCCCGTCAGTGCTGCCTATCAGTGCCGCCTAACAGTGCAAGCCAGTGCCGCCTATCAGTGCCAGTCAGTGCCGCCTATCAGTGCCACCTATCAGTGATGCCTATCAGTGCCATATATGAGTGCTGCCTTTCAGTGCCCATCAGTGATGCCTGTCAATGCCCATCAGTGCCACCTACCAGTGCCTCCTCATCAGTGCCCATCAGTGCCACCTATCAGTGTCCATCAATGCAGCCTATCAGTGCACATCAGTGCAGCCTCATTAGCGCACATCAGTGAAGGAGAAAAATCACTTATTTAAAAAATTTTATAACAAAAACTAAGAAAAAACTTTTTTTTTCAATATTTTCATTGGTTTTTGGTTTGTTTAAGAAAAAATAAAAAGAACTCAGAGGTGATTAAATACCACCAAAATAAAGCTCTATCTGTCACAAAAAAATTATAAAAATTTCATATGGGTACAGTGTTGCATGACCGCGCAATTGTCATTCAAAGTGCAACAGCGCTGAAAGCTGGAAATTGGACTGGGCAGGAAGGGGGTATAAGTGCCCAGTAGGCTAGTGGTTAATGGTCTGTTGCAAAATGGAAAAATGTTCTGTGGTCAGACGAATTGAAATTTTATATTCTTCTTGACAACCATGGGTGCTGTGTCCTCTGGACTAAAGAAGAAAGGGGCCTTCCGGATTGTTATCAGCAGTCAGTTAAAAAGCCTGCATCTCTGATGGTATGAGGGTACAGTAGTGCATATGGAATGGGCAGCTTGCACTACTGGAAAGGCATCATCAGTACTGAAAAACATATCCAGATTTTAGAGCAGCATATGGTCCCATCCAGACTACATCTTTCCCAGGGAAGGCCGTGCATATTTCAGCAAGACAATGTTAAGTTGCATACTGCATCTATGACAACAGCATGGCTTTGTAGTAGAAGAGTCTGGGTGCTTAACTAGCCTACCTGCAGACCAGACCTTTAAGCAACTGAAAATATTTGGTGCACCTTGAATTGAAAAATATAACAAAGAACACCCAGGATTGTTGAGTAGTTACAATGTTATATCAGGCAAGAATGGGACAAAAATCCTGTCCCAAAACTCCAGCAACTGGTCTCCCCAGTTTCCAGACAGAGTTTTCAGAATGTTGTTAAAAGAAGAGGGGATGCTATACCGTGGTAGACACGGTCCTGTTTTTATGTACAGTAGATATTACACAGCACCCCAACTTTTTTGGAATTGGGGTTTTACATAGGGACTGTAGTAAGAAGTACCTGTTTATGCAACCCTATAGTTCATTGTAGCCATCCATATAGAGTGCACTCTAAAGCAGTTACAGCCTACTGGGAGTTATTATAGCATCAACCACTATGCTGTTACTGTTCACTAATGCTTCTGATTACTGCTGATCTCTTTGGTTGCTAGGTTTACTTTAATCTACTGATACAGAACTCTACTCCAAGCCGCTATAACATAGTGATTACAGTGTCTAGTGAGCTGTGATTGAACTAATTCTCTGTTTGCTCATTTATGTAGATACTACCATTTGCTTCAACCTCTGGCAATAAATTGCGTTCCTTTGCCGCTAATCAGTCCGATGTTTCTGAAACTGTAACATAGTTTTGTGCAGGATATTTAAGTATGTGATCTCAATAGTATTGCAGTAATCATTGACATAACAGGTGTGCTGTACAGGTTGTTCAGAGTTGAGGCAAGAGAACAGAGAACCTAATCTACTGCTGTTTACCAGCTTTCTACGTAACCTCTTTGGATGTACCAAACACATCCAAAGAGGGAACCTGTAAACACATAAACAAACCAACTATGCTGTGCTTTGTGAATGGCACATCACAGAGAAGAGGGCAGAGAGCAACTCCAGAGATGGTGTCATTCATAGACACTGTTCCATTGCAGCCAGGAACTGGAAATGCAGCTCCCTGCTATACATATTGGAGTTGCTCAGCAAAGCTTATGCAGGCCATAGACGGGGAGAAAAACAGCCGATTTTCCTTTAAAAAAAACGAAAAATCGGTAGTTCAAGCGGCCGACGTTACCAGCAATGGTAAAAAAAATCGGCCGATTTTCATCCCGTCTACAGCCGGCAAAAAGTGTCCCTGCAGAGAGCTCCGCAATTTTTTTGACAGTTCTTTGACATTTACAGCGGTTGCAACAATGTATCTATTTGTATCCATTTAGGATACAGATGTTTTTATTTGGAAACAAATAGATACAATGTTGCAACCGCTATAAATGTCAAGGAACTGTCAAAGAAATAGCAGAGCTCTCTGAAGGGACACTTTTTGCTGGACTGGAATTCCTCTTATTTTTCATCCTCTTCTTCTTCTTCCTCTTCTTCTTCTTCATCCTCTTCTTCTTCCTCTTCTTCATCATCATCCTCTTCTTCTTCATCCTCTTCTTCTTCATCATCATCCTCTTCTTCTTCTTCATCCTCTTCTTCATCCTCTTCTTCTTCATCCTCTTCTTCATCCTCCTCTTCTTCTTCTTCTTCTCCTCCTTCTTCATCATCATCCTCTTCTTCTTCTTCATCCTCTTCTTCATCCTCTTCTTCTTCTCCTTCTTCATCATCATCATCCTCTTCTTCTTCCTCTTCTTCATCCTCTTCTTCTTCCTCTTCTTCATCCTCTTCTTCTTCTTCATCATCATCCTCTTCTTCTTCTTCTTCTTCATCCTCTTCTTCATCTTCTTCTTCTTCCTCTTCTTCATCCTCTTCTGCTTCCTCTTCTTCATCATCATCCTCTTCTTCTTCCTCTTCTTCTTCATCCTCTTCTTCATCCTCTTCGTCATACTCTTCTTCATCCTCTTCTTCTTCTTCATCATCATCCTCTTCTTCTTCTTCCTCTTCTTCTTCATCCTCTTCCTCATCCTCTTCTTCATCTTCTTCTTCTTCATCCTCTTCTTCATCCTCTTCTTCTTCTTCTTCATCCTCTTCCTCTTCTTCTTTTTGTCTTCCTCTTGCAGGTCACTGCTCATGCGCAGATTTTTTTATCGGTAAAAAATCGGCCGATTTGCCCATCACTGCCGCAAAAATCGGCCGATCGGCAAAATCGGCCGATTTCTTTCCAACTTTACCAATAAAAAAAATCTGCCAAAATACCGAAAAACGGCCAAACAAATAGCCCACTAACGATCCGAAAATCGGCCGATTTTATTTTCGGCCGAAAAATCGGCCGATTTTCGACCCATCTATGGCCCCCATTAGAGAAGCAGTAAAATAAATCATATTTTTAATGTGTTAATTAAAGTTTTACAAACCATAAAAATAGGTGTGCCTGGAGATGAGCTCTAATAATGCATGTGTTTGGATTGAATATCATTGCCAAATCTTTGCATAATTGCCTTACAGCGATAGTAAACTCTGAGTTTATACTGGTCACTACAGGGAAGCTTATAAAGCTTATAATAAGTCTACCTACCTGTAGGAAACTTGAATATCTCCTAAACTTGTATATAGATATTCACATTGGCTCCAGCCAATGACATCACTGGCACATAAATCGGATGGTGTGCATTCAGGGCACACTGAATGTGCCGTGATTGCAAAAAGGGATGATCCACAACAGTGACTATTGTTGCTATACAGGAGTTATGTCATCATGGCCTAGCCATTCAAACAAGCAGAGAGTGTGAACCCAGAAGGAAGACCAATCGAAGATGGAAGCACTGGGAGTGGTGACAGTTCAGTGCTGGAGGGCTCCATTTGAAAGCTAGGTCTGTCATAGTGTGCCTATTTAACAGAATGTAGAATTACTCCTGATTTATTAATATCAGCTTGGATCTTTGTAAGCGTACACATTGTTGTGGGCTTTTGAATCACGTCTCAAGAATATGACTTTTATCAAGACATAGTATTATATGGCAAACAGCTCAGCATAACCGGATGTTAAGAGTTAAATTTGTCTTGGTTGAACCACCAAGAATTCTAGTTAAAGAACTGGAGAGAATGGGTGAAGGGATTGTTTTTCTTTCCTCCTAGAGACAATACTATTTTAAAGTTCTACAGGTGATCAAACACCATTATTCAGACTTCAATAAGCAGGTAAACATATACAAGGTCTGGACAGGACAATAGAGGAACCAAACTGATTGTCTGAGAGCTTACCCAAACCTTGTAGAGTGTGATGAACCAACAGACCTCTGAAACTATTACCATATACTATTGTTCACCAAGGGTGAAAGCATTAACAATTGTTTACCATGAGCCCAATACAAGGGCTATGCAAATAGAGAGTTTTTTCCCTACACAGAGAAAAATGTTGATTCTGAAACAAAGGGGTGAAATTCAGGACATTTAAGTCTAAAAGTTCACTGTATATCATTACAAAAATGTATTACAAAAACAGATTATAAATAAGATGTCATAGACTTTAAACACCACTAAATACTCAGCAATGGGAACTATATATCACTAACTTGAGTATTGAGATGATGGGAAGTAAGATGTATTATAAACTAGCATTAGTTACATGTCTTATCAGGAAACAAACAGGATGGTACTTCAAGGAGGAATAACCGAATATACACCTATATTCCATGGTCCCTATTTAGAATAATATAGGTATCACTGCTATATCTGGAAAGAGCCGTATATTTTATTCCTGAAATTACCTGAAGATTCCACCCAAGGTATGAGTCATCTCAAATACTCACATTGTTCTGTGATACATGACCGCCACCTGGCGGGCAGGTGAGAAATAGCTTATGTACACACATTTCTCAACTAGCCAATCAGGAAGCCTGGTGGGAAGGTATCTTAGAACAATGGACTAGTGGATATAAAAGCCCATGTGCTTTAAGAAAAAAAAAAAAAGAAACCTCATAAAGACCTCATGGAAAGACCTGACATCTGAAGAAGATCTCTGCTGAAATAACTACTCTTCCATCTTTTCAAACTTCCTAAAACTTCAAACCTCTAAACTTATAACTTCCTACATTCTCCCCTATTGAATCTATCACTTGCCTATATATCAGTCTAAAGGCGTTCCACTGCCAGCTAAATCCACGGGAGAGTTGCCTAGTCTGACGTCCGGGTGTGGTGAGATGTTTATTTGATTTTGTATTAATTACTTTCTCTGTTGTGTAGAATCATAAAATTACCTTAGTGTATTACAACAATATTGGGTAGTTAGATATATGTAGAAAGATACTGTGTTACTGTTAAAAATTGTTTATTGCCATATTATAAATTTTTCCATATTTCATAATTTATTGAATATTAATAACCAGAGTATCACATATCAAGGGCTTACTTCTTGCAATCCTATGGCCACGGCATGCGAGAATATAACCTTTGAGATATTCGAAATTATTAATTATTAATAAATTTAATAAATATCATATCATTTAAAATTTGTGATTGATGTAATTAGTTAGAGACATTATTAGTGTGTCTTACATTGGTAGGATATATTTTTGATTGTGTGTACCAATGTTCATTTATCACCAGTCTTTTGCGTTTTGTGTTAATATATATATAATTTTTGTACATAAATAAATTTTTATATTTATCTATTATAAGGCAAATTTTGTGTGTATGGTACGAAATCATATTGGCTAAAAGAATTCAAGGTATAATAATAAGTGGTGATCAAATTATCAAAGTGTCCAAATTATTGGTTTATTAAATATTTGCCGTATTTTAACGGCTGGAGGCACTGTAATATTTCATCTAAGGGAAAGGGACACGCCCTTTATAAATAATATATATCCTTACATAAACCACCACGACATAAATTTGGAGGCACTGCTGAGATCCATAGAAATCGTACCATAACACAAAACGCACTGGTGATTGTATATTTGTACACTTTATCAAACATATATTTTGTATCAAAATGGCATCCAGTAATCACGGATCCACCTCTTCCAAGCATAACGAGGAAAATATGGCGGCTCAAGGCATTGAGCAGGAAGTTATGAAGCCAGCTCGGAAAGCTGCCGGTGCTTGGCAGAAGTATGTTGAAAATGAAGTAATAAATTATCTCCGCAAGAAATTGAATTTGGGGGATAGCAATAATGAATTTGTGGATGAAGAGAAAGAGCAGGCCATGAGTACCTTTGAGGACCTGTTCAACCAAAAGGGCCAGGTTGTTGGGTTTTTAATGGCATTTGCTGGAGCAGAAAGTGATAGAAGCCGTGACAGACTTCTCCTAGAAGCTTGGCCCATGTTATGGTTCATGACCGCTGGAGCTGCCCAGCAGACCATGACTCTAAGGGAAGAGTTGTCAGAGGCCCGCCTCTTGTTAGAAAGCAAAAATCAGGACATTGAGTCTTTGAAAGGGAAGCTTGGTCATGCCGGTGTTCGTTTAGACGAATCCGAGAAACATTATGATAGATTGGTCGGAGACTTTCGAAGTGCTCAAGACCTATATGAAAGAAACTTTCAGGAATTAAAACAACTTCAAAAGAAGTACCAGGACTTAAAAGATGAGGTGGAGTACTTCAGATCAGAGAGGTTATCTCCTGTCAAAATTAAAGTTCACCCAGGGGATAAGCATGACCAGTCAGAACTTACCTTGATAAAATCTGAGCAGAAAACTCTGGAGGAGCAGATTATAAGGTTGACGGCCCAAATAAATTCTGGGGTCCAAAGACGGACCAACCCAGTCAAGCCAGAGGCTGGTGAACGGAGATACCCGCATCACAGCGAAGTATCTGATAGTGAGTCAGGGTCAGAATATAGGTCACCTCCTAAGCTTTCAAGATATACTCCAGAGCGCTCAGAAGAAAAATATGAGGTTTCATATAGGCAGGAAGGGAAATCCCAGGGGTCATTCAGGAGATATGACACCCCAAAGGTCATTAAGTTCCTGAAGGACACTGTTCCTATGTTTTCTAAGAAAGGGTCCCTTGAGATCACCGAACACATGAGAACATATGAACAGACGTTAGAGATTCTGGGCATTAGAGATGACCACACCAAAATAGAATTGTTGCCATGGGTGTTTGAAGAGAAATACCGGCAATTCTTTGAGACTTTGAGGGCCTATTCCAATCAGTCCTGGAGAGAGGTTAAACATAAGTGCCACATGGAATTTGGGCCTTATAAAACTGTAACCTCTGCCAAGGCTGCGGCCTACAATTTAAAGTGTGGTCCTCACCAAAGCCCTGCAGAATTTCTGGCTGTCCTCAGAAATGCCTATTTCCTGGCTGAAAAGGATCCCAATCCTAACCAGCCAGAATTCAAGACACTATTCTATGAAGCATTACCTGCTTACATAAAATTGGGACTTGCAAAGGATTACAGAAAGGGATGCTCTCTTGATTGGTTGGTGAGAGAGAGTGACTATTTATTCTCGATCCAACAGTCCAGTGAGGGCGGGATAAAAAGAGAACCTAAAAATAGCCCCAAGATAGTAGCAGCCACTACCGTCTCCCCTCCAAATCCAAATTTGCAGGCAGAGAAGAAATCATATGCGGAAGTAGTCCGTGGGGGTAAAACCAATGGTTCCCCTAGATTTGTACCTCAAACCCAGCAAGTGAAGGAGGTCCAAAACTTTGCACCCCAAAACCAGTGGGTGAGAAAGGATAGACAAAAGCCAGGGAACTACGGTAGTGGAAGTGAGAAGAATAAAAAGTATGGTAAGGGTCAGTACAGTGATGAGAATCAAAGGAGGCAATGGTATCCTCAGAGGTTCTATTATCCTCGCCAAAACCAACATGGGAATTTTTATGGGAACCCCAATTTCAACAGGCCCCATAATTACAATAAGAATCCCAATTTTAATAAAAACTCCGACTTCCAAAGATTTCCTCCACGCCAAGAACACCCTCAGGCTCAAAGGGGGGATACAGTACCCCAGGCTCCCTTTAATAACAGGGAGACCCCAAAACCTCAGAGAGAACAATGGCGTCGGGACCAGAGCAGTAGTTCTGACTCTGAGTCTCATTACCAGTCCCGTCCAAAATACAAGCGTAAGTATAGGAAAAGGGAGAATCAACAGAATGACTCCTCTGAGCGTATTGGACAAATAGAGGCACAGGTCAGCAAAATGGCTGAACAAATGGACAGGCTTGTCACTCAATTTCCATCCAATCCTTTTTTAGGAGCAGCTCCTGTGACCAACCGAGGGTCACAGAATTAACAGGCAACCAAGCCTTAAACCAACAGGGGAGGACACTGAGTCAAATGACAGGAGATGTGTGCCCCGTCCCTGACACGCCTACTAATGGAGAAGCTAGTTCTCAGGCAAAGGGGGACCATTTGTTGGTTATTAATGATTCTCCTGCTTTTCAGTGTCCATCTATTGCCCCTAATATAGTCGCGGCATCGGAAGTCGTCGGGATTGACAAGCCAGACGGAGCACCAACTTCTAGTTGTGCTTCTGTCTTGAGACAGTCCAAGAATCCCACCAGGGAGGATAAGGGTGATGTGTCCACCACATGCGGTGAGATAAGAGCTAGTCATAGGTTATTGAAGGGCCCACAGATCTTCAACCACACTAATTTCATGTGTGAGCTGACTGAATCTGATGGGAGATATTATGCCACGGTGCAGGTGCAGGATGCCAGTGATCTTTCGATTGTCGGCTTAATAGACACTGGATCCCAAGCAACCATCATGTCACAGGAACATTTTGACAAAGTGACGAATGTCATGCCCACCAAGCCGAGACTTAAAAGTTTTGACAGCTCATTGATTGGTGTAGGTGGAGACCCGTTACAAGTCATGGGTACCGCCTGGCTTAAATTGAAACTGGGTAATAAGGAACTGAGACACCCCATCATCATTGCCAGTATCTCCCAGCACCACATGATAATTGGGATGGACTTCCTAAAAAGGCTGAACACCATAGTTGACTGTGTGAACCAAGTCCTGTGGTCACAGGTAAATACCCCAATTAAATATGGGAAACTTAAAACTCCCCATTCCCGACAACACTGCCACCTGGTGGAAGAAAGGCCTGGATCATTAGAAATCCATTTCAGGAACAGCCAACTTCCTGATGTAACGGTTATCAAACCTGATGACCATAACCCTATCAGAAGAGATGAGGAACACATTTTTAGAATTCCCCAAGATAAAATAAAAGACATTTCCCTCCAAGATAACATCCTTACGATATCTTTTCATCAGGAGGATAAACCAAGAAAAGGGGGAGATCACACCCAATTCTTGACAGGTATTGAAAGGGTTAACAGCGACTTGTTTATCCCCATCCGGATAAATGGTCTTAATAGGTCAAAATATGCCAAACTAGATTTGAGACAGGAACACAGCTTTGTAAGCCATGGGCTGATAAAACACCTGACCGAAATGGAAATGATCCGTTTCTCCACACCTCAGCGTCATTGGATTTCAGACTCCCTTGATGACTCTGATGATCACAATTCAATGGCTAGGTGTCTCTTAAACGTCACTGTAGGAAACAAAACAGCCACCCATGTGTTCCTAGTCTTGGATAATCCCCAAACTAAAATTTATTTTGGCAACGATATATTACATCGCTTTGCAATGCAAGTCGACCTAATTAATGACTGTTTATGGAGTCGACTAAAGGGGGACCCCGAAAAATACCAAAATCTGGACTTAGCTTTAAAATCCCAGCAACAGATGCCTTATGCTGTTGAAGTCCAGGTAGCCCAGAGGATTACAATTCCTAAGGGCATAAATAATTTCATACTCCCCATCCAAGTTAAAAAGGGACATAGACTGAAGGGGTCAGATGCGTTAGTATGCCTCTCCCATAAAATGCAGGGGGAGGGACTGAACATTACACACACGCCCCTAGTCAACACACATCAATCCCCGATGTACATTTACGTACATAATCTGTCCAATCAGGACATCGTCTTACCCAAAGAGACCCTTATTGGTCTAGCGGTAGAGACTGAATATTACACCTTTGGGGTCACTAACCAGGTGATTGGACTCATCCCCGATGAATATTTGTCGGAGGAACAATTAATTGAACAAACATTCCATTCATTACCAGAGGGTATTTTCACCATAGAGTCCATTTATCCATTCGATTCTAAAGATGGCACCTGTCGAATCGAAGAGACATCAATTGTCTTTGATCACCCAATCAAAGAACAAGAGTACCCCATAGAACCTGGATGGCAGGAGAACACACCCACACATCACATACCCAACGACCTCACCACGAAACTTGAAGAGGCATATGAGATAGGTCAGCCGGAAAGCTTTCCTGGATTCAAGGAGTTAGTGGAAGAGATGGTGGCCCTCGCCGACGCGTGTGCCAGTGATCTCGACCGACAATTGCTCCGAGAGCTTCTCCTTGAATTCCAAGAGATCTTTGCCAAGGATTCTTACGATTGTGGGACTACTGACCTACACATCGCTAGGATCCAAACAGATCCAGATGCCCCACCAGTATTTGTAAGACAGTATAGGTTACCATTAGCTTCCTATGAATCTCTAGCTGAGATTATCAGGAAGTTACATGAAAGGGGTATAATTAGGCCCATCCACAGCTCCTACAACCACCCGATCCTGGGTATTTTAAAACCCAATGGACAATGGCGTTTGTGCGCTGACCTCCGTCAGCTAAACAAGCGTGTGTACATGTCAGGATGGCCTGTCCCATACATAGACCAATGTCTAGCCCAGCTCCAAGGATCCCGAGTTTTTACAGCCTTGGATTGTGCACAGGGGTATTGGACCATAAAGGTGAGTGAGGAAGACCAATACAAACTGGCCTTCAGTTTTGGGAATCGACAGTATTGTTGGGTGAGAATGCCTTTCGGATTCATAAATTCCGGACATGAATTTGCTGTGTTCATGCACAAGGCCATGCCAGACGCCTTCGAAAGGGGGACGTTGGCATATGTGGACGATATCCTGATCAAAAGTACAGATATGGCCAAACACATTACAGAACTTCGGCATGTCCTGGGCCAATTAAAAGCAGCAGGAGTTAAACTGTCCTTACAGAAAGCCCAGTGGTGTCGCACGAAGGTAAACTTCCTAGGCCATGAAGTTACTGCTGAAGGTTTGAACCCACAAAAGAAGAAGGTTGAGGCGGTTCTGAACTGTAAAGTCCCTATTAACCTTAAAGAATTGAGATCATTCCTAGGTATGGTAAACTACTCGCGTAAGTTTATTGATAATTACGCCGAGATAAGCAAGCCACTGCTTCACCTACTGAAGAAGGATGTCGAATGGTCGTGGGGTAAGAAACAGGAGGACGCCATGAAGGAATTAAAGGAACGTCTCACACAAGCCCCGTGTCTCGGATATCCCGAAGGGGGTAAAAATTTCTATCTAGAGACAGGGTTTACGCAGGTAAGTATGAGTTCTGTTCTTTACCAGAAACGTGATGATGTCAGTAAGGTGATTGCCTATGCCAGTAAAACTTTGTCCCCGGTTGAAGTAAAGTTCAGTGACTGTGAAAAAGCTCTATTGTCCACCGTGTGGGCATTACAGAATTTCCGCAGTTACATTCAGGGAGAGAGAATCATTGTTGAAACGGCACACCAGCCTTTACAGTATTTAAAGAGTGAACGTATCAAGGGAGGAAATGTGTCTAATAGCCGCATCACTGCTTGGACTTTGTCTTTGCAAGGGTGGCCTCTTGAAATTCGGTACAAACAGAACAAGGAAAGTCCAGTAGCCCAGGGCCTAGCCGAGCTCCATGATTGTTCCGCAACTACGCCTACTATGGAGGGCCCGGACACTGACTTTCTGGAAGAACAACTGTTCTCTCCTTACAAGGTTTACGATGAAGAATACTGTAAACAGCTGCCGTGTGTATATGTGGATGGTTGTGCTTTTCATCACAAGGATGGGGAACAGCTCCAACTAGTGGCAGGTATTGGAATCGTTTGGACCCAAGGTGTCACCCCAATTTCTGTGGGATACAAACTTGGACCAAAAAGCAGTCAGGTTGCTGAACTTACTGCAATTCTTAGAGCAGTTGAGATGGCTATAGAGTTCAACATCAGAGAGTGTGCCATCATAACCGATTCCAATTATGTCAGGAATAGTTTTGTGGAGTATTTCCCTAGGTGGAAGCGAAACAACATGAACAAGAGTAATCACAAACCCGTGAAACATGGTAAGCTCTTTTGTCACATCGATGAACTGGTAAGGTCCAATGATCTCACCCTACACTTCAAGAAGACCAAAGGCCACTCCAAGGTTCTAGGTGCCGAGAAAGAAGGGAACGATCTGGCCGATTCTCTAGCCAAGGAAGGGGCAATCACCGGTGAACTGTTAGACATTGATCAATTTTTAGGTACCGTACAGGTTGAAGCTGTCACCAGGCAACAGGCCAGAACAGCTGGTGATCCGAATGCATTACAATGGAGTCACGATTCTCCTAGTGAGGATTTAATTACTGCCCAAAAAGAAGACCCAATAATTGGCTTGTTTTATAGTCATATAGAAGATCCCAACCAAAATCCCATAAATAAGGAAGTATGTAGTGGGAAGGAGGATTTACGTATCTTAATGAAATCCAAATCCCAATTCTCTTTATATCAGGGATTGTTGATACGAACCTCAAAGGGTGGCGTACAACAATGGGTCGTCCCACTTAAATTTAGAGGTTTGATGCTACAGCATGCCCATGATGCTCCCACTTCCGGTCATCGTGGAGAGAAGATCACGTATGAGATCCTGCGGGATTATGCCTACTGGCCTCATATGTTACGTGATGTGAAGGAGTACTGCCAAGGTTGCCTAATATGTCCCCAATTTCAACCTACCAAGCCAACTCACAGAGCACCTCTCCAGAAGAGGGGGATATGTATGCCTTGGTCAGACCTTCAGATGGATTTTATTGGGCCAGTAACAAAATCTTCACGAGGAAATCGGTATATGTTAACAGTTACATGTTTATTCACCAAGTATGTCGAATGTATACCAGCACCAAATAACAGCTCCGAGACATGTGCTGCATTGCTAATAAATCATGTATTTTCACGTTTTGGTTTACCTCAGAGGATAGAGTCTGATAGAGGATCGCACTTCACTAGCGAAGTGATGGCCAAATTGTGGAAAATTTTGGGGGTTAAAAGGAAATTGCATATCGCCTATCGGCCAGCCTCTAGTGGTGGTGTAGAACGATACAATCAGACCATCGTTAATGTCCTTAAGAAATTTGTTAAGGAAACAGGCAAAGATTGGGATGTCAAACTGCCACTGGTCCTGATGGCGTTGAGGGCTACTCCGAATACAGTTACAAAAATGTCATCTTTTGAACTGATGACAGGTAGACGGATGGTACTGCCCCAGCACTTATTGTATCGCACCACAGATCAAAATTTGATCAATGCTACCACCACACACCAGTACATAGAGGATTTACGTAAACATCTGCAATATGCTTTTGCCTTTGCCCAGCGAAATTTGGAAAGAGCTGCAACTAGTGCTAAGACATACTATGATCTCAAAACCTCCAAGAAGGAATATGAGATTGGTGACAAGGTCTATCTATACAACTTTGCAAGAGACCAGATCAAGGAACGGAAATTCCTTCCATCTTGGAAAGGTCCGTTCTCTATCATTGATAAAATCTCTCCGGTCGCATATAAATTGCAGGTTACCCGGTATGGTGAAATCAGTGATAGATGGGTGCACATCAACCAATTACGTGCTTGCCATCCGAAGTCTCAATTGCAGTTGTTGGAAGACTAACCCACCAATTCCTATCTGGAGATATTGAGATCATTATTAAATTTCCTTTAAACATATAATTCATCTTTTGCCTTACAGGATCCAGTAACATAATTTTATGTATATCCCATACTTAAACTGTTCATTTTAATAATTTAGAAAGGAAGGCCCAGACTATGACCAGACCGGCGATCGGAGGTGTCAATGACCGGACCCTAGAAGGAAGCTATAATGTCCTGTGGGAAAGACCAGATGCCAGAGATCGATCCGGAGACGATAACCTGATGTCCCAGGCCACCAAGGGCCAGTCCAGAGGAAAAGACCCGCCTAGGAGACCGTCTAAGAGACCTGTCGTGCGGAGGACCCATGGACCCCAAGGTGGATGTGCCAGGCCAGGCCGGCCTCATCACAAGACCAGGATCGTCATCGGAAGTGTCCATCTAAAGACGCCGAGTCAAGTTGAGGAACAACCAGCATGACCGCTGCCATTTTATTATCGAAAATTTTTTTTTTGAATTTCATTCCCTTCACCAGAGAAGACGAACGATCACTCTAACCCAAAAGCCCCACTCATGTTTTTCGATACAGACACCCCTCTACGCGTGCCTATACCCCAAAAACAAAGGGGGATTTTGTTGTGGGCTTTTGAATCACGTCTCAAGAATATGACTTTTATCAAGACATAGTATTATATGGCAAACAGCTCAGCATAACCGGATGTTAAGAGTTAAATTTGTCTTGGTTGAACCACCAAGAATTCTAGTTAAAGAACTGGAGAGAATGGGTGAAGGGATTGTTTTTCTTTCCTCCTAGAGACAATACTATTTTAAAGTTCTACAGGTGATCAAACACCATTATTCAGACTTCAATAAGCAGGTAAACATATACAAGGTCTGGACAGGACAATAGAGGAACCAAACTGATTGTCTGAGAGCTTACCCAAACCTTGTAGAGTGTGATGAACCAACAGACCTCTGAAACTATTACCATATACTATTGTTCACCAAGGGTGAAAGCATTAACAATTGTTTACCATGAGCCCAATACAAGGGCTATGCAAATAGAGAGTTTTTTCCCTACACAGAGAAAAATGTTGATTCTGAAACAAAGGGGTGAAATTCAGGACATTTAAGTCTAAAAGTTCACTGTATATCATTACAAAAATGTATTACAAAAACAGATTATAAATAAGATGTCATAGACTTTAAACACCACTAAATACTCAGCAATGGGAACTATATATCACTAACTTGAGTATTGAGATGATGGGAAGTAAGATGTATTATAAACTAGCATTAGTTACATGTCTTATCAGGAAACAAACAGGATGGTACTTCAAGGAGGAATAACCGAATATACACCTATATTCCATGGTCCCTATTTAGAATAATATAGGTATCACTGCTATATCTGGAAAGAGCCGTATATTTTATTCCTGAAATTACCTGAAGATTCCACCCAAGGTATGAGTCATCTCAAATACTCACATTGTTCTGTGATACATGACCGCCACCTGGCGGGCAGGTGAGAAATAGCTTATGTACACACATTTCTCAACTAGCCAATCAGGAAGCCTGGTGGGAAGGTATCTTAGAACAATGGACTAGTGGATATAAAAGCCCATGTGCTTTAAGAAAAAAAAAAAAAGAAACCTCATAAAGACCTCATGGAAAGACCTGACATCTGAAGAAGATCTCTGCTGAAATAACTACTCTTCCATCTTTTCAAACTTCCTAAAACTTCAAACCTCTAAACTTATAACTTCCTACATTCTCCCCTATTGAATCTATCACTTGCCTATATATCAGTCTAAAGGCGTTCCACTGCCAGCTAAATCCACGGGAGAGTTGCCTAGTCTGACGTCCGGGTGTGGTGAGATGTTTATTTGATTTTGTATTAATTACTTTCTCTGTTGTGTAGAATCATAAAATTACCTTAGTGTATTACAACAATATTGGGTAGTTAGATATATGTAGAAAGATACTGTGTTACTGTTAAAAATTGTTTATTGCCATATTATAAATTTTTCCATATTTCATAATTTATTGAATATTAATAACCAGAGTATCACATATCAAGGGCTTACTTCTTGCAATCCTATGGCCACGGCATGCGAGAATATAACCTTTGAGATATTCGAAATTATTAATTATTAATAAATTTAATAAATATCATATCATTTAAAATTTGTGATTGATGTAATTAGTTAGAGACATTATTAGTGTGTCTTACATTGGTAGGATATATTTTTGATTGTGTGTACCAATGTTCATTTATCACCAGTCTTTTGCGTTTTGTGTTAATATATATATAATTTTTGTACATAAATAAATTTTTATATTTATCTATTATAAGGCAAATTTTGTGTGTATGGTACGAAATCATATTGGCTAAAAGAATTCAAGGTATAATAATAAGTGGTGATCAAATTATCAAAGTGTCCAAATTATTGGTTTATTAAATATTTGCCGTATTTTAACGGCTGGAGGCACTGTAATATTTCATCTAAGGGAAAGGGACACGCCCTTTATAAATAATATATATCCTTACATAAACCACCACGACAACATAATGCACAAATCCTTCAAAAAAGATGTGCTGTACATTTCCTCACATTCCTCAAGTTTGGAATACTTGAACAAGCAAAAAACAATGGTGTCATTAGTCTCCTTTCAGATTCTTTAGAGGATTATGCTGCACAGAGGTTAGACTCCAAAGAGAGAAATCAGGACATTCAGGTCACAGCAGAGTGCTGGCTGCCACAGTCAGGCTGGGGTGGATCAGATCTTCCTGCTGGAGTCACACAAAGCTCTAAAGACCAGGCAAGAGGGTTAGCCCTCTCACCCAATAAAATAAATTGCACAGAGTCCCATGTTAAAGTAGATAACTGGATATTGTTGGACAGTGGTATCCCTAGGTGGGTGCGGGGGGTGTGTGCTGCACCGGGTGACACCTATCTCACGGGGTGAAACCAAAAAGTTTTACTGCAAGCCAACGATCCCCGCAAGATGGATCGGATTTACGGTAACATGTGGTGTCACCCCTCCAGAGGTGGGTGGTCCCTGTCATGCACACACAGCCTGGCTCCTCCCCTCCCTGTGTCGCACCCCCCAGACCGGTGTAGCAAGATTAATTAACCCCATATAGGTTGCAAGCCGACGATTCCTGCAAGATGGATCAGATCTGCGGATTGTGGAGCATAATGGATCAGAGTGCAACCTAACTGATCTTGCAACACCGGTCGGGGGGGGTGACGGGGACACAGGGAGGGGAAAAGCCAGGCTGTGTGTGCATGACAGGGACCATCCACCTCTGAAGGGGTGACACCACGTGTTACCACACCGGTTGATACCAACCCTAGGGACGCCCCTGTTGTTGGATGGGATTAGAACAGAGGAGTTACATAGTTACATAGTTAGTCTGGCTGAAAAAAGACAAAAGTCCATCCAGTTCAACCAATATAAAAAAAAAACAGTTATAATCCTATACCCACAGTTGATCTAGAGGAAGGCAAAAACAACCCCAGCAAAGCACGATCCAATTTGCTTCTGCAGGGGAAAAAATTCCTTCCTGTTCCCCCGAGAGGCAATTGGGTGTTCCCTGGATCAACTTTACCTATAAATGTTAGTATCCAGTTATATTCTGTGTATCTAAAAAACAATCCAGGCCTTTTTTTAAGCAATCCACTGAGCTGGCCAGAACCAGCTCTTGAGGGAGTCCATTCCACATTTTCACAGCTCTCACTGTGAAGAAACCTTTCCATGTTTGATTACATTTCTTTTCCTCCAGATGTAAAGAGTGCCCCCTTGTCCTCTGTGATGATCTCAGGGTGAATAGCTCTACACCGAGTTCACTATATGAACCACTGATGTATTTATACATGTTAATCATATCCCCCCCTTAATCTCCTCTTCTCAAGAGAGAATACATTCAGTTCCTCTAATCTTTCCTCATAGCTGATCTCCTCCATAAATATAGGAGTAAATATAGTCATTGTAGATCATGGAACTGCTATAGGGCACAAGGGGCTCAACACTAAGATGTCAACAGACCCCATGTCCCATGAACTACTGTAAAAGTTCCATGGCTAGTACGTATTTCTTCTTCATCTACCAACTGTTGATTGTGTCTGTACAGATGAGCTGTGGTGTCATATTTGATGGTATAGATATTGGATAGTGAACCTGCTAGCTCATTAAAATATTCAATTGATTTGATTTTCAGTTACAAATGCAAACATAATCGTGTTACATAGTTGGTAAGGTTGAATAAAGACACCAGTCCATCCAGTTCAACTTGTGGGTGTGTGTGCTCATGTCAAAAACTCACATCGTATATCCCTGTATACTGTGTTCACTAATCCATTTTTTTAAACTATCAATACTTCCCACTGACACCACCAATTGTGGAAGTGAGATCCACATTCTTACCACCCTGACACTGAAAACCCTCTAAGCAGTTTAAGGCTAAACCGCTTCTCCTCCAATGTCATTGTTTTATCAACTTACAGTAAAGTTTATTCTATACCTGATCACAGTTCCTAAAATGTTAAAAACATTTCCAGGAACAGTTTGTTACTTTGTAAGTGTGTCTAGGTTAGTTAACAAAGAAATGGACTTGTAACAATGCAGTCCCATAAGCACTAAACTGGAGTATATAACATTGAATTGTTTTTACTTGCAAAGAAAGACAGTTTACAAAGAAATTGCTTAACATTTAAAATCAAGGCCATTTCAATGGATGAATCTGCAATACTTGAAACTGTCATTTCAAATCTAGGAGAGCTAGGTACGTATGATGCCTACAATTGAGAAACTGTATGACTGCCATGAAGCAAGTGGCAGAAAATCAACATTATGTTCACATGTTGCAGCAAGTACCTATGAATCCTCATCAGAAACCGGTGTGACCTGTTGAGAAGCTGTCCTGTATCAGTGAAAACATCTATCTGCCAGGGCTTCAGGGTTGGGTTCAGTGCGAGCTGTACCAAGGAATAATAATAATACTGTGATATTCCATTTATTCAGTGGGAGATCACATATTTATAGAAGTGGCACACATTTGGGGGTACTTACCTCCTGAATTAGGTTTACCCTATTAGATACTAAAGTAAATACTGTATATCTATTTCCAAAATGCATAAAGTTATTGCTATCTTTTATTCTCCTGCCTAGAATAGCTTGTCACCATTAAAAACAATTTCTGCAATAACAGAGACACATTATAAACTTTTCTTTCAACTTAAAAAAGAAAGGCAGTAGTGAATTCACCCTCCTATCTAGACCAATACCTAATCCATCTGCACTGATATCAATGAATATAACAGTACAGGAATCAGGTTTCATCCTTTGGGAACCAATTGACCTTGGGAAGTGGTGCTATGAGCAAGGTGTTAGAGCCTGAAGGGGAAATAACTAGGTGTCTGGGGACAGACCGTGCAATATTTCCAAATTGTAAGAGGTATAGAAGAGACCGTAGAGATAAATACAGGGTAGCTTTCAAATATGACAATGCACTAAAAGTTTTCAGGAATCAGAATGTTAAAATGTCCTATAAAACATACACCTAGGCTTGAGCAGGCCTCAAAAAGTGGTATTAAACAAACAAACAAAAAAATAATATACTGCAGCTTACCAGTTCTCAGATGTGGTGGCTTCATCACTTTTTTTAGGCTATTTCTTTTATATTCACCTGTTGATCAAACCAGTAAAGCTGGCCACACTCAACCAGTTCACTAAATTTTGATCAGTGTGTCCACCCCTGCTTGATAGAAGTTGATCATGTGGTTGACTTCTGTCAAATGGACAAATTGTCTTTTGTTTCTTGATCAGTGGCTGCAGTCGCTGATCAGTGTATTCTGACAGCAGAGGGAGCCGCTGTCAGTATAGAATGCCCCAATGGGAGGGGGCAGGGGTTATTCCTACAAATGAGGTAGATGGGGGAATCTGATGTTTTTTTTGTTTAGCTCACTAGCTAATTAGCTAAGGGTTCATGTACACTGCAGCTGATACACTGACGTTCAGGATCTTTTCTGCATTTTTTCAGCAGCCCCTGAACTCTCCCTAATGTTTTCCTATGTGTCCATGTACACAAAGTCGTTTACAGTCGTTTACAGGCAGTTGAGTTTACAGTCGTTTTTTTGAATGCAGCAAAATTGTGTTCAGGAGTAATTTTACCAGCGTTTCAAACGCCAAACACTTCTAAACGCATGTAAACGCGGTTAACCGTGTTTATAAGCATTTGCGTTTAGAAGCGGTTTTTGACTGGTCCATATCCAGTGCACAATTCACTAAGTGGTATCTGAGTATGTGGTAGGATACCGCATAGCATTTTTAAAAAAAAAAAAACATTTGAATCCACTAAAAAAGGCTACTAAACTACCACATTAGTTATTTTATCAAGTCATGCGGAATTTTAGTAGTGAAAAGCAAACATCATGTTTCAGCTGTCAGCAGGGTTCCCACTGACATCTGAATGTAAAAGAAAGAATTGCTGGCAATTAAAAAAAAATTTAAAAAACGGCGTGGGGTCCCCCCTCCCATCCATACCAAGCCCTTTGGGTCTGGTATGGATTTTGAGGGGAAGCCCCATGCCAAAATTTAAAAAAATGGCATGGGGTTCCCCCCCAAAATCTATACCAGGCCTTGCAGGTCAGGAAAGTGGGGGGAGGGCGAGCAAATGCAAGCGCCCCCCGCCCGAACCATACCAGGCCACACGCTATCAACTTTGGGGTAGGGGGTGCTTTGGGATAGGGGGAGCTCTGGGCTGTGGTTGTGGGGGTCTGCGGGTGGGGGGCTTATCGGAATCTGAAAGCCCCCTTTAGCAAGGAGGCCCCTAGATCCCGCTCCCCCCTCACGTGAATGAGTATGGGGTACATGGTACCACTACCCATTCACAAAAAAAGCTGTAGTGTGAAAAAAGACAGGAGTCATTCTTTGACAAGTCCTTTGATAAAAGAATGTCCCTCAAAGTAGATCAATCACGATGTCCGCCACCGCCGCCGTTCTGAAAAAAAAAAAGGCTTTGCTACCGACCCTGGCACCCGGACGTCTCAGAAGCTGGTTTGACAGTTCTTAAATATATAAGGGGCGGGACCATCACATATGTGACCAAGCCCCCGTGTGACGTCAGTGACCAGCATGCCCCGGTCAATGATGGCACATGCGGGCGGGGTCACACGGGTGATGTCACAAGGTGTCCCGCCCTTTACATATTTAAGAACTGTCAAACCAGCTTTTGAGGAGACAGCCGGGGGTCAGCGTTGGTAGTGGAGCTTTTTTTTTTTTTTTTATCTTCTGGAGCGGTGGTGGTGGCGGAGATCGTGATTGACATTGAATCTACTTCAGGGGACATTCTTTTATTAAAGGACTTGTCAAAGAATGACACCTGTCTTTTTTCACACTACAGCTTTTTTTTTGTGAATGGGTAGTGGTACTGTTCACAAAAAAAGCAGTATTTTAGTAGCCTTTTTTAGTGAATTTACTGTTTTTCAGTGCATTCTGGGCATTTGGGGGGGTCTCCTGAGGTTATCTTTTAAAAATGCTTCTAAACACAAACGTGCATAAACGCGGCTAAACGCAGTATGCAAAAGTGGCTAAACTGACGTTTTTTAACCTACATTTTCTAGCCCTAAGAGTGCATGGCCAGCTTAAGGACCCTTTCAGAAGGACATTCTGATCAGGTCCACTTGTCAGTTTTTCTGGCGGACATGATCAGAAGGTCCAGTCCATCCCTACGGATAGGTGGTTGTAAATGGATTTAATGGAGTTAAAGTTTGTGACAAACATTTAACATTTAACACTGACAAGGGTGCTTACAATGGTCAGTGTTTATTCAACTGAGTAAAAATTTTATCCCAAAAGGAAAAAAAAATGTTGCTGCAACTGTTTAAAAATTGTTAGCTGGAGTTCATTTCAGTTGTTCGTCAAATTCATCTCATTCGTCTAATGCCTGTAATACTACCCTCTCCCCAGATTAACAATGTTGCTGTCCAGAGGTGTCTCCATTGCTCCTCCATTCAGTGAAACAGGCTTGTAGTATCCCACTTTTAAGAAAGACCCTCATGCTGCAGCCATGTGTGGATGATGTATGTGACGGAGCATAGGCAGGATAGAACACACAAAGAAGATGGTAAATACACAAAGCTTTATTAAACTATGGAAGGTACTCATTCAGGGGAGGAAAGTAGCGTCCAGGTACCAAAAAGGGGAAAGGAGGGGAGGAGCCCAAAATAATTGTAACCCGGCCCACGATAGGGCGCTTCGGGTAGTGATGACTTAAGCACTCAGGGGGGCAGTCCAGGTAGCTATAATCCGGGCACGCAATGGGGCAGTTCAGGTAAGGGTAATCCGAGCACACAAAAAGGACAGTTCAGGCAAGGGTAATCTGAGCATACAATAGGGGCAGACCAGGGCACTCCGCAACATGCGGCTTCTAGGGACACTCACTGTAAGCAGCTTGCGGACACTCAGCAGGAGGCTTCTAGGGACAATCACAGTAATCGGCTTGCAGACACTCAGCAGCAGGCGGCTTCTAGGGACACTCACGGTAGCAGGCTCACGGGGACTCAGCGGGATCTTGGCTGTGGGGTCTGACCTCAGCACAGTCCTCACACAGCTCTCTAGGGACAACAGCAGGCTCACGGGGACTCAGCGTGATCTTGGCTGTGGGGTCTGACCTCAGCACAGTCCTCACACAGCTCTCTAGGGACAACAGCAGGCTCACGGGGGCTCAGCGGGGTCTTGGCTGTGGGGTCTGACCTCAGCACAGCCCTCACACAGCTCTCTAGGGACAACAGCAGACTCACGGGGGCTCAGCAGGGTCTTGGCTGTGGGGTCTGACCTCAGCACAGCCCTCACACAGCTCTCTAGGGACAACAGCAGGCTCACGGGGACTCAGCGGGGTCTTGGCTGTGGGGTCTGACCTCAGCTCAGACCTCACACAGCTTTCCAGGGACAACAGCAGTCAGCAGACAGGGGTAGCTTCCCAGGGACACTCAGCGTCTAGGGAGGGTAATGGAGGGGCTCACGGACAGTCCAGGCAGGGAAAAGTAAGGGGGGGGGAGTCCATGGACAGTCCAGGCAGGGGAAAACAGGGGCAAGGACACTCACAGTTCTGGCAGGGGTTCTTCCTCGCCCACAGCAGACGACAGCAGGTAGCGACATTTCTCAGCACACAGCAGAGGATCCACACAGCGGGTATTTCTGACACACAGCAGCATGGGCAATGCTGGCCCCACAGTATTAGGCAGGGTAGCAGGAGGTACTCCTCCTGAGCCCCGAGTATTAGCAGCCTCAGCACACAGCAGAGGATCCGCGCAGCGGGTATTTCCAGCACACAGCAGCACGGGCAATCCTGGCCCCACAGTATTAGGCAGGGTAGCAGCGGGTACTCTTCTTTAGCCCCGAGTATTAAGCAGAATGTTCAGCAGGTAATAATCCTGACCAAGGGTATTAGGCTCAGCGGGGATGGCTGCGGGGGTCTGGCCTCAACTCAGACCTCACTTCTAGCACACAGCGGCAGTGGGTAACCCTGACCCAGGGTAATAGAGTGTTCAGCGGGGATGACTGCGGGGGTCTGGCCTCAACTCAGGCCCCGCACAGCATCCTGTCCCGAGTGGGGGACGGACAGGCAGCTCTGGTCCTGCTCCGGTCTTTTTTAAGCCTGAACAGGACGCTTCCCGGTTGCCCTGGCAATGGCAGGCCCTTTCTTGGACAGAGAACGCGGCCTTTGTCTCCGGTGGGCCTAGAGCGCGGGAAGCCTCGTGACCGCATTGCGCCCGCTGAGGGGAAACCTTGGCAGCTTGCTCCAGGGATTCTTGGTGGGGGGGGCCCCAAGAGGTGCTAACCGCACCACAGGGGGTTTTTCCTCCCATCCTGCATAGCCCTTTGATGTAGGCTGGCAGGGCGTGAGGAATCTGCAAGGGGGGAGGGAGGGGTGATGAGATACCGCAGAGGGACAGCAGGCAAAGGGTGATGGGGGAGGCACGGGCACTCCATGACAATGTATATGTGTCATTATGGTTTCTAACCTACACATGGTGAAGGGCTCCAGTTTATGCATAATAAGGGGGAAACAAACTTGAATCTTAAAAAGTTCTGCTCTGGGTCCTGAAACCCGGAAGGTTTATTGAGCTTTAGGTGTGATAAAGCCTTATGCAGGCCGCACATGGGTCAGATTCTGAACAAATTCCTTATGTTGCTACAGAAAAGAATTTTCGTGGCCAAAAATTTTCTTTTCTTTCCAGGTCACAGCTCACAGCTCATTTCTTTTTCAATTACATTTCTCACATGATTCGCCCATCATTGATTAGAAATTTGTTTTTTGTTTTTTTTTAAATTTTCAACATTTCGAGTGACCAAATTCGATGGTCACTCGAAAATCGGCCAATGCTGTTCCCCACTAATGGTGCTAAATTCGACGAAAGTTCTTAGAAAAGATTTTTGAAAGAAAATTCTTTCAGAATTCAACCCATGTAAGGCTGGCTTACATTGCAGCTAGATCTCATTACTAATCTCAGCTGTCCATAGTCTTTTTATATGTGAGCTGGCTCTCTTTCTTTTCCTTTCTCTGCTGCAGTTGCCCTCTGCTGGGTGAATAGGATGACTACTGACAGAACACCGTAAAGATGCTTCCTGTTTGTTTTGTGGAACCCTTAGAGGCTGGCCATAAACGTATAGCATATCGGCCATTTACAGTGCCAATCTGTCTCTCGACAACGACTTGTCCACTAAACACATAGAATAAAATTAGTTTAAAGATTCTTCTTCCGATTCACTAAAGGAGATGGGCAATACTAGACAGGGGATTTTTCATTTCCATTAACACATAAACGTATACACTTTGCTCGTGAAATAAAAATTTATGTTGTGGTGTTTCTGGAATCCCTTTATTTATCTTAAAACTATGTACTATCTTGTCGGTCCCTATAATTAATTAGTATATATATCTAAGCTCTGACAATATTGATGGATGTAATATACTGCAATATTAGCTATAATAACAAACACAATGCTCAAATACTGTAAATAAGGTCTTATTTATTTACAAAGGAAGTAAAACATTAACAGAGAAATCTAAATCAATATTACAGAGTATATAGAAATAAAGCCAAAGATGATATGTTATGTAAGTTCATCCTTAAAGCTGAGTATCCTTTAACTGGGTCCCAGGTAGAAAGAGGGAACAAAGAGAGAAGGAAGCATGGCCAGAACTGTGTTTAAAAGCCTTCTCGGGCACCACCCACACATGTAGTCCTCCGTACAATGAGCGAACATCCATAACTCATAAGGGGCTGTCCGCCCTACTCATTAGGAAGTATAGTATTACCCCAGCCATCCTCCCGAAAGTATGTCGTCTCCACCACGGGGCACTGCTATATTGCCAACAGTGCTATGACCCAGGTCAACATTCCAGTCCACATCCAGTTCTTTTCCCTATCACCAGGGAGTCTGAGCTGAGGCTCTCTTATCTCCATGCCCCACCACTACGGGGTCTATGTGAACTCCAAGGACAAAGATTTTGGTATGCAGCCTTTTCTTACACATGCCCTGTTGTGAATGCTTGCTTTATTGGCCCTCCAAGATGACATTCAACAGGCCAAATGGTCCTTTGATAACCAGGCAGTAAGAATCCATAAATGTCTGATGTAAAAATATGTTGCCTTCCAACAGGCTGAAACGATGAAAGTTTTTGCTTCGGATCCATGGACATTAGCCGGCCTACTTTCAAAATCAGCTGTAAAGTTGAGTCCACTAAGGGCACGAATGTCTTTTCAAAAACTAAAATTTTCGGCTGATATTCTATATGTGTATGAGGAGCATTAATCAGCAAATGACATGACATGAGTTTAGTTACAGTAGTTGCTCAGTCAAGCAGATGTTTTGTTTTATATGCTATGGGAAGGAATTTTTTTTAAACAGCTGAATGTAATGTACGATGCATGTGCAAGATGAGCTGACATCAATCACTCCATCTCATTCATGCACAGTATGACAATCTAGTAGTTGCCTTCCCAAGGGTCATAATTGAGGCCAGGGCTATTTCATCGGTGCTCTCAGGGAAACCAGGAAGTGGACACGAGAAAGGTAAGTAAATAAAAAACCTACCCCCCCAAAAAAACAGTTAACAGGGGACAGTGTAGTCTCTGGCCAGTCTGGTCTGTTAGTTTGGAGAAGGGAGAATGGAGGAGGAGGGAGTGCCTTGCTATCTGAGGATACAAGGTAGTGTGTTGCTATTGACGTACACAGTGTAGGGGGATTCAACTGTCTCATACAGTCTCTGTATGCCAGAATGACTCCACAGAATGCTGCAAGAGACATCTTGAAACAAAAAACCTGGGGCAGCAGTCATCTCGCCAGCTTAACCTCTTGCCGACCACAGATAGCCGAATGACGGCTTCACTGCGGCTGGCCAGTTCTGGGAGGGCGTCACCATGCAGTATGAGCACTGTGGATATGGTATGCTCATCCTTAACATGCCTGGGACTAGTTATGCTTCTTTATAGACTTTGCAGCACCTCTTCCTGGCCTGGATGTCTCAATGCCCCCCCTTCCTTTCCTGGCTTACCTACCACTATCATTTCTTTATGCCACCCGGTGTTGGAGGTCTTCTTATCTTTTCCCTTATTTCTTTTTTGTTTTCTATCTGCTTTTACGGTTGAATTCAACAATATTTATGGTTCACAAACTTACATTTCTGGTGTATCTTCCTCTTGTCAGTTTCTTACTAGAATTTCCAAGTATGTTCCTTTCATTTATGTATAGCTTATCACCATCCACGGGAATAATTCCTGCAATTAGTAGCTTTCTGTTCATATTTACATGACGTTTCTTGCTATGCTGTAGCTTGTACTTTGAAAATATTCCAATAAAAACTTATTGATAATGAAAAATGATTGCTGTGACGGAACGCGTGACCAACTCATGACCGAAGTACCAGCCAATTTTGCACCGTATCCTATCAGACCCTATCAGAATTATGATTACCATTATCGCCCTAACGAGCGAAGTCCACCCCCAACCTATAATAGGTTTGAGCCTCTCAGATATGAACATCCTGATAGAGATTTTTTTTGGAGGGGCAGGGCAGAAGTCAGTCCAGGCTGAAGAAGCATAGACAGAGGAAGGGATGCAGAGGAGGCCGCCAGGCTCAAAAGAAAAAGAGAGTCATAGGAGAAGGAGTCTTCAATTTGAGTAAGACCAAGTTAACTACTGAAGAATTACTAGTTCTAGACAAGGGACTCAAATATGCCCCCCCACATAAAGCCAATGGCTTTAATATATATGTTGACACCCTTAAGTATGCTAGAAAATTGACTATTAAAAAGTTTTTTTCAGGGTTACCAGGACCTAAGCATTCAGTGTCCAGTGTTCCTATTAATGATATTGTACACACTGGACTTAAGAATAAGTCATTATTCAACCCTCAAGTGAATAATAACAATCAGATTGAGGTTTTTAAAAAAATGATTGACATGGATATTAAGAAATTGAGTTTTTCAAAAGGAATACAGAATAAAGCTCAGGCTATAGGCATTAGTAGATTGAAGAAAAGAAATGACATCATCATCAGGCCACCAGACAAAGGTGGGGGAATAGTGATCTTAACCAAAGATTATTATGAAAAACAAATGGAAGCACATCTTAATGATAAAACTACATATTTAACCCTACCCAAAGATCCCACTAGCCTATATAAAAAAGATCTCATTAGATTAATTGAGAAAGGAAAGGCTAAACAATTATTAAATAAGAAAGAGGCACAGTTTTTAAACCCAGAAGTGTGCAGAATACCCGTTATATATATGGTACCGAAGATTCACAAGGACCCAGATAATCCACCTGGAAGGCCCATAGTCAATGGGATAGATTCTGTTATGGCCAGAATGGGACAGTATGTGGATACTTTTCTACAACCTTTAGTTATTAAAACTAAGGCTTATTTGAGAGATACCAAGCATCTCATCCAGTGTCTAGGGAATGTTAAAGGGGGCAACCAATTGGTGTTTGCAAGTGCTGATGTATCAGCCTTATATATGATAATCAACCATGAAGATGCAATTAATTCAGTAAATTGGAGCTTGAGAGAGCTCAGTCAATTCAAATGGTCTCAGAGGAGATATATTATGGAGTGCCTGGAGTATTGCCTATCTCACAACTACTTCTGGTATAAAGGTGGATTCTACAAACAAATAAGGGGTGTAGCCATGGGGGCGAGATTTGCTCCCAGTGTGGCCAACTTGTTTATGGCCCACTGGGAGGAGGAGGCAGTTTATCACCAACCCCCGCATCAGTTAGTCCTGTACAAGAGATACATCGATGATGTGTTTATTGTCTGGGATGGTGCAGAACAAGACTTATTGGTGTTCCTCCATCAGCTGAATACTAACAGGAAGAACATCATTTTTTCATGGGAGGTCAACCGGACATGTATTAATTTTTTGGATCTATGCATTTACACCCATGAGGGGAATGTTTGCACAAGGACTTTCTTTAAGAAAGTCGATCGCAATGGGTACATCCCATTGGATAGTTGCCATTACCCCCCATGGCTTTTGAATATTCCTAAAGGACAGCTGATTAGACTGAGGAGGAATTGCACAGATAAAGAGGAATTTTTTAAGCAGGCTACAATTATGGAAAAGAGATTTGTAGATAAAGGATATTGTCAAGAGAACATCAAGAGTAAAATCAGAGAAGTAGGAGATATGGATAGAAGTTGCCTTCTGTTAGACAAGAATAATAAGAACAAGACAGAATTTGACAACCAATTGGCTATCATTCTAGACTTTACAGTCAATTACTGTATAAGGAAATTGAAAAAGTTTTCACTAACCATTGGCCGATTTTGCTCACGGACCCTTTACTGTGCAAATTATTACCCACTACTCCCAAATTTATATATAGGAAAGCCCCTACATTGAGATCCGCATTAGTACATAATGTTATAGATCCACCTAATAAAAATAGAACGACATTTTTGGATCGAAAGGGCTTTTTTCCTTGTAAAATGTGCTACGCCTGCAGAGCCATCAGAGGCCCCAATCCCAGACGCCATTCATTCACCTCTACAAGTAATCATAGAGAATTTCAAATTAAGGACTTTATATCCTGTAAGACGGAGGGGGTAGTATATGCGTTGCAATGTGGCTGCGGTCTCCAATATGTTGGCCGGACGAAAAGGCCATTGTGGGTCAGAATGAGAGAACACGTTCAGAATATCCGCAAGGGTTTTCCCAAGCACAGTGTTTCCAGACATTTCTTACAATATCATAATAAAGATCCCTCAAGTCTAGTTTTTTGGGGAATTGAGAAGTACCATAGGCACTGGAGGGGTAGTCATAAAATCAGAGCATTAAGTCAGACAGAGTCAAAATGGATTTTTATTTTAGATACACATACACCCAAAGGGTTAAATATCGATTTTGACTTAAATTGTTTTATTAGTGATCATTAATTATCTGTGTCATAATTTGAGTATTATATAGGTTCCTGGTTATTTTATTTGTATGTATTTTGGCATCTTATGTGTCTATACGATGGGTGATCAGCATATGTCGAGAAGTGGTTCCTTTATTTTTTACCTTTTTAATATATTTTAATATATTTTTTGTTTTCTAATAGTGCAGCGGCGTTTTTTTTGCGATTTATTCCTTTATTATATTTTTTACATATGATTTTTGTATATATATATTTTAATATATATCCCCTCAATAAAGTGTATTACAAGAGGCTAGGTTTATATATATATTTTTATGTTTTTTCTTTATCATTTTTCCCATTTTTTATATTTGCTTGATATTCTCGTTTTTGTATATGATCTGGACTTAGTATGTCATTAGCACTTACCATTCTATGTGCTATTGTTGTTGGCATGATTCCAGTGCTATAGTAGTAGCCTGGGGTATATATATATACATTCTCGGGCTATCTTTAGGTATGCGATCGACGGGCTTCAATAATATGGCCGCCGTTACTCCACCCAGAGGGTCACGATTGGAGGATAGGCTGGCCTACTTAAGGGAGTGCAATAGACCAATCGCGTTAGTCCTGAGGAAGTCACGAGGTCACGTGCCGCAACGCGTCGACGGCATAACGTGGTGACGCACTTCCGGCGCGGCGCCATCTTGGAACACCCTTCAGCCACACGCTTACACCCATGGTATGGGTATCAGCTTGTATTTCATCTGGCGAATGTGAGTGTACACAAGTATTTCATTTTATCTTATTAAAACGATTTTACACTATGGAGGATGTCTTCTGCTTCCTTTGTCCTATTGGGGTTTGAGCTGGGATTCACCCTGCCCAGCTGACCTCTGAGGATATCATAGGAGAGGTGGAAGCAGTATACTGGGGACACAACATTGAAGCCATCCGCTCAAGAGGAAGCTTATTCTGATACAGTGGGGATATATAAAGCTCTGTGGCCCTGCAGGGTCGCAGGGAGGAGGTGAGAGGCCATTCCAGCCGTTTTTGGATTGCACTTGGTGGTGTGCGGGTCTACACATAGTCCATGGATTCTGTATGAGTGGAGGAATTGATACAGGATCACTGGACTTTTATTTTATTTATGTGCACTGTGTGCAGGGGGTGCACAATTGTTTCATTTCATTTTTTATATTTTTCAGTTTTATCACGCACTAATTTGTTCTTTCCATATATATATATGATCCCATTATGATGTCAGATTGTTCATGGGCCTGATATGATTGTTTTTGGTTTAGCGCTACATCATTTCTAGTTATATAATTTTGCACCGTGCTGTCACTTGCGTAACAATGCCACTCTCAGCTGCGCCCTGCAGAAAGATTTTCCAGCTTGCTGGATCACAATCTATGTGCCAGCAGCCTGAGAGCGATTGTTACTGGGTTAGGTTAATTATGCAATTAACCCTTCACACTGCCACCACCACCTTTTTACAGAGAAGGAGGAAATTCACAAATCCTAGCAATAACACTAAGATATTAGCATACGCGTCTGTAATACACACTGTCACCACAGACAGATGTATTCAGAGGATTATTACATGCAGTAGCACTCTTCAGAGACAGGGATTCTTTAGTTTGCATTAAAAGCTTTAGAGACCGTTTCAACACTTTTCAAAATAGGGTTTATTACTAAAAAGGTCAAAATGGTGCAATTAAAATATTTACAGAAAAAGATGTTACAAAGACATAAAGAGAACAATAAAGCAACAGAGAAATAAAGAAAGGAGTTAAGAAGGCAGAATACTTGCAAAGTCCTGGTTTAAGCAGAGTCCAAGTGTCCGAACAAAAAGATTGCTTTGGCTCTGATGTCCGTTAGACGTTTCTTGATTGATATTAAATGGTAGCTCCCTTCTCCAGACCTGTCAGTCTTTTTCTATGATATTAAAGGGGTGTTGCCTGAGAACAAATGACCAATCATCCAGTCTGGGGATGGGTGCTAGGTGGCCACCAAGTTAATGACCAAGTCCCAACTGCAGTTTCATACTAATATTAATAACTTCCTGTATGTGCAGGTGTTATTCTAGCAACTGGCAGATTAATATTCAAAATTATATTTCAAACCCAGGGATACCAAACACAGCGTACCCTTGTCACCCAGGAGGGAAGAGAGTGCTTTCTTCTCTCTCCTATGTGCTAACATACTCATGTATGACCTCCTTTGACTTAACACAAAATCACCTTTCCAAATATATACCTAATATTAATGTGCACAGTTCCTGTTGAATTTTATGAATTGTATTTGAAATTGTGGCATGTGGAATGGACATTTTATGGCGCACTCTGCATCCTAGAGCCCTAATGGCCTAACAGGTCATGCCTGAGTTAGTGTCTCTGCCATACAGACATCCTGCCAAGCCTAATTAGCGGTTTACAGCTCTTGGAGCTTCATCAATCTGTGTTTTATTTCAGATACTTACAGCTACAAATTCCATTTCAAGAGGAGGGAGGAGGGAGGAAAGGAGAGACTATTGTAAATGGGAACATGGCTGAGACCTTAGCAAGATGGCTGTCGCGTACAGCGTCCATGTCTCTCTTGCGCACAATCATCACAATTGTCAAAGTAGAAACCTTGAGAATTTACTGTATATCAGCCTTGGCTAAAAAGTACATATTTCTTACCATTCTAATTTTGTGGACTGACCCCACAAAAGTCATATAGAGAATATGATGGTCTAGTCAAAGTTTCTTGAAGATTATAATGGTAGATTGTTTTTTTTTTTCTTTTCAGGAAGATTGTATATCTGATAGAGATTTTTGCTTTTTTTACTGAGAGTGGGCTCTATTAGATTTGCTGCAGTTTGGAGGTCTCATTGGTGTACAGGCACCTTACATCCTAGTTGGCATAGAAATGGCTATTTTAAAAATATTGTCCTGTTAGAGCTATTTTCCATTTTAGCAGCAATTTAAATTTGGGGTGATAGTTTTAGAAATAGAAGGATCCCTTTTAGTACAGATAATAAAGGTGTTTTATACTCTATAAACTGTTAGTCATTCAAATCCACTCCAGTTATAGCTCTTATCTCAAGATTTTATTAGTGTTAGCTTTAACCTTTGAATCAAGGCATGGCATAATCCTGGTAGGAGCAATAAATTTGCTGACTCTCTTTTTGTTTGTAGATGAACAGATTCAGATTGCTTCGTCCAGATGTGAATGAGAAAGGAATGCTTTGTTTTCAGCATATTTGGGATATTATTATTATACAGTGTTTATATAGCGCCAAAGGGTTTGCTCAGCGCTGTACATTAGAGTGGGGGGACAGTACATGAGACAATACAGTAACAATGCAATACACGAGGAGTTTGAGGGCCCTGCTCTTTTGAGCTTACAATCTAGGAGGGAGGGGGTAGAGGTACAGGAGGAAGTGGCTGTGGGGGATGGAGTGGTAGGAGGAGTGGAGGAGAACGGCTGTTAGGTGAGGGTGGGGTAGGCTTCCCTGAAGAGATGGGTTTTCAGGGTGCGCCTGAAGGTGAGGAGGGTAGGTGATAGTCTGATGGATTGGGGTAGGGAGTTCCAAAGGATGGGGGAAGTCCTGAAGAAGTCCTGCAGTCTGGCGTGGGAGGTGGAGACCAGGGAGCTAGAGAGTAGGAGGTCTTGTGAGGAGCGAAGGGCACAGGTAGGGTGATATTTGGGTATCAGGTCAGTGAGGTAGTTTGGGGCAGCGTTATGAATGGCTTTGTATGTCAGAGTTAGTAATTTGAATTTAATGCGTTGGGCAATCGGGAGCCAGTGAAGGGATTGGCAGAGGGGGGTGGCAGAAGTGGAGCGGTTGGTGAGGTGGATGAGTCTAGCCGCTGAGTTCAGGATAGTCTGGAGCGGGGATAGCATGTGTTTGGGTAGGCCAGTGAGAAGGGAGTTGTAGTAGTCCAGGTGTGAGATAATAAGGGAGTGAACTAGTTGCTTAGTGGTGTCTGGGGTGAGGAACATACGTATCTTGGAGATGTTGGGAAGGTGGAGCCTGCATGAATTTGATAGTGATTGGACATGAGGTTGGAAGGAAAGGTTTGAGTCCAGGGTGACACCCAGGACTTTGGCGTGTGGGATAGATGGTGGCGTTGCTAGTCGTGATGCCAAGGATGGGGGGGGAGCCTGGGCTGGGGGGAAAACTAGGAGCTCGGTTTTGGAAAGGTTTAGCTTGAGAAAATGGAACGACATCCAGTCTGATATGTCGTTTAGGAGGTGGGCGATGCGGGCGGAGAGTGAGGGGGTGAGGTGAGGGGTGGAGAGGTAAATTTGTGTGTCATCGGCATAGAGGTGATAGTTGAAGCCGTGGTAGTGTATCAGTTTGCCAAGGGAGGAGGTGTAGATGGAGAAGAGAAGGGGTCCGAGGACAGAGCCTTGGGAGACTTCAACAGAGAGGGGGAGAGAGCGTTGGGATAGGTAAGAGGAGAACCAGGAGAGAGCAGAGTCCCTAATGCCAAGGGAGTGTAGTTTAGTAAGGAGGAGGGGGTGGTCGAACTGTGTCAAAGGCCGCGGAGAGGTTGAGGAATAGGAGGACAGAGTAGTGGCCATTAGCTTTGGCGGTTAGCAGGTCGTTAGTGATTTTAAGTAGGGCAGTTTCGGTGGAGTGTAGGGGACGGGAGCCAGACGGTAGTGGATCAAGGAAGTTGTTGTCAGTGAGGTGGGCGCTTAGGCGATTGTAGACTAAGCGTTCAAGGAGCTTGGAAGTGAATGGCAGCAGGGAGATGGGTCTAAGGTTGTTCAGGTCAGTGGGGTCCAGGGAGGGTTTTTTGAGTATGGGGGTGATGTGTGCGTGCTTTAGAGGGGAGGGGAATGCGCCAGTAGAGAGGGAGAGATTGAAGATGTGGGTGAGGGAGCGAATGATGGCGGAGGGGGTGACCGGAGGAGCTGTGAGGGGATAGGGTCCAGGGGGCAAGTGGTGAGGTGGGCTTCAGTGAAGACCTTAGGGACCTCCTCAGTGGTAGCAGGGCTGAAGGAGCGGAGTGTTGGGGAGGTTATAGTGTGCGGGACGTTAGGTGTGGTGGGGGGCAGTGGGGTTGCGAGGTCAGAGGAGGGGAGATTTGAGGGGGTGATGGAGGGAGGGAGGCTTGGTGGAGAGGTAGATTGTGAATTGACAATGTCCTTACGGATTGCATCAATCTTGTTTTGGAAATGATTGGCAATCTCGTGGGCGGTGAGTGAGGTACTGAGTGGAGGTGGAGGTGGGGGAGAGTAGGGAGTTGAAAGTGGAGAAGAGCCGGCGAGGACAGGAGGAGAGGGTGTTGATGAGGGTTACAAAGTAGGCTTGCTTGGCAGCGTGGAGGGAGGAGGTGTAGGTGAGGAAGGCGGATTTGTAGAGGGTGAACGCTTGAGGGGATCTGGTTTTGCGCCATAATCGCTCCAGCGCGCGACTGCGTCGTTTGAGACATTTTGTATGGTCATTCTGCCAGGGTTGAAGCGGTCGGGGTCTGATGTTATGTGTGGTTAGGGGTGCCAGGGAGTCTAGGGCAGCTGACAGTGAGTCGTTGTATGCAGTAGTGGCCAGGTCAGGGCATGACAGTGGAAGAAAACTGTCGTACAGACAGTCAGCTGCCGAATGGAGAGGGGCCGGGTTCAGGTTGCGGAGATTATGGCTGTTGATGGTTTGACTCTTTGGGGGGGGGGTTAGAGGAGGGGGAGATGGAGAACGTGAGGAGGTGGTGGTCAGAGAGAGGGAAGGGGGTCTTAGTGAAGTTGCGGAGGGTACAGAGGTGAGAGAAAACAAGGTCCAGGGTGTTCCCATTGGTGTGGGTGGAGGACTGTGTGCACTGTGTGAGCGCGAAAGAGGAGGTTAGGAGGAGGAGTTGGGAAGCAGCCGGGTTGTTGACGTTGATGGGGATATTGAAATCCCCGAGGATGATGGTCGGTAGCTCAGAGGAGAGGAAGAAGGGAAGCCAGGCGACAAAGTTGTCCAAGAAGAGGGATACGGGTCCAGGAGGCCTATAGATTACTGCAATCCTCAGAGGGGTGGGAGAGAAGAGCCGGATGCATTGGGCCTCGAATATGATCTATGTACTATTTCTGAAAGTATTAAAAGATCTATCGTTCCTTCCACTCTGGCTACTTACTTAGCAGCTTGATTTCTATGGCTGTCATTTTTTATTAAATAAACGCAGAACATTCAGCTTTTTCTGAGCACTTTGTTTTATCTTTTTTTTAATTTTACTTTTTAATGCCTTTTTAGGTGCAAGGGTCAATTCCTGGACTCACATTAACAAAACTCTGGCAGGTATAGCGCTGTGCAAACTGTTGGTACGATATAAATCCTATAACGATATTGTATTTTTTCTTGAAATTACAAAATATACCTTCTTGCAACATTTTCTTTTCAGTGAATCAAGCTTTGGATACAAGAAAGATAAAGTACTTTTATAACAGATGATGGGAACCCCACTACACCTGTTCTTTCTCAGCTTTGCTCAGTGTTACAAGTGTTGTATGCTTTTCTATTTTGGGCTCCATGCACACTGGGCTTAAAAAACACCAGTTCCCTTGGCAGAAAATAAATGCTCATATAGAGCATTTTTATACAATGTTTAGGCGTCTTTTGCATTTTTTTTCTGCCAGAGAACTCCATTCAAAAATGCATACTGAAGGCTTTTTTCCAGTCTCTAAACACTGAGCTTAAAATATGCCTCTAATCATCCTAATGTGCATGGACAAATTGATCTGAAACTACAGGCAAACCACAAAACCCCTCTAGAAGCTGATTTTTTTTTAAGCTAGTGTGCATGGTGCCTTGAAGCTACAGTATATTGCTCAGGGCAGTTTTTCCACCAAGTCTTTTTTGAAGCATTGAGGATTTGAAAGATGGCTTCTTTTAATAAAGAATGTAAGTCGGGTGTTTTTGCAAATATTGTTTTGAGGATAATAAGCTTACAATTTGTATCAAAAGATCAAAAAGTGATTATATAGGAAAAGGAATTTGACTTTATTTGAACCTTTTTCCTGGTTCTCCTATCTCTATCTCCTATCCTATCTCTGATAAGGTAATTTTTATTCAAGATAGGCCTCCTCTAACAAAATTTCAGTTTAACACTTTATCCAAAAGATTCTTGAAAGCCCTGAATCTAGATCACGGTAAACTGTCATCTCATTCATTTTGCATAGGTGCTGTGACAGGAGCAGGCAGATTTGCTTTAGGAATAGTAATATCTAAATTTAGAATATCTAAGTAATAATAAAAAGATTGGGAGATGGATTGTTACAAGCTATACATTTGTGCTACCCTATAATTTTGATTAATTGCTGGTCAGTTTCTATTTGTATAGAAAAAGTATTCTGTAAACCTTTAATTGTCCCTCAGTGTCATTACATCCAATGCAGGGCTATAGACCCTGCACTGGTCTTTATGTATTGTATGTCCTTGTGCATGAGCCCTAAAGAGTAGTCCATTTTTATGTCCATGTTCCATGTTCCACGCAAATTTTGGGAATAGCAGAGGACGGATCGGCACCGATTGTCAGGGTACTGATGATCAGTGCCCAGCAGTGCTGCCCACCTGTGCCCAGTAGTGCTGCCCACAAGTGCCCAGCAGTTCCACCCATCTGTGCCCAGCAGTGCCACCCACCAGTGGCCATCTGTGCTGCCCAGCAGTGCCACTCATCAGTGCCCATCAGTGTTGCAAGTCAGTTCTCAGCAGTGCCGTTAGTGTCACCCATCAGTGCCCATCTGTGCTGCCCATCAGTGCCACCTATCAGTACCCAGCAGTGCCACCTATCAGTGCCCATCATTGTTGCATATCAGTGCTGCCTCATCAGTGCCACCTACAGTTGCAAGAAAAAATATATGAACCCCTTGGGATTACGTGGAGTTTTGCATGAATTGGGCATAAAATGTGCTTTGAACGTCATCTAAGTCACAACAATAGAAGAACACAGTCTGCTGAACATAATACTACACAAACATTAGATGTTGCCATGGTTTAATTGCACATAACATGTAAACATTCACAGTGCAGGGAGGAAAAAGTATGGGAGGCCCTAGCTTAATGGCTTCTCCCAGAGCTAATTGGAGCCAGGAGTGAGCCAACCTTGACTCCAATCAGTGTGATGATATTGGATGTGTTGCTGACAGCTGTCCTGCCCTTAAAAAACACACACCTGTTTTGGGTTTACTGGTTTCAAGAAGCACTGTCTGATGTGAACCATGCCTAGTAGAAAAGAGCTCTCAGAAAACCTACGATCAAGAATTGTTGACTTGCATGAAGCTGGAAAGGGTTACAAAAGTATCTCCAAAAGCCTTGATGTCTACAAATGGAGAAAGTTTAGCACTGTTACTACTCTCCCTAGGCGCGGTCGTCCTGTAAAAATGACTGCAAGAGCACAGCGCAGAATGCTGCATGAGGTAAAGAAGAATCCCAGAGTGTCAGCTAAAGACCTACAGAAATCTCTGGCACATGCTAACATTTTTGTTGACACATCTACAATAAGGAAAACATTAAACAAGAATGGAGTACTTGGGAGGACACCACGGAGGAAGCCATTGCTGTCCAAAAAGAATATTGCAGCACGTTTGAAGTTTGCAAAAGAGCACCTGGATGTTCCACAGCACTACTGGCAAAATATACTGTGGACAGATGAAACCAAGATTGAGTTGTTTGGGAAGAACACACAACACTATGTGTGGAGAAAAAAAGGCACAGCACACCAACATCAAAACCTCATCCCCACTGTAAAACATGGCGGAGGGAGCATCATGATTTGGGGCTGCTTTGCTGCCTCAGGGCCTGGACGGATTGTTGTCATTGATGGGAAAATTAATTCCAGAGTTCATCAAGACATTTTGCAGGAAAACGTACGACCATCTGTCCGCCAACTGAAGCTCTGCAGAGGATGGGTGATGCAACAGGACAATGACCCAAAGCATACAAGTAATTCAACAAAACAATGGCTGCAACAGCACAGAATATGCCTTCTGGAGTGGCCCAGTCAGAGTCCTGACCTCAACCCGATTGAAATGCTGTGGCATGACCTTAAGAGAGCGATTCACACCAGACATCCCAAGAATATTGCTACACTGAAACAGTTTTGTGAAGAGGAGTGGTCCAAAATGACTCCAGATTGTTGTGCAGGTCTGATCTGCAACTACAGGAAACGTTTGGTTGAGGTTATTGCTGCCAAAGGAGGGTCAACCAGTTATTAAGTCCAAAGGTTCACATACTTTTTCCTCCCTGCACTGTGAATGTTTACATGTTATGTGCAATTAAACCATGGCAACATCTAATGTTTGTGTAGTATTATGTTCAGCAGACTGTGTTCTTCTATTGTTGTGACTTAGATGACGTTCAGAGCACATTTTATGCCCAATTCATGCAAAACTCCACGTAATCCCAAGGGGTTCACATACTTTTTCTTGCAACTGTATCAGTGTCCACCAGTGCTGCCTATCTGTGCCACCTCATCAGTGTTGCCTATCAGTGCCCATCAGTGCTGCCTATCAGTGTCCACCAGTGCTGCCTATCAGTGCAGCCTATTCAACGCACGTCAGTGAAGGAGAAAAATTACCTGTTTGCAAAATTGTATGATAGAAACAAAGAAAAACTTTTTTTCAAACTTTTGGCTCTTTTTTTGCTTATAGCGCAAAAAATAAAATACCAAGCGGTGAGTACATACCACCAAAAGAAAGCTCTATTTGTGTGAAAAAAAATTATAAAAATTTCATATGGGTACAATGTTGCATGACCATCCAATTGTCATTCAAAGTGTGACAGTGCTGAAAGCTGAAAATTGGCCCGGGCAGGAAGGGGGTATAAGTACCTGATAGGCAAGTGGTTAAGGGAGACGCTGGGGGGAACAGTAGGACCCAAGAAGAGGGGGTTTGGGTACCCTCTGTGCAAAACCATTGCACAGAGCAGGTAAGTATAACATGTTTGTTATTTAAAATATGACTTTACGATCACTTTAATTTGGATAATATAGATTCACACATAAGCCACCATTCACACTTTTCTGCTCATTTCCCTATACCCGACTATGTTCAATATGCATAATTCCATTCTTTCTAATTGTCCCTGTTCACACTTGCACACTCAGTTACCCTAATGCTTTAAAAAGTACAAGCTTTTTTGAGTATTCAGGTGTATTTGGCACCATAGACTTTATTATGAGTGCCTGTAAATGCATGATACACTCATCTCCTCCTAAAGAACTGCTCTCCTCCTCTATAAAATCCTATACCCTGCGACATGTGACAATTGGTGTATACATACAGGGCTGCCCATTCACTTCAATGGGCTAACATTTGACAAAAGCAGCAAAGTAGCTCCAGCACCATTTTGAGCTCTGTGTGTTTTTTTAACTGTGAATTTTGTCACACAGTCTTGCATGCAAAAAAACCATGCATCTACTTGTCATGTTTGGGATGCTATTAACAATGAAAGTGTCTTGAACAGCAACATGGTTTTTGCACATTTTGTAAATGTGCAAAAAATTGTGCAATTTTGCAAGTGTTCACAAAATTCTATAGTGCAAATGCAGCCTAACTGCTCTCCTTCCCTTGCCTACCCTAGAAACAAAAGCCTGAAGCTTCATACACATGCAAAAATGCATGTAAAATGCCTGAAAATAATAAATGAAATAAAATAAACTCCATGGTGACTGCCAGCAGATGGTGCCGTGCATATGCAGCATAGATGGTGAAGCCTGGCAGAGTCTCCAAGATGTCCAGGATCAGCACATGTGGCATCTGACTTCATCAAAATGTGACGCGTTTCTGAGCATGTGCAGGACAAAATGAGTCCAGGTGTGCTCTTTCATCTTTAATAGTGCAACCAGCTTGAGGAAGACACGTGACCAGTGACGTAACGCATGGGTGGAGCCTAGCGACGTCACTTCTGATATTGTGCAAACCAGGAAGTGTGGTGAGAGGAACCATTATTGTCATTGGAATCACATGCCTTCACTGTTTTGCACGTGAGTGGATTTTAATAGCTTAACTCCTTCACGCCTAAGGGTAAAACAAATCTAAAGGCCTAAGCACAATTCTGCACCGTTGACATGTGTTAGTAAAACCGTACATATCATCACAACTACTTTGCACATCCAGGTGGATTATACCTTGATTTTTTCAGGACAAATTGGGCTTTCATTTGGTGGTAAATGGTAATGGATATCTCCTGATTTTTTTTTTATTATCAAAGGAAAACTGGTCCAAAATAGTAAAAAAAATCCTTTTTTTTTGTTTAGCTATGTGTTTCTTGTTATGACCATAACCTACCACCAAAGAGCAACCCAAAATAAATTCTCCAGCTCTTGACGATCGCAGCGATACCATATATGTGTATGTTATTTGTTGTTTGTACCCGTAGTACAGCCCAGAAACCATAGTGCGCATTTTGTTTTTGTCTTTTTTTTTTTTTTTACCTAAAACACACTAACACTAACTGACACTGACATTAACACTAACTGACACTGATACCAATTTTTTTTTAAATCTTGACCTTTGACCCTGACTTTGACCTTGACCCTAACCTAAACACTAACCCTGGCACTGAACTAGATCAAACCTTGATCTAGGTATTTTATTTTATTTTTTATTTTATTTTTTTAATATTTATTTATTTATTTATCTTTTTTTTTTTTTACAAACTTTTTTTTTTCTTCTCTCTGACAGGAGTTCGAGAGATACAATGTATCTCTCTTCTCCATTCATAGAGAGAGAGAGAGAAAAAACAAGGGGGCCGGGCTGCACAGTGACTGATCACTGTGATAGCCAATCAGAGGCTATCACAGCGATCATGTGACCCGGGACCGGGAGTCCCGGGTCCCGATCGTTATAACGGGACCCGGTGCTCTCAGTGACACCGCGGCCTTGGTGCTGGGAGCGCGCTGAGGGGCGCGCTCCCAACACAAAGACAGGTACGCACATATGCGGCCCCACGGAAAAAAGCCCAGGTCCGTGAGGCCGCATATTTGTGTTACGTCGGCGTCAAGGGGTTAAAGGAAATCTTTTTTATGGGGTTGCACTATCATTTGTCCTCTGTTCCCCTGTGCGTTTACCATCCCGGTGGGAAGCTGAAATCCGGGCCAGTAGCTAGGAAATAGCTACTAAGGGATAAGTGGACAAGCAAAAGATTTACCAACGTTTATAGTGCTTATGACTTATGCCAGCGCACTGCACATTCTTGGTTTATATAAATGTTAAATGAGAGTACACTTAGTAAGTGGGTGCAGCAATCTTCCTTTGTTTATTTTTCTTCAGGGTGTAGCCAGGGGCGTATCTACTGCGAGGCAAACAAGGCGTTTGCCTAGAGCGGCAATTTTTAGGGGGGCGGCATCGCCTCCCCCAGAAGAAGGGACCTGGTGAGCTGCAGACAGAGCCAAGAAAAATCCTGGAGCAGGGAGAGGAGAAGTGGTGAAGAGGAAAGAGCCCGGAGGAGGTGAGCTGTGGTGTGTTCTCTGCGCTCTCCCTCCTGTCATCCATCCAGCACATGATACACTGATAGATTGTATAGGACTGCACACACAGTATGATTACCACCCCCTGCCCACATTTCCTGCTGCCCGGAGATCAGCAGCCCTTTGAGGAGGTGAGGGGGTAATCATACTGTGTGTGTGTATACAGTCCCATACGATCTGAGAAAGAGAGAGGGAAGAGAGAGAAGAGAAAGAGGGAAGAGAGAGAAGGGAGAGAGAGAGGAACGAGTGAGAAGAGAGAGAGGGAAGAGAGCAAGAGAAGAGAGAGAAAGAGGGAAGGGAGAGAGAGAGGGAAGAGACAGAGAGAAAGAGAGAAGAGAGAGGGAAGAGAGGGGGGGGGTGAGAGAGTAAAGAGAGAGAGAGAGAGAGAGCGAAGAGAGAGAGAGAGAGGGGGGAAGAGAGAGAGGGGGGAGAGAGGGGGGAAGAGAGAGAAAAGAGAGAGGGGGGAGACAGAGTTGGGAAGAAAGAGAGAGGAAAGAGAGAGAGGGAAGAGAGAGAGAGAGGGAAGAGAGAGGGGAGAGGGAAGAGAGAGAGAGGGGGGAGAGAGGGGGGGAAAGAAGAGAGAGAGGAGGGAGAGAGAGGGAAGAGAGAGAGGGGGAAGATAAAGAGAGAAGAGAGAGAGGAAAGAGAGAGGGGGGAAGAGAGAGACGAGAGAGGGAAGAGAGGGGGGAGGAGAGAGAGAGAGAAAGAGAGAGGGAAGAGAGAAGAGAGATGGAAAAGAGAGAGAAGAAAGATGGAAAAGAGAGAGAGGGAAGAGAGAGAGAAGATAGAGGGAAAGTGAGAGAGGGGGGAGCGAGGGGGGAGGGAGAGAGAGAAGAGAGAGAGGAGGGAGAGAGATAGAGAAAGAGAGAGGAGTGAGAGAAGAGAGAGAGGGGGAAGAGAGAGAAGAGAGAGAGGGGGGAAGAGAGAGAGGGGGGAAGAGAGAGAAGACTGCTGCGCAAAAACCATGTGACATAAAAAAATGCAACACCCACCATTTTATTCTTTAGGGCCGCTGTTTAAAAAAATATATAATGTTCAGGGGTTCTAAGGGGACTGACTGGTTCAATGACCACGGCAAGGATGAAGAACTGAGCATTTTGCCAATAGGAAAAAAGGTGCTGATAATGGCCGCCAAAAATGTGCGATTTTACCCACAATTCTATCCTCGATTTTATGTTTAGGATGCGTTTTTATAGGTCATGTGACTTAAAAAATGCATCAAAAATGCAACACGTGTGCATTTTTTTATGCGTTATTACTGTGTTTTCAATGCATTTCAGGCCTCGTTCAAACCAATGCAGTTTGCATTTTGTCTGTTTTGCAGTGCTTTTGCGTTTTTGCATGTGTTTTTGACGTGTTTTGTATTTTTTAATTTGGCCAACTTGTTGCTGGGCAGAATAAAAATGCAAAACTCATAACAAACGTAACACATGTGCGTTTTTGATACATTTTCAATGCATTTCAGGCCTGGTTCACACCAATGCAGATTGCGTTTTATCATTTTGTAGTACTTTTTGCAGTGGGTGTTGAAAACGCGTTTTTAATGTATTTTTTTTGCCAACTTGGTGGCCAGATTAAAGACGCAAAACGCATCAAAAATGCAACACGTGTGCGTTTTTTTATGCGTTTTCAATGCATTTCAGGCTTGCTGCATTAAAATGTTTGGTGTTTTTTTAACTTGCCAAATATGCATCAAAAATGTGGCAAGTAGGATTTTTAACACCACAAGGGAACTGCAATGGATGAGTGTGAAGACATACATTGAATTTAATGGGATACATTTTTCTTGAGCTGTCAGAGACTGTCCCTCAAAATCAGGGAGTGTTCTTAGAAATCAGGGGCTGTCCCTCAAAATCAGAGACTGTGCCTCGAAATGAAAGACTGTCCCTCGAAATCAGGGACTGTCCCTGGAAATCAGGGGCCGTCCCTCAAAATCAGAGGCTGTCCCTGGAAATCAGGGACCATCCCTGGAAATCAGGGGCCGTCCCTCAAAATCAGGGACCACTGGGAGGTATGGTTGAGTCAGGGGCGGACTGACCATTTGGAAACTCGGTGACGGAGGGCCCGGGGTCAGTAGGGGGCCCAATGAGATGCCCCTTGTATCTTTTTCATAGGCTTTTTTGAGTTTGGGCAAGTACACAGGGGCCCCATGATCCCCTATTGCCCGGGGGCCCCATGAGTTGTCAGTCCGCCCCTGGGTTGAGTACAGTGTTCAGGAGCATAAAAAAATACGCCAAACTGCGTTCAGAGAAAAGCGTAGTGACGTACTTTAAACACAAACGTGTATGTGAATAATTTCATTGTCATGCCTAGAACAAATGAATATTCTCAGCCAATAGAATGAAATGACACGCCCACGCCTCTGACTCGATGCACGGGCATTTGTTACGCCGGGTTTTCGGTCAGCTCCTGGCGGAATTATTCGAGTGTTTGTGTGAATAAAGCTGTGTACATGCAGCCTCTGGGAGCTCTCTGTAAAGTCCTCTTCTCAACCCCAGAAGGACAATGAAGAGTGTCAGCGTCTGCCCCTCAGACAGCAACTACACACAGCTCCTGGCACTGTGCCCTCTACGTCCTGATCCCTGGCAGGCTGCCCACTGACTGACGTCACACCCATACACACACAGACAGGCGAGCCGCCAGCATTGACGAACAGCCAGTGGAGGGCCGGGTGACGTCGGCGCTCGCACACCCCCATGTTCTGATTGGCAGAGCCGGGTCAGCGCCCAGTGATGTCACAAGCCGTGTGGCATGGTTCTGTGTCAGCCCGGCGCACCCGGCAGCGTGCAGTAAAGAGGCCGGCCGAGCAGTCAGTTCAGGTCACAGTACAAGGAGAATGGCTGCCTCCAATAGAATCGCCCTGGGGCCACTAGTGGGGGCCATCGATCAGGGCACAGGGTCCACACGCTTCTTGGTAAGTCATATGATTGGCTGCTGTAGACCCGGTTGTATCTGTGTTGTCAGATGACAGGTGGGGTGAGTGGTGTGCACATGGAGGGTGAGCAGTCATTGCCATCACAGTCCTGGAATCCGGACATTCCTTCATTGATGGCTGTGTGCAGTAATCACCATTCTCGGAACTATTTCTATCCAGACCAGAGGGTGTGATCATAGTATGGATTGGTGGCATTGCAGTCAGCTCAGCACAGCTCTCTATAATAAAGACACTTGTTAGTGCTTCTTATACAAAGGGAATTAGGCTGCCCATAGATGCATCGCCATTGGGACTGATCGATAAAAAGGAAACAAATGGATTCACTCATCAATACAAATGAGGGTGGAGGAATTCTCCCCAACCTTCTAACAGTGCTGTCAGAATCTACTGATCAGTGTCTGCAGCTGCTGATCAAAAGTTTTCCAGTGTTCCCATTCAACAGAAGTTGATCGGGAACCTCCATACATGGAGCCAGTCCTACTGAACCAACTGAATTTGGATTCATCTATGGCCAGCTTTTGGGTGAGCTCAGGTTTGACCATATCAGGTCAATGATCATTGACCTATGACCATCCCCGCCCCTTTGTGTACATGTAGCTGTCAGGACAGGAATGTCCTGGCTGCAGTTGATTGGGTATCAGTGACAGATTCCTTTTGGGTTTGTTCTGAACTTAACCCTTCCTGACATGGGCATTTTTTGCGATACAGCACTGCATTACTTTGACAATCGCACAGTCATGCAACCTTGTACATACATGACATTTATGTCCTTTTTTCCCACTAATGGAGCTTTCTTTCAGTGTTATTTTATCAACTCTTCATGTTTTATTTTTTGGGCTATAAACAAAAAAAGACTGACAATTTTGAAGAAAAAAAATATTTTTGACTTTTTGCCATTAAACATGTCCAATAAAAAAATTTAAAAAATCAAATTTCATCATAAATTTAGGCAAAAATGTAGTTTGCCAAATGTCTTTGCAAAAAAAAAATCCCAATATGTGTAAATTAATTGGTTTACATCAAAGTTATAGCATCTACAAATGGCGGTATATATACTGGAATTTTTATTTATTTTTTTTACTAGTCAATGCGGCGATCAGCGACTTTTAGCAGTACTGCGACAGGCTTTCTGACACTGGGGGGGAATTGTCTAACTGCCGCTGACATCCCCAGTGACACTAATGCAGTGATCAGTGCTAAAAAAAAAAGCACTGACACTGTACTAATGACACTGGGCAGGAAAGGGTTATCATCTGGTGGGATCAAAGGGTTAACTGTGTGTGCTTTACTAAGTGTGCTGTGTGTGTTTTACTAGGGAAACAAGCTGCTTGGTATGGCTCTGCTGTGCAGAGTAATACAAAGCAGCCTGTTCGTGCTAACAGGGGAGAGATCTGTATTGTTTACATATAGACCTCTCCCCTGTCAGCTCCACTGACGATCACCTGGTCCCAGTCGAGAATCGGTTAAAGCTGAACTATACCTACCTTGGCTCCAGTGGTGCAGTATTCCGTAGCTCCTGGACACTGACCTCTTCAGGCGGCTGGCTTCCGGGGCATTGGCTGGGCAGGGATGATGCACAGCTCACTGAACAAGGGGCGTTCAGGTAGGTAAGTATCTTTAATGCAGAAGAGACAAAGTATGTCTCTCCTGCATTAAAATTCCTGCCTGTTCACCCTTTTTATTTTATAAAGTTCCACTTTAAGGCCCCTTTGATTTGATCAGCAGGAAGATTTGTCTGCTGATCTGATCAGAGCAGAGCAGGCGAATGACAGGTCTGTGTCCACTCTATTTGTAGAACGGGCACAGACAGCTGCTCTTTGGGTAGTGAAGTGTACACAGACTGCGCTGTCCATTTATACCTGACTACCCTCAGATCCACCTGAACAGAAGAGGACGGATCCCCTTCCATTTACTTATTTAATGGACCTGGAGATAAGTGGGTGTACACAAACAAAAGTCCATTTACACACGCCTGTCCATAGGGATGAATGGAGCTGTCGTGTGAAAGGGGCCTTATTTGGAAAGACTAACCTGGATTTATACATGGGCTTTTTTTTTTTGCTTATTTACCAGGTTTGAGTGTTTTTTGTTTTAGCCAGAAGAAAACTAGTTAGTGGAGGAGACAGTTGTTAGATGTGACGTGGCATATTAAAAATATTAACATTACATGCGTTTTTCGGGCACCCCCATTGAAGTTTATTGGGACTGTGGGATCGTGCCCCAAAGAAGCTCCTGTACCTTTGATGCGTTGTGCAATTGCGCACTGCTCCTATACGAACGAGCACAATAGAATAATATGGAAATCTGGTTCTGGAAATGAGCTTTAAATCACTCAGAAGGGTATAAGGACATTGGTGGTCAACTTAGATATAGAGGACCTCAAGTGTGATCCCTGATGTCATCAAAAGGTTGCATATACATGGGGGGGCTGATAAGAAAGATCGTTGCACAGAGAAAAATAAGTAATTGTCTACTGTATATGCACACCTATTTAGGGCTGGTTCACATTTTCTGCATTGCAAATCACTGTGTCCTACTGGGCAGGAAGTGTTGGTTCTGGCTGGTGGTGCCTTGACCTTTTAAAGTGCTGAGCACAACTACTATTTTTTTTTTAACTTTATTGCCATGTCATAGTGTGACATTTCATTCATTTCTAAGCACCGCATTCTGATCTGGTGTATGGAAACAGAACACGCAAAGGCTGCTTTCAGGTGTGAACAAATTTTACAGGGAACAGTCATTTTCTGAGTGTCCTTGTGGAGATCAGTGTTTTTCCAGTGCCTTAATCTTCTGCTTTTTTTTTTCAGTGTATTATGGGAAAGGTCTACATGGTAATCACTGCGTGTAGTTCATTCATAAAAAGTGAATAATAGAGTAGACATGCCTACATTTCATTTCCACAGTAGTAGTAATAGGAAATTGAGCAATTTTATCTTGCATGAAGCAAGATCCAGTGTTGAAGAATTGACGTAAAAGAGACAAACACTTTTGAAATTCCCACTTCTGTTGCTGAGTAATTGGCAGTGAATAACACTTTTATAGGGAGCTGCTTGGAATCTGGGTTTTCTATGCTGCTTTGAGCATGGACACCCCAGAGCTTTCAGCATAGCAGTGAATTTTGTACTGCAGTTGAATACTGTCATGTTTTCTTTCGCAATATTTTTATTTGGTTTTCAATAGGAGGGCTATGACAATACAGTTGAATGCAATAGGTTTCCAAACAAATGTTTGAGTTTTCAGTAACAATCAGATGGGATATTATAGACATCAAATTGGTATATAGAAGATGATAGATTGGGTCTGGAGATGGGAAGGGGGTGGGTTGCATTTTTATGAAGTACATGGGCTTGCAATCCTTGATTGTATATTGTGAATAAGTAGGTGGTAATCAACTATCAACAAAGCAATGGTAAAGTGTATTAGACTGCAGGTGATGGCACTTTTAAAGGTATCTTGAATAACTTAAAATCCAGTTAGAGGAAGAGATGACATGCCTGATGTGTCCCTGTGATGTGCTATGATGCATGTGCGGTGTGGTAGTGATTGTCCTGATGCCTCATGGGATGTGTGATTCAAGTATCGTGGGAGGCTTAAAGTGGTGGCTGTGGTGGAGGGTTGACAACATTCTCAACTAGGTAAGAAAGCTGGTAGCGCTGGACATCAGCTTGTTATACTTCATTACACTGGTTCAGTTTAGACCAATGTAACCATGTATAAACCATACATGGTCAACTCCCCTGGAAGCTGGAAATCAATGAAGTAGACACTGCTACTCTAATGATCTCCATTTGTTTCTGGGTCCAGTGCTGAATGGCTGCACCTCTACTTACTGAACTCAGATGTTGGGCGCTTGGTAAGGGAGCCATTCAGAGAATGCTTTGCATGCAAAGGATTCTTTGATTGGGCGAGGTGGATAGGTGGGGTGGTGATGTCAAGCTCACCACCTTGTCCAGTCAGAGAACACTTTGCATTCATTCATAAAATGCAGTGCGTTCTCTGAATGGCACCCGTGTGGAGTGGCCCACCTCCTGAGTTCACAATAGTGGTGTCTGCTTAAGTGATTTCCAACTTCCAGGGTCAATATCCAGGTATGGTGTGTACAGAATTACATTTTTCCAAGCTGGTCTAATGTAAGTATGTAATACCATACGGATGCCTAGAATTGTTCTTTAAAATAAAAAAATGTAAAAGTTCAGTTGTGTTTGGGAGGGATTTGGCAAATCATGGAAAGTCATTGAAGAGGGACATGTATAAGTCTAAAGTGAAGAAAAAAAAAATCACTGGTGATTTGCTACAGCATTGGGTTGTTCTCCTCTGCAAATTGTCCTCCTTCAGTGACTTGTAGCTAAGCACAGCGATTGCTTCACATCATGGAAAAGCATCAAGAGCAATTGTCTCTAGTGGTTTTGCAGTCAAGTCGAAACACTGATGAATCTTGTTTCTGAACATTTGCGATTGTCTAGTAGCAGAAATATAAAGGTCCATACTGTGGTTTTTATAGGTGATCTGTAGCATGTACTAGTGATGCAAGATGATGTGAGGTAAAAGAAAGAAAAGAACCGCCTTTTATAACTATACACAGATATGAGTGTCTTTAGTAAACCAGTGCTGCCTCTCTATGGCTTCCTCTTGTCTCCTATCTGGTTAAATGTTGATTGTGAAGGACAGCTCTTCAGAACAGTGTGATCTTCAGGTATGGGAAGTCCTCAGTGAGCACTTGAACATGGGGTTGGTGATCAGCACCTGCTGTGCGCACCATTGACTTTCTAATAGATGGTTCATTTAGTATATGTACTGTTTACTTCTGTTAGCATTGAAAAGGTTGCCATCAAATCCTGAAGGTCATGCTGATTGTGAAGGACAGCTCTTCAGAACAGTGTGATCTTCAGGTATGGGAAGTCCTCAGTGAGCACTTGAACACGGGTTGGTGATAAGCACCCGCTGTGCGTGCCGTTGACTTTCTAATAGATGGTTCATTTAGTATATGTGCTGTTTGCTTCTGTTAGCATGGTGAAGGTTGCCGTCCAATCCTGAAGGTCATGTAGAACGGAGTGAAGCCAAGTGGAAATCTGGCCAGAAAAACAGCATGACTATTACTGAACAATTGGAAAAAGGTGTTCACTGACTTCATGTCATTAGGTTGCACTCTGTTACTAAGTTGCAGCAATTAAACATGTATACCCTTCCTCTGACAGGTGGCAAAAAGTACAAGAAATAAAGATTTACAATGATCATTTTTTAGCATTTCATGTACTTCTCTGCAGGCTCAATATTTGTATTACTTGTGAACGCCAACCTGAGAAAGAACAGTACTGTATTGTTATGGCCACTGTGCTGACATTTTTATTTTGTTTGGGATTGGTCTGTACCCGTCTTTGTCTGAAGGGAAATTTTCCCTCACAGAGACACATGTCGCTGGTAACCATTGCCTTCAACATAGGAACTGAGGGGAAATTTACCCTGTGCTTGTCCAGTTCCCTCTCAGAGAACCTGTATCCAGTAAAGGTGACTAGTATCACTTGGACAGGAAATATCCTTCTCCATTGGGGACACATCGGCTCCAAGCATTGCTGATTACCTGAAACATTTCAGCTGACAAGTCTGACATCCAAGGCTGCTGTTAGAAACCACGGGGCCCCATACAGTCAACTTGACAGGGCCCTCCACCCCAAGAAAAACAGTTTACTAAGCTTTATTTATGAATGAACACAGTGAGTGATCGGTACCGATCGGTCATTGTGTTCATTGAGGAAAGGAAGGGGCTGGTAAATGTGACTTATTTACCGGACCCTTCCCCCACTCTCCATCCTGAAGTATCCTATTATGTGCTTGCAGCTGCTGGTGGGAAGGAGAGGAGGGAAGTCGGCAGCACTGCAAGGCTGGGGGCACAAAGGGTAAAATGGCAGGGTGAAAAGTATGGTGCACTGGTAGGGTGATGGGTGCAGTGAGGGGACATTTACTTGAACTGATACCCTGTATGGCTTACTCTGCAGCAGCTAAAAGCAAGCAGAAGGGAGAGGAGAAGAAGAAGCCAGATTTCAGCTGCTGCAGGGAGAGCCATTCAGGCGATCAGTTCCAGTAATTGCCACTCCTGCTATACTGATCACCCTCCCTGCCCACATCCAATTCACCCAGCTTCCTGCCCCCCGCTGGCCTGGGCCCCGAACAGGAGGACTGATGGTACCCCCTTATCCACTGCCCTGCTGTCATCTGCATTCCTTGTGAGAAGCTTGTCTCTGGGAAGTTCCATCTGTCAAATTGGTCATCTCCTTGCTAGCTGTGTTGTTGGAAGGCAGTGACAGGAGGAGGGGTGCCCTATCTGACCTCACAAGCTAGCCTTAGACAGCATGTAAGAAGATGGAGCAAAGTGCTACAAAAATTTGGAGAGAGACTTTTGCTTTAAGATCTGTTTTTGCTGAAATGGTAACTGCTTGTTTGTTGCACTGATTTGGCAGCTTCAAAAATGTCAGTGCTGCTTTAGAACAAGTATGCAAATCAATTCTGACTTTTAGTTGTTCCACTTTTACTACCTGCTTGTGAAATCTGCCATTGTGTTATAGGTAGGGGCGTAACTGCAGGGGTCGCAGTTGTGACCCAGCCCCATGCTCCGGGGGGCCCTTGTGGCCCCCCTGTACACCTGGACAGGAGGGGTAACATATAGAGGAAGAGGAGGAAAATGGAGGGATCGGTTCCTCTATATTCCATCCCTCCTATCTAGCTTATTTCTGCTGCCCCTGTGTTTTCTCCTGGCCCCCCCTGTATTCTCTACTAGCCCCCTTCCCCCCTACAATGCTGCCGGGTTCCCCTCTCCCGTCAGCTGCTGCGGGGGATGTGTCAGGATGGAGAGCATGGAAGGGGCCGGTAATGCTGACCATAGATGGGTCAAAAATCGGCCGATTCTTCGGCCGATAAAAAAATCGGCCAATTTTCACACCGTTAGTCTGTTAATTGGTCGGCCGTTTTTCGGGGTTTTTGCACATTTTTTTTTTATCGGGCATGTTGGAGAATTCACAGCCGATTTTCCCGGCAATGATGGGCAAATCGGCCGATCGTTTTACCGATAAAAAATCTACACATGAGCCGTGACCTGCAGGGAGAAGAAAAAGAAGAATTCCACTCCGCTATTCTATTTTATATGAAAAAGTCTTGTGGTTGCAACAAATGTATCCATTTGTATCCAAATAAAAACATTGTAATCCAAATAATGTATTACAATGTTTTTATTTGGATACAGATGGTTTTATTTGGATACAAATGGATACATTTGTTGCAACCGCAAGACTTTTTCATATAAAATATAATAGCGGACTGGAATTCTTCTTCTTCCTTCTTCCTCCTCTTCCTCCTTCTTCTTCTTCCTTCTACTTCTTCTTCCTCTTCCTTCTTCTTCCTCTTCCTTCTTCTTCCTTCTTCTCCTTCCTTCTTCTTCTCCTTCCTTCTTCTTCTCCTTCCTTCTTCTTCTCCTTCCTTCTTCTTCTCCTTCCTTCTTCTTCTCCTTCCTTCTTCTTCTCCTTCCTTATTCTTCTTCTTCCTCTTCTTCCTTCTCCTCCTTCCTCCTCCTCCCTCCTCCTCCTTCTTCTTCCTCCTCCTTTTTCCTCCTCCTCCTCCTTCTTCTTCTTCTTCCTCCTCCTTTTTCCTCCTCCTCCTCCTTTTTCTTCTTCCTTCTCCTTTTTCCTCCTCCTTCTTCTTCCTCCTCCTTCTTCTTCCTCCTCCTTCTTCCTCTTCTTTCTCCTCCTCCTCCTCCTTCCTCCTCCTCCTTCTTCTTCCTCCTCCTCCTTCCTCCTCCCTCTTCCTCCTTTCTTCTGCTTTCTCCTCCTCCCGTCTCTGCAAGGGGCAGAAGTTATGGGGTTAATGCCGGCCGTAGACGGGACGAAAATCAGCTGATTTTTTTTTTTTAACGTTGGTGGTATAGTTTCCCGATCGAACGACCGATTTTTATTTATTTTTTATTTTTTCAATTGACCAATTTTTGACCTGTTTATGGCCTGCATTAGTGCATCTTAGTGCATCATTTTCTGGCCCCTTCTTTGTCTGAATGGGCAGAATCAATGACTTTGTCTATTTATAACTGAGGCATAGTAAACTGTATTTACTATGTTTCAGTTTGTTAATGAATAGGAAGCTCTGTATAGAGCTATTCCTGTCCATTCATTCTGTGCTGCTGAGGCTGTAGAAAGAGACTGAGGGCTGTGTCCTTAATTTCCTTTCTCTTTCTCAAAGGTGGAACATCAGAGGTCTGGTTAGACCCCACATATTTCACCAAAGCCCCCAATGGGGCCCCTAAAAATTTGTTTAAAAAAAAATAAAAATAATAATAAAATGGTAAAAAATAAATAATAAAAAGAAAACAACAAAAAGAAAAACTGACACCAGTGGCAGAACTACCAAAGTCGCAAAGGTCGCACTTGCGACCAAATCCTGGCATTCCGCTCGGAGGGAAGGGTCCCAGCCAGGGGTCAGGGGGGCCATTTACAATTTCTTGCACTGGGGCTTTGAAAGTTCTGGTTGAAGGTAATAAAAAATGTTTGTTGTGAAGGGGACCATCATATTTTACTAGTCAGGCTACAGCCTTTCAAATAATGGAACTACCACAGGAAAGTGTATTAGGCAGCCTTTTCTACTACTGCCTCACAGTGTGCCTTATGCCCTCATTCACTGATAGCCTGTAATGAGGTGGCTGCTTTATAGATTTTGTACCATTGTGTTGGAAGTCATGGGGAACTTTCCTCAGTTTATGATGTTCTATAAATATATGGAATCCGGTTTGGACATGCGGCGAGGAGAAAGGTGACAACATAACTGTTTTGGATTCCACAACTTCGATCTGTAGATTATTAAAGCTTGTGCTGTGTCAGCTTACTTCTCAGCGAAAGTAAAACCTTGCTTGTTAAATATTTAAGGCCACCACAATATTGAATGCTATCTCAAAGCAGAATTAAATCTGTAAAAAACCCAAAACACTCACCAGTCAGACTCGTATGACAGAACAGATCCTATTGGTCTTTTCTGTCACAGACCCTTTTCCCTGCCTGTAAACATTTATGTATACTGAGCTGCACTTTTGCTGCACTGCGTACATTTATGGCACAGCCCTGTGCCGCAACGTTGTGTGGAAGTGACCTCCTCACAGCCTGGCCAACCAAGCAACCAAAGACTTGGGGCTCTCCCTCCTGCAACACTGCTGCTTGCTATCTGTCCTCCCCATAGTATTTACACCAGTGTGGTAATGGTCTACATTTAGGACAATTTTTAGCATAGCACATTGGCACACATTCTTGATTATTTTGGTGGGCGCCATTGGACAATAATAGCAACTGTCACATCACTTTCAATGTAATTTGGTGTAGCTGGCACAACAACATATATTTTTTTTTAAAGTCAGCAAACGTGCGAAAACCGAAAAACCCGTAAGTGAATCACAAAAAACGTGCAAGTGCGAAACACCACACAAAAAAGTGCACTTAGGGGTGTGCTTTGTCCTTCCCCCGAAGGGGATGGACCTCTACCCTGATCCCCCGGGCACGAAGCTCCTGACAGGGACAAGGTTCCCATTTGGTCCACCTAGCCAAAAGGCCTGGCGGACCACCGTTCCTTGTGGCCAGCCGAAGCCAGCCACTCAGTACTTGGCCAGGGGGTTCTCCCGAAGAGAAAACCCCCTAGGGACAGGGGAGGAAGGAACCAAAAGGCCACACATCCTCCCCCTAGACTTCAGGGTAGGCCCGAGGACCCACACCGTCCATCCTGTGAGGAAATAAAACACACACATAAGAGTGAAAGTGACAAACAGTGGGAGAAATAATAAATTAAATAAATAAAAAGTGGTCGTGCCAAATGTGCACAGACCAGGCCCTGAGGCCTGTAGCAAAAATTGCGCCGAACTTAGCCAGAAGGCCTGGTCCTGAGGGTGCTGTGCAGAAAAAGTGTTTAAACACAGTGACCATGTGCATTTTCACACGTTGGGGTCCCACACCCAGGTGTTACTAAGAACACCCCTGAGGCGACCACTCAGGGGGCACTGGTTTGCGGACTTTCTGCCTTCCCGGCTCCTGGCCAGACAAGGTAGATCCGTTCAAATCAGGAGGAACTGGGCCCCTCCGGTCTTCCCGGGGGATTTACTCTCGGGCCCCAACAGCCTGTCAGCGCCTCGATTTCTGTTCCAGCCAGTACTAGCCGTCAGGATCCCCATCATACCAGCAGGGGTACTATACAAACAGTCATCCCCGCAAAGCTAGAATGACCGTGGAGCACCCCTGCTGGACACTGATAAGAACAGATACTACACTTGATCTTAGCCAAAAGGCCGAGAAGCGACAGTATGTTACATATGTTACTATGTTATAGTATCTCCCACAAGTGAGTCCGCCCCTCACATTTTTGTAAATATTTTATTATATCTTTTCATGGGTCAACACTGAAGAAATGACACTTTGCTACAATGTAAAGTAGTGAGTGTACAGCTTGTATAACAGTGTAAATTTGCTGTCCTCTCAAAATAACTCAACACACAGCCATTAATGTCTAAACCACTGGCAACAATAGTGAGTACACCCCTGAGTGAAAATGTCCAAATTTTGCCCAATTAGCAATTTTCCCTCCCCGGTGTCATGTGACTCGTTAGTGTTACAAGGTCTCAGGTGTGAATGGGGAGCAGGTGTGTTAAATTTGGTGTTATCGCTCTTACTCTCATACTGGTCACTGGAAGTTCAACGTGGCACCTCATGGCAAAGAACTCTCTGAGGATCTGAAAAAAAGAATTGTTGCTCTACATAAAGATGGCCCAGGCTATAAGAAGACTGCCAGGACCCTGAAACTGAGCTGCAGCATAGTGGACAAGACCATACAATGGTTTAACAGGATAGGTTCCACTCAGAACAGGCCTCGCCATGGTCGACCAAAGAAATTGAGTGCACGTGCTCAGCGTCATATCCAGAGGTTGTCTTTGGAAAATAGATGTATGAATGCTGCCAGCATTGCAGAGGTTGAAGAGGTGGGGGGTCAGCCTGTCAGTGCTCAGACCATACACCGCACACTGCATCAAATTGGTCTGCATGGCTGTTGTCCCAGAAGGAAGCCTCTTCTAAACATGATGCACAAGAAAGCCCGCAAACAGTTTGCTGAAGTCAAGCAGACTAAGGGCATGGATTACTGGAACCATGTCCTGCGGTCTGATGAGACCAAGATAAACTGATTTGGTTCAAATGGTGTCAAGTGTGTGTGGCGGCAACCAGGTGAGGAGTACAAAGACAAGTGTGTCCTGCCTACAGTCAAGCATGGTGGTGGGAATGTTATGGTCTGGGGCTATAGGAGTGCTGCCGGCACTAGGGAGCTACAGTTCATTGAAGGAACCATGAATGCGACGTGTACTGTGACATACTGAAGCAAAGCATGATCCCATCCCTTCAGAGACTGGGCCGCGGGGCAGTATTCCAACGTGATAGTGACCCCAAACACACCTCCAAGATGACCACTACCTTGCTAAAGAAGCTGAGGGTAAAGGTGATGGACTGGCCAAGCATGTCTCCAGACCTAAACCCTATTAAGCATCTGTGCGGCAACCTCAAATGGAAGGTGGAGGAGTGCAAGGTCTCTAACATCCACCAGCATCGTGATGTTGTCATGTAGGAGTGGAAGAGGACTCCAGTGGCAACCTGTGAAGCTCTGGTGAACTCCATGCCAAGAGGGTTAAGGCAGTGCTGGAAAATAATGGTGGCCACACAAAATATTGACAACTTTTATTGCCAGTGGTTTAGACATTAATGTCTGTGTGTTGAGTTATGTTGAGGGGACAGCAATTTACACGGTTATACAAGCTGTACACTCACTACTTTACATTGTAGCAAAGTGTCATTTCTTGAGTGTTGTCACATGGAAAGATCTAATAAAATATTTACAAAAATGTGAGGAGTGTACTCACTTCTGAGAGATACTGTAAATGGGGACTGCCTGTACACAGATAAATGGAACACCTGTGCGGACAAAGACAACCCTTCTCACTGATATAGGGATCAGTACACCCATGTAAATGAGCCCTTATTCTCAACAGGTTGGGGAGTATGAGTGTGTTAGTGATGATGGACAGTGATTATACAAAATAAATGTAAGGAAAGCACCTATGCCAGATGGCTTATACCCCAAGCCCTCAGAGAACTGAGCTCAGCTCTTTCTAAGACGCTTTAAGGAAAAGAGATGCTTTAATGACTGGTATGGTATCAGTTGATTGGTGTAAAATAAATGTTGTATCTGTAAAAAGGGATTGAGCTCTGCACTCAGTAAATATGGATCTCCAGGTATATCCTAAAGAGTAGGAAAGATTACTGACCCAGGAATATGGACTGGAAAATAAGTTCATATAAATAATGACCAGCTAGAAATCTAGATGTCAGAGGAATTTGCTTAATATTTATAATGGGTGGCTGTGGATGTAGCTTATTTTGGACCTTTCTAAATCATTTTGCACAGCATCTTCTAAATCCCTAGCATTCAAATTACAATCATTAAATGAACAGAAAATTAGCTTAAATCCTATCTAAACCCAAGAACAAGAAAAAGTATATTGCAGATTACCAGGGGTGGCTGCATTAGTTTTTTGTTTGTTTTATTGTAGGCTTTTTTTTCACTTGGTGATCCTGACAGCAACTCACGTTTTGGTTTTGGGTGGTAACGATCACCTCCTGCAGGGAATCTATGGAGGAGAAGCTTTATCACTTTAGGCTGCATTCCTGATTTAGACTACAAACACCTCCCTCTCCTCTCCTTTCCATAACATAGGGGAAATGTTCTGTAGTTCACTGGTGATGGCTAAAACCTAACAATGAACTTCTCATTTGCTCTCCCTTAGCGTGGGTTCACGTATATGCTTGTATCTGCCACCCCTCTCTGCCAATCCCTCTACTGGCTCCCAGTTGCCCAACGGATAAAATTCAAAACACTAACAATGACATACAAAGCCATCCACAACACTGCCCCAACTTACATAACTGATCTTATCTCTAAATATCACCTAAACCATACACTCCGCTCCTCGCAAGACCTCCTACTTTCTAGCTCCCTTATCTCCTCTTCCCATGCTCGTCTCCAAGACTTCTCCAGGGGGTCACCCATCCTCTGGAACTTCCTACCCCAATCTATCAGACTATCACCTACTCTACTTACCTTTAGGCGATCATTGAAAACCTATCTCTTCAGGGAAGCCTATCCCGCTCTGTGCTAATACTGGAATCCTCTACGCTTCCAACCACTCCATCCCCCACAGTTTTACCCATTGTACCACTATCCCCTCCCTCTTAGATTGTAAGCTCCAAGGAGCAGGGCCCTCAATTCCATCTTGTATTGAACTGTATAGTTACTGTATTGTCTCCCACTATAATGTAAAGCGCTGAGCAAACCGTTGGCGCTATATAAATCCTGTATATTAATAATAATATATGCGGTGCATTGCATGTGATTCGCACAGGAACTGCACCGGATTCGATTTGTGTGTGATCACATGCGATTTGTGTGGGGTGCGATTGGAGCCATACATTTTGTTAGGCTTTAATCGCACCGCACCCGCACCAAAAAAGTGCAGGACCCTTTTTTGGGTCCGCACTAGAATCAGATAGCATGGGTATTCACACCTATGCGATCCGATTCTGCACATCGCACCACGTTTTGTGGACTGCTTTTGGGGTGTTAACATACCCACATCGGTTCGCATGAATGGGGTTCAATTCTGATGCGGTGTGGAATTCGCAGTAGTGTGAACCAGGGCTTACTCTGTTAAATTTGTCAACAAAAGTGTTTTTTGTTGTATCGGTTTGAAAAATGCAAGGAATACCTGTTGCTCCTGCTGGAAATCTTGTGAGCTTCCTCTTGCAGTGTTATCAGTTAACATTTTTACCAGGTCTTTTTTCACTAGAAAACATCCCCTCCGTTGTGTAGATGAGCAGAAGGGACAGTGTTCTGTACTCTGGAAAATTCTGTAAGCGTGTAGGACGCTTTTCTGGTGGTAGCTTATGTTAGACCTACTAGCTCCTAATTCAGGCAAGCATTTGTGTCCGTTTCAGTAACCATACCAATATGTGACAAATTCGGCAGTTCTTACTACCACCACTTTAAGACGCTGTTGCCAACTCTCAGATTAGGGAAGTGGCGTTAATTAAGGCGATCTCTGAGCTGGAGTAAGGAGCTATGCCAGTCCTCAAAATGGGGCATATCTGTGCTGAGATGCTGTCCTGTGTGACAACTTCCTGTACAGGGCTCTATCCCTGGCGCAACTCAGCTACGAATATGGTGATCTAATTACCCAAATATCGCGAGGTCCATATTCGGGAAATTACGTAAACTGGAACTTCTCTCTCAATCCACATTGACTCATTTTTATTACTTATGCTGCTAACATTAGTAAATTTGATAGAAAAGTATATCATAGTTACTTGTGTTAAACTTTTATTTTTACATTTCTTCAGTTACTTCCTGGTTTCCAGGCTTGGGTGTCAAGGTCCTACCTTTTCCCAGAGGTTATGCTGCTCCATGTGCTGGCATCCATCTTGGGTTTCTGCAAAGCATGGTGGGAGCCTTTTATGCTTTCAGGCCTCTGCGGTCCATCCCCCAGAGGGGCGTGGTTGATCACATTTAAGCCTGTTGTCTGCACTTGCTCTTTGCATTCGTGTCCTATATGATTGTCTTGTTGGAAGCTCTTGTTCTACTCTCGTGGCTCTCCTGGAAACTGACTCGGCTTTGTCTAGCCTATTCTCAGCCTTATCCCTTTATCTGACCTCCCGTTGCTGACCCGGCTTGTGACCTGTGTATTCTTGTCTACCGTTCTGTACTGTCTGTCCCGCTGTTATCGACCCGGCCTGTCCGACTATGCTATCATTCTTATCTGGTTTCTACCAGCTATACGCCATTGGTGGCGGCCATTACCGCAGCTGGGGTTTCTCAGGGGCCGCGACCTGGTCCCTGGCTGCGTCAAGTCCATCCCCACCATCAGGGGCCCTGGTGAAGGGCAGCCTGGGGCTTAGACTCCGCGCCCTGAGGGACTTCGGTCTGTGGGTGGTGGTTGTCGTCAGTCGGTGCGTGACCCTGCCATTAGGCCTGCCTGTCCATTCCACAGCTCCTGCCCTGACATTGGGTAAATGATGTCATACAGGAAGGGGGAGGGGTTTTCTCAGCTAAGCACACCCTCACGCATGCATGCCTGAGCTAACTGCAGATGGATTCCAGGAAGTAAATGCTACATGAATCATCTGCCGTTACTCAAGACTGCCAGAAATGCTAGGGTGTGTTTTTCAAGGTGATTTATCAACAAAACAAAGCATGGAGATATGAATGGAGAGGGGAGTTTTCTGGGAATATTAAAAATGAATTAAACAGCCTTTTTGGTTTGTGGTGCTCAGGTACAGTGTAGTTCTACTTTAAAGTGTTACTAATCCTCAAACACAGGTCACAGTGTGTTTGCATGCACTGGATCGCATGGTACAAAAGTACCGTGCAATCCGGTTGCAGTGAGTTTGCAAAAGTGTGGTGCAAATTTTTTATTTATTTATTTTTTTCTTGCTTATTTAAAATGAATGGACAGAACTGCATGTTGCAATTCCTGGCGTGAACCAGCTCTAAGAAGGCATAATAAAAAAACATTAAATGCATGTGAGTTGTTATTTTTAGCTGATTTGGGAAAATGGACTTCAATACCATTTTAAAGTAGTTCTAAAGGCAGAATGTGTTTTTACCTTAAAGTGTTACTAAACCCAGGAACCTGCAATCACTATATCTGGTCTCCCACAGTACACACAACATGGAAATGCAATTATTTTAGTAAATATAAACTGCTAAATACCTTTTTTCATCAGCAGTTAGAGCTGTCTTGTAAGTTCTATAAGTGTTCAGCAGAGCAAATGTTAAAGCTTGTAGGTGGAGTTTTCATTCTGCCTTAGGTTCCACAGTGAGTATAACAAGCATGCTTTACTGCATATATAGTTATATAGTTATTCTGGCTGAAAAAAGACAAAAGTCCATCCAGTTCAACCATAAAAAAAAAAAAAAAGTTATAATCCTATACCCACAGTTGATCCAGAGGAAGGCAAAAAAACCCATCAAAGCATGATCCAATTTGCTCTTGCTGGAAAAAAAAATCCTTCCTGACCACCCGAGAGGCAATCGGATATTCCCTGGATCAACCTTACCTATAAATGTTAGTATCCAGTTATATTCTGTGTATCCAATCCAGGCCTTTTTTGAAGCAATCCACTGACCTTTCCAGAACCAACTCTTGAGGGAGTCTATTCCACATTTTCACAGCTCTCACTGTGAAGAAACCTTTCCGTGTTTGGAAATTAAATTTTCTTTTCCTCCAGGCGTAAAGAGTGCCCCCTTGTCCTCTGTGATGACCTCAGGGTGAATAGCTCTACACTGAGTTCACTCTATGAACCACTGATGTATTCATATATACATATACAGACTGATTTTACTGTTGTGTGTCTAGTAACACTTTAATGCATTCTATGCTATTCTATACTTATCTGAGCCTAATCTCGCTCCAGCAGTGTGCATGAGGGCATTGGCTCCCCTGGATCTCTCCTTCCTCATTGGCTCCTGCTGCTGTCAGTCACAGCAAGTGAGGAGTGCATGAGGGGTGGGACAACAATGTTCATTCACTGGAGTGCAGCTTGAGATCCAACCTGCTTGAATGCCCCCATAGCAGGAGACTTGCTATTGGGGGCACTCAGCTGGGGGGAGGAGCCAGGACCGCTGGCAGGGGACCCAAAAATAAGACGATTGGGACTGCTGTATGCAAAATCGTTAAACAGAACAGGTAAGTATAACATGTTTTGTGGTTTAAAAAAAAAGTGATATCCTTCAGAATCACTTTAAGTTGTCATATCCAAAGGTGATGGCAAAACTTTGAAATGATCAGTTAAGCAGATACTCTTTTTGTTGACTCTGTAACCTGGCATTTCTGTTTGGGTGTAAACTTTGTTTCTTTGTTTCTGTGCATGTATGTTTGCACTTTGACCTAGTGTGATAAGCTAGGTTGTGTATTTCTTTGCTTATTCTGCAGGTCTCAAGGTTATATCTAATTACACCCGAACATGAAGTTCCAAATGTCACAATGCAGTGTTGAAACACACTTAAGCTTTTGGCAAGCAAAGAATAAATCCAATTTAAACTTGTATCCTGGTGACTGTTTTACATAACATTTACTTTATCATAGCTTGAGCTGAAAATCTGTGGAGAATAGTACTTGGTTGACAAGTGCACCAAGTGGCAACGGGCATTTCTTGTTTTACCTTTCCCTGTACACCCAGCACAATCTCTAGCTCCTAACTAGTAGATGCGGAGTGCCTAAAGGTGCTGATACCAGAAGGATCCGTCCCAGTGACCATTGTGCCTTCAGACTGCAGCACCCCCCCCCCCCCCCCCCCCAATAATAAATCTTGCCGGTTAGGATGAGGGCTGGTGGCAATATTTCATTTTCTCAGTGATTATATGTTTAAGCCGCCAGACTACTCTGAGAGATTGAGGGATGAATTCTCTATTCAATATGGACTACTACATAAGGAAGCTATAGTGATTTTTAGTATTGTTTGTTTTATATTTTTAACATTTATAAACTATTATTTTTGATCATTTTTATTGTCCTTCTAATATCCTTATTTGCCAAATAAACACTTAGTATTACTAAACCCAGGAGCCTGCATTCACTAGATCTGGCCTCCCACAGTACACAGAGCATAGAAATGCAATTATTTTAGTAAATATAAACTGCTAAATACCTTTTCTCATCAGCTGTTAGAGCAATCTTGTGACTTCTATCAGTGTCCAGCAGAGCATTGGTTAAAGCTTGTAGGAGTTTTCATTCTCCCCTGATTGTCCTATAAGGCTGCAGGATCTCTGACCCACTGTCTGGATAGTGCTGTTTGACCTTGTGCTGATCACATGCACTCTCCCAATAAAAAAAAAAAAACCTCTTGAGCAATACACACCAAACTGAGCATGTGCAGCTTGCCCCAAGTCTCTGTTCTATCAGCAGATGAATTGGGGACTGTGGAAGAAGGGGAGTCAGAGAAGACAGGATACAGTGCAGAAGATTAACCCCTTAGGTTCCACAGTGAGTATAACGAGCATGCTTTACTGCATATACAGACTGATTTTACTGTTGTGCGTTTAGTAACCCACATTTTAATACAACAATAATGCCTCATGCTTTTGTGTATGCTGCACATGTTTGTCTATATATAAAAAGAAAGCCTAGCACTAGCTTTGCACTTGCTTGCTGCTCCTGCAGACTGAAGATCTTAGAGTAAAGCTGTGCTTAGACGGTTAGTGGGTGCATGGAGGAATCACCCACCTAATCCAGGACATTGTATCCTGACAGTGCCTCCCTATTGGCTGGAGCCGCTGATTGAAAAACGATTGTCAGGGACAGCCTAACACTGCTGAACCAGCTGAATTTCAATCCGTCTGTGGCCAGCTTTAATAGAGCTGTATGCGTCCCTCCTCTGAACCGTTACAGCGGAGTTCCACTAACACTGTAAAAAAATATTATGCGTCCCTCCTCTGAATCGTTACAGCGGAGTTCCACTTACATTGTAAAATATATTATGCGTCCCTCCTCTGAATCGTTACAGCGGAGTTCCACTCACATTGTAAAATATATTATGCATCCCTCCTCTGAATCGTTACAGCGGAGTTCCACTCACATTGTAAAATATATTATGCGTCCCTCCTCTGAATCGTTACAGCGGAGTTCCACTCACATTGTAAAATATATTATGCATCCCTCCTCTGAATCATTACAGCGGAGTTCCACTCACATTGTAAAATATATTATGCGTCCCTCCTCTGAATCGTTATAGCGGAGTTCCACTCACATTGTAAAATATATTATGCATCCCTCCTCTGAATCGTTACAGCGGAGTTCCACTCACATTGTAAAATATATTATGTGTCCCTCCTCTGAATCGTTACAGCGGAGTTCCACTCACATTGTAAAATATATTATGCGTCCCTCCTCTGAATCGTTACAGCGGAGTTCCACTCACATTGTAAAATATATTATGCGTCCCTCCTCTGAATCGTTACAGCGGAGTTCCACTCACATTGTAAAATATATTATGCGTCCCTCCTCTGAATCGTTACAGCGGAGTTCCACTCACACTGTATAAAAATATTATGCCTCCCTCCTCTGAATCGTTCCGGCGGAGTTCCACTCACACTGTAAAAAAAATTATGCGTCTCTCCTCTGAATTGTTACGGCGGAGTTCCAGTCACACTGTAAAAAAATAAAAGTCAGCAGCTACAAAAACTGTAGCTGCCTACTTTTAAAAAACAGCCACTCACCTGTCCCACGATTCCACGGTGTCCCCCCGCAGCTTGTTTCACCTGCTGCCCTATATTCCAGGCACCGGCATTTTCAGTGTGGGCAACTGGCTGTGACAGCTTGCGGCTTCACAGCCAGGTGCCCACTGCGCATGCGTGAGTAGCGCCGCGTTTCCTGAATGGACCCGTCGCCTTCTGGGATCTGTCATGTGTCAGAAGACTACAGGGAGGGAGGGTAGGAGGACAACTTCTGCTTCCGGGTACCTATCAATTTCGGGTACCTGCTCTCCAAAGGTGCCAATGCTTAATGGGGAGTGGGGGACCAATCTTTAAAGAGGAACTTCGCCTTTTGGGTGGAACTCCGCTTTAAGCTACTTGTGTGTAACCTGAGATTACGCTCTTCAGGTCTGTACTGAACAACAGTAAAAACTATGAAGTATCAGACATATACAGTATTTGTCATTGGTTGACTGCAGAAGGGCAAATATAAGATATTTTATGAAATATTTAATATTTGCCTGATTGAAAGAGAAATGCATTTTATATTTTGAAACCCTTTTTTTTATTCCTGATCATAATTAAAATATTTGTTTGTTTGCTGGTATAAAAAAACACCCGCATTTAGTCTTTTATTTACCACTAATATCATGTTCGAACGGGACGCAGACTAAAGCAGGCCTAAGATTATGCAATTTTCTTTCCTTCCACCATGGGTGGAAGGAAAGAAAGTTGCTTGATTCCACATCAACTCAGTCAGTGATGATGGGGAATCCCTCCCGCAGTGTTAGTGTGTTCTGCCAGTGGGGAGCCTTCCCTGCCGTTAGAACACAATGATTAGTGTTGCTGGCTATAGTCTTTAGTCATGCTTTAAGTTTTTTTTTGTGTGTGTTTTTTCCCCTATTGATATATATTTTAAAAGGACTCTAAACCTAAAAACAAAGAAGATAATACACTTCTCCAAAAAATTAAAGCTCTCAATGGGGCAAAATATCATGCTGGACATCTATACTGATATGGACTGGGTAATGTGTTAGGAACATAAGGATGCCCCATTTTTTGATGGAAACTAAATGATCAACAAGAGGACTGAATTCAAAGACACTCCGAAAATCAAAGTGAAAAATGTATGCAGTAGGCTAGTCTATTTTGCTGAAATTTCATTGCAGCAACTCAAAATGGTACTCAGTAGCTTGGTGTCCTGGAGTATATCCTCCCAGACCTAGACCAGAGAATCACTGAGCTCCTGGACAGTCTGAGGTGCAACCTGGCAGCATCAGATGGAGCGAAACATGATATCCCAGAGGTGTTCTATTGGATTTAGGTCAGGCAAGTGTGAGGGCCATTCAATGGTATCAATTCCTTCATCCTCCAGGAACTGCCTGCATACTCTCACCACATGAGGCCAGGCATTGTCATGCATCAGGAGGAAGGACCCTTTGCACCAGTGTAGGATCTGACAGTGGGTCCAAGGATTTCATCCCAATACCTAGTGGCAGTCAGGATGCCATTGCCTAGCTTGTAGAGGTCTGTGCGTCCCTCCATGGATATGCCTCCCCAGACCATCACTGACCCACCACCAAATCTGTAATCCTTAGTGATGTTACAGGCAGCATAATGTTCTCCATGGCTTCTCCAGACCCTTTCATGTCTGCCACATGTGCTCAGTGAACCTGCTCTCATCTGTGAAAAGCACAGGGCACCAGTGGTGGACCTGCCAATTCTGGTGTTCAATGGCAAATGCCAATCGAGCTCTAAGGTGCCAGGCAGTGAGCACAGGGCCCACTAGAGGATGTCGGTCCCTCAGGTCACCCTCATAAAGTCTGTTTGATCAGAGACATTCACACCAGTGGCCTGCTGGAAGTCATTTTGTAGGGCTCTGGCAGTTCTCATCCTTTTCCTCCTTGCACAAAGGAGCAGATACCGGTACTGCTGATGGGTTAAGGACCTTCTATGGCCCTGTCCAGCTCTCCTAGAGTAACTGCTTGTCTCCTGGAATCTCCTCCATGTTCTTGAGACTGTGCTGGGAGACACGACAAACCTTCTGGCAATGGCGCGTATTAATGTGCCATCCTGGAGGAGTTGGACTGCCTGTACAACCTCTGTAGGGTCCAGGTATCGCCTCATGCTACCAGTAGTGACACTGACCCTAGCCAAATGCAAAAGTAGTGAAAAACAGTCAGAAATGATGAGTAGGGAAAAAAATGTCAGTGTCCTCCACCTGTAAAACCATTCCTGTTTTTTGTGGGTCGTCTCATTGTTGCCCATCTAGTGCACCTGTTGTTAATTTCATTAACACCAAAGCAGCTGAAACTGATTAACAACCCCCTCTGCTACTTAACTAACAGATCAATATCCCAGGAGTGTAATTGACTTGATGCTATACTCTGAATAAAAAGTGTCCCTTTAATTTTTTTGAGCAGTGTATATTCAGTTTACCAGTTCTTTAGATGTGGTGGCTGCATTTGTACGTTTTGTTTTTTTATACAAGCTTATTTCAATTTTTCACCTGGTGATTCTGCAAGTAACACTTTTCAGACTGGGATGACAGTACTCACCTTTTTTTATTGTTGTCTGTGCCCTCATTAAGGACATTCACCCTCTCTATTTTTTCAGTTTTACTATCATCATTGAAAGTGAAAGTAAAAGAAAATCCCAAATTTTGAGTTGTCCTCAGAAAAGTAATAGCGCAGAAATCTTCCAATGTGGACACTAGTTCTGGTGACCTGAAGGTCCCCAAGGAGTTCCCTTAATTTGCATGGATTTCATCACACTTCTTGCTTGACTATGGAACAGTAAGTGAAGGGAAATCTCCATGATGGGATACAGATGGCGAAAAAAAATCTAACTGGTTATAACCCTTCCTTGCGCTATCAAAAATGAAAAAAAAAAAAGTTTTGCCTATAGTTCTACTTTAACTTATCAAACATATAGCAAAACACTTTTATTGGTATATTTAACAGACCAGAAGAGACCAAAGAAGAGAAGGTCATAGTTTTCATACACTTTAAGATTTTCCTTTCATACTCCTGTTTTGTCTCTTGCACAAATATTTCTGAATAGTCGCTTGTTCAGCATTGGGAGTTTGCACAATAGTGTAATTATTCCAACACAACCCATCATTCCTCTTGTTATTGTGGATGAAGCAATTCCATGTGCAATTTTAGTTCAAAAGGTGATACTTTTTTTAAAATTTTTAGTTTTAAGCAACATGCATTTACGCGTAACGCTTTGTGTTGTATCCGGCCTGCAGAACACCCTACCACATATTCCTTGTGTTGTGGTGAGCTGTTTAGAAAAAAAATAGCATGTCCAGTTTGTCATCCATTGCCATGCACTGGCAGCCAAATAATTTATTAGATGCCTTAAAAATGCAGCCATAATATTTATGTGCATTATTATTATACAGTATTTATATAGCGTCAAAGGGTATGCTCAGCGCTGTACAGTAGCAGGGGGACATAACATGAGACAAGACAGTGCTTTCATTTCAAATGGCCTGCCACCATAGCTTCTTGCTATGGTGGCACGCCCACAAGTTCAGTCCCAAGATGGGCTGTGTGCATCCATAGACATATGCAGCTTGGCCCCGCCCCTGCTTCCTCCACACAGGATTTGATTGACAGCAGCGGGAGCCAATGGCTGCTAGCCCTTTGTCCTGTGAGGGGAAGAACAGAGACCAGTGCCGCTGTAGACGGGCACAGTGCTGGATCAAGATAGGACTCTGGTAAGTATGGGGGGGGGGTTATTTAACTACTAGGACATATTTTCTTTTTACCTTAAAGTAGTTCTAAAGGCAGAAGGTTTTTTTTTTTTTTACCTTAATGCATTCAGTGCATTAAGGTAGAAAATGTTCTGTGACCAGCTCCCCCCTTATACTTACTTGTGCCCAATCTTAAACCAGCTATGTGCATAAGAGCAGCAGCTCTCTTGCCTTTCTCCCTCCTCATTGGGCAGAGAGGCAGCAGTGGAGGCCATTGGCTTCTGCTGTCAATCACAGCCTGTAAGGTGGGGCTGAGCCACGCTCTCTGTGTCAGTGGAAATGCTGAGCCTGCTCAGGAGCGAGCACGCATGAGTTGCCTCCATACCAAACTTCTTTTTATTTATTTATTTTTTTTATGTTCACAATTTTTTTTTTCACAGACTTCGGGTCCATGCACACTAGGAGCAGAACAAAATGCTAGAATCTCTGGCAGAAAAAGCGACATAAAAATGCTCATAGTAGCTCATATTGCATAAGAGTTTAGAAGAGTTTATGGCCATTTGCTTTTACAAGCATTTTTGTCCAAACATTCCACTCTGCTTATTTTTCAATGTACACGTGAAAATGCAAATGCTCCTAAATGCCGCGTTTTTGAGTGTTTTAAGTGTTGTTTTTCCCTAAACTTTCCTAAACTATGCCTCTAAACTTTCTAATGTGCCACATTGACACATAGGACAACACTTTGCTGCCTCTACAGGCAAAATACAAAACTCCTGTAGAAAATACAAAACTTCTGTAGAAGCAGCATTTTTTTAGGTCCAGTGTGCCTTCATTCACAGAAGGATCTCCCTGTAGTACTGTGTTACAAATAGTTTACATTCCTGAGCGGACGGGAGAACATTTCCACATTTGATACATTGTTTTCTGATCAGTGCAGAGTTCCCCTCAGTTATTTTGCACATTCCTAAAATGTGACTGACCAGACCATGAATTAAATAACAAATGCGTTTTTCAAAATTAATTGACTTTAATGATTTATCCCATTTTTTTTTTTTTTTATTACAGTATTTACCTTGCATGTTACTGAATTTCTGGTATTTATCTACAATTCGATCTTTTACTTTGATGAATTGACTTTTTTATTATTTCCTGCAATAGTTCCAAAAAAACACCCGAATATCACATGCCATAATCGTTAGTGAATTGACACCACCATGAGATGAATAATGAATGTAATTGTGTTTTTTATTTGGTGAATTCATTTTAATAATTTATCTCAGTTTTTTCGAAGTATTTTCTCAAAGGATTTGACTGTGCTTTCCTAAAATTTGACTGTGCAATCATAAATACATCAATAGATTGTCCATAAAGTCCAAATAGTGAGCAGTGCAAATATGATCCACACTAAAGATGATAAATCTGTGCCACCATATACTGTGTTTCTCCTCTCCGCCAACACAGAGACACACCGCACTCACCAGAGGGTGTTGACGTAATTAAAAAGAAGTCACCAATCGCTTTCCCGTTATCAATTGGTCATCTCCATAGACTGTTCTTTTACTCCAATGGACCATCAATACACTTGTTTTGCAGATGAATAGATTTAAGAACCAGATGGTTTAAACAGCGTTCTTGTGTCTTACAGAGGACTCAATAATACCCACCTCCATCATAACTTTGACGATAGTGGTAGTTATAGGGTAAAGCGTATGTTAAACCACAAATGTTTATTTTTTAGGTGTGCATAGGGTGGGAGAAAGGATAGAACTCTGGCTGGGTTGTATTGCTTTTGGGAAGAGTAAATTCCCTCAGCTGCCATGACAGTGGGAGTGGGTAGGGAAATTTCCTTCAGTGGCCATGGCAAGAGGAGTGGATAAGGAAAGGCCCCTTGGGTGCCAGGACAACAGGGAGTGGGAGTGTGGGTTTCTCTGTTTTCATGGCAAAAGTCTTGAGCTTTTGGAGCTCCAGCAATGGGGATGGGGTTTCATTCCCATGGGAATGGGGCTTGGTGGATGGCTTTGTGGCCATAATAATGGGGAAGGGACCCTTCAGTTACCATCACAACGGGCATTGACGGGGGAAATGATTCTGTTCCCATAGCAATGGGGTATGGGATGGGAAATCCCCATCACCATGACAACACAGGCATCTCTATCTCAGTGGCAGTGAGGAGTAGGAGATTGAAATCTCTGTTACCATTGCAAAGAGGGCCAATTTACCAGTTTTCATGGCAACAGGAATGGGGTAAAAATGTCTTTGTCACCATGGCCATAGGGGTCTAATGTTTTCTTATTGACTATTTTTTGCAGAATAAGATGGCTCCTATAGGGTATCTAGGATTCTTAGGTGTTTTTATTTTCTGCTACTATGGCTGATAACCAGTGTCTGAGTCTATTTCACTGGTCAGTTTGAGAGCTAACTGCAAGAGCTGAAACTCGTCTACCTAGTGTATGCCACTTCTAAATATATTGCTTGTTATCTCTTTACAATGAATGATCCCTTCTTGGAATATATCCATAATCTTCTTTGGTTGAGCATTTCAGTGTGAGTTTATCTGCTTATTTTCTTCTTTAATGATGTATTTCTCCTGTAGGCTGCCATCTGGGCTCCCAGCCCAACCTGCTTATTGTATTTGGTCATTTGCGGAGCAAACAGCCAGGCCTTTTAAATGACACTGAGTCTGCTATAATGGCACACTAATGGTATCTGTGCAGGTACCATGCCGATATCCAGTTTGGCAGTTTGCCTAAGAAAACACAGTCTATTTGCGGCTATCCATTTTCTTCGTAATACACCTGATGGGAATTGACACGTGGAGCAAAAAATAAACTGATGAAGGCATTAATAACGCTCCCTTGAAGTAGCTTGAGATCCATTTTGCTTTGTCATTGCGACATTATTTGCTGTGCCCGGCTTATTCATGTGCATAAAGCAAGTGAAGGTAAATGCCCGAGCTGCATTCTTGTTCCAAGTCAAGGACTAAGAAACTGGCATTTTCTCAAGGTGAATGTATTTTTTTTCAGCACAGGCCTGTCACAAATCTGAGAGAACCAAACTGAACTCTGTTGGAAGCCGTGTATAAAGAGAGACTACCTCTTGTGAAAGCAGTATGACAAAATGGTCAGGAGTTCCAGGGATATGAGCAGATATATGTGAATCGTAGCTTTTCTTGTGAATGTTGCCCTAGGCTCCTTCCTCTTGAGTCTCTGTATCATTCCAAGAATATGGAAAGAGGCCTCATAGACCTATAGAGAGGGTCAGGAGGAATCGGGGCTATGCACAGCTTCCTTGGGAAATGTCAGCATTGTCATCATTTCAGACTACTATATATTTCTTGACCTACTGGTGGTATGATGTGCATTTTGCACTGAAGGTGCATTTTATTCCTTTTATGCTCAATGTGGATTTCCTGGGTTCTCTGTTTATCTTAATTTGAAACGCCACCTAATGTTTTTCATGTTGATTTGAAAGATAGAAGGGTTAGAGCAGTGGTTCTTAACCTTGTTGGAGGTACTGAACCCCACCAGTTTCGTATGCGCATTCACCGAACCCTTCTTAAATGGAAAAATAAAATATGATTTTTAAAATTCAAAACATAGGTATATATTTATACATAGGTGCACAAAATGAACAAAACCATTAAAACATGATTTTCACACAAAAACATAATAATGAATATTTACTGCACGAATCATATGAGTCGGGTGTGGGTTTTCACCTCTGCCGAACCCGCGAGACTGACTCACTGAACCCCTGGGGTTCGATCAAACCCAGGTTATAAACCACTGTTTTATAGTAATTCATCCCCCATAGTAATTCATCCCCCATATAGTAATTCATCCCCCCTATAGTAATTCATCCCCCCTATAGTAATTCATCCCCCATATAGTAATTCATCCCCCATATAGTAATTCATCCCCCATAGTAATTCATCCCCCATAGTAATTCATCCCCCATAGTAATTCATCCCCCATGTAGTAATTCATCCCCCATAGTAATACATCCCCCATATAGTAATACATCCCCCATATAGTAATTCATCCCCCATGTAGTAATTCATCCCCCATGTAGTAATTCATCCCCCATGTAGTAATACATCCCCCATATAGTAATACATCCCCCATATAGTAATACATCCCCCATATAGTAATTCATCCCCCATATAGTAATTCATCCCCCATATAGTAATTCATCCCCCATATAGTAATTCATCCCCCCTATAGTAATTCATCCCCCATATTAATTCATCCCTTATATAGTAGTAGTAAGTAAGTAGCAAGTAGTAAGCCAAGTCCCCCCTGTGTCAATTCACTTACCTTTGCTCCGCGCGTTCCTCTCGCCGTATTCCCGCGCCGTTCCGGTCTTCAGGGCGGACTGTGAGAGGAGCCTAGCTCCTCTCACGTTCGTCACGCTGCCCCGCCTACACACATCCTGACAGCCAATCACTGGCTATCAGGATGTGAGTGGCAGCGAGACTGGCCAATCATTGCATTTGAGCGCGCTGCCCTGGCTGTTTTTTTTTTTTGGATCACGCTGCAGAGTCCCTGCCGCCCGAGAGGAGGGAGGGGAGCGGGCGCCCGGCACACAAGAGCCGCATTAAAGCGTGTAAAGAGCCGCATGTGGCTCGCGAGCCGCAACTTGCCGACCACTGGGCTAAGCGATGTTGCGTGACCACCTGCAGCCAATGATGGACAAGCGGGGCATGTCATCACGAATTATATGAGTCGGGTGTGGGTCTTCACCTCCGCCGAACCCGCGAGACTGACTCACCGAACCCCTGGGGTTCGATCGAACCCAGGTTAAGAACCACTGGGTTAGAGGCTTGTGTTTTAAGCTTCATGCACACTGGACATTTGTCAGGAGTTTTCTTCTACATCCAGTAATCCTGTGTCCATGCATACATAGGCTTTTATCATTGTTTTTTGGCAGGGCGTTTTCAGGCTGGGAAAAAACCCAGAGCTACTGTGTTTGAGTTGAGTTTTTCAGCTGCAAAACACGGCTATCCAGCATTTGAGTTTTCGAGCCTCAAGCTTTTGTGGGAGTATAGTTTTGTGCTGCCACCCGATTGCTTCCACACAGCCCACTTGTTGCCAGCCTCCGCCCCCCTGCACGTTGTCTCCCAGGCTCTGCTTGCCCATCTGCAGGCCCGGGACCAGCCAGTGGCTGTTGGTGGCTAGAGGGAAGGGAGGAGATCAGACACATCCGCTCCTTTCCCCTTCTTGTCCTGACCCGGAAGGGATGTGACATCCCTTTTGGGTCCCCATTGACAGATTCCCGGTCACCAAGGCCGGAAAGAATATAATGCGGTGCGATGTGCACTGTATTACATTCAGTGGAGCACAGAGGAGGCCTGCATGGTCTTTTAGATCCTGGATGTCTCAAAAAAGAGAACCTGTCACCAAAAATCATAAAATAGGGGACTTTTTGATTAAAAAAAAGTGTTTTATTTTTAAAAAGTTAGTTACAACCAAGCATATAACCCCCCCCACCCCAGATTTTTCAAGGCCCCACACATCTGTACATACAAAATTAAAAGCATGTACTGGGTGCCTAAGCATGAAAACGACGATTGCGATACACATGTTACATATCGCCACGCACGCCAGAGTGAGAACAATAATTCTAGCACCAGACCTCCTCCATAACGCTAAACTGATGACCTATAAGGAGCTTTAAAAGCATCACCTGTAGAAAATATAGAGTCTCTAAAGTTTGTCGCCATTTCATGAGTGCACACAAGTTTAAGGTTTGACATGTTGGATATATAGTTATTCAATCCAACCTTGTCTTTTATATTTTACTAAAAAATTTGATAATTTATTGCTTTTTGTGCCCTAAAATTAACTTAAGTGTATTTTTACTGACATTTTGCGTTTTCTAGACTTTTGTGAAATCGTGTGACATAAAAAATAGAACCAACACTATTTTATTCTCTAGGGTCTCTGCTTTCAGAAAATATATCATGTTTGGGGGTTTTGTTTCATCTTCAGGCCTTAAATGATTTTTTTATACGTGTGCAAAAAAACGCAAAAACGGCTCTGGCAGCAAAAAGGGATAAAGGATAAACCTGACACTCCCCTTTCCTGAGGAGCAGCCAATCGGTGCTCATTACACTGCAAGGTCTCTCTCCTCCCTGCTAGTCCCTGGAGCTGGAGACAGGCAGGAAGGGGAGGAGGAGATTACAGCTTAATGTTATAAATATTAAACGTTTAAGTCGCTTAAGAGCCCCTTTTGTTTTTAAAAGCCCCAGACATTGCTAAAAGCAGGTTTTGGTTAAAATGTATATTTTTTATCAGGACAAGTAGATTGTCATGAGGGACAAGTAGATTGTCTTGAGGGACAAGTAGATTGTCTTGAGGGACAAGTAGATTGTCTTGAGGGACAAGTAGATTGTCTTGAGGGACAAGTAGATTGTCTTGAGGGACAAGTAGATTGTGGCCCCGATTTAGTCCCTGGACAAGTAGTTTTTTCAAATGTTTCCACACTCCTGTAATGCTACAGGTGTTTTTATAACGTCCAGTGTGCATGAGGTCCCATTTTTTTCCCTCACTGGTGAGAGTAATCTAAACGGGAAGTGATAAAAGTCTCCAACCGCAAACTGAAGGATTTTTCTAGTAGCTGGGGAAGAGTTAGAATTTCTAGCAATGTTTTCAATGCTCTCTTCCTGCCCAATGACACCCGCATATTCATTTCCTGTATGGGCATCAAAGTGGCAGGAACGTAGGGAAAATGTCCCCATTCTGCTCATGAACAGAAATAAAAACCTGATCGGAACATTTACATCTTCCTCACTATATTAGAATCAAAAAAACTATTTTATCTAAACTTTTTTTGTGAAAGAGTGAAGAGATGTTAACACCCTATGTCAGGTTTTAATTGCTCTGTGTCCCTGTTGGGGAAATTCACCTTCTCTATTTGTCTTGATGACCATAATTGCAAAAAAGTGATAGGAAACTGGAAATGTTGGCTGAACAGGAATAGGGGGGATATCTTGCAGGAGGACTCCTGTTCTGGTGACAGCTGTCTAACGTGTTTTCCCTATTTTCATATAGATTTCCTCTCACCTGCTGTTGTATAAAGTAAAGGGAAATCAAATGATACACACAGCAAAGCATTCCCTGCATTAATGTAAAAAAAGTGTTCCAGTGACGTATCTCCCCGTCACCCCCCTTATACTTACCTGAGCCCAATCTTGATCCAGCTCTATGCTTGTCTACAGCAGTGTTGCTCTCTCTTTCCCTTTGTTGACACAGAAGTTGCAGCAGGAACCATTGGCTCCTGCTGCTGTCAATCAAATTGTGCGAGCGAGAGGCAGTGCGGAGCCGAGCCACGCTGTGTGTGCCAATTGACACAGATAGCAGGGTTCAGGAGCACACCCACAGGTGTGCCACCATAGGCAGTAGCTCCCTATGGTAGCACAAAGAGAAGAGAAGGAGGTTTAAATGCTAGTGGGGGATCCCAGAAGAGGAGGTTTAGGACCACTATATTCAATAGCATTGCACAGAGCAGGTTCGTATAACAAGTTTGTTATTTTTACAAAAAAATCAAACTGTGGCCTTGGTTTGCTGGCTCTTAGGCAGCTCTGACCCATGCCTAGTGCCTGTATTATGCACCCCTGAAGAACCTCAGATGGCGCCCCGCTTTCTATTACTGCATGTAACACACTGAACAATGCCTGTACAGCTTCTATCCAGCAAGAGTTTAAACATCTAGACTCGCCACGTAATGTTGGATTGTAGGAGATTTTTCACACTGAGAGGAATATGATATTTCTTTTAGTATCTGAGACAAAGCACAGTGTGATTATTTATCCTTTCATTTTTTTTTTTATGTTTTCATTACATCTTGTAATACTAAAAAATTATATTTTGAATTGCACAGGTCTTTAATGCCAAAACAGCAGAGCTGCTTAGTCACCATCAAGTGGAAATTAAACAGAAGTTTCCAAAAGAAGGGTGAGTCAATGTCACATGCTGTTCATTTGTTCCATATTTTATAGTCGGCTGTTCATCTTCATGCATGCTGTGTACTGGCTTTTGAGGAATATATGCACCTAATTGATCCCTTTTATATCACTTTGATTAGAACTTTTTTCAATGCTTTAAAAACTAACAATACACAGTAGTCTTAACCAATACATCTCCTAAGACAGGAGAAGGTCACTTGAGCATTGCAAGGATTTGTTTTATGACCGCTTTTTTATATATTATGCAGTTGAACTCTGGTATTATCAGACTTTAGACTTATTGCCTGCAGTTAAAGCCCAAATGTATTACTGTAAAGCAGTCAAGCTGCATATGCTTTAGAAATATGCCAGTGCTGGGTTTTTTTTATATTTTTTTTTTACACAGTGGGGTTGATTTACTAAGACTGGAAAGTGCAAAACCTGGTGCAGCTCTGCATGGTAACCAATCAGCTCCCAGTTTTTATAGTCAAAGCTCAATTGAACAAGCTGAAGTTAGACGCTGATTGGCTACCATGCACAGCTGCACCAGTTCCTGAGCCCTCCAGTTTTAGTAAATCTCCACCATTATGTGCTGCAGCAGGGGGTTTAAATATCTTGTGCATGCAGCATGTTGGTGGGTCAGACCGCTGTTCTCACACACAACAGAATAGCCCAGGTCTCTTCAGTGTCCCCTGCATACCACTTTAATAACAAGTGCCACTCAGGGAGTGATGCTGCACACAGTATGCACAAACAATAAGACAAAAGCATGCGTGTGTATATGTATGCGTGTGTATGTATATATGTGTGTGTGTGTGTATGTGTGTGTATATATATATATATATATATATATATATATATATACAGTATATATATATATCACATACATATATATATATATATATCACATACATATATATATATATATATCACATACATACATACATACATACACACACACACAATGTGATTTCCTGAATTTTTTTTTTTTTAATCCTGTCTCTCAGAGTGGGAATGCACCTACAATGTGAATTTCAGACCCTTCCATTATTTCTAAGTGGGAGAGCTTGCAAAATCACAGGGTGTTCAAATACTTCTGTTCCTCACTGTATGTGCAGGAGTGGCCATTTTTTAACATGGCTAGGGAAAGAGGTTTTTAACTAGGGCCTATGTCGATGGACTGTGGGCTTGGGTCAGTGGTGTCAGTTTGATATCAGTTTAGGACACTTCTGAAATCATTCAAAGTTCATTGACGGGTGCATTTGGCCTGCATCTTAAAGTCAGTTAATTAAGGAAAAAATTACACTATAATAAATATTTTACTATTTTTGTTATAAATCGGAAATATTACAAATGAGTGTGTTGTATTTTCATTTCAGCCAGCAGGTGGCACTCTGTGACCCTTTTCATATGTTCCCTAGACCAGTGTTTCTCAACCTTTTTTCAGTCAAGGCACCCTTTAAAATTATGGATAATCTCAAGGCACCCCAATAAAAAATGTAAAAACTTATTCTACACACATCCAGTACACCCAACATTAGAGGTGATTTATTCTTCCAAAGCAAAGACACCTTTGCACACTGGTACTGATTAGTATTCCAATGTGTCTCTCTCATTTTCTCTCCCTCATTCTGCTAATGTGACCCCAGTGCTGACGGAGAGGGGCAGGGGAGGGCCAAACAAGGATGATGTGCATGCACTCAACAACCTCCTTATCAACTGATGTCATTGGTTGTTAGGATGCTGGCAGCTAGAAGGTCATAAAAGTGCACAATGAAAACCTGTGGCTTTGTGTACTAAAAGGCAGGATTGATCCACCTGCTGGCTTGTATAGAATTTTTGGGCATTTTATCAAGGCACCCCTGAAGAAGCCTGAAGGCACCCCAGGGTGCCTGGGCACCCTGGGGTGAGAAAGGCTGCCCTAGACTATTCTTTTCTGTTTTACTGAATAAAGCCTGTTAAAGCCTGTTTTATTGAAGTGAAAATCCTGTACAGATCTAAATAAAGCTGCTCCTTTTCTGCCTGTTTGGGTGGCTCTGTTAGGAGAAAATAGCTTCTGCTGTAACCTCCTTAGACCATGTTTCGTGTATCCATTGTCATGGGAGCAGGTGGTATATAGTTATAAATAACAGTTTTAGTTTATATAGTATAAATATTCATTCTGGGCATACATCCGTGAATGCATATGGCTCTAATCGCGAGTACTGCCATGTCTAGCAGCTTTGTATTTCAGTTTGTCATGGATTTTGACACACTCCTGTTTCCAGGACTGGACACTGCACCTCTTCCTCCCAGCCACCTGAAAACACCAGGATTTGACACGTGTGTCAAACTGTTGGTGTACATGAGGCTTTGGTCTTATGCCCTCTCCAGCTAGATTTTTCAGACTTCTTAGAGGGCTGTACTTCAGCCTCATGTCACATGACTCTGTGCACTGCAAACTCCCCTTCTTGCACTCCGGTATGTGAAATGGGCAGTGCTTTATCAAAGAACTCACTTCCCTGTATGTTTGGAAATTCTGCTTCAGGGGCCTTTAGAATAAAAGGAATCTGGAACCCATAATGGGTTCCAAACTTTTAGCCCTTTAGCAACTTTTTAGCACTTGCATACACTTGAAACATCTAATTATGCACATTGGAATTAGAAAAAGATGGATGTTTAAAGCGGTGTTAAACCCAAAAACAAAAATGTCGTTTATTGAAACTTACCATCTGTTTGAGGCTTTTTCCTCTGTTTTCACCTGGTTATCTGGCCAGTAACACACCTCCTGTATTAGAGTTCCCCCACTCTGGATGAATGAACACAGCAGACAGCAGCACTGCCAGTGTGGGGAATGATGGGAGTGGTAAAAACGTTAGCAGATTTGAATACAAATAAATTGAAGCCAAACTCCAGTTCACTGTTTATAAACAGTTACAGCAAACAGTTTTTCTTTTTGGGAAGGTTTTACATTAATAAATAAAAGCTGATCCTTTTAATCACCTCTGCCAATGGTAAATGGGTGGTCTCATCCATGTAAACTGCTACATTTTGCCAGAGAGCTTGAGCTTCTGAAACACAACAGACCTGCTGGCTGGATCACCAAGTGAAAATAGATGAAAGAAAGACTAAAAAAGAACACTAATCACATCTGATGATGAACTGGTAAGCTGCAATATAATGTTTGCTTTTTGGGTTTAATACTGCTTTAAAGTTTACAAACACTCACTTTATTTAGATTATTCATACACACTGATATTTAGCACTGTAAGAAAAAAAAAAAATGGTAAAATGTATTTTTTAACACGTAGTCTGTTTGCATTGGATTCAGTGTTTTTCTTTCCACTTTCAGATGGGTGGAGCAAGATCCAAAGGAAATTTTACAGTCTGTGTATGAATGTGTAGAAAAAACCTGTGAGAAACTAACTCAGCTGAGCATAGAAATCACCAATATAAAAGGTAATAAAAAAAATATGTAAATGAGATGGTATGCAATGTACAGAACCTCATCTGTCCATATTAATGACTTGGACTGACAACTGACTTTTCGTACAGAGGATCCATTTTTTGAAACTAAAGTATTTATTGTGTTCATATTTAGAGTGTATATATTGGGTTTGAGTTACTAATACTGGAGAGTGCAGTCTGGTGCAGCTCCCGCATGGTAGCCAATCAGCTTCCAGGTACAACTACACTAGATTTTGCACTCTCCAGTTTCCATAAATCAACCCCATTGTGTTTTTATTTTCTGTTGTTACAATGCATTGCTTTTGTGTTTTTTTTTATTTTATAGCAATTGGAGTAAGTAATCAGAGGGAAACAACTGTTGTGTGGGACAAAACTACCGGAGAACCCCTATATAATGCTATTGGTAAGTCTTTGAGCCTTTTACAGGCAATTTTCTGCTTTCTGAGAGAAAAGGAAAACTGAAATTAGCAGAATATCAAAGCCAACAGTGCGTTGTCTATTCATTTGAAAGAATACTGGCTACATATATTACGTTAGTCATTCATAGACCCTGGCAAACAGTTGCTGGCCAGAGGGCACTGGGTTCAGAAGGGTTAGAAAAGCATTTACCTGATTAATTGGTGATTTAGGGTTGTAACTTGTATCAACGTCCTTGGTCACCTGACTTTAGACATCGGTGACCTAGCCCTATGTGAAAGCACTCTAGCTCTCTTAGAATGAGAGAGCATCAGAGAAGATTTTTTCTATTTTTCATTCAGGCTTTCATTTTAGTCAATATAGCTTTCAGCTTGCATGTGATCAATAAGTCCTAGTGATCACATGATCCAGAACCTACTGTAATTGCTACCTGATGAACAGTGGAGATCCTGGCTGTTGCTGACAGCCAGGCTTGATAGCCAGCAGCCGCACAAACTGTCGGCTGCTTGCTTACAAAGGGAAAATATATATTAATGTATCCTTGGCATGGCGACTTGGAAAGTTTTTTTTAAATACAGATTGTGGATATAAAGGAAATAATATAGGTGATTTGTACATATACTTAAAAAAATAAAAAGTGAAAGCAATAAATGCAAACTACAAAGCCTGTCTCTCTTTGCGTAGTGTGTCATTAGTGTGAGTCTGTCAGGCTCTACTACATTGCATAATGCTGACATTCTAACACTGAGTATGCTGAAAGGAGTCAGAGTAATAATCTCCACAGTCTGATTGCCTCCTTCATTCCCATTATTGGCTGGGTGTAGGTCCTGGACCAGGCTGTAAGCAGTGGAGAAAAGTAAGGTCAAGAACCCAGCTATGCTCTCTGGTTATGATGCTTGAGAAGGATTACATATATTTCCCAAGTCATCTTCCAGGACAGCTTCACATGAGAGATAGGTCCTCCCACCAGGAAACACCTGATCCAGTTTTTTCTTAATAAGTGGCCTTTCCGCCCCTGGGGTCCTCCAGTATTTGTGTTTCCTCCGGCCAGGAACTACCCCTGTTTGTTATTTTCCCTAGGCCGTCTGGCGGGGTACAGTGGCCTCCTGGATGGGGCTACCCCCCTTTTTTGCTCAGCAAGGCAGGGGCTTTACGAGGTGGCCTCATTCAAGGATCCTGGACATCTGCTTTGGGCAGAATTAGGGGACACAGCACCCCTCTTTCCACGCCTATCTGTGGTCTTGTGGGGCTCAGCAGGGGAAATAGAGCCCGCTTTGCTGAGGGGCAAGGGATGGGTAGCCTGTGGGGTAAAGCCTAACTTCCTCCGCTGCATGCCGACATCTCCGGCGAGGCACTGGCAGCGCGCGGGACGATGACCTCACACTTAGGATCATCATTTCCGAGCACCGGGACTCGTGAGCGTCACTTCAGGCGCCTGAAGAACAGGAAGAGGACCGCTGCCATCTCGGATATGGGTGGTGGTCTACAGAGCTTGCCCCACACCACAGCCCGCAGTCCGCATTCTCCCCCCTCCTTTCCTCTTTCTCCCTCTCCGGCACCACAGGGGGTCTCTATCTCTACTTATGGGAGCACTTCCGGGTGGCCTCCTAGGAGCCCTCTGCTTACAGGAGGCCTGTATTTTATGTCTCTCTGTTCTTACATGGGCCCACTGGAGGAGGATAGGAAGGACAAGGAGGATCCTTGTGAGATGAGGAAGAAATGCGCTACTTGCAAGAAGAAACTTGCTAGCTCTTGGAAAAAGCAGCTGTGCCAGGTGTGCATTGACAAGCTGATCAAGAAAGAGTCAGGGTCTCTCTTTAGAGACTTCCTACGAGATATGACTCAGGAAATGTCCAAAACCTTTCAAAATTTTAGGGAACAGATGCAGGAACTGACCCCAGATGGGCCTCAACCTGGCACCTCAGGCATTTCCCCACCAGTCAAGAAGAGATAACAGGACCAGGGCACTATTAAGGATCAGGAGGAGGAATTATCTGGCACTTTCGACTCAGAAGAAGGCGAGACAGAAGAACAGGATCACAAGTCACAATGGCTCCTTTTTCCGGCAGAAGACACAGAGGGCCTATTGAAAGTAATTTACGACACTCTAGACTTAGAAGAACAACAGCTGGATCTCTCTCTACACAACCAGCTATATGCAGGGCTACAAAAGAGAAGCCGCCGCACGTTTCCGGTCCATTCCACACAATGGTTTACCATCAAAAGGGAATGAGTAGAGCCGGAAAGGAAAGCCTTTTTCCCTAAAATTCTTAAGAGGCGATTTCCATTTAAGGAGGAAGATGCGTCAATATGGGAGTCTTGCCTGAAACCGGATGCTCTTTCAAAAATTTCAAAGAGCACGGATCTATCCTTCCAAGACAGGGGCTCCTTAAAGGACCCAATGGACCGTAAGGCAGACACATTCCTCAGAAGAGCGTGGGAAGCATCCACAGTAATATTTAAACCAGCAATAGCAACGACCTGTGTTTTCAGGACCCTAGATGTATGGCTGGGTCAGCTCCATTCTCGCCCTGAACAAGGTACACCAGCGGATGAGATTCTAAAATCACTCCTGGTTTTGGAAAAAGCAGTGGCCTTTATCACAGATGATACCTCGGTCGAAACCGGACGAAACCATTAAATACACAGCAAAATCAACTTTGCTCGTAAACTCTGCTAGAAAAGCCATTTTGGTTGAAGTCTTGACAGGGGGACGTCGCTTCCAAATCCAGACTGTGTGGTTTGCCCTTCGAGGGAAAGCTCCTTTTCGGGTCAGAGCTGACTTTGGTTCTCGAGAGGTCTGCCGACAAAAAGAAGCGATTTCTAGTTCCCAACAGGCAAGTGGGACAAAAATGTTTTCGTCCCAACAGGCAGCGTGCAGCCAAAGAAGCTAGATTTCAGGGCCAGAAGAGAGGCTGGTTTTCAAAAAGGGGGAAGGAGAAGGGATGTTTTCTCTTCAACCCCAACCAGGACAAAATCAAAACTCAATCCAAGTGACTGGCAGAGCCAGGTGGGAGGAAGCCTGGAATACTTTCACATGCAATGGCAATAGACTACCCAGAATCCATTTATCCTAGACATAATTTGAAATGGCTACAAGATAGAGTTTCTACAACTCCCTCTTTCTACAACTCCCCCCTCACAGGTTTTTTGCGACTCCACTGCCAAAGGAGGAGGAGAAGGCGGAGGCACTCGTGAACCTCCTGGAAGAAATGCTACAACAGAATGTAGTCAATCAGAGAAGGAAGAAAAGGGAAAGGGATTCTATTCCCATTTTTTCCTAAGAAGGAAGCACGCGCAGATTCAGAGTGGTTGGTTTGATGGGGAAACATTCACATGCTGGAATTCAGGAGAAGATGGAAACAATCCAACCCAATGAAAATACTACAGATGCAAGCATGCAGGGGTGGGGCGCACACATGGAGGGCTGCCTGGCCCAGGGCATGTGGGACCAGGAAACCACAAAAAGCTCATCAAACTTCAGGGAATTACCGGCAGTTTTCAAGCCGCTTTTCAGGAAAAAATAGAAGGGAAAGAGATTCAGGTCCTGTTGGACAACATGACAGCCGTTTGCATACTTGAACAGGCAAGGGGGGGTACAAGGTCCCCAAAGCCTTTCCACCATTCAGACTACTACCAAGAGTGGTACAGAAAATACAGACGTCCCAGGCCAGGGTCATCTTAATCGCTGAAGTTAGCGGAGGATCCCCTAGTGGTCAGATTCCTGAGGGCTATCACTAGATGTGGGGTCCCATGCGCACCTAAATGCCCACTCTGGGATCTAGGAACAGTTTTAAGGAGTTTCTAACACGATCCATTTGAACCCTTGGGAAAATGTTCTCTCAGGCACTTAACCCTCAAAACCACCCTCTTGGTAGCCCTAGTCTCTACTCACAGAGTCAGCAAACTGCAAGCACTGTCGGTGATAGAGCCTTACTGTACAGTCTTGATGGATAGGATCATCCTCCATACGGATCTGGCATTCCTGCCAAAGGTTGCATCACACTTCCACAGAACAGAAGAGATTGTAATACCACCCTTTTGAGGGAGCCCAAGCAACACCAAAGAAAGAGACTACAACAAAACTGATGTAAGAAGATGCCTTATCGTGTACATAGAGCACACTAAAGCATGGAGACGCTCATCCCGCCTCTTCGTCTTATTTCAAGGCCCAAGGAAAGGATACACTGCCTCTAAAAGCACCATTGCAAGATGGATAAAGGAAGCCATCTCAGAAGGATACAAAACCGCATCACTGACGCCACCATCTGGCTTGAAAGCACATTCAACCAGGGCCACTGCAGCTTCGTGGGCAGAGAGAGCCGGCGCCTCCCCCGGACAGATCTGCAGGGCCACAACATGATCCAGCTTCAGTACATTCGCCAGGCACTACCGGTTTGACCTGATCGCCAACAAGGATCAGGCGTTTGGCAGAAAAATCTTGCAAGCGGCAGTACCGCCCTAATGTACGTATTCCTATTCAATCCTCATGTGAAGCTGTCCTGGAAGATAACTTGGGAAAACACAGGTATTTACCTGCTAACTGTATTTCCAGGAATCTTTCAGGACAGCGTAGCTCCCTCCTGATTAGTGTGTAGTTATAAGCTGGTGTTCCGTCATACAATGGACTAGATATGTGTTGTTCCTACAGTTTTTTTTATTTGTGTTTTATCCTAGACCTTTGGTTATATTACTATACTGAGGATCCCAGGGGCGGAGAGGCCACTTATTAAGAAAAAGTGGATCAGGTATTTCCTGGTGGGAGGAGCCTATCTCTCATGTGAAGCTGTCCTGGAAGATTCCAGGAAACACAGTTAACAGGTAAATAACTGCATTTTTTTTCCAGGTGAGAAAATTGATGTTTTTAGCCAAATGAGATGCATTGATTATTCTTGTGCCAAATGAGATGTTTATTTGGAACCCTTACGATCCAGTGGGCTTTGTTTTTTGCATAGACCACTGCTGTTGCCATAGCCAACTCTACATTAACACCTGTCTGAACCTACAATGAAAGTATATGATGACGTTTGGTTCTGATAGTAATAGGTCTGTACACTTCAATGATATAACAGTTTGGGCTTCATGATCCGAATTGTCTGAAGAGGGGCTTCCCTTGTTGTCCATGTAAACAATTGGAGTCTCTCTTAGGCCCCTTTCACACAATGGGTCCTATCAGTTCCACCTGTCAGTTTTTCAGTAAATGCACTTGGGTCTGTTCACACCTGCTTATATCTGATCTGGTCTGCTAAAAAGAGGCAGAGGGGGATCCCTCCCTCTCAGTCCAGGAGGATTGGAGGGCAGTCGGGTGTAAACATACAGCGGAGTCCGTTTAAACCTGACCGCCCATAAAGCAGACCGGGATCTGTCCATGTCCACTCTGCATAAACTGGACACGAACTTGTCATCTGCCTGCTCTGATCAGCATGGGATCAGTGGACAGATCCCCTGCTGATCATAGTAGAGCCTGCCCTGTGTGAGAGGGCCTTATATTCTTTCATATACTGTGTTTGTGACCTTAAAGCGAGATTATGGTTAGAGCAAGAAAAGCAGCTTTTGTTTTATTCTTCCAATTAGGAGGCCTTCCCTGCAGAATTTTATGACCAGTTGGCCAGGCATAGGGCACAGTCTGTACACACAAACTGCAGAGAATCATGTGATGGTAATATGCTGACCATCCTGCTTTGGAGGCTCATACAGACAACAGTTGTATTCAGTGGAGCCAATGCTGTGTGAATAGCAATGCAGCAATAGAATGCTCTTTTTGTGCCAGATTTGTAAAGAATCTTTTGCCTCCATCCCATACTAATGTCGTTTTTCAAGCCTTTTTATGCTTCTTAAGAGGTAAAGTGTCAGTACATTGTTTAGGTTTAATTTGTGAGCTTCAGTGAAAAATATCAGTAAGCGAAGTGCAAAGGTTTGCATTTAGATGACTAAGCAAAGTAAATTATCAACCTGCTATTTGTTTGTACAACCTTTTTAACATGGGTAGTGGACACATATGTCAATCATTAAACAAATCATTTCTACTTAAAAAGTGATTTCTTATATTAATGTAAACAATGGAAAACACGACCATTTTGCTTGTCCTTGCAAGATCAGAAAATTGTCAGTGCTTTTTAGATTTAACAATATGTAAATGTTCTCCATTTCAGTTCTACAAATAATCATGTGTATATCTATTTGATATCTTTTGTCGAATTTGTCTAGAAAATACAATAGGGAGGCATCCTGGTGCCTGGACTTTTGTCAGCTGTCCGCATCCACCTTCCAATTTGCGGACCTCACTATAGCCGAAAGATGGCTACAGAGCAGTCATCCAGTTCTGGGAGAGCATCTATTGACATCCTCCCAGAACCCCACCTAACCCCCCCTTGTGTGCCCCTGGGGTGCATATTGAGCCTGCTCTGTGATTGCTGTGATGATCAAAGATTAGGGTAAAGGGCCAGAGACGAGTATAGGGACAACTGAGAAAAATTACTTGTCTTAGCAATACTGTGAAAATGTACCTACAGTGGGGAAAATAATTATTTAATCCCCTGCAGATTTTGTTAGTTTGCCCACTTAGAAAGAAATGAAGACACTATAATTTTTTTTATCATAGGTGCATTTTAAATGATAGAGACAGAATATCAACCAAAAATCCAGAAAATATACATGATACAAATGTTATAAATTGAGTTGCAGTTCAGTGAGTAAGTATTTGATCCCCTACCAACCAACAATAATTCTGGCTCCCACAGACCACATGTGCTCATGTGGTACACAGATTAGTCCTGTCAATTTAAGAAGGTGCTCCTAACGACAGTTCGTTAGATGTATAAAAGACACCTGTCCACAGAATCTTTCTTCCATTCAAATGCCTATTCCATCATGGGTAAGACAAAAGAGCTGTCAAAGGACGTCAGGGAAAACAATGTAGACCTGCACAAGGCTGGAATGGGCTGACCATTAGCAAGAAGCTTGGTGAGAACAAGACAACTGTTGGAGTGATTATTCGCAAATGGAAGAAATACAAAATACCTATCAATCGCCCTCAGTCTGTATGTCTGAAATTCCTCCTGAAAACTAGCTGTGCACATCCTGGTATGTGAGTGTGTCTAGGCCCTCCTGTTCCTATACAGCCTCATAGCTGTATATCTACAGCGTGAGATCTACGGCACTGTTGCCTCTGACTGTTAGTCTCAGAATTGGAGTGAGATTTAGTGATATCATTACTGTGTAGCTCACACTTGTTGTTTGTAGGCTCTGACATGAGGAAACCAATGTTCTGGCATACTTAAATGGTTGCCTCCACACAGAGACACTGTGCAAGGTATGGTAAGTTAGCAATGGATAAAAATCCGCTATGTGGAGCCTACATGCAATACTGGTGACTAGTCCTTTGCCCTCTGCCTGCCTTTTTTGGGGCACAGTTTCTACAAGTAGATCCCCTCTTTATGAAAGGTGAGGGATATAATTGTATAGTTTAATAGCACATATTTGACATTGCTTAGGGAGCCGCTGAAATAACTAACTTTGTAATTGGTATTCGCTATATTTTTTTTAAGTCTGTACAGGCTTGCAATTTATCCATTGTGCCCAACAGGAAAAAGTAATATTTTAGCGTGATACTTTAGGGGTAATTCTGCAGCTTTCTACAATTAAAATCTAACTAAAGGCAAACATATTTTTTCCCACTTTGGGTAGAGTAAGGTATGAGTTTTTTTGCCATCTGTGTCGCATTGAGGAAGTTTTCCTTCACTTCCTGACCCATAGCCAAACAGTAAGTTAGAGGAAATCCCTGCAAATTAAGGGAATTTTCCCTCTGATACTGTTCTGGGGACAACTAGTAGACTAGTTGACATGAAGTTTTTATTGTTGTTTTGTGTTCCACAGCAATACAAAACAGCAATGCTAACACCAAAAGCCAACTTGTACTGTTCATGTCAGACGACAATATTGTATGTGAATATTTATTTTCTTCTCAATGTTCACTAACTGGGAAAAAATGATTCACTGTGCTAACTTTATTCTTATTATTTTTGCTAGTTTGGCTTGACCTGAGGACCCAGTCAACTGTTGAGCGGTTGTTGAAGAAAATTCCAGGAAGGAACAAGAATTTTTTCAAGGTAAGACAATTCACGATCGGTTATCACATGTGATATTTGTGTTTTTATTGTTTTGTTTTTTTTATATCCTGTGTGATAATAAGAGTCCATTCATCAAAGTAAAAATCAAAATTTAAGTAATTCATTAAATATGTGACATAAATAATGCCAAAAATGGAGATGAACTGTTATCAGTTCAACAAAAATAAATATTTACTGTACATCATGGTATAGAAACTTCAGGAATGTACAAAATAACAATAAGGGCACATTTACACTTGCTTTGACTTAAAGACACATTCAAGTGCCTACCACTTCAACATGCCTTTTTGATGCTTTGGTGATGCTTTTTTGATGCTTGGCAAATGCTCTGTGTGTTGATTTTCTATTTGTTTTAAAGAGGCTCAGTAGTACCCCCCACTCAGCAGATCTCCAGCTCATTGGTATGCTCATTCAGCTGATCCCCAGCTTATTCGTACCTTCCTTGAGCAGATCCCCTGCTCAGTAGTACCCCTAGCTCTGCTGATGTCCCACTCACTAGTACCCCCAGCTTTGTTGATACCCCAGTCAGTAGTAACCCCCAGCTCTGCTGATCCCCTGCTTAGTAGTAACCCCCAGCTCTGCTGATACCCCACTCAGTAGTAACCCCCAGCTCTACTGATCCTCTGGTTTGCTCATCTTCCTCTTTCTGGTCCCTGCTCACCTCCCACTATAGTGCCTCCCCACTGTACCCCACATGTGACATCTGGTTTATCTTGCTCCAGTCTGTCAGCTGTGCTGATCCTCTCTCTTCGTTCCCCATTCACCTTCTGCTATAGCGTTTCCATGTTGCTTACTACGTGTGCTGTCTGCTAATTGCTCTGCTGCAGTTTGGACTGCGCTCACCTTCCTGCTGCTCCACGCTGCACACCAGATGTGACGTCTGCACCAGACACTTCCGGAATATATACACATGAACTGGAAGTGACTGCTGATGACACCTTTCTGGTTCGCTTGTTTGTTTTCCATTAAATCCTGGGAGATCTTATACCTGCAATACCTCCAAAACGAAGCAAAGTGAACTGAATAAAAGACTCTCAAAAACTGCAGGCACTGTTAGCGAGCTTTGTAATAGACGTCTATGGAGACGCTTTGAAGCACCAAGAAAGTGACATGCGGTATAATTTTTGAAGCAAAACAAATGTAATGTGTAAACTGGAATGTAAGCCTACCATTTTATTTAGTGACAGGTGCTTTGATTGGCATTCGGAATGCTTTGAAAAAGCGTGTCCAATGCCACATTTTGAAGTGTAAATGAGCCCCAAGAGAAGCCCTGCACTGGCTAGTAATCAGGGCCAGTGCAACCACTAGGTGAACTAGGCTGCTGCCTAGAGCACAGCTGCGGCTGATGGTTTACTTATTGTCTGCCATGGCCGTATCTACGGGGGTGCTGGGGAGGGACAGCCCCCTCTCAGATTTCAGTTGTGCTCTCCCAGGCTGGTCTTTTCATGGACGCTGTACCTTCCCCCATCCCTGCACTCATGGCTGGGACAAGGGGAGGGCAGTCTGGAGCAGTGAACCCTGCAAAGGAGAAATGATAGGAGAGAGCCGGGAGGTGCGGTCTGTGCTCTCCTCTCCTGTTAATGGAGCAATCCAACATAAAGCAGATAACTCAGGATTACCCTTACATCAGTATGTTCAGTATTTGATTCATTCCCTGACTCCCTGCATCAAGAGATGAGCGGTCATTGGAGATAGGGGTGAAGTAAGCAAACTGTGTACAGCCCACTCCAAGAGCGATCCTGTGTTATCTTCTGTATGGAGGATCTCTCCACTGACAGGAGTGAGAGCACAGCACAAACCGCACCTCTACCTGGTTTCCCACCTGTAAGTTTGGGGGGGTTTATAGGCCAGGGGAACTGTACACAATGAAAGGGGGGGAGAGGGGTAACCGTCATTTGTGCTGAAATGAGAGGTTTGTGCAGGAGGGGGTACGGGGGCTATTTGTTCTTGGAAGGGTTGTTTGGAGGGGGTTGTGCTAGGAGTGGGATTTAGGGGGATTTGTGCTGGGAGCCTGGATAGGGGGGATTTATGCTAGGAGGGGGATCTAGGGGAGAGGATTTGTACTAGGGTGAAAAGATTGAGGGGAAAGAGGATATGTGCTAGAAGGGATGAAGTAGAACTACAGGTGAAGTTTTATTCTTTTTTTTGGGGGGGGGGGGGGGTGGTTCAAGTAGCTGGGCTTGCCTAGGGCACAAAATAGTCTAGCACCGGCCCTGCCAGTAAGTTAGAAGTGTAGGCTCACCACTTCAGAAAAAATATATGAGCTACGTTTTGCGTTTTATAAATTACGAAACATTATCACAGTCAAAAATCAAACTTCATATACAGTATATTGCATCACTGATAAATTCAAATTGAGGAGGTTGAGCCTGTAGAGAATTTTTAGTGTGTGTGTTTGTTTTTTTATGGCTATTTTTGAGGTTTTATCTTCTCTTCCGAACGAATGAATACCATACTACATTATTGCAATGCGTGCCCTTCATGAGGGGTTGCTTAATATAAATTATCTGTATAGTACATAAATATGCACACCGTAAACATGGAGTTATTTGGACATTCCAGGAATGAGGCTATCATTCGTCACAGTAAATGACCAACTAATCTAAATGTTATTATATTTCATTGGTCAGGATCTATATGAGTGTTTTTAATTCAGATTTTTGAAATACATGAGTATAGTAAAGTTTATCTTTCCCAAATATGATCTAATTTAAGAACAAAACACCCATAGGTCCCATTATAACAAGTGTAGCCTGACATTGGATGTTGCACATATATGCATGATTTTTTTTTGCACAGTGTCACACTTGGCAAGTAGGCCAACTTGTTATTTTCAATGCGCTGCCCTACATGTGACAAAAGTGGCAAAGAAGCTTATGCACCCTTTTTGAGCTCTCCTCATTTTGCGCTTTTAGTCTGTGTTCTTACACATTTTTGTGAGTATGTGCTTTGGTGTTTAATTAAAGTACATATCAACTACATATCCTATAGTACCTTTTAGCTTGCAAGCAGTGATTCTTATGTAGTTCAGAAGGCAGGCTCTGTGTGTTACACAGCAGTGCCTACTCACAGTGTATAGTTAATACATGTCACAGAATTCAGGGAAGAAAGTGTATGGGGATCTTCACATAGTTACATAGTTAGTCTGGCTGAAAAAAAAACATAAGTCCATCCAGTTCACCATTAAAAAAAAAAAAAAAAGTTATAATCCTATACCCACAGTTGATCCAAAGTAAGGATATTCCCTGGATCAACTTTATCAGACATAGTAATTTTATAAACTTCAACAACATTCAGTATAGTAAGAACAGGCTATGAATAATTGAAATATTGTATGGAAATGAGTAAAATGATTTTGCATATTGACCATGGACACACTTTAACAATGAATGGCACTGCAAGTTCAACAAGTTCCGTGAGTTGTTGTGCTACACTAGTGTGATTCAGCCTTCCGTTCATTGATGCATTTGGCTAGTAATTACCCATTGTAGCAGTTACTATTGATGTAACTGTAAACACAAACTTAAACTAGTGTGATATATACTGGATTCCTGAAAAACAATTCTACTTGCTGTTAAAGGATAAGTTCAGCTTTTTGACAGAAATAATAATTGCACATTTTTTTTGCAGGTAAAAAAATGTGCATCTATTTTGTCTGGAAGCATTGCACGAGTGATCAGTAGATCGCTGGTGCCATGTAGGTCTCCTGAAGAGCTGTCAGTATATCTGCTTGCTCATACATCCTGTACGACAAGCAGATATTCTGACAGGAAGCTTCAATGAACTACCAAAGTGCTCCACAGCGCCGTGGTAGTACATTGAAAACTACAATCCCACAGCCGCTAAGGCTGCCAGGACTTGTAGGCACTCATTCACAGAACTCTGTTGGCGGAGCCCCGCATGGCCGCACTGTGTTCAAATTTGACAGATAGTACGGGGAAACGTCTCAGAATTAAGATTGCAAAGTGCCTTCCCCTCTTCCCCCTTCTTGAGCAGAGTACTACTAGAATATCCAAAATGTGTTGTTCTCACTGGAAAGGTAGTTTACCTCATGAAAAGGGCAAATTATTTTCTGCAGATTTTGCAGTCGATCAGCCTGATAGAGCCTTGTTTTGTGTCTCAGTAGCCTTGTTGGAATTGGCTGACCGTTTAACAGCTGGTCCTGCTCTGTATATTTATAGGTGCAGTCAAGGCTCCCTGTGTAATATGTGGGATTCAACTGTCAATTTTGATATCCTGGGGAGCACCAGCAGTAAGAGTCCACCCATTGTAGCTGTAAATGTATTATGTCCTTAACGCACACCAAGGTATAATGCATGGAATTCAATTAATTGCATCAAATAATCATACAGTATAGCATGCATTATTATAGAATATGTAAACCCTCACCTTGTAAAACAACCCAAAATAGAAATGAAATGCAAAACATTTGTGTATCGATATAAGAAACATTAGAAAATACCTTTTTTTTTTTTTTTTTTTTCACTTTTGTTCTTGGCTGAATAAGGAGCTCAGGGAGGAGAAACAGCATTACACTAGTCTTCCCAGTGAATGGCTGTGCAGGGGAGGTGTGTCAGCAGAAGTCTGATCATTGGAAAAAAGCAGAGGGACTTGTAGGAACACCAGGGATTTCACACAAAGGAAGCAATACAAAGAGAACAGGATACTTTTTCATATACGTACATGGTACAGCAGGTACATATCAGGAATATGAAATGTTGTGTTTACATATTCTCTAAAGGCTGTACGGTGCTCTGTACGGTGTCTGTCCATTGATCTCTGACTACATTTACAGACCATGAAGTGGCTGTTACTGAGTGAGCAGTGCATGTTTTTTGTTTTTTTGTTTTTATAAATCCCTTCCTCAAACCAGAACCTGTAATACATTGCAGCCAGACTGGTTGACAGAGTAAATTCCTGGGCATATATGGAAGCATGTAAAAGGTATAGCGTGTAAGCTCCAAGGAGCAGGGCCCTCCTATCCCTCTTGTATTGAATTGTATTGTTGCTGTATTGTCTCCCGTTCTATTGTAAAGCTCTGAGCAAACTGTTGGCACTATATAAATCCTGTATAATAATTATTATACAGGATTTATATAGCGCCAATAGTTTGCTCAGCACTGTACATTATAATGGGAGACAGTACAGTAACAATACGATTCAATACACGAGGGGTTCGAGGGCCCTGCTCCTTGGAGCTTACAATCTAGGAGGGAGGTACAGGAGGAAATAGCTGTGGGGGATGGAGTGGCGGAGTTCAGTAATTAGCTGAGGGCAGGGTAGGCTTCCCTGAAGAGATAGGTTTTCAGGGTGCGCCTAAAGGTGAGGAGATTAGGTGATAGTCTGATGGATTGGGGTAGGGAGTTCCAGAGAATGGGGGAGGCCCTGGAGAAGTCCTGAAACCGGGCATGGGAGGAGGATACAAGGGAACTAGAGCGTAGGAGGTCTTGTGAGGAGCGGAGAGTACATTTTGGGTGGTATTTGGATACCAGATTGGTGATGTAGTTTGGGGCAGTATTATGAACCGCTTTATACGTCAATGATAGCATTTTGCATTTTATCTGTTGGGCAATCGGAAGCCAGTGGAGTGATTGGCAGAGGGGGGTGTCGGTTACAGAGCGGTTTGTAAGGTGGATGAGTCTGGCCTCAGCATTCAAGATAGACTGAAGCGGGGATAGCCTGCGGTGGGGTAAGCCGATGAGGAGGGAGTTACAGTAGTCGAGGCGTGATATAATGAGGGAGTGAATGAGTTGCTTAGTGGTTTCCGGGGTTAGGAATGGACGTATTTTGGAGATGTCGCGGAGGTGAAGTCTACATGAGTTTGTCAGCAATTGGACCTGGGGCTGGAAGGACAGATTGGAGTCTAGGATGACACCTAGTACTCTGGCTTGAGGGGTGGGACTGATGGTGGTGTTGTTGGTCTTGATGGAGAAGTTGGGGGGGGGGGGGGGGCGCGGGCTGGGGGGAAAACTAGGAGCTCAGTTTTGTAAAGATTTTTTTTGAGGAATAGTTTGAGAATTAACTTAAGAATTAATTTAAAATATCTAGCTACATTAAATGCCACATTCTAGAAGGCTACATTTCGGCCACATTAGGGATGCTCACTGTGAATGTCAATGGTGAATTTCCTGAATTTTTTTTCATACTTTTTTTTTTTTTTGTGATTGCTTATAAACAGATCTAGCATGTGACTGCATATGCTGACATCTTGTGGAAACTTTACTAACTGCAAGCAACTGGAGTCTGGATTGGTTCAATTGTTAGCAATTTGGCTTTAGTAGTGAAAATAGCAAATGTATTTATAAAATATGTTCCAACTGAACATAATGCTGTAATAAGAGATTAATAACTAAATGGTTTACACCGTTTCTAAATGTTTTCAATACCAGGTTTCTCCACATAAGCCAAATTGCATGCTAACCTGGATATCTCTGCTGTGTATAATAGTGCTGTGTACAGGCAATGCTTGCCACCTAGTAATCAAGCTAAGTAGGAATTAAATAGGACATGTATGTTTGGCATAGCCTATGTCATAGGTATGCTAAACTGTGCTCATGCTTCAGTGTTGCCCCTATTAGTATGGCCAGAGCACAAATCCGCCAGAGGAAAGCAATTGGCCTACAAATAAAGCTAATTATTAGAACAGTAATTAAAGTTCATTTTGACACAGTAGTTCCCATTGGTATTTTTCTCCACGTGGGAGGACAGGTAACACTGGGTGAGCATGGGATTTTTACATAGGTGCTGTATGATTCCTGATACCGTTTGTAACCAGCCTTAAAGAAGGGCTATATCCATCTGTTTTTGCTTTGGTGAAAACTGTTCAATAGCAGTCGTTATGCTGTGATACTAAAGGTTAATATGTGCATTTTAGCAGCTGCTGTGTTGTGGTTTTTGTTTTAGCGAAGAATGTTCTACACTGAGGCTTGCCGCTTAATTTGATTTTGGATTTTTGATAGATTCAGCTGAAGTGTCTGTCTTTTGTATATGATGACATCTAGGGGATGCTTAACTAATTGCAGAGAACAGCTAGACACCGCTGGATGTCACATCTGGGCAGTGCTGACCTCGTTCATACTTTGTGTGACTCCACTTTAAACACAGGAAAAGGTGGGCATGTACTTTAAATGCAAATCACACTTTTTTGAACTGTGGAATATATTCAGAAGTCACTCTGCAGTATGCAGTATGGCTTGCTTAAAAAAAAAAAAAAAAAAAAAAAAAATATATATATATATATATATATATATATATATATATATATATATATATATATATATATATATATATATAATATTTTTTTTTTTAAAGCAAACCATACTGCAGAGTGACTTCTGAATATATTCCACAGTTCAAAAAAAAAACAACAATATATATAATGTATTACCCCAAACAATGTCATGTGCTACATGCTGTGGTAAATTACGCATTAGTGCAGCTGGGGAGAAAAATTTCCAGTTTTTTTTTTTTTTTTTATATAGACCTAAAGAAGGCTGTCAAACTCCTCTGCCCCACTCCACTCTCAACTGAGACATCTGGTCTTGTGGAGTTACTGCATTAACGTTTCTGGGTTCTCAAGCTACTACTTCTGTGTTCTGAGCAGTGATGGAAGTTGCACTGTAGATATTTAACCTGATGAATATCTTTGTAAAATTGTAGACCTGTCAGTTGTGAAATATGGGAGCTGCCAATGCTGAAACTGCTTGGTGCTTGGCTGTAATGAAAACCCTTAAGCTTAAATATGTTCTGCATCCCTGGGTCATAGCAAATATTCAGGTGGGGAACATGGTAAAATGTATTTGGAAGTCATTAACTCATACTGAAGTAAAAGTGTTAGTATAACTTCCAGGCAAAATGCATTTTCACAAGCAGAGATCAACAAAGAAAGCCTTTATGTTCCTCTTATCATAGGTTTCCTTTAAATAAATATCTTGCAAATGGTCGCGTAATTGAAGGTGTCTAGAAAGAGCTGCTTTTCATTTACGGTTATGTTGTCACCCACTGCATCTTATATTCAATTTCACTTCCAGCATATGCAAACTGATCCCTGGATTTTACTTGCAAATGAACTAGTCTATACATAGGTTTGCTAAAGTCAACAGCAGCTGCCTTTTTTTATAAAGGCATGCATCACTTAAATCCCAAACATTGCCAAAACTTTTTCTGTAGAGTTTAATAATGGGTGGGGATTTTATTATTGCTGTCTCTCTATTTGGGGAGTTAATTTCCCTCACTTTCTGTCAATTTGTCAGCTGTTGTACAGAACAATAGATATTTTTAGTAGTGTGGCATTTCTATCAAGTTTTTGGTGCCATCTGTGTCTTCATTAGGAAGCCTCCTATTACTTTTTTTCAGGAGACAAGTGTTTAAAAGAAAATGTTTTGCTTGGATCTTTTAGATATAGTGCGCACATGAAATTGTATTAACCATACAAAAGAAATAACCAATAAGTTAATAACCGAAGGCTTTACCCTCAATGGAACTGTTATTTTCAGAATCGAACTGGTCTTCCTCTGAGCACCTATTTCAGTGCAGTAAAACTGCGGTGGCTGTTGGACAACGTGGAAGAAATTAGGCATGCGGTGGAGGAAGACAGAGCCATGTTTGGAACTGTGGACTCCTGGATTATCTGGGTTAGTTCTTTTTCATAATGGAATCTGTTTCAATAAACCCTGTTGAATTTCTAATTGTCAGTGTGTGTTAGGCATTTACAAATATACTAGTTTATTCAAAGAGTCAGACAACAAAGGACAGGAGCCTAAAGCTGCAAAATAAAACTTACCATAAATCTGACCAGTATTTGTATGTTAAAGTCCTCTGAATGTTTCCTTCTCAAGGCAATTATACTTTGTTTTTTTTAATTGTCTCTCCTGAAATGGTTCTAACAACCATTTCGTGATCTATGTTGAGAATAGAAGTGGGGCTTGTTTCCTGAATGTGCCTGATTATAGTCTGGAATATTTGTGGAGGCTTAGTGGATACAGAAGAGCCAGATTTATAATGTTATAGCAGATATAGAAATTGACAAGGGTTGGATATGTTGGGGAGGGATCTAGTAGGCTGGAATGAATTACTCTTGGTGCAATGGATTTTTTGTGGGGCTTTTGAAACACTCAACTACCCATATCAACCCATTACAACCTTTAGGAAGAGAACAGGTTTTCCTGTTACAACAGTCCTTTTTACAGGGGATATTACATTTTAGTCCCAGGTCATTTATAAAGTGCAATGGAGGGTAGCCTAAATAGGAATTCGCTTTTTTAATTGCCTTCTGTCTGTAGAGCCTTACTGGAGGGAAGAATGGTGGTGTGCACTGTACAGATGCGACCAACGCCAGCAGAACTATGCTGTTCAATATCAACACTCTGGAGTGGGATGTAGAGCTCTGCCAGTAAGTGTTCTGTTTATTCTTTATTATATTCCGATTATCCAGTGTTTATTGGGTACTTTGCACAGTGTTTTCATTTGCACTGCATGAAAATGAACACCGACTTCTCCACTGATGTTGCAGTCCTGTTTGGCAGTCCATTCTTCTAGGTGAATGTTTTGTTTTACTTGTAACCCCAAATAAAATACCCTTCATTAGATTTTAGTTAAGTGTTTTTGTTACTTTTGATGAAGTAGGGAATCATTAGGACCCTAGTCTGGGTTTATTGCTATCTGTTCCCAGGGGCACAACAGAGAGTAGAAATCTCACCCAAGAGGGAGGAAATGTCCGCTCTAAACATTGTCACTGAAAAAAGTGTTCTCATTTAATAATATCCTTCTGCTTTTGCTCTGGTGAAAACTGTCCAATAGCAGTTGTTATGCTGTGATACTAAAGGTTAACATTAAAAAAGAAAAAAAAAGAAACATGCCATACTTACCTGCTCTGTGCAATGATTTTGCACTGAGCAACACATTACTCTTCTTTTCGGTCCCCTATTGGTGGTCCTGGCTCCTCCCCCCTGCCGAGTGCCCCCAATAGCAAGCCTCTTGTAATGGGGGCACTTGATCAGGCTCTGTTCCGGGCTGCAGTCTTGTGAATGGACACTGTCCATTCACACACAGAGCACAGCTCGGCCCTGCACCCCACTGCACCCCTCATTGACTCACTGGCTGTTATTGACAGCAGCAGAAGCCAATTACTCCCACTGCTGTGCAAGCCAGTGATGAGAGAGGGTCCTGTGAGAGCCTTGGATCTCATGCACATCACTGGATCAAGATGGGGCTCAGGTAAGTATAATAGGGGGCTGAGGGGGAAGCTGCTCCCAGGTGTTTTTTTTTTTACCTTCATAGTATGCATGAAGGTAAAAAACCTTCTGCCTTTAGAACCAGTTTAAATGTAGGATTCCCTCACTTTCTTGTCCCATTGACAGTGGTTCTCAGGACAAAACTTTAGGTTAATTCCCCAGCTGGGGTTCAGCCAGCAATAAAAACTATTTCCAAAACAAGAAAAAAATTTTTGGCTGAAGCTGTGCTTTAAAAAAAAAAGCATGAAGCCAATAAATCAGAGATGTTCTAACTGTGGTTAACTGATGTGTATTTGCATATATCCAAACTGTTTAAAACTATGGTGCAGAATGACCTTATTTTTTTGCTGGTAACCCCAGTAACTCTTTTTTGTATGAGAGATTCTGGTTATTAAAGTATAAAGTTTGCAAGGCTTCCTACTGATAAATATCAAGACGCACTATCTATGTTTCTTATTTTTAGGTTTTTTGATGTTCCCATGAGTTTGCTGCCAAAAGTGAGAAGTAGTTCTGAAATCTATGGACTAATGGTAATAAATCCTTTTTTTTCTTGTTTTTGTTGTTTTATACCACAAACATGTAAAACTTTGTGAATATAAAACAAAGCATAAAAATATTACTTGCATCGTTGCTGTTATGATGATTACACTAGATGGTCTTAGTAAGTGGGCAGATTTGAAAGAAGCTGGAAATTATCTAGTATTAGTAATCAGGGTTTTAATACATTAAAAAAATGCCGCAACACATCTTACTGAGCTTCAATTAGATAATGGTAATGGCGACCTATGCGGCAAACTGAGAAGCAGCAGATACCTAAAATTAGGAAGGCATGATTGTGGCAGTCTGCAGTCCTACATGCTTAGTCCCAAATATCTTTTATTGTGAAAGTAGGTTGTTCTGATTTTGCATACTGTCAAGGGTTGATTTAGTTTGCACAGCTGAAAAGTGTGTAATTAAGACTTTTAAGGCCCCTATCATATTCCAGTAGTTGTGGCTAAAGACAATGAGAGCAGCAGTTTCAGGTGGTAAAAAAAGGAAAGTCTTCTTTGGAAGAAAACCTATTCCCTGATGCAGTTAGTTCTAGCAAAAGGCTTTTCTAAGGCTAATCTACTTTTACCTACAGTATCATTTGACCCAGTGAATTTCTCCTTTTGTAAGCAGCAGGTAAAACTATAACTTTCCTTTTGTGGTGAACTGTTTCTGTCCTTTTTTGTTTTTATGTTTTGCCTACCATAGAAAATCTGTCCTAGCCTGGTGAGTAAAGGTTCTTGCTGAGTTCTTCACCAGTCATATGTCACATGCACTTTGAGTCCAAACCACACAATTTCCAGTTAAAGCGCAGCAATAGATTCCAGTAATATAACACCACAGACCTATTTTATTCTACTCTGACTTTGCGCCCCTTATATATTTAAGTCTACACCTTCATTTATCTAATCATTTTGTCATTCTGGGTAGTTCGCAATTTTTTTTATACTACATTTCATTTATGTTAACAAATGTTTGATGTCCTTTTTGATATTTTATGGCCTATGTGACCATTCCTTAGATGGTGGCTGCATTTCTGTTATCAGTTTCTTGTATAGTTACTATTTTGTGACAATGGTCATTGTAAGTCCTGGCTTATTACTCCAGTACTTCATAGTTATCTGGGACAGGGCATGTGCTGTAAACAATAACTGGAAATGTGCTTGGTTGCTTTATGTGGTTTCACAATAAAATTGTATGCACACAAAGTCACAAGTACTATGTCCCGTTCAGCTGTACACTTGTCGCATATATATGGAGACATTGGCTTGCTGCTAGTTGTGGTCCTTTTCGGCACTGTTTTTAGACTGAAAATAAAAATCTATTTAAACTCATCTCTAATGTTTGATTTGATTTATTTATTTTCAATTTCAGAAATCTGGAGCCTTGACTGGTGTTCCAATATCTGGGGTGAGTTGACTATACCAACAGTATTGTAGACACAGGGATAATGGCATTCTGCATCTGAATAGACTTTGCTTAAGACCTGTCACCATTTTAACCTCTTAAAGAGATGGTTGTATCCTTCAAGTATGTTTTGTGCACAGTGATGTACAGTAGCAGTTCCTGATGTCCATCCTGCTCAGTTCAGAGCAACTAAACAAAGTGCAAGTTTGTAGTCTCTTTCTAGAAGTTGTGGGAGCATAACATTGGAGATCATATGATACTGCTGCTTAATATACACACTGTAGATACACAATTCCTGCTTGATTAGGGATTGCATATCCATATGCTAGGTTCACCAAATCTAAGCCTTTAATTCAGTAATTTCTGTATATTTTGTTTAATGATCCTTTAATTTACGTTTTTCCTAAGGCCTCATTCACATGGACGCTGGCTGAGGGCCGTAGACTGAGAATGGTCTTATGTGGCTTGAACTGCCAGGTGCTGTATGTAGGCAGCTCTTGTAAAAGTATGAGGCACAGTGGCTGTATGAACAGCCTGTCCTGATTTGACAGGGGTGAAGTAGTCCTGAACACACACAGTACAGCAGATGCTGGGTGAAGACTCCTATGAGATCTTCATATACAGATCATATGCTGCCATTTTGGAAATAAAGTAAAATAGATTTGCTTTATACCAATATTTCTTCAAATATTTTTCACAAAATAAACTTACAGAACAGCTTCCTCCTATGTGGGTACTGTGATTGGCATGAAGTGTGGATGTATGTATGTATATATGTATGTATGTGTATACTGTAGATAGATAGAATATATGTGGAAATGACTGGCTAGAGTGTGTGGACACTAAATATTTTAACGAACACATTAGAATGCTTACAAAGAAAACCTGATCAGAGATTATGCTCATCCTCTTACTTCAGTACTTTTGGTTACTGATCCCAAACAATATACAGGTTCACTCTGAATACAATGATTCCCTGACCCAGAACAGGTATAAATCAGTGTAGGATCAGCAGGACAACTGGACAGCTAGAATATACATGTACTGGCATATTCTCACTTGATACGTTTCTTAATATAATGGGTACTATCATTTATAAATTATATAAACAACTGTTTTCCCCCCACAGTGTCTAGGTGACCAATCTGCTGCACTGGTTGGACAAATGTGCTTTCAAGATGGACAAGCAAAAAATACGTGAGTGGAAAGGCCGATTGCACCCAGAACCAATATTTTAGGTTTTTGTTGGCACCAATATGGAATCAACAAGCTTCCTATTTACTGTAGGTTTCAGAGACATTTTATATCTATCCATCAGGGCTTCACAAAGGTATCACTCTCTTACACCACTAATTAGTCAATTATTTTAGTTCAGAAAGTAAGACATGTTCGTCTTTGTGACAGCTGTGGTAACTGGACAGAACTGTGGTTTCTACTCTCTTGCCAACAGAAATCCTGAGAGTGAAAATGTCCCACAAGGACATGGTTTGTTAAAATTTAGATGTATATAAAATTAAAAAGTAGGACCCAACAACCAAACTGAACAATAAAGCAGACTTGAACTTATTCTTTTAAGACAAATACATGGCAGATGCCAAAGAAAATCAAATTAGCAATCTGTAAGAAGGAATACATATAAAGGTGAAACTCAAAAAATTAGAATATCGTGCAAAAGTTCATTTATTTCAGTAATGAAACTTAAAAGGTGAAACTAATATATGAGATAGACTCATTACATGCACAGCAAGATAGTTCAAGCCGTGATTTGTCATAATTGTGATGATTATGGCTTACAGCTCATGAAAACCCCAAATCCACAATCTCAGAAAATTAGAATATTACGTGCAATCAATAAAACAAGGATTGTACATAGAACAATATCGAACCTCTGAAAAGTATAAGCATGCATATGCACTCAGTACTTGGTTTGGGCCCCTTTTGCAGCAATTACTGCCTCAATGCGGCATGGCATGGAAGCTATCAGCCTGTGGCACTGCTGAGGTGTTATGGAAGACCAGGATGCTTCAATAGCGGCCTTCAGCTCTTCTGCATTGTTCGGTCTCATGTCTCTCATCTTTCTCTTGGCAATGCCAATCATCCCTGCTGCTTGTGCACCTTTTTCTTCCACACTTTTCCCTTCCACATAACTTGCTATTAATGTGCTTTGATACAGCACTTTGGGAATGTCCAACTTCTTTTGCAATTACATTTTGAGGCTTTCCCTCCTTATAGAGGGTGTCAATGATGGTTTTCTGCACAACTGTCAGGTCAGCAGTCTTTCCCATGATTATGATTCCTACTGAACCAGACTGAGAGACCATTTAAAGGCTCAGGAACCCTTTGCAGGTGTTATGGCTTAATCAGCTGATTAGAGTGGGACACTTTGAGCCTAGAATATTGCACCTTTTCAAAATATTCTCATTTTCTGAGATTGTGGATTTGGGGTTTTCATGAGCTGTAAGCCATAATCATCACAATTATGACAAATCACAGCTTGAACTATCTTGCTTTGCATGTAATGAGTCTATCTCATATATTAGTTTCACCTTTTAAGTTGCATTACTGAAATAAATGAACTTTTGCACGATATTCTAATTTTTCGAGTTTCACCTGTAAGGCATCAATAAAATGTCAACCAACAAATAGTGTTGGTTGAAAAATATATATAATGCAATACAAAAAAAATTGTGTACCCCATGTAGTACAGAAGAAGAGCTAGTAGTGAACAATTTGCATGGTATTAAGTTGTAATTTTGGAATTTGTGTTCCAAAAGCTCTATGCTATAGTGTAGTGAACCTACTGTAGCTGTTGACCTTTTCCTATATTTGTCACCTTTTTTCCTGGTTCAGTCTTGACTCTGAGAACAATATCATCAATCACGAAGTGAAATCGCTAGTATTATTCAATAGGCGCATTTTTTTCTTAATCAATTTTTTTTTCCCTGCAGATATGGTACTGGTTGTTTCTTGCTGTGTAATACAGGGCCAAAGGTGAGGAATATGAAACGATTCTAAACCCTTTTTGCTTGTTTTTATTTCAGAAGGGTAAGTTCACACATACCAATTATGTGTAGTCCTGTTCTTCTGAAATGTTTTTTTCCTCCTGAAGCTGGGGGTCCCAAGGCTGCAGTCCCTGGCACCTTGCATGTGTCTCTTTAGCTATCCATGTGCTAAGCAGACATCCTACCTTTCTGTAGAGATCATATGACCAAATACCTACACCTTCACATTTGTGGCAAGCACTTAAAGGACACTGACAAACTATTATCTCTACAGAAGGCAAGTATTTGAGCTTTTCTGTTCGTGTTTATTTAACCACTCCAAGAAGACTGTTAACATGACCTCAGAGAATTGATCCACTTGTATGACACCTTGCAACTGTTTGGCTTTTTGCTTCTTCACTGTTTGTTCTTCTAGTGTGCAATGTGTTTATACTAATATTGTGTTGTATCTTACAGCCTGTTCTGTCTGATCATGGTTTGTTGACCACTGTGGCTTACAAGCTTGGCAGAGACAAGCCTGCTTGTTATGCCCTTGAAGTAAGTTTTTGATTTTCTAAGTCTTTTTACAATAAATGTGCAAATGTTAAAAGCCAAGCGTAGTCAAAAATCAGCACAAGGGACACGACTTACTGTTAATGTGCTGTTCCTTCCTGCTCCTCGTTCCTGGTTTCCTTGAAACTTTCCTCCATTGACCCTTCCTCTTCCCTCCCCCCGCCCCTCCTTTCCCCTAACCACCACTGCCAAAATCTTCCAGTGAGGCGGTTGTTAATAGCACTGAAGGAGCTGTTTGCACTCATCAAAAGTGCCCGACTATGCCTGCCCTTTCCTCCCAGCTACTCCATTAATGCAAATACAGTTTCTATGGATGAAACTTGATCTATGAATGGAGGAGCAGACCTTTCAATTATCTGCCAATCCTTCATAGACCTGTCTCTTTCATAGAAGCTGCAGCACAGCTTCTATGAATGGAGGGGCTGGATGGAATGGGCAGGCATAGTTGGGCACTCTTGATCTCTAGATGAGTGCAAAGGACAGCTCCCTCAGTTCTATTAATCCCCGCTGCACTGGAAGATTATGGCAGTGTGGGGGGGAATGGAGGGAACTTTTATTGGGAACCAGGAGCTAGCTGTACATGGGACAAGGTGCATGAATATTAAGACTTGTCAATTGTACTGATTTTTGTGCTTATTATTTTGGCTACACTTGGGCTTTAAATAAGTCATTGATTGTACACATCGGAGTCTGTTAATAAAAATTTGTTTTGCAATTGTATCAACATTCATGTAAAAGTGATGATATAAACCCTTGCAAAATGTTTGAATTGTTATTCTGTTATTTTATGTTGTGTTTCGCAAACCAAATGTAACATTTGGCAAATCCTGTTTGTTTCATCATTGTCAAATCAAATGTTTTTAGAATGGGTTAACTGTCATACATGTTGTTGTATAGATTTTTTTTCTGGGCCAGAGTGCACAGTATTGGGTGTATACAGGCCCGAAATAAAAGGAAACGGTGTAGGTTCTTTTACATGTAGCAATATGGGATTTAAACTTGGTTTGGAAACTCTGGCAGAAGAGGATGAGCAGAGCTACTTCATTATATGTATTATTTATTGGCAAATTTTATTTCATTGTTGTCAAATCAAATGTTATTAGAATGTGTAACTATGACACATTATTGAATGTTTTTTATGAATAAAAGCAGTACTTGATGCAGCATATTCTAGGAATATTCCATTCCAAAAAAAACTAGGATATGAATTCCCAATCAGAAGAGAAACAACCCTAAGAACATTGTCAGCATTTGTTTTCCATTTACGGATGAGCAGATATTTACATTAAAACAAACCATTGCACCATTTGTCCAACAGCAATGTTCACTTGGAACCAATGAACATCCCATTTATCCCACTTCACAGAACAGCCACAACTTTAAATATTGTGTGAAAATTCCTAAAAGTAATGCAGAAACAATTGAGTACTGACGTGATACTTATTTATTTGCACTAACATACAATTTTGAGGACAAGCTTTCGGGGTATGTCCCCTTCTTCAAGGTCCAAACAGTACTATTACAATGTTTTAGCAGAATGTTAGAAGAGATGTGGTCGATGAGAAAAAAAAAATAAAAGCAGAAAGAAACACAAGCCTAGGGTTAGCCTAGAGATAAGACACAGCAAAGCAAAAGCAAAGACTGGGGGGGGGGTCCTTGTAACCTTTCTTATGAAAGGGGTCTGCTAGTGTCCCAAGATGTGTATCTCTGTCTCTTGGGTCAGAACATATTCGGTGGTATCTAATGGCCTGACTGTGTATGATGGCTTGTTTCGTGTGTTGGGGGTGGAAGCTAGAACTGTCCTGTGGAAGCTAGAACCATCAAACCAGCGAATAAAGGGGGAGCAGTTGTTGTGATGGATACAAACAAATACATACAAGAAGGCCAGAGGCAGCTGGAAAATGCCATCTACTATAAGCAACTGGATTATGATCCGACCCAGGACTGTACAAAGCAATTAAAAGGCCTCATTAAAACACTTCCAGCCCACCTACATTCAGGACTTATAAATGCGATTCCTGATCATCCAGAAATCGGGGACTTCTACATGCTGCCCAAAGTCCACAAGCCAGGAAATCCAGGCAGACCCATCATAACAGGTATGAACACACACACCGATCAAATCCAAATCAAAACAGGCTTTGTAGAAAAAAATTTAAAACCGTTAGTCAAGAATACTGCTAGTTTCCTGCAAGACACAACTGACTTTCTGAACAAGATCAACAACATACAGCAATTACCATCTAATACACTTCTAGTGACTATGGATGTAGTGTCCCTGTATAGTAATATCCCTCACAAGGATGGATTAGCTGCATGTCACAGATCCTTATCCTCACCAAACCATAAATACCATAAATACACTGCTGAGGATGTTACATGGCTCATTGAATTCATACTTACACACAACTACTTTACTTTCCTTTCAATAAAGACATCTTTCTTCAATGTATGGGTACTGCGATGGGAAGTAAAATGGCACCCCCATATGCCAATTTATTTATGGCTGACCTGGAGGAAAAATTCCTGAACAGCATGGAACAAAAGTCATACAGATACTATTGCTATATTGATGATATTTTCATCATATGGACAGAAGGTGAAGAATACCTAAAAAAAATTTTACTCATTGATCAACACTTTTCATCCATCAATCAAACTAAAAATTGAATACTCAAACACACACGTCAACTTCCTAGGCACCACAGTATACATCAGGAAAGATACACTTCACACCTCAATATACAGGAAACCCACTGACAGATGCAACTACCTCCACAGTTCTAGCTTCCACCCCCAACACACGAAACATGCCATCATACACAGTCAGGTCATTAGATACCACCGAATATGTTCTGACCCAAGAGACAAAGATACACATCTCGGGACACTAGCAGACTCCTTCCATAAGAAAGGTTACAAGGAAAAAACTATCAACACCGGCATAAACACAGCCTTGAGAACCCAAAGGGAAAATCTACTTCAGTACAAAGAGAAAAAAACAAACAACCGTGTACCTCTAGTAACCACATACAACCCAGCCCTAGAAGGAATAAGAAAAATAATCAAAGATTTACAACCCATCATAACAGGAGATGGAACTCTGAAAGAAATATTCCAGCAACCACCAATACTGGCCTTCAGACAACCCTCCAACCTCAGAAATAAACTAATCAGTAGGAAACTTCCTTCTGATTATGAGGTCACAAATAATGGAAGCAAACCCTGCAATAAAAAACGCTGCAAACTGTGCAACCAAATCCATCTATCAAAAAGTGTCAGACACTCAAAAGGGATCTTCAATATCTCCGGATCATACAGCTGCACCTCCAGTAATGTTGTCTACCTTATCCAGTGCAGAAAATGTAACAAAGGATCTTATGTTGGCGAAACAGGATAGAAGTTGCAAACAAGGATGAATTTTCACAGACATACCATCAAGTAACATGAAGAAGATGACTTTTGCAAACCTGTGGGACACCATTTCGCACAACCGAACCACGCTATGGAAGACCTCAATGTTTTAGTTCTTTAAAGGAAATTTCAAATCTATTCAGGAAAGAAAAACTTTTGAACGAAGAATGATAATTCTATTTGACACAAGAGATAAGGGCCTTAATTTGGACATGGGATTCCTCAGTCATTATCCAACATTTTTATGACTCCCTCTGTGAGTGTTGTTCTCCCCCCCCCCCCCCCCAGTCAAAACGTTGTAATAGTACTGCTTGGACCTTGAAGAAGGGGACATACCCCAAAAGCTTGTCCTCAAAATTGTATGTTAGTGCAAATAAAAAAAGTATCACGTCAGTAGTCAATTGTTTCTGTCGCAAGTGCACTAATACGGCTACAATCACCTCAAGTAAAAGTAATGCACAAATGCTGGTAAATTCACATGTAACAAATGTACATGTAAGTTTCACTATACGGTTAGATATGTGAATTTATTTGCCAATAGGGATATATATTTATTTGTCAATAGGGAACAACAACTTCAAGAGATGGTTGCCTCAATACGGGATCAGTTATTGTAGAGAAGTTCCATTTTATGCTCTTTTTAAAGATAATTATCTGGTCACTTAAAGCGGAGTTCCACCCAAAAGGGGAAGCTCCACTTTTCTGACTCCCCACCCCTCTGCTGCCACATTTGGCACCTTTTGGGGGAAGGGAGGAGCAGGTACCTGGTTTTGACAGGCTCCCGCTACTATTTTCAGCTCAGATTGTAAACAGACCTGGACGTATGGCCCACCCCTCCTTCCCCCTTCTGGGACACTCCACAGGTCCCAGAAGACTGCGACCCATTCACAAATCACAGCGCGCTTTGCACATGCGCAATAGGAAGCCGGCTGTGAAGCCGTAAGGCTTCACTGCCAGTTTCCCTTAGTGAAGATGGCGGTGCCAGCACCTGATAGCCAATCAAAGAATCGGGTCAAGTGAGGACACCGCTGGATGCCTGGACAGGTAGGTGCCCTATTTTTAAAAGTCAGCAGCTACAGCATTTCTAGGAACTCCTCTTTAAAGTGAAAGGAAAGACTTGCTTTCAGTAACTCCTTGCAGTCACTTACACCTTACTATTTCTTGATAAGTGCACAAGGTGTAAAATATATTTCATTAGAGGCACTCTTACAGCTATCTGTCGCACCTGCAAGCCAAGGCTAGGAGGATAGGAAGAGCGGAAGCACACTCCTGTTGGAGTATAGGACATTACAGATGGTGCTTGTGGGGGCCGGATGGGACAGGGGTGGGGACCGAACTGTGCTGTGATTCTTACACAGATGCCAACAAAGGTTGCAGAAAATGACTGTGAGCAGACAAATTTGGCTGCGCAGGTTACACCACAGGTTGGTGAAGATCAGGAGGATTGCGGATTGTCTAGATTGATTAGAAACATAAATCCAATCAGCAATTACAAAGATGCAAAATATAAACATTTTCATTTTTATACGTACAAACCAAGATTTAATTTTTAACTGGAATTCCACTTTCAGGCTTTTTATGTATCTGATAGGTTTAAATTGATTGAACAGGTGGTATAAAGATAGTTTGGGCAGTTCATATAGATCCACTCCTATTTGCTTCAGTCCCTATGGGAAGCTACACGAAGAACTCATATCTTTTCGATTTTGCAGTCACTCTGGACTGCCAAGTCCCTTGCAGATCATGCTGCTTGCAGCTGAGAAAAAGAGGTGCTGTCCAGCATGTTGATGTATGGGCACCTTTTTTTGCTAGCAAGACCAAGAAATTTAGATCTGGGAGAATTACCCAACCAGTGTCCAAAAACAGTTTGATGGACCTACATTTTATTATTTACCCGTGTTTTGTTAATTTTTTAGGGTTCAGTTGCCATAGCAGGAGCTGTGGTACGGTGGCTAAGAGATAACCTTGGCATTGTTAAGACAACAGAGGAAGTAGGTAAGAATATCAGAAAACTTTTATACAAGTTAGTAGGACGTCAAGTAGATTTGACATTTTAACTCATGTATATGTGTTTTGTTTCTTAGAGAGACTTGCTGCTGAAGCTGGTACATCATATGGCTGCTACTTTGTTCCAGCATTCTCGGGCCTGTATGCACCGTATTGGGAACCAAGTGCCAGAGGGTATGTCCTTACCATGTGATAGAAAAATCCTTCCCACACTGCTTAATAAAGACACATATACAGTCATGGCCAAAAATATTGGCTCCCCTGTATTCCTGTCCGATAATGCGTCAGAAAATTGTTGCAATTACAATGTTTAGGCATTCTCATGTTTATTTCTTTTGTTTGTATTAGTATGACACAAAAAAGTGGAGAAACAAAAAGCCAAATCTGACACATTCCATGCATAACCCCCAAAAATGGACTGGACAAAATTATTGGCACCTTCTCAAAATTGTAAGAAATAATCGCATTCCATGTTTGTGATGCTCTTGTAGTTTGTAGTTTAACTCACCTGTATCAAGTAACAGGTGCTGACAATATTGAAATCACACTTAATTTCCTGTGTCCACTGTTTGCAACATTCTCAAGAAGTTTACAGTCCATGGCACTGTTGCTATTCTCCCTGGACATGGATGAAAGAGAAAAATTGATCAAAGATTGTTTGAATGGTGGATAAAGAACCTTCGATCAACTTCCAAACAAATTCAAGCTGACCTTCAGGCACAGGGTATAACTGTGTGAGCTCGCACTATAGGTCGCCATCTGAATGAAAAGGGACGCTATGGTAGGAAACCCAAGAGGACACCACTTTTGACACAGAAACATAAGAGCCACATTGGAGTTTGCCAAAACTTACCTGAGGAAGGTGAAATCCTTTTTGGGAGAATGTGCCGTGGAGAGAAGAAACGAAATTACTGCTTTTTGGTAAAGCCCATCATTCTACTGTTTCCAGAAAAAGCAATGAGGACTTTAAAGAAAAGAATACAGTCCCTGCAGTCAAACATGGTGGAGGTTCACTGATGTTTTGGGGTTGCTTTGCTGCTTCAGGCACTGGATGTTTTGACTGTGTGTATGGCATTATGAAATCTGAAGACTACCAAAGAATTCTGGGGTGCAGTGTAGGGTCCAGTGTCAGAAAGTTGGGTCTCTGTCTGAGGCCATGGATCTTACAGCAGGACAATGACAATGTCAAAAAGCACCCAGAAATGGTTTCAGAGAAAGCGCTGGAGAGTACTAAACTGGCCAGCAATGATTCCAGATCTCAGTCCCATATATCGCCTGTGGAGAGATCTCAAAACAGCAGATGGGAAAAGGAACCCTTCCAATCTGAGAGACCTGGACCAGTTGGTGAAAGAAGAGTGCTCCAAAATTCCAATAGAGAGGTGTAAGAAACTTATTGATAGTTACAGGAAGTGACTGATTTCAGTTATTTTTTCCAAAGGGTGTGCTAAAAATTATTAAATTGAGGGCGCCAATAATTTTGTCCAGTCCATTTTTGGGGGGTTTGCGTGGAAAGTGTCAGATCTTGCTTTTTGCTTCGTCACTTTTTTGTGTCCTACCAATACAAACAGAAATAAACATGATAATGCCTAAACGTTTGTAATTGCAACAACTTTCTGGGCAAAGTGGTGCATTATCTGACAGAAACGCAGGGGTGCCATTATTTTTGGCCATGACTGTATGTGTATTTCCATGCATTTACATAGTGTAACAGAAATACAGGCCTAGTTATAGAAAATGCTAATCACTACAGGCAACTTCTCATTTTCTTAGCAGGACCAAGTCAGTCTGCAAGGCAAGGGATTTCCATTCCCAAAATAAAAAAAAAACTTTAATTTTTTTTTTGCTTTGTAGTTTTTTTTTTTTTTTTTTTTAAAAAAAAAACGAAAACATGCATCTTCCAATCAGGGGCGGACTAACAACTCATGGGGCCCCCGGGCAATAGGGGATCATGGGGCCCCTGTGTTCTTGCCCAAACTCAAAAAAGCCTATGAAAAAGGTACCAGGGGCATCTCATGGGGCCTTCTACTGACCCCGGGCCTTCGGGCAGTGCCCGAGTTTCCAAATAGTCAGTCCACCCCTGGTTCCAATACATGTATGAATATGGGATTTTTTCCTGATGATATAGAAACTCTGGCAGGGGAGGAGCAAGCCTGCTTGATTGTTTTAATTTCACTTGTGTCTTAGGCTGGCCATACACTATACAATTGTCTGCTGTTAGATTTCCAGAGTTATGAAAAAACTCTATTAATATTTCTAGGTTCTTGTAGATGGTTGTGGGAAGAAATCCTTATGGAAGCCAGTTCAGTATAAGCAGTGTGACTTTATTTGATCACACACCAAAAATACAAAGTCAATAAAAAACAGTAAATTCAGATATATGTAGCTTAAAATGAAATAAAAATAAAGAATATAAGTTGCTTGTTCCTTGAATATTAGAAGAAAATGTAGTTCCTTTGAAAAGCTTAAATAGAAGATTTTCAGGCCTAGTGTCTTTCTTTGTTAACCTCTTACCATGTGCTTTCTTTGTGTAAGTGTCTGAAGTGTAGGTATGTCTGAATGAAGTGAAGTGTATAGAAGGTAGGAGAAACTGACCCTCGTTCTTTGAAAAGCTGCATACTTAAAATGCATGAGAAATTAGGTCCTCCCATTAAGCTTTGTTTCAAATTCGCGGGCTCCTTAAACACTCCCATAATCACTCCCAGCTTAACTAAAGACATGTGTTCCTATTCAAACCACCAAGTCATTATCATGATTGACATACAGGCTCTGAAAGAGATCTCTGAAGTTCTTATGTTACATACAACTGTCGAAATCCATGATTTATGACTACAATTTAAACTCTCAGACTCATTATAAGAATTCACAATATGGTATACTGTTACATAGAGTATTTTAAAAGAAAACATGAATTTAAACCTCTGCTGATTACCTTTAGCTCAGACACAAATAATTCACATCTGACCACTGAAATGCAAAACCTCACATTCACATCCAATTAAGAGGGTATTTTCTGCCAGCATATATTTCAGAACTACTAAAGACCGAATTAAAGTTTGGATATTAAAAATTAATATTACATCTGCCCAATTTTCTTTAGATTTACCTTCAGCTATGTAGTGCAAGGGCCTGCCTAATTGGATACAATTGAACATGTTGTTTATGTTTGACCTCCTATTATATGGTTTTTGGTAAATCTAAAGTAAAATTCTCAAGAAAATTATATAATGTATGGCCAGCCTTAGCCTCCTGAGGACAGCTGTTCTGGGGTGCCATATTGATATTGAAGACTTTAGGTTCCATTTTATTGTGTTTTTATTTCTGATGCTTGCAAAAGTGCAAGAAATTCTTTGTAAACATATTTATTAGATGAAGATGCAAGATGAACTTTACATTGCCTCTAGCCTAGCATGTACTGCTAGTACAAAGTAACTCCCAAAACAGAATCTTGATTTTGAGGAGTTCCTCAGCTGAACTTTAGAAAAGAAGCCATGCTCTTTTTTGCTGAGTTCACCCCCAGTGATGTGCAGGGGACACTGTAAGCACTGCGCAGCAGCCTCAGTTATATTGAGTGATAGCATGAAAACCTTGACTTTGCAGGACATATTACTATTATATTTAGGTTATAAATATGTTTAATATAGATTGGATGTATCTGCAGGTAAAGTAGAAAACAGATTTAACTTTGAGGTCTTTAACCAATATGTTGGGAATATACGTAGAGTTTGCATATACTGACTGTTTTAAAACACTCCCAATCACATATGAACCGATATTCAAATATTGATCAAAAAGTGATCACAAAATAAATGAAATGAAAAAGTATAATCAAAACCGTGTATATCCGACTGAAGATATCTATCTACCTATCTATATATCTATCTATATATACAGTCAGGTCCATAAATATTGGGACATCGACACAATTCTAACATTTTTGGCTCTATACACCACCACAATGGATTTGAAATGAAATGAACAAGATGTGCTTTAACTGCAGACTGTCAGCTTTATTTTGAGGGTATTTACATCCAAATCAGGTGAACGGTGTAGGAATTACAACAGTTTGCATATGTGCCTCCCACTTGTTAAGGGACCAAAAGTAATGGGGCAGAATAATAATCATAAATCAAACTTTCACTTTTTAATACTTGGTTGCAAATCCTTTGCAGTCAATTACAGCCTGAAGTCTGGAACGCATAGACATCACCAGACGCTGGGTTTCATCCCTGGTGATGCTCTGCCAGGCCTCTACTGCAACTGTCTTCAGTTCTTGCTTGTTCTTGGGGCATTTTCCCTTTAGTTTTGTCTTCAGCAAGTGAAATGCATGCACAATCATATTCAGGTCAGGTGATTGACTTGGCCATTGCATAACATTCCACTTCTTTTCCTTAAAAAATTTTGGTTGCTTTTGCACTGTGAAGCGGCGTCCAATGAGTTCTGAAGCATTTGGCTGAATATGAGCAGATAATATTGCCCGAAACACTTCAGATTTCAGAATTTGCGTTTGGCAAACTCTAATCTGGCCTTCCTGTTTTTGAGGCTCACCAATGGTTTACATCTTGTGGTGAACCCTCTGTATTCACTCTGGTGAAGTCTTCTCTTGATTGTTGACTTTGACACACATACACCTACCTCCTGGAGAGTGTTCTTGATCTGGCCAACTGTTGTGAAGGGTGTTTTCTTCACCAGGGAAAGAATTCTTCGGTCATCCACCACAATTGTTTTCTGCGGTCTTCCAGGTCTTTTGGTGTTGCTGAGCTCACTGGTGCATTCCTTCTTTTTAAGAATGTTCCAAACAGTTGTTTTGGCCACGCCTAATGTTTTTGCTATCTTCCTGATGGGTTTGTTTTGTTTTTTCAGCCTAATGATGGCTTGCTTCACTGATAGTGACAGCTCTTTGGATCTCATCTTGAGAGTTCACAGCAACAGATTCCAAATGCAAATGGAACACTTGAAATGAACTCTGGACCTTTTATCTGCTCATTGTAATTGGGATAATGAGGGAATAAACACACACCTGGCCATGAAACAGCTGAGAAGCCAATTGTCCCATTACTTTTGGTCCCTTAACAAGTGGGAGGCACATATGCAAACGGTTGTAATTCCTACACCGTTCACCTGATTTGGCTGTAAACACCCTCAAATTAAAGCTGACAGTCTGCAGTTAAAGCACATCTTGTTCGTTTCATTTCAAATCCATTGTGGTGGTGCATAGAGCCAAAAATGTTAGAATTGTGTCGATGTCCCAATATTTATGGACCTGGCTGTATATATTTGTTTTTTTATATATATATATATATATATATATATATATATATATATATAAATAATTCTCTGCAGTTGGATATACACTGTTTTGATTGGACTTTTTCATTTCATTTATTTTGTTATCACTTTTTGATCAATATTTGAATATCGATTCATATGTGATTGGGAGTGATTTGCTTTGCACACATATTATGTATTGTTGATTTTTTTTATATTTAAGATAATTTTATGATGTTAGCACTGCACTCATCTTCTTTTTTTCTGTTTATAAGGTTGGTGTGTCACTTTTTTTTGGTGCAAGCAGCTTGTTTTCAGAAGTGCTCACTTGTATATATTTTTAGTGTTTTAAAACACTAGTTGAATTACAAAATCACAGCTATTCTTATTAAACTACAAATTCTGTTTTAGTCAAAGACCCATGTGCATATTGTTTGTACACTACCATAAAGTCACAATATTAGTTACAGCTATGAGATGAGTCCCTCAATCCAGTGTTTTTGGCCAGTCTCATGTCTATGGGTGTTAGAAAACCTTTTAAGCACCCATGATAAGCCAGTGATGAGCAGTGTCCTCTACCTCCCCTGTGCACTGATCTAAATCTATATACTTGTCCAACACCAACATAAAAGTTTATGGCGTGCTGGTGGTCAGGTTGTTTCTTTATGTGCAGCTACCCTCTAATGTCTATGAGCCAGCCTTTGTTTTGAATGCTTTACCTGATTGCCTGTTTTTGTTTCCATGTATATAGAATCATCTGTGGTCTTACTCAGTTCACAAACAAGAACCACATAGCATTTGCTGCTCTTGAAGCTGTGTGTTTTCAGACCAGAGAGGTGAGCAAGCTTTTACCTTAAAATCTAGGTATGTTGTGATGGCTACAGATATGTGAAAGTGTTAGGCTGTCATTTGTCTCCTGCTATTTTATTTTAAACAAATCACTTAAACAAAGCAATAAAGTGCAGTAACTCATAGCAGATAGTCACAATTTATTTTTCACTGACCTGCCTGCAGCAAACTAGATCTAGTTATTTGCTATAAATGGAGATTCTATGAGTTGCTTCCACATTATCAAACATGCTTTGAAAATCTTTATTGCTTATGCCTGTGTAATGTGTCATTTTCAGCTTGTTATATTATGTTTAGCTGAAACCAGTTCCTACACAGGCACAGTACATATTTGTCAGCAATTCCTGGCTCTAGTAATTCTGGTTTTGAAAACTCTTGTATACGCGTGTCCTAAATAATTAAAGTGAAACTGCACTGCATTTGTTACCACAAACCAAAAATGCAATATAATTCATTTTTAATATTCAAATGAAATCCTCCATCCATCCATATCTCCATGCATTATTTTGCTGAGAAATCATTTTAAAAAACACCCTCCGGCATTTTTGGCAGTGGCCATCTTAAGTAAGGGCAGATGATTCATGTAGCAGTTACTTCCTGGAATCCATCTGTCTTTAGCTCAGGCATTGGCTGAGCTGAGAACCCTCTCTCCCCTCTTAAAGACTACTGGGATGAATGACCTCATTTGCCTAGCCATGGAAACCAGGAAGTAACTGAAGGAATGCATAAAAAAGGTTAAAACAAGTACATATAGTATACTTTTCTATCTATTTACTAATGATAGCAGTATAAGAATTATAAATAGTCCATGTTTATTGAGCGAGTGAAGTTCCACTTTAAGTCTGTAAGAGGTTTCCAAATATAAGCCCACAGCAACTTCTGCCTTCTTGAGTGAAAAATGCAGAATTCCTTCTTTGCTGCAAATGATCTGTGTACATTCTTGTAAGTATACTGGCCTAGACCTAACCTCTGCCCCCACATTGTAATCTGAGCCCCTTACATGACATTATTTTGCTGATTTCTCAGCTGAAAGAGATCGTATTCATGGAGCTGGGTGGCATAATCATACATTTACAATTACAACTGAAGATGGCTGGCTGGGGATGAGTATATGGATCTGCATTGATCTAGATTTTCCTTCATAGTTACATAATCCATCTAGTTTATATCATCTAATTCCTTTGTTAATGAACTGATGGCATACCAGGTTAATAGAGGTTTACTTATATCTAATAATTACATGAACATACATGAACAGTGATGATACTACTCTTGAATATTTTATAATAATAGTATCCAGTGCCATGGGTAGCATATGGGTAGCATACTGACCTGAAACTAGATTACACTGCACCTAGTACTAATAAAAACATGGAGATAACTTACAGTGGTGGCATTTGCTATACAAGCTAGGTGGTGCACAGCTCATGCACCAGACTAAAATAAAATGTTGATGGAGCACACCAGGATACACGTCGTGACTACATTTTTTGGGGAAATTGGCAACTACAAAGGCCACAGTTTTTTGGGCAGCTCCCACATAAATCAGTTTTCCTGGATGTGATATGTATTAATTTAATGTATCTGAGAAAGTGAGTAATACATTTGACCATATATGAGATAAAACACTCTGATTTAAGGATATAAGCATTCAGAGTTTCTGTCACCATTTGTATATGCAAGCCTCTCTTTCAGTGTATTTGTAAAAAGTCACAAAACCGTACACTGAATGCAAATATAGGCATATCTCGGTTTACAAATTTAATTAGTTCTGTGGGACTCTTCATATAGCGAAAAATTCATAAACCAAAACACCATTTCCCAAAAGAATGCATTGAAAACCAATTAATCCGTTCCTGAGGTCAGAAAAAAGTAAACGCTACTAAAATACCGCATGAGTTATTTTATCAAGTCATGCGGTATTTTAGTAGTGACAACCATGTGTTAATGTTTCAGTTGTCAACGGGCTAACTCACTGACAGATGAATGTAAAAGAATTGCTGGCGATTAAACAAATAAACGGCGTGGAGTCACCCCTCCCATCCATACCAAGGCATTCGGGTCTGGTACTGACTTTGAGGGGAACTCCCACGCCAAAATAAAAAAAAAAATGCCGTGAGGGGTTTCCCCCAAAATCCATACCAGACCCTTATCCGAGCATGCAGCCCTGCAGGTCAGGAAAGGGGGTGGACAAGCGAGTGCCCCCCCCCCCCTCCTGAACCATACCAGGCCACATGCCTGCAACATGGGGGGGGTGCTTTGGGGCAGGGGGTCTCCCCTCCCTCCCCCCAAAGCACCTTGTCCCCATGTTGCTGGGGACAAGGAACTCTTCCCCACAACCCTGGCCGGTGGTTGTGGTGGTCTGCGGGCAGGGGGCTTATAGGAATCTGGAAGCTCCCTTTAACAAGGGGGCCCCCAGAACCCGCCCCCCTCCCCGCGATGTGAATGAGTATGGGGGACATGGTCCCGATACTCATTCATAAAAAGCAAAAAGTGTAGTGTGAAAAAAGACAAGACACGGTCTTTGACAAGTCCTTTATTAAAAGAAAAAACTAAAAGAATGTCCCCTGCAGTAGATCCAACATCAATCACTATGTCCGCCGCCGACCCTAAAAAAGAATTTAAAAAAAAAGGGCTCAGCTTCTAACGTCTGTCTGCTCCGGTGGTTTGACAGTTCTTAAATATGTAAGGGGTGGGGCCACTCGGGGACATGACCTGAGTGACCCTGCCTCATGTGACATCATTGATGTCACCTGGGGTGGGATCGCATGCGTTATGTCCTCAGGTGGCCCCGCCCCTTACCTATTTAAGAACTGTCAAACCACGGAGCAGGCAGATGGCGAGAACCATTGTCTGAAGCGGAGCCTTTTTTTTGTATTGTTTTGTTCCGGTTGGCGGCGGCGGGCATCGTGATTTTTTTTTTCTTCAGTATAGCTCAGATTCAGCTGTCACTTTCCCCCCAGCTAAAAGAAAGAACGTTTCCTTTTAGTTTATTTCCCCAAGTTACAAGAAACAATGTTCCCATTTAGTATCTTAAAAGAAACAAAACTTCCTGTAACTCTGGGGAAAGTGACAGCTAATTCTGTGAGCTATAGTGAAGGAAAAAAAAATCCGGCAATTGCATTTAAAAATCGGCACCGACATACACTTCCTATTGCGAAAAAAATTTGTAAACCAAGGCATTATTGTCAATGGATTTTCATTCGTAAACTGAAAATTACATTAACTGAGGCGTTTGTAAACCGAGGTACACCTGTTTCTTTTGAAAGTTAGTGCAGAGTGTGCAATTCCTAATAATACACAAAAATTAAAGCTTGCTGAAACTGAAAGACAATGATATACACTGAGGTATGTAGACTATGAGAGATGGACCCTGATTGACAGGGTGGTTGGCTGCACCCTATTTAACAGTTTTTGCAGGGTGTAATCTTGTATGGGCAGATACACTTTCATTTCACATTTAAGACTGCTCCCCTAATTTGTGCTAACTGTTTAGGTATTATGCTTTGTTTGTAAAGCTGATTTTCATTTTTGGTACTCTTTCTTCTTTTGAGGCATGGCCTGCCCTGTAGGTTGAAATGGCAGGTGGATTTGGGTCCATTGTCTCTATACCGGTGGAGAAAGGCCTTACATGCCCTCTTAACAGTATTCCTTCTTCCTCACACACTGAAACCCACGTAGCTTTTCATCCTCTATAAGGTGTCTCAAATCCAGCAAGGTTTATTTTCAAATGCCAGCAATACCTCATCGATTTTTAGAAGATGGGGGAAATTTCTGGTGATTTGAGGAATATGATGTGGAGACTGTGGAACTATTTTAGGATTGAAAAAAGGATTGGAAAACTTCACTTTCCAAGCTAAATATCTGGTATGGCCAAAAAAAAAAAGAAAAAGTTAACTTTTTCCTGGCACATAATTCCAATTGCTCAATTCTGTGAGAGATTGTGGGAACACTAACTGTGAAACGCCTAGCTTGGCTTCCATTACCTTGAATACTTGAAGATTTATTGCATAAGGTCCAAGTAGCAGCTTTTTATTTTTATGTAGGGAAGTATTGGCTGTAACAAACAAAATAAAGAATTTGGTTGCAAAAAAAAAAAAAAGGATAAGAAAAAAAAAAAAATTCCTTAGTTATATAGCGTTATGGTACTGTATAAGACACATCAATACCAATTCAACATTTTTCAATATCAATATTGTAAGAACTAAAAAAATAGAATAGATCATGCAACTGGGTAAATATTTTGTGAAAGAGCATTTACCAATCCATAGTACGCTATAGGTGTGCAGCCAGAAACAGAGCCAAAAGTTTAAGGGCACCCCTTCCCCCTTAGATTGCTAAGTGTCAATATTAGAGTGTTAATATTCCACTTTTTTACTCAATTACTTCCGTTGTTTAATAATAATAATAATAATAATAATAATAATTATTCTTATTAGTTAGGATTTATATAGCGCCAACAATTTTCACAGCTTTTTACAACGAGGGCAGACAGAACAATTACAATACAATTTTTAAAACAACAGGAACTGGAGGGCCCTGCTTTTTAGAGCTTACAAATTCAACTCCAATCGACAGATAAATACAAAGCTGACATACTAATATGTCCTTTTTTAAGGATTTTTCATTTTTTGTTTGTACAAAGGTTTTGTAGTCGTATAATTTGCACACATCTGCCACACTGCACAGCCAGGTAAATTACGTTGCTTCTTCCTGGTTCAGCTTAAATGCTATTTTTTTTTTTTTTTGACAGGTAAATAGTAAACAGATGTACATAAAGTAACCCGGTTGTTACATTAAAAAAGTGCACCCTGCAAGCTTAGTTTAGTTTAACATTTTTTTCAAATCTAGCTACAGAATTACCTTTCACTTTTGTATTTGTGAAAGTACATGAACTAACCATCTCCAGCTTAACCAACCTCTACTATACCTATAGCCTGCCCCGAGCTATGGTATTACTTTCATCCTCTGGCTGCAGTCCTCTTCAGCACTGGCTGTAACTCCCAGAATTGTATAGGGCCATCTACCAAGCTTCTCCAGTTTTGGGAGACAACCGAAGTCTATAAGGACTTCCTGCATTTGTAAAGCCTTTGCTGAACAAGATCACAGCTGGGAGATATAAAAAGAGCCACTACTTGAGGAAGGCTATCAGAGGAAGCCATAACTTGAGTAAGTAGTTGGTGGTGAGGGTTTTCTTTTAGATCTTAGTTCGGGTAGATTGCTTTTATGGAAAGTACACTTTAAGTCCAACTAGGATATTATTTACAGAGTTTTAATGAGAACAAAATGCAAAAACTGCAGCTAACCTCTTTAACCCAAGCAGTAGTTCTACTTGCCAATACCAGTGTGTTTGTCTTAAAGCCTCAGCACTCCCTTTTTTATTCTTTCATATCAGATTCTAGATGCAATGAACCAAGACTATGGAATTCCTTTAAGCCAGCTACAAGTTGATGGGGGCATGACTAACAATAAGATCCTTATGCAGTTACAGGCTGATATCCTATGCATCCCTGTGGGTAAGCAATTCAGTGTTTGTGCTCTGTATGTGTATTTATCTATTACTTATGGCTTTTTCATTTAATTAGGTTGGTAATTGGCAGTGGTGGTAGTAGAAGGAAATGTGTTTTGAGTGTTTTAGCAGTATTACTTTTCAGCATATCACACTAAATGTAATCATCTGAGTTTTAAAAGGATTTAGAGGAATAGGTTTAAAAAAAACACCCTTTTTGCTTCATTGCTTTTAGTACATATGATATTAGTAAAAATAAGCCTCATAATACTTGGAGGGGTAAAAAGCTTTCGACAGCTACCTTATAATTGTTATAGACCCATTATTTATATAATCACAGTTCATGTATTTATTGTATTTCCTCCTTTATGACATAAGGCTGTTTATAAAGAAGTGTTGTACCCAAATAGGTATGTTGTTTCTCATGCATACCTATATGGGAGGCTATGTGCTGGCAGTGTGCAGTCACTTTCGATGACCTCAGATTGTGACTGTGAATCCTTTTCATGACTGAGGATAAACATGAACTACAGTGGGTATAGAAAAGAATCACCCCCCTTTTTAAAATAAGCACATTTTGTTGGTTTGCAGTCTGGAATGAAGACAGACATGGTTTTTTTTTTATCCAGCTGTATTTACTCAGTGCAACTTATAACATCCAAGTGAAACATATAAGAAATACTTGTAAACTCAGAGTAAAGCTAATCACCTTCTCAATGGCACAAAAAGCCATTTGACTTTCAACTATGTTCAGCTATGGTCATTTTGATCAGCACAGCATGAAAAGAGCTTTCCTGGAGCATTTCAGTCCCTGATAGTGCAACTGAAACAATCAACTATGGGTGGCAAGGCACTGTCGAAAGATCTCTGTGATTAAGTTGTGGACAGGCACAAGTTGGGAAATATATACAAAAAAAAGTCATATGCTTTCTCAATGCTTAGAAGCACATATGAAGTCTATTATTAAGAAGGGGAAGTTATTTGGTACAACATAGACCCTCCCTGGATCAGGATGTCACTCCAAACTGGATGAAAGAGCCAGGAGGAAACCGGTTAGAGACCACTGACCTGCCAAGAGACCTACAGCAACTCTGAAGCATTCTTATGACAAAGAGTGGTCATTGTGTGAATTTGACAACAATAACACATATTCTCCACAATTGTGGCTTGTATGGGAGGGTTGCAAGAAAAAAGTCACTCGTCAAGAAAGGCCACATGCAGTCACCACTGAGCTTTGCCAAAACACACCTTGAAGATTCTGAGACCACATGGAAGAGGTGTTCTGGTCAGATGAGACTAAAATTGAGTTATTTGGCATCAACACTAAACGATATGTCTGTTGGAAATGCAGTACAGCTCACCATCCAAATAACACCATTCCTACAGTGAAGCATGGAGGTGGTAATATACTGTTATGGGAGGGAGGGGGTTCTCTGCAGCAGGGACTGGACCACTTGTCAGGATAGAATGAAAAATGTATGCAGCAAAATACCGTAAATGCTTGAGGAAAATCTGCTGTCCTCTGCCAGAAAGTTGTCAATGAGAAGAAGGCTTACCTTCCAACATGACAATGACCCAAAGCACACAGCAAAAATGACCACACCATGGTTAAAGGAGATAAGGGTGGATGGCCTAGTCAGAGGCCAGACTTAAACCCCACTGAAAATCTGTGGAATGTCTTGATGACTGCAGTCCACAAATGGTCACCAAAAAACTTGTGGCAACAAATGAGATCTGCAAAATACTTACCATGCTTCTTCTCAAATTCCTTGGGGTGTCTACTTTTCAAAAAGGGGTCATTTGGGGGGATTAGGTGCTATCCTGGCATTTCAGGGCCTCTGAAACTTTGATAGGTAGTCTGGAAGTCTAATGAGGAAATAAAGTCCTTTAAAAGCCTGAAGGTGCTCATTGGATTTTGGGGTCCTGTGCTTGGCTAGGCTACCAAAATGTCTCTCACATGTGGTACCCCCCATACTCAGGAGAAGTAGCAGAATGTATTTTGGGGAGTCATTCCACATATACCCATGGCATGTGTGAGCTGTAAATCATTTAAGTGACTATTTTGTGTAATAAAAAAAAAAAAAAATAATTTTGTCATTTTCCAAAAACTTGTGGTAAAAAAATAAATTCTTCTATTGATTCAATATGCCTCTCCGCAAATAGTTTGGGGTGTCTACTTTTGAAAAAGGGGTCGTTTTGGGGGGTGGGGGCATTTTATGCCTAGCATTAGAAGTTTATGCCACACATCACTCACTCTTCTAATCACCTGAAGATCAAGCTTTTTCTGACACTTTTTGTTCACATGAAAACAAATCAGTATTTTTTGCTAGGAAATTAATTTAAACCCCCAAACATTTATATATATTTTTTAAAGCAGACACCCTAGTGAATAAAGTAGTGGGTACTACAATTTTGAATGGCACATAGTACCCGGGCAGCGATTTTTCAAAAGCAATTTAAAAAAAAAAATACACTTTTTTTTTACTTTTTATTACACAAAAACACAATATATTGGCCAATTATTTGGTAAGATATAAAATATGATGGTAGGCTGAGTAAATAGATACCAAACATGACATGCTTTAAAACTGTGCATGCCCCGTGCAATGGCGGCAAACTGCATACATTTTTAATATCCATAGGCAACACTTTAAAAGCCTTTAAAAGCTACCATTTTAGATTTACAGAGGAGCTCTAGTGTTAGAATTACTGCCCTTGATCTGACGTTCACGGTGATGCCTCATGTATGGTGCAACCGCTGTTTACATACCGGCACAGGGTCAATGCTTGTGCACACAGGTGTTATTTTGATTTCTTTTTTATTATTTTTACACTTTACCTTTCATTTTTTTTTTATCACTTTTAACGCTATCACAGGGAATGCAAATATCCCCTATAACTTCAATGGGCATTGTCATATATTCTTTTTTGAGAAATCTGGGGTCTATCAAGCTCTAGATATCTGCTCTGCCCTTACATTATCTAATCAAACCAAAATCGGTGTGATCAGATGCTTTCCCAATTTACAAATGGCTCTGTTTATATCCTGCAAAACTGAAGTGATGAAATGCTCGTAGCTTCCAAATTCTTAGACTATAGAGATGATCGGCACCACTCTGGTCTCCAATCAGCTCTATGGTCAGCTGGCAGAAACACCAGCTGCATTCTCAGGTTCCCCCGATGGCATGGGACTGCCCGAGAAGGCCGTGGAAGGCAGCGGGGGAGGGGGGAATCATATCCCGCTGCTTGTAAAATCAATCCTGCAGCTAAGTAGCCACTAGGATTGCTTTTAAATGAAAGCCGAACGCCGGCTGAAAAAAACGATACCAGGATGATGCCTGCAGCTGTAGGCATCATCCTGTTATAACCATTCAAAGTCCAGTGATGTACCAGTACGTTGCAGGTCCTTGTTGGGTGTATATACTATGTTCTTTTTTTTTTTTTTTTTTTGTATGCAAGCTGTGGACTGAATGAAAAAAAGAGAAGAAATCTCTGGCAGAAAAAGTGTGTGGTATGCCCACCATTAGAATATACCGCCCTGCATCCACCCACTTCTAATGGTGGGCACACATTAGGTCACACTTTGCCACATTCGCCAGTTCCAAGATTGTACAAATGTCTAAATAGTGGCACGCTTGCATAAAAATGGTCCATGTATAAGTGGTACTCCATATGGAAAAAGGATGACACCAAGTCCCAAACTATCTTGCCACTGCTCCCCATGTAGTCTGGGCATCTGGGGGGCTCCACGTGACTGTATTTTCCCTCGAAAATCCAAAACTTATAAGTATAGCCTGTTGCTCTCTCACAGGTCTTCTATATCTTGACCCCATATCTGGCATGCTTGCAGGGGAGAAATTGTTTGAATGCAAGGCGGCCAGAAAAATTAATGAGGGACTCATCAATGCAGATTTTTTGCTGGGGAGTATAGACATCTGCAAATTTTTGCTTAAGGTGATTTGTGAGGGGCTGAATTTTGTGGAGCCAGTCAAATTCAGGGTCACCCCGAGGACGACTGAGTGTATTGTCGTTGAAATGCATAAAAAACATTATACTCTCATATCTATGCCTGGTCATGGCAGCAGAGAACACGGCATATGATGAATCGTGTCTGCAGACCAATACAACCGCAATTCATTTCTTTTAGTAATGCCCATGTTGAGGGTTAGGCCCCCAAAAAATGTAAATTCGGAAACCCTAATGAGTTTCCATGCAACTCGTCTGGCAAGGTTTGAATTTGGGTTGGTGGCGATAAATTGTTGTGCATATAATTTGCTTTGACCCACAATCAACGCATACAGATATTCCGTGAAAAACAGCTCCAAAAATCAAGGAGGTATGTGAAAGACCAAGATGTACTAGACCGCTGGTACTCGCCAGTTCACCAAAAGGTAGAGCGGCACTAGTACTGGCACTCTGCTGCATATGAGAGTCATCAAAATTTACCGGCAAGTGCTAACAGAGATCAGGCCTGATTCTGCCAACACTGCGGTTTTGTGTGCAATGTATCAAGTGACGACAATGACCTACTGACACTGCACTTGCTGGGGGAGAAGGGGGGGTAAGCGTAGGGGCTAAACGCAGGTGCTGGGGCTGATCCCGCTAACGCTGCATTTTTGGGGACGCTATACTATTGTTAACACTGGTATAGTGCTGATCTGATCAAAAATATTGACCCGTTCAGACACTATACTAGCAATGGAGGTTTATTGTGCATGAGCGTGCTCCTGGCAATCAAGGGGTTAAATGTGATGACTGGTGTACTGGCGGGCAATCTGATGCTATCTGGGAGGGGCGTGAAAACCACGGGAGCGTGAATCATGTATACATATGTGATTTTGCGCACCCATTCCGCCCTGTAGCAGTATTTCTACTATAGGGCGGTCAGGAAGCGGCTACAGAAGCGGTTTGTGTTCCGTTGATGGATTACTTTAACTGACAAATGCGCGGTCATGCAACACTGCACCCAAATTAAATTTACGTCCTTTTTTTTCCCCACGAATTGATCTTTCTTTTGGTGGTATTTGATCGCCTGTGCATTTTTTTTATTTTTTGCGCTATAAAAAAAAAGGCTGACAATTATGAGAAGAAAAAAACAATATTTTGGACTTTTTGCTATAAAACATGTCCAGTAAAAAAATGGAAAAATCAAATTTCGTCATAAATTTCGGCTAAAATATATTCTGCGACATGTCTTTGCTAAAAAAAAATCCCAATACGTGTAAATTAATTGGTTTACGAGAACGTTATAGCGTCTACAAATGGCGGGAGAGATACTGGGATTTTTTTTATATACTAATAATGGCGGCGATCAGCGACTTATGGCGGTTATCAGCGATTTATGACCGTGATCAGCGACTTATGGCAGGACTGCAAAGGACATTTTGACACTGGGGGGGAACTGACATCCCCAGTGACAACAATACAGTGATCAGTGCAAAAAAAAACACTGACACTGTACTAATGGCACTGGGGAGGAAGGAGTTAACTTTTTTTTAGGCAATTAAAGGGTTAACTGTGTGAGGGCAGTGTTTTACTAGGGGGTGGGGGTGTGTGCTTCACAGGAACACACTGATCCCGAGAGATAAACTCCTCTCTCGGGATCAGTGTGTTAGGAACTGACAGGGAGCAGAGCTGCAATGTAAACAATACAGCTGTGCTCTGTGTCACTGTTTGCCGGCAATCGCCGGGACGCGGCGGGTAATGACCGGCCGGGACCCAGTGATTGACACCCGCGACCACGATCGTCCGCGCCCCCTACCTGTTTTGCAATATCACGTTTTAAAACGTGATTTTGCCCAGCGGTGCCACCTTGTGGCCGTTTTTCTACAGTGGCTGGACGCCAAGCAGTTAAAAAAAAAAATCCTTACAGCTTTAGTCACTTGCCTTGTAATGAAGTATGTTCTACATTGTTCAGGCAGCTGGATCCTAAGGAAATCTTCACTGCAGGGATGCTTGTCCTCTTCTTATCTCTGAACTTTCAGCAGTGCACTGGTTAACAGCTTCAGAGCAGCAAGCAGAACAGCAGTACTGATGGTCTCACAGAGTCACGCCCCCTTCTGCCATCTCCTTTATTGAGAAAAGTTCTGTCATTGGTTTCACTGCTTGTAACATGATCAGATTCTTCCATTTAGAGATTGTGTTATAAGCAGTGTAATCGATGAAATCATTTTTCTTAGTGGAGGAGGAGGGGGCGTGTCTCCATCAGACCATCCTTACTGCTGTTCTACCCGAAGATGGTAACTATTGTAGCTCCAAAAGCTCAAAGAGACGAAGAGGACAGGCATTCCTGCAGTGAAGATTTTTACAGGATCCAGCTGCCTGCAAGACATAGGACATACTTCATTATAGACACCACATGATGCCTTCTATTCATTTTATAAATGCTGACTATGTTACTGGAGCCTGACCCTCCCTGACTTCAGGCTAAACCTTGCCAACTCTGATTTCACTGTCCATTGTGACTGACATAGTGGCCAGTAAGGGCACTCTCACTGGACAGGGCCTTGAGTCTCGGAAAGTCAGATGCACACAGTGTTTGTTACATCTCCCAGTAATGCCCATACATTATGAATGGAAAGTCTACTTTTCTATACTTCAGATTTAATAGGGGAAACGGGAGAGGTGTTGATACCTAACGCTGCCCTTCATTTACTCACTAAATCGCTATTCCAAGCCCAACCTAATATTCCATTCTGCAGTCAGATAGCTTTGTGGACAGAGATTTTTATAGAATTCAGCGGTATACTTGCCTTATATTAAATATTAATGTCTTAGGCTTTAAAAGTGACATTTTTTTATAGAAGTCTTAAAAAAAAGCAGAAAATAGCAGAAAAAAAGCAGTTCTCGCTGTCTATAAGTGTAGATGATGTGAGAGTCATTTTTTTTTTTCCTCAGTAAAACCTTCAATGCCTGAAACAACCGCATTAGGAGCTGCCATGGCTGCAGGAGCTGCTGAAGGAGTGGGTGTCTGGAGTCTTAACCCCAGTGACTTGACTGCAGTGACTTGTGAACGCTTTGAGCCACAGATTAACCCAGAAGGTGAAGATCCCAGACAGTTTTTGCTGTCTTTGCAAGAATGCTGACAAAACTCTTAATGATCTCTCTAAATGTTCTGTTTCAGAAAGCGAATATCGCTATGCTCGATGGAAAAAGGCAGTTATGAAATCAATGGGTTGGGAAAGCTCAGAACCTGCAACCAATGGAAACGGTAACTTTTTTTTTTTTCTAGGTGATCCATATATAATTGTTGTATATATAGTTCTGTGCTTACAGACTGTTGTAAGCATTCACAGTGTTTGTTGCTAGCATGTCTTGCATAAGAGTCTCTAAGGATGGTGTCTGGTGTCAGTGTAGGTACCCATCAGGAAAAGAAAGCTACCCTTGTGTTGAAGTTTTTAATATATGCCAGACTTTGTTTAAATAAATATTAACAAAATATTTCCTGTAGTAAATAATGGCAATTTTAAAACCCAACAGGATTGATTTACTAAATGCAAATAGACTGTGCACTTGCAAATACAGTTGCACTCACTTTCCCCAGAGCTTAGTAAATGTGGTGAAGCTCTGCTGATTTCCATCATCCAGTCATGTGCAATCAAAAATGCATTTTTTTTTTTAATTTTCCTTGAACCTGATTGGGTATTTTTTTACAAAGTGAAGCTTCACCACATTCACTAAGCTATGGGGAAAGTGAGTGCAACGGAATTTTAGCGCTGTATTAGAATAGCATCTTCAATAAACATTCACGTTTTGTGCTGCAGGTGCCATCTCCATTGGTGCGCTATTGCACATAGATTTGTGCAGATAGAACCATTAAAGTACTGTATTTTTAAAGCCAAAACTTTTTTTTTTATCATTTGGCATTTTGGATAGAATAGGGAAGGGTATTTAAATCCCTGTAAGATTTTTTTTTTTTTTTTTTTTAATTTTTTGCTGTGTCCAGTTGGAGAGGTTTTTTTTCAATTTTTATCCTATAAATACAGTAGGAAATGGAAGGAAATGTCTCTAATGTGAGGGAAATCCTCTCTTAGGCTACATTCACACAACCACACAGCAAGTTACTGTTTTTAATGGAATAAAGAACTTGATGTATACCAAAATATGACATTTCAGTGTAGTCACTTCATGAAAGAAGACTGTCTGGGGGAAAAAAAAGGTAAGGCTTAATGTCCACTGACCAATGTATGCCAAAGTTTGACTTCAAGTGTTATTTAAACCCAAAACCAAAAATGTGTAATATATGTATAATTGCAGTTTACCAGTGATTAGACGTGTAGCTTAGTTTTCTGTTTTTATGCTTTTTTTTCCCCCCCTCTGTTTTCACCTGATGATCTGGCCAGTAACACACCCTCTGTACTAGAGTGCCTACACTCTGGATGAAGGAGCACAGGGGCACTTTTGCATAGCAGCATTGTTAATCTGCGGGGGAGGAGAAGTATTAGGTATCCCAGTGGATTTACACTCACCGGCCTCTTTATTAGATACACTTGTTCAGTTGCTTGGTAACACAAATTGCTAGTCAGCCAATCACATGGCAGCAACTCAATGCATCTAGGCATGGTGAAGATGACTTGCTAACTGAGCATCAGAATGGGGAAGACAGGATTTAAGTGACTTTGAATGTGGCATGTTTTTTGGTGCCAGGCGGGCTGGTCTGATTATTTCAAAAACTGCTGATCTACTGGGATTTTCACGCACAACCATCTCTAGGGTTTACAGAGAATGGTCCAAAAACAGAAAATATCCAGTGAGCTGCAGTTGTGTGGATGAAAATGCCTTGTTGAGATCAGAGGAGAATGGGCAGACTGCTTCAAGATGATAGAAAGGCAACAGTAACTCAAATAACCAGTCATTACAGCCAAGGTATGCAGAATACCATCTCTGAACGCACAATATGTCAGACCTGTCAGGCAGATGAGCTGCAGCAGCAGAAGACCAGGAATCAGAGGCTGCAATTTGCACAGACTCACCAAAATTGGACAATAGAAGATTGGAAAAACTTTGCCTGGTCTGATGAGTCTTGATTTCAGCTGTGACATTCAGATGGTAGGGTCAGAATTTGAAAGCATGGATCCATCCTGCCTTGTATCAATGGTTCAGGCTAGTGGTGGCGGTGTAATGGTGTGGGGAATATTTTCTTGGCACGTTTTGGGCCCATTAATACCAAATGAGCATCATTTAAATGCCACAGACTACCTGAGTATTGTTGCTGACCATGTCCATCCCTTTATGACTACAGTGTACCCATCTTCTGATGGCTACTTCCAGCAGGATAATGCACCATGTCACAAAGATCAAGCTGTACTCCAATGGCCTCCACAGTTACCAGATCTCAATCCAACAGAGCACCTTTGGGATGTGGTGGAACAGGAGATTCGCATCATGGATATGCAGCCGACAAATCTGCAGCAACTGCGTGATGCCACTCATGTCAATATGGACCAAAATCTCTGAGCAATGTTTCCAACACATTGTTGAATCTATGCCTTTATGGCAGTTCTGAAGGCAAAAAGGGGTCCAACCTGGTACTAGCAAGGTGTACCTAATAAAATGGCTGGTGAGTGTAGATTTACTAAGAAATCGAAGCCAAACTCCAGCTCACACGCAGTTTCAGCAACAGTTTTTTTTTTTTTTTTTTTTAGGATATAGGCTTTACATTTTCAATGTAAGTATCCCTGTCAAGGGTAAATGGTTTGTCTTACTTCTCTGTTATGTCTGCAGGAGAGCTTATTCTTTTGGAAAATAACAGACTTACTGGCTAGATCACAAGGTGAAAATAAAAGAAGGAAAGGGTTTAATGCAAAGCAAATGCTGCCATAGAAGCATTATATTATATTCATGTACAACGAATATAAACTGGGCAATTTTTTTAAAATGAGACATCAAGGTGATATCAGAGAGGTACTAACATTGTGAAATCTTTTTCATTATCACCACATTTTAAAAACATTTTCGTTTTATTAAAAGGTCTAGATCTTCCAATATGCTGTTAGATAAGCATGTTAAGAGATTATATTTTCAAAAATATGCTGCGCGCAGCATTTTTACACAGCTTTCCCCATACCAATAAGTAATGCTTTGCTATTTTAATAGCAGGCAGTCTTATTGATGTCTATTGGGATGCAATGGCTGCACAGACACAACTGCTGTTCTTAATTTGACATGTATGCAGGTGTCGGTGCACAGCCCCAAATGCAATCAGTGTGAGTTCAGGAGCACGCATTCGTATGGACTTTAAATTGTCCTGTTCAGCTGTTGCATCCCAATAGCCATCTCTGCATGGGGTTGCATGGAACGTGGCCCCTGCACAAGGTGTGTTTTGATGCACCCAGTGTGAATGAGGCCTAAATGTAGATGCTGAGTATCAAGCTGGCAGCTTCTACACACTGTAGGCCTTCCATGTTCACCATGGGTTGTGGCAGGGATGAGTAATTAAGAGTTGCTGCTTGAAATGAGCTACTGATGAATCAATGTGCAAACTCATAGCAACAATAATCAACTGTAGATTGAATTTTGTGGTTACATGTTTCATTTTTGAATAGCCATGATGAAGGGAAAGAGATACAGCCCTTGGAAAGCATTTGCTTTGCAATATTTAATCTTTGCAATACACTTGGGTTTGTACTTGAACATATTAGTGTGGCACTTAATTTCCTAATCACTCATAGTTAAAAGTGGTACAGTCTGCACCATACAACAGTGTTCATTAGTAACAAAACGAGTGGCCCAATGCACCTGAATTTGTCACATGATAAACTTCAGCAGAGATGTTCCTTGTTCTGACCATTATCGGTAACATTAGGTAGACAGACTTCATGGAAGCTAATAATTGACATGCTTGCATATGCTGAGATCTTTGTATAATCTCCCAGAATAGGTAAAAAAAAAGGTTCACATTTTGCACTGCAGATTAATGGGGCGCTATTGATTTTCCCCATTTGCAAGCGATATCAATCAAGATATCTTCATTATATAGACCAGGGGTGTCAAACTGGTGGCCCTCCAGCTGTATATGAAACTACAAGTCCCATCATGCCTCTGCCTTTGGGAGTCATGCCTTTGTAATTGTCAATCTTGCAATGCCTCATAGGACTTGTAGTTTGGCAACAGCTGGAGGGCTGCCAGTTTGACACCTGTGGTATAGACTATAACACCACTGGTGACTGTATCTAGAAGTGAGAACTTTTAATATGGTTTAGAATTTAAATGTTTTTATGGTAAATATTGATGAAAAAAAGACAAGTCTAGGATCGTTTCTGACTAGAAGCCTTTCAGTCCTGCCCAGGATGTCTGTCTAGGAGCTTATGTTCTAGTATGGTCTCCACTCTGCTGCTTTAATTAGAAAAAAGAATAAAGCAAGGATCACTGTGGATTGTGTGTATTCTTTGCCTGGTTCCAGCAGTATTACCAAGCTTGCATTTTGTAGCAGCAGTTGCAGGAAAAATTGTTCCTATACATAAGCATAGACCATACATCAGGGCTCCATTTAATTCCCAGTCTCTTCTGATTCTATGGTTCCATCTGTCAGAATTTGGCATACTAATACCCAGACAGTAGTGTGTTCAATGATGAACATTTTTGCATAGCACACATTTTGCTGTAATTACAAAAATTATTTGTATTACTTATGTAGCCTTGGTGTATATATATTTTTTTTTTTCATTTTTAATCATGTCCAGTATAATCCTTTTTAATGTGCAGCCTTAACTGGCAACCACAGGTTCATTGCTGAATGCAAAAATTCCTACATTTACTATTATTTCTGTGTAATATCAGAGTATGTCAAGGACCAGTAAACTTAAATTTCAGTTCTGTATCACATGACTACTCTTAAATACTGGCTGGCCTTTTACTTTCAACAGCAAATTTAACAAGGACATAAAAAGCATGTCATATACATATTAAAATCAAACTTAGACAGTAAGGAGTTCTAAAGCCCTTTGTACCTCTTGACTGTACTGATCTAGCTACAGTACCATTGCCATAGTGCAGCACATAGCTTTAAAAGGTTTGCATAGACAAAAAATGAAAAGATAGCTCAGCTCAAAGCTGTATTTCACTTATACACATTGGCTGACTCATGGGGTCAAGCCTTTCTCTTCTCTTAAGAGAATGATTCGATCTTGTATATGTGAGCTGGAGCTCTGGTGTATGCACATCTAAATACAGTTTCTGCTATTTATTATCTGCACTCTTCCGCTTATTACTGCTGTAATTTACAATTAATTTGTCTGTTAATATTGACTGTCATATTGCACACATTATGACAGACTTGCTTTACAGAAATAAATCAGGTTCACACATGAATACACACTGTGAGTAATGAGAAAATCACTAGTTTCCCATCTAGTTTCATAGTTTTAGATATCTCTACTTTTGTCATGTTTCCAAGTGCACCTTGGGTTTTTTGGATGGTTATGCATTAGACGTTGCTGCATATACCATATTGTGTGTTTACTACACCCTGATCACACCATACCCACACTGATGGATATCTTTTAACATAAGGATACATGATGTACTGTATACACATGTACAGTGCCTTGAAAAAAGTATTCATACCCCTTAAATTTTCCACATTTGTCATAATACAACCAAAAACGTATTTTATTGGGATTTTATGTGATAGACCAACACAAAGTGGCACATAATTGTGAAGTGGAAGGAAAATCGTAAATGGTTTTCAAAATGTTTACAAATAAATATCTGAAAAGTGTGGCATGCATTTGTAGTCAGCCCCCTTTACTCTGATACCCCTAAGTAAAATCTAGTGGAACTGATTGCCTTCAGAAGTCACCTAATTAGTAAATAGAGTTCACTTCTCAGAATAAATACAGCCATTCTGTGAAGCCCTTAGAGGTTTGTTAGAGAACATTAGTGAACAAACAGCATCATGAAGGCCAAGGAACACACCAGACAGGTCAGGAATAAAGTTGTAGAGAAGTTTAAAGCAAGGTTAGGTTATCAAAAATATCCAAAGCTTTGAACATCTCATGGAGCACTGTATCCATCATCTGAAAATGGAAAGAGTATGGCACAACTGCAAACCTACCAAGACAGGACTGTCCACCTAAACTGACAGGCCGGGCAAGGAGAGCATTCATCAGAGAAGCAGCCAAGAGGCCCTTGGTAACTCTGGAAGAGCTGCAGACATCCACAACTCAGGTGGGAGAATCTGTTAGTCGTGCACTCCACAAATCTGGCCTTTAACAAATAGCTCAGTCAAAGTCCAGACCTAAACCCAAGTGAGAATCTGTAGCAAGACTTGAAAATTGCTGTTCACAGACACTCTCCATCCAATCTGACAGAGCTTGAGCTATTTTGCAAAGAAGAATGGGCAAAAATTTCACTCTGTAGATGTGTAAATCTGATAGAGACATACCAAAAATCAATTGCAGCTGTAATTTTCAGCAAAAGGTGGTTCTACAAAGTATTGACTCAGGGGCTGAATACAAATGCATGCCGCACTTTTCAGATATTTATTTGTAAACAATTTTAAAAAAACATTTATTATTTCCCTTCCACTTTACAATTATGTGCCACTTTGTGTTGGTCTATCACATAAAATCCCAATAAAATATATTTACGTTTTTGGTTGTAACATGACAAATGTGGAAAATTTCAAGGGGTATGAATTCTTATTCAAGGCACTGTATACAGTCCCAGTTGTAGGTTACACTGCAGATGAGCCTTGACTGGATAAATCTGGGTGCAAGGTAGTATAGTTGTGTGCATCATGTAGAAATGGCAATATACACAAAAGTGAAAGTGTTTTGCCCCCTTCCTGATTTTTTTTTTTTTTTGCATATTTGTCACACTTAAATGATTCAGATCATCGATAAACTTTAACATTGCAGTTTTTAAATAATGATTTCATTTATTAAGTGAAAAAAGCTGTCCAAACCTGCCTGGCCCTGTGTGAAAAAGTAATCGAGCCCCCCCTCCCCAGCTTGCTAAATCATGAATGAACTGTGATTAACCACATATTTTAGAAAGCAGAGTGAGAGTCTCATTATCCATAAATAGAGAAAACTTGGAACAGTGGTGAACCTTCCCAGGAGTGTCTGGCCTACCAAAATTACTCCAAGAGCATGATGACGACTCATCCAGGAGGTCATAAAAGAACGCAGAACAACATCTAAAGGACTGCAGGCCTCACTTGGCTCAGTTAAGGTCAGTGTTCATGATTCAACAATAGGAAAAAATTTGGGCAAAAATAACATCCATGGGAGAGTTCCAAGGCGAAAGCCACTGCTGACCAAAAAGAACACCAAAACTTGTCTCACATTTTCCAAATAACATCCCCAGGATTTTTGAGCAAATATTCTGTGGACTAATGAGACAAAAGTTGAAATTTTTGGAAGGTGTGTGTCCTGTTACATCTGGCATAAAACTAACAGCATTTCATAAAAAGAACATCCTACCAACAAATGTGGTGGTAGTGTGATGGTCTGAGGCTGCTTTGCAGCTGCAGGACCTGGACAACTTACCATAATAAATGGAACCATGAATTCTGTGGTCTACCAGAAAATCCTGAAGGAGAATGTCTGGCCATCAGTTCGTGACCTCAAGCTCAAACACACTTGGGTTATGCATCAGCACAATGATCTGAAACACAAAAACAGCAACAGGACAGTGATCTGAAACGCACTTCTGAATGGCTCAAAAAACAAAATTAAGGTTTTGGAGTGGACTCGTCAAAGTCTGGACTTAAATCTAATTGAGATGATGTGGCATGACCTTAAACCGGCCGTTCATGTTTGAAAACCCTCCAAGGTGGCTGAAGTAAAACCGTTCTGCAAAGAAGAATGGATCAAAATTCCTCCACAGCAATGTGAAAGACTTATTGCCAGTTATCGCAAATGCTTCAGTACAGTTGTTGACACCAAGGGTGGAACAACCAGTTATTAGGTTTACGAGGCTATTACTTTTTGACATAGGGCCAGGCGTGTCTGGACAGCTTTTTTCTCTTAATAAATGAAATCCTAATTTAAAAACTTATATAACTGCAGTGCTAATAAATCAGCAAAAATATCCCCACCATAAAAGCATAAACCAGGAAACATGGACAAATAAATTACATAAGTCCACATACAGGCTATTGAGAACATAGATCGTGATGCTCATAAGAAAAAAATGAAAGATAGTGGTATACTCCACCGTCACCCCAATCGTGCAGTCTCTTACCGGATAGATTTGACCACAAAAATGGTCGAATTTAAACACTGAGCAAGAGCCAACAATCGATTCACCATGAGTACAACCTCCTCCAAAATTGATCAGCCTCAACTTTTAGCTGGAGATACCAATGCTCCTGGACAAACCAGCTGGCAGCCAACTAGGAAAATGCCTCTACATGTCAGTTTGGTTGACCCTCTCTTTCCACTTGGCTCATAAGACAAATACCTGCTGCCCTGGAGCCGCCGCCTCCCGCCATTGTTGTGGTCAAATTTATCCGGTAAGAGACTGCACGATTGGGGTGAAGGTGGAAGATACCACTATCTGTCATTTTTTTGTCTTATGAGCACCACTGCCTACGGACTTAGTAGCCTGTACATGGACTTATGTAATTTATTTGTCCATGTTTGCAGGTTTATGCTTTCCATATACTGTATTTATAGTGGAGATATTGTTGCTGATTTATTAGCATTACACTTCAAATTTTATATATATATATATATATATATATATATATATATATATATATATATATTTGTGATGGGTTTTGTCACAAGTTAGCCTGCAGTTTCTTTTTTGTGTACTCTTACCTCCTTACTGCAATGCTGTTCCTGATCCCTTTCACATGTGTGTTTGTCTGTGCTCACCTATGGGCATCATCTGCTGTTCTGAGTTTTATTTTCTTCCCTTCCATCACTTCCAGGCCTGCCTCCTTGTTTGCCTGCTTATATAAGACATGCTCAGACTAGGCTACTTTGCCTGAGCAACTTCCTAGTTGTTTGAGCTCCTGTGTGTTGCTATCTCCTGTATCCTACATTGACTACTTGTGTACCGACCCCGGCTTCGTTCTCTGACTGTGCTTGTTTTCCGCCCGTCCTGACGTCGGCTACTCTATCGGATTTCTGTTTGTCTCCTCCCATTGTACTCTGCTCTCGCTAGCAGTCTGCTCAGCTGGGCGTACCTGGGGGCTGCGACCTGGTCCCAGCTTGCTGCAAGTCCATCCCCACCATCAGGGGCTCTGGTGAAGAAGCAGGCTGGGGCTTAGACTCCACGCCCTGGGGAACCCCAAGTTGACTATCTACAAGGGCTCACTACCACAGGTGCTGACAGGTTTAGCCTGCCTAATGTGCTAGCTGCTTAACATTTGTTTTTTCTGTTCTGTGATTGTCCTTTATGAGCTTAAGTGCAAGTAGTTGATCTAAATTGAGATCATTTATAAATTGCATTTTGTATTTACTCAAGTTATCTTTGTGTAATATTAAACTGTGTTTGGTGATCTGAATCATTTAAGTGTGACAAATATGCAAAAAAAAAATCAGGAAGGGGCAAATACTTTTTCACAGCACTGTATTTGTCAATGTGAACATATCCTTTCATATTTGTATGGCCAGCCTCCACTCATAGGCAAAGGAAACCTCACATCAGTAACCAGTAGAAGGAAGAGACATTTGCCCTATGTGAATGATATACAGATGACTAGATGTACCTGCCTCTTTGGTAGCCAGAGAAAAAATGCTTAGTGGAGAAACTATATAAAGCATTTAATCCATCCAAAACTGACATATTGGGGTTTATTTACTAAAGCTGGAGAGTCCAAAATCAGACTCCCTTCTGCATAGAAACCAATCAGCTTCTAACCTCAGCTTGTTCAATGAAGCTTTGGCAATGAAACCTGGAAGCTGATTGGTTTCTATGCAGAAGGGAGTCTGATTTTGGACTCTCCAGCTTTAGTAAATAAACCCCATTTAGTCAGCAGTCCAGATTCTTTTAGAAATCCAGAAGCATTATCCCTGCCGAGCGTGCTATACAATGTAGTCATTACGAGGGGGGGTTTGCTGTCCATGTCATTTTCCCTTCTAGTACATCAGAAAGAATGCAGCAAGAGTAGTGACACTCAGCAGTGTGGTGGGAGGGAACTCCAGAAGAGGAAATATCACTGGGATCCTCAACACGTTAGAAATAGCAGATGATACATACAGTACCAACAACTTTCCACAAATGGCCTCTAGACTAGACCAGACCAACCTGGAGAACTTTCTACAGCTTCTATTGTAATCTGTTTCTGACATCTTGGGAATGTTTCTTTGGTTGCATGGCTGTCTACCAATGCTTATATGTTTGCACTGCCCTTTTGGCTTATACAATGAAAGCGCAATCATTCTATCAATTGCTAATGCCTGTCATTTTTTTCTGCTGTTAATTTGAATTGATTCATAACACCAATGATCAATTTTTTATATTTTCTCCCCTTTCTGTCTGACTTGGTTGGAATCCCCTGCTTCTGGATGTCTACAGGTGAACCTAGTATCTTCACTAGTCTGCCTCTGGGCTTTTATATAGTGAGTAGCATGGTATTGTTAATTGGAGCAAAGTATATAACAGGTTAGTTTTTATTCTGTTATTTGGATCCCAATATTAACTAACTGTTGGGTTTATTTGTTAAGGTGGCATAGAGATGTTGTGCAGAGTGCATCTGTAGCAACCAATCGAAAATAATCTAAGTTATCGGAGTCTACTAAAATCTTGTATTTTACTTTGCACATGCTTGTTGTGCTGTTTTATTGAATAAACCAGTATGCGTTTATCCATCATCAACATGTTCTTTTGCTGGATTTTTTAACTCAAAATTCCAGGTTTATGACATTGAAATTTGCTGTACCTGTGTATATTTTGGCAGCTTTCACATTTAGGAACTTGAAACACAACACAGTTACCACATGAGGGTGCCATAAGCTCGTGTATGGTTATGAAAGGATATCATTAAGCCTTGCATTCCATTGTGCATAGATATAATTAAGTTCTTCCACTAGTAAGGTACTGGGTTATAGCTATAATTAAGTTTACCAGTTGTCCTTCACATTCAATTTACTTCAGATATAAAAGACAGGTTCTTTGTAATTAGTGAAAGGGAAACATGTGTATTAATTACTACACCTTTTATAAAGTGTTAGGACTGATTATTGCTAATCAAGCTTAACCTAAAATATTTTCTGAGCAGAAATGATCCTTTTGGGACACAAATTTAGATACAAAGTTGAATGAGATGATAAAGTAAACTCTATTGCCCAAGAATAGATATCTGAAATGAGGCTTGGTTGCTGAACTACTGCTACATTAATGGATTTATAGGATGCACATAATTGTGTTCTGCATATGGAGATTAAAGCTGAAGTCCAGGAAAATACATATAAGCATCCTTTCATCTGGATATGTATTTTTAGAAATAATCCTTGAATGTGTTTTTTAAATGCAGCTAGTATACATACTTCAAATCTGTCCTTATAGTAGCCTTTTGTAGTCCTCTGCATAGCAAGATTCAAGCTGTGAAGAGAAGAGCCGACAGTGTCCGACAATCAAAGCTCTTTTGCATTGCATAGGGCGGCACAGTGGCTTAGTGGTTAGCACGTCTGCCTTGCAGTAAATGGGTCATGGGTTCAATTCATGACCAAGGCACCTCCTGAATGGAGTTTGCATGTTCTCCCTGTGCTTGCGTGGGTTTCCTCCGGGTGCTCCGGTTTCCTCCCACACTCCAAAGACATGCTGGTAGGTTAATTGGATCCTGTCTAAATTGGCCCTAGTATGTGTATGTATGAATGTGAGTTAGGGACCTTAGATTGTACACCCCTTGAGGGTTAGGGACTGATGTGAATGTTCAATATATATGTAAAGCACTGCATAAATTGATGGCGCTATATAAGTACCTGAAATAAATAAATAAATAAATTGCTCAGTGTTGTCAGTGTAGCACTGTGCACTTGTCTGCAGGATGGGAGGGCACAGAGGTTACATCATTAGTTTGCTGCTGCTCCTTATCTATCTATTCAGCAGGCTGAAACGGGGACACCAGTATAATAACTGTAAAAGAGAGAGTGGTGTCACCTCTCTGACTGATCAAAAGTGGCTGAATTAAAGGCAACATGTTTGGCAGATGGAACTGTTCATGTGTGTATTTTGCTGTGTAAGGTAAAATCAGTTTTACCAGAAAAATCTGACTCTAATCTGAACTGTTCAGTTACAGTTGGTGTCCGTGGGTTACTGCACATAACCGTGCAAAGAACAATATAAAACCCTGCCAAGCACTGACTGTATAAGCTACCCATCTGCTGACAAGTAAAGTGTTTTAAATGTCCGTTGGTTTAACAATAATTTCAACAACGCATGTAAAACAAATTCTGTCCTTCACTTAGCTCTGATTTCTTTCCTTAGCAAACTAGCTCTGAAAATTATATGCAAGATTCCCTTATCATAACCCTGAGATATTGCTTTACCTTCTATGCATACTAATACATGCACTTAATTGTTTACATGGTGTTTGATTAAAGTTTTATATACCTGATATTAAATATCCTTTCAAGACATTAGTAGTACATGCAGGAGTTATTTTAATTAAGCAGAAGTCCATGTAGAAATAAAAGACACAAACGTTGTAGCTCTGTATCTGGTAATAAATTCTTAATTACATGCAAGCAGTGCAAGTATGTAAATATAATTTATCAACCTTTTGCAGTCCCTGTACAGTAAAGCTTAAACACCGGGTGTGCAGCAAAAGAACCAAGTCAGTTTTGCTGCAGTGAAATGAGTGTGCTGATAGTAGAGAGAGCAGAGTGACCGAAAGATGAACTTCTCCTTTCACTGTCCAGTCACAGGCTGAGGGTGGGGGATGAGAGCTGTAAGAGTAACTGAACTGCAGTAGATCTATATATTGATGTGCCTGGGGAGAGGAAAGGGCCCTTGCTGGACCTCTGCTGCAGTGAGTAGGGCCTTTTCCCATGTTTTTACAGGGAGCCTGCTTGGTGCAGTTTTTTTTTTTAATATATATATATATATTTCCCTCCTAGTGGGTTAATCCACTGGGAACCAGATGTGACACATCCGGTCACCTGTCCAGTAGTGATAATGGGGGCTGTGGCTGATTTTGAATTTGGTGCTCGAGTGGCTTGCCTTCTGCAACTGCGTGGGCTCTGTGCCTTGCTGCTCCTCGGTGAGTCGCTCTATGATTTCATGCAGACGCTGTTGCCTTTCTGCCAAATGCTTTGTGCCTGCAACGGTTCTACAATCGTCTGGTGACTTGGAAGTAGACACCATTAACCCTTTCTGCTCTGGCAGTGAAAGTGTGAGTACCTTTGTGAGCTGTCTCTCACTTTTTTCCAATGTTGTGGATCATAAGCACAAGGGCAGTGGTCCTTGGGCCCTAGTCAGCTTGCGATCTGCTAACAGTGCCAAGGGAACTTGCAGTAAACCCTCTATAGGACCTGACACCCAGTAGCCCAGATCACTGTCACAGCATTCCTCTGAGCCTTCCTTTAATCCCTTCAGGGGTTAACCCTTCCTCTTTATTGCAAAGATGAGAAGTTTATCTTGCTATGTCTGAGTTTAAGGGAAAACTTGCAATTATGGTAGCTGACTTAGAACGCAGGTGCATGCTTCTATGAAGCTCTCCCACAGAGTCCAATTTTGTGCAGAAACAACTGCGGCCTCAGGGAATTCAGTCAGCCAAGGAGGAGAAAGATTGTACCTTATTTATATTTGAAGATTTGTTGCACAAGGACTGTCAGTCTGTATGCATTACTCCAGAATTTAACACCATCTTCATCCCTGTTGATGCCTGTTTCAGCTACATTTAAAATGAGTAGCCTTTGTAGTCTGAAGAGCTGTCAGACTGCTAAGGTTTCCCCTATTGCATCTGGTCCTGTATAGTGATTGGCCTAACCTAGAAAAGGTCTTTGCTCTTCCTATGTGTTTTGCTCAGCAATACCCTATGAAGAAGGGGTTCCTATAGAAGTGGTCTGTCCCTACTGTAGACCCAGCCATTCCCTGTCTTAACAAGACACACAATAAAAGCCCTTTTAAGGCCTTATTCTCCTCACTTCCTGCCCTGAAACCTGCGATTGTGACAATGTCCATCTGTCAAGCCTTAGCTTTTTGGTTCAAGGATATGGCCCAGGACCCTAGATGTATTCTGACAAATCCCCTGTCCTCCACCAAATAGACCTCATGCATGTGACCCTACCCTATTGTGTTTAGGAGCTAACAGATGTTATAAACCAACTATCCAGAAAAGGCCTTCTTTTGGGACAACACCCTTTGTCTCCAGTCTTGGTGTGCTGAGCATCTTTTCAAGGAACATCTGTTGCATATGCCCTTTGATTGCAAATCCTTGGGCAGCTTTGTTAAGCAAGTCACAAGGGGGATCAGTACCCTATTTTCCCAAAAAAGGAAGGCAAGATCTCTACACTGTACACCTTCAGCAAAAAGGGCTCCTTTCGTATGTTGTACTGCTCGCTTACCTTGTCCCAGGATATTCCAGACATTTGGGTCCAGAACATTTGTATCCAGGAGTTTCAAATTGGAATTTCAGTCTGTGTGTCCACCCTACTTCATGTTTGCAAACTTGCCAACATCGCTGAAAATACTGGTGGACCTTTACACTGCTCTAGTGCATAAATAGATAGGCACTTGCTCAATGAAATATATATATATATATATATATATATATATATATATACTGTGACATAATGTATAATCACAAAATTAAATATAGAGTGCTCTCCCAACACCACGTGTACCAATTATGTAAATACAGGGTATAGGGGGCGTGGCTTGGTGCATGGAGCGGTAGCAGCAACCCTGCTTAGCTCCCGGCCCGGACCTCCGTAACAGGCACTCTCCCTCCCTCATGGGCTCTCTAATATACCCCGCATGGGGAAGAACCAACACCAGACCCCCCGGGGAGCAACAAATACAGGGTATAATATAGTCCAAAGGCTTGTAAATGAATGAAAGTCCCATAGGAGGGTGTCGCATAAATCCAGTGAATTCTTCACCACTCGAAGTCACCAACTCCATACACGATCTAAAGGTTCCCATGGGTACAGAAATTCCATATGGAATCTGCCTGATCAACCATTGCATCCAGGAGGCCTTCTAGCTTCTGTGGACATCAATGATGCCTACTTGAATATCCCCATATTCCCTGTACATTAAGGCAACCTGCATTTTGCTGTGCGCATACAATCTTAGCAAATTGTTGCCCTTCCCTTTTGGGGCCTATTTATTGCAATCAATCAGAAATTATAGAAACTCCTGGATCTCAGCGTTGTTCGTCATAGATTGAGTTGAGGTTCACACATCAACTCGGGTATGTCCTTAGCTTTTGGGTGACACCAGGTGCAGTGCTATTTTACTTGTGGGTTGGAACTTTGACCCCTATATTTTTCTATCACTAGTGCCTTATAAACATTGAAACATTACTTCTTGCAGTAAATGGTGACCTTCCTTAGTGCCAGTGTTACTGGAATATCAGCTCCCAAGTATAATTTAGAGCGCTACCCTTTTTATTTGTTTTCATTGCAACCAACGTCTTTTGGACCATGGAGAGATTTTGGTGGATGCTAAATCTCCAGAATTCAGCACTGGAAATGTTTTATGACCTGGTGCATCAGGACTTGATCTTAGATACGGCCCTGTCCAAGGTTTTCCTTTCCCTGAATAAGCTCCAATTTCTTTGCTTTCTAGTGCAGCCCGGGAGCCAACTGACTCTCCATTTTCTCTGAAGGTTTTGGGTCTAACTAGGTCCTTCTTAGAGGCAGTTCAGTATACCCAATTTCAAACCAGACTGTTTCAGCTCAACATCCTGGCAGCATGGTACAAAAGTTTGCTTTTCTGGATCATCCCATACACCTGCTTTGGTAGGGCCTGAACTGACAAAGTGGGTCACAAATTGGCACTGGAATCCACAAAATACTTTCAATAGTTTGGAAGGTGCTCAGGATGGATGCCAGCCTATTAGGCTGGGAGGGAGTCCTAGGTACCATCTCGTCGTCAGAGGAAGCTCATCTCCCAATCAGTATTATGGAACTCAGGATGACTTGGTTATGCCTTCAATGCTGGTTCTCTTTTCTATGAGGTAATCTGAATATGATTCACTCTGAAAATGGCATGGTATGGTAGTAGCTTGCAACAAACATCTGGTTGTGGATCTCCTGGCTTCCAGCTTCAACTACATATTAGAGGTTTGTCTGCAGATTAAGGGATCTTCTAGCCTTTGCAACATATGATCTGATAACTCTGTGGGATCAGTTCAACTTGATCTTCACTTTTCCTACACTGAAGCTTATCCTTCACCCACTCCCCAGGATTGAGATGGAGGGCATTCATTGCACAAAAATTGGCCCAGGGGGACATGATACTCAGACCTTCTCAGGCTCCTGGCACACTCTTCATGGGCTCTCTAAGTTTGTTCAGATCTACCCCAAGAACTGGTTTGCCATTCTGCTTCTTGATTGTTAGTTTTACTGGCATGGCTGGTAAAGCTCATGGTTCTGAGGGACAGGGATCATATTCAGTCATACCTATGCTCTTAAAAGCTAGGAAGTCAAATGCTCGTGGTCAACCATCTCAATTAGAAAGCACATTTCTCTTGGCCCTGGACAAGCAAGTTTCATCTTAGAGTCTTGTTTATTGGATGAATCCTGTATTTTCTCCAGTCTGGTCTGGAACAGTGTTTGGCACTGAGTACCATCAAGGGTCAAATCTCAGCCTTAGTGGTTATTTATCAGAGACTGCTTGCCTCTCACTCTTTAGTGAATTCCTTGGTACAGGGTGTTGCTCACAGTTCTCCTGTACGTTCCCCAGTAATTCTGTTTGATCTCAACCTGGTTCTCTAGGTTTTTCAAAGATCACCCATTGAACCCACTAGGGATATCCCTTTGTCCATGTCTGTCCTTAACCACAAGGTTGCCTTTCTTCTCATCATTTCTGGAAGGCAAGATTCTGAATTGGTTGTCTTAAAGGCTAAGTTCACCTTTTGGGGGGAAATAAAATAAAATAAATAAATGCACATTTTTTGCAGGTAAAAAAAATGTGCATTTATAATTTTTTTTTTCCCAAAGGAACCTGCAGAGTATTGCAAATGCAATGTCAGACTCTTGAAGACTCAGGATAGCTGTCTGCCCCTACCTCGTAAGGGCAGGCAGTTACTTGAGAGCAGGAAGATCAGTGGACTCCGAGAGTACTCACTAGCACCCTCATTAAGAACTACAAGCCGTCAGTCCCAATGGCTGACTGTACTTGTAGTCTATCCATTCACAGGAAGCTGTGAATGAATGATGTGCCCATGTGGATGAAGAAGATCTCCTGCATGCTGTCACAGGGATGGGGGAAATCGGGGGGAGAAGCTGCAGATGCTGGAACATGTTTCACCCAAAAATGGTGGAACATGTAACGTTCTAGAGGTGAACTTATCCTTTAACCTGAAAATAACGCTTTCTTGTGCTACACATGAATTCTCCGTTTGTCGTTCTTGAAGGTCTCTGTAAAAGACAGTCTGCTTCTCTTTCCTTTATCGTTAAGTGGATTAGTCACCTCATCACTGAAGCTTATAACCTCAAGGGCAAGATTCTTCTGTTTCTGGTCAAATCCTACTGTACTAAATCATTTCATTTGGCTTTTCAACATCAGGCATCTGCTTCTCAGATTTGCAAGGCTGTCACCTAGTCTTCTGTTCACTCATTTGTCAAGTTTTACCAAGTGGATGTTCAAGCCTCAGATGATGCTGGCTTTGGTCATTAGTTCTTCAGGTGGCTTTTGTTGAGCCCCCTCTGCTAGCTTGTTGGTTTTCATAATCCTGCTAACATGTTGTGTTGCCCACTCCTCTATTGGATTGCTTTTGGATATCATAGTGTGCTCTGTCTTGTATCCCATAACGTATGATTAAGAAAATAGGACTTTTGACCTACTCTAAATACTTTTCTTTGAGTGCATTATGGAACACAGGTCACCTCTGTTCTTATAATCCACTCCTATTATTGCTTGGTAACAAAAATGAGACATGCTGGGAGTGTGAAGGGTTTTACTGGGCTGTCCTTACAGCTTTGTTTGCTATCCAAAATCCAATCTCCTAAAGGAAGCAGCATAACCCAGTGTACTTGAATTACTTTGTCCTATATGTACTCCAAGAAAAGGTTCTTACGGTAAATTCTTTTATTTATGCTTGTAAATGTGTCACAGAATAAAAACAGCTGTACTATGGATCATGCATCCATTCTTTGTTATACCTTCTGATGAATTAAATGTGTAACAAAGCTTAAGCATTTACCAAATTGATCTCCATGGTTACCTTTTTAAAACGTGAGAGTAACATGTTCATTTCCATTGGTATCCTCTTCTTTTGAAAACTCCAGATTCCTTGCTCTCATGCTGACTTTCTGGCTTCAGTACTTTGAGTCACAAGCCTGTAACAAATACGGTCTCAGACTTTTCTTTTGGCTTTCATATTCAATATGCTTTTCCTGGCCAGCTAGCTTTCTCAAAATGAGATAAAAATATGGTAGATTTAAAAATGTTTTGTCTGACAACATGGAAAACATTATCTATAAGTAGTCTGTAAATACTGAAGGTGGGAAATAGATTGAAATACATTTACGTAAGAGCCTAGAATCAGTGCTACACACAGTCGATGAACATGCTCAACAACCATTACAGAGTCTGATCCCTCAGGGTGGATGTGTCTGCAATTGTGCTGAACACTACTTTGGAAGCCATGTCCTGTCTTAATGGTGTCCGTTATTACCTACTTGTTAATACTTGTGTAAGGAGTAAGTTCATCCTCTTTGATGGTTCAGTTTTTTTATAGACATACTGGCATTCAAGAATTTTTCGGCTTCTTCCATATCCACAGTGGCTCATAGAGCATTTCCATCTGCTGCAGCTTCTAAACAGGTCATGAAACCTTGGGCTGATATTGCTAAATTCCTTTTTAAAATGCAATGTGCCCCTGTATAATGCTGATCTTTAATGTATATCTAAAGCTAGAACATTTCTTTTTTAATTTTGTTTAGAATAAGGGAGAATTAAATTCCTTTCATTTTTTGCTATATGTGTCCCAATAGAGATATTTCCCATAACTTCCTGTTTTTAGAGGCACATCAAGAAGTGACAGGGAACCAATCTAGTAAGGTAAATCCTCTTTTAAAAAATTGTCACGTGAACAAGTATTCCTTTTCCCGTACAACTCAAATATTTTGTTTTTCCATCGAGTTCAGTCTTGGTAGGTCACCAGTGAGGACATAATGAGCATAGATGGTCAGAAAAACAAAACAATTGATGGTCACAAAACAATTGACTGGGGGTTCTAAACCTTCCGTATTCTATCAAAAACATAAAAAAAAAACAAAAAAACTGGCTTTACTTCATACTAACCAAAACAGGTATACAGCAAATTAGGTTAGAAGTCTTGATCCTAATAGTTCCAGGTTAGTAAAGCCTAGTACACACAATAAAAAAATCAGATGAAAAAAAAAACGCTTTCGGAGTAATCGTTCAATAATTTGATCATTACTACAAATCTTTTGATAGCCGATCTTAACAGTTCATGCAATAATATCTGAAGGGACAACCACAAAAATATTTCTCATAAGATAACAACGAATGATTTTTGTGTAATTGGTATAGTTACAGGGCTTAAAATTTCGAGTCCTGAGCTACTAGCCAAGCCTTAAAGTTACTCGCCACCAACAAACACACACAGAGACACCTGTACATACACACAGACATGTACACACACACACACACACACACACACAGACACATGTATAGACACACACACAGATACATGTACATACACACGCACAGACACATGTACATACACACAGACACATTTACATACACACAGAAATATGTACAATAGTACATGCATGCACAGACACACACACACACACACCACCCCCCCCCCAAAAAAAGTTGCAGTACTTCGTTGTTCACTCACAGATCCGGGTACTGCACTCTAGGGGGAGGCAGAGAGCACATCACACACTCCTTCTTTTGCTTTCACTGCGCTCAGCTTTTGAGCAGTCTGACGGCTCCCAGTGCCAATGACAGATCCGGCCTGAACTCCGAGACTGCTCAGCAAGATGGCCCTGGGGGACACACTCGCCCCCACCATAATTTCCACTCGCCATTGGTGAGCAGGCGAGTGGAAATTTCAAGCCCTGGTATAGTATTTGTACAAAAAAATTAAGTGACCAAGACTGTGCATACTCATTACAATACAATATATCACTTCCAAAGTTGTATTCTGTCTCACAACAATTTTTTGTAAATTTAATAACCTATCAGTTTTCTTTTTTTTTTTACATCTTTTAAGGATAGGGGTACATCATAAACATGGAAAAACATTAAACATATCAAATTATTCAGGAAGTTCAGAGCTTCATGGCCGTGTGCAGGTTAGAAGGCATCTGTTGGTTCACACATCTCAGTGCAATCTGAGCTGCCACATACATTACAAAGTACAAATAACAAAATAAATATATAATCTTAGTGTTGAAGTGTTACCAGGTATTTTTATCAAAAAACAAAGAAACCCAAAGCTTGAGAGATACTCCAGTGTAGCACAAAGAGAAGAAGACAGTCATACGGTTGCAGTACAAGAAGCTTGGTTCGTCAAGGGGCGGGGTAAGAGAAATAAAAAGGGGGGGGGGGATGGAGAGACCAGAATCATATAGAGGCGAGGGTAGGGGAGAAAAAAATATGTAATGACAACAAGAAGGGATCCATGAACAAGCATCACCTATAATTTAATAAAATTATGGGTTAGGATCCTATCCCATACCACTCCCCATCATGAATCCAGCACACGAAGGATAAAGAGGTGAAAGGACTACCTTCTAAACAGGAAGTAATAAGGTACTCACAACCATTGATTAAGTACTCTACGTACTTAAAGTCATTCCAGTAAAACCATTTCTGGTTTATTTCAGAGGTTTTGTCCCTAAGGGCCACTGTAAGTTCCTCCATTTCCTGAATATCATTTACTCAGGAGAGCTACTTTTCCATACACTGGGGGTGCAGTCCTTTGCCGCATTTAATAGCTGCAGAAGCAAAGATTTCTTAGAATGGTTACACAACATAGGGGTCAGGTGAAGAAAGTTGGCCACCAGATCATTTGCCAGAGAGAAACCCGTTGTGTGATGTATAATCGCTAAGATCCTACTACCGGTTGCCAGAAGGTTTGTAAGGTCAGGCAGTCCCAAAAGACTTGCAGGAATGTGCTGACCTAAGTTCCACATTAGCAGCGGATGATAAGAAAAGAGTTTGGCCAGTTTAGCCAGCATTCTATACAACCTGGTGACAAAAGAGATTTCTTGGTATTTATTACAAATCAATAGCATACAAAAAAAGGGATGATCATTTGATATTCTCATTGTGTGTACTAGACTTAACTCTATCAAAGTCTTAACATCCTGGCAACTAGAATTTTTAGTAGTATCAAGCTACATAATTCTTTAGTAGCTGACTGGTCCATCCAGCAAAGAATTGGAAATATCAAGAGGGTTTATCTTTTAGTTGTATCCATGTTATTTTTTAAACATTCTACTAGTTTTTGAATTTATTTTTATAGTGGGTGTTGTTTTTTATTAACATATTTGTTGTTTTTCTTTTCTAGGGCTTGACAAATGATTTCTGCAAATGAAGCGTTGGTGCTCGTTTGTTGGAGCCTTAGCTTGCCAACAAGAGGAAATATTTTAGTGAACTGTCCACCTGTTCCAGAATACTTTCCACCTATCTTTTGACACAATATTATTTGACACTCTGCTGCTCAACTGCTGTTCCAGCAGGCTTAAGACTCTTCTGCTGAATGGCCTGCAATCTAATTTATGTGAAGGTTATGCTACTGAGACCTACTTTTACCATAAGTGTACAGAGGAAATCTTTATCATTATGATGACAATGAAGGGAATACTAACCTCAGTCATTGCTATGACCGGACTTCTGAGGACATATTTGCACTTGGAGATTCATAGTAATAAAATCGGAATTCTTCTTATAACATTTTCAATGACTGAACAGGGAAATTTGTACAGATATTTTTGATGAAACTGTAATTGCTGAATGTTAAGTTAAAATAACTGGTAGTTTTCAAATCCAGCACAGACAATTATAAGTGAATTTTGTTATAAATTGTCAATTCGAAGTCACTTAAACATTAATTGTGCCTTTACATTCCCAGGCTTGTTTATATTTAAAGTTCTTGCATACATAATTGTTTTTGTTATGGTTCTTAATGTATTTCTCACAGTTGGGTGTAGAATTTTAATTAACAGTGCCATCAGTTGTTTTGCTAAAATGGAAAAAGCAAAATGAATTCTTGAAGGGTTCTTCTAAAGCAAGCTGCTTCAATGTTTAGGTACTTGAAAGGAATTGTCCCTTTAATTGAATAATTGTATTAATGATCCATTTTATAGCAATGAAATGGCAATACTGGTTTACCTTCATGTTCATTGAACTGGTGTTACCTGTTATTACACATAAGGGTGCCAAGTAGAGGAGTGCTTTTCTGTCTGAGTTGATAAACTTATTGTAAACATTATTTATAACTAAATTTGTACACAGATGTCAAGTTGCTACCGATGGCTACCTTTTGGTACATCAGAGTGTTGCCTTCAGTTGTCCCTTCTTTGTACCTTACCTACTGTATACTTTGTTCATAATATACCTTATTATATGTGGCATTGTATCAGCACACAATAGTATATTATTCGTTATTGTCACCATTCAGATTATCACAGGGGGCTATAGGCACTGACAATGCTGTATTTTTACAGACAGTCTAAGACAAAGACCTGCCATCACAAAATGAGACTATCTTGATTAACGTTCTAATTTATGTAATGTTTGAACTTGGTCCTATTTTCTATGATATGTTAATTTTCTTCAATAATGGTTATAGGAAAGATGAGTTGCAGAGGCCCTAATCATGCGTGGAGTTTAAGCTGCAACAGCAAGTGTTTGTTGGATTCAAAAATAAATTATATACTCACAAACATCAATTACATACTCACAAACATGTTTTGGGGGCCGTTGGATTCAACGTGAAACGCCACATCTTAAATGCTCACACATCACAGTGTGACTCCACTCGTTGAGACAGGAGTCATTCTGTGATGTATGAGCATTTAAGATGTGGAACTTCACATTGTCTGATTAGCTCAGAGGAAAGGGGCAAGGCCCCTGAAATGCATTAGCCTTCCACCTGTGTTGTACATGGTCAGATTCCATTGCCTCAAGACTGAGGTTGATTTCTGATACTCTTGTTTTCTACTATGTTTGTGTGTATGTAATTGATTTTTTGATCCAATAAGCATTTTGGTGGTAATGCACTAGGTGTTTGTGCCATCCTGTGTGTTTTCTGCAGTGTTGATGATTACCTAATCTGAGGAGGGCTGCATCGGTCAAAGCATTACAGGGACACCATTGGATGCACTATTGCCTGACCGCTGGAGTGTTTGAATTCTTTTTCTGCAACAGCAGGTGCCTGCACAGAGTGAGGTCTGGTTGCCCATTCACATTGGCTCTTAAGTATGAAATGGATTAGTTTTGTATCATGGTGTTTAATTTGGCACGGTAGCTCCTACACAAGATATACACTACATACATGTTGGACTTATCATAGGGCACTTCATGCATTTCTGTTCCACTTCAGGTGCTATGAACCACCACTTTTTCGTTGCTATGAGTAAAACCTAATACACAAAATAGCAGGAGCGCTTCTTCAATGTATGTTATATGATATGTCATATAACATTCACTGAGGCAGCGCTCCTGCTATTTTGTGTGTTATATTGTTAAGGTTGACTTTTTTTTTTTTTTTTAATAGGCGCAGCAGCCCAGTTTTCGTTTAATATTGAGTGTGCACCATTGATTGGTGTGTCCTAGATCATCATTATCTATCATTATAAGTAAAACCTACTCCACTACAGCATACATTGAGAATGTACAGGAACAGAAGGTAGAAATACAGTTGCCCTGTTCCAGTTGCACACAATATGCCTCTCCATTCACAGCCACAGGTTAGTTTATTTGTATAAAGTAAGGTTAGTAAATTGTGATACATGCTAGCTTACAAACAAGAGCAAAATTAAAGGACAGTCCACCCAAAATGTTTTTGAGTTGGTGGGATTTTTTCTACAGCAGGTAATGGTTTGCTTTCCTTTTGCATAGAAGCTCACTTTTGCAGTAGAAGTTGTCTCCCTTCTCTGAAATATTTGAGAAAGCCAAAGACAACAGTTGAACATTATTTCAGAATCTTTCATGATCATGATTTATCTGCTGGTGCAGGTACATTGTTTTGTAAATTGTCAAATTTAGTGGTAAATAACACTCTATACATTAGGTATACCAGTGTGTGGGGTAGTAATTCATCATCACAAACCAGGAATTTAGCAACTACAAAAGCTTCATAGAAGAAACGAAGGTTTGCAGTGATTTTAGTAATTTTAGCTAAACATTGGGGGAAATGTACTAAAACTGGTGCACAGTGAGTTTGGTGCAGCCGTGCATAGTAACCAATCAGCTTCTAACTTCAGCTTGTTCAAATAAGCTTTGACAATAAAACCTAGAAGCTGATTGGTTACTATGCACAGCTTCACCAGAGTCTTTGTGCACCAGTTTTAGTAAATCTTCCCCATAGTATTTAAATGCTACAAATACTCAGTTATAACCAACATGAATGAAGGGGAAAACACTTCTGCGGGAATGCATTAATGCTCTCTTTTGCCTAGCAGTTTGGCAAACAATGAATGTATGTATGGTGAGCGGTTTTATCAGCTCCCCTCTACAAAATCTTGGCCACATTATCATCTCCCATTTCCTCACTATCAGCCAGTGTGACCAACAATCACATTGATGGAGCAATAATACTGGACAAAATGGAAGCTGGTTAAAATGTACATACTTGCAGTCAAGAATTTTGGGCTTATAGGGCAAACAGTCTAAAGTGCTGTACAGGCATCAGGAGGTACCTGCTATTTAACAGGATTTTGGGCGCCCAGAGCACTTAGTGGGAAAACTAAACTGGCAAGTAGACATAGCACTGTCCAGAGCAGTACCTTCACCAAAGATTTGTCACATTCTAACCAGATGCAGTTTTATCAAGATACTGCATGTATATAACTTTTTTTTTTTTTATAAAGAGTTGGGCAGATGCCCGAAAACTCATGCACTCTCAAAAGCTACATCTGGTACCTAGCGTGCATGTTGTTGACACAGGGAGTATGTTTGCTGAACCCTTAGAACTGTGTTGTCTACACCTACATTAAAGTAAACCTGTTTTCTGAAACTTTGCATAGATTAGCATTACCAGATACCACAAAGTGCCATACATACAGTGGCTTTTCAAAATTTCTCTCCAGCATGCCCTGGAATCCTATGCAAACAAGAACTCAGGTATGCCCATAGTATCTGGGAGATGTGCAGACTAAACTGTGGGATATGGAAGTCATTCCAAGTTCTAGCTTAAAGAAAAGCCATACTCCACATACTGAGCACCCCAAATATTAGGGTTGCCAGGGAGCTCTGAAGTAGGATTTTTACAATTCGCTTGTATGTACCACACCACTTGTTTAACACATTAGCTTTCAACACTGTTAAATGCAACAGTACTCCGGGGGCAGAGAACTGTGCCATGCCTTTAGGCTTAGCTTCTAACTCTTACCTTCCATGTCATCCCAACACTAGCCATCCTTAATGAAAACGTATCCCCTTGTTTGCATACTCCCCTCCCCTGCATTTTGATTCCTTGCACAGAAGACTAGTCTTTGCTTTAAACCAGAATCCCGATGCTGAAATCAACTACTTAAACATTTTCTAGTAACTGGTTCCTTGTAAATGTTTGCAAAACTGTGTATTATTCACGTTACAGTGCTTAAAAGAAACTTAATGGGACTTCTTCACTCAGTTTCTGAAAATGTCAGCTGTCTGGCTATCATGCTGACTCTTTTCCTTCAATACTTTATATACCTAATCTTGAACTAGCTTGAAGATGAGGACTTTTGACTTCCCTAACCTGTATACTTGCATTGTGTTGGAGAATCTGGAAGTATTACAGGGTTAGCTTTTCTCCTGAGAGCTTAATAATGGAGCAAAATATATATATATACATATATATATATATATATATATATATATCATAATTCTTTGCACCAGAGAGAGCAATAATACAACTGTCATGTAAATGCATTTGTCTTATCTGTAGTGACACACGAGCAATTGCTGCTTTGTATTTGAAATACTGTAACTGATGTCAATAAATGTTTTGAATTGTTTGTTGATGTGTTCTTAATGGGATTCGTGTACATATCATTTTAATGTGTTGTTTTTATATTTTCCTGAAGATAACATGATTGAGCTTTAAGCCCTTGACGCCGACGTCACACAAATATGCGTCCTCACAGAATTTTTTTATGTGGGGCCGCATATTTGCGTACCTGTCTTTCTGCTGGGAGCGCGACACACAGCAAACTCCCAGCACAAAGACCAGGGTGTCGCTAAGAGCCCCGGGTCCCGTTCTAACGATCAGGACCAAGGACTCCCGATCACATAATCTCTGTGATAGCCTCTGATTGGCTATCACAGTGATCAGTCACTGTGAAGCCCTCCCCCCCCCCCTTGGTTTTCGTCTCTCTGAATGGAGGAGAGAGATGCATTGTATCTTTCTCTCCTTGCAGAGAAAAAAAACGTAGTAAAAAAAAGATAAACATTAAAAAATATCTAGATCAAGATTTGATCTAGTTCAGTGCCAGGGTTAGTGTTTGGGTCAAGGTCAAAGGTCAGGATTTATTTTTTTCTTTTAAATGGGTATCCGTGTCAGCTAGTCCAGTGTGCTTTAGGTAAAAAAACAAAAAGGGGCACTATTGTTTCTGGGCTGTAGTACTAAGTAATAACTTAGAGCTGTAAAATGTATTTTGGGTTGTTCTTTGGTGGTAAGTTATGGTAGCAAAAAGAAACACCCAGCTAAATTAAAAACATGATTTTTTTTTTTTTTTTTTACTATTTTGGGCCAGTTTTCCTTTTATAATAAGAAAAAAAATTATCAGGAGATATCCATTACCATTTACCGCCAAATGAAAGCCCAATTTGTCCTGAAAAAAACTATAATTCACCTGGATGTACAAAGTAGTTGTGATATGTACGGTTTTACTATCACATGTCAAAGTTGTAAAATTTTACTTAGGCTTTAAGATTTGTTTTGCCCATAGGCATGAAGGGGTTAATGGTGCTCTTCTATAAAAAATAGAAGAGGCAGGTGTTTCCTAAAGCACCAGTCAGCTGTTTTGCTTGAAATTTCTAACCTGGAGTAGAAACGTGACAGATGGAATGTGACTGCTCAGGGCCACAGATTATGTGTACTTCTTCCATATGGATAGAATCTAGTTGTAGTCTCATTGTTTTATATCACAGCAGTAATACTGAATGTAAAATTTTCTTTGCAATCTATAATTAATCTGTAAACATCTGATGGTTAGTTCTGAACAAATATGTGTTGTCACTGACATTTTAAAATTGCTTAACGGTGATTTATCAAATTGTGCTCATTCTGTTTTGTATAGCAAACATAATAAATGACAAAATTTCTTGCAAGGATCGCAGTTCACACTAAAATTGCTGTAACCACATTTAAACTTTCAAAGCAGAACTGTGGCCATACTATGGGCATTCAAATACTTACATATGCCTAACAAGCAGTAAATAAGCCATACTGACCTCTGTAGTTACAGCCACTTTGGAGCAATGAATCCCCAAAGTTCACAATGCAGGCAGAAAAGTCATTCAAAATGGGTCTCAGTACTTTTCTTCCTCCTTCATGTGCATCTGATCTTTATTTACACCGGACAGGACTTTGGCTGTGAAACAGACAGCAGGTCACAACACCTGCAGTCCTTACCCGATTAAAGCTCTCTTTTTTTTTATTATTATCTGGAACATGATCATTTGGACTGATAAGACCAAAATGGAACTTCTAAGAACTTCACAACACTATCTTGGGAAAGGACAGTCTATGAAGAGAAGCACACCATACCTACAGTGGAGCGTGGATGTGGATCTCTGCTGTTTTTGGGGGAGTGAGCTACAGCAGAACAGGGAACGTAGTAGAAACTGATGACAAGACATTAAAATTGATGAGTGCAGCATACTATCAGAAAATATACAGTAGGATGAAAATAACTGCATGGTGGTGCAATTTGGACATTACAATATCCAAAACATAAGACCCAAGTCAATCCTTAAATGGTAGCAGCAGAAAAAAGAGTAGGTTCTGTAGTGGGACAATCTGACCTCGGCATCATTGAGGTAAGATCTCAAACATGCTGCTAAAAAAAACAAAGAATTTACAAGACCTTGAAACTTTTTGCCAGGAATAAAGAAAAAATGGTGGTTTTATCACGCAGGAAAATAAAGAGCCTCATTCACTAAAAAAGTGACCCCACCACTCCAGGTCGAACCATGGATATGCTGCTATTAGCTACTCACCGGGTTCCGGCTCAGCTTGCAGCTGTACTCAGAACACAAAAGGTCCAGTTGGCTGTACTGCAGTATGACACCTTTTATTGTAGAAATCATTTCAAAACAGCCAGCATAAGAAGGAGAGATGTTAAAATGGTATTGAATGAATAAACTACAAGTCCCATCTTCCACCGCAGCCGATGGACTTGCAGATTCTACAGACTGCGAGCATGCTGATTGGTGCGCTCCTTGTCCATTCACACTTCATAAAGCTCTGAAACTGACAGCTAATGCAGAGGTACGGGCACAGAGCTCTATGCAGTGCATGCAGGAACCTAATACTGCACCAGTGATCCACAGATTGCTGCTTCAATGCTCTATAGGTCCCCTTTCCTTTTTTTTTTTTTTGCAAAAATATGTGCATTTTTTTCATGAAGGAAAATTTATACACTACCAACTGCTTACTTTAATCCAGATGATCACATCTACTACTAACATTGCAGCACTCAGAGCTCTCCACGGTTTTAGTAACCCTGTCTAACAAAAAAAGCTGCTGCCAGGTATGTAGAGCACTTGCCTAGAGGTGCCTGCACATACCTGCAGCACCTGTCGGTGCTTTCATCTGCTGGAAGTCAGGCAGATACGATTGGGCAAACTATCGGGAGTTTGCCCTCTTGCTTCTCTTTTTCATACTTTTTTTTTTTACTATCCCATCACAATGATGGAATGCCTCATTGACCAATAGGAATGTGTGGGAGATGGTTGGAAAGCTTTTGGGCTACAAAAAAGTGCTAATGTTTTACCCAAACAGAACAGCTGAGCATTCATGTAGAGTGGGTCTTTGCAATTAACTGCAGCAAGTTCAGAATTACTTTTAGGCATGAAAACTATTTTTGGTTGGAATTTTTGTGGTTCTCAAAATTATGAGTAGTTTTATTGTATGTTTACATAAATAATACAGCTGAAATGCAGACATTTTGTGATATGAAATTTTACTCTTTAAATTGATTTCTTCACCACCATGGAACCCCCCTAGACTTTAGACCAGGGGTCTCCAAACTATGGCCCTCCAGCTGTTGAAGTACTACAAGTTCCATCATGCCTCTGCATCTGAGAGTCTTTCCTGTGACTTTCAGAATCTTGCAAGGCCTCATGGGAACCTGGAGGGCCAAAGTGTGGAGGTCCCTGCTTTAGACGTTGATTTTACTGCTGAAACTGACCATTAAAGAAGGTATATACCTATGGGAAAAGTACATGTAGTAATTTTGTCCCAAGTTTTGAAAGTGCTTTTTAGTCCTAGTTGTCTGACCTGCACCCCCTCCCCTCTTGCCGCAGCCGATCCGACAACTATGAAGGAGATGGCTAAATCATAGTCAAACCTTGTCTCAGCTGCACGCACTTGGGTAATGCAAGAGGAATTTTGAAGCCCCACTCCTCTTGCCTTTGCTTGATTCAGGAAGAGGTCACAGCAGAAACGAGCACCTATGAATCAGCTGTCTCCTTCATAGCTGTTGTTGGATTGGCCTAAGCAGGAGGGAAGGGGGTAGGTTGGACCTTATAACTAAGGTTAGAAAATGAATGTGATACAGTTCTGTCCCATTTGAGATTATGTACATTTAGTACTTTGTAACATTAAAAAAAAAAATAGATCTCTTTAAATCAGAAATAAACTCCCAAAAGGCGGATAGTTCCACTTTACCTCTGGCCTGGTGCCACGCCTCCTGCCCTACCAGGGTTGTGCTTGGATCAAGGGTCTGGTAGGAATTCAGGGGGAACTCCACATTTTTTCACCCCATTTGTGGGGGGTGGGGTTCCCTACATGCCAACTTTTTTTTTTTTTATAAAAATGTCATTTGTAAAGTAAACAAAAAAAAAAGTCAGTCCAGGTTCTACACAGTGTACAGATGAAAAGTCAGTCCAGGTTCTACACAGTGTACAGATGAAAAGTCAGTCCAGGTTCTACACAGTGTACAGATGAAAAGTCAGTCCAGGTTCTACACATTGTACAGATGGACAACTTTGCAAGTAGTTTAAGAGGACCCCCCTCCCAGGCATGATATTTAAAGGAATTTTTCATTTTCTTTTTTTACTTTACGCAATGAAAAAAGACTGCCCCTTTAAAAACTATACTTTTTGGAAAACATTTTTTCACTGATTCATGTCCCCTAGGACAGTACTCATACCGCTTTTATGGCCAATCATATTCATGTAAGCCTTCAAAATTGGAACTTGAACTTGTAAATTCAAAAGTGCCTAAGACTCACATTGAGTTCAAAGTTCACAGTTGAACTTTCGCTATTCGACCACAAACTGAACCGGGGCGCATTCAGCCCATCACTACTGGTCATAGGACTGATGCTGAAAGACCATCCCAACTCCTTACTCAAGAAGTTGGAAACAAGTGGAATCCTTGTATGAGCTTCAGAAACAATATTGGCAGGAGTTTACAATGACTTTTGCTAAAATCTGTGTAGTGTATGCAAGTGGCTGGGACATTTGTTCCCCAGCAAAAGTAGTATTACAAATTAAAACTAAAACAGTGTTTTTATGGTTATAAAAGAATCCTTACTTGATATATTCTATGTACTCTAATGCCTTGGAAACACATTACTTTGCAAAAACTGGGCCTTATATTTGATCAGCTGCATCTAAGGTTACTGTAAGCAGTTTGGCATCACTCAAAGCTTAAACAAATAACAACACCCTCCTAAAAATGCTGTCACAGATTAGGCAACATTTGCACAGATGGACTGAGCAAAGGCAAATGTTTTCAGAAGGCTTTTTCTGTTGGTAAGAACGGACTGTTAAATTACAGATGCCAGTTTGATAGGAAAACAGCCTCAAACAACATCATAACAAAATTAACTTATTAGCCTATTAAGGATAATTTAAAATTTGATGTACATCTTTGTTTTTTTCTGACATTAAAGTGGAACAACACTGCATCTGAGCACTACAAACCAAAAATTCAATTTTATTCATTGTTAATATTCAAAGCAACCTCCCCCCCCCCCCCCCCCATCCATCCATGTCTCCCTGCCTTTTTATTTTTTGCTAAGAAATCGCTTTGAAAAATACCCCCTGGTATTTCTGGCCATGGCAATCTCAAGGGCATATGATTCATATAACATTTACTTCCTGGAATCCATCTGCCCTTGGCTCAGGCATTGGCTGAGCTGAGAACCCTTCCCTCCCGAAGTCTCCTGGGATGTATGACAGTATTTGCCTAGGCATGGAAACCAGGAAGTAACTGAAAAAATGAAAAAAAAACAAAAAACACGTAACTATGATATACTTTCCTATCCACTAATGCTAGCAGCATAAGCATTAAAAATAGTCCATGTTGATTGAGAGAGTGAAGTTCCACTTTAATCTTTACCTGTCTTCTACCACAACTATCAATAAAATTAAATGTTCATAAAGGAACAAAGGCTTTATACCAGAACTCTTCACTTGTGCTCAGGCCATATATCGTACAGGAGACAAATCACAAATTGCTTAAGCTGGCCATACACGAGTCGACTTCCTAAAGGATTTTCTCTCGAAAATCTTTTTCTAAGAATTTTCGTTTGAATTTCGCACCATTAGAGGGCAACAGCAACAGCCGATTTTTGAGCGACCATCGAATTTGAATAATTGGGCATGTTATAAATTTTTTTAAAAACAAATTTCTAATCAATGATGGAATAATCGTGCAAGAAATATAATTGAAAAAGAAATGAACATGAGATGTGACCTAGAAAGAAAAGAAAATTCTTGGCCAAGAACATTCTTTTCTGTAGCAACATGAGGTGATGTTACTGGCTTGGTTGGTTGAATTTTAAAATCAATGGTGGCACCATTGGATTACAAAAAGCAGGAAAATTCAAATTTTCTAAAGAAAATTTGGTTGGAATTTGACCCATGTATGGTCTGCATTACTCCTTACTTGCTACCAGGTGATTTTATTTGAAAATATACACGAAAGCCACATTCCCTCTGCATTGTGTGGTGCTAATTCTAGTCTCAGAGTCTCACTGTTGGAGCATATATAGCAATCTATAAATTAAGGGCACGTATGTCTGGAGGGAACCCATGGGGACACACCAGAAGCCCAGCAGAGCACAATGGCTGAAATCCATCAGTGTGTCCTCACACCCATTCCAGCAAACTAAATAAAAGTGCATAGTAGTACATGGTGGTATAATTCCACTTTAATGGAGAACTACAATCAAAACATACAATTCAGCAATAAAATGTCAGGTTGAGGTCTACACTAACTGAAACCAATGGTATTAATTTGAACCATTTTTATATTTATTAATTTTATATATATATATATATATAATTTTTTATATATATATTATTTATTGTTATAAATTTTTTCGGGAGATTTACGGGGGACATATAGGTGCATTTTATAGTTTGCTTCAGGTATTTATATATAAAAAATTATAGTTTTAAAATGATTACATATAAAGAATATTATAAATAAAGGTAATTTTTATATATATCTCACTCAGGTGTGAGTCTATGCAGCTTTTAATATATTTAATAAATTGATATATTTTGTTTTTAGGTTAGACTGTATAGTCTCACTTATATATTCATTGGAAATAGGATAATATGTTTTTTTGTTTTGTTTCTATATGGCCGGTTTATAGTATATATAAGCATCCACATGTATTGTGATTGGGCTCCAATAAAATGGAGGAGTAGGACACTCCTCCTGAGCAATCACCTACAGTGGGGATCGAAAGTTTGGGCACCCCAGCTAAAAATTTGTATTAATGTGCATAAAGAAGCCAAGGAAAGATGGAAAAATCTCCAAAAGGCATAAAATTACAGATTAGACATTCTTATAATATGTCAACAAAAGTTAGATTTTACTTCCATCATTTACACTTTCAAAATAACAGAAAACAAAAAAATGGTGTCTGCAAAAGTTTGGGCACCCTGCAGAGTTAATATCTTGTACTGCCCCCTTTGGCAAGTATCACAGCTTGTAAACGCTTTTTGTAGCCAACCAAGAGTCTTTCAATTCTTGTTTGAGGTATCTTTGCCCATTCTTCCTTACAAAAGTCTTCCAGTTCTTTGAGATTTCTGGGCTGTCTGTCACGCACTGCTCTTTTAAGGTCTATCCATAGATTTTCAATTATGTTGAGGTCAGGAGATTGTGAAGGCCATGGCAAAACCTTCAGTTTACGCCTCTTGATGTAATCCCCCGTGGATTTCGAGGTGTGTTTAGGATCATTATCCATTTGTAGAAGCCATCCTCTCTTTAACTTCAGCTTTTTCACAGATGGCATCAAGTTACCATCCAAAATTTGCTGAAATTTTATTGAATCCATTTTTCCTTCTACTCGTGAGATGTTCCCTGTGCCACTGGCTGCAACACAACCCCAAAGCATGATTGATCCAACCCCAAGCTTAACAGTTGGACAGAGGTTCTTTTCATTAAATTCTGTGCCCCTTCTTCTCCAAACGTACCTTTGCTCATTCCGGCCAAAAAGTTCAATTTTAACCTCATCGGTCCACAGAACTTGTTTCCAAAATGCATCAGGCTTGTCTATATGTTCATTTGCAAAGTTCAAACGATGATTTTTGTGGTGAGGACGTAGAAGAGGTTTTCTTCTGATGACTCTTCCATGAAGACCATATTTGTACAAGTATCTCTTTATAGTGGAATAGTGTACCACAACTCCAGTGTCTGCCAGATCTTTCTGGAGGGATCGTGCAGTCAAACGTGAGTTTTGAATTGTTTTTCTCACAATCCTGCGAGCTGTTCTGTCTGATATATTTCTCGGTCTTTCAGATCTTGCTTTAACTTCCACTGTTCCTGATGACTGCCATTCCTTAATTACATTCCGAACAGAGGATATTGACATCTGAAAATGCTTTGCTATCTTCTTATAGCCTTCTCCAGCTTTGTGAGCGTCAACTATTTTCAGTTTCAGTTTTCTAGACATCTGCTTAGAAGAACCCATGGTGCTGATTGTTGGGGCAAGGTCAGATGAGTCTGGGCATTTAAAACCTTTGAGATTGACATCACCTGGTCTTCCCAGATGATGATTGAGAACAATCCATGACACTGGCAGGTCTCAGCTTGGCAAAGGGGGCAGTGCATGCTATAAATTCTGCAGGGTGCCCAAACTTTTGCAGACGCCATTTTTTTGTTTTCTGTTATTTTGAAAGTGTAAATGATGGAAATAAAATCTAACTTTTGTTGACATATTATAAGAATGTCTAATCGGTAATTTGATGCCTTTTGGGGATTTTTCCATCTTTCCTTGGCTTCTTTATGCACATTAATACAAATTTTTAGCTGGGGTGCCCAAACTTTCGATCCCCACTGTAATTAGCATAAATAGGAAGTACTGTCATCCAATGCGCTATCCTGAAGAAGCCACGTGTCCGTGGTGTAACGCGTAGAGCGCAGTGACGTCATTTCCGGGTGGAGCTCGGTGACGGACTTCCGGTTTTTCCCCATCTTGATTCCTTTAGTACACCCATAACATGTGGGAAACCGTGGGTTTTGTACTTGGATCATGTGAGTTGCTTATCTGGTTTTTTATTTGAATAAACTGACATATTACACTATGGAAGTTTTTCTCTGCTTATCCTTCCATGCTCCTGATAACTGGGCAACCGGAAGAGATTAAAAAATGTTAGAAGTAGGCAATCACTACATTCAAGTATAACTAAAGGCAAAACTTTTTTTTAGTTTTGGATAGAGTGGGGAGGGATTACAACACCTGTCGGGATTTTATTGCTGTCTGTGTCCCCATTAGGGACATTCACCCTATTTGTCCTCTATCATTGAAAGTGATAGAAAATTCCTAAATTGATGTTTTCCGAGGGATAGAGGGGAAAACACTCAATGGGGAAGCTAGTTCTGGTAACAAAAAAGGTGTTCCATGACTTTGGAGAGATTTCCTTTCACTTCCTGTTTTGGTTAATTCACAGGAAGTGAAGGGAAATCTCCCCAGAAGAACACAGATGGCAAAAAAATTACAGGATGTATAACGCTCGCTTACTTTATCCAAAATTAAAAAAAAAGTTTTGCATTTAGTTCTACTTTAATTTACCTACTGTGTATAGAGCACATCCATGAAAAAAGGATTGAGAGCAAGAATGGCATTGGGGTTCTTCTATATGTACATCCTGCTTTTCACAATGGAAAGTCTAGCAATGTAGAATAGAAGAGTGGACATGTGGGCTTCGCTAGACGTATAGCCCACCTCTAGCGTTTTGTGACTACAGGAATGCAGTGCAGTATACAAATCCATTAGAGGGGACACAAGTTTAGTATGTGGAGCAGATGCCTTGTTCTCAGTCTTTGTCTCCAGGTAAAGTGCAGATTTATATGTAATCTTGAACATAATCATTTGTAATGTTTTTAACAGCCCTGACTAGTTATGAGTGGTTTGAAAGCATAGGAAAAAAGAAAAGCGGTAAGAGGTTATATTTACAGTGCTGCTTTGTATCCATGTATTCCTGAAAGAGCTGTTGTGTTTTAATAGTACATTGTTCTATAGGTACCTACCACCATATCTTTGTTCAGCAAACATAGTTCCACTTCAGGTTATAGGTTGGCGGGAGAGTGGAATGTCCACCTTTCTCTTGACTTTGCACTTGGCTGATGTTCTGATCATCCATAAATGTACAATTTCCAACGTGAAAGCTGAAACAAGCAAAATATTAAACAACCAAATTGAAACGTGCATTCATATTATAAAAGTTCCTTTTCTGATTTTAGGAAAAAAAGATTATTCACAGATAAAGAAAAATGAATGTAAAAGATGCCAGTTTACTGTATACAGTAGATATAAAAAGTCTACACACCTCTATTAAAATGTCAGGTTTCTGTGATGTAAAAAAAATGAGAAAGTAAAATCATTTCAGAATTTTTTCCACCTTTATTGCGACCTATAAACTGTACAGCACAATTGAAAAACAAACTTAAATCCTTTAGGGAGGGGGGAGTAAACATAAAAAACTAAAATAATATGGTTGCATAAGGTTACATTCACACTAGCTTTGTCAGCAGGCGTCAGACAAGCATTTGGGAAGCATTTGAAACACCATGAAAATTCTGCACATGGTAGCACACAGTGCTGTTCACACGGAAGCGTTAGCGTCGTGGTAAAACTGACGCCTCATGTTGAGTCAGGAGGAGTTGAAGCCTCCCATTCAAATTTATTGTGCAGCTCCGCAAACGCCTGGCAGGCGTGTGTGCGGTTGCGTAGCGGTTGCGGAGCATTAATACCATTTAACGTCATTATAGGAGTTTGTGGTGCAGTTTTAACGCTTGGCAAACGCCTATCAACTGCCTCAAAACCACGCGTAGGGCATTTTTGGAGTGTTTGAGGAGTGTTAAAAACGCTTCACAAACGCCTGTCTAATGCCTGTCAAACGCTATAGGGGCGTTTGGCAAGAGTTAGAAATAAAGTCAAGTGTGAACGAGCCCTAAGTGTGCACACCCTCTTATAACTGGGGATGTAGCTGTGTTCAGAACAGGGGCGGAATGACAACTCATGGGGCCCCCGGGCAATAGGGGATCATGGGGCCCCTGTGTCCTTGCCCAAACTCAAAAAAGAAAAAGGTACCAGGGGCATCTCATGGGGCTCCCTACTGACCCCGAGCCCTCGGGCAGTGCCCGAGTTTCCAAATGGTCAGTCCGCCCCTGGTTCAGAATTAAGCATTACATTCAAAATCATATTAAATAGGAGTCAGTACACACCTGCCATCATTTAGAGTGCCTCTGATCCAAAGCATACATCCAAATCAACAAAGGAATGGATTCACCAGAAGAAGATTAAAGTTTTGAAATGGCCCAGCCAGAGCAAAGACCTAAATCCGATGGAAAATCTGTGTGGTGATCTGAAGAGGGTTGTGCACAGGAGGTGCCCTCACAATCTGACAGATTTGGAGTTTTTTTTGCAAGGAAGAGTGGGCAAATATTGCCAAGTCAAGATGTGCAATGCTGATAGACTCAAACCCAAAAAGACTGAGTGCTGGAATCAAATCAAAAAGGCGCTTCAACAAAGTATTAGTTTAAGGGTGTGCACACTTATGCAACCATATTATTTTAGTTTTTTATGTTTACTTCCCTCCACATAAAAGATTTCAGTTTGTTTTTCAACCGAGTTGTACAGTTTATAGGTCACATTAAAGGTGGAAAAAGTTCTAAAATGATTTAGCTTTGTCTCATTTTTATCCATCACAGAAAGCTGACATTTCAACAGGGGTGTGTAGATTCTTTATAGCCACTGTACTTACTCTGGGAGCTAACCTTCACAGTCATGACATAAGACAAAATGAAAATGGCGTCCCAGATGCACATGGGATCAGCAGACTGTAAAGCGAAGCTAATATTGAATGACGATGAATTGGCTTCAGCTTGGTTAATAAAGGATGATGGGAATTGGCTTCAACTTTGTTCTACACCCATAGAAGAACCTCCACTAATGTGTTTCATTCATGGGGCTATATCTGGCCTCTCACAGTACACAACATGGAAATGCAATTATTTTAGTAAATATAAACTGCTAAATACCTTTTCTCATCAGCAGTTAGAACAGTCTTGTGACTTCTATCAGTGTTTAGCAGAGCACTGGTTACAGCTTGTAGGAGGAGTTTTCTTTCTGCTCTAGGAGGATGCAGAACCCCTGACCTCTGTCTGGACAGTGCTGATTGGCCCTGTGCTGATCACATGCACTCTCCCAAACAAAAAAAAAACAAACCTCTTCAACAATACATACCAAACTGAGCATGTGCAGAGTGTCTTTACACAATATGTCTTATCAGGAGATAAGAAGGGGGCACTGGAGGAAGGGGAGGATCAGAGAAGTCAGGATCAAACCACATTTTCACACAATGCAGTGGATTAACCCCTTAGGTTCCACAATAAGTATAAAAAGCATGCTTTACTGCATATACAGACTGATTTTACTGTTGTTGGTTTAGTAACACTTTAATCAGAGATGCCACCCATTACATACAATTCATGAAAACTAAAGCTTGCCATACACTTGTAGATTCTCCATAGATTCTCCATCAAACTTTCACGTGAACATTAATCCGACAATTCTCATCATTACATTCAATGACATGATGAATGTCACATGAAAGTACTTCTATAGACCAAGGCCGGAACAAAGTGGAGGGGGGCGAGGGGGCACGCGCCCCTGGACGCAGCATTGAGCAGGGGTTTACTGAAAGTTTCAAGCTTTCCTGCCCTGATACTGTTGGTTGTTGGCTTTTGTGTCCGCTGGCTCTGTGGTACAGGTCTGATAGACAGGGGGGTTAGGACAGAAGCGGACAGAAGATGCAAGGACGTGAATCCGATAGATGTTATATTTCTGAAGCACTTTCAGAGTGCAGGTATAGTGCAATGATGTTCTACTGCATTCGGTATTGTGCATGTGATTGCTCACATGTGCTTAGTGGACCTTTGTAATCATTCTTAAAATGACTATGTGCTATTTGATGGGCTGTATTGAAAGCACTGTGCTTTATTTTCTCTTTTTCTACATATTAGGCCTTCCTTAAAATTGTAATTGGCAAAGGGGACTGTAAAAACATGCGGCTGCTTTTTTTTCCTGCCCTCTTAACCTGCAAAGGCAGCAGGCAGGAGTGTACACATGCCACAGTGCTTTACTTAGACTTCCTGTTGTGTTTGGTGGGCTGTAGTGCCCACCTAACACAACGTATAAAAGTGAATGGAGCCGCACTGCAGAGTATGCAATGGTTATGGAGTGCTAGTGTGCCATTTAGGGGCTAAAACAGGTGTTGAGAAGGCAACATGTCACCCTCTTGCTGCCAAACGCCTCTGAAAATCGATCCATGTTAAGATTGGTGGCAGACCTTGCCACAAGTGTTGAGCCCTTACTGTTGATTTGGCTGTACTTGACAATACCTAAACCATAAGGTGTTACCTTTTAGTGATAACAATGGCCTTTAATATATATTAAATCACTATACAACATTTAATTGACTGCAGTGTGGTGTGTTGCTCCCAAAAAGCGCATCACGCTAAGGGCTTGTTCACAAGTTAGACAAGCACTGCCACCCCTCAGAGGTGTTTGACAGGCGGAAATGAGGTTATAGATAAATATACAGCAATCCCCAGCGCACAGGAACAACCCCAAAACTTTACACCCAGGTAGCAGAATGCAGCTGCGCACAGGTAATTAACACCAAAACATAAAAAACACAAACAGCGCAAATCAGCACCTCAAACCATGCCTTAACATAGTGTGAAAATCACTAAACATATACTCAAATTAATTAATTGAAGTGACCTTTCAAAGGAAAAATTCCTTTTCAAAAATTATCATTCATATTATAGTGTCCAAATAAAAGAAAAAAGTCTCTTTTCCCCAATAAATTGTGAAAAAACAAATATCCAAATGAAATAATGCTTCCACCAATCACCAGTGAAAAACCAACATCAACCGCACTCACCAGATGATGGTGAGTATTGCACCTTTTAGGATGTTATGGGCTCCTAGACCCCCTCTATAAACTTTCAGGGCTCCTTCCCACCATATAGGATATAAGGTATATTCTTCCACTCGCTCCTGCCTTCTCCTCTCACCAAACTCCATAGCAGTGCAAGGGAAAAATATATAATAGTGTAATACTGCTAGTAAAAATTGCAATATTGGTAAAAAATTGCCAGACCACTCACATTTGTTAAGATGAATAAAAGCATCTTTTTTATTGCCTCCATAGGCTCAAATAAGTTCCACTCCTTCCACAACTCATACCAGAGACCTCACAGCCTGGTTGTAGCAAGGGATGACAAGATACAGCTCCAAAGATGGCCACTTGGAAAGCACCGCTCGACGTGTGTTCCACTCACCGGAAGCGACGCAGGACATCAGGACGGCAGATCGGAAGTACGTCGACAGGTTTTGCCCCACCCACAGGGGTTCTCAAGACAGTGCATGTTTAGGAGATATTCATTTTACCTACAGGTAAGCTGTATTAAAGGTTTACTTGTAGGTAAAAATACTCCTTTAGCCTCTCCCACTGTTACCACAATTTGGCCACACCTACCACACTGCACGCCACATCTTTATGCCAATCAATGTGCCCATGAGTCCCCTAGGTTTTCCACACACCAAAGAATGCCCCTGCTGAGAGGAGTGACTGCAGTGTCACTCCCATCAGAAGGAGCAGGGGTTCTTATATCTGCTGGAGGGAGGATTCTGCTCTCTTCAATAGTAGCCTACTGTGGGCAGGAGAGATTGGATGCCAGCTCAGAACACATCTCAGTCTCAGCACGGACGAGAGGGCAGACTGGCCTTCCTACTGTCTCCCCTTGTCATGTGACACATGACAAGACCAGAGAGGAGAAGAAGGAGAAATCCCAGAAGGTGCCACGCTGAGGTGTGAACTGTGAGCACACATTGGGGGAGGCAGGATGCAGTTTGTCATCTTTTCCCTGGGCACTGGATGACCTCAGCCTGGCACTAATAAAGACATCTGCTTTTAACATTCAATTTTAGAGTGAAATAAGAAAAAACACATACCCTGTAATAAATTAATTTGTCAAGCAAAAGTTTTTCATTCCGCTCCTTTAAATTTTCCTATCGCTGCAGTCAAAAACAAATGCCGGCTTGACCCCACTAACCATTAGAAAATTGACCAAACATTCTTAAAATAAAAACTTTGAACAAGGCTTTACTAAAGTTTGGCCAGCTTAATTCTTTGTTCTGTCTCCCAATCCCTTGTAGCTGTAGCCACTACAGATTGGTGTATAAGGACATGAAAACTCAAGTTCAATAGAATTGATTCCTATTCCTAACTCATTTTAAACTTCACTGTGAATCTTGTTTTTTATAAATAACATGTCTTGGATTTAAATCATTTCTATAGAAAAAGCGTTATTTGTGTATCTTCAGAAATATATGGCTCACAGAGGACTGAAGATACTTGTTGTTCCACTTTGTGTAAATCACATATATTGGCCCTGACAGTATACCATCCTATGTAAGCCAATGTGACAGCAGTGATCAATGAGAATATTTGTACTGTAGCTTTCTAGGGTGTGATTATCAGACAATACTGCATTTCCCTTCTCTCCTACAGTGCTGCATACTGTTTCAACTTGCATATAAATCTTCTCATACTCCAAAGAGTAAATTTACTATCGCTTACAGAGTAATTGGATTTTTATTGATTACTTGTCTGGTAAATATATTAATGAGATTTTCCTGGATATAAATGTACAGAAAAAGATTTTAAAACAATATTAATTAGAAAAAAAAATCGTCAGCACCAGACAGTTTACAACTTGCACAAATGGAACAATTTAAGCTAAAGGTTTCTATTATATAACATTTTTTTCATATAAAGTCATTAGTGAAATAAAACATATGCATTAAACAGTATTTGCAACATAGACTATTAAAAATGTACCTATCATTTGGCTTTAAGGACATTTAAGGGAGCAGAAGGGTACCATGATCAAACAATCCACAGGGTTTTAAAAAAGGTCCTACGCAAAATATTTTTTATATTTTACTGTACAGCGAGCCAGCCACTTTATTAGGTAGATATTGTTAGTACGTGGTTGGACCCCCTTTTGCTTTTGAAACTGCCTTAATTCTTCATGGCATAGATTCAACAAGGTGTTGGAAAATTCCTCAGTTCATATTGACATGATAGCATCACGCAGTTGGATGCAGCCATGATGCAATTCTCCTGTTCCACCACATCCCAAAGGTGCTCTGTTGGATTGAGATCTGGTGATTGTAACAGCCATTGAAGTACAGAGAAATCAATGTCATGTTCAAGAAACCAGTTTGAGATGATTTGAGCTTTGTGATATGGTACAATATCCTGCTGGAAGTAGCTATCAGAAGATGGGAACACTGTAGTCATAAAGGGATGGACATGGTCAGTAACACTACTCAGGTAGGCCATGTCATTTAAATGATGCTCAATTGGTACAAGAGGTCCCACAGTGTGCCAAGAAAATATCCGCCACACCATTACACCACCACCAGCTTGAACCAGTGATACAAGGCAGGATGAATCCATGCTTTCATGTTGTTTACACCTTACCATCTGAATATCGCAGCTGAAATCGAGACTCATCAGACCAGGAAATGTTTTTCCAATCTTTTAATGTCCAATTTTGGTGAACCTGTGGGAATTGTAGTTTCCGTTTCCTGTGCTTAGCTGACAAGAGTGGCACATGGTGTGGTCTTCTGGTGCTGTAGCCCATCTGCTTCAAGGTTTGACGTGTTGTGCATTCAGAGATGGTATTCTGCATACTTTGGTTTTAACAATTGGTTATTTGAGTTGCTGTTGCCTTTCTATCATCTCAAATCAGTCTGCTCATTCTCCTCTGACATCAGCAAGGCATTTTCATCCACACAACTGCCACTCACTGGATATTTTCTCTCTTTCAGGCCATTCTCTGCAAACCCTACAGATTGTTGTGCGTGAAAATCCCAGTAGATCAGCAGTTTTTGAAATACTCAGACCAGCCCGTCTGGCACCAACAACCATGCCACGTTCAAGTCACTTAAATCCCCTTTCTTCCCCATTCTGATGCTTGGTTTGAACTTCAGCAAGTCATCTTCATCACATCTAGATTCCTAAATGCATTGAGTTGCTGCCATGTGATTGGCTAATTAGAAATTTGTGCTACCAAGCAATTGAACAAGTGTACCTAATAAAGAGGCCGGTGAGTGTACAGTGGGCCAAAAAAGTATTTAGTCAGCCACCAATTGTGCAAGTTCTCCCACTTAAAAAGATGAGAGAGCCCTGTAATTGGCATCATAGGTAGACCTCAACTATGAGAGACAAAATGACAAAACATAACTGCTCTAGAGGAGATCTGCATGGAGGAATGGGCCAACATGCCAGCAACAGTGTGTGCCAACATTGTGAAGACTTACAGGAAACGTTTGACCTCTGTCATTGCCAACAAAGGATATATAACAAAGTATTGAGATGAACTTTTGATATTGACCAAATATTTATTTTCCACCATAATTTGCAAATAAATTCTCTCCAAATCAGCCAATGTGATTGTCTGGATTTTTTTCCTCATTTTGTCCCTCATAGTTGAGGTCTACCTATGATGCCAATTACAGGCCTCTCTCATCTTTTTAAGTGGGAGAACTTGCACAATTGGTGGCTGACTAAATACTTTTTTGCCCCACTGTATAAAGGCTAAAGAAAAAGAATCTGTGTTGTGACAAGCATTCAGTCATTTCAGAACCAATTTTCTAAGGAACCTAAAGGATAAGTTCACCTTTTGGACAAAAATAATAAATGCACATTTTTTTGCAGGTAAAAAAAATGTTAATTTATTATTTTGGTCTGCAGGAGCCTGGAAAGCATTGCACCAGTGATCAGTAGATTGCTGATGCCATGCAGGTCTCCTGCAGATCTGCCGGTATTCAGGGGAAACTCGAAAAATTAGAATATCGTGCAAAAGTTCATTTATTTCAGTAATGCAACTTAAAAGGTGAAACTAATATATGAGATAGACTCATTACATGCAAAGCAAGATAGTTCAAGCCGTGATTTGTCATAATTGTGATGGTTATGGCTTACAGCTCATGAAAACCCCAAATCCACAATCTCAGAAAATTAGAATATTACATGCAATCAATAAAACAAGGATTGTAAATAGAACAATATCGGACCTCTGAAAAGTATAAGCATGCATATGTACTCAGTACTTGATTTGGGCCCCTTTTGCAGCAATTACTGCCTCAATGCGGCGTGGCATGGCAGCTATCAGCCTGTGGTACTGCTGAGGTGTTATGGAAGACCAGGATGCTTCAATAGCGGCCTTCAGCTCTTCTGCATTGTTCAGTCTCATGTCTCTTATCTGTCTCTTGGCAATGCCCCATAGATTCTCTATAGCAGTGATGGCGAACCCGTGGCACGCGTGCCACAGCCGGCACGCCGAGCCTTATCTGTGGGCACGCCAGGAGAATCCAGCGGCGCGCTGTCTTCTCGGCTGTAGTGTGCGTGACAGCCGGGTCCCAAGTGCGCATGCACAAGAAGCAGTGCTCTTTGTGAATGGTAAGGCGGTACCTGGGACACATGACAGATCCCAGAAGCCGCCGGACCAATCACAAAGCGCAGCGCTTCTCGCGCATGCGCACTGGGCATCCGGCTGTCCGCCCACACTACAGAAGGCGGGAAGACAACGCGCGGCTGGATAAAGGAACAGGTAAGATGAAAAAAAAAAACTCTGCGGAAGTAAGAGCGGGTACCTGTCAAATTCAGGTACCCGCTCCCCCTCCCTCCCCAAAGGTCAGCAGTCATCCCAGTGCTGTCCGCAGTCTCTGGTCATCCCTGTGCTGTCCGCAGTCTCTGGTCATCCCTGTGCTGTCCGCAGTCTCTGGTCATCCCTGTGCTGTCCGCAGTCTCTGGTCATCTCCTGTGCTGTCCGCAGTCTCTGGTCATCTCCTGTACTGTCCGCAGTCTCTGGTCATCTCCTGTGCTGTCCGCAGTCTCTGGTCATCTCCTGTGCTGTCCACAGTCTCTGGTCATCTCCTGTACTGTGTCCGCAGTCTCTGGTCATCCCTGTACTGTGTCCGCAGTCTCTGGTCATCCCTGTACTGTGTCCGCAGTCTCTGGTAATCCCTGTACTGTCCGCAGTCTCTGGTCATCCCTGTGCTGTCCACAGTCTCTGGTCATCCCTGTGCTGTCCGCAGTCTCTGGTCATCTCCTGTGCTGTCCGCAGTCTCTGGTCATCTCCTGTGCTGTCCGCAGTCTCTGGTCATCTCCTGTGCTGTCCGCAGTCTCTGGTCATCTCCTGTGCTGTCCGCAGTCTCTGGTCATCTCCTGTACTGTGTCCGCAGTCTCTGGTCATCCCTGTACTGTGTCCGCAGTCTCTGGTCATCCCTGTACTGTGTCCGCAGTCTCTGGTAATCCCTGTACTGTCCGCAGTCTCTGGTCATCACTGTACTGTCCGCAGTCACTGGTCATCCCTGTACTATGTCCGCAGTCACTGGTCATCCCTGTACTATGTCCGCAGTCTCTGGTCATCCCTGTACTGTCCGCAGTCACTGGTCATCCCTGTACTGTGTCCGCAGTCTCTGGTCATCTCCTGTACTGTGTCCGCAGTCTCTGGTCATCCCTGTACTGTCCGCAGTCTCTGGTCATCCCTGTACTGTGTCCGCAGTCTCTGGTCATCCCTGTACTTTCCGCAATCTCTGGTCATCCCTGTACTGTCCGCAGTCTCTGGTCATCTCCTGTACTGTCCGCAGTCTCTGGTCATCTCCTGTACTGTCCGCAGTCTCTGGTCATCTCCTGTACTGTGTCCGCAGTCTCTGGTCATCTCCTGTACTGTGTCCGCAGTCTCTGGTCATCTCCTGTACTGTGTCCGCAGTCTTTGGTCATCCCTGTACTGTGTCCGCAGTCTCTGGTCATCCCTGTACTGTGTCCGCAGTCTCTGGTCATCTCCTGTACTGTGTCCGCAGTCTCTGGTCATCCCTGTACTGTGTCTGCAGTCTCTGGTCATCCCTGTACTTTCCGCAGTCTCTGGTCATCCCTGTACTGTCCGCAGTCACTGGTCATCCCTGTACTGTGTCCGCAGTCTCTGGTCATCTCCTGTACTGTGTCCGCAGTCTCTGGTCATCTCCTGTACTTTCCGCAGTCTCTGGTCATCCCTGTACTGTCCGCAGTCACTGGTCATCCCTGTACTGTGTCCGCAGTCTCTGGTCATCTCCTGTACTGTGTCCGCAGTCTCTGGTCATCCCTGTACTGTCCGCAGTCTCTGGTCATCCCTGTACTGTGTCCGCAGTCTCTGGTCATCCCTGTACTGTGTCCGCAGTCTCTGGTCATCCCTGTACTGTGTCCGCAGTCTCTGGTCATCCCTGTACTTTCCGCAATCTCTGGTCATCCCTGTACTGTGTCCGCAGTCTCTGGTCATCTCCTGTACTGTGTCCGCAGTCTCTGGTCATCTCCTGTACTGTCCGCAGTCTCTGGTCATCTCCTGTACTGTGTCTGCAGTCTCTGGTCATCTCCTGTACTGTGTCTGCAGTCTCTGGTCATCTCCTGTACTGTGTCCGCAGTCTCTGGTCATCTCCTGTACTGTGTCCGCAGTCTTTGGTCATCCCTGTACTGTGTCCGCAGTCTCTGGTCATCCCTGTACTGTGTCCGCAGTCTCTGGTCATCTCCTGTACTGTGTCCGCAGTCTCTGGTCATCCCTGTACTGTGTCTGCAGTCTCTGGTCATCCCTGTACTTTCCGCAGTCTCTGGTCATCCCTGTACTGTCCGCAGTCACTGGTCATCCCTGTACTGTGTCCGCAGTCTCTGGTCATCTCCTGTACTGTGTCCGCAGTCTCTGGTCATCCCTGTACTGTCCGCAGTCTCTGGTCATCTCCTGTACTGTCCGCAGTCTCTGGTCATCTCCTGTACTGTCCGCAGTCTCTGGTCATCTCCTGTACTGTCCGCAGTCTCTGGTCATCTCCTGTACTGTGTCCGCAGTCTCTGGTCATCTCCTGTACTGTGTCCGCAGTCTCTGGTCATCTCCTGTACTGTGTCCGCAGTCTTTGGTCATCCCTGTACTGTGTCCGCAGTCTCTGGTCATCCCTGTACTGTGTCCGCAGTCTCTGGTCATCTCCTGTACTGTGTCCGCAGTCTCTGGTCATCCCTGTACTGTGTCTGCAGTCTCTGGTCATCCCTGTACTGTGTCTGCAGTCTCTGGTCATCCCTGTACTGTGTCTGCAGTCTCTGGTCATCCCTGTACTGTGTCTGCAGTCTCTGGTCATCTCCTGTACTTTCCGCAGTCTCTGGTCATCCCTGTACTGTCCGCAGTCACTGGTCATCCCTGTACTGTGTCCGCAGTCTCTGGTCATCCCTGTACTGTCCGCAGTCTCTGGTCATCCCTGTACTGTGTCCGCAGTCTCTGGTCATCCCTGTACTGTCCGCAGTCTCTGGTCATCCCTGTACTGTGTCCGCAGTCTCTGGTCATCCCTGTACTGTCCGCAGTCTCTGGTCATCCCCTGTACTGTCCGCAGTCTCTGGTCATCTTCTGTACTGTTCGCAGTCTCTGGTCATCTCCTGTACTGTGTCCGCAGTCTCTGGTCATCTCCTGTACTGTCCGCAGTCTCTGGTCATCTCCTGTACTGTGTCTGCAGTCTCTGGTCATCTCCTGTACTGTCCGCAGTCTCTGGTCATCTCCTGTACTGTGTCTGCAGTCTCTGGTCATCTCCTGTACTGTGTCCGCAATCTCTGGTCATCCCTGTACTGTGTCCGCAGTCTCTGGTCATCTCCTGTACTGTGTCCGCAGTCTCTGGTCATCCCTGTACTGTGTCCGCAGTCTCTGGTCATCCCTGTACTGTGTCCGCAGTCTCTGGTCATCCCTGTACTGTCCGCAGTCTCTGGTCATCCCTGTACTGTCTGCAGTCTCTGGTCATCCCTGTACTGTGTCCGCATTCTCTGGTCATCCCTGTACTGTGTCCGCAGTCTCTGGTCATCCCTGTACTGTGTCCGCAGTCTCTGGTCATCCCTGTACTGTGTCCGCAGTCTCTGGTCATCCCTGTACTGTGTCCGCAGTCTCTGGTCATCCCTGTACTGTCCGCAGTCTCTGGTCATCCCTGTACTGTCTGCAGTCTCTGGTCATCCCTGTACTGTGTCCGCAGTCTCTGGTCATCCCTGTACTGTGTCCGCAGTCTCTGGTCATCCCTGTACTGTGTCCGCAGTCTCTGGTCATCCCTGTACTGTTAATTAGTTTGCACTACTGTACGAGTTGTTTTTTCTAAACCAAAAGCTCGATATTCAGGTTTCATTGCCGTGTTGGCACTTTGAAAGAAATAAGTTGGTTTTGGGTTGCAGTTTGGGCACTCGGGCTCAAAAAGGTTCGCCATCACTGCTCTATAGGGTTGAGGTCAGGCAAGTTTGCTGGCCAATCAAGCACAATAATCCCACGGTCATTGAACCAGGTTTTGGTGCTTTTGGCAGTGTGGGCAGGTGCTAAGTCCTGCTGGAAAATTAAGTCAGCATCCCCATAAAGCTCGTCTGTGAAAGGAAGCATGAAGTTCTCCAAAATCTCCTGGTAGACGGCTGCATTGACCCTGGACTTAATGAAGCACCAACACCAGCAGATGACATGGCTCCCCAAATCAACACAGACTGTGGAAACTTCACACTGGACTTCAAGCATCTTGCAGTGTGTGCCTCTCCATTCTTCCTCCATACTCTGGGTCCTTGGTTTCCAAATGAGATGCAAAAGTTGCTCTAATCAGAAAAGAGGACTTTGGACCACTGAGCAACAGACCAGGTCTGTTTTTCTTTGGCCCAGGTAAGACGCTTCTGACGTTGTTTGTTGTTCAGGAGCGGCTTGACAAGAGGAATATGACATTTGAAGACCATGTCCAGGATCCGTCTGTGTGTGGTGTCTCTTGATGCACTGACTCCAGCCTCCAGTCCACTCCTTGTGAAAGTCCCCAACACTTTTGAATGGTCTTTTCCTGACAATCCTCTCCAGGCTGCGGTCATCCCTGCTGCTTGTGCACCTTTTTCTTCCACACTTTTCCCTTCCACATAACTTTCTATTAATGTGCTTTGATACAGCACTTTGGGAACATCCAACTTCTTTTGCAATTACCTTTTGAGGCTTTCCCTTCTTATGGAGGGTGTCAATGATGGTTTTCTGCACAACTGTCAGGTCAGCAGTCTTTCCCATGATTGTGATTCCTACTGAACCAGACTGAGAGACCATTTAAAGGCTCAGGAACCCTTTGCAGGTGTTATGGCTTAATTAGCTGATTAGAGTGGGACACTTTGAGCCTAGAATATTGCACCTTTTCACAATATTCTCATTTTTGAGATTGTGAATTTGGGGTTTTCATGAGCTGTAAGCCATAATCATCACAAATATGACAAATCACGGCTTGAACTATCTTGCTTTGCATGTAATGAGTCTATCTCATATATTAGTTTCACCTTTTAAGTTGCATTACTGAAATAAATGAACTTTTGCACGATATTCTAATTTTTTCGAGTTTCACCTGTATCTGTTTGCCATACGGGATGTATGAGCAAGCAGACAGGAAGCTTCAATGAACTACCATGGCACTCCACAGCGCCATGGTAGTGCATTGGAAACTACACGCCGACTGCTGCTGAAGCCGGCCATACAAGGGTCAAATTCTGAATTTTCTTGAGAAAATCTTTTCAAAGAATTTTAGTTCGAATTTCGCACGATTAGTGGGTCACAAAAATGGCCGATTTTCGTGTGACCATTGAGTTTGAGTGATCGGACATGTTGGAAATTTTTGGAAAAACGAACAAATTTTGAATCAATGATGGGAGGAATCATGTGGAAAATATAAGCATGAGCTGTGACCTGTGACCTGGAAAGAAAAGAAAATTCTTGGCCACTAAAATTCTTTTCTGTAGCAACATGAGGTGAAACTGAAGACTTGGTTGGTTGAATTTCAAGTTCAATGGTAGCACCATCAGATTACAAAATGCTCAAAATGTCCGATTTTCTCAAGACAATTAGTTCGGAATTCGACCCATGTATGGCTGGCATAAGGCTGCCAGGACTTGCAGGCACTCATTCACAGAACGCAGTTTTCAAATCTGACAGATAGTATGGGGAAACTTCTCCCTGTACTGTCAGAGGGAGGGGTGGTGGTGAACACGGCTGCAGCTATAGGAACATTACATGTTCCACCCTAAACATGTTCCAAAGGTGAACTTATCCCTTAATACAGTGTAAGTGATGTTATGGTCTTATGGAAGATGAAAATTATTTTCTTAAATTATAATAAAAAGAAGTCCATCTGCCTTTTCAGTACATAAAATATCAAACAAAATGACTTTGTTGCTACCTCTAAAAATGCTGAGAATTTCTCACTGCAATAAAAGATATATACCTCTTCAGTAGGAGGTGAACCCAATCTCCACTGTCTTTAAGTGCTAAAATCTTCAACACTTCTGGGAGTTTTTAATGCCTGTACCATAGTGCTTTTTACACATTTTCTTTCTTTCTTTCTTTCTTTCTTTCATAAAAACGTAAAACAACATTTTTCTTTTTCATTCATTAAACTAGACATAGGATTTCGAGACAACTGGGTTTTTGTCTACAGAAAGATTTAGACCAGGGGTGGGCAACCTGCGGCTCTCCAGCTATTGCAGGACTACAAGTTCCATCATACCTCTGCAAGTCATAGCTGTAACTGTCAGTTTTGCAATGTCTCACAGGACCTGTAGAGTCATGCTTGTAACGTTCGGTCTTTGCAATGCCTCATGGGAAATATAGTTCCACAACAGCTGGAGAGCCGCAGGTTGCCCACCCGATTTAGACAGTTGCAAACTAAAAAGCAGACTGGTATATCCCCTCACGCTCCCAGCATGCCTAAGTTTTTTTTTGTAATGTCCTAGGAGGATGGATGTCTTTTCTCTACTGAGAAATATTTAACTGTTTTGATGAACCCTTATTTCCAGATGTAAGGAGATGTATCGTGGGCATCCATTTTGTACAATGCCTCCATTTCTGGATATGTAAGCAATTAGTTTTGTTTCTTGACTGTACTTTCATTTCTGTGTAAACGTATTCACCTTATATGGTATCCCTCAGCCATTTGTAGTTTCTGTTCTCCACGTATCTATATTGAGAAGAGTAGAATGTTTCATTGGTTATCCTGATTGGAAACGCCTATTGAGTTCTGTATAACATGTCTTGTTGTGTATTAAACTTTCAGAGATACAGGTTTTTAGGCTCCATGCACACTGAGCGTTTTGAGAATGCTGGTAACGTTAGCTGTGTAAAGTCACGTTAAAAACGTGAGTTTTTCCAGCATTTTTTACTGCTTTTGTATTAGCGTTTAGCAGCATTTTTTTGCATTTTTTTTTAGAAAAAAAAAAACGCTACAAAACGCAAATGTCCAAAAAAAGCTGGTTTGCTGCAATTTACCACATTTTTACAGCTAAAAAACTCCTCTAGAAACCCACTAGTTCTGGCTTTTTTCTCCAGCCAAAAAACACCCCTGCCAAAAAATGTTGATTATAGTCTATGAGTCCATAGACTCTTCTAGAAACATGCTAGGGAGTTTACTGGCTGTAGAAAAAAAAACATCAAGAGCCAAAAACAGCAGCTGTAAAAACGTCCAGTGTGCATGCGGACTAACACTTCAGTGTCTGGAGCTTTATTTCTCCTGGATCCAGAGGAAGAGATAATCGAGGTCAGGCTAGAGATGTTTTTTTTTTCTTGGTAGAGTGCATGTGATCAGCACAGGGCCAATCAGCACTGTCCAGACAGAGGTCAGGGAATTTCCATCCTCCTAGAGAAAACCCCTCCTACAATCTTTAACCAGTGCTCTGCTGAAGTCACAAGACTGCTCTAACTGCTGATGAGAAAAGGTATTTAGCAGTTTATATTTACTAAAATAATTGCATTTCCATGGTGTGTGTACTGTGGGAGACCAGATATAATGGATACAGGGTCCTGGGTTTAGTATCGGTTTAATTCCTCAGCGTTAGTAATAATGATACCCAAGGGGACTGACAACTCATGGGGCCCCCGGGGCAATAGGGGATCATGGGGCCCCTGTGTCCTTGCCCAAACTCAAAAAAGCCTATGAAAAAGGTACCAGGAGCATCTCATGGGGCCCAGGACCCAGGACCCAGAACCCTGTATTCACTATATCTGGTCTCCCACAGTACACACAACATTGAAATGCAATTATTTTAGTAAATATAAACTGCTAAATACCTTTTCACATCAGCAGTTAGAGCAGTCTTGTGACTTCAGCAGAGCACTGGTTAAAGCTTGTAGGAGGAGTTTTCTCTTTCTGCTCTAGGAGGATGTGAAACCTCTGACCCTCTGTGTGGACAGTGCTGATTGGCCCTGTGCTGATCACATACACTCTCCCAAGAAAAAAAAGAAAAAACCTCTCTAGCAATACACGCCAAACTGAGCATGTGAATGTGACCACAACAACAAGAAGAGGGGCAGAGAAGAAAGGATCAAACAGCCTTTTTACACAATGCAGAGGATTAACCCCTTAGGTTCCACAATGAGTATAACAAGCATGCTTTACTGCATATACAGACTGATTTTACTGTTGTGGGTTTAGTAACACTTTAAGTATTGCATTATTAGGTGAAGTGTACTGCACTGCATGCATCTGCACCCCTGTTCTTGCCATTCAGCATGAGATTGTACCTCCCCTCCACTACTGCTTATTGTCAGAGACTTGCCATTTCACTTTGATTAGTCCTTGCTGCTGCCTACAGTCACCTGGTCGCCTCAGGATATTTGAGCTTCTGCTACCATCAGTTCACCAGTGCTCAAAGTTTTACCTTGTATTAAAGCTAAGCTATCCCTGCTTGAGGTGCAACATGAAAACTCATAAGGACTTGTCCTGATTTGTCATTTCCCTAACGCTCATGATCCACAATTCCAGGATGGCCTGCAGCGTTCTCTCTCAAGGGCCTGACACCAACAGCATGGAATGTTGTCCCTTGCTTGAGTCTCTGCACTCCAATGGAGTCTTCTTTAACTTTGTGGGAAGTGCCCCTTATTTGGGTCTAACCTGCGAAAATTTACCTGCAGTTTTGCAGGATTAATGGGCCAAACTGAAATTCTGATTGCGGTCTGTGAATGTACCTCCACACCTTCCCGTACAGAATCAGTACCTGACCTGCCTGCAACTTTAGCAGCCTCTGAACCTTTGGCTGCAGAGTCTGTATCCGATGAAGAGATGTATGTCTCTTACCAGATTAATTTTTCCCACAAGCAGCCACCATAACTCCCAAGCTTAGCAACACCATTTTTGATCTTTTTGATGTGGTGAATGTCAGCTTAAAAATGGAGAAGCAGCCCAGAGCTTCCTCCTGCGTTGCTACCAGTCTAAGATCCTTAAGAAGCCCCAAGACTACTAAAATATTTCTCTTACACATGCTATCCCCATACTATTCTGTATACTGAGTGGGAAACAACTAATAAACTATACCATCCAGAAATGTTGCAATTAAATACCCATTTAAAGAGACCTTTATTAAGTAGTGGGCTGTTCCCACAGTTGATCCAGCAGTGTCCTGTCCTAAAAAATCACTAATGACTCCTGTAGAGAATGTGTCAGTATTTAACCGCTTCCCGTCCGACCCATGTAGATAAATGGCGGGAAGGGAGCGCTGCTGAAGGAAGCGCAGCCGGAAGGGAGCGCACGTCACCGTGTTCTGTGCCCACTGGTTCCGCTAGACACAGCAGAACACCGATCGCTGTACAAGACCTCTGTGTGTGGTCCCGATTCATGTGATCACTGATTAGCCAATCAGTGATCATATGAATGGTAGTAAACAAGATGTCACTTCCTGACATCATTGCTTACTACTTGTGAAATCTGTGAATGATCACAGAGGTCACATGGTACAAGGCACCATGTGACAAGAAGGAGAAATGATTGCTTTTACAGCCTTTATGGAACAAATACACAACGGTAAACACAAAACACCTTAATAAACAGATTGCAGCAAGAGACCTCAGCATCAGGTTACTTTGAGCGTGTTATATTAACATCTGCTCTGAGCCTAGGAGGGGGGGTTGAAGCAGTCAATGCTGGTTTGGGCACAAAGACCTAAATCTGGATCTGGGTCCTCCAGTTTTCAGAGTCTGTGTGTTTCGGGGAGATATGGATTTGGATCCCAAGAAAAACTACTCCAAAGATCCCCCCAGGCACACACCTCCAAAAAATAGAGCCCACTCGGATGCCAGGGCCCATGGTCAGTAGGCAAGAGGCTAGCCTGCAGTCCCCTCCAAAAGACCCTGTCCCAGTTGGGTCTGTCACACCTACACTACTGTATACATGGATTAGTGGATGTCCCCATCCTTATATCATGAATGAGGCTCCTATCAATTATAATATAGGGAATTCTTTGCTTAAAATGTTGGGCTGGGGGAAGCATGTAAAAAGTGTTTACCGTGCATGCCTTTTGAGACATGTCACTTCAAAGCTGCCTTTGACACCCTCGTCAAGGATGTCTTTGGGGATGAGTATTTGTCTGCCACAGCGCAAGAAGCTTAGGCTTCAAACTGAGAAAAAGCGTTCCTTTCATCACTCCCAGACTTCAACCTCTAAGGTAAAACCCAAGTCCAAGGCCCAATTTTACCACAAATCCCTAAATCCCCAAAGTGGTGCCCCCACTTTCCAAAGCCTTTCTCTATCAGAGAGACCTTCTATCCTCTATGGACATCAGACTTGCATGTCACTATTTTTCTTACACATCAGTGATTCATTTGTGGGCCCCCAGCACTCCCAGTTTGTGGGCCAGCCATTTGGCCTTTCTACTTTCCCCCATGTATTTACCAAGGGTATAATAGCCCCTGAGCTATGGTTGCTGCCTTAAATTACGTGGCTGTTGAAGCCCAGGTCTTAACTCCATGATCCCTACGATGTGAAAACCCAAGAAGTCCACTTCTCAGTTTACCATCACACCTGGAAGAAAAACTTTTTAGTGTGAGGAAATAAGCTTGCATCCCTGAAAACATTTGTTGGGTCGAATATTTACCTTTTTGCAATCAGGTCTGGATCAGAAATTGGCCCTAAGTACCATCAAGGGTCAGATCTGGGCCTTTGCAATCTGTTTCCAAGGAGCACTACCAACCTTTCTTTGATTAGGACCTTTTTCCTTTGTAGCTCCCAGTCTGTGCCCTCCCATGTGTATGTGAGATTTGAGTTTGGTTCTCACAGTACTTAACTATGCCCTTTGAACCTATCAGGGATATTTCCCTTTACTCTCTCACTCTTCTGGCCATCACCTCTGTGAGGTGTGTTTTTGAATTGATTGCTTTGTCCAATAAAGAACCTTTTTCTGGTAATACACAAGGATAAGGTGGTATTAAAGTGGTTGTAAAGGCTGAAGGATTTTTACCTTCATGCATTCTATGCATGAAGGCAAAAAAACCTGTGTACAGTATCCCCCCCAGCCCCCGCTAATACTTACCTAAGCCCCCTCTTGATCCAGCGCTGTGCACTGGAGTCTCGGCTATCCCGGGACTCCCTCTTCTCATTGCCTGAGACAGCAGCGGGAGCCATTGAAACTCACATGCATGGATGGACAGCCTTCCTCCCTGTTGACTCGGGCATACTGCTCTGGATGGCTGTGCACAGCACAGCCATCCAGAGCAGTGTGCTTACAGTGACGCACACACCCGCCGCCCCCCTAGTAAAACACTCCCTACACATAGTTAACCATTTGATCGCCCCTCATATTAACCCCTTCCTGCCCAGTGCATTTAGTACAGCGTCAACGCTTTTTTTTAGCATTGATCACTGTATTGGTGTCACTGGGGATGTCAGTGACACCAAGTCAGTTCCCCCCAGTGTCAGAATGTCCGCCGCAGTCCTGCTAAAAGTCGCTGATCGCCGCCATTACTAGTATATAAAAAACAATCCCAGTATCTATACCGCCATTTGTAAACACTATAACTTTCACGTAAACCAATTAATTTACACGTGTTGGGATTTTTTTTAGCAAAGACATGTAGCAGAATACATTTTGGAGTAAATTTATGACGAAATTTGTTTTTTTTTTACTGGACATGTTTAATAGCAAAAAGTCCAAAATATTGTTTTTTCTCTAAATTGTCAGACTTTTAATTATAGCGGAAAAAAAAAATCTCACAGGGGATCAAATACCACCGAAAGAAAGCTCAATTAGTGGGAAAAAAGGACATATATTTAATCTTGGTTCAATGTTACATGACCGCGCAATTGTTAAAGTAATGCAGCGCCGTTACGCAAAACATGGCCTGGTCAGGAAGGGGGGTAAATCCTCAGGAGGGCAAGTGGTTAACAGACCAGGCAGTCCAACAAAATTACAGAGAGGTACAGAAACACCCTGTACAGGGAAAGAGGGAGGCAGAGTCTACACAAGAGAGAACTACAGAAAGGGCATACATGATAAAAGAGGAGGCATTAAATTAAAATGTTTAAATGATTACATAGCTAAAAAATTATGAGTTTGATTTTTACATGGAACAGAGCAAAGTTTTGCTTGCCTGAAATGAACTCTAAAACTGTCCCCCACCACCACCCCTCAGAACAATGCGAGGCATTCTTTCAAATATACATAACAGGCTGAAACCAGTAAAAGTGTTTTCTCCCAAATTTTAATAAAAGTAAAAAGGTAGAATTATTATATTCAGTAACCAATAAAGGAAACATTTTCAGTATACTCTGCATAACCCACTACTTTAAAGACAGCAAACCTACATTCTTAGTAAGCAAGGTTTTCCACAAATCAAAGACATTTCAACAACCTCAGTATACAGCTTTTTGCCTATAATATTAGACATCTAGAATACAATGCTAAATAATTTATTGCAGCAATGTATTGCAACTAATGAAACTTAATACCCTGGAGCAAGAAACTGCAATAATTGCTGAAAAATATAGGATATCAAAAAATATGTTCAGCAAGGTCACTCCACTGAACACAAGATACATCAGTTTGCCTCCAGGTGTCACTGTACTTGAAAGTTGTATTGTCAGTTTCTCCAGGCCCAGAGGTCCTAATGCCTGGTACACACTATACATTTTTGATTTAACCCAGTGGGCTGAACGAAAAAAAACTGAGAGATCGCTGTACTAACACAAGCTATGTTAGTACAGCAATCTCCTCCTCTGTGCCCAGTTCAGGGAACTGTCCTCCCCCCCAGCAGAACACACAGGCCATTGGCTGCAAGTGCTGAGCAGATGCCAACCAGATGCTGGTTGCCCAGCATGACAGTTCAACAGAAGTCGGTCATGAGACTAGCTTCTGTCAGACAGGGAGATGTACACATGGGCTGAAAGCTGTCTGGTTTCTGCTGTACTGATTTTGGCCTATCTTCGGCTTGTGTATGTAACCAGCATAACATTGAAATGTGGTATAGATGTTACCCATTTCCACTTTGGCTGGCAAGAGAACCTCTAATTCTCACTGGCTTTTTACTGTTTTGCGTCCTTTTTCCCCCTGGCACTAATATTTTATTTTGTCTTTATGCCCTTGGTATATATTTTTTTTAATTATGTAGTGAAAAGTGCTTTTAATACATTCAATTTCTGTGGTTTTGTGTCTATCTCCCTGGCATCTAGTAATTATTTTGTACATATCACATTGGAATCTGGTGTTTTTTTCTGTCCATATCCTACTGGTATCTAGTGGTTTTTTACTCATAACTTGCATCCGCCTGTTGTCTAACAGTTTTGGGATTGTATTGCCAGCCATTAAATCTAGCCATTTTGTGTTGGACTCTAGTGTCTACTGGTTTTGTTTCTCAAAACAGGAGAGACAGTTTCAGGCTACAACATTGCCCTTTACAATCCAATTATTTTAGATACATACATATTGACAAATTCAAGCTGCACATAGAATTCAAGTGACAAGGTACAGTGGGGAAAATAATTATTTGATCCCCTGCAGATTTTGTAAGTTTTCCCACTTACAAAGAAATGAAGGATCTATAATTTTTATCATAGGTATATTTTAAATGATAGAGACAGAATGTCAACCAAAAGTCCAGAAAAAACACATGATACAAATGGTATAAATTGAGTCGCAGTTCAGTGAGTAAAATAAGTATTTGATCCGCTACCAACGAACAATAATTCTGGCTCCCACAGACTGGCTATGTGCTCATGTGGTACACAGATTAGTCCTGTCAGTTTAAGAAGTTGCTCCTAATGACAACTCCACAAAATCTCTTTCTTGGGCACCACCATGGTCAAGACCAAAGAGCTGTCAAAGGACTTCAGGGAAAATATTGTAGACCTGCACAAGACTGGAATGGGCTACAAGACCATCAGCAAGAAGGTGTGAAAGAGACAACTGTTGGAGTGATTATTGGCAAATGGAAGAAATACAAAATAACCATCAATTGCCCTCGGTCTGGAGCTCCATGCAAGATTTCGCCTCATGGGGTAAGGATGATCATGAGAAAAGTGAGGGATCAGCCCAGAACTACACAGGAGGAGCTTGTGAATAATCTCGCGGCAGTTGGGACCACAGTCACCAAACCATTGGTAACTCAATACGCCGCCATGGATTGAAATCCTGCAGTGCCCGCAAGGTCCCCCTCCTCAAGAAGGCACATGTACAAGCCCATTTGAAGTTTGCCAATGAACATCTAAATGATTCAGAGAAGGATTGTAAGAAAGTGCTGTGGTCAGATGAGACCAAAATTGAGCTCTTTGACATTAACTCGACTTGCTGTGTTTGGAGGAAGAAAAATGCTGACTATGACCCTAAGGACACTATCCCTACAGTCAAGCATGGAGGTGAAAACATTATGCTTTGGGGCTGTTTCTCTGCTAAAGGAACAGGCCGACTTTGCTGAACTGAGGGGCCCATGGAGTGCCATATATTGTAAAATCTTGGATAAGAACCTTCTCCCTCAGCCAGAACTCTGAAGATGGGTCGTGGATGGGTCTTCCAGCATGACAATAACCCAAAATGTACCGCCAAGACAACAAAAGAAGTGGCTCAAGAAGAAGCACATTAAGGTCATGGAGTGGCCTAGCCAGTCTCCAGACCTTCATACTATTGAAAATTGATGGACTGAGATGCAACTTCGAGTTGCCAAGAAACCTTAAGGATTTAGAGAAAATCTGTAAAGAAGAGTGGACCAAAATCCCTCCTCAGATGTGTGCAAACCTGGTAACCAACTACAAGAAACATCTTCTGTGCTTGCCAACAAGGGTTTCGGGTTTCTCCACCAAGTACTAAGTCATGTTTTCCTTGGGGATCAAATACATATTTTACTCACTGAACTGCAACTCAATTTATAACATTTGTATTGTGCTTTTTTCTGGATTTTGGTTGATAATCTGTCTCTATCATGTAAAATACATCTATGATAAAAATTATAGACCTTCACTTCTTTCTAACTGGGCAAACTTACAAAATCTGTAGGGGAGCAAAAAACTATTTTCCCCACTGTATAGATATCACCAATATTATGGATACTGAAATATTTTTAGCTTTGACAAGGGGAGATAATCATTTATATATCCTTATCCAAAAGTACCACATTTTTCTGTGGCTGAGATGAGTATACAGGGTGGAATGGAAGTGGAAGATAAGTATCTATTCCTTAAAATTCCCTGCTTGAAAGTGAACTTGTCAATTTTCCTTGAATGGGTAAGTGCAGATTTGCTTTAACCAGTTGTGCTGAAAAGAAAAACATGTACATAGATGTGTAGCATCCAAGACTGTAAAGCCCCTTTTACACAGAATGGACTCTGTTTTGATCAGCAGGGGATCTGTCCGCTGGTCAGAGCGGGCGGATGACAGGTCCGGGTCAGCTCAGTTTATGCAGAGTAGACACAGACAGAGCTTTATGGATGGCCAGGTGTAACCGGATTCCACTGTCCGTTCTCATTTGTCTGCCTCCGATCCATCTAGACAGAGGAGGATGGATCCCATTCTTCTTTTTTTTTTTCTATCGGATTGGATCAGAGGTAGGTGGGTGTGAATGAACTCGTGGATATAGGAGTGAATGGACCATCCAATCCGCTTGAAAAACTGACAGACCTGATCAGACACTTCATGTAAAAGTGGAGCTCTTTAAAAACTAAGCTTTGTTTTCTTGCCATTTTTAAGATAAGGAATAGCTGTAAAGCACTTACCCCGAAGGAGCTGTATATACTGTATATGAAGAGATGGTGGCAGAAAAGGGAGAACATAGGGAAATATACATATGCACTTGGGCATGGTCTCCTTGTGACCTTGTCCTGGCTGACACCAGTTGGTTGAATTTTTTTAGCTTTCATTCAACAACCCCAATTCATATAGAGTGGTGAACAAAATCTGGGTGCTATTGGCAATTTTTCTCCTTTTCTGCATCATTGTGTTTGGGAAATAGCTTCATAGTTTAACTTATAAAGTTTCTTGAATGTCATTCTTTTTCTGCAAATTCAAAGATGTTTATATTTAAACTCATGGCAATTGAATGTAATTTCCTTAAAATATATTCTTTTTATTTGCACAGGAGCTTTGTGCAAGTATACATGATGAAAGCTTAATTTTTTTTTACCAAAAGGCCAAATCTGCATTTTACTGTTATTTGACTCATTGAAATTCTTTTCCAATAAGGACATGTTTTTAAAGTTAAAAAAAGTTTTTATTTGACATGCAAAATTATTGAATTTTTTAAAGAAAATATGCTTTTCAAGTTTAAAGATGAAGAAGAAAAATTGCCTAATAAACATTTCAAAACACAGGCAAAAAGTCTATATTTTTTTTCTTGAAAAATATATGTACTTAAAAATGACATTTTTCAGATGTGTCCTTCAATGATGTTTTTATGATATTGCAAGCAGACAGAATTGTTTAATAAAATAAGAGTTTCTAATTTGCATAATAGCTCCTCTTATACGAACATAAAGAAACAAATCTTGAGGACAAAGCCTGCATCTACTTATAAGCGAAGTTCAGCTGAATAGCTGTTTTTGGGGTAGAGGAGGGGCAAGATCCTTAATGTGTATGTGAAAAGGAAGGATCCCTTTCCTTTTCACATGTGGGTCCACTGATTGATCTGCCTCTAAGCTGTGACCAGTGCCTGACAGTGGTGTTGCGAGTCGGGTCCATATTAATCATACCAAAAGCTGACTGCCATCAGCAATCCATCAAGCTCTGATTGGGTTTTTCCCTAAAGTACTGTTAAACCTTGATTCAGAGGTCTCAGCTTCTAGTAAGAGGCTTTTATTTCTCTGGGTGGCACACACGGAGGTGAGGATTGCAAGCACCAGTCACTTGTATTGTTATCTAATGCACGGATTGAGCACAATTTCTCTGCACAAGTTTGACTGTTGGATTTTATTATATACATTTTTATTTATGTCACTATTGAATTAATGTGAATTTTGTTATTGTAATTTATTATTGCCATATTTATGCACTTTATTTAGTTTTCCTAACAGCGCAACACACTTTGTTTAATTTGTTCGTTTTTGTGTATTTTGGTGAAAAGAGAAAGTGAGTGCAGTTGTTTATTTGATTAACCATTTGATGAATTCTTCATACACATAGTGCAGGATAGTATTTTATGCAACAAAACCAGCAAAATGGAGAAAAATTAAAAACTGTATATATACAGTATACGGTGTATATATACAGTGGATATAAAATGTCTACACACCCCTGTTAAAATGTCAGGTTTCTGTGATGTAAAAAAATGAGACAAAGGTAAATCATTTTAGAACTTTTTTCACCTTTAATGTAACCTATAAACTATACAACTCAGTTGAACGACAAACTGAAATCTTTTTTAGGTGGAGGAAAGTAAAAATAAAAAACTAAAATAATATGGGTGCATAAGTGAGCACACCCTTAAACTAATACTTTGTTGAAGCACCTTTTGATTTTATTACAGCACTCACTCTTTTTGGGTATGAGTCTATCAGCATCACACATCTTGACTTGGAAATATTTGCCCACTCTTCCTTGCAAAAACACTCCAAATCTGTCAGATTGCAAGGTCATCTCCTGTGCACAGCCCTCTTCAGATCACCCCACAGATTTTCGATTGGATTCAGGTCTGGGCTCTGGCTGGGCCATTCCAAAACTTTAATCTTCTTCCGGTGAAGCCATTCCTTTGTTGATTTGGATGTACAGTATGCTTTGGGTCTTTTGGTCTTCGGCAATATGGCGCTCGTCAATTACAACACGATTTTTGAAGTTATAAATAGCTACATGATAACGTCTGACAGCTTATGGAGCACACCCCTTTTGAAAAAGAATTGTAGTTTGAAACGAGTCAAGGAAGGAGTCCTGCATGCCCAGGCGTTATACCGCCGGATCACAGAGGTCTGGTGGTCATCACATGGTACCAGCTGGTCAGTGTTTTGTCTATTACAAGAACCAGAGTGTATGTTCTATCTTTTGACCTTTTAATATATACCATTAAAGTATTCTTGATTTGAAATACTACACTATGGGAATCCCTCCTTATTTTGCTCTGCACCGAGCACTTTAACTTCCCAGCTATCCCCTGATGGCCATCCCAAAACCCGTAAGAAGGTGACCCACGCTTTTCCTAAAAGGGAACCCCGGTCGACCGTCTTTTCCTGTGACTAAAAGGAGAGCTGACTACCTCCAGGCTGTATCCAGACCTACTCTGTGAAGGGACACTAGACAAAGCATCTATATTTGATGCAACACGCTTATTTTAAGCGCATCTGGTGAGTGCGCACTCTATTCCTTTCCTGCACCACTTGTGAATATCAAGCCTATTGGGAATAATAGTGTCATCAGGAAACCTGTTTGATGAACTGTGTTTATATACATACATATTTTAGAAAATGTTAGGACATAAACGCAGGTATAATTACGGCACGTTTTACGTGAGTTTGCTTAGTTGCATACCTACCCTTTTATATTTTTAAGCGCTGCGCTTCTATGATTTTGAATGTGATTGCCTAATTCTGAACACAGCTACATCCAGTTATAAGAGGGTGTGCACACTTATGTAACCACATTATTTTAGTTTTTTTTATGTTTACTTCCCCTCCCCAAAGATTTTAGTTTGTTTTTCAATTGAGTTGCACAGTTTATAGGTCAAATTGAAAGGTGGAAAAAAGTTCTGAAATTATTTATCTTTGTCTCATTTTTTTACATCACAGAAACATTTTAACAGGGTGTGTAGACTTTATATATCCGCTGTATACATACAGGGTTTAGACCAAAAAAATGGAAACACTACATGGTTTGCAGGTATGAAAGTGACATGTTTCGCTTTGAAAGCACTGAAAATATTGTAACATTCTTTTGCTTCCACTGTGTGATACCTTGCTTACAGGTGGGAAACCTCATTTTCATCATTCACTGCGTGCGCTGGTAGTAATAAGGAGTCATGTCAAAACTTACTGGGCTTCAAAGAGGGCAAATTGTTGGTGTCCACTTAGCTGGCACCTCTGTGACTGAAGTTGCAAATTTATTTGCCGCGTCACGAGGCAGATTATCAAAAGGTTATGACGTCATATACAGTTTCTAGGAAAACATTGTCTGATAAGCATAAGTGCGGTCAACATGGTAAACTGACCGAAAGAGACAAAAGGACATTGCGCAGGATTGTGACCCTGAATAAGAAAACAACTGCTGCAAAAATGACTGCGGAGCTCAATCTCAGTCTCGTGAAGGCTTATCGAATCTCCATCTTAAGGAGTATTAACTGTTTTCATAATAGTCCTGTATAGGTCCCCAAATGAATTTATATTATCCAAATGTATTTGCCAGAAGCTATTGCTGCCTGCATAAATCACTGTGTAGCCAACTTGTGCTGGACCTTCTTGGTCCAAGAGCAGATGAACTATAGATATAATAGTGCCTTTGAAGCTCATGCAGCCATTCTCTTTCCATTGGTCCTGCACTTCACAATACTTATCACGAAACAAGTAAGCGGAGACATACTATTCAATTAATAGACTTATTTAGTTTACAAAGATCAGGCATTTTTGGATATTTAATTGGAGACAATTTTAAAGTGGAACTTTACCCATAACAACTTGATTAGAAAATAAAGTGACTTAGCAAAGAACATACCTGTATATTATACACGAATAAAGCTTTTTTACTAAACTGAAATGTAGTGCGCTAACTCCTCAGCAAAAGTATATAAAACTCAAGTGAACAATAAGCATCAGTCCACAATAAATCAACTGTGAAAAAGTAGTGTTCAAATCCCAAATTCAAAATGTCCTAATATTGTGCTGTCATCCACTTTTCAAAACGTGCTTGTATTACGGACACAAACCCTTACAAGGAACACTTTTTAGTCAGAGTATAGCATCAAGTCAGTTAACCTCCTGGTATATTGATCTGGTCAGATAAGTAGCAGAGGGGGTTGTTAATCAGTTTCAGCTGTTTTGGTGTTAATGAAATTAACAACAGGTGCACTAGATGGGCAACAATGAGACAACCCCCAAAACAGGAATGGTTTTATAGCTGGGGGCCACTGACATTTGTTTCCCTAATCATCTTTTCTGACTATTTTTCACTAGTTTTGCATTTGGCTAGGGTCGGTGACACTACTGGTAGCACGAGATGATACCTGGACCCTACAGAGGTTGCACAGGCAGTCCAACTCCTCCAGGATGGCACATCAATACGTGCCATGGCTGCCAGAAGGTTTGCTGTGTCTCCCAGCACAGTCTCAAGAGCTTGGAGGAGATTCCAGGAGACAGGCAGTTACTCTAGGACAGCTGAGCACATGACAGATGTGAAAGAGTCTGGAGAAGCCATGAAGAATGTTATGCTGCCTGTAACAACGTTCAGCATGACCATTTTGGTGGTAGGTCAGTGATGGTCTGGAAAGGCATATCCATGGAGGGAAGCACAGACCTCTACAGGCTAGACAATGGCACCCTGACTGCCATTACAGTAGGTATCGGGATACATTCCTTTGAGTCATTGTCAGACCCTACACTGGTGCAGTGGGTCCTGGGCTCCTCCTGGTGCATGACAATCCCTGGCCTCATGTGGCAAGAGCATGCAGGCAGTTCCTGGAGGAACACTCGCCTGACCTAAATCCAATGGAACACTTCTGGGATATGTTTTGGTCCATCCGATGCCACCAGGTTGCACCTCAGACTGTCCAGGAGCGCAGTCATGCCATGGTCCAGATATGGGAGGAAATACCCCAGGATACTATTCAGCGTCTCATTAGGAGCATGTCCCGACGTTGTCAGGCATGCAAACAAGCACATGGAGGCCATACCAACTACTGAGTACCATTTTGAATTGCTGCAACAAAATTTCAGCAAGATGGACTAGCCTGCTGCATCATTATTTTACTTTGGTTCTCAGGGTGTCTTTGAATTCAGTCCTCTGAAGGTTGATAATTTTCATTTACATCAAATGATGGGGCATCCTTACGTTCCTAACACATTACCCAGTCCATATCAGCATAGATATCCAGCATGATATATTTCCCCATTGAGATCTGATGTGTTTTCAGATTGTTCCTTTAATTCTTTTGAGCAGTGTATATTTCATAGTGCACCACCGTTTAAATAAACTACGCACTAAGTGAACTACACGTATGCACTCACATTGAACATAACACAACGTGCTCAACGTGTTTCAGTATTCACATTATCCAACATGTGCAATTATCCATAGTGCTTCCCGTCACCAATAAGTGTGCCATGCACTCACCTTCTTCCTTGACCTATATTGAAAATATTTCACAAGCACTTTACACGTTGATCAATCTCTGCTTATCCACTAACCTTTAGGGGCTATTTCCTTGCTGCTGACTCTTTAAGAGACCGGACTCCGGAGTTACCACTAAGATGGTGTATACTCAAGGGAAAGAAGGACAGTTCATAGTGCAACCCATATAAAATTCTGCTTTATTATAATAACAAAGTTCACTCACAAAAGTGTACAGATAAAAGACATAAAAATCTAATGTCAAAGATGGTTCCTCTTACTGCACTTTCCGGTTTGCGTGATACCGGAAGTGACGTCACTAGGCTACACCCAACACATTGCATCACTGATCACGTGACTTCCTCAGGAAGACTTCCTCCCCCTGTTGCCCAGCCCTGTCTAGGGCCTCCACTTGCAGACTACATCTGCCTGACAGTGGGGTCTCTAGTTCCCGTGCTGTAACTGCACTTAATCTCCTCCGAGCCTGGCTTAATGTACAGTGGGGATCAAAAGTTTGGGCACCCCAGCTAAAAATTTGTATTAATGTGCATAAAGAAGCCAAGGAAAGATGGAAAAATCTCCAAAAGGCATCAAATTACAGATTAGACATTCTTATAATTTGTCAACAAAAGTTAGATGTTTTTCATCATTTACACTTTCAAAATAACAGAAAACAAAAAAATGGCGTCTGCAAAAGTTTGGGCACCCTGCTGAATTAATAGCATGCACTGCCCCCTTTGCAAAGCTGAGACCTGCCAGTGTCATGGATTGTTCTCAATCATCGTCTGGGAAGACCAGATTATGTCAGTCTCAAAGGTTTTAAATGCCCAGACTCATCTGACCTTGCCCCAACAATCAGCACCATGGGTTCTTCTAAGCAGTTGTCTAGAAAACTGAAACTGAAAATAGTTGACACTCACAAAGCTGGAGAAGGCTATAAGAAGATAGCAAAGCGTTTTCAGATGTCAATATCCTCTGTTCGGAATGTAATTTAGAAATGGCAGTCATCAGGAACAGTGGAAGTTAAAGCAAGATCTGGAAGACCAAGAAAAATATCAGACAGAACAGCTCACAGGATTGTGAGAAAAACAATTCAAAACCCACGTTTGACTGCACGATCCCTCCAGAAAGATCTGGCAGACACTGGAGTTGTGGTACACTATTCCACTATAAAGAGATACTTGTACAAATATGATCTTCATGGAAGAGTCATCAGAAGAAAACCTCTTTTACGTCCCCACCACAAAAATCAACGTTTGAACTTTGCAAATGAACATATAGACAAGCCTGATGCATTTTGGAAACAAGTTCTGTGGACCGATGAGGTTAAAATTGAACTTTTTGGCCAGAATGAGCAAAGGTACGTTTGGAGAAGAAGGGGCACAGAATTTAATGAAAAGAACCTCTGTCCAACTGTTAAGCATGGGGTTGGATCAATCATGCTTTGGGGTTGTGTTGCAGCCAGTGGCACAGGGAACATCTCACGAGTAGAAGGAAAAATGGATTCAATAAAATTTCAGCAAATTTTGGATGGTAACTTGATGCCATCTGTGAAAAAGCTGAAGTTAAAGAGAGGATGGCTTCTACAAATGGATAATGATCCTAAACACACCTCGAAATCCACGGGGGATTACATCAAGAGGCGTAAACTGAAGGTTTTGCCATGGCCTTCACAATCTCCTGACCTCAACATAATTGAAAATCTATGGATAGACCTTAAAAGAGCAGTGCGTGACAGACAGCCCAGAAATCTCAAAGAACTGGAAGACTTTTGTAAGAAAGAATGGGCAAAGATACCTCAAACAAGAATTGAAAGACTCTTGGCTGGCTACAAAAAAGCGTTTACAAGCTGTGATACTTGCCAAAGGGGGCAGTACAAGATATTAACTCTGCAGGGTGCCCAAACTTTTGCAGATGCCATTTTTTTGTTTTCTGTTATTTTAAAAATGTAAATGATGGAAATAAAATCTAACTTTTGTTGACATAATATAAGAATGTCTAATCTGTAATTTTATGCCTTTTGAAGATTTTTCCATCTTTCCTTGGCTTCTTTATGCACATTAATACAAATTTTTAGCTGGGGTGCCCAAACTTTCGATCCCCACTGTATATGTGGGCACTGACTCACCTATTACATTACTTACAGGAGGGCTCTAGATAAAGGGACCTAGCACCTGATGACCCTATTCTTTGTAGCAGAGCCACATAATAGCAGACTAAACACAGAGAAACTGGGAGCTCAAACAGATGTCCCTGGAATACTATTGTTTAATCTCCCTGGTGGTATTCCCGAGTGTAGCTCGGGGTTAATTATCAGTGCCAAAAGCGGAAACCCCGAGCTACACTCGGGATTACCCTGCAGCTTTGCTCCGGAATCCCTGTTTCACTTACCTTGTCCTTCGCTCCCGCGATGTCCCCCCTGTAGCGTCCCCGGCCATCTCCTCTGGCTGATGCCAGCATCCGTCTTCAGTCGGGACGCACAGGGGCTGGAACCGGCTGGAAATGTAAAAATTTTAAAAGTGACATGTACAAAATACACTAAAATCACATAGTAAAACATTACTGTTTCAAACCATTTCACATACATTTTGTCCCTAGTGCTTTGTCTTGTGCCCTGCCTGCATATTTACCGTTCTTTCTGCCTGGAAACTGAGAAATGTCCATGGCGTCCAAAAAGCGTCCCTTTATGTTAAAATCGGTTTTAGACCAGCTAGAGAACAGCGATAGTAAATCAGAACCACTTGCAGAATTGAGTGATGATTCCTGGGGAAATTTGTCATCAGACACTGAAAACGATTTTGCGACTAAGCTCAGTGATGTGCGAACTTATCATATTTCAAATGTCATTGTTTTTGGTTTGATTACATTATTGAATTAAATGTGTTATTATTATTATTTATAATTATTGATTATATTATAATTTATGATTTCGTGTTTCAAATTTTATCCTACCCAGGATGTTTACTAGACTCTTGTTCGGACACATTTCAGTGAGTTATTCCTAAAAATTACAGGCCTACATTTGCTTTGAGCACAGAAATATTGACATAATCATACCGCTAGGGAGGTTAACACCACAGGGAAGGCAGCTCACAGATACCTAATGAACTAAAAGGTAATGTACTACAAAGATCAGCAAAGAGCGCTGATCCAGGTGCAAGAGTGTCATAAACAGAGCCCAAGAGATGAATGACATATGCAAAAGTTATTAGGACCATGCAACTTGATCATAATTAAAAACTTCCAGAGAGGAGGCTGCTTACGGACTTGAATGTCCGGAACCTGATAGTGCCGGACCACGTCCACCGAATGATGAGCCACAATCCCGTGGCCAGCAGGAAGTAGATGGGTTCCAACAGCCTCCGTGAGATGCCGGTTAATGAGATCTGTTGGCAACAACTAACGCACACACGGTGCCTGGAAGTGACATCACAGTGCTGGCGGAAGGAGCCAGAATAAGATAAGGTAGACTGCAGATGTATCCAAAGACCGTCTGCAAGCTGACACTCCACCCAGGACAAGCCGTTTGCTATGACTACATGTTTCGGGGCAAGCCCCTTCCTCAGGTTATGTGTGTGTGTTCGTTCCAGCCAACAGATCTCACTGACTGGCATCTCATGGAAGCTGTTGAAACCCACAGGGATTTACAGTGAGCACTGCTGTGAGCACAGTGTGTGCTGTGTGTGTTTTACTATGGGGCTGTGTTAGAGCTTTTAACTGTAAGCAAACTGCTTTGCATAGCTCTGCTATGCCATGCAAAACAGTGTGCTGGGGCTGACAGGGGAGAGAACTGTATTGTATACATACAGTTCTCTTCCTCCATCGGTAATGCCACGTGATCACTGGGTGCCGGCCAGGACCCGATGATTGACAGCCAAGGCCGCGAATAGCGGCGTGGGTAGGGCATGCGCCCCCTACCCGGAAAGGCAAAATCACATATACATACGTGATTTTGCGCACCCCTGCCGCCCTGTAGCAGTTAAATAGTAATCAATGTATATAAAAATAGTAGCATAGACTTTTCTTAGTTTGTTTGCTATAGATAGATATAGGGGCTTCAAAGCTAAAACTCTGCCAACTGATATTGTCTTAATATTTCCACTGCTCTGCTCTATATTTTAAGCAGTGATGGCCAGTTTAACATATTGCACTATATATTTAGCTGTCAGACTGTCGATGTGAGCTCCTATCTGCTCTACTATAAATAAAAAAATGTGCATGTATAATAAAGTACCTTTCTTTAAATAGACACTTATATCTAAACCGAAACACCTGGAGGGAATCTAAATACAAGGTTTGGTCACATAAATGAGAAGAAATAAATGAAATAGTTTGATAGACATCTCATATATATGCTGCTTGGAATGTGCAAACACAATTCTGTGTTGTATAGGTCAGTGCCTGGATATTTTCATTGTATTGTTCAACTCCTTGACTCTTTAAAAGAATATCAACCCTGACAATATACCTTGCACCCTAAAATGTTAAGATGCCCACAGACATCTTGTCAGCAAATTCTGCTGGAAACCTCTGGTTGGGACTGCACTTATATCATGCTTATTGGTACACATCACGTGGTTCACTAAGGTTTTCCAGCTTATCTTACTGTTCACTGAATATATTGTGGTGAACACTAGGTTGCACCACAGTTAGTATATGTGATAATGTTATGTTGGGAATTGTTTTTGAAATTGGGAATTGTTTTTAAATTTATATACTAAAATCTCAAGTAGCCCGGAGCTTGGCTGAGAATGGAGAGTGAAACACTGGCTGCAGCTGCTCTCTGTAGCTACTGCTCTGTGGTGCTGAACTGGTTAACAGCCATATAAGCAAGAGGAGGGAGCTGCTGAGTCAGGCAGCATTGCACTGTGGGAACTGTAGTCCAGAGGAGAGATACTCTACTGTAATCAAGAGCTTTTTAACTGCATTTCCTAGATAGATATTTCCAGGAGGAGGGTAAAGAGTTGCATTTTCTTAGGCTGTACAGGACACAGACTTCTTTTGCCAGGATATAGCCTGGAAAGTGCACATTGCTGTCTAGTGTTCACCATCACCGCTGCATGTCAGCAGCCTGAGCGGGATCTGGAGTGCCGAGTTTGGGAGTGCCGACAGCAGAGCCAAGAGTAGACTAATCTCTGTGTGTGAGGTACAATATTGCTGGGACTGGTGAGATGCTTCTCTGGGGATTCACCATCTGCTGCTAGACAGAGGGAGAGAGAGACTGAGCCCTTTAGGAACTGACCATACAGCCATATAGCCTTATTGTTGCTAGCAGGCTTCACTGGGATGATTCTCATGTGCACCAACAGTATACCTGCTCCCCAATGCTAGCCAGCTGAAGATGTAGGAGTAACGATCATCCATTTACAGCTGCTAAACTTTCACCTTTTGCTTAGGCTAAGAGGTACCTCTCAGGAGACACTGCACCATATCCAAGCCATTCACCTACAGTGCACTCCAGATTAGTTATAGTATTATTATTCACATTACAGATTAATGTTTATATGCACTGCTTAATGCTGATCTTGCGATTTATGAGTTGATTCCAATCTAGTGATACAGAACTCTAACCTAAGTTACTTTGGCCTACAGATTACATTGTTTAACAGTCCAAATCTGAATCTTTCCTCTGTGTGCTCATTTATACTCAAACCACCATTTACTCTAACCCACACCAATCCATTGAGTTCATTAACCACTAAACTGTCTTGTGTCTATTATCTGATACTAATTCACAGTTAAGTTAAGTGAAAGGTATCCACACTTGCGTTCCATTAAGTGCGAACAGTACCTTTCACTCAACCAGGTGTGCCAGAGGGGCTGAGATTGTTCTTTGAGTTGAGGTGCATAACAGAGAACCCAAATTACCAAGCGGCTCCTTCAGGAGTAGCGCTACACTCAAATAACTTTAAGATCTGTGCAATGGTCATTTATTCACTTCCAGTCTATGGAAATACAAAACCTGCCTAAAGCAGGTCAAATGATGATCAAATGCATCTGTCAATAAATTCTTAATGATCTCAGAAGCTTCTCAAACTGATGTCCTCTACGTAAGCCTAAAGTATGTCCACATGGGCACCTAACATGTTACTGTAATTTCAAAAGTCATTTTCAATTTTATTAAATATGCAACTTTATTTAAAATAATAGTTCTTGATTCTCCAAGGTTATCCTCGGTCACCTCCTGTTATAATGTGACAACTGTCTCTTTGCGCTCATGCATTGTGACCTAATGACACTCAATTCTGGTGAAAACTACAGCTGTGCTGACAAACATTATGTAGGCATAGTGCACCTTTGCTACAATCAAGAATCTGGTCCAGATGTGCCAGAGCAAGTGCATGTAGACAGGAAATGGCTAAAAGAAGCTGGCAGAGATCAATTGTATGAGATACAAAAAGAATGTAAAAAAAGGCAGAAAACAGTAATTTATGAAAAACTACATAGCAATTGTATTGATAAACAGTGCTTTAGCAAACGAAATCCCATCCATTTAGGAATTAAATCCACTTTAAGAAGATGGCAGAACCCATCAAAGTTCTTGTTGAAACTGAATATACTTTGTATAATGACAAACATGCCTTCTGTGTCCTAATTGTCCCCAGATGTAGAACAGAGAAAACGCAACAAGAGAATATTTTATTTTACAGAGCTGTAGATTTACAAAAAAAAAAATATACATCAATCAGGACTTACTGATAATGTATTTATTTGTAGAATACTGAATAGAAAGCCCAATTCAGAACAGAGATCTAATGTATCAGAAATATAATAATAGGCTCTGAATGAAAATGAAAATGTAATGACTCTACATTAGAGGACAATAAGAACAGGACAGTTGAAATTTATGGTATAATTAAATAGAAAATGGTACCATATATTGATTAAATAATTAATGCTGAAAATAAATTCACAGCCTGCCTTTGAATCAGTAAAGCTGTAATATATATTTCATTTACTGGTAATAACCCAGACTTTCATATTTATTTATCTGGAATTTACAATTATAGCAAAGTCCTAGAGTGAACTCCAAGACTGAAGTGCTGAAAACTAATTTTTCTACTGACTGCCCTCTCTATAATAATTATACATGGTCACAAATGTCAGGGCTGCCAACGAACAAGAGTTTTCATAAATTATGCAAGACACATCTTACCCTTACTCGTGTTTAATCTGCCAGATTTGTGAAACATAAGCCCATGAAACGCTTAATGCACCCAAGCTTCTTATACCCATAACCCTGAAAACTTTAAAATATATTGCTTATAAGCATTCAAAAATCTATTAAGCAATTGTCTGTAAGTATTGCACCATTTTAATTAAAACCTATTCTTGGAGTCATCCATAGAAATTGATAATTAAACAATGACAGATGGCACTTAATAGAAAAATGCGAATGTCTCATATACATATACATATATATGTATATATAACTGATGATAACAATATATACCCTGAAATCAAAATAAATGACAGCTGTGCCATCCCGCAAGAGTAGTTTTTATTGAACTCAATTTAAAATGCTAAGTCATTAATGAAATGCATTAATATCAAGGAGAAATTGAATAAGACGGTGCACAGTACAGTTAGCAGTGGGTTATTAAACACTAACACCTGCTACCTGAGCCATTTTAGGAACACAGAATGAATGCTCATATTTAATGAAAGGTACTTAAGTTGTAAGCAATGTCTGATTGGTCCATTTGTTTAATTATAACAAAGGTTTAGCAAGTGTTAATGAATATAGGAAGGTCAGCTGGAACTTCATTTTTTGAACATTTTACTGTCCAAATTCCAGAACTCATCCTGGATGCAAAAAATTGTCAGGTAGTAGAAACAGTCACTGAAAAATGATTAAGACATTTTCAGAAGTACCATATCTTGAACTTAGAAAATGCAGTGTACAAATCTGCATTTTATTTTTTCAGTTTGACAAACTATGATGTATGACTTGTTTGTCCCAACCCCTCTAACTTTTACTGGATAGCGTAGCCTGCATAAAAATGTGAAGAAAACAATAAATAAAGGACACGTGAAATATATAAATGTATATAAGTAATTAATTTGCTGAGTACTATGCACTGCATACTTTTTTGCAATAGAGGTTTTCCAGTTACACTTTAGGTTGATTTCCCAGCAGTGAAGAGTGAACCAAGTTTGATTTGCTGGACATTCACTAAACATTTGATAAAATCTGCAAACCCCAAACATAGCACCTAAATTCCACTGAAACCTATGGGAACCAGATCTTGTTATATGCATACTACAAGGGCATGGGTAGCTGGGCACATGATGATGATTAGGGCCATATCCTAACATTTCTGGCCCAGTAGGTGTGTGGTCTTTGGGGGGCATTGGGGGGGAACTTATCAGATCCTGGAATCCCCCTTTAAAATAAGAGGCCCCAATTATCTGCCCTCCCAAAGTCTGCTGGTTTCTTTAAAATTGGAAACAAGGCTGTGATTGGGCAGGCAGAAGCTGTCATTTAGTAACCTAGTAATACTGTCACTAAATTAACCTCTTCACACCAACAGTACGCAAATATGCGGCCTCTCAGTGGCCGGGCCTTGACATCGAGCGGCCACATATTTATGCACTATTTGTAAACAAACGTGCTGAGAGTGTGCGCCCAGCACGTGTCGGTGTCCCACGGAAAGGTCCCGATCTCTCCTTGCATTCGGGACCTTTCCGATTATGTGACTGCCCTGACAGCCAATCACGGCGGTCACATGACCCTAAACCCCTTAGCACCCAGCTTGCTGAGTAGGAACTTGGAGGGCAAGATGAGGTAAGGGACCATGCTGTGCAATATTGCTGCCAAAAGCAGGTAAGTATAACATCTCTTTTAATTAAAAATATCCTTTAACTGCTTCCACGCTGCCCTATATTAGAACTACTGCTACAGGGCGGCAGGGCTGCATAAAATCATGTATATATGCACATGATTTTGCATTTTCGGGTAGGGGGTGCGTGCGCCACCCCACAGATTTCGATCACAGGGTCCCAGGCCGGAGATTCCACGCCGACACCCGGCAATTGCCGAGGAACAGACCTGTGTGTAAACAACACAGGTCTCTCTCCTGACCAGGGGCGGACTGACCATTTGGAAACTCGGGCACTGACGGCCCAGGGTCAGTAGGGGGCCCCATAAGATGCCCCTGGTACCTTTTACATAGGCTTTTTTGAGTTTGGGCAAGGACACAGGGGCCCCATGATCCCCTATTGCCTGGGGGCCCCAAGAGTTGTCAGTCCGCCCCTGCTCCTGACAGCAATAACATGCTGCTGTGTATTACTCTGCACAGCAGAATACTCAGTAAAAAATACACGCAAGTTAATTTTGGGGCACAAAAAAGCAATAAATTACCCTATTTTTTGTAAAATATAAAAGATGAGGTTGCACCGAGTAAATAGATATCCAACACGTCAAACCTTAAATTTGTCTGCGCTCGTGAAATGGTGTCGAACTTCAGTACCCTATATTTTCTATAGGCAACATTTCTAAAGGGAATTCATCCCTTAATGGATGCCTCTATGGCCTTACACTAATATTGGGCTGATTCAGTGAGCCCTCTGCCTAATTTTCGATAATTTTTGTGTATGTTGCTTATTAATAGTAGACTATGTCCTGGTTGGAGAGTTTATTTTCCAGAGCCTTGATTTTTGCCTTGTTGGCTCAATGTGGGTGATCCCACTGCACAAGACTCTGGTTATAATTGACTCACAATTAGTGTTCATCTAAGACGGAAGGTAGTTGTATCATGTTTATACTCACAGTGTGTGTGGCCCAGGTCATTTTAAAGTGATAACGTTATCTATTTTCTTCCTGTGAATAGAGGATCTTTTTGGCCTAATAGGTCTATTACCATTTTGTGAAACATAATAAAGCTGTTGGTTTTATCTATACCGCTGTTGGTTCTCCTTTAAAACTCTGACCCCCTAGTGCTCATTACTGCGTTTTTGGTTTTGAGGACCCCACCATAATTTATTGGTGAGTCGATGATGACCATAGCAATCCGTTTCTGGGCTCCCTAATTAGGGAGAGGTAATAATAATATTAAAATATTTTGATTTTATTGATTATTCTATAACATTTCTAAGCCCCTTATAGGTCATCAGTATAGTATATGGAGGTGGTCTCATGCTAGAATTATTGCTCTCATCCTGGCGTGCAGTGATATGTAACGTATATGTGTGTGGGGGGGCTCAATTCTCGTATCTCAACCAAGATGGCCACCACTGGAATTTCCGGTTAGCGCCTGACGTCACTTGATGCGTTTCGCCATTATGACTTAGACAAGTCGTAATGACAAAATGCGTCATAAAGTGACCTCATCTTGGTAGAGAAAGGTGTTGTATGCTGGCGTTTTATACACACTACTTTTTTAATTGAATAAATTGATTTATCTTATCTACTACACTATGGTCTGCCTATTTGGTTTGATCGCATGTGACAACATGATAGTGGAATATCGGCACTAGAGGACATCTTTTGAAGCATAGCAGTTAACTATGAGATTCCAGGCTTCATATTTAGGAAAATCTGGTAAGGTACATGAACCGTAAGGTGGTGGGTCACCTAAGGAGAATTGTGCACTGATTGGTGGTCACAAAGTTCGATAAAGTGTGAGCACATTGGTACTATTGTTGTTCACTGTATTGAAAATACTACACTATATGATATTTAGTTTGTTTGGAGAGCAATTTATTATGAAAGAAAAAGAATGAAAAAGAAGTAATTTACAAAATCCATCTTCCCTTTAACAAAGCGGGGATTTTTGATTGGAGGGTAAGAGTAGGAATTACGGATTTAGAGTGATGGCACATGGTGGATATTTGGCACTATTATGTGAGTGTAAAATATATTTGAGGTATTGCATTTAAAAGATAATGCATTATATACGGTTTATATTTTTTGCATGAGGAGCTAATATGCTATGAAAGGAGGAAGAGGAGCACACTGTTTTTGTCACACATGAATAGGACATTTCAAATATTTACGGTGAGAACCTTGGAAGAATGGAAGGACTTATAGTATGAATTTCTATGTACTGTGATTAAGGACTTCTTGATTCAATACCGATTTGGACGCGGGGTTCTTGTTTATACATAGATATACAGTGGATATAAAAAGTTTACACACACCTGTTAAAATGTCATGTTTCTGTGATGTAAAAAAATGAGACAAAGATAAATAATTTCAGACCTTTTTCCACCTTTTTATGTGACCTATAAACTGTACAACTCAATTGAAAAAACTGAAATCTTTTAGGGGGGGAAGTAAACATAAAAAAACTAAAATAATGTGGTTGCATAAGTGTACACACCCTCTTATAACTGGGGATGTAGCTTTTGAAATCGCATTCAAAATCATATAAAATAGGAGTCAGTACACATCTTCCATCATTTAAAGTGCCTCTGATTAACCCCAAATAAAGTTCAGCTGTTCTAGTAGGTCTATCCTGACATTTTCTTAGTCACATCCTACAGTAAAAGCCATGGTTTGCAGAGAGCTTCCAAAGCATCAGAGGTATCTCATTGTTGAAAGGTATCAGTCAGGAGAAGGGTACCAAATAATTTCCGAGGCATTAGATATACCATGGAACACAGTGAAGACAGTCATAAAGTGGAGAAAATATGGCGCAACAGTGACATTACCAAGAACTGGGCATGCCTCCAAAATTGATGAAAAGAAAACTGGTTTGGGAGGCTGCCAAGAGGCATACAGCAACATTTAATGAGCTGCAGGAATATGTGGCAAGTACTGGCTGTGTGGTACATGTGACAACAATGTCCTGTATTCTTCATATATTTGGGCTCTATGGGGTAGAGTGGCAAGACGGAAGCCTCTCCTTACGAAGAAAAACATCCAAGCCCGGCTAAATTTTGCAAAAACACAAATGAAGTCTCCCAAAAGTATGTGGGAAAATGTGTTATGATCTAATGAAACCAAGGGTGAACTTTCTGGCCATAATTCCAAAAGGTATGTATGGCACAAAAACAGCACTGCACATCACCAAAAGAACACCATACCCACAGTGAAGCATGGTGGTGGCAGCATCATGCTTTGGGGCTGTTTTTCTTCAGATGGAACTGGGGCCTTAGTCATGATAGAGGGAATTATGAACCGCTCCAAATATCAGTCAATATTTTGCACAAAACCTTCAGGCTTCTGCTAGAAAGCTGAACATGAAGAAGAACTTCATCTTTCAGCATGACAACAACCCAAAGTATACGTCCAAATCAACAAAGGAATGAAGTCACCAGAAGAAGATTAAAGTTTTGGAATGGCCCAGCCAGAGCCCAGACCTGAATCTGATCTAAAATCTGTGGGGTGATCTGAAGAGGGCTGTGCACAGCAGATGCCCTCGCAATCTGACAGATTTGGCGTGTTTTTGCAAGGAAGAGTGGGCAAATATTGCCAAGTCAAGATGTGCCATGCTGATAGACGCATACCAAAAAAGACTGAGTGCTGGAATAAAATCAAAAGGTGCTTCAACAAAGTATTAGTTTAAGGGTGTGCACACTTATGCAACCATATTATTTTAGTTTTTAGTTTTACTTCCCTCCACCTAAAAGATTTCAGTTTGTTGTTCAACCGAGTTGTACCGTTTATAGGTTACATTAAAGGTGGAAAAAGTTCTGAAATGGTTTATCTTTGTCTCATTTTTTTACATCACAGAAACCTGACATTTTAACAGGGGTGTGTAGACTTTTTATATCCACTGTACGTTCACAGACATAGGGAAGCATTTTTCTTGAGCTTTTCAGGCGCTTTTCTTTTAACACAAAAACGCTTCAAAAACTCCTCAGTGTGAAAACACGTGTAAATGTAAATGCTTTCAAGACAAAACAGTGTGAAAGGGGCTGAAGGAGAGGATAAGAAAAATGCAAGGACTGCTCACAGGTCCTCGTATCACCCAATTCCACCAGTCAAAATCCCTTCTGCCCTTTTACTAGTAATTATTGCAGCTATTTTGTTTTCTATAATCAATGCTACTTTATGGATTATTAGTAGTAGCAATACGATACTAGGAAAGGGCAGTAAGTGGATGTAGAGCACACAGAATTCTGTTACACACACCCATGTGCTGGATAGTCTGAAAAGTAGCCAAACAAACTGGGAACAGATCTCTAAACAGGTGATCAGTGACAATGCTTTATGCCTGAGGGTGTTTGCTCAGGCCTCAGGTTGCTACCTGACTCTTGTCTGCTTGGATTACAGTTGCTTTCCTCAGCTGATTTGCCCTACTTTCCACTATAAACAAACTGCTGCCTTTTCTTTTGTATAGGTATGACACTTTCAGTTAATTCAGGGCGGAGCAGCTAAGCTTGGGTCAGCTTGGATTTAACCACAGCTAGTTACTAGTTGGCAAGAATACAAACTGTATACAGCAGACAGTATCAGCTACATTAGTAGAAACATCAATGTATACTGAATATCTGAATTAGGACCCTGTCATCAGAATCCCACAATTGAGCATACAGGTATGTTAAATGTTTCTCTGGTTTCTATCAGAACGCCATTTTTTTGATTCTTACAGGACAAATTCCAGCTTAGCCTGTCATATACTGCATTCATATATACAGTATGTACACTATATACATGTATACAGAAATTATTTGTAATGCAAAATGTAAATGTCATTTTCGAAGATTTGCTCTGAAAATGATTAGGTGTTCATGGCTCCCAACTGTCCATCATTTGAAGGGTTCATCCTGCTTTTGGAAGCAAATTCTTCTGTCCCTCTTTCCTCCTCAATTGTTCCTCTTTTTGCTCTGATGCATCGACCTTCAGGCTGGGTTCACACTGATGCGGTGACGAATTTGCAGCATTTTCTGTGTGAATTCTGCACCACATCAGAATCGCACCCCATTCATGCGAACCGATCCGGGTGTGTATGTTAAGTTAACAACACCACGATGTGCAGAATCGGATCGCATAGGTGTGAATACCCATGCAATCTGATTCTAGTGCAGACCCCAAAAAGGATCCTGCACCCATACATAATATATGGCTCCAATCGCATCGCACACAAATCACATGTGATTTACACAGGAATGCAGTGCGGTGCCTGTGTGAATCACATGCGATATACCGCATCTAGGGGCGGACTGACAACTCATGGGGTCCCCGGCCAATAGCGGATCATGGGGCCCCTGTGTCCTTGCCCAAACTCAAAAAACCCAAGAAAAAGGTACCAGGGGCATCTCATGGGGCCCCCTACTGACCCCGAGCCCTTGGGCAGTGCCTGAGTTTCCAAATGGTCAGTCCGCCCCTGACCGCACCACATATATGTGAACCTTGCCTTATACAAAAATGTACTATTTACCTGTCAAAAATGTTTGACACACTAAAGCTGGCCATGCACGTACAGATTTGTGTTCAAGAATTTTCGTTTCAAGAATATTTGTTTGATTTTCTAATCGTTAGTGGGGTCAAATCAATGTTTGTTTTTGACAGCAGTGATAGGAAAATTCAAACGGGCAGGAAGGAAAACTTTTCTTGATCAAACCAATTTTCGGCCGGTGTATGTGGTTATCGTTCAGAAATGACATTCATTTTAAAAGCAAAAGACAATTTTCAAACGACATTCGACAATTCAATGAATGTGCAAAGAATTATCGTACGACTTTTATTACAAATATTCTCAGTTGAAAATCTACACTTGTATAGCCAGCTTAAGGCTAATTCACACAGAAGAGGTCAGGGGTGACCTCTGGCAAAAATCACTAGATTCTCACCGGCGGCTCTAAACACTGCCTGCATACAGTTTATTTACTAAAGCTGGATCACAGACTCTCGTGCACTTCTGCATAGAAACCAATCAGCTTCCAGGTTTTATTGTTAAAGCGTTATTGAACAAGCTGAAGGTAGAAGCTGATTGGCTACCATGCACAGCTACACCAGATTCTGAGTGAACTAGCTTAAAGTGTTACTAAGCCTACAACAGTGAAATCAGTGTGTGTATATGCAGTAAAGCATGCTTGTTATACTCACTGTGGAACCTAAGGGGTTAATCATTTGCACTGTGTAAAAAGGCTGTTTGATCCTGAATTCTCTGATCCTCCCCTTCTTCCGGTGTCCCCCTTTTATCTCCTGATAAGACAGACTGAACCGTAGGCATTCTGCACATGCTCAGTTTGGTGGGTATTGCTAAAGGGTTTTTTTTGTGATCAGCGCAGGGCCAATCAGCACTGGTCAGACAGACGTCAGGAGTTCTGCATCCTCCTAGAGCAGAAAGAAAACTCCTTCTACAAGCTTTAGCTAGTGCTCTGCTGGACACTGATAGAAGTCACAAGACTGCTCTAACTGCTAATTAGAAAAGGTATTTAGCAGTTTATATTTACTAAAATAATTGCATTTCCATGTTCTGTGTATTGTGGGAGACCAGATATAGTGAAGGCAGTGTACTGGGTTTAGTAACACTTTAAGGCTAGGTTCACACCTATGAAGTTTGCGTTTTATCCGTTTCTGCAGTGCTTTTTGTGGTGCGTTTTGCATTCTTGATGCGTTTTTTATGCGTTTTACTTTTTTTTTCTTGTTGCTAGGCAGATTAAAATGCAAACCGCATAAAAAATGCATAAAAAATGCATAAAAACTAGGGATGCACCGAAAATGTTTTGGCCGAAAACACCCCTTTCAGCTGTCAACCGAAATGAAAAAAAAGCACCAATACAGGTGCTGAAAAAACCCCGCCCCTCGCCGCTGCCACCTCTCCGCCGCTCGGTAGTTCAGTCTTACCTGAGAAACCATCGATCCCGGTGTTGGGCATAGAGATGAGAGAAGGAAAGATGGCCGCCACACATCTCTATGCCCTTGGAGGACCGGAGCGATGTCACTTCCGGTTCCGGCCATTTGATTTTGTTTAACCTCCCTGGCGGTATTCCCGAGTGTAGCTCGGGGTAAAGTTTCAGTACCAAAAGCGGTAGCCCCGAGCTACACTCGGGCTTACCATGCGGCGTTGCTCAGGGATTCCCTGCAGCACTTACCTTGTCCTTCGCTCCCGCGATGTGTCCCCTGCAGCGTCCCCGGCCATCTCCTGCGGCCGATGCCGGCATCCGGCTTCCGTATTCCGGTCCCTGTGACGTCGGGATGTACGGACGCCGGAACCGGCGGCAAATTTGAAATTATTAAAAAATGTAATTTTTTTTAAAAATTATTATTACATAGTAAAACATTGCTGTTTCAATGCATTTCACATACATTTTGTCCCCACTGCTTTGTCCTGTGCCCTGCCTGCATTTTGACTGTTCTTTCTGCCTGGAAACTTAGAAATGTCCATGGCATCCAAAAAGCGTCCCTTTACGTCAAAAGTGGTTTTAGACCGGCTAGAGAACAACGATAGTAAATCAGAACCACTTGCAGAATTGAGTGATAATGATTCAGGGGGGAAATTCATCATCAGACACTGAAAACGATTTTGCGACTTTGCTCAGTGATGTGCGAACTTGGCGCTCTATTTCAAATTTCAGTGTTTTTGGTTTGATTATATTATTGAATTAAATTTATTATCATTATATTATTATTTTTTATGATTATTTATTAAATTATAATTTATGATTTTGTGTTTCAAATTTTATCATACCTGGGATGTTTACTAGACTCTTGTTCGGACAGATTTCAGTGAGTTATTCCTAAAAATTACAGCCTACAGTAAAAAACTACAAATTTAATGCAAAAAAATGGTACCGCTTTCAGCACAAAAAATCGGAAAGAATCATACCGCTGAGGAGGTTAAAGCACTAGATCAATGCTTTTTTTTATCTAATGCTTTACATTGTAGAGTAGAGATGTGGGGTCTTATTGACCCCATATCTCTCCATAAAGAGGACCTGTCACAAATTTTTTCTCTCACAAGGGATGCATGCATTTCTCGTAATAAGAATAAAAGTGATTTAAATTTTTTTTAAAAGGAACAGTGCAAACATAAAAAACCATTACATACATTTTTTTAAAAAAGTTTAAAGTGCCCCCGTTTCCCCATGCTCGCACATAGTGGTGAACGCATACGTAGGCTATGCCCATATATGTTCAAATCACACACGTGAGTTATCACCACGAACGTCAGAGCAAGAGCAAAAATTCTCACACTAGACCTCTGTAACTTGATACTGCTAACCTGCAGACATTTTTAAAGCATCACCCATGGAGATTTTTAAGTACCACAATTTCATGCCATTCCACGATTGTGCGCAATCTTAAAGCGTGACATGTTGGGTATCTATTTACTCGCTGTAACATCCTCTTACATATTTTACAAAACAATTGGGGTATATATTGTTTTTTTTTAATCAATTGTATTTTATTAAAAAAAAAATTTCATTTTTAAAAACTGCGCATTTCGGTTTTGGCCAAGTGCATTTTGAATTTTTGGTTTCGGCACCCGAATTTTAATTTTGGTGCACCACGATCAAAAACACAGAAAAAATGCACTACATGTTTTTCTGCAGCGTATCCGTTGAAGTCTATAGAACCACAAACGCAACTTTTTGCGTATAAAAAAGTCCCTGACCCTTTCCAAAAATGCACGGGGTGAAAACGCGGAGATGTGAACCTGTCCCACAGGAAATCATGTTAAGTGGACTGTATTGTGTTTCTGCAAAACGCTTCAGAAAACGGATAGGTGTGAAGCTAGACTTAGTAAATAAACCCCAGTGTGTTCACAAAGCTGCTGCTGACAGACAGCTGTGAAATTTGTACTCTGTACAAGTCAATGGTCAGTGTCACCACTGTTCACATGTAACCACTTTTCTGAGCAATTACATACAAATAAAGCCTCTGACCGACTCTGGATGTAGCAAGTGTGCATCCATGGTTGGCATTTCTGCAGAGTTTTGACTACACACAAACTGACCACAGCTAATCCACCAGTTGGTATGCAGCCATGACACAGAGGAGGAGATTTACTAAAACTGGAGCACTCAGAATCTGGTGAAGCTGTGCATGGTAGCCAATCAGCTTCTAATTTCAGCTTGTTCAGTTAAGCTTTGACAATAAAAACTGGAAGCTGAAGAGCCGCACTAAATTTTGCACCATGCAGTTTTAGTAAATAATCCCCAGTGTTCCTGAGTCCAGAGACAGTGTTTAGCCCCTCTGAGCCTGGGTTCACACTGGTGAGGAATTTGCACTGGTTTCTGTGAGATTTCTGCACTGCATCATAATCGCACTACGTTCATATTAACCACTGCGGGTGTGTATTTTAAGTTAACGACACCCTGTAATCAGTTCACAAAACACGGCGCGATGTGCAGAATTGGATCGCATGGGTGTGAACACCCATGCGATCTGATTCTGGTGCAGACTAAAAAAGGGTCCTGCACTTTTTCAGTGTGGATGCGGTACAATTTGAGACATACAAAATGTATGGCTCAGATTGCACCGCACAGAAATACCGTGTGATTTGCACAGGAATGCGGTGCGGTTCCTGTGTGAATCACATGCGATGTGCTGCACATCATCAGTGTGAGCCCAGGCTGAATGCAGCAAACTGTCTGCACCCCATCACTGTGTGTATACAGCCTATGCCTTTATCCAAATGATTGCATTTGTCATTTGGTAAGGTCAGGGTGAATAAACAGTGGTGGTGTAAAAAAAAAACAAAAAAAACCCCTCATATGCGTTTTACCAATATTTTATTTTTTATATGTCCAATATTTGTCATCTGCTTTCACTTGTTGCTTGGATTTGCTCTTTAACCACTTGCCTACCGGGCACTTTTACCTCCTTCCTGCCCAGACCAATCTTCAGCTTTCAGCGCTGTTGCACTTTGAATGACAATTGTGCAGTCATGCAACACTGTACCCATACCTCTATAACCAGCCTATGAAAACAAGCAACACCAGACAAAAAGATCACTTGTCCAAAATACATGTCCTGTACCTTTTACAGAGAGGAATACACAATGCCGTAATCAATTATTATTATTATACAGTATTTATAATAATTATAATAATAATAATAATAATTAAGGCAGGGGTGGGTAACTGTGGCCCTCCAGCTGTTGGTGAACTACAAGTCCCATCATGCCTCTGCCTTTATGCATTTTCATTCTTCTTTCTTACACTATATATATATTTCAGAAAGAAAAGAGTGATCATGGCACTTATCTCAGCAATACGTGTTAATTATGTCACCATTTCCCCACTTCTGGTGTTTATGGCTCAAAATACCTACTATTCACTTAAAATGTATCCATTAGCTTTTGAGATAAAGCTCCACTAGCAATGAATACAAATTGCCAGAGCCTGCTGTTTATGAAATAAGATTTAAATGTTAGTGGGTGCTGTGATATTTATAAGCTCTATTCATCCTCCTCGTTGGATTTTTTTGATTGAACTTGTACTTCACTGCATGGGACCATCATTCTTCCATTCTTCTAATTCTGTCTTACTCCATCCTATTAATACTCCTTGTGCTTTCTTTAGATCTCATTAGTCTCTTGCTGCTCACCTACTACTTACAAGGTTGCCATAATTCTGTGACTTAAATAATCAAGACCTTGAGTATGAAATATCATGAGCTTCATAGTGAATGACACCCCAAACATTAAGGGATCGATCACGCCAGGAGCATTGATACACGCAGGCTCAACATAAGGGCAAGTACAAAACAATTGTCCTCTACAGTTGCTGCATGTACCTGTAGTCAGGCTCAGAAACAATGGTGTGCGTTGTGCTTTTCTTTATTTTACCTAAAACACACTGACAGAAAAAGAACACTGATGCTAATTTAACCACTTGCTCTCCAGAGGATTTACCCCCCTTCCTGAGTAGGAAATTATATTTACGTCCTTTTTTCCCCCCACAAATTGAGCTTTCTTTTAGTGGTATTTGATCACCCGTGTTTTTTTTAATTTTTGCGCTATTAAAAAGAAAGAGCGACAATTTTGCAAAAAAAACAATATTTTTTACTTTTTGCTATTAAACATGTCCAGTAAAAAAATAAAAAAAATAAAATTTCGGTATAAATTTAGGCCAAAATGTATTCTGCTACATCTTTGCTATGTTGTGCCTGTTATGAAATACGTCGGATTGTCTGCTTTTCAAAAAGGGGTCATTTTGGGGATATCTGTACTGTTCTGACATTCTTGGACCTCAAGAAATTAGATTGGCTGTCAGTACTTCAGGATTGATCAATGTTCAGATCTATCCCATAGTTTGTGAATTCGATAACTTTCCTACAGACTAAATAATAAATACTGATTTGGGTTATTTTCACCAAAGAAATGTAGCAAAATACATCTTTGTCTAAATACTGTATATCAAGAACAATTATTTATTTGCAAACTTTTATAACAGAAACAAAGAAAAACATGGGTTTTTTTTTGTTAATTTAGCAGAAAATAAAAACCCCACCAAAACAAAGTTCTAGTTGTGTGAACAAAATAATAAAATTTTATTTGGGTACAGTGTTACATGACCGTGCAATTTTCATTCAAAGTGTAAGAGCGCTAAAAAAACCTGAAAATTGGCCTGGGCAGGAAGGGGGTAAAAGTGCCCAGTATTGAAGGGGTTAACATTGGAAAAAATGAAACAAGTGACTATAACTACAGGATTTGTAGAAATATGAATAAAACACCACAACTTGGAAGAATATTTACCACAAGCATGAAACTAACTGCATGTTACATAGAGGTGGGATTATCATCACATTTGGTGAAATTGCCCGCATTTCCATTTTAAGAACTCTGTGGTGTAGATTTCTCGCATAGGAATGATCAGACCACATAGATATGATCAGTCCTTTACAGAGGCGTAACTAGAACCTTCAGAGCCCCAATGCAAGAAACCATGAAGGGAACCCCTTACCCCCTCTTTAAAAAAATTTGCATTGCATTACATTCAGTGGAGCACAGAGGAGACATGCAGGGTCTTTTAGAATGGATCCCTTTCCATTTGTTTTTAGCGGAGATAGGCGGGTGTAAGTGCACACAAGTCTGTTTTCACCTGTCAGTCCATAAGGGTCAATGGAGGGTCTGATCAGTTTCACACCGAAAAACTGACAGCGGACCTGATTGGAATGGTTGTGTGAAAGGGGCCTAAAAATGGCAATACACTATACAATCTCCTTTAGATTTACCAAAACTATATAAAAGGCAGCTGAATGAAAAAAAAAAAAACGGAACCAATTTTCCCCATTCACAAATCTGAGGTGGATGGAGAGACACTCTTCCTGCAGTATCTTTGTATTCTGACAGCAAGACTCCCCCATCCCCAGAATACACTGACCAGCGCAGCAGTCCATTGGCTGCATGCACTGATCGAATGCTGGTCTTCCAGCAGGACCATTCCACAGAAGTCAGTCTAACAACCATCTTCTGTTGAACAGAGAGGGCTACACACCGATTGGCAAAAAGGGGTTCTTATGCGCTGCCAACGGTACCAGAAGAAACTACAAAATGACTGACTAATCAAGCTGCTGTATGCACCCTGAGGAAGTCACATGACAGTGACGTAACTTGTAGGACGGAAGCGTGGTGACGTAACTTCTGGTACAGCGCAGGACGCCATATTGGTTCACCCTCTATTCTGATGAGCGCTTTTAATGTCTATTATTTGTGAGTGAATTTTTAGCATGTTTCTTTATATGATCAATACATCATTACGCTATGAGAGCCCCTTCTTTTTCATTCCTATAAGCATCTTGTTGGGATATCCACTGTATGGGACAAGCATTCTAGAGTTTTGGAAAATGCTGAGGACTAGGAGTCTTAATTGGCGAGTTGCCGATGATCTAAAGCGTGTTTGACCTGTATGTCATATGGGTCTATATGTAAGGTGAGCATGCATGACAGAAGGTGGTGGAGCACAGTGTGGCACAGTAAGGCTGCTTTCACACTGGTCCATTTTTTCTTCCACTTTTGTATTAAAGAAAATGGAAGAAAAACAGGTGACCATGTATTCCTATGGAACTCTTCACACTGGTCAGTTGCAGGTCCGGTGCATTTTTTAAAAACCTGCTTGTTGCATTTTTGGTGCAAGTTTGGTGCTGTTAAAAAACTGCAGCAAAAACACACCTCCCCATTGAAATCAATGAGAAACACGACAAAAATGCACTCGCGTTGCAGTTTAGGTGCAGTTTTGAGTCACATGTCCTGTACAAAACACACTTTAAACAAATATGGGTTTTTGCTATGGCTCAGTGTGAAAGTAGCCTTAAAAGCATTGCATACCAGCACAGTATACAGACTTAAAGCGGAGCTCCACCCAAAAGGGGAAGTTCTGCTTTAATGCTTTGTCCCCCACTCCCCATTAAGGATTGGCACCTTTTGGGGAGCGGGTACCCTGGATTTGACAGGTACCCGCTCCCACTTCTGCTGCGATCACCTAGGCGATCAGAAGCGGAAGTTGTCCTCCTCCCCCCCTCCCCGTAGTCTTCTGAGACACGTGACAGGTCCCAGAAGACTACAGGTCCATTCACAAAGCGCAGCACTTCTCGCGCATGCGCAGTGGGCACCCGGCTGTGAAGCTGCAAGCTGTCACAGCCAGAAGCCCACACTGAAGATGCCGCCGCCAGGGAAAGAAGACGGCTGGTGAAACCAGCGGTGATGAGGACACCGCTGGACTGAGGGACGTCTATATTTTAAAAGTCAGCAGCTACAGTTTTTTTTCTTTTTGAGCTGGAACTCCGCTTTCACTTACAAAGTCATCAGTGCAGGAGCTTCCATCTTTGCTTGGTGAGGTCTTCCTTCTGGATTTGCACTCTCCAGCTGTCTGAATGTCTGGGTTGCTATGATGACACCAATTCACAATCACAGCATGGTACTCTCTGTATTTAGGACACACACTTAGTGTGCCCTGAATGCAGAACTCACTGTGCATGCGCAGTGATGTCATTGGCTACAGCTGAATTATCAGACAAACTATTCACTGTACCTACAGGTAAACCTTTTTAGAAGCTTACATTTAGGTACAAGTGAAAAATCAAAGTATACTAACACTTTAAGGGCCGGTTTACACTATAGAAACACAGTCCAGATGCGTTCCGTATGTGTTTTTGCATGCGCATTTGATGCATTTTTGTTGCAGTTTTGATGCATTCCAATGCGGTTTTTTAATCAATCCAGTAAATTTTTTCCTCTCTCTTTAATTTAAATAAGGACATGTGCGTTCCAGTGCGTCTCTGATGCGTTTTACTGTGGTCCAGTACAGTTCTGTGCAGAAAAAAAATGCAGCATGTTCTACTTTTTTTCTGCAACCGGAACGCACTGGAACTGCAAGCACTGATGTGAGCGACATTGACAACCATATAACCTACTTCCTGTGCGTTTTGGATGCAGAAAAAAGCAACTGAAACGCATGTAGTATGAACTGGCCCTAAAATTCAGCTTTTTTTCTTCAAAGCACTAAAAATAGTATTCTTAAAATTCCTGTACAGACCCACTGAACCTTCTTTCCACACAGGAGCATTGGAATAGTGAAATAAATAGACTGGCTGTCAGAATTCAGGCGTTGTTATGTGTGGCCCCAGGATGTGCTGGAAATTTTTGACCAACCAGCAAAAGCGCTGCACAAAATGTTGGCGCTATATAAATTCTGTACAATAAAAATCCCTGATTTCTGCCTGGGTGCTGAACTCACCTTCTCTGGAATTAAACCCATCTCCACCAATCATCATCCAATGTGGGGACCTCACATGTCCATGAAGTTCCGAGTGTAGAGTGATGGAGGTGGGATTTGTGTTCTGGTAGGCATGGCAAAGCAGAAAGTCAGGGAGAGGTCAATGCCATATGCCTAGTGTGGTCCTGGGATTTCTACTAGTGATCACCCTGTACTAGGCACCACAATCTGCCTGTCTGTGGACACTAGGAATCTGACAGATCCGGTCTATAGGAGAATTGTCATTTATTAAACAGATCAGTGCAGACTGAATGTGACAGAAAGCCATGGGCCAGCACTATAGATCACAGAAAGCCATGGCCCAGCCCTAGACAGCCTGTCCTGTGGAAGATCTGTCCATACACATGACATTCTGTCCCGATCGCCTGATGATTGCACATAACAGCTCCGACCAACCGGGAACATCCATCCTGGCCCATTGATCCCTCCCATTAGAACCGCCTTCACTGAATGGTGCTCTGGATCCGAGCCTACTGACAGCCCAATCCGAATGGTCAGCTTAGATCTTCTGATAAGAGACCCATTCAGGGTGGATCGGTCCCAATAATTCTTTTTTTTTTCTCCACATCCATTCCGCAATCTCCTCCATACGCCCAGAGAGTAGATACTGCCTGAGCAGAAGCGCTGGAGAGCTCTGAAAGGCACTCATTGGTTCCTAGGGACGCGGAGTCCTTAGCAACCCATGCCCCACCCCTTACAGCGCGCTTCTCCTAGCTCGCGCCTGCAGACTGGAGCTCCACTTTTGACAGGAAACGTGACCTCCAGTCCACTTTTTTTAAGATGAATTTTAATGTAACAAAAAAACCAATGGTGGCAGATTGGAGCTCCACTGATTGGAAACATGTGACCTCCACTCCAACTTTTTTAAACGTTAGTATAACAAACAACCAATAGACACAACTCCAGGATGTGGAGGTCCCATGTTTCCTGTCACTTCTACATTTCTCAAAGGTAGCTAGCTGTAGACTGGAGCTCCACTCTCCACAGGAAACGTGTGACCTCCACAGGGTTTTTTTTGTTTTGTTTTTTTAGATATAACTTTAACCCTTTCCCCGTTAGAGCTTTTTTTTTTTTTTATATTTTTGCAAACATCTTTAACCACTTGCAGAGGATTTACCCCCCTTCCTGACCAGGCTATTTTTTGCGATACGACACTGCGTTACTTTAACTGACAATTGCGCGGTCATGCAACGCTGCACCCAAATGAAATTTATGTTCTTTTTTTCCCACAATCAGAGCTTTCTTTTGGTGGTATTTGATTAATGTCATAAAACATTTAGGCTAAAATGTATTCTGCTACATGTTTTTACTAAAAAAAAAAATCCCAATACATGTAAATTAAATGGTTACGTGAAAGTTATAGCTACTGTATCACCCTGATGAAGTCACGTGTTGAGCGTGACGCAACGTGTCGGTACGTGGGGAGGAGCTTCTGTTAACGCAGTGACGTCATTTCCGGCGTGGGGGCCATATTGGGTCACCCTGTTGTAATACCCATGCAGTACACCCATAGCATGTGGTAGGAAGCTGGAATAATTTGTGGTTAATGAGCTGGCTGCTAGTCTGGTGGATGCTGGAGGTGAAAGGCAAAATCCAGAGAGGAATCCATTCTGATAGGATCGTTTGATCCTTAAAGCGTGCTGGCCCTGTGGGGTCTAAGTAAGGAGGTGAGGGGGCATTTTGGCCGTTAAAGGATTGGCACGTGTGAATCACGCACACTGCACATTACTTTTGCATGAAGAGTGGAGTGGGAAGACCACCACAAAGCATTGCAATATTATTATTAATTGTTTGGACTTTTTTGCAATTGAATATTGGTTCACTGATTTTGAGCACTGTACGTTTTTTTGCCACTATATTGTTTCATGATTGTATTTGTCACTTTTTGCACTAGATATTCCCTACGAGGGTATTCACGCATGACACTATTATATATTCCTTGATTATTTTGGATATATATTCTTAGGGGGTGTATATTGAGTTTGTTTATTGTTATCACCTATTCACTGGATATTTATATACATATATTATTTATTAGCGCTACACTGTTTATTTTAATATAGCTACTGTATATATACTGGAATTTTAATTTTGATTTTTTTTATACTAGTAATGGCGGCTTTCAGCAACTTATAGCAGGACTGTGGTACTGCTGCGGGCATTCTGACACTGGGGGGAACTGACTGCCACTGACACTGTACTAATGACACTGGGCAGGGAGAGGTTCACATCTGGGGCAATCAAAGGGTTAACTGTGTGCTGTGTGCTCTTTTACATCATGTACTGTGTGTGTTTAACTAGGGAGAAATACTGCTGTGCATTTCTCTGAGAAAATTCAGAGAAATACACAGGTCGCTCCCCTGTCAGTGTTACTCGGTGATCACCAGGTGGCGGTGGGGAATCTCCGGCCAGGACCTGGTGATGGACATCTGTAGCCACCAATGGCTACCCCTACCCAGAGATGCAAATCACATATATATATATATATATATATATATATATATATATATATATATATTGATTTTTTACAGCCATGCTGCCCTGTAGCAGTACTTCTGCTATAGGGCATAGGGGAAGCAGTTAAAAAATAATTTTAGGCCTGACAATTTACACAAAACCTACAAACATTATATGTTTTCTGAAAGCAGACACCATAGAGAGTAAAATAGTGGTAGTTCCAATTTTTTATGTCACACAATATTACCACAAAGGTCTGGGAAAGGCAACATTTCAGTAAAAAAAATACTAATGTGAATTTTAGGGCTCACAATAAATTACCCACATTTTTGGCAAAAGACAAAAGACGAGGTTGCGCCGAGTAAATAGATACATAACATTTCAAATCTTAAGTTTGTGTGCGCCCTTGAAATGGCAACAAACTTCGGTACCCTAGATTTTCTCTAGGACAAGCTTCAAATGTGGTGCTAGGAATAATACTCTCACTCTGGCATGTGCGGCGATATGTAATATGTGTATCACAATCAATGTTTTAATGCGTAGGTGCTCCTGATGTGTGAGTTTACGTTCATACATGCATATGTGTGGGGGTAGAAGGGCCTCAAAGTTTTTGTGGAGGGGTATTTTATGCACTTGGGTGTAAATGTATTTTTTTGCAAAAAAAAACATTTTTTAGCTCAACTTTTTTTTTTTTCATCACATAGGGGGCAAAAAGTGACGATTTTTAGGTGACAGGTTCTCTTCATTGAGACATGCAGGGTGTAAAAGGCCCTGTCCATGTGTTTCTCTGTGCTCCACTGAATGTATTGCAATGCAGATCACATTGCAATACATTCCTTCCTGGCTATGCTAGCTGGAAAAAGTGACAGCGGTGACTCGGAAGTGACGTCATACACAAGGGGCTCTAGGGAACTGATGTAAGGAACAGGATTCTGGGGACCCCAATGTAAAGTGGTGTCTCTGGGAACCCTTATAGAAGGAGGGGGGCTCTGGGAACTCTGATGTAAAATGGGGGTGACTCTGGGGACACTTATGTAAGGAGGGGGCTCTGGGGACCCTGATGTAAAGTGGTGGTGAGTCTGGAAATCTTGATGTAAGGAAGGTGCTCTGGGGACCCTGATGTAAAGGGGTTGTTTCTGGGGACCCCAATGTAAGGAGGGGAGCTCTGGTGACCCTAATGTAAAGAGGGGGTGACTCTGGGGATCTTGATGCAAGGGGGTGTCTCTGGGGACACATATGTAAGGTGCAGTGACTCTGGGGATCCTGATGTAAGAAGGGTTGGCTCTGGGGACCCTGATGTAAGGGGAAGGAACCCTTGGGACACTGATGTAAGGAGGGGTAACTCTGGGGACCCTGACTCTGATGTAAGGGGGAACTCTGATGAGGAATCATGACGAAAGGAGGGAATCTGATGTGAGCAGATGGACCTGCCCTGACTGCTGCACTCTATATGTTGTTTTGTATGCTGCTGATCTTGGCCCCTGCATTTTATACATTATGTTGTAGATTACATAGTCCTGACCAAAGTGTTCATTTGTCTTAATGAAGTTCCTTTTTTAAGGTCGGCTCAGATAGAAAAAGCAAGCGTGTGTGTGTGTGTGTGTGTAGAAAAACATATGGGATGGAAATGTGTGTATATATATATAGCACCCTCCTAGTTTAGCTAGGGGGAGCTAGTGTTTAATTTTTAATGAGGAAGGGTGAGTAGCAGCCTGGGTGTAATAGCCAGAAGGTAAAATTGTGGTCAGGGCTGAGAGGCTGTGCAGGCAAGCCCCTCTGGAACTTCCTCCTGCTCTGAGGCTTTAGAGGAAGGCCTTAGAGGCAGTAGGTGGATCTGAGGAGTGGCTGGCTGCACTTTTGAGGGATCCTATCCAATCCCCAACAAGAGGTTGGCAAGGAGCTGGACACCCTTAAAAGTATTGAAGCTAACTCAGCAGCAGGAAAGTCAGGTGGAAGAAGGAGAGAGGAAGATGTGTGGCTGTGAGGAAGGAGGCTGCGAGGAGGCCCAGTGAGATGGAGGCCTGGAGCTGGAAAGAGAGAAAGCTTGGAACTCTCTGGCCCCCTGAGAGAGGACCACCTGTATGGCAAGGAAAGAGCAGCCCAGCTGATAGGCCTGGTATCAGCAGCCAAACCCACCAGCGGTACAGGAGAGGATCTGAGTGAGTACACCTACACCCCCTGGGTGGATAGAGGAAGAAGAGCTATGGTGGGAAACCAGATTAGCTATCTACCAGTGACTCTTACATCTTAAAGTGACAGTAACTGGATCTCCTGCTTAGGGATACCTCCAGATTGCTGGGTGAAGAAGAGAAGTTCATCTAGGTTTTGGGGTGGTACACTAAGGAGACGCTGGCTCTCCAACAAAGACTGTGCTGCAAAGAAGGCTTGTAAATAGTTCCAGGAAGCTGTCCTCACTTTGCCAGTACCCTTGGACATCCTGTATACCCCTAACCCTATCCCAGTTCAAATCCCCTCAATAAACAACAAAACCAAAGCTTAAGGACTGATCTCTGACTCTAGATGCAAGCTCTTTGTAAGGATGTGTGATGCCTGGCTGTGCAGGACTAGAGAGGGACCCAATTCATCAGCAACTCCTAATGGGGTAGTGCTACAGCAGGATATTACCACCTCCGTGTTTTACTGTAGGAATGGTGATATTTGGATACTCACCTATTTCTGAAGTGTATAAATAACTATTTCTGTTCAATAAAGAGTTCCTTCTTCCACCTAAGATAGTGTTGTCTAGTTCTGGGGTGCAATGCCAAGCTATAATACCTTGTTCCTGTGTCCCAAAAATGAGGAAACAGTTCTTTGATGGAAGCACCCAGGCGTGTGCCAGGTGGTCCGTCACATTTGGTGGCAGTAGTGGGATGCTTCTTGCGGGCTGGCACATCCAAACCACCACTGGGATCTGAGGTCTAGTTAGCAGAAGAGAAGAGGTACAGATACCAGTCACCATGGAAGAGGAATTCGGAAGCAGGCTGCAAGAGATGCAGGTGCAGCACATAGTTGCAGTGACAATACAATTCCCGTCCCTTGTAAACTCTGGAAGTGACCAAGAGCATCGCTGCCTGGAAAAAATTCTCCTCTCCATCCAGGAAAGGTACTGGTTGCACTACAAAGTGTGGGAGCTGTTATTGGGAGAACAACCACACGAGGAGTGGAAAGCTAAGTTACGCAGGCTGGTCCAGGCAGAGATGTGGCTGGATGAGAGCTACAAAGCTCTCCGCTGGCCTGTAACCCAAGTGTGTCCTTGGACAGTGGACAACTGGCCGACAGAAGACTTTGACTATGGCGGTTTGGAGCTGTTGTACATGATGCTGTCAGAGGACCCTGACTTTGGAAGTGATTTGGAGTCATATTTGGAGGAAATCAGAGCTTACAGAGACCTGATGCTGAACATCTCAGAAGTGTTCTGGGCACAGGAAGAGTTGAAATTACTAGCCATTCAGGAACGGGAGCTGGAGATCGCGTACAGATGGCTGCTAGACTCTGCTCAGTAGCAGGGCTGGGCTCCCTTTGCCTGGGACTATCCGCAAGTACCGGTTGACAGCTCTGAAGTGTCAGCATAGGGGAACAGTAATAGTGTGCTTTGTGCTTTGTTCACCTCCATCCGAAACGGAGCTCTTTTAGCGGATGCAGCAAGTGTTGACTCACCTTGATGAACCTGTTTCTACAGAGGATGAACTTGGATGCAGGAATGCATCTGTCCAGCAGCTGGATGAGAGTACGGGAGATGGTGCAGCCAGCTCAACTTCCCAGCGGCAGTTCCACAGTCCAGGAGAGGAGGTGGTCATCCTCCCTCTCCAGTGGCAGTGTAGGGACTTGGGAGCACAGCCATCCTCGATCCACAGCTGGAGTCTGGGAGTCCAGGAGATGGAGTAACTGGCTCATTTCCCCAGCGGCAGTTCCATGGTCTGGGAGAGGAGGTGGTCATCCTCCCTCCCCGCTGTCAGCGGGGAGGGAGGAGTAGAGTATGTGACAGTCAGCCCCTCTCCCCAGCAGCAGACCGAGCCCAGAAATGGTAAAGACCACCCAGCTGAAGCGCTGACAGCCAGAGGGTCCACAAACTCTGCTCCACTCCTACCATCTACAACTCATCCCTGCAGCCAAGAATGGAGATTGTGTAGACCGACTATGTGGGTTCACTCTGCATGACTAACGCATGTCCAGACCAGGAAGAGTGCTGGGACCTGGTTAGTCTACCTTTGAGGGGGAGCAATGTAACAGACCCAACCAGGACAGGGGCTTTTGGAGGAAACTGCATGCTAGCCTCTTGGCTACTGACCATGGGCCCTGGCATCTGAAGTGGCTCTAGTCTTTGAAAAGTGTGTGCCTGGGGGGAACTTTGGAGTAGTTTTACTTTGGATTCAAGTCCATGTCTCCTTGAAACACACAGACTCTGAGAACTGGAGGACCCAGATACAGATTTTGGGTCTCTGTGCCCCAAACCATCTGATTAAACTCCCTTCCTAGACTCAGAGACTCTAAGCAGATGTCAATGTAATCAGCTCAGAACAACCTGATTCTGAGGTCTCTTGCTATAATCTGTTTATTAAGGTGTCTTTGTCCCATTGTTATTTGAGTTCCCTATTGTTTCTGTCTGTTGCATGATGGAATTAGTCTTGTGTCAACTTTTCCTCATTACCTAATCAATGTGGGATGTTTATCCCCATGTGTAACATTTGTTTTTATTGTTCATGTGGGGACTGCCTCTATTTCTTAAGTGTATAAAAACACGTTCAATTTCTGTTCAATGAAAAGTTCATTGTTGCACCTTAGCTAGTGCTGTCTAGTTCTTGGGTGCAATACCTAGCTATAATACCTTGTTCCTGTGCCCCAGGTGAGGAAGCAGTTCTCTGAGGGAAGCATCCAGGCTGGGTGCAAGGTGGTCCGTCACAGTCCTGATGCCAGCAGCCTTAGATCCCTGGTGGGTCCCATTGCCAGCACCCTCAAACCCCAAGTGGGTCCCGATGACAGCACCCTTAAACCCCAGGTGGGTCCCAATGCCTGCACCCCAGGTGGGTCCTGATGCCATCGGCCTCAGACCTCCAGCTGGTTCCAGTGCCAGCACCCGCAGACCCCAGGTGGGCCCACATGCCAGTGCCCTCAGACCTCAGGTGGGCCCAGATGCCAACACCCTCAGACCCCAGGTGGGTCCTAATATTAGCACCCTCAGACCCCTTGTGAGTCCCGATGCCAGCACCCTCAGACCAAAAGTAGGTCCTGATGCCAGCACCCTCAGACCACAAGTGGGTCCGGATGCCAACACACTCAAACCCCAGATGGGCCCGATGCTAGCACCTTCAGACCCCAGGTGGGTCCCAATGCCAGCAACCTCAGACCCCAGGTGGGTCCCGATGCCATGACACTCAGACCGCAGGTGAGACCACATATATGTGTAATGTTGGCAGGAATGGGTTAATCTGTTCCAAGAAGTATGGAGCTGTGTGTAGGCAGCCTAGTTTGTCGATAGAAACTGAACGGTCGTAGAGACTCTCCCACATCTCTGATTTTGACAGGTGCGCAGACCCAGAAGCAGGCTATGTGCTGGGTCATTGCAACTGTATCTGCATACCTGGTAAAATCACAGCTGTGGGTGGGTCTGTACAGCTGCTCTGTATCCATTGACAAAAAGAGGCTGCCCGTGCACAGCTCCACTTGAAACAGATAAACAAAATCTCTCCTCTCTCTCTCTATATAGCGCTGCACATTTGTATAACTATATAAATTGTGCTTCAGTCCAACAAGTATATATTATATTATGTATATTAAAGTGTCTGTTCTTGAAAGTGTTCATGCTCAGTTAACAAAAGTGTTCTTGTACTGTGCAACGTTTCTTCCAAAAACCAAGATTCTCTGTGCTCCACACTACCTGATTCTCTACCGCCACATTGGGGAACTCACCAGATTCCTATGACCCTCTGACATCCATTGGGTCATATAGACCTCTTATCCTCCATGGATTACACAATCCAGGGCCACCTCCACCACTTACTCAATCGTTCTCATATCATAGACGTCATAGAGAAGAAACAAAAAGGCCTTGATCAATGGAGGCTCATTCCTCATCCAGCCGTTTGGCTTCGTCTCTCTGTATTTATATGTGTTGATAGAGTTGGGACACCTGTGGGTGTTTGGATACAGCAGCTTAGGGGAGGGGTTCTGACGTCACCACGCCTAGTCGGCTTGTCACGGCGAGTACAGCAAGTGTGCAGAGCACACAAGGAGTTGTTTACCAAGGCTGATTTTAATTGTTTTCCATGTGAGTGGGATTACTGGCTTTGTAATAAAGTGTTTTAAAGGATAAGGCACTATCTCTTGCATTCTTTTTGGCACCATATATGTGGAGTTTTTGGAGTGGATATAAGGAGGAATAGACCCCTGGAGGTGAGAAGGAGGAAAATCCATCCATCCATTCATCCTCAGACTACCATAGGATATTATACAGTGGAGAGACACCAGGTGGAGGATTGGCAGGTTACAGCGTGGAACCATCCAAATGAATTTAGGAGCAACAGTATATACATCTATCCTTTTAGGATAAACAGCTATTTTAGCCTATATATTGGGCTAGAAAAGGAGGTGAGCGCATAATAGAGCATAATTCTTTCCGCAGCCATCCATGTGTTGGAATAAATCCATTTTTTGTCTTAATAATATTTCATGAAAGGAGGACTGTTCTTTAATATATGTTTTTGGACACTTGTTGATGGGATATTGTTCATAGATATTGTTTTTGGTCACTAATTTATTTAATTTCATTTTAGGGGGATTATTTTAAATAATTCCTGTTTTTTTGACACAATTGTATGGTGTATAATTTTATGGATTCACATATTTTTAGTACAATAATTAATTAGCACGGGAGCGCAGCACCATTGTTTTGATCATATATAGCTACTAACACTATTCATGAGTTGGTGTAGGGTGTTCGCGAACCAATTTGTGCATATTTAGGAGGTTGTTTTTTTTTTGTTTGTTTTTTTTTGTTTGATTTTGTTTATAATACTTTTTGAATTTCACCATATTAGATCACAAGTAATTATTGGCACTTGATTAAAAATTAAATATAGCTGCTTCTACGCATTACACATATTTATCTACATAGCTAATAGAAACTGGGTGTACAAAACTGTATATATTTACAAACTACATTTTAAAAATTTTAACACATGAATGCGCAATGATAAAATGTGTTCTGTTTATTTTAAAAGGGCTATGCATGCCCTTTAAGAGATCTTTGTCAGCAAGAAAGTATCTTCAGCTAGTTCAGTTTGCTTATTATTATGCTGACACAATTTAAAGACCTTAACTGTCGCTGTATAAGTTTTTGGCTAGCCTGTGATGCACATGAAACTTTATGCTGTTTGTTTTATTCCAGGGGAGCTAGGGCATGCTTAATTATGGTTCATCAAGTTTAACGCAGTGCTTTCCAGTATGATTAGAGGGGGATAACAGCCTACTGGTTACATTTCATTAATGGCACCATAAAACATCCGCTTCAAGAGATCGATCACTAAAGTGTTTTTTGGCGGAATACAACACCTTTCTTGACACAGCAGAGGCTAGGACATAGTGAATTAATGGCTCAGCAAATCGCCAACTGTTTCCTGTCAGGGGTCTTATGAGACTGATCGCTCTTGGAGAAATTGCTTTTGCCATATACATTGTAGAGGAGCGTTTTCAATAAATCACATGACTCACATTTTATGTAAGTATTTATTATTAATGTGTTCGTTTTCACAGGCACTTTTCCCCAGGTGTATTTAAAGACATAGGGGCAGTTGGACTGATTATAGAACAAATGCACTTCTTCCTGTTTTCTTTGCTCTATTTTTATAAATTTGTCTCCACACCCAGTATCAGGACAGGCTGGTTCAGCGTCCAGGGCAAGGATAAGGAACTGTGCCCCCTCTCTCCTTGCTAATGCATGCCGTAGAATTGGTGTACAACCCTGTGCCAATTCTGCCCCTTGCCCCGGCTAGCATGGAGTGTTCACTGTACATGGGTGGATAATTGCTTGCTTTCTAGCAACTAGAAGGTAGTTGCAAATGCCTGGTGTGTTTTTCCATTGTAAGCAGAGAGTGGGCGCGTTGACGCATAGTATGACAGCAGTAGCTGTCAGAGCAGCCTGGTGGTTGCTAACCACTGAGATGGAACTTGTATGTGGTGAGGGGGTGCTCCTCCACTGCTGTACCCTGGGCGGCTTCCCCTCCTGCTCACCCCTTTTCCTGACTCTGCTCACACCACCATCACCATAGCAATGGTAGAGTAACTTCTGTATTCTCAACTGTACCCTTCTGTAACCCCTTCTGCAACATTAGGAAATGGTGGCTAGGTCAGCCCTTAAATATGAGAGAGTCTGGCCAGCAGGAGAGTCGGGTGAAAGATGGAATGAGGAAGTGCTGTTAATGTGGAGCCTTGGAGGAGGCCCCAGAGGAGGGGACTTCCACTATCCCACAGTCTAACGGGGAAATACAGCCTGTCAGAAGGGAAGAAGCCAGCCCAGCGTAAGGCCTGAAAGCATCTTCATCTTCAACCTTTAAGCTACAGGAACAGGACATTGTGAGCACTTCTCCACCCCCTGGGCCAAAGAAGGGAGAGGGCGATCAGGTGCCTACCCAACTAGTTCTCCCTGGGACTATATTCTTTGTGTGTCTTGGAATCCCTTTCCTGGGATTCTCTTAAAACAGCCAGGTGGATGATGAGATTTTCATCTGGGGTTTGAGGAGGTTCATTTAAGGAGACCAAGTGCTCCTTGCAAAGATTGTGTGCTAATCTGTCAGAAGGAAGTGCCATTCCTGAAGGGTTAGAGAGCCTAGGATCCATTTTTGTGCTGTTTGCTGGATTCTTGGCATATTGCCTAAGAAGTTTGTCCTTCAAGTTGTTCAGTTTCATTGGGCATCCCAAATACCCCTAGACCCCATCCAAGTTGTTAAACCCTAATAAAGCACAAAAAACAAGCTCATCGACTGTTTACTGTCTTTGGATGAAAGTGTAAAAAATGCATGTTGCCTGGCTATGCAGAGCTTAGGGGGACCCAAGTGCTCATTGGCCTTCAAGAGGGTAGCGCTACATAAGCATAACCAAATCTCAGCCATAGCTACTTAATGTCATGAATAAAAAACACTTTCTACAACCTTGGCTAGTCTAAGACCCTTTGGTCTCTATTGATTGAAATGAGCAGTATGGGTATTTCATCTCATTAGGGACAGCAGTGAGTATGTGTTTTCCCAACACACCATGACTGGCAGGATTGCAGTAACATCCTGGTCACATTGGGTGTGACTTGGCATGCGATTTGCATGCCATGCAACTTTTTATTGTCCGCAATTAGAGTGGTCAAATCGGTGCGGTTCCAACTTGGTGCCGATTTCTAAAGTAGTACATGTACTACTTTTGGTGCGATTTGCATAGACATCTGTGTCAGATATCTTGAAAATCGCACCTGAAATTGGCATCTCACCCGACTTTGAAATTGTGCGACTTCACTGTAAGTTGCACGATCTCAAAGTCAGGCTTGATGTGATCGGGGGGTAAGAGAAGAGGACTGGTAATGCACCATGCAGCACTATTAAGCAAGAGGGAAAGCGAGCAAATGCAATGAGCAAGCGTGGCTTCATCTTTGTATGCCCATAATTAGATATAATTATTTTTTAACACTACCACACATTAACAAAAATTACTGTTACAGCTTTCATGTGTGTATCTGAAACAGTAAAATTGAATTTATTTACATTAACAATTCATCTCATAAAAGAATTAGTATATATTCATCCTTTGTTAGTGTAAGGCAACACAGGAAGGGAAGAAAACTTGTCTGAACAGGAATACATGCAGCCATACAGTTCCTTGAAAAAGTAATCATACCCCTTGAAATTTTCCACATTTTGTCATGTTACAACCAAAAACATAAATGTATTTTATTGGGATTTTATGTGATAGACCAACACAATATGGCACATAATTGTGAAGTGGAAGGAAAATTATAAATGGTTTTACAAATAAATATGTAAAAAGTGTGGCGTGCATTTGTATTCAACCTCCCTGAGTCAATACTTTGTAGAACCACCTTTTGCTGCAATTAGAGCTGCAAGTCTTTTTGGGGATGTCTCCTCCAGCTTTGCACATCTAAAGAGTGACATTTTTGCTCATTCTTCTTTGCAAAATAGCTCAAGCTCTGTCAGATTGGATGGACAGCGTCTGTGAAACATTTTAAGTCTTGCCACAGATTCTCAATTGGATTTAGGTCTGGAATTTGACTGGGCCATTCTAACACATGAATATGCTTTGATCTAAACCATTCCATTGTAGCTCTGGCTGTATGTTTAGGGTCGTTGTCCTGCTGGAAGGTGAACCTCCACCCCGGTCTCAAGTCTTTTGCAGACTCTAACAGGTTTTCTTCTAAGATTGCCCTGTATTTGGCTCCATCCATCTTCCCATTAACTCTGACCAGCTTCCCTGTCCCCGCTGAAGAAAAGCATCTTCACAACATTATGCTGCCACCACCATGTTTCACAGTGGGGATGGTGTTTTCAGGGTGATGTGTAGTGCTAGTTTTCTACCATGCATAGCGCTTTGCTTTTAGGCCAAAGTTCAACTTTGGTCTCATCTGACTAGAGCACCTTCTTCCACATGTTTTCTGTGTCCCCACATGGATTCTCGCAAATTGCAAAAGGGATTTCTTATGGCTTCTATCAACAATAGCTTTTTTCTTGCCACTTTTCCATAAAGGCCAGATTTGTGGAGTGCACGACTAATATTTGTCCTGTGGACAGATTCTCCCACCTGAGTTGTGGATGTCTGCAGCTCCTCCAGAGTTACCATGGACCTCTTGGCTGCTTCTCTGATTAATGCTCTCCTTGCCCGGCCTGTCAGTTTAGGTATACAGCCATGTCTTGGTAGATTTGCAGTTGTGCCATACTCTTTCCATTTTTGGATGATGGATTGAACAGTGCTCCATGAGATATTTTTTATAACCTAACCCTGCTTTAAACTTCTCTATAAATGTATCCCTGACCGGTCTGGTGTGTTCCTTGGCCTTCATGATGCTGTTTATTCACTAATGTTCTCTAACAAACCTCTGAGGGCTTCACAGAACAGCTGAATTTATACTGAGATTAAATTACACTCAGGTGGACTCTATTTACTAATTAGGTGACTTAGATTTTAGTTAGGGGTATAAGATTAAAGGGGGCTGAATTCAAATGTACATCACACTTTTCAGATATTTTATTGTAAAAAATTTTGAAAACCATTTACCGTTTTCCTTCCACTTCACAATTATGTGCCACTTTGCGTTGGATTATCACATAAAATCCCATTAAAATACATTTACGTTTTTGGTTGTTCTTGACAAAATGTGGAAAATTTCAAGGGGTATGAATACTTTTTCAAGGCACTGTAGATGCCTGACAAAGGTGCTAACACTTCCCACTTTATTGAAAGCTTTAAAAGAAAAAAAAAGATAGGCGTGTATCACACACTTTGAAAACAAATCAGCAATGGCAGTTTCCATACTACTAAAATGACAGGCTCTCTTTTTGATGGCTATACAAGGGTATATGTTTTAATGTCATAGTGAAACCAATAGTCATATAGTTTTGGTTTCCTGTCTTTCTTTTTAAAAGAAAGGTATGGTTATATTTTTTTGGGTCATACTTCTCTTGTAGGTCACAGGGGTATGTTACGTTTGTACCCCTGTGACCCAGAGTCAGCAAATATCTGCCACTATCAGCTAATGGAGCAGAAGTTTTGGGAAGGATTCTGACAATATTGCCTGACTGATATATGGCTCTGCTTTTCAGCACATGGCTGAGGGTCGGAACCAGCTGTGCCTAGCCTCTCCCCAGTCTTGTGCTCCAATGAGCACTGAAAGAGTAGAATGGAGAGCAGTGACTGTCAGACACTGCTCTCCTCTTGGAAAACCTAGAGAACTGAGTGATCAATGGTCATGTGATTAATTAGAGTCAGCATGGGACAGCTGTAGCATCACCCCAATGCCACAACAGGGTGAGTGCAGATGTTTGTTTATTGTTATTGTAATGAATGCCATACTTATTTAACACATACACAGGCTAACTGAATATTAAAAGCAAAGTTAAAATGTAATTTTATGTGGTAGAAAGTGGTATGTTGCCAGTTTTTAACATCACTGAAAAAGTAAACTATTCTGTTGAGCTATGTCCATTGTTAATTTTCAAATAGCAAAGTTAACATAAGTTTGTAAAATTCATACAATGTATTCACTTGGTTTTGCAGAATTGAAAGGGAAGAATTTTCTGCTTGATTGTTCTACGCCACACTTATTAATCATCAAAAGGAAGGCCTGAAATGGAACCAAATAAAAGTTTATCTTTCGGAAGTATGAATATTAGTTTTAGTGGAGACCAGCATATGTCACACAGAGTAAATAACCAACTTGAAAGATTTATCAGATTAGAGGACGAAAAATATAATGACATCGTGGATCTTCCTATAAGCACCTGGAAACACACAGGACTCAAAGAATCAAAGAATAAATTAGGAGGTTCCGTTGACAGCATATTGTCTCAGACATCAGTTCAGAACCCTGAATGGATGGCAGTAAAATGGAGCAAGTCCCAAGATGCTCTGGTATCTCCTTCACATTCTATTAAGAATCAAATGTGGCCAAGCAAAGAAAATGTACTTGAGAGTTCAGAAATTGATGATGTTGTAGGAGATGAAATAAACTTTAAATCCAGGCGACAATTACAAAAAAAGACCACAGAGGAATATAAGGGCACATCCTTCACTGCATCCCCATCATTATCTCACAGTGCTTTAGAAGCTGCTACAATACCGGAACATAGCAGATCAGAAAGGGAACAGTTACAGAATTATTTGCAGGAAATGGAAGCCTACCAGCAGTGGACAAAGGCCACAGGCACAAATCTTGAAGGATCCGAAGAAACCAAACCTAATCATTTTCAGGTAACACCCTTCAAGCTTTGCTCAGACAAAAAGAAAAAAAGATGTGTGCACACATTTTCAAACAATTGCTTAGTTGTTACAAGGAACAACAATTTCACTTTGTCCTAATTTTTAGAAACATTCTACATTCTTGAGTTACCATTTGTTAAAAATAATTGACTCCTGGAGCCTTTTTGCATGTTTTTGTACATGCACTCCAGGGATGACTGAATGGCTTTTATCAGGGTATGTGTCCCGATGACAATAGTACATCATCCCTGCATAATGGGGTGATTTACTAAAGACAAATAGGCTTTGCAAGGGAAGTTACACTGTGTAAGGGAAAAGCCTAGTGAAACTGCTTATTTCCATCATCTAATCACACACACAAGCAAAAAATCCTTCTTTTGCACGTTATTGGGTATTCTTTGCAAAGTGAAATTTCACCACTGTCCCTAAGCTCTGGGGCTAATTCCCTTGCAAAATAAAAGCCTATTTGACTTTAGTAAACCAACTCCAAGGTGTGCTGATATGGCTATTGGTGGTCTTCATTGGAAGCCCATTTAACAGGGTAACATCACAGGACAACAACTTGACAGGGAATATGTTGTCCATAAGAGAAAGTGCCCTCAATAGGTATATGGGTCACCATATATTGCTTTAATAAAAGATGCACACATTTTGGCAATATCTGTTAAAATTACATTAACATTACCAACTTTATAGATATCTTAATGATTTGGTATACATATACATTATTATTTGCTGTGCATAGAGCTTTTAGGTATTTTTTTACCTACAAATATTGTTATTTAAATCTGTCTTTCTTCACGCTCATTTGCTTTGTGATGGTGGATCAGATACACATTCTATGTTGTAGTATATATCTTAATACAAGCCATCCAGCCTTCAGGGAATCTATGTGACCTATATATGAAGGAACCGTTATTGCTAGACCCTAGTCAATCAGTTTGTGAAGTGGCAGCAGCCATCTGAATCCGTATGCAGGCAGGTGTACAGCTAGGCAGAACAAAGACACTGGGTGCTGCATACTGACAAAGAGCCTTAAAGCTGCACAATGCAGGTAATGGGGAAAAGAATAGCTTTTTTACATCCTGCTGATATTTTTGATAAGGCATAAAACTGATCTCTCTCCTCAGATTTAAAATATCTTACTTTATCATGTGTATTATATAAAGTGACTGTGTTCTGAATGGTAATATTGGAATGTCAGAAAAAGAAGCAGGCATTGAATAAAGAGCAATTTTGTGCTGTAATGCTGCTGGATATGGCTGTTTTATATCAGAGCCAGATAAATCCATAGATGTGGGTTCAGTTGTGCTAGTAAGTAGGCAAACTGTGATGGCTACAGCTTCATAAATACCGATATGAGCTGTTAAAATAACATTTCATGTAATATAATTCAGACAATATTGAACTAGAATTACTATGAACAAGTGCAGCTGCTTATACAGTATGTGTATATACTATAAAGGTGTGTGTATATAGATAGATAGATAGATAGATAGATAGATAGATAGATAGATAGATAGATACACGATAGCAAGGAATTCACAGGAAATTAGGAAAGTCTTCAAAATGGTCAATTAACTGAATTTTTTTTCTATATGTGGTGCTAATGGAGATTTTTTTCCCTGTCTGTCTGGTGAAACTGTTGTCACCATGAAAATAAATAAGGTGTAATCTCTCAAATAGAGCTCCAGAAACCCAGCATGGGTTCAAATCCTTCCTCACTCTATCCAACCCTTTAAAGCAAAAGTTTTGGGTGGCCATACACTTTAACTTTTCATCTATGAAGTATGCCTCCGTTTTAACCTGGGTATTGTGGCTTTATAATTTCTTTTTTTGTAACGCAATGGGGGCGATTTATCAGAATTGGAGCACTCAGAATCTGGTGCAGTTGTGCATGGTAGCCAATCAGCTTCTAACCTCAGCTTATTCAATTAAGCTTTGACAATTAAACCTGGAAGCTGATTGGTTTCTATGCGGAGCTGCACCAGATTTTGCACTCTCCGGTTTTTATAAACAGCCACCAATATGTTTGGTAAACAATTAAGTGCATAGGAGTCAGCTATATTTTTCTGTTTCTCCTTTTTGCTCCTATAAATAATTATTTGAATTTCCATAGAAGCCCTATGAAAGTAGATTTCTATACTGTAGTAGTATCTATGAGATACTATATACGATTTACTGATGGGGAAAGTATTGGGAAAGAACCGCTCCAATCAATATACATTCTAAGTACCTAACAAATCAGGTTAAAAGGAAAGAAATAGAAAACATAACAACCATAAGCCAAAGTTCTGGAGAGTATCTATGAGTCAAACGTGCAATACAAAGAATGGATGTCAGCCAACTGTAGTAGTAGGGTGTACACCAGAGTTATACAACATTGTCCCAATAAGTGGGTGATGTTTCTCAAGAAGGAGGTGTCATCTGAGACACAAAACAACCATTTACCTGAGGAATGTATTCCTAAATATCAAAAACCATACATCCAATCTTTAGGCAGAGCCTAGGCCCAAGGCACCTAGCCAGGAACAGAGCAAACACAGTCCTTGATTGTAGTAATTTTCCTATACATATTAGTTAACAGTTGGGTGTTCACACAGTGTTACCAGGCTTTGGCCTGTATTACCGGAGGACGGTTTCCACTGGAGGGGTGGTGGTTTGCGGTGTACCAGGATGGCACTGTAATACTGCAGAGAAGAGGGTCCATGAACTAGTCACAGGTACTGGGATGTTTCCTCTAGGCAGACGTTGTCCTTCTGCTGACTCTACTCACCAGGAATCTCTTCTTGTGCTATACACTTTCCCTCACCAATGGATGAATGAGCTGCTGCTGTGTCCTCATATGATCACACCACACATAGAAATATCAATATAACTGCAGATAACACAACATATAAAAAACTGAAAAAGTCCAAGGCAAATGCTGGAACTTTACAAATCTTCTAATAGGGTTCTCCCATATAAAGTATTGAAGAATACAATTATCAAATTTTTTTTAAAGAATACAATCCTCATAAAAATGCTTTTCAATAACCAGATATGATGAAAATCTTCGGAAGCTTGTATAGAAAGAATCCCTTCTGTCCGTGTTGCTCAAAGTGCCAATAAATAAAATCACCACTAGTAAGGAACCATCATCTCCAGCCTCTCACCTGATAGATAGACCTACTAAACTTTGGTCTAATCTCTCCTTTAATCCTATTATCCACGGGTTATGGGAATGTTCCATGGGTTATGGGAATGTTCTTCATCTACGGGTCCTCTAGATTGCCAAAGAAAGTGGGTCATCGGTTTACATAAAAAGAAATGCTGACATAGTGTGTACCCACATAGATAATGTATTTAAAAAAAGTTAAAAACAAGTAAAGTGCACTTTTCTGGTGCACTACAGGTACCAGCAGTATCAGAATTAATCCTCCATATGACTGCCGTGGTTGGTGGAAACTCTGTGAGCAGGGTCAGTGTCCTCCCTCCCTTCTTATCCCCTGGTGTTCTCCTGTCAATGTGATCCGTGTAGTCCCATCAACAGGAAAGAGGTGTGCCGGTAAAGCGGGTTGCTCACTCCACACAGCTCCCTTATGCATTACGCCTGCGTGACTTCATCAGAGGGTGCGTGGAGTAGTGACAGAATGCCTTTTATGGATGTGACGTTGGGTGGTTGTCACGGCAACTTCCTTCATAAACGCTGTGCCGGTGTTTAAAACTATTGGACTTACAAATATGCTATTAACAGCTACAAATGAACAAATGTATCTCCTGGGTGGCCAAGATAATATGTAAATATATGGAATTATATCAAATTAATGAACCAATCCACGAAATATACACCAATTGACGCAGTCATTAACATTAGTCAATAAAACAGTTGATGTCAAATTTAACATTCAAGCCTCTTGGTATTAAAGTTTTCAGTATAAAAATCCACTTTGGTTCTGATTTACTCAGGGTTTTCACCTTATTTCTACCTCTCCAGTTATTTTTATATTTTTCTATACCCCAGAATTGCATTAAGGAGGGGTCACTATTGTGGTGTTCTTTAAAGTGTAGTGACAAGTTGTGTTTTGGGAAACCTCTGGATATATTATAGGAATGTTCCTTTAATCTTTCTGCTAGAATCCTTTTTGTCCTACCTATCGGTATATATTGTAATCCACAGGGACATGAGATGGCATACACCACCCCCTCTGTCTGGCAAATGATACAATCCTTCATCTCGAATTCTTCACCTGTAACAAATGATACAAAAACATTTCTCCTTTTCTGGTTACATCTGGACCTACTGAATGCATAATATCTACCACATGCATATAATCCTTTCATGTCAAACGGGATCATTGTGTTCTTCTTTGGTGCATCAATAATATTTTTAACTATCCTTTTTCTGAGAGTAGGAGCTTTCCAATATATAAATTTGGGTCTTTCTGGTAATACAGTTTTTAAATGTTTGTCTTTCCTGAGGATTTCCCAAGGTTTAATAAAGATATGTTCTACTATTTTATATTGTTTATTGTGATCCAATAAACAATAAAACTGGTAATATAAATTTGTTATTAATGGGGAGATCTTTATCCACAATGAGGTTCTGTCTATCATATTCACCTATTTTCTCAATCTGTATATTAATTGTACCATCATCATAGCCCTTATCTACAAACATTTTACCTATATGATTGGCCGGAAGGTCATAATCCATCTGGTGGGAACAATTCCTTTTGATCCTAAGTAACTGTCCTTTGGGGATATTTATAAGCCATGTGTTATGATGGCAACTGTTTGTCGGGATATAACTGTTCCTATCAGTCAGTTTGAAGTATGTGCGGGTATAAATACCCCCCAGAGTGTTAAATATTTCCAAATAAAAAAATGGATAGTATCTGCATTGATTTCCCATGTAAGGGCTATATTTGTAGTATTAATATTTAATCTTGAAGTGAAATTAATAAGATGCTGTATGTCACCCTTCCACATGATTATAATGTCATCAATAAATCTAGAGTACTGTACTACAGTGAAGGAAATAAGTATTTGATCCCCTGCTGATTTTGAATGTTTGCCCACTCACAAAGAAATGATCAGTCTAAAAATCAAATGGTAAGTGTATTGTAACACTAAGAGACAGAATAGCAACAAAAAATTCAAAAGAAATGCATGTCTAACAAATTATGCACTGATTTGCATGTTCATGAGGGAAATAAGTATTTGATCCCCTTCACAAAACATGAGTTAGTACTTGGTGGCAAATCCCTTGTTGGCAATCACAGAGGTCAGACTTTACCTGTAGTTGGCCACCAGGTTTGCACACATCTCAGGAGGGATTTTGGCCCACTTCTCTTGGCAGATCCTCTCCAAGTCTTTAAGGTTTGGTGGTTGACTTTTGGCAACTGGAACTTTCAGCTCCCTCCACAGATTTTCAATCGGATTAAGGTCTGGAGACTGGCTATGCCACTCCAGGACCTTAATGTGCTTCTTTTTGAGCCACTCCTTTGTTGCCTTGGCCGTGTGTTTTGGGTCATTGTCATGCTGGAACACCCATCCACGACCCATTTTCAATGCCCTGGCTGATGGAAAAAGGTTCTCACTCAAGATTTGACGGTACATTACTCCGTCCATCGTCCCTTTGATGCGGTGCAGTTGTCCTGTCCCCTTAGCAGAAAAACACCCCCAAAGCAGAATGTTTCCACCACCATGTTTGACAGTTGGGATGGTGTTCTTGGGGTCATAGGCAGCATTCCTCCTCCAAACACGGCCAGTTGAGTTGATGCCAAAGAGCTCGATTTTGGTCTCATCTGACTACAACACTTTCAACCAGTCCTCTTCTGCATCATTCAGATATTCAGTGGTAAACTTCAGACGGTCCTGGACATGTGCTTTCTTGAGCAGAGGGACCTTGCGGGCACTGCAGGATTTCAATCCTTGTTGGCGTAGTGTGCTACCAATAATTTTTTTGGTGACTGTGGTCCCAGCTGCCTGGAAATCATTGACAAGCTCTTCACGTGTAGTTCTTGGATGATTCCTTACTGTTCTCGTGATCACTGACACTCCACGAGGTGAGATCTTGCATGGTGCATCGGACCTAGGGAGAATGACAGTTGTTTTGTGTTTCTTCCATTTGCAAATGATTGCACCAACTGTTGTCACCTTCTCACCAAGCTGCTTGGCGATAGTTTTGTAGCCCAGTCCAACCTTGTGTAGGTCTAGAATCTTATCCCTGACATCCTTGGACAGCTCTTTGGTCTTTGCCATTGTGGAGAGTTTGGAATCTGATTGTTTGATTGCTCCTGTGGACAGGTGTTTTTTATACAGGTAACAAAATGAGATTAGCAGCACTCCCTAAAAGACTGCTTCTAATCTTAGCTTGTTACTTGTATGAAAGACACCTGGTAGCCAAAAATCCTGCTAAATGATAGGGGATCAAATACTTATTTCCCTCATGAACATGCAAATCAGTGCATAATTTGTTAGACATGCATTTCTTTTGAATTTTTGTTGCTATTCTGTCTCTCAGTGTTACAATACACCTACCATTCAATTTTTAGACTGATCATTTCTTTGTGAGTGGGCAAACATTCAAAATAAGCAGGGGATCAAATACTTATTTCCTTCACTGTAGTTCTTCTGGTTGTTGTTTATATATTATTTCCTCATGAAGAGGTTAGCGATACTTGGCACGAATTTTGCACCCATCGCAACTCCTCTGGTCTGTTTATAATACCGGTCTTTGTACCAAAAATAGTTATGGTCCGGACAAAAGTCCAAACATTTAAGGATTATTTTTTTTTTTGTCTGTGACATAGGACCTGATCTTGATCCAGGGCCCATTTGGCAGCATCGATAGCATCTGTATGGTCTATTATGGTGTATAGGGATCCCACATCTCTCGTGGCGAATGTTAACGAATGTACCTCTGTCATGGTGTTAAGTATTTGTAATAAATGTTTAGTATTTTTAAGGTATGCTTTTGTTTTTTGGATAAGTGGTTATAAATATTTATCTACATATTTACCTAAATGTTCATTCACCATTAACTATCGGTCATCCAGGTGGAGTAATTTTATGGTTGTGAATTTTTGGAACATGGTATATAATAGGGATCCTGCAAGTTTCTGGTACAAGGTATTCTCCTTTTTTATTTAGGATGTCTTTCTCTAGTCCTTCTTTTATAAATTTTTGTAATGCCTTTTTATATTTAGTTGTTGGATCATGTGTAAGAATGTGGTAGGTGTCTGCATTGCCTAACAATCTCTCCATTTCTTTGGACAATAATACTACCCCCCTCTTTTATCTGCTGGATGTATAATCATGTCACATCTCTCCTCAATGCTTTTAACACCCCTCCAGATAAATTTGGGGTCCCTGTGGGTATTGATGTTAATATTATCCAAATCCTCTGAGACCATTCTATTAACCACTTGCCTACCAGGCACTTATACCCCCTTATTTACCAGGCCAATTTTCAGCTTTCAGCGCTGCCGCACTTTGATTGACAATTGCGCGGTCATGCAACATTGTACCCATATGAAATTTTGATCATTTTTTTCTCACAAATAGAGCTTTCTTTTGGTGGTATTTAATCGCCACTGGGCGCTTTACTTTTTGCGCTATAAATAAAAAATTGCCAAAAATTTGAAAAAAAAAAAAAAAGTTTCTTTGTTTCTATTATAAAATTTTTCAAACAGGTAATTTTTCTCCTTCACTGATGTGCGTTGATGAGGCAGCACTGATGGGCACTGATAGGCAGCACTAAAGGGCACTGATAGGCAGTACTAATGAGGTGGCACGGATAGCCGGCACTGATAGACAGCACTAATGAGGTGTCACGGATAGGCGGCACTAATATGCAGCACTGATAGGCGGCACTGATAGGTGACACTAATGATGGGTACTGATAGACGGCACTGACTGGCATCACTGCTGGGCACTGACTGGCGGCACTGACTGGCACAACCGCTGGGCACTGACTGGTGGCACTGACTGGCAGCACTGCTGGGCTGCACTGGTGGGTGGCACTGGTGGGCAGCACTGGTGGGTGGGCACAGGTGGGTGGGCACAGGTGGGTGGCACTGCTGGGCACAGGTGTGTGAAATTGCAGAGTGGCACAGGTGGGTGCACTGCTGGGCACAGGTGGGCGGAGCTAGTGGGCACACTGCAGGGCACAGGTGGGCGGAACTTGCGGGTGGCACTGCTGGGCACCGATCATCAGGGCACTGATCATCAGTGCCCTGATGATCGGTGCCGATCCCCGCTCTGACAACTGCCGGTTCTCGGCAGTACTTTCCTCAGGATCTGACAGCGTGAGGAAAGTGCAGCCGAGAACCGGCACTTGCAATTCCCTCTGATCAGCGTGTCATTGGACACCGCTGATCAGGTGGTAAAAGGCCGCTGTGATTGGCCTTTTACCACATCACGTGATCAGCTGTGTCCGTAGGACACAGCGATCACGGAGATCGCCGGGTGCGCGCCCCCTGGGGCGCGCAGGAGAGCGCGTTCTGGGGGGACGTCATATGACGTCCACTCAGAACTGGCCGGCCGCAGTGCAGCCGTCATTCGGCTATCTGCGGTCGGCAACAAGTTAAAGACCTCTACAAACTTATTATCCTTAATTTGAGGTTTGAAAGTGGATTTATTTTTTAAGTCACTGTGGACAGTTCTAGAATTAGTCCTCACTTGAGTATTTGCCAGTCCTCTGTGGTTGGAAATTAAGTATTTTTGTATGTTAATTTGTCATAAACTTTTGCACGTTAACATAAGTGTCAAATTTGTTGATATTTTTATTTGGTGCAAACCTGAGACCTTTATCTAGAAGTTTAATCTCCTCTGTGGTGAGGAGATTAAACATTTTTACATTTTAAATACCCTCCCCTAATGTTCTCTTTTCCTTTTTAGCACTCTCTCTTTCCTCCTCTACATCCTCTCTTCTGTCCCTGCTTTGTCCTCTTCCTTCCAGGTGTTTGGGATTGTGATGTAAATGATGATCCCTCCCATTCTATAAAAAAATTTCTCTGAATGGGAATCCCTTCTATAATCATCTCTTAAGGGTGCATATCTGTTCTTAAGGGGAACTTCTAGATAAAGGTCTTAAGTTTGCCCCAAAAACCTTCAGGCCAAACATATAGGTAAAATGTTTGTAGATGAGGGCTATGATGATGGTACAATTAATACACAGATTGAGAAAATAGGTGAATATGACAGACAGAACCTCATTGTGAATAAAGATCCCCCCATTAATAACAAATTTATATTACCAGTTTTATTGGATTACAATAAACAATATAAATTAATAGAATGTACCTTTATTAAACATTGCCAAATCCTCAAGAGAGACAATCATTTAAAAACTGTATTACCAAAAAGACCCAAATTCATATATGGAAAAGCTCCTACTCTCAGAAACAGGATAGTTAAAAATGTTATTGATCTACCAAAGAAGAACACAATGACCCTATTTGACATGAAAGGATTTTATGCATGTGGCAGATGTTATACGTGCAGTAGGTCCAAATGTAACCAGAAAAAGAGAAAAGTTTTCGCAATATTTGTCACAGGTGAAGAATTTGAGATTAAGGATTGTATCACATGCCAGACAGAGGGGTTGGTGTATGCTATCTCATGTCCCTGTGGATTACAATATATAGGTAGGACAAAAAGGATTCTAGCAAAAAGATTAAAGGAACATTCCTATAATATATCCAGAGGTTTCCCAAAACACAACTTGTCACTACACTTTAAAGAACACCACAATAGTGACCCCTCCTTAATGCAATTCTGGTTTACAGAAAAATATAAAAAGAACTGGAGAGGTAGTAATAAGGTGAAAACCCTGAGTAAATCAGAATCAAAGTGGATTTTTATACAGTGAGTGACCCGCATAACGGCACACCTCTTTCCCGTTGACGGGACTACACGGATCACATTGACAGGAGAACACAGGGGTTAAGAAGGGAGGGAGGACACTGACCCTGCTCACGGAGTTTCCACCAGCCACGGAAGTCATATGGAGGATTAATTCTGATACCGCTGGTACCTGTAGTGCACCAGAAAAGTGCACTTTACTTGTTTTTAACTTTTTTAAATAAATTATCTATGTGGGTACACACTATGTCAGCATTTCGTTTTATGTAAACCGATGGCCCACTTTCTTTTAGCAATTGGGAGGACCCGTAGATGAAGAACATTCCCATAACCCAAGGATAATAGGGTTAAAGGCGCGATTAGACCGAAGTTTCGTAGGTCTATCTATCAGGTGAGAGGCTGGAGGCGATGGATCCTCACCAGTGGTGATATTATTTATTGGCACTTTGAGCACACGGGATTCTTGCTATACAAGCTCATGAAGATTTTCATTTTATCTGATTATTGAAAAAAATTTTTATGAGGATTGTATTCTTTAAAAAAAATTTGAGAATTGTATTCTTCAATACCTTATATGGGAGAACCCTATTAGAAGATTTGTGAGGTTCCAGCATTTGTTCCTGACATACCATTTGCCCCAGGTGCAACCCAAGGTTGCAGTGCCTAGTTGGACAGCTGGCTTCTCTGAGACCTTGATGGAGTCCACAAGGTGACAGTTCCACTAGTAGGTTCCACTCCATCTGTAATAATGCCACCTACAGGACGGAGGAAAACCTGGACCTGCCTCCAAGGCTGGAGAACATCCGATTCTTATGTCTAGTACACAGGATGAGAATATCAGACGAATGATCATCTGTGTTATTTTTTAATGCTAGTCTCACCTCAATAGCAAATAGGTTACTAGAGTTAAGAAAATGTCTTGGAATACAGAATACAACTTTGAAAGTGATGCAATGTATTGTATTGTAATGTATTCTTTTGTTTCTGAGCATATGTGGTCTTGGTCACTTGATTATTTTTGTACAAATACTGTCCTAATTACATGAAAATAGCTTGTTCTGTTACCTTACAAGAAACATTTTCCTGCTTGTCCCTTCAGATAATTTTTCATTCGAAAGTTGTGTACTAATGAATAGATTACATCAACAATGCAGATCTAGATATTTAGAGTGCAATTGGAACTCCTAATCTGCATCCATGTTTTGAGTTAGTGACATAAAAAGAATGAAGTAATTAGATCAGCATGATAGCCAGATAGCATTTTCAAAAGGAAATGACAGCTATGGCTTACTATAGTTTTCCTTTAATTGCTAACCAATTCCAGCACATTTCACAGGTTTATGGGACATAAGCATTCCTACTTAGAAAAGGTCATGAGAGATGCCTGAAAACAGGCACCCGGAATGATTCCAAACTCTTTTATAAAAGCCAATGTTAATATTAGGTTGTTGCACATTTTTATGTCAGTTCTTTTATATTAAACTAACAATGCTTTTAGTCTAAAACATATGTTGCAGTGATTACCATTTGTTGATCTATTAGATGTTAATATTGCTGTAGATAATATAGATTAGAACGTTTAAGTGCTTTTTTCCTTAAGTAAGCACTTGGCAACGGAGTAGAACAATAGTACTCAATGCTTTGCTCCTGTGAATTGTATCTGTTTGATGCCTTAAAGTGTAATTCCATTTTTGCAGCTAAATTGGGATAACTAGACTTTAAAATTGTTATATGTTCCCTTTCACACAGCATAAAATATATATTATTAGAGTTTTAACTGTTCTTTTCTGAAAACTCCAAAACCAAAGTTTTCTCCTAATATGTCATGTCAAGAAGGGGGCTGGGGAGTTGGGTTTACTCTAATTAACCCTGTCTGTACTCTGCTGGCAGATCTCATTATTACTTGGAAACTAACAAAACTGTAGGTTTGATTTACTAAAACTAATGAGTACAAAATCTGGCACAGGTCTGCATAGAAGCCAGCTACCAAGTTTTATTGTCAAAGCTGAAATGAACAAGCTGAAGTTGCTTGGCTACCATGCACAGCAGCACCAGATTCTGAGTGCTCCAGTTTTAGTAAATCTCCCCCGTCTGTCATAACAAAGGGTTAAAGATTTCATGACTTGGGTGCTGCATTGTTTGTTAATGAGAGGAAGCTCAGTTTGTCCCTACTTGACAGTGGCTTGCAGTCTGCCCAAAGCCTACTCCAAATAGACACCCGAAAATGTAGAAATATTCTTATAAAAAATATTTTTAGGTATGCTATGTAAATGGAAAAAACATATCAAACATATTGTGGGGTTTTCTAAATTTTTATTGCAAAAGTGGAAATACGTTTAAAGTGAACGCACCTGTACTATACATAACAGTACTGGGTAATTTTTTTATTATTATTTATTCTGTTTTTATTTTAGGCTGCAGAGTTGAGTGAGGCTCTTAATATCTCTATGCCCCTCCTGAAATCAATACTCATGGAAGGAGAGGCCAAAGTAAATGACCTGAGCAAAGAAATTAGTAGAATACAAAGTGATAATCTACGACTTTTGGATGAAAAGCAGCATCTTCTGTCTGAAAATAATAGGTTGCGAAAACAAGTTGAGGTAGACAATAAAATTGTTCCTCTTTAGAATTCACATTTTTCATTTGTCAAATAAATTCACATTCACATTTAGATCAGTAAAAGCCTTCTTAAATGGTAGTATTTGTATTATCATACTGAGGTTTTAACAGCCATTATCAGACTTTAAGCCCCGTACATACTAGAGCATTTTCTTTATACACACAGATTGCTTCCTGGCACTTGGTGCAGATAAAGTGTATTAAACTGAATGTTCATGCAATACACAAGTGCCCTCAGCTCGGGAAATAACAGGTTGGAGAGAGAAATGTTTCTGCCAATCAATTCTAGAACTAGAACAATGCACCTGAAATAGGGCTATAATTCCTTTTGTACCCTCCTTATCTTCCCATTTTTTCTCCTTGTAGCTTGGCCACTACTAATGTGGACAATGCCACAATTTAAATATAACAGGCAAAACAGATAAGCCTGCTCATATACAGCTTGCCAATATTCCAAAGTAACCCCAACAGTGTGAGCATTTGCAAACACTGAACAATGTATTGGTTAAAGCTGAAATCCAAGCAAACTGCTAAATACACAGATGAAATACATATATGGGACCTGTTTTACCTGCCAAATGATTTGCATTTCTATCCATCCAGTCCTATGGTTTACGTAACTCTGTTTGACAGGGCAGGAGACCAAATTCTTTTCTCTACTGCAGTTAAAGCACACCTTTGGCCAACAATGACCTCCCCCCCCCACCCTCCCATAAGAGGATAAAAATTCCTTTTTTGTAAAAAAAATTTCTGACCTTCTTCCTAGCTCTGGAAGCCCCCTACTGCCCCCTGAGATATCCACATCACACATCCCAGGAGCTGGTTTTACTGATAGGTGCTTGGATGTTGCAGGATTCTACATGAGTGCATACAGTTGTGTTCAAAATAATAGCAGTCAGACATCACTAACCTGATCAATCACTGTTTTTGGTAGAAATGATATTTCTACATGGCAAATAATTTACTAGCAGGTGTAGTAGAGTAATAGAAATCCAACAGACCCAACAGTCATGACATGCATGCTGCTGATTCTGTGTAATTGAATCACTAATTGAAAGGGGCATGTTCAAAATAATAGCAGTGTGGAGTTCTATTAGTGAGGTCATTCATTCTTTGAAAAACAGGTGGCAATTATTGCCCTTATTTAAGGAAGGAAGGCAGCAAATGTTCTACATGCTGGTTACAGTGCATTTCTCTCTGAAATTCTGAGGAAGTGCAGAAAATGATAGGCTGCTCAGCTAAAATGATTGCAAATGCTTTAAAATGGCAACCAAAACCTGAAAGATGTGGAAGAAAGCGAAAAACTACCATTAGAATGGATAGAAGAATAACCAAAATGGCAAGGACTCAGCCAACAATCAGCTCCAGGAAGATCAAAGAAGGTCTAAAGTTACCTGTGAGTACTGTTACAATTAGAAGACGCCTATGTGAAGCCAAGCTATCTGCAAGAAGCCCCTGCAAAGTCCCACTGTTGAATAAAAGACGTGCTGAAGAGGTTACAATTTGCCAAAGACCACATTGACATGCCTAAAAAGAAATGGCGCAACATTTTGTGGACTGATGAAAGATTGTTCTTTTTGGGTCTAGTGGCCGGAGACAGTTTGTCAGACGACCCCCAAACACTTAATTCAAGCCACAGTACACTGTGAAGATAGTGAAGCATGGTTGCACAAGCATCATGATATGGGGATGTTTCTCATACTACGGTGTTGGGCCTATTTATCGCATACCAGGGATCATGGATCAGTTTGAATACATCAGAATACTTGAAGAGGTCATGCTGCCTTATGCTGAAGGGGAAATGCCCTTGAAATGGGTGTTCCAACAAGACAACGACCCCAAACACACCAGTAAACGTGCAACATCTTGGTTCCAGACCAACAAGATTGACGTTATGGAGTGGCCAGCCCAATCCCCGGATCTTAATCCAATAGAAAACTTGTGCGGTGACATCAAAAATGCAGTTACTGAGGCAAAACCAAGAAATAGAGAAGAACTGTGGAATGTAGTCCAATCATCCTGGGCTGGAATACCTGTTCACAGGTGCCAGAAGTTGGTTGACTCCATGCAACACAGATGTACAGCAGTTCTCAGAAACAGTGCTTATACAACTAAATATTCATTAAATGATTCAAAGGAAAGCAAAATCTTCAAACATTTTTCAGTTTATATAGTGAATGTTTAAGTTTGTAAAGAAGAATACAAACACTGCTATTTTTTTGAACTGTCTAATATTCACTTTTCTTCAATTTTCTTTAGAGGAACAACACAAATTTGATATATTTTTCTTCATGTTTTGATTTGGAATAGAATGTGTAGTGTTCCCAATGCATTTGTGTGTATGGAAATAAAAGCTATTAGAAGGATTTTGAGCTTTATTCACTTTTTTCAACACACTGCTATTATTTTGAACACAACTGTGTGTGTGTATATATATAGTATATTCACATCAGTCCCTAACCATCAAGGAGCGTACCAGTCCCTAACTCATATTCATACATAGACATACTTGGGCCAATTTACACAGGAACCAATTAACCTACCAGCATGTCTTTTGAGTGTGGGAGGAAACCGAAGTACTCAGAGCAAACCCATGCAGGCACAGGGAGAACATGCAAACTCCAGGCAGGTGGTGTCGTGGTTATATACAAGTGATACATGCAAGGCAGGGGAAAATTGGAGTAGCAGTTGGGAAGGAGGGAAACAAGACAGAGGAATAACAGGGAACAAGGTCCTAGATACAGGGCAAGAGCAAGTTCAGGAGTTTAACGGCAACTGAGTCTGGCAGCAACACGGCAAACAGGGTACAAGGCAGAAGCAGCCAAAACTCTGATGCAAGGAGCCATAGCAGAAGTGGAACTTAAGTGTTCTCCCAACAAGTGTGGCCAGGTGGTGCTGATTCATGAAACCTACTGACTGCTGGGAGACACGTGCTGGTGGAAACTAACGCTAGCCATATATTATACAATTTTCTTTGCTTTAAATTTACCAAAAAAAAACAAAATATGAGGTCAAACCTAAACAACACTTTCAGTTGTATCCAATTAGGCAGGCCCTTGCACTACATACTTGAAGGTAAATCTAATGGAAATTAGGCAGAAATTGGACAGAAAATTGTATAGTGTATGGCCAACTTATGGGTCCTTTCACACGGGCGTTCCATTGTTTACATCAGTTTTTTCGTAATTTTCTCATCAGTTTCTAGTCAGTTTCTTGTCCGTTTTTACATCAGTTTTTTTACATCCTTTGCCAATGCAAAAACAGATGCAAAAACGAATCATATCTCCGTTTACATCTGTTTTTCGTCCGTTCTGGATTTTTTACGGAAGAAAAATAGGGTTTTCTTCCATTCAAAAAAATGGATGTGAAAGGATGCGGACATTAACGGATGTAAACAGATGATCATATGTTTACATCTGCTAGTTCGTAGAAATACACGGGTGCCCGTCTTTCATCGATAAACGGACAGATGAAAAACAGATATACAGACACATCAACAGGCGAGAACCCAATCCAGTCAACAAAGTCTTGCTGAGCAGCAGGTAGTGAATCAGCATAGTCCAGCTGGGCAGCGTGTAGTGAATCAGCATAATCCAGCTGGACAGCAGGTCACCAATGGCAGGCTTGGCAGAGGACAGTAGGTCACCAGTGGCAGGCTTGGCAGAGGACAGTAGGTCACCAGTGGCACGCTTGGCAGAGGACAGTAGGTCACCAGTGGCAGGCTTGGCAGAAGACAGCAGGTCACCAGCGGCAGGCTTGGCAGAGGACAGCAGGTCACCAGCGGCAGGCTGCACCCCATCACCAGGCAGCATAGAGGCAGGCTGCACCCCATCACCAAGCCACATAGAGGCAGGCTGCACCCCATCACCAGGCAGCATAGAGGCAGGCTGAATTCCAACGGCAAGCAGCATAGAGACAGATTGAACCCCATCAGCAAGCATAGAGGCAGACTGAACCCCATCGGCAAGCATAGAGGAAGGCTGAACCGCATTTGCAAGCATAAAGGCAGGCCGAACTTCATCTGCAAGCATAGAGGCAGGCTGGACCCCATCAACAGGCATAGAGGTAGGCTGGATCCCATCAGCAGGCTGGACCCCATCAGCAGTCAGCATGGAAGAGGAATGGACCCCATCAGCAGGCAACATGGAGGAGGAATGGACCCCATCAACAGAGGCAGCATGACTGTGTTGATGGGGAAATCAAACGATTTTTCTTTCCTGCAACTCGTGGTTGTCAAGGAAGAAGATTGCATTGTCTTTAACCTGCCTTAGTCACAGAGTCATCAGACAGGACTAAGCCCAGATAGGAGAGGCAAAACATGTCAAAGGAAGTCAGGAGGTGAAGTGCCCTTTATACTTGCCATGTAAAATAAAGTTTGATGAGGACATTATGGATTATACAATGTGCAGCCTTAAGCCAGCCATAGATGGTTCTGACTGTGTTGATGGGGGAATAGAGCTATTTTCTTTCCTGCAAACCATTGTTGCAGGAAAAAAATTGCTTCATCTATGGCCTGCCTTGTCGTCTGAAGTAATTTTGCATGTGGGCAGGCGACTACTCTGTCCTCCTCCTCCTAGACCTCTCTGCGGCCTTTGACACAGTCGACCACCCCCTCCTCCTTAATAAACTACTCTCCCTTGGCATCAGAGACACCGCTCTCTCCTGGTTCTCGTCCTATCTATCCCAACGCTCCTTCAGTGTCACCTACAATGGTGCCACCTCCCCTTCTCTCCCCCTCTCTGTTGGGGTCCCCCAGGGCTCTGTCCTTGGACCCCTTCTCTTCTCCATCTACACCTCCTCCCTTGGCAAACTCATACACTCCCACGGCTTCAATTACCACCTCTATGCTGATGATACTCAAATCTACCTATCCACCCCTCACCTCACCCCCTCATTCTCCGCCCGCATCACTCACCTCCTAAACGACATCTCTGACTGGATGTCGCTCAATTTCCTCAAACTCAACCTCTCCAAAACCGAGCTTCTCATCTTCCCCCCAGCCCGCGCCCCCCCCCCCATCCTTTCCATCACTACCAACAACACCACCATCAATCCCGCCCAGCAAGCCAAGGTCCTTGGCGTCACTCTGGACTCAAACCTTTCCTTTCAACCTCATATCAAATCCCTCACAAACACATGCAGGCTCCACCTCCGGAACATCGCCAGGATACGTTCCTTCCTTACCACAGACACCACTAAACTACTAGTACACTCCCTGATTATCTCACGCCTGGACTACTGCAACTCCCTCCTCACCGGCCTACCCCAGTGCAGGCTCTCCCCGCTTCAGACCATCCTGAACTCAGCGGCCAGACTCATCCACCTCACCAGCCGCTCCACCTCTGCCACCCCCCTCTGCCTCTCCCTCCACTGGCTCCCCATTGCCCAACGCATTAAATTCAAATTGCTCACCCTGACCTATAAGGCCATCCACAACACTGCCCCTAACTACCTCACCGATCTGATTCCCAAGTACCACCCTACCCGTACCCTTCGCTCTTCACAGGACCTTCTTCTATCTTGCTCCCTGGTCTCCTCCTCCCACGCACGACTGCAAGACTTCTCCAGGTCCTCCCCCATCCTCTGGAACTCACTACCCCAATCCATCAGACTGTCACCGTCCCTCCTCACCTTCAGGCGCTCCCTGAAAACCCACCTCTTCAGGGAAGCCTACCCCACCCTCACCTAACAGCCGCTGCCCTTCCCTCCTCCTACCACTCCATCCCCCACAGCCGTTTCCTCCTGTGCCTCTACCCCCCCCCTCCTAGATTGTAAGCTCGAAAGAGTAGGGCCCTCTAACCCCTTGTGTACTGTTTGATGTTACTGTTCTGTTTCATGTATTGTCCCCCCCTATTGTACAGCGCTGAGCAAACCCTTTGGCGCTATATAAACTCGATAAATAAATAATAATAAATAATAATGTGGGAAATTTGTGCTCGTGGCTGATGACATCGAACAGTGGAGGAACTTGGGAGCAGTTCATTATGTTTTTTAGATGGTAACAGAGTTTCTTCACAATCCCAATTTTTAGCTTAGCCAACAAGTAGCTTTAGCTTAGTGAATCTCTAAATTTAATGTAGAAAAGTCATAAAAACTAAACCTAAAGTCTAATGTATCTTTGATTAAACTGTATCCATATAAGCACATGATATATGAACCTATTTAAGCGTTTGCTGCTTCCTAACATGCACTCCCCTCTTCTTTGTAGCCTACAACATTTAACAAAGAAAGACAAGCGCAGGATGTTTTTGATTCATTTGACCCGAGCTCGCCTGCAGTTCTCCAGAGACAAATCAGTAATGTATAATTTGTTTTGCATTTTTGAAAACGGTATACCGATCTTTGTTTATGTGTTATCACATCATTACCTGTAGCTGAGTGGGGAAGATTTGGAACCCCTGTTGGGTGTTTACTGATATCCTAGGCTCCAATGGAGATTTTTAAATGTGGGTGAGTTTAGCAACACCAGTGGACAGTCTTTCCTACTAGGAAGCGTTACACCAATGGCACAGAGTACATCTATGTAATGAAATGGGTAACCAGTGGCAGACAGTCCAAATATTTCCAGCATGGATAACCAAAGTTTCCTGTAAGTATGATGTTAGTTGTATCTGTTACCCTGTGTAACTTCCACATTGCTTGAATGTTGTCTAAATCTGTTCATACTATAGATTTCAGACTATAGATCATTTTTGCGGCCATTCAGTAAAGCAATGCAATAAACACAGTTGACATGTAAAGCAGCATTAAGTATACTCCACTTACATAATATTACTGGTTGCTGTAGTTAGATCATCATTGGTCAAAGTACCGTAGTCTGTATATATGTACAGGTACCTGTAGGCTAAGTACTTGTTTGTTCAATGCATATGGACAGCTAGTGATCATACCATCATCAGGCATACAAACATGGCAGATCATGGTTGATGCCATAAAGAGGGCAGAAGGAAGGAGAAAAGCAGCACTGGCAGATGCAACTGGTGCTGCCTACCACCTGTAGGAACTTTAGAATTTGGGGAAGAGAAGAAACTCTAGGGGTTTTTAGGGCAGGTTAATACAGGATGAACAATAGAGCCTGGGGCAGGGGAGAAACAACAGATATTTTGGGCTGCTTATAACAGGGAGGAACAATCAGATTTGGAACAAGGGAGAAATGATAGAGATTGTGGCGAGGTCATCGCAGGGAAGAACAATAGCATTTTGGGCTGGTTATCACAGGGAGGAACTATAACAGTTGGAGAAGGGGAGAAACCAAAGGGATTATGGGCAGGTTGTCACAGGGTGGAATAAGAGCATCTAGGGCTGGGGAGGAACTACATAAAGAGGACAGGGGAGGAACAATGAAGATGGAGTCAGGTTATTCTAAAAAGAAAAAATAGCAACTGGGTAGGGAAAACTTAATGGAGGCTTTGGGAAGGTTATTACAGGTAGGAGAAATAGCAGTTGTTGGGGGGGGGTTCACTGAAAGAGACAGATTATCACAAGTAGGGGCCACAGCAGCTAGAGCAGGAGAAGAATGATACACACTGTGGGGAACGACCAATAGTAGTTGGAGCAATGGAAGGAACAATAAAAAATTAGTGTAGAATATCACAATGAGGAACAATAGCATGTAGAGCAGGGGAAAAACAATAAAGATCTGGACAAGTTATCATAGGGTAGAACAATAGCAGGTGGAGCTGGGGAGGGAAAAAAGTGAATTGGGGGCAGGTTGTTACTCGGGTGAACAATTTAGCATTTGGAGCACAGGAGAAATAATAGGAACAAAATATCTCATGGAAGAACAATAAAATCTGGGGCAGGAAAAAAGGAATAACCACTGTGGCAAGATATCAGTGGGAGGAACAATACAATCTAGAGCAGGAAAGAAGCAGAAGTTGTAAAAGAATATCAGAGGGAGAAAGAATAGCAGTAGGAGCAGGGATAGAAGCAATAGCAGTTGGGACAAGGGAGAAAAAAAGATTGGGGCAGGGTATCACAGACAGAAACAATAACATTTGGGGCAGGGGAGGAACAATAGAGGAATTGCAGCATGATATCACAGGAAGGAGCAATAGCAGATAGGACAGAGGAAGAATAATAGAAATTGAGCCAGGATATCACGGGGAGGGACAAAGGCATGTGCCATGAGCGGTTAAGGCAGCTCTCAATAGTTGTCGGGATTTGACTATTACCAACATGTTACCACCCCATCCAACAAGGTGTTGAGCCAGTTCCTGCTTGAGGGCCATCTTCTTTATCAAGCAGTTAAGGGAGACCATAAATCAATTCCCTTAACTAAGGGCAAATATGTACACTGCTTCAGCATTGTCAGAAAGAAATCTACTTCTAGAAACCTTTCCATACAGCGGTAGCTCCAGGCATCTGCCTCAAAGGTCCCACTGCAACTCTGAGGCCCTTAGATACAGCTGGGTATAAAGTTTATGGAACGTTACAGGATAAAGAGAAACCATGAACTGCATGCCACAGCAGTGGTAACCCTTTGGCTTGCCAACTACCCCATCACAAACCAGAGCCTGTATAAGTAAACGATAGTGAGCGCTCCCCTGTGCGGCAGCTAGTACACTCAGGCAACCAAATGAAACCTCAGAAATAAATAAATAGTAAAGTGAAGCGCTTAAAGTAAATCTAATTGTGGTGGGATCAGTCTATAGCCATATGAATAATCCAGGAACACGCCAATATAGATGATATAATTGCTGTGAAAAAAATGGTAGGATTGTGCGCTTACCAGATGAGCATAGAATATGCGCATAAATAATTCCTCTTCAGGAACTTAAAGTAGTGATGTGTGGTAGGTATCTGTAGGGCATCCGTCTGGGAATGGGCAGCTCTGCGGTCATTGGAAGATGTCTGCTTGGCTCCAGAGGTCTCCTTAAAGATGGATAGGGTCAGCCACCTGTATACAGGGATTCCCTTCCTCTGGGTACTTGTTCAGACTGGTACTTCTCACAGACTCTGCAGGCTTAAAGGCTCCATAAAGAAGCCATAATAATTGTGCCCATAGTGTAGTATTTTCCGAAATCACTTAATTTTTTATTGTATGCAGAAAAATGACACTCATTTAGAAAAAAAAGGAAGACAGGTACACTGACCATTCCAAAGATGGCCACCGGACCAGCTTGTGGCTCCAGCGGTGTGACATCACAGCTAGTTGATTTCCTGAGGCCTTTTGTGCAACCGCACGTCTTCAGAGGAAAATCACGGTTGATTTAAGCCTGCAGAGCCTGTGAGAAGTACCAGTCTGAACAAGTACTCAGAGGAAGGGAATTTATAAGCGCACAATACTACCATTTTTTACAGCAATTATATCATCTATATTGGCGTATTCCTGGATTATTCATATGGCTATAGAATGATCACACCACAATTAGATTTACTTTAAGCGCTGCACTTTATTATTTATTTACAAACCAGAGCCTGCAGTGGTGCCGAGCACCTATTTTACTCTCTGCTCACCCTCACTCTTCATCCCAGCCCATAACAAACTTGGGATGTTCAGTCAAGTTCAGATTACATTGTAACAGCCTTAGCAAACAATTGTGTTTTCATGAAGAGGCATTTCCAACATGGTGTCTTAAGGCAAGTAGACTAACATCTTTCAGAATTGCTAGTACTCAGGTGTTTACAGTGTCATGGGCAGTTAGTCTCTTAAAAAGGTGGAAGGTCTGTCCTGCTCTTCTGAACTAAGGGCAAAGTCTTAAAAGGAAGGGTACTCACAGTGCTATTAAGTCTCAATTCTGGTGCATTTATTGATTCTCCTGCTTGCCCCAAAGGGGAAGCCCTTGTATGACATATACCTGTGCCCCACATAATTCCTGGTCTCACTCTCTTCCAACTAAAAAGACTGTCTCATTTCATTGGAAAGCTTACCCCCTCCTTGGAGGGGCATCCACGTGGACCAAACTCTCCTCACATAATGGTGGCTGTCCCCTCTGGTTTTCCCTCTAGGACTTCTGTGCCATGACTCAACACATGGTATACACGATGTCCTTGACAAACTGGCTGCTGAAATCTCACGAGAACTCAGTGTCCAAATGAAGCACAGACCTCTCCAAGATGGCTCCCAAAGCCAACAGCAAGATACACATTGTATGCTGCACTCCCTTTATAAGAGTTCCTACACAGATAAATTGTGGACATGTGGGGACACTTAGTGGCACTCAGGAACACGGCAGCAGAGAATTTTCCAAAAGGAATTACACTGGGTCCTAACACCTTGCTACTGGAATACAGGCATCTGTGGAAAGAGGTGGGATAGAGAGTGGTGAACGTTTTTACAGGGAGGAACAGTAGTGATTACTGATTAGCTGAGATGCTCTTTATTACAGAAAGGAAAAAACCCATTAGGGCAAGCTTTTTAATGTGCTCAGCCAATTTTTCCAGCTGATTAATGATGGTCATGCAGTGAACATGTGCAGGTTCCATAAATATGATGTAGGAGCTAGATCCATAGCTGGATCTGGCTGAAAACAGCCAGGTTTGACGGCTGTCATCATATCTATGTGTAGATATAAATGGCTGTCCATACTGACAATTAAGTCTGTATCCTGTGAGTCATTGTCAAACCTGGCATTTAATAGAAATAAATGTTATTCTCAAACAAATAAATGCTTTTAAAATTAGTTTAACATTTTGCTTTGAATTGGTCTGATGCTCCTACTAGCAAGTGAGCTGTGACAAAACAAAGTACATTTGTTCCTTGATAAAACATAAGATTGCTTTATTTTGCAATTATTTGTACCATTAGAAAGGCTAGGTGAGGTTAAAACTGAAGGGAACAATTCATCAGCCAGAACATTTAAGAGACCTTTGAAATGATGTGTTATAGAGCAGCAATACATTTTAAATGTATGTCTACATTCATCAAAGTGGCAGAAGTAATATAGAGATCTGTGATTAATATAAAAGCTAGATATGTTTATAGGTGGTAAGATAGTTATACAACTTTTACTATAAAAATAACAGCTAATTGCATGTACTGTAGGGCAGTACTGACATGTGTCTTCTGGAAACCAGAAGAAAAGTTGTGTGAAAGACATACCTTACATCTTTCTACAGTATTAAAGAAGGACACATTTTGGCACACTGTGTGTAGGCAAAAGACACCTCCCTCATCAAAAACAAATATTCCCAGTTCACTTACCAGCCAGCCTGCAACAAAACTGAATTGACCCTGTCTAACAGTTCACGCTAAAACACAGTCACACGCACTTGCATACATATGCAACCAAACCCCTTGTTTTAATGTGAACTGTTGGACAGGGTCAATTCAGTTTTGTTTCAGGCTGGCTGGTAAGTGAGATGGATTTTTTTTTGTTTTTGATGTGCATTGCCCTTTCATGTGTTCCTTGCTACAATTATAGGTTAGGGTGGTTGCCATTTGTTTGTATGGTGAATTGGTGATTGGACGCATGGGATACCTATAGCTGCCACTATGCTCTTGCTGGGTGCCCTGTGTGTCCCTGTGAATTTAAGGAGGTTTGGGCTCCTTCAAGGCACACCTGCCTTTAATCTATCCACTGCTATATGAGCTCCAATTTGGGACACTGCAGTACACTGGGGTGCCTTGACGTGGCCACTGCAGCTTATACATATACTTGCAAATGTGTGGACTAAATCACTTATTTTTAACATGAACTGTTAGAAAGGGTCAATTTGGTTTTGTTGCAGGCAGCTGGTAAGCGATCTGGGAATTTTTGTTTGTTTTGGATGTGCATTGCTCTTCCATGTGCTGCTTGCTGCAAAGACTTGTTAGAGGTTGGGGTGGTTGCAATTTGTTTGTAAAGCACACATCCATGCCACAGCCCCAATTACACAGACCACAAGGTTCTATTATGCAGAAATAGATGATCTAAACCACACAAATGTTTTCTTTTACCCATATTTTTGCTTTTTAAAATACTAAATGCGGTAATTTAGAGGTTGGATAAACATTATAGTACAGCATAACATTTTTGGTAGTAAAATAGCACATTTTGTATAGAGATGTACATATCAGACCAAAAAGAGGGACAACTGAGGCTGCATGAGGGACAGAAGGATTTGGCCTCAAAACAGGGGATAGTTCCTCTAAATAAGGGACAGTTGGGAGCTATTGTAGCATGTAAGGTCTTATCCAGGGACGGACTGACCATTTGGGAACTTGGGCACTGCCCGAGGGCCTGGGGTCAGTAAGGGGCCCCATGAGATGCCCCTGATACCTTTCATTGGCTTTTTTGGGTGTGGTTTGAGTGTGGGTAAGGACACAGGGGCCCCATGATCTCTTAATGCCCGGGGGCCCCATGAGTTGTCAGTCCGCCCCTGGTCTTATCACTGTACTTGTGGGAAGGAGGTGGGATTCTGGATAGAGTGGGGCAGTAACAGAACACCTGTTGAGTTTTTACAGCTATCCAGGGCTGTCTTATGGTCCACATGGAAGAAAAATATATTTTAAAAATATTCTTCCCAAATATATTGACATATATTTGAAATGCTACAATTCTGGCCATATTCAATATATATCTATATGTATACTGCATGTTGAAATGCGTTTTTATTTCAAAAGATATTTTTTAAAATACATTGCAATTAAACTATATGTATTTAAAAATACAAATCTACATTTTTGGAATGCAATATATATATATATATATATATATATACATACATACATACACACACACATATATATATATACACACACACACACATACATATATATACACACACACACACACACACACACACACACATACACACACACACACACACGCTGCATCTTGAAATTCATTTTTTATACATTACAAAATATATGAAAAGTATTAGTAAAAATTTTTTTTTTAAATATATTCTTTTTAATATATGTTAAAAAAGTCATTTTAACATATATTTGTAAATGCAATCCAAAAATGTAGATTTGTATTTTTAAAAGACATACAGTATAGAAATGTATTTTTAAAATATTTTTCAGATATTTTGTAATAAAAACGCTTTTCAACATGCAGTAAATTTTCCTTCCATATGGGGGAGATTTACACTCAGTTTCTATCCTGCTGGAAGAGACAGGAAGTGATGGGAACTCAACTGCAACACAGGTAGAAATATTTTTTAAACAGAGTAGAGGAAGGCTAGAATCACTGTTCATTTTTCATTTGTCTGTATCCCCGTTGCAGATTTTCCTTCATTTCCTGCCTCTAGAAACCATTGACAGCAAGACAGGAAGTGGAAGTAAATCATATATAACAGTAGCAGAGTCCGACTAGAAGAAAGAACCTCACAGAGAAATTACATTTTTCCCTACTTTTTTGACTTGACATACATGGCGTTCAGCTTAATCAGTAACAATAATAGATATCACAGACATGATCAAAATATTTCTAAGAAGTTAGGATGTTTACCTTCAAAATCAATTTCAAATGTCTGAGCAATAAAATGTATACATGTTTAGCAAAAGCTTTTTTGGGTTGCTGCAGTTCAAAAAACTTACAGTAACTCACTCATTACCCATACACTAGTGAGTTATCAAATGCAGTACTCCCCTCATGATCTGTATAATGAACAAAACTTGGGAGTACAGGTGCAATAGTGTTACCTCCTTTATAGCCTAGTGAAAAGGGATAACAACAGTAACTGCCTCAAGGCAATAATATAACTGGACCATTAGAGAGGTAAACAACTGATGGGTGATTTGACTCACCTTAGTCTTATACTAAAATATAGTTTATCAGAGTAGAGCTATAAAGCCTATGTAGTTTATTTTATGTGGGCTTTATGTAGGATGTCACAAGCCAGATATCTTATTACTGACAAACCAAATTGCCAAAATCATTTCAAGATTAGACCTAGTAACACCATATGCGTGCAGTCACAAATACCTTTAACTCTTTGCATTAAGATAATGAAAAAAGGAATAAAAAAGTGAGCACTCATTAGGCTAATTATTTTTTTTAAACCGTAATTAAGATCAGTTGAATAAATGAACTGTCTAAAGTGTAATGGTGCATATGTACAACAGGTAACCTCAAAAACCAAATCAATGACCTCCAAGAAGCTAATGAAAGTGCAGTATTGGAGTTAGCTAAAGCTGACGAAGAGATCTGCCAGCAAAGAAAGGATCTCACCAAGCTCAAAGCGGACTACCACCAAAAGTTAGAGGATTCTCAAGAACAAATAAAGATTCTTACAGAAAAGGTAATATATGGTACTCTGAGGTCTTATACCATTTACAAATGTATGCCTACACACCTTTCTAAATTTATTGTATATTAATATACGCATCAAAAATGTAAACCAAAATTAAGCCCTTTCTGCATCACACCCCTCTTTGGATTGGCACTTTAACCACTTGCCTGCCGGGCACTTTTACTCCCTTCCTGCCCAGGCCAATTTTCAACTTTCAGCCCTGTAGCACTTTGAATGACACTCGAGCAGTCATGCAAGACTGTACCCATATGAAATTTTTACACACAAGTAGCGCTTTATTTTTGTGGTAATTAATTGCTGCTGGGAGTTTTATTTTTTGTGCTATAAACAAAAAAATTGCAAAAAATTAAAAAAAAAAAGTTTTTCTTTGTATTTATTATAACATTTTGCAAACAGGTAAATTTTCTCCTTCACCGATGTGCATTGATGAGGCTGCACTGATAGGCAGCACTGATAGGCCGCATGGATGGGCACGGATTGGCAGCACTGATGGGCAGCACTGTTGGGCGGCACTACTGGGCACAGGTGGGTGGCACTGCAGGGCACAGTTGGGCGGCACTGCTGAGTGGCACAGGTGGGTGGCACTGACGAGCACAGGTGGGTAACACTGCAGGGCACGTGGGTGGCACTGATGGGCACATGTGGGTGGCACTGAGTGGCACAGGTGGGTAGCACTGCAGGGCAAGTGGATGGCACTGATGCGCACAGGTGGGTGGCACTGATGGGTACAGGTGGGTGGTACTGCTGGGCACTGATCATCAGGGCACTGATCATCAGTGCTGATCCCTTCGCTGACAATTGCCGGTTCTCGGCAGTACTTTCCGTAGAACACAGTGATCAATGGCACCGCTGGGGGCGTGCAGGGGGACATGTTCTGGAATGACGTCCATGGATGTCGTCCCAGGATTTCACAAACGCGCTGCAGCCGTCCTTCAGCTATAGCACGGTTTTGAACCAGTTAAGTTTAGTTATTTTATACCTTACTTAGGCAAGCCATAGATGATTCAATTTTCTTTCCTGAAACCACAGCTTGCAGGAAAGAAAATTGTCTGATTCCCCCAACAACTGTTGATGGGGGGACACCCTCCCACAACGCTATTGTGTTCTTCCAGCAGAGAGCCTTCCCCACAGACAGAATACAATGATCACTGCTGATTGTTTTAGCTGTTAGCAGTAATCACATGGAAAAAATCAGACATGCTGGTTGCACAGAAGTCGACCAATGGATCGTCTTCTGTACAACCAGCCTGCCTACAGATGGATGCTCAGCTGAACCGGCTGAGATTCAATACATCTATGGCAGCCTTTAGATCCCACTGTAAGCTTGCATCCATCCTGCCTATTGTTGCAATGCACAATCAACAGTTTAGACTGCAGTGTCATTTCTTTTAATTGGTACCCCAAGACATACAAAAAACTATACTTCAATGAACAGATGTGAGCCCCCTGTGATTTGTGATGCTTTGCAATGCAAAGGTGCAATTACAATAAAAATTGTGATGTGGTGCATCATACAAAATGAATAGGCTACCTAAACACAACAATAATGTAACATGCAAAATAATATATGTTAAAGCACCAACAATGTGAACTTATCAGTCACTTTTGTCTGACACAAAATCAGAAATGGTATCAACTCTCCACTTCATAAATCTTGCCCATTCAAATGATCACAAAAAACAAAGCTACTACTACCAGCACTGCAACTGATTTGGAGTTTAGGACTACGTTCTGTAAATGTTTAGAAAAAATGGACAACATATGAGGAAAAACAAACCAAAATGCATAGGGGGTAAATCCTAAACTGGTAGTAATTTCCGTGTTAGGTTAGAGGTTGCTAATTAAGGGTCAGATTAATGGTTAACCCCCAATGTCTAACCAAACTCATTAAAAGACTCTTAAGGGATGAGTTCACCTTTTTAAAAAAATAATAAATGCACATCTTTTTGCAGGGAAAAAAAGTGCATTTTTTTATTAAGAGCCTGTAAAGCATTACAGTCCTGATTGTGGGTGCAATGCAAGGCTCCTGCAGACTGTCAGTATAAGCTGTTGGCACATACCTCATATGGGCAGGCACAATAACAGGAACCATCAATTAACTACCTAGAGGTCTCACCAGTGCTCTCGTTGCACATATGGTAAATAATTCCACTGTGCGAAGGATGGGTCGGGTGAAACCAGAAGTGCTTTATTAGGAATGGCTGTAATAAACACAGAAAACTCTTAATTACATGTGACCGGATGTTCACTGTAATCACAGTCCTGCTGGAAACAAAGTGTTAGACTTTCAGTTCCCCCTACTGTGTCCTCCTATTATAAACAGGATGTAGTTCTGTCCTCTTGTGATGATACAATAAAAATGCAATCACTAGTATGTTCTATTGACAAAGATAGATTACTGTTATATTAGGTATTAGGCATCGGATTTAAATTTTATGGGGCTGCCTATTTTCTACACCTCTTACACTCTGGTAGTTCATTAAAGCCATCAGCCGCAAAGCCGCATTTGCAGAACTCTGTGAATGAATGAAATGGCCAGGCGGGCAGAGCCCTGCATGGCTGCTTTTTTTTCTACAATTGTGACAGTGGGTGCGAGGAGAAGATCCCCAGCTCACTGTCACTAGAGCCAGTGGATTGGGGAGAGGCAGCAGCAGCAGTAGGAACATGTCACATGTTCCACCCTAAAAACGGGTGGAACATGTAACATGTTCTCAAAGGTGAACTTCTCCTGTAATCTAATCCTAACACTTAGGCTTTGGGTTTTGGCGTGTTTTTGTTTGCTGGGTTATAAAGCAAATTAATGCACATTAGCACAGGTTGATGTGCATTGTATCACCAACTGTAACTTGCCTTGATGTATCCTGATGATTTCTCGTTATTTTCAATGGAAATTGCATCAGGCAAAAAATGCAAAGGTGTGAAGATGCAAATGTATGGATTCAACTCAATCCTTCCCTCTAGCCTTCAAGTAGAAATCCAGCCCCAAACGTTTTTCTAAATGGATTGGGGAACGATTATAATCATGTTGTTAATATCTCTATGTGGAGATTTCTCTGCACTTTCTATCCTAGCAAAAGTTATAACAAGGAAGTGAGAGGGAATATTGCTAACAGGGAAACAGGAAACAATAATAGAAAAAAACTTGTGCAGCATAATCTCAATATATTGCTGGTACAGAAATCACTCCTAAAGAGCAAGTCTCTGGAATTTTTGATCCTATCCCTCATTGATATCCTTAGAACAATACACCTCAGCAGGTTCTGACACTTATCTCTCCAGATGGTTCCTGACTTCCAGAGATTACTGTACATCTTTGGCTAAAGTCAGGCAAACTGAAACAACTGCTGGACCAATAACATAGCATTGGTTGTTTTATATAGGTACTTATATAGCACCGTCAATTTACGCAGTGCTTTACATGTATATATTGTACATTCACATCAGTCCCTAAGGGGCATACAATCTAAGGTCCCTAACTTACATTCATATACTAGGGCCAATGTAGACAGGAGCCAATTCACCTAGCAGCATGTCTTTGGAGTGTGGGAGGAAACCGGAGTACCCCGAGGAAGCCCATGGTGGTGCCATGGTTGGGATTCGAACCAACGACCCTAGTACTGCCAGGCAGAGGTGCTAACCATTTAGCCACTGTGCTGCCCACTGGTTATCTAGAACTGGAGCAAGTACCATAAACCTACAGGATTTTTCAGTTGTTTGGTTAGTAGATGATCACCAATTGTCTGGGGCATCCTAAATATTTGAAGAATGTACAAACAGGCCATTACATCACACAGGGCTGTGTTTTGCAAAGAATGGGCTTGCAATTGAATTAGCTTCAGCAGAGAACAATGTCCACAATGATATTTACACTGTTTCAGAAACAAGAAATTAGACTATGCAGAGAGATAGGAGACACAATATAATCCTGAAACACTTTGGCGTTTTAATCACTCCCATTATTTCAAGTGGGGGCGATGGTTGGAATGAGTTGGAAGTGATTGAGTTGCCAATGGCCACAGAATGCTGCAGCAGTGTCAGCTTGAAAATGAGCTGCTTCTCAACTTCTAGCATGTGTGCTGTCCAGTTTATTTTTATTACAAAGCTAAGTAAAGAGTGGTTGGAAGACTGTTCCAACAGAATGTTCACTGCTTACTTCAGTTGTCAATGAGGTTCTCAGCCTTAAGCATCGTACACACGATGAGAATAATGGATGAATGATCAGCCATTTTTTTGCATGCTAGTCTCCATATCAAAAATGAAGAGGTTACTCAAATTACAAAAATTCTCCTAAAAACAGAATTTCAGAAGTGATGTATTGTATTTCCAGATGAAAAAACTGTGCTGATTAAACGGAAATTGTACAATCTGATATTATATGAGAAAAATGTTTGTGTTTGACCCTTTGGATAATTTGAACTATCATGATTGGCTGTTGAAAGCTGTGTACTAATGATCAGAATATTGTACGATCACTTTGAAAGCTGTATTTTTTTGTACGATTTCTGATCTCGTGTATCAGGCTTTACAGTTTAGTCACAAGAAATATACTGTAGTCCTGTAATATTCCTGGCTACCAGGGTGATCTTTGACTGAAACCAAAGGGATGAATATTGATCCTATATTAAGTTAGTGTTGAATCTCAGATCAGATTTCTGATTTGGCAATATGACTTCTGTATAGTTACTATATGGCATTGCTATTTATATACACACCTTTTTCTTTTCGTTAAGATTACTCTGATATCATCTAGATTAACTCAGCCAGAGAACCACCAAGAGGGACTTCAGAAAGAAATTATCCAGCTAAGAGGTGAATGTAGAAGACTGAGGACAGAGAGTCATCTTATAGGTGAAGAAAACTACAGGCTTAAGGAAGACTTATGGGATCTTAGAATGCAGCAGGATAGTTTTCTCACAAGAGATGAGCAAAACTTTAAGAGTGAGTAGCAACAAACCAATGTACATTCCTGCCCTGACAATAAAATAAGATGACACATTTAAAGTGTAACTAAACCCACAACAGTAAAATCAGTCTGTATATGCAGTAAAGCATGCTTGATATACTCACTGTGGAACCTAAGGGGTTACTCCTCTGCATTGTGTAAAAAGGCTGTTTGATCTGGACTTCTCTGATCCTCCCCTTCTTATCTCCTGATCAGATATATCGTGGGTAGACATTCTACACATGCTCAATTTGGTGTGTATTGCTAGAGAGGTTTTTTTTTTCTTGAGAGAGTGCATGTGATCAGCACAGGGCCAATCAGCAACATCCAGACAGAGGTCAGGGGTTCTGCATCCTCTTAGAGCGGAAAGAAAACTCCTCCTACAAGCTTTAACCAGTGCTCAACTGAACACTGATAGAAGTCACAAGACTATTCTAACTGCTGATGTGAAAATGTATTTAGAGGTTTATATTTGCTAAAATAATTGCATTTCCATGTTCTGTGTACTGTGGGACAGCAGATATAGTGAATGCCGGGTCCTGGGTTTTGTAACACTTTAAGTGATTAAGTCCCTCTTTATTTTTCACAATGCTTGGTCTTTCATTGATAAAGGATCTATATGTAATTTGGAGAACGATGTCTAAAATATATTTGCTAACTAGACAAAAATAGTTCTGGTTTCCTAGTTACTTTTGCATTCGTTCCCTGGTTTGCTTGTTCTGAACAATCACCAAAAAATTAAATACTGTTCAAGTCTGCATATGCTATAACTGCTTATTATCATGTACGAGAATGTCAGATCTTGCATCCTGAATTATTAAAACTACTTTTTGTTATACACCCCGTAGGTAGTCAAGGGCTGCTGTAGTGCAGCAAAATTTAAAATATATTTTGCTCCACAAAGCCAGGCTTATTTTTTCCCCAGACATGTTGGCTGGTACAGAAATTTGTAAGCTTTTTTTGCCCAATTCTAGAAATGTTTTTTTTTTATAACTGGTTGTTTGCATGGACTACAAATACTGTTTGGAATATCCTATTATGATTTTCAGTAATTGTTGCTAATTTTTTAATTCTATGATAGATTATTAATATACATTTACAAAAATATATATTAACCTATACCACCAACATAAGCATCTGATAATAGCAATTATTAAGCATATATTTTATTTATATAGGTGAATGGGCTCCAAACAATAAATGGACCATCTCTTACGATAGGAAACTTCACGGTGACAGCTGGAGCTCAGAAGAGAATAGGTATGTTTAATATTTAAGCACATCTGGAGTGGTAGTAAATAATCAATGCATGTAAAGTGTGTGAGCTCAAGAAACAATTTACTATGCACACTGGAGCCATAATGTTTCTGACAAGAAATCATTGCTGACTTTGAACATGGCAAAATTCACAGTAGCCAATCCATATCCTGCTTGACTTTGCTATTTTTCCAACTATGGGACTGAGTGAGAATGAGTCTCTCATAGGAGGTTACATAGCCCTACAATTACTATCAGTTAAACCTGACATTTTGACAATTTCCATATATTATTGTGAGAACTTACACCAAACCTGTGACATCCTTGATGAATTGCTCCCTAGAACTGTTTGGATACGGATACTAGAGAGCATTGCATACACATTGATGATTCCTGACATTATATATTAGGCGTTTATGCTGTTGTAATGTCAGCCACCTGTTTCGGTAAGTTTTGAATTCACAGGGAGATAGTGGCAGACCTCTGAACACTGTACATGAGGAGGGATTTCACTTGTGAAGGTGGCAGATTGATTTTGCAAGCTTCTTCACTAGGACTTTACTTATTTATGTGAACTGTTTTGGACCTTAATTTATCACATTTTGGGTTTATGCACATTTAATTTAGTGGCGGTGCACATTTTGATTGCTTTCTTTTCCACAATGTTCTACATAACTGAACTTTCTGCAGACTTAAAGTGGAACTAAACTCATCGATCTAAATGTCTTCCAAAACACTGAAGCAAGCCTTTAGTGAGATCTGCCATAGTTCCTAGTTGCTTATGTCAGCTCTCAACCAAACTGTCCCAGTTACTTATGCTCTCAACCAAACTGTCCCAGTTACTTATGCTCTCAACCAAACTGTCCCAGTTACTTATGCTCTCAACCAAACTGTCCCAGTTACTTATGCTCTCAACCAAACTGTCCCAGTTACTTATGCTCTCAACCAAACCGTCCCAGTTACTTATGCTCTCAACCAAACCGTCCCAGTTACTTATGCTCTCAACCAAACCGTCCCAGTTACTTATGCTCTCAACCAAACCGTCCCAGTTACTTATGCTCTCAACCAAACCGTCCCAGTTACTTATGCTCTCAACCAAACCGTCCCAGTTACTTATGCTCTCAACCAAACCGTCCCAGTTACTTATGCTCTCAAGCAAACCGTCCCAGTTACTTATGCTCTCAACCAAACTGTCCCAGTTACTTATGCTCTCAACCAAACTGTCAAGCCATCAAATGCCTGATGTCGTAGTTGACCACATGTGAATCACCATGACAATTGCAGATCAAACATAGGTTAAGATAGCAGCTTCATTGGCTGTGGATGATAGAAGGGTTTAGTTCCTCCTTTACAGGCTTTGAGGCATAGTACAGGAAGGGGAACCCTGTGGAGAAAGCACACAAATAAGCACACCAGACTTTTTGAACATCGAAATGTAAGAATAAAGGGCACAGAAGTCAGTGTAGCATATATAATTTATAAATCGCAATAAAATTCTGCAGATTTTATTGAGCCTATAGACAATGCACATCAGCACTACCACCAACAGAGCCTGTGGTCATAGTTATACAGACACATAACACAAAAAAATCTATCTAAACAACGATTTAACTGCCAGGCTGTTTTTGAAAGGAACTCAGAGCAGCTATAGAAAACCCACAAGTGCACATAGACTCAATGTATAAATATTGTTTTCTTTTCATTATTTCACTTCTGAAGTGTTTAATAATTTCCAGTCTGATGCTCTGGGCTGCTTGTGGTGACCGTTGTCATATCATGTCTCAAAATGTATAGGACGAATTGATTAAAATGTAAATTTGTCTTGCAGTGAGCACAAAGAATGCATCCTTCTGTGCTTTGATAACAAAGTGCCATTTTGACTTTACTATTTCAACTTTTAGTCTTTACAGGAATGAAGCTTTTAAAGTTGATGGAACATTTTCAAAATGCAAAGCAGCCTCAGGATCTGTGATCATAAAAGAACCATGGGAAAGTAAGTACTAAGAGCAATTTTCTTTTGCATGCAACAATGATTAAAGATGGGGCTCGGGTCTCAGCCTGCTGCCTGTTCTAATTATTTTTACTCTAACTGTGTAGAGTAAACTCATTACTGAACTGACCTAAGAATTGTTAACCTTTGCATACAATAGAATACATGTGTAACTTTGAATATTTAAGCTCAGTCAGTCATGGAACTTTACACTAAATTATCAGGATATATCCAGGCTGGAAGGTGCCACACTAACTCATTCAAAGCAAGCCAAGGAGAAATTTGTTATAAATAATTTTATAATTGTACTGTTGTTCTAGGGAAACTGGAAGAACGTTTTACGCGTAACACCTCACCATATTCAATAGACAGTGAAAATACAGACGTTTTGGTCCAGGGATACCATGATGGCCAGGGTAAAACTTCTCATGCTAACACCAATGGTGAGATTGTAAAAAAGTATTCTAAATATCACAAACCTTTTTTTCATCATCTGTTCATCTGTGTATATAAAAGTACAATTTTTCTTATAGACATGAAATGATTGCTTCTCACTCTAGTTGGTTTGGCAGTTATTATATATATAGGAATACCAACATACATATCATTCTCAGAAATGATCACTCTCAGGAGAACAAATAAGTTGGCAACAGAACTGTGTGTCCATGTTGGGACTTCAGCCTTTTCCATTTTTCCGGACCTAAATGCAACGGATTGGAGGTAGCCTGTTGTAAACAGACAATGGTGTCCATTTACATCTGGCCAACCATAGAGCTGTTAAGGGTCCACCTGTTGTCCATCAGGCACAAGCTGAATGGAAACATATGTCAAAAAACTGACATCTGTTCCATTCTGCTCTCATTCAGCAGGGGCTCTGCAGAGTGTACATCACTCTGTGTGAAAAGAGTTTTAATTATATGTGACTTTTTAAAACACTGTACATATGTTATATTATTCTTTCTAACAGGTAACTTGTTTAAACTAGGTATATTTTCATCTATTTTACAATATTTCTCAATGCAAAAAAAAAGGCATAGCCATAAGAAAAAAACATTTTAAAAATCCAGTTTGTAGGCAGGTGCCTACAAAAGGAATGTTTTATGCTAGCATGTAAGCGTAGACTACCCAGGTTGGGGAAGGGCTATGCTGTGAGATGCCGGTTTCCTGGATTTTTTGGGTCCTGCCTTCCTTCCTGGTCCTTTTATAAATAGGGGAAAGGCTGGGCTTGCGGATCTTTTTCTCCGTTTTCTGGGCTTTGTTGAGCGGGACTGCATAGGATCAAGAAGGTTTGTGTCACCTGGAAGGATGTAGCCTGCATCTGCCACTCCAAGGGACTAATCAGCAATGGACACTACCAATTATGGACTCTCACCTTTACAGGTATGCCTGGGCAGTCACAGAATAGTTAGACAGGAGTTGGACTGTGTTGCACTTTACGTTGTAATGTCTCCAAGTGTGACAGTAAAACTTGTTAACCCTTGCAAGCCTAGTCTGAAGTTATTTAAAGGGGTGCATGGTGGTAAATGGTGTATCAAAAAACAGGGCCTGTAAAACGCACATGGGGTATGAAAGAAAGGTCACTACAAAGGGTTAACGCGGCAGAAAAGTCGAAGCAGAAGATTGGTTGCCACAGGTAACCAGGAACTGGTGTGAAGGGAACAGCAGCCAGTCAATGAAGCGTGGTACCTGGCATAGGCGAAAGGTCATCCAGTAGCATGTCCAGAAGAGTTTCACATGAACACTGCCCCGCCTGTTCCTGGGCATTGATGAGCACATACCTGAAAGGAGAGGTACCCCCCCCCCCCTCCTTGTGCACATGCAAGGTGAGTAGACTCTTCCCAAAACTTCATTCCAATGCATTGGATTGAGGTCCATTAGAAAAAAAATCCTGCAAACTATACATTTTTGAGCTGATATTTCTGAATCTTTAAATGTGCATGTGTTAACACATATTAGCATACAGTAAAACATATGCATATAGTGTGAATTAGCCCTCAGTATTTGCCTACTAACATTGTTACAATAAACTAGATGTGTTGCACAGTTAAAAAATGTTAGGTCAATATATTGCACAACTATATTACAATGTGTGCCTAAATAAAGTATTCATAACAATAATAATACATTCATAAAATTCAGTCGTGACAAATACTCCAATAAAGTGCCTAAATAAAGTCATTCATAACAATAATAATAAATACAATTGTGACATAAATAGATAAAAATGCAGTACAACAGCCAAAAGGTGTAAAAAAATAAAAAACGTGCTCAGTCCCTGCATCAAATGACAGCATAAAGTGACTTGTGTTTCCAATCCTTGTGCATGCCACCAAAAAAAGTATAAGCATGTTACCAGAAGCGAAGCCCTTAGAATCAAGGTCTAACAGCGCTTTATGAGAAAACCCAATCCCGGATGGATGGATCAGCACTCACAGCTTCTGTGGCAATCAGCCTTTAGTACGATTACTCTGGCGCCCCTACCCACGCTGCCATTCGCAGTCACGGCTGTCAACCACCGGGTCCCAGCCGGTGATTACTCGCCATCGCCTGGTGATTGCTGAGCATCTCCAACGGGGTGGAGAACTGTTTGTAAACAAAACAGTTCTCCTCCCTGTCAGCATGGCAAAGCAGTGTGCTTACAGTGCAGCACACGGACACAGACACAAGTAAAACAGCACACAGTTAACCCTTTGATCACCCCTTATGTTAACCCCTTCCTGCCCTGTGCCATTAGTACAGTGTCAGTGCTTTTTTTTTTTAGCACTGATCACTGTATTGGTGTCACTGGGTATGTCAGTGGCACCAAGTCAGTTCCCCCCAATGTCAGAATGCCTGCTGCAGTCCCACTATAAGTCGCTGATCACTGCCATTACTAGTAAAGATAAAAAATATTTAAAAAATCCCTGTAAATATACCGTCATTTGTAAATGCTATAGCTTAAACCAATTCATTTACATGTATTGGGATTTTTTTTTTTTAGCAATGGCATGTAGCAGAATATATTTTGGCCTAAATTTATGACGAAAATTGAATTTTTAAATTTTTTTACTGGACGTTTAATAGCAAAAAGTCAAAAATACTGTTTTTTTTTCTCAAAATTGTCTGTCTTTTTTTTTTATAGCGCTAAAAAATAAAAACACACAGGCAGTCAAATATCTCAGAAAGAAAACTCAATTCATGGGAAAATTTAATTTGGGTGCAGTGTTGCATGTCCGTGCAATTGTCAGTTAAAATAACGCAGCGCCGTAACACAAAAAATGACCTGGTCAGGAATGGGGGGAAAAATCTCAGGTGGGGAAGTGGTTAAACAAGCAGACTGGGAGGCACTCCCTGAAGAGTCATTCATGGCCCCAAGGTCTAATTGCAGCAGAAGTGGAGCTATTCCACTCCAGCTATTTAACAATGATGTATGAAACCTCTCAGCCTGCATGGATGTCATCATAGCCAGTGATAGCAATAATATCACAGCTTCAGGTGAAAATACACCATTGAAGCATTAGGCCCGCAGGATGAGAGGAACACCTGCGACGTGAGCTAAAAGTGAATATTCCGTTTAAAAAGCTGTGGCCAGGAGAACTATGCTGAACCTCTTTTGCTTATTAAAAGTTAGTACTAATCTACAGAAAATGCCCACCATTTTCATACAATACTGTTCTGATTTGTATCTCTCATCTATTGCATGTTATATGTGTCTTATGTCAACAAGGAAATATTGATAACATTGGTTATCTTACAGGAAGAGGACATGAAGAAATCCAGGAGTTGAGAGAAGATGACTTGTGTTCTACTAATCACATATCAGACAATGAAATTTCCCAATCTCAGCAGTATGGAAAGACTTACTCAATCTATTCTCCTTTCAGCAAAGCAGTAAATAACAAGAGGTAAATCAAACATAGGTTGTCCATCTTGTAATACACAATAGTGGAGTATTAAAATCTTGCATGGCTCAGATCATTAAAGTGGTTGTAAACCCTTACCTATGCCCAGTGAAGTGGCTAACCTCAGGTGATACACAGAGGTGAAACAAATCCTCCTACATAAGTTGTACCTGTTTATCTGTAGCAATTTGCCCAATACATCTTTGCAAAACTCATGGATGAAAAGAATTGTTCACAGACTCACATAGCAGGGGGGAAGGGAGCTGCAATTACACACTGTATAAGAGCTCTGAGAGCTGATTGGAGGGAAGGGACCCCCCCCCCTTCACACAGCACAGAGTCGAGGCTGTCAGTTACAGTGCTAGAAGCCCATCCCCGTCACCATTTTATCTCTTGGTGTCAGGAGAACTTGTCAGTAGTGATTCATGCTTAGAAAAGAGGACCGAGACATCAGAGAGAAATGACGCCTAAGCTGGCCATTGATGGATTGAATCTCGGCCTGTTCAACAGGGACCAGCTTAGATTCCATCCACCTAAGGACAGGCTGATTGTACCAAAGACTGTTCCCCCCAGGAGAACACAGTTCCGTGGGAGGGATTCTCCCACTGACTGGATTGATGGGGGAATTAAGCAATTTTCTTTTCTGCCACCTGCGGTTGCAGGAAGGAAAATCACATAATCTATGGCCTGCGTTTAGAGAAAGCTTTGGAGAGGGGCAAGTAAACACTATAGAAATACATGCTTTGTTCAGATTTCATGTCTGAGGTTTACAATCACCTCAAGGAGTCCTCAGTCCACACAAACATTTTACCTGACATAATCCTCTCATGCCCCCATTACTAAGATTAACCATTTCTTGCGGGTAATATTCCTACAACCCCAGTGTTCACTATTACTATTACTAGCCTTTATTTTAGGTTTCTCATATGCAAGCACCATAACGCACTCCAGATTTCAGTGTTACCAGACACCCTCCAAAAAAAAAAAAACAGAGGAGGGGGAATCACTGGAAAATAAAAAGATACATTGAAAAATACTTTTTTAAACTATTTGCCTGCTAGCTCAAGTGAGTGTATTTCTACTTTTGCAGCCAGTATAATAACTACTCTATATTTGTTACATGTCCCATTAACAGAATAACATACAGTGGGGAAAATAAGTACTTGATCCCCTGCAGATTTTGTAAGTTTGCCCAGAAAAAACATGATACAAATGTTATAAATTGAGATGCAGTTCAGTGAGTAAAATAAGTATTTGATCCCCTGCCAACCAATAATTCTGGCTCCCACAGACTGGCTCATGGTACACAGATTATATCTGTCAATTTAGGAACATGCTCCTAAGGGCAACTCAGCTGTCCACAGAATTGAATTCTTCCTCACCACCATGGGCAAGACCAAAGAGCTGTCAATGGACACCAGGGACAAGACTGCACAAGGCTGGAATGGGCTACTAGTCCATCAGCAAGAAGCTTGGTTAGAAGGAGACAACTGTTGGTTATTCTGAATTTCTTCCATTTGCAAATACTCACTCCATCAATTGCCCTAAGTCTGGAGCTCCATGCAAGATTTTGTCTCATGGAGTAAAGACGATCGCAAGAAAAGTGAGGGATCAGCCTTGAACTACATGGGAGGAGTTTGTGGATGATCTCAAGGCAGTTGGGACCACAGTCACCAAACAAACCATTGGTAACACAATATACCGCCATGGATTGAAATCCTGTAGCGCCCGCAAGGTCCCCCTCCCTTAAAAAGGCACATGTACAGGCCCATCCAAGGTTTGCCAATGAATATCAAAATTAATCTCTTTGGCATTAACTCGACTCGCTGTGTTTGGAGGAAGAAAAATGCTGACTATGACCCTAAGAAAACCATCCCTACAGTCAAGCATGGAGGTGGAAACATGCTTCTGGGCTGTTTCTCTGCTAAAGGAACAGGCTGACTTTGCTGCATTGAGGGACCAATGGACGGGGCCATGCATTGCAAAATCTTAGAAAAGAACCTTCTTCCCTCAGCAAGAACACTGAAGATGGGTCATGGATGGATCTTCCAGCATGACAGTGACCCAAAACATACTGCCAAGGCAACAAAGGAGTGGCTCAAGAAGAAGCATATTAAAATCATAGAGTGGCCTAGCCAGTCTTCAGACCTAATCCTATAGAAAATTTATGGAGGGAGCTGAAACTTCAAGTTGCCAAGCGACAGCCAAGAAACCTTAAAGTGTTACTAAACCCACAACAGTAAAATCAGTCAGTATATGCAGTAAAGCATGCTTGTTATACTCACTATGGAACCTAAGGGGTTAATCCTCTGCAATGTGTAAAATGGCCATTTGATCCTTTCTTCTCTGTTCATCCCCTTTCTCAAGTGACCACTTTTGATCTCCTGATAAGACAGATGGAACCGTAGGCATTATGTACATGCTCAGTTTGGTGTGTATTGCTAGAGAGGTTTTTTTTTTTTTGCATGTGCATGTGATCAGCACAGGGCCAATCAGCACAGGTCAGACAGAGGTCAGGGGTTTTGCATCCTCCTAGAGCAGAAAGAAAATCCTCCTACAAGCTTTAGCTGGCATACTGATAGAAGCCACAATACTGCTCTAACTTCTAATGAGAAAAGGTATTTAGCAATTTATACTTACTAAAATACATACAATTCCATGTTCTGTGCACTGTGGGAGACCAGATATAGTGAATGCAGAGTCTTGGGTTTAGTAACACTCTAGGGATTTAGAGAAGATCTGTGAAGAAGAGTGGACCAAAATCCCTCCTGAGATGTGTGCAAAACTGGAAACCAACTCCAAGAAACATCTTACCTCTGCTTGCCAACAAGGGTTTCTCCACCAAGTACTAAGTCATGTTTTGCTTGGGGATCAAATACTTATTTTACTCACTGAACTGCAACTCAATTTATAACATTTCTATCATGTGTTTTTCTGGCTTTTTGTTTATATTCTGTTTCTATCATTTAAAATAGACCTATGATAGAAATTATAGACCCTTCATTTCTTTGTAAGTGGGCAAACTAACAATATCTGCAGGAGATCAAATAATTACTTTCCCCACTGTACAAAAAAATAAAAAGTGCTAGTTACCTTTTCAAATGCATAAAAATCATTACATGCACTCCCTGTTTGGCAATATTTAGGAGGGGGCTGTGAAGTTATGTTTAACATAATGAACCCTGTCTGTACTGTGTTTGTGGGAGTGTTTTACTGGGGGGGGGGGGGGGGCGGTGTGGTGGTGCTTCACTGTAAGCACCATCACCAGCCATCCAGAGCAGTGTGCCCGAGCCGACAGGGAGGACGACTGTTAGTAAACAAAACAGCCTTCCTCCCCGTTGGAGATCCTCGGTAATCACTTGTAGGCGCACCCCCTACCCGGTAAAACAAAATCACGTGTGTATGTATGTATGTATGTATGTATAAATATATATATATATATATATATAAATAATGTGTGTGATTTTGCGCACCCCTGCCGCCCTCTAGCCGTATATCTGCTATAGGGCGGTGGGGGTGTGGTTAAACTGGAGTTGAACACTCTGTTCTATCAAAGGGTTAAAAATTTAGAAACTGCTCTTCTGAATTGTATGTTAATAAGGGATAGTGTGGGGACAAAGTCACTTTGAGATGATCTAGACATGATTAAACTCAACTATGCCATCATCTCCTTAGAGAAAACATCTAAAAGGTAAGTATGTAATATTTCTTTTAATTTTTTAGTTATGCTGTCTGAATGGGAACGCATAACAAACATATAGTGCATTTTTCTCAGATTTGACTGCAAACGTGGAAATACCCTCTACAGCTAAAAACTATAAGCAGATATAAAAGACATTCATTAACACAGCTCTGTATTCATTCATACATAATGAAATTTATTTTTGTTTAAATACAAGCTGTGTAAGTGCCTGAATTTGACCTTGTGAATGAGGTGCAAGCAAAAATCCAGTTTTTTTTTAAAATTTTTGTTTGAAAGGGAATAGATCTTAAGCTTTTCCACATTCACATTCAGCTCTGGGGAAAATTTCTTTGCAACATAAACAGCATATTTTCTTTTAGTAAATCAACCCCAATGTCTCTCGGTGAAATCTTGAATGGAGGTGAAAATAAAAAATGTTTAATATTTAATATGTAATTTTTATTTTGTATTGCACACCATAAAAACATGTACAAAACCACTTGCTATATTTAAATGTAATTTCCACTTACAACACCTTATTTTGGAAATGACCAACTAAATATTTGTGGTTTCCCATGTAATTTACTAATACAGCTTACCGGTAATTGGAGAGCTTGTGATAACATAATATTACATTTGTAAGTGTATACTTCTTTGTTCTTCATCTGACCTGGCATTAATTGATATTATCTAGGCAACATTTATCTGTTTTGCCAAGACGTCCATTTGCTCCGAAAAGTGCTGCAGATCTGAAACTTGGGGATTTAGTGAAATTCTCTCATCCCGGTGGCAAAATAAGTAAGGGAACAGTCCAGTACAAGGGTCCCTTACCTGGTAGAGAAGAGGTGTACCTAGGAGTGGAACTGGAAGGAAGAGATCTTGGGAAGCATGATGGTGTGTTCCAAGGAGCTCGATACTTCTTGTGGTATGAAAAGTTTAAATATGTTCATGTATCTTAATGGAAACCTACAAGAAATTAAACATGTTAGCTGCCATTGCTTTCTTCTGGTAAAAAATGTTAATTGTCTGGCTGTTATGACCCTATTGTATTGATTCATCCAGAAAGGATGCAGATAACATTTGACATTACTCTTACTTTCCTCATCTGCATACTGGCTTTGGGTCTGTGACTGTGAAAATAATAAAGCCAGTAGCTCAGCACTTTCAAAAAGTGGCCAGCAACGGCAGTCCCTATATTTGTCTCATTTACTGTAAATCTGAAGTTTAGTATCATTTTTTGGGACACAGCACCACAGAAATAAGCTGCCAGATATCAACCTCAGCGGCTGTCTTCTCTCAGTGTAAAAACTAACCGAAGACTCAGCTACACAGAAACCTGTGTCATTGGTCCCCTTTTGCTCTCTCCATCTTTCACAGAATATTATAAAGAAAAGTGGAGCTCTGTTGCCCCTTAGAAGACGTCTCATTGGACGACACGTGCATAGGACAGAGACAGGGGCGGACTGACAACTCATGGGGCCCCCGGGCAATAGGGCATCATGGGGCCCGTGTCCTTACCCAAACTCAAAAAAGCCTATGAAAAAGGTACCACGGGCATCTCATGGGGCCCCCTAGTGACCCTGGGCCCTCAGGCAGTGCCCGAGTTTCCAAATGGTTGGTCCGTCCCTGGACAGAGATGATCTTGTAAGTTGCCACTTTGTTGTCTCCTAATAAAGCACCTATATGCTACACTCAGAAGGTTCTGCTCTCTCTCCCTTCTTCCTTATTAAGGGTATCTTCTAGCTCTCCAGCAGTGGCAGCTACCAAGCCAAGCATCCCTGTTACATTGGATATAGAGACTTGTCTCCATGTATCTTCAGCCTCAATAAAACTTTGGACTCTGCTTATAGTGCACCATATTATCCCTCTTCCCTTTGCTGTCCCCCTTCAGAGGAAATTAGAGAGGTTGTGGCCTGTGGCCTCTTACCACTATGCAGTCTGTCATGAAGCCTCCTTCAGCTCTCTAATGACCAGAACCTGTGGCGTTGGTTGCGACTCGACATTATAGTGACGATCTCTCATGAAACCAGTGGCTCCCCTTTTTTCCTGCCTGCTGGATCTCTGACAGTTGCAGCCTATGTGCGAATGAGGCAGCACAGTCTCCCTCTGACACCACTGCATGCTGTGACAACAGCATATGCAACTCAGTGGCACCCCCCCCAACAGTCATCTCTCAACCTCCATGTGAGACTGTCCAGAGGTCTGGCTTCTCCCTTCTGAAGCACACTGTCCTTCTGGGACTTGTAGTTACATACAGTTCTTCACTTCATGAGAGTCAGTCTCCTTAGGACTACAAACACCACAGTTCCAAGAGGTTCCCAGCAGTCTTTTCCCTCTCCATAGGTGGACTCTTCCTTTCCCAAGCTACCCAAAGCCAATCACAGAGTTCTCTTTATCCTGAGTGGTGGGCAGGGATTCTAGAAACTGCAAGTGCAGCCGTGCAATGTCTGTGTATCCACTCTCTTTGTGCTTGTCTCCTGTTACTGTCACATATAAACAATCTCTCCCTTTTAGTAACTCAGTGCTTGAGAATATCCTTGTACAACTGACAGGTTGGAGTCTACCTCTCCTCTCTGCCTGAATGGATGCTCCTCCCTTCACTTACAGCCAGGGAGAGGTGTCAGCTGCTGTGTGTGGGTGGCTGTGTGAACTGTCCCAGCTGGCCTAGGTTGCTCTGACCAGGAAGCACAGTGGACGGGTCTACACAAATAAAGATGGAGCTAAACTTGATGATTAAGTGTCTCCCTGCCTTTTCGCCAAAAGAGGAAAGACTACGGAAAATAGTAACTATTAGCATGCTAATCTAGGAACATTTTCCTGCCTGGATACACCTGCAGACACTAGCACACGCTCCACTTTTGGATACTTCATGCCCCTATAAGCAGGTGCAGGTTGTAAAAGCAAATGAGGATTTTAAGCTAAACTTCCCACATGGAAGAAAAATATATTTTAAATATATTTTAAAAATACTCTTCCCAAATATATTGAAATATATTTGAAATACTACAATTTTGCCCGTATTTAAAAAAAAATAAATAAATATATCTATATATATATCTCTCTCTCTCTCTCTCTCTCTCTCTCTCTCTCTCTCTCTCTCTCTCTCTCTCTCTCTCTCTCTCTCTATATATATATATATATATATATATATATATATATATATATCTCTATCTATCTATCTCATACACACACTGCGTGTTGAAATACGTTTTTTATATATTACAAAATATATGAAAAATATTTTTAAAAATATATTTTTTTTAAATATATTCTTCAGATTTTTTTTTTTACATATAAAAATGTCATTTAAACATATTTTTACATATATTTGTAAATGCATTCCAAAAATGTAGATTGGATGTGTTTTAAAGACATACAGTATATTTGAAAATGTATTTTTAAAAATATTTTTCATATATTTTGTGATAAAAATGCATTTCAACATACAGTGTGTTTCTCTATCTCTCTCTATATTATTTTTTTATATTGAATACGGGAAAAATTGTAGTATTTCAAATATATGTCAATATATTTGGGAAGAATATTTTTAAAATATATTTTTCTTTCATGTGGGTGTGCTATGGAAAAGATGGACCAAATACTGTTGAATACTTTTTGTACTCTTGTTTAGAATTAAACTGTAACATACAGACAATACACAATAGCATCTGCTCTGGAGTACAGCATTGTCACATTGGCTGTATTCATACCTCCAAAGAAAAAGACATGTTATACCGCATACTGTATGTAATATGGAAAAAAATTATTATTGGTATAAAAAGCATTAGTAGATGAATCCACTTGTCCTATTACTTTACACTGGGTTTTTAAAATTACACACAGCACACAACAGAATAGGTATCACCAAATGGTGGGCCACAATTTGGATTCGGGCCTGCATTTGTCTACTTTCGGGCAGTTAGTCTTACAGAAAGCACCATGCTTTTGCCATATGTTGAGAACACCACCTAAATCTATTTTATTTTTCTCCAACAGCAAACCAAACAAAGGTGCATTTGTAAATTTCAGCAAAATTATCATGGCATGGAGTTAAATGTCTTGTGCTGAGGACACTTCGAAAAATGAAAAGTTCAAGCAGTCGGATACAAGTGAAGAACTTCAATTTTTAATATAAAACTAAACCATGTCAACTCTATGAGAAATGGGCAGTGAAGGATTTATTTTGACAACATTTTACAGCCAAGGCACAATACTTGTACAGTTCTAATGATTTATTTTTTTTGTCCTGGCATTTTGATAAAACAAGAGATATTTAATATCTTCGCCTATGTGCCCTTTCTTTCTACAGCAGAAGGAAGTTTTTATTTCATGTATATATTTTCTGTTTAACCTTGCTCTCTTACAAATCTTTTTTGCAATCTGCTAGTTGAAGCAGCTGGGGGATTTTGGGCTTATAATAAACAATTAGATGGTTTTTGTGCAATTGCATAACTTCTTCTTGCAGTCTATTAAACAAACTACACAGAAGGCCTGATTAATTGAGTTTGAACAGTGGTAGACTGCAGTGAAGTGGTCCTGTGTTTACATGACACCCAGTTATGGAGAAGAAAAGCTCTATTTTACCCACATGCACATTGCTGCAAGTTTTGCATCAGTGGAGGGGCAGTTAGGTTAGGTCGGGCAAAGGGGGAAAAAAAAGGATTACCCTTTAAAACAAGACCCCCATTCACCACTGTAGCTATATGCATTGTGGAAAAAACGATCTTCAAAAGTTCACAACAGAAGGATTGAAAGCTTAGCTCTTTTCCTTCTTTCTATTGCAGTGGAATCTTACCAGCCTGCCAGCCCTCTAATGTAAATGCACAGGAGATGTTTCTAAGCTTTAAGTCTCATTTACATATTTGTACTTAAAGTAGAACTAAATGAATTGTTTCCATTTTTTTTTTTTTTTTTAAGAAAGGCAGGGTTATGAGCCTTGCCTGTTTTTGTTTTGCCATTTGTGTACCATTGGGAAATTTCACTTCCTGTCTTAGACAAAACAGGAAGTGAGAACAAATCCCTCCAAAGTGAGGAAATTCCTGGTTGGCACCTGACTTAGGTTTCCCATTCTTTTATGGCCTGGGGACAGCCCACAGTTCGGAGTGTTCTTTAACTTTCAATGATAATGGTAAACAGGACAAATAGAGTGGGGGAAATATTTCTAACAGGGACACAGACAGCAATGAAATTGTGACTGGTGTTCTATTCCCTCTCCAGTCTATCCAATTTGCCTTCAGTTATATTGTGTTTTGCAGTCCAGTTCTTGTCAACTGGGATGTAGCGGCTGCTCAGACACAGCCACTGCTCCAGATTTGCACCCATGTGGGTAGTGATGCCTGAACTCATACTGTCTGCATTCAGGGACTGGCACCCACATCAATATCAAATTGGAAGCAACGATTGTGCCTGTGCAGCCGCTGCGCCCCAGTTGACATGAATGGGACTGCAAAACATGGCCTTTACACAGGTGTACATTTAAAGTATAACTCAAGGCAAAAGTGTGGGAGTGACATCATCCCCATCCGGCCAATGATAGCAGTTGGCGTTCAGGACACGGAAGCCAGTTTCCACATGGGGACTTCCAGGACAGAGCATCGATGGATCAGAGACTAGTATAGTTCCACTTTAAAATACTTGTAAATATTTTCATGTCCTCAGTCTAGCACAGGTATGGCTGTGTCATACAGGTTTGATTGTGTGATAATTTCACCCCTACCTGACCGGCAACTGAGACCCGGATCCCGGCTGCCCAAACATGTCAGCGGCCAGTTCCAAAACGTTGCATTGCTGGATCCAAAGTGAGTATAGTTCCACTTTAAAGTGTATTTCAGCTTTTGCAGTCAAACTTGAAAATCCCCTACAATATGTTTGTTATGTTTTCCCAATCATCCAGCATACTTAAAAATTATTTTAACCACTTGCCCTCCAGAGAATTTACCCCCTTCCTGACCAGGCTATTTTTTTCAATACGGCACTGGGTTACTTTAACTGCCAATTGTGTGGTCATGCAACTTTCTTTTGGTGGTATTTATTCACCACTGGGATTTTTTTTATACAAAAATGGAAAAAAAAAGTGGAAAAAAAAACAAAACATATTTTTCTTATAAAATTTTTCAAAAAATCTTTCTTCATAAATCTTGGCCAAAATGTATTTGGCTAACTTTTTGGTAAAAAAAAAGAGAAACCCAAACCAGTTTATAAAAACATCAAAATGTAAAATCATTTTATTTAAATTATATTTGTTTTTTTTTCCCCTAGCAGTAGTGTCACCATAGTGACACTGTACTACTTGTGAGGTTGTGATCTAGATTTTTTTTTTATACAGATTGCTTTTACACCCATTAAGGCTGTAAAAGCAATTTTCTCCTTCTCTCTGGCTGCATTCCTGTAGCCACTGAGAAATAATGAGAAGTGTAATTGGTCACAGCTCATCACATGGTACAAGGCTGTTGTGAATGGAATCTGTGATCATTCACAGAATTAGCAAGTAGTAAATAATGATGTCAGGAAGTGACATCTTGTTTACTGATGTCAGGAAGTGACATCTTGTTTACTACTGTTCATGTGATCACCGATTGGCCAATTAGTGATCACATGAATTGGGACATCACACAGCGGACCCGTACAGCGATCGGTGTTCTGCTGTGTTTGGCGGACACAGATCACAGAACTGTGCGCTCCCTGGGAAGGCAATGGTTGTGGGTGGGATGTTTAGAAACATCTCTCTGCATTGGCAATGCTCCCATCTGGCCGTTTATCGGCATGGGCCGGACGTGACAAGGGTAAACATTAGATCAAACTTAGGGTGTACATTTTCTGGTAAAAAAAAAAAAAAACAACACACCTTTGAGGAAAACACATGGTGCCTAGGATTCCAAAAACTAAAGATTCGGTGTCCAGAGATTTGTGTTTGCTTTTTATCCCCAGGTCAATGTTAATGCAAAAGCTACTGGAAGCAAACCGGAAATAATGTACACAGGCTTCATATTTACAGGCAAGTAAAACGCAGCCTCTTCATGGGAAATGTGTTACATTTGATTTGCAATGGAGATGGTTTTGTAGTCATTAACATTGACTTCACAAGTTCAATTGCAGGAGAATAGGGCATGCTCCCGAAACACAAAGCAAATGCAGTAACACAGAAAAAAAAAAAAAAGTAAAGCACAAATCTCATAAGTCTAAGTGCACTAATCTTGAATATGCTCAATATGTGTATTTGGCCATATGCTTTGAGTTCAGCTTTAATCAGATGAGGGAGAACTCAGAAATGTAATTACAGTGTATAAAAGTGTCCAGGTCATTTTTAGCCAGACAGAAGTTTCCACAATGAAGGTTTTCCAATCTTGCATTCATAGCTGGTCAGGTGTTTTGGTAATGTTTGAGGTGCAATAACTGTGGGCAGTCAATCATTTTTTGTAGCCATTCATGCATCGGGAAATTAAACTGAGAATACCATGTGAATCTTTACTCATATCACACCTATTGCACCTTATATAACACATCATAACAGACTTTTACTAAAATGCAAAAATTGTGATTCACAAAACAATTGGGTGCTTTATTATTTCAGCCACTTGCAGGATGCAAACCAATCACCTTTACAATACAGGAATTTAGATGCATTAAAGTACCAGCATGATATTTTTAAACCATATATTCTTTTCAGTTTTATGTCTTTTGTTCTAACAAAAAGAAAAAAAAAGTTAAAAATATTACCTTAAAAAATGCAGTGCACAACATTTCTAAATCTGCCTTCACTTTTATAAGCAGATTCATTAACAATGTGCAAATAACACAGCTATTTCGACTCTGGCATTTCATTTTAATTGAAGTCAAGTGGGTCCATTGAGGGCACAAAGTACCTTCTGTGCTGTAAACATCGAGCAATTTTCACAAAATGGGAAGCTCAACAGCAGGTTGGGAGGAATAGACTGGGGGATACGGACAAGAGGGGAAAAAGCAAGGAGGATGAAAAACAATACACAGAAAATGTGCACGCCTGTGTATATGAGTACGTATGTATACACAAACGTACATACATACACACACAAACGTACATACATACACACACACACACACACGACTGGACAAGTCCACTTATCCGTGAATTATCACAACTAAGTGAACCAATAAAAAAATAATAATGCTGCCCTATATAAAGAAGAATATGTGGCCTGTTTTCTTTTCCACTCTTGTCTGGTAAGTATATATTAGTGTATACATTTCAATGAACGCGCTAAAGTAAAATGAGCATTTTGGCATAGGTGTTGCAGACCCTTAGGGAGTAATCATACATAATGGTCACATTGAATGTGCCAAAAACAGCTTTTGGGAATCACTTCAACAGGAATACAGACTGAATACATGCAGTAAAATGTCCATCTTCAGCTTGGTATATATTAAATTGTGTGAACATAACCAGTAGTCTGACAATATAGCTTTCTTGACACAACACAAACAGAAGGGGACTGCATTAATACATTGGATAATGTGCTCTAAAAAGGTAAGGCTAAAACCTTGATTTCTCACAGCAACATTGAATAACAGCATATTGTTTTCATTTCATATGGACTTAATTACCCTGAAGAAAGCAGCAATTACTTCTCTCTGAATATGCTTCATAAGATATTATATACTACAACACCATCTCCCCACCAAAGTCTTCATTCAGTAGGATACTTCTGGGAAGCAAAAAAGACAAATTCTGTTCATCTTATCTGTCTTCAGCTTCATAAATCCAAACAATTGGTCTGCAAAACGGTGACTCCCATTCACCTCTCTGCTAGATCTCGTCTTCTGGAGAAGAAACCAAATGACCAGCATTTTGAGACCTCCATCATTTCCACACAAAATGCAGAGAGGTGATCTGGTAGATCACTAACAGGGCTGTCCTGCAAATAATGAGTCTTGCTTGCGAACAAAGCATTTCCAACTGCAGCACTGGAGTTGGGCTCAGCTTGCTGATACACTGAAGTAAGGTCCCTACGTTCCCTTGCATGCTAGATAGTATCTGTATAAAACCTCAAGCAAAGTGAAGCAGCTGGCAGCAGATTCAGGTGAACCGAGGCATCTCGCACTGCTCGCAACGGTTTAGTGCTGGGTGATTGAGAAAAGTACAGCTATTGCAATTCCATGGAGACCCTTCAAAATCTTCATCTCTTGCTTGTCTCTGGTTGGGTCTGTGCCGATGAGCTGGAAAATAGGCACATTTTCAATTAGTTTTCAATGAATTCAACATTCACAGAAACTTCTCAATATCATTACACAGTTTTCAAAGGGAAGATAGCAGAATTTGCAGCTACAGTCAGTGGCTTAGTTTTCTAAAGGTGGAAGCTGCAGGCCTCTTATCCTTCTTCTGTCTTCTCTATCTAATGTTCGCTGCCTGGAGAAAGCTTGCAGGGTGGGAGTTGAGATGTATTTTTACTTCTACAGCCAAATTGGTACAACACCTACTTTATATTTGTTACATCTTCTGAATCACATAGCAGAACTAAAAAAAACTAGTTAACAATTGCTGCTTACTTATTTAATTGTGTACAGTTTATTTATCTTTTTGCTTCTATTTAATGTTAAGGAAAGGATTGTGGAGGCAGGTTTACCGCAATTATCCCTGTCTGTACTGTGCTGATGCATGTTTTCTTTTTATTTCTATAGTCGAGATATGAGTAACAAACCAAGGTATAACAATGAGCTCATGCTCGGGAACAGAACATACAGGAGCTCTAAGGCAGAATAAAAATTGGGCAAAGAATAAATTACTTCCTGGGGTTTGAGCAAAAAGAAATGGACAAGCTTGTTTCTTATATTTCTATTCAGATACAGTGGGTATAAAAAAGCATCACCCCCCCCCTTTAAAATAATCACATTTTGTTGCTTTGCAGTCAGAAATGAAGACAGACACAGTTTTTGTTTTATCCAGCTCTATTTACTCAGGACAACTTATAACATCCAAGTGAAAGGTATAACACCAATATGTCAGAAAAAAACAAAACAAAAACAGAATCGCTGAGTTGGAAAAAGGATCACCCCCTTGTGTCAGTATTTTGTTGAACACCCTTTTGCTTTAATTACAGACTTTAGTCTGTTGGGATAAGTCTCTAACTTTACACATCTAGACTTTGCAATATTTGCCCACTCTTCATAGCAGAACTGCTCAAGTTCAGTTAAATTTGATGGTGACTGCTAGTAGACTGCAGTCTTCAAATTATTCCATAGATCTTTATTGGGGTTTAAGTCTGGGATCTGACTAGGCCATGCAAGGACATTCACCTTTTTCTCCTTCAACCACTGTGTGGTCATTTTTGCTGTGTGCTTTGGGTCATTGTCATGTTGGAAGGTAAACCTTCTTCCCATTGACAACTTTCTGGCAGAGGGCAGCAGATTTTCCTGAAGAATTTGATGGTATTTTGAACCATACATTTTTCCTTCTATCCTGACAAGTGCTCCAGTCCCTGCTGCATAAGAACACCCCCATAACAGGATATTAATACCTCCATGCTTTACTGTAGGAATGGTGTTATTTGGATGGTGAGCTGTATTGGATTTCTACTAGACATAGCATTGAGTGTTGAGGCCAAATAATTACATTTTATTCTCATCTAACCATAACTTTTTCAATGTGGCCTCAATCTTCAAGGTGCGTTTTGGCAAAGCTCATTCGTGACTGCATGTGACCTTTCTTGAGGAGTGACCGTTTTTCTTGCAACCCTCCCATACAAGCCACAATTGTGGAGAATACGTGATATTGTTGTCACATGCACACAATGACCACTCTGTGTCATAAATTCCTGCAACTGCTTCAGAGTTGCTGTAGGCCTCTTGGTAGCCTCTCTGACCAGTTCCCTCCTGACTCTTTCATCCAGTTTGGAGCAATGTCCTCATCAAGGGAGGATCTGTGTTGTACCAAATACTTTCAACTTCTTAATAATAGACTTCACTGTACTTTAAGACATTGATAAAGTGATTACATTTTTTTTTTATCACTCTGATGACTTGTACCGTGCTACCCATAGTTGATTGTTTGCTTCAGTTGCACTAACAGGGTCTGAAACAGTCCAGAAAAGCTCGTTTCATTCTGAGCCAATCAAAAGAACCACAGTTCATCACAGCTGAAAGTAAAATGGCTTTGTGTGCCATTGGGAAGGTGATTAGATACACCTGATTGAGTTTACAAGTCTTTCTTAGGAGGGGGGGGGGTTGATCCTTTTTCCAACCTAGCTGCACTGAGTAAACACAGCTGCATAAAACAAAAACTGTGTTTGTCTTCATTTCAGGCTGCAAAGCAACAAAATGTGATTGTAGACGGGGTGATTCTTTTCTATACCAACTGTAAGCTCTTGAGGATCCATGTACACTGTAGGAGAGATTTATTAGAAGCTTAAGTACTCAGAATCTGGTGCACGGTGTCCTGTGCATGGCAGCCAATCAGCTTCTAACTTCAGCTTGTTCAGTTAAGCTTTGAAGAAAAAAAAAAAAAACCCTAGAAACTGATTGGTTTTAGTAAATTTCCTCCTTGTATGCTGTGGTACCGTAGTGCACTTCAACATAATCTGTGTGCACAGTGTCATTTATTTTGAATGGCACCCCAATACATATACACAAATTAAGTGTGGTGCAGTAAACTTCATATGGGTTACGGTGACCTGCAGTGAGAAAAAAAAATGCCAGCACAACCACACCATTCATTCAAAGATCTGTCTGCCGAGACTTAAAGCACTCAATGAAACACAAGTGCGGTGATTACTGCACTCATAGTCCATTGACACTTCCCCCAGCTCAGTAACTGAAAGTCCACATCTTAGTACAGACCTGAGCTGGAGAAAGAAGCTGCAGGAGTCTGTGCACTGCACCTGTGATCCACTAATTGCAGTTGAAATGTTTTGCAGGCTCATTTGCAACAAAATTGCACTTTTTTGGCTGCAAATATGGAAGCATTTTTAATTTTGCAAAAGGTTGCGCTAGCCTTTAAGCAGTCTTTAACCACTTCATGACCAGGACATTTTTTACTGTTTGGCACTGTGCTACATTAATTGGCAATTGCTTGGTCATGCAACACTGTACCCAAATTAAATTTTTATAATTTTGTTTTTACACACAAATAGAGCTTTCTTATGGTAGTATTTGATCACCACTGGACAAAAAACAAAAATATTGAAAAAAAAAAAAACCCCAATATGTTCTACTTTCTGTTACAAAATATATTCAATAAAGTCAAATCTCTTCATAAATTTAAGCCAGAATTTCTTTGGTAAAAAAAAATCCCATTAAGTGTGCATTAATTGGTTAGTGTGAAATGTATAGTGTCTACAAACTACAGGGAAGAGTTGTGTTCAAAATAATAGCAGTCCAGCATTACTAGCCAGACCAATCACTGTTTCTGGTATAAATTATATTTCTACATAGCAAATAATTTACAAATAGGTGTAGTAGAGCAATAGAAAACAAACAGACCCAACAGTCATGACATGCATGCTGCTGATTCTGTGTAAATGAATCATTATTGAAATGGGGAGTATTCAATATAATAGCAGTGTGAAGTTCAATTAGTGAGGTCTGTGAAAAAACAGATGTCAAACAGGTGGCCCTTATTTAAGGAAGGAAGGAAGGCAGCAAATGTACATGCTGGTTACAGTGCATTTCTCTCTGAACATCTGAGTAAAATGGGTCGTTGCAGACATTGTTCAGAAGAACAGCGTACTTTGATTAAGAAGTTGATTGGAGAGGGGAAAACATAAAGAAGTGCAGAAAACGATAGGCTGCTCAGCTAAAATGATCGCAAATGCTTAAAAATGAAAACCAAAACCAGAAAGACGTGGAAGAAAACAGAAAACTACCCTTCGAATGGATTGAAGAATAGGCAAAATGGCAAGGACTCAGCCAATGATCAGCTCCGGGGTGATCAAAGAAGGTCTAAAGTTACCTGTGAGTACTGTTACAATTAGAAGACGCCTATGTGAAGCCAAGCTATCTGCAAGAAGCCCCCGCAAAGTCCCACTGTTAAAAAAAAAATCTACATGTGCTAAAGAGGTAATAATTTACCAAAGAGCACATTGACTGGCGCAACCATGCTTCACTGTCTTCACAGTGTACTGTGGCTTGAATTCAGTGTTTGGGGGTCGTCTGACAAATTGTCTCTGGCCACTAGACCCAAAAAGAACAATCTTACTTTCATCAGTCCACAAAATGTTGCACCATTTCTCTTTAAGCCAGTCAATGTGCTCTTTGGCAAATTGTAACCTCTTCAGCACGTCTTTTTTTCAACAGTGGGACTTTGCGGGGGCTTCTTGCAGATAGTTTGGCTTCACATAGGAGTCTTCTAATTGTAACAGTACTCACAGGTAACTTTAGACCTTCTTTGATCTTCCTGGAGCTGATTGTTGGCTGAGTCCTTGCCATTTTGGCTATTTTTCTAACCATTCGAATGGTAGTTTTTCGCTTTCTTCCACGTCTTTCAGGTTTTGGTTGCCATTTTAAAGCATTTGCGATCATTTTAGCTGCACTTCTTTATATGTTTTCCCCTCTCCAATCAACTCTTTAATCAAGGTACGCTGTTCTTCTGAACAATGTCTGGAACAACCTATTTTCCTCAGAATTTCAGAGAGAAATACACCAGCATGTACAATAATTGTCACCTGTTTTTCAAAGAATGAATGACCTCACTAATAGAACTCCACACTGCTATTATTTTGAACATGCCCCTTTCAATTAGTGATTCAATTACACAGAATCAGCAGCATGCATGTCATGACTGTTGGGTCTGTTGGATTTCTATTACTCTACTACACCTGCTAGTAAATTATTTGCCATGAAGAACTATCATTTCTACCAAAAACATTGATTTATCAGGTTAGAGATGTCTGACTGGTATTATTTTGAACACAGCTCTCTCTCTCTATATATAAATAAAATTTGCCTGCCACGTGCTGCCCCTGTCGTAGTACATATACTGTAGAGGGGTGGCAAATGGTTAAGTGTGTGTGCGTGTGTGTGTATGTGCGTGCGTGTGTGTGTAAAAACATTGCATTTTTGCATGGAAGCTGTGGGACGGTACTCCAAACTTCCTTCCTGCATTTAAACTTTTGGGGATCCCAAGCGAGATCCAGTATCATGATCAGCTGATCAATGTGGTAATCTGGTCTTGCTGTGTCACCAGGCAATGGAAAGAACATTCTTCTCAAAAGGGACAAAGACATTTGACCAGTAAGGATCTCGTCTTGGGAGCAAAAAGTGGAAGGAAATGTGCCTCAACCTTTACTATAACAAAGTTTTGTAATGTCCATTTCTACAGGAAGTGATTACATTTGATATATGGCAAGATCTATCAAATCTCTTTGACATGCCTACATGTGGATATGAGTTTTTCAGTTTTACAATCTGGAGTTTACATTAGAATGTTTACTATTTAATTAACCTGGCACTGTGAATGAATAAAAAATATTTATTTTTATTTATTGTGATAAGTTCGCTATAGCTGAAATCTGGGCTAAACAAACATAAAAGTCTTGTGTGTTTATTCTTGAATCTGGGTCTCCTTTGCGTATTTCTACCAAATCTGTGAAGTAATCCAGCATGAAACAACTGTCGTTTGCCTCAGAAGCATCCTGCAATACAGACTAGTCAGTACTGCTCTCTAATTGTGCAAGTGTGGCTGGTTTTGTATCCACCCCCAGTAGGCAGCCTATGGGGGGGTCCTGCCCACAGCTTTGCAAAGCACAGTGAAACCACTCCAGTGTAGCTTTACCTGTCTGTTTAGGATGAATTTCTGTGCCAGTCTAATGTCTCCTACAGAATGAAACAGGTTTCCCTGTACTGGGTTTCATTCATTCTGGTGTGTTTTGATCAAAAGCATCCCTACAACATTATTTGCTACCTCCATTACTCACCATGCGGATGGTCTTCTCCGTGTGTGAGTGTTGGCTTTATGAACTTCCTATATACCAGCATGTTTCTTCATGTTGGAAAATAAATTGTGGGAGAAAATGAGATCAGCAAGCCGGTTTTAACCCTTTATTTTGCCATGAAGTGTGGCACCCCGTTTTGACAGCGAAAGGGTTAAAGAGATGGGCTATAGAAGCAGAATACAAAAACAGGTTCCATTTCTATCACATAAGAATGAAAAATGAGCCTCAAGTGGGAGAGGATTACCAAAACCATAAAACTGATAGATCCTCGTGTGACATCTCAACTTCTGTGACAGAGCTAGAAATGAGCAAAAACCCTCAGGATGAGGTAAACAGGATTTCCATACAAATGTGTGGCTGACAAAGGAACTACAGCTCAGGCATCACAGTAGCCTGGACCTGCAACTCTAGGTATCACATTAGCAGTCCACAGCTGGTGAAGGCAGAACACATTGTCAGCAGCAAAAGCATTTCATTTCCTGTATACATAATCATTTCTCATTTGCCCTGTTGCACTGGCATGTATTGAAACTGGTCTAGTTTTTCATTTTTACTTATAAAAAAAAAAAAAATGCTATCTGAAAGGAAGAGCAGCAGGACACATACCAATGTCCCCAGCACCTGGGTTTGGGATGTCAGGGGGCTCAGGTTTTTTATTTGAGGTCACGCTGATTCTTCTTGCTTTCCTTTCAACTGATGAAGAATCAGATGAATCTGATCAAAAAAATACAAAAAGACAAGTTACACCTAAAGACAGTTCAATAATAATATGTTTGTAGTCATTTTCAAAAATTTAGAAACAGTATATTTTATGCCTGTTTCTGGAACTGGAAGTTTTTAAATTATAATTAAAGGCATTTTTTTTTTATTCTGAATAACGTTAAGAGTGATTAGAACACTTGTAAGGTTTTAATTGCTGTCTGTGTCCCTGTTGGGAAGATTTATTTTCTCTTTGTCCTGATGACCTTTAAAATGTTACACTCATATTCAGGGTGTAACATTCAACATGTTATGAAAAGACCAGTCCCCGTTCTGCTGCTTTGACAGCTAGTGGGGAATCTCCTCCTTGCCAACGGTAAAAATTAAAAAAAACAAAAATGCGGCTGTGCAGGGCTCTGCCCGCCCAGCCACATCACTCATTCACAATGCTCTGTGAATGAATGAACTACAAGTCCCAACAACCTTAGTGGCTGTCGGCTTGTAGTTCACAATGAGCTACCATGGCGTTCTGGAACTCTATGGTAGTACATTGATTCTTCTTGTCAGCATATCTGCTTGCCCGTATATCACTGATGCAATGGTTTACAGGCTGCTGCAACAAAAACTAATAAATGCATGTTTTTATAACCTGTAAAAAAAGAGCATATATTGTTTTTTTAGCAAAAGGTGAACTTATCCTTTAACACTAAAAGTAAGGAAAAAAACCCACCAAATTGTGGTCACCAGAAGAGGAATAGAAGGGAAATCTTCCTATGGGGACACCATTTCTGGTGACTGTGGCGACTACCAGTGATTTCCCTCAATTTGCAGAAATTTCATCTCAGCTGTGACTATAGGCAGTGAAGGGAAATCTTTCCAATGGGACACAGATCAAAACAATACATTTAGTTCTACTTTAAAATCTAACATTCACATAGTATAAATATTTCATTAGGACTATGCACACATCAGTTTCTTTCCCATCATCTATTTTATGTGCCTTTTTTTTCCCCCATAAAATACATAAAACAAAAAAAGGTGTCTATTAGCAGTGGAAGCAATGTACGCCTTTTATGTGTGAACCTAGGCTAACTAGAGTTTTGACACAAATCAACAAAAGAAACAAGGCGGCAGATGACCCTCTTATTATCTTGCAGGTAACAGAAGAGGCAAATCAAGTATTTTAAAAAGTTCTTACTTACAGATTTTTTTCTTCCATAACAGATGTTTTTATTACCTTGCAGTATGCCACTGAAAGGACTAGAAAATGTGACTACTCCTGGACAACAGATCACCAGCACATCCCCCTGCTTCTTTAAACTTCCAAAAGAAGAAAGGGCTTGGACGTGTAATTACCCTGTAGACTGGTCCAGCATAACAACTCTCTACATACCCTCTAATGTACTAAGGCTGCTGGGGGAGAGGGGCCAAAGGTACTACTACAGAACGGTGGCACACAGCTGCAGACTCAAAGCTTTTGTCTTTCTACACAGAGGACGCTTTCACAGGTAAACATGCAAAAGGGTCTCTAACTTTTCTTCAAACAATATTGCATGCCAATAACAGATAGAGTTGCTCGCAGAGTTAAGGTATACAGAAAAAAAGAATCCTACTTATGCTATGATAAAGAACATCTCCCATATCAAGAAAACAGAACATTGATAACAGCATTCACCCAATTACATATTACTGGCTAAATCAAATCACCGCGATACCATTGTATACCAGTGGATATAGAAACTAATCATAATCCCCCTAAAAAAAAAATAAAAAAAAAATAAATAAAAAAATCACATTTTGTTGCTTTGTAATATGAAATGAAGACAGGCAGTTTTTGTTTTATCCAGCTGTATTTACTCAGTGCAACTTATAACAGCCAAGTGAAGGATACAGAGCCTTGAAAAAGTATTCATATCCCTTGAAATATTCCACATTGTGTCATATTACAACCAAAAAACCTACATATATTTTATTGGGATTTTATGTGATGGACCAACATAAAGTGGCACATAATTGTGAAGTGGAAAGAGAATGATAAATGGTTTTAAAAAATTTTTTACAAATAAATATCTGAAAAGTTTGGCGTGCATTTGTATTCAGCCCCCTTTACTCTGATACCCCTAACTAAAATCTAGTGGACCCAATTGCCTTCAGAAGTCACCAAATTAGTAAATATAGTCCACCTGTGTGTAGTTTAATCTCAGTATAAATACAGCTGTTCTGTGAAGCCCTCAGGTTTGTTAGAGAACATTAGTGAACAAAAAGCATCATGAAGGACAAGGAAGGCACCAGACAGGTCAGGGATAAAGATGTGGATAAGTTTAAAAGACATTTAAATTAATCATCTGAGAAATGGATTGAGTATGGCACAACTGCAAACCTACCAAGACATGGCTGTCCACCTAAACGGACAGGTCGGGCAATGAGAGCATTATTCAGAGAAGCAGACAAGAAGCCCCTGGTAACTCTGGAGGAGCTGCAGAGATCCACAGCTCAGGTGGGAGAATCTGTCCACAGGAGAACTATTAGTCGTGCACTCCAGAAATCTGGCCTTTATGGAAGAATGGCAAGAAGAAAGCCATTGTCGAAAGAAAGACATAAGAAGTCCTATTTGCAGTTTGCGAGAAGCCACGTGGGGGAAACAGCAAACATGTGGAAGAAGGTGCTCTGGTAAGATGAGACCAAAATGGAACTTTTTGACCTAAAAGCAAAACGCTGTGTGTGGTGGAAAGATAACACTGCACATCACCCTGAACACACCATCCCCACCGTGAAACATGGTGGTGACAGCAGCATGTTGTGGGGATGCTTTTCTTCAGCAGGGACAGGGAAGCTGGTCAGAGTGGATGGGAAGATGGATGGAGCCAAATACAGGGCAATCTCAAAAGAAAACCTGTTAGAGTCTTCAAAACCCTTTAGACTGGGGCGGAGGTTCACCTTCCAGCAGGACAACGACCCTAAACATACAACCATAGTAACAATGGAATGGTTTAGATCAAAGCATATTCATGTGTTAGAACGGCCCAGTCAAAGTCCAGACCTAAATCTAAATAAGAATCTGTGGCAAGACTTGAAAATTGCTGTTCACAGACATTCCATCCAATCTCACAGAACTTGAGCTATTTTGCAAAGAAGAATGGGCAAAAATGTCACTCTAGATGTACAAAGCTGGTAGACATATCCATATAGACTTGCAGCTCTAATTGCAGCTAAAGGTGGTTCTACAAAGTATTCCCTCAGGGGGGCTGAATACAAATGCATGACACACTTTTCACATATTAATTTGTAAAAAATTTGGAAAACCATTTCTCATTTTCCTTCCACTTCACAATTATGTGCCACTTTGTGTTGGTCTATTACATAAAATCCCAATAAAATACATTTATGTTTTTGATTGTAACATGACAAACTGTGGAAAATTTCAAGGGGTATGATTACTTTTTCAAGGCACTGTATAACACGAACATTGAGGGGGAAAAAAAACAAATAAAAGTCAAAAACAGAATCACTGAGTTGAAAAAAGGATCACTCCCTTGTGCCAGTATTTTGTGGAACCCTCTTTTGCTTTAATTACAGCCTTTAGTCTGTTGGGATATGTCTCTATGTCGTACTAACTTTGCACATCTAGACTTTACAATATTTGCCCACTCTTCTTTGCAGAACTGTTCACGTTCAGTTAAATGTGATGGTTACCATATGTGGACTGCAGTCTTCAAGTCATTCCACAGATTTTCAATGGGATTTAAGTCTGGCCTCTGACTAGGCCATGCAAGGACATTCACCTTTGTCTCCTTCAACCACTGAGTGGTCATTCTTGCTGCGTGCTTTGGGTCATTGCCATGTTGGAAGGTAAATCTTCCCATTGACAACTTTCTGCAGATGGCAACAGATTTTCTTCAAGAATTTGATGGTATTTTGCCTCATACATTTTTCCTTCTATCCTTACAAGTGCTCCAGTCCCTGCTGCAGAGAACCCCCCCCCCCCTCTCATAACAGGATATTACCACCTCCATGCTTTATTGTAGGAATGGTGTAATTTGGATGGTGAGCTGTACTGGATTTCTGCCAGACATATCGTTTAGTGTTGAGGCCAGATAATTCCGTTTTAGTCTCACCTGACCAGAACACCTCTTCCATGTGGCCTCAGAATCTTCAAGGTGTGTTTTGTGTGGCTGCATGTGGCCTTTCTTGAGGAGTGGCTTTTTTTCTTGCAACCCTCCCATACAAGCAACATTTGTGGAGAATTTGTGATATCGTTGTCACATTCACACAATGACAACTCTGTCAAATTCCCACAACTGCTTCAGAGTTGTTGTAGGCCTCTCAGTAGCTTCTCTGACCAGTTTCCTCCTGGCTATATCATCCAGTTTGGCATGACATCCTGATCCAGGGAGGGTCTGTGTTGTACCAAATACCTTCCACTTCTTAATAATAGACTTAACTGTGCTTCTATGAATTGATAATGCATTTGAATTCTCTTTTTGTATCCATCTCCTGACTTGTGTCTGTCCATAACTTTATCCTGGCGATCTTTTGACAGTGCCTTGCCATCCATAGTTGATTGTTTGCACTATCAGGGACACAAATACTCTAGGAAAGCTCTTTTCATACTGAGCTATCACAGTTGAAAGTCAAATAGCTTTGTGTGCCAATGAAAAAGGTGATTAGCTACACCTGATTGAGTCATTTTTCGGAGGGGGTGGGATCCTTTTTCCAACTCCATGATTCTGTTTTTGATTTTTTTAAAAAAAAATTTCTAGCACGTTGGCGTTAAATCTTTCCCTTGGATGTTACAAGTTGCACTACGTAAATACAGTTGGATAAAACAAAGTTGTGTCTGTCTTCATTTAAGGCTGCAAAGCAAGAAAATATGAATATTTTAAAGGGGGTGATTCTTTTCTATACCCACTTTATACGACCTCGTAATGAGGTGTTTATACTGGGATCATGGTTCAGGCTACAATCATGATCCTGGTAAAATATTTTATTATGGCAATTCCCTTCAATGTAAACGTAATCCTAGCAGCTACACGCTCGCTGGATTACTTTTACAGGCGGCAGAAGGGTGTCCCTACCCCTTCCCGACAGTTTATACAGGGCTCTCTTGTCCCATCGGGGAGCCAGGTAAAGATGCAACTCGTGACATTGGCTTCCCCATACACAGTGAGGAATTGATGTTGTTCCTTCCATTGTGTGATATCAGAAACCAGAAGCGACTAGGCTTTGGTCACTTTCGGTTTGTTTGTTTACAAGTCGTTGCTGGCTTGTGAAGCAGAAGATCCAACCGAGCTCTGTTTAATCTGCTGCTTTGGGGGCCAGAGGATTCACAGACCCCAGATCCCTCCATGAGGACCTGTCACAGCCCATGCTATCACAGGGGATGTTGTTCATCCCTTGTGATTGCAATAAGGTACAGTTTAACTACTTTACAGTTGCCCTAAAGCAGAAGTACTGCTACAGGGCAACAGGGCTGCGCAAAATCATGTATATATACACACATGATTTGCATGATCTTCAGGTAGGGGGCACATGCCGTCCTATCTGCGCTGCTATATTCGGCTAGGGATGTCAATCATTGGGTCCCGGACGTCGTTTTGTATCTATCTGCACTGCACAGCAGAGAGATACAGAACAGCATATCTCCTTGGTAAAACACAGCACACAGTAACCCTTTGATCGCCCCAGATGATAATCCCTTCCTGACCAGTGTCATTAGTATAGTGTCAGTGCTTTTCATTAGCACTGATCACTAGATTAATGTCACTGGAAAGGTCAGTGGCAGTTAGTTCCCACAGTGTGTCAGAATGCCCGCTGCAGTCCCGCTATAAGTCGCTGATTGCCGCCATTACTAGTATAAAAAAATAAAAATTCCAGTATATACACCGCCATTCGTACGTGCTACAACTTTCACGTAAACCAATTAATATACACATACTGGGATTTTTCTTAGCAAAGACATGTAGCAAAATACATTTTGGCCTCCCCCTCCCACACACACAAAGGCGAACGTTTTATTCGCACACACTTACGTAATTGGTGATTACGCCACACGTGAAGTATTGCCATGAACATCAGAGCAAGTGCAACAATTCTAGGACAAGATCTCCTGTGTGACTCTAATCTGGTAACCTGCAAAGGCTTCTAAAGTGTTGCCTATGGATAATTTAATGTGCCGCAGTTTGCTGCTGTTCCACGTGACAGGTTAGGTACCTATTTACTCAGCTTAACATCATCTTTTATATTTACAAAAACCAAAGAAAAAGTTTTTGATTCGGTTTGTGTTCACTAAAATCGATTAAAGTATTTCTTCCAAAAAATTTTGCATTTGAAAAACTGCTACGCAAATACCATGTGCCATAAAAAAAAGCAACACCCACCATTTTATTCTCTAGGGCCTCTGTTTAAAAAAATAAACAATGTTTCAGGGTTCAAAGTAATTTTTCCAGCAAATAAATGTAGATTTTTACATGTAAGACAAATGTCAGAATTGGCTCGGTAGGCAAGTGGTTAAGTGTACCACTTTTTTTTTTCTTAATATAGAATAAGGAGCAAGATGAAACCCAGACAGAGCTCCTTGGTCTGGTGAAATATGTATTTATAAAAGTTTAAAATTGTACTCACAACAGGGCGTTCACTGTGGTAGGGGCATGGCCCGGAAACGCATCAGACTTACCAAACATTGATTACATTGGTGAAGTCTTCAGCTGCTGTTTGTCCTTTGGAAGCTTCTCTAGATACAATTATAGTACGGAATAATTAGAACCCCTGCCATGTTTTTGTTGCTCTGTGAACCTGCGAGAGATTTACTTGCTTCACTTTGACTTGTTGCCAGAACTGAAATAGAGGGTAAGTTTTCCAATGAGGACTCTTACACAAGTCACAATTGTCGAGTCTCTCACTTTTTGGATATTTCCTCACTCCTTGTTACTAATGCAGGCCATATACGGCTCGAACATCGGCTGACTTTTCGAAAAAAAAAAAAAAAAAGAAAAAAAAAGAAAAATGGTCGTTCGTTCGGCCGACGTTACCACCAACGATAAAAAAAATCGGCCGACTAAATCATAAAATTCACCCCATAACTTCTGTCCCTTGCAGGTCACAGCTCATGCGTGGATTTTTTTATCGGTAAAACAATCGGCCGATTTGCTGGGAAAATCGGACAATTGTCAAAATCGGCCGCAAATTTTCCAACAAGACCGATAAAAAAAAACCTGTAAAAAAAAAACGAAAAACGGCCGACCAATTTTTTTTCGCCCAAAAAAAAATCGGCCTATTTTCAAACCGTCTATGGCCGGCATAAGGCTAGGGTCATACTTGTGCGAGGGGCTACAGCTGAGGGACTGCACCTGTTACCGCAGCCGCGACCACCTGCACATAACGTGCTTCCGCTCAGGAGATGCGTGGGCGAACCATTAATCCTAATGGACCCCTCCAAAAACTGGAAACCACAGTGCAGTTTCCCTGCACTGGGAACTGCACTGCACAGTTTCCCTGCGCTCCCATTTTCTGAAAAGGCGTGGGGACCTTCCCCTGCGTTTTCAGCGGATGCAGCAGCCTATTCAAATGAATTGGCTGCTGTGCACGAGCAATGCAGCTGCATGGACACTGAGTGTGAACCTATCCTTAGACAGGAAATGAAGGAAAATCTTCCACAGACAACTAAAAACTTAACAGAGGTTTTTAACCACAGAGTCTAGATATACCAAAACTGTGATCAAGAAATGTAACACATGCATTTCATTCACATAAAGGCAAAGACAGCAGTAGAACTAAAGCAGCAGGCCACTTACCTTTTTTACAAGTGTTGGGGGGCACAGCAGGACCAGGAGCTATGTTGTCATAGAAGTTGCTCAAATCAAGCTTCCCCACTCCTATAAAACAAATCTGTTAATTACAAGTCTGCATGTGGTAAATTTACCTCAACACCCAAAATAGAAAGCAGAAACAGGAAAAAAAATAGATTAATCTTGTTTTCTGTGTTTAAAGTGGTTGTGAATCCTTAAACCCAGTGACATGACAAGCCTCAGATGTTACACAGAGATGAAAAAAAATTCTCCTACACAAGTTGCACTCATTTATCTGCAACCATCTGTCTTCTATAGCCTCCTAAAGCACACATTTTATACAGCATTTTAGATCACCAGAAGGCAAGAGATCTCATGTCACATACTGCACAGATTAGAGCAGGGAACCAAGTGTAATCTGAGACTTAAGTGGAGGGAATAGACACCACCTTCTACATAGTCTCATAGGGAAATATGCACAGCTGAGGCTGTCAATCACCTGCGGTGTGCTGGGGGTGGTGGGGTGGGGCCATCTCCCGACTGCCTGGCGTCCAAAACTGTCAGAAGAAGTGACTCCTATAGATACCAGAGGAATGAGAGAGAAGACAAAAATCACACTAGGTGCCTTGGATCAAGGCAAATACACGCTATAGAAGGATAAGCTTAGTTCATTTTTAATTTCGGAGATTTACAACCACTTTAAAAAAAATGTAAGTAGCAATAGCGTAAATGCACATCAGTGATTCCAAGGTAATGCAGGCCTTAAAATACATATATATTTTAATGCATTCAGTTTAAACAGGTAAAAACATTTTTTAATTTTGTAGTGAATATTTTACTGTATTTACCATATAGTTTTAGATTAAGTTGAAGAATAAGATCTTCACTCCTATATATTTGCCCTATTAATGCCCAAAGTAGGTTAATTACACAAGAGCACATTGGGACAGAGACTAAAAGAGGAGGTAAATCCAGAATTACCCAAAACTAATATACTGCTATGCTGTAAATATGTCAAAATACACTATAGTATAATAGTTTGTAGCTCCTTAAAAGTACAACTAGTCTTTTATTTTTACCTAATGCATTCTTTGCATTACAGTAAAAAACACATCACTACTTGTCCTATCACCCCCCCCCACACACACACACACACACACACTTCCCTGTCCCTAAAAACCTACCGGGCCCATGTCATGGGGGGCACTTGCTATGGGGGCTCTTGTTCTTGAGCCCCATTCGGTTTGTCCATTCACACACAAATCGTGACTTGGCCCTGCTACCCACCTCTCCTCAATGGATCTGATTGACAGCTGCTGTCTCTGAGCCAATGAGGAGGGAGAGAGCGAGGTAAGCCGCTGCTCTCATGCACATCGCTGGATTGAGAACAGGCTCAGGTAAGTATAAGGGGGCTGGGGGGTAGAGCAGACCAAAGAAGGCTTTTTACCTTTAAAAAGGTAAAGAAAAAAAAAAATTCTAGCTTTACGACTTGAAGCATGGTTTAATTGTAAATACAGGCGTACCTCGGTTTACAAACGCCTCGGTTAATGTAATTTTCGGTTTATGAATGAAAATCCAATGAAAATAATGCCTCAATTTAAGAATTTTTTTTGCAATACAAACGAATTAATTGGTTTTCAATGTATTTACAATTTGTTTTTAATCATGTCCCTGTACAGTATTTATGCCTTTAAAGTGCACTTTATAAAGCGTATTGAACAGATAAGACTTCTTTTTTACCTTTTTCTGACCTCCAGAATGGATTAATTGGTTTTCAATGCATTCCTATGGGAAACCGAGTTTCGGTTTACGAATTTTTCGCAATGCAAAAAGTCCTGCAGAACGCATTAAATTCATAAACTGCAGTACACCTGTAACTAACTTTCAGCATAAAAATATCCTTCTTCCTGAGTTACCCTTAGTGACATTGAAAACACTTACTGACAGTTGACAGCACTGAAATCTAGGCCCAAGCTTCATATTGCTGTGTTAAATGATATGCCTTTCTTAAGACAACATGTTCCGCTGCAATGACAGCTTTTTAAGGAACAGTCTTAGCTTGTGCATGTTTCACATTTTAAAATCCAGCATTAAGTGAAAACATTCATCACCAAGCCAAGAAAATGCAAGCAAGTGGACAATTTATTATCACATGAATTGCAGACTTTTCACTGAAGGGCTTTTGAGACCATTACCTGCTGTGCACCAAATACAGACTGAGTGTTTAATGTAGGATGTTAAAAGATTTAATGCGAAGCCAGTTAATCTTAATGAATACTTAAGATTAGGATTTTGCAGTTCACTTGCAAATTAATTTCCTCTGACTCGAGTTAATAAAAAAACGTTTTCTAATCATTCACTAAGCTGTGCACAATTTCGGGCAATTCAGATTACATTTCTATACACCAGGACTGTTCAGATGTGTCAGAAATGCAGACTCAGATTAATGTAATGCTAGAGCCAAGTGCAAAGAGATGGCAAACATTGGATTCATTAAATAATGAAAATACATTTGCTGTGCAGCTTAAAAGGCTGCAAGCTAAAACTAGATACAGGAAACTCTGTGAAAGTGGATGTACTCTAAACGTTTTAGAGAGAAAACATTTGAGTGTTAAAGATAAAATATGCAGACTATAAAAGGTCTAACCACACTGGTGTTAATATTTATATTCAGATCAGATGGAAAAAATGACTGTTGGAAACTAGCTGCTATGTGCTACAGCACCATTTTGTTAGTTTTGAGGAATGCCCACCACTGACACTTCAGTAATTTATTAACGACATCACCAAAACATTTGAAATAGTAAGAATACGCTGATCTGTTGACATTTCTGTATTCACATCTCAAAACTTTTTTTTTTTTTTTTATTATTCTATGCAGTGCTGTATCACTGAATAAAATTATTTCAAAAGCCAATTAAACATTTAAATCAGATTAGTTCATATAGCCTCACACTGTAAAGATAGCCTTGATTCTATTATTGACAAAGGTAGAATGACCAGTATCTAAACGTATTAATGTAGAAACAGTTTATTCATTTACATAATTAAATGTTAAACTGAAGAGTTTAGAATAATTAAAAAAAAAAAAAAAAAAGTTTTGATATGTGAATACAGAAATGTCAACAGATCAGCATATTCTTACTATTTCAAACGTTAAACTGTTGCAAACTTTTTTTTTTCTTTTTTAGAAATTCTGTATATTTTTAGACCAAAATGTTGCCTAGCTGCAAATATAATATTATTACTGACTACAATTACTGCAAATTCTTCTTTTTTACCAAACTTTGAGATGAAAGGCAAAAATGCATTGTGCACATCAAAATAACAACCAAGATGTGTGCTTGCTGTTAATTCTGAAATAAAAATATATTTAGGCTTCTGCCCACCCTACAAATAAAAATCAAAATGCCAACAACCTCCTACAAAGTCATCTACAACTCTGTCCCAAGCTACATTACCTAACTTGTTTCAAAATACAAACAAAACAGTTCTCTGCTTGTCTCTCAAAGACCTCCTGCTCTCTAGTTCCCTTGTTACCTCCTCCCATGCTCGCCTCTAGGACTTCTCCTGAGCCTCTTCCATTCTCTGGAGCTCCATACCTCGATCTGTCCTACTATTTCCTACTCGGTCCGCCTTTAGGCGATCCCTGAAAACCAATCACCTAATGCCTAATACACACAACCAGAAGACCTGGACAAAAAAAAAAAATTGCTTTCGGAGGGATCAGCCAATAATCGGATGGTTGGTACACAGCTTTCGAGAGCCGATCATGACAGTTCATGGGACAATATCCAAAGGGACAAGCACAATTTTTCTTGTACGATACCAGAACGGATGATTTTCATTTAATCAGTGCATTATTTGTCCAAAAGAAAAGTGACCAAAACCGTGCATGCTCGGAAATGAAAGAATACATTGCAATACAATATATTACATCACTTCAGAAGTTGTATTCCGTTCGCAAGAATATTTTCGTAACTTTTGTGACCTCTTCATTTTCGATAACAGACTAGCATGCAAAAACAACTGTCAGGGTTCTGTCCATGGCAGAAGTTCTGCCATTTCTGCCAGTACCCTGCATGGCCGTAGAAGCACACATCCGTCTCAGTTTGGTGCCAGATGGCCTTTATAAAGGAGGCTCATCACTTCCTCAAGTTGCTGGATGATCTTTAGCTCAACGTGGCTTGTTCCCGTTTCCAGTGATTGTGACCTGTGATTTCCGGATACTGGCTTCGCTTGCTCCTGGACCTGTCTACTCTGCTTTACCCCTGCTCTAACCTCGGCTTGGCTTACGGATACTCTCTCGCTCCTCTGTGTATGACCTCGGCTATCCCATTCGACTATGTCTGCTCTGATTCCCACGTGGTACCTGACCTTGGCTTGAACCGACTACCCAGTAAACATCTAAATACTAGCAGGGCTGGCATACCAAGCACAGGCGCCTCCTGTCTGCAGACCTATCTCTGTGCACCAGCTGTGCGCCTGAGCTGTGCTTCACCAACCAGCACTCCCACAGGTGCCCTGTGCAACTTTGGGCCTGACTCCTGCTGTCCCCACTCTCAGGGGAGTCTGGAACTTAGCCGCAAGGGAAGTCCACTCTCCATTGGCCTCCATCACCAGGTACGTGATAAAAACAAAAACAAATGATCATTCGTCCGATATTCTCATTATGTGTATGTATGTATGAGGCTTTAGGTAGGCCTATCCTGCCTTTAACGAATATACTGTACTTCTACTTTCTCCATCATCCCTAACAGTTATCACCTTTTTTATCCTTGACCCTTACTTTAAGATTATAAGCTCCAAGGAGCAGGGTCTTATGATCCCCATTGTAGAGAATTGTATTGTAATTGTACTTTCTCCCTCAATTTTGTAACATGCTGTGCAAACTGTTGGTGCTATATAAAAACATGATTTGGTCATTTCTTCTTGATAATCCTGAGAATCCCTGATTGTTATGCTCACTTCTCCACTGCATTTATGGAGGCAGACATGCTTGACACCCAGATTTCAAACATATCTTCCTCTTTATTACATGGGGGTTGGGAATTAATAATTTACACAAGATAAGAACATTTGTGTTTTCTTTTCAACTCACGGGAAGTGGTAAGCACACTGTATTTCTGGCAAGATCAACAGGTATTTTCTATACTTGCTGAAAATGTTCTTAAACTAAAAAAATAAAATAAATGCAGCCACCAAATCTAAGGACTGGTAAGCTGCTCTGTACTACATTTTTGTTTCTGGATTTAGATATACTTTAACCTATGTATCATCCCTCAAGATCCATTCTAGGTTATCTGCAATCCCTTGGAAAAAAAAAATCAGACACCCTGATAAAAGGATGATGATTTTCCATTGGGTTTCCTTAGAAGCACATGTAAATAAGCAGTTACGACTTATGGGCAAATCATGGTATAGTTAAAAACACACGCAGAGACCTTCACAACGTCAAGTTTAACATCTTGTTATTACTTTGTCGCATATAAAATTATCATGCAATTTCCAACATTGTTGCTATGTTACACTTATTACGCTTTGATCTTTACCCCTGGACTGCAGGTCAACTTCTTTCAGTGTACAATCTATATTTATTTGCAGTTGCCTATTCAGGCTCCTCAGTCTGGTCATCTCCTCTGGCTGAAAACATTAAACAAAAACAAGATAACATGAGTTAATAGGAAATTAAAGAAAAATCATTTAAAAAGGTAAATGTTAACACAAAGTCATCTGAATAGCATTTATGCACACAGGCACTAAACCTAAATTAACCACTTATCTACTGGGACATTAGTTTCATTTTTCGCACACGATAAAGCAGAACTACAATGCATCTGAGCCCCACAAACTAAAAACACTGATTCATTTTTAATATTCAAAGCAAACTCCTCCATTCATTCATGTCTCCATGCTTTATTTTGCGGAGAAATCATTTTGATATAGAGCCGAACATCCCCTCATTTTGCAATTTTTTTATGGCGCATGATATTTAACAATTTAATAAAATACATATTTTCAGGAATAAATACACTAAAATGGATTTTAGTGCAAACAAAACAATACTATACCCAATTTATGGTAACGTATATAAAATAATATGTTTCAAGAAGTAAATAGATTACATGTCAAGCCTTAAAATAGTGCATGGCTGTGGAATTGCAAAAAATGATGGTACCCAAAATCCTCCATAGGCGATGTTTTAAAAGCCTTTAGAGGTCATCAGTTTAGAGTTAACCGTGAATTATGACTCTCACTACAAACATTTGCGGCGATAACCCACGTGTGGCCTAACTGATGTTTACATACACCTGCTTGTCCCACACTGCGCTTTTTATATGGAGTGTGCGCAAGTATGACAGGGGTGTTTTAATTTTAATTTTTTTTTTATTATTTGTTTATTTCATACAATTCATTATTTCTTTTTTTTTTATTTTATTGCTATCACAGGCAGTCTAACAATTCCCCTATGTGATAGCATGAGCAGATGACAAGTCCTCTTTAAGGAGACATTGGGAGTATATTGGAGCCCCAAATGTTGGCAAACGTTAGCTCTGCTGTCCCCATTTACAACTTTTATGTCCTTTTCCATCTTTATAAGGTTCCATTACCTTGTTACACAGGATTTTGACAGTTCTTTACTGATCCCCATGGCTCCGTATCTAGCCTAGTCAGTGCTTCCATGTAAGAGCTAACAAACTCATTGACTATTTATACACTGACACTAATTTCAATTTAAAAAGTCACAGATGTGGGACATTAACCTCTAATTGGCATTTTAACTTGTGTGTGTCACCTTGTGTGTCTGTAACAAGGCCAAACATTCCAGGGTATGTAAACTTTTGATCATGGCCATTTGGGTGATTTCTGTTATTATGATTTAAAAAGGAGCCAAACAACTATTTGATAATAAATGGCTTCATATGATCATCATCCTTTAATAAAAGAGCATTTTTTTTGCCATGATCAGTCGTATTTTCAATATCAATGCCAAAATGTTCACAATTTCTGCCAGGGTATGCAAACTTTTTAGCACAATGTATGTTTAAGCTTTAGGGCACGTGCACACTGAGCTTAGAAAAAAAAAAGCCACTTTTTTGGGTGCTGAGCATTTTTTTCCCCCTTTTTTTCAGCATGTAAAAGCACCTCTATGTAAGCCTGTATCCAAGAACAGGTATATTAGAAGAGGAGAGCTTACAAGATGAAAAAGGGAGCTGGATTTTTCTCAAAGGAGCTTTGAGAACTCAAATTTCTAACAGTGTACGTGGTTTCCATTCCATAAAGTCCACTCATTCCAAAAGAAAAAGGTAAAAGCAAACAAGGTCTTTTGAACGAAATCCCCTCCTAGGCACTAACCCCCCAAACTAGGCAAGGCTTCAATTTTTCTACCAGGCCATAAACCTCAAAGGCAGTGGGTACAATCCCAGCGTCCTGTAATGTACTCCAAAATAGGATTTTACAGGTAAACTAAAAAAAACCTTTATTCTGGTGGGCCTATTGGTAGTGTTAAGTTGTCCACCCCTTAGTTTTATTAATTTTATTTTTAGACTTGTGGTATCAAACCCAAAAGCAAACATTTATTATACTCCAGTTTACCAATTCGTAGATGTTATGGTTGCATTCATTTGCTTTTTTGGGCTCTTTCTTCTATTTTCAGATGGTGATACAACCAGTAAGTCTGTTTTTACAAAAAACAACTAACAGAATGTACCAATTACAGAGATGAGATAAACCATTTAACACTAGCAGGAGCGCTTACAAAGATCAACTTTATTTATGTAAATCCCATTATCCCAAAAAGGTAAACAAACGGTTTGCTGCTACTGCTTATAAAGTGTGAGCTGGAGTTTTTATTCAATTTATTTGTTTATTTAAATCTACATCCAACATTCCCCTGCCCCCAGACTGACAATGATGCTGTCTAAAGGCGTCCCTGTGCTCCGTCATCCAGAGTAGGGGCACTCTAATACAGGAGGTGGTTACTGGCCAGAACACCAGGTGAAAATAGAGAGAAAAGAACGGATATAGCCACCACATTTAATGATTGGTAATTTGCAATATATTAAATTGTTGGTTTTGGGTTTAACATTGCTTTAATTCATAAAAGGTTACATAACCATTTCTAGATAAAATGTATCCATAGTAACTTAGAAAAAGTGGGTTTAATAAAAATAAAAGTGTTCTGGGTGCGCATGCGCGAGGTTGCCGGAACAAACATCTCCGCTTTAGGCTCCACAGCATAGGGGGATAAGAAGACTCTTGGCCCGATCCAGCACCACGTCTTCATAGCAACCTCTCCGGCACCCGCAAGGATAGTCCGGGGGGGCCACCAAACACCAGACGCTGCTGAAACATATTAAGGAGGCCCTGGCATCAGCCAAGATGGCGACCGCTCCTACACCTGACAAAGACACAGCCAAAAATAGGGCCCGGTGTTCAAATCTACATATTCGGGGCCTCCCTGAGTCTATCATGGACGTCCTTTCCACAGTCACAGCCCTGTTTCAAGAGATGGCCCTAGCTATCCCAACTGAATGTCTTGATCTAGACTGAGTCCATTGGGCTCTGGTCCCCTGCCGCCCGGACGGCCCACCATGCGATATCATCACCAAGTTCCATTATTTTCGCATGAAGGAGCAGCTCCTACAAGCAGCCTGCGCCGCTGGGTCCTTAACCAATCAGGGCAATAGCTACCAGTTATTTCAGGATCTATTCCCAGCCACGATTGCTAAGCGTAGAGCCATGAAACCCGATGTCCAGGTCCTCCAGGTATAGCCTACAGATGGTTTGTTTCTCTTTCCAATCCCGGGACTACTCCTGTAGATCTCCTAATGATCTTCTGGATACGTTGCGGCATCTCCAACTTCATCCTCACGTCACTACTCCAGATGGCTCCCGTCGACGGTCGGTGTCCTGCTCTCCAAGCCAAATGTAGAGGGGTCCTTATACCCTTCCATCGCACGGCCCCTTTTACATTAAATATTATGATCAGAGACCATGAAAGTCGGTACCTTATCCTGTCGCGGATCCTCCTCGATTCAGCAGTTACCATTATAACCAATTATGCCCCCAGTCAGGGCCAGCTTCCGTTCCTCTCCCACCTACTGACTCATCGACTGCCATACACGTGGCACTTTTTTGTTTGCCGCCTCTGCCGCTGTCCTCTAGACTCTCCTTCCAGCAACTTCTGCACCGCCACTCCTTGGTTGACTCGCGGAGGGAACTTAATCCTGTGAAACACCGATATACCTTTTATTTGCACCCACACAAAATGTTTTCGTGTCTTGATCATATTCTCACATCTGTCGGTTTCTCTTCACGACTCCTCGCCTCTGATATCCTCCCTATTCCGACCATTGTGCTGTCATCACGTCCATCTCGTCCCTCGCTCCCTTGGCAGCTGATGCCTCTTGGATTCTCAATAATAACCTATTATCTCATTCCTCCCACAACCTGGACATAGCGATAGCTCTTAAGGAGCACTTGTCAACGAACTCCACTCTGGATATTTCTCCCCTCCTTTTATGGGAGGCCCACAAACCAGTGCTTAGAGGGTTCTGTATTAGCAAATCATCTTTCCTAAATAAAGAAAAACGTCAACCGCGTTCCCATCTTGAGGCAATTTATACTCACTCTGATCAGGCATTCCAAGCCACCCCATCACTCAGCAATCCTAAGACCTTGGAGCAGTCCTGTTTGGAACTAAACCTCTTTCTCACAGACATAGCGGAACTCTCTCTCCGTAGATCACGACATAAGTACTATACTAAAGCAAACAAACCTGACACGTTCCTCGCCCTCTCGCTCGTAGACTAGATCACGCCACTAAATCGATTCGCTTACGTGTGTCCCAGGGTGGTTTCACTAGCAATCCAGTACGCATATTACAAGTTTTCCACAAAAACTTGTCTCAGCTGTACTCCCCAATGGAATCCTTTGACCAGTCTCGTGCTGAAACCCTCTTGGCTCATCTTACTTTCCCGAAGCTGTCAGGCCAACAACTGGAAATCCTAGAGAAGCCAAGCACACCTGCTGAAACCCTGATTGCCATCAAGGTTCTGAAGATATCTTGACTTCATTCTACGTCATTGGGGTTTTGGGACTCATTTCTTGTCATGGATCTCCTCCTTGTACTGTGAGCCATCTGCTTGCGTTAGATATTTGGGACACAAGTTGGCCTCGTTTCCAATCCTGCAAGGCACCCGCCAAGGCTGCCCGCTCTCACCGTTGCTCTTCGCCCTAGCCATCGAACCTTTTGCCCTCTTGATCAGAGCCGACCCAGATATCTGTGGACTTGAGCTAGGAGGTTCTCACCATAAGCACTGCCTCTTTACTGACGACGTGCTCCTCTTTCTCACGTCCCCGCTGACTTCTACTCCAACCTTACTCCGACTTCTTCAGAACTTCGGCCACATATCTGGTCTTCACGCTAACCCTCAAAAGTTGATAGCACTGAAGATCTCCCTACCTCCTCAAGAACTGGCCCATCTGCAGCAGGTACTCCCGTTTACCTGGTCCCAACAATCCATTTCCTACCTAGGTGTTAAATTGACTGCTGGCCCATCAAAACTTTATTAGGCCAAATACCTACCTATGCTAACCAATCTTACTAGGCTCATGACCAAATGGTCCCCCCTCAGGCTGGCCTGGATGGGCAGGATCACTGTAGTGAATGTCCATTCTCCCTAAAATACTATACTTATTCAGAGTCCTACCCATTCCAGTGCCAGCACATTTCCTCCGCATTTTGCAGTGACAAGCCTACGTATATATCTGGGGTTCCGCCCGCGTATACCTCTGTCAGGACGCGGGTGTTCTGTGGCATCGCGTCGGGCGGCGCATGCGCAGAACACCAGCACTTACCACCAGGCAAGCGATAGGACCTGGGCACGCACGGCGGCGGCGATGTTCACGCATGCACACTCACGATCGCGCGCCTGGCACCAACGACAGCGCGAGGCGGGCTATTTAAATCTGGAATCAGGTATGTCAGATTACCGTTTGGTCTCATTACCTTGTTCCTGATCCTGTGTTCCTGTGTATCTGTTGCTGACCTCTGCTTGTTCCTGATTAACCCCTGTCTTGCCTGACTACTCTTTTGCTTGACCCCTGGTACTGCGCTGCCCGCATCCTGTTGAACCTGGCTTGTGACCTGACCATCCTTCTGCTCGCTCCTTCTGTACCTCGCTGCTCGCACGATACAGACCCGGCCTGTCTGACCACGCATACCTCACCCGACCATCCATCCATCCCGCTCGGATCATACCAGTAGGTCTGTCTGCCTCTTCCAATCAGATTCCGTCCCTGCACTCCCCTGCCAGTACTCTCTACCACCGCCGGACGCACTCGGGGGTCGCGACCTGGTTGCAGTCTGCACCAAGTCCATCCCCACCATCAGGGGCCCTGGTGAACAGCAGGCTGGGACTTAGACCCCGCGCCCTGAGGAAATCCGTGCAGTGGGCTGCTAGAGACTCTGCCAGGCGGCACCTAACAACCTCACTCTACCATACATAGATCTAAGCTTATGGGAGGCCTAGGTCTCCCAGATTTTACCAAGTATTACCAAGCTATACATCTTGCACAACTGCCAAATTACCATGCGATGTGCGAAATCCCTCAATGGGTCACCCTTGAATCTGCCGATGGTGACTCACTCTCAGTCGCTAACCTTCTATGGATTAGACCTCCAGACCGTCGGGACGCTTTGTAATCCAATTACGTCTAAAATCCCACAATTCCCTTCAGTCGCCGCTTAACCCTGTACTCTCGTACCTTTGGAATCCAGCCTGGTCCTCTCCACACTCCTTCACACACTGGTCCTCGGCTAATCTGCTTTGCGCCCATCGCTTTCTGACCCATAGGGGTTTCAAATCCTTCCCTCTGTGAGTCACACTCTATTCAGGCGTCAAAGGTTTTTAGATATCTCCAGTTGCAGCACTTTTACACCCCGCTTGCTATTCAATCTCATTCAGCCCATACCCTAACCCTTTTCGCTTGCTCTTGCTACAAGGACCCCCATAGACGTGGTCTTATCTCTGCACTCTATAACCTCCTTTCTACTCCTGAGTCTCTGCTAAACCCTACATATGTCGCTAAGTGGGAGAAAGATCTTGAGCCCTATGGATTGGGATCGCATTTGGTTGGCTACCAAATCCTGCTCACAGAATGTGGTAGCTGCGGAGACTAAATTACAAAGTATTCACCCAATGGTACTTAGGGGTATATTTAGCAATCCTCACCGGAACTAAGTATCCTCCTGGTTGTTTTCGGGGCTGTGCGATGGTAGGAACATACTTTCATATATGGTGGTCTTGCCGGTTGCCCAAGCTTTTTGGGCCAAAGTCTTTCGTATGCTGTCCTTGCTTTTTGCAAAGCCATTACTACCGGATCTGACCATAGCCTTGTTAAATCTTCAAACCCCTAATTCAAACTGCTCTTGCAAATCACTATGGCAGCCAAATTATGGCCAAATCATAGAAGTCCCTGTCTCTGTGTATATTAGCAGTTAAGAACAAGGCAACACAGGCAACGATTCATGCCAAAGTGGAAGCAACCATTGGGGACTCTGTCCCCAAGTTTCTGAAGATTTGGACCCCATGGGTGGAACGTTTTCTCCCACTGAATTTTGATGATTCGCAGCTCCTCCCTTAACATTCCCTGGCCACATCGTATGGTGGTTCTGTGGGCTAATCCATACATTAGCTAGATCCTGAGATTACCTTTTCTCTTCTGGAAGTCGCACATCCCCCCCTCCCCTCCCGATTCCCCCTCTTGGTCTCCTCTTTTCTCCCCTTCCTCTATTCTACCTGTACCTGCCTTTGCTTTCTATTTCCTTTGTCTTACATGGAACCTATGTTGGGAGCAGCTTTCCATATTTAGCTCATAACATTGTTTTATTTCCCCTCGCATTGTATTATACCCTATTGTTTCCTTATGGTTCCCAGATGCATGTTTTTGTGTGACATTCTCCTTCTTGCCTTGGGGCAACTCATGCCCCCTTTTTTTCCTGTACATACATTTGAATGTCCTGCATTTGTTACTGAACTAAAAAGTTTGAACATGAAAAATAAAGGGTTCTAGATATAGAAGCTGTTTTACCCTGCTTTGGGCCTTTCCTGAAGCAGAATGAGGAAACCTGAATTTCAGCAGTCAAATTCAGGTAACACCTGACAGCACGAACCACAGCAAAGGTATTAGGAGCCTTGTCCCCTGGTGTCTCAGGTTTAGGACAGAAGGATGGCAATACAATGACTGTCTAAGAGAAAAACGAAGAAACCTCTTTCAGGTAAAAATGATGGTTGAAGTCATAAAACCACACCATCAAAATGGAGAATAGAGAATGGTTCCGTACTGAAAAGTGCAGCCAATTCTGAAACTCTCCGTGCCAAAGTAATGGGAACTATAAAAATAACCTTCTGAGTTAGAGGAACCAAAGAATAATCCCAGAGGAGTTTAAACTGAGATTTTAGCAATATAAAAAGTACCAAGCTGAGGACCCATGCAGTCAACAGGTCTTTAACTGGTAGAATATACAAATCTATAAAAAAGTGTCAGCGCTCAATGATAGAAAATAGCTGCTAGCAAAAAGTGTTCACACACAAATGACAAAATATTAAATAGTCAACAACACCGTTCAGAAAAAAATGAAAATATATAAACAGTCCAATAATTTCAAATATTTAAAGCGGAGCTCCACCCAAAAGGGGAAAAAACCTTTTTGGGGCCACAAAAATAAAAAATCCTCTCTCATGTTGCATCTGGGGGGCATGAGGGTAACAAAAGTAGAGTACCAGCAGGACACTCTAGAGCACCTACTAATCCATGTCACAGGACATCCTAGGGGTTCCAATCTTCACCCATCATTGTGGGCAATGCCACTGGGGCCCTCGGGGACTCCACTTCCCCACTGGAGATCACTGCCCTGGACCTGCATAGTATCTACTGGTTTGCAAGGCAGTATATATGAATGTGCAGATCCAGTTCCACAGGTTCCAGGGCCAAGTGACAATGTTACAGGCCATCCCCACGTGAGTGGGTTTGGGTACCATTCCTCAGAGTATAGAAAAGATGTAGGAAAATGGATTAAGAAAAAGCTAGTCCTCTAATTCTAAACAGATCCGTGATACAAATGCCTGATGCTAAAAATCCCAGGAGACACAAACAGCTCTGGTGAAATAGGCTCTTATGGGAAAGGGATGAACCTTTTTTTCTTAAGGGTGTAGACCCTAGAAATGGGTTGTATGATCCACCTGGCAATTGTGGAGTGGGTGGTAGGGTATTCTCTACAAGATGCCCACAGACATTACAAATGGGGGCTCAATCTTACAAACAGAAGCTGTAGCTTTCACGTAGGGCAACTTTCTTGTCATGTTTTGGAGGCAGGACAGAAAGGAAGAACAAACATCCGCAATGAGGTGGAATGGGGAGACTACCTTATGCAAAGAATAAGATTAATCTGAAGGTAGCTGCATACAGCACATCCCACTCCAATGATTTAAAGAAGTCTGTGCCCTGTACTATACACTCAAAAAATATATATTTTTTCCATTTTGCATTGACATATGCTTTAACTTAATGCACACCTGGATTTTGCAGCTTCTAATAAAGAAATCCCAATACTGCATATGTATTTTAGGTAAATAGTCAGGAATCTTACTCTTTTTTTATTCTAAGTCTGGTATCAATTCTCTCCAATTGGCCTCACATTTCTTACCAATATTAAGCTTGCCATTTCCTCGATGAAAGAAGTACTTCTAAATGTGCGAGCTTTATATCCGGTTTGTCCTATTCTACAACTTGAGAATATTTGGCACAACTGCTATGGGCCTATATGTCACAGGCAAGAAAGAACTGCTTAAAACTAAATATCTAGGCGTTCCTAGGTTTTTGGTGTCTTTGCACTTTTACCAGTTTAATGTGGTTGTCAGTTTTAGAATATAAGAATTACCCTTTGGAAAGCCTAGGGTTGTTTACAATTTTTCTCATTTTTCTGCCCTTCTATGCATGCGTTGTTAAAATGTTATAGGTTTTGATATGTGAATGCCTTAACTATAATTTGTAGGGGCCAAACAGTCAAAATAAAGCAAGTAATATTTTAATAAAACTGCTAAATTTTTTATTCCATGTAAAGGCTTCACTTTCAAATGAAAAGAGAATACTTCCCTGGAATAATAAAGTAAGGGCTGACAAAAGAGATACATAATTTATCAATGGAAATCAGCTTTTGTATGCCTCCAAATAGTACATTATTCTAGTCTGACTTACAGTTGGAATTGCTGTGGTGCAGCTCACTCTTCTGAGGCGTCTTTGCATCAGATCGTGCTCCATTCCATTCACTTCTGCCTTCAGCAACTCTAGCCCTTCTTTTTCATGTTTCAGTTCTTTTGCAAGTCTTTCCATTCTTGCCCGCTGGTGCAACAATAAGGCTTTGAACAACAACATATGTTTTTTAAAAGCCGGAATGGTTGTCCACATTTTACAGTATTTTGTTCAAAACTGTAATTAACAATTTATTTGAAAAACAGTATCCAGCACATAGATCCAGAATTGGTTTCTGTGTTACTATCTAAATACAAAAACAGGTAAAAGCCTCTTCTTTGAAATAGCATCCTAAAAGACAGACAATCTCAAGTTAAAAAAAAAATTACACAGGTGTGTACTGCACTACCTACCAAAGATTGACCTTGCTTGTAGTATAAGATTCACTTTTATGCAAGCCAGGTGGAAAATATAGACCTCCTGCTTAAACCAAAATTTGATTCACTCCCCTAAGCCAACGTTATTAGCTTCCTGTAATACTAAAACTTATCTGGCACCCCTTTGTAAATGGCAGTTACAGTGGATATAAAAAGTCTACACACCACTGTTTCTGTAATGTAAAAAAATTAGACAAAGAAATAATTTCAGAACTTTTTCCACCTTTATTGTGACCTATAAAGTGTACAACTCAACTGAAAAACAAACCGAAATCTTTTAGGCTGGGGGAGTGAACATAAAAAAAGCTAAAATAATGTGGGTGCAGAGTGTGCACACCCTCTTATAACTGGGGATGTAGCTGTGTTCAGAATTAAGCAATCACATTCAAAATCATGTTTAAATGGCAGGGGTGTACTGACTCCTATTTTAGTTTAGCTTTTCTAGTAGGTCTTTCCTGACATTTTCTTAGCCGCATCCTACAGCAAAAGCCATAGTCAGCAGAGAGCTTCCAAAGAATCAGAGGGATCTCATTGTAAAAAAAGCTATCAGTCAGGAGAAGGGTACAAAAGAATGTCCAAGGCATTAGATATACCATGGAACACTGGGAAGACAGGCATCATCAAGTGGAGAAAATATGGTATAACAGTAACATTACCAAGAACTGGACGTCCCTCCAAAACTGAGGAAGACGAGAAAAAAAGATGGCCTGGTAGGCTTCTAAGAAGTCTACATCAACATTAAAGGAACTGCAGGAATATCAGGCCGTGTGGTACATGTGACAACAATCTACTGTATTCTTCATATGTCTGGGCTATGGTGTAGAGTGGCAAGACGGAAGCCTTTTCTTACAAGGAAAAACATCCAAGCCTGGCTAAATTTAGCAAAAACACATTTGAAGTCTCCCAAAAGCATGTGGGAAAATGTGTTCTGGTGTGATGAAACCAAGGTTGAACTTTTTGGCCATAATTCCAAAAGATAGGTTTGGCGCAAAACCAATACTGCACATCACCAAAAGAACACTATACCCACAGTGATGCATGGTGGTGGCAGCATCATGGTTTGTGGCTGTTTTTCTTCACCTGGGACTGGGGCTTTAGTCATGGTAGAGGGCATTATGAACAGTACAAATACCAGTCAACATTGGCAAAAATCATTCAGGCTTCAGCTAGAAAGCTGAACATGAAGAGGAACTTCATCTTTCAGCATGACAACGACCCAAAGCATACATCCAAATCAACAAAGGAATGGAGTCACCCGAAGAAGATTAAAGTTTTGGAATGGTCCAGCCAGAGCCCAGACCTGAATCCTATTGAAAATCTGTGGGGTGATCTGAAGAGGGCTGTGCACAGGAGATGCCCTCGCAATCTAACAGATTTGGTGTGTTTTTGCAAGGAAGAGTGGGCAAATATTGCCAAGTCAAGATGTGCCATGCTGATAGACGCATACCAAAAAAGACTGAGAGCTGGAAAAAAATCAAAAGGCGCTTCAACAAAGTATTAGTTTAAGGGTGTGCACACGTATGCAACCATATTATTTTAGTTTTTTATTTTTACTTTCCTCCACCTAAAAGATTTCAGTTTGTTGTTCAACTTAGTTGTACAGTTTAAAGATTGCATTAAAAGGTGGAAAAAGTTCTGAAATGATTTGTCTAATTTTTTTACAGCACAGAAACAGGGGTTTGTAGACTTTTTATATCCACTGTTGGTGCAAGGCATACATTGTGGGATGGAAGTAGAAAGCATGAATCTTTCCCACCACCAAGAAGTAAAGAACAGGCAGTACTAGAGGGAAAATGTGAAGGAAAGTATGTTTTAACAATTGACGATAGTAGCTGACTGAACTTTTGGAATTGTAGATTCCAGCAGGAATGCAATTTCAGTATTCTATCTAACTCCCCCCCTTTGACCCCAACTGCTACTCAAAGGGTCAATGAACCCTACCAGACGTTACCCTGAAAGTATGTATGACTGCCTGGATATTTTGCCAAGAGCAATGCCAGAGAATTCAATGGGAAATGTTCCTTCAGAAATGACTTCAGTCAAACATTCATGCTCACAGCAGGACCCTGGCTCATGAGGTTTACAAAGCCTTCTGAGCAGCAGGTGGGGTGCAGATCTAACTGTACTTAGCTCAGCTAGATGCATGGAAAGTTTGGCTGCCTTCTCTAAAAGTCAGCTGCAAGAACTTTTCACTGTATTTGACAGCAAGGTCGGTATATTGAACCTGAAGAAAAAAAAGTGAAAGTGAAAAAAAGGCTTTGATTAAAGCAACCAAATTAGTTGATCTTTTTACTATGAGTGTCACTTTTGAACTACTTTTTATAAAGCCCCTGCTCAAGATGAAAGGGGACACTACCAAAACTTCCAATGAAGTCTGAGACAGGTTAAAATCTAAATTAAAGTGGTTGTAAACTCTTACATGTACCCAGTGTAGTGACTTTTCTCAGGTGATACAAAGAGGAAACAAAGCCTTCTACATAAGTTGTCCCTGATTATCTACAGCCTTCTCTTTTTTACATTCGTACAAAGTGCTAAAGTTATAAAGATTGTCTGAGAGTTCAGAAAAAGGGGGTGGGGAGCTAAATTAAACATAGTGCTTAGCGAGAGCTCTGAAACCTGATTGGAGGGAAGGGACACACCCCTCTCCACACAGCTCATAGAAACAGAGCTGAGGCTATCAGTCAGCTGGAACTCCCTCCCCTGTCAACATTTTTCTCTCATGTCAGGAAAACTTGTCAGAAGTGATTCATGCTGACAGCAGAGGAACAAAGCAGCATACAGAAATTAAACTTCATGATCGAGAGAAGTACACACTATAGAGGGATATGCTTTGTTTATATTTCAAGACTGAGGTTTACAACCACTTTAAGTCTCATTTGCAACAGTCCATTTGTTTGTTTAATTTTAGATCCAGTAAAAAAAAATAACATAACTGAAAATGATAGATTATAAACATAGCAGGAAGAAGAGATTCCTGTTAAAACAACTGCAACACTTTGAAATAATGAAATCTATTTCCCCTTACAAAATAGAAAGAGAAATACAAATAGAAGACAAAGGCATTAAACAGAACCCCCCCCCCCCCCCCCCACCTCCAAAAGAAAAAAAAAAACAAAAAAACAAAAAAAAAAAAAACAGGTTGCATTCCTTTTATAAACTGTGTTTAGTTTTCAGCTGCAATGACTGCCATCAAAGTACTACTAGATAGATGTCTGTGAGTCTCCGACAATCTGATTAAAACTATTTTAGCATCTCGAGAGAAGCTCTTGTTTGAAACTTGCTCGTGCTCATACAAATCTCTCTCTTCAAGCATCAGAGCTGCTGTCCAATATTCATCACAACACAAACAAATCTAGGTCTTTAGCAATACAATCAAAATACATACCTGTTATATCCACACGGATCTCTTTAGCACAAATGTCATTCATATTTATTTTGATTCTGCATACATGATAATGCATTAGTAGCATAATCCCACATGGATTATGGATTAAGGAAAGCACATACTTCTGACTCATTGGAAACATTACACAGCATAGACACACCACACAAGCACTATAGAAACATAACAAGTAGAGCTGCTTGTTGTGTCAAAAAGAATCTGAACTCTTAGATCAATGTGTATGACATTTTCAGAACTGAAATAGATTGTAGAAATGTTCTCCAGTGGCACAGTGATGTACATTTTGGGCCATTTGAGGAGTATAGATTGTAAAATGGCAATGGTGAAGTAAGCATATTTAACCATTTTCCATGCTTATGGTCTACCTCCATGAACCTATCTACTGGTATCAGTGGTTTTATATTATTATTGATAATGCTCATAAGATAAGACTTTATTAATAGTCATTTTCTCCATTCATGTTGCTCAGGTAAATAAGAAAATGGAAAAATGACTAGTTACTATGGACAATACAAAATACTTCTTGTAGGCAGTTGCCATAATTTGGTTTTACATTAAAAACAAGTAAAAGAACCAATTGACAGTATGGAGGCCTGCAGATCAAATCAATAGTACAGCCCTTCCAGAAAATCATGCATGGGTAGAAGGAAAACAGCGGTGCTCCTCTAGGTCTTTAGGGAATAAAAAACCCCCAAAAAACACAACAGTACCTTGGGTATATGCGTAGTCATCTGATCCAGAACTGGAACTTCGATGGTATTTGTGAACTCCCTTTTCAATTCCTGATGATGGCATCAATGAAATTGGCTGTATAGGTTCTGGAGCACCAGGATGCTGCTCTTGGTCCACAATATTTAGCAGATTTTCAGTAGGCGCCCGTGCAACAGTAATTTTGAAAACAGTTGGGTTAGATGGAGACATCAGTACACGAGGAGAAGGTGTGGGAGAGCCACAGGTGGTCGGTGGTTGTGAATAGGTTATATATAAGGGATTAACACCATATGGAGTCTTTGGCTGGCCTTGTATTGCCCTTGAAGGTGAACCTGGCCGTGCACTTGAGGCATATGGAGAATGCGTACTCCGCTGGGGGGGTTGATTACTTATTGGTGAAGGACTTCTATTCATTGCATTTCCTGGTCTTTGTTGTGATTCAACTGTAATTTCTATTTTGTTCATCCCAGGAGCCTTGTTCATGCCAGTTCCATAAGGAAGATAAGATACAGAATGGCCACTTTGCTTTGGATAGGGAGGTGGAGCTTGCGAATAGGGATGAGGAGAAACTGTTGGACTAGGGGGCATAAACACATGTGAAGTCTGGTGACTTAGCTGATTAGGCTGTACTTGATGCTGTGGAGAGCTATAAGGAGATGTGCACTGTGACGTAGGAGGGGAACGAAAAGCAGACTGTGGAATTTGAGGCTGCTTAGGTGAATACTGTGCAGGTTGGTAACTTTGAGGAAACACTGGAAGAGGGCAAGGACTATAGTTTGGGAGAGGAACTGGAGAGGACTGGGGCCATGGTGTGTTTTGTGGAGTTTGTCTTCCTGGAGAATTTTGCGAAGACTGTCTAATGTAAATAGAACTTGGAGACCCATAAGGATTGCTTTGCACTTGAGGAAGAATCTGTAAAGCTCTGGGCACATTGTGAGCAGAGGGTATATTTTGTGATACTGTTACAGTTATAGGATTTGCACTGTAGCGAGGTATGTGCATATAATTTGGCAGGGAAGCTTGCATAGCTGACGTATTGACACTTTGCTGCTGAATAGGCTGTGGGGGTGGAGTTGGCGAGTTTCGGTCATTCAAGAAAAATGGATTGTAATTTTGTGGCACAATTGCTGGGGCAGAATGAGGCTCTTGAACCAAACATATAAGCTTGCCAGAAGCGCGCTGAGGATCAATGTGCCCATCACTTGAGCTATGAACCAGTGGTCGACCATTCATTTGTGTTACATCACCATGGAAATTGGTGCCTGGGTGAATACCAAGATTGATGTGCAAAAGATTGTTTGTTCTAGTGTCTTCTGGATTGTGCCCCTCCATATAAAGGTATTTACAGCTCTCTTGTGTCAGGGCGTGGCAGCAGGCATCAATGTTGCTGTTATTCTTCATTAAAAAAAGAAAATAGGAATTAGAAAAAAAAACTCCAATAAAAAAAAAAAAAAAATGTCAAGCAAGTATATGTACATTTTGTGCCAATTAGAGGACTTCTGTAATAGGTGAAAAAAGGCCGCCATTAGTGACTCTCTCAAAATGCTAATTGCCTAGCAGGGTTTGGCTTCAATATTTTATGAAGCAGAAACCTGCAACATGCATGCACACACCAAAAGTCATACCACCTAATCTACATGATTGTTCTTGGTGGGTGACTGGGAAAGTACCAAAGCCAATATCAACATGGCAGCCAGAGATATAGTAAATTTCAAAACAACATGACGTTCTCAAGTTGCCTTTTCATAAAAGTTTAAATTAAGCTGCATCCATGCCTGCCAAAAGAAGAATTGCCTTATCAGGACATTGTATTCTGACAGCGGCTGCAGCCCCTAATCCTTAAAAAAAAAAAAAACAACTTTCCAATGTGTCCTTTCAGTGTCTATTAACCCTCTCGCTGCCACCGACATAAGGGACTCAGGTATACAAAACTGCTTGCAGCTGAACAGGTCAGCATCCCTTATGGCCATGTCAGTTTCAGCTGCAGTTTGTGTCCTCTCCTCTCTGCTGCAATCTGTCACCTTCTCCAATCCCTCCCTCCTCCCCCCCCCCCCACCCCCTTGCCCTCATTGTTAGCTTCTGCCTCTTTCACCTGTCACTATCCTCACCACTATGTCTGCCAACTGGACCAGATCCAAGTATGTTTGGATATGGAGGTACACATGGCCACATCTCCTACTTTCCCACAATGCAGTTGCCAATGCTTATGCATTGTCACATGGGGGGGTCCGTATCTCTGTGTAAGCTCTAACACAGCAGAGAAGCACTCTTCTTACCTTTCCTGCTTTAACTGCTTCCAGTCTGCCCTGTAGCAGGACTGCAAAAAATGACGTATATATACACAATGATTTTGCATTTCCGGGTAGATGGTGCGTGTGAGTCATGTGCGCGCCCTACCCATGTCGCCATTCGTGGCCTCGGCTGTCAATCACCGGGTCCCGGCTGGGGATTGCCGAGTATCTTGCATCTCTGGGGGGGGAATGGGGAGAACTGTTTGTAAACCAAACAGTTCTCTCCTGTCAGCTCCTACTCACTGCTTTGCATGGCAGTGAAGCACAAACACAGCCCAGTATGTAAAACGGCACACAGTTAACCCTTTGATCACCCTACATATTAATCCCTGCCAGCCCAGTGCCATTAGTACAGTGTCAGTGTTTATTAGCACTGATTGTTGTACTGGTGTCACTGGGGATGTCACAGTGTTTTACTGTGCTTTACTATGCAGCAATACAAAGCAATGTGCAGGAGCTGACAGGGGAGAGATCTATTTTGTTTACATACAGGTCTCTCCCCAGTCAGTGATACACGGTGATCGCTGGGTGCTGGCGGGGATTCAACGGCCGGGACCCGGTGATCGACAGGTGAGGCCACCAATAGCAGTGCGATTATGGCTTGCGTGCACCCCCTACTTGGTAATTAAAAATTACGTATATATACACACGTGATTTTGCGCAGCCCTGCCACCCTGTAGCAGTATTTCTGCTATAGGGCAGCAGGAAAGCGGTTAACACAAACATGTTCCCTGAAGTGGTAAAGAACAGGTTCACTTTAATTATTTCTTTAATATTGGAACTGATAACATGTAGTGTAGGAATAGTAATTAGTGACACAAGATTCACTTTACGCCAGATTGGAATAGAACTATGACATAAATGTTATACTATGTAGCATCACCCTGAATTAGACTCTTAAGTGGAATGACACTAGTATGCTGCACAGCAGAACAAGTGTGATATTACACTGACTGATGTTTTCTCCATATTCGTATATAAAAATCCTGAAGAGCAAACACAGCACTTGGCAATGAATCAATACATACCTGCAAGTAAAAGAGAGAGCCTCATGTAACGCAAGTGTCTGCAAAGAAACTGCATGTGCTGCCTTCATCAAATAATTTCCAACTGTCATTTTACAAGTACAACTTACAATAGTAAAATCATACGATTTCTACAGGCAACACAGGCACTTTCCTTTAATAAACATGAGATACTTGACGTCCACAGCAATTATTCAAAGAAAAAATCCCATTGTGCAGATGAATTTTAAGATGTTGGATAATTGAGATGCCTAAGTTACATCAATATGCTGTATTTTATTTTGCACAAGACATCGAATATAAAGTAAGAAAGGGGAGTGCATTTCATTACAATATATGTTGGAGTTGATATACATGTTTTGAATATTATGATCAGTCAGGGTCAGGAAAAAAAAACAAAAAAAAGAAAAAAAAACAAAATATATCTACTAAAAAAAAAAGCCGACATTTACCATTTGCAGTCAGCACTCTAGAGGCTGCTGACTATTCTTATTTAACTTCTATGTGTAAAATTGGCTAATCCAAGGTCAATAAAACCAATCTGCTACTGGTTTTATTGACCTTGGACTGTACAATGTGTTTTTTGAGCATCAGCCTAATGTATTTTTGCGATTACAATTATCAAATATTTGTGCATTAATATTTGTTATAATTGCATTATAGACTGGATATACCCACCTCTCTCCCTGAAGAAGGAAATAACATTTCTGAAACGAGTTGGACCTTTCTCTATGGATCACCAATACTGACCAAGCTACAACTTCACTGGCAGTTCTATTTCAGTATATCTCAGATCATTAGGGTATCTGTATTCCTATATTATTAATATTATTATTACATCGAGTTTATATAGCGCCAAAGGGTTTGCTCAGCGCTGTACAATAGGGGGGACAATACATGGAACAGTACAACAAAAACAGACAGCGTACGAGGGCCCTACTCTTTCAAGCGTACAATCTAGGAGGGAGGGGGTAGTGGAACAATAGGAAGTGGCTGAGGGGGATGAAGTGGTGGGAGGAATGAGGGAGAATGGCCGTTAGGTGAGGGTGGGGTAGGCTTCCCTGAAGAGATGGGTTTTGAGGGAGCGTCTGAATGTGGGGAGGGAAGGCGACAGTCTGATGGATTGGGGCAGTGAGTTCCAGAGGATAGGGGAGGACCTGGAGAAGTCCTGCAGTCGTGCATGGGAGGAGGAGACCAGGGAGCAGGATAGAAGGAGGTCCTGTGAGGAGCGAAGGATACGGGTAGGGTGGTACTTGGGGATCAGGTTGGTGAGGTAGTCAGGGGCAGTGTTATGAACGGCTTTGTAGGTCAGGATTAGAAGTTTAAATTTGATGCGTTGGGCAATCGGGAGCCAGTGGAGGGAGAGGCAGAGGGGGGTGGCAGAGGTGGAGCGGGTGGTGAGGTGGATGAGTCTGGCCGCTGAGTACAGGATGGTCTGGAGCGGGGAGAGCCTGCACTTGGGTAGGCCAGTGAGAAGAGAGTTGCAATAGTCAAGGCGTGAGATGATGAGGGAGTGTACAAGAAGTTTGGTGGTGTCTGGGGTGAGGAAGGCACGTATCTTGGCAATATTGCGGAGATGGAGCCTGCAGGTGTTTGTAAGTGATTTGACATGAGGCAGGAAGGAGAGGTTCGAGTCAAGAATGACGCCAAGGACTTTGGCTTGCGGGGCGGGAATGATAGTGGTGTTGGTGGTGGTGATGGATAGGATGGGGGGGGGGGGGGGTGGGCAGGGGGAAAGACGAGGAGTTCAGTTTTGGAGAGGTTAAGCTTGAGGAAATGGAGCGACATCCAGTCTGAGATGTCGTTTAGGAGGTGAGTGATGCAGGCGGAGATAGTGGGGGTGAGGAGAGGTGAATTTGGGTGTAGTCAGCATAGAGGTGATAATTAAAGCCATGGGAGTGTATGAGTGTGCCCAGGGAGGAGGTGTAGATGGAGAAGAGAAGGGGTCCAAGGACAGAGCCTTGAGGGACCCCAACAGAGAGGGGGAGGGAGGGGGAGGTGGCGCCATTGTAGGTGACGCTGAAGGAGCGTCGGGATAGGTAAGATGAGAACCAGGAGAGAGCGGTATCTCTGATGCCAAGGGAGAGTAGTTTATTAAGGAGGAGGGGGTGGTCGACTGTGTCAAAGGCCGCAGAGAGGTCCAGGAGAAGGAGGACAGAGAAGTCGCCCTTGGCTTTGGCATTTAGTAGGTCGTTAGTGATTTTGAGGAGGGCAGTTTCGGTGGAGTGTAGGGGACAGAAGCCGGATTTTAATGGGTCAAGGAGGTTATTGTCAATAAGGTGGGCGCTTAGGCGATCGTAGACTATGCGCTCAAGGAGCTTGGAGGCGAGTGGCAGCACGGAGATGGGTATGAGGTTGTTGGGGTCTGCGGGATCCCTATATTGTATTATGTTCAATTTTTATGTAATTTAAGTATGGTACTACAATTTTGACCTATTGGTCATTTTACTATGTTTATAATAAAGACTGGCTTTGTTTTTTTAAGATATCTGTAAGTTTGATTCCATCTAAAAAGTACCGTGGGGGTTCTTTTTTTTGTTTGTCACATTTAGATTCGGTTTTTGAACACTTCACTCTGCATTAATTTTTTATAGAATATACGCAAAATATCACTTTATGGACATCTGAAAAATTATTGAACAAAAATCATTATAGCTCTTCTTTAAATGCAGGAAAGGTGACACTATAATTTTACAGGATTTTTTACTGACAGCATTACATCTTTTGTGGCTAGATGGTTACGACATTTTCATAACACCTGAGTAGGTAGAAGATGAGAAACCAAATTTATATTGATCCTAGTCTACAATGTTTCAGGATGCTTTTTACTTTGAGAGAATTAAAAAAAATTCACACACATAGCTGACCTGGAAAAAAAAAATTAGGACAGCTGCGGAATCTGTATTCATAAGAATCAAGAAAAACAAGCAAGCAATTTAAAGTACAGAGAAACACATTTCATGCTTTATTGAGGATTAATTTGTGTGAATAATATATTAGCAGTTCTATCATTATTCTAATATTGCATATGAAAATATAATTCCACACATGCTGTTACATCATTTTCAACTACTACAATAATGCCATACAATGATTTTGTTTTTTGAAGCAGATATTATTTTGTTTCGCTAGCAAGTAGGAAAAGGGGCTAAAGTTTGTTAGGTAAAGCAAACCACACGCATAATTAGTTTGTCACTCTAGCACATACCTGCATCATGCACTGAGATACCACTTCCAGTGGAATCTCAGGGAAGCGTTGTTGAAGATCATTTAATACCTGGATGTCAAGCTGTTGAGTGCTTTGCGCCATCTCCACATGGATGCAGGACTACGTTGTAATAGGAGGGGACTCACAACGCCCGCCAGTGGTTGTGATCTTCTGATCCTTCCTGCATTTTCTGCATAAAACACATTAAACATTCATTAGCCAAAGTAATGCAATTCTGAGTATATATTTAGTAATATATTAAAAAACCTACTGAAAACGATGGGAACAGGGATTAACTACTCCACTCAGCCAGAAGCTGTGTAGAAATATATACAGTAAATCAAAAAATTATCTCCTCCCTCCCCTAATGCTTGTAGCTATAAATATTTTTCTCATTCAATAATTTTATTGAATTAATAAAGTAACAAAGATATCAACGTTAACATGACGTTCACAGCAATATGTGGAATTCACACTCACTGAAAACACAGACGATGTAGTGAGATAAATAGAGCAAAATTGAAGTGCTATATTGTAGAAATTGACAGGTAGCTATAATATTTTTACTGGGTTTTTTTACCATTTGTCTTAAGTTTTTTTTGTTTTGCTTGCTCATTTTTGTAAAATCGCATGGAAGCGAAAAAAACAATAAAAAAAAAAAAAAGACTTTTATTAGTAAATACAAAGGGCATTTGAGTCAAACCAGGACTTTTGAGTTTATATAATAAAACAAAAAATTTCAAGGAGAGGAAACTGCATTTATTTTTCAACATTCTCCCCTGGTACATTTACAAGCTTTGGCATAGAAAGATTTGTCAGTACACCTGAACCATCCTAGGACAGGCTGCTTCACTTTTTCATCATTGTGTTCACCGTTCCCACAGAAATAAAGACAAGTCTCAATTTCACGACAGGTTATGCATTGATTATCCAGGATCAGGCGTTCCACACACTGAATGTTCACAGGAATGACTGCTGTGGGCTGGGAACCACCACAGGATCATCAATGACAGACGTCATACAGGCTTGGAAAAATCCGTATGTAAATGGATAGAAAACTGGCTAAAAGATTTTATTCAGAGAGTAGTGGTTATGATTAATACTCTGAATGGTCTAGGGTTGTCAGTGGTGTACCTCAAGGTTCAGTGTTGGGATCCTTACTTTTTAATATATTTTTAAATGATATAGGGTCTGGGATTATAAATACCATTTCAGTCTTTCCAGGTGACACCAAGCTTACAGGATGTCTCCAACTTTCAAGCTGAACTCAATGCACTGTTTAATTGAGCAACTATGTGGCAAATGAGGTTTAATGTTGATAAATGTAAAGTTATGCACTTGGGGGCTAAGAATATACAGGCACCATACATACTGGGGGGGGGGGGGGGGGTACAACAACTGGGGCAATCAATAGTGGAGAACAGGGGCGGACTGACAACTCATGGGGCCCCCGGGCAATAGGGGATCATGGGGCCCCTGTGTCCTTGCCCAAACTCAAAAAAGCCTATGAAAAAGGTACCAGGGGCATCTCATGGGGCCCCCTGCTGACCTTGGGCCCTCGGACAGTGCCCGAGTTTCCAAATGGTCAGTCTGCCCCTGGTGGAGAAGGATCTGGGAGTTCTGGTAGATCACAAGCTTAATAATGGCATGCAATGCCAAGCTGCAGTTTCTAAAGAGGTATAGACTCCAGAGAGAGAGATATCATCTAGAAAAACCTCACCTAGAATATGCAGTTCAGTTTTGGGCACCAATTCACAGAAAGAACATTGGGGAACTGTGAAAGTACAGAGAAGGGCAACCAAACTGATAAGAGGCATGGAGGAGTTCAGCTATGAGGAAAGATTAGAGGAACTGAATTAATTCTCTCTTGAGAAGAGGCGATACGGGGGATACGATCAACACGTATAAATACATCAGTGGTTCATATAGTGAACCTGGTGTAGAGTTATTACCCTGAGGTCATCACAGAGGACAAGGGGGCATTATTTACGTCTGGAGGAAAAGACATTTAATTTCAAAACACAGAAAGGTTTCTTCACAGTGAGTGTGAAAATGTGGAATAGACTCCCTCAAGAGTTGGTTCTGGCCAGCTCAGTGGATTGCTTTAACCATTTCAATACCGTGCAATTTTACACCTTCCTGCCCAGGCCATTTTTCAGGTTTCAGCGCTCTCACACTCTGAATGACATTGCGCGGTCATACAACATTGTACCCAAACTAAAATTTTATCATTTTCTTCACACAACTAGAGCTTTCTTTTGGTGGTATTTAACTACCTGCCGACCGCAGATAGCCGAATGACGGCTGCACTGCGGCCGGCCAGTTCTGGGTGGACGTCATATGACGTCCTCCCAGAACGCGCTCTCCTGCGCGCCCCAGGGGGCGCGCACCCGGCGATCTCCGTGATGTGGTAAAAGGCCATCAAAAGGCGATCTCCTACGGACACAGCTGATCACGTGATGTGGTAAAAGGCCAATCACAGCGGCCTTTTACCACCTGATCAGCGGTGTCCAATGACACGCTGATCAGAGGGAAATGCAAGTGCCGGTTCTCGGCTGCACTTTCCTCACGCTGTCAGATCGTGAGGAAAGTACTGCCGAGAACCGGCAGTTGTCAGAGCGGGGATCGGCACTGATGATCAATGCCCTGATGATCGGTGCCCAGCAGTGCCACCCGCAAGCTCCGCCCACCTGTGCCCAGCAGTGCGCCCGCTAGCTCCGCCCACCTGTGCCCAGCAGATCACCCACCTGTGCCCAGCAGTGCACCCACCTGTGTCCAGCAGTGCACCCACCTGTGCCACTCTGCAGTGTCACACACCTGTGCCCAGAAGCGCCACCCACCTGTGCCCAGCAGTGCCACCCACCTGTGCCCACCCACATGTGCCACCCACCAGTGCCCAGGGGTTGTGCCAGTCAGTGCAGCCAGTCAGTGCCCAGCAGTGATGCCAGTCAGTGCCGTCTATCAGTACCCATCATCAGTGTCACCTATCAGTGCTGCATATTAGTGCCGCCTATCTGTGACACCTCATTAGTACTGCCTATCAGTGCCCTTTAGTGCCGCCTATCAGTGCCCATCAGTGCTGCCTCATCAACGCACATCAGTGAAGGAGAAAAATTACCTGTTTGAAAAATTTTATAATAGAAACAAAGAAACTTTTTTTTTTTCAAATTTTTTGCACTTTTTGTATTTATAACGCAAAAAGTAAAGTGCCCAGTGGCGATTAAATACCACCAAAAGAAAGCTCTATTTGTGAGAAAAAAATGATCAAAATTTCATATGGGTACAATGTTGCATGATCGCGCAATTGTCAATCAAAGTGCGGCAGTGCTGAAAGCTGAAAATTGGCCTGGTAAGGAAGGGGGTATAAGTGCCTGGTAGGCAAGTGGTTAATCACTGCTGGGGTTTTTTTTTTGCTAAATTAACAAAAAAAAAACAAAATTTTGAAAAACAAACACGTTTTTCTTTGTTTCTGTTATAAACGTTTACAAATAATTAATTGTTCTTCATAAATTTAGGCCAAGATGTATTCTGCTACATGTCTTTGGTGAAAATAACCCAAATTAGGATGTATTATTTAGTTTGTAGGAAAGTTATAGAGTTCACAAACTATTGTATATATCTGAAAATTGATCAGTCCTGAAGTACTGACAGCCAATCTAATTTCTTGAGGTCCAAGAATGTCAGATATCCCCCAAATGACCCCTTTTTGCAGAGTAGACAGTCCGACATACTTCATAAGAGGAATGGCGAGTTTTTTGAAGTTGTATATTTTTTGTCATAATTTTTCGGAAAATGAAAAAATTAAAAAAATGTTCACTAGTGCAGTACAGCGTCATCATATAACTGGCATGGCGGTGAACAGGGACACTGACTGGTGACAGTATGAAAAAAAAAATATATATATATACCGTATTTGCCGGCGTATAAGACGACTGGGCGTATAAGACGACCCCCCTACTTTTCCTGCTAAAATGTAGTGTTTGGGCTATACTCGCCGTATAAGACTACCCCTCTTCCAATGCACACCAGTGGGAGGAATAGTGCCCCATCATTGATGTCAGTGGGAGGAATAGTGCCCCATCATTGATATCAGTGGGGGGAATAGTGCCCCATCATTGATATCAGTGGGAGGAATAGTGCCCCATCATTGGTATCAGTGGGAGGAGTAGTGCCCCATCATTGGTGTCAGTGGGAGGAATAGTGCCCCATCATTGATGTCAGTGGGAGGAATAGTGCCCCATCATTGGTATCAGTGGGGGGAATAGGTGCCCCTTCATTGGTATCAGTGGCAGGAATGGTGCCCCATCATTGGCATCAGTGGGAGGAATAGTGCCCCATCATTGGTATCAGTGGGGGGAATAGGTGCCCCATCATTGGTATCAGTGGCAGGAATAGTGCCCCATCATTGGTGTCAGTGGGAGGAATGGTGTCCCATCATTGGTGTCAGTGAGGGGTGGAATAGTGCCCCATCATTGGTGTCAGTGGGGGGTGGAATAGTGCCCCATCGTTGGTGTCAGTGGGGGGGGGGGAATAGTGCCCCATCGTTGGTGTCAGTGGGGGGGGGGAATAGTGCCCCATCGTTGGTGTCAGTGGGGGGGGGGAATAGTGCCCCATCGTTGGTGTCAGTGGGAGGAATAGTGCCCCATCGTTGGTATCAGTGGGAGGAATAGTGCCCCATCATTGGTATCAGTGACACCAATGATGGGGCACTATTCCTCCCACTGACACTTGCTGACCCTGTTCTAGTACGGTGCTGCTGCTGCCAGCATATGTGGTTGCAGCAGCACCTCTACACAGAGCACTTACCTGCTGCTCCGGCACTCAATTTTCGCGGGGCCGCTCGGCTCCGCCCCCTCGCCGGTGATTGGCCGCCTGTGTGCCTTTCCCGAGCTACAGTTCTGGCGGCCAATCACCGGTGAGGAGGCGGAGCCGCGCAGCCGCACGAACATCCAGTGGCCGAACTGAAGGAGACGCCGCGCTTCCTGGACCGGATCGCCGTGGGACTGGATCCAGGTAAGAGACGTCAGCCCCTGCAAACCCCTGTACTTAATGCCGCAGCCCCCCTAACATGTGTACCGGCGTATAAGACGACCCCCGACTTTTGAGAAGATTTTCAAGGGTCAAAAAGTCGTCTTATACGCCGGCAAATACGGTATATATTTTTTTTTTTATTTTTAATTTATTACTTTTTTTTAAATTTTTTTAAGATTTTTTTCATATTTTACTATGACCAAAGTAGTACAGTGTTACCATAGTAACATTGTACTACTTTGGGGAAGTGATCAGTATTTTTTTTTTTTTTTTTTTTTTTACACAATTTGCTTATAGCAAAGAATTACTTTGCTATAAGCAAGCATTTACCTGAATGACAGATTCATTCAGGTGATTTGGCCACAGCTAATCACATGACATGTGCATGTGACCTGCTGTGACCATTCACAGCTAGGCACTAGTATACAATGTATAAAACGACCATGCAGCGCTAATGCATAAAGTGATGTATACACAAAACCCTTTGGTGCAGGTGATAAAGTAAAACACCACTTAATAATAGAAAGGATCTTTAAGAATTAATCTAAAAAGTCCAAAAATACTAATGATGGTGAAAATCTTATAACAAGAGTGCTCTTGCGGTGCACAACACATAAACGTTTTTAGGACAAAAGGTGACACAATATGTGACTTCTGTGACCATATTCCTCCCGCAGAAAATGAGTGTAGATTGCACTAACCAGAGAGCGCAATTTTTATGCGCCTTTGAGTGTTAACCAACTCCTGGTCATCCGGCTACTGCAAACTGGAACTGGATCACATCCTTCCCAAACATACAGGGAAGGATCTCATAGCTTCCTGAAGGTGAGCAGAACTCAGACAAACTCCAACAGCACCAGATCATCATGAGCAGACCTGACTAATCAATCACAGCACTCTGTTACTCAGAATACCACACTGAATCTACCTGACAGCCTCTCTGAACATAATGTTAGCATCTTTATACAGGTGCTGGATATGGAAGATTTTCACCATCATTAGTATTTTTGGACTTTTTAGATTAATTCTTAAAGATCCTTTCTATTATTAAGTGGTGTTTTACTTTATCACCTGCACCAAAGGGTTTTGTGTATACATCACTTTATGCATTAGCGCTGCATGGTCGTTTTATATATTACTTTTGAGGCTCCTGGTATTTGCCTTTCATGCTAGCCGCTCTCTGATTGATTATCCAGCGCTCGTATTGTTTCTATTTTTACTAGTATACAATGGATGGCATGAATGAAGCCATCCATTGTATACAACTGTCATGTAACCTTCTGTGATTGGTCACAGCAGGTCACAGGGTACCGGCAACGGGGGGCTGGTACTCAGATCTGTCACCGGCCGTGTACCTCGCTGCGCGGCTCTGCAACCGCGCGAACTGCGCATGTGCGGGAGGACGCCAAATGGTGTACACCCCGGAAAGCTACAGCATTTTTGCAGCCCCCAAACGGCTATATGCCGGGCGGCTAATGGTTAAAAAAGGCCTGGATTATTTATTGGATACACAGAAGATAACTGGATACTATCATTTATATGTAAAGTTGATCCACGGAATATCCAACTGCTTCTTGGGGGATCAGGAAGGAATTTTTTCCCTTGCAGAAGCAAATTGGATCATGCTTTGCTGTGTTTTTTTTTTTCCTTCCTCTGGATCAACTGTGGGTATAGGATTATAACTTTTTTTTTTTTAATGGCTGAACTGGATGGACTTTTGTCTTTTTTGGCCAGACTAACTATGTGACTATGACGGGGGTACACCCCAACAGCTTGTCCTGAAAACTTGGATGTTAGTTCAAATAAAAAACAAAAAAGTATCATGAACAGTACTAATTGTTTTTGTTGCAAATGCACTAAAATGACTACAATCACCTCTACAAAAAGGGAGTAACGTACCCAAGTAAAAAAAACTGAAATACTGTACTCTTTGTATGCATTTCAAGGTCATGTATGTTTAACTGGTTCCCGCCTGGCCTATTGTACAAGGACTACCCAGTACTATGATCGGTGATGCACTGTGTTCCTCACATCACCAAACAGAGTAAAGGGCCAATGACTTTGGCTCTTTACCATGTGATCAGCTGTGTCTAATCACATGTAAACAAATGCCTGTTATAGCCATTTCCTTTCCTCAGTGCTGTCACTGTCTGAGAAAAGAAAAGCCCATAACCGGCTTTCCTGTCACAGGAGATATTTACTATAATTATCAGAGCAGCCTATCAGTGCCCATCAGTGAAGAAGAAAAATTTACTTATTTACAAAATTTTATAACAGAAACGAAGAAAAAGGGTTTTCAAAATTTTTGGTCTCGTTTTGTTTTAGCAAAAAATAAAATAAAACAAAAAAAACACAGGGGTGATTAAATACCACCAAAGAAAAGCACTGTCTGTGTCAAAAAAATTAAAAAAAGTTTCACTTTGATAAAAAGTGCAAAAACACTGAAAGCTGAAAATTGGCCTGGGCATGAAGTGGTTAAAATGAGCAAAAAACATTCAAGAAAACAATCTTAAACTTACATAAAATAGTAGGTCTTTACTCAGTTTTCAGATTACCAATAAATTATAAACTTCCTTAAGCAACAGTGATTATCAATAACAGGAAAATGCTAGGTCTATTATTTTTGTTACCTTAATTTGATGGTTTATGCATCATACCAAATTCTTTAAAACAGCACTTGCAGGGTCCGCATACCTGGCAGTCCCCAATCCCTATATAAACTCTTAAAATTACAACAAAAGCAAATCGCTTAACTGTTTAAGAAAGATATGTTGGTTGGTTACTATATTGACATCACTTTGTCCTTTTAAGCTCTGTATTTCCTCTATGAGCATCTTATATGTCACAAGGCTTTTTACAGTGTGATGGAATGCGTCTTCCCTATGACTAAGAAATCTCAAGTAACACATTCCTTTATCTACAAATAGCGATTGGCACCACTTTAAATAAAGCACTGAAGGGAGAAGAAAAGTGATAAAGAATATACAGCAAAAGACATAATTGAGAATATTTGAGATTTGTAGATTTAGCAGTATATTTTGAATGGAAGATATACCAGTTTTGGGTAATTTTTACATCAGTTTATATACTTTTAAACAGAAGTCATTCATATATATCTAAAGACATCTTGTCACCAAACGATTTCCACAAAAATCTTACTATAAGATTGTGTATTTAAAGCCCAACTCTGGGCACATAAAAAAAAAACAACAAATTCCATACAGTAATACTGTGCCCACAATGTAAGGGTTATGTGCTTGTTTTGCCTAGGGGAGAAGAGAAACCGTTTTACTTACCTAAGCCTCCATTTCCCCTGCAGGCTGTGCTCCCCCAAGATCCAAGAGTAGACTGTTCCTAATGTCCTGAACAGGTTTTTGGACCCTGAGGAGCACAATCAGGCAAGCACCTCAGCACCATATACTTCACTAGCAATCAAATACGAAAAACTGACAGTCGAGGTGGAAGAAAACCTGAAGCCTGACCTTACCTCCTTCATCCAGGTTATTATCTCTTAGCAACTACAGGAAGATTGTTGCCACTGAATCTAAACAGGGACATTAGAAGTGTAGAGTAGATGAGCAAATGACAACTAGTGGGCATATCCAAATGCCTGGGCCTGTGTGTGCCCACATTTTCCTTGTTGTTGCTAGGTCTTCTGGGAAAGTGGAGTGACCATAGTCCATCTGCCAACCATGCTCAAATGCTTCCCAGCCATGAGAGGTTTTGGCCCGCTATCTCTCCAACTATTCTCCAACTTCTCGGTAAGTTTCCAACATACACAGGGCTTTTACTTCATTCTGTAAGGTTGTAATGGGAAAGAGGATCTAATTCTCATTATACCTGTATACCCTCAGACCACTTTGACAAGTTACTGGATGTGGCCTCTTCATTAGGCCGAAACATCCAGGTTTCAGGTGAAGAGGCACTGGGGAAGAAACCTAAACTCTGTTAAACTTTGGTGTTGCTGGTGCTGGACAGCACTCTAACTACAATTCTTCTTCTCTATCATATCTCTCCACTTCCACATGTCTGGACAAGAAGTTCTTATTTAACACTATTACAAAAGCCACCTTTGATTCGTATTTAAACATTACAACTGGCTGGACTGAGTGTTTAAGGTAACGGCTTCAACCCCTTTAGCTTCTATAATGAAAAGGTCTTTTTGCTTGCAATTGTGCACTTTTCTCACATAGGGTTAGTTTTCTAGGGTCCCAGTGTGGTATTTTGTTTTTTTTCGCCTTATTATAGGTTTAGTTCTAAGTTGTTCTCCCTATTGTTTACTGCCAGGCTGCATTTTTCCTGCCACTGTGACTTTCCTGTCACCGATACCCCAAAATGAAAACAGCGACAAACATTAAAGGATTATGCTTGCCAAATAAACATTTAAAAACCATTCCTCATCAAGAAATGACCAATGTTGTTCTTTTGCAAGAGACCCATTTACACAAGGAGGACATTCATTTTTGTTGCAAGTCATGGCTGGGCATTATTTGGGGAGCTTTAGCGAAGGGGGCACAGAACTAGGTGTCATTCTGTTGCATAAACATTTACAATGTGGCATATTGCCTAAGAATTGTGATCTTGCAGAAAGTAGATGGGTGAATGTATCTATTCAAACTCCCATAGCATTAATGTCCACAACATACTTTCTAAATTAATAGTGAGAGGGAATTTCTGTGCAGTTCCTGATCCCTTGAAGACTGGATAATTACCAACTCCTCAAGACTATCAACTCTGTAGCCTCATCTCTTCTACTTCTGGAGGCATTTTGCACCCTCTGGATATAGAGATTTTACTCACCATTATATTGTCCAAAAATTCCTCTCAAGATTGGATATGATTCCGATTGAAGAAAACCTACTGCAGAAAGTTAAATTAGCTAGTATACTACCTATGACTATGATAATTCCCTAGCTCTCCTAGAGCTTCATGATTGATTACTTACAAAGGGTAGATCCTTATGGAGACTCCCTTCACACCTCTGAATCCTTTAATCACCACTTCCAGTTGTGTGGGTTGATTCTATTCTCTATTGGGAAACAGGAAAATCATTCCTGCAGGGCAAAATAATGGCTTTTACCACAGTTCAGAGACAAACTGTCCTACATAGCTACTTAGAAGCTAGCAACAAAGCAACAGAAACCCATTGCAAAATAAGCAGCATATCAGAGACCTGAATTGTCCAAAATTGGTCTGGCCCTCAAAACAAATCTCCACAGCTCAAAAAAACAAGCACTCTGGTTGAAGAGACGTGCAGACAGTGACAGCTGAGGAAGTCTGCCTCACGATTTTGCATGCACAGGATATGCACAGTGGACAAAGCTGAAGCTTTAAAAGTTCTGCCCAGGCCCGAGTCAGTTTCACTGCTCTTTGACTGTGCAAGTTCTCTTACCTTTTTAATGGTTGATGCAAGCCACAGCCATGACATTATCCAATTGAATCCTGGTCAAATGACCTTGCAACTGAAGGGACAATCAAATTGTCCTGAGCTCCAGGACGTTGATCGGGAACAGAGCTTCATTTGATGACCATGCCCCCTAAACTGAGAGGGCCCAGACTCCTCCCCAGCTTGACAGGCTGGTGGCCATCAAGACACCTTTAAGATTAATGGGAGGGGGAATTTTACTGGTTACAGTGATGAACTGACCATCCATCATGTCAGGGCAAGGTTGGTTTTGTTGGACATGGTAAACAGGAAAAGAGAGAGTCCCTCCCTGGCAAAATGTTGATCTGCAATGGCCCCGAGTGAAGTTGCACATATGGGACTGCCTTGAATGCAACCACCATTAGGCCCAGAACCCACATGCAAAGGTGAATGGATGAGTAGCTGTAGACTGAGATTGAAGGTTTTCTGGGGGAAGGAAGACCATAGTCCTGCCACATCCAGGAAAAGGCCCCGATATCCAAGCAATAGGTTGGATCTAGCATGGACTTCTTACAGTTTAGGATCAATCTAAAGTGCCCAGGATCCGCACAGTCCATTGGACTTGGTCAGACAGACAGTAATGACTGTTCTCTCAGGAGGGGATGGGAATGGAAATTACATGAAAACAGAGCAGGGCCAGAACAGGGGCCAGCAAATTGATGAAGATTCAAAGCACAGGGGACAGATAAAAGGGAAGGGCAACAAATGCAAAATGCTGCATGTCCAGGTAGTTTTGATGTGCAGGAAAGATAGAATAGTACAGATAAGTCTCCTAGGTGTAGGAAAACCATCATTGACCAGACAGATACTCTACAGAACTTTTGCACTCAGGAAACTACTAAGGGGCTTTAGATTCAGAATAGGATGAACCCCTCCCTTTGCCATGGGGACAGTAAAAATATTGGAATAAAAACCATGGAACCGCTTTGGTTCTGGAAGAGGGATGATGTCCTCTTGAGGGAGGAGTTGCTCCAAGGCAACAAGAAAGTCTGTCCACCATTGAGAAGATGTAGGCAAGTTTGAAAGCATGGAGGCAGAGAACGAAACTCCAGTTTGTAACCCCTGGACATGATGTCCTGGACCAAAGCATTTTAAATGCACTGGGATCAGACAGCAGTGAAGGTTGACAGACGCCACTTCCACATTGATAAGTGGAAGTGCCCCTTCACTGAAGGGAAGTGAAGACTTTATCAGCATGAGGCCAGTCACCATGCAACACAGGCTGAAGCAATTGGTGTATAGAAAGAAGACTTTGTGGAATGGGCCCCTCTAAGGAAAACATACTTTGGCAAGGTTGACACAGGTAGCTCTATTTTTAAGCACTTGTGTACTGTGCCCACAGGGATAGAAACGGTGTGCTTGAACTTTTAGGGGAAAATCACCAGGTCGTCTTCTTGTGCAGAGATGAAATGAAAGAACTGGTACCATCATCCTGTTCCTCGTCAGGGAGCTCAAGGACAGGCAGAGTGAGATCAAAGGAGGAGTCTGGAAAAGAGGATGAGGGGCTTGTTTAAGCCCCTTGTGGTCTGAAGTCTTTAAAATGGTCATAAAATTATCCCATAAATATAACCCAAAAAGATACTTTTTTTGTATTACATTAAAGACAAGGATTGGAGCAAGTGAGCACCAAGACCTACACTGCATTCTTCAGAATGACAACACAGTCCACCATAGCACAGATATACCATAGCAGCCTCTCTAAGCATATGTCTCCCCCTCCAAAGAAACATTTGTAAGCGAGTCATCTCTACTATGTTTCAATTTTCTCATATACTCAGACACAGATGCAGCAAATTCCTTTATAGATAGATAGGAGAGGGAAGATGCAGATTAGAACTCTGAGCCAGAGAAGAGTCCACAATGACTAAGTCGACATCCCTAGAGAAGGGTAAGAAAACCACCTTTGGTTGCCAGCAAAACTGAAGCTGGGGGATGCTGAATCCCTAGTCCCCCTTTGTTTTAGGGGTACTCTTGACAAGTGCTGCAGCAAAAGTGCGGGTCTGCTTGCCCAGACACCACTGTGCATACGGAGGTCACTCTGTGCTGTGGTTTCTGGATTCAAGGTGCAAAGATCTGTTGGCACTGCATGGGGACCCACACAAAATGATAAGTGCATGCACAAAACGGATTACAAGAAGGGAAACTGCGCCTGAGCCCCAGCATTCCTCTGCTGAAGCTTTGGTGAAAAAGTGTCCCTTATTTGATTTTTTTCTTTCTTTTTTAAGCAGCTTAACTGCTCTCTCCTTCAGGGAAAGGTCACCACTGCCAGACGAACCACAGCCTTGGAACTATCTAGCACCCTGTGGCTTACCATGTGATGTATGTTGTTCCAATGTGATCACCAATTGCAGGATCCAGATTCTTTTTTTCACTCCCTTTTTCCATGTGTGAGAGATAACAAGGAATCCGCAGTGCTCATGTTTGGGAGTGGTTCTGTATCCCAAAATTGAGGCGCTCAGACTGCCAACTTGGGTTAACTACAAATACCTTTTTTTTCTCCTGTTCGCTTCCACAATCCCCATCTAGGTGAGAAAGACATATCCAGTGACAGCTGCCTCCTGGGACACCTATGTCGCACATGTCAGGAGACATAATGCCAGTATCAGGTTTCAGTGGTAGTGAGCTATTGATCGACAACTCGGGGCTCCTCACGGTGCGGCGTCTAAGCCCTAGCCCACTTCTTCATCAGGGCACCTAATGGTGGGGATGGACAGCAAGCTGGAACCAGGTCGTGGACTCTAGGTACGCGCAGCTGAGTAGGAGACCGCTAACATGTACAACGACAGGAGATAGACAAGAATCCAGGAAACAAGGTCAAGGCAGGTGGCAGGCAAGCACAGATGGTAGCTGAAGCTAGGGTTGTTACAAGAGAAGTCAGACACAGAATACACGTAATATTAACGGAACAGGCGCTCAGAGACCTGTAAAGCTGCTCAGGCAATGCGAGCTGCATTGAGCATCTTTTTCAGCTCCTACATACTCCCAATGGAGTCCCTCTGGACATATTTGACTATGCATGCTGGGAGAGTTTGATGACAACTGTGCATGTCAATATCAGCCACTCCAGTAATGAGTTCTTGGTACGTTATTTTTTTTATTTGATAGAGTTTCTAATTATATAGACAACTTTAGGACAGTGCAAAAATAGAAACTGTAGTATATTAAAGTCTAAAGTTGCTTGGTTTCCATGACAGTATTGCTGGTTGATCCAAACTGACAAGTGAGTTTAACAGTTTAATGTTATAAAATTACTTACTGAAAGCAATGCAATAGTGTACAAGCTTCTAACTGTAATAAAGAAACCATTTCTACATTTTGAAAATCTGTTACATTCATAATTTCCTATGTTACCTCGAGAAACATGAAAATTTGATAACACTGAAAGCGCTCACAAATAACCATATTAAAAATTGAACACCTTCTTTCTACAAGATAAAAAAAGCACATATCAGAACAAAAAGGCTGCTTGTTGGGTATGAAACCTGTAGTTATTTTATTAACACACCCTTCCCACCATTGTTTTACAAACAAGCACAACTAGGAAGTATTCCCTTACACTATATATGTCCAAAGCCTAAAAAAGGCACACGCCATAGTGTTTATGTCTTGCAGGTTCAGGGCTATAATGCTTAGCATGTATGTGAACTGTGTAGATTTATTACTCATACTGCCAGTTATCAAAACAATAACTAATAATAAACTAAACAATGATTTTAGGATCTAATTAAGGGAAAAGTTCACATATTTGTAGTTGCAGGAATGCATGTAAATTGCATGAGTTCTCGCAGCCGCACAAAAAAGTGCTGCTTTTAAGATAATGCACAGTAGCACCCCCACAAACGTGGTGCGGTTTCTTGCACATGGAAATGAATGGTGCCAAAGCACCAAGTGCTTTCTATGCGGCCTTGTTTAAAAAGTTCAGGGATCTTTTTCCAGCAGAAAACGCATGTACAGCAGAACATTTTAAATGAATAGGCTGCCGTGCCTGCACAAACACAGCATGCAGAACCACAAAAATGGGAATCTTACAACAAGCATCCCTAGGAGACAACATGGAGTATATAAAAGCCATGTCATGAAACAAAAAATCATTTCTGAAAATGATTTTTAAACACATGGTTAGTCATTCCGGCAGTGAATCAAAAGAGCTGAAAAATTAACAAATTTACTGTATATAATCTAATCTTAGAACTTCTCACTGCCGTCCTCTTTTTATCCCCTTTTCTCTGTAGACTGCAATTAATTTTCTAAAGTCTCTTCTCTCACTTGTGGCAATAAAACACACAGCTATGAAAAATTATATTTATAATGTAGCTCTGGCCAATATTTTTTTTTCAGTTTTAGAAGCAAACGGGTCAGTGTCCCATTATCCTAATGTCCTACTACCGTTATCACTGTGCCTAGGAACTAGGGAAAATCCCTAATAGGAACACATTTAACAATAAACAAAAATTTCTTCTAACCTAGAGATTTAAAAAAAAAAAATAATAATAATAATTTCACTGCCATTGTGCTACGAGCGATGTTCCCTCACTTTTTCTCCTAGTGACATTTTACTTTGCAATTATTTTACTGAACACATGGATTAAACAATGAAGGTCATTGATGGAAAAAATATATGAGTGTACCTAGGATAATATTTCCTAATCAATCCAGATGTTGGTTTGACCTGCTCTGCTGTACCTGGTCCTTTGATATTTCAGCATGATTTCAAAACAATCTTAGCAGGAGAGTCCCTGAAGGTAGATTAGAATGGGCTGAAAAGGATTTCTTTCCTCAGTTGAAATGTTACTAAACCCACAACAGTAAAATCAGTCTGTTTATGCAGTAAAGCACGCTTGTAATACTCACTGTGGAACTTAAGGGCCTCTGCATTCTGTAAAAAGAATGTTTGATTCTCCCCTTCGTTCACTGTCCCCGACTCATCTCCTGACTGAGCATGTGCAGCTTGCGCCCAAGGCTCTGTTCTGTTTTGTGTGAATTGCTAGAGAGGTTTTTTTTTTGCAAGGGAGGGTGCATGTAAAAAGCACAGGGCCAACCAGAACTGTCCAAACAGATGGTCAGGGGTTATGCAGTCTCAAAGGACAGTGAGAGGAGAATGAAAACTCCTCCTACAAGCTTTAACCAGTGCTCAGCTGGACAAGTCACAAGAGTGCTGTAACTGCTGATGAGAAAAGGTATTTAGCAGTTAATATTTACTAAAATAATTGCATTTTCATGTTCTGTGTACTGTGGGAGACCAGATAAAGTGAATGCAGGTTCCTGGGTTTAGTAACACTTTAATGTGCAGTGTTTTGATCCCAAATACTGCTACCCTAGGAGTACTGGGAGCAGAACCAGCCCAATTCCTCTCCTAGGTTAACTCGGCATCCGAAACATGTCAAATTTATATTAATTTTGAGGCTAAATTCAGACTGGACAATAATCTGCATGTTAGCACACTGTACCTGGTAGGCATTCAGAGATATGAATACCTATAGTAAACAGTTTCTGGGACATAGTCATAAACCTAGTGACATCCCAAAAACCACACCTGAGACACTTAATTTGTCAGATGGCCTCTGTCAACACATCTTTGATACCACAGAAAAAGGGAAAGCCAGGACATTTTGACAGCCCTCATTTAACATCAAACCAAGGAAGAACTGTAAGAGCCAATGTACCGTCTTGCTTGATGGACTCCAAGCACTTTGCAAGTATTTCAAGAATTTGTCTGTGATAAAATAGGGTGAAAGCAAAAGCATTCAGATTAAAAACACTAAGGTGAAAGCTAAAGATCTGTATCTGAACCAACTGATATTAGAACAAAACTGGTTTTCATGAGAGAATATTTAGCCGGTCATTTGTTAAACATGGTTCCGTTTATTAATGAATGTAAACTTTTAGAAATTCATTAAAACTGGGCCCAGGATAAACAAATTAGGTCACCTTTAGGAAAAGCCATTGCCAAAGGTGTAAGCCATCTGCGTACCATCCAAAGCCTGACCAAAAACTCCCAAAGATGGCATCATCCCATTCTACCTTGTATCTAGGACGTTCCTAAGATATCACTATCTCCTCCACAGATTCTGAGATGAGGAGAGAGCACATGTGAGAGGGTCTGAATCTGCTGGAAGTGTCTTAGTAAGGTCCTAGAAACAAGGCAGGATAGGAGGATGCCATCTCTGAGTTTTCAGTCAAGCTTTGGGAGGTACAGTGGATATAAAAAGTCTACACACCCCTGTTACAATGTAAGGTTTCTGTGATGTAAAAAAAGAAATATAAAACAGATAAATCATTTCAGAACTTTTTCCACCTTTACCTGTGACCTATAAACTGTACAACTCAATTGATAAACAAACTGAAATCTTTTAAAGGAGGGTAAACATAAAAAACTAAAAACAATGTGGTTGCATAAGTGTGCACACCCTCTTATAACTGGGGATGTAGCTGTGTTCAGAATTAAGCAATCGCATTCAAAATCATACTAAATAGGAGTCAGTACACACCTGCCATCATTTAGAGTGCCTCTGATTAACCCCAAATAAAGTTCAGCTGTTCTAGTAGGTCTTTCCTAGCATTTTCTAGAACTGGGACCTTATGTAAGCCATAGACTGTTCGTTTAGCGGCCGATTTTTCGTCCGAAAGAATAATTGGCTGATTTTTGCACTGTTAGTGGGGCAATGGCATCAGCCAATTTTCTCGGTTCTTCCTCATTTCGTTTATCGGTCATGCTGCAAAATTTGTAAAAAACGGACGAATTTCGAAATTATTGGTGGCAACATCGGATTACAGAATGAGCGATGTTTTTCGGAGAAAAAAAATCGGCCGATAAATGAACTGTCTATGGCCTGCATAAGTCAAGGTAGAGGGAGTTATGAACAGTTCCGAATACCAGTCAATATTGGCACAAAACCTTCAGGCTTCCGCATGAAAGCTAAACATGAAGAGGAACTTCATCTTCAGCATGCATGACAACCACCCAAAGCATACATCCAAATCAACAAAGGAATGGCTTCAGCAGAAGATTAACCCCTTCACGCCGGATCGTCCCGGCGTGAAGAAAAGTTCCTGGGAGGTGGGTGGGACGGGGCTTAGTGTCATGTGGCCGCCGTGACGTCACATGATCGGGAAAGGTCCCGATCGAAAGAGCGGACCGGGACCTTTCCGTGAGCACCTCACATGTGTGCTGGGAGCGCACAGGGCGCACGCTCTCAGCACATATGTTTTTTGTTCAATGAAGGCCCAGACGCCGGGAGGCCGTACATTTGCGTGCGGCAGGCGTGAAGGGGTTAAAGTTTTGGAATGGCCCAGCCAGAGCCCAGACCTGAATCCGATCAAAGATCTGTGGGGTGATCTGAAGAGAGCTGTGCACAGGAGATGCCCTCACAATCTGACAGATTTGGAGTGTTTTTGCGAGGAAGAGTAGGCAAATATTGCCAAGTCAAGATGTGCCATGCTGATAGACTCATACCCAAAAAGACTGAGTGCTGTAATAAAATCAAAAGGTGCTTCGACAAAGTATTAGTTTAAGGGTGTGCACACTTATGCAACCATATTATTTTAGTTTTTTTTATTTTTACAGTTTTACTTCCCTTCACTTAAAAGATTTCAGTTTGTTGTTCAAATGAGTTGTACAGTTTATATTTTACATTAAAAGGTGGAAAAAGTTCTGAAATGGTTTATCTTTGTCTCATTGTTTTACATCACAGAAACCTGAGATTTTAACAAGGGTGTGTAGACTTGTTATATCCACTGTACATAAATGGCCTATACCTATAGCAAGAGCAATATTTAAAGTGGAAGTCCAGGGTTTTCCCTAACTATGCATAAACCTGCTCCCACCCTAATTCTAACTCCTACTCCAACTACCCTGTGAAAGGGTCGCTGGAAGCCCAAGAATTTGACTTCTGATCGCTCTTCTGGAGAAAGTTGACTGTCAGTCACTGGCTCTCTGCTCTGACCCTCCAGAGCTCATTTGAGCCTCGGACAAGAGTGGCTGGTTCAGGCTCTCAGTAACACTCTGAGAGACTGAGTCAGCTGCCAGTCAGGCATCTGAATGTGTCCCAATATTATTGATGGGATCCCTCCAGAGTCTGGAGCTGCTCTCTTATGTCAGCCAACAGTGGGCTTTAGCCTGCCATTGGCTGATTCTAGGTCACAGGAGTGCAAAAGTAAATGCACTCATGTGACCCACAGGAGAAGTCTGACCATTCTGCTTTTTTAAGTAGAACTGATCATAAACAAATACTTAGTTTTGTAGAGTAACGTGAGTAGAACAAGATTACCTAGCTGGTTGGGTCACATTTTTTACTGCTTCCTAACCCCCTATGAACGCCACTGACAATTGTTAAAACAGGGAGCAGATGGAGGTATACAAAGGTATAGGAGGTATTACCAGATATCTTATATTGTTAAGCATGATATAGAAGCACCATTCTGTATTTTCCATGTATATGCAAGGTTTGACTATGGTTTGTGATTTATATGTTAGCATATAGGATTGTAAAATTTCTTGCTGTCAGTTGTGTATGTGTAGCGCTTCACCAACATTTGAACTTATACAAACAGTAGCGTTAATACTGCCTGCAGAGTTTAGCAGGTGTGATCATTTTCAACCTTCTCTACTTACTGCTATTGAAACATGCTGAAAATGTGCCTATAGCCTATAAAAGGTGCGGTTGCAAAGCATTGAAAATAACTTCCCCATTTTAGCACTGTTACAATTAAAAAAAACAAACACTCTTACAGGGTATCTGAAGAGTATCATTTTACGTGACTGTCTGTGCAGTATGTCCCAAAAGCACACGGTTGCCAGGAGGTGCGTTAAAGGCCGCTTTAAAATTCAAGAACTGTGCGAACTTAACCATAGAAAAAAGTCAGCAGTATATAAGTGTACTGATATACAAGCGAATTAAAAACAACACATACCAAAGAAAATAGCAGTGCAATGGTAGGATAGGAATTTAGGTCACACCCTGGTCTCACTGATTGTTTTAGTATCTTGGAAAGCAAAGTATTTCAATGCCTTTCCAACCTGCACACAGTTCTGATTACAGCTACTCTTACTCCCTATAGGCTTCTTCACAATGGTCTTTTAATAAAGTTGGTTCTACACTAAATGGCCTGTTGAAAATACATAAAAAAAACCAAATCAGTAAGAAACCAAAATAATCACACTATACGGGCCCATTTACACCAGGTACGTTAAGCAGGCCATAGACGCATAGATGCAATTTTCTTTCCTACAACCACAGGAAGAATCAACTTCCTGGCAGCTGGCAATAATTGCATGTAAAAATCCAACATGCTGGTTGTATCCAAGTTGTACAACAGTCAAACTATCAGCCTGCCCATAGATGATTCAAATCTTGGTTGGTCCCTGCTGAACAGGCCAAAATTCAAACCATTTATGGTTGGATTCAGGATTGGGCTGGGCAGCTCCAACACAAGGCAAATGGAACACAGTACTCTTGCCCCATACAGCTTAATGAAATGTCATGCAGCTCCATGGCAAGGGTGATGTCATCTTTCTGAACAAATCTCAAAGAATGCTGAATAGCTAAAATCTAGTGAGGCGACAATCTTGCACTTTATTCCAGCACTATGCAAAGTCGCAGCATTGTTTTCAGTGCCTGATGACGAATTTCCCCACGAATCACTATCGCTCAATTCTGCAAGCGACTCTAATTTACTAATCGCTGTTCCCTAGCTGGTCTAAAGCCACTTTTGACCTAAAGGGACGCTTTATGGACGCCATGGACGTTTCTCAGCTTCTAGGCAGAAAGAATAGTAAAGTGCAGGCAGGGCACAGGACAGGGCACAGGACAAAGCACTAGGGACAAAATTTAGGGGAAATGGTTTGATACAGTAATGAAATACTAAGAGATTACAGTGTATTGTGTGTGTCAAATTTTTACTTTTTTGAATCTCCCGCCGGTACCTCCCCCTGTACGACCCAACGCTCGCAGGGAATGGAACCCGGAAGACGGATGCCGGCAGTCACAGCGGGAGGACCTCGTGGGATCCCAGGACAAGGTAAGGATCAAAGGAATCGCTGCAGTGTAATCTGGAGTGTTGCTCAGGGTTACCACTTTTGGTACTGAAATTAACCCCGAGCTACACTCGGGATTACCGCTAGGAAAGTTAAAGCGTTACTAAACCCATGACCCTGCATTCACTCTATCTGGTCTCCCACAATACACACTACATGGAAATGCAATTATTTAACCAATTGCCCTCCAGAGGATTTCCCCCCTTCTTGACCAGGCCATTTTTTGAATTATTTTAACTGACAATTGCACAGTCATGCAACACCGCACCTAGATGAAATTTACATCCTTTTTTTCCCACAAATTGTGCTTTCTTTCTGTGGTACTTGATCGCCTGTGCGGTATTTAATTTTTTGCGCTATAAGCAATAAATACCAACAATTTCGAGAAAAAAAAAATATCTGGACTTTGTTATTAAACATATCCGGTAAAAAAATAAATAAATAAAATTTAGGCCAAAATGTATTCTGTGACATGTCTTTGCTTAAAAAAATCCCAATACGTGCAAATTAATTGGTTTACATGAAAGTTATAGCGTTTACAAATGGAGGGATACTTGGATTTCTTTTCTTCCTACTAGAAACAGCGGCGATCAGCAACTTTTAGCGTGACTGCGGTGGGCATTCTGACACTGGGGGGGGGGGGGGGCGGGGGCGCAACTAACTTGGTGTCACCGACATCCCCAGTGACACCAATACAGTGATCAGTGCTAAAAAAACAGCACTGACACTGTACTAATGACACTGGGCAGGAAGGGGTTATTGTGAGGGGTGATCAAAGGGTTAACTGTGTGTAGGGAGTATTTTACTAGAGGGCAGGGGGCGTGTGCTTCACTGTAAGCACACTGATCGGGATGGCTGTGCTTTGCAGTGTGCCCGAGCTGACAGGGAGGAAGACTGTTTGTAAACAAACCAGTCTTCCTCCCCATCGGTGATTGTCGGTAATCACCGTGCGTGTGGGTAATTACTGGCCGAGACCCAGAGATTGACATCGGCGGCCGAGAATGGCAGGGCAGGGTGGGTAGGGCGCTCACGCATGCCCCCTACCCGTAAATGCAAAATCACGTATATATACACACACACACACACGATTCGGCGCACCCATGCCGCCGTATATCTGCTATATGGTGGAGGGTAAGTGGTAATGAATATTATTATTATACAGGATTTATATAGCGCCAACAGTTTGCTCAGCGCTTTACAATATAAAGGGAGACCATACAGAAACGATACAGTGCAATACAAAAGGGTTAAGAGGGCCCTGCTCCTTGGAGCTTACAATCTAATATTTAAATCTAAAAATATAAACTACTAAATTCCTTTTCTCATTGGCAGTGAGAACAGTCTTGTGACTTCTATCAGTGTCCAGCGGAGCACTGGTTAAAGTTTGTAGGAAGAGTTTTCTGCTGTAGGAGGATGCAAGACCCGCTGACCACTGTTTGCACAGTGCTGATTGGCCCTGTGTTGAACACTCTCCCAAGAAAAAAAAACCCCAAACCGTCTCTTGCAATACACACCAAACTAAGCATGGGCAGAGTGACTCCATATGATTCTTATTAGGAGAGGGAGAGGAGGGCACTGAAAGAAGGGGAGGATCGGAAAACCCAGGATCATACAGCATTTTTACACAATGCAGAGGATTACCCCTTAGGTTCCACAGTGAGTGTATATGCAGTAAAGCATTCTTGTTATAGACGGATTTCACTGTTGTAGGTTTAGTAACAGTAGGGAAAATAATAATTTGATCCCCTGCAGATTTTGCAAGTTTGCCCACTCGCAAAGAAATGAAGGCTCTATAATTTTTATCATAGGTGTATTTTAAATTATAGAGACATAATATCGGCTAAAAATCCAGAAAATACAGATGATACAAATGTTATAAATGGAGTTGCAGTTCAATGAGTAAAATAAGTATTTGATCCCCAAGCAAAACATGACTTAGTACTTGGTGGAGAAACCCTTGTTGGCAAGCACAGAGGTAAGATGTTTCTTGTAGGTGGTTACCAGGTTTTCACACATCTCAGGAGAGATTTTGGTCCACTCTTCTTTACAGATGTTCTCTAAATCATCAAGGTTTCTTGGCAACTTGAAGTTTCAGCTCCCTCCATAAATTTTCTATAGGATTACGGTCTGGAGACTGGCTAGACCACTCCATGACCTTAATGTGCTTCTTCTTGAGCCACTCCTTTTTTGCCTTGGCAGTATGTTTTGAGTCATTGTCATGCTGGAAGACTGATCCACGACCCACCTTCAGGGCTCTGGCTGAGGGAAGTAGGTTCTTATCCAAGATTTTACAGTACGTGGTCCCGTCCATTGGTACCTCAATGCGGCAAAGTCGGCCTGTACCATTAGCACAGAAATAGCTCCAAAGCATAATGTTTCCACCTCTGTGCTTGACTGTAGGGATGGTGTGCTTAGGGTCAGAGTCAGCATTTTTCTTTCTTCAAACAAGGAGTTGAGTTAATGCCAAAGAGCTCAATTTTGCCCTCATCTGACCAGAATCCTTCTCTGAATCATTTAGATGTTCATTGGCAAACATTAGACGGGCCTGTACATGTGCTTTCTTGAGGAGGGGGACCTTGCAGGTGCTGCAAGATTTTAACCCATGGCGGCGCACTACGTTACCAATGGTTTGTTTGGTAACTGTGGTCCCAACTGCCTTGAGAACATTCACAAGCTCCTCTCGTGTAGTTCTGGGCTGATCCCCAACATTTGCGAATAATCGCTCCAATAGTTTTCTTCTCCCCAAGCTTCTTTCTGATGGTCTTGTAGCCCATTCCAGCCTTGTGCAGGTCTACAATCTTGTCCCTGATGTCCTCTGACAGCTCTTTGGTCTTACCTATAGTGGTGCCAAAGAGATTCTGTGGACGTGTCTTTTATACACAAAAGGAGTTATCGTTAGGAGCACCTTCTTAAATTGACTAATCTGTGTACCACATGAGCCAGTTTGTGGGAGTCAGAATTATTGTTGGTTGGTAGGGGATCAAATACTTAATTTACTCACTGAACTGCAACTCAATTTAGAACATTCGTATCGTGTTTTTTCTGGATTTTTGGTTGATATTCTGTCTCTATCATTTAAAATATACCTATGATAAAAATTATAGACCCTTCATTACTTTGTAAGTGGGCAAACTTACAAAATCTGCATGTGATCAAATAATTATTTTACCCACTAAATATTAAAATTATAAAACACACACAAACATTAATAGTATGCTGTGTTGGCCATGTGCGCAAGTCTGCAAACTTAGAATGCATAAATTTTAAATGTTTTCTTGTTACTACCTGCAATCAAGAATTGGATGGAGAAAACAGAATTAGATGACTCAATACACAGACAGACACAGTGTACCAAGCCAAATTTGAGGAGCATGGTACCCAGTGACTGCTGTGAAAGCCAATCAAAGTGGTCACATGCTACTGTTTCCATTGTAGATCCCTCCCCCTCCTACTAGAGTGGAGCTGAAGTATGTCAGGAATGGGAAACAAGTGAATATGTACATATGATCTCCAGCCTGTCTGTGTAGGTGAGCTGTAAATTAAACCGTTCTGCACAATATACTCTTCATTTCCATCCTTCCACTGCATTTGGTTTGTACATTAACCCCTTTACCTCCTCCTGCCTCTGTGTAGGACCTGTACAAAAATGTATCCAGTGCATTATGCCCAAACTCCATGTCTTAAATCCCCCCTTTCCCCCTTTAAAATACCAGTGTGTTTCTTCATTTTATAAAAAATTGATTCAATTTGGATCACCTTGAGATGTCTACTTGCCAAAATGGAGTCATCCTAAAAGTTTTCGTACTGTCCTAGCATTTTTATTTTTAACGGAAACTAAAAATTTTCAGTCTTTTTTTCCTTTTTACAGTAAAAAACAACAACCCCAGTGGTTATTACATACCAAGAATAAAAGCTCAGTCATAAATTAGTCATTTTCAAACTATCACAGCACCGAAAGCGGAAAAACGGCCTAGTAATGAAGGGGCATTAAAGGCTGGCACTCGAGCATTTAACCCCTTGTCGACCACACTATAGCTGAAAGACGGCTACAGAGCAGCTCTCTAGTTCTGGAAGATGTCCTCCCACTCGTACGCCTTCCCAAGCTGTGGACAAAGGGCCAACCACAGCAGCCCTTTACCATGTGATCAGCAGTGTTCAATCACAGCTGGTCACATGTAAACAGACATGACAGTTATTGGAATTTCCTTTCCTCACACCCTGCCTCCGTGTAAGGAAAGGACAGCTGCTAACCAGCCAGTCTGACAGTACATTGTTTACACTGATAATCAGGGCACGGACCATCAGTGCAGCCCCATCAGTACCGCCCAATCAGTGAAGAAAAATTACTTATTTGCTAACTTTTAGAATAGAAAAACTAAAAACATTTTCTTGGCCTTTTTTTGATTGTTTAGCAAAAAAAGAAAAAATAAATAAATAATCCAGTGGTGATTAAACACCAACAGAAAAAAAAATGATAAAAATTTCATACGGGTACTGTAATGACTGTGCACAATAGGGACATGGAATTTGTAATGTGACAGCCATCTTGTTAAGGTCTCAGACATTTTGTTTTCTTGAGCAGTGACCTTCCTCCCTCCTCATGCAAACTATGGAATTTGTAGCCGTAAGTTTTAACAAACGGAACATCAAAAGAGCCCCTGATCTTAACTAAAGCACAAGCCAGAGTCCAGGCCTGGATGCCAGCTGTAAACAGCTAATTAGTCTTGGAAGGATGTCTGTTTCCACAACCATGAAAAAAACCTCTTCCTTCTGCCCTATCGTAAAACCATAATAACCCAGTCAAACCTGTCACACATGACCGTGAAATGGCCATTAAAGCTCTAGGAATGCAGAGCGTGCCATAAAATGTCTATTCTACAACTTAACAATTCCACACACAATTCTTAAAATCCAACAGGAAAAGGACACATTAATATCAGATATTTGAATGGGGAATATAACGCCGAATAATTCAAGGTCATACATGACTACCCTAGCACATACAAAAGGGGAGAAAGCAGTCTCCTCCCTCCTGGGTGACAAAGGTACGCTGTGTTTGTTATCCCTGGATATGAAATATAATTCTGAATAATATTCTGCCAGCTTCTAGAATACCACCAACAGGTATTGGAAGCAGAGACAGACTGACCATTTGGAAACTGGGGCACTGCCCGAGGGCCCGGGGTCAGTAGGGGGCCCCATGAGATGCCCCTGGTACCTTTTTCATAGGCTTGAGTTTGGGCAAGGACACAGGGCCCCATGATCCCCTATTGCCCGGGGGCCCCATGAGTTGTCAGTCCGCCCCCGATTGGAAGTTAATATTAGTGTAAAATTGTATTTGGGAATTGGTCGCAAACATGGTGGCCTCCCAGCACCCATCCCTTAAATTGGATTATTGGTCAGCTGGTCTCTGGCGGCACCCCTTTGATATCACAGAAAAGAAGGAGGACAGGACCTGGTAACGAAGCTCTTGTTTTACCATCAACCAAGGAACCCAAGAGAGCCACGGCAACGTTTTTGCTTGGACAATTAGACTCTGCTAAAGCCAGAACTTTGCAAGCATTCTCCATTTTCACTTCCATTTATTTCTCTGTTGCATTATTGTTCTATTTCTTTGTAAAATCCTTTTCTGTAAATATTTTATTTTGCATCAGTTGACCTTTTCATTATTCAACTATATTTTAAAAAGTGTTAAAACTAGCTCTAAAGCTTTGAATGCAAACTAAAGAATCCCAGTCTCTTGAAAAGTGCTACTGATAATAATCCTCTGAATATATCAGTCTGTGGTGACAGTGTGTGTTGCAGACGTTTATTCTAAAATCATAGTGTTATTGCTAGGAATTTTGAGTTTCCTCCTCGGTAAAAAGGTGGTGGGTGGCAGATTAAACGGTTAATGGCTAATTAACCTAACCCAGTGACAATCACTCTCAGGCTGCTGGCACGTAGATTGTAGTCGCAAGAACTGGAAAAACTCTGTGCAGGGTGCAGCTGAGAGTGCCATTGTTATGCAAGGGGCAGTGTGGTATGAGATTGGCTGGTCCTTTGTCACAAGTTGGTGAGAAGGGCAGGAGTCTGGTTTCTTTGCTTAAAAGTTGCTAAGGGTGACAATTGCCATTACACTCACCTATACTACTTTGTGCTTTTTTTTACCAAGCTTACATTGAAGTCTAATATAAACATCATACAAGTTTACTCTATTCTGTGTGTCTACTTTCTGGTGGTAAATTTACACACAGTTTAAAAGAGTACTGTGGTGAAAGCAAGGGTTGGGCTTTACAGAGAGAGACCCTGAACGACAGGGAGAATATAAATAACTCAACAACTCTGAAGGGGGTAGTGCTACATACATACTAAATTACTAGTCGACCAGAATAATTAAACTTACTTCCCTTGAATACTATTGAAGTCCATCTCCTCTACCATCTCAGACCTGCCAGAAAGCACTAGGACCCTGGCACACCATCTACAGTTTGGAGAAGTCTAGTTAGACATAGTCTTCTTAAAACAATTGCAACCAAAAACTCATTCAACTGAGGTGGAAAGCAAACCAAACAACTCCTGTATGCATGAAAATAAAAGTCAAAATGTTATATGTGCAAAAAGAAAAACTGAAATTTTCTCTAAGTGTATGACATTCACAGTTCAGTATGTTTTGAGCCTTGCCACTCTAACTTTCAATGGGATGATGCCAACATGTCATAAATGAAAAGGGTGGATGTACAGAGCTAGATGCAGTGTTATCTAAGTACAACAGCAGTTGACCTAACATGACTGTGCAACCAAATTTGAACAGCATTGCCTCATCCTACTTGCATTTTTTTTTTTTAACAAAATGCCTAAGCCCAAGCACAAATGTTTAATATTTTGCAGCTTTGCATGTGGCTGAATTAGTTTCCATTTTTTCAAGCTTCTTTTCCTTTATTTGACTCTGGTGATTCTGCCAGTAACACATGTCCTGTGAAATGTTCCTCCAGTGTACTGTCTGACGAGAAGCAGCAATGTCACCCTGAGCCTGCACATAATTCATACTGTACCCCAGAACTCACATGTATCACTTACTCTCCTTTGGTATCGGCTACACTGCACAGCAAGGTGTGAGCTCGGTCCATGTGTGGGTTTGAGTCATGTAACGCCGCCGGAGTACAGTACAAAATTATGTGAGTGTTACTGGTTCTTATGTGGTTTTATTAATAAAAAATGTCTACACTATGGCAGTTTTTATTGTCTTTAACCCAACCGGTATGAGTGAACCTCTGGTGGCGTTTGAGAGGAGTGTTGGAAAACCAGGGTTATTAAGCACAAGCTGGCCCAGGATTCATGGGTCAGTGTATATGGGGAGTGTGATGTGAATGTGTAATTTATGACACACTGGGACACATGAGATTGAGCACAAAGCACTTTTTATATATGCACTTTAAAAAAACATTTTGGTTTCATTTTATTTGGTTTATAAGGCACTTCATATGGTGGCTGAATTTTACATTTTAATGCACTTCATATGGGAGATAAATTTGGTGTTTCTAGGTTAATAAAGCACTGTATTTATATAAATCCATAGAAAGGGCAAACCTGAAGTGTGGATATTGGGGGAGCAATTCAGGTTATTGCTCTCTCGTCTAAGTGTTTGGTATGTGGAGATGAAGGGTTATGTACAGCTTGGAGTTGGCTCAGTGCTTGTCCCGTGCCTCAAAACTATCTGCCACGCGCTGGATAGGGAGCTGTACAACAGTGTTCTACCTTTTTCAAAGTCTGTTGAGTTTCAGCCTATTGTAGGCAACATCTTCACTAGAAAAACACACACTAAAATTAGTGTTGCTATTCAATGTCTCTATTAATGCAGTTCAACATATGCATATAACAAGGGTGGGACCATTTTTGCTTCACGGACAGATTTTAGATGCTTATTTGCTTTTTGCAACATGTATTGATTTCATTACTTTCACAGAATCAAAAAAAAAAAAAAAAAAGTACACCAAAATAAAATGGTCTATAAAATTTTGTATATATTATATACAATATTAAATAATGTTATTGTAAAACAGAGTGAAAAAGGTGGCTTTTGCGGTTCATACCCTGGAACGCCTAAGCTGGGTGCTCAACTTCGAGGAATCAGTCCTGGAGCAAGTACAAAAGTCTAGAGCAGTGGTGGGCAACCTTTTTTTTCAAATGAGCCAAATCTCGCCAAAACCACGATTGAAATTTATTTTGAGAGCCACATTTTTAAAACTGAAAATACATCTCCCATATAGTAATTCATCCCCCATATAGTAATTCATCCCCCATATAGTAATTCATCCCCCATATAGCAATTCATCCCCCATATAGCAATTCATCCCCCATATAGCAATTCATCCCCCATATAGCAATTCATCCCCCATATAGCAATTCATCCCCCCATATAGTAATTCATCCCCCCATATAGTAATTCATCCCCCCATAGTAATTCATCCCCCATATAGTAATTCATCCCCCCATAGTAATTCATCCCCCCCATAGTAATTCATCCCCCCCATAGTAATTCATCCCCCCCACAGTAATTCATCCCCCCCATAGTAATTCATCCCCCCCATAGTAATTCATCCCCCATAGTAATTCATCCCCCATATAGTAATTCATCCCCCATATAGTAATTCATCCCCCATATAGTAATTCATCCCCCATATAGTAATTCATCCCCCATATAGTAATTCATCCCCCATATAGTAATTCATCCCCCATATAGTAATTCATCTCCCATATAGTAAGTCCCCCCCCATATAGTAATTCATCCCCAATATAGTAAGTCCCCCCCCATATAGTAAGTCCCCCCCATATAGTAAGTCCCCCATATATAGTAAGTCCCCCATATATAGTAAGTCCCCCATATAGTAAGTCTCCCCTGTGTCAATTCACTTACCTTTGCTCCGCGCGTTCCTCTCGTCGTGCTTCCCGCGCCGTTCTGGTCTTCAGGGCGGACTGTGAGAGGAGAGGAGTTAGTCACGCTGCCCCGCCTACATCCTGGCTGCCCCGCCTACATCCTGACAGCTGCAGAGTCCTGACTTTTGGGGCGGCCGCCCGAGAGGGGGGAGGTGAGGGGAGGTGAGGGGGCGGCCGCCCGGCACACGCCCGTCCGAGAGGAGGGAGGGGAGGGAGAGGAGGGAGGGGAGGGAGGGGAGGGAGAGGAGGGAGGGGAGGGAGAGGAGGGAGGGGAGGGAGAGGAGGGAGGGGAGGGAGGGGAGCGGGCGCCCGGCACACAGAAGAGCCGCATTTAAGCTTGTAAAGAGCCGCATGTGGCTCGCGAGCCGCGGCTTGCCGACCACTGGTCTAGAGTATTTGGGGTTGTTCCTACACAGAATACAGGCAAAGGTGTTTCTGCCTCCAGGAAAGGGACATGCCCCGAGAAATCAGGTTCAGAAGTTGAGGAGCAGGAAGTATCCTTCCACAAGTCTTTGTATGAGGTTAATGGAGTAGAAGGTATCCTCGTTCAAGGCAGTGCCCTATACGCAGTTACATTCAAGACCTTTACAGAGGAATCTTCCATTGGTGTGAAACAAAAAGAATACTGCATGTCTCTGACCCCCCAGGGTGCTGCGAATCTTAAAATTGGTGGTAGGAAGCTTGGAATTTGGAAAGGGGAAAATCTTTCCTGCCAGTGGTTTGGAAGCTAGTAACAACTGATGCCAGCCTCTCGGGTTGGGGGGCTGTTCTAGAGGGGACCACAGTTCAAGGGACACGGTTGCCGCAGGAAATATCGTTCCCATCAATATCCTGGAGCTTTGAGCAGTGCAGCTTAAACTGAGGTATTGGGTGACCAGGCTTCGTGGCTGGCCAGTCAGGGTTCAATCCGACAATGCCACAGCAGTGGCATACATCAACCACCAAGGTGGTCCCAGGATTAGGTAAAACACATTCTGGCCTGGGCAGAAGTGCATGTTCCAGTTTTGTCAGCAGTATTCATTTCAGGGATAGAGAATTGGCAGGTGGACTACTGGACTGCAGTGGTTTCCGAGAGGAATGGGCCCTGTGTCCTGAGGTGTTCTCGGCAATCTGCCAGCACTGGGGGGGGGGGGGGGGGGGGTGTCCGGACGTAGATCTATTGGTGTCCAGGTTCAACAGCAAGTTGGACAGGTTTGTGTCCAGGGCGCAGGACCCTCTTGTGATAGTAGTGGATGCCTTGGTAATACTGTGGGACCAGTTTTCCCTAATCTATGCCTCCCCCCCCCCAATGCAGCTACTGCCGTGGCTCTTAGGCTGGATTTGAGACAAGGTGATTCCAATGCTATCAGCTGCATCAGCATGGCCCAGGAGGTCTTGGTAAGTGGACATTGTGAGGCTAGCAGTGGACGATCCATGGCCTCTGCCAGATCTGCTGTCTCAGGGACCTATATCGCACCTAGCTTTACGGTCTCTGAATTTGACGGCATGGCTATTGGGACCCAAATCTTGAAAGATAGGGGAGTGTCAGGCTCGGTTACCCACACAATGTTAAATGCTAGGAAGCTGGTTTCTAGAAACATTTATTATAAAGCTTGGAAGACATAGTTATTGGTATGAAGTCCAAAAATCCATGGAAAAATATTTGATTGGAAGAATTTTGTCTTTTCACCAATCAGGAGTAGAGAAGAGGTTGGCTGTTGGTACTAATAAAATGTCAGATTTCAGCTTTGGACATTTTTTTCCCCAAATACCCATTGCTCCTCTCTCTCTTTGGTTTGTTTCTTTTTGCTTTACAGGAGGTGATGCGTACTGTTCCTGTCAGCCCCGTGTCCTTGGGACTTGAACTTGGTCTTGGCAGTGTTACAAAAACCACCATTTAGCCTATCAGGGTAATTCTATTAGTTTTGCTAACTCAGAAGGTTCTGTTTTTGGTGGCAATCACCTCTGCAAGACGGTTGTCGGAGTTGGCAGCTCTCTCTTGTAGAGAACCACTTTTGATTTTGCATCAGGATAAGGTGGTGTTGCGGCGGACTCATCTGTCTTTTTTGCCGAAGGTGGTTTCTAGTTTCCATTTGAATCAGGACATTGTACTTCTCTCTTTTTTCCTAGGATTCAGTCGGCAAGAGAAAGATCTTTACATGCCCTGGATGTGGTTTGGGCAATAAGGATCTTTTTGAAAATGACGGTGCAAATAAGAAAAGGCTGATTCCTTGTTTATTTTGCCAGTTAAGTAGCAGAGTGGATTGTTAATCAGTTTTAGCTGCTTTGGTGTTAATGGAATTAACAACAGGTGCACTGCATGGATAACAATGAGGCAACCCCCAGGAATGGTTTTATAGGTGGAGGCCACTGACATTTTTCTTTCTTTACTCATCTTTTCTGACTGTTTTTCAGTAGTTTTGCATTTGGCTAGGGTCAGTGTCACTACTGGTAGCATGAGACCATACCTGGACCCTACAGAGGTTGCACAGACAGTCCCAACTCCTCCAGGATGGCACATCAATACATGCCATTGCCAGGCTATGTCTTCCAGTACAGTATCAAGAGCATGGAGGAGATTACAGGAGACAGGTTGTTACTCTAGGAGAGCTGGACAGGGCCTGTTCTTAACCCAGCACCAGGACCAGTATCTGCTCCTTTGTGCAAGGAAGAACAGGGTAAGCACTGCCAGAGCCCTACAAAATTACCTCCAGCAGGCCACTGGTGTGAATGTCTATGACCAAACAATCAGAAATAGACTTCATGATGGTGACCTGATGGCTCGCCGTCCTCTAGTGGGCCCTGTGCTCACTGCCCAGCACTATAGAACTCGATTGGCATTTGCCGTTGAACACAAGAATTGGCAGGTCCGCCACTGGTGCCCTGTGCTTTTCACAGATGAGTGCAGGCTCACACCCATGTGACAGGCATGAAAGGGTCTGGAGAAGCCATGGAGAACTTTATACTGCCTGTAACATCCTTCAGCATGACCGTCTTTGGTGGTGGGTCAGTGATGGTCTGGGGAGGCATATCCATGGAGTGACGCACAGACCTTTACAGGCTAGACAATGGCACCCCGACTGCCATTAGGTATCGGGATGAAATCTTTGGACCCATTGTCGGACTCTACGCTGGTGCAGTGGGTCTTGGTTTCCTCCTGGTGCACGACAATGCCCAGCCTCATGTGGCGAGAGTATGCAGGCAGTTCCTGGAGGATGAAGGAATTAATACCATTGAATGGCCCCCAAGCTCGCCTGACCTAAATCCAATAGAACACCTCTGGAATATCATGTTTCTGTCCATCCGATGTCGCCAGACTGCATCTCAGACTGTCCAGGAGCTCATTGATGCCCTGGTCCAGATCTGGGAAGAGATACCCCAGGAAACCATCTGTCGTCTAATTAGGAGCATGCCTCACCGTTGTCAGGCAGGCATGCATGCAAGCACGTGGGAGACATACAAACTACTGAGTACCCTTTTGCGTTGCTGCAATGAAATTTAAGCAAAATGGACTAATCTGCTGCATAATTTTTTTCACTTTGATTTTCGGGGTGCCTTTGAATTCAGTCCTCTGGAGGTTGATAATTTTCATTTCCATCAAATGATGGGGCATCCTTACGTTCCTAACACACTACTCAGTCCATATCAGCATAGATATGCAGCATGATATTTTTCCCCATTGAGATCTGATATGTTTTCAAAGTGTTCCTTTAATTTTTTTGAGCAGTGTACAAAATGTCTCTTTAAATGTATTTAAAGTAGTACTAATATTATTATTATACAGGATTTATATAGCGCCAACAGTTTGCTCAGCTAGTACTATAAAGCCTAGGCATTTTTTTTACCTGAAAGCACCTTTTCATGGTTCTACTTAGACACAATTAACATTTCTAGGATGTTCCTTTTAACATAAAAAAAATCTTCTCTTTGCGAATTCAGGTCCACTTTAAGGATCCATTCACACTTTTGCATTTTATATGTGGTTAACAGAAGCGTACAGGTTTGCATTTTGTATACTTCACATCTGTGCAGTGCATGGACATGCATTGACCAAACACGTTTATCTCCATTTCTTGACGAGCTGACTCAAGTTAAAAGGACCTATTAATAGAAATTGCAGTGCAAGTCAACGTACCTGCACAAAGTAATTAACAAAATGCAAGTTTTTTTTTTTGTGTTTTTGCTGAACACAATACAATTATATATCTGCTATTGTAAACTGTTAACAACAAAAATGCACAATGATCAATATTTTAATACAGTTATATAAAAGTAAATGTGTATATAACACGCACAATAAATTTGTAGATGTTAGCAGTGTTAAGCTAATGTGCCAAACAGCTAGGGTGCTATAGCAATTTTCAAGTCTCCCAATGTTAGTTTGGAGAGGAGCAATATAATTAGAAATGAGTCAGACTAATAAATCTACATTTGCACAGTTGTGTGAAACTGACCCCAGCATTTAAATGTCTAGAATAAATCATGCAAGAACAGCAAATAACAATAGCCCTTATTGGATTCACCTCGCTCTCCACATACCATTTGGCAAATGCAGTAGGCATAGGAGTACCCAAAATACCAAGGCGGCACACATTTACATAGCCCTAAAATAACAGCAATTCATCAGAGGATGTCACTTAGTTTCCGAAGCCTGCAAGCCACCGCTCATCACACTGTGATGACCCCCGATTATGGGTATTTGCCTATTAAAGGCCTAGTCAATGAGAAGAAAATATGTTAGAAGCTGACATTTTCAAGGAAAACCAGTAGTATTTTTTGCTATATTTAAAAGCGTCAGGAATACATATAGACTAAGTAGTTGTTTCTGCACTTAGAAAAATAGGAGGGGGGAGGGATGTATAGAGGGGGGAGGGAAATCAGGATATTGGGGGGGTGTCAGGGCTTGACAAATCCCAGGTCACCATGGCAACCAGAAACCACATCCTGGCACCTGGCCTTTCACCAGCCCACTCACCGCCAGCACCAGGCGCGATCAACTCCCATTTCCCAACACCCCAGACATGCAGCTTACCCACAGCAAAGCCCACGTTCCTCTTTTCTTCTCCAAACACCGGCACCCCTGTGCACACTCCGCCACCTCCCCCAGCAGACCCACTGGTGCCATGCAAATAGGCTCCCCCACCAGCCAATCCGTGCATAACGTGGCCCACCCCATCTCCTCGCAGTCCCCACATGTGATGCAGGAGGCCACACAGAATGCCACACACACCAAAAACCTCAGCCCCCAAAAACCTCAGCTCCAGTCCCCTCCATGCGCAAATTCAAGATCTGCAATCTCCGTCATTGAAAATAAAGCCGCTAGTCAAAAAAACCTCCAACTGACTCCTAACTTTTTTAGCTGGCTCCTACATTCAAAGCAAATTTGTTAAACCCTGATGTAAGGGTTTACAACCAGTTTAAGTGGAATTGATAAAGCATAAAAGTACTAAATTACAGCAGAAGACAAGGTCTACATATGTTTTCTCTTGGTATAAAATGGCAAGGATTTGTTCATATAATTATTTCATATGGATGCGTCCATACAATTAATATCCATAGTGGAAAGTGACAACCATCATTCTCCAGTGTAGTATTAAATTATTTTATAATAAGTCCATTCCCCACCATCCCAAAACACTCATAGAAAACGTCAGGCAGGCCATGAATTTGATGTGTGCTTTTAATTCTCTTCAGTAAGAACCACAGTAAGCCTAGGTACTGTTCCTAGTGCTGCAGCTTCAATGACACCATCTCTCCAGTGGGCTGCTGCATGGGACTTCCTGTGTGAAGGTCATCTGTTACTGTATGGGACTACCTTTATGACTGACAATTGGCTGCTGAATGGAACTACATGGGGTTGATTTACTAAAACTGGAAGGTGCAGCTCTGAATAGAAACCAATCAGCTTCCAAGTTTTGTCAAACCTTAATTGAACAACCTGAGAAGCTGACTGGCTTCCATGCACAGCTACATGAGATTCTGAGTGGTCCAATTTTAGTAAATCTCCCCTATATGTCTCTGCTTGTGTTCCTGCTTGGACAAAAGGACAGACAGACACCGAAGGAGCTGAAGAGCCAGCAGAAGGAACCACTGTATGCAATAGGGTTAACAAATATTTCTTAGCTCATCTGGTCAGTTGACTGTTTGCCTCCTCCTGTAGGTATTGCTTTTGATGTTTTTAACCTAACAGGGTTACTAAGTATTTTTTGTTCTACTCAGCACTATTATTGTATTTTTATTTCATTATTTTATTATTTAAGTTTTACATTTCAGAAAGGGGTGCCTCAAGATTGTGCGTAATTTTAAAGTGTGCCTTGACTAAAAAAGGTTTGAGAAAGACTGCACTAGTTTTTTTTATAACACAGATCAATTGAAATTTACTGTATGCATTTTACTTTTAGGTAAAAGTTAATTCACAAAACTCTCTAAAATAACAGCTAGACTGCCATTAATTGTGAGGTAATAGAGATACATCATTCAAAAAGTTAATCTGTGGTTACATCATCTTGTAAAAATATATAAATACATATGTACGGTATATATAGTACATACACATTTGGATGAAGAGAAAGATAGATGCACTCATATTCATGTGACTCTGGACAGTTATTTTTTATACAGTTTACAGATATGACCCCATAAAATGTGTTGCTCTCACTCACCAATTTCATCTTTGTTTCATTTTCCATGAGCAGTGGTCTTCAAACAGTGGCCTATGGCCTGGATGCGACCCTTTGTTTGCTTTTATCCAGGTCTAAAGCCACCATTTCTTCTACTGATTTCAACACTGGGGAGCCAACAATGGGGCACTATTTATCCCACTATCCACAGGTGCTATATATACACACAGGTGAAACTCGAAAAATTAGAATATCGTGCAAAAGTTCATTTATTTCAGTAATGCAACTTAAAAGGTGAAACTAATATATGAGATAAACTCATTACATGCAAAGCAAGATAGTTCAAGCCGTGATGTGTCAGTCATAAGTGTGATGATTATGGCTTACAGCTCATGAAAACTCCAAATCCACAATCTCAGAAAATTAGAATATTGTGAAAAGGTGCAATATTCTAGGCTCAAAGTGCCCCACTCTAATCAGCCATAACACCTGCAAAGGGTTTCTGAGCCTTTAAATGGTCTCTCAGTCTGGTTCAGTAGGAATCACAATCATGGGAAAGACTGCGGACCTGACAGTTGTGCAGAAAACCATCATTGACACCCTCCATAAGGAGGGAAAGCCTCAAAAGGTAATTGCAAAAGAAGTTGGATGTTCCCAAAGTGCTGTATCAAAGCACATTAATAGAAAGTTATGTGGAAGGGAAAAGTGTGGAAGAAAAAGGTGCACAAGCAGCAGGGATGACCGCAGCCTGGAGAGGATTGTCAGGAAAAGGCCATTCAAAAGTGTGTGGGGACTTTCACAAGGAGTGGACTGAGGCTGGAGTCAGTGCATCAAGAGACACCACACACAGACGGATCCTGGACATGGGCTTCAAATGTCACATTCCTCTTGTCAAGTCGCTCCTGAACAACAAACAACGTCAGAAGCGTCTTACCTGGGCTAAAGAAAAAAAGACCTGGCCTGTTGCTCAATGGTCCAAAGTTCTCTTTTCCGATGAGAGCAACTTTTGCATCTCATTTGGAAACCAAGGACCCAGAGTATGGAGGAAGAATAGAGAGGCACACACTGCAAGATGCTTAAAGTCCAGTGTGAAGTTTCCACAGTCTGTGTTGATTTGGGGAGCCATGTCATCTGCTGGTGTTGGTCCACTGTGCTTCATTAAGTCCAGGATCAATGCAGCCGTCTACCAGGAGATTTTGGAACACTTCATGCTTCCTTCCGCAGATGAGCTTTATGGGGATGCTGACTTCATTTTCAGCAGGACTTAGCACCTGCCCACACTGCCAAAAGCAAAAAAACCTGGTTCAATGACCATGGTATTACTGTGCTTGATTGGCCAGCAAACGCGCCTGACCTGAACACCATAGAGAATCTATGGGGCATTGCCAAGAGAAAGATGAGAGACATGAGACCGAACAATGCAGAAGAGCTGAAGGCCGCTATTGAAGCATCCTGGTCTTCCATAATACCTCAGCAGTGCCACAGGCTGATAGCTTCTATGCCACGCCGCATTGAGGCAGTAATTGCTGCAAAAGGGGCCCAAACCAAGTACTGAGTACATATGCATGCTTATACTTTTCAGAGGTCCGATATTGTTCTATGTACAATCCTTGTTTTATTGATTGCATGTAATATTCTAATTTTCTGAGATTGTGGATTTGGGGTTTTCATGAGCTGTAAGCCATAACCATCACAATTATGACAAATCACGGCTTGGACTATCTTGCTTTGCATGTAATGAGTCTATCTAATTTTTCGAGGTGTGTGTGTGTGTGTGTGTGTGTGTGCGCGTGCTTTTTTTTTTTTTATTTATATCAAGGAACAGTGAGCCTGCCATTTTCCACTCCAAATTGCCACAGCCCTGCCCTCTTGAGGTCTGAAGGACAGTATATTCACCCTTTGTTTAGAAAGCCTGGAGAGCCCTTTCTTAGTGTATAAAAAGCTAAAACCTGATTCAGTCATTATGTGCAACAACTCACTTTTACTGGTTTCCTTTTCTCAAGCTTTTTATGGATAGTAAGGACCCAGTCAGAATATTTGCTACGTTAATGCAATACATTTTTGAGCATTATGTCATGCTGTGTAACAGTGATTGGAAAGTTTTAATTCTTGCTTTATTAAAAAAACAAACATGTCTTACTTATCTGCTCTGTTTAATGGTTTTGCACAGAGCAGCCTTAAACCTCCTCTTCTGGGGTCCCCAGCCAGCACTCCTGGTTCTTCCCCTTCACTGAATAAAAAAAACTTTTTATGGGGGCCCTCATGCGGGCTAGATCCTGAGCTGTCTTGTTACAGAATTTGACTGACAGCAACACGAGCCAATGGCTCCCACTGTTATCAATCTGCCCTGTAAGAAGGGAGAGACACACTGTTTATATGCACAGCGCAGAATCAAGATCAGGCTCACTTAAATATAAGGGAAGTGAGGAGGGAAATGCTGTGGCACAGAAGGTTTCTTACCTTAATGCATAAAATCATTCTTGTCCCAGGATCCAGCGATGTGCTCACCCAAAACGTTCCTTCCCTCGTTTCTCTGTCCCCAGCATCTCAACTGTGCCATTTGGTGAAAGGGGGGGGGGGGGGGGGGAGAGGGCCTTAAAGCAGAACTTCCCCTTTTGGGTGAAGCTCTGCTTTAAGGTTTAGAACCACTTTACCCATCCATTTTGAGTGTACTATTTATTTCCCCAATGCACTGTACGGTACCACAGGGTATAAATGGTTCACATATGTACATTTAGTTCCCCACTATACAGTTTATACAAAAATAGAAAAACACGCATTTTGTAAAGGACGATTGAGCATCTATAGAAGCAATGAACAGAAATTGAAGAATTAAAGTTTTAGTTGGTACCTCTGGTTCTGTGTGGTTGTCAAATGCTCAGAAAAATGACAGGAGTAGAATAAGCATGAAGCCTGCAAGATGAGCTGTAAACTTAATTGGGAAAACATATCAGTGCAAGTAGATCTATCCTGAAAACTGTATTTTATGTCAATGGTAGAAGCACTTTATCATTGACTGCAAAAACACAACACATAGAGGCTCACAGAGAAGATGTCTGTGTATAGGGAGCACAGATAATCACAGGCATATTTAGATACTAGTCAGAAACCATGTAAGCAAGCCTACCAGGAAACTGACACCTGTACTGGGCCAATCATCTGTTTCCGGGGCATTCACAACCCCACAGCCACATGTAAACAATGTATACAACAGGGCAGTCAGTTATGATTGGCTTAGTACAGTTGAGAGCTTCCTGGAAGGCTCGGTCAGATGGGTTCGGACTAAAATCTGAATGTGGCTGAGTTCAACTCCAATAAGAAGTAGTTTACTGTACAGGGGGTCTAATGCAGGCCATAGACGGGTCGTTTATCGGCCGAATTTTCGCCGCCAGCGGGGAGCAATTGCTCCCACTGACGCCCACAGCGGGGCGTAATTCCTCCCACTGACGCCAACAGCGGGGCGTAATTCCTCCCACTGACGCCAACAGCGGGGCGTAATTCCTCCCACAAACGCCAACAGCGGGGCGTAATTCCTCCCACAAACGCCAACAGCGGGGCGTAATTCCTCCCACTGACAACAATGAAGGGGCATTGTTTAGCCCCACTGGGAACAATCTGGCCCCCCTAAAGTCTGAATGACAGTAAAATGGCCCTTTGTTTAGAAAGTCTGGAGACCCCTGATATATAATAATGCAACTACAACCAACAATAGATGTTTCCACTTTGAACGTAAATCTGCCCCCACGCTGTCATAGGGTTTCCAATTAAAGTAGATGTAAAACCAAAACCTCATACAAGCCTTCATTTGAAAAGTAATTTCAGTATATATTTGAAATTTGCAGCTTTTATTAAAACAGAATACTCGGTGCTCCTGACTCAAAGGTCCTTGTGCAGACACTTCCTGCTATGGGGTGAAAATGGCTGTGTCCCTATCTACTGACTGTTCTCCTGGGTTGTCACCAGCTCTCCCAATAGAGACCACAACCAGCTGTACCACAGCACAGGCAAGCCGTCCTAAGAAATGATGATCAGTTTGTTCTTGTAGTGCAGTGTTTCTCAACTCCAGTCCTCATGGACCCCCAACAGGTCATGTTTTCAGGATTTCCATTATTTTGCACAGGTGATTTGATCAGTTTCACTGCCTTAGTAATTACCACAGCTGTTTCATCTGAGGGAAATCCTGAAAACATGACCTGTTTGGGGTCCATGAGGACTGGAGTTGAGAAACACTGTTGTAGTGCAAGGGTAGCCAACCTCAGAGTCCTGTAGTGCTTGATAGGACTTCTGCAACAGCTGGAGCACTGGGATTGCCTACCCCTGCCATAGTCCATGGACAGGAAGTGGCTACAAAGCTGCCTTGAGGATCAGCAGCCACAAAGATGCACAAGAAGCTGAATACTGTGTGTATGTTATATATATATATATATATGCCGTTCCTTGAGATTTGCCGTCATTTAGAGGAAACAATCCTGCAGAAGTTGACATTTGTACTGGAAAGCTGTGTGCATGTTCATTTACTAGGACATTTTACATACATCATTAACACATTGAAGAAAAGGTAAAGCTGTAATAAAGAAGAGCCCTGTGTCAAGATATGACACCCACACTCTGCCCTGCTTGGTCCATGATGAGACTCCCTGCACAGCCCCCAGTCCAGTCTGTGTCCCTGTGTTATATCCCCCTCCCCCGTCACACAGAACAGACTCCCCTCCCATCCCCCTCGCGCACACTGTAGTGCACACCCTACCTGTACGGGGAAGAAGCTCGGCTGCTGCGCTCACTGCTGTCCCATGACGGTGCCCCAGTGTCAGGAAGCCCGACCAGGTGACACGGCTGTCAGTGCTCCATGTCAGGCCAGCACAGAGCGGTCCCCAGCCTGCAGCAGCAACACAGGCGGATCCCGAGCCCGCTAAACGCTGTGTAACCTGACCAGGCCTGAGCGCCGCACAGCGGGTACTGGAGATGTCACAGATCGCTGGGATGATGATGTACTGTGCCTCTCCAGCACAGAGCCCACACTCACTTCCTACATCCGGTCCCGTGGTCTCGTGATGTCACCTGGACAGAGCTAGAACGGGCAGGGAGCGCTGGGCTTTCACTAGCTATCGCGAGAAGTGACGAGGGGGAGCTGGGTGCTGTTAGTATGTATAGCAGACGTGCTTGTATTAGGGGGGAGTTATTGTAGTTCGTGTATTAGCCTGTGAAGGAAAATATGGTTATACACTATATTGCCAAAAGTATTGGGCCAGCCCTCCAAATCCTTGGATTCATGTGTTCCAATCACCTCCATGGTCACAGGTGTATAAAATCAAGCACCTAGGCATGCAGACTGCTTCTACAAACATTTGTGAGAGAATGGGTCGCTATCAGGGGTTCAGTGACTCCAAGCGTGGTACTGTGATAGGTTGTCACCTGTGCAATAAGTCCATCCGTGAAATTTCCTTCCTACTAAATATTCCACAGTCAGCTGTTATTATTATAACAAAGTGGAAGCAACTGGGAACAACAGAAACTCAGCCACCAAGTGGTAGGCCACGTAAAATGACAGAGCGGGGTCAGCGCATGCTGAAGTGTAGGGTGCGTAGAAGTCGCCAAATGGCTGCAGAGTCAATAGCTAAAGACTATGTTCCTTATTGTCATTTTTTTGGTTTGTCTATTAATGTTATCAGTTCTCTGTCTAATCTCATCGGTGGTATTTCATTTATCTTTTCTGCTGGTACATTTGCTACACTCATTGTCATTTTGTGATGGCTCTACGACTTTTATCCTATAATGTTAAAGGCCTTAACTCTGTCTAGAAACGGTGGGTGGCTTTGAAGGAATTCCGATCCTCAGGAGCAGATATTATTTTTGTCCAGGAGACCCATTTTAAATCGACAGGCTCTTTTCGTTTTGCCGCTAGGTATTTTTTCCAATCCTATTCAGCCTTCGACCCATCTGGCAAGGCTGGGGTGGCAATCCTGATTCGAAAACACTGCTCCCTTCGGGTTGTTTCCTCCAAGCTTGATCAACATGGTCGCTTCATTATCTTAGAATGTTTGCTCGGTGACACCCCCCTTATTTTAATGAATCTCTATGCCCCAATTCAGGTCAGTTGCAGTTCCTCACACAAATGCTCGCTAAATTAGGGTTCTTCTCCACTCTACATATGATTACTGGGGGTGATTTTAATTTAATCCTTTCACCTCACAAAGATAGGAAGGTTCTCTTCGAGTCCACTCCTTCGAAGCGGCAATGCTCCTCCTCAAAATCCTTCCGCAAATTGATCAGGGAGCATCATCTCTTTGACGCCTGGCAGATCCGACATCCTACCCACAAACAATTTACTTTTTGCTCTACACCTCATCACAGTTACTCCCGCCTAGATCACTTTTTCATTACAGCTCCTCTTCTCCCTCTTCTAGTCTTTTCTGATATCCCATCACCTGGTCTGATCACGCTTCTTTGACCTTAAACATGTTATTCCCTAATGTTATTCCAAAAACAGGCCATTGGCGCTTTAATGAGACCTTTTTATCCATGGAACATCTCCGTACTGAGCTCTCTCAAGGACTTGATATGTACTTTCAACTTAATGCAGGCTCTGTAACATCTACCTCAACCGTATGGGAAGCCAATAAGGTGGTATTTCGTGGCCTTTGTATCTCTATGGGCTCTCGCCTGAAGAAGTCCTCGGAGTGAGCCAGGATTGCTCTAGTCCGCCAGTTAACTCTGGCTGAACATAGACTCCTTGCAAAACCGTCTATTTCTGAGCGGTATAGAGTAACTTCTCTTCGTGACCAAATCAAGTCCCTTGATGCCTGTAAGTCCACAAAATCTCTTCTCTGGGTCAGGCAGAAATTCTATGAATTCTATAACAAACCTCACCGTATGCTTGTTAATAATCTTAAAGCCCAATCCCCTCTACGGTGCTGGACCATCTTGTCCAGCCGAATGGAGGTCCTACTTATGATCCCCATGTAATGGTCTCCCTTATTGGCTCATATTATGAATCCCTCTATAACTGTTTGACCCCAGACCAACACCCTCCTCTCACAGAGATCTCTTTTGATAGGTTTTTTGACCCTCTATTGTTGTCTAAGCTTTCGTCTTCTGATATTGCAGCTCTCAACGCTGACATCTCGCCTGAAGAATTATTTAATTCAGTCAAACATCTCCCCTCACGCAAAACCCCGGGACCAGACGGGCTTCCCTACTCTTATTATAAGACTTTCATTGGTACCCTGGCTCCCCACCTTCTCTCTTTCTATCACGACCTTTTTAAAGGTATTACTCCACAAGTGGACTTCTCCCGTGCTTACATCTCTGTAATTCCCAAACCTGACAAGGATCATTCTATCTTAGATAACTACTGTCCTATTGCTCTGCTGAATTCTTATTACAAGATTTGTACTAAGATCCTAGCCAATCGGCTCTCTAAACTCATCTCCAAACTCATACACAGAGACCAAGTAGGCTTTGTCCCAGCCAGACATGCAGCGGACAACACCAGGAGATCTATTGATCTGGTTGACTTGGTTAACCGGTCTTCTATTCCCACCATTTTATTGAGCTTGGATGCCCAAAAAGCATTAGATCATCTCAGCTGGCCTTATATGTTTATGGTGTTGGAGAAGTTTGGCTTCCGTGGACCTTTTGTGGCAGCTTTGAAGGCCCTCTATTCTCATCCTTCCTCGCAGGTCAGAATGGCCTCTTTTCTCTCGCCCCCTTTCCAAATGTCGAATGGTACGCGTCAGGGATGTCCTCTCTCTCCTCTGTTGTTTATTCTCTGTTTGGAGCCACTGGCTATTGCAATCCGGTCCCATCCTGATATACAAGGCATAACGTCTCATGGTCGTGAATACAAATTGTCCCTTTTTGCGGATGATATCCTTCTTACACTCTCGAACCCCCAAATCTCCCTAACAACACTGCATAAACGTTTACAACAGTTCGGGGCTCTCTCGGGTTATAAGGTTAACACCTCCAAGACTGAAGCACTCCCACTCCATATCTCACCAGTTGTCCTCTTGTCCCTTCAAGAATCTTTTCTGTATCGATGGTGCACCCGCTTTCTAAAATACCAGTTCAATATATGACGCCAACTTCCCGACTCTATAGCTATTTCCCGTTCCCTGAAATCTTGGGATACTCTACCCTTATCATTTTTGGCACGTATCAACATCATAAAGATGACTGTTTTACCCAAACTTTTGTATTTATTTGCGACCCTCCCTTTCTCTATGTCAAAGCTACACTCCCTGCAGAAATCTCTTCTACATTTCATTTGGCATAATAAGCGACATAGAATTGCACGTAGTGTACTGCTTTCTCTGCGTTCTAGAGGAGGCCTGGGTGCACCGGATATTGTGACCTATTACTACGCTACTCACCTCCGCTTCCTTACATCATGGCCCACTCTATCCCCTCCTAATCTGTGGACTGAGATAGAATCCCTACAATTGACCCCGACTTATCCCTGCTCTTTCCTATGGTCATCTTCGACGGTGGACCTTTCCCCTATTCGCCGCCTGTTCCTTGGCCCTATGCAATTCTCCATGAGTATATGGCGGAAATGAAAAACCAGGTTTGCATTGGCCTCTGATTGCTCCCCACTGATATCCTTTTTAACCCTGACCTTCCAGATAGTCTGGCGGTGCCCCGTATGTCTCCTTGGGTCACGGCCAGACTTTTCCAACTTCGTCACCTAGTACATCCTGTTACTCGAAAGCTGCAACCATTCTCATATCTCCAGAAAAAAGATCTGCCCTCCCACCATTTTTATATATATCTCCAGATACGTCATTTTTTCTCCACTATATCCCCCATGGTGACTCTTGGGAATCCTACTCCCTTTGATCGTCTCTGTATACAAGGTCCACATCAAAAGGGCATAGTTTCTAATATATATAAAATTATTATGGATGCTACTCCCCTCGCTAGCGACACTCATCACTACATGCGCAAGTGGTCCCAGTTTTTTGCAATGTGACATTGACCTTACACAATGGAAGAAAATTTGGGACAACACGTCTAAATCTTCCGTCTGTGTGGTTTATAAAGAAAACACATATAAAGTTTTGATGTTATGGTACAAAACTCCAGAGGTTGTCCATGCCTTTAATCAGAGTGCTTCTTCTGCTTGCTGGCGTTGTGGGAAAGACATTGGCTCCGTCTTCCATATTTTTTGGACTTGTGGTTCCATTGTCCCTTTTTGGGAAGATGTTTTGTCTTTTTTACAATTGTTATTGCAGACCTCTCTCCCTTTTGAGTCTCTGTACTTTTTACTGAGCCTGCCATTTCCAGGTCTTCCCAGAATGGCTAGGAAACTCTCCACACATATTCGGACTGCGGCCAGAAGAAGCATTCCTATGTGTTGGCTATCTTCTATACCTCCTTCGATGTCAATGCTGTTTAAAATTATTGCTGATGTGCGACAGACGGAGTACCTGACTGCTATACATGCCTGTTCGATTGCTGTGTTCGAGGCAGTGTGCCACCCATGGGAAAATTTCTCCTCCTCCCACCTTTCTACAGATTTTTAGTTTTGACGGCCTCCTCAATGTAACTATATGTCAATATTATGTTTGTAACCATGCAGATCTCACCATCGATGTGCATATATCTTTGTGAAAATTATTAAAAATTGTTAATATAAAAAAAAAAAGTTAATGTGCATGTAAAGGCAGGCGTTCCAATACTTTTGGCAATATAGTGTATGTCCCTAGAGTAACCAGACAAGGAGGGAACTGAATAGTTGTGGTGTGCAATGCAGGGAGAGTGTATAATACCCACAGAGGATTGGGGTGTATGTGTAACAAGAACCTGAAGAGAAACTCTGTAAGCTTTTAGGGCTGGTTCACACCATAGAAATGCAGTCTGGATGCGTTCCAGATGCGCTTCTGAATGCTCGTTTTAGATGCATTCCAGCTTACTTTTTCTCCCTCTCTTTTTCAACTTAAATATGGACACGTGCATTTTAGTGCATTTCTGTTGCATTTGTGATACATTTTACTACTTTCCAGTACAGTTCAGTGCAGAAGAAAATGAAGCATGTTCTACTTTTTTTTTCTGGAACTGACCACATTGGTATGAACTATGCCATTGGAAACCATGTAACCTGCTATCAGTGCATTTTTGATGCAGAAACAAATGCACTAGACTGCATGTGGTGTGAACTGGCCCTTATTGCTGTTTGTTTTTTCACTGTTCACATTCACACTCTCTGTTTATCCTGAAAGACTGGAGACAAAATTGTGTAGCACTATCCTCTCGAGGGCCGCTGAGTTTTTGGGTTCCCCTAAGCTCTGCACAGCCAGGTAGCACGCATTTTCCAGCACTCTCATCCAAAGTCAGTAAAATAGTTCTTGAGCTTGGTTTTGTTGTTTTTATTAGGGGTTTACAACTTGGATGGGGTCTAGGGGTATATGGGATGCCCAAGAAACTGTACAACTTTGGAGGAAAACTTCTTCTTCAAATATGAATAAAAATTCATCAACAGTCTTAGTAAGAGCACTTTGGTGAACCTCCTCTGACCCCCGATTGAAACTCTCCTCATCCACCCATCCATCTTGAGGGTGTGCCTGGGCAAGGTATTCCAAGATCAACAGTGAAGTAGTCCCAGTGGGAACTAGTTGGGTATTGCATCTGACTGCCCTCTCCCCTCTTTGGCTCAGGGGGTGTAAAAGTACTCACACTGTCCTTTTCCTGTAGCTTAATGGGTTGCAGCTGCTTTCAGGCCTTACACAAATTGTGGCGTAAACTGTGCCCAGTCTTTCTCACTCATTCATATCTACAGGGGTTGGACAAAATTAGGGAAACACCAAATATGGTGTTGAACTGCCTCTGGCATCCAAGACGGCCTGAATTCTCCTGGGAATTGGCAAATAGAAGTCTTGGATGGTGGATAATGAAACCGAATACCACTTTTCATGCACAAATCGTTCCAGTCCTTGCAGAGATGCCAGAGGCAGAAAATGAGCCTGAACCTTGTTCTCCAAAATTGACCATAGTTGCTCTATGGTATTGAGGTCCGACGACTGTGGTGCCCAGGGAAGGTGTGAGACTTCGTCTGACAACACCAGCTGTGTGAATTGAAGCATTATTGTCTTGGTAAATGGCGCTGTCTTAAGGAAACAATGTCTGCACCATGGAGTGCACATGGTTGGCCAAAATTTGTATATAGTTGCTGGCACTGACTCTATCTTTCTAGGTAATGATGGGTCTGCAGAATACCAGGATATGACTGCGCGAAAGCATTATTGCACCGCCACTGTGCTTTACTGTTGGCACAAGACAGTCTTTGTCATAAGCGTGGGATGGTGTTTGCCCAGAAACTGTATATGCCTTCATAACCTTTGAAACTGTACCTCGCAACATGGCAAATAAATGATCAGATTCACGTCTGCTTTCAACATGAATATCGTCATCACTTTCACAACTGCAAATCGTGTAGTGTTTCCATATTTTTGTCCAACTCCTGTATATGCAACACCAGGGACTCCCATGCACCAAATATGCCCAATGTGTGAGCTTCACAGCAAATGCATATGTGCATGATACCAAATGTTGGCAAACGGTATCAGTATAGAAGTGTGCCTGATTGGGGTAGTTTTTATTACCACCAGTTTACGGCCCCGTTCACACCTAAGCGTTTTGTAGTTTGAAACAAAATATGCAAACCCAACAAATCAATAGTTCTTTATGGTGCCTGTTCATACCTGAGTGTTCAAAAGTCTGTAGCCAAACACCTGTTGCTCAAAACAAATGGTTATTGACTTCATTTCAGGCAGATTACTGTGTTTTTGGGTGATTTGAGTCCCATAGACTTGCATTAGTGTGCTTGTACATGTGCAATATGCATGTTTTTGTGCTCATTTTTACACTCGTATGATGTTCAGCAGGTTTCCTCCCCTACAGGTAATGACCAAATAACATTATTCCACACAAACTCCATGGAAGATGGATTAGTCAGTGCTGTCTCTATCTGATTTTGAGGCATTCGTTGAGATGGTGAGGGAGCACTCCTGTATTTATGATCTCCAGGACCCTCAATATAAGAGCAGTGCAAGCAGAATAAGGCATTGGATCAGAGACCTAGCCAAATGTATTCTGAATGTCAAAGATTAATTGGCACAGTGAAAGATGACAAAGGCAAGCTGTTCAATCTGTTGCATCTGTTTATCTATAGCACTGTATGGTATCCTTAACTGTTTTTATTTATGCAACCTGGCTAGAGGTTTTGCAGTACACCAACACATATGTGAGCACTTTGGATTGTGTTAGGATGATGCAGAGCTGGGTAGACTAGACATCTGCACACTGGAAAATTTTGCTTTGTTTCGGATGCATTTGTTCATTGAAGAATTTTGTTTCGTCATATTCGTTATGTTGACCCAATTCATTTTCAGAATTTGTTTTTATATCTTCGGCATTCATTTTGTACATTCAATGGTCTGAGTGGATTTGAAAAATGTTGCACTTTTTTCCGGAAAATTGCTATATATTCAATATATTATTGAATTGAACAGATTTGAAACGGAAGGATTCTATATTTTCGGACAATAGTTCAACCCACCAATAGAAATGGCATGAGCTGATTGGACAATATTGACTGGCATTATGCGCATCTGAATTAATGTATAAATGGAATTTGGATCCATTCATTATCCACATTATCAAACAAATGTAAAAATTGAATTCATTTCCCCATGGGCCCAAGCTATTATCGCATCATATGGTCATCGAAGTGAAACAAATGTGTTCATTAAATTCGTTATAACTTTTTTAATTGAAATTAATTTCTATGTCTATTCGGAGATTCATCTCCAAGCCTCCTAAAATGACATTTTTTTCTGAAAAAACCAAATGCACATGTCTAAGGTAGACATAATGTGAAAATAATTGTGAGAGATGGTATCTCTGTTATCATCACAATAAGAACCCACAAAAACAAAGATCCAGTATTTTATTAGGCATCTCAATAATATCTTACACTGCAGATGATAGATTTCCTTAAAAGAACAAGAGAGTGCAAGTAAAAATGTTTTTAAAGTTATTCTACAGCCGTACTCTGCATGAGACCTGTACTGTGGAAGAAATCATGTAGGATGCAAAATCATCACTGACATGTACCTTGTGTGCTTCTCTGAGCTCTGGTTCAATGGGCCCTCTGTAGACAAATGCAATTTGTTTCATTACAAATCTAAATTGTCCAAAATTTTCATTATTTGGAGATTCTGAGGTATACGAGTTTCCGAGCCACAATAGTATCGAATTGCAACTAATCCAAAATAAATTATAGCGAACAACTAAATTCATTTATTTCATTCGGATGTTTGAAGCATCTGACATAACATAACGACATACCAAATTATCCAAATTGATCTGGATCCATTTTGTTTTTATGTTGCATTAAATTTTTTTATTGTTATAAAAAATGCACTACATATAAAATGGAAACATATTGCAATAAATACAGTAAGATATAAAAGTTAAATAAGTCGATGATTCCTACTTATTGTGTTTGGGTCGGATGGAGGTGGTGTGGTGGATCTGGATCTATCTCCGAATTATAACATACCAAATGAATCCGAAATTTGTTCCTTATGTTATTTTGGATTCATTTTATTTTATTTTGCATTAACATTTTTCATTATTATAAACAAATTCTCAAAACAAATGATTCTAACATAAGGAATATGATGAACCAAATTATTAATTTAACAAAACAAAACAAATGTTTCCATTGTTTCCATGTTGTGGATATTGAATTTTCAAAAAGGAATTAATTACAGTTGCAAACAAAGTTGTGCAGGACACATGTTGCTTTAGCTGCACTGATAGCATTTTGCATGTTTAAAGGACACCTTAATCTTTGTAGAAAAAAAATATAAATGCACATATTTTTGCAGAAACAAAATGTGGATTTATTTAACAAGAGCCTGGAAAGTGTTACACCCATGATCAGTGGATCAGGGGTGCTACGTCAGGCTTTTGCAGACAAGCTCTTCAGCTTTCTGCACATACCTCCATACGGCTGTTTGAAAGCTTCAGGGTTTGTAAATGAACTACTAGAGTGCTCATAAGTGCCCTCATAGTTCATTCAGAACTACAAGCCATCAGCAGTGATGACTGACAGTAGTTGTAGTTCTACCATTCACAGGAAGCTGTGAATGAATGATGCGGCTGTGTGAGTGGAGCCCTGCACAGTCCTGCTCTTTTCAAAATATGACAGCAGGGGTGGGGAGAAGATCCCCCACCCACTGTCTTACTGGGGTGGGGGGGGGGAATCGGTGGAACTGGAGGCATGTTACATGTTCCAAAGGGTGAACTTAGCCTTTAAGATGATAGAAGTTTTGAAAAAAATGCTGCTTATTAGAAAGGATTCCAAATGCACACTCAACAACTCTATGTGCTCTGGTGAGGTGATAATTTAAAATGTTCTGTAAATTCAGAGTATGACCTGAATAGAGCCTTTGCATATGCCCACCAAGGGCAAAGGCCTCTTCCCCAAAAAGTACATTTGGTAGAGGTGAGACTTGTTGTTCTCAGCATTGGACTGGTCCTAAAGGTCAAGCCTATTTTCATGCAGTAACTGTCCAAATTAAGAATGGCCAAAAAACTTGGAGTCTGAGCTGCTTCCATATGACCATGTATCAATATACCTAAAGTAATAACATGCATCAGCCACCACAAATAAAAAGAAAAATACATTGAAATAAATAAACTACTTGCTTCCACTTCAAACTAGCTCAATGATTCAGATGTATTTTCCATCAATAGCTCCCACACAACTGGGAAAATTGCAGCATTCCCAGAAAAAATCAGATATCTTTGACCTTTCTTTCCATGTAGGTTTTTTTCATGACAACATCCTTCAGCAAATCCCATATGACTGAGTAGGTGTCAAGGATAATGCCTCTTGCCATTGATTTTCCAACCATAAATATGAAATGCAGACTAACCAGTGGTTGCCAGGTACCTAAAAATAAACAAAACATGTTACTTTCTACATTTTTCTTTCAACAGTGAAGTGGATTAATACCAGGTGGAAGAGCTTAAAGGATGCATATGAAAACCACCGAAGACTTCTGCAGAAACGGATCAGTGGATTTGGCTCCATGTGTATATCTCCATGGGCCCGAAATGAAATTTCTTTGACCAGTTTTGAATATGAAGAAGTAAGCTAGCATTTGTTACCATGTTACCAACAGACCCAACAGTCATGACATGCATGCTGCTGATTCTGTGTAATTGAATCACTAATTGAAAGGGGCATGTTCAAAATAATAGCAGTGTGGAGTTCTATTCGTGAGGTCATTCATTCTTTGAAAAACAGGTGGCAATTATTGCCCTTATTTAAGGAAGGAAGGCAGCAAATGTTGTACATGCTGGTTACAGTGCATTTCTCTCTGAAATTCTGAGGAAAATGGGTCGTTCCAGACCATGTTCAGAAGAACAGCGTACCTTGATTAAAAAGTTGATTAGAGAGGGGAAAACATAAAGAAGTGCAGAAAATGATAGGCTGCTCAGCTAAAATGATTGCAAATGCTTTAAAATGGCAACCAAAACCTGAAAGACGTGGAAGAAAGCGAAAAACTACCATTCAAATGGATAGAAGAATAGCCAAAATGACAAGGACTCAGCCAACAATCAGCTCCAGGAAGATCAAAGAAGGTCTAAAGTTACCTGTGAGTACTGTTACAATTAAAAGATGCCTATGTGAAGCCAAGCTATCTGCAAGAAGCCCCACTGTTGAAAAAAAGACGTGCTGAAGAGGTTACAATTTGCCAAAGAGCACATTGACTGGCCTAAAGAGAAATGGTGCAACATTTTGTGGACTGATGAAAGTAAGATTGTTCTTTTTGGGTCTAGTGGCCAGAGACAGTTTGTCAGGCGACCCCCAAACACTGAATTCAAGCCACAGTACACTGTGAAGACAGTGAAGCATGGTTGCGCAAGCATCATGATATGGGGATGTTTCTCATACTACGGTGTTGGGCCTATTTATCGCATACCAGGGATCATGGATCAGTTTGAATACATCACAATACTTGAAGAGGTCATGCTGCCTTATGCTGAAGAGGAAATGCCCTTGAAATGGGTGTTCCAACAAGACAACCACCCCAAACACACCAGTAAATGTGCAACATCTTGGTTCCAGACCAACAAGATTGACGTTATGGAGTGGCCAGCCCAATCCCCAGATCTTAATCCAATAGAAAATTTGTGGGGTGACATCAAAAATGCAGTTTCTGAGGCAAAACCAAGAATTAGAGAAGAACTGTGGAATGTAGTCCAATCATCCTGGGCTGGAATACCTGTTCACAGGTGCCAGAAGTTGGGTGACTCCATGCAACACAGATGTACAGCAGTTCTCAGAAAGCGTGCTTATACAACTAAATATTATTTAAGTGATTCAAAGGAAAGCAAAATCTTCAAACATTTTTCAGTTTATATAGTGAATGTTTGAGTTTGTAAAGAAGAATACAAACACTGCTATTTTTTTGAACAGTCTAATATTTACTTTTCTTCAATTTTCTTTTGAGGAACAACACAAATTTGATATATTTTTCTTCATGTTTTGATTTGGAATAGAATACAGTTGTGGCCAAAATTATTCAACCCCCACTGAAATTGAGTGTTTTGGCCAGTTTGACATTGCTTTTGATCATTCAGTCATCTTGCTTACATTTACATTAAAGAGGCACTTGTAGGTCAGACAAATATAACATAACAGTTATAATGAAATAACCACAAATGTCTTTTCTGTGCTCACAGCATTATCAGTTTTATTCAACCCCCAAGTGACATTCAATCTTAGTACTTAGTACAGCATCCTTTTACAGTTATAACAGCTTTTAAACGTGAAGCATAGCTTGACACAAGTGTCTTGCAGCGATCTACGGGTATCTTCGCCCATTCTTCATGGGCAAAGGCCTCCAGTTCAGTCACATTCTTAGGCTTGCGCACTGCAACTGCTTTCTTTAAGTCCCACCAGAGGTTCTCAATCGGATTTAAGTCTGGTGACTGCGATGGCCACTCCAAAATGTTCCAGCCTTTCCTCTGCAACCATGCTCTAGTGGACTTGGAGGTATGCTTGGGATCATTGTCCTGTTGAAAGGTCCAACGTCTCCCAAGCCTCAGGTGTGTGACGGACTGCATCACGTTTCCATCCAATATCTCCTGGTACTGAAGAGAATTCATGGTACCTTGCACACGCTGAAGCTTCCCTGTACCTGCAGAAGCAAAACAGCCCCAAAGCATGATTGACCCTCCACCATGCTTCACAGTAGGCAAGGTGTTCTTTTCATCATAGGCCTTGTTCTTCCTCCTCCAAACATAGCGTTGATCCATGGGCCCAAACAGTTCTAATTTTGTTTCATCAGTCCACAGAACACTATCCCACAACTTTTGTGGTTTGTCCACATGGCTTTTGGCATACTGCAGTCGACTCTTCTTATTCTTTGGAGACAGCAAGGGGGTACGCCTGGGAGTTCTGGCACGGAGGCCTTCATTACGCAGTGTGCGTCTTATTGTCTGGGCTGAAACTTCTGTACCCACATCTGACAAATCTTTTCTCAGTTCCTCAGCAGTCACACGGGGACTTCTCTCCACTCTACGCTTCAGGTAGCGCACAGCAGTCGAAGTCAGCATCTTCTTTCTGCCACGACCAGGTAGCGTTTCAACAGTGCCCTTTGCCTTGAATTTGCGAATGATGCTTCCTAAGGTGTCTCTTGGTATGTTTAACATCTTTGCAATCTTCTTATAGCCATTGCCCTTCCTGTGAAGAGAAATCACCTCTTCTCTTGTCTTCCTGGACCATTCTCTTGCCTTCACCATGTTTGTAACCACACCAGTAAATGTCTAGAAGGAGCTGAGTATCACAGTCATTTTAAAGCTGCCTAATTGGTGCTTATTATGCTTGATTGCTGCTCGGTGACATCCACAGGTGTTTTCAATACCTGATGGAAAGCACCTGTATGAACCTCTGTTCTTCAGAGTGGTAGTCTTTAAGGGGTTGAATAATTGTGGCAATGAAGAAACCACATAAGAACCATTTACTACTGTATTACATAAACAATTGATGTCATTTTAGTTGCATTTGGGTAGTTACAACGTCCTTGTAGGATTTGATTCTGAATACAATTCCAAATGTACACTATAGTCCCTAAACCCCTTTACAGCATTGGGGGTTGAATAATTTTGGCCACAACTGTATGTAGTGTTCCCAATGCATTTGTGTGTACGGAAATAAAAGCTATTAGAAGGATTTTGAGCTTTATTCACTTTTTTCAACACACTGCTATTATTTTGAACACAACTGTACCATCCTCAGAATCACCACCTCCTTATGGGCCCTATGCACATTATTCCACCCATCCTCTGCCAACACACATGGACATTTTGCACAGGCAATAAATGTGGCCAAGTCTACAAATGACCCTGTCCAATCACCAACCACTTAGTAGCAGCTTGGATCAACCTGACATCCCTGCTGTGCTTAGCAGTTGTGATTTGTATATTTCTTCCAGATCTGTGTGGTAATCCAGTTTGATACTTTCCTCTGCAAAGTGATTTTTATTAAAGACTGGTCACTGCTGCTTTCTCTTTTGCAGGGTGACTGGTTGTTTTGATAGCTTTAAAAAGTTAAATATATTTTATTAATTTGTAAGTAGTTGTTATCCAAAAAGTGGATTGATATCTTTTGTGGCTACTTTTGTTTTTGTTTAAAGTTCACTTGTGCCAAGGGTTCAGCTATAATTTGTATGGTCTGCTGGTACATATGTCATTTGCTGGACAAGTTTTATGTTTATATTTAGAGATGAGCGAATCGAACATGACGAAGTGGAATTCGTTCCGAAGATTTGGAAAAATTCTATTCGCGACGAATCCGAAGATTAGCAAACTTCGGATGCACGAATCGAATTTTCCCAAAAATGGCGGCGACATGTGTGGCGACGGAGAAAATGGACAGAGAAGATGGGGCGGGGATCTCTGGGAAGGCGCGCAGACAAGGTGCGCTGACCCATAATGCATTCATGACATGTGATCGCATTAGCCAATCAGCAGCCAGCCAGCACTGTGTAATGGTGGAGCTATAAATCGCGGCCATCTTAGAATTCTCCATTAGCCTCCGGTCATTCAAGAGAGACAGACCTGTGTGTATTAAGGGACAGAGTTAGGGCCACAGAGACTTTAGGGCCACAGAATCGTTACTCAGGGACACAGAATCGTTACTCAGGGACACAGAATCGTTACTCAGGGACACAGAATCGTTACTCAGGGACACAGAATCGTTACTTAGGGCCACAGCTATCAAAGAATCGAAAATTTAAAGTGACATACACCCTTTTTTTTTTTGGTGGCTGTCGTGCACAGTTGGTGCTGCAGTTTGCCGATTGTGCAAAATAAACTGACTTTCTGCTTCACAACCACTATTGTACGTTCAAAGAGTCCATTTACACGCCGGCTGGCGGTAATATTTTTTGGGTGATTAGTGCATTCCAGTGACAGAAACGTACAGTTTCCAGCCAACGGCAAGCTGCAATTGACCGATTGTGTACAATAAACTGACTTTCTGCTTCACAACCACTATTGTACGTTCAAAGAGTTAGATCCATTTACACGCCGGGTGGCGGTAATATTTTTTGGGTGATTAGTGCATTCCAGTGACATAAACGTACAGTTTCCAGCCAACGGCAAGCTGCAATTGACCGATTGTGCTAAATAAACTGACTTTCTGCTTCACAACCACTATTGTACGTTCAAAGAGTTAGATCCATTTACACGCCGGGTGGCGGTAATATTTTTTGGGTGATTAGTGCATTCCAGTGACATAAACGTACAGTTTCCAGCCAACGGCAAGCTGCAATTGACCGATTGTGCTAAATAAACTGACTTTCTGCTTCACAACCACTATTGTACGTTCAAAGAGTTAAATCCATATACACGCCGGGTGGCGGTAATATTTTTTGGGTGATTAGTGCATTCCAGTGACATAAACGTACAGTTTACAGCCAACGGCAAGCTGCAATTGACCGATTGTGCTAAATAAACTGACTTTCTGCTTCACAACCACTATTGTACGTTCAAAGAGTTAGATCCATTTACACACCGGGTGGCGGTAATATTTTTGGGTGATTAGTGCATTCCAGTGACATAAACGTACAGTTTCCAGCCAACGGCAAGCTGCAATTGACCGATTGTGCTAAATAAACTGACTTTCTGCTTCACAACCACTATTGTACGTTCAAAGAGTTAAATCCATTTACACGTCGGCTGGCGGTAATATTTTTTGGGTGATTAGTGCATTCCAGTGACATAAACGTACAGTTTCCAGCCAACGGCAAGCTGCAATTGACCGATTGTGCTAAATAAACTGACTTTCTGCTTCACAACCACTATTGTACGTTCAAAGAGTTAAATCCATTTACACGCCGGCTGGCGGTAATATTTTTTGGGTGATTAGTGCATTCCAGTGACAGAAACGTACAGTTTCCATCCAACGGCAAGCTGCAATTGACCGATTGTGTACAATAAACTGACTTTCTGCTTCACAACCACTATTGTACGTTCAAAGAGTTAAATCCATTTACACGCCGGGTGGCGGTAATATTTTTTGGGTGATTAGTGCATTCCAGTGACATAAACGTACAGTTTCCAGCCAACGGCAAGCTGCAATTGACCGATTGTGCTAAATAAACTGACTTTCTGCTTCACAACCACTATTGTACGTTCAAAGAGTTAAATCCATTTACACGCCGGCTGGCGGTAATATTTTTTGGGTGATTAGTGCATTCCAGTGACAGAAACGTACAGTTTCCAGCCAACGGCAAGCTGCAATTGACGATTGTGCTAAATAAACTGACTTTCTGCTTCACAACCACTATTGTACGTTCAAAGAGTTAGATCCATTTACACGCCGGGTGGCGGTAATATTTTTTGGGTGATTAGTGCATTCCAGTGACATAAACGTACAGTTTCCAGCCAACGGCAAGCTGCAATTGACGATTGTGCTAAATAAACTGACTTTCTGCTTCACAACCACTATTGTACGTTCAAAGAGTTAGATCCATATACATGCCGGGTGGCGGTAATATTTTTTGGGTGATTAGTGCATTCCAGTGACATAAACGTACAGTTTACAGCCAACGGCAAGCTGCAATTGACTGATTGTGCTAAATAAACTGACTTTCTGCTTCACAACCACTATTGTACGTTCAAAGAGTTAAATCTGGTTTTATTTTTGGGGTGCTTATTGAATTAAAGAGTATGTCAGACAACACGCAGAGGAGTGGCAGAGGAGGCAATGTTTCAGGAGCGAGCAGATGTGGCAGCAGAGGAAGGGCTCGAGGCAGCACTAGTCGCAGCCAGAGGCCAGTGCTCCCGGTGTCATCCAGCGGTCGTGTCTCCACCGACAACCGTGCCGTCATCGATTGGTTGACTCGGTCGTCTTCCTCTTCCCAGGTCACCTCTGACACCTACAGTCAACGGTCGGTGGGTACGTCAGACACAACCGTTAGTTGGCATGGCCCGGGAGCAAGCCCACTGAAATCACGTGTCCTCGACCTGCCCCTGTCCCTGGTATATGATCTTCTTCGCACCCACGGCATTACTTCGTAGAATTTCTGCATTGCATCTGCAATCACAACGCTGACTTCCCGGATCGCCACTCAGCCATTGGACTCTTGATAGTCGTTTCCCCACACTGCTGCTGGGGGGACTTTTTAACCTAGGCCTGTGTATGGCCTTCAATTGAAGCTGCTTCCGCTCCGCCACTCTGCCATTGGACTCTTGATAGTCGTCTCCCCACGCTGCTGCTGGGGGGACTTTTTAACCTAGGCCTGTGTATGGCCTTCAATTGAAGCTGCTTCTGCTCCGCCACTCTGCCATTGGACTCTTGATAGTCGTCTCCCCACACTGCTGCTGGGGGGACTTTTTAACATAGGCCTCTGTATGGCCTTCAATTTAAGCTGCTTACGCTTCGCCACTCTGCCATGGGCCCCTGTACCACCTCCTCTTGCTGCTGCCAGGTCCAGAGTGTGTCATGGGTCCCTGTATGGCCTCCCATTGCTGCTGACTTCATCGCCAGACTCTGCCATGTGCCACTTTCAGGTCTCCTTACACTGTTGGTGGGTTCCATTTTGTGATAGGGTGCTGTATGGCCTTCCATTGCTGCTGCCTCCACCGCCACCCTGCGCCATGTGCCTCTGTCGTCTGCTCACGCTGCTGACGGCTTCCGCTTTTTAACCGAGGCCTGTGTTTGGCTTCCGAATACTGCTGCATCCACCGCCACCCTGCGCCATGTGTCTCTGTCGTCTGCTCACGCTGCTGACGGCTTCCGCTTTTTAACCTAGGCCTGTGTATGGCTTCAGAATAATGCTGCCTACACCGCCACCCTGCGCCATGTGCCTCTGTCGTCTGCTCACGCTGCTGCCAGGTCCATACTGATTCATGGCCCCCTGTACCGGCTCCTCATGAACGTGGTTCAGCGGGTTTGCATCACTTAACGGCAAATCGTTGACAAACGCTGGGACATTCAGTGTTGTGCGCATTAAGCCAGACACCAAAGGGCAGCACAGACCTGTTATTACTCGCTCAAGCATGGCTGAACAAAACCAGTCTCTACCACAAATTGGACCCAGACCTGCCCAGGGTCTCATAAGTAGATTGCACGGAGGAGTAGAGTTCGTTATTGGAATTAACTGTGAGGGACTTTTAAACCTAGGCCTGTGTATGGCCTTCAATTGAAGCTGCTTCTGCTCCGCCACTCTGCCATTGGACTCTTGATAGTCGTCTCCCCACGCTGCTGCTGGGGGGACTTTTTAACATAGGCCTCTGTATGGCCTTCAATTTTAGCTGCTTACGCTCCGCCACTCTGCCATGGGCCCCTGTACCGCCTCCTCATGCTGCTGCCAGGCCCGTAATCTGCCATGGGCCCCCGTACCGACTCCTCATGCTGCTGCCAGGCCCGCAATCTGTCATGGGCCCCTGTACCGCCTCCTCATGCTGCTGCCAGGTCCAGAGTGTGTCATGGGTCCCTGTACGGCCTCCCATTGCTGCTGTCTCCATCGCCACACTCTGCCATGTGCCACTTTCAGGTCTCCTCACACTGCTGGTGGGTTCCATTTTGTCATAGGGTGCTGTATGGCCTCCCATTGCTGCTGCCTCCACCGCCACACTGTGGCTCCACACTCTGGTTTTGGCCCTGTGACTGCCCAAATGAGTGAAGTGTGCGGTGATTCTAAGATCGACGGCACTCATCTGCATGTCATACTGACTGACAGTATTATTTCTCTTCCCCAGCAGACTCCAAGGGCATTTAAATTAAAGGTACAGTGTTCTGCACTAATATAAAGGCTCTCTGAAGCCTAGAAACACCCTTTTTATAAGTTAAATTCGCAGCGAATATATTCGGCTCGAAGCGAATTTATTCAGCGAATTCGGCGAATCAGCCGAACCGAATTTTTGAATAATTCGCTCATCTCTATTTATATTCATAGTGAACAAACACTTTGGACAGTTGTGTCCTCAATTATTAAAAAAAAGTATATATACATAAAGTAAACTTTTTTGACGTTTGTCTGTGTGGTTACTTGTTTTAGAGTCTGCAGGGAACATTAGTGCAGAACTTAGAACACATTTATAGGATGGATACTTACCTCAATGCGATCATTAGGCTTTCTACAGGTTGAATACAGTTTCTAAAGAACCTGTCCATTGGCTCCAAACAACTCCTAAGTAAACTGAGCAGCTGGTCAAAACTGTGCGAATAGAAAACATAGGAGTAGTGAACAAGATTTATAAAAGAGAACTGTAAAAAGCTACAACAACAAACAGAACATTGCGAAGGTTTTCTTGGACATCCTCATGTAGTCAAATAATTTTTCCTCATGGATGTAGGTCATTGTACATGACCCAGATCTGGTCCCTCTCTTTTGTATTTGCAGTGACAGGAAAGACCCAGTATCTTCGCCTACTCCTCTTTCTCTCTTCTTCCATTAACAAAAAGGAGATTACTGCAGCTGCTGAAACACACCATTTCATTAGCTATGGTTGGAGAGCACAAAGCACCTCAAAAACACACAGAAAAGCAGGAAAAAGGAAAAACCCAGGAAGCAGAAACACAGAGCAACAATTAACCTCCCTGGCGGTATGATTATTTCAGATTTTTGGTGCTGAAAGCGGTACCATTATTTTGCATGGAAATATGTAGTTTTTTTATTGTAGGCTGTAATTTTTAGGAATAACTCACTGAAATCTGTCCGAACAAGAGTCTATTAAACATCCCGGGTATGATAAAATTTGAAACACGAAATCATAAATTATAATTTAATAAATAATCATAAAAAATAATAATATAATAATAATACATTTAATTCAACAATATAATCAAACCGAAAACACTGAAATTTGAAATAGAGCGCCAAGTTCGTACATTGCTGAGCAAAGTCGCAACATCGTTTTCAGTGTCTGATGACGAATTTCCCCCACGAATCATTATCACTCAATTCTGCAAGTGGTTCTGATTTACTATCGCTGTTCTCTAGCTGGTCTAAAACCGCTTTTGACCTAAAGGGACATTTTTTGGACGCCATGGATTTTTCTAAGTTTCCAGGCAGAAAGACAGACAAAATGTAGGCAGGGCACAGGACAAAGCACTAGGGACAATATGTATGTGAAATGGGTTGAAACAGCAATGTTTTACTGTGAAAAAAGTGTTTTGAAAAAAATGACATTTTTTAAAATTTTCAAATTTCCCGCCGCCGCCGCCCGTACGTCCCGACGTCACGGGGACCGGAACACAGAAGCCGGATGCCGGCATCAGCCGGAGGAGATGGCCGGGGACGCTTCAGGGGACACATCGTGGGAGCGAAGGACAAGGTAAGTGCTGCAGGGACTCCCTATGCAGCGCCGCATGGTAAGCCCGAGTGTAGCTCGGGGTTACCGCTTTTGGTACTAAAACTCTACCCCGAGCTACACTCGGGAATACCGCCAGGGAGGTTAATGATACTGCTTTCTGCTGGCTGATACAAAAATGCCTTACCTGAAAAACATATGGAAGAGCTAAAACAAAACTAAAAATGCCTGTTCACTTGAAGCAGAGATGTAAATGCATGCTAAGATCTCTGGCAGTGACTGATTCTTAAAGTGGAACTAAACCCACCAATTTAAAGCGGAACTAAACCCTCCTATCCTTTTCAGTCAAGGAAGATGCCATCTTAGCCTCTGATCTGCATTTGCCATGGTGCTGCACATGTAATCAGTTATGACAGCTATTGGATGGTTTGACAGTTTGGTTGACTGCACAAGCAAATGTAAAAGTTAGCATTCCCAGCATGCCGGGAATGTAACTATTTTTTTAAACTGTTAAATTGATGGGTTTAGCTCTGTCTGAACAGTTACTTTAAAGTGGAACTAAACCTGTAAATGTAACTGTTTCCCAAAGTAGTTACATTCAAGGCATGCTGTGAATAACTGTCACATTTGCTTGTGCTCTTTAGTGAACTGTAAAGCCATCAAGTGGCTAGAGCCATAACTGATCAAATGTGCAGCAACATGGCAACTGCAGATCATAGGCTAAGATGGCAGCTTCCTTGGCTGTAAAGGAAAGGAGAAGTTGCTTCCATGTTAGGGCTAGTGCATGCCATACGTGCATGAAAACTGATGGAAACTGACGCTCAGATTTCAGATTGCAGAGACATTAGTTTACATCAGTTTCATGCAAGTTTCAATGCGTTTTATACATGTTGCGGATTGCAGCACAGAAAAAAATCTGCAAATGATACTAGTGTGGTGTGAAGAGGGCACCTAAAGAATGTTTGATTGCATTGGGCCCTTGCAGAACGCATGCAGAAAAACTGATGGTGTGAACAGGGGCAGACTGACAACTCATGGGGCCCCCGGGAAATAGGGGATCATGGGGCCCCCGTGTCCTTGCCCACACCCAAAAAAGCCTATAAAAAGGTACCAGGGGCATCTCATGGGGCCCCCTACTGACCCCGTGCCCTCAGGCAGTGCTCGAGTGCTCAAATGGTCAGTCCGCCCCTGCATGTGAACGTGCCCTTAAAGACAACCAAACTAATTAAGACCAACTCTGAGCTGGCAAGAAGAGAGACCACAGTGCTCAGAGTGGGACATTTTGTACTGGGAAGCTGTCACAGATGTAACAGCTTTCCTCACAGGGCTTGTGGTTGCTAGGGCACTGGCAGCCACCAGCTTCCTGCCAATCAATAACTCTTTCCTGGCCCCATTCAGTTGCCAAGCAGGAAATTCCCCTACCAAAAGCTGAATGTAAACAGGAATTGGGGATGAAACAATTACACAAATATGACAATGCCCATATTTGCACAATGACCAGTCACATGGGAAGCAAACCTGATGTGGAACCAGTATCAGAGTTCCCTATAAGGCTCCACCCGCCCAGCTGCACGGCTGCCCTCTGTCATGCATTGTCAATCATAGGCTTTCAGCTCCTATCAGGTTCCACCCACCCCTATTAGAAAGCTTCCGGAACAGTGCACCCATCAGACAGACAGGAAGCTCAATAATGTAGAGCTGTACTGAGGACGGGATCTCTGGTATGGACACTCCAGCCTCATTGCCATCAACTCCTAAAACAGAATCATGTACCTGTTCAAAACAGGTATGTCTGCATATGAGAAAAAAAAGCAGCAGTGTTCAGCCAGCCATAGTAATAAATAGCTGTACGCAGGTTTATGCCATACTTGTGTAAACTCTCGCATGGTCATACATCCCTGAATGTATGCAAGCCGTATTCAGGAATGCACTTGGTGTAGTAGGGTGCATTGTCATGCACCTATGCTGGGATGGCATTCGAATGTTTTACATTGCATTATTCCAGCACACAGATGTGAAGTCAGCCTGCATTGGTATTGTAGTGCATTGATGTGTAAAAGGATCAAATAAACAACACAATCATGGCAGCCATGCAGGCAAATAGTTTAATATTGGAAATGATAGCTGAGAAGGGAGGTGTAAAAAAAATTAGTGATTAGTGAGCCTTGTGGGTGTTACACCAAATGTATGGAGGAATCAGCCTAAAACACTGTCAGAAAATAGGAATTTCCCTCTATCTTTATATTATACAGGATTTTGTAGAGGAGAAATAGGACATAGAAAGCGTTATGCTACAAAGGTGCACTTCCTTTAACACCGTCTTATAAATGTTTAGCTTTTGTAAAAAGATAGCAAGAGCTGATGAAAAAAATCCAAACCTTATTTTGGAAGATAAAGCAGTAAATTATGATGGTGCTGCTGCAACCAGGTATGCTGGCTGCAGTAGCACCTAGGCTAGAGCAGGGGTCAGCAAGTTACGTGTCATTGGTGTCAGTGAGAGGAATAGTGTCCCATCATTGGTGTCACTGATACTAATGATGGAGCATTATTCCTCCCACTGACACCAATGATGGGGCATTATTCCTCCCACTGACACCAATGATGGGGCATTATTCCTCCCACTGACACCAATGATGGGGCACTATTCCTCCATTGGCCAATCATGGGGCACTATTCCTCCCCCCACTGACACCAACGATGGGGCACTATTCCTCCCCCCACTGACACCAACGATGGGGCACTATTCCACCCTCCACTGACAACAATGATGGGGCACTATTTCTCCCACTGACACCAACAATGGGGCACTATTCCACCCTCCACTGACATCAACGATGGGGCACTATTCCACCCCCCACTGACATCAACGATGGGGCACTATTCCTCCCCCCCACTGACACCAACGATGGAGCACTATTCCACCCCCCACTGAGACCAACGATGGGGCACTATTCCACTCCCCACTGACACCAACGATGGAACACTATTCCTTCCCCCACTGACACCAATGATGGAACACTATTCCTTCCCCCACTGACACCAATGATGGGACACTATCCCCCCACTGACACCAACGATGGAACACTATTCCTCCCACTGACACCAATGTTGGGACACTAGCCCCCCCACTGACACTAATGACGGGGCACTATTCCCCTCCACTGACACAACGACGTACTATTCCTCCCACTGACACCAATGATGGGGCACTATTCTTCCCACTGACACCAATGATGGGACACTATTCCTCCCACTGACACCAATGATGGGGCACTATTCCCCCCCACTGACACCAGTGACAGAGCACTATTCCCCCCCACTGACACCAATGACGTACTATTCCTCCCACTGACACCAAAGATGGGGCACTATCCTTCCCACTGACACCAATGATGGGACACTATTCCTCCTACTGACAATAATGTCCGGACACTATCCCCTTCCCCCACTGACACCAATGACGGGGCACTATTCCCCCCCCCCACTGACACCAATAATGGGGCATTATTCCTCCCCCCACTGACACTAATGATGGGGCACTATTCCTCGAACTGACACCAATGATGGGGTACTATTCCTCCCACTGACACCAATGATGGGGCACGATTCTTCCCACTGACACCAATGATGGGGCACGTTTCTTCCCACTGACACCAATGATGGGGCACTATTCCTCCCACTGACACTAATGATGGGGCACGATTCTTCCCACTGACACCAATGATGGGGCACTATTCCTCCCACTGACACCAATGATGGGGCACTATTCCTCCCACTGACACCAATGATGGGGCACGATTCTTCCCACTGACACCAATGATGGGGCACTATTCCTCCCACTGACACCAATGATGGGGCACTATTCCTCCCACTGACACCAATGATGGGGCACTATTTCGCTCCATAAGACACACTTGAAGGGAAATGTCTGTGCGTCTTATGGAGCGGCCGGCCCAGTATTCCCGCCGCTGTTGTATGTCCGCAGTCTCTGGTCATCTCCTGTACTGTGTCCGCATTTGTTCATAGTTTTTTTTTTTTTTAAAACTATAGTCCGGCCCTCCAACGGTCTGAGGGACAGTGAACTGGCCCCCCTGTTTAAAAAGTTTGAGGACCCCTGCTTTACAGTATGGCTTTCGCTCACTGCACTCCACTGAAACTGCCCTACTAAAATTCACTAATGGTCTACTAACAGCTAAAACTAATGGCCACTACTGTGTACTGTGACCTCTCTGCGGCTTTTGATATGGTTGACCATCCCCTCCTCCTCAAAAAACTCCACTCTTTTGGTCTCAGAGACTCCGCTCTCTCCTGGTTCTCCTCCTACCTATCGCAGCGCTCCTTCAGCGTTACCTATAACACTAGAGAGAGAGGTTATTTACCACTTGACCTTCATACAGGTTGGTCAGTAGCTTTGAGGAAAGGGATTTGTCCCCAAAACGCGTCAGCCATTTGACCGCACTGACAGTTGGAACACCTTGCTTGCTGTTGTGGCTATCGTCATTATGCAAATGCTTTCTAGATACATGCTTCGTCTGAGTATGTTTTTATTTTTCACTCCTTTCAATAAACCTTGGATAATGCACTAGGTGTGCGCCACCTGTTTATTCTCTATCTAATGGCTGATCTCCCCGTCTGAGGAGGGCTGCACCTCTGAAGCATTTCCTTTGGTTGTCGCTGTCCTGGTTCCCTTGGCTTCTCTTTTGGCTGTGCATATCCTGAGAAGCTGGAGAGTACATACGATTACCTATAATGCTGCCTCCTCCTCTTCACTCCCTCAATCTGTAGGGGTCCCTCAAGGTTCTGTCCTTGGACCCCTTCTCTTCTCCATCTACACCTCCTCCCTTGGTCACTTAATAAACTCCCATGGCTTTAAGTACCATATCTATGCTGATGACACACAAATCTATCTTTCTACCCCTCACCTCACCCCTTCACTCTCCTCTCGCATTACTAACCTTCTTAGTGACATATTGGCATGGATGTCACTCCACTTCCTCAAACTAAATCTTTCCAAAAATGAGCTCTTAGTATTCCCCCCAGCCCGTGCCCCCTCCCCTGACTTCTCCATCAAGATCAATAACACAATCATCAGTCCCTCCCCTCATGACAGGGTACTAGGTGTAATCCTAGACTCCCATCTGACCTTTCAGCCCCAAATCCAATCGCTGTCTAAATCTTGTAGACTTCACCTCCGCAACATCTCTAAGATACGCCCATTCCTAACCTCGGAAACCACTAAGCAACTTATTCACTCCCTTGTTATATCTCGCCTTGACTATTGTAGCTCCCTCCTCATTGGCCTACCTATACGCAGGCTATCCCCTCTTCAGTCTGTCATGAATGCTGCTGCCAGACTTATCCATCTTATTAACTGTTCTGTATCTGCCACCCCTCTCTGCCAATCCCTCCACTGGCTTCCCATTGCCCAACGGATAAAATTCAAAACATTAACAATAACTTATAAAGCCATTTATAACTCTGCCCCAAATTACATCAACGATCTTGTCTCTAAATATCACCCAAACCGTACTCTCCACTCCTCGCAATACCTCCTGCTTTCTAGCTCCTTTGTCTCCTCCTCCCATGCTCATCTCCAGGACTTCTCCAGAGTTTCCCCCATCCTCTGGAACTCTCTTCCTCAATTTATCAGACAATTGCCTACTCTGCTCACTTTTAGGCGATCTCTGAAAACCTATCTCTTTAGGGAAGCCTATTCTGCCTTCAGCTAACAATGGAATCTTCTACTCTTCCAACCAGTCCATCCCCCACAGTTGCTACCTTTTGTACCACTAGCCCAGGGGTAGGCAACCTGCGGCTCTCTAGTTGTTGTGGAACTACATTTCCCATGAGGCATTGCAACATTACAAAACTGACAGTTACAGCTATGACTTGCAGAGGCATGATGGAACTTGTAGTCCTGCAACATCTGGAGAGCCGCAGGTTGCCTACCCCTGCAGTAGCCCCTCCCTCCTAGATTGTAAGCTCCAGATATTGTGAAGCGCTGAGCAAACTGTAGGTGCTATATAAATCCTGTATAATAACAATAATAATAAAAAGCACTGACACTGTACTAATGACACTAGTGTTTACTGTGTGCTTTCAACTGTAAGCACACTGCTTTGTGTGCAGGAGATGACAGGGGAGAGATCTGACATTCACAGTCGCGGCTTTCAATCACGGGTTCCCGGCCGGTGTTTACTCGCTGGTGCCTGGTGATTGCCGAGCATCTCCGACAGGGAGGAGAACTGTTTGTAAACTGTTCTCCTCCCTGTCAGCTCATGCACACTGCTTTGGATGGCTGTGCACAGCACAGTCATGCAAAGCAGTGTGCTTACAGTGAAGCACATGGACACAGCACATAGTGAGACAGCACACAATTAACCCTTTAATAGAACCTCATGTTAACCCCTTCCTGCCCAGTGCCATTAGTACAGTGTTAGTGCTTTTTTTTAGCACTGATCACTGTATTGGTGTCATTGGGGATGTCGTTGACACCAAGTCAGTTCCCCCCAGTGTCAGTACGCTCACCGCAGTCCCGCTGTAAGTTGCTGATTGCTGCCGTTACTAGTATAAAATAAAGAAAAATCCACTATCTATACCGCCATTTGTAAACACTATAACTTTCACATAAACCAATTAATTTACACATATTGGGATTTTTTTTTAGCAAAGACATGTCGCAGAATACATTTTGGCCTAAATTTATGACGACATTGGATTTTGAAAATTTTTTTACTGGACATGTTTAATAGCAAAAAGTTAAAAATATAGTTTTTTTTCTCAGAATTGTCGGGCTTTTTTTTAAAGCGCAAAAATAAAAGACATACAGGCAATTAAATACCACCAAAAGAAAGCTAAATTCGTAGGAAAAAAAGGACGTACATTTAATTTGGGTGCAGCGTTGCATGACCGCACAATTATCAGTTAAAATAATGTGGCGCCGTAATGCAAAAAATGGCCTGATCAGGAAGGGGGTAAATCCTCTGGAGGGCAAGTGGTTAATACATACTGCAATTAAATAACACTCAGAATATGATCCATATTACATGTTTAGCAAAAGACCCTCTTTTATTGCTTTTGACCTCCTAGATCTGGATCAATGTATGTGGAAGACAAGAAGAAAAAGAGTTGATTTTCTACCCGTTAAATTTGTTTTCCTAGTGCCTCAGAACACATTTAGCTGAACTCTATGGTTTAATTGGTTATTGATTATAAGTTCCGTTAAGTAGTTCTTGCAAAAGACTCTGTGGACTTCCAGCAGCACAGTGGGTAGTTAGCAAATGAAGAATTATTATTTCCATTGATTGAACTATTGTTTGTGGATGTGAATATAGTGCCCTTAATAGAAAACATCAACATTGGAATGCCAAGTTTACTCTTGTTTAGAACAAAACATTTTTTCCGGAGCTAATTATTATTAGCAATAAATAACTTCCATTTTTGTTATGCCAAAAAGGTGTTTTGTACTCTCATGAAGAAAGGAAATGGCATTAGTACCACAATGGAGGAAATAATTAGCAGTTACTCTCACTTGGTTTTTACCTTTGTAACTGGTTGTTGGCATATGAAAAAAAAGGTCTTTCCCCTGTCACCTTTTTACCCCGTTTGGTGTCAGAAAAACGTTTCAGAAGTGATTCATGCAGATAGTAGAGGAATGGGGCAGCAGGAAAAAATGGCACTTAGTACTCTGGATTGAGACAAGTACACGCTATAGAAGGATATGTTTTGTTTATATTTCATGTCAGAGGTTTACAACCACTTTAATTGCTGGTTACCTGGGTCTGCAAACAAAGGAGATGAAGCCCACCAACAAGTACAGTAGTTGCTGAAAACATCATTACAAATAATCAGAAAATACTAAGCAACCAGCAACTGTTGAAAACACTTGAGTCAGAAGTATGTAATTAGATCATAGCATGCAAAGTGCAGGAGTAAGAATATAATATATAGAGTGCAATATTCAGGAGAACTTCATGTGCAGCCAAGTTACAGAATGCTGTGGTCAGAAGTGTGTAACATACAGAGCAATTTTCACAAATACTGTATATAACATACATGGGCAGCACAGTGGCTAAATGGTTAGCTCATCCATCTGGCAGTACTAGGGTCATTGGTTCAAATCCCAACCACGGCACCACCTGCCTGGAGTTTGCATGTTTTCACTGTGCCTGCGTGGGTTTCCTCCCACACTCCAAAGACATGCTGGTAGGTTAATTGGGTCCTGTCTAAATTGGCCCTTGAATGTGTATGTATTAATCTGAGTTAGGGACCTTAGATTGTACACCCCTTGAGGGTTAGGGACTGATGTGAATGTACAATATATATGTAAAGCACTACATAAATTGACAGCGCTATATAAGTACCTGTAATAAAAAATAAACATACAACATTGGGGCTATGTACTGTCCCACACAGAGTATGGTGGTCAGGTGTACTGTATATAATGTACAGAGTATACTGCATAACCCTAACTGCTGCACTTTGTATAATGTGTCATATATTAACCACTCCTGACTACTGCACTTCCAGCATTAACAGTGCAGGAGTAAGAAGTACTTTAAGGACAACTACACCTTTTGTATATTTGTCCTTTAATCAGTTCCCCTACTCCCCTAAATGCAGCCCACCGATGTATCTTTCTTCTTGAACCTGTGATCTTCGCTGTGCAGTCTTACTAGCAAGTTAAAAAGTCCCTATGGGTAAGTTGTATTGTGCCGGTCTGCATGGGGCCACGGCACTAAAAGGATGTCCCAGTGGGGACTTTTTTTGGATGAAAGGCAAGGCAGGGTAGCACTGCGAAGTTTGTGGAATGGAAGAAAAAGGTAAGAATTTGAGTACAATTGTCCTTTAAGCAATTCTCCCCACCATCTGCAACCCTCTTCCAGAACTGCTCACTTCTGCACCCCCTGACACCCTCTTCCAGTATTGTTCACTTTTGCACACTCTGATTGCCCTGCAATCTCTGGATCTAGGACACCTTTGTTGAAACAAGCAAGAGATGGGGATGCCATCTTTGACACAGAGACAAAATTGGGGATGCTTTCCAGGGGGGCAGTCACCCCAAATTGGGGACTGTTCCTAAAAACCCAGGGTGTCTGCTCACCTTAATATATAATGTATAGCCCTGAGTGCAGACATGAAGATTACTTCTTTCCTATTATCCAGCCATCCTATAAACAATGTAATGAACAACCCTTTACCCTCCTTTCCCACCACCAAGCAAAAATCCCCAAAGAAAAACCACCCCCAGAGAAACCACTTCCTCCCTCTACTACCCTCCCAAACAACATTTACACCCCCAGCAACCAACCCCCCCCCCCCCCCCCCACACACACACACAGCACTGATATCCCTACTCACCCCAAGCAAAACTTCAGCCACAACAAATCAACATGCTCACCTACAAACAACCCCCCTTCCCCCGAACAACACTGTTCTGCCCCCCAAACAAAAATCTCCTTTCCAGCACACATCTCCCCCAATCCCCAAGTGTATTGACCATACCTCAGATGCGGCCTCTCCTGCCAGAGTGAGGAGTCATCCCAGCTTCCATACAGCTGTGCTATATCAGTAATAGTGTAGGGGAGCTTTCCTCTGCACTGTTGAAGTAACTGAGACTTGACAGGCAGTGGGGACAGAAGCTGGCGGCTGCAGTGGAGGTGGCAATGCCATCACACCACAGTGGCAGCGAAACTGAAAAAATGGTGGTCGGTCACAGCCTTGAAAGAGAAATGCGTATACCAGTAGTGACACCCATGCTACACCAAGGCAATTAGAATTTTTATTAGTAACCCAGAAATAGCAGCTTCCATATTTCTGTCATATTGTTTTTCTTTAAAGAACATGTGAACTCAACATTTCATATTCCTGTTATGTACTTGCTGTAGCATGTACTTGTATGAAAAAGTACCCTGTTTTCTTTGTATTGCTTCCTTTGTGTGAAATCCCTGGTGTTCCTGCCAGTCCATCTGCTTTCCTATTTTAAAAAAAAACTGACCACACTTTACCTGAGAGTACATTGTGGTCAGTCTGCTCTTCTCCAATGGTCAGACTTATCCTAACACACCAACCCACCGCACAGCCTTTCACGGGGAAGATCAGTGTGCTTCTGTTTCTCCTCCTCCAGCTCTTATGCAACTGAGAACAGAGGGAGTGTGATCACTTATAAAAAAGGGGGGAAAGTGTTTATAATGTTTTCTTTTCTATCTATACACAAATGTTTTGATACATAAGGTGAGGGTTTACAATAATGGTACGGAAACATGAAACACATATGCAGTTCCAGTCACTGTAGTTATTTTTTACATGAATTGTCAAGGCTTGTTTTATACTCCAATTATGATCAATTGCAGGGATGTAAAATAAAGTGATAAGGTTCATCTATAACAAATATAATTATACGTTAAAAGTCTAGTGTTGATGCACGGTGCAGTAAAACCAGCAATGTTTCCTGCTTTTGTAGAATCCAAGCAAATAGCTGTTTTTGTTACTGTGCCAGTTAAATTAGGTATGTTAAACTGTTATGTCTTGGAGTGCGACGGTGATTAAATTAAGTGGATCCTCAATGCAATTCTCTTTAGGAAGGTAAGATTTTACATTATTATCACTGGTAATATTTACAAAAAAGCAAGACTCAAATTTACAATAAAACATTTTTATTATTTGATTTTTGGTATGCTGTTGTATAAAATAAAGCAAAGTGAATATTCTTGTACAGCCAGACAAATCATCTGATGTAGCACATTTTACCCTTGGTGATAACTTGTCTTGCTATAGTCTGTGAGTCATACAGTGTCTAGAATAAGCCACTAAACACGGTACAGTATTATTTACGTAGCTACTAGTCTACATACTCAGAAAAAAATATCCTTCTAAAATTGGTGAGCACTCTTAGATAGCGAAAAGCTTAGTGTTGGTAATAGAAGGGTTTTTGGAAGTACAGCCATTTTTATTACATAAATGTACATTTGAGCATACCTGCCCTGTAACGAGTTGAAAACAGATCTTTAATTTGCAAACTTTAAATTAACTCATTCATCTGTTTGATGAAAAACTGTTGTTTAAAATATACATTCCCTCATACTGAATAAACTCAGGGTCATTGGTAAGTACAGTGGATATAAAAGTCTACGCACCCCTGTTAAAATGTCAGGTTTCTGTGATGTAAAAAAATGAGACAAAGATAAATAATTTCAGAACTTTTTCCACCTTTAATGTGACCTATAAACTGTACAACTCAATTGAAAAACAAACTACAATCTTTGGGGGGGGGGGGGGTTAAACATAAAAACCTAAAATAATATGGTTGCATAAGTGTGCACACCCTTAAACCAATACTTTGCTGAAGCACCTTTTGATTTTATTCCAGCACTCAGTCTTTTTGGGTGTGAGTCTATCAGCATGGCACATCTCATTTTTTTACATCACAGAAACCTAACATTTTAACAGGGGTGTGTAGACTTTTTATACCCACTGTATATACCAGCCTGTGTGCCACAGTTTTATGTATAATTTATACTTTGTAATGGTTTTTTCCTTTTGTTTTTTCGGATGTTCAATATTGAATGTGAGCTCTATATGCTCTATTATATGTTCCCTTGGGGATTTCTTATTGATGTTTGATTTTTAATTCTTTGTATTGATATGTGACCCCTTTTGAGTGACGAAACGCGTCAAGGGATGTGATATCAGACATAAACTGGGAGTAGTGGAGCAGCCATCTTGCGAGAGGTTCTGTATAGCTTGTGCTGTATTGGATGGATATTACACTGTTTCTCATTGAGAATACATGCAATTTGAGAGTTTTCTTCTTGTAAGCACATTTTTAATAAAATAGATAATTTATATAATTTACCACACTATATGGTCTTTCTCTCTTTTTTGAAATATGATATGATGCGTATTGCGATTGGAGATTGGATCAGTATGGATTTAGAGGAGTCAGCTCACATCTATTTATGCTATTGGACATCTGTAGTCTGGTAAGGTGCATGGTTTGGAAGGTGGCGGAGAGAGATTTTGTTTCATTTCACGTTCGTTTTCGTTTTTCATTTGGTGTTGAAGCGGGGAGCACTTACCACATGTTTAAAGGATTATACACTATGATGCGTTTTTTTCGGAGGTATCCCTTATAAGGATGATAATACGTCTGTAGGATTGGCTATGAGTGGACCCTTATGGAGAATGAGATGTAAAGCTATATAAAGTAGTTTTTAGGGTAAAAGTATTTAATTCAGCCATATTCAGTGGACACTGGGTGATTTCTAATAAATTTATAAATACATTTTGAACATAAGTGCACATTGTTTATTGATTTTGCTGTATGTTTTTGAGGATAATGCACTATATGTAGCCATTTGTTCTTTTTGAGGTACACGTGAACACATAAGAATTGGTTTTTGGAGATGGATCAAGTTTATGTATGTATGATATTTTGAAGATTCACAGACAGGTTTTTGACTTTGGACTTTCTGGGGAGAAAGTGTGACTTTTTGTGCTCCTAGGGGATTTATTTCATTTTATTGGATTTTATTTATTTCACTTTGTTAGAAATTGTGTGGGTTTTCCGATTTTGATATTCATTGATATGTGTATATATTGCAGAAATCATCTTAACAAAAACAAACCCCCTGAAGAAGTTAGATGTTACTTACAAGTTAAAGACATTGGATTTCTCTTTTGTATCTTTGATGTGGAAAAAACATCTTGTGGTGCCAATATTGTACATTGTATTTTCCTTATATGGTTTTATGAAGATTTTCTAATGTTTGTGCAAGCTATATACCCAAAGGTCCCGAATCGCCCTTTTTCCCTTGTGTTTTCAAATAGTTCAGTAATGATGGGATATTGGTACCGCTTTAATTCAGGTTGGGTCATCCTAAACTACTTTAACTACCTTGTTATTGCCTTTATTTACAGGTAAATGATAATGTTTTGGGGTTAGTGGTATTTTAATTTTTTTCTTTATTTACATACAATCTTTGTTTTACAGGTAAACATTGAAAAAAAATTATGTGTATAGTATGAAAAATAGACTTGTGCTTGTTGGATAGAAGATTTTATTATATTAAACTGGACCTTACATGAAAATATAAGGACCCCAGGGGGAGTGTCCAAGATGGCAACCAGAGCGGCTGCTTGATTACGAGCTCCGGCGCCCCGCGATATAATCCGCTGCCATCTGGGTGGTGGAGGGCTCAAAGCAGCCACTGGAGGTCCTGCGGCCCCTGCCTGACATCCGAGGAGGGGCGCTGGGAGCTTCTGTCCCTTACGCGGAGCTCCGGGTGTTTGCGGCCTACCATGGCCAGAGAAGCCGCAGTCTTTCCTATTGCTGCGGCTGGGACGTGACGCCGGGGCTCCGCCCCCTGGCCTCCTGCTGTCGGGATTGCTCCTGGGGCGGTCTGTGAGTGGCCCCCCGGCCTCCCCATTGGCCCCGGAGATTGCACCTGGCCTGTACACTCTGCAGGGCCTAGAGGCCCACCGAGGTAGATCAGCGGCCCCCGTTGGGCCTGGAGGTCCATCCCACTTGCCCTCTTTCCTTAGGGGTGCACTGGAGGCTCCTGTCCCTCCTCTGGTGGGCTTTCATTGTTGACGTCTGCCTGGCTCGGCTGCCGCAAACCCACACGCCACTCCTGAGACTGAGATTCTGGGGCCTGTGCTCGCTATGCCTGGGACATCATCACCATAAGGAAGGTTTTGTTACAGTTACAATTCCAGCCTATATCTACCCCTCCCCCTCCATTGTGATAATTTTTTTCTACAATTTAATGGCTATGGCGGGGCGCCTGAGGTGTCCTGCAGCAATAGTCTTTATGTAAACGCAACCCTGCTGGGGGACACGCACGCGTAGCCAGGGAAGATAGCCATTTGATTTCCATGTGCCGCATCTACCTCGACAATAGGGCTTCTATGCCCCTGCATATAATCCCAACCGGTTGAGGGTGCTTGTGAAACACCTGGGTTTCACCTAAAAATGCATCGTACCCCACGCACCAAACCTAAACACTGGGCCCAGCAGCAATCTCCTCTGCACAGCCATACTGCCAAGATAACGCCCAGCCCCTCAGAGCCTGATGACATCATGCAGCTTCCAGGGGATCCGCAGTCGGATGGCGATAGTCAGCAGCAATTTCCCTCGGGACTGACCAGCCCTTTTGAACAAAATCCTGAAGCCTTACTACACAAATTCCGCGCCATAGTGTGAGAGGCGATCACAGTTGCCTCTCGTAAATTATCTTCTGATCTGGTAAGAGGCTTAAAAGAATTGGGCCATCGTGCCCATCAATTAGAACAACATATGGATCTGGCGACGACAGCCTTGGAGGGCCATGAACAGGAGGTGGATGATCTGCATGCTGAGCTGGACATTTTAAAAGATAAATTGGAAGATGCTGAGAATAGGGTTCGCAGAGACAACCTCTGCATCCGCGGGGTTCCTGAGGTAATCACTGATCTACAGGGTACTGCTACCGCTCTATTCCAGGAACTGGCGACTGGGATCCCCTTGGAGTGACAGGATTTCGACCGCATCCATAGAGCTTTAGCTCCTAAACCCACGGAGGGCCCTCCCAGGGACATTATCATTAAATTCCACTTTTACCGCACCAAAGAGCGTCTACTACAGGCGGCTCGGAATCATCCGGCTCTGGATTTTCAGGGTAACTCCATCCAGCTGTTTGCAGATTTGTCTCCAGTTACGATTGCCAAACGTCGTTCCCTGAGACCCTACCTTCAGATTCTACAATCAGCTGATATCAAATACAGATGGGGGTTCCCTTTTAAGCTCTTGTTCTCCTTTCAAGGTCATCAGTTCCAAGCTTCTTCACCTGCGGATCTTTGCTGCCACTTTCAGGAACTGAAACTGGAATTGCCATGCTCCCCGACAGAGGAGGCTACAGTTTCCATGGCCCCCCGGGGTTCCCAGTCTTCACGTAAATCATCTCCTCCAAACCAGAGTAGCTCTCTGGCTCTTTGATCTTTATAGGCCCAGCGTTTCTGTGTCCGGTTGGGTACTCACACTTGTTTTTTCCTTCACGTTTTGAGATGTGGGCGACACTGCCCTCAGGTGTTTCTATGCAGCTACGCTGGAGGGCACTTTTTTTGCTGCAGTTAACACCTAATCAACCATGTTAGTTCTGTATAAATGCTTCTATTTACGTTATTGTTGATGGGCGGGACTGGCAGTGGATCTCAGGCCGTGGGTGTGATTCTGTTTACGCGGCGGTCCCGTGAGCAGCCTCACTCCTCTGGTAATTTTGGAGTTCCCTCTTTTTTGAGGCGCTGGCTGACTGAGATTCTTATTGCCTTACAAGTCTCGTAGACCAGTTATTCGTGGGTGTATTAGCCTAAGTTGTTTGCTTAGTATTTCCTTGTTTTTACTAATGTCAAGTTGTTCTGGTGGACTATTGTGTCCCCCTCCGAGCTGGCTAGTGGTCTGGACTGGTGTCCTGCCCGCTACCCAGCCTCTTTGTGGGTATTTCACCCACAGTTGATTATTATTACAATGTTTGTACTAATCTTACTGTTTCACATGCATATTGCTTGTATACCAGACGGTTTCTTGTCTTCTTCCTTCTTTTCCACCTTCTTTTCTTTGTCCCTTGTCATGTGTTTGTGTTTTTATACATTTTTTTTCAGGGCTCTCGGAGATCGTGGCAGATCTGATCTTTTTTCCTTCCGATCGCAATGTCAATGTCTGAACTGGTTATCTCTGAATGTTCAGGGAATGTACTCTCCACAAAAACGGGTAAAGATTTTTAAGTTTCTCCGGGCTCACCATGTTGACATTGCTTGTCTGCAGGAAACTCATTTCTCAACTACCTCCGCCCCAAAATATTTTCATGCACGCTACCCTCAGGTATTTCAGGCTACTGGCCCTACTAAACAAAGGGGAGTTCTAGTTGCTTTTTACAGCAAAACTCCGTTTGTCTGTGTGAAGCGTATTGCCGATCCCAGTGGCAGATATCTTTTATTACAGGGCACGATTCAGGGTATAGATGTCACAATAATGTCCTACTACGCTCCCAATGTCAACCCTGGACCCTTTCTATCACATATCTGCTCCCTCCTGGCTATCCATCAACGGGGTACCCTTTTGATGGCAGGAGATTCCAACTTAGTATTAAATCCCTCACTAGATAAATACCCGGCAGAGAATTCTAATTCTTCCACGTCAGCTAAATCCTTTACACGTACGTTAAGTACCCACGACCTGGTAGATCTATGGGGTGAACTCCATCCCGGGGGGAAAGACTATACTTACTACTCTCACCCTCACCATTCTCATTCCAGAATTGACCATGCTTTTGTACTACGCAAACATCTCCCTTTGGTTCGCTCCGTCTCTATCCTCACGGTCCCATGGTCTGATCATGACCCCATTTTGGTAGTTTTTCGATCTCTCCTCTGTAAGCCAGCCTACTCCTCTTGGATTATAAATGACTCCCTACTTCCGCTAAAGGAGATTCAGGCGGAACTACAGCGCAAATCCCAAGAATATTTCCAGCTAAACTCGGGTTCTGTCTCTTCTTCGGTAACGTTATGGGAAGCTTACAAGGCTGTTCTTAGGGGCCATATTATTCAGATAGCTTCGAGGCGGAAGAGGGATAGACAACATAAACAGCGTCAGCTGGAATCAAAGCTAGCTTCCGCGTCGGCTCAATTTAAGCAGGTACCTACCCCATCGAACCGTAGATTGCTAGATCAGGCCCGCCTGGAACTGGATCTTTGTTTGATGGAGGAGGCTGAGCGTTCTTTGCATTGGACGCGCCAGAAGTGGTATAGTAAAGCAAATAAACCAGATTCCATGTTGGCACGTAGATTACGCTCTTTTGCACATCACCCCAAACCGATTTCCCTACGTACTCATCAGAATGCTCTCACAAGTAATCCTGTAGCGGTATTGGAGGAATTCCGGCATCGACTTGCCAGACTTTATACGGATCCTACACGGGCTGACCCTCAGTCTATTTCTGACTTTTTATCCTTGCCTACTTTGACTCAGGCTCATAAAGACCTGATGGACTGTGATATCCAATTATCAGAAGTTCTGCAATGCATCCCAGATTTGAAGACGGGCAAACGCCCAGGTCCAGATGGATACACGGCTTTATACTACAAGAAACTGGCTGATGTGCTTGCCCCTCACCTTGTCGCTATGTTCAATGCGGTGAAGGGAGGTTCAAACTTTTCCCCTGACTCTTTGACTGCTAATGTGGTTATGATCCCCAAACCGGATCGAGATCATTCCTCCTGGGCAAATTATAGGCCTATTTCTCTTATTAACATTGATATGAAAATCCTCACTAAGATCTTAGCCACTCGTTTGAATTCTTTCCTTACTCGTTTGAATTCTTTCCTTTCTCGTCTGATAAAAAAAGACCAGGTGGGTTTTGTCCCCCACAGACAAGCCGGAGATGCCATCAGACGTATCTTACAGTTACAACATTTGGCTCATACTCGCAAAATTGATATGATGCTCCTATCTCTAGATATCAACAAGGCCTTTGACACTTTGTCCTGGCCTTATCTTATGTCGGTCCTTCACAGTTTTGACTTTGGTCCCTCGTTCTTACGTTGGATCTCTTCTCTATATACATCCCCTCAAGCAAAACTCAAATATTATGGTTTTGAGTCCTCAATGTTCCCGATTGGCAGGGGAACTAGACAAGGATGCCCACTTTCTCCCATACTATTTATCTTAGCCTTGGAACCTTTGGCAGAAGCCATTCGTATGCATCCTGATATTAAGGGAATAGATGTAGCTGGCTCCCAGCACAAGTTATCTCTGTTTGCTGACGATATATTGTTGTCAGTCACAAACCCGGGGGTTACTTTGCCAAATTTACTTGCAGTTCTATCAGGTCTCCATGTCAACCCTGCCAAATCTAAGGCTATGTCAATTACTCTCTCACCGTCACTTTTGGCTACTTTGAAACATTCGTTCCCTTTTCAATGGCTCTTGGCTCTGCCGTATTTAGGAATTAAGCTCACCCCGACTTACGAAGGACTTTATCGGGCCAATTTCCCCGCCGTCTTTAATGAACTGACCGAGCTGCTGTCCTCCTGGTCTCACTACCCGCTTTCGTGGTTTGGTGAATCAATGTATGACCTATCTTCCCAAATTATTGTATGTGTTTCGAGTTTTACCTGTCTCTGTTCCTATGCATATATTGCGTATTCATCAGCGAAAACTTCTGTCTTTCATTTGGAGTTCTTCTCGACCCTTAATTAGTAAACATATTTTATTTGCTCGTAAGACCGAGGGTGGGTTATCTGTCCCAAATCTTCGGTCTTACTATCTGGCTGCCAATATTGCTCCCTTAGCTCATCTTCATGCATCTCACCATTTCCCCATGTGGGCTACTGTAGACTTGATGGACTCCCACCTGATACCACTCTCTTCTTTGCCGTGGCTTCCTTTTACTCCTCGACCTTCATCCCTTAGTCCGACGCTGACGCTAACACTTCGTCTTTGGGATTCTATTAAATATTCCGCTGGCCTTATCTCTGCCCACCTACCATTACTACGTTTGCTACATAACCCATTATTCCCCCCAGGTCGTGATAATCCTGGACAGTTTGCCTGGTGGCAAGAAAATGGCTTCCATGATGTACATTCGATGCTATCTCCCACTAGAATACTCACCTTTGAAACTCTGCGCTCCTCTCATGATATCCCATTGCGAGAACATTTTGGCTATCTTCAACTCTGCCACTTTATTAATACACTTATACGGATGCACTTGGGACCCTACAGGTTAGTCCCCCTTTGAAAGTCAATGTAGACACAGACCCCATGCTCCGGGCCTTATCTCTCTGGTCTACTCTTCCATTATTTCTTATAGAACTCCTCTGGTCTGTTCCTATCATTAGCGTTGGCAGTCGGAACTCGGGGGCACTTTGGATCAACAGGATTGGCGAACCATGACCCAAGCGTTATCTAAATGTTCTAGGAATGTTATCATTTTAGAAAATGGCTATAAGGTTCTTTATCGATGGTATTACACGCCTGCTTGTCTGGCTCATTTTATCCCTACATATTCTCTGACTTGTTTTCAGGGCTGTCAACGGGTGGGTACTATGGTTCACATCTGGTGGACTTGCCCTAAGGTTTGTAGATTGTGGATCAGAGTTTATGCCCTCCTCCGCACTATGTTTCACACAGACATTAAGCGCAACCCGTATGAAGCGCTTTTATTTAAACCATTAGTGGGCCTACTCCGTCCCGAACGGCAGCTGGCATCACACCTATTTATGGCCACCAAGCTGACAATTGCGAGGGCCTGGAAGACTCAGCTTCGAAGCTGTCATAAACCGGATGAACTTCATAATGGTTAACGAAAAACTGACGGCTATACTGTTGGATACCCACACTAAATTCCTGCAGACATGGCATCCCTGGCTTGATATAGCCCAAACATCGAAATTCGACCAGTCCCTTCTGTCGATATAAAATTTACGTATTAGTTTATTTTTCTTTTTTTTTCTGTTGCGATCGCCCTGGAGCCCTTTTAGTTTTTGTTTTTGTCCTCGTCTCCTTACTCTTCGACCCTCTCTTTTCTTTTGTCTAATCTGTTTTATACTATCTGTACTGATTGTGATTAGTGCTTTGAGTGCCGCATCGCCAATACTAAATCCTCATGCTGGACTCCTTCGAGAGCCCTACATGTGGAATACTTATCTACATTTGGAGAGGCTCCATTTTATATCTTCTCCGCTTTTTGTATGCTGATATAGTGACAATTTTTCCTTAGAGTTTATATTGTCATTGGTCTTTAATTGTTTACTCATTGTTTTCTATTTTTATTTTTTTTTTTAATACATGGCACTTAAGTATACAGTTGATTACTATGTCTCTCCACCGGTACATAATCTGGAATATTCATCGAATCCCTTGTATGTCTTATTCCTGTTGGTCAATGCAATTGTTTTTGACTGATTCTTTGCTCCTATCTATTCTATATTAAAAATCTTTGTAAAAGAAAATATAAGGACCCCTTTGCTGGCAGCTTCCCCACTCCTCAAATAAAAACTGCTGTAAATGAAACTGTTGTTAACTTAGTAGATTCCCATTTGGTTTTATGGGACCGCTTCCAAGCGCATTGCATGCTTGCTTTGGGGTAGGATGACTAGACTGGCATACCGGAGGTTGGGAATGGATAAGTGCACTTTGTTTGAACAAAATACCATGTGGACCACTCATAAATTAAGTGCATTAAATTCGACAATACATGAGTAATATTGCTTCACATATACAAAGTGAATAATTGTAACATTCAGTCCCAATTCGGAAAAATAAAATGCCCAAGTGGTGAACTTTGTGCAAAAAATGACAGGTGCTCCTCTGTGCTCAATCAGTGCCCCACATGGATGTGCATGTCACCGTTAGCCGTGGACCAGCTATCTCTAGGTTGGTCTTAAGCGCTTGGTTTGGGACTAGCCCAATGCGTGATGGCAAGAATGGTATCAATAGTCATTCCTGAGAATCATGCGATCTGGTTGATAGTAACCAATCGGATGATGACCAGAGTGGACATAAATGACCGTGTAGTTTCAAAAGAGCCTTTTTAAACTTTCTCCTCTCCTCCCAGGCAGTGAACCAAGTTTCAGCATGTGAACGGAAACAAAAGCAAACATCCCATAGTGTAAAACCATAAAATACTTTAATGATGGGGACAAATTATAAGAATAAAACTCACAAGCAAAGTGCCCATAATCTGGCACTCAGTGTATTCAGCCTTGCTGCCTGTGAATAGGAACCAAGATGGCCGCAGTGTTCCAACTTCCTGATGACGATCCATTGATCAAAACCAGTCGAAGTTTGAAGATGCAACTCCTGCTGATGTCATTTCCACCCTTTGGTACGCATGTTGGAACACTGCGGCCATCTTGGTTCCTATTTATAGGCAGCAAGGCTGAATACACTGTGTGCCAGGTTATGGGCACTTTGCTTGTGAGTTTTATTCTTATAATTTCTCCCCATCATTAAAGTATTTTATGATTTTACACTATGGGATGTTTGCTTTTGTTTCTGTTTCTGAAACTACACTATCATTTATATCCATGCTGGTCATCATCCTATTGTATACTATCATCCAGATCGCATGATTCTCAGGAATGAATATTGGTGCCATTCTTGTCATCACGCATTGGGCTAGTCCCAAACCAAGCACTTAAGACCAACCTAGAGATAGGAGGTCCACGGCTAACAGTGAGTGCACATCCATGTGGGGCAATGATTGAGCACAGAGGAGCACATGTCATTTTTTGCACGAAGTTCACCAATTATTATTCAACACCTGGGCACTTTATTTTTCCGAATTTGGACAGGATGTTACAATTATTCACTTTGTATATGTGAAGCATTATTACTCATGTATTGTCAAAATTAATGCACTTAATTTATGTGCGGTCCACATGGTATTTTGTTTCTTCTTGTGTTATTGGTTTACAAATTAGGACCGCAGCTTATACTTATCAAAGTTGCATGAATATTTATTCCTAAGTGCAACAGCACTATATTTTATTTATTTTTACACTTTGTTTGAAGTTGCACCTACAGTCAGGTCCATAAATATTGGGACATCGACACAATTCTAACATTTTTGGCTCTTTACACCACCACAATGGATTTGAAATGAAACGAACAAGATGTGCTTTAACTGAAGACTGTCCGCTTTAATTTGAGGGTATTTACATTCAAATCAGGTGAACGGTGTAGGAATTACAACAGTTTGCATATGTGCCTCCCACTTTTTAAGGGACCAAAAGTAATGGGACAGAATAATAATCATAAATCAAACTTTCACTTTTTAATACTTGGTTGCAAATCCTTTGCAGTCAATTACAGTCTGAAGTATGGAACGCATAGACATCACCAGACGCTGGGTCTCATCCCTGGTGATGCTCTGCCAGGCCTCTACTGCAACTGTCTTCAGTTCCTGCTTGTTCTTGGGGTATTTTCCCTTCAGTTTTGTCTTCAGCAAGTGAAATGCATGCTCAATCGGATTCGGGTCAGGTGATTGACTTGGCCATTGCATAACATTCCACTTCTTTCCCTTAAAAAACTCTTTGGTTGCTTTTGCAGTGTGCTTTGGGTCATTGTCCATCTGCACTGTGAAGCGGCGTCCAATCAGTTCTGAAGCATTTGGCTGAATATGAGCAGATAATTTTGCCCGAAACACTTCAGAATTCATCCTGCTGCTTTTGTCAGCAGTCACATCATCAATAAATACAAGAGAACCAGTTCCATTGACAGCCATACATGCCCACGCCATGACACTACCACCACCATGCTTCACTGATGAGGTGGTATGCTTAGGATCATGAGCAGTTCCTTTCCTTCTTCATACTCTTCTCTTCCCATCACTCTGGTACAAGTTGATCTTGGTCTCATCTGTCCATAGGATGTTGTTTCAGAACTGTGAAGGCTTTTTTAGATGTCGTTTGGCAAACTCTAATCTGGCCTTCCTGTTTTTGAGGCTCACCAATGGTTTCCATCTTGTGGTGAACCCTCTGTATTCACTCTGGTGAAGTCTTGTCTTGATTGCTGACTTTGACACACATACACCTACCTCCTGGAGAGTGTTCTTGATCTGGCCAACTGTTGTGAAGGGTGTTTTCTTCACCAAGGAAAGAATTCTTCGATCATCCACCACAGTTGTTTTCCGTGGTCTTCTGGGTCTTTTGGTGTTGCTGAGCTCACCGGTGCGTTCCTTCTTTTTAAGAATGTTCCAAACAGTTGTTTTGGCCATGGCTAATGTTTTTTCTATCTCTCGGATGGGTTTGTTTTGTTTTTTCAGCCTAATGATGGCTTGTTTCACTGATAGTGACAGCTCTTTGGATCTCATCTTGAGAGTTGACAGCAACAGATTCCAAATGCAAACAGCACACTTGAAATGAACTCTGGACCTTTTATCTGCTCATTGTAATTGGGATAATGAGGGAATAATACACACCTGGCCATGGAACAGCTGCGAAGCCAATTGTCCCATTACTTTTGGTCCCTTAAAAAGTGGGAGGCACATATGCAAACTGTTGTAATTCCTACACCGTTCACCTGATTTGGATGTAAATACCCTCAAATTAAAGCGGACAGTCTACAGTTAAAGCACATCTTGTTTGTTTCATTTCAAATCCATTGTGGTGGTGTATAGAGCCAAAAATGTTAGAATTGTGTAGATGTCCCAATATTTATGGACCTGACTGTATGTTGACTGTCAATGTTAATGTGATGGGTGATTTCAAAGGCCATTAGGGAGGTTTAGCATGTGACTAGGGTGTGGCCAAGTTTGACAACTAAGAAAAAGTCAAGATTTGCATATAACTTTTGTGAATCAAGTGATCATTTTGATGTTGTTTTTCCTAAAGGCAACATTTTTTTCATCATATGTTCCCCTTGAATTGGGCAAGTATAAACCAGGTGTTTAGGCGTTCTTATGATCAAGGGTTTTCTTAAAGTTGATGATATTATCATTTACCCCAGTTTTATGGACTAGATTCATTGTTTGGAAAGAGCACCGACAGTTTTATAAATAATAAGTGACTAAAAAAAAAACATGATTTGCATTTTTGCTATACGGTACATTTAGCAAAGCGCCAAACCAACTTTCCATTAAAACATATATGAACAAGGAATCTTTATTACTTTTTATTTTCTTCAATCCCTGATGATTATTTAATGGGCTATTCTTATAAGACCCGAAGTATTTGATTTATGGGTCAGGTCTTCAGCGACTGTAGATGGAACTTTAAGTCTCTGATTAGGATCCCTGCTGATCTGAGTATCTTGTTAATAACATATGCATAATGAATCATGTATAGATCATAACGTACATTGCTTTTTAACATTTAATGTCATGCACATTTAAGAGGTAGTATTATCCTCTCTATAGTAAGAAGAATAAGAAGCTGTAATGTGGTATGACAGATAGACATTATTTTAGACATCTTTGGAAATGTCTTTGTTAACTATGGTAAGCAATGACATTCCATTAATCATTTGAAAACAAAAGAGAGCAGATGTTTAGTTTCAAAGTGGAAAAGACATACTTTTTTGTATTTCAATGGTTTTTATTAATTTTAAACAGTATAAAACAGAGGCAACAAAACACGCCCACGCAGGGGCTATCAGTTGCACCGATAGAAAATGTATAATAGAGCAGACAACGCTCTAATTCCAATAAGGCAAAACGTATGCCCACGTAGGGGCTATCAATGGCACATAGGTTACAATAACATCAGTGAAACTCAGATTATCGCAACTAAAGACAGCTGTCCACTGTCACATCAAAACAAACAGAAAAGGAAAGAAGAAAAGCAGAGAAGAAAGAAAGAAAGAGAAAAAACAAAAACAAAAACACACACCAGAGAGCAAGGGTCCATGAGCGCCAATACAAAACTCCATCACCTCCCTACACTGGCCGGGGGGAGCGTGGGAAAGGCATATTGCAACCACGGTTCCCATATTTTCAAAAATTTATGTTGAGAGTTATTGCATATACTCGACATCTGTTCATTGAGCATCATAGTAGTCATACGATCCCGCACCCCCTGAAAAAGTACAAACGGACTCTTCCAGGCCTGGGCAATTGTCCTAGTGGCCGATAAAAACAAATAGGAAGCCAATCGCTGCTGACGAGCCAAGAGGCCCGGTATGGGGCAATGAAGCAAAGCATACCGAGCATCCTGGCGTATGGAGAGATGAAACAAAGTGAAAAGGAGGCCAAACACACGAGACCAAAAACGAACCAACCTCGGGCATGACCACCAGATATGCAGTACATCGCCACGATGGCCACAACCCCGAAAACATCGATCACTACAGGCAGGGTTAGCCTGGGCCAGACGAGCCGGAACCCAGTACCAACGGAACAATACCTTATAGGCTGCTTCCAGCGTGGTCGTATTAAACGAACATTTAGCTATGAGTGACCAGGCTTTATTCCAGTCCTCCGGATCCACAGCCACTCCCAGGTCGCGTTCCCACTGAACTACATATGAAAGAGAAGTGTGCGACGAGCATCTGTTCAAAGCTGCGTAAAGAAGGGAGATAAGGCCCGGGGCGCCCGGACGCTGCTGGCAAAGCCGTTCAAAGGCAGATGTCTGATATGGGAAAGCAGAAGTGGCCCTCAGCGAGAGTAGCCAGTGCCGCAATTGACCGAGGGGAGTTGCTGGACCTGCATGAATATATGATCAATTCTACAAAAACTGTCATGAGGGTTACAATAGAACGTAAAGTCGCGTTCAGTTGGATGAAGTTCCCTCCAGACGTCCGCTAGCCCCGCCGTCCGCAAAAGAGAGCGCATACGTTCCTCCAGCACCAAGTCATGAGAGGGGGTCGCTCCTTGTGCGTAGCGCCTATCCAGTGTGGAATCTAAGGTAACATTCGAATCCCCCATAACAAGAAGAAGACCCTTAGAGTGTCGAGAAATAATGGTGCAAAGATGCGAAAAGAATTTATGCTGGAAATGGTTAGGCGCGTAGTAAGAGACAAAGGTAACCTCCTGGTCCCAGAGGGTGCCTTGCAGAAGCAAATATCTGCCCGTGGGGTCCGCTATATGCCGAGCACAGACAAAGGGGAGATTGCGTTTAAAAGCTATCAGAACACCCCAACGCTTCTCAGGAGCCGAGGACGTGTAAAAGATGGGATAGTGAGGTGAAAGATAACGCGGAGCGGAGGACTGAGAAAACCTGGTCTCCTGTAGACATACCACATCTATTTGTTGCGACTTGAGGTGATGAAAAACTTTAGTCCGTTTCTGAGGCGAATTGAAGCCCTGAACATTTTGTGAATGTATTTTCAAAAGGGGTGAGGCCATGGCGGTATCAACGCAACACGCTCAGCAGAAAAAAGCCCAAAGCAGCCAGCAATTTCCACTCCCAATGGCGATCGGATCATGGCGTCCCGGAACCCTGCAGAAAACAAAAACAAAAAAAAACAGAGAAAAAGAGAAGAACAAAGAAAGAAAAAAGGAAAAAGACACAAAAAGTATACACAACAGTGCAATCGTGTCACACCAATGGTGACGTGCATCCTACACATGAAGGATACAGTTAGGGGTAACTCTACCACCGGACACATGGCTGCAAATGGAAACATCAAAACAGAAGCCCTCAGGGGGCAAAAAGGCAATGTACATAATAGAATATAGTAAATCTTAATAAACTAAAAGTCCCAGGAGCAGGAACCTCCGTGACGACCTTCCCATAGAAACCCAGAGAACCACAGGGGCCAACCCCCCTCCACCCAACCAGGCCCACCGGGTCAACCTCCCACCCCGGAGCCCAAGGGAACCATCACCCAATGCCACAAACGTAGACCCAAGCACCATCACATGGACCCAAAACAGGCTGCGGCAGCAAAAAGTCCCGATTCCTAAGTCCAGGAAGAGACCCCCCCCCAACCCGGGATGAAACCCAAAAGGGCAAGCCGGAGCAGTCTCAACCTAGAATGTCGACAAACCGGGGAGGCCCTAAGGGCCAAACTCACAATCTCGTCAGGGTAGTCCCTCGGTGAGACGATATGTGGGAGTTCCAAGGCGCATCTTCAGCCTGGAGAAGAACAGGAAGGACTTGATCGCAAAGGGGTCTGAGGGAGAGCCCCCCTCCTGTTGGACGACCGCTCCCAGATGCGGCCCAGAGGGGGCGGCCTTGCCGAGGATCCAGAGGAATGAGCCGGGCTCCGATCAGCAGCTTCCAGCGAGAGAAGATGTAGAGATTCCAGGAGAGAATGGGCCTCCTCCGGCGTAGCCACAGAATGACTGCGGCCCTGGTAGGTGAAGGTGAGGCGGAACGGAAAGCCCCAGGCATATTTAATTCTGTGTTTCACCAGGACCGAGGTGAAGGGCTTCAATTGGCGTCGCTTCTGGAGAGTGGTCTGAGAGAGGTCCGCGAAAAGCTGGTAGCGGTGCCCCTGGAAGCTAAGATCAGGGTTATTTCTGGCCGCCAAGAGGATAGTTTCCTTAGTGCGGTAATAAGTAAACTTGATGACAATGTCCCTCGGGGGCCCATCCGGTCGTCTGGGGCCCAAAGAACGATGTATGCGGTCAAATTCGAGCCGGTCAATGGGAATAGTGGGTGTCAGCTCCTGAAACAGAGCAGTAGCAGTGGAGGTAAGATCCGTGACCGTTTCCGGAATACCCCTTAACCGCAAATTGCCACGGCGGGAACGGTTTTCGAAATCCTCAAGCCGCAGTAGTGCGTCCGCCAATTCCTTCTTAAGGTCGCACAGGTCCTGTTCGTGATTTTCAATGACTGTGGCCGCAGCGTCCATTTTATCTTCGAGATCATTCGTCCGATTGCCCAAATCCCGAATTTCCCGCGAAAGACGGTCGGCCAGCTTGGAGGTAGCGGAGGACAATTCTGTTTGCAGCATACTTTTAAAGCGGCGCAGGAGCTCGGCATCCCACAGGGATGGAATGTGCAACCGCTGGGATGGCTCGGGATCCAGGTCCTCCCCACTGCCAGGATCCATCTCACCTGCAGGTAGTGATGGCAGGGGACCCAAACTTGCAGCCAGGGCTTCAGCTGTTGTCCGTGGCAAAAACCGCGAATCCGCGGCCGGGGTCCTGGAAGCCTCCGGCGGCCGGCCTAAAATCGAGGCCGCGGCTTCACCCGCGATCTCCGGCGGGTAGGCCGCAACCTCCCAAACGGTCCGCCGGACGCTGGAGGTGCGGGGGGCCGGGGTTTTTTTCCTCATCAGGGTGCTGGAAGGACAGGGGGCCAGGGAGGAAGCAGAGGGACCCCCCCTGAGGGTCAGAAATCGGCCGATGTGTCCGGCGGCCGAGACAGTAAATTAATAGGCAGCCATCCTGGCTGCTGCTCACGAGCGCCCCCAGACATACTTTTTTAAAACAATTTTCTCACACATGTAAGGGAAAGAAATGCCCTTATTAGAACAATGGTCTATTAATGAGCCTTATATACTAATATTGCCAATAGGTGTATATAGGAATGGTACCAAATGAAACCACATTTAAATCTAATGGATTGAGCACTAAAACATCAAGCAAATAAAAAAAAAGATGATTCTGATAACAAACATGTTTTATATGGTTTATGAAATTATTTGTAGAAAATGTTTCTTTATTGTCCATTGAGGGACACAAGTATGTAGTAATTCTTGGACTTATAAGTTGCTGTTTCAGAAGGTTCGAACACTATAAAAAGTAAACAAAAGAAAACCCGTTAAGCTAGCCCCAGTATACCCCCAGCTCTAACGTTTATGCCTCAGTTTTTTTGCTAGATTCCTAGGAGGATGAACGCATTTTTTGGAGGCAAATTGTAAGAATTTTCAAATATAGTATATATTTCTGAATTTCTATTCCTCCATCAACACACTCTGTACTTCGAAGATGTTTTTCTGTTCAGTTATGATGTTTACTATACTACTTGAGCTGGACTCTATACAGCAGTTACCCAAATAGGATTTTCCTCAATAATAGCTCAGGAGCTCATACCTGGACTCTCCTAGACCACAGACTGTGAACGTCAGGCACTGGACTCTGCTTGGGGTGCTTTCCAGACCATCAGACAGCATTGTAAAATGCCTTTCAATGCAACAATTATTTACTTTGTATTCCACGCACACTGCAGTGCAGTCCAGTGCAGGGGCGGACTGACCATTTGGAAACTCGGGCACTGCCCGGGGTCAGTAGGGGGCCCCATGAGATGCCCCTGGTACCTTTTGCATAGGCTTTTTTGAGTTTGGGCAAGGACACAGGGGGCCCATGATCCCCTATTGCCCGGGGGCCCCATGAGTTGTCAGTCCGCCCCTGGTCCAGTGTGATGCTGCAGCGTGCTGTGATAAAATACAACATGCTGCATTTTATTGCAGTACACTGTACAGAACCGCATGGAGCTGCACAGCAGCGTAGCTCATCACGCTGCTGTACAGAACCATAAATGAAGTGTACTTTTGTAGACTTCAAATAAAGTTTGCACAGAAACATAAAAAAAATAAGGGAGCTACATAGTTACATAGTTAGTCTGGCTGAAAAAAGACAAAAGTCCATCCAGTTAAACCATTAAAAAAAAAAAAAAGTTATAATCCTATACCCACAGTTGATCCAGAGGAAGGCAAAAAACCCAGCAAATTAACATTTTTTATATATAATTAAAAATTTTTTTTATGTGGTAGTATGTTCTGCATAATTGCTTTTAGGTATGTCAATTAAAGATATTCTGTATAAAAGAGTTGTTTATATAAAGGAATTTTTTGTATAACATTGGTATTTTTTAAAAATACAGATGTATTCATTTATATATATGGAGTTGCACATTTTGTATATGTGATGGGTAGTATAATCTTATGATTGTTTTTAAGAATTTAAATTGGCCTATGTATATATAGGGAGATTGTTTGAATCCACGCTGACCGCGGAATCATGTTACAATGTATCCCTCCGGGAGGAGTAATGCAGTATAAGCAACAAATGTATCAAAGGGAGTGTTAATATAATGGAATTGCCCCCAGAAATATGGCTGCCCCCTTTAGATAGTCAACAAAATGGCGAAGCCGAGCTATATATGCCGGCAATGGGAGAGTGACGGACCTATCAAAACCCCCTGATGAAGCCACGTGACCAGTGGCGTAACACGTAGGGGTGGGACTGCAACGTCACTCGGAGGGAGTCAGATTGTTTGCCAGACAGCGGGTGCATGCTTCAAACGATCAGCGGAGGATTCGGTTTACATTTGAAATGCCTTATATTGATCACAACACATGTGAGTGTATTACTTGGAGATAATAAAGCTATATTTTAAAAAGGATAAAACACTATGTTTAGAATTTTTTCCCTGTATGTGGAGAGTCGTATGGAGAGGAGAGTATAGAGGACTTGTGTCCTCGTGAGGAGGGATCAATCCCAGAGGGGAAAATCAGTGATAAAGGAAATCCACTATCTAAAAAGGAAAGAGTCTTAAATCAAGCAGGTTCCATAGGAGGAGAACCAAAAGCGCATATAGCCTAATCATAGGCAGGTAAGGAGGTGAGCTTACATCTGCACTAATGGGAGGATTCACAAACAGTCACGGATTCACATGCAATCACGGATTGAAGAATAATTAAAGCACTAAGTCACTATTTTTATGTTATATGGGACACTGTTTCTACACAATATTAATTAAGTATATATGTATATTTATTTAAAATAATTTTATTTGAGATTTAAATTTTTTCACTAAAAATGATGTATTATTGATTTAGCAATTTTATAATCACGGCATATACATTAATATTACAAATTATTTTGTTTTTTAAGTAAATTAAGTGATTATTATACATGAATTTTGGTTAAACGATTTAATGTATGTTTAGTTACATTTTTTCACTTGTCTATATATGGTCATATGGATTGTGCATTGATAAGTGATCATATGTAATTTTTAGGGAGCGCAACACAATATGGTGATATGTTACACACAGTGGTAGTTATGTGTTAGGTGTTTGCGATCCTAGTATATTAAGGACATATTTTGTCCAGTTTTGTACAATAGGGTGGGTATCTGATTTGGCTCACAAGATATCTAAACATTTTTATGGTGAAAAAAACCCAGCAAAGCTTGAGCAAATTTGCTCCTGCAGGGGAAAAAGTTCCTTCCTTATACCCCAAGAGGCAATCGGATATTCCCTGGATCAACTTTACCTATAAAGCTGTGTGATGCGCTGAATCCTTGCCTCACTGTGGGTTAGTTGCTTACTGCTAACATGTGCAGCATAGAGTGCAGGGGTCAGAAGTGCATGTTGCACATTGTACAATAAAAAATCCTGACCCCGGCACTGAGTACAGGGCCACAAGCGGTTGTCATACAGAGCACAGGGGTCAGAAGCACATAACACACAAGTTAGTTTACAGAATACAACCAAAAAAATTACCCTGTCCTCCTAGTACTAATCTTCTCCTTTCCTCCAAGCCCATATCCCTCAGATTTCCTCCTACATCGCTAAACTCCCCTCAGCACAGACTACCCCATCAAAGCTCCTTCTCAGTACTTCCACAATATAGACCCTCGCATGGTAATTAATATATGAATGAGCTGTAGGCACAGTGAACAGGGGTAGATCTCTTGTGCGGCACAAGCCCTGTACATAGGACAGCGGGAATAAGGTGAACAAGTCGGATAGTCCCATACAATCCAGGACTGTTGAGAGGTTTTTTTGCTGCGACGGGTGACCTTTTTCTATACTTTCCTACTTATCCCACACGTACACTGGCTCCTTTCATGGTAGAACCTAGTTCTGAGGCCCTTGTCTCTTGGAGAACTGTTCAGCCCCATCACCATCTCTGAATTAAGTGGAACAAATCTCCGTTCTTTGTTGTGAAACCATATCTCAATGAATCAAGTTTCACCTTAAACATTTGTCAGATGCAATCCACTTGAGTTAAGGTGGCATCTTACGGGCGTCTAAGACACATAGCAGCAATGTCTGTCCAAATGCGTAGGGTACTATGGCTACATGCTTAGAACACTGAAGACATGTTTAAACAAAACCTTATTCACTTGCTGTTTGAGGGAAGGCAACTTTTTAGCCGTGCACTTAACAGTGCCATGCCCAAACCTCCTGATTATCAAGCTGGGCACCAGCCTTATTACAAGAGATCTCTTGATGAGGCAGAAAAAGAGTCTTCAGCTAGTATAGCTGCAACATCTCATGGAATATCTAAAACTGCCTCCTATTTGAAGCATAGATCCTGTAGCCATACACCTTTTGCTTAGGGTATTCCTCCCTTTTTACCACTGGGTTACCGTTTCCTTATTCTCTGTGGTCTCTTGGATATCTCTTCTTTTCAATTTGAATGCTCAAACATCAACATGTAGCTTCTATACTAGACCCTGCAACCGAGTATCTAATTTATTAGATTTTCTTATTTTGTTGATTTATATAACCCGGTGTATTTATTTGGGAACTATGACCTTTCACCCTAGGACTTATGTCCTCCTGTGTTGCTTGAAGCTTAAAACTCCATAGGGTTTAAATATATAACCTCTTCACATCCGGCCCATGTCGATAAATGGCTGGACAGGAGCACTGCCAATGCGGGTGGACATTTCTAAACATCCCCCGCATTCATTGCCTGTGCGTGCTCCCTGAGAGCGCGCGGCACTGCGATCGGTGCCCGCTGTGTCTGGAAGAACACAGACTGCTGTATGGGACTTCTGTGTGAGGTCTCAATTCATGTGATCACTGATTGGCCAATCAGTGATCACATGAACAGTAGTAAACAAGATGTCACTTTCTGACATCATTGCTTACTACTAGTGAAATCTGTGAATGATCACAGAGGTCACATGGTACAAGGCTATTCACAACAGCCTTGTACCATGTGACAAGCTGTGACCAATCACAGCTCACACAGTATTTCTCAATGGCTGCAAGAATACAGCCAGAGAGAAGGAGAAATGATTGCTTTTACAGCCTTCATGGGTGTAAAAGCAATCAGTGTGAAAAAAAAAAAATCTTCATCACCCCCCACAAGTAGTACAGTGTCACTATGGTGACACTGTACTGCTAGGGTAACAGTATGTTGAAAAACAAAACTATAAATAATAATATAAAAAAAAATAAAAAATGTAAGAACATTTGAAAAATTATGATTTTTGGTTATAAACTAATTTGGGTTATTTTTTTTCTTACTAAACAGCTGAATACATTTTGGCCAAGATTTATGAAGAAAGATTATTTACTTGCAAAATTTTATAAAAAAAACTTTTTTTTCAAAATTTTTGTACTTTTTCATTTATATAGCAAAAAAATAAAAATCCCAGTGGTGAATAAATACCACCAAAATAAAGTTTTATCTGTCTCAAAAAAATGCTAAAAAAGTCATATGGGTACAGTGTTGCATGACAGCGCAACTGTCATTCAAAGTGTGATAGCGCTGAAAGATGAAAATTGGCCTGGACTGGAAGGGGGTGAAAGTGTCCGGACTTGAAGTGGTTAAAAACTTTTATTTATGGTATAGCAGAATTTTTAAGCTTCTAAATGGTTAGGGTTCATTTTTTTCCTTGGAAGTTTACACATTTTATTGTTTTTTTAGCAGCACAGCACAGGTATCACAGCACTATCTGTTCCCTTTCAGACTGTCCCTTTCACCCTGCTCTGTACACTGTACAAAGTAACGTGATATTGGGCACGAGTCAATCCTCCGACTCATTCAGTGGACCTAAAATTAGTGCCCTCAGATGCCCTCTTTCATCACACCTGACCATCATGGGCCTCTGTTGGAAGCTTCTGATATGCATTCCAGTGTTAGACTAAAAGCTATTATCAACTGCAGTGCCAGAGGTTCAAAGCTGTGAAGAGGACTGGGCACCACAGGAGAGAAGATTTCTACAGGAACCATCAAAAAGGAGGAAGACATATACAATACTATGCATTCCCCTTAACTGACTTGCTACAGTGATAGGGCTATTAATATTGCAATTTGAGTGGGTTTAAAGACTGATTCTGTGTAATCTGATCTCCCTGCTATTCAGGTCTTTTTTATAACATGGCTGTAGAATGATCTAGGGAAAGCATTGTGGTTGTTTGTATGTTCACCTTGCAGCTGGCAGGCAGTGAGATCCAACGTATACATATTTTATATCTCAATTCCCTAATTAGAAAGAAAAATATTTTGAAGTACAGAGCATAGTAAAATCTAAAGAAAATTTATTTTGATTCTAAACATTTAATTGTGGTACAAAAAGAGGGTTAATTTTCCATTTAATTATTGTGATGATGGTATATTAGAATAAGATTTTCTTTATCACCTTCTTGAATAGCTCATGTATTCTATTATAGTAAATAAAGTATGAAACTGTAAGTTTGTCTACGAAAGTCTTGGGGTATAATATTGATATAGTAAGAAATCGGATTTTGAAAAGAGTTAAATGTGTAATTACAGTGGCCTGTACTGCTGATATAAACAGCATTTGTACCTTTGATAGAAAATTTAGCAGATCTATACACTGTATGTACCAAAAGTAAAAATCCAGAAAATCAAGCACCAAAAGATTTGTCAAGCAGGCTTGAAACACCTGCCATTTCTAAGGTTGGGGCCACTAGAGCAATCTGTACACACATGCTTTTTAGCTAATTTGGACTACCACTATCGATAATTGCCTTGCAAAGTGTAGCTCACCCTCCTTTCTAAATGATGGCATTTCAAGTTGCCATGATCTGGGCAGATTAAAATATCCATAAGTATTCATGATATTGTGAACAGCTCATTAATTGACAAGGAACATACACTGTATGCTTTCAGGCATGCACCATAGACTCCTGATTGATTCTGAATATGTACAAGTGTCCTCCTAGCACAGTCATTTAAACAGCTGTCACCAGTGGTGCACCTGAAGGAGGGGTGCACTCCCCTAGATAAAGTCAAGTTGGGGCATTCTAGGAAGCAGCACCCACCTAATCCATTTCTAAGGCTCCTTTCACATTTGTGCGACTTCAAAATCTTGGGATTTTCATTGCGACTTTACAGTGCAACTTGATGTGACTTAAACATGACTTTGATGCAACTTTGGATGAGTGCGACTTTGGCTCTGTCTAAGGATAATTGTTTCTGCTGTACAACGTTGTTGTTCATGCAACTTTGCAGGGTTTACATTGAAGTCTATAGCCCTCAAGTCGCATGAAAGTCAGATCAAAGTTGTGCAGGAACTACTTTGAAGTCGCTGAGACTTGAAATCGCACAAATATGAATGGCACCCATTGGGCAACATGGGGGGGGGGGGTGACTTGTCATGCAACTTTGGACTCCAAAGTCATATGACAAGTCACATAAGTGTGAATGATGCCTAACATGATACATTTAGGAGTAATTTTAGGAGGACTTCCCTTTCTCTGCTGGCTGCCAGTGTATGTGAGGTCTGGTAAGGGTCTCAAAGAGGTTAAGTTGCTGAAAAGGGGGGTTTGTTGGTGGAGTTTTAACTAGGGGAAGGGGGTATGCCATAGCCAGATCTTGGAAGGTGCTGGATTGGGTTGCATTCCCCCAGGCAACTCTCCCCCCCATGGATGTTGTGGTCTGGCAGGGTTGCCAACCATCCATCAAGAGAAGCTGGAGCTGCTGGCTGAATCTGTCAAGGCATCTGTAACACTCACAATACGCATCTGTCAAGGCATCTGTAACACTCACAAAACGCCAGCAATATCCTCCCCACCCCCCATGAACAGGAGGTGAGAGGGCCCGATCCACTCCACCTCCTCCCGCCTCTATTCCCTGTGTCTGCCAGCAGTAGATTTGATCTACAGCAGCCAGCAGCTACCTCATGGCTGCATATTTGATTCCCCTGTGTAAGCCTGCAGATATCAGCCTCGGGTAAGTGAGCAGTTCCCCATCTCTTCTTCCTCCTTCTTCCAAGAGCTGCCCAGTTGATTTTAAGTCAATTTTGTACTTAGGGACGACTTACATTACACTATGATGTAAGAGGGCACTCTACCGGACTCTGATGTAAGGGGGGACTCTTATGTAAGGTGGCATGCTGCTGGATTCTGATGTAAGGGGACACTCTGCTGGACTCTGATGTAAGGTGGCACTTTGCCAGGCTCTGATGTAAGTGGGAACTCTGCCGGATTCTGATGTAAGAGCACTCTGCTGGATTCTGATGTAAGGGGACTCTCTATCGGACCCTGATGTATGGGGGCACTCTGCCAGATTCTGATGTAAGGGGGCACTTTGCCAGGCTCTGATGCAAAGAGACACTATGATCAATTTTGATTTAAGTGAGCACTCTGCCGAATTCTGATGTAAAGGGGTACTCTGCCAGACACTGATATAAGGGTGCACTTTGCCAGGCTCTCATGTAAGGGGGCACTCCATTGGATTCAGGTGTAAAGGGGCACTCCTCTGGAGTCTGATTTAGGACTCTGCTGTAAGGTGGAACTTTGTTGTAAGGGGTAACTATGCAGACTCTGATGTAAGGTGGCATAACTCTGGGGACACTGATGTAAGGTGGGACTTTGGAGACAAGAATATAAGGGGGGTACTCTGATGTATAGGGGGAAGCTGGGGACTTTAATGGAAGGAAGGACTCTGGTGTGAACATGGCACTCATCCTGACTGCTGCACACCATATGTTGGTTTGTTTTTTTACCTACTCCTGACTCCTGTACTCTATACATTATGCTGTACATAGACCTGACCAAGGCGTTCATCAAGTGTTCAACAGTTGCTAGTTTTAATTAAGTTCTTCTTTAAGGTAGGCTCAGTAAGGCAGCCCATACATTAGTAAATTTTTTCCTTCAACTGGCCGGTTGATCGAAAAAGAAAAATGATTTGATTTCCCCATCCACATATTCAAGGTGTATGGAAGAATCCTTCCCGCAGAGGTATTGTGTTATGACAGTGGGAAGCCTTCCCTGCCATCAGAATACACTGATCACTGCTGCCAGTTGCAGGCAGCAGTGCTGATCATGTGAAAATTTTCCAAAAGGACGGGTGTACAGAAGTCGATCGGTAGATCGACTTCTGTACAACCAGCCTGCCCATACATGGATCGAAATTCATCTGGTGCCAAAAGGCAAAAATATCTTTTTTTATGTGCATAAAAACATGTAATGGAAACGTTTATTTAAAAAAAATATATATATATATAATTTGTCCTGAGTTTTATTTGCGTCTGTGAGACTGTCAGTTTTGGCATTGTAGTTAGTATTTTGTGGGTACAAGGACTATAGTATATATGTGCATTGTATACAGCAGGTGCTGATTCTATTCAATCCCACTTTAGGACCCCTTACTGTCCAGCTGCAGAGCTTTTCTGTTCTGTCCCATGGTGCTCCATGTCTCATAATCCTAGTCTTGCTTACATTATGTCATGCTGCCTTTTAATTGTAAAGTCAGGCCGATTACATGATATGAATATTGTTAACTTTGCCAATGTTTACATATTGTTAATACTGTTTAAAGTTCTCCTGTAGGAACATATTATACGTTCTCTGCCCTGCTGACCCCTGTACACTCTCTTCTTGATCCCATCCTTTGCCCCGCCGACTTTTTTTTACTGCACCCTCACATCAGACCAGCTAGCTCTGGCCCTTTGGGTATACTGGAATGTTTTGCTTGGGGAGAGAGGACGTTTGCTTGAGAAGAGAGGATTTTTCCTGACGGAGAGGGGATTATTTTTGCTGTGTCTGTCTTTTTGCTGAGGGAGGGTGGCACTATTTACAACCTCAGTTTTATTTGTCATGAATATACGTAATTATAACTAAAACATTTGGAGAAAGAAAATCTTTGGATTTCCCATCACTTTTTGTGACCAGGGGTGAATCTTTCCAACAGGGAAACAGCAATTAAAACCCTTTCCCTAGACTATCCATTACTAAAATAAGCATTTGGTTGTACATGCACTTTAACCTTTACCCACCCGGCCTATGGCCAGATGGCAGCCGGCAAAATTCCTTATTGTTCCCGAGCACGCGCAGTTTACACGGCCGATGACAGATCTGAGTACCGGCCCCGTTGCCGGTACCATGTGACCTGCTGTGACCAATCACAGCAGGTCAAATGACAGTTGTATACAATGGATGGTTTCATTCATGCCATCCATTGTATACTAGTGTGCCTAGCTGTGAATGGTCACAGCGATCACATGCACAAGTTGGGCCAATCACAGCCCAGCTGTGTCATGTGATTAGCCATGGCCAAATCACAGCTAAGAACAAAAAAAAAAAAAAAGCCCTGAATGAATCGATGTCATTCAGGTAAATGCTTGCGTATAGCAAAGTAATTATTTGCTATAAGCAAATTGTGTAAAAGAAAAAAAAAATACTGATCACTTCCTCAAAGTAGTACAGTGTTACTATGGGAACATTGTACTACTTTGGTCATAGTGAAATATGAAAAACAAAAATTAAAAAAAAAAAAAAAAAATTAAAAATAATAAAAAAAATAAAAAACATTTTTTTTTCATACTGTCACCAGTCAGTGTCCCTGATCACCGCCATGCCAGTTATATGATGACGCTGTACTGCACTGGTGACAGTATGTAAAAAAAAATTGTGAAAATAATTTTTAAAATTTTTTAATTTTCCGCAAAATTCTGACAAAAAAAATACAACTTCAAAAAAGTCGCCATGCCTCTTATGAAATACGTCGAACTGTCTACTTTGCAAAAAAGGGTCATTTGGGGGATATCTGTACTGTTCTGATATTCTTGGACCTCAAGATATTAGATTGGCCATCAGTACTTCAGGATTGATCAATTTTCAGATCTATCCCATAGTTTGGGAACTCTATAACTTTCCTACAAACTAAAAAATACATCCTAATTTGGGTTATTTTCACCAAAGACATGTAGCAGAATACATCTTGGCCAAAATTTATGAAGAACAATTATTTTTTTGTTAATTTAGCAAAAAATAAAAACCCCGGCGGTGATTAAATACCACCAAAAGAAAGCTCTAGTTGTGTGAAGAAAATGATAACATTTTAGTTTGGGTACAATGTTGTATGACTGTGCAATTGTCATTCATAGTGTGAGAGTGCTGAGACCTGAAAAATGGCCTGGGCAGGAAGGGGGTAAAAGGGGGTATGGAAATGGTTAAATAAATTGTACTTTTCAAGCTTTAGAGCAGGGTTTCTCAACCAGGGTTCCTCCAGAGGTTGCTAGGGGTTCCTTGAGCAATGAACAATTTCTGTCTCGGTTCCCACTGACACCATTGATCTTTTTAGCTATCTATAAGGGGGTAATTCTTCCCAATGAGCACAAGTGTAAGGAGCATTCTTACCTCTGACTGTCACACTATTGTATTGTACAGGACGCCGGGACTTTGTCCTGGATGGTAGATACATTTCCCCGATATTTGCCGTGTGGTCTCATTAAGGGTGACCATTGCAGAGACTACCAGAACTTTGGTCTCAAGGGGGTTAAATTCCAGGTGAGGGAGGCTTTAATGGCACCAGAGTGAAATTGCAGGTGTGTCAAGGAAGTGGAGAAAGAGAGAGAATCACAGGCTGTGAGGCAAGTGGAAGCTCTCGGACAAACTGAGACACGGGCTGTTGATCCTCCAATGTGGCCTGCCTGGCACCCTTGTTATGGAGGAGCCTAACCCCCTGTATGGGACTGAAGATTGTGGTGAGCTTCTGAAACCAGCTTTTGGGACTGTTTATAGACTTTTGCTGAAGTAAGCTGTCTTTTGTTTTTCTTGAACCAAATAAATGAACTGTTTTTGCTTTTACCAAACTGGCTGGCGGTCATTCCCGAGCTACCCCGTATCACAGTATCATGAATTGTAGATATAGCCATTTTTATCAGGGGTTCCCTGAGACCGGAAAGTTACGTCAAGGGTTCCTCTGCATTGAAAAGGTTGAGACAGGCTGCTTTAGACTGTAGATTTGAAGTGTTTTCCAACAAATACACAATGCAAATTGCACAACAAAATATGGCATGCGATTTTAACAGGAATGCGATTCCTGTCCAAATGGCTCTTGTGTGAACCTAGGCTTGTCATAATGGTGAAACCTCCCTGCACCGATCCCATGCTGAGTGGAGAGTGGGCATGTGGGGATGTATACCATGGAGGAAGATGCTCCGGATTCTCGGCTGTAGGAGAGGAGAGAGAGCCACAGGAATTTCAAATCCCCACAGCTTTCTCTCCTCTCTTTGCAGGGCAGACATTTTGGGCTAGAGGACTTTTGATTGATCAGCACTGTCACATAGATGGTGCTGAAGTCGCCTAGCCCGTACTGTCATCCCTGCAAGGAGAGGTGAGAAATCCAGGGGACTTCAAATCCCTAGACCTGTAAAGCAGCTTTTTCCCCTCTCTCTCTCCCTGTAGGGGTGACAGTATGGGCTAGACGACTTCTGATTGGTCAGCACTGTCCATGTGATGCTGCTGACCAATGAAAAGCCCTCCAGCCTAAACTGTCATCCCTGCAAGTATAGGAGAGAAAGTGGCGGGGATTTCAAATCCCACCACTTTCTCTCCTATCCTACAGCTGAGAATACAAAGCATCTGCCTCTACATCCCACATGCCCTTCTCTCCCACTCCTGCATTGCTCCTGTGTGTACTCAGGCTATGACATTCTTTGCGGTGCAATTTGCATCCATACATTTTGTATGGAAGCTAATCGCACTGCCAAGTATCAGTACTTGGTATCGGCAAGTACTTGACCAAAAGTATCGGTACTCATACTCACAGATCAAAAAAGGGTATGCCTACAAATTACTATAAGCACACGTGCTTTATCTGTTGGACAAGCTCTTGGGTAGTGAAAGTATTAACTTTGGTCCAGCAGATGGCGTCCTTTGACTGCTGGAATAAATCTATCAATCTTTGGCTGTCACTGGTCTGGGAAAGTACAAAGCATTTCAGATCAGCTAAGCCAAGCAGGACCATAAGATGCAGCGTGTGACTCACAGGCTGAAGTCATAACATTTGTGGGAAGTGGAAGGCAGTAATGTACATTTTTATCCTATTTCTTTTAACAGAAATCCAATAAAGGAAAATTAATTTGGGCTGCAGCGAATGTAATACAAAAAGCACACACACCATAATGATTCTGTAGCCATTTCCTATAGCAACCAGAATATTAAAACATGTTTTAAATGAGGATTTTCTGATTCGGTGGAGATTGTATATTAATGAATGTTTTGGTTCTATGGTTACATTATTCAAATGAACATTTTCAGCAGATTACTCTGAGCAGCATGGGGTAATGTGTAGGTAGCTCTTCGATGCAGACAATCATTTAGGAATAACGGTGCACTGTAGCTTAACCCCAATTAATTTGTGTCACAATTGGTCAAGCCTGTTTTTTCTTAAGTATGCAAAATTATGTTTTATATGAAGTATCAAAAGTACAATAAAATAGCACAATGAATTAGTTTTACACTGCCAGCTCAGGGACATAGCAATCTATGACTTTGGGAAGAGGGTTGGGGCAGATTTTATTAACCATTAAATTGTTTAATCAAAATTAATTTGCATGTTTTTACCAATTATTTGGGGATTTATTATTTAACAATAAAAAATTGCATTCAAATTCATATGCATCTAACCAGGGTGGGTTCTGAAATATTAATATATATATACACAGTTATCCTATCATGACCCTAACCTGCCCAACAGCAACACAGATTTTAAAACCAAGACATTCTTTCTAGAACTTTTTATTATACACAGGAATGTGTTACGGATAGTCAGAAAAATAATACGTGGGCGTTTGTGTGCTGCCCTAGGTCATGGCTTATACTGGCTAAGTAGAAATCTGCCTCTAGTTGATGCTGGAAGTTAGGTTAATCGCTACATTCTGGAAGTGTCAGATTGCAGACATGTTCAAAATATGGATTATTTTTACGGTTTTCAAGTTTTTAGGGACATAGTGTAATGATGACTGGTCTGCAGAGGATTCAATTTTAATAATATTGTTCTCAATTCAAACTACACTGATTTGGTCCTATGCTCCAACATAAGCCTTATGCACACTAGCATCAAAAACAGATCAGAAAAAAATACATAGCATACCGACAGTTCTGAAAATACATGTGCAACAAACAGACAATTGTGAGTGACAGCAGGTTTGTAAAATGGGTAGTTGTAGCACCACACGGGCAACAAACAGGAAGTCATGACATTACACAGGCAACACATGGGCAATTGTAATAATACAAAGGCATCAGATGAACAATCAGTATGCATTAAATGTGAGTCCATTCAGGCAGTGCTCCGTGCTCACATTTTTGTGTTCATATCATCAACAAGGACCCTCCACTTTTAATATTCTGAAGTATAGATAAAATAGAACCTTATTGGAGAGGGGTAATTTAAAGAGAGCTATCTCCCAAAATGAAACAAGATGGATCAAAAAATTAGATACTTTAGCTCCTAAAGGGTTGAATGTGGAAATAGATCTTAATTGTTTCTTGTCTAACTGGTAATTATTTATTATTTGGAAAATACATTATGTTCACCTAGGGGTTTATGGATTTCAATTTTTGTATTTCTTATTTCTAATTTTTTTTAATTTTGTTTTCATTTTTCTATGGTCCTTATATTTTCCTAAAGTTTTTTTATTTTGATTTTTTTCTCTATTTTTTTCCATTTTTGTATTTTTATGTTTTTGTTTTCACATTTTTTTTATTTTTCCATTATCAGTATTTTAAAAGGGTTTTAAAACTAGAGTAAGTCTATATGTTTTAGATATATGAAGGATTTTTAAAAGATACAACTTTAAGTTGGGTGTAGAAAGTAGAATTAGGCATAATGCAATGGTAAAGCCGCTACGCCCTTTAGGAAGTGAGTCATAGGAAAGAGAGGTCTTGAAGAGGTATATATATAGTATGTCATAAAATATGCAGCGCTCATAAAACAGGTCTCATGGTCCACAGAGACCTAATAGCATACAATTGCTCTAAATAAAGTATACCATTAAATATAAAGCATATATAACTCGTGACTTCTGTGGTGCATCCAGGGTTGGGGAACCGGAAAAAAGTTCGTGACTCCTGTGTTGAACAAGCTGAAAGAAGTTTGCACTAATCAGATGTCTCAGCACATGGAGCATGGAGTAATTAAGACCTACTCCTGGTACTCTGAAAGGAAGCCACTGGAAGGGATGATGTCATCTGGTCTCTCGCCACTAGATGTCATGTTCCCAGGACAGCAGGACGATGATTCCAGAAATATGCATCAGCCAATATAAAGATGAATCCAGCAAGCCAGCCAGCAACACACAGGAGACCAAGAGGAACCAGGCACCTTCAAAAAGCCCGGGCTCCCTCCAAAAAAGAGAGCCACAGGCCAGAAGCTTTGATAGTGTAGTATTGCATTTATTAAGTAGTAATTCAAAATGATAAGAAAAACCACACTTACAAAATAAAGGTCACAGGAACAAGGGGCAGCTAAATGATATGTCCAGACAGTGGGGGGGCACCTCTCTGACGCGTTTCGTGTCACACACACGTTTTCAAAGGGGGTGCATTGCAGGAAAAACGATCATTTTTATAATCCGCGGTGCGCATGCGCAGTACGCACCGGTGATGTCATTGCGGTAATGCCGCGCATGCGCAGTACGCTCATACGGCAGCCATTTTCTTGAAGAACAGTGCAGATGGACAGGAGAAGGTGAAATCCATGTTAAGGGATACAGATGGAGACATTCAAGTCTGTGGAACTACTAGCATGCAATAAAGCAAAGGGGAACACTGAACCTGTGTACAGAGTGCATATAAGAGGCATATAGTTATTAGAGCATGAGGAAATAACTATATAGAATGCCTCAGTGGACATGGATCACATAATGACTATAAGGATAAAATATAATTTTTTTACTCTTCATTGTCATTTAATTATATGCATTTATCTGTATCTTTTATGTATATATTGTGGTCACATGCGTTTATGTATTGTTAGACGTTTGTCTATTATACCTTAGTGGTATAACTCCACAGTTTGTCTTTGTAAGTAGGACCCAGGTACATATGGTGCAGTATGGGATTGTTTGATATGCATGGTCATGCTGCATATATGACGGGTTCCTTTATTAATTATTTACCCTATGTTCCTGCGTTATGCTTATACATTTATCCACCGGGTGTAACACCTCTCCGAACAGTTCCCATCGCAAGGACATATAATTTATGTTATTATCCTTATAGTATCCTTATATTTTATCCTTATAGTCATTATGTGATCCATGTCCACAGAGGCATTCTATATAGTTATTTCCTCATGCTCTAATAACTATATGCCTCTTATATGCACTCTGTACACAGGTTCAGTGTTCCCCTTTGCTTTATTGCATGCTAGTAGTTCCACAGACTTGAATGTCTCCATCTGTATCCCTTAACATGGGTTTCACCTTCTCCTGTCCATCTGCACTGTTCTTCAAGAAAATGGCCGCCGTATGAGCGTACTGCGCATGCGCGGCATTACCGCAATGACGTCACCGGTGCGTACTGCGCATGCGCACCGCGGATTATAAAAATGATCGTTTTTCCTGCAATGCACCCCCTTTGAAAACGTGTGTGTGACACGAAACGCGTCAGTGAGGTGCCCCCCCACTGTCTGGACATATCATTTAGCTGCCCCTTGTTCCTGTGACCTTTATTTTGTAAGTGTGGTTTTTCTTATCATTTTGAATTACTACTTAATAAATGCAATACTACACTATCAAAGCTTCTGGCCTGTGGCTCTCTTTTTTGGAGGGAGCCCGGGCTTTTTGAAGGTGCCTGGTTCCTCTTGGTCTCCTGTGTGTTGCTGGCTGGCTTGCTGGATTCATCTCTATATTGGCTGATGTACATTTCTGGAATCATCGTCCTGCTGTCCTGGGAACATGACATCTAGTGGCGAGAGACCAGATGACATCATCCCTTCCAGTGGCTTCCTTTCAGAGTACCAGGAGTAGGTCTTAATTACTCCATGCTCCATGTGCTGAGATATCTGGTTTGTGCAAACTTCTTTCAGCTTGTTCAACACAGGAGTCACGAACTTTTTTCCGGTTCCCCAACCCTGGATGCACCACAGAAGTCACGAGTTATATATGCTTTATATTTAATGGTATACTTTATTTAGAGCAATTGTATGCTATTAGGTCTCTGTGGACCATGAGACCTGTTTTATGAGCGCTGCATATTTTATGACATATTATCCGAAGTTTTTTGAGGTTTACTTCCTATGCCAGCAGCTTAACTAATTATCTTTATAATCCATACACTCATTTATTTGAATAATTACTAGACACCTAGCGCTGTTGTACTTCAATATTTTATATATATAGTATGTAGAGACCAGTGGTCACTGTTTTTTAAAGCACCCTGTGGGAAGGGCGAAACGTGTTGATGTGATTTCTGGTTCCTGGCTTTACGAGCGATGTCATGTCTGGAGAGTGGTGCGCATGTGAACCAGCGGTGTTCTGGAAACACAAAGTGACACTACACTTCTGTACATGTTATCTTCATTTTATGATTTAAACATTGTGAGTGTAATTTTACCTTTTAATTTTAAATAAATACAACATTACTACACTATGAGAATTCTCTCCTCTGGTTTATATTCTGGGAAGCCGGATTTGCTGGCAAGCTGTGTCTTACATACATCATATTGGCATACAGATGACATTGGTAAGGAGCCCAGGCAGTACCCAAGAGGCATACTTCACCAAAGAAAAAGCGCTTTTGACTCTTGTACCCTAAAAGCAAAGTTTCCATCTGGTGAGTGAGGAGTGAGTAGAGGTAGGGGTCGCCAAGCACTTTCTGGAATTGTTTGAGCACCAAGACACTTCTAAGGGGTATACTGTATGTCACACTGAGCACGTTAATTTGAAGATTGGTTGGAAGATATGAATGGACTCACATTTAATGCATACCAATTGAACATTTTTATTATGCGCTGAGTTTTATACGTTTCGAGAGTTATAGTGTTAACCACATGAACAGCAGCATTACTTTATATATTTTTTTGTAGCACGATTTAACCACTGGAGCGCGGGTGAATTGTTTTGTTTTTATCAGATGAGCAATGACAAACGCAGAGGCAATAATGCAAGCCCAGTCTGCCTCCCTATCTTCCCTTATCTTTAGGCTTGAAACTGCATGCAATGATCTCCTTCTCCCTCTGGCCACACATCATCTCTGTTTCCAGAGTAAGGTGTGTGGAGGAGCAGAGAGAACAGCCTCCTCTTGACAGCATCAGTTCATCAATCTGTATGTAACCACTTCATTCAGTAAGTCTATACACAGTCTGGAGGGAACACCAGGAGGCCTGTGCGGTGAACGCAGTGCCCGACTCCTGCCCTTCTCGCTAACTCGTGACAAAGGACCAGCCAATCTCACACCGTGCTGTCACTTGTGTAAGAATGCCACTCTCAGCTGCACCCTGCACAGAGATTTTCCAGCTCACGGGACCACAATCTAGGTGCCAGCAGCCTGAGAGTGATTGTCACTGGGGTAGGTTGATTACACAATTAACCCTTCAAACTACAAACTGCCACCAGATAGCTTTGGGCCTATCAACCCTTCACAATGTTAGCAAGAACAAATGTGAACAATAAATGTCTGTAACACACACTGTCACCACAGACAGGTATATTCAGAGTATTATTACATACAGTAGCACTCTTCAAGAGACAGGGATTCTTTAGTTTGCATTAAAAGCTTTAGAGATCTTTTCAACACTTTTCAAAATAGGATTTGTTAATGAAAAGGTCAAATGGTGCAATTAAAATAATTACAGAAAGGATGTTACAAAGAAATAAAGAGAACAACAACACAACAGAGAAATACAAGAAAGGAGTTAAGAAGGAAGAATACTTGCAAAGTCCTGGATTTAGCAGAGTCCAATTGTCCATGTAAAAACGTTGCCGTGGCTCTCTAGAGGGTTCCTTGGTTGATGTTAAAGGGAGAGCTACCTTACTAGGTCCTGTCATTGCCTTTTCTGTGATAGCAAAGGGGTGTGGACGGGGACCAACTGACTAATCAACCGGCTTAAGGGATAGGTGCTGGGAGGTCACCAAGTTTATGACCAAGTCCCAACTACAATTTTACACTAATATTAACTTCCAAAATGTGCAGTTGGTATTCTAGAAAGATTATTATTCGGAATTATATTTCATATCCAGGGATACCAAACACAGCTTACCTTGGATGGATTTGTCACCCAGGATGGAGGAGACTGCTTTCTCCCCTTTCTTATGTGTGAACATAGTCCTGTATGAACTTGATTTGTTCGGTATAATATTCCCCGTTCAAATATATACATAATATTAATGTGTCCCGTTCCTATTGAATTCTATGAATTGTATGTGGAATTGTTAAGTTGTGGAATAGACATTTTATGGCATGCTATGCATTTCTATAGCTATATTTGGCCTTACACAGCATGTGTGACAGGCTGGACTGAGTTCATATTATTTTACGATAGGTCAGCGGGAAGAAATTTTCATGGTTTGTGGAAACAGACATCCAGTAGACCTCAATTAATGTTTTACAACTCTGACCAGGTCTGTTTGCTGCATTTTGTTGTCCCTGATTGAGAGAAGAGGCTCTTTTGAAGTAAGTTATGGATACAAATTCCATAGTTTGCAGGAGGAGGGAGTAAGATCACTGCTCAGGAAAACAAAATGGCTGAGAGCTTAGCAAGATGGCTTTTGCTTTTGCTTTTGCCTACAGCTAGCATTTCCCTATTGCGCACAATCATTACAGCTTAGAATCCTGGTGTTGAAAAAAAGTAGCTACAAGTAGCTTAATATCAAGGCATATAGAGGTATTAAAGCAGATATCAAATACTGGTTGAGTGACTGGTTGTCACTGATTGATCTTCAGGATGGATTAAGGATGCAAATTGCTGAAATGTGTCTATGGTAGTGGTTCAGAGATGGACAGAGACCCTGGGTGTGTGGGGGTTTTATATAGGGAATGCATGTGTTTTTGCATAGCAAGTCCCACCCTCTACCTCTTTACACCACCCTTTCCTTTTACTGTCTTGGCAATTAGCATTACCTTCTAATTTCTAATTTGTTTATTCCTGTTTGTAAATAAACCAAACCCTAAAGATCCAGGTGTCCTTAACGTGGTTGTAAACCCCTGACATCAAATACTGTATAAGCAAAGCATATCCCTCTATAGTGTGTAATTGTCTCAATCCAAAACACTAAGTGTTATTTCTGTCTACTGCCTTGTTCCTTTGGTATCTGCGTAAGTCATGTAGGCAGATACCAGAGAAAAAAGGTGACAAGGGAGGGAGCTCCAGCACACAACCTGGGATTTACAGCCTCAGCTCTGTTCTTGTGTGCTGTGTGAAGATGGGTGAGTCCTTTTCCTCCAATTAGCTTTCATTGAGATCTGCAGAGTGTAACTGCCACTTTCCTGACCCCTGTTTTCTGAACGCTCAGACAAGCTGTATAATTTCTGTACTTTGAATGGATGTACAGAAGAGAACACTGCAGATAAAAGGTACTACTTATGTAGGAGGATTTGTCTCATCTTTGTGTATCACCTGAACCCAATTCCTTCACTAGTTATATTAAAAGGGTTTACAAACACTATTAATCAAAGCACCCAAAAGAGTCAAATGTTTCACCTATTAATCAGTATTAAACCATGGCAGGTGTAGCCAGCATTTGCCATAATATGCAAATATGTTCAACATACTTGCACATTATGTTACACTTATGTCTGTGTCTGCTGTTCTACAGCAATGTGAGGTCTGAAAAATAAATAAAATGTAGCGCTACTCAGATAAAATATTTAACCGTGTATAAACCCACAAATATGTGTATCAAATGATAATTATAATAATATATAACTTATCATATAATATATCGTATAATAATAATACCAATACCATGCCCTTTTAAGTGAAATGTTCACAAATAAATATCATCCAGTGATAAGTGAACCAAACTAAGTTTCAACGTGTATCCATAAATACCCCCATTCAGTGAAGAACATTCAGTAAACATCAATGTGCATACATGTGAAAAAATCAGTGCAACAACACACAACATGAAAATTATAAATTTCTGTGCTTATAAAGTCCAAACACATAGATGATCACACTCCAATAAAAACTCGTGATGATATTTGTGTGAAAGTGGGTTGATTGTTGACAAAATATCCGACCACTGGCTAGATCAGCCTCTCACCTTAAAGCTTCGACCCTTGCGGGTCAAAACACTTAAAAGGATCCCTCTCACAGATCCTTCAGGACGGTTGTCACTCCAAAGATTTGTTCCCAGTGCATACACAACTCTCTCTAAGGATCAGCACTCCAATAATGGCTCCTCTCCAGACAAGATCAAAGGCTGCGCTAGTAACTCATATAAAACATAAAACACATGCCTCCATTGTGTAGTATGTTTAATTGCCAATATCCAGACAATGACAAGTAAATTGCGCACTCACATTAGCAGAAATCACAACTTCAACCTCATGCTTTCGGATATGATGAATATGCATGGGTGTACCAAGATGGCCACCACGCCAGAAGTGCGTCACTACGTCAGGCCGACGCGTTGCGTCACAATACCATGTGACTTCCTCAGGGCTCTGAGGAAGCACCTCATATGTATGCATATTGAAGTTGCTGTAACTCACCACCTGGCATAATGTCTGGCAACTGTAAAATGCCTGGAATGGGCTGGGGTAGTACATTGTACTGTGCATGTGCCACAACCAGTATACAGATTAAAAAATTGCTAGCAAAGAAGTAAATAAGTTTGTCAGCAAAAGATACTTATACATTTTCTTCTACCAAAAACCCTACCTACTGGCAAATTTAAGTTTTTAAGGTTTACTCCTGATTTATGTCTCAATACCTCAGTTTTCCCAGGCCCCCTCTCTTCTGGCATGATTGCTGTTGAGGAGGCTTGGCTTGGCTGGAAGGAACTGTGTGTATTACTGATAGCAAGTTTAGCATTCACAGCTTCTCTTCTTTTTATTTGATAATCATTCGAGGTAGGTTATAGCTTTAAAAAAAGCCTTAACTTGAAGATATAACCTTCTATCGTATTTCAGTTAATTTAAATTATTTAAGAAATATTACAGAGGAAACCCACCCAAACCAATTAACCACTTGGCAACTACGTAACATATACAATAAACAGTTCCAAAGGTAGCCACAGCACTTTAGGTTTGAAGTAAATGCCCAGGTGCTCACCCACAAAGAATTCAATATGCATCCAAATCTGGTTTAGAGTCACTCACGGGTCTTGTAGAGGAGGAAGATCGAAAAACAGCAGTGTTTTTATTGTCAACATTTCGATGAAGCTCAGTCCATCTTTCTTACTTGTTAAAGATGGTTGTAAACCTTTCTCCTCTGCAAGACCTGTGAGTGCCTCTAAAACAGTTTTGGATTAACATATACAGTATATGCCCTGTGGGGCTTTCGCTTTCCTACAAGGCTTACATTGACAGCCTTGGTGCCTATGGTAATAGGCATATATGAGTGTAGGATTCACTTTTACCAGTATTCTGGAATTTTCTTTGGACATAGCACAATGCACCTCTGAGAACCCCTGTTATTAAACCCTTATATAGGTTAATTCAAGTTAAGGGGTAGTTATAGCTAGTAGTAGTTGGTGACATTCAACTGAATTTATTTTGTAATGTTGAAGACTTTATGTTGCTTATCCAGATGGGTGGATATGTAGCTGACACCTATTAGAACTGAGGAATCTTCTTGGATAAGCAGGGAGGCATCTTCACCATTACAGACGAAGAGTAGTTGAATATGACTAACTACTATTAGCTATACCATAATGTGGACAAATGAGAACCTTCACAGACTTAAAGGATAAGTTCAACTTTTAACAAAAAATAATAAATGTGCATTTTTTTGCAGGTAAAAAAATGTGCATTTATTATTTTTTTGTTTCTGGAGCCTCTCACTGCCGGTTCACATATATGCGGATTGGATGCGGTTTGAACTGCATCCAATCCACTTGACATGTGAAAAAACATTGCTTCTATGGTGCCTGTGCACATATGTCCGGAGCACTGGCAGTGCAGATTCAGTGCGGATTGAAAAAGTGTCATTATGATTTCTGAGCAGTGTGGTCTGGTTCAGGTGCGTATTACAGGCTGATGACTTCTATGGGAACCATTTCTAAACTACATGTGTGAACGATCTTGAGCTAATCCTGTCCTGAACCTGATATAAGCCTGACATGAACCGCTGAACAGCTACTGTGTCAATTAGCTGTGAAGCCTGAGATTCAATCCGCACCGCACATGTGTGAATCAGCTCTAAAGCACAGCACCAGCAATCAGCAGATTGCTGGTGCCATGCAGGTCTCCCCTTGATCTGACACTGTATCTGCTTGCTCATATATCCCATATGGGCAAGCAGATACTAACAGGAAGGCTAAATGAACTACCACGGCACTGTGGAGCCACAAAAGACTGTGGTTTTACTATTCACAGAACTGTGTGAATGAGTGACGCAGCTGGGTGGGTGGAGCCCCACACGGCCAAGTTTTTTTAAAAATTGTGACAGCTAGCGGGGAGAAGATCCCTCACTAGCTGTCATGATGGGGATCAGGGAGTAACATGAATATGGGTGTAACATGTAACGTGTTACAAAAGGTGAACTTATCCTTTAAAGTAGAACTCTGTGGTCTTTACATGCACTTCAGCAATACTAGCTCCATCTTTTGTCTGGTCTTTTGTCTGGTTTCTTTTTCTTTCTTAGTCTGGTTCGACACCTTCCGCCACTTTGACTGACCACCCCAGGGTGATGTAATATTCAGGCATATGCATGAGAGGTAATTCTTCCAAGCATTAAGGCATGCCCAGCTAAATGTACAATCTAAAGCATTTTGCTGGTGAACACAATATATGGTGCAGCTGTGTATAGTAACCAATCAGCCTCTGAGGCTGCATATACACCTGAGTGTTTTGTAGCGCGAAGCTCAAAAAAGTTTTGACGCTACTTTTGTAGCTCAAATTTGGCAGATTTGCACATTTTTAGCAAGTTTACCTAGCAACAAATGATGCAATAGATGATACTGGGCACAATTCACTAAGCGGCATCTTACCGCATCCAAGTAGTACCGCATAGTATTTTTAAAAGAAAAGTTTGAATTCACTAAAAAAATGCTACTAAAATACTGCATGAGTTATTTTATCAAGTTATGCGGTATTTTAGTGGTGACAACCATGTGTTAATGTTTCAGCTGTTAGTGGGGTTCCCTACTGACAGCTGAATGTAAAAGAAAGAATTGCAATTTAAAAAATGGTGTGGGGTCCCCTGCTCCATCCATACCAAGCCCTTGGGTCTGGTATGGATTTTGAGGGGAACCCCCACGCCAAAAAAAAAAAAATGGCATGGGGTCCCCCCCCAAAATCTATGCCAGACCCTTATCAGAGCAAGGGCCCCCCACACCCTCCTGAACCATACCAGGCCACATGCCCTCAACATGGGAGGGTGCTTTGAGGTGGGGGGGACTCGCCCCCCCAAAGCACCTTCTCCCCATGTTGCTGGGGACAAGGGCCTCTTTCCCACAACTCTGGGCTGTGGTTGTGGGGGTCTGCGGGTGGGAGGCTTATCGGAATCTGGAAGCCCCCCTTTAGCAAGGGGACCCCAGATCTCAGCCCCCATGCAAATGAGTATGAGGTACATGGTACCACTACCCATTCACCAAAAAAAAACTGTAGTGTGAAAAAAGACAGGAGACAATCTTTGACAAGTCATTTATTAAAAGAAGGAAAATAAAAGAATGGCCCATCAAAGTAGATCCATCGTCAATCACGATGCCTGCCGCCGTCCTGAAAAAGGAACAAAAAAAAGCATATTTAAGAACTGTCAAGCCAGCAGAGCAGTCAGACGGCTGGGAGCCAGCGGCGGGAGTGGAGCCCTTTTTTTCTTTTTTCAGGTGGCGGCCATCGTGATTGTTGTTGGATCTACTTCGGGGGACATTCTTTTATTTTGCTTCTTTTAATAAAGGACTTGTCAAAGACTGTCTCTTGTTTTTTTTCACACTACAGTTTTTTTTTTTGTGAATGGGTAGCAGTACCATATACCCCATACTCATTCACATAGGGTGAGGTGGGATCTGGGGCCTAAAGGGGGCTTCCAGATTCCAACAAGCCCACCGCCCGCAGACCCCCACAACCACAGCCCAGGGTCGTGAGGAAGAGGCCCTCGTCCCCATCAACATGAGGACAAGGTGCTTTGGAGAGGGAGCCCCCCTGCCCCAAAGCACCCCCCCATGTTGAGGGTATGTGGACTGGTATGGTTCAGGAGGGGGGAACTAGCGAGGACCCCCTTTCCTGACCTGCTGGGCTGCATGCTCAGATAAGGGTCTGGTATGGATTTGAGGGGGTCCACGCCATTTTTTTATTTAAATTTTGGCGCCGGGGTTCCCCTCAAAATCCTAACCAGAACCAAAGGGCTTGATATAGATGGAGGGGGGGACCCCACATCATTTTTTGTATTATTTTGTAATTGCTGGCTTTTTTTTTACATTTAGCTGTCAGTGGAGAACCTCGCTGACACCTGATTACTCATAGGTCATCAGCGGCCCATTTTATCTCTATTGGCTAATAAAAATGCCAAAGCTCAAAAAACGATTAAAAAACGCTGTATAAAAATGCGCAAAATCGCAGTAAAATATGCGCAAAAAATCACGCAAAAAAACATTACACTCAGATGTGAATGGAGCTTAAGCCCAGGTTCACACTGATGTGGTGCGGAATTTGGGGTGCGGTGCAGGCATCATGATCGCACCCTGTTCATGCATACCACCGTGGGTGTGTATGTCACGTTAACGACACCCCGAAATCAGTTTGCAAAATGCAATGCGATGTACAGAATCACATGGGTGTGGATACCCATGCGATTCGATTCCGGTGCGGACAAAAAAAAGGGTCCTACAATATTTTGGTGTGGATGCAGTGCGATCTGAGCCATTCAAAATGTATGGCTCATATTGCACCGCACAGAAATTGCATGCAATTTTCACAGGAATGCGGTGCGATTTACATGCGAAGTTCCGCACTGCATTAGCATGAACCCAGGCTAAAGGTTAATTTTTTTGGAAAATACTAACAAACATGCTATACTTACCTGCTGTGGGCAGTGGTTTTGCAGAGCAGCCTGGATCCTGCTCTTCTCGGGTCCTCCGCAGGCTCTCCTGGCCCCTCCCTCCTGTCGGGTGCCCCCACAGCAAGCAGCTTGCTATGGGGTCTCCCTCTGCATTCACACTCACTCAATGAGGAGGCAGAGTCCTGGTATAGCAGAGGCTGTCATTCATATCGCTGGATTGCGATGAGGCTCAGGTAACTATTGAGGGAGCTGGGGGCACTGCTGCACTCAAAAGGTTTTTTACCTTTATGCATAGAATGCAAAAAACCTTCAGCCTTTACAACCACTTTAAGCTTTGGCATTGAGGCCACTTTCACACAGATGTTACAATCGGGTCCGCCAGCCCGTTTTTCAGGCGGACCCGATGGAACTTCCATGGAGCAGCAGGTGTAAACGCATATGTGCCCATTTACACCCACCGATATCCAATCCGATCCGCCAAAAAGAGATGGATCCATTCCCCTCCCGGCCATCGGATCAGATGGGATGGCAGTCGGATGGAAACAGACAGGCGGTCCGTTTTCATCCGACCATGCATAGAGGACAGCGGGCTGTGTCTGTGTCCGCTCTGCAGCAGCGGAGCGGACACTAACTTGTCATCAGTGGAGAGATCCGCCCCCTCTGAAAGGAGTCTAAAAACTGATTGGTTACTATGCACAGCTGTACTAAATTCTGCGTACACCAAACCTCCCCCAGTATGTCTCTTCTGCGATGAAAAGCCTTCCTGCTAGCATTTTTTAAAAATCAAAGTTAAACTGTAACCGATGGTCAATTTTGAAAAAAAATCTTTTGAAGGCTCATCATTGACATACTGCTAGAGCTAACCAAACAAATGACAGGTGGCTTGAAGTGAAAAAGATATGAACATAAAAAAAAAAACAGAACACAAAATGTTTTCTACAGTATTGTAAGTAAATTATGTCAATAGTTGCCAAAAAAAAGAGTACATAAGAAGTGTTTCTTCCGTGTACCTGGTTATTAAATCCTGAATGAGACAGTCCTAGCAGGAGAGTATGAAGTTAAAGAAAATAAAACAAAAAACTAAAAAACTTTTGCTCTTGATGTTTTCTTCACTTTCTCTATGCTTTGGAAACATATTTCTGCCAGAGGCATTTATTTAAAATGGAATTTTTCTTTTCATCTTCATTTGTAAGAAAAGAACTACAGAAAAGTCTGGGCTCCTATTGCCCCATGGATTCATTATTTCAGTATGGTTTTTGCTGTTCGTTCATTTGTATTTTGTAATGGCTCGTTCTGTATTGTGCATTTGCTGCTTCCTGTACTGCAATTATTACAAAACAACTTTTGCACTGTGCACTTTGTTCTTATTGCCATCCTACACAATTTTAAAACATATGTCTTTGAATTATTTTGTTCTACAAAATTGTGCATGTTGAACATTTGTCTATTACTGTATCCACTTTTACCAGGTTATAGCCAATCATGATGCACAGAATACATAGCAAACAATTTAAGTGTGTGTGCATCTTCCCTGCATAACATTTAGGCTAGGTTCACACCTATGCAGGTTGCATTTGAGCCGTTTCTGCACTGCATTTTGTGTTATGTTTTTGCCGCATTTTTGATGCATTTTGCTTGTTGCTAGGCAGATTTAAAAAGCAAAATGTATCAAAAACGCACCAAAAACACAATACATGCTTTTCTGCAGCATTTCCATTGAAGTCTATTGAACCAAAAGCACAACTTTTGCATTAAAAAAAGACCCCCTTTCCAAAAAAACACACGGGGTGAAAACGCACAGGTGTGAACATGTTCCACAGGAAATCATGCTAAATGGACTATACTGCGTTTCTGCAAAATGCTGCAGAAAATGCACCAAAAATGTTCAGTGGATTTTGCCTTAACTAAGCACCAACACTTAATGCTTTAAACTTTTAAAGCATAACTATACTCCCCTCTGATCCAGCAATGTGACGTCCACAAGTTCCTTCACCGAAACCAACATGTGCAGGTCTGTGTACAAAGTAAAGAGTTTGTAAAGAGAAATTTACAAAGAGTTTGCAAAGAGAAATGTAAGAATCATTTATTGCAAAACAGAGTATGTCTCTTCTGTAATTAAAAAAAAAAACAAACCCTGCTCAGAAATGTTATATTTTTAACTAAAGCTCTACTTAAAAAAAAAAAACTGAAACATTTTTAGCCCAGTAACAAATTCTAATTAACAGTTCTGAAAATAATTACTATTCCATTTGAGGGAACAGTTGAAACAAAGTTGGTTATCTACCTCTCTCTTTTCCACCCTAATGCATTGCCATATTCCTATGGGCCTGGTTTCCATAGAAACAGACAGGACCATTTCCCTTGAGCTCCACAGTGCCAATCACATCATTTATCCAGCTGTGCTTCTTAAAAAAAAAAAGGGTTCAAAGTATTTCAATTTAAACTTTCCAGAAAAAAAAAGAAACATTACAAAATTTTCATGAAGCTTTCTGTAGGAAACACTTTTTTAATCCATTTTTTTCAATGAACACTTTTCATCTTGGCAATAAAACCGCAGAATGAACTATATTTGCTGGAGGCTAGGAGAATTTCTGTACAGAGCTGGCAACATATGGATATAAACTGTGTACTGTGTGTGAATATGCATGTATCCACAGCTACCGGGCAGCAGGGCATTTTAAACCTGCTGTGAAGTAAGTATCAATATATGTCACAACCATTTTACACCTAGCAAGAATGAAATCAGCTGACATGTGGGATATCAAAATTTTAGCAGTTTGACAAGGATTTGGATTTTGTACTTGTTCTGATACTCCCTGCACCCCTTTAATGTCATAGAACTGGCCTTCTGCATTTTCTGTTAATCGGGAAAACCAGTTGCTAGTTGATTCTGTTCCTCTCCTAATTACAAAGGATTGATTCTATATCAGGGGTCTCCAAACTTTATAAACAATGGGCCAGTTTACTATCCTTCAGACTTTAGAAGGGCCGGACTGTGGCTAGTGGGAGTAGAAAATGTTCTGGTGTCAGTAACAATGCCTCACTGGTGTCCGTGACAGCAATAGCACCCCATTATTGGTGTCAGTGGGAAAAATAGCACCCCATCCTTGGTGTCAGTGGGAGGAATAATGCCCCATTATTGGTGTTAGTGGGAGGAATAGTGTCTCATCATTGGCGTCAGTGGAAGGAATTGTGCGCCATCATTGATGTCCATGAGAGGAATAATACCCCATTATTGAGGTCAATGGGAGAAATAGTGCCATATCATTCATGTCAGTGGAAGGAAAATTGTCCCATTGTTTGTGTCAGTGGGAAGAACAGTGCCCCATTGTTGGAGTCAGTGGGAGGAATAGTGCACTAGGACCAGATAAAGGCAAGCAAACGGCTGCAGTTTGGAGACCACTGTTCTATATGTTCAACATTGTTGGAGTTTATATTGGAGACCTCTAGTGTCCCAGTTTGATGGCTGTGGTTTATATCAAATTCCTTTATCTATATTTATCTTTTTTTTAACTAAGTATTTAACAGAGGTGTGGTTTTGAAGTATGAGGTACAACTCAAGGTCTGTAGTTTGTGCAAATGGAATAGTCAATTGGGTTGACTTACTAATCAACTTACTTTGCAAGGAAGCTCTTTATGCACCTATCTGTATCTGTGTATCCTCAACTATAGTTTTAAAGGCTGTATCCAGACCCTGCAAGTCCAGATTGTGGGACCTGCCTGGAATGTGACAGGCACTGGGCTCTACCTGTGGCCTTTGAGATACAACTTTGTGAATTCTTTCCAGGTTCAGAGTCATGGCACAACTTTTACTGTGACTGAGTCTCTGAGGACTCATTTATGATTAGGCCATGTGGGCTGAGCATTGTGAGCTACTATATTTATTTGAACAGTTGGGTGCCATTATTTCACCTGTTTTCTGTTCATCTCCATGGAAAGGGTTAATAAGCTTAAGAACTGAGAGCTGTATCTCTATACGGAGTCAGGGCCAGAGCTTCCACTAGGCAAACTAAGCAGCTGCCTAGTGTGCAATGCCACCTAGGGGCGCCTGGGCATAGCAAAGGCCGTTACTCACTCTCTCTCTCTCTGTGGCCTATGGACCTCTTGTATGAATTCTCCATTTCTCTGCAGAGACCCTCTCTCCACATACACTGGGAATGATGGTATCTTCACTCTGCACAATTGTATCACAGCCGGTCCACACGCACACCTCAAAAAAATTAAAGGAACACTTTGAAAACATATCAGATCTCAATGGGGAAAAATATCCTGCTGGATATTTATACTGATATGGAGTGGGTAATGTATTAGGAACATAAAGATGCCCCATCGTTTGATGAAAATTATCAACCTACAGAGGACTGAATTCAAAGACACCCTGGAAATCAAAGTGAAAAAATTATGCAGCAGGCTAGTCCATTTTGCTGAAATTTCATTTCAGCAACTCAAAATGGTACTCAGTAGTTTGTATGGCCCTCATGTGCTTGTATGCATGCCTGACAACATTAGGGGAATGCTCATAATGAGACAATGGATGGTGTTCTGGGGTATTTCCTCCCAGATCTGGACCAGGACATCACTGAGTTCCTGGACAGTCTGAGGTGCAATCTGGCATTGTTGGATGGACAGAAACATGATATCCCAGAGGTGTTCTATTGGATTTAGTTCACACGAGCGTGGAGGCCATTCAATGGTATCAATTCCTTCATCCTCCAAGTACTGCCTGCATACTCTTGCCACATGAGGCATGGGCAATGTCGTGCACCAGGAGAAACCCAGGACCCACTGCACCAGTGTAGGATCTGACAATGGGTCCAAGGATTTAATCCTGATACCTAATGGCAGTCAGGGTGCCATTGTCTAGCCTGTAGAGGTTTGTGCATCCCTCCATGGATATGCCTCCCCAGACAATCACTGACCCACCACCAAAAGGGTCATGCTGAACGATATTACGGGCAGCATAACATTCTCCATGGCTGCTCCAGACCCTTTCATGTCTGTCACATGTGCTCAGGGTGACCCTGCTCTCATCTGTGAAAAGCACAGGGCGCCAGTGACGGACCTGCCAATTCTGGTGTTCAATGGCAAATGCCAATTGAGCTCTATGGTGCCAGGCATTGAGCACAGGGCCCACTAGAGGACGTGGGGCCCTCAGGCCACCCTCATGAAGTCTGTTTCTGATTGTTTGGTCAAAGATATTCACACCAGTGGCTTGCTGGAGGTCGTTTTGTAGGGCTCTGGCAGTGCTCATCCTGTTCTTCCTTGCACAAAGGAGCAGACACCAGTCCTGCTGATGGGTTAAGGACCTTCTACGGCCCTGTCCAGCTATCCTAGAGTAACTGCCTGTCTCCTGGAATCTCCTCCATGCTCTTGAGACTAAATAGAGTAAAGTGCAACAGCGCTAGCTGTCTGATAATTGATACGAGAAATAAATAAATAAATACATAAATTAATTAGAGAAGCAGCTAGCATAGGAAGTAAACCTCGAGAACTTCGGATAGTAAATTGACCATAAAAAATATGCAGCGCTCATATGTTAGATAATATCATGATCGCATAAATAGAACAAAGATTCATGATAAAAATAAAGCATTAAAATAATAAACTAGTGACTTCTGTGGTGCATCCAAGGTTGAGAAACCAGTAGAAAGTTTGTGACTCTTGTGGTAAAGAACTGAGAATAGCTTGCACTAACCAGATGTCTCAGCACATGGATCATGGAGTAATTAAGACCTACTCCTGGTACTCTGAAAGGGAGGCCACTGGAGAGGATGATGTCATCTTATCTCTCGCCACTAGATGTCATGTTCCCAGGAAAGCAGGACAGAGATCCCAGAAGTGTACATCAGCCAATGGAGGGATTAATCCAGCACATCAGTCAGCAACCCACAGAAAGCCAGGAAGAGTCGAGCACCTTCAAAAAGCCCGGGCTCCCTCCATAATAAGAGAGCCACAGGCCAGAAACTTTGATAGTGTAGTAGGTATTTGTGTAGTAATTTAAAATAGTATAAAACACACTTACAAAATTCAAAATGCAGGAAGCATGGGGCAGCTATATAATAAGTCCAGACAGTTGGGGGGCACCTCACTGACGCGTTTCGTGTGACACACACATTTTCAAAGGCTTTCAAAACGTGTGTCACACGAAACGCGTCAGTGAGGTGCCCCCCAACTGTCTGGACTTATTATATAGCTGCCCCATGCTTCCTGCATTTTGAATTTTGTAAGTGTGTTTTATACTATTTTAAATTACTACACAAATACCTACTACACTATCAAAGTTTCTGGCCTGTGGCTCTCTTATTATGGAGGGAGCCCGGGCTTTTTGAAGGTGCTCGATTCTTCCTGGCTTTCTGTGGGTTGCTGACTGATGTGCTGGATTAATCCCTCCATTGGCTGATGTACACTTTTGGGATCTCTGTCCTGCTTTCCTGGGAACATGACATCTAGTGGCGAGAGATAAGATGACATCATCCTCTCCAGTGGCCTCCCTTTCAGAGTACCAGGAGTAGGTCTTAATTACTCCATGCTTTATGTGCTGAGACATCTGGTTAGTGCAAGCTATTCTCAGTTCTTTACCACAAGAGTCACAAACTTTCTACTGGTTTCTCAACCTTGGATGCACCACAGAAGTCACTAGTTTATTATTTTAATGCTTTATTTTTATCATGAATCTTTGTTCTATTTATGCGATCATGATATTATCTAACATATGAGCGCTGCATATTTTTTATAGTCAATGCTCTTGAGACTGTGCTGGGAAACACAACAAACCTTTTGGCAATGTCATGTATTGATATGCTATCCTGGAGGAGTTAGACTGCCTGTGCAACCTCTGTAGTGTCAAGGTATCGCCTCATGCTACCAATAGTGACACTGACCCTAGCCAAATGCAAAACATTCAGAAAATATGAATAGGGGAAAAAAATGTCAGTGGCCTCCACCTCTAAAGCTGTGCCTGTTTGAGGGTTGTCTCATTTTTGCCCATCTAGTGCACCTGTTGTTACTTTCATTAACACCAAAAGCAGCTGAAACTGATTAACAACTCCCTCTGCTACTTAACTAACCAGATCAATATACCAGGAGTTTAATTGACTTCATGCTATAAAGTGTTCTTTTAACATTTCTGAGGGGGGGGGGGGTGTGTGTGTGTGTGTGTTACATACACACACAAAGTATCTTACAGAAGTGAGAACACCCCTCACATTTTAGTAAATATTTTACAACGCCGCCCCAAACTACATAACCGACCTGATACCCAAATACTACCCTACCAGTGCCCTCCGCTCCTCACAGGACCTCCTACTCTCTAGCTCCCTGGTCTCCTCCTCCTACGCCCAATTTCAGGACTTCTCTAGGACTTCCCCCATCCTCTAGAACTCCCTACCCCAATCCATCAGACTGTCACCTACCCTCCTTACCTTCAGGCGCACCCTGAAAACCCTCCTCTTCAGGGAAGCCTACCCCAACCTCACCTAACACCTGACCTCGACTAACAACTAACCTCCACTCCTCCCACCACTCCATCCCCCACAGCCATTTCCTCCTGTACCACTTTCCCCTCCCTCCTAGATTGTAAGCTCGAAAGAGCAGGGCCCTCTTACCCCTTGTGTATTGTATTGTTACTGTCTTGTCATGTTCTGTCCCCCATGCTACTGTACAGCGCTGAGCATACCCTTTGGCGCTATATACTGTATAATAATAATATTATATCTTTTCATGTGACAACACTGAAGAAATGACACTTTGCTACAATGTAAAGTAGTGAGTGTACAGCTTGTATAACAGTGTAAATTTGCTGTCTCCTCAAAATAACTGAACACACAGCCATTAATGTCTAAACAGCTGGCAACAAAAATGAATACACCCCTAAGTGAAAATGTCCAAATTGGGCTGAATTAGCCATTTTCCCTCCCCGGTGTCATGTGATTAGTTAGTGTTACAAGGTCTCAGGTGTCCATGGGGAGCAGGTGTGCTAAATTTGGTGTTATCACTCTCTCTCTTACTGGTCACTGGAAGTTCAACAGGGCACCTCATGGCAAAGAACTCTCTGAGGATCTAAAAAAAAGAATTGTTGCTCTACATAAAGATGGCCTAGGCTATAAGAAGACTGCCAAGACCCTGAAACTGAGCTGCAGCACGTTGACCAAGACCATACAGCGGTTGGACAGGACAGGTTCCACTCAGAACAGGCCTCGCCATGGTCAACCAAAGAAGTTGAGTGCACATGCTCAGCGTCATATCCAGAGGTTGTCTTTGGGAAATAGACATGAGTGCTGCCAGCATTGCTGCAGAGGTTGAAGGGGTGGGGGGGGTCAGCCTGTCAGTGCTCAGACCATACGCCGCACACTGCATAAAATTGGTCTGTCATGGCTGTTGTCCCAGAAGGAAGCCTTTTCTAAAGATGATGCACAAGAAAGCCCACAGTTTGCTGAAGACAAGCAGACTAAGGCCATGGATTACTGGAACCATGTTATGTGGTCTGATGAGACCAAGATAAACTTATTTGGTTGAGATGGTGTCAAGCGTGTGTGGCGGCAACCAGGTGAGTACAAAGACAAGTGTGTCTTCCCTACAGTCAAGCATGGTGGTGGGAGTGTCATGGTCTAGGGCTGCATGAGTGCTGCCAGCACTGGGGAGCTATATTTCATTGAGGGAACCATGAATGCCAACATATACTGTGACATACTGAAGTAGAGCATGATCCCCTCCGTTTAGAGAATGGGCCGCAAGGCAGTATTCCAACATAATGACCCCAAACACACCTCCAAGACGACCACTGCCATACTAAAGAAGCTGAGGTAAAGGTGATGGACTGGTCAAGCATGTCTGCAGGCCTAAACCTTACTGAGCATCTGTGGGGCATCCTCAAATGGAAGGTGGAGGATGGTCTCCAACATCCACCAGCTCCGTGATGTCATCATGGAGGAGTGGAAGAGGACTCCAGTGGCAACCTGTGAAGCTCTGGTGAACTCCACATGCCCAAGAGGGTTAACCTCCCTGGCGGTATTCCCGAGTGTAGCTTGGGGTAACATTTCAGTACCAAAAGCGGTAACCCCGAGCTACACTCGGGAATACCATGCGGCGCTGCTCCGGCATGTGTTCTTCACTTACCTTACCCTGCGCTCCCACGATGTGTCCCCTGCAGCGTCCCCGGCCATCTCCTCCGGCCGATGCCGGCATCCGGCTTCTGTGTCCTGTCCCTGTGACGTCGGGACGTACGGGCGCCGCCGCCGCCGGGAAATTTAAAAATTTTAAAAAATGTCATTTTTTTTTTCATTTTACACAGTAAAACATTGCTGTTTCAACCTATTTCACATACATATTGTCCCTAGTGCTTTGTCCTGCGCCCTGCCTGCATTTTGTCTGTTCTTTCTGCCTGGAAACTGAGAAATGTCCATGGCGTCCAAAAAGTGTCCCTTTAGGTCAAAAGCGGTTTAGATCAGCTAGAGAACAGCGATAGTAAATCAGAACCACTTGCAGAATTGAGTGATAATGATTCGTGGGGAAATTCGTCATCAGAAACTGAAAACGATTTTGCGACTGAGCTCAGCAATGTGCGAACTTGGCGCTCTATTTCACATTTCAGTGTTTTTGGTTTGATTATATTATTGAATTAAATTTTTTATTATTTTTATATTATTTTTATGATTATTTATTAAATTATAATTTATGATTTTGTGTTTCAAATTTTATCATACCCGGGATGTTTACTAGACTCTTGTTCGGACAGATTTCAGTGAGTTTTTCCTAAAAATTACAGCCTACAATAAAAAAAATACATATTTCCATGCAAAAAAATGGTACCGCTTTCAGCACCAAAAATCTGAAATAATCATACCGCCAGGGAGGTTAAGGCAGTGTAGGAAAATAATGGTGGCCACACAAAATATCGACACTTTGGGCCCAATTTGGACATTTTCACTTAGGGGTGTACTCACTTTTGTTGCTAGCAATTTAGACATTAATGGCTGTGTGTGGAGTTATTTTGAGGGGACAGCAAATTTACACTGTTATACAAGCTGTACACTCACTACTTTACATTGTAGCAAAGTGTCATTTCTTCAGTGTTGTCACATGAAAAGATATAATAAAATATTTACAAAAATGTACTCACTGCTGTGAGATACTGTTTGTGTGTGTGTATGTATATATATATACACACACACAAACACATGACAGTATTGCATGTAGCAGTGAAGTGTCGGCTCCCCCTTAGATGGGAAGTGATGACATTAGCCAGGTCAGCAGTCTCTGATCAGAGGATTAGTTCGTACATCTTCGGTACACACACTGGTACACATGATCCTCCAGCTGTAACAGGGAGCCAGCTAGTGACTGAATGGGGCATGTCCATCACTGACTCCTCCTTCTTCTACACAGCTGGAGCCCGTCAATAGGTGAGGGTGTACTCTAGTTCTGTACACTGGTTGCACGGTTATCTCAATGTGAGTAGGATGATCAGGGCCAGCCTGGTGTGTAGGAGAGGGAAGTGGTGTAGAGCTGGGAGGCCGCCTGTCCTCGCTTAGAGCCACAGACTGGACTCTGCACCCCGGCAGGAGCCATCAGAAATTAGCAGAGCCTGGGATGATGGCAGGTTGTGGAGGTGACAGGAGGAGGGGAGCGGATGCTGATCTATCGTGAGGGATGCCACCACATCATGCATGATACTTCAGCGGAGGGGAAGGAAGAAATGACAGAGGAAGATGCCGGGTGTCTGTGGCCAGTGTAGCAGCTAAGCTGCTGCTCCTTCCAGTGTCACCCTCAGTCCCTTTCTGCAAGCCAGCTGGCAACTGCAGATCACTGTAGTGTTTCCTAACTCAGTCTCCCATTTTTGTTTCTCTATCTGGTTGGGAAAAAAGAAAAAAATTATATATATATATATATATATATATATATATATATATATATATATATATATATATATATATATATATATATATACACACACACACACAGTTGTGTTCAAAATAGCAGTCAGACATCACTAACCTGATCAATCACTGTTTTTGGTAGAAATGATATTTCTACAGGGCAAATAATTTACTAGCAGGTGTAGTAGAGTAATAGAAATCCAACAGACCCAACAGTCATGACATGTATGCTGCTGATTCTGTGGAATTGAATCACTAATTGAAAGGGGCATGTTCAAAATAATAGCAGTGTGGAGTTCTATTAGTGAGGTCATTCATTCTTTGAAAAACAGGTGGCAATTATTGCCCTTATTTAAGGAAGGAAGGCAGCAAATGTTGTCCATGCTGGTTACAGTGCATTTCTCTCTGAAATTCTGAGGAAAATGGGTCGTTCAAGACATTGTTCAGAAGAACAGCGTACCTTGATTAAAAAGTTGCTTGGAGAGGGGAAAACATATAAAGAAGTGCAGAAAATGATAGGCTGCTCAGCTGAAATGATCGCAAATGCTTTAAAATGGCAACCAAAACCTGAAAGACGTGGAAGAAAGCAAAAAACTACCATTCGAATGGATAGAAGAATAGTCAAAATGGCAAGGACTCAGCCAACAATCAGCTCCAGGAAGATCAAAGAAGGTCTAAAGTTACCTGTGAGTAGTTACAATTAGAAGACGCCTATGTGAAGCCAAGCTATCTGCAAGAAGCCCCCGCAAGTCCCACTGTTGAAAAAAAGACATATGCTGAAGAGGTTAGAATTTGCCAAAGAGCACATTGACTGGCCTAAAGAGAAATGGCGCAACATTTTGTGGACTGATGAAAGTAAGATTGTTCTTTTTGGGTCTAGTGGCCGGAGACAGTTTGTCAGACGACCCCCAAACACTGAATTCAAGCCACAGTACACTGTGAAGACAGTGAAGCATGGTTGCGCAAGCATCATGATATGGGGAGGTTTCTCATACTACGGTGTTGGGCCTATTTATCGCATACCAGGGATCATGGATCAGTTTGAATACATCAGAATACTTGAAGAGGTCATGCTGCCTTATGCTGAAGAGGAAATGCCCTTAAAATGGGTGTTCCAACAAGACAACAACCCCAAACACACCAGTAAACATGCAACATCTTGGTTCCAGACCAACAAGATTGATGTTATGGAGTGGCCAGCCCAATCCCCAGATCTTAATCCAATAGAAAACTTGTGGGGTGACATCAAAAATGCAGTTTCTGAGCAAAACCAAGAAATAGAGAAGAACTGTGGAATGTAGTCCAATCATCCTGGGCTGGAATACCTGTTCACAGATGCCAGAAGTTGGTTGACTCCATGCAACACAGATGTACAGCAGTTCTCAGAAACAGTGGGTATACAACTAAATATTAATTGATTCAAAGGAAAGCAAAATCTTCAAACATTTTTCAGTTTATATAGTGAATGTTTGAGTTTGTAAAGAAGAATATAAACACTGCTATTTTTTTGAACAGTCTAATATTCACTTTTCTTCAATTTGTTTTAGAGGAACAACACAAATTTGATATGTTTTTCTTCATGTTTTGTTTTGTTGTTCCCAATGCATTTGTGTGTATGGAAATAAAAGCTATTAGAAGGATTTTGAGCTTTATTCACTTTTTTCAACACACTGCTATTATTTTGAACACAACTGTGTGTATGTATATATACAGTCATGGCCGAAATTGTTGGCACCCTTGATATTTCTCCAGGAAATCATGTATTTCTCACGAAACGTATTGCATTAACACATGTTTTGCTATACACGTTTATTCCCTTTGTGTGTATTGGGACAAAACAAAAAAAGGGAGGAAAGAAAGCAAATTCGACATAATGTCACACAAACCTCCAAAAATGGGCTGGACAAAAGTATTGGCACCCTTTCACAACTGCGGATAAATAAGAATGTTACAAGCATGTGATGCTCCTGTAAACTCACCTGGGGCAAGTAACAGGTGTGGGCAATATAGAAATCACACCTGAAAGCAGATAAAAAGGAGAGACGTTCACTTAACCTTTGCATTGTGTGTCTGTCTGTGCCACACTAAGCATGGACAACAGAAAGAGGAGACGAGAACTGTCTGAGGACCTGAGAACCAAAATTGTGGCAAAATATCAACAATCTCAAGGTTACAAGTCCATCTCCAGAGAACTAGATTTGCCTTTGTCCACAGTGCGCAACATTATCAAGAAGTTTGCAACCCATGGCACTGTAGCTAATCTCCCTGGTCGTGGACGGATGAGGAAAATTGATGAAAGATTGCAACGCAGAATAGTCCGGATGGTGGATAAGCAGCCCCAAACATGTTCCAAAGACATTCAAGCTGTCCTGCAGGCTCAGGGAGCATCAGTGTCAGCGCGAACTATCCGTCGACATTTAAATGAAATGAAACGCTATGGCAGGAGACCCAGGAGGACCCCACTGCTGACACAGAGACATAAAAAAGCAAGACTACAGTTTGCCAAAATGTACTTGAGTAAGCCAAAAGCCTTCTGGGAAAACGTCTTGTGGACAGATGAGACCAAGATAGAGCTTTTCGGTAAAGCACATCATTCTACTGTTTACCGAAAACGGAATGAGGCCTACAAAGAACAAAACACAGTACCTACGGTAAAATATGGTGGAGGTTCAATGATGTTTTGGGGTTGTTTTGCTGCCTCTGGCACTGGGTGCCTTGACTGTGTGCAAGGCATCATGAAATCTGAGGATTACCAAAGGATTTTGGGTCGCACTGTAGGGCCCAGTGTCAGAAAGCTGGGTTTGCGTCCAAGATCCTGGGTCTTCCAGCAGGACAATGACCCCAAACATACGTCAAAAAGCACTCAGAAATGGATGGCAAAGAAGCGCTGGAGAGTTCTGAAGTGGCCAGCAATGAGCCCAGATCTAAATCCCATTGAACACCTGTGGAGAGATCTTAAAATTGCTGTTGGGAAAAGGTGTCCTTCCAATAAGAGAGACCTGGAGCTGTTTGCAAAGGAAGAGTGGTCCAAAATTCCGGGTGAGAGGTGTCAGAAGCTTATTGATGGTTATAGGAAGCGACTGATTTCAGTTATGTTTTCCAAAGGGTGTGCAACCAAATATTAAGTTAAGGGTGCCAATACTTTTGTCCAGCCCATTTTTGGGGTTTTGTGTGACATTATGTCATATTTGCTTTTCTGCCTCTGTTTTATATTTGTTCCAATACATACAAAGGGAATAAACATGTGTATAGCAAAACATGTGTTAATGCAATACCTTTTTTGTGTGAAATACTTGATTTTCAGGAAAAATATCAAGGGTGCCAACAATTTCGGCCATGACTGTATATATATATATATATATACAAACACACACACTATTATCATATTATATCAGCTCTTATTCATGCCGACTAAAATGGAACAGCCTTCAACTTCTACTATTGTTGTTACGAGCCTGGGAGCCTTAAAAGAACTAGCAAAACATTTCCAGTATACTCCTTACTTGAAGGTGTTCTGGGCAAAGATTGAAAAACTGATAATCTGTTTTTCTCCTCCCCAAGGTTTTACAGACCATTATCAATCTAAGCCTTTTTTTTCCTTTTTTTTAAAGAAGTGAGCAGTTCCTACTATAGATCTGGTAATATCCCATTCTAATAAAAAAATAACCATACCAATTGAAGATGTGCTAGCGTTCATGGATCCCATTGACCAATGTGTTGGAATTTTTTTTTTTATTGTTTTCGCTAGCAGTCCCTGCTTTGCAATCCACCATACCCCCAATGTCAGTCTGTCAAACCACAATGGACTGGACTAAACTGACAGTATGGCAGCTATTGTCTTTCCTGACCATTGATAGGTATTGCACTTTGAACGTATGCGTTCAGCCCTACACTATTGCATAGACAGGTTAGTTTATATTGTTCATTTTATTTCCAAATGAGTTTCCTATTTGTAAACATATGGAGAATGGCTGAAATGTTGGTCTGTGGAACAGCAATGTAAAAAAAAAAAAAAAGTTTGCTGTACATGCCTTTTCTTGACCCTCTCTGTGTTTATTCCTTGGGCACTCTAAGAGGAATTTACTTGGGGCAGAAGTACATTACATTTGGGAAGACTGCCCTCTGCAGCCATGAAAATGTCCTTTTTGGATCAGAAAAGTACTATAATATATAAAGGAGTGGGTTACCCTCCTTTTAGTACAGTTAAGTAGCCCATTTGCTTCTCTACACTCAGCAAAAACATTAGGCATGGCCAAAACAACTGTTTGGAACATTCTTAAAAAGTAGGAACGCACCGGTGAGCTCAGCAACACCAAAAGACCCGGAAGACCACGGAAAAAAAACTGTAGTGGATGACCGAAGAATTCTTGCCCTGGTGAAGAAAACACCCTTCACAACAGTTGGCCAGATCAAGAACACTCTCCAGGAGGTAGGTGTATGTGTGTCAAAGTCAACAATCAAGAGAAGACTTCACCACAGTGAATACAGAGGGTTCACCACAAGATGGAAACCATTGGTGAGCCTCAAAAACAGGAAGGCCAGATTAGAGTTTGCCAAACGACATCTAAAAAAGCCTTCACAGTTCTGGAACAACATCCTATGGACAGATGAGACCAAGATCAACTTGTACCAGAGTGATGGGAAGAGAAGAGTATGGAGAAGGAAAGGAACTGCTCATGATCCTAAGCATACCACCTCATCAGTGAAGCATGGTGGTGGTAGTGTCATGGCGTGGGCATGTATGGCTGCCAATGGAACTGGTTCTCTTGTATTTATTGATGATGTCACTGCTGACAAAAGCAGCAGGATGAATTCTGAAGTGTTTCGGGCAATATTATCTGCTCATATTCAGCCAAATGCTTCAGAACTCATTGGACGCCGCTTCACAGTGCAGATGGACAATGACCCAAAGCACACTGCAAAAGCAACCAAAGAGTTTTTTAAGGGAAAGAATTGGAATGTTATGCAATGGCCAAGTCAATCACCTGACCTGAATCCAATTGAGCATGCATTTCACTTGCTGAAGACAAAACTGAAGGGAAAATGCCCCAAGAACAAGCAGGAACTGAAGACAGTTGCAGTAGAGGCCTGGCAGAGCATCACCAGGGATGAAACCCAGCGTCTGGTGATGTCTATGCATTCCAGACTTCAGGCTGTAATTGATTGCAAAGGATTTGCAACCAAGTATTAAAAAGTGAAAGTTTGATTTATGATTATTATTCTGTCCCATTACTTTTGGTCCCTTAACAAGTGGGAGGCACATATGCAAACTGTTGTATTTCCTACACTGTTCACCTGATTTGGATGTAAATACCCTCAAATTAAAGTTGACAGTCTGCAGTTAAAGCACATCTTGTTAGTTTCATTTCAAATCCATTGTGGTGGTGTATAGAGCCAAAAATGTTAGAATTGTGTCCATGTCCCAATATTTATGGACCTGACTGTATATATTTTGTATTTTAAATGTGGCCAAGCCCTGACTTTTAACTTTCTTTTCTGTTAAAGCTCACTGTACTAAAGTTGTGAATGGCTCCTGGGCACTTTCACATCAGACAACTGTTTCCCATATATGCAAGGCAGCCACCTGTGTTTTTTTTGTTTTTTTTTTTATGTACACATTTTTTTTTTAATGTTTAACCAGGTAGATACTCAGGCCTCTCCTGATGCCAGCTTTTGGGAGTATAGTCCTTCATGCAGATCTTTGACCTGCAGGCTGCGCACAGTTCTAATGTTTGTTGAGCGGGCCTGTTAACCTTTTGTTACTGTTGCCCACAGCTCAGTTGGACTGCTGTTGCATGTTCCAATCATCTCTCAATAATTGTATCCCATTTCCCTTTAAGTACAAGAAAGAAAACGGGATTTTTGAACTTACCGTAAATTGTTTTCATGGGTTCTTTAACAGTTTTTTTTCTGCACTGCCATTTATAAACGCCAGTGCTGAAATCTCCCTTGGACTGGCAGTGAAATGAAATATAAACAGGTCCACATCAAGGAACATGCTGATTGAAGGAGAAGCAGACTAATGACCTCATCTGTCTGTCACTCTGCTCTTTCTCTGTCCAGTACAGGCGAGTCAAGACCTATTTGTAACATTTATCTGCAGTAGACTAAAGTCAAGTCTGAATGAATGGACAAAAATGCAAATACTTTGACAGATAATACACATTTTATTTATTGATTTTTTTCCTGCATATTTAGCACTTCCGCCTGGCAGTACTAGAGTCGTTGGTTCGAATCCCAACCACAGCACCACCTACCTGGAGTTTGCATGTTCTCCATGTGCCTACATGGGTTTCCTCCGGGTACTCCAGTTTCCTCCCACACTCCAAAGACATGCTGGTAGGTTAGTTAGATGCTGTCTAAATTGTCCCTAGTATTTGTATATATGAATGTGAGTTAGGGACTTTAGATTGTACACTCCTTGAGGGTTAGGGACTGATGTGAATGTACAATATACGTAAAGTGCTGCGTAAACTGATGGTACTATATAAGTACCTGAAATGAAAAAATATTAAGTTGGGAGGTTCAGTTAAGGATTATTGATGTTTAAGGGTTTAGTTAATAAGTGTTAGGGGAAAAGTTAAAATCAGCAGCAGCGTCGGGGGGACCATGGGGGTGCTGAAGCAACCCCACAGCTCCCCCATCAGCATTTTCCCTCAGTGTAAGGTGAGCACATTGACCACCTAATGTTTACATAGTACTGACCTCTTCACTCTATTTGCTTTGTTGCACTCTGAAGGTGGCACATTAGCTGCTGTACTACGGAGTTATTTGTTGCTCAAGGCGTTGTTAATTGTGTGTTGGTGGGGATAATTACTGTTCAATGTGTGCAGTTTATTAATGTGCTGGAGGTTGCTGGTGACCGTTACACTTGCTAGGATTTAATACTGTTGGTCCCAATGGGGCTTATTTTACTCCAACATTCTCTTCTGTGTACCCTCAGGCCCGACTATTATAAATGAGAAAGGTGACACATTATAAGTCAACATGGCAAAAAAAAAACACTTTTGAACCGTGTGCACAAGCATGCGTTGTAGCAAACTGAGTTGGTGCTAAAGTTTTTTGTACACTGAAAACCACACAATCTAAGCTGATGCAGAAAAAAATTAAAATGCTACCTCCTTGGGTTATTGTTGATCATGAAACTAATGCAGACACTCAAACAGCGGGGGTGAGCATCCATTAATCCAAACGTTTTTGCACAGACTTACACAAAAATACTAGGAAGAATGTCATTTCTAAAATCTTTACCATTAGCCCAACTACCAATGGTGCCTTTATTTCCCTTGACAGTGCAAAATTTGTTAAGGTCCATTCACAGCACGGCAAAATTCAATGGGCTAGCTAGCCTATGCATGAGATGTACAAAAAAGTTGCCTGTACCATATTAAAAAGTGTCACACCAAAAGACATGGTTCAAACACATTTGCAAAATGTGTGCAGTTACCATTAAGAAATAGTTAGGCCCATATATATATATATTTGGACACAGGCACAATTTTAGTTTTTTTTTTTCCAGGTATTTTCCAAGACCTATTCAAGCTATAGTTATATAATAGATATGGGCTGAACATGCACACTCTCAGGTTTAATTTGAGGGTATGTATATCCAAATTGGAGGAAGGATTTAAAAATTACAGCTCGAGAGTAGCCAAACCCCCTTTTTTCAAGGGACCAAAAGTAATTGGACAATTGAATCAAAAGCTGTTTCATGGCCAGGTGTGGGCTATGATTATATTCAATTGTCCAATTACTTTTGGTCACTTGTCTGGATGTTGTGAATGGGGTTTTTTTTTTTTTTACCATAGAGAGGCTCATGCGATCATCCACCACTGTTGGACGTTCATGCCTTTTTTATGTTGCTGAGCTCACCAGTGTGTTCTTCTATCCTCAGAATGTACCAAACTGTTGATTTGGCCACTCCTAATGTTGCTGCTATCTCTCAGGTGGAATTTTTTCATTTTTGAAGTCTTACAATGGCCGGTTTCACTTGCATGGACAGCTCCTTTGAACGCATGATGTAGGTTCACAACTAAAATTGTGTCTAAATATATATGGACCAAACTAAGTATTAATGGCACAGCCCTACGTCTGCAAAGGGATAGCGCATTTTTGTGTGTGCATTCCTGCACAACACACTGTGGAAACAAAGCCTTTTGAAAAATTATTCATCATTAAAAAGCATTTCAAGTGTTAATGAAAGTTTAATCATTTAAAGTGGAAGTGCTGATGACGCCGTCTGGTGAAAAGTACATCGAAGCGTGATTGTCACTTCTGGGGTCCGGTGATGTCACATCCAGCCTAGCGAGAGTGAGGCTTGAAACGCAAGTCGGCCATCTTTTTGGATAAATAGACTGTACAAGCTGGTGCGGGCCAACAAGGCACCTTTACATTGGCTTGGCAACATTTTCCTAAAAAGCAAGAAGAGTTGGTTATAGAGTACCATCTGTTTGGCTTGTTGGAAACCATACCATTACTTCCATGGATGACATGCCCTGCGGTGTGATGACCAAAAGGGAACATCATAGCATAACCAGAGACTAATCTTCTTATATACTGTACCAAAAAAATGTGTTTGACTGACTTAACCGGGGTCAAATAGATCTGGCGAGTGAGCAATTCACTTATTATTATCGACACGTGGTGAAGACACAAGGATTTATGGCACTGCGTACTAATAAGACAATTTGACAACGTGGGGTTTATTTACTAAAGCTGGAGAGTCCAAAATCAGACTCCCTTCTGCATAGAAACCAATCAGCTTCTAACCTCAGCTTGTTCAATGAAGCTTTGGCAATGAAACCTGGAAGCTAATTGGTTTCTATGCAGAAGGGAGTCTGATTTTGGACTCTCCAGCTTTAGTAAATAAACCCCCATGCATCACTTGAAGAATCTTTAATGCTATAGACACTCATAGGGCAGCAGCATTATCTCAACTACTCTTGCTGGCTTTATTATTTATTCAAATATTTATATATTAGTTATTTATTTTTTTAATCACAGCATCTACCTATTGATTGTGACTATAAATACATACTTTGACTAGAAAGCTGCTAATCAGAAACTCACTTTAGCCCTACAAGCCAGCACCTCTAAGAATTACTAAACTACAAAATAATAAATGTTTGCTTTTGGATTTAATACTGCTTTAACTCAAACTTTAAAACATATTGCATGTAGGGCCATGTAGGATGGTCTGCATTTTTGCTTCTCATAAGGAGAGGTCAGCAGAGCTAGAGGTTATTGACATTCAACCCCTATACTTAATTGAAAATAACTTTTTGAGCTCAGCAGGAAGGAGAGCCCTAGTTTTCAATTAGAAAAATCATGTTATTCGAAATTAATGATCCTACCTAAAAATGAGAGGACTAAAATATGGTCACTGTGTATAAAAACATAAAACTAATCTGGACACAGCTAGATAGCTACCTTTAGTGACCCTTTCCAATACAGGGCAAAGCAAATGGTCTCTTAGTTCCTCCACTCCCTATAAGTATATGCTCACCTTTTTTGCTCCACTGATACTTTGTTCACCTGCCCAGTCTAAGGAAATAAACTACTAAAACAGAGATTGTGGAGCATATACAGGGCTATACTCTAGAATGATCACACTGAAAGGGTAGCGGGAGCATCACATGCTCACTTATACCAGAATACTGAGTATTTAGTTTTACTTCCAGTGGGCCAAGGTAGCTTCAGGTGAAATGCTAATGGGTTGCTTTCTTTTTCTAATTGGCTAAAGGGTAGAGTCACGTTAAAGTGATGCATCATACCAGTGATGTAACAGCAAGACCCAGGAGAGCACTGTCATGCTAGGCCTGACAATAGGCCACCCACTCAATCATTTGTGTAAGGAGTGGGTGTACCCATTCTTCACATGTTGTGAAGCTCAGGCAGCTCTCTAGGGTGGCAGGCTGTTCAACTATATTCATGATGTTGCACCTTGTGATACCCAATTTATATAGTACCAGTTTATATTGTGTACCCACACTAAAGATTCCTTTTAAGGTAATCATGTGAAAAGCCCATCTTTAGTCAAACTTTTTTTTATTCCAGATTTAGGTAGAGCTTGGATGGGGTTAGAACCTCTCTCAAATTTTTAATGCCATCTGTATCACCATTTGGGAGTTTTTTCCTTACTTCTTGACTATTTGACATGTGTCAGGCTAAACAGGAATAGAAATTGTATTGTATGCACATACTGAATTTAAAATCAGACAAAACAAATCATCTCTGCTGGAACACAGCATTGTAATCTGACAAGACAAAGTGAAAGTAGTATAATGTTGCAGGTTTATTGGAAAAATATACAAGGATACATTCACAAATGCTAATGGAGGAGACAAAATATGGTGGGCTAGAACACTCAGGGGTTTATTTACCAAAGCTGGAGAGTGCACAATCAGGCTCACTTCTGCATAGAAAACAATCAGCTAACAGGGTTTATTGCCAAAGCTTAAATGAACAAGCTGAGGCTAGATGCTGATTGGTTTCTATGCAGAAGTGAGCCTGATTTTGTATTATCCAGTTTTAGTAAATAAACCGTTCAGTGCCTTGCTTGTCCCCAAAGTCCTGCTAGCACCAATGACAAGAAATGAGATACTAGATGTAAGTTCACATTCCTTGTTGATTTGGTCAGCAAGGAGGGTAATGTGAAGTCTGATGCTGGAGATTCTCTCACTCCCAAGCATCAATGGGTCACAGACATGTTTTAGGGAAAAACCTAAAAAAAATAAAAAATTAGCCTAACCTCTTATTACACATTTACAATCAGTTTGTACAATACCTGTTTAGATCTACCAACCATTATATAGTGCATAGTCCTGGTTGACTGGATATAAATTGATTGGATAGTTTGGGTTGTTCATGTTACATAGTTTTGGTAAATCTAAAGTCAATTTTATAGTCAGGTTGATGTGTATAGTGAGCCTTAGGACCTCCAGGTGCCATGTATGAGTCGTGGCAGGACTTTGGAGTCAAGTAAAGAAATGAGTATTCTGAACCACCATATTCTATGTTCTCTGTCTTAGCATTTGTGCTCACCCCTTCAGTCTCCACTCACATTACGAACCTACTAAGCGACATATCGGCATGGATGTCACTCTACTTCCTCAAACTCAATCTTTCCAAAACTGAGCTCTTAGTATTTCCCCCAGCCCGTGCCCCTTCCCCTGACTTCTCCATCAAGATCAATAACACAATCATCAGTCCCTCCCCTCATGCCAGAGTACTAGGTGTAATCCTAGACTCCCATCTGTCCTTTCAGCCCCAAATTCAATCACTGTCAAAATCTTGTAGACTTCACCTCCGCAACATCTCCAAGATACGCCCGTTCCTAACCTCGAAAACCACTAAGCAACTTATTCACTCCCTTGTTATCTCTCGCCTTGACTATTGTAACTCCCTCCTCATTGGCCTACCTCATCGCAGGCTATCCCCTATTCAGTCTATCATGAATGCTGCTGCCAGACTCAACCACCTTACTAACCGTTCTGTATCTGCCACCCGTCTCTGCCAATCCCTCCACTGGCTTCCCATTGCCCAACGGATAAAATTCAAAACACTAACAATAATGTATAAAGCCATTTATAACTCTGCCCCAAATTACATCACCGATCTTGTCTCTAAATACCACCCAAACCGTACTCTTTGCTCCTCGCAAGACCTCCTACTCTCTAGCTCCCTTTTTCTCCTCCTCCCATGCTAGTCTCCAGGACTTCTCCAGAGCATTCCCCATCCTCTGGAACTCTCTTCCCCTGCTCACTTACTCTGCTCACTTTTAGGCGATCTCTGAAAACCTCTTTTCAGGGAAGCCTATCCTGCCCTCAGCTAATGCTGGAATCTTCTACTCTTCCAACCAGTCCATCCCCCACAGTTACTACCTTTTGTACCACTAGCCCCTCCTTCCTCGATTGTAATTTCCAAGGAGCAGGGCCCTCCTATCCCTCTTGTATTGAACTGTATTGTTGCTGTATTGTCTCCCGTTATTTTGTAAAGCGCTGAGCAAACTGTTGGCGCTATATAAATCCTGTATAATAATAATAAAGTTTACCTTTTATCCAATTAACCTGGCTACACAATGCCGGTTTCACTTTTTTGTCTTAGCAACTTCTTAGAGTTCCCCCTCTCTCTTGCTTGTGACACAATTCATAGTGCTAGTTCATGTGCCATTTTGCTGTTCTAGGACAATCTCTGCCACGGTCTTGTGACACTCTGTTTAGTCTATTATCCGAGACTGATTGCTTTAATTTTTGCTTTAGTCTTGCCCTGATTGGCACTATTTGCTACATATTATACATAGCGGAATTATTTCAACTGTCTTGGTCATTTGAGCTTACTATTTAAAATCCAATCCCTTCCCACTATATCCTATTTCTATATAAAAGTTTTGGTAGGAATTAACCCTACACTACACATTTCTATAGCTTGTCTTTTGACCTCATAATGTGATTTATGAGGCTCATACTACATAAAATGGATTTGCCTTGAATATAAGTTATTGTAGCATATATTAGGGGGTAATAAAAGTAACTTATCAGAAAGCTTGTCAGTTTTCCTGCCTTTACTTTGAACACATTGTTAGTAACTAGCTTCAAACAACCAAAAAATAGATTAAGCTATGTCTTCTGGTTGTCAACAGCAATAAGATTTGGCCAGTAAACTTATGAAAACACAGGATATAAAAAAAATATTGCCGGTGAAGCAGTACACAATGCAAAGTGCCTACCTTTTTTCCCAGCACCTCTGATTTGGCGTAGAAGACACAAAGCCAGAATTGTCTTCCTGTCAACTTCACCAATGAATATTCTTTACGTTCTTTTATGCTGTATGAAGTAACATGCTTCACATTTTGGCCCAGGTACCCTCCTGTTCAATCTAATTTTAGGAAGTGAATGTGGGCGTTTGAAAGTCCTTAAAATACTGTCATAAAAGTAATATGGAGACTGCCATTTCTGAACTTCTGAATATGCTAGATGATTGGCTGTCACTAACCTGTAATAAGTATGCAAACCAGAAAAGTCAGAGGTTCTTATCTTCATATTTATTCGAGGCTTGTTACTGGAACAAGAAGGCCAGCATGACAACAAAATAACTGGTGCGTTCAGGAAAGGACAATAGTGGCAGTCTCCGTAGTATGCCTGCCATACATGGCCCAAATGGTTTCTGATTCCTGATGAAGCTGCCCTGATGGCACCATCCATCTCAAGTCTAGTCCATAAACCTTTGGCCATATAGTGTGTATATATGAATGAAAAGACCATGTGTATAAATTGCACATATGTACTACCACCATCTAGGGGTGGACTGACCATTTGGAAACTCGGGCACAGCCCGAGGGCCCGGGGTCAGTAAGGGGCCCCATGAGATGCCCCTGGTACCTTTTTCATAGGCTTTTTTGAGTTTGGGCAAGGACACAGTGGCCCCTTGATCCCCTATTTCCCAGGGGCCCCATGAGTTGTCAGTCCACCCCTGCCACCATCTGAACTAAATTAGTGTATACAGCATATATTGGTATACAGTAGAATATAAAGTTACAGTCTTACGTTCTGTGCAAAGAATACTGTGTAAATAGAAAAGCAGAAGAAAAATTGGGTTATTGCTTACAGTAATCTTTCAATTGCGTTTTTTTTTGGTAACCTGAACTGAAAAAGTGAATTATAAAACAGACTTGCCATAAAGCTGCTCTGATGATATGCTTGTCCTATCCATTGCTCAGACTATTCTCATATAATGCATTTCATTTAGCATAAAAACAAGAAAGAGTAGGCATATATTTATAAGTAACATAATTGCGTGCTTTATTGATATACAGAGTAAAGCATTATATAATACAATAGTAAGGCATATTTTTGGTGAACTTGATATGTAGTGAAAATGCAGGAGTAAAACAAAGATGCATATAAAAATAATTAGTAAAATTTTGACAGTGTTGGTGGTTAAAACACAATCTCTTAAGATGGTAAAAGATGATGATGACAGAACATGCCAAATACTGATGTTATGTATTAACATGGAATACATTTTTGCAATAGAATACTTTCTTTTTAAAACAATATTTCTAAATAATGTTCAAAGCAGCAATAAAGCTTCTCTTTTTTTTTATTAAGTATAGAAATATATATCTGAGACACACTCCAAAACTAATGCATAATAGATTAAACCAAAATGAATAAAACAAACCGTGCAAATTCCTTTATATTTGAAAACAAATCTGGCACACACACTCCAATCTCTGAAATGAGAGGACAACCATTGCATGAAACTAGCACTAGGCTAAATTTGTTTGGGAAGAACGAGGTGATCCCTTTGAAAAATAAAGCTTTGATGCACATAAAAAAAAAAAAAGAAACAAAAAGACAAGAGGAAAATGAAAAATCAATATGAGGGAAAGCCCAAAGACAACAGTATTTGTTCTGTAACAAAACTTACCCTACATTTGACTGATGTGTCATGTTAACTAGAGATTAGTATAAAAGCAATAGAAATAATGGTAGATTTCTAGCACAGATTAAAAATAGCTAAAAATTGAGGTACGCTTGAACTGGTATTTCAAAACTGAAAGTAATACTTATAACAAGTGTTTCTGAGAGATGCCTGTGTCTGAATAATCTCAAGGAGGCACATAGCAAATGTTTCTTTAGGTGGGCCATACATGGTTATTTTACAGTAATTTTGGTCAGTCAGGGGGCTGAAAGGAAACAAAACAAAACAATTCCTCCATCCACACAAATGAGGTGGATGGAGGAATCCCCCCACCCACAAGACTATGGGGTTGATTTACTAAAGGAAAATAGGCTGTACACTGCAAGTGCACTCCAACTACGCTTGGAAGTGCACTGAATGTGCAGTTGCTCCAGATCTGAAGGGAACATACAAGGAAAATTAAAAAAATAACATTTTTATTTTTGCTTGCACATGATTGGATGAAAGACATCAGCAGAGCTTCTCCTCGGATCGAAAGCAACTGCACTTGCAGTTCACAATATATTTACCAATAGTGAATCAACCCCATTGTGTTCTGACAGCGGCACCTGCTGCTATCAGAATGTACTGATCAGTGGCTGCAGCCACCGATAACCACTGGAAAAGTATCTGACCTGTCCCCTTAACAGAAGTTAAATTACTTCTATCGAGTAGGGGAGGTCAAACACTGGTCAAAATTTGGTCACTCTGTTAGACCGGCCAAATTTAGCTCAGTGCATGGTCAGCTTTAAAGCAGACCCAAGTTGAAAAATAAAAAATTGCAAACAGGCTGGCTGTTTATTGTAAAATCCACTAGCCTGCCAGTTTGCAATCCCCTGCAGAATGTACACTGCCTGTGTTCCAGGATGACTGAACTCCAGCATATGTGAGGGAGTGACGTCATCCTGCGCAAGTCAAGACAGCTGAAGACTGGCACCTGGTAGAAGCTGGGCAGAAGATGCTGGCACTAGCGAAGGACTTCACGGGCGTCAGACCATTGAAACTAAATATTTGTGCCTTTTACTTCTGCTTTAAAGAGAACCTATGAGAGCTGCCATTACCTAGTAGTCCAATGTTGCATGCTGTGGGGAGGTCACCTTAATCCTGGGAGTGCTACTTAGTGAGTTACTGACCTGAAACAAGTATAAAAGATGGGAATTCAGCTTCATCAGACTTAACTGGCTGCATTTTTATCCAAGTCTGTGAATTAAGGCCTTATTTATAAACCAGTGTGACAATACCAGTACATTTATAAATGCTTCTTAAACCTACTCCTACTTCAACAATGCACTTCTTATCTCGTCAATGCTGCTGCTTGGAAGATGAAAAGTGATACTGTTCAAGCGGTACCAGCTCCCCAGTACATTGCACTGTGTGCTTTAATAACAGATTGCACTGTGTTTCTTTGGCCTGCATAGTTACAAAAAAAAAAAAAAATGTGTTGGGTGGCTTGATGGGGGGACACCAACATCATCTACTAACATAACCATGCAACAGGTTATGGGACAGGGTTATATCCGCAAGTGTTATCTGTAGGCACAATACTCAGTGCTGTATTTTCCAAAATGCCACCTAAAAGTGCCAGGGCAGTGTGGAGAATTTCCAGTAATATCCTGCAGCTTGCAGAGGAAAACCATCAGCTCCTTGTTAATGCTGGATCCTGCAAATTTACAAATAAGTCAGCAGTGGTAGCTCTCATATTGCTGTCAGCATTGGTTCACTTTAAATTGGAGCCCTAATTTTAAGTCTTTTCTGTTATTGTTAGTGGAAACACACAGTTAAAATACATGTTTAAAAGAACCTGCTGACTAGCATCTTCTCCCTCAATTTGTATATGAAGTTCATACATTTTATTTTGCATAAAGATTGTGCTATCAGTATCTCCATAAAGAATTCCCTCACTGTATCATCTTTTTAGATGTGGCCCTCTTGCAACTCACTCTTCCATGCCTCATCATCCACCAACTCACTACCCATTTTTTTTTCCATGTCAAAATGATCCACTAAAGGTACTCAGTTTATGAATGCATTTCAAATCCTTTTTCCCATCTAAAAAGTGAAATTATATATGTATATGTGGAAGCCATATTTACTAATTACCTGTGAACTCTTTGCGCCCTGCCTTGTACAACAGAAATGGAAATCCATGGGTTGGGTCAGACCCAATGAAAAACACTGAACTCTTCATCGGACCAATATCTTAAGCAGTTCAGCAAGAACTTTTCTTTTAGGAAAATACAGGTCTTTTTCCAGTGGATTATTTACAAATCTCTATGGTCAATACAGTAACAGAAATGTTTACTATATTATATACTATAAGTTGAGTTTCATGAAGCTGTAGGGCAGCGAGACCTGAAAGAGGATATCAGGGATGCAAGCGAAAAGATGATGCGTATTAGTGCGAACACAGTATAGTAACGTTACTGCTTCCAATTAACTGTATTTAGCTGTTTTACCCTAAAAGTGTCACATTTTAATAGGCTAACAATATAAAACCATCCATATGAGATACATTAAAATGGTTTCACAATAGTGATGAGCATAAGGTTTTGCTAAAAACCTGTCAGACAGCTACATAAATTAAAGAGCTATTATGGCCCTGCTGTAACCAGTAAGAATTTAAATAAGTTTTTTACATCATAACATTCTATACTGCTAAGCTCTTCATTACATTGGAGCTGGGTACATATCAGTAGTACAGTGCACCTGCTTAGATGCCACTCACTGCTGTTCTGAACAACAGTTTAAACAGTGAAGGCAAAAATGACTTCCTAAAAACTATGCCATGTTCTCATTTCATTAATATTTGTAACAGTGATTTTATTTTCAAGCTGAGCTGGATGTTTTCTTATATCAAAGAAAGAAAATTAAAAATGTCAGTGATAAAACTGTCCTGTCAAATGCTTCATTTGAATTAACTTAAAAGCCTCTATCCAAAACGATTCACAAGGACATGGGTAGCTGTAAATGTACAAAGATGGCTTAGGGAGTTAGAGAATGGATAACCAAGTAATCAAAACTATAGGAAAATATTACACAAAAGAAAGATTTTAAAACGTTTTGGATAGAAATAAGAAAGGTTTGCGCCTCAGTTGGATTTAAAATGCTGAAAGCTCAAAGATTTCCCCTCAGTTCTTCTGACACCTACCCCCTGGACAGTATGGCAGAAGACTCCATTGGGGAGACAAAAGAATTCTTGAAAACTGCCAGAGGATTTAACTTTTCCCAACTCTACTTAAGCATTTTACCACTGTCTGTGACCACTTTGGGGACATTGATACCAAAGGTTAAGAAAACAACAAAACCTGGACATAATTCCCGACTAGCCAAATTCAAAAAATAAAAATTTTGGCTAGAGATTGGCTTTAAATAAAGACAATGATGGGTTAGTTATTATTATAATACAGTATTTATAGAGCGCCAAAAGGTTTGCTCAGCTGTAGTTGTAGCATTTTCCTAATCTTTACCTTTCTAAGTAACAATAAAACATCTTTCTTAATATTCTAAGCTACTAACAATTTCTGCTGGGTACCACCTTGCTTTGGGACAGAGTAGCAAATATAGGACACTAGGTAATGTGACCATTCACTTTCAACATGTAGTCATAATAGGCGAGAACTGATCATTGTGCAAAGTTGGAATATACATTTGACTATGTACAGTTGTGTTCAAAATAGCAGTCAGACATCACTAACCTGATAAATCACTGTTTTTAGGAGAAATTATATTTCTACATGGCAAATAATTTGCTAGCAGGTGTAGTAGAGTAATAGAAATCCAACAGACCCAACAGTCATGACATGCATGCTGCTGATTCTGTGTCATTGAATCACTAATTGAAAGGGGCATATTCAAAATATTAGCAGTGTGGCGTTCTATTAGTGAGGTCATTCATTCTTTGAAAAACAGGTGGCAATTATTGCCCTTATTTAAGGAAGGAAGGCAGCAAATGTTGTACATGCTGGTTACAGTGCTTTTCTCTCTGAAATTCTGCGGAAAATGTGTTGTTCCAGACCATGTTCAGAAGAACAGCGTACCTTGATTAAAATGTTGATTGGAGAGGGGAAAACATATAAAGAAATGCAGAAAATGATAGGCTGCTCAGCTAAAATGTTCGCAAATGCTTTAAAATAGCAACCAAAACCTGAAAGACGTGGAAGAAAGCAAAAAACTACCATTAAAATAGATAGAATAATAGCCAAAATGGCAAGGACTCAGCCAACAATCAGCTCCAGGAAGATCAAAGGTGGTCTAAAGTTACCTGTGAGTACTGTTACAATTAGCTTGGCTTCACATAGGGGTCTTCTATCTGCAAGAAGCCCCCGCAAAGTCCCACTGTTGAAAAAAAGACATGCTGAAGAGGTTACAATTTGCCAAAGAGCACATTGACTGGCCTAAAGAGAAATGGCGCAACATTTTGTGAACGGATGATTGTTCTTTTTGGGTCTAGTGGCCGGAGACAGTTTGTCAGACGACCCCCAAACACTGAATTCAAGCCACAGTACACTGTGAAGACAGTGAAGCATGGTTGCGCAAGCATCATGATATGGGGATGTTTCTCATACTACGGTGTTGGGCCTATTTATCGCATACCAGGGATCATGGATCAGTTTGAATACATCAGAATACTTGAAGAGGTCATGCTGCCTTATGCTGAAGAGGAAATGCCCTTGAAATGGGTGTTCCAACAAGACAACGACCCCAAACACACCAGTAAACGTGCAACATCTTGGTTCCAGACCAACAAGATTGACGTTATGGAGTGGCCAGCCCAATCCCCGGATCTTAATCCAATAGAAAACTTGTGGGGTGACATCAAAAATGCAGTTTCTGAGGCAAAACCAAGAAATAGAGAAGAACGGTGGAATGTAGTCCAATCATCCTGGGCTGGAATACCTGTTCACAGGTACCAGAAGTTGGTTGACTCCATGCAACACAGATGTACAGCAGATCTCAGAAACAGTGCTTATACAACTAAATATTAATTAAGGGATTCAAAGGAAAGCAAAATCTTCAAACATTTTTCAGTTTATATAGTGAATGTTTGAGTTTGTAAAGAAGAATAAAAACACTGCTATTTTTTTGAACAGTCTAATATTCACATTTCTTCAATTTTTTTTAGAGGAAAACCACAAATTTGACATTTTTCTTCATGTTTTGATTTGGAATAGAATGTGTAGTGTTCCCAATGCATTTTTTTGTATGGAAATAAAAACTATTAGAAGGATTTTGAGCTTTATTCACTTTTTTCAACACACTGCTATTATTTTGAACACAACTGTATATACCTATGTGCAAAGCACTGGCAATTCCAAAGTTTAAACACATTTACCAATAAATACCCAAATTTCAAGTAATATTAGAAAGGCAGAATTAGAAATTTGAAGGAAAGCCTCTTTGTATTAACGTTTACATTTATTATATGTCTAAGTCCCAATATATGCTTGGAGCATGAGATATAAGGCTTGAGCTGTAAGAACAAGTGTAGCCAGTTTCCCACTGGATGTCAGTGGAGGCAGCTTAGTGGCTTTGTATTAAATGAACCCCATTTTATTATCAATCATAATATAATGGTCTGGTTTTTATCCCAGTAACTTTCCATTTAAGTGTTCTTCACATACATTACTTATCTGTATGTAAACTCATGCATAACAGAGAATGGGACAGGATGCTGTTGGCAATATGCCAGGAATGTGGTTGTGTTGAGTTAACCTGGGTTCACATATATGAGCTGCGGTATATCGCATTTGATTTGCGCAGGAACCACACCGCATTCCTGTACAAATCACATGCGATTTGTGTGCGGTGCGATTGGAGCCATACATTTTGTATGGCTCAAATTGCACCGCAGTCGCACCAAAAAGGTGCAGGCCACTTTTTTTGGTATGCGCTAGAATTGGATTGCATGGGTATTCACACCTATGCGATCTTATTCTGCACATCGCACCGCGTTTTGCAGACGTTAACTTAACATACACACCCACAGCGGTTCGCATGAATGGGGTGCAATTCTGATGCGGAATTGGCACAGAAAACACTGCGAATTCTTCACCACATCAGTGTGAACCAGGGCTTACACAGTGCTTGCGAATCAAAAGATCAGTTATCTATATGGCAGCCTGTTGACCCTTTTCAATCTGGCATACATAACTGAAATGGAACAGTCTGTAGAGGCATCTACATGATACAGATAAGATCTTCAGTGTGATTCTCATCCATCACCATGTAGGTCATTTGGAACTGAATCCTGGCTGCTGTTCTGTACCTACCTAAACTGTGTAAGGTCTATGTCTAAACACTAAACCTCTATTATCATTGCGTATGCTATTATATATCACATAAGAAATCTCCTTCACTTCATTTTCTATTATGGAAAATGTGTTGCTCATTACATTTATTTAATCAGGTAGCAAGCAATAAGCAACTAACTGCAGCTGATCTTTAATTAATTGGCTTACAACAGATTGCTGCAATGGTTACTAAGGCTGACAGCACATCACTGCATTTTGCAATATTTTATTAAGGGCCATAGTAAAGTGGTTAAAGGAAACTAAATCAAGCTATCACTGTTCTTTTGCAGCACATGGAAACCAAGAGGTTAAGTGCACGTAGCACAAGAAAAAAATGAACCATGTGATTTAGCCTTAAAGCTCCAGTAAGCACTATCCTCAAGACCAGCATCATCAGGAAAGGCTGATACATGACAGCACAGCCTATAAACCTTGCTCATCACATCCTGGGAATGACCTGCAATAAAAATATTTCACATTCTATATACACACCCAGAGGCTTGGATTTAGATACCATTTAATGCTCTAAATGTCTATTCAGTCAAAATATTTATTTTTTTGAGTGGAAAATTAAGTCAAACCACGTGTGAGATTTATACTCTACTTTACAGAGAGTTCTCCTTATCTGCTACAGTTCAGGTCCCGGGACACCTAGCTCTACTATCTTGCAGCTCTGCTTGGCCAGCCAGACCGATAAATTTCCCACTGGCATCACAAACCAGCCAGGCTGCAGAAGCTTCTAAGACTGCAGCCACACGAATGGGACTGTAAATGTAATTATTAGGCAATTTAACGGTTTAGTTTCATTTTCCAAAGCTATTCTTTTAACCTCCGCATAAGATGGTGGCATGTGAACATCCTATTCAAGGAAAGCTTTATTCTTAAATTATCCATTTCTCGCTCATATATATATATTATTGCTCAACAGCTTATTTTTACCGAGAACTATGAAGGTAGTACATGTATACTTGTTTTAAATTGAATGTTTAATACTTAATCATTCTACTTTTTGGCAGTTTAGTTACATTTAAAAACTGTAGTCTGGCAGCCCTCTGTAAGCAAAAGATGAGTATTCTGATGTGAACAATTAGCCACAGAAACTGAAACACACTTTTGTTATACAGAAAAAACCCCCCCAAAAAACCAACCTCAAAATAAACATCTGAAAACGGTAAATAGTAAAATGGTAAAATGTGTTTCAGTAGTTCAACTCTGGCTGGGGAACACACTTTCACATATGCCAACAGTGACAAAAAGGTTAGGTATAAATGGCTGCTTACACAATGGATATAGTGGCAATGTTTCATGTTTTGCTGACATGTTCAGAAACACCACAAAACCATAGTGAGGTAGATGCAACATGGTTAGCCATGTCTGAAAACAACACACAATTAGACAAATTTTGAAAGAACATGGGGTTGTCCTTAGCACGTTATCTTGTGTAATATAACAATATAATATAGGCAAGGCAGCAAATCACCCATAAAAGGTGCCAGATGGATGAAATTGTCCACATACATACACACACCTGGACTGAAATGCTACGATCAATCAGCAGACATCAAGGCCATGAAACCTGTTAATAGAACAGTGCAACTGATGGAAGCATCTGAGTCTCTGGACGTGAGGTTCTATTTTACATATGCATGTGTGGACTGTTGAAGATAAGCACACAGTTGTAGCTTTTCTACCCTGTTTCAGACGGTTGACATGTTGCAATACATCTCAAGCTCCGATGGGAAGCTGAGAACACATTTGGCGAAAATGGATGCTGCTGATTGCTTTTACGGGAGAGCTATCATTTCTGGGAACTCTGTTAAAGAAATCACATCACAATTGTTCCACTGTTCGCATGACAAGACAAAATAAGGAAATAGCTACAATTTTTGGTGCTGGGAAGCAGCAGTCACCTACTTTCAGCTTAAGTGGCATTGGTGGTCTTTTGGACTATTACCATCAGAAGACCAGTCAGGATAATGCAGTCAGTGACCTTACATTTTTACCTCTAGTACAAACAACAAAGACCACATACTATATTTTCAAAGTGCCAGTGTGCAGATTTGATAAACGTACAATTTCAAGAGTTACCAAGACATGGGTGAAGGACCATATTCTTATATAACAATGTCTTTTCATTATCTGTATCACTTAATAGTCTTTGACTGCTACAGGGCTCATACAGAATTCCTGGAAAACACTTTAGTGACACATTAAAGAGGTTCTCCATTCTAAACCATACACACAATTCTATAAGTGACTTGTTTATCATCCTGGAGCTCAGAGTTTGTATGAAGACCAGGATGCATGGACACAGAATGGTTGCTGAGAAAACAATTAACTTGAACTTTTGTGGGATAACAGACATTTTTCCTGTAGAGCATCTTTTGTTCAATACTTTGTGTCTCTAGCCTTGGAAATCCCACCTTATCAATAGATAGTAACCACACTGAAGTTAAATATTGTATGGTTTATGTAGTAAAAGAAAAATGTGCCAACATGAACATCTCTTGTTGCTATAGCAACAAGTTAAAAAACTTGGGCAACGAACAACAAGAAAATTTCTTGCAAGCACACTTTTTTAGATTCATGAGCCTCCTTAATGACAGACATAATTCACTTTACAGAAGTTTGGAAGCATAAAAGCACAAGTTGGCTTTATACATATCTCAATAATAGTGAGAGTAGAGCATAAGGGTATTTTTAGTAGTAAGTTTAACTGCATTAGTTGCTTTAAAAGTGCAGCTTAACTTGCAAGGAACTCTATCAAGAAGGTACCAGTAATTCGCCTGAGCATTTACAGTGACCCCTGGAAGCAAGGCAACTGGATAACCACGAGGTCTTAAGTGGTGGATTTAAAGACTGTAGTGTATTAACAACATTACAGGGTTCACAGATTTGGACTGACAATTTTCACATCCCTCTCAACACATTCTTACATATGAACCCTACAGTCAAGTAATAACGTTTTTGGAGGCATTTTCTTAACTAGCCACTTAAGACCTTTATGAAAACCGGTTTAAATGAAAGGATACCTTATCTCATAACAAAAGGACTTTCCAGATTTTCACGTTTTGAAGGGGAAAATAAACTCTCACTAGATGGTACTTGTGGCCAACTACTCTTTCTACCCACCAGTTTTCATAGATATCTGTAAAAATGGCTCTTGACTGTAACACATGTTTTCATCTACACAGTTCTGTTATAAGTACTGACTTCTGGGCACTAGATCACATACATATAGATTACTGGTCCATTATTGCTTAACTGCACGCATTAAGTTAGGACAAACATATCCTGAATAGCACATTTACATAATACCACAGTTTAAATGCAGTATCCCTTTAAAATGCTAGCTACTCCAAATGCCTAAAAGTAATCTAGTTGGAAATGATTTTAAATAAAATAATTAAAAAGGTAGAATAAATAAAAGGGTACTCAGCTTGCTACTGTTGTATAATCGTAAGCAGTGCAGAACCACTTTAACTTGTCTCTCATAAAAAGTATTATGGGTAAAAAATTTAAATTTTCTCTAGCACATATGACATTATGCTCCTGTTAAAAACATGTACCAAGGTCTCCGTTCACAATTGGTAACAATATCATCCAAAAAAATTACATCATTTTATTCTGCATTTGTAGTCTTCTCGTCACAAAGCTAATCCAAAGCCTGCATTTAATAATACAGTACTGTGGTACACAGCGACCCCTAGCAGCAGCCAGATCAGCTTTCACTAGTCTAACCACAAAATGATGAAACCTAATGGATTTACAGTACAATCACTGCAGGGCATTAAGTTAATAAAGGCCAGAGTTAGGACAGCACTCAGGGGAGAACTATCTGGTTCCAGACTGCTCTGGCCTTTCATCCACATAAAAAAAAAAAAAAAAATCTTCAATTGCTAATTGGAAACTGGTACATATTCTTTAAACCAAAAAAGGTTTTATATTACACAGTTTGAAGCAAAAAAAAAAAAAAAATTATTGCCCATAGGGCTCAATAGTATTCACAGTAAGCTGAGAGATACAAGCTTAACAATACTGCTGTGTTAAAGTGGGCTCTTAGAAACGTACATTACATTAGTAACTTATCCTTTTAACTCTATGAATTGTTAGTACCGTTGTGTTCCCATAAAATGAAAAATAATACTCTAATTCAGGGTTCCCATCACTGGTCTACATGCTTCTTGTGTCAATGAAAAGAATACAAAAACTTTTGCCCAAGTTCCATTGTTTTTCAATCAACAAGTGAGTCTGTGAAACAAAGTCAATTTCATATTTGGTGCTTTAACTGATGTTCTTTGATGCACAAAAGGAAAAAAAAATATGATACTTAATATGAAAGTTGTTGATATACAGTTACAAAGCCATGGCAATTCTAAACAATGCACTGTTGTTTTTTTTTTGTTTTTTTTTTTCCTTTTTCAAAGGGATTTTTTATAAACAAATTATTTTTTTTTATAAAGCACACTTTAGTTTACAATCTCTCTTTATAACTGATATAAATTTTTTTAAACAACCCAAAATTGCCCTCTGTAAAAAGAAATGGCAAGATTTTTTTAAGCTATCAAGATTTTACATGTAGTTTTCTTATTGGTTTTGTACAATTGCATAGACATTTAAAACCTGCCATTGTTACCAAAACAATAACAGACTTAAGAAACTACTGAAATCTACAGTATAGTACCACTACCCTTCACAAAAATATAGATATTTTCTTGTAAACTCTTACAGTCTAATCCCCTTTTTTGTTGTACGAAGATAGTTATATAAAAAAAAACACATGCGGTGCGTAGGGAGTTGTTACTCTAACACCTCGTCGTCAGTCATGACAGTGACTAAAGTTTCCATCGCTCTTCCCAAATCATCAGCCATATGAAAGAGATTTCCTACATGGTTTCCTAGAAGAGAAAAGGCAAAATACATTATAACTCCCATTAGGAAAAGAAAGAAAATAAGTGCTTTGTTTTTCAAGTGATGGTATTCCTTAAAGTGAAGTAAATGACCACTTAGGCAGTCTCATTGAATGATTTCCCTTATTAACCCCCCATGATTTGCAGGTGTAAGAGTGATATAACATTCTTTTGGTTCCGCTGCGCGATGAGACACCTAGCTAACAGGTGGGAAGCCTCACTTTCATCATTCACTGCGTGCGCGGCTGGTAATACGGAGTCATGTCAGAGCTTACTGAGCTTTAAAGAGGGCAGATTGTTGGTGCCCGCTTAGCTGGTCCCTCTGTGACTGCCAATTTGTCATGTCATGAAGTACAGTATCAAAGTTTATGACGGTATATACAGTTTCTTAGAAAATGTCATCTGATAAGGATTCGCACAATCGACATGGTTAACTGACCGAAAGAGACAAAAGGACATTGCGCAGGACTGTGACCAGTAATAAGAAAACAACTGTTGAAAAAGTGACTGCAGAGCTCAATCTCAATCATGTGAAGACTCAGACTGAGCTCTGCAGTCACTTTTGCAGCAGTTTTGTTATTCCAGGTCACAATCCTGCGCAATATCCTTTTGTCTCTTTCAGTCAGTTGACCATGTCGACCGCACTTATGCTTATCAGGCGACTTTTCCCCAGAAACTGAATATGCCGTCATTTAACCTTTGATACTGTACTTCGCAACACAGCAAATTAATTGATAATTTCAGTCACAGAGGCACCAGCTAAGTGGGCACCAACAATTTGCCTCTTTGAAGGTCAGTAAGTTCGGAAATGACTCTGTATTACTAGCAGCACATGCAGCGAATGACAAAAGTGAGGCTTTCCACCTGTTAGGTAGGTATTTCATCACACAGCGGAAGCAAAAAAAAAAGTTACATCACTTCCGCTTTCAACACGAAACACATTGTCACATAGACCTGCAAATCATTCAGTGTTTCCATTTTTTGCCTAACCCCTATATGTTCTGGTGGTAAGCCAGAATTTTGGTTTTTACACTCACTTTCAGTCTCAATAACAGTTGTCAGCTGGTCAGATATTGAGAGACTTTATTCTCCAAATGGAGTCAAAGACCGCAAAAGAAACCTGACAGCTGTACTAACTCCTTCCATCTTTACCCAAAGCTTAAATAAAAGTTTTGCTGTTATATTTTATCTCCACGGGTTTTAAGTTTATTTTTTTCTGTGAATATAATTACAGCTCATGCAATCAAATTTTCTTTTCATTGAATATAAATATATCAGGCACAAAATTGTCTTAAATGTCAGGTGGAAAGTTTGAATAATAAATGTCAGCTAATATAAATGCAGCTACACCTGTCTTCATCAAGGCAAATGAAGCCCAAGAGGGCCTAATTCATTAGATCACACCAGAAGACATCACAAAACACTCACAAATAAGTTATATTGGCACATCTGACTAGCGTCTGCCAAAGATACACTCAGCACAAAAGCAAAGCAGAAGTAGTTAAAGCACAAAGAGTTTGAAAAAGTCTGTGTGTGATTGTGTATGAATTGCTACTTTCTCCCTACATATAATTAGACAATTTTGACAGTTTGTGCTTATATATAATTTGATCCGTTTCATCAGTTTCTACATAATACTTTACAATAGACCGTTCAGAAAGCATTTACATAGTTGCTACTAGTAAAGTAGGCAAGATTTTGTATTCAACCCGTTAGTAATTTTGTAGGAATATGAATTATGTGCAGGAGTCACAGCCAGAATCAATGTGTACCATGTCCTGTCTGTATTGACATGCTGTTGACCAGTGTATGTTTTTTTTGGGGTGGGGGGATTTTTCCAAAATGGGTATGACTTTTGGAGGCATGGTGGCCCCAGGAAATGAGTTTTTCACAAAAGGATATAGTTATGTTTTGTGGTCAGTTTACCTCTACTTAAATATTAAATATACAAATTATTTCCACAGCAAATATGTAAATAGAGGTAATTGGTCATACAATTCGCTATACAAGGTCGAAAACATTGTGCACAGTTCTGTTGGCAGATGTAATTTAGCAGGATTACCAGCTTATTTATAAAAAAAAAAAAGCCACAATGAGATATTAGCAGTAAAACTATGCTGCCACTCTGTTAACTAACTTTACTACAATGGCACAGCAATAGTAATGCAAAGATGCAGAACAATGACTGGGAAATGGAATGGTTTTCTCATTACTGCATTCCATGCTTAGCCCATTTCTCTTTCAAAATTGATGCAGCACTGGCAAAATAGTGGTGGAGAAACCCTTGTTGGCAAGCACAGAGGTAAGATGTTTCTTCTCTAAATCCTTAAGGTTTCTTGGCTGTCGCTTGGCAACTTGAAGTTTCAGCTCCCTACTTAAAATTTTTAATAGTATGAAGGTCTGGAGACTGGCTAGGCCAATCCATGACCTTAATGTGTTTCTTCTTGAGCCACTCTTTTGTTGCCTTGGTGGTATGTTTTGGGTCACTGTCATGCTGGAAGACCCATCCACGATCCATCTTCAGTGTTCTGGCTGATGAAGCAGGTTCCCATCCAAGATTTTACAATACATGGCCTCTCAATGCAGCAAAGTCAGCCTGTACTTTTAGCAGAGAAACAGCCCCAAAGCATAATGTTTCCACCTCCGTGCTTGACTGTAGGGATGGTGTTCTTAGGGTCATAGTCAACGTTTTTCTTCCACCAAACTCAGCAAGTCGAGTTAATGCCAAAGAGCTCAATTTTTGTCTCATCTGACCACAGCACCTTCTCCCATCCTTTTCTGAATTATTTAGATGTTCATTGGCAAACTTCAGATGGGCCTGTACATGTGCCTTCTTGAGGAGAGGGACCTTGGGGCGCTGCAGAATTTCAATCCATGACAGAGTATTGTGTTGCCAATGGTTTGCATGGTGACTGTGTTCCCAACTGCCTTGAGAACATTCACAAGCTGCACCCGTGTAGTTCTGGGCTGATCCCTCACTGTATTATGTAGAGCTACAACTCCCCAATTTAAAAAAAAAGGTTTTGTACATGTTTGGTATTTAAAATGATAACCGCTGCAACTTACCAACATTTCACATGAAAAAAGCCATAAAATATTACCTGAAGTATTAAAGTAGTTGTAAACCTCAGACATGAAATATAAACAAAGCACATCCCTCTATAGTGTGTACTTCCCTCAAGCCAGATCACTAAGGGGTTGATCTACGAAATCTGGAGTGTACACAATCTGGGACAGCTCTGCAAAGAAACCAATCAGCTTCCAGGATTGTTTTGTCAAAGCATAATTGAACAAGCTACCATGCACCGCTGCACCAGATTCACCTATGTGTCAGTTTTTTCTGCTTCTTCAGTCCCGTTATAATCATGAATCACTTCTGACAAGTTTTCCTGACACCAAGAGAAAAATGTGGTAGGGGAGGGAGCGCAGAACCTGTGATTGACAAACTCAGCTCTGTTCCTGTGTTTTGTGTGAAGAGGGGCGTGTCCCTTCTTTTCAATCAGCTCTCCACGCTGAGCTTTGCAGTGTGCAATTGCAACTCTTTGCCCCCTTTTTATTAAAGCTCAGACAAGCTTTATAAATTCTGGATGTTTGCAGAACTTTCAGCAAGCTTTTAAAGTATCATACAGCTCTAGTTTGTAAATGTTGAACATATATCTTATCAGGAATGCAGACTGTCACTTTAAATAAGCTGCTAGCAGGTTTCACCACTACTACTAAGTTTGCTAAGCCTGCAGAAACCTGCTAACAGCTTGTTTAAAGTGACGCTCAGTACACCCATTAAGATCTGAGTATAATATTTTCCAAATAGAAGCAGAAGTCTTAGAGATGGTTGCTCAAAGCTTATCGAAAGTTTCATAAAGGCTTGCTGTTCACACTGCTCTTATACATGCTGAAGCTGATATTTTACTAGAAGCAATTCAAAACATCTGTGTCACAAGGTAGAACCAGAATGCAAGTGTACAATCCAAACGCACAGGTTTCTGCATTTAAAAATGGCTGTGTGTATAAGTGGGTGCAGCAGCGACCGTTGGCTGGAACCAAACAGAATCAGCAAGGGAGAATGTCACCAGCACACCGAGGATCACCAATATGGGTCCAAAAGTTTTAATGAACAATCACAGTAACAGCAAGGCAACGTTTCAGAGTCTCGCAGGACCCCTTCATCAGGCATCGTCACATGCCTGATGAAGGGGTCCTGCGAGACTCCGAAACATTGCCTTGCTGTAACTATGTGATCGTTCATTAAAACTTTTGGACCCATATTAGTGATCCTCAGTGTGCTGGTGACATTCTCCCCTACAAGATAGTACCAGACAGACTACTGTCATAGCAAGATTTGATGGCACAATGGCGGATGGGTGCTGAACACCCTCCAAGACCTTCCCACTACTTATGCTAACCTGCCTGTGCCAAGGAATACTACAGCACAGAAAAGATGGTCAGATCGTATGAGGCTTATACTTCTGCCTGATTTATTTAAGGTAATTGCATGGAAATATATATATATATATATATATATATATATATATATATATATATATATATATATATATATATATTAATTATACCTAAGCAATTCCATATTCATGTAAGACCTGTTTTAAATGTCAAATCGTGCATTTAATGCCTGATCTGATTTTCTAAATTTCTGTATTCATCCAGTAGACTAGATCCAGTACACTATATTTGGTGAGCATAATGGATTAGGTTTGCACACTTTCATGCAATTACATGAAAAAAACAACGTTCTTAGAAACTTCCAGAACGACAAATGTAGTGAACTCAAACATCTTGATGTTAGTAGACACCAAATGTGAAAACAACCACAGTCATTGTTGATGATGCAAATAAGGGTTATTTACAACATGGCAGGCTTTTAAACCTCTCAACATTAAAAAAAAATTGGTTCTGTTGTACAATAGTGTTGCCCAAATGCAGGCCTTAGATGTGCTACATTTGGTCTCATGTAAGGTTAAGGTCTCTTTTAAACCAATAAACATATATTGTTTTTATAGGGCATACTTTTAACAGTTAGTGTTGTTTAAACTACTAGTCCATTCAGAGCTGTTCAATAATTTATTAATAATAATTTGTAGTTCTAAGGACATCACAACACCTTAGAAGAGATGCCCAGTCCAATTACAGAAGAAATTACATAGCAGTTTGTGTTTCAATTTATTTATTTTTACTTAAACATAAGGCTCCACGCACACTGGGCATTTTAATAATGCTGGTAACGTTAGCTGTATAAAGTCACGTTAAAAATGTTAGCGTTTAGCTGCGTTTGCGTCTTTTATCTTTTACCAACAAAAAAACATTTTTTTTGCTAAAAAAAAAAAAAAAGTTTAAGAAACGCCGGCGTGCCGCGTTTTACCCACTAGGTTCTGGGTTTTTTTTCCAAGCCAAAAAACGTTGATTACAGTCTAAGTGTGCATGGACACATAGGATAACATGCTGGGAAGTTTACTGGCTGTAGGAAAACAAATGTCAAAAAAGTCCAGTGTGCATGAGGACTAAATGATTTAGTCTTTAAATTATTGCCAATAACTTACAGCTCTACATAAAGACGTGAGCCAAGGTTAAACCCCCAGCTCTTTAATCAGGTTTTTTTTATAACTATAATACATCAATACCTACAATAAACACTGTGTTAAATTGCTGCAGTGATAAACAGCAAATATTTAATGTATGAAAATCAAAATTATGCTCAATTACAGGGAATTAGTTTCATTATATGTAGACAGAAACAGAATAACTGAAAAAAGGACATTCTAGTTACAGCTCAATTCATCCTGGGCAAAAGTATGTCATATACTGGAACCTTTCCACTGGCTTACTGCTGTCCTACTAACAGTTAATGAGAGGTAGTAAATGTTGGCATGTTAGAGCACGTTTGTAAGAAGCACTCGGCTAAAGAGACTGGTAGCTGCACAAATGCCAGACATAGGATGTGAAATGTGACAGACACAAGCTGGATGGCAGGAAGCCCAGCTCTCACTAACCTCTCTCATTTGCTTTCCAGGGACATTTCTTCCTTTTGTGAGAAGGAGAGAATGGAAAAAAGGAAGGAAAGAGAAGAGAACCAGAAATAAATTTCACATTTAATGTTATGCTCTAAAAATAAAAAATTACCTAGATAGAAAGAAGAAAGGACAGGTCAGGTGAAAAAGAAAGAAAACAACAGCTTGGTATATAGGTCATAAAAGCAAATGCATTTTCCCTTTAAAAATGAAAGTCATCCAAAACCTTTTATATTCTCCTGGGTGCAGTACAGTGAAGTACAGTTGGGGGCCTTCTAATTACATTCAAGAAGAATTTCTCAAATATGATCAAAGTATAACTAATTATTAGTATAACAAGATAATTCTGTATGTGGAGGTTTTTTTTTTTTTTTTTTGGTGCAAACATTGATAATCTAATATCAATACCAAAAAAATATGAACGTAAAATCATCATTTTATTATTATATTTTACAATTCATAAAAAACAGCATAAGACATTAAAAGTGGACAAAAGGTACTTAAGCACTTGCCCTCCAGAGTATTTACTCCCCTTCCTGACCAGGCCATTTTTTTGCGTTACGGCGCTGCGTTACTTTCACTGAAAATTGCGGGGTCATGCAATGCTGCACCCAAATGAAATGTACGTCCTTTTTATCCCAAGAATAGAGCTTTCTTTTGGTGGCATTTGATCGCATTTGCGGTTTTTATTTTTTGCACCATAAAAAAAAAAAAAAAAAAAACCAAAAAAAACATTTTGAGAAAAAACCCAATATTTGATTTACTAATAAACACTTCCAGTAAAAAAACTTAAAAATCAAATTTAGTCATAAATTTAGGCCAAAATGTATCCTGCTACATGTCTTTGCTAAAATAAATTAATTGGTTTATGTGAAAGTTATAGCATTTACAAATGGCGGTATATATACTGGAATTTTTTTTTTTTTTTCTTTTTACTAGTAATGGCGGTGATCAGCAACTTACAGCAGGACAGTGGCAGGCATTCTGACACTAGCGGGGAGCTGACCTCACTGGCATCCCAAGTGACACCAACACAGTGATCAGTGCTAATAAAAAGCACTGACACTGTACTAATGGCACGCTGTTTTACTGTGTGCGCTTCACTGTAAGCACACTGCTTTGCACAGCCAGGAGAATGGTACTTGCTTGACTGCATTGTGCCAAGTGTAAAGTTTGGAGGAAGGAGTATTATGGTGTAGGGTTGTTTTTCAGGGGTTGGGCTTGGCCACTCCAGTGAAGGGAACTCTTAAGGCATCAGCATACCAAGACATTTTGGACAATTTCATGCTTCCAACTTTGTGGGAAGAGTTTGGCGATGGGCCCTTCCTGTTCCAATATGATATAACAACCAGTGCACAAAGAAAGGTCCATAAAGATATGGATGAGTGAGGTTGGGGTGGAGGAACTTGACTGGCCTGCACCTCAATCCAACGGAACACCTTTGGGATTAATTAGAGTGGAGACTGCAAGCCAAGCCTTCTCGTCCGACATAAGTGCCTGGCTGTACAAATGCGCTTCTGGAAGAATGGTCAAACATTCCCATAGACACACTCCTAAACCTTGTGGACAGCCTTCCCAGAAGAGTTGAAGCTGTTATAGCTGCAAAGGGTGGGCCAACTCAATATTGAACCCTACGGACTAAGACTGGGATGCCATTAAATTTCATGTGTGTGTAAAAGCAGGTGTCCCAATACTTTTGGCAATATAGTGTATGTGGCATCGCTGCAATCTTCAGGAGAATTTATTTTGCATTTTTTTCGTGGTAGGTCATGGTAGTGGCATAAAAATATAAGGCTAAATTGAAAAAAATATATATATATTTTTCTACTATTTTGGGCCAGTTTTCCTTTCAGGAGATAACTATTAACATTGCCCAACAAATAAAAGCCTAATTTGTCCTGAAAAAAACAAGGTATAATATACCTAGACAAACTAATTCCAATGATACATACAGGTATACTAACATGTCAAAGTTGCAAAATAGGATTTTGGCATTAAGGTTTGTTTTGACCTTGGTCATCAAGTGGTTAAATCAAAATAAAATGTTATTTTACATTAGTCTTTCCAAACCCTACTGTGACACCCAGTACACCAGCAGAGAGAAAGGAGCAGTGCTGCTAGACAATAAGGTTCAACAATGTATACTGCACAGTGCTGTGAACCCAACAAATGGACCTGGCTGGAGGATGGCACACAGAGATGACATAATCCGTGAGATTCTGTTCCTTCACTATCCGATTACAGCTTTGATCAAGTTCTAATGTAGATTGCAAGGTCTTTGGCTAGTGCCTGGCAGTAATGTCTGATTTAGAAGACTTTTGACATTTTTTGGCACATAAACTAGTTCACAAATATGCATTTCAACTGTGTACACAGTCATTTGTCTGCATTTACACTTTACCCAAATTGTTTTTTTTTTAATCTGTCAGGGTTAAATAAATGATTGAGGTGGTGTTTAATCACATATTTCCCCTGAACAGCAGACCTCTGGCTTTGACATCTGTTTTGATTTAACACAACAGCTGCAATAGTCAGCTGTAGCAGATGTAATTGTGCTGTGTGCTACAAAGATTCTGGACCTTGCATAGAAAAATATGGGGAACAGACATTAATGGCAATGTCCTTGCATAACTTCACACAGCATAATCTAAAAACACAGGGATGAAATATTATATAGCCAATTATCTGTTACAGATGATTCATAAAAATATATGGTATATTTATTGTATTTTTCAAAGGTGTAAATATCTCTTAAAACCAAAGCAACCAATGACCTGTTTTTTTCCCCCAGGATATTAATCCTGTCTTTCAAAACCCACACTATAACAGGATGGGATCAGGCAGTGCTACCCCCTACTAATTTAATATAACACTACAAATCTCAAATTGTACCTGAAGCCAATTTTTTTTTTTTTTTTTACAATAGTTACAATAGAGTTGTGTGGGGTTAGCATCTCTGTCTGACTGTGTCCTCACTATAAAGATTCAGGCTTGGTTCACATTAGTGAAATTTCTGATGCGACTTCAATCGCACAGAATCTCTCAAGATGGAGCGATTTTGTAAAACATTCCTGTCCTACTTTGGTGTGCTTCCAGTGAGATTGTGGCATAGACTTCAATGGAAACACACAGAAATCGCATGTACATGCAATTCTGATGCGGTTTGGAAAGCAATATCATGTTTTTATTTTGAACTCAACTCTCCTGCCAGACAAATTCTTGGTCCCTTCATAGTAGTACTATTAGTTCATCAAAATGCCATAAAAAAAAAAAGGGTCAAAAATGAACTGCACTACCTACATGCATCTGGAATTGATTCAAAATTGCATCTCACTATTGCGAACCTTTCCTCACTTGTCCTGGTGACCATTGCCTCTAAGACTGAAAGTGAGGGAAAAACAAACAAAATTTTAAATTGGAAATCCAGGCTCCCACTCCCTCCTAACTCTTATTCTAACTACTTTGTCAGAAGGAAAATGCTTATACTTACGTATTCTCCGAGCAGTCCGGTATAGTCACATGATCGGCTTCCTGCTGCGGCTTCTCTGGTCGGGAGGGTTGCCCCATAATAAGCCTAAGGCTGATGTCACTGCCCAGGCATTTCATCCATTGTCAGCGCTCTCTACTCTGAAGCCAGCTGTTGGGGAGATCATGTGAATGGACCAGAGCACCCTGAGAATCGTTAAGTATAAGCATCTTCCTTTTACAGGGTAGTTATAATAGGAGTTGCAAGGGGAGTGGAAGCCGTTCTAGGTTTCGTTCATTAAAGCCTAGCATTGCACTTTAAGTTACCACCAGAACTACAAGTGAAATGTTTCAATGAGGACACTTGATTTGGTCCCAGCAGTAATATGGAAGACTTTTACTTTCCAGGAGTTTTAACCATTCTGTACTTTCTCAAAAAAAAAAAAAAAGAAATTGACTTTAGATATACCTTAAAATTAGAAGATAAACTTGTTCTTAGACAAAACAGTATTTTGTAGAATACGATTTTATTTTATCATTAGACAATGTAATGGTTTCCATGTTATAGGGACTGCGGGACTAAGGACTCTTACTCGTAATGCACGGCAGATTGGTTTACATTAATCTGCTGAAATCCATTGACCGAAATGACATAAAAAATGGAAGATTGGAAACATTCTGTGCTAGCTACAGTTATAAAAAAAAAGCAGAGATTTAATTTATATGGTGAAAAATTAGAACATAATAAGCATGGCCTGCTTGGTTGCTAAGGGTAACACATTTACCCCTCATGTTCAATTTATAACACCAGCAAGTCTAATGCTTTTCCTTTTGGTACGAAAGCAACAATATAGTAAAGTTAAATACTGCTTGCGCAACTGCAAGGTGGCTTCCTAATATGAGCACTTTTTGACTCCTGGTTTTCCTGGCTTTCATCGTATGTTTGAAGTGACAGTGCAATTTTTCTTTACCAGCCACAACACTGGGGAAAAGGTGGTGTACCTTCATGACAGGAATGCCTCCAAGAAAAAAAAAAAAAAAGAGCTCTACTACAGTAGCCAGGGGCAGAACTAGAGAAGCTGTACAGTAATATTGTCAGTGTCCTAGGGATACCTTATTCATGGTATTTGGCTATTACAGATGGGATGAGCTGGCTCTTTTATGCACGACTTTTATAAAAAGTTTATAAAATTGCAATTAATAAAAATCAGAAAAAAAAACAAACTTTCCAATAAAAGGAGCAGGATAAAAAAAAAAAAATTTTACATTGATGGTCACGGTGAATGCAAAGTTATTGAGAGGTTACAGTTTTACCTTACTTATTACTCTTTCTTCACAGTCCACTGATCCTCTCCCTCAACCAGAAAAACATAATTCCTAGTCCTTAAACTGCCCAGTGATTTATTAATACAAGGGTAAGCAAGGTCTTAAATTTTCTGCAAGGGAATTTTCTTTTTTTTTCATCTGTTTATTTGCTAATCACTTACTGTTTAAAGGATGCCTTCGAAACACAGCAATATTAATATATGTTTCATATGTATTATATGACAACTGGTCAGTGTATGCGCTGGTAAATTGGAAGAAAAGAATACCGCACTGTGGGAACTTAAATAGGTGTAATGCTGCGTTTAATGGCACGTACATGGTTTTCTGAAAAATATTTGTACCTTCTTTCAATATGCTACAGTTCTACGTAAAACAGTAAAAATAAATAAAAATATTTTGGGATGGTTTTGCTTCCTTAAATGCAATTATCCAGGTCAATTGGAGGCGCTAACAATCCTATTACTATGTTCCTTACTGTTTATTCTTACCTCTTGCGGTGGGGAAGGAGTTGTTAAGCTGCTCCATGACTTCCTCTAGTCCTGTGCTTGTATCATGAGGAGGACTGAGAATATCATCCTCTCCTAAGAGAAATAAAAAAAACCTTTTTTTCAATTAAAAAAATAAGAGACACTTAAACCTTCAAGTACCTAAAATGAACATTACAAATATTAAACTGATAGAGATCTTTTAGCTTGATTAAAAGAACGAACTGAATTATAACAGGGAGCATCAAGACGTGCCTTTGAAGGAGTTTGCTTAATGAGTACTTTCATATTGCTAAACGTTTTAGCCATTGCTTAGAACAAAGTGTAAACAGGGCTCTTCTAGGGCGGCTTAAGAAGGACAAATCAATGTTTGTTTCAGTGACTTTCACTCTTCTGAGATTCATATTTAGTGATTCTCTTGCCCCAGTCACCTACAGCATATTAATCAGTAATGTGTCCTAGATGCAATTCTTCTGGCAAAGTTAAATCTTGGCAATATTTCAGAGGAGGTAACCTTGTCTCGCTGTTCCACATCAACCATCATGTGAATGTTTTGTGGGTTTATTTTTAGAACTATCATTGACGCTTCCATCACATAATCATGAGCACCTGAGATCAGCCAAAAGTCATTTCCACATCAGGTGACTAGAAAGGCGAGAACAGTACTTCCAGAATGGTGACTAGAGCGCTTAAAAGCAGAAATGACAATAACTTTGTGAGGATGTACAACTGAACATGCAGCCAATTTAAATCCAAAAAGGGCGAATAGTCTTGAACACTCATTAATAAAAAAGGACTGCTTCCATGAACATATTTGCTCTATGTGCAGCACATCTGCACTAATACACAGTAATTTACTTTGTATAAAAATCATCATAGCTTGCTTCATAGAGAGGTATATTTTACATTGTAGCTTAGCAAATTTGAGGACTCTTAGCAAAATATGAAAACCTTGCTCAAAGGTGAATGATTACAAGCATCTTGGAACAGATGCAAACATTTAAGCTACCTTAGTTGAGCTACACAACTCTTTTTATTCCAAGTTGTTTTATTCTAAGATGTTTTGCTAGATTATTGATTCTCTTATTTGGGAAAAATAATATAATTGTGCCGGCAACATTCCTTGGCAATTGCCAATTCATTTTCAGTATTGTGTCTTTCACTCATTAGTGCCCATTTGTACACGTTCTCCACACTTGTCAATTCACTAGCATCACATCCAGTTCCTCATCAGCATTAATACATTGTTACAAAGAAAAAAAAAAAAAGAAAAAAATGGCAGAAGCTGGAGAAATAATAGGGTAATAGTGAACTGCCCCATAATCGGATTCCCGTTAGGCTGTTTTTTTTTTCCTCCATTTAGCTCTTTCAGTACATTTCAGCAAAATAAAATACTGTGTAAAATAGGTAGAACACAATTTTCTAATTTGGTCAAAAAACTCTATATCCTCCCTTTAAATACCTGGCATTATACTGTCACCTACTGCCAGGTATCATCACAAATTAAATATTCAGGCTTTCGTAACCTCTTAAAAAAAAAAAAAAAAAGCTAAAGAAAAAGGGAGAAGCACAGCAAACTCGAAAAGGTAGCCTCTTCTGTCATCTGAAGATTTGCAACTAGGCATTGTGTACAAAATTATGTATTTAACCACTTGTCCTCCAGAGGATTTACCCCCTTTCCTGACCAGGCCATTTTTTTCGATACGGCGCTGTGTTACTTTAACTGACAATTGTGCGGTCATGCAATGCTGCACCCCAATTAAATTTACATCCTTTTTTCCCCACAAATAGAGCTTTCTTTCGGTGGTATTTGATCGCCTCTGAATTTTTATTTTTTGTGCTATAAACAAAAAAAGACCGACAATTTTGAGAAAAAAAGAAACAATATTTTCGACGTTTTGCAATTAAACATGTCCAGTAAAAAATTTTTAAAAAAATCAAATTTCGCCATAAAGTTAGACCAAAATGTATTCTGAGCACTTCAGAGATCATGTTTTTGGTGGATATCTTTTTGAATGGAAGATTTGGACTTTGCTTATGATATGAACTTGTGTTTGTCACTTTATGCACTCTTTTGGTGGAAGTGTTATTTTCATTGTAATATATATATATATATATATATATATATATATATATATATATATATATATATATATTATTTTTTTTTCCCCCTAATATTTTATATAATTTTGTGGATTGAATTGTATTTCATTAGCGAGCGCTGTTTATGCTGTTTTTGCACTATTTTTTAGGTTTTTAATTTTATTTATTTAAAATGGCGGCTCCAGCCACGTTTTGATTTATATTGATATTATTTTGTTTTTCACATTTAGTGCGGGGATATAGGCTACTTTTGGAGCCTATTTTTTATTGAAATATCCCTTCGACTGCTCTCTTTAGATCCTTCTATTCACAGCCAGAATCAGTTGCTAAGGAAGGACAATTGTAGACCCACTGCTTCCAAGCTAGAGGACCCTGATTCTGCAACTCCTATTTAACAGTCAAACAAGTACCCTTTTCAACTGACTTTTATATCAGGGTGCACAGACAAGTAAGAATAAAGGAAAGTGCACTTACTCTTAGTTCATAGCTTCAGCAGTAAAGTGTTCCAGAAACTTATTTTAAAATACTGTCAAGCTGATGACCCCTGTTCTGTATCTGGACAGAAAAGTAGCCCTACATGAACATACTCAAAAGAGAATGGAAGAAACCCAGTACAGCGAATTACAGTCACTACAAAACATGTATGGACTTTAGGATGAATATTCACTCACAGATGTACTGACTTGTAAGTGGACAATTCAACTGCTGTAAAATATGAACAAGCAGTCACAACAAAAATGCCCCAGTTTTTTGATCCACCAAAATGTTTAGTTATTTAAGAGAAAAGGAATTATCAAAGACCGATTGATTACTAAGCTTCATAATTACACTCTCTTATCGGTCTTCAATAATCAGACCCCAAGCAGTTACTAATGCCAAAGCTCAAGTGCTAATATGTTTAGTACTGTGCATAAAAAATTGTGACAGAGTCATTAAAACATAAAACTCAATACCATAATACTTTAAGAAGATGATCTCACATATAAGACTGATAAGGATTAAAGGGAACTCCAGGAATCCCTTTTGTATCTACAATTGCAAAATCACTACTACAAAAATAAAATTTTTTTTTACAAGAATGTTGTTTTGTGGCATCTCCAAACCCTTGTGAAACAAATGCACTATCTGTTTCTGTGTATGGTTACACTTGCCCATGAACATGTCAATGTCAGGCAGGACCTAGCTAGGGGAAAAAAAAAAAATCACAGCTCCCATGAGATTCTCCTATGGAAGCAGACCAATCAGCTGGGATGTTGTAGAACAACTCTAGAGATGGGAAACAAAAATGGAGAAAGTTCAGAGAGATAACACAAATCAGGAGAGACTCAGTACTTATGTTCAGAAAAGAAGGGAAAGGTGAGACATGGTTGAAACCTTTAAATGCATTAAGGATGTGAATAAGGTTAGACGGCAGTATCTTCAATACGAAGTGAAGATCTTGTGGACCTTACCTCAAACTAGCAGGAGGAAAGCTCAAAACGAATGTTTAAAAAAAGTGTTCATTTACCAACAGTAGCTGATGCTGGGAATAGACTTTCAGCTGGGGTAGTGAGTCAGTCAATAGTAAGTGGATTCAGATATGCTTGGGACAAACAAAGATCTGTACTAAAAATGGGGCAGACTCAATGAACCACTTGGTCTTTTAACTGCTGTTGCTATTTTATGTTTCTTTGTAGGGGAGGTGGTGGACATAAAACAATTTGCCTCTTGATGTGGGCACTGAACCCACCTATTTGCAGCCTCATTTAAATTGCTGAGAGCAGGGTCACATGTACAAAGATTCTTCTTTTATCACACATGACCATTCATAAGCAGAGAGGCATGGCTCCAACTTATTGCTGCATTGTCAACATATACATAATTAGTGGTCACTATACTGGGTATAAAGCATCAAGTTCAACATAAGGTCTTCTTTTGCCTTCAAACACCTTAAATTTTCATTTATGAAAATTAAGCATTTTGATCCATATCATTTAATAGCATCACCATCACTAGCTTGATCCATTGGTGCATAACAGAATAGACATCAGGATTCATGATGTGTACAACAAATTCTGACCTTATCTGTACGTTGCAGCAGAAATTAAAGTGGTTCTAAAGTAAGAAAGTTTTGCATTCTATGCATTAATGTAAAAAACCTTCTGCATGCAGCTTTACCCGCAAGCCCCCCTTATCCTTACCCGAGTCTGATCTTGATCCAGTGATGTACACAAGAGCAGAGGTTCTCCTGCTCCTCATTGGCTCAGACACAGCAGTAGGAAGCCTTGGCTCCCACTGCTGCCAATCGCAGGCAGTGAGGAGGGAGCAGGGGCGAGACAGAGTCCCACTTTGTGTGTCTCACGGATACACAGAGCTGGCTCCGGAACAAGCCCGCACATAGGAAGGGGCTTGCTACGGTGGGCACTTGGCAGGGAGAGAGGGAAGGATCTCCGACAGGGGACCCAAGAAGAGGAGGATCGGGACTGCCCTGTGCATAACCATTACACAGAGCAGGCAAGAATGACGGGTTATTTTTTAAAAATAAAATTGTAACCTTTACAAACACTTTAAGAGACAAGCCAATGAGATGTTTTAATCCTCCATTGTCCAGTTCTGATGATTACACTGTAGCTTAAGAGCTGAACATATTGGAACCTAGCACCATCTTCTATTGGTGTAGCAATTACTAATTAAGGCTTGACAAACTGGACATTCAGTTGTGCTCTTCTGCACACCAGTGATGTAATGAGTGGTTACTTAAGTAGTTGTATATTTGTAGTCTGCCTAAACAAGTCTGACCATTCTCCGCTGACTGCTCTCAATTTATACATAGCAACGTTTCTCTGAAGCATTCTATTTTTTGAACAATTCTTTACACTATAGAGATGGCCATGCATTAAAACCGCAGACGTTGAACGGGTTCTGGGATACTGCAAAAGCTCTACCATCTCCTACCAACATTTATTCTACAAATCAGTTGTTTAGATCACAAATATCCCCCTCCTGATGTATGGTTGGTCAGTTATTGAAGTTCCTAATGATGGATGGATAAGTGTAGACGCTGAATATGCCTACATTTATCCAAATGCAGCATCTCTTTGCGATGTGCAGTTTTTAAAAGCAATCTTTAGAGTGCAATACAAGCCTGTCACACATTTGCTGCAAAATGACGAGCTTTAGGATGATGAGCTGAATTTTCTTTCTAGGTTTTTACATAAGCAATCACAGATTGTCAGAGTCAACAATTAAAAAGTAATGTTATGTACAGTAGACCAGTGTTTTTCAACCACTTTTATGTCAAGGCACCCTTTAGAACTGTGCACAATCCTTGGGCACACCAGTCTGAGGGCTCGTTCACACCAGGAGGTGCGTCCAAGCATGCATGCTTTTTTTGCGTTTCTAACGGACACAAATGTACGGACATATGTTATATGTGTGTGGTGGTTGTTAAGAATGAATGACACCCACGCGTCACTGCAAAAGGCAGCACATTTTTTGTGTGGTACAGGAAATTGTGATTTTGCATGTTACTGCACTGCCCCTGGTGTGAAGAAGCCCTAAAATATAGTCTGTCAGGCAGAGTTCAGTGATCTTAGGTTGTAACTATTCTCCACCCCAATTCCCCCTACTAGCACAGCCCCCTCAAATTCCTCCTTCTAGCACAAACCCCACTCACAACCCCCTCCCCCCCCAAATCCTTCTTCCTACTGCCTATACAGGAACAGTGTGGGGAGGAGATGGAGGGGTGGTAATCAAATCCTGCACACTGAGATGTGAGAGCGACATTGTGTTAACTCCTATGCACAAATAGGAGAGATAGAGAGAGCACAGCCTGCACTCCTGTCCTCAAGGGTGCTGTGGCTACATCCCAGTCTGAGCAGGACCCTGTGTTAAAGCCTGTGCACAAAAAGGAGAGAGTGAGCACAACCTGCACCTTCTCCCGGCTCTCTCCTCCCCCTGCTACGAGTAAAGCTTTCAGTTTTGCCAGCAGCACTACTGATAGCAGCAGGGGAGAAGAGCTGAGAAGAGGTCTGGGCTTTGAACTCTCTCGCCTCTCTAAACATGGGCATTGACACAGGTACGAGCACATACTGGGATGTTGTCACGGCACCCCAGCCAACACTGGTATACATAACGCATGTGGACAAATGAGGCACTTTCACACGGACCCACAGCATGGTACCCATGGTTTTCAAGTGCATTATCTGCGGTTTCCCATAGACTTCTTTTATGTTCTGCCTATTTGGTGCATTTTCTGAAAGCTCACAAAAAGTCCTGCATGCTGCATCTTTGGTGAGCTTTCAGAAAACGCACCCCAAAAGCAGGACATAATATAAGTCTATAGAAAACAGCAAATAATATGCATAAAACCGTGAGAACCGTGCACTGCACCCATGCTGTGGCCAAACCACAAAGGGCAAAAATATAAAAGTGGACTACAAAATGAAAGAAAGTGCAGCACTATAGTAGTTACAGGTCCAACAACACAACGTATACAATCACGTGAAACAGCTTAATAAAAACCACATATGAAAATACACTGAAAATTAAAGGAACACTTTTTAATCAGAGTATAGCATCAAGTAAATTAAACTCCAGGGATATTGATCTGGTCAGTTAAGTAGCAGAGGGAGTTGTTAATCAGTTTCAGCTGCTTTGGTGTTAATTAAATTAACAACAGGTGCACTAGGTGGGCAGCAATAAGTCGACAACCAAAACAGGAATGGTTTTACAGGTGGAGGCCACTGACATTTCTTTCCCTGTTCACCTTTTCTGACTGTTTTTCACTAGTTTTGGCTAGGGTCAGCGTCACTACTGGTAGCATGAGGCGATACCTGGACCCTACAGAGGTTGCACAGGAAACTCCTTCAGGATGGCACATCAATACATGCCATTTCCAGAAGGTTTGCTGTGTCTCTCAGCACAGTCTTAAGAGCATGGAGGAGATTCCAGGAGACAGTTACTCTAGGAGAGCTGGACAGGGCCGTAGAAGGTTCTTAACCCATCAGCAGGACTGGTGTCTGCTCCTTTGTGCAAGGAGTAACAGGATGAGCACTGCCAGAGCCCTACAAAATGACCTCCAGCAGGCCGCTGGTGTGAAGGTCTCTGACCAAATAATCAGAAACAGACTTCATGAGGGTGGCCCGAGGGCCAGCTGTCCTCTAGTGCTCACTGCCTGGCTCGACTGGCATTTGCCATTGAACACCAGAATTGGCGGGTCCAACACTGGTGCTCTGCGCTTTTCACAGATGAGAGAAGGTTCACCCTGAACACATGACAGATGTGGAAGAGTCTGGAGAAGCCATGGAGAAGGTTATGCTGCCTGTAACATTGTTCAGCATGACCGTTTTGGTGGTGGGTCAGTGATGGTCTGGGAGGCATATCCATGGAGGGAGACACAGACCTCTACAGGCTAGACAATGGCACCCTGACTGCCATTAGGTATCGGGATGAAATCCTTGTACCCATTGTCAGACCCAACTCTGGTGCAATGAAATTTCAGCAAAATGGAATAGCCTGCTCCATAATTTTTTCACTTTGATTTTCAGGGTGTCTTTGAATTCAGTCCTCTGTAGGTTGATAATTTTCATTTCCATCAAACTATGGGGCATCCTTACGTTCCTAAAACATTACTTAGTGCATATCAGTATAGATATCCAGCATGATATTTTTCCCCATTGAGATCTGATGTGTTTTCAAAGTCCAACGTTGGTGAAATCACCATACTTGCAATTAGAGAGATTAAATTTCAATGTCCAAATTTGCTTAAAAATGAAATCACTACCATCATAAACATTGTTGTACATCCAGGAACTCACAGGAGCTCATATGCAGCCCACTGAACTGCTTTTTTTCTGTCATTTAACCACCTCTCTTACATATTTGCGTGTGCCTCCCCATCTACATGGACAGTACGATGCCAAACACCACATTCCCAAAACAACCAGAGTGCATCCCAGAAAGCGGTGTGGGCCCGAGCTGCCCTGCCAACCGATTATGTCATCGGTTGGCAGGACATGGGCGGCCCGCGCAGCTTTCTGAGTCTCTGTGGCAGATTCACAGATTGCTGTGGCAAGCTTGACACAGTTTGGGCAGCACTGCTCACCGCTGTTAAAGAAAAAAGGCTTAACCGCTGGAACAGAACAATGCTTTACAAGGATGCCTGCCTCAGTTGGGGAACTTCTGGTTATTTTGGCTCCGACATCTCAGTTGAGAAACACTGCAGTAGACTATACTTTACCACACCAGAGAACTGATATAACTATCATAACATCAATATGGCATTTAGCTGCATAGAAAGCTGTCTTATCAAAGACTGAATAACCAACCGATACTGAACTTTGGGAGCATTATTTGTTTCTGACTTGTAGGAGCCCAGAATATCAAGTGACTTCGAAATTAGAAGTGATTCATTTATCACTGAACTGTATAAAGACAAAACCTGTTTTGATATAAATGAATAACCTTACACTGTTGCATAACGCAAATAAATGCATGTGCAACTGAGTAAACACAGAAAATAAGAGATCAAACATTTAGACGAGAGCTCGTCTTTTATCTTCACTTAGATTAGAAATCAATAGTTTGTGAAATGCCTGGGATATTATCGGAGATGACTTTGCATGCTTATTTTTCAATATCTAAATACATCCCATGTTGCCATAGAAATAATGATTCAGGCTATTGATTATAGAATGCTGCCACAGGGAATTTCACACTGAAGCTCTGCGGTCAGGCCTTGATTGTCTGCTTAGGTAAGATTCTTTGCAATCAGGAAAGCAAGATACCGTGCTGGTAGGTTTTTAACACATTATCTCCAATAGGAATATCTAATTCATTTTTATATTCTGCCTGTGAAAGCAGCTGGAACACCAGTTTTAAAGCCCATCTCCAAAGAAAGGAAAAATGCTCACTTGCAGTGGTGCTGTTGCCAAACTGCAAGGGTTAAATGCTCATTAGGTCTAGGGGAGAAGTATTTTTACTTTCCTGATTCTCCACAACCCTGCTGCTCTCCTCTATGCTCTGGCTGTGGATTGTCCCTTGGTGCATAAGGGAGAGGATACTACAGGGACCAGCCTTCGATTCTGCAGGAGAGGAGTATCTTGTAAGTAAAACTGCTTTTCTCTGACTACTTTATGGAAGAGAAGTGTTGGCTTTCAATATTCACTTAAATAGGGAAATGTATCAGACCAAATCGAAGCCAAGGGCATTCTATGCTATAGAAGCCAATGGCAGTGCTGTAACCTTGCCATTTATAGCTATAACGTTTGCACAAAGACATCGGTGTGTGAAATTCTTAGCCATGGAGAGAAATCATGGGCTTCCATCATTGCTTTGCTTCTTGCAAATTTGTGTTAGGCTGTAAATCATCAGCCTAATGACTGCAATCTCATCAGATCAGATTTTTAGGTTTAAGATTAAACTTTTTAAAATAAACTGCAACACTAACAAAGGCACCACACAGAAATGTACAGTAGGAATACAAACCTTTCAGGATTCTCTTTTTTTGTGAAATAAAGGTCAAGTGGGTACAGGAAACATTTATAAACTTGACATTATTTTGATAAAACAGATTCTTTTCAGCTTTTACATTAAAGTATGTCCTTTGTATCTGGTAGCTGACTAGCTTTAATGGACCAATTGACCAAATATATTTTGCTATGCTGCCAAACACTGCTGCTGTTCAATAGAGGATATGCAGGAATGGTCTGAGATTCAAGGTCATTTTTGGAAAAGCATTTTCCCAGTGTCTGCAGCTGAAAGGGCGAAGGAAGGTCTGCCTAGTATTGTATTGGGTATGCAGTCTCATTGGTGAGAGCCATGTCGGATTTTTTTTTTTTTTTTTTAGACTGAAAACGGCATTAAAACTATTCAGGATTAATTTATGTCATACCCAGTATATACTGCTAAACCTGTTTTAATGTGCCTGTACTTCCTATTCTGAAACCTTAAACCCTTCCTTGGAGAAGAAACCTGTAAAGTGGTAAAAAAAAGTTTTAAAGGTAACTTGTCTAGAGAGAAAAATAGAGACTGCCTTTAGACTACATTGGCAGCAGCTACAACGCAGCAGCTGGTGTTTGGTGAGATGACAGCATTGCACCATTCACTGTTTTGCTTAACAAACTTTATTGAAATGTGACATTTCATTAAGATCTATTGGCTACTGTGCAGTGTGAATCAGTGAATTGACTTGCACTGCACTTGAAAAATAAGTATGGCTTGCAACACAGTGGTGAGAATCAGCCAGGTAGGAAACAAGGCATCCAAAATGGTCCCTGTAGACAAAAGTGGACAATACCCATGTAAAGTCTTTTGCATAGCCATTTATAGACACCTTCAGAAGCCAATGTGACAACACAGGATCAAAGCTGAAACAGTGATGGAGCATTGTTACCCTGTACTGTAATAGAAGGACTTTTCAGTGCAGGGTTACCAGGTTTTTTTGTTTCTTTTTATAGTCAAGTTGCAGATTTAAAAAGTTTGAAAATTACTTTTACAATTACACTAACATGTTAAAGTATGAGGTTTTAATGATTATGTTTACCAATGCTTATTTCTTACAAATACTTTTTTACTTTTAAAAAGTAAAGATGCTGAACTTGTCATGTGAAATACTATGATTATTAAAGCTGAAGTCCAAGGAAAGGGAAAGGAAAAAGGTCTTTTGCAGTGGGGCTGCATGCACACTGTGAAGGTTAGGTGATCATTTAGGTCTAGTGGTCCACAAAACATAATTTTAAGAAAAGTCTAATATGCTTTATATTTTAGCCTACAAAAAGCTCCCGAGTGTAACAAAGTTTGCTCCAAACCCACACGGCCTCAATTCTTGATGAGTGCAGACTGGACAGATGCTAGAAACTTGGCATGCAGTTACAAAGACTACAATGCTGAATGCTAGTAAATAGTAAAGCTGCTGCTCAAGGGGAGCTTGCCATGAATAATCCTCCATACCACTCACTAGAAACAGGTGCTAGCCCAGGTCATTAAATTGTGAAGGTAGATGAACGCAGGAAACTTGGATGGCTGCACTCTGAAATAAATCATCAACTTTATTGTTGTGATAACATCTCTACTAATAAAAGTAAGACACTCTGTGCTTGAAGGAGGAGTAAATGTATTTCATGCCATCTCATCCCTTACGCATGAGTTGTGTGTAAGCGCAGAGATGGCGCAAAATGTACTGACTTCTCCTTCGGCCCACAGGGGTTGAATTACTAAAACTGGAGAGTGCAAAATCTGGTGCAGTTCTGCACAGAAACCAATCAGCTTCCAGATTTTGCCAAAGCTTAACTGAAAAAGCTGAAGTTAGAAGCTGAATGGCTGCTGTGCACAGCTGAAACTGATATTGAGGAATGATGAATTGCTTGCAGTGAAGTGGAAGGACAAATGGGATCCGGCGTTAACACGGTATCTGGCGTTGTTGAGAAACCCCTCTGTGTCCACAACTATAACCTTAACATGGGAGGGGTGGACTTCAACGACAAAATGATGAATCTGTATCTAGTTTCCCAGAAAGCTCAACACTGGTACAAAAAGGTGTCTATTTATTTATTTCAATTGGCTATATATAACACTTTTGTAATTTACAAAGCAACTGGACGAAGTGGATCCTTCCTAAAATTCCAGGAGATTATCACGGCTCTTTTGTATCCAGAAGGTGCTGTGGCCCAATCCTCAAATCCAGATGCAGTTAGCCGGCTGCATGAGAGGCATTTTACAGATGTCCTCTCTGGTACCCCAACCCAAAGATGATGTTGCGTCTGTAGCACACATGGAATAAGTAGCATGCTTATACAAGGTCTCGCAAAATGTTAGGTAGTCAGGAAACTGGCTATCACATTTTGAGAGACCCTACAATCTGTTTCAAAAAGTAAAAAAAAAAAAAAAAAAAAATGTAACCCCCCCCCTCAAAAAAATAAAAAGTCCTAAGAAAAAATTAAACATTTCAAAAACCAAAAATAGCTATAGTTTTTTCTTCTTGTTGTCATTGTTGTTACTGTTACAATTTTAATGTTTTATTGGTACTGTTTTATTGTTAACCATTGCTGTTTTCTTTGCAGGAATGTTATTCAGATGCAGCACCGACCTGTTTATTTTGACAGCAACAGGAATTCGCTTTCAGAATATACATAAGTCAGTGTGGGTAGCGCTGTTGAAAGAGATTTTTCATCCGCAGTTAAAAAAAAAAAAAGAAAAAAAAAGAGCATATATGCTGAAGCATGGGGGCCTGGGGTGGCCAGTGGTTGGATGGCCCCTATGCTTTGGCATTTATATTTTATAATACTTTTCTTGGGTGAGAACCTTCTTCCCTCAGCCAGGGCATTGAAAAATGGGTCATGGATAGGTGTTCCAGCATGACAATGACCCAAAACACATGGCCAAGGCAACAAAGGAGTGGCTCAAGAAGCACATTAAGGTCCTGGAGTGGCCTAGCAAGTGTCCAGACCTTAATCCGATTGAAAATCTGCGGAGGGAGCTGAAAGTTCGAGATGAAAAATGTCAGCCACCAAACCTTAATGACTTGGAGAGGATCTGCAAGGAGGAGTGGGCCAAAATCCCTCCAGAGATGTGTGCAAACCTGGTGGCCAATTACAGGAAACATCTGACCTCTGTGATTGCCAACAAGAAATTTTCTACCAAGTACCAAGTCATGTTTTGTGAAGGGGATCAAATACTTATTTCCCTCATGAGCATGCAAATCACAATGCATAATTTGTTAGACACGCATTTCTTTTGAATTTTTTGTTGCTATTCTGTCTCTTGGTGTTACATCTACCATTCGATTTTTAGACTGATCATTTCTTTGTGAGTGGGCAAACAGTCAAATCAGCAGGGGATCAAATACTTATTTCCTTCACTGTATATTGGATGTTGGGGTCCTGTACTTGGCTAGACTGCCAAAAAGTCTCACACATGTGGTATCTCCATACTCGGTATAAGTAGCAGAATGTATTTTGGGGTGTAATTCCACATATACCCATGGCTTGTTTGCACAATATATAATTTAAATGACTTTGGAATATAACAACATTTTTTTTTTTTTTTTACACAAAGACTTGTGGGAAAAAAATAAATCTTCCATGGACTCAATATGCCTCTCAGCAGATAGCTTAGGGTGTCTACGTTCCGAAAAGGGGTCATTTGGGGGTGTTTGTACTGTCATGGTATTTTAGCACCTCAAGAAATGTGATAGGCAGGAAGTAAAAGCTGTGTAAATTCCATTATCTATACCATAGCTTGTAGATGCTATAACTTTCACACAGAGCAATCAATATACACTTGTAGCAGAACACATTTTGGCCTAAGTTTATTACGAAATTTGAGTTTTTTTTAGATATTTTGTATGACAGAAATGAAAAAATTTCGGTTCTTTTCAAAATTTGTGGTCTTTTTTTTTTGTTTACAGCGTGAAAAATAAAAAGCGCACAGGTGATCAAATACCACTGAAAGAAAGCCCTATTTGTGTAAAAAAAGGGACATAAATTTTATTTATGTACAGTATTGCATGACTGCGCACTTGTCAGTTAAACTAGTGCAGTGCTGTACAGCACAAAATGGTGTAAATTGCAGTATCTATACCATAGTTTGTAGACGATATAACTTTCACACAAAGCAATCAATATACACTTATTGGGATTTTTTTTATCAAAGACATGTAGCAGAATACATTTTGGCCTACATTTATGGCTAACTTTGAGTTTACTATTTATTTTTTATAGCCGAAAGTAAAAACAAAATTTTTTTTTCAAAATTTTCTGTCTTTGTTTATAGCGCAAAAAATAAAAAGCACACAGGTGATCAAATACCACTGAAAGAAAAGCTCTATTTGTCTGAAAAAAGGACATATATTTCGTTTGGGTACAGCATTGCATGACCACGCAATTATCAGTTGAAACAGTGCAGCGCTGTATAGCAAAAAGAGGCCTGGTCAAGAAGGGGGGTAAATCCTCAGGAGGGCAAGTGGTTAATGTAGGTTAAAAAACAAAAACAAAAAAACAAAAAATCACACACATGCAATAGTTACGATTGATCTCTCTAGTCTTTTAAGACGAGACCCTGAGCAAGATGGGATAAGCCAACTACTTAGGAACTTCTAATGTATTGGATTTGCGTTTTGTTAGCAGAAGAATTTCACTTTAGGACATGAATATGAACTAAACTATAACAATACTAGTTGAGCATTAACAAATAAGACCTGCTTTTGCATTTATCAGCAAGTACTGTGCTCTGCAGCTAAATTCCTTACCCATAGACTCAGATGTTTGGCTGCCAACCACACGAAGCAACATAGGCTGGTTACTCTCTGATCTCTGTAGTGAGGGAGTAGGAGAGGAAAAGGTTGTACCATTGACCTTTGCCTCGGCTTGCGGCTAAAAAAAAAAAAAGCAATACAGTACAATCAAAAAAACATTGTTTTTTAATACACGTGGAATGTCAAATATGGCATTTGTCAAGAACACATCGCTTTAGGGCTCATTTATGCAGCAGCAGAATTTTATATAGGTTTCCAGAGCAGCACTGAGCGGCATGCAGGCATCCTGTGTTAGTTTATGGAGATACCCATACATCTGAGTTTGAAATGTGTGCTATACACCCATCCCTGCACACCTCTCAATCTTGGATGTGTGGGCGAGTCTGTACAGCTGCTGCATCTCCACTGATCAACACAGGCTCTGTCCACAAAGCTATGCTACTCAGGAAACAAACAACTCTTGCATGATGTACGGGACTCTGTGCTCATCATAAGGCTCCATGCACACGAGCCTACCCCGACTGCGGGAAACTGCAAATTGTGGCAAAAGCACGGCAACCGTGACTTTGTGTTTTCCCGCAGTTGGCGGTGAAAACTTTCCTATCCTGAACGATATTCTTCTGCATTCAGGAGAGGGCGGTTTAACCTCACCTAAACGCAGCAGCTCCTAAACTCTGCTAAAAGCCTATGTGTACATGAACACAAAGGCTTTTATGAAGTTGAGTTTAGGAGCTTTGGCAAAAAAAATGCCAAAAGCTCCTAAACTCGAGTTTAGGAGCTGCTCGTGTACATGGAGCCTAAGTCTTCCCTGTTCAACTTATGGCTTAATATGACAATATAGTGATAACTACAGTGGTTTCACAGATCTGTTTTCGCTGGTATGAACCCTTTACCTTCAGTATAGTTTAGAAGAATAAAAGACTTGCTGTGTGGCAGGGTGTGTGGATTACAGAACTGGCTGAATAAAAGCACAAATCTTTTGCTTGGTGAGACAAATACATATACAGTTGACTTTTTCAATATATTTAAACACGTAAACATCAGATCTTTATTTAAATAGTTCTACAGATAAAGGTTATATACCCAAGAACACAGGAAGATTTTCCTTTTCAATCATTTAACAAAAATACCAATAGATGTAATAGTGTACTGTGAGAAAAGTAAGAACTCTCCCTTGACAACAAAAGCTGGTATTGTCCCCCCCCCCCCCCTTAGCAAAAATGACTTCTTTAGGTACTTTGTATAACTGCCCACCAGTCTCTGATACGAATCTGAACACTTCTCCGTGCAAAATACCTTCAGTTGCAAAATGTATGTGGGCTTCCTTGTATTTTAAAACTCCCCTACAAAATTTCAATAGGAATCAAATAAGAGTTTTGTCTAGCTTTGAAAGAATCATCTGTCTCTTATTTGAGCCAATCCTTGGATGATCTGCTAGTATGTATTGGATCATTATTGTGTCAAACCAATTCATCTTCAACTTTTGAACTGATGTACTCAAATTCTCACCATGTACACTTTGAAATGACACAGAATGTATAGTTGACACAATTATTGCAGGCTGCTGTCAGGAATGGACTTGCCAGTGGTGGTAGAACTCACCTGCCTTGTGGGCTGCAGTACCAGGGCTGGCAAGCGGGTGCTCTCAGCAACCAAAGGCTCACTCCTGAAATGAGCCATCACCTCAAGCTGATTACAACAGGTGTATTTAAGGAAAGGCCAGGCCTGTGATCAGGGCCTTGGTGTATGTTTCCCATGGGCCCCTGTACCTGCATCCTGTCTGCTTTCTGCCTGATCCAGATTCTGCTTCGATCCCTGACTCTACATGAACTCCGCCTGTCCTGACCTCGGCTATTCCTGACTACTCTTCCGCCTGCTCCTTGTGCCCTGCCTGCCCGTTTGCTACCGAACCGGCCTGCCCGACTACGCTTAGTATTGTTATCTGTTGGAGGTTTGGGTTGGTTTGTTTGCACTGTGTTGTTGTTTAGTCTTGCACTGCGTCTATGTTTTGTTTAGTCTTAATAAATTGTCTTATTCACACTATACCTGAAGTCTGCGTTTCCCTGTGTCAGTCCACACATTTCTAATCATACCCGGATCCCTAACAGCTGCCCAGGCCCTGAAGCAGCAAAGCGACCCCAAGACCACAAGATTTACACCACCATCCTTCACATGCTCTGATACGGATTGATCGTTCTTCAGCACATAGTTCCAGAAGACCTGGTCTTTGCCTATATGTTTAATGGCAAACGGTAACTTTGCTCTAATGTTTACTTTTGATAGCAAAGGTGTTTTCTTAAAACAGAACTAAAGTTCTGCTCTTTCAAACTGCAAGCAGGCAGGTTCTCTATTGCAGAAGAGATATGCAATGTCTCTTCTGCAATAAAATACACCTACCTGCCTTCTTGCAGCATTCCTCGGCTTGTAAACAGATATGCACATGAGCAGATCGGATTACATTGCCTGGATGGTCCCTGTGCGGGGATGACCGACTCCTGTGCATGGGCAGGAGTGACATTATTCTGTGCCAGCCAATGGAGACAGCCAAAGATCAGCACCTAGAAGGAGGTGCTGGCAAGGGACAAGAACCCTGGAAGGAAAAGTAAATTTAGCACTGGGTTACCTCACCACTTATGCAAGCTGAACTTGTGCAATGTATTTCTGATTGTAGATGTATGCACTTTGACCAAAACTGTGGAAAGAGTTGCCTGAACATTCCATGATGAAATTTTGGTGTTCTTGGAGACTTTAAAGCAACAAATGGGGAGCTCTTTGGTTGAATTTGATGGGTGAGTTAGTCCTGGACAAAGTAAGTTATCTGAAACCTATTCCGCTTGTAGATTATCTTCCCTATAGAGGAATGATTTGAAATCAAATTATGCATTCTTTAAATCCCTTGGCAGATTCATAGGCATTTAGAACCTTTTTTCTGAGGGCCTTGCAAAGCTCTATTGATATTAGCATGAGGACACCACATACGTCAATAGCAATGAGATCATTAGACTCTAGATGTTCCCATTTGCACATTCCCTAAGGAGGTTCCAGTCATTGGCACCTAATTTTGAACACCAGATTCTAATGTCATGGATTTGAAACGATAGCAAATGTAGGGGTGTAATTACTTTTGACAAATATGCATTTGCTAATTTTGATCATGAAAATGAATACACGTTATCAGTTATGTGTCATGTGTTCTAATATAACACCCTTATCTGTAAGAACGGTTTGTATTTAAGATCTAATAAATTGCCTGTTTAGGTATGTTTTAAAAGTCAACTATTTCCATTGGATGAACTTTTCACTACTGTACAGATGCATCTCAAATTAGAATATCATCAAAAAGTGTATTTCACTAATTCAATTCAAAAAGTGAAACTCATATTATATAGATTCAATACACACAGAGTGATACATTTGAAGTATTTCATTCTTTTAATTTTGGTTATGGCTTACAGCTAGTGAAAACCCAAAGTTCAGTATCTCAGAAAATTAGCATATTGTGAAAAAGTTTAATACTGTAGACTCATGGTGTCACACTCTAATCAACTAATTAAGTCCAAACACCTGTAAAGATTTTCTGAGCCTTTAAATGGTCTCTGCTGATTTGACAGTTGTCCAGAAGTCATTGACACCCTCCACAAGGAGGGTACTTTATAAAAGGTCATTGTTACAGAAACTGGCTTTTCACAGTGTTGTATCCAAGCATATTACTGGAATGATGAGTGGAAGGAAAAAGTGTGGTAGAAAAAGATGCACATGCAACAAGGATAACTGCAGGATTGTGAAGCAAAAGACCATTCAAGATTTTGGGGGAGATTCATAAGAAGTGGACTATGGCTGTTGTCAGTGCTTCAAGAGCCACCGCACAGAGACGTATCCAGGACATGGGTTACAACTGTCGCAATCCTTGTGTCAAGTCACTCCTGAACTAGAGACAATGTCAGAAGCATCTAACCTGGGCTAAGGAGAAAAAGAACTGGACTATTGCTCAGTGATCCAAAGTCCTCTTCTCGGATTAAAGTAAAATCAAGGTCCCAGAGTCTGGAGGAAGAATGAAGAGGCACAGAACCCAAGTTGCATGAGGTCCAGTGTGAAGTTTCCACACTCAGTGATGATTTGGGGAGCCATGTCACCTGCTGGTGTTGGTCCACTGTTATCAAGTCCAAAGTCAGCACAGCCCTCTACCAGGAAATTCTAGGGCACTTCATGCTTCCCTCTGCTGACCAGCTTTATGGAGATGCCGATTTCATTTTCCAGCAGGACTTGGCACCTGCCCACACTGCCAAAAGTAGCAATACCTTATTTAATGATCATGGTATCACTGTGCTTGACTGGCCAGCAAACTCGCCTGACCTACACTCCATAGAGAATCTGTGGGGTATTGTCAAGAGGAAGATGAGACACCAGACCCAACAATGCAGACAAGCTGAAGGCCACTATCAATACAACCTAGGCTTCCATAACACCTCAGCAGGATGACTTAAAACATTCAATAACACCAAGTAACCAGCAGAACAAAATATAAATTTTTATATAAATAGTTAAGAATTTTCTTTTTCCCACTAATGCAGCTCCACCAACTGATTTAATAAATATTTGAATCCAAAGTAATCTGTACTGCTTGATCACCCATTGACAATACTGTATCCCTCACTGTCTGTTTCCCGTTAGATCCATAGCAGGTTCAGTATTACCCAACAGTAAACAAAACCACAAGCGCATGCAAGAAAGGTGCACATAAAATCAACCACACTTACAGGAGGAGAAAAGGTGGACTGCTTTAATAATTCTAAGAATCCGAAAGTAGAAGTTCATGCTACTGCCACCCTTCTCCTGGTCACCTATCAAAACTATTGTGTTTTAGGGGTTGACCTGGGTCAAGATTCCCATACTAGTTATTTGTACCATACCTGCTCCAGCAATTGTCTGAGCCGATGCAGTTGAGACTCCAGTTGCTTGTTATGATCTTCTAGTATTTGCATTCTAGCTTCTAGCCGTCCTTTGTGCTGGCGCAGTAGTTTGGCTTCTGCAATAAGTTCTGCATCACGTGGACTTTGTGGGGAGGCTGGCATCATTTCTGGAGGGGAGGGCAGTGGGGACAAGCCCTTGTGATCATGCTGCTCCTTCAATCTGTCATATTCAGACTGCAAATTCCTGTTTGGAAAATAAACAAAGGTTTCTACTTTAAAAAGTGGTCCATAAAGTGCCTATCTTTTTTGTGTTTGTGTGTGTTTTTATGTTAGTGTACTTCAGTGCTTATCCCAAGCATGTTCAACCAGCTTGCCTCTGGAAGGTTTTACCCCCTTAATGACAGAGCATTTTTTCTATTCAGCACTGTGCTACTTTAACTGGCAATTGCGCGGTCAAGCAACACTGTACGTAAATTAAATTTATTTTTTTTCACACAAATAGTGCTTTCTTTTGTAGTATTTGATCACCACTGGGTTTTTTTCTTCGCAATAAAAAAAAAAAAAAAGACCAAAAATTAAAAAACCCCCAAAAACTGTATTTTGTAGTTGCTGTTATAAAACATATCCAATCCCAAAAAAAGCAAATGTCTTCATAAATTTAGACCAAATTATATTCTGTTGTATTCAAATTGTATAGTAATTGGTTTGTGCAATTAGTGGAATGAATTCAGCTGTACATGCTATATTGTAATGGCGGTGGTCAGCAACCTATAGTGTGACTGTGATAGGGTGGTGGGCAATCTGGCACTAACAGACACTAACGCGTCACTAACTGACATTGCTCGTGACACTAATACAGTTATCAGGGATAATACTGTACAATGACACGATATTAATGAGATTGGCTGGGAAGGGGTTAAAATATAGGGGCAATCAAGGAGTTCTGCCCAGCAATATGTAATGTGTGCTGTTTTACATTTATATCTGGCTGTTTTTTTCTCAGTGTACAGAGACCTGTATGTTTGTACATAGGACTCTGCTGTGATTGGACACAGTCGATTAGAAGTTCTCAGCCATGAATTATTGGCTGGGACCTGCTGACAAAAATCGCACTGTGGTTGGACTTTAAAACATTTACACCAGTAAGGTATTTAAAGTGATTCTTATGTTTTTACCTGCATTAAGGTAAAAAAATGTTTTTCCACTTATTGTGCCCCTCAAGAGATAGAAACACTTACCTGAGTTCTATCTAGATCCAGCGCCATCTCAAAGCATATACAGGCAGCAATGGTAGCCATTAGCTCCTGCTGCTGTCAGTCAAATTCTATGAGGAAATGGGGGCATGGCCTATCGCACATGTGCTCCATAGCATATAGTTTCCTATGGGGGCGCATCCAGAAGACGAGGAGTTGACAGCTCCGGAGGTAGACTCCAGAAGAGGAGGTGCAATACCATTATAGAGCAGTGTCTTCTGATATCAAGCAGACCTTGCACCATCTCTGGGCTCATTATACCTCACCAATACCTTTTTGCAAGTTGGGTCTCCAGAACTGGACAGATTATTCTAAATGAGATGTAGCTAAAGTTGGATATAGTAGAATCAAGACCTTCTTACTCCTGATGGCAATCGCTCTAGTGGTGCAACCCAGAATTCTATTTGTTCTGGTTGCTGCCTATTCAAACTATTTGGTCCTTCAGCAATAATCTGAAATGATCATCCTCTAATATTTTTCTTTTATAGCTTTGCCTAACACTGTATACAGTGCCTTGAAAGTATTCATACCCCTTGAAATTTTCCACATTTTGTCATGTAACAACCAAAAACATAAAAGTATTTTATTGGGATTGTATGTGATAGACCAACACAAAGTGGCACATAATTGTGAAGTGGAAAGAAAATGAGAAATGGTTTATAAAATTTCTACAAATAAATATGTGAAAAGTGTGGCGTGCATTTGTATTCAGCCCCCCTGAGTCAATACTTTGTAGAATGACCTTTAGCTGCAATTACAGCTGCAAGTCTTTTTTGGGGATGTCTCTACCAGCTTTGCACATCTAGAGAGTGATATTTTTGCCCATTCTTCTTTGCAAAATAGCTCAAGCTCTGTCAGATTGGATGGGGAGCGTTTGAACAGCAATTTTCAAGTCTTGCTACAGATTCTCAGTTGGATTTAGATCTGGACTTTGACTGGCCAATTCTAACACATGAATATGCTTTGATCTAAACCATTCCATTGTAGCTCTGGCTGTATGTTTAGGGTCATGCTGGAAGGTGAACCTCTGCCCCAGTGTCAAGTCTTTTGCAGACTCTAACAGATTTTCTTCTAAGATTGCCCTGTATTTGGCTCCATCCATCTTCCCATCAACTCTGACCAGCTTTCCTGTCCCTGCTGAAGAAAAGTATCCCCACAACATGATACTGCCATGGGCCTCTTGGTTGCTTCTCTGATTAATGCTCTACTTGTCCGGCCTGTCAGTTTTAGGTGGACGCCCATGTCTTAGTAGGTCTGCAGTTGTGCCATACTCTTTCCATTTTCGGATGATGGATTAGAGCAGTGCTCCATGAGATGTTCAAAGCTGGGATTTTTTTTTATCCCTGACCGGTCCTTGGCATTCATGATGCGGTTTGTTCACTAATGTTCTCTAACAAACCTCTGAGGGCTTCGCAGAACAGCTGTATTTATAATGAGATTAAATTACACACAGGTGGACTCTATTTACTAATTAGGAGACTTCTGAAGGCAATTGGTTCCACTAGATTTTAGTTAGGTGTATCAGAGTAAAGGGGGCTGAATACAAATGTACACCACACTTTTCACATAAACTGTAAAACATTTTGAAAAACCATTTATCATTTTCTTTCCACTTCACAATTATGTGCCATTTTATGTTGGTCTATCAAATAAAATTCCAATAAAATAAATGTAAGTTTTTGGTTGTAACATGACAAAATGTGGAAAATTAAAAGGTGTATGAATAGTATTTCAAGGCACTGTATCAATATCATACTCCATGAGAATATTCTCTCTCAAGTGCATGGACTGACAGTTATAAACACTGTAGTAACCACTGCTTTGAATAATTTTCTAACAATGCTAAATCACATTCCATAGCACAGTCACCTCCAGGATATATATAATTCCTAATGCACATGTCTACTAGTAAAAGAAAATACAACTAAAATCAGTAGTTTTGATTAGTGCTGTACAATAATATCTCTATGTTTATGGCCAGTATAACCTAAACCTCTTCAATGTAAGACACTAGGATGCCAGTAGTGGTGGAGGTTCAGTAATTCTCAAAAGGGATCTGTGGAGCAGCATAGTTCTTAGGAGTATTCTTTTTTTTATAGCAACAGTACCTCAAGAGATACAGACTTGTAAATATTCATAACTTTGAACAAACCTATTCTCCTCTTCCAAGTCAGCAAGAATCCTCTCAAGTTCCCCTCGCTCTTCACTTTCCAAGGAGATTAGAATCTGAGCAGGACTCCGGGGCTGGCTTAGAGGAGACTCCTGGTTCAAGCTTTGGCAGTAGTGCTGGATAAGCAAGTGCTCATCATCTCTGCAGGAAACAAAATAAATAAATAAAAAAAAAAAGATAATTTACATTCACACAGCTCTCCACAGTTAAAATCAGTTTTAATGCAGTGCAATCCTGGCTTGGGAAATAGAATATTTATGCCTAAATTTTTATACAACTGAAGGCTCAAGTGCATGGCACAATATGCCCAATTTAAGAAAAAAAAAGAATTAGAATTGTATGTTTAATGTTTAGTGTAAATCAATAAGAGTAAATATTTTAAACTCCAAAAATTTAGAGCAAAAACATTTTAAAGCTATTTTCAAGTCTGAATATATAACCTTATGTTGCACATATACAAATAGTTTGTATTTTGAAAAGTTGTATATTGTAAACCCCATTCTGCCCATCATAGACTATGCTAGCATCCTGCAAGTCAGGGCATTGTGAAAAGTAAACATGAAATCTCTCCACAGCTCCATGAAAGCACTGCCCAGAAGTAGAGTTTCTCACTGCTGGCTGCAATGGTAACCCAAACATGGTCAAAACAAACATGGTTCCACCTTCACTTGCATCTCAAGTGCACACTGTTGGAAGCTTACATCTTTAAATTGACTTGCTGTATTACCCTGCAATTATCAAAAATAGCTGGTTATATGTAATTTGCTAGTATGAAGTAATTTATCACAAATTATTCTTGATTAGCCTAAAATAAAAAAAACAAAAAAACAAACAAAAAAAAAAACTACCTAGATTATAGGAGTGAAAACTTTCATAGTCTTCAAGGTGACAAAATATGTGATAATAAACTCAAAACCAGTTGAGGAAAACTCATTATGCATTAAAATAAAGTAGAAAAAAAAAAAAAATTATATACATATATACACACACACATATATATATATATATATATATATATATATACATATATATATATATACACACACACACACACATATATATATACATACACACAAACTGTATTTACAGTTGCTTTTATTTGGAAATAATTTTTGTACACATCAGACTTCCTATCTTGACCTAATTGACCTTTATGAAAATGATATGTCATCGGGATTTGAAAGATTACCCACAGTATCAAAATAATTTGTTTTGTGTAGGAACAACGTACTATGTGTGGTAACAACATGCAAACATGTATTTTACGTGAGTAAAACATGCAAACGGCATGTGAAGTGCACAGGAAAATACACATAATTAAATATTTTTAATTTAAATCATCCTTTAAATGTTCTCCATCATCAATAGCAATGTAATAGTAAAAATGAATGGTCCCAAAAGCAATAAAATATTAACATACATGATGAAAAAACACCCCAATGCTGAAGTCTCTAAGTAAATGCAAAGGAAACATTCTGTTCTCAGTACCGTGTTACATGGGTAAACACATCCAGTTAACAGAGTAGTTTGCTTTTAATTGTGTAATAATAAAGCAGAAATCGTTATTTAGACACAGCAACCATTTATCTTCCTCAGGCAAAATTATTGTATTTGCATTAGCTTCAATCTATAGTGAGATGGAGCAATATGTCAATTGCTATTAGTCTTTTATCACCTTCCAAATCTGTCCTGTGAACAGGCAGGCACAGGAAATTAATCTAAATCACCAAGGCATGAGAATACTAAAAGGGTACTTAAAAGAAGCAGCAAACATTAAAAGATAGCATTCATAATGAAATATGAACAAGATGAACGATTACAACAGATGCATTTTTAAGTGATGATAGGACTTCTTTTGATGTGTCTGCTTCTTTTGATGTGTCGTCCACTATGAGAAAAGCTTGTCAGATCAGCCTACCAAAAAGTCACTTGACTAGACCTGCCTTATAACTGGGACAGTTTTCTTCTCCAATGTCAAGTGAAAGTACAAGTAGTGATGAAATCTTCTTCACAAACAGCTAATTCCTAGTTATGTGGTAAAAATTGAAAGGGAAAGGGTACATACAATATTGCTTTTTTACTTTATTGCACTTGGTAAGACTTCACTGCATCCGTTTAGGCATACTACATCTTAAGTGCAAATGAAAGTGCAGTGGAAGTGCAGTACATGCTACAGTATTTAGCTTGCACAAAATGCCACATTATTTGAGTGCATCCAACACAGGTTTAAAAAGTACATGTCATAATAGATATAAGGAAGCTACCAATGCTGAATTATGTTAGAAAAGTCCCAAATTTATTGCAGTCATGCTGATCCTGGATTGAATACCTAATAAGTCATTGAACAAGGATGCACATTGGGAATTCAGATTTTCCTGGCTGTATGTGGTTCCTGGGGCAGTGATCCACTAGGTAGTGAAAATATGATCAACTGCTGGGATATAGTAGGAAATGGCTCAAACACCTGCCATTTTATTTATTGCTGGCTTTCTTCTCTAGAGAGGCAACAGGAAGTGAAAAGAAATCCCTTCTTAAATAGTTGTCACCAGAACAGGTAGTGTTCTCATTGAAAAATTTCTCCTCACCTCCTATTCTAAAGAAAACTAAAAAAATATATATATACATTTTCCATCACTTTACCACTGTGAAAATGATCACCAAGACAAATAGAGAGTGTAAATATTTATACCAGTGATACAGACAAAACCAAAAAACTAACTGGGATTAGAAACCCTCATCACTCTATTAAAAACCAATAAAAAAGTTTTGACTTTACAATTTAATGACTCTGAAAAGCGTCTCATTTTCAGTCCTGACCCTTACAGAAAAGAGTACAGCAAGATTGTACTCATAAAGCAGGAAGCAAAGCCTACATATGCAATGGATATAAATGGCTGCCCGCCATTTATAATCGAGCAATTGCTATAAAAATATACACGTTTTAAAAGATTAATACATTAAAATGACAAAAAAATAATTTGTTTCCCTTCAAAAAAAAAAAAAAAAAAGTGTAAATACTAATGGGAGAGTAATATTCAATGCTATCATGCTTGAGATGATTAAAACCAAATATTTGCAACCTATCATACCAGAGGAAAGAAACATTCCAATAACCCCCAATGCTGGCCTTCAGGCAACCACCCGACCTCAGGCAAACTAATCAGCAAGAAACTTAATTCTGATAATGAAGTCGCAAATAAAAGAACCAAGCCATGTGACAAAAAAACACTGCAAACTGCAGCCAAATCAATTAAATAAAAAGTGACACTTGCACAAAAGGGACCTTCGATATTACCAGATCATACACCTGTACCTCCAGTAATGTTTTATACCTCATCCAATGCAAAAAAATGCCGCAAAGGATCTTGGGTTTTTGAAACAGGGCGGAAATTAAAATGAGGATAAATTTCCACAGACACCATTAAAGAGCATAGGAAAGATGTTTTCTGCACACTTGTGGGACATAATTTCTTAAAACCGGACCACACTATGGAAGACATAAATGTTTTAATTCTTAAAGGGTACTTCATAACTACTCCAAAAAAATTGTGGAACCAAGAATGATAATTCTATTTGACACAAAAGATAATAGACTAAATGTGGATCTCAGTTTTCTAAATCGCAATACAACAGTTTTATGACTTTTTACCCCCTCCCAGTCCATAACACTCTCCCTACCTTTTATCACCATGGCTGAGTGCGTTTGTGTCTCCCCCCCTTAGATACGGTCTTATTAATATTCTGCTAAAACTTTGTGCATTAGAACTGCTTGAGGTTACATCCCGAAAGCTTGTCCTCAAAATTTGGATGTTAGTGCAAATTAAACATAGAAAAAAAAATGATGGGCAGTACTCAATTGTTTCTAAATGCCCCAAAAAATTTGTTAGAAAGTGAAATTTTGCTTCACATATATAATCAAATCCACAATAGAAAAGCTATTTTTTAATAGATATAAAAATAAACAAATCATTCAACTGGTTTAAAGAATACAGTGACTCATTTGAAATGAAGACAGTCATTATACGTACATGCTTTCATTGGGGGAAATGCTATCGTTTAGGTAGGATCCATTGCTGTTTTCCATTTCAGCTAGCCTGTGGAAACATTAAAAAGACAAACTAGGTTTATCAGACTTTGTACAGTTGTATGCATGCTGTATCACTGTCAGTATTACAAGAAGATGATTATATTTTGCCAAAGCTCAACAGCATGGAATTTCTTGCAGTCTTCCTGCCAGGTATAAATTGGAAATTACTGAAAACCTGATTAAATACATGGGGAGAAATGTCCTCTACGCAGTTTGGCATCTTATGCACATATCTGGTCTTGTTCAGGTGTCATCAATTTATAATTCATGTGACTGAAATTATTACATTTTCTCTGGTGACCCATGGCAAAGAAATAAGGGGTGTGGTTGTCACTAGGACAGAAAGGTATACAGTAGATGGCAATGAAAACATCGTCAAACATACTAACCTGCTCTTATATTAACAAAGTTATGTTTTGGCCCCACTGGGAAGAATTCCTATTACTTTCTTTCTAGACACAAAGTGATGGGAAATCTTCCTAATAGGCACATAGGCGATCATAAGTACCTGACAAAAGCTCTAACCAATACTGGAGTAGGACTTTAAATATGTCACTTAGACTGCATCACCTATGGCTTTGCTTCAACTTGGCACCCATATGCCAAGTCTTGAGTATCTTAAATGTGAGAGATTCAGGCATACGTGGGCCACTCTGTTGTCAGAAAAAGTCACATATAATTTAACCCAGCAGCAGGGTAGCACCTATAGGGGGTATGCTAGTTCAAAAGCTTTGCTCCACTCTGAAGCAACACATTAGATCATGCTGCTCTTTGACTGTAGGTTATGGTTTTCGATCAAGTCTACTATTTCTGTACAGATAGATATCTTCTATTTGTAGATTTGAATGCCTAATTACTATGTGATGTATTTAGGTCTGGGAATGATAACTTCAACTCCACTGCTTCCAAACCTTGAAGGACATCATAACATTGATGTACATTTGCAATGCTAGACCGGGAAAGTTCTTCTGATGTTTAGTGACGTATACAGTACCGCTGCTAAATAGTAAATAAAGCACTGTTTAGCGGTACATTGAGCACTCTCTCAAGCATACAGTCATCTGTACAAGTGAAGACTTGTTTTTAGCAGAATTTGTTCAATAAAGAGCTATTAAGGTGCATGTGGAAATAAGGAAATAGCATAAATAAAAAGCTTAATCAGTAATTTGTGCATAAGTAAAGCACTTAATTTCAAGTCAAGTCACATAAAATAAAATAAAACAAAAATTACCCAAAAAAAACCACCTTGTTTACTTGTTTATCAAAATAGCAGAGCCAAGCACTGGCAATACTAAAGCCCCTAGAGGAAACTCATTTTTATTTAAAAGACTAGCATTGGTTAGATTAGCAGTTATAAGAACTTCCAAATCTTGAATGTACAGCACAAAAGATGTCATGAACGTATCACAGGACTGACACAGTGAAGGGACTGAAAAAAACTGAATCCACAAAAAACATGGAGTCACAACTTCTACTTTTCACATATTGCTAAACAGTAGAGCTCCATTTATCCATTTTTTAAAATTCTATTTTAGCTTTAGAATAAGTGGGAAAAGGTTAGATCCTATGTCAGTACCATCTGTGCCCCTTTTGGGGGAAACTTCCCTTCTCTTCCTGATCAATGGCACCCAGGGCACTGTTCTGAGCCAAACTCCCTTTCCCCTCTTTGGAGCACATACTGTACATCATATATCCTTAAGTAAAATCCAACAACAGAATGCAACCCTGTCATCAGCCTTACTGCACAATCCAAAAAAAGAGGAAAAAAGACGATCAGCTTACAGCAATAATTTTAATGTCACTAAGGCAAGAAGTGAGGGGAAATCTCCACTCCAGGGACACAGATGGCAATAAGAGCTCGATAAGAGAATGTAACCCTCATTCTATGCAAAATGCCGTAAAAAATAGAAGCTTTTGGCAGAAGCTCCGCAATGCCTTGGGGACTAGTCAATGGATTTTATAAGCACTGCACAAAATGTTTTATTCAAATAAAAAGATATTGATTTAAACCTTTGTTTACAGATAACACAAATGTCATATTTACAAAGTATTTTAATAACAGAAGGGAATATTAAGATCCCAATGTACTTTAAAAATAAAAAGTCAATGTCTAGGCAGGATTCAGTCAGCCACAGAATATTTAGATCTTGTGTTGCATGTTTTGAGAGCAAATACCAATGAAAATGTTTTAAAAAAAAATATTGTATTATGTGATGTGCTGTTACCCAGTTAAAATTCTGCCAAAATTTTTTTGTACCATTTGGTGTGCACTTCCAACTGGCTAGCCTATTAAAACATTTCCTTGCTAATGTACATTGGATAGATAGAATAGATGAATAGATATGAATAGACTATCTCAATATAGACTTGGAATAAATTCAATACAGTTTTATTATTTTATATTCCAAGGGCTGCCTTTGACTTCTCAATACACTATTTCAGCTATGTGAACTGACAAATACTGCCTGAAACACCTTACAAAAGGCAACATTCCGGACAGAATTAAGAAGTGCAGAACATATCTCAAAAATATACATGGTATTTGCTCACATCTTCCTAATATTCTTCATTAGTAGAACAGTAAATGAATAACTACCATATCCATCTTCTACAGTTCAATATGGCTAGCCTCCAATATTGAAGTAAAACACACAGAAATTAACAGCAGCTACTGTAAGACAATTATCAAGGAACAGTACATACAAAAAACTCATAGGCATGCAAAAATGCTGTATGCTGTTGTCAAACTATACAGGAACCAAAGCAAAATTGTAAGCAATATCTTTCAGAGGTGTTAGTTATCCTTCAGCAATACAGTTAGCACACGTGCAGGATAGATGGAAGAAAATTGTAAAACAAACAATGTAAAACAATTTTCCTAAAAAAGACATTAAAAATAGACCAGTCTTTACTAACCCTACCTATTTCAGCCAACCTGCTGTCCTCTAACCTAATGTGCTAAAAAGATCTCTGTAATAGAAAATGTAATGCCAGCTGCAAGTCCTGAACACAGTTGTAGTGAGGTGTTTGTATAGTGTCCATTAAAGGCAGAGCCTATGTGATTTAAAGATTGGAAGCTGGAGAGACCCTGGATATACTGATTGGTAAACATTACAGAGGTGTGTTTAGTATAGTGGCTTAGATGATATTGGTGGGAAAGGATTGGTATATAGTGCTGTGTTTTTTGTCCCTTGATGTGTATGTAAGGGAAAGTAAAATCCCAAAATTCCTATCTGGTAATATCCCAAAAAGAGCACTGCCACTGGATTTCATAAAGGTGAAGCTACTAGTGGCGCTAAATGCCTTCACCTTTACTGCCTGAGAGAAGTAGCATGTACCCAAACTTCAGCCATAATTGACTCTTTATATACATGCTAGGATTGAACAATTCCCTGTCATGCAACTAGACAACATACTGTAACTAATTACACTACAACACAGCTCAATTCTGGTTGAATAGACTGAATAATTTAAGCATTTGTTTCCAGTATAGGATGAATATTTATTCCAAAGATGGACAATATAATTAAAAGTAGAATATCTAATCGCTTATTCTTTAGTGACTGTTAAGTTTCAGGTCTTTCACAGCTCCATGGCATCAAGGCCTGAGAACATACAGCTCAAACCCATAATACGCTCAGACATGTATGCTGATCAGGATTAATGGTCTTTTGGGGCACATATATATTTCAAAAAAGAAAAAAAAAATACAACAATTTGGTCCCAAAAGCTCAAACATTATATTACCTTTCAATCCAGTATGAAAAGCATATTGATATTTTATAACACAATCAGTATCAAAAACTAAAGGCTTAAATGGGTAACACTATGCAAAAACCAGTGATTGTGGTGCCTCATAAAAACCAACTGGGAAACCGTTCCTAGAGAATCATCTAAAACTAATACATATGGATTTTAATGGTTGCTATGCATCACATCCGCTCTGTGTTCCTAAATAAAGGCCCATGTTGTGGAAAATGCTATTCGTGTACCAATGCTGGTTTTGATTATTTCTTTTAAAAAAAAAAAAAAATGTTAAAAGAAAATTTTTTTTCTCTACTGGCTCGCAAATTACCGTATTTTTCGCTCCATAAGACGCATTTTTTCCCCCCCAAAAAAGGGGGGAAAAATGTCAGTGCGTCTTATGGAGCGAATGTAAAGCGGCCGGTCCGGTATTTCTGCCCGCCACCATGTCAGAATATCGGGCTGGCCGCTTAGCTTTTCTCTCCTGCAGGACCTCACCTGTTCCTCGCTCCATTGCTGCAGTCTTCCTGCGGCGGCTTCTGTGACAGCCGGGTGCCCACTGCGCATGCATGAGAAGCGCTGCGCTTTGTGAATGGTCCGGTGTCTTCTGGGACACATGACAGATCCCAGAAGGCTCCGGGCCATTCACAAAGCGCAGCGCTTCTCGCGCATACGCAGTTGGCACCCAGCTGTCATAGAAGCCGCCGCGGGAAGAAGGAAGGACAACTCCGCGGAAGTGGGAGCGGGTACCTGTCAAATTCAGGTACCCGTTCCCCCACCCTCCCCAAAGGTCCGCAGTCTCTGGTAATCTCCTTTACTGTCTGCAGTCTCTGGTCATCCCCTGTACCGTGTCTGCAGTCTCTGATCATCCCCTGTACCGTGTCCGCAGTCTCTGGTCATCTCCTGTACCGTGTCCGCAGTCTCTGGTCATCTCCTGTACCGTGTCCGCAGTCTCTGGTCATCTCCTGTACCGTGTCCGCAGTCTCTGGTCATCTCCTGTACCGTGTCCGCAGTCTCTGGTCATCTCCTGTACCGTGTCCGCAGTCTCTGGTCATCTCCTGTACCGTGTCCGCAGTCTCTGGTCATCTCCTGTACCGTGTCCGCAGTCTCTGGTCATCTCCTGTACCGTGTCCGCAGTCTCTGGTCATCTCCTGTACCGTGTCCTCAGTCTCTGGTCATCCCCTGTACCGTGTCCGCAGTCTCTGGTCATCTCCTGTACCGTGTCCGCAGTCTCTGGTCATCTCCTGTACCGTGTCCGCAGTCTCTGGTCATCTCCTGTACCGTGTCCGCAGTCTCTGGTCATCTCCTGTACCGTGTCCGCAGTCTCTGGTCATCTCCTGTACCGTGTCCGCAGTCTCTGGTCATCTCCTGTACCGTGTCCGCAGTCTCTGGTCATCTCCTGTACCGTGTCCGCAGTCTCTGGTCATCTCCTGTACCGTGTCCGCAGTCTCTGGTAATTTCCTGTACTATGTCCGCAGTCTCTGGTCATCCCCTGTACTGTGTTCGCAGTCTTTGATCATCTCCTGTACTGTGTCTGCAGTCCATTGGTTCAGAATATTTTTTTTCTTGTTTCTCTCCTCTAAAACCTAGGTGCGTCTTATGGTCAGGTGCGTCTTATGGAGCGAAAAATACGGTACTTTTTTCCCATTTAAAAATGTTGGCAGAATAAGTTATCCTACATCAGCAAATAGCCATCTTTAATTGTAAATGCATATGGATTCTCAAACATTTTAACAAACAAAAATGCAATGTAAAAATCAGAAGCGGGATAGTTTCAAAGAAGTTACGGAATTAAGTTGCATACATTTTACGGCTTCATTTCTCAAACCCTGGTGAGTAACAGGCATGAAATGCTAGATAGATAGAGGTTTAATGGCAGACTGACACATAGGAAAAATCAGTGAATCGTTGTAGAGCATGGAAGTAGTTCTGATGCCTCATAAGACTCTCCTGATGGAATGAGCTAAACGGTACAAGGCTTTCTAGTATATTCTGGATGCTTGTGCCATAGAGTCATACCTGCTAGCATAATGTTCAATTCGTGAGTGAGTGTCATCGTGTGATAGCTGGGGAGATGAGGCAGGGCTGTGGAAAGAAGAATTTAAAACACAATTCAATCTTCACATTAAGAAAGGTGATTGAGGTTCATTGTGTCATACTATACACAATCCATTTGGTAAGGACCATAGATTGCTATGTCATAACGTGACTGAACTGGATATTTATGTGTTCAGTAAAGATTCTGCCATCAGGTTTCAATGAATGCACCAGAGATGGCTGCTTCTATAAAGTTAACAAGTATTAATTCAAGTGAATTCCACATCCAGATAGAATACAGAAAGTTGGAAGTATTGGTTTATTCTTAGTTTGTAATATAAAAAGTTTCAATAATATTGAGCTTTTTTTCTTAAAAAAAAAAAAATTGTAAACTGTTTATTGTATGTAAAGCCATAAAACACCTTTAATGCATCTCAGCTTCAATCTTTTTCTATTGCCGCTAATATAATTACACTTCCAATTACAATGTATGCAAATGTGAAAATACACAAATGTGAAAACAGGACTTTGCTTTCTAAAATGCTTGTATATATAAAACTGTAACAGTTGTGTTCAACACACAATCATTATTACTGGAAAAGGACACACTAAAGTATTCTGTCAAAATGGATGTAGTGAAGGTGTTATGCATAGCTACTAGAAGCCTGACTTGCTTAAAAGAGGGAACAGGCATTATCTGGTTGATATGACCAACGCAGATGCATTTCACCGCCTCTTTTTGCAGACTGCACCCTAATCCCTCATATCGACAGTAGGTATTACTGATCACAGTACAAGGACTGAATTCATTTTATCAATACTGGCATGGTCATAACACATAACAGATATGCAATTCATCAAATGCCCCTGTAAGTACATCTAATAGCTTTACTTAAAGAGTATCTAAATACAAAAATAAAATTATTATTTATCCCAGCCTACCAGTCCTTAGATGTGGTGGCTGCAAAATTTTTCTTTTTTCAGTTCCTTTTCCACCTAATGATCCTACCAATAACACATTTTCTGTTATTGGGTAACAATACTCTTTGCTTGTATTATACCTATGGAGGAACAGCATTATCACAATAGGCTGCTTTCCTGATTTGCGCAGACCTGCTCCTCTACTTAACATAAATGAGAGCGAGGTTTGTATTTAACATAGCTGGAAAAGCTGATGACACTACTTGAGATTTAAGCTCAGAAAACAGGAAGTTAGAAGGGCTCAAGTGTTTTGCTAAACTTCCAAAAAACACCCCTTGCCTAAAAAACAAACAAAAAAAAACTAAAACGCAGCAACCACATCTGGTAAGCTATGATATATTTTCTTCCGTTTATATATACTTTAAAAGTGTTGTTAGAACTAAATTACTTTGTGTTGAAGTGGTTGTAAAACCCTTACATATACCCAATGAAATGACTAGACACAGATGATACACATAGATGAACCAATCCTCCCACATAAATTATGCCTGTTTATCTGAAGACCCCTTTTCTCTACAGTCATTCAAAGTGTACCATTTACACAGCATTTCTGAGCTTCAGGAGGTAGGGGGTGAGGACATCACACACTGCACAGCACAGAGAGGAAAGCTGAGATTAATCTGAAACCTGAGTGAAAGGAATGGACATGCCCTTCCCTCTCCTCCCTCCATAGTCTCATAGAAAAATATGCGCAGCGGAGGCTCTCAATTGCATGCTTTGTGCTTGGGGGACCTCTGCAGGGATTTTTGTTGGTGTTGGCATTAATGTTTAGAAGTGAGTGATTCGCAGTGAATGCACATAGCGCAAGGACAGAGCAGCCAGAAATTAATAGGTGCTTAGGATTGAGGCAAGCACATATTATAGAAGGATATGTTTTGTTCATTTTTCAATTCAGAGTTTTACAACCACTTTAACCAAGGAAGGAGCTGCAGATAACTCATCTTCTGTCTTTTTAGCATTTCTCAATTAAGGTTTATCCATAGGTTGCTAGGGGTTACTTGACCTGTGGCTGATTGACTTCCCACCTGACCGTGCCTGCATAGTTCCAGTTCCAAAGCCATTTGGCAGAGCCAGCAGCATGACATCAGTGATCTTTTAAAGTTACTGTAAAGATGACATTCTTACCACTGACCACCAGACGGGCATTTTCCCAATGACAAATCAATGGAAAAATCTTACCAAGGGTTCCCTGAGACCTGAAAATTATATCAAGGGTTCCTCTAGGGTAAAAAAATGTGAGAAAGGCTGATTCAAACAATTTTAAAAGATTAAAAAAATAAGATTTAAAACTAGGAAAGTGGTGGAGAGAACAGTGTTGTACATTATGCGATACTACTTAATAATTTTATACTTTCAATAAAGAATACCACACAAAACTCAGTTATAAGTAGCAAAGCAGCATTCAACTATACAGTTTTTCTATCCAAGGGTGCAAGTTGAAGGGTGCAGCATCTGCTGTCCTGCTCACTGCCAGTGCTGAAGTGTTGTCCCTATATCCCATTAAAATGTTTCGTCCCTATATCCCATTAAAATGTTTTGGCCAGTAGACAGGATTTCAAAAATATGCTCCCAGTTTGACTACTGCAACCCTGCTACTCACAAAAGCACAACCCTATACCCTATTAGAAATGTGTGCAATCACCAATTGAATTATCATTTCCGCTTCCCATATTATATAAAATAAGGAAAATCATGGTATGATCATGTCAGTGGACTCAAGTGTGGAAGTGAAGCAACTAGTCAGTGTGGAAGTGATGCAGCTACTTTTTCAGAATGAGAGGTCAGTAATGGCAGGTTCCATTCTTCTTCTAAGAAAGGTTTGCTCTGAGTATTAACAGTGGCAAGCTTAAGTGAGCAGATGTTGACCTCAAATTTCCTTGCAATGTGATTGGATGTTTGAAGTGCACAACTGATTAACTTCACAGTCAATAAATCAGTCCCCAAGCAAAAGTTGTAGATGTCTATTATGTTAAAGGTACACCTAGGATGATTTGAGCATTGACATATACTGGGAGTAAAAAAATTATGTCTCGTATATGCATTATTTGAAGTTGGCTTTCACAAACAAATTAAAAAATCCTGAAGTCTTTCTTACAGGGGAAACGTTAAAAATGAAAAAATAAAGCCTCTTACTTAGTACATCATGTATTAGAATTCTTATCTTTTTGTTCCAGCTTTAAAACAAATTAGAGCAGTATGTGAATGTGCAATTTGGCATTTTTGTCTTTAATTTCCACCAATGAAATGTGGTTTCCTTCATATCCAGTTTCATATTACGACAAAAACAGTTGACAAGATTGTTACCTTTGTAAAAATTTACATAAAATTGAATTCTTATGTCAATCTTTTTGGCACTTCACCAATTCATCAACAATGAACACCACATAATGAGTGCAAGTAACAGAAATGACCCTGTCGTTCCAAGAATCATGAATACACTAGCACACCTGTATCTGCACTGGGGTCAAAGTATACTTTCACTCCTAAAATACAAAATGAGGGTACAAAATCTAAATTGTGATGTTTTAAACTATAGATCCAGACTTAAATCTTAAAAAGAAATACTCAAAAACATCAGTAACATAAATGAGGTTTAAAACACAATTCAAATCTCTTCCATCTGACAGAATTTCATTACCAAAAGAACTTGAGAAGTAGTTATCCTAACATTGTTAATGTAAGGTTTGTTAGAAGCTCATGCAAGATTGCATATTTACATACACTCCTGTTTGTACTGTATGAGTTTGAAAGGAATATAATTATATATTACACACAGACACACACCATGTAACATGCATTATTCTACATTGTTAAACATTTAACAAAATACATTAGCTCTTTATATACCCAGAGGTAACAAGCAACTTTACAAATGCAATCTCTTCCACCTTTTCTCTTTCTTTGGCTGTGCTTTCAATAATGTCATCAGAGGCCTAAACTACAGTAAACACCATTTTGTTTACTAAAAGTGCAGACAAGGACTAGGAATATGTAATGCATTTAGTTCCAGCAGCTATAAAAGATGATTTCTTTACTATACTACCCACAGGTAATCACTGTAAAACTCAAACTGGTAGAAGCAGACAGCCCTTTTATAAGTTTAGCAAAGGTCTGCATATTTTCCTATTACAAGTGAAATCCAAAGAAATAAAATAAAAATGAATACACCAATTTTGCAAAAAGTGCATTTATTTTTCTAGAATTGAGCCTGCAAAGCAGTGCATTCATGATTAGTGGACTGCAGATGAAATACAGTTGTGACCAAAATTATTCAACCCCCACTGAAATTGAGTGTTTTGGCCAGTTTGACATTGCTTTTGATCATTCAGTCATCTTGCTTACATTTACATTAAAGAGGCACTTGTAGGTCAGACAAATATAACATAACAGTTATAATGAAATAACCACAAATGTCTTTTCTGTGCTCACAGCATTATCAGTTTTATTCAACCCCCAAGTGACATTCAATCTTAGTACTTAGTACAGCATCCTTTTACAGTTATAACAGCTTTTAAACGTGAAGCATAGCTTGACACAAGTGTCTTGCAGCGATCTACGGGTATCTTCGCCCATTCTTCATGGGCAAAGGCCTCCAGTTCAGTCACATTCTTAGGCTTGCGCACTGCAACTGCTTTCTTTAAGTCCCACCAGAGGTTCTCAATCGGATTTAAGTCTGGTGACTGCGATGGCCACTCCAAAATGTTCCAGCCTTTCCTCTGCAACCATGCTCTAGTGGACTTGGAGGTATGCTTGGGATCATTGTCCTGTTGAAAGGTCCAACGTCTCCCAAGCCTCAGGTGTGTGACGGACTGCATCACGTTTCCATCCAATATCTCCTGGTACTGAAGAGAATTCATGGTACCTTGCACACGCTGAAGCTTCCCTGTACCTGCAGAAGCAAAACAGCCCCAAAGCATGATTGACCCTCCACCATGCTTCACAGTAGGCAAGGTGTTCTTTTCATCATAGGCCTTGTTCTTCCTCCTCCAAACATAGCGTTGATCCATGGGCCCAAACAGTTCTAATTTTGTTTCATCAGTCCACAGAACACTATCCCACAACTTTTGTGGTTTGTCCACATGGCTTTTGGCATACTGCAGTCGACTCTTCTTATTCTTTGGAGACAGCAAGGGGGTACGCCTGGGAGTTCTGGCACGGAGGCCTTCATTACGCAGTGTGCGTCTTATTGTCTGGGCTGAAACTTCTGTACCCACATCTGACAAATCTTTTCTCAGTTCCTCAGCAGTCACACGGGGACTTCTCTCCACTCTACGCTTCAGGTAGCGCACAGCAGTCGAAGTCAGCATCTTCTTTCTGCCACGACCAGGTAGCGTTTCAACAGTGCCCTTTGCCTTGAATTTGCGAATGATGCTTCCTAAGGTGTCTCTTGGTATGTTTAACATCTTTGCAATCTTCTTATAGCCATTGCCCTTCCTGTGAAGAGAAATCACCTCTTCTCTTGTCTTCCTGGACCATTCTCTTGCCTTCACCATGTTTGTAACCACACCAGTAAATGTCTAGAAGGAGCTGAGTATCACAGTCATTTTAAAGCTGCCTAATTGGTGCTTATTATGCTTGATTGCTGCTCGGTGACATCCACAGGTGTTTTCAATACCTGATGGAAAGCACCTGTATGAACCTCTGTTCTTCAGAGTGGTAGTCTTTAAGGGGTTGAATAATTGTGGCAATGAAGAAACCACATAAGAACCATTTACTACTGTATTACATAAACAATTGATGTCATTTTAGTTGCATTTGGGTAGTTACAACGTCCTTGTAGGATTTGATTCTGAATACAATTCCAAATGTACACTATAGTCCCTAAACCCCTTTACAGCATTGGGGGTTGAATAATTTTGGTCACAACTGTACTTTGGCTCCTGCAGACCCTTCTTCCTTCGCCCTTCAACTACAGAGATAAAGTATTAATGAACAACAAGTGCAGTGACGTCACTTCACTTGTGCTTCATTGATAACTGCAAGTCCCTCTGCCAACTGCCTGTGGATGAATAATGTGATTGTCCAGGTGGAGTCAAGCACAGCTTTGCTGATTTCAAATTTGCTAGGATGCGGCAGGGAGAAAAACCCTCTAATCCTGTAAAGGGGATTTGGGGGGCAGCGAATGCTAACCATGGTTCAGGCTATACCCTAACCATAGGTGTAACATGAAACCTGATCAGAATTATGGAGTTATATATACAAATTACAGATACACATTTAGAAGAACATTTGATGTCATCCATATTTTCAGTTATGAGCTAGAGACACTAAGATACTACCTGAAATTAAAGAGAGATACCAAGTTATATTTTCAATGTTATGCAAAAGATTGATATCAGGATTAGACCCCGGTACCCTTGGATAGTACAAGGTCAGTGGAAGAGCCTTAGAAGGATGCAGGATCAAGCCACAGGGAGTGGTGTGAAGATCAGCATTTTTGCATATGGTTCAAAGAATTGTGCTCAGGAGCCTTGTAGGAAAAAGTTCTTAAAGACACCCTAGGATATTAATGTTCAGGGTGTAAATAAAAGACCAATAAAAGAACAGTAGTGATTATTTCAGCAATGCAAGGACTACATTGATGTGTGAATAGAAAAGGAGTATAACCCATCATGTTGCATTTGCCAATAAAAGGTATAAAATCTCTCATACAAGAGATATAGTGGCAAGTCTACAGGAGGCCAGGCAGAAGCATAGTAAATTCAGTATTTAGAAAGATGTTTTTAAGGGCATGATGGGAGATACAACCCTAAAAATAGATAGGGGTCCCTCTACGATTTGGAAAGCCCTTGTAACTTTTACTGAAAAGGGAGAGAGAGGATTATCTTTTGTGATTATAAATCAGCAAGAAGGTGTAGGGATACCGTCTACTCTTTGTGAAGCAGCAAGTAGGAATGGATGACAGAAAGGAACAGAGAAAACAATACAGACTCTTTGTGTACCTCTCCGAAAAAGAGTTCTAAGCTGGAAATATCATTAGATGCTTCTCCATCTCCAAGTGCAGAGGAGAACCTACCATGAAAAGGTGGACCTGCAGTAGATGATTATGCCTGACAGATTGTACTTGCAAGGCAGAGATGTACAAATCAAACGAGGAGTGGTAACATGGTTTGTAGAGTAGGAACCTCCTCCTTCCCTTGATAACTACCTCATTATATTCCTCAAGGGACTTTCTAAAGAGGATTTCAAAAGGACAAGTGCAAAAGGCCCACTGAACAGGCAGGGTCAGCCAACCAAGCTCTAAGTTGTAAAATTCTGTGCATGTGCATAGTATGTAGATCTGAGGAATTGCATTCCCCGTCGCATTTACTCAGAATATTGGACAAGAGCTACATTACTGCAGAAAGAGTTCTCCAGTTCAGGTTACCATAGTCTGGTCAAGAGATAAAGCGGCAAAAGCTGGCTGCAGGACTGAACTTGCCATATCAAAGGATGACTTGAAAAGAGAATCTAAGCACCTATCAACTGAATCCCTAAATGAGAGAATACCCTCAGTAGAAATAGTAGATTAATATAGTTCAAGAGTGTCTGGGTCCACATTGTGTAGTTAATTTCTTTTTGATTTATTATTCTGTAGGGTACAAGGCAGCAAAAATGATACTATACAGAGCACAAGTGGCCTGATCAAGAATAGGGAAAAGCTTTCTAGGAACTGCTTTTTTGTGCCTACAGGAGTATGCAGAGGCTGAGCAAAGCTAGGTGTTTCTAACCAAATACCAGTAGGCATGCTTAAATCAATTAGGCTATCGTAGTCAGTATGTGGCGAGAAGGAGAATTACTTTAGGGAAATGTTGGTGAAAACTCTTCAGCACCCTTCACTAAGACGTTCAAGTCCCCTTTGCCTTCTGCAAATGTACGTGTGCTAGGCAATTCAAGATGTAACCCAGAGATCTCCTAGATTGTAAGCTCTAATGAGCAGGGCCCTCTGTTTCCTCTTGTACCAAATTGTATTGTAACTGTAATGTCTACCTTCATTTTGTAAAGCGCTGTGCAAACTGTTAGCGCAATATAAATCCTGTATAATAACATTATAATAATCAGGGTGAGGAGAGTCTTTGAGATTATGGCTTTTGGCACCCACTGTTTCCAGAAGTGATAGCCTCTAGAGTTGATCAGACATAGTGGAAGGAAAATTCTGCTTTACTCAGGAGGCATGTTGTGTGTCTATGAGGGAACACTAATCAGGGAAGTGGGGGGTGGAGTAGTGTCAGTTAATGATCTTATTCTAGAGACTGCAGCAGAAGTTCTGCTATGTGTCCCATGTACTCTTGCTCCAAAGTGCCTGTAAACCACCATTGTTAAATAAGGATCTTCCTCTGCTGGGTACTCATGAAATGGATGCAGGCTGAGGGGGTTTAGTGTGTTTGATATAAATGAATCACAATAACCCAGGTGCAAAATATGTTCCTGTGGCTGTCTCTCTGACGTTTCAGGCAACAGGTGAAACCGCACACGATCAGCTTGCAGCATCAAGTGAAAGATGGCAAATGGAAATGCATAATTAAGTCTGATAGGTACTATGTTACTATCCAGAGAGAAACATGCTCAATATTTGTTAGGGAAAACACTCAAACGTGTAAATTGCCTCAAAACCTATGCTGTCAAAAATGCTTATGCACTTAGCACCGTTTTGCTTCTTGTAGGATAAAAGGATATCATGTAGTGTGTGCTGCAAGTAATAATCCATCAAGACATGTATAGCACGGGATAGATATCCAAAATGTACAGGGAAATGCTATCTTCTCTTGTCCACATTGCTGGTCTGGTCCAGGCTTTGACCATTACAGTGGGCATACTCCCCACCCACCCCGGAAGGGGTCTTCAGGTTCTGGATGCCAAAAGGATGGAGCTTGACCCAGGATCTGTATAGAACCCTGTAGCTAACTCACTTGTTGCACCACGTACAAAGTAGAATGCTAAAAGCAAGATTCAGTGCCTGAAGCAAACATAGCAGGCCATTCCCGAGTTTGCGGGGTCCGTGTATGGTTCCTAAGATGTAACCGATGCAGGAACTTCTAGTGAGCCCAACAACAATAAGCAATCAGATCTTCAGAGACATCAGTTGAAAGAAGAAAAACTGGTGAAAATTAGTAAAAAATCTCCAACAGGAGAAGTGGTTCATCACATAAGGACACAACCATAGGTTATATGGATATACTAAAGGGTGGTTCTCAGCAAAGCTTTTGCTGATGTCCAAACACCTTAAGGTAGATTAACCTATGGTCCAAGAATCTATTCCTGTGCCCTGTACTATACAATTAAACTAATAACTTTTTCCTCAGAGATTTAAAAAATTCCCAATTGCAAGGATTGATATTTTATTAAAAAAAAAAACAGAAAATGGGGCCCTGACTTGTGGTTTCTTACCAAGATGTATACTTTTTACCATTCCTAATAATTTTACAGTTAATAGTTCTCTATACTAATGACCTTTTTAAAATTGCATGCTCAGATCAACCAAAAATCCCCCATGTAATCCGCTAGGTGGCTAGAATTTGGAGAACACATTGTGAGAAAGCAATTGGGTGAATTGACACTACTGATAAGTTTTGATAATTTCTCCAACTTAGCATTCAGATCCCTGGACATTATGCCTGCAATTATACAAATTTTAAAATGTCACCAAATAATTACACTCCAATATGCGACTGCAGCGGGACGTAAACCAAAGACCTCTTTCATAAAATTTTCATAAACTCTCCATATATAATATTCCTGGCCCTGCATGAACCACAATTGCAACTACTTGGGTGCTCTGTGAGGGTAAGCAGATGTAGGTGTGAACAAGTAGTGGCATTTACAGCATGCTTGACAGCAAGTACAATAGCCTGCTTGTTAGCATTATACTGGAAATTGTACAAACATGTCACAATGCATTTGAAACTGGACAGGTTTAAGAACAAAACGCTTAGTTTATGTATTCATAAAAAAAAAGGTAAATTAATTTTTATATTTTTAACTACAGTATTGAAACAGTAGAGGGAAGGTAAGTACTCTGAGGCAGCAAGAACTCTACTGAGGCTATGGATCTCTTGAAAATAATTCCAATTCCCTTGCAATCAATAAAAATAGTTTGTGCGTAATTGTCTATGTATATATGCAAGTACAGGTGTACCTTGGTTTACAAAACTCCTCGGTTAACGGAATTTTCAGTTTACAAATAAAAATCTATTGAAAATAATGCCTTGGTTTAGGAATTCTTTATACATTTTTTCACAATATGAAGCGTATGTTGGTTTTTAAATGCAATTGCCGGCTTTTTTTTTCTTCACTATAGCTCACAGAATTAGCGGTCACTTTCCCCGGAATTAAAGGGAGCTTTGTTTCATTTAGGAAACTAAAAGGAAACATTGTTTCTTTTAACTTGGGGAAATAAACTAAAAAGAAACTTTCTCTTTTAGCAGGGGGGGGAAGTGACAGCTGAATCTCTCTGAGCTATAGTGAGGAAAAAAACAAACAAACCAGTAATTACATTTAAAAACCGGCACCATAATAAATAGTAAAAAAAAAAACACGGCGTGGGGTTCCCCCTCCCATCCATAACAAGCCCTTCAGGTCTGGTATGGATTTTGAGGGGAACTCCCACGCCAAAATGTAAAAAAATAAAACAAAAATAAAAATGGCGTCGTGGGTGCCCCCCCCCCCCAAAATCCATACAAGAAAGGGGGGAGAAGGAGCGAGCCCCCCTCCTGAATCATACCAGGCCACATGCCCTCAACATGGAGGGGTGCCTTGGGACAGGGGGACAAGGGTCTCTTTCCCCAAAACCCTGGTTGGTGGTTGTGGCGGTCTGCGGTCAGGGGGCTTCTAGGAATCTGGAAGCCCCCTTTAACAAGGGTGACCCCATATACCGCCCCCTCCCCCATGTGAATGAGTATGGGGAGCATGGTCCCGATACTCATTCACAAAATCAAAAAGTGTAGTGTGAAAAAAGACTGGACACGGTCTCTGACAAATCCTTTATTAAAAGCAAAAACTAAAACAATGTCCCCCGCAGTAGATCCAACGTCAATCACGATGCCCACCGCCGACCCGAAAAAAAAAAAAAGGCTCTGCTTCCGACGATGGCTTCTGCCATCCTGCTCCAGTGGTTTAACAATTCTTAAATAGGTAAGGGGCGGGGCCACCCAGGGACATCACGTTTGTGATGTCACATGGGGCGAGGTCACTCCTGTCGGTGGCGGGCATCGTCAGGTGTGGTTTGTTCCTTGGCCTTCATGATGCGGTTTGTTCACTAATGTTCTCTAACAAACCTTTGAGGGCTTCATAGAACAGCTGTATTTATATTGAGATTAAATTATATGCAGGTGGACGCTATTTACTAATTAGGTGACTTCTGAAGGCAATTGATTCCACTAGATTTTAGTTAGGGGTATCAGAGTAAAGGGGGTGGAATACAAATGCACGCAACACTTTTTAGATATTTGTAAAAAATTTTGAAAACCATTTATTTTCCTTCCACTTTACAAATATGTGTCACTTTGTGTTGGTCTACCACATAAATCCCAATAAAATACATTTATGTTTTTGGTTGTAACAAGACAAAATGTGGAAAATTTAAAAGGGGTACGAATATTGTTTCAAGGCAGTGTGTGCGTGTGTATTTTATTTATCATCTCACAGAAGAGAGTACACCCCTCACATTTTTGGAAATATTTTATTATATCTTTTCATGTGACAACACTGAAGAAATGACACTTTGCTACAATGTAAAGCAGCGAGTGTACAGCTTGTATAACAGTGTAAATTTGCTGTCCTCTCAAAATAACTCAACACACAGCCATTAATGTCTAAACCGCTGGCAACAAAAGTGAGTACACCCCTAAGTGAAAATGTCCAAACTGGACCCAAAGGGGTTTATTTACTAAAGCTGGAGAGTGCAAAATCAGACTCACTTCTGCATAGAAACCAATCCGCTTCCAGGTTTCATTGCCAAAGCTTCATTGAACAAGCTGAGGTTAGAAGCTGATTGGTTTCTATGCAGAAGGGAGTCTGATTTTGGACTCTCCAGCTTTAGTAAATAAACCCCATAGTGTCAATATTTTGTGTGGCCACCATTATTTACCAGCACTGCCTTAACCCTCTTGAGCATGGAATTCACCAGAGCTTCACAGGTTGCCACTGGAGTCCTCTTTCACTCCTCCATGACGATATCACGGAACTGGTGGATGTTAGAGACCTTGTGCTCCTCCACCTTCCATTTGAGGATGCCTCACAGATGCTCAATAGGGTTTAGGTCTGAAGACATGCTTGGCCAGTCCTTCACCTTTACCCTCAGCTTCTTTAGCAAGACAGTGGTCATGTGGCCCATTCTCTGAAGGGAAGGGATCATGCTCTGCTTCAGTATGTCAGAGTACATGTCGCATTCATGTTTCCCTCAATGAACTGTAGTTCCACAGTGCTGGCAGCACTCATGCAGCCCCAGACCATGGCACTCCCACCACCATGCTTGACTGTAGGCAGGACACACTTGTCTTTGTACTCACCTGGTTGCCACCACACACGCTTGACAACATCTGAACCAAATCAGTTTATCTTGGTGTCATCAGACCACAGGACATGGTTCCAGTAATCCATTTCCTTAGTCTGCTTGTCTTCAGCAAACTGTTTGCAGGCTTTCTTGTGCATCATCTTTAGAAGAGGCTTCCTTCTGGGACGACAGCCATGCAGACCAATTTGATGCAGTGTGCGGCATATAGTCTGAGCACGGACAGGCTGACTCCCCACCCCTTCAACCTCTGCAGCAATGCCGGCAGCGCTCATATGTCTATTTCCCAAAGACAACCTCTGGATATGACACTGAGCACGTGCACTCAACTTCTTTGGTCGACCATGGCGAGGCCTGTTCTGAGTGGAACCTGTCCTGTAAAACGCTGTATGGTCTTGGCCACCATGCTGCAGCTCAGTTTCAAGGTCTTGGCAGTCTTCTTATAGCCTAGGTCATCTTTATGCAGAGCAACAATTCTTTTTTTCAGATCCTCAGAGAGTTCATTGCCATGAGGTGCCATGTTGAACTTCCAATGAACAGTATGAGAGAGAGAGCGATAACACCAAATTTAACACACCTGCTCCCCATTCACACCTGAGACCTTGTAACACTAACGAGTCACATGACAACTGGGAGGGAAAATGGCTAATTGGGCCCAATTTGGACATTTTCACTCAGGGGTGTACTCACTTTTGTTGCCAGCTGTTTAGACATTAATGGCTGAATGTTGAGTTATTTTGAGGGGACAGCAAATTTACACTGTTATACAAGCTGTACACTCGCTACTTTACATTGTAGCAAAGATATAAAATATTTACGAAAATGAATGTGAGGGGTGAACTCACTTCTGTGAGATACTGTATATGTGTATATGTGTGTATATATATATATATATATAATTTTTTTTGTATTGTCTTTTTTTAACTGCGCATTTAGCCATTTACCTGGAGTTCAACTTTAACATGTTACATTACCACGAGTATGTGGAGTGAGTGTCTACCACATGACTGAAATATGGGGCAGTGCACATTTTTCAGCCAGCTTCACTTATTTGTGTAACTGGTTCTTCATTGTGGAAATCTATTGTGACCTATGTTTAGTACATATGATTCTCAGAAGGTTATCCCCAATCAGGTGCTAAACGGTTAAATAAGCACAAGTATTGCAAACAGTATCTTGATAAATGCAATTATAGTATTGTTTCACTTGATCAAAACACTAAATTCCTGTAAGATGAATTTTATTTTCATTTTCTTTTGTAAATGATGTACTCAAGTGATGTAAAAACTAAAGCTTTCAATGACAGAGTTAGATTATATGCCGTTTGAAATGTTGCCTCTGCTGTAAATTTGGGAACTTCTAGGTAAGCATCTTTCTTACGAGTTCAACAGCCACTGACTTTTAGTGCCATCAGATTCATGATGAAAAGCAATAAGGGAAGTCTTTGTCAAGGGTCTACGTTCAGTGTTCCTTTTATACAGTTCTGTTGTGCTAGTATGTTAACATTTCACCTGTTTAATGCTAGACTTAAACTTTAAAGTTAGGGGGGGGCAAAAAAAATGAACTCATGGATAAAATAAAAAAATGGATTAAACAGCACACATGAAGATGACAGCAACAGCAGTAGCGCAAAAATAAAAAGTACTCACGCAGAATCTACTGGCCAGAAGTTGATCAGAGTAACAGGACTGAAAGACAAAAATGGGGAGGTGAAGAGAAAGTAGAGCATAGAACTGAAAAGTGGAATGAGCTTTATGACATTAACATGAATGCAAATCAAAGCAGCCAATGAAGAAAATTATACATACAAATATAATTAAAGCTCAGAAATACAAGCTGAAATAGTGGGTTCAGTAAACAGTATAAATCACAATAAGAGAACACAAATCCAATGCATTTTTGTTTGAATGCTCGATAATAAAATTAGACACCTTTATAATCAAAAGTATCATGCTAGAAATCGATGTGATATGCTAGAATACCAACTGATAATTTTACGGCTTTGTTAGTCTTATAAACTGAAGGAAAATATTCTTGTTGCCTAAAACAACTAATCATGTTTGAACTACCAATTTTCTACTGAACAGTAGAAAATTAAAGTAGGACTGATTGGAGGCAGCAGACAACACTATAGGGTGTATTTATAGGGAAATAGGTAGAGCTATTCGTTCTGTGAAACTTAATGTTCATTCCATGTGATAAATGGCAAAATCAAATGTTAATAAGCTATTTTTTTTTCTAGACAAATGCTCATCATTAATAAAAATAGTGTGATTTAAGAAAACACCACATTATGGCCACTAGATGGAGCCAAAGACCATAGGAAAAAAAATATCTTAATTGTTATTACTATATTTAATAGCTATAATGTGGTATTTTCATTATTCACACTATTCTTATAGGAATGCAAGAAGCTCTGGAGAGAAAATAGCCAAGTAGCAATTGGTCTGGCCAGAATTTGCACAGAACAAATGTACGAAGCCTATACCAAAAGTAATGCAAGAGTGGGCATAACTTTTTTTTAAACTTACTAATGGTAAGTTGCTGCTGCTTGGAATCTATTTACCTGCAATAAAAAAAAGAAGAGATACTATAGAAGAAGAGTTTCTCTAGCTATAAACAATTGTGACATCTGAATGACCTACGTACCGTAAATTATTCAAAACGTTATGACTACTTTTGCATCACGTTCGATACTCCCCTCATACATGCAGTTTTGCAGAATGAATAACTCACTGCTAATTTTTGTCAATACATACACCCCTATGTCAATCATCTGTACCTCAATCTAGGCGGTTTCAAATTAGATGAAAAGGGTGCTGTTCCAATCACCATGGCCATTCAGGGAGCTCGGCTTGGTGTGAAAGTACTATATTATTGACAATGTTTCACTGGATTACTATTTTGGATCTAATAAAAGGTTAACTTTGTTGTTTTGGCAATGACGTGCAGTTTTTGAAGTTTGTTTTACTATAAGAATAAAAATCTTGCATACAGCTAAACGTATGCCTACTACGTTGTTTGCATAAACCTACAGACCATGATAGCAACAGGGCAGATGTCTCCAATCAACCCAAAAACCTGCTACCAACAGGATGTTTCCTAAACTAAACTATTCATGGTAAACATTATGCTACAGGCAGATAAGAGAAATTAACACTTTCTGACCTGCACCTGCTGTGCGATCGGTAACACCAGTTTCTACTTGCCTTTGAAGAGAACTATAAATCTTACTTTTTCAAAGCCCGTAAACCCTACCTAACAATAATAAAACCTAAGCCTTTTCTGCCCAGCTCCAGTGTCCCTTTGGGTAATTATACCTGGTGGTGGTATGGAGTTCCCAGTCATGCGACCACTGTGACTGACTGTCACAGTGGTTACGTGATGAGGAGCCTGTCCCGCCAGCTCAGCCACTGTGTTGTGCTGTCTGCACAGAATCATATGGGCAAATAAAGTCCAACCTCTTCGCCACTACACATATGCATTGTTTAGGCAGCAAGAGGTACATACAAAAGCTTAACGCTTTTATTACAAACAGTATGCAGCATTAGTAAAGGCAGTTTAGTTTAAAGCTAAACTCCAGATATGGTTTTAATCCAGAGGTAAATTGGTCAAGCTGGGACCATAGTATTCAAATTTCATATATGTGGGACTGCCGTGGAAGCACTGATTATTACAGTAGTCGGTGCTACCACTGTGATTGCCGCAATCTTCCGAACTCTGTGCGGAGTGGCTGCGCTTCAGAATAGTGAGCACAAGGTTGCTCAGCATGGCTGCAATTCTTGCATTTTTTCTGGCTGTATGAGGTAGAGATCGTAGAGTCACCTCCCTAACCCAGAGGTAGTAGGATAACGAATACTATAAGTTAATATTGCTATATTGTATTTTATGTTTACCAATTATTAAGAAACGAATTATAAAGAAACACACTTCATTATAGTATTTCTATAAGAGACATCCCAATTTCTATTAGCTTATACATAGTGCCATTGATTCCCAACATTGCATTCTACCTCAGAAGAGTAAATTATTCCATAGTACAACAGTAGATTTCTGTGAAAAAGGGCCTCACAGATTTTGTTACATTTTCTATTATTCCTTTTATGTATTTATTTTTACATGCATTTATTTTTCTAAATTGTACATTTCTGTAGAATATACTACATAAAAGAAGTCTAGGTTCCAAGTAAGACTTAAAGCTGAACTCCAGGAACGCCAGAATAAATTAATATTCTGGCCAATGAAATGTATGCAAGGCACAACGCTTGACGCGCCTGAATGCATTTACAGTGGGGATCGAAAGTTTGGGCACCCCAGCTAAAAATTTGTATTAATGTGCATAAAGAAGCCAAGGAAAGATGGAAAAATCTCCAAAAGGCATCAAATTACAGATTAGACATTCTTATAATATGTCAACAAAAGTTAGATTTTATTTCCATCATTTACACTTTCAAAATAACAGAAAACAAAAAAATGGCGTCTCCAAAAGTTTGGGCACCCTGCAGAGTTAATATCTTGTACTGCCCCCTTTGGCAAGTATCACAGCTTGTAAACGCTTTTTGTAGCTAGTCAAGAGTCTTTCAATTCTTGTTTGAGGTATCTTTGCCCATTCTTCCTTACAAAAGTCTTCCAGTTCTTTGAGATTTCTGGGCTGTCTGTCACGCACTGCTCTTTTAAGGTCTATCCATAGATTTTCAATTATGTTGAGGTCAGGAGATTGTGAAGGCCATGGCAAAACCTTCAGTTTACGCCTCTTGATGTAATCCCCCTTGGATTTCCAGGTGGGTTTAGGATCATTATCCATTTGTAGAAGCCATCCTCTCTTTAACTTCAGCTTTTTCACAGATGGCATCAAGTTACCATCCAAAATTTGCTGAAATTTTATTGAATCCATTTTTCCTTCTACTCGTGAGATGTTCCCTGTGCCACTGGCTGCAACACAACCCCAAAGCATGATTGATCCAACCCCATGCTTAACAGTTGGACAGAGGTTCTTTTCATTAAATTCTGTGCCCCTTCTTCTCCAAACGTACCTTTGCTCATTCCGGCCAAAAAGTTCAACTTTAACCTCATCGGTCCACAGAACTGGTTTCCAAAATGCATCAGGCTTGTCTATATGTTCATTTGCAAAGTTCAAACGATGATTTTTGTGGTGAGGACGTAGAAGAGGTTTTCTTCTGATGACTCTTCCATGAAGACCATATCTGTACAAGTATCTCTTTATAGTGGAATAGTGTACCACAATTCTAGTGTCTGCCAGATCTTTCTGGAGGGATCGTGCAGTCAAACGTGGGTTTTGAATTGTTTTTCTCACAATCCTGCGAGCTGTTCTGTCTGATATTTTTCTCTGTCTTCCAGATCTTGCTTTAACTTCCACTGTTCCTGATGACTGCCATTTCTTAATTACATTCCGAACAGAGGATATTGACATCTGAAAACGCTTTGCTATCTTCTTATAGCCTTCTCCAGCTTTGTGAGCGTCAACTATTTTCAGTTTCAGTTTTCTAGATAACTGCTTAGAAGAACCCATGGTGCTGATTGTTGGGGCAAGGTCATGAGTCTGGGCATTTAAAACCTTTGAGATTGACATCACCTGGTCTTCCCAGACGAAGATTGAGAACAATCCATGACACTGGCAGGTCTCAGCTTGGCCAAGGGGGCAGTGCATGCTATAAATTCTGCAGGGTGCCCAAACTTTTGCAGATGCCATTTTTTTGTTTTCTGTTATTTTGAAAGTGTAAATGATGGAAATAAACTCTAACTTTTGTTGACATATTATAAGAATGTCTAATCTGTAATTTGATGCCATTTGGAGATTTTTCCATCTTTCCTTATCTTCTTTATGCACATTAATACAAATTTTTAGCTGGGGTGCCCAAACTTTCGATCCCCACTGTAAATGCATTTGAATAAACAGATTATTTTTAAAACACATTTTTAACACGGCTTTCTTTTGCTATGAGAAAAACATTTAAAAGAGTTGCAGCATGCATGTAGGCCTTAATGTAGTATTCTGCAAAGTTACAATTTGGACAATTCACAAGGAATAAAAATCCTATTAGGACTGTGCTATAAATTAGTTACTGAGGTAGGCTGCTATGTTAGGAATTAATGGAACTACATGTGAGAAAATAGGCTGCCACCCCCCTTTCTTGATAGAAATGTAATAATCATATTGTCCTGAAGTAGCTGTGGAAAATTCATCAATCCCATTGGTATGCAATCCACGTAAAACAAAAAAGTATGGCTGCAGCTACTGGTAAATACAAATTTAAGACCTGGATCACAGATGATTGCAGATGTGACTTAGGTTGAACTGAATCACCTGACAATGGAAATAACATTGCTTCCAATGGTGCCTGTTCCACCAATGCAGCGCAGCTGCAATGCAACTGTGGGAAGGGTACTGTGCTACTTTGGTGCAATTCAGTGTGATTTTGTGGTCCTTAGACTTCAATGGAAGTGCATCAAAATCACACCTACATGCATTTTTTTTATGCATTTTTGTATTTGATTTGTGCTGGTTGTTAGGAGCAGACACTCCTTGACCAGATGCAGACCCACCTGGCAAAGCACCTTGTCCCCATGTTGGCGAAGACTAGAGCCTCTTCCCCACAACCCTGGCCAGCTGGTTGTGGGGGTGCAGGGGGGTAGCGTATTGGAATTTGGAAATCCCCTTTAACATTGGAGCCCGCGGCCCCTCCACGTGAATGAGTATGGGGTACATAGTACCTCTGCTCATTCACACAAAAAAAAAGTCAAAAGTAAAACAAAAAAAAGTTTTTGACCTTATTTACTAATATAAATAAATATGTAAAGCCATAGTCAATCACCGACCCGACCCACAAGAAAAAAAGACAAAAAACCAAAACACATGGCCCACCAAACACAACCGTTCCTGTTGCTTGACACTCGCCAAATGACAGTGCCGCTTCCATATTTTACTAAGCTACCCCCTGCACCCCGCAACCACCGGGCCAGGGGTGTGGGGAGAGGCCCTTGTATTTGTTAACATAGGGACAAGGTGCTTTGTAAAGTATGGTATGGTATGGGGGGGATGGGTGCTCTCTTGTCCTGTTCTTTCCTGGCATGCCGAACTGAATACTTGGATAAGGGTCTGGTATGGATTTTGGGAAGGGGGCCCACTTTTTGTTCTGCAGCAAAGTGCCCCTATAATCCGTGCCAGATTGAAGGGCCTGGTAAGGATTAGGGGGACTGCACACTTTTTTTTTTATTATTGCTTATGCTGGCTCTTTTGTTTACATTCTGCTGATAGCAGGGATGACACATCACTGTTAGGATGCCAGTGGGTGCTGGCTCTATAACAACCAATGACTCATCCCTGCTGACAATAGACATGCATTCAAAAACACATATCAAAAACACACTGCAACTGCAAAATCGCACTGCACTAGTGTGAAAAGTGGTCTACAGCATTTGTAAATATAGTCTTATTACGCTCAGGACTAAAATCATTTTTATAAAGTGTTTGTTTCTTTATGATAATATAAATATTAGTTTTTATATTTTTACCACCTCTAGGCCTTCTTTTATGCTGCTCCCTTTCACTGCTACTCCCTTCTTTATTCCAGGAGGCCTTTATATTTTCATAAATGCATAAAACCTTGCTATACAAAACTACCAGATTTTCAACGTTTATACAGTGAACTACATTGGTACCTATACCCCTTACTATTCTAATCTCCATAATCACTTTTGATATTCTAGTATATGTTTTGTATCTTCTCTACATGTCTGTGTGTATATTAGGATGTTCAGTTTCCTCCCCAATTCAAAAAAAATACTGCTGAATTGCCTGGATTCCTTCCAATTTGCCCAATTGTGTATTTATGCGTGGTAAATACTTTCTGTACAGAACAAGGAATATTGAATTTAAACTATTCTATAAAGTGTTGCAGAATATGTTGGCACTTTATAAACAGTCAATGAATATATATGAATATATATATATATATATATATATATATATATATATATATATATATATATATATATACATATACATATATCTTTCCTTTCTACTTTTAGACTAATTTATTTAGAGCATGTTTTTCATTCCCAGGGTTTCAATATAGTATTTTTAGCATCTATATGTTCCATCTCTGTACAGTGATGCAGAATATGTACTTCAAAAGAGTTGTTTATCTTTGTTTTATCAGGATTTGAAATGCAAAGAAAATATCTGCAATTCATTGAACTGTGCGGTAGTTTAGAAAAACAAACTTGAACAACTCTATACATATAAAATAAATAGAACAGATATTTTAGGCCCCTGTAGCTTATCAAATAAAATAAAACCCAAGTTTGGCCATAAAAACGAATGGAAAACAAGATTAAAAAATTTGTAGAGTTAAGACTACAGAATGTTGGGGTGCTGTGGCTCTGTAGCTTACGTATGTATTTGCAAATGTGTGCTGTTTATAACGCATACTATTAGACAGGTTAATTTGGTTTGTTTGCAATCTGGCTGGTAAGTTGAACGTGGAACTTATATCTTTTGTTGTTTGACAAACAAGAATAAAATACTACACTTACAGCTGTCCTCATCCTGCCAATACCAATATATTAACAACTTTTAAAAAACAAACGTATAACAATGTTGTTAATACATTGGATAATATAGTATTAGCATTTTTTTTTTAAAATTAAGATTTTTAAGATGAAGACTAGTAAAAACATAAAAAAGGTACTTGAAAACCTGTAAAGGAAAATTTCTGCCTTAACAATTCTTTATCTTGCAGTACAGTACAGGACTGAAAGTCAGACCATGGGTTATATACTGCCAGTTTCAGGTGACTGGACACTAGCAAAAGCATTGCAGGAAACATCCCCAGTGCACCCTCATACAAACCAAGCAACCCTGTGGGAGTTCAGTATTGTAGCAAACAAAGTGGGACAAAGGGAAAGGACCCATATCCTGTACCCCAAAATATGGAATTTACAAGCAAATCAAAATTCCCATTATCCTAATCACACAGTACAGGACAAGAAATCAGACCATGGGACATCCCCAAGCGATAAACTGAGGGATGGGCAACAACAAGGCAAACAGCAGCAAACAAACTACCAAAAAACCCCAAAATAAACAATAACAAAAAAAGCAGAGTCCACAGACCTGAATACTCGGCAGCGTGATGCACTTTGTGATTGAAGCTTGCATTAGCAGAGACCTGAACATCCAACCTGGTAAAACCAGGTGGCAGTCTCGCAAACCTGTGAAACAGATGCCTGATGCTGAAAGGCCCAAGAATCACCGACAGATCAGGTGAAATGGGCCCTGATAGGGGAGGGTGGAACCCGTTCCCTAATGTCGCAAGCCCTGGAAATGAGAAGCCTGAGCCACCTAGCAATGGCAGAAGAAAAGGTAACATGTCCATTCTTGGGACCTTTAGAAACCACAAAAAGATGTTGCAACAATGTAGACCATAACCGCTCTGACCACGTCTAGGTAGGGGAATGAATTCTCATGTGCATTCAGGAGCAGGACATAGGGAAGGGAGGACAACATCCTCACTGAGATGAAAGAAAGACTATCACCATGGGGAAGACGATGGATCCAGGTCTCAGGACCATCTTGTCTGTATACAAGAAAAAACAAAAGGCCCCTTACATAATAGCTGCCATCTTGGGAGATATGCCTAAGAGAGGTAATGGCCATCTTACGCATAAGATTCCCCAAATGGGATATCCTGAATTGGTTCAAAGGGAGGTTTCTGAAGAGCCGAAAATATCATATTAACCACGTCAATACCACTGTAAGTATATATATACTGAGGTGGTTAAACCGGGATCATGGTTAAGGCTACAACCATGATAATGATGCAGTTTTCTTCAGAAGGCAATTCCCTACCATGTAAAAGTGATCTGAGCAGCTATACACCACACATGTGAGATAATTACTGTGAGTGAGAGCAATAATTCTAGCACCATACCTCCTGTGTAGCTCCAAACTAGTAACCTGTAAAGGCTTTTGAAGCGTTGCCTATGGCAATTTTTAGGTACCGTATTTGCTGTTCTATGCACAGTTTTAACCTGTTCACTGCCAGGTCCATACGTCATACGGATCTGACAGCAGGTGGGTTTTATATACACTCCCGGTGGCTGATTGTGTGTACATCTGACAAGCAGACTCCTGTCTATCAGATGGAAGCATTCTGGTGGCTGCGGTGCCGCCTGATTGCTTCCACACACACCCCCCGGTAATGTGCGTCCCTGCCTCCCATCGGCAGGCCTGGCACAGCGGGTGCCGCCAGGTAGAGGGGAGGAAGCAGAGCAGACACATGTCCGCTTCTACGTCCCTTCTTATTGCTGACCCAGAAGCTATGTGTAAAACATCCGGGCCCCCATGTCAGGGCCCCAGCCAGTATGGCCAGGAAAGAATCTAATGCAGTGCAATCTACACTGCATTAGATTCAGTGGAGACACACAGGGTTTTTTCAGGCTCTGGATGTTTCAATATAGAGAACCTGACACCAAAAATAATCACATAGGGGTCTTTGTCCCCTATGTGTTGAAAAAAAAAAAGCTAAGTAAAATAATTTTTTTTTTTTAAATTGAAAAAAATGTAAGTTACACTGAAGCACATAACCCCTTCACTACACCCCACAAAGGACATGTATAAACGTAAATGAAGCCCCCCCACATATGCACATGCATGAATTTTAAATGCATGAGATGGGGGTGCCTATGCGTAAAAACATTGACTACGATACACTTATTATAGATCTCTGCAAAACACCAATATTTCTAGCACAAGACCTCCTCTGTAATGCCAAACTGATTACCTATAGGGGACTTTTAAAGCATTACCTATGGAAAATATAGAGTACTGAAGTGTGTTCCAATTTCATGGGTACATGCAAATTTAAAGTTTGGTTTACTCAGTACAACCTCATTTTTTATATTTTACCAAAAAATTGGGTAACTTATTGCATTTGTGTGCCCTAAAATTAACCTTAGTGTAATTTTTTAATGAAATTTAGTGTTTCCTAGACCTTTGCGGTAATATTGTGTGGCATAAATAAATTGCATCTAACACCACCACTGTATTCTCTAGGGCGTCCGCTTTCAGAAACTTTTTAATGTTTTGGAAGTTTAAAAAATAATTTCAGCCCGGAAGATTGCATGAACAGGTGTTCAAAAAATGCAAAAACAGCCCTGGTAGCGAAGGTTAAAGAGTGACATGCTTGGCATCCATTTACTTGGCATAACGTCTTTTTTTTATAATGATGTGTTTGTGTGAAATAAAATTCATTAAAAGTGTATTTTTTCCTGAAAATTTGCATTTGATTTAACTGCTGTGCAAAAATTGCAACAACCAGGGCAGGGTTTCTCAACCAGGGTTCCATGGAAGAACCTAGGGTTCTTCCAAAGGTTGTTAGGAGCTCTTTGAGATATTTTTGCCTCTCCGATAAGTTCCCACTGACAATATTGATCTTTTTGCTATTTGTATGTATGACCAAAAATGTAAGGAGCATTCTTCCCACTGACCAGCACAATAATGTATCATGAGCTGAAGATATAGTCTTTTTTTTTTTCTAGCAGGGGTTAACTTAAATCAGAAAGGTATTACAAGGGTCCCTCTGTGTTTAAAAGGTTAAGAAAGGCCTCTGCTTAAAAAAAAATAAAAAATTATATATATATATATATATATATATATATATATATATATATATATATATATATATATAAAATGTTTGGGGGTTCAAAGTAATTTTCTAGCAAAAAATGCTGATTTTCACATCTACAGTCAGGTCCATAAATATTGGGACATTGACACAATTCTAACATTTTTGGCTCTATACACCACCACAATGGATTTGAAATGAAACGAACAAGATGTGCTTTAACTGCAGACTGTCAGCTTTAATTTGAGGGTATTTACATCCAAATCAGGTGAACGGTGTTGGAATTACAACAGTTTGCATATGTGCCTCCCACTTGTTAAGGGACCAAAAGTGATGGGACAATTGGCTTCTCAGCTGTTCCATGGCCAGGTGTGTTATTCCCTCATTATCCCAATTACAATGAGCAGATAAAAGGTCCAGAGTTCATTTCAAGTGTGCTATTTGCATTTTGAATCTGTTGCTGTCAACTTTCAAGATGAGATCCAAAGAGCTGTCACTATCAATGAAGCAAGCCATCATTAGGCTGAAAAAACAAAACAAACCCATCAGAGAGATAGCAAAAACATTAGGCATGGCCAAAACAACTGTTTGGAACATTCTTAAAAAGAAGGAACGCACCGGTGAACTCAGCAACACCAAAAGACCCAGAAGACCACAGAAAACAACTGTGGTGGATGACCGAAGAATTCTTTCCCTGGTGAAGAAAACACCCTTCACAAAAGTTGGCCAGATCAAGAACACTCTCCAGGAGGTAGGTGTATGTGTGTCAAAGTCAACAATAAGAGAAGACTTCACCAGAGTGAATACAGAGGGTTCACCACAAGATGTAAACCATTGGTGAGCCTCAAAAACAGAAAGGCCAGATTAGAGTTTGCCAAACGACATCTAAAAAAGCCTTCACAGTTCTAGAACAACATCCTATGGACAGATGAGACCAAGATCAACTTGTACCAGAGTGATGGGAAGAGAAGAGTATGGAGAAGGAAAGGAACTGCTCATGATCCTAAGCATACCACCTCATCAGTGAAGCATGGTGGTGGTGGTGTCATGGCGTGGGCATGTATGGCTGCCAATGGAACTGGTTCTCTTGTATTTATTGATGATGTGACTGCTGACAAAAGCAGCAGGATGAACTCTGAAGTGTTTCGGGCGATATCTGCTTATATTCAGCCAAATGCTTCAGAACTCATTCGATGCCGCTTCACAGTGCAGATGGACAATGACCCAAAGCCTACTGCAAAAGCAACCAAAGAGTTTTTTTAAGGGAAAGAAGTGGAATGTTATGCAATGGCCAAGTCAATCACCTGACCTGAATGCAATTGAGCATGCATTTCACTTGCTGAAGACAAAACTGAAAAGAAAATGCCCCAAGAACAAGCAGGAACTGAAGACAGTTGCAGTAGAGGCCTGGCATAGCATCACCAGGGATGAAACCCAGCGTCTGGTGATGTCTATGCGTTCCAGACTTCAGGCTGTAATTTACTGCACAGGATTTGCAACCAAGTATTAAAAAGTGAAAGTTTGATTTATGATTATTATTCTGTCCCATTACTTTTGGTCCCTTAACAAGTGGGAGGCACATATGCAAACTGTTGTAATTCCAACACCGTTCACCTGATTTAGATGTAAATACCCTCAAATTAAAGCCGACAGTCTGCAGTTAAAGCACATCGTTTGTTTCATTTCAAATCCATTGTGGTGGTGTATAGAGCCAAAAATGGTAGAATTATGTCGATGTCCCAATATTTATGGACCTGACTGTATATGAGAAATGTCAGAATTGGCCTGGGGGTCAAGCAGTTAAGATCACAGGAAGACATACGACTTTGGAGTGAGGGATTAACACGCGCAATTAACCACAGTTAATTTGTGTGTGCAAAGGAAAAGCCTTTCTAGAATTCACCAGCCGTTTACTGCCTATAGAAGTTTGTTTAGGATGAAGAGATTCTGTTGCTGCTAGGCAAAGGCTAATGTGCACCACATTAATAAGTGGGATCACAGTAAAAAGCATACAGCATGAAGCCTTAGCTTGTGCCTGAAAACGCAGGTAGTGAAAAATCCTCTGAAGGATCCTCTTCTGTGTCCAGCTCACCTTACTCAATATCTTCCTCAAAGATATTAGGAGGTTCAGGGTCATACACCTGAACAGATTTAGGTGATAGAGAAGAAGTTGTTCTAGAAGGGTGGAGAGTTTCACAAAGGCAGACATTGTTTCAGTGAAATCTGCCACCTGTTGCGTACCTGATAGGGAACATTAGAGAAAGGGAGCAGTGTCAATAGAAGACCTTGCTCTGCTGCAGGGGGACAGCTATCATTCTGAGCATGTCACTGCTGTCGGTTGCATGAGTGCTGTTAGCCCCTTTTTTCTCGGTTATTCTGTGCCTTGTTGTGCCATTGCTAAGTGAGGGGATCCACTGTGGGATATTGTGCCTGTGTGGGTTTCCTCCCACACTCCAAAGACATGCTGGAAGGTTAATTGGCTCCTGTCTAAATTGTCCCTAGTATGTATGAATGTAAGTTAGGGACCTTAGATTGTACACCCCTTGAGGATTAGGGACTGATGTGAATGTACAATATATATATGTGAAGCGCTGCGTAAATTGATGGCGCTATATAAGTACCTGAAATAAATAAATGGATGCAGAAAGAGGGCATTAGCATGTCTGGTAAAGGAACCACAATAACCCAGATGCTGACTTTTGTCCTGGGGCTGGGTCTCTACAGACAGCAGACGTGCTTTCTTTCAATCTCGAAAGAAATGGGAGGTGGAAAAGATGCAGTCAAAAGGCATAGTGCAGAAAGACACCAGCGGAAATGATGTATGGCAAAAACACTCAAAATTAAAAAATTTAAACATTATGATAACATTATCTAACACCAATATAGTAGAAACATAATAAAGTGACTAAAACCCCACATGTATAAATAGGACACCCGTCATGAAGGAAATTAAAGGAAATCCTGTCTACTCATGCAGTGCCAGGACAAGGGTGAAGATGACAAACTATGCCCCCCCACTCTGGGTTTGGGCCAATAGTGGTGAAAGGTCTGTAATGTTTGTAACATTCACTGAAATAGTACTTACGACGGTGTTGCACTGCAGCAAACTAAAAAGTTTAAAATTGATGCACATGTATGGGGCAGTCGTCAGTTGTGTCACTGGAAGGAAAAATGTCCGTGACGAGAAGTTACTTGAAGGGAAAAACATTCTTGCATTGGTGGTGTCGATGGAAGGAAATATGTCTCAGCAGTGGTGATGTCCCTTGGGAAAATTGTCCCTGCATCTGTGGAGTCACTGAAAGGGAAAAACGTCCCTGTGTTGATGGTATCACTGGGAGGAAAATATGCTGCTATGTAGTTGGTGTCAGTCTGAGGATGACCGATTCGCATCTATGTCAGTGGGATGAAGGAGGGGAGGGTGCATGGAAATAAAGGGAGAAAGAGGGGCTGAAAGGTTTAAGGGCTTGTTCAAACATGTTTAAGAAATTCTATAAGAACAGCGCCAAAAAAAAATCTTACAAAATAAACAAACTATAAAAGCTGCAAACCTAACCCAAAAAACATAATTAAGATAAACATAGGAATGCACTTATGGAATACTCATAATGTTTCACTGTAAATAAATCAGAAAAAATGTCCATCACATCATAAAATAAAAAATATATATCAATAAAAACTAATAAAAAATGAAAAAATGTGTGTCCAAATAATTGTGTAAATAAAGTCCAAAGAGAAATTCGTGATAAACATACATCAATGTGAAAATCCGTGTGAAAATCACCGTGACTGAATCCATCACCAAATAAATTGAATAAACTCACCAGAGCTATATGCTGATCAAATTATAAACCGGCATAAGCGCTATTGCTCTGGGAGTGATGCTCTGTAGAAATTCAAAAATTGGTGGGAGCAATACTCTGCAGGAGGACACTCAGCACAAATGGAATCACTCATATGTATGGTCACTCATATGTATGGTCACCGTCTCTTCATATGGTAATAGCAGTACTCGGGAAATTAAGAGAGGAAATTCATGGTGCAGTATGTATAAAACCACATATTTTTTTATTAAAACAAGGTAATACACTCACAAACAAGGTGTCCCAGCCGATACCAGCAAAAACAGCATTCAGATAAAACCCAAGCGAACCCAGCTTGCCGCGGTTCGTGTACCTCCGACAGCCTCGGGAAACGTCTCTCAAGACGTTTCCCGAGGCTGTCGGCGGTACATGAGCCGCGGCAAACTGAGTTCGTTTGGGTTTTATTTGAACGCTGTTTTTGCTGGTATCGGCTGGGACACCTTGTTTGTGAGTGTATTACCTTGTTTTAAAAAAAATATGTGGTTTTATACGTACTGCACCATGAATTTCCTCTCTTAATTTCCCGAGTACTGCTATTACCATATGAAGAGACGGTGACCATACATATGAGTGATTCCAGTGATTACATATGAGTGTCCTCCTGCAGAGTATTGTTCCCAGACCATTTTTGAATTTCTACAGAGCATCGCTCCCAGAGCAATAGCGCTTATGCTGGTTTATAACTTGATCAGCATATAGCTCTGGTGAGTTTATTCAATTTATTTGGTGATGGATTCAGTCACGGTGATTTTGTTGAACACGGATTTTCACATTGATTTATGATTATCACAAATTTCTTTTTGGACTTTATTTACACAATTATTTGGACACACATTTTTTCATTTTTTATTAGTTTTTATTGATATATATTTTTTATTTTATGATGTGATGGACATTTTTCTGATTCATTTACAGTGTGAAACATTATATGAGTATTCCATAAGTGCATTCCTATGTTTATCTTATTTGTTCAGACATGTGGCTATCATTGCTGATGTTTGACAGGTAGTGAGGGGGGCAAATGTTGCTACCCGTTTTAACCCTGAAAATGCAGACCTACCGTGCTTGTGCATGCCATTTTAATTTTGCCATGTGCACAGCCCTGAGTGGCAGCATCTTCTTACTCAGGTGGGCAGATGGGGCACAAAGTGAAGTGACCTGCTTTTACGTCCCTACCCACCCACCTGTGTGAATGAGCCATAAGCCATTGCTTACACTTGTGGTCAGGATGGGTGTTGTAAAAACAGGTGGTTGAGCTATAGCTTTACTGTCACCATCCCTTTACGCTACAAAGGCAGCCGTATCAGGGTATGAAAATTATCCATTCGTCATGTTTCGTGGGCAATACTGCCCACTGAACATGACCCATTTAAGTACAGTCAATGTAATCATGGCAGAATTCACTAAAGACCTGTGTTAAGCTTGATAAAGACTGTGGGTGATAACATTTGAATTAGAATCTATAAAAACAAAAAAAACTCAGGCTAGGTTCACACCTACAGGTGTGACTGGGTGTGCATGTGTGTTTTGCTCAATGAGCCGCCTTCAAGAAATGTGGTAGTCCATGACCCTTTTCTAAAAAAGTTCTGCACCAAACGTTGCGGCACAATGTGGCTCACTATAGGTGAAAATGTATGTTAGCAGATGTGTGGGGGTGCAATTAACGGCACAGACGTGCATATACTAAAGCAATGTGTTTCTGTGTTTGTCAGGAAAACCACAAGTTCCTGACATACAAAAGATGTGAACCTAGCCCGATTGGGGAGAGGTTACAAAGATGTGGCATACAGGACTTTAATGTGCTTCCATAAAAACCTACAGTCTAATAGAATTAAATGGAAGCACACATACAATTGCAATGCAGTCAAAACACAGCTCACCAGTGTAAACCCACTATTTGGGATAAGAAAAGAGTGAATAGATGAGGTGGCTGCAGGAGTAAGAGTATGTGTTAATGAACAGCAGAGTGCCAAGAATCAGCTAGGTTGCATGACGGGGACAGGACAGTTGGAAGAGATAAAAGCAAACTGGGATGAGAGGGTGTCAGAAAGAGCACCCAGAGCTGAGGCTGGAGGCTACAAGATGTGTATAGTGCAGATTTATGGAGAGGGAGTGGAGGTAGGAGAAGACGAAGGGAACAATGAACAGGTGAGAGGAGCAAGGAGGATCGGTGCTGACTTAATGTACGATTGTGCAGGAAAGGTAGACAGAGATATAGACAAGGTTGGAGGTGAGATGAGCTGGACAAAATGAGAATGACAGAGGAAAAAAAGTGAAGTGGCCCGAGAAAGGAGAGAAAGTTGAGGGCAGGGGCAGACTGACAACTCATGGTGCCCCCAGGCAATAGGGGATCATGGGGCCCCTGTGTCCTTGCCCAAACTCGAAAAAAGCCTATGAAAAAGGTACTAGGGGCATCTCATGGGGCCCCCTACTGACCCAGTGCCCGAGTTTCCAAATGGTCAGTCCGCCCCTGGTTGAGGGCAAGAGTGCAGCTTGCTGGAAGAGAATGATTAATAGCTGAATAGCAAAGATAAGGCAGAGTTGAAGTGGCTGCAACGAAGAAGTCAGGGAATCAGTACATTGTGCAGTGAATATAAGGCACGGACACTCATGTCAGTGAGAAAGAAGTGAGCGAAGCTTCAAGTGCACCCCCCTTACCACAGATTGGGACGCCCAGGGCAAGTGTCCCTTATGCCCACCCATTGCCCTGGCCCTGTATACATGCTGCAAGATCCCATACAGCACAAAATTTCACCCCTCGCATTGGGCATTGCACCTAAGGGGTCTTTGGGGTCTGGGTGCCATAGAAAATGCTAGTGATCCATGAGGCAATAAGCAGCTAGATTTTGATAGAACTGTCAGCCAAAATAGTAAATAAAATAAAAAAAGAATGGTTTAGAAAACTTTCTGTAAGAGATGTCGATCACCTAAAGACACCACGGAGTGGGTGGATTTTATAAGGATGTATTGAGGCTGCTCCAAGCAAAGCATTTGCCATCGTCCATTAAGGTAGTGTCATATAAACCATGATCTATGGCTTCCTATCCTGTGTCCTGTACAATTAACATAACAGGTTACATAAGGACATATTCATACATATTTATTTAAAAGGCACCTGTCAAGATAGATATAGAAAAGATTCCATATATTGACTTGTTGTTAAAGGTACATGTTCCAGGCCTATCATCTTCATTCTTCCTTCACAATTTGACGCCTGATATGTACAAACTTGTTTTGGGCCAATGACTTAATAAGCAGTGATGGAAGGGTAGAGATAATAGTCATGAATGAAAGTCAGCTATGGTAGCTCTCCTATTTCTATCCTTAGAGATTCCAGTTAACATTTCCCAGAACTTGAGATACTGCCTTTTGCGTTGTTAGTTCAACCTATCGTATTACATAAGATAGTAGTAGTTTGTCACATTCAACCACACTTGTTTTGTAATACAGTTACAATCCAGCTGAATGCAACTAATTACTACTAGCTATACCATGACCTGGATAAAAATAACAGACTTTCTGTATTACACTAACAGCCATTTCAGGCAGGTTGAAGCACAGTAGACACATGCTGCTGTTTACATTAGCTTGATTATTGATAGTCCTCTGTGCACAGTAGAATGTTGCCCCATATAATGTTGCAGTTAGTGATTTATGCCAAATGCCCATTTTTCCTGAAAAGTCCACTTTGAATAAAATTAGCATTTTAGATTCTTGCTATACCTTAATATTTGTGGATAGATTTGCTACTTTGATGCTGTGTTTTATGCAGGTGTACGTATTACTGCATAATTTCTAAACACATCAGCTTGTTTCCTACAGCCAAGATACATTCCACAAAGAATGAAAAGTTTTAACGGAAAAAAAGAAAAAAAAAAAAAAAGCAGAACTGGGAGGAGGGAAATGACAACAGTATTTGCAGGTCCAGTAGAGTGTACTCACGTCTCCATGTTGTCTCCTTCTAGGACAGTCTGAACAGGCAGATAACCCATCCTTGGGTGCTTAGCAAAGTATCGTTTTGTCCTGAATTTATTCTTTAAAACCTTTGCAAAGTCACGTACATCTTCTCCAGATGTAGTCTGAAAGTAGACAAATACATTTCTTTGTGAAAGTGAGACTTAATAGCATGAATTAAAAAGTAAGGTGAAAAGCGTGGTTTTGCCTTGAGAAGGATACAGAAGCTGTGAAGTAATGGTGTCAAAAAGAAAACGCATCCATCAATGGCTTTAAAATTCAGCTAAGCATTCTCTTCGAGAGAATCGGCACTCAGGTATTAAATGTTTTACAGGAAAGTATTTGGCAACTGCTTTTATTTTGTGGCTTACAATGAGATTTAGCATTTCTTAGTTCCTTCTATTTTGCTTTTAAGTTCAAAGCTAAACTCAGTCAGGGACTGAGGTTTATGGAAGCCAAAAACATCAACCAAAACAAAGAGCTTGGCAACTACATTTTTTCTTTAGCTATTCATGTCACATTCAGCGAAGAAAGGTTCATTCATGTTAATAGCTGCACAAGCTCTTTTAGGCAAACATACTATAGTTTAATGTGAATGATTTAAAACCTACAGTACAGGATTTTAAATGTACTGTAATGTAAATGTTTTACATGGTAGAATTCAAGAGTTGTAATGCTAGGTAGTAAAAGCCACAAGTCCACAGCTATTTTGTGAGCCAACCAAAAAGCATTGCAAGGCACACTGATAGATTCAGTACTTATAGTAGAACTATAGGCAAATATTTTTTTTCTCCTTTTGGATAGAGTTGGGGAGGGTTACAACCTCTGTCAGTTTATTTTGTGATATCTGTGTTTGATTTGGGAGATTTACCTTCACTTAGTGTCCCATAGCGAAATTAAGGGAATCCCTTGGTGCCCCCTAGGTCACCAGAACTAGTGCCTACTCTATCACTGGGGACAACCCAAAATGTGGGATTTACTTTAACTTTCAATGATAATGGTAAACATAACAAATAGAGAGGATAAATGGGGGCAGAGGTAGCAATAATAAATTAATAGGTGTTCTAATCCATCTCCAGTCTTTCCAAAAACAAAGTTTTGCTTTTAAGTGATTCTAAAGCCTCAAGGTTTTTTAGCTTAATGCAGGCTTTGCATTTAAAAAAACAAAACAAAAACCAACACCATTTGTACAACAAAATCCCCCCCGCCCCCCCTTATACTTTCCTAAGCTCGATCACAAACCAGCGCTGTGCATGAGAGCAGCGGCTCACTCCTTTCTCTCCCTCCTCACAGGGCAGATTGATAGCCAATGGCTCCCGCTGCTGTTAATTGGGGTACAGAGGCAGCCAAAGTGCATGCCCCTCTACGCAGTGTAGCAGAGTCAATTATTTTTAAGGACACTGTTGGGTTCACAGCAAATGGCCTCCTAATATGATACTGCAGTTGGTGGAACCTGATGGGGAGCCAAGACACTATTTCCCCATCAAGCCTGTACTCATCTTGTAAGTGACAGTAGGCAGTGTAGGACTAGTGCCTGTAAATCCCCATCAGGTTCTGCCCCGCAGTCCCTCCCCCTTCCCAATCCCTGTGTACAACAGGTACATTAATCTGTCGCCCACACCGACATTTATCGTGTGGAGGCGCACTGGTGTCGTAAAGGGTCTTTGACACTCTTTATGAATTCCAGGGAATGTGTATAAACAAAAAAAAGACAACAAACTGCAGTCAATTAAAAAGTAAGAATTCACATTAGTGTTATATATTAAATTAGAAGTACAGGCAAAATGTTTTTTTTTTTCATTTACAATAAAGAAGAGAGTTATAACGACTGAAAGATTTATTTTAGCCATTTGCTGCCTGTTGGGGAGATTTCCCTTTACTTCCTGTCCCAAAGCCAAAACAGAAAGTAGGAGGAAATTCATGAAATTTAAGGGAATCTCTGGGGGCCCCCCCTAGGTCATCAGAACTAGTGTCCCCATTGAACGTTTTCCCCACTATTACTTTGGGATTTCCTTTTACTTTCAATGAGAATGGTAACCAGGACAAATAAAGAGGATGAATTTAACAGGGACACAGGTAGCAATAAAAACCTAGTTCTAATTACTCTCCACTCTGTACAAAACTAAAACAAACAAAAATGTTGCCTTTAGTGATACCTTAAGTGTGCCAACAATACCCAGTTGTTTTTTCAATCCTTATCATTGTTGGTATAATCCCTGCTTCATTATTAAGTGAGTCACTGATATAGAAACTAGTAAGTAGGTCAGGAATCCCACCTTTTCTGGTGTGAATAGATCAGTCAATAACTGAAAAATGTAAACATTTGTTCTCATGAGTAGGGGGAAACATGACAGTGCACTTGGCAACTATGTATAACCCTGAAATTGATCATAATACATGAATGAAAACCTTTGCATAAAATATTTTAACATTTTGTGTAATGTTATTCAAATCTTTTTCAAACAACAGATTATCATCCAGTTATGCGGGTCAGTACATTAGCAATTGACACTAAAGTACACCCCCTTCACACTAACCCTCCCTAATGTAAGCACCATACTGAAGACCAGATTTCCAGTGCTGTAAGATACCAAATCTGCCATTCACAGTATCAGGTAGACAGGTTCAATCAGTCTGGTGTAAACGGATTATTTGATTACTTTACAATTTTTTCATTGTTTCATAAGATTCATTTATATGATATGGGAACTTACAGGAGTGCAATATTCCACCATTGGATAGTGCATTTTGTGACCTTTTGCAACACGGCCGGAAAAGAAGCAGCTTTGGCAGATGTCATAGTTAAAGTGCTTTAAACTTCTGTACCTAAAATGGAAAATAAAACAAAATCATTGTAAACTTTTTTAGGTACTTTCAGCTCTACTGCCCCAAAATCAAAATCAAACTGATGCAGAAGTCGTGTTTGCACTAATGTTGACAGGCAATTTTGTCAAATCCAGCTATTTCCATTTAAAGGTAGTTACATGTATTCAAATGGAAAATAAAGCACCCAACAAAAAAGAAAGGCTGCATCTGACCTTTTGTTGCAGTTTAAACACACCTCAATAGAACAAGCTGCAAAAAAATGCAAAGCAGGTCAAAAGCAGACTCTGAATGGTCAGGTGTATTGTTCCAATAAAGTCAATTGGCTGAGCTATGTTTGACTTGCTTTTCAAATGCACATCAAATGCAGGAAAAGAATGCCCAAATACAAGAGTGTGTCTCTACCACCTTAGTCAGAGATTTTACCTCTGCACCCCTTACATCCTTTAATTACTATATGTACACTAGTTACACTGACCACAGAACAGAAGCTCAGTTAAGCCTTCAATGCTCTATTGCTATTAACCAAAGACAATCTTGTGATGCCTTGAAAATCCCACCAACTACTTTTATGCTGCTAATGCCACTACTACAGCTTTTATGCTTGCTTTAAAGTGATCCAAAACTGATCCAAGATAGCGCTATTACACAAGCAAATCTGTAGCAGAGATTTGTAGCATATGGAAATATCTGTGATTATTTTCACTGTGCATTCATAGCTACAGTTGCTGCTATAGCTGGATACAATACAGACAGTCCCTGAGTTACAAACATCTGACTCATACTTGAGAACGGAGGCAGCGTGATGTCATGTTGGTCCCAGAAACCGCAGGACAGCCATCTTGTTGCTCACCGCATGCTGCTACTTACTGTCCAACAGACCCATCAGGAATCACACATCACTGCATGGCCAGTTAACCCTTCCCTATGCTATCCAAAACTTAAAAACAATTCTTTGGCTGGAGTTACACCTAAAAAATTTACCTGTTCCAACTTGCATACAAATTCAATTTAAGAACAAACCTACAAAACCTATCTTGTTCGTAACCTGGGGACAGCCTGTACTGCTCTATGCAACTGCATTGTGACATTCATTGGATAACATGAATAACTGTGGAAGAGATTCTGTAGCTAGGTCCAATCACTCAGCAACTGAGTTGTACCTGTTGCTACAAATTTGCTTGTGTGTGAGTTTTTTTTTTATTTTACACTTTTTATATATCTTTTATTAAATTTTTCATTACAAAAACACAATCCTATAACATTTACTTCTAAAGTACAAGCAATTATCCTAAATCTCCCATCCCAACCTCCCCTCTTCCCACATTCCCACTCTCCACACAACCAACCCCAGTCCATATCTCTGCAACAATCCAGTTCATGTCTATACCCTGTCTCCTCAATTCTCTCTTCCTACTCCTTTTTCCTGTTATTCTTTCTTTCCCTCCAACCTCTCTTTTCCATTTTCCTATTTGCTACGGTCATACAAGAGATTCCCTTTAAAACTCCTTCCACGGATCAGATCACTGGGCCACCCACTACTTCCATATATTTTCCGAATGTCTTGAAGTCAAACCACCTCCCCCATTCCTTTCTAAATTTTTCTATTTTACCTATGTCTATATGGTATAACTCCTCCATCTTGTTTATATTGTCCACCTTCTCTAACCAGTCCCTCATTGTTGGAGGCTACTGTACCTGCCAAAATTTGGGAATAAGCCCTTTAGCAGCGCTAATTAGATGGTATAATACACTATTTTTATACTGCTTCACCGGTACATCTGACCTATAGAATAAACACACCCACGGATCCTTCTGTATGATTGAGCCCAATATCTCTTGTATAAATTCGATTATATCTTGTCAATACCCCTGTATTTTTGGACAATCCCACCATATATGAGCCATTATTCCCTTAGCTCCACATTCCCTCCAACAAAGCGGTGAGACTTCTATTCATTGTCTATGTGCAACACTCGGTGTCAAATACCATCTCGCTAAACATTTATAATTCATTTCAACTGTGTTCATATTCATCACCCCATGTGTTAATTTAAACATTTTATTCTTCTGTGATTCATTCATTTTTGTTCTCAGTTCCCTTCCCAAATTCCCTAAGAACAGAGGAGGACCTGCCCCCCTCAATTCAGTAAAGATCTTAGATGTTTTGGAGTCATACAACATCTTTTCGAACAGGAGCATGTCCTCTGCCATCCTCAGGGGTTGGGGGAACTTCAAAACAAAATGTCTTAATTGGTAATATCTCAATTCATCTAATGCTACAAATATCTCTTTTTTACTCTTTAAAGCTTGAAAAGTGCCCAACTCCCCCTTAACTACTATATCCCCCAAGCGTGCATCTACATCCTTAAACCATTTCCCGGAAATATTATCCTTCCCCGAAGTGAAAAAATCAGTACCCATCAGGGGAATCAACAGTGAGTTATACTTCCAATCCATTTGTTTGTGTAATCCATCCCATACTCTTAACACCACCTGTGTAAGTGTATTACTAGTCTCCTCCATAATACAAAACTTTTGGGGTATTCAAATAATTCTCTCTAATCGTGTGTTACTTAAAGTGCCTTCTATTTTCACCCAACTCTTCCCCTGTGAGTTGTGTGTCCAGTCTACAATTTGTGACAGTATCGCCGCAGTGTAATAATTCTCAATATCAGGCAAATTTAATCCTCCTTTATCTTTCTTATTACACAGAAGTTCATACCTAATTCTCGGATTCTTATTAGCCCATATATACTTAAGTATTAATCTTTTTAATATCACAAATAAGGATTTTGGAATGTGGACTGGGAGCATTATGACATTTATATAGGATTTGTGGGACTATTACCATCCTAACCAAAGTTATACGCCCGATCCAAGAGACCCTTCCCTTTAAAAGTCTTCTCAACTTTTATCAATGGGATATAGTTCACCCGATACATATATTTTTTTAAAGAAGTGGTCAATTTTACTCCTAGATAGCCAAAATCCTTTCCTTCATGAGAATGGAAAGTCCTTTTGTAAAGTCTGCATCTCCTTAGAATTAATATTCAAGATCTGATTTTATGGGGTTCATTTTCAAATTTGAAAGCTCTCTGTACTCTTACTTATTATAATAATAATAATAATACAGGACTTATATAGCGCCAACAGTTTGCTCAGCACTTTACATTATGGAGGGAGACAGTACAGTAACAATACAGTTCAATGCAAGAGGGATTAGATGGCCCTGCTCCTTGAAGCTTACAATCTAGGAGGGAGGGGATAGTGGTACAAGAGGTAATTTGCTGTGGGGGATGGAGTGGTAGGAGGAGTAGTGGATTCCAGTATTAGCTGGGGGCGGGGTAGGCTTCCGTGAAGAGATGGGTTTTCAAAGTGCGCCTAAAGGTGAGCAGAGTAGGCGTTAGCCTGATAGCTTGGGGTAGGGAATTCCAGAGGATGGGTGAAGCCCTTGAGAAATCCTGGAGACAAGCATGGGAGGAGGAGACAAGGGATCTAGAGAGTAGGAGGTCTTGCCAGCAGTGGAGAGTACGGTTTGGGTAGTATTTAGAGAAAAGGTCGGTGATGTAATTAGGGGCAGTGTTATGAACGTCTTTATACGTCAGTGTTAGTGTTTTGAATTTTATCCCTTGGGCAATTGGAAGCCAGTGGAGGGATTGGCAGAGAGGGGTGGCAGATATAGAGTGGTTAGTAAGATGAATGAGCCTGGCAGCAGCATTCATGATGGACTGTAGTGGGGATAGCCTGCGGTGAGGTAGGCCAGTGAGGAGGGAGTTACAGTAGTCAAGGCGTGATATAATAAGGGAGTGAATGAGTTGCTTAGTGGTTTCTGAGGTTAGGAACAGTCGTATCTTGGAGATCTTGCAGAGCTGAAGTCTACATGAGTTTGTCAGTGATTGGACCTGGGGCTGAAAGGACAGATTGGAGTCTAGGATTACATCTAGTACCCTGGCGTGAGGAGTGGCGCTGATAGTAGTGTTGTTGATCTTGATGAAGAAGTCGGGGGGGGCAAGGGAGGAATACTAGAAGCTCAGTTTTAGAAAGGTTGAGTTTGAGGAAGTGGAGTGACATCCAGTCCGATATGTCACTTAGTAGGCTAGTGATGCGATTGGAGACTGAGGGGGTGAGGTGAGGGGTAGAGAGATAGATTTGTGTGTGGTCGGCATAGAAATTAATAACCTCATTAAGTTAGGTAACGTTAATAGTGGGTTCACAATAAAAAACAGTATATCATCAGCATATGCCGCTACCTTATGCTCTATCTCACCTATCTTGATTCCTCAAATATCTACACTATTTCTTACCGTCGCCAGCAAAGGTTCCAAGGATAAAACAAATAAAACGGGGATAAGGGACATCCCTGCCTCGTACCATTGGACATCCTAAAAGGCTCAGAGAGAGACCCATTTACCTTAACTGCCACTGTCGGGCCATTATAGAGCTCTTTTATCCAGCCCATCATTCTAGTACCTATTTCCCATGCCTCTAGAGTATCTCTCATGAACCCCCAAGTCTACCCTGTCAAAAGCTTTTTCAGCGTCGATCAACAAAATAATTGTTGGTAATTTCTCTCTTTTTGCCTTCTGCAAGAGAAGCAATGTTCTTAAACCATTATCCCTCCCTTCCGTTCCTGGGACAAAGCCCACTTGATCTAAGAGTATACATTCAGGCATCAGCTCTTTTAACCTTGTAGCGAGCACCTTCGCAAACAGTTTTGTATCTGTATGTAGAAGTGATATAGGTCTCTAACTAGCACATTGTGAGCCATCTTTTCCTTCTTTTAAAATAATTGTTATATACGCTTGCAATGATTCTGCTCTTATTCCCATTCCCTCTCCTAAGACATATATATATACCAATGAGTCCAATTGTCTATGCACAATCATTATATAATCCTTGAATATGATCTATGCGCTAGAGAGAAGAAGGTATAATCTCTTTTTCTATGATGTTTCACACTTCATGTATCCATTAACTGGAATTCTTCATTTTTTACCTCCTCTTTTCTGCACATTCGATGACGCATCCATTCATGGGTCAAGGCAGAAATTAAAAAGTCTCCTGCCAAGATCAATATCCCCCTCTTAAACTCCATAATGTTCCCCAACACTCCATACAGAAATATTCTGGATTTTGATTCGGGCCATAAATATTGACAAAAGGTGTAGGTTTGTCCCCTTATTTTCCCTCTTAAGCATAGGAACCGGCCCTCAGGGTCCACCAATCTCTCCTCCACATAAAAAACCCACATTTTTTGAGAACCTGATCGCTACTCCTTTAGCTCTCTTTATTAGCGAGTCCGCTTAGTACCATGTTGGGTAGTACCTCGAGTATAGTTTAATATTAGAGGTGTGATCTAGTTCTGGGTAAATTTATTTAAAAACCACAACAGACTGTTTAGAAAACTATATATAAGAGGTACTCAAGACACATGCCAAGGGCAACTTGAGGTAAGAACATGCACATATTGGCATTATAAGGAACATATATTATTAAGGCTGCAAGACACATCATGGCATCAATTAGAAGTACCTTTCTACATTTTGCTTTCCTATCTAAAGATATCGCTACTAGCTGTCAGTCAAGCAAATATAAACAATGAACCCTCTAGAGGAACTGTACTTGTAAAATCATTGTACATCACCTAGTAAAATTTACTACCTGTGGCTGAAAAGCCCTTTTCAACCATTCTACTTTATGGAGCATTTCATACTCGTCTGCAGAGAACAATTCTATTTAGTATTTTAACACAGCAGAGGTGCTCACAATGGTTTTTGTCTGTAAAATACTCTGAGTGAATAAAACTGCAATTTTCTCTCAGGGGTAGTAATCATTTCACAGTCTATTGGATAAATGTATTTTGTATGAATTCTACTGAGATATTTGCAAACTGTACGGCTGAATCTTTGGTGCTGGCAAGCTAACTTTGATTTTGTGTGTATATTCTTTCAGAAACTTATTGTGCTGAATTACCCAATGATGCTATCAACAGGACAAAAATATATCTAAATGTTTATTTAACATAATTATATAATATTCTTTAAATGGGGCAATTTATCATTATATTACAATTATATTTAGGAGTTGTATGATGCCACCATATTCAATAGCGTTTTGCAAAACTCTGAACAATTCACAACAGAACCTGTGGACAAAGAACCATATAATTTAATATCCATTGTATAGTTTTAGAAGTGTGGATAGGTTTGTTTGAAGCCAGCAAGCTAATATGTTTTAAAATGTGAGCAAATCCACACATGCACACATGGTCTTATGTAGTGTCACTGGTAGGCACTGAACCAAAGGCACCATATACTGCCATGCAAACGCATTGAAATGAACTCTAGGAAAAATACTTCTCAACAAGTGGGCTTTCTAATGTGTCACAAAGCTAATAAATGCCCTTTCTGATCCTAAAATGTGTGCGCAAGGTGAGCTTTACCCTTGGTAGTAGTGACTCCATCAAAAGCTTTTATGTAGAGCTAAGCTATGGTAGGGCTTCCCTCCTGGCTAACTAGGTCATTCCCTGATCATGCAGGTGCCCTTAGGAAACCAATTTTCTCATGATTACACCTCTGCATGCATTAGATCAGTAAAGTTCATGAATGTTTTGGAGTTCAAACAAGGGGAGTGGGGGAAGGATACCATGGTATGTGTTGTTTTTCCTTTAGTGTCATAAAACCCCTTTCACTCACTGCAGATTGAAAATGTTTGTAGAAGAGTTGTAAAAGCAAGCCTTTGAAAGTCCTAGAGATGTATGGTCTCTAGAACACCATAAAATGCTGCAATTTTTCTGAGATTCTGCTCCAGTAAGTTTCAAGGATGCTCCTAAATTTTTTTTTTCATACAGCCTCTGGAACCCTGCACTCCTCAAAGCTATTGCTGATGGATTAAAAACTTTCAACCATTCCTAAAAGTTAATTCAGCTAGTTGCAGTACAACCACCAGGAATTAATGCACACGGAGGCATCAAAATTAGTAACTTTCTAACTGTACTACTTGATTGCAGCTATAGATGGACTACGCAGATCTGAATTCAGCTATGATTTTGCATGTCCTATACAACGCCTTTCTAAAATGATTTGCCCACAGCTCAGCTTTAACCACAACCAATTTGCTATATATACTTTTATATTTTAATACCAAGTACAAAGGGATGTCCATCAACTATATTATTCAAGCAGGCAGATTACTAGCATAATTAGTGTGCACCATTCCACTAAAAAAAAACTATATTTGCTATTTTCAGGGCTCTGGCAGAGCTTCAAGTATATTCACTTTGATGGATGGCAAGGGGGATGAACTATAAGGAAATGTTTTTTCTGAATTGTCCGTAACAGGGTAAAAAAAGGAAGCAAGATTAGTGGTTTCTAACAGCCTGTCCAAATTAAAAATATAGCACTGAAGTGTAAACACTGAATAAGAACATTTAGAGGGATTATCAAATTAGGCATGATGCGTACAATAGTAAGGAGGGAAGACAAGGGGCCACACTCACATTAAGTTCAACTGCACATGTAGTGTATATGTAATCTAAGTTCCGGACATAGTGTATGTTCATTCCATATTAAGGTGATAACAATAAAAATTACTTCTCTCTGACATTTGGTTGACCTGTTCACAAATCTCAGGACCTCTGTAATATATTGGGTTTGGCAGTCAGAGATAATATTGCCTATGAAGAATAATGGTCTCTGTGGTGGATTTTTTATACAGTACACTAGTAGTGATTAGACTAAAGAAGCACTTTAGAAAAGGAACTTCTGGTAAGGACTGTACCCAGGGCTAGTCTGATATTCTTCACAAATATGACTGACGTGACTAAATATGTAGCTGCATAACTATATCTTACCTGAAACCAATAATGGGACATTCCTTACAGATATTACACTTGGCTTGATGTTTGGCAGTTTCAGCAGCAGCAACTCTATGAAGCACCGGTAGCCAAACCATCGACTGTGGCTCCAACCTCATCCAGTCCAGAAACAGGGCTGCCTCAATTTCTGGTTTATTGTTGGCCTGTAAAAATATGTTTAAAGCACAAATGCTTTTAGTTTAAAAAACAAAATACACCTAAGAAAAATAAAATGTTTTAAAAAAGTCACAATAAAATTCAAAACACACATGAAGACATTTGTATTGTATATCAGAACATGGGTCAACAACAAAAAAAACAAAACAAAACACTGCATAATACTGTTCATAAATAAAAGGCAAAAAATATCTGGTGCAAAATCTTTAGTCTTTAATGCAGCACTTAAGAGTGGCACAGTAGAGACACAAGTAGCAGATTCAATTTCCTGAGAGCCAACATTCCCCAGAAGGTCATAAAAAATAGGTTTATGAGGAACACTACTGAAAAAAACAATGTATCCAACTCACAGTATCTGGAATAAAATCATCCAGAGAGTGCTTTCCATCAGCTTGGACGCTGCATTCTGAGCAGGTCCCATTTTGTGACAGCTGTTTACATGAGAAGTTACAATGCTCTACATTTACCACTCATTTAATGCCATGTGCTGGTGGCTAGATTATATTCTTCTCTCTATTGATGATTTTAAAACAAGAGCCTGCGAGTTGGGTACTTTATTTAGTGATTCTCAAACACAAATTTCTAGAGTGCAGGAACCTCCATTATTGCGGTTTCCAATTAAAAATATATGGTCACATGATCACAACCAGTCCTTAAAATGGTTGTAAAGGCAGGTTTTTTTTTTATGCATCTTATGCAGCCCCCAGCCCCCCTAAATACTTACCTGAGCCCAATCTTGATCTAGCAATGTACATGAGAGCAGCAGCTCACTCGGCTCTCTCTCCTCATTGGACAGGGAGGCAGCAGAGGGAGTCATTGACTCCTGCTACTGGCATTCACAGCCAGTAAGGAGAGAGAGGGGAACAGGGCTGAGCAGCACTCTGCATGTCAATGGACATTCAGAGCTGGCTTGGAAGCGAGCATGCATGAGTGCGTGCACCCATAGCAAGCAGCTTACTCTGCTTACTCTGGGTAAACTCAGCATGAAGGAGGGGTCAGGAGCGCCAGAGGGGAACCCGAAAAGAGGAGGATTGGGGCTGCTTTGAACCACTGCACAAAGCAGATAAGTATGACATGCTAATTATTTTTCAAATAATAAAAATTTAGAAGTGATTAACCCTTTGGGAGTATCTGACCAAAAATGACATTTCTGTTGTACAGGATGCCTAAAATCTGACTTTGAGCAGACTTCTGGGAAAAATCAATGAACCAATCATACAAGCAGGAAATTACATTTGTGGGGGTGTTCTGTACACCAATGGTGCACTGCATTGAATTTTACCAAACATTACAGCGCTACAGATTGAAAAGTAAAGTTACTTTTTAATACCAATTACAATATGGCTTGTGAAGCAAGTGAATACGCTATATTTTGTATTATCTGCCATTTCATTTTCCACAAAAGTGAAGCTATCCTTTAACTTCTAGCCACATCTTGGCAATTCAATAATGTATTGTGGTATTGACAGCTGAATGTTATATGTACATGTATTTTTAAGTGCTTTAGTTTTTACCCGCACATATGTAGCCTAATATATTCCAACATAATCACATTCTTTAACTCCTTCGTAATGTGAAGAAAAAAAAGCAACAGGATTACCTTTGACCTTTACCAGATCTACAGCACTACTTAAAGGAAAAAAAAAAAAAAAAAAGATAGGACTGGATACCCTTGTCTATATGATAGCATACATGCAGCATGCTTATAATTCTTGATGAAATGGAAAGATTTTGATCAGTAGCTTTCGTCTGAATGCACACTGCTTCAATACATTCTCTAATAACTTGGGGAAACAATTATAGGCATTTGGTAGTGCAGGCAGAGGACTAGGGCATCAGTGAATGGAATTAATTATGACAATCTTTCCTTGTGACCTTGTAAATATCTTTTTTTTCCCCCTGTGATGCAGGTATCAGAATTAGACATTTCTGTCAATAGGAGCCTGAAATGTCTGCAGAATCCCACGCAAATAACAGAATTAAAAAAATTTTAATTCAAGTGCACAATACTAGCAGGAAATATGCTGTAACACATTTACACACACCTCATCTACGTCCCTGCTTTGTAAATGCAAACATTTATTTGGGTACCAAAATGACAGATATTAAACCCCTAAATAGGGTTTGCAGAAAAAAACAACAGCTTGCTGTGCCTTATCTGGACTTTTCACTTTGATGAGTAACTATAACAATTGTCTTTTGCACATATATGCAATAAAAGTTAATATGACAGCTGCCATGGACTGTGACAGTAAAAGTTGACTGGTAATTTTACTACATGCATTTTGGTAAAAAGTAATGTTTTCAATTTATATACAGTGTGACATGTTTATATAAAGTTTATTTACTTTTGTTTAATTATGGTTTATTTAAACATCCATATAGCTACTTTACAAAATCGGATTTGCTAGAAATTCCTAACAAAAAACAAATCCCATCAAACAAGGTGTATCAATGATACAATTCTACATTGTGCTTTAATTATCATAAGGACAATGCAAAGAAACAAATCCTAAATTTAAAATCTTAGATGACATATCTGCTACGCCATGCTGTCTTTTCAGCTACAGACGGTGTAATATTACAATATTAGGTTAAAACATATATGATATCATAAGCGGAGTTCTCATTACAGGGAGAGCAGTCAGTCAAAGGAGGTAGTAAATTTCAGACATTTATGTTAAGCACAAGTTCCTCACCTTAAATGTGGTCTATAATATGGACTATATATATCTGTCAACAACTGTATGAAGGCTAGCTAATATGCTGATTGAATCTGAAAGAAACAGAACAACTAGTCCTTTCCACTTCTGAAGGAAGCAGAAGGCAATTTAGGGAGGGGATGATTGCTGTGCTCAATAGTAATAGCTTGAATTATTTTAGCTGACAGTGAACAATTAGTGATCTAGCTGGCACCAAGAAAGCACCAAAAGTGTGGCAATGGAGCATGTGAAATTGCATTAAGCAGCTGGTACAGCATTCACCACCTAGGGCTCTTGTTTAATAAAAACTGGCACTTCATGTAGTAGATAAAATTGCCAAGGAAACACATGTATTTAGCATTGCTTTAAAGATGGCATAATTTCTGCTTGATTCATTTAGAGAAGAACCAAAATACATCTTTGTTTTGGAGCAGTACTGTGATATTTTACACATTTTTTACTTTTTAGACAAGTGCAGTAGTTTTTGATATCACATTTTTTAAATAAAAGTGGCATGTTAAAAACTAAAGCCAGCCACAGATGGATTGAAATTCAGCTGGTTCCGTAGGGCCTGGCCAAAGTTTGATCTATCTATGGTCAGGCTGGTTGTGCAGAAGTCAAACTCTCCATTGACTTCTGTACAACCATCCTGTTGGAAATTTTTCACTCAATCAGTGCCGCCAGCTATAGCCAGTGGTGCAGGTCAGTGCATTCTGACGAAAAGGGGGAGCCTCTCCAGTGTTCAAATACCATAGCCCTGCTGAAGGGATTCCTCCACATCCCTTAAATGTTTGGATGGGGGAATGGATTAATTTTCTGTCGTTCAACCCACTGGTTGAATGAAAGAAAATAATCCTACTATTCCTGCTTAAGCAACCAAAGCGAAGAGTAAAAAAAAAAAGTTTTTATCCTGATCTCCAGCAAGCTTTATTGCAAGTAGTGCATACTCACAAAACACATGGCTTATAGTTAGACCCTCTTATAAGTTTCTCTCCAATAGTTGCTTTTTTTTTAAATATACTTCTTGTATTTATGTAGTGAATGCATGTTAGGCCAAGCCTTGTAGCATACGAAAAAAAAAAATACATTGAAATCATACAATAGTATTTCCAACATTCACACAAGGGAAGGTAAATACACTTTGGTCATTTGTGAATTGAACAGACATGCATCGCTTTTCCTTTCTCAAGGCACTTTAGAGATTAGCTACCATACAATTCAAAAGTGATTTTACACAAAACCTCCAAAATATTAAATATTTTCTGAAAGCAGACACCGAAGATAATAAAGAAGTGATAGTTAAAATTTTTTATGTCTCGCGATATTACCGCAAAGGTTGCAGTGCAAAACACACTAAAGTGCATTTTAGGGCAAAGAAAATGGAATAAATTACCCTAATTTTTGGTACACTATAAAAGACAAGGTTGCACCGAGTAGATACCAAACATGCCAAACCTTAAATTTGTGTGCACCTATGAAATGGCAACAAACTTCAGTACCCTATATATTCTATAGGAGATGCTCCAAAAGCCCATATAGGTCATCGGTTTAGTGTTTCAGAGGAGGACTTGTGCTAGAATTATTGCTCTCATTTTGGTATGCGCAGAGATATGCAACATGTGTATCGCAATGGATGTTTTCACGCATAGGTACCCTGACGTGTGCATTTGTGTTCATAGTGCATATATGTAGAGGGGGTCTCAAATTTTCTTTTTTTTTGGGGGGGGGGGGCGTAGGATGTTATGTGCTTCGGTATAACTGGTTTTTCAAAAATAATTTTTTGCTTATCACATAGGGGACACAAATTCCCCTATTTGATGATTTTTAGGTGACCGGTTCTCTTTATTGAGACATGCAAGATCTAAAAGACCCTGCATGTCTCCTCTGGCCCCCCGGGGGCCGGTATCAGGGGCTGTAGAAGCAATCAAGCGACAGCGCAGTCGCCCGACTGCTACCTGACAGGAGTCTGCCTATCAGTTTTATACAGAATCCTGATTGCTGTAGCCACCAGATTATGTATAACCCCCACCTCACCGTCAGGTCAGGCAAAAGGTTCCATTTTCTTCAAACCGTAGAACGATTTGCTGCAAATGTACTTGCTATTTCAAAGGACCTTGCCATCAAATAGAAAAGCAAATATAAGGGCTCATGTACACAAGGCATTTGGAAAACTCTTCTGAACGATGGAAACTGACTGCTGGAAAACGTAGGTTAAAAAAACGTCAGTTTAGCCGCGTTTGCATACCGCGTTTATGCACGTTTGCGTTTAGAAGCGTTTTTAAAAGATGACCTCAGGAGACCCTCCCAAATGCCCAGAATGCACTGAAAAATAGTAAATTCACTAAAAAACGGCTACTAAAATACCGCATGAGTTATTTTATCAAGTCATGTGGTATTTTAGCCGTGAAAAGCATGCATTAATGTTTCAGCTGTCAGCGGGATTCCCATTGACAGCTGAAAGTTAAAGAATTGCCGGCAATTAAAAAAAACAAACAAAAAAAAAACAGCGTGGGGTCCCCCCTCCCATCCATACCAAGCCCTTCGGGTCTGGTATGGATTTTGAGGGGAAGCCCCACGCCGAAATTAAAAAAAAATAAAAAAATGGCGTGAGATTGCCCCCTCCCATCCATACCAGACCCTTATCCAAGCATGCAGCCCAGAATATCAGGAAAGGCGGGGGGGCTGAGAGGGCACCCCTCCCTGAACCATACCAGGCCACATGCCCTCAACATGGGGGGGTGCCCCCTCAAAGCTCCTTGTCCCCACAAGGACAAGGGCCTCTTCCCCACAACCATGGGCTGTGGTTGTGGGGCTCTGCGGGCGGGGGGCTTATCGGAATATGGAAGCCCACTTTAGCAAGGGGCTCCCAGATCCCACCTCCCCTCACGTGAATGAGTATGGGGTACATTGTACCGCTTACCCATTCACAAAAAAGAAAAGCTGCAGTGTGAAAAAAAAAAAAAAAGACAGGAGTCATTCTTTGATAAGTCCTTTAATAGAAGAATGTCCCCCGAAGTAGATCCAACGTCAATCACGATGCCCGCCGCCGCCACTCCAAAGAAAAAAAAAGGCTCCATTTCCGACGCTGGCCTCCGGCCCTCTGCCTCTGAGCTGGTTTGACAGTTCTTAAAAATGTAAGGGGCTGGGCCACTCAGTGACATCATCAACCGGGGAATGCTGGTCACTGATGTCACAAGGGGGCAGCTGTCAGTGGGAACCCCGCTGACAGCTGAAACATGATGCATGCTTTTCACTACTAAAAGTCCGCATGATTTGATAAAATAACTCATGCGGTATTTTAGTAGCCTTTTTTAGTGGATTCAATTTTTTATTTTTTTTTTTAAATGCTATGCACTATCCTACTGCATACTCAGATGAAGTAGGATACCGATTAGTGAATTGTGCCCTAAATCTGGACCAGTCAAAAACCGCTTCTAAAAAGCATATAAACACGGTTAACCACGTTTACAAGTGTTTGGCATTTGAAACTCTGGTAAAATCTACTCCTGAACGCAATTTTTTAATGCGTTAAAAAAAAAAAAAAACGACTGTAAACTCAACTGCCTGAACGACTATCTGTACATGGACACATAGGTAAACATTAGGGAGAGTTCAGGGGCTGCTGAAAAAAAACAAAAAAAAACAAAACAGAAAAGCTCTTGAACGTCAGTTTATCAGCTGCACTGTACATGAGTCATAAGAAAAAAAAACACCATCACACCTTAAACAGACTCTGGTGTTTATTTACCAAAGCTGGAGAGTGCAAAAATCAGGCTCACTTTTGCATAGAAACCAATCAGCTTCCGGGTTTTATCGCCAAAGGCTCCATCTATTCCTACAGTAACAGCATATTATGCAGTGCTTAAATAATTCCACAGAACCACGAGCCTCAGTTTCATGACCAGATTAAGGCTAGATTCATATTAGCCAGTGCTGTGAAGCTGTTAAGCTGCTGCCAGGCGTTCAGGTGTTCCTGCCCCCTCTTGAATATTTTTTTTGTTTTTTTTTTCAGTTTATGAGGGCAATGCACAGTGAGGCCCCATTGACTTGAATGGCTGACATTGACAGACAATGCAACCTGTCAACTTGTCATACTGTGTTAAATTCTCCTCTGAACAACCACCTCTGGCTGCAATTTGGACTTTAGGTGAACAGCCTGGTGGATGGTAAAACCACAGCTCAGCTTCCTGTTTTCACTGCAAACCCCCCCCCTTACCCCACAAACACACCTGAGTGAAAGAGGCCCACCTCCTCTACTGTCCCTACTACAGACAAAAATCTACATACTCTACTGCCAATTTGTCTGAAAACAATTAAACTAGCAATTCGTGTATGAACATTGGGAGGAAATGTGAGAACATGGTGAAAAACAATGCATATTAAATGAAAAAAATGCAAAAACTCTATAAAGGGTGGTGCTTTGATGGGATCAGAAGCTAGAACCTCAGCACTGCTAAACAAACTAGTGTGCTAACCATTTGGCCACTAGGCAAGTTATTAACTTCCTATGCTATCTCATACATAAACACATTTTTTAAAGCACAATTAAGACATGAAACATGCTTGATTGCAAGTCCACAAATTAGCATTACTTTCTGGTTCTATCACGGAAATGCTTGGTTTTCTAACCAAATGCAAATTAAACATATTATTCAAAAATATGTGAACAGAAGATAAAAGATTACAATATAAAAATAGGTCAGCATATATGTTTTCAGAAACAGTGAACAAAGTCATTAGAGGGATGTTTATCTACAGAGACTCTGATGCTTCAAGAATCAATATTCCAGTACATTAATGGAGCCGCTGATTAATATGCATTTTTTAATAGGAAAAGATGCATTCTATATTGAATAGAGCACTGCGTGCTACAACCAGAATTAGAATGAGCAGTTAAAAGCATCAGGCTGCCTCATAGTAATCAGCATAAATTAGGAAGACAGAAAAAGGCACACTGAGAAAGCCGCAATTCAGTAAAACAATATATCTGATTTATTCTGCAGCCTATAATCAATGTTAATTTGTTAATTGTCATAGAGGTGGATGGCTTAACTGACATATTGTTTTAACTGGCTTGGCCAATAAAGTGCTTGGTGGCGTCTAGCTGTTAAAATGCATCAGGACACCAGAAAATCTGGAGATTCAATATCAGGAGGAAGGTGTGTGATCACAAGCAGTATTCCAGAGAGACAGTATGATTATGTATGTGTGTGTGTGTGTTTGTGTGTGTAGCATTCATTCATGCCTTCAGCTCCTGTGTCACAATTTCCTGAATGACCTCCAAAGCCCACAAAGGGCAGCACAGAGGATTTTACTGAATCAAGAAATTCACTGCTGATCTCCAACAGGTCAAAATGAAAAATGATTTGTAAACCTGCTCATTGTCCTACTAAGCTATAATAAATTGTTTGCTCAAGCTATTTCTCTACTTGCCTTATTTTCCCACAGCACACCTTTTAGTATACTTGTCTTATAAAATGGTCATTTTAAATGATCTTCTTAATCTAGGCACATGACCACACAGTTCTTACATTGACAGTATGCTAGTTGCCATTGCGTACTAAACACATATGAATACTTATACTCCATTACATTACAGTATGCAGTCATACATGCACACCTAATAATGTTCAATGTTTCAATGAAGAAATGCATTTATTTTAGGCATGTGCTAGGTTAAAACCATTTTTTGCATCTAATTTCACCAATTTATAATTACACATTAGTATTATATGATGCTGTTTATGTTATTCCCTAGTATTATTATCCCCTACTATTATATATAGACGTTGCAATTTCCCGTTCGGGAGGATTCTGTCACCTTGACTGAATTTAGTCCTAAAGCACGAGAGCCAGTTCTGAAATCTGACCACTTTGGGTTTTGCCTCTACAAGTCTGAGAGAACGCTAGGGACACTCCACACCCAAACACTGGTCCCCTTCTCTCAAAGACAAATATCTTCTGTGTTCTTCTAACTTCACTCTCAATCAGTGAATCCCCTCTCATGCCAAGCTGTCCATATTGCCAGTCTTTACTGTTCGCTTTCTCCTCAAACTGGCCTCTGTTGTATCTTCTTTCACCTTGGCACCCATACCGTAAGATATAATTTTCTCCACCTCTACACTGACCCAATTTGCATGCTCACTAATAGGAAAATGCACCAACTTTTAAATATGTTTCTGAATAGCAAGTGCAGAAAAGTCCCAGTAGCCAGGTTGTATCTCCCCAAAATCACAGCCATTTTATTACATCTTCTATTTGGTTATCGGCAAAAGTAAGTTAACTGATTCCTTAATTAACTGACTAGCTCCTAAATGCGATGTTTATTCGCCCTGCTAAACAGCAAATACACAACAAGGCTCAACTACTTTGAACATACCTGGCAGCTTTACTAGATGATACATTCTAGGGCAAACGGTCTATTTCCTAATTCCACTATTCTTCCCCATCTACAGCAGTTCTTCCTCATTGGGAAGCTATAATGGATCTTACACATTGGGAAAAGATAATGGTTTGGAGGTAAATTTGTTAATGTGTATACCGTATTTTAAATATGATTTACAGTATATATTTCTTAACCATTTATATAAATGATTTGCTTTAGAAACAAACACTTAAAGCATGTAAAGCCAACATTTTTTTCATTTTTGACACGATTTACAAATTTGTATTTTTTTTTTTAGCTCTGACCACAAAAAAGAAAGAACATATGTGGAAATGCTATACCATTCCCTTCCACTGGTGCCCCACTGCTTTTAAGATCTGGAGCAAAAGTAAACAATTTACAATGAGGTTTGATTAATATAAATGATTGTCACGTTCTCAATGTTTTAACACAAACATTTTTAACCCCTATAAAATGAATGTATGTAAAATATCTGATAAATCATATTCTTATAGTTGGAGAATTATTATGCAGTATATCATATTTGGAGAGTAATGACAAAAAGAAAATGATAAAAAACGGTGGTAATCCATATCTTATCAAAGCCTTTTTCAACCAGGGAGCCTTGGCAAAAGGTCTAAAAACTGCCCAAAACTTGTATACAAGCCAGCGGGTGGAACAAGCCTTTTAGCTACACAAAGCCACATGTTTTCATTGAGCACTATTACAACATTCTAAGTGCCGGCAACCTGACAACCAATGATAAGGAGGATATCATCTGCTTGTACAGCATCCTTGTTTGACCCTCCCCATCCCCTCTCTGTCAGTGCTAGGGTCAGATTAGCTGAGTGATGGAGAAAAACTGAGGGAGAAGAGAAACATTGGAATACTAGTCAGTACCAGTATGCAAAAGTGTATTTGCTTTGGAAGAATAAATCACCTAACGTTGGGTGTCCTACATGTGTGGATGTTGCTGCATTATATAAAACTATTAGAATAGTTTTTTACATTTTAGAATGGGCTATCCATAAATTTAGAGGGTGACCTGAAATTGTCGATAATTTTAAAGGGTGCATCGACTGAAAAAAGGTTGAGAAACACAGCCTGGGAATTGTTTGAAATAAAAGACTCAGCCTGGGTTCACATGTGTGCGGTGCTGGTTTGCAGCACGATTTCAAGCCCCATCCAGTGCAACTTAGCTCAGTGATTCAGGGGCGAGTCAGTTGCGTTGTTAAAGTGTATGACATTGGAAATCGCACTAGAGATGGCCCGAACATACGTGAACCAGCTCCATAGAAAAGCCTTTTGGTTCACATGTCATGCGAATTGGATGAGGTTCAAAAAACATCTAATTTGCATATATATGAAATAGGGGCTCAAGCTTTCAAAAGAATTTGGTGTCTAAGCTGATCTGCAGTTTTCAACTGTATGTGAATTTGCAATAAGACTACTTTACATTTATAAAAACTCACCTACTTTATTTTACCTGACATCTTATCAATTTAATAATACAATACTAATACAAATCATACATAATAATTAATATGACCTGTGTTCTAAACAGGTGGAGGATTGAAATAATATTTAATGTCACACTTTGTAATAAAGAAGCAGAACCTGTTGGGGTAGATCGCTTTCCAAAGCAGCGATTGGAAAATCTGTACAGCGGGCAGTGCCATTGTGGACTGGTAACCTTAAAGTAATTGTTTCTTACACAGAGCAGAGGTTTGCTTTCAGCTTTTCATTTCCCTGCGGGCAAACACCTCTCTGAAAACTCTACAGCCTGTATTTGCTTTTGAAAACCGGTCACATTCGTTTGTTCTTCCATACAAACAGGGCACATAAACCCCGAGTGAAATGGAAGCAGAGGTAGAGCTGTTTTGATGACATTTACTGTGCTGCTTCGCATAGAGTAGGGGGTTGAGCAGCGAGCATTACTGTTCTCCCTGGGCTAACATGATCTGTCAGGGGACCACACAATATGCCAAACAAACAAACGGGGTTTTTTTTTCATTCATCTGCACTATACAATACTGCAATCAGCATGTTCCGGATTGTTGTATATTCCCAAAAGGAAAATAAAGAGGCTGCTTTCCGACTTTCATTATTTATCCTTATAAATAGACTTGAGGAAAAAATGCACAAAAAAAAAAAAAAAAAAATCAATGCTTTGACGGTTTCTTTCCATCCTATTGTTCCTGTTAGTCAGCAAGGTGTATTTAATGGAAAGGATTTTTGGAAAGACCCTACAAATAAATCAGCAAATGTTGCAGGCAGCTATTGTTACTGTTGAGTTATGTAACAAAACATATACGTTAAAATAAAAAAAATGCAAAAACAAACAGGCCAATGTCTAGACTTTAACAATATATGCTACTATAGAACTTTTTCTTTAGCTGTGGTTATGGGTTAGAGTATGTGTCATGTGTTTGCTGATGTCTGGCTCTGCTAAGATTTCTACCCACATCTTTTCCTTATAACAGAATAAAAAGTTAAAAAACAAATAAAAATACATAAAAATAAAAATACACACACACACAATATATTGCAAAAGCATTGGGACACCCCTCTAAATCATTGGATTCAGGTGTTCCAATCACCTCCATAGCCACAGGTGTATAAAATCAAGCACCTAGGCATGCAGACTGCTTTTACAAACATTTGTAAAAGAATGGGTCACTCTCAGGAGCTCAGTGAATTCAAGCGGGGTACCATGATAGGTTGCCACCTGTGCAATAAATCCAACCGTGAAATTTCCTTGCTACTATATACATGGTCAACTGTCAGTGGTATTATAACAAAGTGGAAGCAACTGGGAACAACAGCAACTTAGAGCCAGGTCAGCGCATGCTGAAGCGCACAGTGCGCAGAAGTTGCCAACTGTCTGCAGAGTCAATAGCTAAAGACCTCCAAACTTCATGTGGCCTTCAGTTAGCACAACTAGAGAGCTTAATGGAATGGGTCTGATGCAGTGGTGTAAAGCATGCTGCCACTGGACTCTAAAGCAGCGAAGATATGTTCTCTGGAGTGACAAATCACGCTTTTCTGTCTGGCAATCTGATGGACATTTCTGGGTTTGGTGGTTGCCAGGAGAACAGGACTTGCCTGACTGTATTGTGCCAAGTGTAAAGTTTGGTGGAGGAGGATTATGGTGTGGGGTTGTCTTTCAGGGGTTGGGCTTGACCCTTTAGTTCCAGTCAAGGAACTAACAAGACAATTTGGACAATTTCATGCTCCAAACTTTGTGGGAAGAGTTTGGGGATGTCCCCTTCCTGTTTCAACATGACTGCGTACCAGTGCACAAAGCAAGGTCCATAAAGACATGGATGAGCGAGTTTGGGGAGAAGAAACTTGACTGGCCTACACAGAGTCCTGACCTCAACTCGACAGAACACCTTTAGGATAAATTAGAACGGAGACTGCAAGACAGGCCTTCTTTCCGACATCAGTGCCTGATCCCACAAATGCGCTTTTGGAAGAATGGTCAAACATTCCCATAGGCACACTCCTAAACCTTGTGGACATCCTTCCCAGAAGAGTTGAAGCTGTTATAGCTGTAAAGGGTGGACCAACTCAACATTGAACCCTATGGACGGAGATTGGGACGCCATTAAAGTTCATGTGTGTTTAAAGGAAGTTACAATACTTTTAGCAATAGTGTGTGTGTGTGTGTAGGTATGTACAGTATCTCACAGAAATTGAGTACACCCCTCACATTTCTGTAAATATTTTATTATATCTTTTCATGTGACAACACTGAAGAAGTGATACTTTGCTACAATGTAAAGTAATGAGTATACAGCTTGCATAACAATGTAAATTTGTTGTCCCCTCAAAAAAACTCAACAAAGCCATTGATGTCTAAACTGCTGGCAACAAAAGTGAGTACACCCCTAAGGGAAAATCTCCAAATTGGGCCTAATTAGCCATTTTCCATTCCCAGTGTCATGTGACTCAGTGTTACAAGGTCTCAGGTGTGAATAGGGAGCAGGTGTGTTATATTTGGTGTTATTGCTCTCACTCTCTCATACCTGTCACTGGAAGTTCAACATGGCACCTCATGGCAAAAAACTCTCTGAGGATCTGAAAAAAAGAATTGTTGCTCTACATAAAGATTGCCTAGGATATAAGAAGATTGCCAAGACCCTGAAACTGAGCTGCAGCACGGTGGTCAAGACCATACAGTGGTTTAACAGTACAGGTTCCACTCACAGCAGGCCTCGCCCATGGTCAACCAAAGAAGTTGAGTGCACATGCTCAGTATCATATCCAGAGGTTGTCTTTGGGAAATAGACGTATGAATGCTGCCAGCATTGCTGCAGAGGTTGAAGGGGTGGGGGGGTCAGCCTGTCAGTGCTCAGACCATACACTGCATCAAATTGGTCTGCATGGCTGTCGTCCAAGAAGGAAGCCTCTTCTAAAGATGATGCACAAGAAAGCCCACAAACAGTTTCCTGAAGACAAGCAGACTAAGGACATGGATTACTGGAACCATGTCCTGTGGTCTGTTGAGACCAGGCAAGTCTCCAGACCTAAACCTTATTCAGCATCTGTGGGGCATCCTCAAAACGGAAGGTGGAAGAGCGCAAGGTCTCTAACATCCACCAGACCCATGATGTGGTCATGGAGGAGTGGACGAGGACACCAGTGGCAACCTGTGAAGCTCTGATGAACTCCATGCCCAAGAGGGTTAAGGCAGTGCTAGAAAATAATGGTGACCACGCAAAATATTGACACTTTGGGCCCAATTTGGACATTTTCACTTAGGGGTGTACTCACTTTTGTTGCCAGCGGTTTAGACATTAATGGCTGTGTGTTGAGTTATTTTGAAGGAACAGCAAATTTACACTGTTATACAAGCTGTACAATCACTACTTTACATTGTAGCAAAGTGTCATTGCTTTAATGTTGTCACATGAAAAGATATAAAAAATTTTTACAAAAATGTGAGGGGTGTACTCACTTCTGTATATATATATTTTTTTTTTTCATCATGTACCATAATACGGCCTGCATCAAACATGCCTGGGAACCAGAAGACCAAAGCTTTCAGACTGGACACAGGTAAATCTTATCACCAGAACCCAACTAAGATCTATAATAGAATTTCTTAAGGCAAATGCTGATACATTGTGTGGTTAGGCTTACACGGTCAGCTTTTCTAACTAAGCAGCTTGGAACTCAATCCCTGGGGTACCCTGGGATGTCAATTTCATCCAGCTACTTTAAAGCAGAACTGCCTGAACCCCAACTCATGCCTTTATTTGGTCAACGGGGTGGCTCATCGCAGGAATGGGCCAAAGGTGAACGACATGATGCAGGGCAATTTATTCAATCATAAGAGCTTGTCAAAATGTGCATGTAAGTGCAACGCAGGATCCACAGTTCAGACACCTTGAGATTTACCAACGGCTCACTGACTAAATTACACTTTAAAGTCCACACAATGTATATACCAGATCAGAGTTAGAGCACTACAAAGTTGGAATCTTACTATAAAAGATAAATCAACTATAAAATGCCAACTCTTAATATGTTTTAAAACATCTTACTGATAAAAAACGTATAGTGTATTATAGCATACAAAATTGACAGAATGAACAAGTCATTACAGTGGTTCAAACGTTTAGGGGCCATAGTTTTAGGGTGAATATTCTTTTATGTAGAAATATTATTCTTGGGTGAGATTGAAAACTTATATTTTTTCTCCTGTTAAAACTGAAGCAGCTGTTTAGAAGCAGCATTAAATGAGCGGTAGGCCAATGCCTAACTTCAATATGCAGCAAGGGCTGGTTCGGGGAAAACTGGGAGGGGAAAAGTATTAAACCCAAGTGGCAGCCAAATGCAGCAAAGTTGATTGGACGGCGCTTCACAGTACAGATGGACAATGATCAAAAACACACTGCAAAAGCAACCCAGCAGCTTTTGAAGGAAAAGAGGTGGAATATTCTGCAATGGCCGAGTCCATCAACTGATCTCAACCTAATTGAGCTAGCATTTCACTTGCTGAAGGAAAAACTAAACCCACAAAGAACTGAAGACAGCTGCAGTTAGAGCCTGGCAAAGCAGCAGAAAGGAGGAAAACCAGTAATTGGTAATGTCCATGGGTTCCAGACTTCAGGCAGTCATTCTCAACAAAATATTAAAAATGAACAATTTATTTATGATTAGATTTATTTGTCCAATTACATTTGAGCCACAGAAAATGGAGGGATTGTGTATAAAAATGGTTGCAGTTCTGAAAATCTGTACTTGATATTTATGTTCAACCCCTTGAATTAAAGCTGAAAGCCTGCATTTTAAATTAATTTGGATTGTTTCGTTTTAATTTATTCTGGTGGCATACACAGCCAAAAAAATGAAGATTGTGCCTGTGTCCAAATATATATGGACCTAACTGTATGTCAAGTAACTGTACCTTGCAAGCACCTACAAGCCATTATGTGTTGCACAGCCTTCTTGCTTAAAAAGGGCCAGAAAAGGTGCTGATCAAACATTTTTAACTTGTAAATGAGCAGAGGCAAGCACTATGTTAATAAAGAAGTGGCTATGTGTTCTGAATGTAACTGTAATAAAGTTGAGAGTTTGACTAGAGAATTACTTATATATATATATATATATATATATATATACACACACACACACACACACACACTGGCGCTGCTAAGTATAGTTTAGATTTGGAGTTTACTTCATTCAGTAAATTAGGTATTTTAGAGATCCCCTTGAAATTTCAACAAAGCACTCTAAGAACCTTTTAATCCTAAAGTAAAGACTCATTTTTCTTGTTCCAGCCAATGAGGGAAAGTTTACACTTGCTATTGTTCCATGCCATATGATTTTAAGAGTCCGTAGTACTATGTCAGCATGCACCCAGCACAGGAAGGAATTACTGCAGAAGTACATAGAATAGGTAAAAAAAAAAGTCACTTGACTTCAACAAGGCAGTAACTAAAACATAGTAATGGGTGCCTACAGGACAGTTTTAAACACTATCATCATAATCTTAGATGAGGATAGCCAGCCACAGCATACACGATGTGGCACAAAAGCACCCACTAAATTACTTGGTGTATGCTCTTATCATTAAGCAAAGAAAAGGAGACATCCCCTTGCACTGTGTTGCATTTGCAACATTTCTGTTAGATTGGCTCCACTGAACTGTGTGAAATTGCTGCACAGAGATGTAGACACAATCAGGAAACGTAACAGTACAATTTGGCAACCTGGGCTAAATCACAGGTTGGCACGCCAATCTTTTTTATATGCACTAATGTGCATTTTAGATATCCCAATGAAACCAACTCTTCTAACTGTAAATACTAAAATGATGCTAATGGAATTGCCTTTAGAATTTAAGAAAAGACAATCCCAAATAAAGAACTATTTTGACAAGTTGACAGTGAATATACACTGAATGTTAATGGGTAACTCCACTTTTATGGGAAAAAATGGCATATACAATTGCTACACAAGTCATATAGCTTTTATTAAAAATTACCTTTCCTTTTTAATCTGCAGAGTTGTAATTCACTGTAAAATTCAGTGCAACTTAGCAACCTGGAGGTGCTCTGTACACAGTTGGTGTATGAAATGCCCCCAGAAAAATAGTTTTCTGCTTGTGTGATTGTCTCACCAATTTTCCCAGAAGTCTGCACTAAATTACACAAGCCATATTGTTACTGAATGTTATTAAAATTTACCTTTCCTTTTCAATCTGCAGTGCTGAAATTGCCTGTAAAATTCAATGCATCGCACCATTTGTGTACAGAACACCCCCACAGAAATGTCATTTCCTGCATGTGTGATTGGTTCACTCATTTTCCTAGAAGTCTGCATAAAGTTAAGTTTTCAGGTACCCTCTGCAACAAAAAAAAATTCATTTATGCTCAGATATCCCAAAGGGTTAATCAAGTCTAAAGTGATTCAGATCTCGCAAGTTTCCTCATCAGAACCCTGCATGTGCATCAACTGGTTGATAATGAAAGTCACTCCCATTCAGATTCACTTGCACAGATTGCACAAAAACAACAATTTCTTCAGAGCAGCAAAAAGGTAGAAATCACCGAGGGGGGATTGTTTTCTTCAACAAAAGCAGAGTTATTCTTTAAATGAAAAGCCCAGTTAAAAGTGAATAGTGCCATACTTGTTACACAGCTTGGAATCAGCAGTGCTGCACTTAACGCAGATATTAAAACTTAGACATTTTATATACTATGCATTTAACATTGGGTAAACCTTGGCCAAATAAACACTGTTGCTACTTCGGTTGATTAAACCAAACCAAAATAGTGCAATATCTTGCCCAATGAAGTATCCTAGGACAAACATAAGCTTCCAACTTAAAATAGACTAGGAGGTCCAGCAATAAAATACTAAGATGTCAATTGATCTGGACATCTCTTAAGGAACTAGCTTGATTTTCATATGCCACTGCTTTCCAAAAAAGCAAAACAAATTGTAGGGTTACATTAACACTAAAATTAACGCTTCCATACACACTGTACTGATTAGGGTTATGGTGTGTATTTAACCCCTTTGTGCCGCACCTCCCAGCCCTTTAAGGGAGGCTAGGCAGGGTAAATAACCATGTGACTGTCGTGATTGGCTCTCACAGCTGTCACATGATCAGAAAGCAAGTAGTGATCAGGAGCTTTTAGATGAGCACTGGTAAATGTGGTGGGAGTGCTTGCTCTCGACATGTTTGTTTTCATCTGGTACACAAATATGCGTCCTCTCAGTGTCCAGGCCCACCCATTGAGAGGCTGCATATGTATGTACCGTCGGCATCAAGAGGTTAAAGAGTTTCATTTTAACTGACATGAATAACAATGCATAACAAACCAAAAATGCAGTATACACTTTTTCCATGAATATGCTGCAAAAAATGATCAAATAAAAATCAAAAATAGTGTAAACAGAGTCTTATGCAGTATTTGGCTATATGACAATGTGTTTGGTGTTACTCAGTTCTAAGCTTTAAATCACATCAGGCCAGCCATACATGTAACACATTACCTAAGCAGTATGTGGTCCAATCTTGAAATGGCCATGTACATGGTAAAGTCCAAATCTAATTCTGGAGTTCTGCAACTAGGCCAATCTTCCAGAACAAGCAGGTGTACAATGCCATAAATTGGCCACAAACAAGGGGCAATCCAGCTTCTGTATGACCGGATTTTTCACACCGTTCATTTGATAACTTGCAGATTCTGACACAAAAAAATTACTTGCAAGCTTATTATCTCCAGAAAAAGGCTTACATGAGCCAATAACTAATTATCATGTCCATGTGGTATTTTTTTTCGTGCAGCAACATTTAGTAGCTCAGTGTGATTTGTCAGTTTGCAAAAAAAACTCGTGTGTGATAAAAACAGTCTACAGTGTGGTGAACATTTTTCTGTACAAGCCTTGTGACAGTAATAAGTATTGTTAGCCTGGATATATTGTTCTTTCCATGACTGTTTGATGAACATTTGACAAATTACAATATTATCCATGTTTAAAGTGACTTGCTGTGCTTGTGCCATTGAACATATAAGAACACTAGGAAGAAGTGAAAAGGCTGATTTATAATGATTGTGGGTTTGAGTAGAGCTTGCTTGATATGATTTATTTGCTGATTCGGATTGGTAAATTTAGTAGTTTTATACTGTGTATACTTGTATGGAGATTAGCACACAAAAAGGGCCTAACTAGGTGAATAATCAATGTGTGGATCATTTGTGTGTGTTATTTGTTTCTATGAAAAACGTATAATGCAGCGCTACATAATATTATAAAACACAAATGCTACTGAATAAAGTGACAATAGTGACATACTCAAAGTGAAGGCTAAAAGTGAATAGTATTGCTAGAGTGTCCTGCAAAATATCAGTGAGTGATATTTACAAATAAATAGAAGTGACATAAGTGAACACTCCAGTATAAATAAATTGATGAGACAATTCGGATGAATGTTAAAAATGTCCCAAAAATCTCTGTGAACGGGTGAAAGTGACTCCTTGCTTAAAAACTGCTATATGAATGCACTCACCAGAAGCATATATTAAATGCACATAGAAATATATCCAGCTCCTCCACAGGTATGGATAACTTCCATCAGGAAAATCATGGTATTAAATATGCGCTTCTGGTGAGTGCATTCATATAGAAGCCGTTCACTACGGAGATTTTTGGGACGTTTTTAACATTCATCCAAATTGTCTCATCAATTTATATTGGACTGTTCACTTATGTCACTTTATATTACTTGCTGATATTTTGCGGGACACTCTAGCAATACTATTCACTTTTAGCACCAATTCAGCGCCTTCACTTCGAGTATGTCACTATATTCAGTAGCATTTTTGTTTTTATAATATTATGTAGCGCTGCATTCTACGTTTTCATGGTTTTGAGGATATAGGGGTTCATCCTTTATGCCAGCTGCTTTATGATAGTCCGAACGCTCGCTTCTTTGTTTTTTTGGTATTTTTTTCTGTAACATTTTGCAGTTCAGCATGATTTGTCAGTTTACAAAACTGATCAATAATCATTCATCTCATTAGAGCTCATCCTAAATTTTACATGGAATTAAATATGATGAAAAAAGAATTTCAAATAAGAACAAATCATACACAAAGTCGAACTTCACTGCATTTGAACACCACTAACCAAAAACACAAACTAATTCATTTTTAAAATTCAAAGCAAACTCGCACATCCATCCATGTCTCCATGCTTTTGCTGAGAGATCACTTTGAAAAACACCCCCAAGCATTTCTAGTTGTAGCCATCTTGAGTAAGGGCAGATGATTCATGTAGCATTTACTTCCTTGAAACCATCTGCCCTTAGCTCAGGTATGCATGGAGGAGGGTATGCTTAGCTAAGAAAATCCCTCCTCTCCTGAAGACTCCGGGAATGTATGACATTTGCTTAGGCATGGAAACCAGAAAGTAACTAAAGAAATGCAAAAAAAAAAAAAAAGGATTAAAAATAGTTAATGTTGATCGAGAGAGTGAAGTTCCACTTTAAGAAGGAAAGTGTAATCTCCTACAAGACTGACCATTTGAAACCTTAAACTACCTAAGCAGAAGAAAGCCTCTCAGCAAATTAATATAATTGTTTGTGGCATCAAACAAGAGACCCAAAAGATGGCAAAAATGAAACAGCTCATGCTAATCTTCAAAACAAATGAAAGCCAGCATTTGAGGATTAAGATAGACTACCAAAGTACACCAGTGAATGGCGAGAACATTAGGAATGGCTTCATTCGGAAAGTTGACAACACATTTATGCATCTGGGAATAGGATTGTCAGTAGTAAGCATGTAATCTATATTACAAGTGACAATGTACAACAAAACGGCCACATTTAATGAAGTCTCATACAGCAATCTCTTTCACTGGAGCCAACAGAAGAAATCGAGAACTTCCGTGTATAGGGTCAAAACAGAAACTGAAGTGCTTGCAATGTTTGCCCTAATGGGAAATTGAAAACGCTCAGGATGGTTTACTAATAAAAGCATGTTGTCTCTACCAATGAGTTCTAAAGTAAAACACATAATGTTCCCTGGCAGCTTCTCTAGAGATGAAAAGCATTCAAAAGCAAATAATTTTTAATGGTATTATAGGAAATATTAAATATTTGTCTCGCTGCATATACAGCTTCTTTTAAAATTATGTGTGCCTAGACACTAAGGCGGAACTAAACCCATCAATTTACCAGTTTCCCAAAACAGTTACATTCAAGTCATGCTGTGAATGATAACTGTAACAGTTGCTTATTCTCTCAGCCGAACTGTCAAGCCATCAAATGGTTGTTCCATAAGTCATCACACATGCAGCACCATGGGAACTACACATCAAACAGACGATAATATGGCAGCTTTCTTGGCTGTAAAGGACAGGAGAGTTTGTCCACTTTAATATGAACTTTATTTTTTTAGAGGCAAACTATATTAATAAATAGTATTTTTTTGTACTATGACTATAGTGACACCACTATTTCCTTGCTTTATTCATACAAGATGAAACACTGCTTTATTTCTCTAGTCACAGAACCACAAACAAAATTTGGATTTTCTTACTAGTCCGAATAAATTATTTCACTCTTACTTAGCATTTTTAATGTCAATTGTAAAATGTAAAGGCTTTTGCACTAGTTATAGGTGTTACAGTGCATCCAGAACTTGCGTCTTATTTTTCCACCTTCTAAAATCATATAATATATTATAGCAGTATTACATGGTATCACTAGTATGTGTTGAGTAATTTCACTTTGACTTTTTTTCCGTCCTGGGCAGCGCTTGACAAAACATTAAAATGTTCAAAAGTTTGTGGACAGTGACCATAACATCTGTAAGAGCTGTTTGAACAGAATATTCCAAAAACACAGGCATTATGTTGCATCACCCTCCCTCCCCACACAGCCTTCACATTTCAGGGAAGGCTCTCTACAATATTTTGGAGTGTGTCTGTGGGAATTAGTATCCATTCAGACAAAAGAGCACTTGGTGTATAGTGAGGTTGAGGCCAGGTCTATGGAGCTGGCTTTATGTAAAGGGGCACAGGCACAGAAAATAGCCTTCTATAAACTGGTGCCACAATGTTGGAAGTTCACAATAGTCTTTGTATGCTGTGGCATTACCCTTCACTGGAAACACCTCAAATCAATAATTTGAACGGGTGGATACATACATTTGGCCATATAGTGTATCCAGATGTAATCCAGTGAACAACTTGACGCTCACACTAGATTTACTAGATTAAGAAGTTTTAACATTGTTACTAGAATTCCTCATTTCTATTCTACATGAATAGATGTGTCTAATGCAGTGGCTCACAGTGTAAAATGCACTTAAACAGTGCATGTGGATGCTGAAAACTAGTCTGGCTTCACAAAAAGGGTAGTTTACAGTTTTTAAAAAAAATAAATGTAAATGAGAAATAAAATGAGGGGTTTGTTAAACTAACAGATGAGCTTTATAGTACTAATAAATGTAGTCTCACCACTGAAAGTGATTCATTTAAAGAAGTATGGGCAAAACTCTTCTGGCCATGCTTCTCCTGTGGTTCACAGGAGTACACTTAGTTTTGCACTCCTGTGACCCAGATTCAGCCATCAATGGGCTAAAGTCTGCTGTCAGCTGACATTACAGAATCGGTCCAGGCTCTACAGGGAACCTGACTATATCATCGGGATCTTCCCAGATGCCGGACCGGCAGCTGGCTCAGCCTCTCTGTGCTGTGCTGGGAGCCTCAGCCACCTGTTCAAGCCCCCTTCATAGTCTGCCGCTCCAGTGAGGGCGAGAACATAGCGATCATCTGTGTTTGATCGCTCACTTTTCAGTGTAGAGCCAGCAGGGGACAACTGCAGCTTAGATCGATGCTGCAGCCATGTAGGCGAGTATGTACTGTATGTTTAATTTTTAGGATTCCGCACTTCTCTTCTCCCTGCTTGCAATTACCTAAGTGAGGACAGGGTTATGCAGCACTCTCCTACAGGAAAATTGTTTTTAACCATTGGCATTTCATGCTGTCACACAAACTTTAAAACTACTAAAAATAAATCTGAGCTTGGCTTCAACCCACCCTTTTGTTTATAAAGGACACTACCGTGTAAAATACACATGCACCACTTCTCTGCTTTAGCTGAATCACAGGGTACAGAGAAAAGTGTCCAATTGTTCTCAGTAAGATTGGCCTGTGGTCACCCTTACATACTGTATTAGCAAATAAATTAGAGATATGAGACAACAAAACAAAAGTAATTTTTCTATAAATACCTTTAAGGATCTTCTTTCTAGAGGGACAATTTATGTATTTAATAAGGCAGCCTTGTCTTCAACATCTGATATATATTCACTTTTGCAGCTCTACAAGGAAAGCACAAATCTATATGCAAGCAAACATTTACTCTGAGTAGCAAATCTGATGGGGAAAAGGGCTTCGGATGAAGCAATGCTGTTATTACAGTTATTACTTCTCACCCAATTACACTTTAGTAAACTGAGGCATGGTGAGATAAAATAGCTTGCCCTGGGTCACTGGTAAAAATTGAGTCTATATTATATTCCCAAGAAGGAAGAGATTTGTTTCATAGCATATTGTAAGCACAGATCTGGCATTCCCTTCAGCTAGGACCTGTGCTTGTATAATAGGACACAGCACCACAAAACTGCTCAGTATTCTAGAGTAGAGAGCAGTATGAGCCTCCAGTGTGAGGTCTGCCAGTACATCTCAACCCACGCAACGCACAGGAATGACTGTAAACTGAATAGTTAATGCACTAAAGTAGAAAACAAGAGCTGATCACCTGCTGCACTAATCCAATGTTGTCAAATACACAAACCACTCTATAGGAAAATAAGTGAATGATACCAAATGTAGACAGGATATTTAATGTTACCAGTATGGATAAATTATACAGTAGTATACTGACAAAGCACACTTTCTACAACAAATACATAAAACAAGAAATGAGTGCACAAGCTATTCAACCCGAAGGTGGTATAAACACCTATTTTGCTTCTCATTTCTCTAGTTTAAAAAAACCCTTAGAGATAAAAACAAATGTCTGAAACTGCCCAGACACATTAAAGTCCAAGATGTACGTTTAGGTTCAGTAGCCAGGCAGCTGATACTCCAAACATCTCCCCCCGGCTCATCTGCCTGCCCTCTCTGCCAGTTTACAGTGTACAGAGCCGGCTGTACTGTGCAAGGGAGAGGTAAGCTGCAGGTTGTCTGTTTAACTCCCCTCTTCCTGTTAGCAGAGCACCACAAGAGGACTGTGTGTGTGGACTTTTTCCACCCTCTCTTCTAGCAACAGCAATGGACCAATCGGCAGTGAGGAAGAGAGAACTAAATGTTGTGGAAAAGGTTTTCTCCTCAGTCGATGCTACTTGGGTAGAGTGTGACAGGAGAGTGATGTGACAGGACTGTGTTGTGGAGCTCCATTTAAGAGAGAAATAGCCCAAGTCAACGTAAGCCCACCGTCATGTGAGGGACAACCAGAGGCTACAGAGTGTGACCAGATTTAGTGAGGGACAAAGCTGCCTACCAGTGCTACCATGGGCAACCCAGAGTGAGTGGATACCCAATCGGAGGGACCACTGTTGCTGTGTCACTGGGTCTGGTGAGAGGGCCTTGTAGCTGCTAGTTGTTACCACCGTTAGAAACTGAACCATTAGAACTACCTACCAGCTACCCCAAAGCCCTAAGGCGTGGTTCAAACCAATGCATTTTCTAGTGCTTTCCTATGGGCTGTCCTATGGGACATGTTCACATCTATGCCTTTTTAAGCAGCTGAGTTTTTGGAAAGGGTCAGGGACTTTATTGTAGCAAAAACATGCTTTTTGAGTTTAAAAGAGTTCAATGGAGATGCTACTGAAATGCATGTCATTGTGTTTTTTCCATGTTTTGATTCTGCCCAGCAACAAAAACATTTTACCTTTAACAAAAAAAAAAAAAAAAAAATTCAAGAACAGATGAGAAACAAAGTAATTGACAAGTATCAGTCTGTAAAGGGTTACAAAGCCATTTCTAAGGCTTTGGGACTTCAGCGAACCATGGTAGGCCTCAGGTGGACGACCTGAGGGCCTGAATGCTAAGACCTAGGATCAGCTAAGAACTGACTGAGGGGCCATCTACTGACGGTCTGGTATCACAGAGGAAGGCAACCAGCTGTCCTTGGGCCTTGGGAGTACAGACACATCTGAAAGGATCTTAGAGACTTTGTTCTACTAAAACCCCTCTGGTGCTAGGGAGTCAGCTGGGGGTCTATTTAAACTGGATGCAAACAGGTATCCCGAAGAGCATGGTCCATCTAAACTCCAACTAAAAAAGGGGCTCTGCTCTAGCTTACTACTGCTACTACTTTAAAGCTAAAGTCTAATGTTTGCTTCAAGCATGGATTTTAACATAGCTAGCACTGAAAAATACCCAAGTACTCAAGTGTACTTAGTTCTTGTTTTTGGAGTATCCCACTTAATTCCATCAACCCTATCCAAGTTCTCCAGTAATAAAAACCACAAAAACTCCACCCCTAGACTAATCATTGAGAAACATGTGAATGAGCCTGTGTGTTTGGCTGTGGGGCGAAGATAGCGGGAAGCCTGGACAGAATTCCTGCAGCTCTTATGGGAGAACTACGCTAGTGCACTAGTGTAGTGTTATCATTTATACTGCATTTAACATTTACGAATATTGTTTATTGCTGATTTACTAACTTACCCTCCTGATTTGAGTTAGGGGTATAAAATCAGATTCTACCAAAACTGTAGCTACTGACTTTTATAAAACAGACACTCACCTGTCCTACAATCCAGCGATGTGCTCACCCCAGCCATTCTTTCCAACATTTTTTTTTGTCCTAGGTGCCGGCATCTTAACTGTGGGCACCCGGCTGTGACAGTTTGTGGCTTCACAGCTCGGTGCCGACTGCGCATGCACATATGTCCCGGGAGGCGGGAAATTGGGAGCGCATACCCGTCAAAATCGAATACCTACTCCCCAAAAGCACCCATTTCTTTACCAGGAACGAGTGAAGTGGAACTTCCTCTTTGGGTGGAGCGCTGCTTTAAAAGTGTTTACCACTAAATGGGTTTGTGTATTTACTTGTAGTAAACCATAGTCAGATTAATAGTATTTTACACTTGTGTATTTATCTGTGCTTGCAGTGATTTCTAGTCAACCAGGTGTCAGAGGGGCTGAGGTTGTTCTTGGCGTTGAGGCACAGAACAGAGAACCCAAAGTTACCAAGCGGCTTCTTTGGAGATGGTGCTACAGTACATAAATAAAAATATTGTCCAGCCAAAAACGATTGTAATGTGTGTGATGGCCAGTTTTACAGTCTTTTGTGAACTAAAGAACAATTTCCAACTTACCCAGTCAACTGTTCCACAGTCTACACACATTAAGATTTCTGCAATTATTTATCAACATAACACAAAAAGACAGATTGCTAGCTTAAAAGTGAAAATAAAAAATTGCTGGGCAGTAGTTTATAGGCAGAAGATATAGGCAAAGTACGCTGTGCATAACTGCATATCATGGCAACATGCCACCCATCCCAAAATCTGTAAAGTTCTTCCTTAAAGTGATCCTGTTGCCACAGAACACAGTAGCGATGGAGGGAGAACAGAAGCACCCAGTGGTAGACACCCTAACACAACAAGTGTCAAATGGCAGCAGTGCCCAGAGATCTTCAAAAGAGTAAAGTTTAAACACCACCAGCTTAAAAAAAAAAACAAAACAAAAAAAAAAAAACACGAAAAAAAATCCAAACGTTTCTTCTGTTACTATTCTTCGACAGTAGCAGTGTCAGTCTGGTGGGAGGGGAGTGTTAGATGAACTAGCAGATTTAGATACACAAACAAATTGAAGCCAAACTACAGCTCACACTTTATAAAGTTAAAGTAAACAGTATTTTCTATAGGGATAAAGGTTTTAAATACAGTAAATAAAAGCTTATATGGTTTCTCTCATCTATGTAACTGATGCATTCTTCTGGAAAGCTTGTTCTTTTGAAAAGCAAAAAAAAAAAAAAAAAATAAGAGACTTACTGGCTTGATCACCCACCAGATGAAAATAGAAAAAAGAAAGCCCAAAAAAGGAAATGAATGCAACCATCGCATCTAAGAAATAAGCTGCAATATAATTGTTTTCTTTGGGGTTTATTACCACTTTAGGTGGATAACATGAATGGTACAATGGCATCTGAAAGTTGGTAGGATTTATTAGGCAGCAAGTACACATGATGTTCCAGAAGCAGATTGTTTGTTGTGTATGGGACTGAGTTACTGCAGGCCATTTAGGGTGCCTATGCTGACCTGTGTCCACAGCCAAAAGCTCCCACAATGGGTATATGAGCACCAGAACAGGACCAAGGAGCAATCAAAGAAGGTGACTGGGTCTGATGAATGTGTGCGTTGCGCTCCTTTTTTTCTTTTTTTGCTGTTATGACTTGACTTCCTGTTAGGATGATGGCTACTTTCAATCTCGATGGTCCCACTATGGGGAAAAGTAGCCAGCCTCTCTTGCATGCTCCCAAAGTGGACTGTATAGTGTGGACAGAACAGTGCACATTCAAAATAAATGGAAGTGGGGGGGGGGGGGGGTCGGGAGTTTACAGAGTTACAGAGGATGTTATGACAAGACAGAAAAACATAGTGAGAAACAATTTAAAGAAAAATACAGGGCCATTAAGTACTGGATGTTCATTAATTATATTTGGAGAATAAGGATAACATTTGGTGTCACTTTAAAAATTATAAACATGCACCGTTACAATCGAACCTTAAAGAAAAAAAATGTTTCCAGTGTCAAACCATAAGGCTAGCTATAGACATGAGATGGCACTTAAAAGAACCAACCACAACAGAGCACAACTTGTTCAGCCGAGTGTTCATATTTATATTGCCTCTCCCATGGTTGTTTCAAAAGGTGTCACTCTTTAAGGTGCACATTAAATTTACTAAAATTCAAAATAGATAAAATAAGGTAATGTGGGTCCTTGCATGCAGGAGACATCAGATGGATTGGGCCATTTTGGCAAACCATGAGTCCACAGAACAACAAAGGCCAATGTGCTTAATTAATGAAATCCCTATTCCTTTACATCATTTAAAAAGGCCTTAATAGGATTACTTGTGTTCAAGCACCTTTTTTTTATTATGCTTTGCACTATTTCTATTTTCTTTTTTTCCCCCAAGTAATTACTAAACTTACTTAGACAAAAACTGAATATATACCCTTAATCAACACAGCTCTGCTCTATAGATATCCTTTTTTCATCACAAACAAATCTTTAAATCCTTGTTATCTTTAAGAAGCTTACGTCTGCAGGAACCCCGCTGTTCTCAAGCTTTGTTTGCTATAAAGTAAAGAAAATAGGAAGAAAAAAAAATGCAGAATGCTTTGCCAAGAAAGAGATTAGTGACCCATGATGTGAAATTCTCAGAAATAAAAAAATACTATTTACTTTTTCTAATCAACTTACTATATAAATGAAAGAAACCATGTGAGAAAAAAAAGAAAAAATATGGGGCCGATCATTGCTGACTTATTTTTAAAAGGTGCAGGCTCATCTTGTTCCTTTGTATCTAATAAGTCACTGACCATGCGCAAGTCTGAAAGGTCTGAATTCTACTTATTCCAAGTTGGTGAATCCCAAGGTATTGAAGCCAAGATCAGGTTAACTGCCAACAGCAGCTCCCATATTTGTATCCTTACATTCACTTAAAGAATAACAATTACTTACATACTGAAAGCAGCTCCTAACACTGGGTTCTATGTTACTTCCACCAAAGGAAGCCACTTCACCCAGCTGCCGAGGTATCTGGATGGCATCGTGGAGGAGGAGTCCCAGTCTCCGCTGGTCACAAAATCCAGTAGAGCTTGCCACTTGCTTAAACAGGTCTGAAAAACAAAATTTGTTAAACCCAAATGACTGATTGAATGTGATATAGCTATTTTTGCACAGCCAGTTTAATGTAAATATAGGTACGTTTTTCTGTAAGCTAGATCATTTGGATCTAGTTTTCCAAGTTCCAAAGTTTGAAGCAACATGTATTTTAAAAAACAAAATGGACTATGTAAAAGAACCAATCAATTACAAGGATTAAGCCTCCTCCCTCTAGCTGCCCCTTCCTATATGATATAAGGAACCTTTTTTGGATTTATTACTAATGTCTGTCTTATGCAGAAATAGTTGTTGGATAAATAGAAGTTGGCAGTTCTTAGTCCAAGCTAAGCAAAAGTGAGGCAGAGGAATACTATGCAATTCTACACAGACTGGTCACTGACTGAGTCTAGTATACTTTGAAAATCCTTTATCACATAGTAAAGTTGCCCATGTCTTGGAAAAAATACTTCAGGTCCTGTAAATTCTTTGGTTTTCTAGTATGAAATACATGTGTGAGCTCTCCCTAAAGTAGATGAGCAGTGATGAGCCGAATCTCCCTAGGTTCCATTTAATCAGGGTTCAGCAAACTTCAAAGAAATTTAGACCTATTAAAAATCAATGGGTGCCGAATCAAATTAAAAATGACCATTTTCTGCTGGGCTAATAGGCAAGGAGGTTTCCACATAATAGCAGAGGGGGGGGGGGGGGGTCTGCACTGTCCTTTGGAACATACTGTATACCAATGCAAGAAAATGCACCCAGAAGCTGTCATTTTAGCTCTGACATTTAAGGGAAAAAAGACTGCTAGAAAATGACAGGTCTCTCCTTGCTGCTTTTTATTTTAAAGAAAAAGGGCACACAGACCCCAAAGGAATCCTATAATACATGGTAGACCTCTAAGGGTTTGTTATGTATTGTGGCGAAACTTTGGAAGGGTTTGCATGGTGTTTTTTTGCTGTATGACAAGAGCATAATTCCCACAATTCTTGCCAGGTGGTTGTGGGGGTCTGCAGACAGGAGGCGTATCTGGAAGTCCTCTTTAATAAAGGGGAGGCCCAGATACTGAACCTCCCACCATCCCCCTACATGAATGAGTATGGGGAACTTACCTCTATTCATTCACAAAATTAAAAAATTTAAAAACGTCACTTAGAAACAGACACCCAAAAGTTTGACTAGTTCTTTATTTAAAAAAATAAAAATGCTAAAAAACTCCTTTGTTGTAAATCCATCAATCATAATACCCAGCACAGCTGACTAACAAAATAACAAAAAAACAAAACAAAACCTCAACAAGCTGCAGAACACAAAACTGAATAACAGCTCCCTAAGCTGTCATGGCCTATATAAAAAGGAAGAGGGCGGGGATAGTGATGACATTATGGCCCAAAACTTTCCATGGACAAGAATTCCCAGCGATGTAATTGAATAGGCTGGGTGACATCAGTAGTTGGTAATGATGCAGCGTGTGCATGCTGCTGCTTCCTCAGCAATTATTAATAAAGTCCGCAGTTGTCATGTTCATCCACACCAAACGCTCTATACATTTGGAAGAAAGTCTGATCAGCCAGAGTTTGTTCCAAACTTGTGTTTGGACAAAATTAGGTTATAGTCAGAATATGGCCACTCAAAACCTTCACTTTTTTCCTGCTGCAGCCATTAAAAGGACAACTCTGTTTTATGTTTTGGATCATTGTCATTTGAAAAGTTAAGTGTGCCCCATGCACAGCTTCTGGGTAGAGTGCAAACCGTTTCTCCAATATTACAACACCTGGCAAAAAGTATGGAACCAACACTCTTGGAAAATGTTCATTCAATTGTTTGTGTAGGGGAAAAAAAAACAATGACAGACATGCCTCAAAACTAGTTTCATTTAACATCCCAACCTTCTGGCTTTAAGAAACATTTATAATAAAAAAAAAAAAAAGTCAATTGCGCCAGTTTTTAGAGATCAAGCAGAGGAAAAAAATATGGAAACACTGATTTCTGAGGAAAATATTATGGAATCACCATGTACTTTGCAGTTCTAAAACAAACATCTGCATCAGATTATATCTGCTAATAAGTCTGCAGTTAAAGAGTGCTTGCACACCTTGGTGAGCTGTTGCACCAAGCTGATTGACATGAATCATGGCTCCAACACGAAAGATGTCAGTTGAAACAAAGGAGAGGATTATAAAACATCTTCAAGGTAAATCATCACGGAATGTTGCAAAAGATGTTGGTTGTTCCCAGTCAGCGGTGTCTAAAATCTGGCCCAAGTACAAATCAAATGGGAAGGTTGGAAAAGGTAAGCATACTGGTAGAAAATGCAGAATAAAACAAATGAGGAACAAATGGGCAGAAACTGGAGTCAATGTCTGTGACTGAACTGTAAGACATGGCCTTAAGGAAATGGGATTTGCATACAGAAAAGCCAAACGAAAACCATCATTAACACCTAAACAGAAAAAAAACAAGGTTACAGTGGGCTAAAGAAAAGCAATCATGGATGACTGGATGAAAGTGATATTCAGTGATGAATCAAGAATCTGCATTGGGCATGGTGATGATCCCGGAAATTTTGTTTTGTGCTGTTCCAATGAAATGTAGAAAGACAACTGCCTGAAGAAAATATGCAAATTTCCACAATCATTGATGAAATGGGGTTACATGTCAGGTAATGGTACAGGAGAGAAGATGGTCATTAAACGCACAAGTTTGTATTGAGATTTTGGACACTTTTCTTATTCCATCAATTGAAAGGATGTTTGGTGATGATGACATAATTTTTCAGGATAATGCATCTTGCCATTATGCTAAAGTCATGAAAATTTTCCTTCAAGAAAAACATATAATGTCAATGGCATGGCCTGCAAATAGTCCTCAATCCAATTGAAAATCTATGGTGGAAATTAAAGAAAATGTTCCATGTAGGCTCTAACATACAAAGCTGATCTGGCAACTGCAATAAGAGAAAGTTGGAGCCGGACTGATGAAGAATACTGTTCGTCGATAGTTAAATCCATGCCTCAGAGAATTCAAGCTGTTATAAAAGCCAGAGGTGGTACAACAAAGTACTAGTGGTGCACTGTACTGTTTTTTTTTTTTCATGAGTCCATAATATTTTCCTCAGAATTGAGTGATTCCATATTTGTTTCCGGTAATAAGAAGGCATGTCTGTGATTAGTTTTTTTTTGTACCAAATGAAATAACTGAAGGAACATTTTCCAAGAGTGGCGATTCTATACTTTTTGCCAGGTGTTATAGTATGCTGCAATGATCTTATATATTTTTACCAATCTCTGTGCCCCTGTAGCTCCCCCCCTCAAAAAAAAAAAAAAAAAAAAAAAGCAGTGATTATATATATATATATATATATATATATATATATATATATATCAGATTTAGCATGTCATAGTTTGGAAAAAAAATAGCTTGGCTTTATAGTTCTAACATGTTCTAAAATGTGAGCAGCATAGAGAAAATGAGTTTTAGAATGCAGAGATGGCCATTAAAATCCCCAGAGTACTTAAAAAGAATTGTATGAGTAACAAAATGTAAATTCCTAGTTGTAGATTTTTCTTCTAAACGATAACATAGTGCTGGGAATCAGTCACCATCTCCCAGCAGTCCCATGTTAGAAAACTATTCAGTTCAGGTATCAGATTGAACATTCTCACCGATGACCAGCTTTCCAAATCACTGTTGGTAGACCATACCTCCCTATTAGCTGTTGGTCCAATCTAATCAACAGACCCAGCACAGCAAATACAGTCATGGCCAAAAATATTGGCATCCCTTCATTTGTCAGATAATGCTCCACGTCATCCAGAAAATTGTTTCAAACACAAATGTGTAGGCACTCATGTTTATTTCGTATGTCTGTATAGGTACGATACAAAAAAAGTGGAGAAACAAAAAGCCAAATATGCACCCAAAACTCCAAAAATGGACTGGACAAAATTATTGGCACCTTCTCAAAATTGTAAGAAATAATAGAATTCCATGCTTGTGATGCTCCTGTAATTTGTAACTAAACTCACCTCTATCAATTAACACGTGCTGATAATATAGAAATCACACCAGCAATCACTTACACCCCCCCATCACATGCAACTTGCAAATCGCATGCCAAGTCGCACCCTATTGTCCGCAAGTACAGAGGTCATATCGGTGCAGTTCTGACTTGGTCGGAGCCGCACCGATTTCTAAAGTAGTACATGTACTACTTTTGGTGCGATTTGCATAGACATCTGTGTCAGATGTCTTGCAAATCGCACTTGAAATCAGCATCTCACCCGACTTTGAAATCGTGCAACTTCACTGTAAGTCACATGATTTCAAAGTCAGGCTTGATGTGACCGGGGTGTCAAAATGGTGAAAAATTGACTCAACCTTTCTGTTGTGTGTCTGTGTGCCACAAGGAGCATGAAAACAAAGAGCAGCACAGAATTGTCTGAGGATTTGAGAACACAAATTGTGGAAAAGCATGAACAATCTCAAGGTTACAAGTCCATCTCCAGAGATGGTAATGTTCCTGTGTCCACTGTGAACAACATTGTCCAGATGTTTACAGCCCATGGCACTGTAGCCAATCTCCCTGGACATGGATGAAAGATTGAAACAAAGGATTGTTTGAATGGTGGCTAAAGAACCTCGATCAACTTCCAGATAAATGCAAGCGGACATTCAGGCACAGGGTACAACTGTGTGAGCTTGAACAATACGTCGCCATCTGAATGAAAAGGGACACTATGGTAGGAGACCCCACTGCTGACACAAGCCTAAAAAAACCAGATTGGAATTTGCCAAAACCTACTTGAAGAAGCCAAAATCATTGTGCTGAGGACAGACTAAACAGCCCTTTGGTAAAGTGCATCATTCTACTTTTTTCAGATAAGTAATGAGGCCTTTAAAGAAAAGAATACAGTCCCTGCAGTCAAACATTGTGGAGGTTCACTGATGTTTTGAGGTTGCTTTGCTGCTTCAGGCACTGGATGTCTTGCCCATGTACATGGCATTATGAAATCTGAAGATTACCAAAGAATTCTGGGGTGCAATGTAGGGTCCAATGTCAGAAAGTTGGGTCTCCGTCACAGGCCATGGGTCTTACAGCAGGACAATGACCCAAAGCACACGCCAAAGAAATGGCTTAAGACAAAGCGCTGGAGAGTACTAAACTAGCCAGCAATGAGTCCAGCTCTCAATCCCATAGAGCACCTGTGGAGAGATCTCAAAACAGCAGTTGGGAAAAGAAACCCTTCCAACCTGAGAGGCCTGGAGAAGTTGGCAAAAGAAAAGTGGTCCAAAATTCCAGTAGAGAGGTGTAAGAAACTCATTGATGATTACAGGAAGTGATTGATTTTATTTTTTTTCCCAAGGAGTATGCTACCAAATATTAAATTGAGGGTGCCAATAATTTTGTCCAGTCCATTTTTGGAGTTTTGGATGAAATGGGCAGATCTGGCTTTTTTTTTCTCCACCTACAAACAAACAAAATAAATAAACAAGAGAATGCTTAAACATTTGTCATTGCAACAATTAGTAAGAAGACAAGTTTTCTGACACTTATTACCAGCCCAAAGCATACTGCCTTTGGTCTCTTACTTTATCTACGTAGCTTACTGGATATTACAATATTGGCCTGCTGCTGCACCACCAACCAAATACGTAGGCTGACTAGTTAGCCAACTTAAAGAATATGTTCACCTTTGGAAGCACGTTACATGTTCCACCAGTCTTTAGGTGGAACATGTAACATGTTCCCAATGCTGCAGCTGCCTCCCGATGCTCCCCGCTCCCTCTAAAAGAAGTAAGGGGAGAAATTCCCTGTACTGTCAGATTTGAAAACAGTCATTCACAGAGTTCCATGAATGAATGCACTACAAGTCCGACAGACTTAGCGGCTGTCGGCTTGCAGTTTTCAATAAACTACCACAGCGCTCCACAGCGGTGGTAGTTGATTGAATCTTCCTGTTAGTATATCTGCTTGCTCATACATCCCATACGGGAAAGCAGATATACTGAGAAATCTGCAGGAGACCTGCATGGCACCAGTGATCTGCTGATCACTGATGCAATGCTTTACAGGCTCCTGCTGCCAAAAATAATACATGCAAATTTATTTACCTGCAACTTATACTTTAACCACTAGCCTACAGGGCACTTATACCCCCTTCCTGCCCAGGCCAATTTCCAGCGCTGTTGCACTTTGAATGACAATTGCGCGGTCATGCAACACTGTACCCATATGAAAATTTTATCATTTTTTTGAGACAGTTTATTTTGGCGGTATTTAATCACCTCTGGGTTTTTTATTTTTTCTTAAACCAAAAACCACAAAAAAATTAGAAAAATAAAAGTTTTTTCTTAGTTTTTGTTATAAAATTTTGTAAATAAGTGATTTCTCTCCTTCACTGATGTGCGCTAATGAGGCTGCAGTGATGGGCACTGATAGGTGGCACTGATGGGCATTGACAGGCATCACTGATGGGCACTGAAAGGCAGCATTCATATTTGGCACTGACTGGCACTGTTAGGTGGCACTGACTGGCACTGTTAGGTGGCACTGATGGGTGACACTGAAAGGCAGCTCAGATGGGCACTGATATGTGGCATTGATGTGCACTGGTAGGCATTGAAATGTGGCACTGGCAGGTGGCAAGGATGAGCACTGACAGCTGACACTGACAGGTGGCACTGCGGGGGCTACACAGATCATCAGGGCACACTGATCATCAGTGCCCTGATGATCAGTGTACATGTCCCCTCCGAGGAATGCCAATTACCGGCTCTCCTCACGAGCTGTCAGCGTGACAGCTCGTGAGGAGAGAAATGCTGATGACCGGCACTTCCCTATTTACATGCGATCAGCTGTAATTGGACACAGCTGATCACAAGACCGAGCCAACATCTTCGGCTCTTTCCGTTGATCGGTGATCCGCTGTGTCCAAGGAACACAGTGCACCGCCAATCACCACGTTGCGCGCGCCTGGAGCCGCGTATGAGCGGTTAGAATGGGAGGACGTCATATGACGTCCTCCCAGAACAAGAGAACCGCCTTGCGTGGTGAGCACGCTCTGGGTAGTTCACGGATGGTTCCTGTCATTGTGTAAATGCCTGACCATACAAAGTACGAGCAAACAGCTTACACTGACAGTCTGCAGGAGCCTCTTGCAGATGCAATGTTTTGCAGGCTCCTAGCAAAAAAAAAATGCAAAGCTTTTTACCTGCAACAAAAGATATGCATTTATTAGGGATGCACCAAAATTTCGGCCACCGAAACATATCCGCCGAAAATAGCAATGCCGATAGCAAAAAATTAATCTGTGAACTGCAGATGTAAGGGGGAGGGGGGCAGAGAAAGGCAGAAGAGGAGCAGTGTATACAGTGACTGTATGTCTGTGCGGGTTTTTAAATGTAATTACCAGCTGTTTCTTTTAGCTCAGGGAAAGAAAAAGCTCATTTTCTGACCTATAGTGAAGGAAAAAAAAAAAAAAAAAAGAAGTTTCTTATTTCCCTCCTCCCCCCCAAGCCAAAAGAAGCAGTTTCCTTTAGCTCCAGGGAAAGTGACAGCTCATTATCTGAGCTATAGTGAAGAAAAAAAAAAAAAAAAAAAGCCGGAAATTGCATTTAAAAACTGGCACAGACATAGTGACAGTCTGTGAGGAAGTCTCTCTGTATACACTGCTCCCTCACTGTATTTACTGCTCCTCTCCTGCTCCCTCCTTGCACACACTGCCCCCCCCTACCCCCTACAAAGAGGACCTGTCACTCATATGCGATCACATAGGGGACTATTGGTCCCCTATGTGGTAGAAATAAAATCATGAGTTAAAAAAAAATAAATTAAAATATACATGAAAGTAGAAAAAAATACAAAAAAAATTGGAGCCTCCCCATCCCCACATACGCAGACATTTTGGTTTCGGTTCGGTTTTTGGCCATATGCATTCTGAATTTTTGGTATCGGGTTTGGCACCAGAATTTTTGTTTGGTGCACCACTAGCATTTATTTTTTTTAAAGGTGAACTTATCCTTTAAAGTGATACTAAAGGTGTAGGTTACAAAAAAAACAAAACAAAACAAAAACAAAAGCAAAAACACAAAAATGTCATTCTTATCTGCTTTGTGCAGTGGTTTTGCACAGAGCAGCCCTGATCCTCCTCTTTCCAGGTCCTGCGCCAATGCTCCTGGCTCCTCCCCCATGCTTAATGCACCCAGAGCAAGCTGCTTGTTCTGGGGGCAATCATGCGTGCTCACTCCCGAGCCACCTCTATGGCACTGAGTGTGGCTCGGCCCCCGTCCCCTCCTCACTTGCTGTGACTGACAGCAGTGGGAGGAGCCAATGGCTCCTGCTGCTGTGTATCAGCCAATGAGATGGGAGAGTGGCTGCTCTTGTGCAAATCGCTGGATCGAAAGTGGACTCAGGTAAGTGTTGGGGGGGGCTGCACACTGAAGTCTTCCAGTGGGGGGGGGGGGAAATTCAGCTTTAATAATAATGACTTGCTTACAAATCCAAACAGGAAGCCTGTTATATTAGAGTTATGGAGTGCTTCATGACTTTTGGAAGCCCATAGATCTATAAAAGGTAAATTAAAATAACGTTAAAAGCCCAAATCCAGAGAAAAAAACATTTTGAGTAGGAAAGGGTTAGAGGGTCTGCCAGGTTTTCATTGCTGTCTCTGTTCCAGTTGGGGAGATTTGCCCTATCTTTCTATCAAAAGAGGAACCAATGGGAAACCTTCCCTAACAGGAACACACACAAAAACACATTTTAGTAGCTTGGGGAAGGGATAGAAAAACCACACTTGTAACAGGGGGACCTGCCCTCTGAAAATGCATTACCCTGACAGCCATCATACACCTTGAAGGAGGTGGGTGGATACATGCACTGGCTGGGATCTGTTGGCTGTCTATAAACAGCCCCAGGGTTCAGTGTATGTAGGCATGGATGTGTGCCATTTTTATAGTCCAGTCTGCCAGCATAATGGTGGTGGAGGAGAAACGAATAAACCACCTTCTCGTGGTACCACTGGCTCTAGCAGCAGTTGCACTTTTTAAGGCACAGTGGCTGTGGACAAAGAACCCCATCCTGTTGACACTTGTGTGTTCATACAGTTATGGTTTTTATATTTAATAAAGGTGTACTGTACAAAACAGGGCACACACAACAATGTTTTTATTGAGATCTGCATTCCACCACCCCTCAAATTCTTGTACAGGTGTCATAGGGGCAGCAAGTAGGGTATATCCTAATCAACCAATAGGGACACAAACAAAAAATAAATTATTTTTCACCACTATTTAAAAAAAAAAAAAAAAAAAAAAAAGACTGCAGTTAGGCAGTTTAGGGCCTATTCATACATGACTGTATTGTGGTGGTAAAACACATTACATATGTTGACATAATGGGGTAACATGGACTGTAAATGGCTTCACAATGCACCTTGTAGGAATGCATTGTGCTGCCAAAGTGCTGCACACACTTTGGTATGGTTTTTGGTAGGTTGTGGTGTGATAGGAACCTCGTTTAAATGAAGGGCTGTCCTAACGCAACACACATTTACCACACCTTAGAAGACCAAGCTCATGTGAAAGGGCCCTAAAGGACCAGATGTTCCTTTCAGTCAAGTTGTACTAATATTAAACTTGAGGACAGCATGTATTTTTCTTCCTGCATAGCTTATAGAAACCATTTCAAGTGCAGGAACATAACAGATTAAACAAAGTTTAGCAATGGAAATCACTGCTTTCTTTCCTTGTTTCCCTTGCAAAAACTTGCTCAGTTTCCCAGTTTAATTTGTACAGCACTGTTTGGGAGTGATGAAAACAATATAATGCACACAAAGTAATGTTAATGACCATCAATTCTTTAAGTGGTGAGGCAAGTCATGGACTGCTTAGACCTTTTAGAAGTATGAAATTACATGTTCTATGCGAATTCCTAGTTATTCATACAAATTGCTTTGGGAAATCCATGAAACAAAAAGGCTTTGTCTAATGTGTTTACATGCAATAGAGCAGAAGACTGGGTAGTAACAGCAAATTCCTAATGTGATCCAATAGCATATAAATCAGTGTTTGTAGTGGTTGGTTTGTATTTACTTCTCATAGAATGGTTCCTAGGGTGCCACTAACATAATAGAAGAGATTCAATTACTTGTGAGAATCCAACAAGGGTGCAGAAAAAACACATCTTTACACACATATCGGTTTCATGATCTATCATAAAAAATAATATTGTAAATTATCGAAATAAAATTTTTTATTCCGTCTGGCATTACACAGTTTAGAGGAGACTGAGCTGCTTTGTTCATCTTGCTCCTGTATGAAAGGCACAGCCTCAAAATCCAGACACGACTGGTACCCATTACCTCCCCAATAAACTGAATATTGTAACACTGGCCTTGTTTAATTATGTAGCAAGAATAGAAATTCAGCACATTTACCATTGCAGATGAAATTCCCATTATAACCAGGCTCTCTGCTGGTGATCTCCTTATTATCTTGTCTGCCTGTCCCCTACAGAGATGAATGTCCCCTTTTTTTTTCAACACCCCATGATCTAAATGAATTGATTAAAAACCCATGAATTAATCGACTGATTTGATAAATGTGTGCACAAGGCAGGTGTTAGGGATATTAGCATCTCTGGTTTCTTCCCAAAAATTCAAATAATCTAGAGCCATTACGTTTGACCAAGTTATCTATTTTTAAATATATTATTATTATATTTCCTTGAACTATATAGCACAAGCAAAGCAGACACTAAACTTCTTTTTTGTTAAAAAGGGCAAAATGTTCCAGGTTATTTTTAAGGCCAAATGCAAGATCTGATCAGCTGGGAATGAGTAGGTGCCCCCCCCCCCGTTTTAAATGACAACAATGTTTAATAAATAAGTATTTAATGTTTTCCCACTAAGCAGAATTTCCAATAAAATTTCAATGCAATTCACAAGCATGACACAGACAAATTACTGTGCTTCTCTACACTGCCATTTTATCACCCACTGGAGGCTGTTTCCAGCTCCCTCCATTAACACCATGTTGTTTTGGTGTTTTTCTATCCCCAGGCCTCAGCATGTTTTCAGGTGCAGCACTTTTGATTTACTGATTTGTTTACAACTTAAAATTTGTCTGAGCACAAACGGATGTGGAAAAATGACAGCCAAAAGGTGCAAATAGCACCTGTAGTTGTTATAAATGTGTGTAATATACCTGGAATCTTTCCCAATGGCTCTAGTGCCATTTTCAACAGAAAACAAATAAAATGTCATCTCAGATACTATATAAAATATCCATCGTGTGACAAAAATAAGTTTAATAAAGGATAGTTATTGATTTGTACAACAAATTAGATGGTAGGCTAAAACGCAATGCAAGATTGCATGATGACAAATTACTCACGGCCTTATTTTAGATTTTTAGATTATGCAATTAGGAGGTGCAACACAACAATTTACATCATGGCCACTTTCTAATATTTCAGACCTTACTGACCAGCATAGGGTCTAAAACAGGCCCCCTATGTCATCTCATCTCAATAAAATGTCATCTCAGATACTATATAAAATATCCATCGTGTGACAAAAAGAAGTTTAATAAAGGATAGTTATTGATTTGTACAACAAATAAGATGGTAGGCTAAAACGCAATGCAAGATTGCATGATGACAAATTACTCACGGCCTTATTTTAGATTTTTAGATTATGCAATTAGGAGGTGCAACACAACAATTTACATCATGGCCACTTTCTAATATTTCAGACCTTACTGACCAGCATAGGGTCTAAAACAGGCCCCCTATGATAATGGATATTTGGTTGACAAAAAGGGATGTCAAATGGGCAAAGGACAACTTCACTAGCCACACTTGTAAAGTTGGTCATGGATGCCAAATACCCAGGAGATATTTTGTACTTGAATACCAAATTACCCATAATGGTATAATATAACCAAATAGTAAAATCTAGTCAAGCGACTACATACATTAAAAGCGAATCTCCACATTTAGGCTAGGTTCCCATCTGTGCAGGTGGTGCTGCTGTGGATCCGCACAAAAATCTGTGCAGCCGCACCACCCACACAGAGGGCTGCGGACCTGCGGGCGGGTGCCAATAGTTCTAATGGCACGCCGCCCGCACTGGAAAACACGACCATACTGGGAACCGAAGTTCCCTTGCAGGCTGCGTTTTTGGAAGAAGTGCAGGGACTTCTTCCCTGCATGTCACGGGGCATGGGAGTCCATTCAAATGAATGGGCTCTCGTGTACGCGCAAAACGCGGCCCGCACGGCCGCATATATGTGAACCGGGGCTTAATGTCCTACACTGCACTAATAGGTGTGCTTGCTGGGCACATTATATTGCCTGTATGCAGCACTGCTCAGTCATTTACAAGAATTTTTATATTCTATGAATGAGTACAAAGCTTCCTCTGATTGGCCGAGGTGGAGATAGTGACATTATCAGCCTGCCTCTATACAACAACAAGCACACCTGTTCGTGCACTAAGAGGATTATTTGGGCCAACTTGGCCCAAAGAAACTATTTAAAGGACTTTAAATATGGAGATCAGCTTTAAGTATGTGTCATATTGTCTGCTTCCATTATCTAGTTTAGCTGAACTGAAATTGGGATCTTGTAAACTGGCCAAACATATTGGGGAACCAGTCACCTAGAGATTGGTTCAGCAAACTGCATGAGCAAGTGTATGACCAGTATATGCATATACTAAATAAGAACACTGGTTAATACAGAAGAGAAAAACTTACATCTGTACTTATCTTCCAAATGTGCTTTACATAGGGAAATAATACCAGTTTTAAAAGACAATACACGAATTCTTCCTGTGCGGCCCCTAAAAAAGAAAAAAAAAAAGAAAAAAAGTGAAACATCTTATTTAAAGTCAAAGTGAACACAGATTTCAGAAATATTTGTTCTCCATGCGTAAAACTTCTGTTAAAATTCCACCACAGAGGAGGAACAAATGAATAGAACAAAAGCACAGGAACACTGACTACCAGAAACTTAACAGTCTGCTTCTAAATCTAAAACACTGTTTACAACAGTCTATACCCATTTACGTCTCCACTAAAAAATATAAATAAATACAGATATGCTTTCAGCTGTGCATTGCACACCACGTTAAGTAGAAAAACAAACTGTAAATTTAGGGGTCCTAGGATGGTTAACACTTGAGGGGTCTGAACATGGCACAGTGAACAGCGTCCACCATGATCTGAGGGAAACTATGTCCCTGACTGCCTCGGCAGCTGGACGGTCCCAGTGACAGCTGGTGGTGGTGGAGGATCCTCCTGAAGCCAGTTCCACGGAGCAACCGGGTGGCGGCCACAAGGAAGGCAGGAGCCCTGGGGTCTCCGCGGTCTGGGAGAAGGAGAGGTGGCCGGATAGCCCTGATGACAGAGGACCTCCCATATTGCAGAGATTGCAGGAAAGTCTTAAAGGTCCAGTACAGCAGGGAGGCTCTACGGATGAAGAATACTCTGAGCTCTGGACGAAACTAGGAGAACTAGGGACCCCCTGGACCATCAATTATGCAAAGAGTCCCCCAACACGTGTGTTCGGAAGTCCAACACGGAGGCCAGACAGGAGCCAAGAAGCAAATGGAAACTGATCGGCGCTGAAGGGTCGGTGAAGAGGGTGACTGAGTTGCCATAGGCAAAGGCAGGACTTTCAGTCTTATGTTATATCTGATACATGTGTGACAATTTAAAATTAACACACCTGAGTTTTTTGAGTTGACAGACGACTATTCTGTGGAGGTTCTCTTAGAGTGGCGGTTGAACTGTTTAACTTACTCTAGTCCCTAAGGTAACAGAATTGGGGTGGCAAGAATCACAAGAATAGAAAAAGGGCTCTCTACAGGTGATGATTATATTGCATTATAACACAAAACCCAGCGTTGGGACGCACAAGCAATTACAGTACATAGCTGACATTTACAGTTATATGAAGTCTGAGACAAAGAAGAGGAACAGGAGAGTTGAACCAGGAATGAATAGCAAATCAGCTAAAGGAGGAGGATTAAAAACCCCCCAACCAAAAGGTGAAGACTACTACAATTAAAAACTATATGCCCCTTCAGAAGGAAAGCCCAGAGAATCGAATGCAGGAAAAACAAGGAATCAGAAAAGTCGATCATTGTAGACTGTCAGCTGTGCGCCAGGAAGGGAACCTGATTAACGAATCAATAAATGTGGAAAGTGACATGGAACAGAGTGTTACAGAACAACAAGGAGCTATGTCACAAATACCTACATAAATTGACATGGCGCAAAATGTTTGCAAAATTGGAGATGTGTCTGAAAAATTAGATGGGGTATTACCCAGTGACTTGAGTCGTATACTAAAGCAAGTAGAAGAGGCAGAGGAGAGAATGGAAGCACACATTCAATTAATGAATAACTTGGAAATGCAGGTGGAGGAGATGCGTAGAGAACAGAGAAAGCTTTCGTTTAAATTAGAGGACCAGGAGAACCACGATAGAAGAAAGAATCGAAGGATCCGGGGACTACCTGAAGAACAGGAAGAGGACCTAGAGGAGAAATAGAGTGTGTAATTCAATAATGGGAAGACCAATGATAGAAAACTTGCAAATTGAGAGAGCACACAGGATTAGACAGCCACTATGAATATCAGTGAAAAGCCCGAGATGTGAAAGTTTGATTCCATCAATACGCAGATAGAGAAAAACTATGGAAAAGTCTGCGAGATACTACCGAAATTAAATATAAGGAAACAATGCTGTATATTTTTGCTGACATTTCCCCAGAGACACTGGCAAGAAGAAGATCTTTGAAACCGCTACTGGAGCATATGAGAGATAAAAAAGTGCGATATAACTGGGGCTTCCTAGCATGCCTGACTGGTTGGAAAGACAGAAAAATTGGCAAGACTGAGATTTCCTGAAGACTTCAGTAATTTCTGCGAAAAGTTGGACTTCCAAAAAATTGAACTTGAAGGGTGGTCAGAGGGACCTGCAGTGAGCGGTGGGCAGGAAAATGGCAGTGGGTACCTAGGAAGAAGAAACAGGTAGGCAGGGTGTAGCGGGGATGGGGCCCGGTGGGTAAGGTCGGAGAGTGGGGGTGCCTGGGGACGGGTATGGAGGAGTGTCCCTAGGTACAATTTGGAGGAGGACGACGATGTCTTTCTCCCTTTTTTTTTTCTCTCTCTCCGCCGTCTGCTAGTCCCCTGGTTTGTCTGTCCTTAGTCCCCCATGCCTAGGCGGATGATGGTCGGGAGGGATAGAGATGTAAAGAGAATATTTGTTTAGGCCGGTTGCCTGGAGGCTGGACATGCTGTCAAACTCCAATCTAACTAATGAGGAATCAATAGTGGAAACAACTCACAACAGATTCCTGGGCATTATGTAGGCCATGAGGGTTTTAGGTGTTGGATAAGTGGGAGGGGCAGGGGATAGAGTGGCTAAGGGGATGGGCGAAGAGGTGGGGGGAGGTTGCAGGAGGGGGGGGGGTGAATGTCCATATCTTAAGTTTTCAGAGAGTCCATATCTTAAAATGTCTATCTGTCTTCCTGTGTTGGGAATCTCGGTAGGGTAAGGAAAGAATAGTTGAAATGACCTTGATTAAGATTACAACTTATACACCCTGTTCCAAATTATTAGGCAAATTCTATTTAAGTGTCACAAAGATTAAATATTTTGTTTTTCAGTTTAACTCATGGATGGCATTGTGTCTCAGGGCTCTTTTGATCACTGAAAACAATCTCGGACACCTGTGATAATTAGATTGGCAGGTGAGCCCAATTTAAGGAAAAACTACTAAAAGAGGGTATTCCACATTATTAAGCAGAGCACCCTTTTCAAGCAATATGAAGAAAAAGGATCTCTCTACTGCCGAAAAGAGTGAAATAGTTCAATGCCTTGGACGAGGTATGAAAACAGATATTTCACGAAAACTTAAGCGTGATCATCGCACTATTAAGAAATTTGTGGCTGATTCAGAGCACAGACGGGTCCGTGCAGATAAAGGCACATTGAGGAAGATTTCTGCCAGATCCATGCATCGGATCAAGAGAGCAGCTGCTAAAATACCATTACAAAGCAGCAAACAGATATTTGAAGCTGCTGGTCCCTCTGGAGTCCCACGGACATCAAGGTGTAGAGTCCTCCAGAGTCTTGCAACTGTGCATAAACCTTCTATTCAGCCACCACTAACCAATGCTCACAAGCAGAAACGGCTGCATTGGGCAGAAAAATACATGAAGACTAATTTTCAAACAGTCCTGTTCACTGATGAGTGCCGTGCAACCCTGGATGGTCCAGATGGATAGAGTAGTGGATGGTTGATGGACGGCCACCCTGTTCCAACAAGGCTGCGACGTCAGCAAGGCGGTTGTGGAGTCATGTTTTGGGCCAAAATCATGGGAACAGAGCTGGTCGGCCCCTTTAGGGTGACCGAAGGTGTAAAAATGACCTCTGCAAAGTATGCAGAGTTTATGACTGACCACTTTCTTCCCTGGTACAGAAGGAAGAACTATGCTTTCCGTAATAAAATCATCTTCATGCATGACAATGCACCATCTCATGCTGCAAAGAATACCTCTGCATCAATGGCTGCTATGGGGATAAAAAGGAGAGAAAGTCATGGTGTGGCCTCCATCCTCCCCTGACCTCAATCCTATTGAGAACTTTTGGAGCATCCTCAAGCAAAAGATCTATGAGAGTGGGAGGCAATTTACATCCAAACAGCAGCTCTGGGAGGCACATGGACACAGACAAACAAACATCCCCTTATTCAGAATAACAAAAGGTGTATGGGGACACATGGAGTACTATGGCTGATGAATCCAGGTAGTGCCGTGGAGACACATAAACCTTACAGAAATACTGGGGAAGGTTATTGGACTTGGAGAGATACACTGCATCTCAAATGCCGGATAGATTTGTATCTTTTATCGCACAGGACGTATATAGGGCGTTAATATACGCAGTAACCCCGGTTCCAATGACCGAGACGCAACACAGGCACGTCTCCCCGTCTACTGGAAGAGCAGCAGGCAGGGGCTTCTCTCCCTAATTCACAGCCACAGAGTGATTCCAGTTCCAGTGAAGGGGAATATCCTATATACCTCTGCTAGGAGTTTTCTGGCCTGTAGGATCTCGTTTCTCCACACGAGGGCGTTTCACTATCTTCTTCAGCCCATACTCATACTCTGACCAGAGTGAGAGAGTGGGATCTTCAGGAATTCTTACACATATGCGTATTTCCAATGCGCTTCTGGTTAGTTTGTATTTTTACCATTGGCACTGGGAATTACTGAGCACTACTACAGGACAATTATTACTTTGCTGATTTGTATGCTGATTTATATGTCCATTTTTATATGATTATTATCGCTTTGATTATTTCATATTTTATAGTGCTGCATTTTTACCTATACATTTATTTTGGATTTTCATATGCGTTTATCCTTTATGTTCAGCTGCTGATATTTGAAGAGCGCTCACTGTGTTTCTCATTTATATATAGTGCCGTGGAGACTGTATATGCCTTGTGGAGATCTACAGGAGGGCCATTTCTCACCAGTTATTGGATTATATTATAGGCATGAATATTTGGGATTGTTGGTAAGGGTACCCACTCCTTACTATAATTAGAAGTGTACACTGTGTTGGCTTGTGTTTGGGCACTGAAGAGTGATTCACACACACGTTGTTTCACCGTTTGATTCACAGTTCTTTTTCACAATCTTTCACTATTTTTCGCTGCAAAGTTTTGATGGGATACTCACTTGAGTGATGTCACATGTTTATATGTAGATTGAAAAAGATAATGCATTATGTGATGTTTTTCTTTTTTTTTGACGGGACATTTATTGTGGAAATCGTTGGAAGGATTTAGATTTCCTTTGGACATAATTTTTCACCGTGATTACACAGGAAGGTTATGGTTTATATTTTGTGGACTTATTAGTGATTGGACTTCACTTGTAGTGTGTTATTGAGGAGTTTTCAACTATTTAGTAGCATTTTATGTATTATATTATTTTACACATCTTCAGGGGTGAAGGTGTTGATTGTGCTGTGGGGGAGTTGAATTTGTATATTTAATTTAGGAAGTGGTTTTATTTAAATAGGAAATTGAGCACTTTTTTTTAGCTCAATGAGACTGAGGAGGTGTCGGTGCCTACAATCTGGGAGGCACAAAAAGCATATATCAGTGGAATATTGATTTTGATGGGAGCTGAAAAAAAAAGAAAGAACAAGGGAAAACAATAAAGAGGGTGATGGAGGAGCTCTACAAGTTAGAACAGGCACACAAAAATGAAGACAGGTACAGACACATCAGAAGAAGATAATTATTAAAAGAGAAGAATTAGAAAATCTTATGGAACATGAGTCGAGAAGAATATTCAACAGCGTCTCAAAACAAAGATATCAGTGGGGGAATAGACCTGGAAAATACCTGATGAGGAAACTGAAGGAAAAGAAATAAAAAAACTTTATATAAAAAATTAAGGATGACAAAAGGAGAAATGGTGTATGCCACCACTAGTATCGTGAATAGGTTCCAAAAATATTATAGCCAACTGTACAATATGAGCCCCAGAAACCAAAAGGAAACGGAGGAGGAAAGGAAGATAAACAAACAGAAATATTTAAAATGGTGTGGAGTTGCCAAGAATAACAGCAGAAAAATTAGAGGCCCTAGAAAGACTTATTACCCTGAAGGAAATTACCTTGCCCCTAAAAAATACGGCTAAAAGGAAAGAGCCCTGGCCCAGATGGATATACTGTAGGTTATTATAAAAAAAAAAAATATCTTCTAGTCTCTAAAATGTGTGGTTATATGAATGCAATAGGGGAGGGGTTGGAAATGAGGGAAGAGTCATTGCAGGCACATATAACAATTTTACTTAGAAAAAGGGAAATATAGCACACAGTGTGCCAGTTACAGGCCCATATCCCTACTAAATATTGACACCAAAAATTGTACCCTAAAGTATTGGCAACCAGACTGAAGGAGTTTATGTCGATTCACCTGGATCAAGCAGGATTCATTCTGGGAAGAGAAAGTAGGGACAATGGTCTGAGATCATTGCTCCTCCTACAAAGATTAAAAAGAGAAACTGCTGACATTATTTCTGTCAATTGATGCTGAAAAGGCTTTTGACAGGGTTAACTAGGGTTTCATGCTCGATACGCTAGAGATCTTAGGAATAGGGCCCAAAATGTTAAAGTGGATAAAAGGGCTTTATAGCGTTCCGTCAGCGGCAGTTAAGGTTAATGGATCCCTCTCTCTGTTCTTTAAAATGTATAATGGAACCAGACAAGGATGCCCACTTTCTCCTTTATTATTTGTTTTATCCCTGGAACCTATCCTGGTGAGGGTAATAAAGTGTGTAGACATAGCAGGAATAAAGACAGGGGGAAGTGGAGCATAAGGTGGCAGCATATGCGGATGACATGTTGTTCTACATTGTAAATATTAGAACAACATTGCCTAATTTAATGAGACTATTAAAACAATATGGCGAGCTATCGAATCTGAAAATAAACCCTGCAAAATCAGATATCTTAAACATCAATATACCAAAAGTTGAGAAGCTAAGTCTACAAAAAGACTTTCCATTTACTTGGAGGGAAAAAGAAATAGGCTATTTGGGAATAAAATTAACTCCTTCAATAATAGCCCTGTACCAGGCAAATTATATCCCACTGTTAAACAAAATAAAAGAGGAGCTGGTGAGATTGTCAAAAGGTGGCGCTTCCTGGATAGGTCGTATAAATCTGGAAAAGATGGTGATAGTACCAAAAATCCTGTATACACACGCTCCCAGTACATCTATCAGGATCTTTCTTTGGGATAATAAAGAAGATGATACTTAAGTTTATTTGGGAAAATAAAAAAACAAGAATTAGGTATGAGGTACTGGGTAGGGCAAAAGGGAATGGGGGTTCGGGTATGCCAAATGTTAAGAAATATTATCAAGCAGTGATATCACGAATAATAGACTAAATACTTAATTCACAAGGGAAAGGTTGGGTGAATATGGAAGGGATCCTGAGTAAGGCACAGTTAGGGAAGATGGTTTGGGTACCACAAATTCCTCAGATGTGAATATTAGTCCACTGACAAAGAAAGTTTTAAGTGTTTGGCATAGAATGTATAAGCAAAAATTATGGAAATATAATTTAGTTAGGATTCCCTTGGCGTGAACAGAGTATTTCCCCCCAGGGAACGAACATATTTCTGGGAAATGGATTAAAGATCAGAATACACGTTTGAACGATATACTGAATAAGGGGAAATTGCACACTTTTTCTGAAGATTTATTTTTCACGCTAGACGAGTTACGGAATGGCCAATTAAGTAATTTTGTTTCAAAGTTCCCACAACCACTGAGGACGTCGGGGGATCTGTACCCATTTGAAAAACTGTTGAATGTAACTATAGCCTCTAAACAAGGCACCTCCAGGATTTAGAAGATTCTTATGGATATGGAGGGTACGGATTCTCCTGAGTTTTTGGGAAAATGGGAACAGGAGATTGGAACAAAATTGAACGGGCAAAAAAAGAATAAAATATTCAAATGGACACGAGGTGACGAATATGAGCACAGTTGAAATGAATTACAAATGTTAGGCTAGATGGTATATTACACCGAGTAAGGCACAAAAACAACAAGTAGATGTTTCACCTTTATGTTGGCGAGGCTGTGGGGAAAAGGGAACAATGGTACACATATGGTGGGACTGCCCGAAAATACAGGATTACTGGAAGGGAGTATTACCATATATTCAGGAAAAATGTGGAATTACTGTACAGAGAGAAACGTGGACATGTTTATTTTATACATTTGAACATTTAGTAAAACTACATAAGAACAGGGTTCTATATCATCTAATTAGTGCAGCTAAGAGCTTGATTCCCAAATTTTGGCTTGCCCAGATCCAAGAATAAATGACTGAGTTAACAGAGTGGAAAATATCTACAGGATGTAGGGGTTGTGTCTTATTGAGGAGAGAATAGAAAAATTTAGGAAAATGTGGAGTAGCTGGTTCATTTTCAAAACATCTAAAAAATATCTGAAACTGGTGGGAATATAGGTAGAAGACTATATTAGAGGGAGTTTTAATGGAATACCCGACAGAGAGAAGGAGATGGAAGGGAAGGGATACAGATATAGATAGACAGTCATTAGAAAGGATAGAAACTAGGATTTTGGTGTGGACTTGGAAAATTGGAGAGTGGAAGGGTAGGAGGAAGGGTGAGAAAGAGGATAAGATGATACAAATGGAATTTATGTACTGGTGAAGTTCTTTTTATTGTTGTGTGAATTTAATATTCTTTTTGTATTGGAAAAAATTAAGATAAAAAAAAAAAAAAAATAGTAAACACTTTTTTTTTTCCTTTATAACCGGGTTTAGAAAGGCTATTGGTAAACATAAATCCTGGGAAACCTTGTTAAGAACCACTGAGAAATTTTCAGTGTATTACTGTTGAATTTCATGTCCTTTTCCAATTCATATAGAAAATGCCAACTTGTAAGAGGCATAGATAAGCAAACATATTACACATCCTGTCTGGGGAACAAGAAGGTGTGTGTTATTTGGAGAAGCTTGTACTGATCATGAGGAATCCGTATAATCTATGCCAGCAGACCTATGTCATGTTTATAAAGGAAGACAAATGATTATTTATTTTTTTGCTTTAAAAAAAATAAAATAAAATAATAATACCAGCCCTGTGCAGTGGTCCCTTACCTCATCTTCTGGAGTCCCTCACCGGCGCTTTCCGCTTCTCCCTCATATGGGTTCCTCCTCAGCAAGGTATGCGCTAAGGGGGCACCTGTGTAGGCATGCTCCTTTTTCAAGCTGTGTGTGTCCATAGATACACACAGCACTGGTAAGCCCTGCCCCCACACCCTCCTCACAGGGGTTTGACTATCGTTCCACTACTGCCTGTGTCCTAGCAAGACCAGAAAGTGGAGGAGTGAAACTGCAGCTGGATCAGTGGGAGGAGCCAGGTAAGTGTTTAGGTGCAGAGGTGGGGATCTAGGAAATGTAGTGGAACATTTTTTACCTATAGAATGCAATAAGGTAAAAAACATTTTGACTTTAGAACCACTTTAAGTGGGGTGCAACATTACCCAAAAAAAGGTTCCATGTAGCGCTCCACTCAACCTACCACCAGTGTGTTTTGTAAATCACCTATACAGGTTAACGGATAGCAAGAGACTACTTTTTGGTAAGCACTGGATATTGATTTCATGTGTTGGGACCAGGCAAGATCTGGGTTCTGCATTTGTCTTCTTCCTGGGTTCTAGAAGACCAGCAAGGATTTTTTTTCTTTCGTTTATACACATATGAAATCAATCTGAAAGTCTCAACCAGATCGAGTGAACAATGATGGGACCCTAGAAAAGTCACTACTATGCTTTAGTATTGTTACTTAACAGATTCACAGTGTTAACTGCCCAGACATCATTCATGAGGAGGTGGTGATACAATAAGAATATTGCAATTAAACATAGGCATGCTTAAAGTGGTATGAAACCCACTATTTAAAAACTTGCTGAAAGGCTCTTTTTTTTATCACAGAAAAGACCCTGTTTCTTCTGTCATAAAGCTCCCCATGCCTGTCAGTTATAATATACACTGAGCCATGCATGCAGTACATTTTATGGCACATGCTATGTGCTGTAGCAATGTGACTCCCATGTGCATGTGACAGCATTGTGGTCAGGTCATTCAAGTGGCCAAACAGCCCAAAACCCAGAAGGAAGACCAGGCGAAGATGGAGGGCCTGGGACCTGCAAGATTGGTGATAGCGTAGCAGGGGCGGACTGACAACTCATGGGGCCCCCGAGCAATAGGGGATCATGGGACCCCTGTGTCTTTGCTCAAACTCAAAAAAGCCTATGAAAAAGGTACCAGGGGCATCTCATGGGGCCCCCTACTGACCCCGGGCCCTCGGGCAGTGCCCGAGTTTCCAAATGGCCAGTCCGCCCCTGCAGTGTAGCACTTGAGGGCACATTATGAAAAGTAAGCCTGTCAATGTAGTTTGAAAAAAATACTTTAATACTACTTTAAGGCCCTATTCACACTTGCAGATTGGGCGTTTGCAATTAGCTGCTGAAGACCCACAAGGGGGTTCCATGCAATGAACCATGTGTGGGAATCCCTACTGAAAGCAATGGAAAGCGGTTTGTGCCATTAGAAGAGATTGGCCACAAACAGCTGTGGGAGCTGTCAGTCTCCCATTGCTTTCAATGGGGCTTCATGGAGAAACAGAGAATTAAACCATAGTAGACAAGTGATCATTTTGTTGGATTTATTTATGGCAAAGTGTACACTGGTATCACTTAAGGTAGAACTATAGGCAAAAATTTTTTTCTTCATTTTGGATAGAGCAAGGGAGGGTTATCCCTTCAGGTCTGGTATGGATTTTGAGGGGAACTCCCACGTCAAAATTTAAACAAAAAAAAAAAAAAAAAGGCATGGGGGTCCCCCCCAAATCCGTATCCAAACATGCAGCCCGGCAGGTTAGGAAAGGGGGGAAGCAAGCGAGAGCGCCCCCTCCTGAACCATACCAGGCCTCATGCGCTCAACATGGGGGATATTTACATGCGTTTATGAGTTTATTTTTTTACAGGTTTAGGGTTTATTCATAGGTAGCAGCGCCACATCATTTCCTTTTTCATTATTTGATTTATCTGGTATATGATTGGATGTTGCCAGCTTCATTTGATCTTCTTAGTATAGGCTTAGTAGCGCAGAAGGTTTACACTTTTTATTTTCAACATGGGGGTGTGATTTGGGGCGGGGGGACATCACCCGAGTGACCCCGCTCCATGTGACATCACTGATGTCCCCAGGTGGCTCCGCCCCTTACATATTTAGGAACTGTCAAACCACTGGAGCAGGCAGGAAGCCATCATCGGGAACTGAGCCTTTTTATTTAATTTTTTTTTTTGGGTCAGAGGCAGCAGCGGCGGTGACGGCAGGCATCGTGATTGACATTGGATCTACTGCGGGGGACATTCTTTGAGTTTTTTCTTTTAATAAAGGACTTGTCAAAGACCGTGTCCTGTATTTTTTCACACTACACTTTTTGTTTTTTTTTAATGAGTAGGGGTACTATGTACCCCATACTCATTCACATAGGGGAGGGCCGGGATCTGGGGGCCCCCTTGTTAAAGGGAGCTTTCAGATTCCAATAAGCCCCCTGCCCGCAGACCCCCACTACCACTGGCCAGGGCTGTGGAGAAGAGGCCCTTGGGGGCAAGGTGCTTTGGGGGGGGGGGGAGCCTCCATGCCCCCAAAGCATACCAGCATGTTGAGGGTATGTGGCCTGGTACGGCTTGGGGGGGGGGTGCTCGTTCTTCTACCCCCCCCTTTCCTGACCTGCCGCCTGCATACTCGATAAGGGTCTGGTATGGATTTCGTTTTTAATTTTGGCATGGGGGTCAGAATGGAAGGGCTTGGTATGGATGGTAGAGGGACCCCACGCCGTTTTTTTTAATTATTTTTTTTAATTGCTGGTAATTATTTTACATTCTGCTGTCATTGGGGAACCTTGCTGACAGCTGAAACATTAACATATGGTTGTCACTACTAAGGGTCTGGTATGGATTTCGTTTTTAATTTTGGCATGGGGGTCAGAATGGAAGGGCTTGGTATGGATGGTAGAGGGACCCCACGCCGTTTTTTTAAATTATTTTTTTTTAATTGCTGGCAATTATTTTACATTCTGCTGTCATTGGGGAACCTTGCTGACAGCTGAAACATTAACATATGGTTGTCACTACTAAAATACCTCATGACTTTACAAAATATTTGGTATTTTAGTACCGTTTACTTTTTTCTGACCTCTGGAACAGATGAATTGGTTTACAATGCATTCCTATGGGAAACGTTGTTTCGTTTACAAATTCTTCGCTAGCAAGTCCTGCAGAACTAATTAAATTAGTAAACCGAGGTGTAGGTGTGTGTGTGTGTCTGTGTTTGTGTGTGTGTGTGTGTCCGCCTGGCAGTAGTAGGGTCGTTGGTTCGATTCCCAGCCACGGCACCACCTGCCTGGAGTTTGCATGTTCTCCCTGTGCCTGCGTGGGTTTTCTCCGGGTACTCCGGTTTCCTCCCACAGTCCAAAGACATGCTGGTACACACTATATATACACACACACACTATATATATATATATATACACACACATACATACATACACACAGGTATTTCTATGTAAGTTGTATAACACCTTTCTTTAAGAATTAGCATGCAAAAGGCTCAGCAGCTATTAAATCATGTTAGGACAGAAGTAGGCTAGGACAGGGCAAGCAATCATTTACACTACGCTCGAAAAGTCGAGAGTGCATATTATGTGATTTTATACTGAAAAGTCATTTAGCTTCATAAGGTGATCTCTAACCCTCTGCTGTCTTTCTGCTGGTGTAAATGAACAAAAAGGTGACATTTCTTCATTTTAACTCTGTGCGTACAGACGCCAATTATGGTCACAGCAGAACTTCACTCATGTGTCAAACATTCAGGACCCAGTTCAGGCATATGTTTCTACTCACGTGTCATAAACATTCAGGAGCCAGTTCAGGCACATGTCTACACAAAGAGGGACGTTCACCAGGTTGTTGTGCTCTTGCTCCAGTCGGTCATAAATTGTAGTTAGGCAATTAATAACTTGAAGGATGTCCATTAGCTGGTCATTCTGCTTAAGGTTGTGCTGGTCCAAGGCATCGCAGGCTGCAGACAAGCCTAGTAAATCCACTGCAAATAAAAACATGCTGTGTTATGCACTGTGCCCACGATTGATGGAACAAATAATACAGTAATACAGATACACACGCAAGCATGTATGCATGGCTTCCCTTGTGGTTTCAGGTATATATAGAGGAGTCAGGGAGCAGTAATTGGTTATTTAATGTGTTCAGTCCCATAGGAACCTGAGAATTCTGCTAATAATTGTGCAGACCTTCTCTAATTTCTAAGAGGTCAGTGACATGTGCAGGCTTCATTGATGCCCCCAATTTATTCATTGCTCTACATGTGCCAAGATGGAAGCTCTGTTAGACAAGAGTTAAGGACTGCACTTCACAGAGGCCAGGACAAGGCAGTGTGGTGACCACATATATTTGCAATTGTACGCAACAAAAATTTTTATTATAAAATTGCTGAAACACTGTAGTTTTTTTTTGGCCAACTAGCTGGCAAGTGTGCTAGGAAATTATATGTATTGTATGGTTTTGTGAAGTGCCATGTCCACCTTATTTGAAAAAGCTAGTAATGAACTAATTAGAGCGGTTGGCTGTTTTTGATTTGCTTGCTGGATTTGGTGTAGTGACACACCGAAAAGTCTTCAGCTGTCACTGTGCTGTGCCCTCTGTTGTCTCTCTGCACCTTTGAGAAGGAATGGGCTACCTCCAGGTGTACCTGCCCCAATTTATTCATTTGCTTTATATGTCCCAAGAAGGGAGTTCTGTTAGAGTTTGAGCTCATTTATACTGCCTATACACTAAACTTGTCATTTTAGTAAGCGGCCAGCTGCCGGTTTTGTCCTGCAGTCAGTTGCTGCGAGTGTGAATTCTCCTACGGATCTACACTATGTTCCAAATTATTATGCAAATGATATTTTTCTAATTTACCTAAATAATTGATGTAAATAACAGTCAGCATAATTCTCATGTTATCAACTATTAAGAGTACAATTCACATTTTATTGAACAAACCTCCTAATGAGAACAGTATTTTTTTTTTTTAAACATAAAAAACTTACAATGCACTGTTCCAAATTATTACGCACAGTAAGTTTCAAAACACTTTATAGGTTGTAAAGAACTGAAAATTGTCATTTATTGTGTTTGCAGCATATTTACTGAAATCAAATCTATTTCAATCAAACTTTTAACAACATTTTAACTTTTTAAACATTTTAACAGGTCACGTTACATTTTAACATAGGACCCCTTATTTGATAGCAGCTTCACAAGTCTTGCATCCATTGAACTTGTGAGTTTTTGGACAGTTTCTGCTTGAATTTGTTTGTAAGATATCAGAATAGCCTCCCAGAGCTGCTGTTTGGATGTAAACTGCCTCCCACCCTCATAGATCTTTTGCTTGAGGATACTCCAAAGGCTCTCAATAGGATTAAGGTCAGGGGAGGATGGAGGCCACACCATGACTCTCTCTCCTTTTATGCCCATAGCAGCCATTGATGCAGAGGTATTCTTTGCAGCATGAGATGGTGCATTGTCATGCATGAAGATGATTTTATTACGGAAAGCAGTGGGTTGCCCTACACACTAAAAACACACAAAAGTGCACGACTTTACTTTATTTTATTTTAATTGTGCCATACATTTTGACTTTCGCAAAGCACGTTAGCAAGGTGCATTGGGATGCCAAATGTTCCCTGTATTTTCGCCAATACTATGACTTCACACTGTTAGATAATGAGTTTATGTGAAATCTCCATTAATGGATGCAAATAATGTTATAATTACAATATTTTAGTTAGATAGAAATACACAGTATTTAAACCATGGAGTGTTTTGCAGCATCAAAACTTTCTAAGGTCAAACTTGTATTACAAGTTCTGGCCTTTTTTTCCCTTAGCATATCTCACATGAGTGGTAAACAGCAGCCTTCTGTGAACTTCCAATCAGGCTGTGCCCAATATACATTGGCTAGGTACAGTGTCCAATTAGTGAGCTTTATATTAGCCACAGTACAGACAGGAGAGGGGATATAAGGCCTGGTCACCCAGCTGGAGGTCTCTTGTGATGAGACACACACAGCAGACAGGATGACTAAACCGGAGGTAAAACTAACTTCATACCTGTATTGTACATTGTATTTTAAACACGGTTTTGTGGGTAAATTGTAAATATTGTATAAGTCAAGACTTAAACTGTACATTGTGTTGTAAATAATGCTTAGCGTGTAATTTGTATATATTATGTACCTCTATCAATAAATGTATATTGCAGATGGAACTACCTATTTTGTGTAGGAACTCTCAGCTCTAGCTGTGTACATGTAAATACTCCTACAAGGATTGGGGTGTATTCACAAATACATGCAACCTAGTCAACAACTATGATTGTCGGCTCAATGTAGGGGTCAAATTGCTTTATATTTTCTGATTGAGGTATTTTAGAGCATCCTTTTTCAACCAGGGTGCTTACTGGGTTCCTCAGGTGTGCCTTGATAAAATGCCTAAAAATTGCCTCATATTGCAAATTGTGTACAAGCCAGTGAGTGGTTCAAGCCTGCCTGTTACACAAAGCTGTAGGTTTTCATTGTGCAACATTACAACCTTGGGCACCGTGCGGGCCAGCCACCAGCATCCCAACAACTGCTGACATCATCGGTTGCTGATGAGGGCATCTGGCACCTACACAGCATCTTTGAGGTAGAAAAAACGAGGTAGAACAAATGCGGGAATGCTAGTCAGTAGCAGCGTGCAAAAGTGTATTTGCTTTGCAAGAATAAATTATCTCTAATGTTGGGTGTCCTACGTTTGTGGATGCTGCTGCAATGTGTAAAACATGTAGGGGTGCCTACATGTGCATAATATTTTAAAGGGTAACTTGACTGGAAAGAGTGAGAAACACTGTTTTAGAAAACGAGATGTCCACCAGATGGAGCGGACAACCATAAGTGATATTATTTAGTTGACCTTATTTGATGTGATAGAGAACTTTGCTGTTATTGCAGTGGCAGGGCTCGTAAAGCTTGCATTTTAATATCCTAACTGCAGTAATGTCCTAACAGCTTGAAAACTATGATATTGTATTTTAAGTTACTTACTTTCACAAACTTGCAGTATGCAACTACTTACACTTTTTGTTTTCTCCTGTTTTGGACACGGTGTGATCTGTGATTGGTGTGTCCACCAGACACAGTAGATCACAGATTGGGGTACAGAGCCACTGTGATTGGCCATCGCTGTAGCTAATCTCATTCATCATAAACACAGGCTACAATGCTGCAAGCCTATCCAGAGAAGCTAAAAAAAACGTTTTATTCCCAAAATGTTTGGTCTTTTTTCTTTATATAGCAAAAAGCTATGATTAAATATCACCAAAAGAAAGCTCTCCGTCAAAAATACATATGTCATTTGGATACAGTGTTGCATGACTGAGTAAATGACATTCAAAGTGTGACAGCACTGAAAAATGAAAACTATCTTTGAAAAGAAGAGAGTGAACGTTCCCAGTCTTGAAGTGGTTAAAAGTATACACTAAATTGCCATAAGTATTGGGACGCCTGCCTTTAAAAGAACATGAACTTCCTTAATGGCATCCCAGTCTTCGTCTCTAGGGTTCAATATTGAGTTGGCCCACCCTTTGCAGCTATAACAGCTTCAACTCTTCCGGGAAGGCTGTCCACAAGGATTAGGAATGTGCCTATGGGAATGTTTGACCATTCTTCCAGAAGCACATTTGTGAGGTCAGGCACTGATTTCGGACGAGAAGGCCTGGCTCACAGTCTCCGCTCTAATTCATCCCAAAGGTGTTCTATCGGTTTGAGGTCAGGACTCTGTGCAGGCCAGTCAAGTTTCTCCTCCCCAAACTCGTTCATCCATGTCTTTATGGACCTTGCCTTGTGCACTGGTGCGCAGTCAAGTTGGAACAGGAAGGGGCCATCCCAAAACTGTTCCCACAAAGTTGGGAGAATGAAATTGTCCAAATTGTCTTATGCTGAAACCTTAAGAGTTCCCTTCACTGGAACTAAGGGGCCAAGCCCAACCCCTGAAAAACAACCCACACCATAATCCTCCTTCACCAAACTTTACACCTGGCACAATACAGTCAAGGCAAGTCCTGTTCTCCCGGCAACTGCCAAACCCAGACACGTCCATCGGATTGCCAGATAGAGAAGAGTGATTTGTCACTCCAGAGAACACATCTCCACTGCTCTAGAGTCCAGTGTCGGCATGCTTTACACCACTGCAGCAAACGCTTTGCATTGTACTTGGTGATGTAAGGCTTGGATGCAGCTGCTCGGCCATGGAAACCCCTTCCATGAAGCTCTCTAATTGTTGTGCTAATCTGAAGGCCACACGAAGTTTGGAGGTCTTTAGCTATTGACTCTGCAAACAGTTGGTTACTTCTGCGCACTGTGCGCTGTTACTGTTGTTCCCAGTTGCTACCACTTTGTTATAATACCACTAACAGTTGACTGTGGAATATTTAGTAGCAAGGAAATTTCACGGATGGACTTATTGCATAGGTGGCAACCCTATTACGGTACCACGCTTGAATTCACTGAGCTCCTGAGAGTGACCCATTCTTTCACAAATGTTTGTAGAAGCAGTCTGCATGCCTAGGTGCTTGATTTTATACACCTGTGGCTATGGAGGTGATTGGAACACCTGAATCAAATGAATTTGGAGGGGTGTCCCAATACTTTTGGCAATATAGTGTATGTAAACCCTAACAATGAACCTCTTATTATCCCCTTTTGGTCTGTTAAACATACTGTGAAAGGGTTTTGTTTATGCTGATCCTGCCAGAAATCAACTGAGCGCAAATTAATGGAATTAGTGGCATTGTTATGCACAGGTTGCAGAGATGTCATCAGCTATATAGCTTCATTGGTTGCTAGGATTCAGTCAGCTGACAGCATAGTAGCAACCAGTGATGTGAAGTTAAAATATATTGCCTTTGTTACTTACGTGTACATGAACCTGTTGCAGCTAGCAACATTTGTCACAAACTGGAGACTGTTTTGTTATGAGAGTCTATGACATGCTTTATAAATTTCACTGTATAGGTTTGTTACTGCCATCAAATATTCTGCCCCTCCAATTTTACAGGCATATGGTTTCAAAAACAATGGATGGAGCTTAAAAAATTGTCCATATCAATGGGATACTTCTTTGCAAATAATGCAAACACATTCCTTCATTTTCATACATGGGGACCAAAATAGTTTGTGTTCTAGCTATCTTTCTAAAAGATAACCAGCAAATGTGCTAGCACAGCCTAATATACTGCGTGGCTTTCCAAAGGCTACAGTACATGTAAAACCACTGAAGGATATTTAAACATGATCAGCCTAATGGAGGAACTGGCAACATTTAAAAGAAAGATAAGGTGGTAAAAACTTGGAAATTACTTTAATGTTCTGACTCATGTGCTCACAAAATGTCAACCTAGTAAAATGCACATATCCTGTTAATAGACATAAGAAAAATTCATAATAGTATACATGAAAGTCCCTTTAATCCGAAGCTCAGTATTTTCTAATTCCTAACAAAAACGGCAGCAAGTAAATAAATTGATAACTGATAACTTTGATTCTTCTCAGAGTACAGAAAAAAAAGTCATGCAGCTGGTGGAGAGAGGTTAAGGGAAAAGGAAACTGAACAATGAAGTGTAAGCGAACAGTGAGCAGCGATAAGGGCATTATGCGGGCAAGCATTAAAGACTAGTGCGACCAACATATAAGCTCATATGCATTTTGGGTTTCTTTATCTGACCCAGATGTTGCAAATCCCTTCAAAGCAGTTGAGTAACTTCCTCTAACATCAATGGATAGCACAGTTGTTATGCTGTAAAGTACTCTGTTTTCAAGCTGTTGGTTCCTAGCTGTAAATCTCCCCAGAGAGAATAACTGAATAGAGGTTGTGTTGCTTCTAGGAAATCCTTAAGTGCCCACTATTCAAAAACATTTTGGTAAACTAGATTCCTTGCAAACTAACCTTAAAGATTGTATTGGGGATATTACTTTTCAATTTCTTTTGGACGGCCAAGGTGATGGGGTTTAAAATGCCTTATTGACAACTAAATCAGACTTTTGTAGCACTAAACAAGGAAACCATCTCATTTGTCGGTTTCAAAATGTGCAGCATTGACACTGCTGGCACACTGTCATTTATAAATGTATCCTGTATCTTAAGGAGAAATATAAAAATATTAACAATACTATAGAAAGACTGCCCCAACTGATAGCTTTGTAAATTCTCCAATGCATGGCAATGAAGGGAGCCGAATTATTAAATGACCAAAAAAAATAGCATTACACCATGAGAAGACTTGATTTACACACACACACACACACACACACACACACACGTCAATTTAACTAAACATACAAGAATAAATGTCCTCAGGAAATACACAAATCAGCATGTCTAGATGTATATTTAGGGAACCCTTAAACCTATTAAAACTAGTTTATGGAGAGGAGACCATGGTTGAGCATACATACAGAGAGACAACAAATTATATTTATATTTTCTGTACTTGCAATGGTCCAAATCATTCGGTTTGACACTTCATTTATTGGCTTATATAGAAAAATCTCTCTTTACTACAGAAACTCTATATTCATCTAGATTACACAGACAGGTATAAAGGGAACATTCTACACAGCAATTTACTATGTAATCCCACTGAATAGATAGCCAGTTAACTCATTTTGGCCTACGTTTTCACATATAAATGCAAGTTAGCTAGAGGAAGCAAGGTACAGTATAAGAAATGGAAACTAAATACTTTGTACTGTACTTACATTATACTGTATGTAACATTTAGTCTACTTCTAATGATATGGTGTTTTTTATCTGAGCCTGTGTGCAATTAAATACATACTAATCTCAAGCACACCCAGCCCCTTCATTGTAACCCCTAAGCATTTATGCTGCTGAAGAACCACATTAAATTCAGAAGCCGTGTACACTCAATAGATTAGACTTCTAAATGCCTTCATTAATACATGCTTAACCTAACCTTAATTATCCCCAAGCTATCCATATCTAAGCTTCTTCTTCCAACTTGGGCTTCAGGTTATTATGCACAGATATTTTAATCAGAAATTAATTTTGAAAGATCTCACATGTATACCCATTACCCTTGATGTCGGGATTCCCTTATTAACTTCATGACTATACCACTTTATTATCAACCTCTGACCACAGCGTCTGTGTTTTTCTGCCCAGCTAGAAATGAAACCTGTACAGAGAGAAATATGGGACCAGAAATATGGGACCTCTTTCTAAAAACATAGAATCTGCCTGGCTGTCAATATCTTCACTACTTCCTGTGTTGCTGACCCAGTACAAATATACAGCAAAATAATCCCAAAATCTTAAATCTGCATACAAGTTCCAGGCCAATTAATCTAAAACAATGACACCAGTAGGTCAACATGCAGTCAGATAGCCAAGTGATGAGGAGGTCAGTAATGGCAGCACAAATTTCTTTCAACACAGACCTCTAACATATTTATCTACAATAATTTTCTATATAATTTAATTTCAGCAGAAAACTGCAATATAGATAAAAGACATAATCAGACAAATACTACAATACAGCACCAGAGGGCCTAAAATTCAAAGTGACCTAATGGCAGCCAAGTTGCCATGTATCCAATTCTATAATAAAAAATTTACAGCTGGAACCAAAATTTATTCAAGGCTCTTCCAAGAGGCATACCAGATATGGAGCAAGCAGTGGCATTGATGGGTATAATGTGATAAAATCATGACCCTGTATCATAGTCATGAGTCAATGGAAGCCTCCACACTCACAGATTATTATGCTGAGAACTCCCAATTCTCTGAAGATGTATGTGGTATACCAACCAGGTCCAGTCCTGTTTTCTTTATCTATGAAACTTTCTGAGCCTTTATAAACATCTGCCATCTACAAAAGCCCCTTTCAAGAAATTGCATGCTTAGGGCACACTAGCATTTTTATAAGCTCGCAAAACACTAGAACAAAAAAATGGATATTTTGACATGTTTCAGCTAATAGCCATTTATCATTCTGGAACATCAAACCTGTTTGATAGAAGGGCAGCAGAAACCTCAGGTACTGGAAAGTCAAAACTCCTAAAACATTACATCAGGCACAGAACTTTTTTTTTTTGCTGCTGTTGATTGAAACACGTCCCCTGAATTCTTAGAAATGTGCCCGCTGGCTCTTACACCGGATGGACCAACTACTGAATTTTAATTTGTCCTCTCATAAATTATACAGTAGAGCCTGGTATTAAAATTCTGTCTTTTATCCAGATTATTATGAGCTTCTATATACATACAGATTGAGAAATCCCCAAGACAAATTCCCAGCATCTCATGCAAGGGCCTGTGTGCATTTTCTTTGGAGTCTAAAACCTATAAGAGGATCCGCTTAATTTTTTACACCATCAGAAAGAACGGTCCCATTAAATCACGCAAGTCAAGCATGTAATCATAAATGTTTTGTATACAACAGAGAGACATGGCTGGTAAGCAGATGATATTCTCTTTCCTTGAGAGATTTTTGGTATTTTAATGAGTGCAAAACCATTAACGATACAGATAACCTGCACATTAGTCACAGTCATTAGTTCCTGCCACAGCAATCAAGCACAGTGCAATATTAATATTTCTTGTAGTCAGATGGAAACTTGAGACTCACTACATCTAAATCAATAAAGCCCACGCTTAGTGCAGCAATTAGGGCAGCACTAAAATCTACATAATATTAAGCAGCACAGAATGTCTGACTTTCAAGAAATCCTTGCCCATTAATTAGAAAATGCATTTTATTCTAGTACATGCAAACAAGCAGCCAGCCACGATATGTCACAGAAGCCTTCACCACTTATCTCCAAGGCAGCACAACTAATCAAAGTTTATGGAAGTCCGCTGCAATGCCCAAGCTGCAGGATTGCTGCTGCAACAGTTGTATACAAACCCAAAGGTTTCAGTACTTCTCTAGTAATACACTGCTCAAAAAAAATTAACTACTTGCCCTCCTGAGGATTTACCCCCCTTCCTGACCAGGCCTCTTTTTGCTACTCAGCGCTGCACTAATTCAGCTGAAAATTGCGTGGTCATGCAATGCTTTACCCAAACTAAATTTACGTCCTTTTTTTCACACAAATAGAGCTTTCTTTCGGTGGTATTTGATCACCTGTGCGCTTTTTATTTTCACGCTATAAACAAAAAAAGAGCAAAAATTTGGAAGAAAACGATATTTTTTACTTTCAGCTATAAAAAATATATACACCCTGTTCCAAATTATTATGCAAATTCTATTTAAGTGTCACAAAGATTAAATATTTTGTTTTGCAGTATAACTCATGGATGGCATTGTGTCTCAGGGCTCTTTTGATCACTGAAAACAATCACGGACACCTGTGATAATTAGATTGGCCAGTGAGCCCAATTTAACCACTTGCCGTCCGCCTGCTGCTTATAAACGGCAGGCCGGTGGTACTCCAGGGGCGGGTTGCCGTTCATAAACTGCACCCGCCATTTTCTAGCTGTGCACGCTCCCTGGGAGCACGCAGCACCGTGATTCGGTGCCCGCTGTGTCCTCCGGACACAGTGAAACACCGATTGTCGGACGGGACCTCTATACGAGGTCCCGATCATGTGATCGCTGATTGGCCAATCAGCGATCACATGCAAAGTAGTAAGCAAGATGTCACTTGTGACATCATTGCTTACTACGTGTGAAATCTGTTAATGATCAGAGGTCACATGGTACAAGGCTATTCACAACAGCCTTGTACCATGTGACAAGCTGTGACCAAATCACAGCTCACTCAGTATTTCTCAATGGCTGCAAGAATGCAGACAGAGAGGAGAAATGATTGCTTTTACATCCTATATGGGTGTAAACGCAATCAATGTTAAAAAAAAAAAAAAATCTTCATCACCCCCAAGTAGTACAGTGTCACCATGGTGACACTGTACTGCTAGGGTGACAGTATGTAAAAAAACAAAAAAAAAAACAAATATAAAAAAATAAAATAAAAACGTAAAAAAAAGTTTAAAAATGATAATTTTTGGTTATAAACTAGACTAATTTGGCTTATTTTTTTTTTTTTTTACTAAAAAGATAATGGAATACATTTCGGCCAAGATTTATGATAAAAGATTATTTGCAAAATTTTATAAGAAAAACACTTTTTTTTCAACATTTTTGGACATTTTCATTTACATAGCAAAAAAATAAAAATCCCAGCGGTGAATAAAAACCACCAAAATAAAGCTTTATCTGTCTCAAAAAAAATGGTAAAAAATTCATATGGGTACAGTGTTGGTGCATGACCATGCAATTGTCATTCAAAGTGTGATAGCGCTGAAAGCTGAAAATTGCCATGGACAGGAAGGGGGTAAAAGTGTCTGGACAGGAAGTGGTTAGGGAAAAACTACTAAAAGGAGGGAGTTCCACATTATTAAGCAGAGCACCCTTTTCAAGCAACATGGGGAAGAAAAAGGATCTCTCTGCTGCCAAAAAGAGTGAAATAGTTCAATGCCTTGGACGAGGTATGAAAACATTAGATATTTCACGAAAACTTAAGCATGATCATCGCACTATTAAGAGATTGGTGGCTGATTCCGAGCACAAACGGGTTCGTGCAGATAAAGGCTAATTGAGGAAAATTTCTGACAGATCCATGCATCGGATGAAGAGAGCAGCTGCTAAAATACCATTACATAGCAGCAAACAGATATTTGAAGCTGCTGGTGCCTCTAGAGTCCCACGGACATCAAGGTATAGAGTCCTCCAGAGTCTTGCAACTGTGCAAAAACCTTCTATTCGGCCACCACTAACCAATGCTCACAAGCAGAAAAGGCTGCATTGGGCAGAAAAATACATGAAGACTAATTTTCAAACAGTCCTGTTCACTGATGAGTGCCGTGCAACCCTGGATGGTCCAGATGGATGGAGTAGTGGATGGTTGGTGGACGGCCACCCTGTTCTAACAAGGCTGCGACATCAGCAAGGCAGTGGTGGAGTCATGTTTTGGGCCAGAATCATGGGAACAGAGCTGGTTGGTCCCTTTAGGGTCCCCGAAGGTGTAAAAATGACCTCTGCAAAGTATGTGGAGTTTATGACTGACCACTTTCTTCCCTGGTACAGAAGGAAGAACTATGCTTTCCGTAATAAAATCATCTTCACGCATGACAATGATCCATCTCATGCTGCAAAGAATACCTCTGCACCAATGGCTGCTATGGGGATAAAAGTAGAGCAATTCATGGTGCGGCCCCCATCCTCCCCTGACCCTAATCCTATTGAGAACCTTTGGAGCATCTTCAAGCAAAAGATCTGTGAGGGTGGGAGGAAGTTTACATTCAAACAGCAGCTCTGGGAGGCTATTCTGACATCTTGCAAACAAATTCAAGCAGAAACTGTCCAAAAACTCACAAGTTCAATGGATGCAAGACTTGCGAAGCTGCTATCAAATAAGGGGTCCTATGTTAAAATGTAATGTGACCTGTTAAAATGTTTAAAAAGTTAAAATGTTGTTAAAAGTTTGATTGCAGCATATTTACTGAAATCAAAAGCTATTTCAAACACAACAAATGACAATTTTCAGTTCTTTACAACCTTTAAGTGTTTTGAAACTTACTGTGCGTAATAATTTGGAACAGTGCAGTGTAAGTTTTTTATGTTTAAAAAAAATACTGTTATTAGGAGGTTTGTTCAATAAAATGTGAATTGTACTCTTAATAGTTGATAACATGAGAATTATGCTGACTGTTATTTACCACAATTATTTAGGTAAATGAGAAAAATCATTTGCATATTAATTTAGAACAGGGTGTAGTAAACTCAAAGTTAGTTATAAATTTAGGCCAAAATGTATTCTGCTACACATGTTTGGTAAAAAAAAAATCCCAATAAGTGTATATTGATTGCTTTGTGTGTAAGTTATAGCGTCTACAAACTATGGTATAGATACTGCAATTTACGCCATTTTTTTGCCACACAGCATCTGCGCATGTGCCGGAGATCGCCGATCGGCTGCTAATGCCTGAAACTGGCACATGCGCAGATACGTCGAGGGGGACAGATCTTCATAGGAGACAGATTTTCATGCTACACTGGAACGGCGCGGGAACATGGCGAGAAGAACGCGAGGAGCAAAGGTAAGTGAATTGACACAGGGGGGACTTAATATGGGGGATGAATTAATATAGGGAATTAATTACTATAGGGGGGATGAATTACTATTAGAGGGGATGAATTACTATAGGGGGGATGAATTACTATAGGGGGAATGAATTACTATATGGGGGATGAATTACTATATGGGGGATAAATTACTATATGGGGGATAAATTACTATATGGGGGATAAATTACTATATGGGGGATAAATTACTATATGGGGGATAAATTACTATGCTTACTATGGGGGAATATTACTATACTTACTATGGATGACACATACACATCATTCATCTACTCTTGGTCCGGCCCCCGGGTCCAATATATGAACCCATTGTGGCCCTCAAGTCAAAAACTTTGCCCACCCCTGGTATAGATAATGGAATTTACACAGCTTTTACTTTGACTGCTCTGACTACTCTTGAGGTGCTAAAATACCAGGATAGTACAAACACCCTCAAATAACCCCTTTTCGGAAAGTAGACACCCTAAGCTATCTGCTGAGAGGCATATTGAGTCCATGGAAGATTTTTTTTTTTCCACAAGTTTCTGGAAAATGACAAATACATTTTTTTTTTTTTACACAAAGTTGTCATTTAAATGATTTATTTCTCGCACAAGCCATGGGTATATGTGGAATTACACCCCAAAATATATTCTGCTACTTCTACAGAGTATGGGGATACCATGTGTGTGAGACTTTTTGGGCGCCTAGCCACATACAGGAGCCTGAAATCCAATGACCACTTTGAAAGCCTGAAGGTGCGCAACTTCCGCATTACACTTCCTCACTACCTATCACAGTTTCGAAGGCCCTGACATGCCAGGATAGCACCAACCCCCCCCCCCCCCCCCAAATGACCTCTTTCTGGAAAGTAGACACCCGAAGGATTTTAAAAAGAGGCATGGTGAGTATTTTGCAAATCTCATTTTGTCTCACAAGGCTTTGAAATATAAAAAAATAGAAAAAATATGTTTTAGTTTTTTTTTCATTTTCCAAAAACTTGTGGCAACAAATGAGATCTGCAAAATACTTACCGTGCTTCTTATCAAATTTCTTGGTGTGTCTACTTTCCAAAAAGGGGTCATTTGGGGGGTTAGGTGCTATCCTGGCATTTCAGAGCCTCCGAAATTGTGATAGGTAGTCTGGAAGTGTAATGAGGAAATAAAGCCCTTTAAAAGCCTGAAGGTGCTTACTGGATTTTGGGGTCTTGTACTTGGCTAGACTGCCAAAAAGTCTCTCACATGTGGTACCCCCATACTCGGGAGAAGTAGCAGAATGTATTTTGGGGAGTAATTCCACATATACTTATGGTATGTGTGAGCAGTAAATCATTTAGTGACAATTTTGTGTATAAAAAAAAATTTTTTTTCAAAAACTTGTGGTAAAAAAAAAAATTCTTCTATTGATTCAACATGCCTCTCAGCAAATAGTTTGGGGTGTCTACTTTCAGAAAAGGGGTCATTTTGAGGGGTGGGGGCATTCTATGCCCAGAATTAGAAGTTTATGCCACACATCACTCACTCTTCTACCTGAAGACCAAGCCTTTTCTGACACTGTTCACATGAAAAAAAAAAAATCAGTATTTTTTGCTAGGAAATTAATTTAAACCCCCAAACATTATATATATTTTTAAAGCAGACACCCTAGTGAATAAAATGGTGGGTACTACAATTTTTTATGGCACATAGTAGTCGCACAGCGATTTTTCAAACGCAAATGTTAAAAAAAACACTTTTTTTTACTTTTAATGCACAAAAACACAATATATTGGGCAATTATTTGGTAGAATATAAAAGATAATTGTGTGCCGAGTAAACAGATACCAAACATAACATGCTTTAAAACTGCGCATGCCCTGTGCAATGGCGACAAACTGCAAACATTTTTAATATCCATAGGCAATGCTTTAAAAGCTACCATTTTAGATTTACAGAGGAGGTCTAGTGTTAGAATTACTGCCCTTGATCTGATGTTTACAGCAATACCTCACATACATGGTGCAGCCGCTGTTTACATACCGGCACAGGGTCAAGGCTTGTGCACACAGGTGTGCGCGCATGGGAGGGGCAATTTTTTTTTTTTAGTTATTTTGATTTTTTTTATTATTTTTACATTGTACCTTTCATTTTGTTTTTTAACACTTTTAATGCTATCACAGGGAATGCAAATATCCCCTATAACTTCAATGGGCATTGTCAGTCTTTTTTGAGAAATCTTGGGTCTATCAGACTCTGGATATCTCCTCTGCCCTTACATTATCTAATCAAACCAAAATCGGTGTGATCAGATGCTATCCCAATTTACAAATGGCGCTGTTTATATCCTGCAAAACTGAAGTGATGAAATGCTTGTAGCTTCTGAAATCTTAGGACTATAGAGATGATTGGCACCACTCTGGTCTCCAATCAGCTCTATGGTCAGCTGGCAGAAGCACCAGCTGCATTCTCAGGTTCCCCCGATGGCACGAGACTGCCCGAGAAGGCCGGGGAAGGGGAGCATCATCTCCCGCTGCTTGTAAAAGCAATCCTGCAGCTAATTAGCCACTAGGATTGCTTTTACATGAAAGCCAATCGCCAGCTGAAAAAAAAAAACAATACCAGGATGATGCCTGCAGCGGTAGGCATCATCCCAGTATAACCATTCAAAGTCCAGTGATGTACCAGTACTTCGCTGATCCTTGTTGGGTGTATATGCGGTGTTTTTTTTTTTTTGGTTTGTAGCCTGTGGACTGAATGAAAAAATGAGAAGAAATCTCTGCCAGAAAAAGTGTTCTAACACATGAATATGTTTTGATCTAAGCCATTCCATTGGTTTTCCCTGTATTTAGCTCCATTCATCTTTCCATCAACTCTGACCAGCTTCCCTGTCCCTACTGAAGAAAAGCATCCCCACAACATGCTGCTGTCGCCATGTTTCACGGTGGGGATGGTGTGTTCAGGGTGATGTGCAGTGTTAGTTTTCCGCCACATAGAGTTTTGCTTTCAGGCCAAAATGTTAAAATTTTGGTCTCATCTGACCAGAGCACCTTCTTCCATGTGTTTGCTGTGATCCCCACATGGCGTCTCGCAAACTGCAAATGGGACTTCTTATGGATTTCTTTTGACAATGGCTTTCTTCTTGCTATTCTTCCAAGGACAGATTTGTGGAGTGCACATCCAATAGCTGCCCTGTGGACAGATTCTCCCACCTGAGCTGTGGATCTCTGCAGCTCCTCCAGAGTTACCATGGGCCTCTTGGCCGCTTCTCTGATTAATGCTCTCCTTGCCTGGCCTGTCAGTTTAGGTGGACGGCCATGTCTTGGTAAGTTTGCAGTTGTGCCATACTTTCCATTTTCAGATTTCAAATTGGGTGTGTTCCTTGGCCTTCATGATGCTGTTGATTCACTAATGCTCTCTCTTACAAACATCAGAGGGTTTCAGAGAATAGCTGTATTAATATGGAGATTAAATTAAACACAGGTGGACTCTATTTACTAATTAGGTGAATTCTGAAGCCAATTGGTTCTACTAGATTTTAGTTAGGTGTATCAGAATAAAGGGTGCTGAATACAAATGCATGCCACACTTTTCAGATATTTGTAAACAACTTTGAAAACCATTTATCATTTTCCTTCCACTTCACAATTATGTTACTTTGTGTTGGTTTATCACATAAAATCCCAATAAAATACACTTTATTGGGATTTACAAAATTTTTTAAAAAAAAATACTTTTTCAAGGCACTGTATATGTTCACAATACAATTATAGTTTGATAAAGAGGAGTTAAAAGAGTTTGACACACATGAGGTTTAAAAATGTCTCATCATATAAAAAAAAAGTAGATGGTGCAAAGAAAGTTTCAGGACATAAATGATCTGCAGTCTCTGACCTATGGGTAAAGTAGACCCAAAAATCATAACATGAACCTCCCTCAAACCTTTGCAACTCAAAATGGGTAAATGATGAGAATTGTAATAGTGGTAAAAACTGCAAGTGAACATAAGCAGTAATTCTAGAGATAAAGGCAGTTGATAGTCACAGCCTGACTTTCTCTGTAAGACACGGTCACACGGCCGTCAACCTTAGAGTCACATTTTTTTTTCAAAGAAAAACTGGATTCAGTTTATGCCAGTTTACACATCTGTGTTCAGCTCATTTTACATCCATTTGCACTTCAGTTTATATCAGTTCAATTTCCATCAATTTATATTCGTTCAGTTTGGATCAGTTTACATCCGCCCACCCATAGACATATGTTTTGGTTCATTCTGGATCCATTCGAAAAATTGAGAGACGGATCTAGACTGAACGCTTGTTTGAAAGGGGCCTTGAAGTTGAACTTTTCATTGACTTCACCCTCACCTCCTTTCTGGTCCTTCAGAGGGGATCCCACTGACCAAAAGGAAGGTTACAATGGTTGGTGGCAATAGAACAAGCTTGGCTTTTACATTAAAATGTAAAATTTGCATACAAGTTCTGCTGCATTAAACTCTGGATCAGTTAATGGTTTCTGATATGGATCTTTCACTAAACATAACCTCAGTTTATGAGTTTTTCCTCAGTTTGACATGTCCAACATTTTAACACGTTTACGCAAAGCAACGATTATCAGCAATTGGTGGCTGAAATATTGGAATTTTAAAACTTTCTGAACTAGCAGTATATATTAAAAAAAATATCTATATATGAAAGTCTTCTTCCGATCGCCTAGGCAATAGCAGCAGAAGTAGGTGCGGGTACCTGTGAACTCCCCCTTTTGGGTGGATTTCCACTTTAAAGCTGAACTCCAGATAACAATTTAATTGACTAGTTACATTGCTCCAGCTTGCTAGGGTTTACATACACTTTGATGTATAAGTGGATAACAGAGGTTGTTAAAGGAAGGTGAAAAAACTTTTTCTGTACCTGAGCAATCTGTAGTTTTTATCTACTGCTGCTGAGAACCAATGTTAAAACCGAAACAGTGTTTGGTTTTCTAGTGGCTTTGTAGTTGAATCCTCAGACAATTTTCAAGGCCAAATTCATAAAAATGCTATAAACAATATCACACTCCAAAATAATGAAACAAAAAGAAAAAATACGGATCTAATAAGACAACAATAAAAATGAATTAGCAACAGCAGTCTTCATTTGTTCATGTGTCTTTCTAATTGGATAGTGAAAAATATGCTTTCCCAGAGCCTTTATGAATAAAAAGTTCCCAGCTTATTATAAAGCTAAACAGAACAAAAGCTAATTTGGGAGACTGCAAGGCACTGTCTCTTAATTTGCTGACAAATAAAACCTTAACCATGCTGAGATTCGTGCCTTGTCCGACATCAGCAAATCAAGGAAAGGCCTGTTTATCAGCAACATTCCCCATGGGTCGTGCACAAACACTTCAGTCTAATACCAATTTATTAACCAGATTGGAATTGCTGTGTTGTCTTCAGAACACCTTTAACTCCAGGCTTTCGGCTAAATGCTTAGCTCCTCTGGGAATCAAGATCAATGGTAATTAAGTGAACCCCTCAAGCTTTTGGGTGGCAGTTCAATTATCTGCATGACTGCTGACAAACTTTTCACACTAATAGATAGCAACGTCCTAAAAACAGTTAGAACACTTTATTCCAAGCCATCTGTCCTCCTGCGCTTCAAGATACAAGACATAGGAGACGTGACTGCCACAAAGCAGTATAGATTCACACACCTTTAGTCTGCAAACAAAGCAAACAAACATGCTCCTTCAGTACAAACAGGGTTTTAGAGTTGAAGGACATCTTAACTTAAACTAAAAACACTAGGCATTCAAATATAGAGGAACACCAAGTGCCTTCAGTCCTTCAAGAAGAGTATGGTTTACACTGAAAATCAAAGAACGAAATGGAAGAAATTTGGCTGGCTGAGAAAACGTATACTAGCCACACACAAAAAGAAAAAAAATACTTTGACAGCTCATAAAAATACAAAGTAGGCAAACTGCCTCTAATGTAACTTGCCCCAAAAAATCAACTTTAGATTTAAAAAATGTGGAAAATTGCACTTGTCTATACTTCTGTGCGCAAAAAATTAGGAACTACCATAAAAAGAGCTGTTTTCATAATTGAATGTAACCTTTATAAAGTAAATATATTTAACTTCATTTCATCTTAATTTAAAAAAAATCCCCACTGTTCACTAAAACCCATGGCTATGGAGTACACCCAAGGGTCAGAGGATGTTTCGGATATCTGGTTCTGCAGTTACCTACTTCAACTTTCCAATGCCTTCCAGGTCAATGGAAAATGCAATCCAGGTATGACAATTTTTACATTTCATGTTAAATTGAACCAGCTTGGACCAAAGTTTGTGTGTGCCATACCTCTGGGATCTTCATGTAAATTAGATAAACAGAGAGAAAAAAAAAAAAAAAGAGTGCACTGGCTGAGTGCATTACCTTTAAACACCATTTATTAAAAAAAGGAAAATAGATCATTATACTTACCAACCAACCAAAAAAGTCACACTCATCATAAATATCTAAATTGAGAACCACCAAAAGCACATTTTATACTTCTTGTATGCTGGGAAGACACCAAATGTGTCTGCAAAGGCTGAACGTTTTGAGAGGGGTCCCCTCTTCATCAGAGCTAAATAGCTGCTGCATACTGCATGGCTTTATATATCATCTTTACTTTTAAGTTTGAACCACTAGCCCCACCCAACTTTAATGAGGAGCCTGGATTAAATGTATGTTCAAGTGACCTCAATGTGCAACAACAACTCCACAAAAATGTAGCATTAAAGAATACTGCTCGTGTCTATACAAGAATTTGAAAATTAATGTGCACCTGTTATATTTGCACTGGTACGTTCCAATTGTGTTAGAATTATATTACTGTATGGATCTCTGAATCCTTGTTGATTCCTAGGGAAAAAAGGATTCAAAGACTGTAGATCCAGTACATTTCTCAAGTACATAGCCTTTGGGGTTTCCTGCCATTATACAAGTCACCCCCAATGACCTCAATGCCAAAAATTCTAAGGTCAATGGGATCTTTATTGTGCACATCTATAAAATGTTGAGCCCTTTAAGAATGAGGTTCCTGGAAAAAGGAGGAATGAGGGGGGAATGTTTTATAACACAAAGTCAACTGGAAAGAACATTCTTGCACTGTGATAGCTTTGCCTGTATTTCACGGCGCAGACCAGACATGGTCCAGGTGATGATCCATCTTAAGCGGACTTGCTGATATAGCTATTGCTAGTTGGGGGGCAGGTGCTAAAATGCCAAGGACATAGTTCAGTATAGCCGCCACTGTGTGAGAATGTAGCAGCTATGTTTTTTTACGAGACAAACTGGGCTAAGTTTGCCTTTCTCACATGCCAGCAGGACTTAGCTTGGTAGGTCTTGTGCAACACAGGCTATCAACACAGTCACATTAGCTGCTAAGTTCTCATGCAGTGCCAGGTTTACCCAACAATAACCCTGTGCTAACAATTCTTAAAAAGAACACTCCAACTACACCAATCTGGACATCTGAACTGCAGTATCACCAACTCTAAAACTCAAAAGTATGCCAAGGTCATTCTTTGCCACAAAACTAGCAATACAATTTAGGATGTTTGGTTGGGCCACCCTCAACTGACAGGACAATTATAGTACCAATTAACAACAGAGGATATGGGAACGGCAGATAATGCAGTAGCAAATTTCAGGTCTAGTAGAAATGTACTAAAAACTGGCAGAGGACACAACTAGTACAATCCCATTCACACCATCTGAAGTGACATAGGCAGGTACACCTAATGCTGAGGGGTCTTCAGAATCAGAATAGTTTATTAATCCCAAAGGGAAATTATTAAAATACAGTTACATTCAACAAAGACAACACAAGATCACAATAACAAACGGAACTGAGATAAAAAAAATACCAACAACAGCAATTAGTACCAAATAAAACTAAACTCTAATAAACTATCTATCCTATCAAAATACTTAGGAATAACAGACAGAATAATAAAAGAAAATCAAACTACCGAAATGCAAACATTACACCACTTTCTCTAGCATAACCCAAAATCATAGTTAAACCTAATACCAACATACTGTAAGAACTATATAATAACCTGGATCATAAACCAGATTAAATCCTCACATCCGGCACTCAGTGAGAAGCGTTCTATAATTTGATGACCAGGAGCAGAAATAATTTCCTGTGTCGCTCTGTGGTGCATCATGGTTGTAACAATCTGTCACTGATGGTACTCTGCACACTGATCAGCATATTGTGGAGTGGGTGAGAGGAGTTTACCAAGACTGAACATACCTTGAACAACATTCTCTGCTCCAACACTGTGTTTAAAGATTACAACTCCAATCCAACATCAGTTTGTGGAGTCTGTTGGTGTCAGCCAACCTAAGCCTGCTTACCCAGCATGCCACAGCATACAGGAGAGCACTGGCCATCACTGACTCTTAAAACATCCTCAGCATCATCCAACAGATTTTAAAAGACCTTGGCCTTCTCCAAAAAAATAGGAAGTAGCTCTGACCCTTCCTATAGAGCAGCTCTGTGTTTTTACTTCCGTCCAGCTTATTATTTATATACACCCCCAGATACTTTTATTATCTACTATATCCTCTCCTCGGAAGAAGACAGGGGTCACAGGTGCCTTTCTTGTTCTCAAATCCACAACCAGCTCCTTTGTCTTAGTCACATTTAGATACATATGGTTATCCCATCCCTGATACATCCCACTTCCGCAAAGTCATCAGAAAACTTCTGAAGATTTGCAAGACTCTGTCTGGTAGCTGAAATCAGTGGTAGAGACAGTAAAAAGAAAGTGTTGTTGAACTGTCCGTTGTGGAACCCCCATATTGCCAGTCGCCCTATCCTACAGTGTCTTCCAAAACGCACATACGCACATACTGCGGTTTTCCTGACAGGTAGTCTACAATCCATGACACATGCAAAACATCAACCTGTAATGTTTGCTAGCTTTTCGTCCAAGAGATCCGGCCTGATAGTATCAACAGCACTGGAGAAGTAAAAAAAAAACATGACCTTCACAGTGCTCGCTGGCTTATCAAGGTTTACCTAGATCCGATTTAGCATGAAGATGACAGCGTCCTCAACTCCCAGTCTTGGGCTAGTAAGCAAATTGCAGAGGGTCTACATATTTACTAACCATGGACCGTAACTGAGATAAAACAAACCTCTCCAAGGTCCGCATAATGTGGGAGGTCAAAGCCATTGGTCTGTAATCCTTGGAGCCAAAAGGATGTGCTATCTTCAGCACAAGAACAAGGCAAGACTTCTTCCAGAACACAGGGACTTTTCGTAGGCTCTGGCTCAGGTTAAAGTACTTGAAGGACACCCCCAGCTGGTCTGCACATGCCCTGAACACCCTGGGGCTAACGCCATCAGGGCCTACTTATTTTCCTGCCTTAAGTCTCCTCAACTGTCTACTTACCTGATCAGCTGTAACCAATACAACCAATAATTATATATCTGGGCAGCAGACACTTTACGTAATAGTTATGTGACCAGGGTTGCACCATCTATTGTTTACAAAAATAACAAGCCTTTCTCCCTTCCTCTTACCACTCATTGTGCAGTTCCGTCTGCTCTTTCTGGAAACCACTTACGGTAACATTATGATTGGAAATATTTCTGTGCAGCCATATTTAAAAAAAAAACAAAAACACAACGCTACACTCATGAAACTCACACCAACTCTGAACACCAGTAGCTCATATACCTTATTCACCAAAGATCTCACATTCCCTAAAATAACTGAAGGAATATTTGCTTTAAAATCTCCTTCGCTCCCACCCTACCTCTGTCTTCTGCTGTGGTGGATAGGAGCATTGCTCAAAATTGGTACTTCCCTGCTGTGCACCTGATACTGAAAAGGACGATCCTTGCTTCAATAAAGTTGAGTACTGCGGATCTTGTTGAATATACTGTATGATAAACTAACTTTGCAAACTGGTGGGGGGACCCAACTGCTGTTGCTGTATGTACAATCAAAGAGATGGGGACTGCAGCTGTTGAATTAAATTAGGCTGTACAGGCTTGCTAGAAGGGGACATGGACAGAGAAATCTGATAATGATTGTAAAACTCAGAAGCTATATGCTGCTGAGTGAGGGAACCCAGTTGCTGTTGCTGACTACAAGCTGTAAGAGATGGGCACATCAAGATTACTGCATTACACCAGGTAAGCCATCTTGTTTACTATATCCTCCTTTGTTTGACTGGCAACAATCAGGCACCTGGCAACAGTTGAGAAAACGTTACAGAACAGGATGAGCACTGGGACCACCAATCTCAGTAGGTGGAGCACTTCCTATCAAATATGGAAGCCATGGTGGAGGCCTTCAATGACTATCCCTTCTCCTCTCTTGGAAGGCACTGGAGTGGTGCCAACGATACTTCAGCCACACAGCAGAGCTTTATGCAGAACTGTCAAGCCCTCTTACTTTGTTCCCCAGTCATCAAAATTTAACTTCTTACCAGTCAGATTTTTAAAAGTGACAAGTTTTAGAGCAGGGAAACACAGGTGGCTACTTCAGGAAATTAGCTCATTCCCTGAAGGTCCTCTCTAAAGACTGTCACCTTGGGTAGGCAGTACTGAGGGCTGCTTGTCAGTAAGTACATCACTGAGTCGGAAAGCAAGCACAGCATCATGATTGCTTAAGCTTTGAGACTCTCAACAACTTTTAAAACTGAGTGTGGAAACCTTCAGCTCCACCAGATTAAGAAAATATTTTTGTTGAACACTTATTAATGTGACAAATCAGCACAGTGGCTAAATGGTTAGCACTTCCGCCTGGCAGTACTAGGGTCGCTGGTTCGAATCCCAACCCCGGCACCACCTGCTTGGAGTTTGCATGTTCTCCCTGTGACTGCGTGGGTTTCCTCCGGGTCCTCCGGTTTCCTCCCACACTCCAAAGACATGCTGGTAGGTTAATTGGCTCCTGTCTAAATTGTCTTAGTATGTGTATGTATGAATGTGAGTTAAGGACTTTAGATTGCACGCTCCTTGAGGGTTAGGGACTGATGTGAATGTACAATATATGTATGTAAAGCGCTGTGTAAACTGATTGCGCTATATAAGTACCTGAAATAAATAAATCAGGAATGTTCTCAAAAAGAGGTCTTGTGGAGCGGAATGGTATAAACTGGTATTTATATCCCCCTAAGCCAGGGGTGGGCAACTGTGGCCCTCCAGCTGTTGTAGAACTACAAGTCCCATGAGGCATTGCAAAACTGACAGTTACAAGCATGACTCCCAAAGGCAGAAGCATGATGGGACTTGTAGTTCACCAACAGCTGGAGGGCCACAGTTGCCCACCCGTGCCCTAAGACAATTTGTAATAGTGTTCTCTGACAATCCACTTCTACCCTGCTAGCCACAGCAGTTATTCAAGAAAAAAAAAAAAAAAGCAGACATCCTCAGTAGCTATGGACTCTGAAAGATGGTGTTGGTTAGTGTTCATAGCCCCTGAGGACCTCCGTTTGTGACAAAATGTGTTGGATGTAGCTTTGGAAACTGAAAACAAGTGCATACATGTAAAAACTACTTCCATTTTTATATATTTGTGCAGAACACACTTCCATTCTTAAGGTGATATTGTAAAGTTTTAGTTGAGTTTTCAATATTTTTTAATAAAATGGTTTGTAGGCTCTACCCTGCTGGAGTATTTTTTAGTTTTTTTGGGGGGATATTTGATTATTCTTGGAGATTACAGATGCCTGTGGTCCTGGAATATCCTGTATGGGGATTGTACAATACTTAAGTGAACACTGACCTCAGACATTTAGGGCTCAACCTTTATTTGCAAGGTGGTGGTGTATTTCTTTACTTTGAGGGAGTCTCACTCATTTTGAGCACTACGGATGTTTTTGTGATTTTACACAATATGTGCAGTATACTTCTGGAACATATTTGGTGAGTGGATAGTGAGAAAATATAAATAATCTGCACATTTTTTGAATACTGCACTTGTGGAATGGTATGTTTACTGTAAAGAAATCCTAACTATAGAAACTATAAAGTTTTCCTTTTCATAAATGATGTATACCCTTATTTTTTCTCTCACGTTTTTCACTTGGTGAAAAAACAACATTTAATATGAGCACAGTGAATTAAATAGTTTAAGAGGAAAAAGCAATATAAAAACAGACATTCAATTTCTTCCACTTAAAGACAAAAATGCATACATTTTATCTTTCTATATAACCGACATGTTACAGCACCTTACCAAGAACACAGACCATTTCAAATCAGTGACACTGCCCACAATATCTCTCAAAACTCCTACACTTGTCACACCTTACCCTCAGTATTACCTATTTTATTAGATCTGCAATCAAAGCTAAAAAAACAAAACAAAAGAAAACAAAACAAAAAAAAAACAGATACTGTAATGTGGACAGGGGAATCAAAATTTCAAATCTAGGAGACTAACATATATGGACATTGAGCAAAGGAAAGAATTCTGGATGAGCTTGATGCTTTATGGCAGGTATGGTGCAGAAAATATAAAGATATAGGGCTGCTTTGGTCCTGGTAAATTAGGGTATTTTTACAGAACAAGGAATAATGAATCACAAAGATCACTGCTCTATTTTACATCATTCAATCTCTTGTGGTCAAGTGCTTGATTGCCACAGATGTAATCATGAAGCAGGACAAGGTTTTGAATCACACTTCTATGCTATGCAAAATCTTGTGAACAGAATGCTGGGGTACAGGCTTTGATGGGCTGCCCAGCACAAGCGACAGATCTTAATCCTACTGAGGTCTTGTGGGAAGAGCTTCACATAAGGGCAGAGAGAAATGCCCTACAAGCAATTCACACCTAAAGAAACAGCTACAGAAGGAATGAATTTAAAGTTTCCTTAAATCAGATAAAAATAACAGGTACATTGCCAAATGTTTGCAAGGCTTTTATTACTGGTGAATTCTTAGATGAATAAAAAAATTGAGAAAAGAAGAGCAATATAAATGAAAAAGAATAAAATAACCTGTTAATGTATTGCCAATTTCTGATCGATTTAATATTACCTTGCATTCACTATCATAAGGTAAAAGGTGAACCTCCCAATCCCATCCCATCCCAATTATTGCATGTGTTAATTTATGTGAAAAGTATGCAGTAATGTGTGAAATGACAAGTAAAAAGGGCCCTTATAGGATGCTCTCCCTGCATGTTTGACTAGTGTGTAAACATACTGTATAGGGTGAAGGGAAAAAACACCCCGAAAAAACCACCAAAACGATCTGAATGTTGGTTTATTATGAAAAAGAAAAAAAATCAGGATGCCTTTTCACAGAGCTATCTCCAGAGTTTCTCCATGTACCATAATATCTGGGACAGTTGTTAAAGGGGTGAATTAAATGGCTGTCAAGTCACCAGCATTCTACAGTACTGTATATGTGAGTAACAAATGGCATTAAGGTTCCAGACCCTGCTTAAGGATGATTGTAAGCCCAAGGAACAATCTGAGTGATATTTTGGGATAGGTTTGGTGATGTAGCAGGGGCAGAATTGTGAATGGATTGTATAATGTTTTAAGTGTATTTCATTTTATTTGTTGGTGACTATTACCCATCCCAGCCAATCCCTGCACTGGCTTTCAAATAATGAGCAAGGTAGACAAGTCTTACAGTAGAATTCATGAGAGACTGGTAGGGACATAGTCTGTATACAGGTAGGCCAATGAGGAGGGAGTTGCAATTATTATTATTATTATACAGTATTTATAAAGCGCCAATAGTTCGCTCAGCGCTGTACATTACAGAGGGGGACAGAACATGTGACAGAACAATACCAATACAATGTAAAACATGAGGGGATCGAGGGCCCTGCTCTTTCAAGCTTACAATCTAGGAGGGAGGGGATGGTGGCACAGGAGGAGATAGCTGTGGGGGATGGAGTGGTAGGAAGAGTGGAGGAGGTCGGCAAGTTAGCAGGGGGTGGGGTAGGCTTCCCTGAAGAGATGGGTTTTCAGGGTGCGCCTAAAGGAGAGGAGAGTAGGTGATAATCTGATGGGTTGGGTCATGGAGTTCCAGAGGATGGGTGACACCCTGGAGAAGTCCTGGAGGCGGGCATGGGAGGAGGAGACCAGGGAACTAGAGAGAAGGAGGTCTTGTGAGGAGCGGAGTGTGCGTGCTGGGCGGTACTTGGATATTAGGTCAGTGATGTAGTTCGGGGCAGTATGGTGGACAGCTTTGTACATCAGCGTTAGGATTTTGGATTTGATCCGTTGCGCAATCGGAAGCCAGTGGAGGGATTGGCAGAGGGGGGTGGTGGAGACGGAGCGGTTGGAAAGGTGAATGAGTCTGGCAGCCGTATTCAGGATCGACTGAAGCGGGGATAGCCAGCGGCGAGGCAGGCCAGTGAGGAGGGAGTTGCAGTAGTCGAGTCGTGATATGATGAGGGAGTGGATGAGCTGTTTAGTGGTTTCTGGAGTTAGGAACGTGCGGATTTTGGCAATGTTGCGGAGGTGGAGTCTGCACGAGTTTCTTAAAGGTTGGACTTGGGGCTGGAAGGATAGGTTGGAGTCCAGAATGACACCAAGTACTCTGGCCTGCGGGGCGGGTTTGATGGTAGCGTTGTTCGATGTGATAGAGAAGTCAATGGGGGGTGGTGTCCGGGCTGGGGGGAAGACAAGAAACTCGGTTTTGGAGAGGTTCAGTTTAAGGAAGTGGAGCGACATCCAGTCTGATATGTCGCTCAGCAGGTGTGTGATTCGGGCGGAGACCGAGGGGGTGAGGTGGGGGGTTGAGAGATAGATTTGTGTGTCGTCGGCATAGAGGTGGTAGTTGAAGCCGTGAGAGTGTATGAGTTGGCCAAGGGAAGAGGTGTAGATGGAGAAGAGAAGGGGCCCGAGGACAGAGCCTTGAGGGACCCCAACAGAGAGGGGGAGTGAGAGGGAGGTGGTAGCATTATAGGTAACGCTGAAAGAGCATTGACAGGTAGGATGAGAGCCAGGAGAGAGCAGAATCTCTGAGGCCGAGGGAGTGTAGTTTTTTGAGGAGGAGGGGGTGGTCGACTGTGTCGAAGGCCGCAGAGAGGTCAAGGAGTAGGAGCACTGAATAGTGGCCATTAGCTGTGGCAGTTAGCAGGTCGTTGGAGAGTTTGAGTAAGGCAGTTTCGGTTGAGTGTAGGGGACGGAAGCCGGACTGTAGGAGATTGAGGAGGTTGTTGTCGTTGAGGTGAGAGCATAGGCGGGTGTATACTTGGCGCTCGAGGAGTTTAGATGTAAATGGGAGCAGGGAGATGGGTCTGAGGTTGTTCGGGTCATTGGGGTCCAGGGAGGGCTTTTTAAGTATGGGGGTGATGTGTGCATGTTTCAGAGGGGAGGGGAAAGTGCCGGAGGAGAGGGAGAGATTGAAGATGTGGGTGAGGGAGCGTAGGATGGACGGGGAGGGAGGTCAGAGTTGTGAGGGGATAGGGTCGAGGGGGCAGGTGGTGAAGCGGGCATCAGAGAGGATCTTGGAGACTTCCTCGATGGTAGTAAGGTCAAAGGTGCGGAGTGTTGGGGGAGCTTCAGTATGAGGAATGTAGGGTGGGGTGGAAGAGGAGGTCAGAGCAGTGGTGGGGCCGTGGGAGAGGGGTGATGAGGGGGTAGCTGAGTGAGGGGGAAGGGGGTTGGAGAGAGTTTGAGCAGCGACGAAGTCCCTGCGGGTTATGTCGAGGGGGAGGGGGGATGAGGGGGTAGCTGTGTGAGAGGGGACGGGTTGAGAGGGCGTGTGAGTTGCGGCAATGTCCTTGCAAATTGTGTCAATCTTGTTTTTGAAGGGATTGGCAATCTCAAGGGCAGTGAGTGAGGTGCTGGGTGGAGGTGGGGGTGGAGAAGAGTCGGCGAGGATTGGAGGAGAGGGCCTTGATGAGGGTCAGGAAGTAGGCTTGTTTGGCAGCATGGAGGGAGGAGGTGTAGGTGTGGAAGGCAGATTTGTAGCGGGTGAAGGCTTGTTGGGATTTGGTTTTGCGCCATAGTCGCTCCAGGGCACGACTGTCGTTTGAGGGTTTTGGTGTGATCAGTCTGCCAGGGCTGGAGCGGTCGGGGTCTGATGTTGCATGTGGTTAAAGGTGCTAGTGAGTCAAGGGCTGTCGAGAGCGCGTTGTTGTAGGCAGCCATGGCCAAGTCGGGGCAGGACAGGGGGAGGATGCGGTCGTGGAGTTGATCAGCTGTAGAGTGGAGGGAGGCAGGGTTAAGGTTGCGGAGGTTACGGCTGGTAGTAGTGTGACATTTGGAGGGGTAGGTGTTGGAGGACGAGGAGATAGAGAAGGTAATCAGGTTGTGCTCAGAGAGAGGGAAGGGGTGTTAGTGAGGTTGTGGGGAGCGCATCGGTTGGAGAAGACAAGATCAAGGATATTACCGTCAGAGTGGGTGGCGGATTGTATGCACTGTGCAAGTGCAAAGGAGAAGGTTAAGTGGAGGAGACGGGCTGTGTCCGGGTTGTCGAGGTTGACAGGGATGTTGAAATCCCCAAGGATGATGGTGGGTAGCTCAGAGGAGAGGAAGAAGGGTAGCCAGGAGGAGAAGTCATCCAGGAAGCGAAGTATGGATCCAGGAGGCCGGTATATCGCAGCAATCTTCAGGGGGGTTGGGGAGAACAGTCGGACGCAGTGGGCCTCGAAGGAGGAGAAGGATAGGGAGGGGGGTTTGGGAGGACTCGGAAGGTGCTCAGCGGTGACAAGAGCAGACCAACCCCACCACCTTTACGACCGTTGGGCCTGGGTGAGTGGGTCCAGGTGAGACCTCCGTAGGAGAGTGCAGCAGGGGAGGTAGAGTCAGTGGGCTGGATCCAGGTTTCCGTAGGTAGGAGATAGATGCAGTTACCCTTTACTAGCACCATCTGTTGAAGTTGGAAGACGGATGTCTTTGGCATTTTCAAAAATCTCTTGCAATTCCTCTGAAGTTGTGCTATAGGGAATGTTCTTAACAAACAGAGTTCGTGCATCGCTCTCTTGTATGTTCTCTGCATTTTTTGTTTTCTCTGCAGGAGTGTTGGCTTTCTCTACTTTCATCGCAAAACAAAGAACCTTCTTTCCATTTAATTTCAGGGCTTTTTCCACTTCCTCCGCAGTAGCAAACTCCACATAGCCAAACCTCTTGGAGGCTCCAATCTGAACATCCAGCACTGGCAAGTTCTTCTTAGAAAAAAAAAACTCCCTCAGAGCATTTTTAAGTTCATCATAATCTTTTGCAGAATTCAGATTTGCAACAAATACTGACAAATCAGGCAGCTTCCAGGTGGATTGCTCTGCGGTTTCCAAGCAATAGTCGTAGCAAGAGATAAATGAGTGAATTAGTAGCTTGGTGGCAATTTTGGTTAAGAAGCAGCATATATTGTTCATGTAGGTGAAATGGAAAGATTTGAGCAATGATTGGATGTGGGATTAAAAAGAGAGGTCAGAGTCCATGATTACAACTAGCACTTTGGCATAGGGGAGGAAAGGATTGTTGTGCTATTTATACAGATGAAAAAGTCAGAGAGGAGACATGGAGGGAAGGTGATATTATAAGCTGTTTTGCAAAAAAGCTGAATTTCATATAGTGGTGTGAAATCCATACTGGTGCATCAGTTAGAAAATTAGTGATATGCACGAAGACTGAAGGGGTGAAATGAAGAGAAAGATAGATTTGGGCATCATCAACATTGAGATGATATTAGAAGCCATGCAAGGTTTTCAATTGACCAAGGGAGGAGGTATGGACAGAGAAAAGAAGGGGTCCAGGGGCCCGGCCCTTGAGGAACCCCACAGAAAAAGGTGGAGGGAAGGAGGAGGTAGACAGAGAATTTGGATAGGTAGAAGGAGAACCAGGAAAAGGCAGAGTCTTAAGCCTGCTACACAGGGAATATTGTTTTTTAGTTCAGCCCAGCAGGCTTCTAGCAAACAGGTACACATATACAAATGTCGGCCGGTATCTACTGTACCGGCTGATTTCAGCTCATATTTGGCCCGTGTGTAGGGGGCTTTCAAGGTCAAGAGAGAGTTTGTTGAGGAGCAGCTGGTGGTCAACTGTGTCAAAAGAAGGCAGAAAGAGCTTATAGCGAGATTTGTAGAAGTTATTATGTTGGTGAGTTTTACAACGGCAGTTTCTGTGGGTTGTCGTGGGTAAACGCCAGACTGTAAGGAGTCAAGAAGGTTATCAGCGGGCGTGTCCAAGATGGCGACCAAAGTGGTCGCATAATCCGGAGCTCCGTCACCTTTTATAACAATCCGCTGTCATCCTGGCGGCAGCGGACTGAGCATGATCACCAGGGGTCCAGCTGCCTCTTCTTGTCACCAGAGGAGGGGAACTGAGTGGCTCTGGACCCTCTCTGGAGCATCGTAGCCTGGTGCGGCCTTGGACTTTCCTGCCGCTGGAGCTGGCAGAGGCACCGCCGCTCCGCCCTCGAGCCCCGCCTTGTGTGCTGGCGGTCGGGGGAGGCTTACAGGCTACTGGGTCCCCCAGTTGACCTCCGGGGGCCGTGGCTGACTGGGGCCTAAATAGACAGAATCCATGGGCCCTGTCTGGGGCGATACAGCCCCCACGAGGCCCAGGGCCTACTCCAGGCTACGGCCATCAGGGCCTACCACAACTGCAAATATACCTGGGGGAGAGAGTCCTGGTGACCCACAACCCCCCCACAGGACTCTGGCACTGAGGTCTGGGTGGTGGTGGCCCCTGCAACCTTTCCAGCTTTGCAATAGAGGCAGATTATTTTCTGGGGCCCATAACTAAGCTGATTAGGCCTTCAACTCTTACAAGGAATATCAAATATAATTGTGGTCTACATCTACCTCTCCCCTCATCCTTGTGATAACTTCTTCTACAATATAAATATGTCGGGGCGTATGTGCTGTCCCACGGAGATTGTTACTATATAAAAGGAGCCCTGTCTCTGCATCGGGCTGAACTGGTCCCCTGTGGCTATTCTCTCCCTTGGCAATATATTTTTCACCTGATCACCCCCAGGAGACTTCTTGCATGCCGTCCGCCAGGAAAAAAAGTAAGGGAATTGCTCAGAAATCCCTTACAACATACTTGCTGAAGAAGCAAGAAGCTTGCAGCATGTCCCAGGATAACACCGACCGAGCATCCCCATCTCGCCTCACTCAGGATACCGCAGCTCATCCAACTGCAAGGGACAGCGAGTACGCACAGCAGCTTACAAAGGGGGACTTGGAATTCTGTTTAGAGTCTATGTACACCAAACTGGCTGCTAAATTCCAGTCGGAGCTTCATAAAAGTATGAACATCCTTTCTCAGGAAAAAGCTGCGCTGGGTTCTAGAACAGATCGCTTGGAAACTAAACATGACGAACTAAGCTTGGCATATGGTGAGCTCTCTAGAGATCATGAACAACTACAAATGGCCTTTACACAGCTGCAGGTTGAGGATCTTGATGCGTGACCCCACCCTGTTACCAAGCATGGTCGGCAGATGTCACTGCCCAGATGCGGAGTGGCTGCTCTGCTCTCCATGTTTTATGGCGACGATGTCTGAGCCCGGTTGGTCCTTTAATGTTTTGTTTCTCTGTCTTTTCAGGTGAGGCAGCTAGCCCACCTGATCCATTGTCTGTTATAATTTATTTAGCTATAGGGGTCCTTAGCACCCTACTTCTACTGTTTTGTTTGTTTTTTGATAACTTTGGTACATGATGGTAGTCATATACAACTTTGTGGATCTCCTTGCTGTAAATTTGTGGCAGGGTTACTCCATAAAATGATGCGGACCAATTTCACCTTACAAGTTGCAGATACAAGTGCTCCACAGATGAGATCAAATTATTTTGTTACAGCTCAGATGGATAAGATATTGTCTGATGCCATTTTCCTTATGCTTAGCAATGGTAATTCATTGTATATCACATAATGTCCAGGGTTTCAATCCTCCAAATAAGAGCAAAACTGCCTTCCTTCAATAGACGCCCAGGGGCGAAGATTATTCTATTGCAAGAAACCCATTTCGCAGCCGTCAACCATCCCACGTTCTTTCACAGATCCTATAAACAAGGCTTTTACACTTTACATTCCACTAAAAGCAGAGGTGTAGCGATTTTTCTCCACAACGCGTTTCCTTTTGATGTTCAACATGTTTATCGTGACCCGGAGAGCAGATTTATCATTATTAGAGGCATCCTCTTGGGTCAGGAACTCACAATAGCAAATGTTTACTCACCGAATTCGGCTCAAGCATCCTTTTTTTCCACAATTCTCTAATGTGCTTGATAAGTTCCTATCCCCCCCATCTATTGGTAGGAGGGGACTTCAACTTGGTAGCTAATCCCCTCCTAGACAGAGGTTCATCCTCACCCTCCTCCCCAGCCTTTCCGAAATATTTCAGGATACCCACTTCTAGTCTCACAATTTAAATTATGTATGTATGCAGATGATGTTATGCTCTTCCTTACTAACCCGTTAGTATCATTGCCTAATTTATGCACTTTATTCAATGATTTTGCATCCATATCGGGTCTTACTGTAAATTTTACTGAATCAGTTGTCATGCCTATTAATGTCACCAAATCCCTGAGTGTATCCCTCCGCAGCTCTTTCCCATTTCGTTGGGCCATAGACCGGATCCCATATCTTGGTATCTATCTTACACCCAGCTACTCGGGGCTATTTGCAGCTAATTACCAACCATGTGTGTTGCACCTCTCTACTTTGTTAAAGATGGATACCATGTCTCTTTTTTTGGGCAGAGTCACAGCAGTGAAAATGACTGTTTTGCCGAAATTACTTTATTCTGAGCACTCCCAATCTCGGTCTCGAAAACATTCCTTGATCGCTTTCAACTGAAAATTAATAATTTTATTTGGCGTAATAAACGTCCTTGTTTTACTTTATCAGTCGCAGCGGACGACGGGTGGTCTCGGACTCCCCAATTTTTGGCTTTATTACCTGTCGGCCCGCTTTGCACAACTATCGCAGTGGGCGACTATTAACTCCCAGGTCCCTTGGATCAGATTTCAATCTCAGTCTATACGCCCATTCTATCTACCGGGTTTATTATGGACAACCCCCCCCCCCCAACACACGCTTATCGTTGACCTAAAATTAGATTCTTGCCCACTCATTGATACTTTGGTCCCGTTATAAACTTAAATTAAATCTGGTCTCCCGTTTCACTGGGTGTTTAATTTTTCGGTGACCTGAATTTCGTCGCTGCATTTTCGTCTCCACAGGCATTTCGCTCCCTTTGGATCCCTTATCAGATCATCTGACTTTCAATGAGGTGCGTCTTATATCACTCTTGAGATGTTACGAACACTTTTTGATATCCCACTTCGTGAATACTATCGTTATCGACAAATAAGACATTTTTCCAACTCATTTTGGTTTGATACCTTCGTCCCAGATTACGTTTTTTGAACATATAAGCCGTGACTCTCCTAGGGGAAGGGGTCTTATCTCAGATTTGTACCATCTTTTTCTGGCAACTATCTTTCCCTCACCCCCTTTATATAGACAGAAATGGGAAGTTGATAGTGGCGTCACCTTCTCGATGGGGACTGGCACTCCATGGTAGATAACATACGCAAGAGCTCTAGATCCCTTTGTGTCCATGGCACAGCCCTTAAAATATTAACCTGCTGGTATTATACCTCCTCTAGACTAAACCATGTTCCCAGAGACATCCCATCTTTGCTTCCGGGGTTGTGGCCTGACTTCCTTGTACATAAATTTTGGGCCTGTGCAGGACTTCACGGATATATAGTAAGATCTCTGAAGTAGCCTCTGCTGTGGCTGATGCCCTGGTGCATTTGTCTATGCAGACTTGCCTACTGAGCGCCCATATCCCGGGAATACAGACTGAGGCTAGGAGGCTGATTCACACAATCTGTGTCTCAGCCCTATGGGCCATTGCCCTTCACTGGAAATTACCTACGGTACCATTGGCCTCAATTTCACAGAGTGTCGATGCGGTGATGCTCATGGAACGTATTCACTTTACATTACTGGATAAAATGCACTTAATTGATAAAAAATGGGATGTTTGGAAAACTCAGACATTTACCGTCTGACAAATGATAATTCATGCTTTAATTGATGGTGCCTTTCTGTAGGTGGATTTATTGCTCTGCCTACCTCCCTGCCTACCTTGCTCATGTACTTTTATGTTCTACATAACTGTACTCATTTGAAATTAATATTACAGATGTGCCTTCTTTTTCGGTTGTATGTTATACTTTATGATGTGAAGCTGTTTTTGCAACCTATTTCTTGATAAATAAAAACATTTGTAAACAAAGAAGATTATCAGTAAAATATCAGCTCAGATGATTGCAAGGTAACTGGGAGTAAAGAAATGGCCTCTTTCACACGTTTGTAAACTGGTTGCACTCTCCAAAAATACACAACTCACAAAAGAACTTCCATCCTTCCATCAGCAATACGTCAATAACTATTTTTGGCCAATAGTTTTTGGCGGTCGATATATCAGTGCATCACTACTGCTAATCTCTTCGCTGCTATGATTTTGACCAAAACAAGGAACTCTCGAATAAATTTTTCTCATCAGTACTGAGGACAAATTACTTCTTTTCTAATAAATCAATTATCCCAAAAGGTGGCATAGTGCATTCCAATAATGTGTAATTTGATATTTAACAGCAAAATTATAGCATAAATTACATCATCCTGTTCCTTTGTAGCTATAATGTGCAACTACTTGCACGCCTACAAAACAGATTACCATCATCTTACACTCACACATGTGAAGGTAACAAGATTCTCAGCTTCCAATTTATTGGGTTCCATTTCTGCACCTTGAGATGCTCTATCAGAAGACTTAAAATTAGTTTTCATCGTAACATGGTTTATAAGAAAAAGTCCTCCATTTCCAAACACCTTTTATACATACTTATACGATGACTGAATGCCTCAGTATTGATTTAATTCAACTTCCACTGTCACGGGGACAGGATATATATTTCCCCAGGCTAAAATAATTTATGTATGGCATGAAGCAGCTACCAGTGAAGGTGAAGCAGATTACTTGGCAGGATATATAAATCTTCCTGTTTGCAGTGTGTTGGTGACTTAGTTAATATATGACTGTATCCCCGTAACCAGATTACTAAAGGTTCACCTTTCCAATGAATCTTTATTCTACAAGGTTGACAATGAGGTGAATCACACACTTCATATCAATTCACCTGAGAGAACCTCTCCCTAAAGCTGCTATACTCATGCCTTCACATCCCAAGACATCTCTTGGCAGCAAAGGCTATTTTTATGGGCTTGTCACTTAACAAAGCTATCTCCATCTGTTCAGCTATACATGCAAATTCTCAAATACAGCAGGAAATGGGAAAAAAATAGTTTTCATAGGTGTGTATGTACTCCGTTACATTCCGATCAGCCTTTACATAACCTCTGGCACATTAGGCATTTTTACACTAAAATGAATCAAGCCTACTAAAAATTGTTGACTTCTTTAAAAGAATATGTACATGTCATAATAGTAAAAGTAGGTATGTACAGTGAAGGAAAAGTATTTGATCCCCTGCTGATTTTGAATATTTGCCCACTCAAAGAAATGATCAGTCTAAAATTCAAATGGTGGGTGTATTGTAACAGAGACAGAATAGCAACAAAAAAATCAAAAGGAATGCATGTCTAACACATGATGCACTAATTTGCATGTTCATGAGGGAAATAAGTAGTTGATCCCCTATCATTCAGCAAGATTTCTGGCTACCAGGTGTCTTTTATACAGGTAACAAAATGAGATTAACAGCGCTCCCTTTAAGAGACTGCTTCTAATCTCAGCTTGTTACCTGTATGAAAGTCACCTGGTAGCCAGAAATCCTGCTGAATAATAGGGGATCAAATACTTATTTTCCTCATGAACATGCAAATCAGTGCATCATTTGTTAGACATGAATTTCTTTTGAATTTTTTTATGCTATTCTGTCTCCCAGTGTTACAATACACCTACCATTTGATTTTTAGACTGATCATTTCTTTGTAAGTGGGCAAACGTTCAAAATCAGCAGGGGATCAAATACTTCTTTACTTCACTGTATGAAAGTATTTAAAGAGAAAAATTGTTGGACTGTTTTTTTTAGCATTCGGGTTGTTAAACCCCCCCCAAATAAAAACTTTCAAACATTGATGTTTGGAAAAAAATTTGAAAAAAGAGAAAAATAGTGTATTTGTATAAAACAAACAACTAAATTAGCAAATTTTCCAATTGGAATGTCAACAAATAAACAGTTCACACAACAATTTGTAATGATTAGAGTCTGTCACAATTATCTTCACAATATGTTAAGTTAACAACACCCCGAAAGCGGTCCGCAAAACGCAGTGCGATGTGCAGAAACAGATCGCATAGGTGTGAATACCCATGTGATCCGATTCTAGTGTGGACCAAATGAAGGGTACTGCACGTTTTTGGTGTGGGTGTGCTGCGAATAGAGCCAAACAAAATGCACAGCTCCAATCGCACCCCACTCAAATCGCATGTGATTTGCACAGGAATGTGGAGCAGTTCCTGTGCGAATCACATGCGATGTACCGGACGCATGTATGCAAACCCTGGCTAAAACACAAGGATAATTTAAAAATAAATTAAAAAAAAAAAACAAATTTTTACCAGTTTTTCATTAAAAAACAAACAAACTGCCATTAGAGACATATGCAGGTTGCTGTTATTGAAGTTCTGAACATGTCCGGGCCCGTCTGAAGTTTGCTAGAGAGCATTTGGATGATCCAGAAGAGGATTGGGAGAATGTCATATGGTCAGATGAAACCAAAATAGAACTGTTTGGTAGAAACACAACTCGTCGTGTTTGGAGGAGAGAGAATGCTGAGTTGCATCCAAAGAACACCATACCTACTGTGAAGCATGGGGGTGGCAACATCATGCTTTGGGGCTGTATCTCCGCAAAGAGACCAGGACGACTGATCCATGTACAGGACAGAATGAATGGGGCCATGTATCATGAGATTTTGAGTGCAAACCTCCTTCCATCAGCAAGGGCACTGAAGATGAAACGTGGCTGGGTCTTCCAACATGACAATGATCCCAAACATACCGCCCGGGCAACGAAGGAGTGGCTTCGTAAGAAGCATTTCAAGGTCCTGGAGTGGCCTAGCCAGTCTCCAGATCTCAACCCCATAGAAAACCTTTGGAGGGAGTTGAAAGTCCGTGTTGCCCAGCGACAGCCCCAAAACACCACTGCTCTATAGGAGATCTGCATGGAGGAATGGGCCAACATACCAGCAACAGTGTGTGCCAACCTTGTGAAGACTTACAGGAAATGTTTGACCTCTGTCATTGCCAACAAAGGATATATAACAAAGTATTGAGATGAACTTCTGATATTGACCAAATACTAAATTTTCCACCATAATTTGCAAATAAAGTCTTTCCATACCAGCCAATGTGATTGTCTGGATTTTTTTTTCTCATTTTGTCTCTCATAGTTGAGGTCTACCTATGATGCCAATTACAGGCCTCTCTCATCTTTTTAAGTGGGAGAACTTGCACAATTGGTGGCTGACTAAATACTTTTTTGCCCCACTGTAATAGTCAGCTTTTATTTACGGTAAACCTTTAACTCAAAAGGAACAAAAAATGTTGCTGTAACTGCTGATAAAGTGTTAGCTGGAATTTGGCTTCAATGTGTTAGTGGATCTAAATCTGCTAGTACAGCTAACACTCCCTCCCCCCCAGACCAACAATGCTGCTGTCTACATTGCCAGGTGAAAACATAGGGGGGAAAAGCCTAAACACGAAAACTAATGCGCTAAACCACATTTAAGGATTGATAAACTGCCATAGATTACATTTTTGGTTTTGGGTTTAATAACGCTTTAATGTTTACCATAAAAATAGGAATTTTTATGTACTCCTTAGATCTGCGAACCATGAGAAGGGACAATTCTAGGTGCTGTAAGGAACCAAAGAACTCCATCTTGGGGGAATGAGTTTAAGTAGGGAAGGAGGACTCTCTTTAAGGAGAGCAGGAGCCCTGAAAGAAGGGCAAATTAACTACCCAGTCAGGTGGAAGAGGAGAGAGGGAAGAATCCCATGGGGGACCACCCTGCAAATGGAAGAGGGCAAGGGAATAAATGGTAGGAAGCCATAGATAACAATCCTGACTAAAACCATAAGGTGATTCGTAAGTGTTTGACATACCTTCAAGGAAGGACATAGGAGGAAGAGAGACATTCCCACAGAAGGCAATACAGGGAGCCCTAGGAAAGCAAGGAAGACAGTATTTCAGGATACTTTGTCTCTATGCAGAGTAAGAAAAGGAGGGAGCCCACAGGAGGAACAGTGGGAAACCTAAGGCAGAACTACGGCTGTTAGGGTTAATGGAGAGAAAAAGGTTTGCTTACACAGGCCCTTATAAGAGAGTAACCCATTTGAGCACAAAGAGAGAGCTACATGCAGGCAAGAGCGCCTGAGGAGGGTTCCAGAGGGGCACGGGAAATCGCAATGTGCACAATGAACAGTAACTTCTTGGAAAAGGAGTGCACAGGGAGTGCAAAGCAAGGTGTCAGCAAGGGGATACAAGTCCTAACCAAAACCTGCTGGGTACCTGGAGCCTGGCGTCATACTTTGTGGGATTTCCCTCACATGGCAGATTAAAGAGTGTGGGGGGAGTGATCTGCATGCCCTTAAGAAGAGGGGGCACCCAACCCATAGGTTGAAATGTGCCTAAGAAATTAGAAATGAAGGAAGGTGCATGAGGTTTATAGAGTAGTCACATACACTACCTAAAGCTGAATAGAGAGATGGGCAGGCAAGAGTACATACAGCCCACATATGGAGGGGAAACTAACACATACAATGGGTACTGAGACCAGGAGCCTGCAACCTTTTGTACAAGGATGGTAATAGAAGTTGACTGGTGCAAAGGCCAGCTCATTTTGAGAATGCAAGAGAGCCCTAATATAGGGAGGGATGATATTCTCAAACTCGGAGCAGAGTCTAACAGGTGTCGGTCAGAGAGGCCTATGTGGGAAAAAAATGAATTTTGATTTATCTGTATATTCCATATCTTGGAGTACAGTCCAAGACCCAGCCTTGATATTCATAAACTCTGAATTAAAGGCTGGTTACCTGACACTGGATAAAAACTTTTAAGCATATGCCCCCTGGTCCCCCTCTATAACCATACCCTACCCTGAGTGCTCCGTTTTTTTAGCAAGCAATGCAGATAAACGCAGGATTAGAAGGGAGGGTAATCAGTGTCCTGTACTATTCTCCAAGCTATGGAATTTATAGGCAAGTCAAAACATTCCTCTCATTTTAATTGTAATGTACAGGACACATGCAGGACATTCATTGACCTTAGGAGGATGAATTACCATATTTGTTTCTTAAAATGATACATTTTCAAAATATGGGTTTATGAGATTTGCAAATCATTGCATTCTGTTTTAATGTAGATTTTACACAGCATCCCAACTTTTTTGGAATTGGGGTCGAATGATATTTTGGAGGAATCAATGTCATGCCTGAGCATAAGCACTTTCAGTGGCAGGCCTTAAAGAAGCCATCTGTTTTTTTAAAAAAAATATGGAAAAATTACCATATTTTCCGCTCCATAAGACGTGCCTAGGTTTTAGAAAAACAAGAAAAAAAATATTCAGCACAGTACAGGCGATGACCAGAGACTGCGGACACAGTACAGGCGATGACCAGAGACTGCGGACACAGTACAGGCGATGACCAGAGACTGCGGACACAGTACAGGCGATGACCAGAGACTGCGGACACAGTACAGGCGATGACCAGAGACTGCGTACCGTACAGGGGATGACCAGAGACTGCTGACCGTACAGGGGATGACCAGAGACTGCAGACAGTACAGGAGATGACCAGAGGCTGCTGACAGTACAGCGGATGACCAGAGGCTGCTGACAGTACAGCGGATGACCAGAGACTGGAGACAGTACAGGAGATGACCAGAGACTGCAGACAGTATAGGAGATGACCAAGAGACTGCGGATACAGTACAGGAGATGACCAGAGACTGTGGACCTTTGGGGAGGGAGGGGGAGTGGGTACCTGAATTTGACAGGAGTCATCTTCCCTTTAGTGTGGGCACCCGGCTGTCACAGACAGGTCCCAGAAGATGCCAGGCCATTCACAAAGCGCAGCACTTCTCGCGCATGCGCAGTGAGCACCCGGCTGTCACAGCCGGGTGCTCACACTAAAGATGCCGGCACAGGAAGACTGTACAGCGCTGGACCAAGGAACAGGTAAGGTCCTGCTGCAGAGAAGAGCTGAGCGGCTGGCCCGGTATTCTGACATGGTGTTAGTGGCTGAAATACCAGACCGGCCAATCCATATCGGCTCCATAAGACGCACTGACATTTTCCCCCCTTTTTTTGGGGGAAAAAAAGTGCATCTTATGGAGCGAAAAATACGGTACATCAGTACAGAATGTGGACCAGTATACCAAAAAAATAAACCAGCACATATAAAGGCAAACATATGCAAGTGCTTCTATCATATCCTATTCTAGGTTAAAGTCATACATCATGTATAGTTGCAATTAAAAGCAATTTCAGGATCAGTTTTCTTTTCAAATTGTACTATAAATGCATGGGGTCCAACATTATTTCACAGCACCATGAAATACTACACATGGTACACTGTACAAGACACTTCCCTATACCTTATATTCCTGGGTTACAATAATTAACTATGACATGTCTTATGGGCACATAGCGCAGCAGTTCGGGGATGAACACAGCGGTGCCCCAGGGCGAGCGGCTTTTCCTGGGAGCACTGCTTGAGCGTGAGGAGCCAGGAGTGGCAGTGGATACCCAAAAAGAAGAGGATCAAGGCTGCTCTGTGCAAAACCACAGCACAGAGCAGGTAAATATAGACATGTTTGTTATTTTAATCAGAAAAAATAAAACTCCAAAGCTTTAGTGTCACTTAAATAAACGCCCTGAAATGTTATTAAAGGTTGTGTGCAAACACACTGTTATTTTAGATATTGTCATGTCGTAACAGGTTTCCTTTGTTGACATATTACGAGAACCTGAATTGAAATAGTGCAGGTACTCTGCAAGGGTTTTAATGGTGGTAGAAAACTGACTTAAGTTTGGGAAACACTGTCACAGTGCATAACCATCTGTTAGACTTCTCCAAAAAATTATACAAATACTTAAAAGTGCCTTGAAAAAAGTATTCATACCCCTTGAAATTTTCCACATTTTTCATGTTACAACCAAAAATGTAAATATATTTATTGGGATTTTATGTGACAGACCAACACAAAAAGCACCACATAATTGTGAAGTGGAAGGAATGATAAATGGTTTTCAAAATGTTTTACAAATAATTATCTCAAACGTGTGGCATGAATGTGTGTTCAGCCCCCCTGACCCCCTGAGTCAATACTTTGTAGAACCACCTTTTGCTGCAATTGCAGCTGCAAGTCATTCTGGGTATGTCTCTACCAACTTTGCACATCTAAAAGAGTGACATTTTTGACCATTCTTTGCAAAATAGCCCAAGCTCTGTCAGATTGGATAGAGTGCGTCTGAACGGCAATTTTCAAATCTTGCCAAAGATTTTCAACTGGATTTAGGTCTGGACTTTGACTGGGTGAACCTCTGCCCCAGTCTTAAGTCTTTTGCAGGTTCTAACAGGTTTTCTTATAAGATTGCCCTGTGTCCCCCCACATGACTTCTCGCAAACTTGACTTCTTATGGCTTTCTTCTTGCCACTCTTCCATAAAGGACATATTTGTGGAGTGTACGACTTAATACTTGTCCTGTGGAAAGATTCTCCCACCTAAGCTGTGGATCTCTGCAGCTCCCCCAGAATTACCTTAGGCCTCTTGGCTGCTTCTCTGAATAATGCTCTTTTGGCCCGGCCTGTCAGTTTGGTAGATGACCATGTCTTGATAGGTTTGCAGTTGTGCCATACTATTTCCATTTTCAGATGATGGATTGAACAGTGCTCTGTGCGATGCTAAAAGCTTGGGATATTTTTTTTATAACCTAACCCAGCTTTAAACTGATACACAACTTTATCCCTGACCTGTCTGGTGTGTTCCTTGGCCTTCATGATGCGGTTTGTTCACTAATGTTCACTAACAAATTTCTGAGGGCTTCACAGAATAGCTGTATTTATACTGAGATTAAATTGCACACAGGTGGCTCTATTTACTAATTATGAGATTTCTGAAGGCAATTGGTTCCACTAGATTTTAGTTAGGGGTATCAGAGTAAAGCGGTCTGAATACAAATGCACGCCACACTTTTCAGATATTTGTAAAAAATTTGAAAAACATTTATCATATTCCTTCCACTTCGCAATCATGTGCCACTTTGTGTTGGTCTATCACATAAAATCCCAATACATTTCTGTTTTTGGTTGTAACATGACAATGTGGAAAATTTCAAGGGGTATGAATCATTTTTCAAGGCACTGTAATTGGATGCTGATACTACCATGTGGAAATGCACTTTTACCCTATAAACCACAAAATATTCTGACAGAATGTTCTGCTAAATTACCTAACCACATATACCGTACCCCAATTATTCCCCATACAAACAAAAGACCACATTTCCACACCCTATAAATATCGCTCTTGGCTAGTATAACAAATGAACAGTTTCAATTGCACGTTACCTTGCAGTGCTGGATTCAAGCAGTTCACATTTTCCCATCATTTCAGCAAAAGCCAGGCATAACTCTTTCTTACAGAGGGAAATGACTATGGTTTTTATTGCCATATTGAATAGTAAAAAGGGCTGAGGCAATAAATAACTAGCACAATCATTCTCATCACACGAAGCCAAGTACAATATATAAACTGGTCAATGCGGCCATTTCTCATTGAATGAGCATGCATATGAACAGAAACGTTACTTTCCCCATTCACTTGCACACTGGGACAAAAAGAATATATAAAAACACAATAGTTCAAAAGCTTCCGACAGACAAACCAAATGTCATTTTAGGTAGTTTCGGGCCATCTTTCCGATGGGCAAGTATGGTAAAACCTCAATTTACTTACGAGAAGCATTAGTTGCTGGATGTCCAACTCATAAAACAAAGTAAAGCCTTGAATATATATTCATTTCCATAGCTACCAACTCACAAGCAACTTCTAATGCTTTCTACTCAAACATTAAGCCATACTGCTCTACAAAATCCATCTTTGAAATGGCCTTAAGGTCACTCTGCCCTCATCAAAAAATAACAATTGGCATTTGAAAAACATTAGTAGTGTGTGTACGTTTATATTTGAACACGACAGTGTAACTTGGGATGGACCATTTTAGTTCATCTGTGTATCTGCAGCATTACAAAATACATGACAGTGTGCGGATTTTACAAGGTGCAGGCTATTTTATGTTATCGGTTCCTGCAGACTGCAAAGGCCTCCCCACTGTGCTTTTTGGAGGTAGATTGGCAAAAACATATTTTGAGCACATTTATAAATGTCAATGTTGTGCAATATAATATATATATAATATATATATATATATATATATATATATATATATATATACATACACACACACACACACACACACACACACACACACACACACACACACACACACAGTCAGGTCCATAAATATTGGGACATTGACACAATTCTAACATTTTTGGCTCTATACACCACCACAATGGATTTGAAATGAAACAAACAAGATGTGCTTTAACTGCAGACTGTCAGCTTTAATTTGTGGGTATTTACATACAAATCAGGTGAACGGTGTAGGAATTACAACAGTTTGCATATGCGCCTCCCACTTGTTAAGGGACCAAAAGTAATGGGACAGAATAATAATCATAAATCAAACTTTCACTTTTTAATACTTGGTTGCAAATCCTTTGCAGTCAACAGCCTGAAGTCTGGAACGCATAGACATCACCAGACGCTGGGTTTCATCCCTGGTGAAGCTCTTCCAGGCCTCTACTGCAACTGTCTTCAGTTCCTGCTTGTTCTTGGGGCATTTTCCCTTCAGTTTTGTCTTCAGCAAGTGAAATGCATGCACAATCGGATTCAGGTCAGATGATTGACTTGGCTAGTGCATAACATTCCACTTCTTTCCCTTAAAAAACTCTTTGGTTGCTTTTGCAGTATGCTTTGGGTCATTGTCCATCTGCACTGTGAAGCGGCGTCCAATGAGTTCTGAAGCATTTGGCTGAATATGAGCAGATAATATTGCCTGAAACACTTCAGAATTCATCCTGCTGCTTTTGTCAGCAGTCACATCATCAATAAATACAAGAGAACCAGTTCCATTGGCAGTCATACATGCCCACGCCATGACACTACCACCACCATGCTTCACTGATGAGGTGGTATGCTTAGGATCATGAGCAGTTCCTTTCCTTCTCCATACTCTTCTCTTCCCATCACTCTGGTACAAGTTGATCTCGGTCTCATCTGTCCATAGGATGTTGTTCCAGAACTGTGAAGGCTTCTTTAGATGTCGTTTGGCAAACTCTAATCTGGCCTTCCTGTTTTTGAGGCTCACCAATGGTTTACATCTTGTGGTGAACCCTCTGTATTCACTCTGGTGAAGTCTTCTCTTGATTGGTGACTTTGACACACATACACCTACCTCCTGGAGAGTGTTCTTGATCTGGCCAACTGTTGTGAAGGGTGTTTTCTTCACCAGGGAAAGAATTCTTCGCTCATCCACCACAGTTGTTTTCTGTGATCTTCAGGGTCTTTTGGTGTTGCTGAGCTCACCAGTGCGTTCCTTCTTTTTAAGAATGTTCCAAACAGTTGTTTTGGCCACGCCTAATGTTTTTGCTATGTCTCTGATGGGTTTGTTTTGTTTTTTCAGCCTAATGATGGCTTCCTTCACTGATAGTGACAGCTCTTTGGATCTCATCTTGTGAGTTGACAGCAACAGATTCCAAATGCAAATAGCACACTTGAAATTAACTCTGGACCTTTTTATCTGCCCATTGTGATTGGGATAATGAGGGAATAACAAACACCTGGCCATGGAACAGCTGAGAAGCCAATTGTCCCATTACTTTTGGTCCCTTAACAAGTGGGAGGCACAAATGCAAACTGTTGTAATTCCTACACCGTTCACCTGATTTGGATGTAAATACCCTCAAATTAAAGCTGACAGTCTGCAGTTAAAGCACATCTTGTTCGTTTCATTTCAAATCCATTGTGGTGGTGTATAGAGCCAAAAATGTTAGAATTGTGTCGATGTCCCAATATTTATGGACCTGACTGTATATATACATACATACACACACACAAATACACACTGTTATACACACACACACGCAATCCTCTCCTAGAATGTAAATAAAATTTTTTAGCAAAAGGTGCTCTTTTTCCCCGTGAGTCGCAGTAGGTGCCTATAAATTTAGTGGCCAAAATATCAAAAAAAAGGTACACTAGTGAAGAGGCCTACAGGATTCTGAGTATGTCACATGAGGGCAAAGGGGAAGCTTTACTGACAGAATCAGGCTCAGAATACAAACCTGTAGACAGCAGCAGCATCCTGACAGATAGCTCAGATGACGGAGAAGAGGTCCCTGCTAAAGTCAGGCATACCCGACCCCATTCCCAGGTTGCTAATATATTAGAATTGCATCATGATTCTCATATGCAGCAGAGTGCCAGTACTAGTGCCGCTCCACCTTTTGGTGAACTGGTGAGCATCAGCGCCCTAGTACATCCTGGTCTTTTACATACCAATACTGCAGTATCACTTGGTGAGTCCCATAAGTGCAGTACAAGCTGGTGTGATGGCTAGCACAAGTATTGTCCCGCAGCCACCAAGAATTCACACATAGACCCGTAGAGCCCATAGTATCCTTCCGGATGTGCTTGCAAATCCTAATTGGCAGCCCACAAATTCTGCAACACCGGAACGTCCCCCATTCACTGCCCAACCCGGAATTTAGGTGAAAACAGCAAATTTAACTACTCCCCTTGATGTTTTTTACAGAAGATCTGTCTGAATTGATTGTGGATCAGAGCAATTTATATGCACAACTTATCGCTGCCAACCCAAACCTTGCCAGACCATTTGCATGAAAAACCTATTACGGTTTCCAAATTTAACGTTTTTTGGGCCAAACCCTCAACATGGGCATTACTGAAAAAAATTAACTGCGGTTGTATTGGTCCACAGACCAGATTCATCATATGCCCGAGTTCCCTGCTGCCATGGTAAGGCATAGATATGAGAATATAATGCATTTCAGTGAAAATACACTCTGTCGTCCTCGGGGGTGGCCCTGAATATGACCGGCTCCACAAAATTCGGCCCCTCGTAAATCACTTTACCCAAGTAAATCACTTTACTTTTTTAAAGTGACACTAAACAATATATATACTCTTCAAAAATAATCTATACACATCCATTGCATAAAAGATAAGTTCACCATTTTTAGGGTGGAACATGTAGCATGTTCCTGCAGCTCTCCACCCACACAGCCACGTCATTCATTCAGAGTTCTGTGAATAAATAGACTACAGGTTCTGACAGCCTTTGCGGCTAAAGTAAACGTATCCTTTAACAGCCCTGTAATCTATTTTTCATGGAATTATTTCTTACTGTGTTTTTCCATCTCCTTGTAAATGTTGTTTATGACCCCCCTAAACCTCTCCTTTGTCCCTCACTTCCAGTTGTGTGGCACGAGCAGTGCACATTAGTTGCAGTCATGTGCACTACTCTATGCACACTGCAAGTCCCATAGTCCATTTCAGAAAGGAGTACAGTGGGACCATGTAGAATGAATGTAGCCATCCTCTATCAGGAAGCCAGATCACAGAAAGAAAAAAAAAAAACATTTGGAGATTTGGAGGTGACAGTAATTGAAGGTACTTTGAGTTAAGAATACATTCTTGAATAGATTATTTTTTCTAAACCTTTAGTGTTAATTAAATACTACTTTACAAGTAGAGGAAAATAACATTGATTTCTACTAAATCAATTCCCTTCCTGTAAAAATAAACCTATAATACTTTATATAAATATTAAAACCTGAATTAAAACTTTACAGGAATGCTGCAATCTGCTGCCACAGTCATTTCACAGAAAGAAATAAATGGACTTTGGGTTATTTTACCATGCCTTATGGAATAAGTCAGAATGTTTCACGCCAGTGGGGACACGTGGCATCAATGTTCAGGCAGATCTATTGTTGATGTAAGGAAATATCCAATATTTGCCTGTTCTGCAAACAATCCTACAGCACTCTGCAGCAGCAGAGGTTATTTCTTTCAGAATTAGTTTCCCATTCTGAGACAACCAAGGCAGAAAGGTAGATTTTCTCTTTACTGTAGAATACCAGGGCATTAAAATGTTCCAGTAGTCAGAAACTCAACATTTGGGGCTGAGGGTCAGAAGCTTCCTACCATGTGCGGGTATTCTGAAACCAAAGCAACAATTCTGACATTGTACAATACTTGTATTTGTCACCAATATACATCATAATTGCTGCAAACAGTGAAATCACTGCACATTTTATAACAGGAGACTGCTTTTATTTAAAATATGCAGAACTATACCATATGGGTGTGTGAAGATAAAGAACAGAAGTATCATCATCTTTCTTTATACTCTACTACTCACTTGTGGTTAGGTTTAGCTTTAAAGCAACCCTTTCCTTTGCCTATGTTTGAACTATTCAGCTTCTTAACAACTCACTGCTACATAATTAGCAGACACAAACTCTGCCTCTGTCAGCCTCCAAAGACCCATTGATTCCCCCATTGGGTGTCAGAATCTTGCCTTCTGCATAGCACAAAGAAGAAGGCAGACTTGTCAATCACAGCCCACAAAAACACTTCTGACCATCCTGTTCTCTCCATACCTCAGAGGCAAACAAAATTGGTTGTACAGTGGGGATCGAAAGTTTGGGCACCCCAGCTAAAAATTTGTATTAATGTGCATAAAGAAGCCAAGGAAAGATGGAAAAATCTCCAAAAGGCATCAAATTACAGATTAGACAATCTTATAATATGTCAACAAAAGTTAGATTTTATTTCCATCATTTACACTTTCAAAATAACAGAAAACAAAAAAATGGCGTCTGCAAAAGTTTGGGCACCCTGCAGAATTTATAGCATACACTGCCCCCTTTGCCAAGCTGAGACCTGCCAGTGTCATGGATTGTTCTCAATCATCATCTGGGAAGACCAGGTGATGTCAATCTCAAAGGTTTTAAATGCCCAGACTCATCTGACCTTGCCCCAACAATCAGCACCATGGGTTCTTCTAAGCAGTTGTCTGAAACTGAAAATAGTTGACGCTCACAAGGCTGGAGAAGGCTATAAGAAGATAGCAAAGCATTTTCAGATGTCAATATCCTCTGTTCAGAATGTAATTAAGAATGGCAGTCATCAGGAACAGTGGAAGTTAAAGCAAGATCTGGAAGACCAAGAAAAATATCAGACAGAACAGCTCGCAGGATTGTGAGAAAAACAATTCAAAACCCACGTTTGACTGCACGATCCCTCCAGAAAGATCTGGCAGACACTGGAGTTGTGGTACACTATTCCACTATAAAAAGAGATACTTGTACAAATATGGTCTTCATGGAAGAGTCATCAGAAGAAAACCTCTTCTACGTTCTCACCACAAAAATCATCGTTTGAACTTTGCAAATGAACATATAGACAAGCCTGATGCATTTTGGAAACAAGTTCTGTGGACCGATGAGGTTAAAATTGAACTTTTTGGCCGGAATGAGCAAAGGTATGTTTGGAGAAGAAAGGGCACAGAATTTAATGAAAAGAACCTCTGTCCAACTGTTAAGCATGGGGTTGGATCAATCATGCTTTGGGGTTGTGTTGCAGCCAGTGGCACAGGGAACATCTCACGAGTAGAAGGAAAAATGGATTCAATAAAATTTCAGCAAATTTTGGATGGTAACTTGATGCCATCTGTGAAAAAGCTGAAGTTAAAGAGAGAATGGCTTCTACAAATGGATAATGATCCTAAACACACCTCGAAATCCCCGGGGGATTACATCAAGAGGCGTAAACTGAAGGTTTTGCCATGGCCTTCACAATCTTTTGACCTCAACATAATTGAAAATCTATGGATAGACCTTAAAAGAGCAGTGTGTGACAGACAGCCCAGAAATCTCAAAGAACTGGAAGACTTTTGTAAGGAAGAATGGGCAAAGATACCTCAAACAAGAATTGAAAGACTCTTGGCTGGCTACAAAAAGCGTTTACAAGCTGTGATACTTGCCAAAGGGGGCAGTACAAGATATTAACTCTGCAGGGTGCCCAAACTTTTGCAGACGCCATTTTTTTTGTTTTCTGTTATTTTGAAAGTGTAAATGATGGAAATAAAATCTAACTTTTGTTGACATATTATAAGAATGTCTAATCTGTAATTTGATGCCTTTTGGAGATTTTTCCATCTTTCCTTGGCTTCTTTATGCACATTAATACAAATTTTTAGCTGGGGTGCCCAAACTTTCGATCCCCACTGTAGATAAAAGCTTAGCAGCTGACTTGACAAAAAGTTGAAATTTTAGTTTAGTAACGCCACTGTGTAGTTTGCTTAGACTGCATATTTTGTGGAAAGGAGGAGTACCATAAAAAAAAAAAAAGCTGTTGGAGTAGAAGATGAGAGTACCCATAGGAATTATAACGGTTCATGTTATTTTCAGATCACATGAAAACCATATTTTCTCAGCACAGATTACCATTAGGCCTCTTTCACATGGGGCATACTACAGCTCATGCGAGGCTGTATTTACCCATACCGGGATGCACAGGCATTCCATATATCCCTGTGCAGGCAATCCTATTGTCACACAGTCTCTTCTCCTAATCTGACATCAGGGGTGTGGCTAAGTTGGCAACCTGAGCAGACATGGGTGACTGAAGCTCCGCACCAGCCTACTTAGTGTATCCATTTTTATCGGGATCTACCCCACCGTGTGCCACTATATACACCCCAGTTAGCTCAGAGCATGACCAGAGGCCAATCTGGAACTGAACACAAGCGGGTCTCTGCCTCTAAACCGTCCAAGTCTGTGAAAGGGAAAAGTGCCCTGGGCCATTCTAGTATGGCTACCCAGACTGAGGCAGTGGATACGACGTTGTTGAAACCGGACCAGTTTACTGCACTCATGTAGGCCATCTCAGGATGCAAGGCTATGCTCACGGATAATAAAGATCTATTACAGACTGACATTGGGCTGATTAGGCGGGACATGGATAGGTTTCAGGACCAGCTCACAGAGGTGGACAGGTATACTGGAGACTCGGAGAATTCAGTTCAGGAAACCCATGCATCCCTACATACCCACAAAGGTGAAATCCCTGTAATCCCGAGCGGAAGACATCGAGAACAGGAATCACCGGAACAACCTTCGGGTGGTTGGGTTACCGGAGGGAGCCGAAAGCTAGGATACTGTGGCCTTTACAGAGCGCTTACTGCACATGCTCCTCCCTTGGACACCTTTTTCTCCTTTCTTCGCAGTGGAGTGGGCTCACAGGAGAGGCCTACCAGGTGTTCCACCGCGCACTTTCATATTCCGACTCCTCAATTTCCTAGATAGAAGCATAGTGCTGCGTAAGACGCGAAAAACTGGAGGTGCTACACTATGAAAATGTTAAGCTTATGCTCTTTCCCAACTATTTTGTGGAAACCCAGAGGCTCTGGGGAGATTTGACCATGTCAAAGCCCAACTCTGTAACCGAGGGATAAAATACGGCATGCTATTTCCCGCTAGGCTATGTGTGGAGGATGGCGAGTCTACTTGCTATTTTACCTCTTCTGAAGATGCCTCACAATGGCTTGATACTCTGCCCCGCACCTGTTGCTAGGGCCCACCTACCTGCCCATTACTACTGCTTGGGAAGGAGCTGCTACATATGCATAGCTGAGCTAACCCGACACTTGCTTTTCCTCTATTGTGCCTTGATTACCGGTCTAGATAGCGCGCTGGTCCTGTACGGACAGCTGGCTTCCCCCTATGGTCTTTCTGCTCTAAAGGAACTGCGTTTTATCTACATGATTTTTAGCTTTCTATAGCAGCCTGGAAATCCCTTCTAGGCTTGACTCTAACCCTGGAGCCTCTATGGACATCCGCTGCTGGCATCCTTCTAAAGATCCTGTCTACTTGAAAGCTGATACCCCTAAAACCTATGTCCATGGAGCCTTCCAAGCAGCTGATGAGTCCACCCTTTGGTGGAGAAGATTCATGAGCATTTTCTAAAAAAAAACCCTTTCAGCTGGGTATTGCAGCCCTCTCTTAGTTCCACAGAGATGAGAGGTTTCTATGCAACCAAGATTGTGCCCTTAGTCATGGCTAAGTGTCCCCCCCTTCCTATTTTTTGGCAGATTCCCATTACCCTTCAAGCTGTTTTCCCGAGACGGTTTGTGGACTGGGACTGGTCACACTAAGATGATCTGTGTTTTTCTTCACTATCTTTTACACACTGCCCCCCATAGGACGTATGCCTAGAGTTAGGTTTGGGGTATGAAGCACTCCAAGTTTTAAATGGTAGTGCAGGAAGGGTTTAGGTTGGGTTTTGTTTTTGTTGGGGAATGTTCTTAGCAGTGGTTCTCAACTTCAGTAGCAGGGGTTTCTTATCTCTGTATATGTGTACAGGGTTATGGGAAGGAGTATTGTATCTGTGTTTATTGTACCAGGAATATACCTTCCCTCGGCCTCTGGAGTCGCTTCCCCCCTGTTGAATTTATAGACCACCCTCTATCGTGGCTCTCATAAAGCTTTACTGGAATATACACAGGTTGAACACTAAAATTAAAAAGATCTTTGGTGCTCATTTATCTTAAGAAATACAACCCTCACATTTGTATACTTCATGAAGTCCACCTAGTGGGCAGTAAAGTTGTTAGCTTAAAGAAACCTTGGGTGGGTCATTACTATCACACATCCTTCCCAACCTATGTTCAAGGGGTTAGTGTGTTAAATTTACAAGTCTCTTAACTATACTTTGCTGGATCTTAAGCTAGATCCAAAGGGAAGGTACATACTGGTACATGCAGTTATTGACAAGGTTGAAATGCTTATTTTGGGCCTATATAAACCCCCTCTGGCTATGGCTTATCTGCATGCCTTGATGTCTCTTATAATAATAGCAGGGGACTCCAATATGCTTCCAATCTAACATCATGTGGGTGCACAGCCCCAAACACAGATCGTATGAGTTTAGGAACATGTACCCGCACCCGAAACGGATGTCAGATTGTGAGCAGCAGTTGTGCCCATGCCGCCACTGTATCCCAATTGACATCAATGGAACTGCCTGCACAGAGATGTGCGGAATGCCTGTGCATCCTAGTAAGGGTAAACGCAACCTCACCTGCGCATGTGCTGTAGTTTGCCCTCTGTGAATCATTCTCAAAACGGACATTACATTGCCATTGACTGCACATAACCCACACACATAGAAAGTGCTTCTAGGGGTATGGGAAAGCATGGGATCTCACCTATGGCACAATGATTGGACCACAGCTGCCAATCACCAGGTTTGAACATTAACATGGGGATGAGGGTGGGGGGTTACAACAGCATTAGATACCAGAACTTGTCAGAATGCTGCAACAGAGAGGCAGCAAGACATGTCTGAGTTTGGCTGACTATATGCAGACAGTATCACTTTGTGAAAATGTCTAGATTTCCTTTCTGAATCACTGACCTAAAATGAGCATGCACATCAGGTGGTCTGACTATCTGGGTCAGGGAGTTTTGAAGTATTGAATCAGACATACTGTACAAGCAAAGTTGCATTCTTAGGAGTAGCACAACAGCAGCAGCCTCTATATCTTAATATAGGTTTCCTGAACAGTAATGTACATACCTACCGCAGGATTCAATTTTGTCACATGGTATGTAAACTCTTTTCCCCTCTATATAATTTTTGCCCATGGAAAAAATAATGGGCATAAGAAAGTGGGAGAACCCTTGCCTTCTCGCACTGTGAAATGCTAGGAGTCAACTTGTCCACTCTGCATGCCAAGTTGCTGATGGCAGTGCTATTAGCTGTAATCAAGTTCTGAGGAATCCTCTGGTTTCCATGACAATGTACAAGCCTGACTCTCTATGCCAGCACTAATGGCTTGACTTCCGCTGACACAAAGCCAGCACTACACATATACACTGACTTTTTCTCTCTGGCTTTATCAATTTATATAAACTTTCTGTACTACGCAGATGGCTGGATGTTTCTCCATAACAAAACAAAAACATCCATGCACAACCATCACTGATAGATTTTTCTTTACAGTAAAAACCACAAAGGCACATATTGTAAATACCCACATCTGAACATGTGCCGAGAAAAATATACAGAAGACAAAATACAATTTCATGGAGCCTAAACATGAAGAAAAAACAGTCAAACCTTACATTTTACAAAACATCAGTTGTTTAAATATAAAGGACACATTTCCTATGCCAAGTAAATTTCCTAAGTAAGCAAGTTTTCTTCACTTTTACAATAAAACTAATAACTACCAAGCACATGGCAAGTCCAACCATCAGCAAATTATTCTATGAACACCTCTTTTCCTAATAGTTGTACACATGAATAAAAATTCCTCATCATGCTAGAGAGATATTGGTTATACTGGTATTCACTTTTCCCCTACTGAAGAGATTCCCTCCCATTTTTCAACCCAGCAGGGTGAAAAAAAACAAACCTGACAGAGTTTAAAACAAGCGATTCTAGTGTGCCGATCTGCCCTGCTGTGGATTTGTGGTCTGACAGAAGAAACTTTCAACCTCCCCCCCCCTCCAGAACACATTGATCCGCATTGGCAGCCAATAACTGGTTGGATGCTGGTTTTCCGGCATGTCCTTTTGAAAATACAGTTGTACAGTCTAATCTCTTCGATTGTAAATTCCAAGGATCAGGCCCTCCTAGCCCTCTTGTATTGAATTGTATTGTTGCTGTATTGTCTCCCGTTATTTTGTAAAGCCCTTAGCAAACTGTTGGCGCTATATCAATCCTGTATAATAATAATAATCAGAATGTGGCAGTGCATTTTCTCTCCATGCATTAGGTACTAACCCATCTCTTTGTGAACATCTTAAAAAGGGGGGTTGGAGTATATATTGGCCGTTTCCACTCAAAGGAAGCTGATACAATGATAAGTTTCTCTCAAACAGGAATGATGGAAATATTTCCTTCAACAGCACCAATTGGCTGCAGTGCTGATCAGCCTATTCTTACCAGGGAAGGAGTCCCTGCTGTCAGAATACAATAGCACAGCAGGGAGGAATCGACTATCCACCTCATTTGTATGGATGAGGAAATCTATTCATATAATAAAAAAGATTCATCTATGGCCAGCCTAAGTTTTTAAGGGTGGTTATTAAGTGGATGTCTCATTTCTGGCCAATTGCTTTGTCCCCCAGGAAAGATCAGTGTTGAGAGTGTAATGATCCACAGATATGATTATCATACAGGATTTAGACAGCGCAGTTTACACTGTGCTCTACACTATAAAGGGGGACAGTACAATTACAATGCAGTTCAATACAGAAGGAATAGGAGGGCCTTGCTCATGGAGCCTACATCACCTCTTCTGGCAAAAACTGGAAAATGTTCATCATTACTCCCTACTGCTAGCATTATTGCAAATTTCTGGCAGTTTTGAGTTCTCAGTAAGGTGAAAGCAAACACCTACGGTATAAAAGATGTAGGTTATCATACAGCAGGATTTTCTAATTGTTAGAAATTCTTCTTACAAGCTGGCCAAATACTCCAGATTTGACAGCACTCTCCGGCCCCAGATGTTCGGCATATGACAACAGGTTGGCTTCAGTGGAGGAAACAATGGATTAGAAAACTAGCTTTTATTGCCTACCCCCATAATCTCTGCAAGCAGTATCTACCAGCATCATCCTACTCTGCGCCTCTACACGGACGTTAATACCAATTCTGGACCTACATAAATACTGTTTATGGGGTGCTCATAAAGCACAGGTGCTGAAGAAGGGGGGTATGGGGATGTGTGTGCATTGTAACTACATAACTGACTGCCCTCCTCTGTCTTCCGGAAAATAGCCAAGAAATACTTAACCATCACATTAGCAAATGCTGAGTTTCTACATTTTGATGGCAAAGTCATTTGAAGTGTATCTGGTTCTTTTCCCAGGCTGCTTTATGTACTTGTGAAAATCCATAGTAAAATGAAGTATCCCAAAATAAAAAAAAATATACAGTTGTGTTTTCCAGTTGTAAGGCTATGCAATGCGTCTCCCCTGGGACAGAGACAAAACAGTGGGGCACATTAAACTGATAAAGTGTTATCTGATTGTTTAGGTGTAACACAAAGTTCAGCACACAAATGTTAACTCCAACTTCAATTACAGAGCCTAAATATAATCAGGAATCCAAAGATCATTAACCAGCTGCTGCATTGCTCTGGGTAATTTATTTATGAGGCACAACAACCACAAATTTTTTTCTCTAGCTGTTAAACACTTGCAAGTCAATTCATGAGGGAAAAGGCAGTGACTGGAGGATAAGCATTAGTGAGATAGCAGTCACAGGCAGTGGATCCAGGCACTTACAGCACAAGGCCTTCTGCAGTCTCCTTAGCTTCATGGCAGTTCTGTATGCTGAAAATCTGACATTATTCAGGTCAGCTGCAGAGAAAAAAAAATGTAAGGGGTTAGTACATATTGATATATTTTATCACAAAGCATGATACACCGTATCTAAACGTAGTAATTAAACATATGTTTTAAAGGTACCAGTGGGCATGAGATGTCCACAACCAGATCCATTCAATCGAGTAACTGACTTGTCTATAGGTGCCACAGGCTCCACTAGCAGGTAACTGTTAGGGGGTAAACTACTGTTGTTTTCTCCAATAACAGCAACTTCCCTGCTCCTGCCCCTCTCCATTCCATTAACAAAGTTCTATTTGTACAAGTGTTTGGAGCAATCTGCAGATTTCAGAATATATTTTAGCCTAAGGCATCCAATACATGATTCTGTTTTTATTTCGTTCAACCAGTGGATTGAACATATAAATTGAGCCGAATGCTCCATCCACACGCTCGACGTGTATGGGGGAATCCCCCCCCCATTGTGCTATTTTTTTTCTGCAGGCGGTGAACGTAGAGTAGAATGATCAGCGTTGCTGGCTATAGCCAGAGGTACTGATCATTTGGGAAAAACCCAACAGGCTGGTAGTACACAAACCAAAACTGACAGATCCGGAATGCTGGATTGAAATTTTGATCCATGTATGGCAGGTTTACAGTGATATTTAAGGCTTCATTTTTTTCTTTTTTAACATAACATGTTACATGGCGCACTGGGCTCATTTCCCCCTGCCGAGTGCCCCGAGAGCAAGCCATTTGCTCTGGGGGCATTTGTGCATGCGGGGCTTGGGCCCACACCGACCCCCCCCCCCCCCAGCTTCCTCCTCACTGGCTGTGGCAATGGCTCCCGCTGCTGTCTCTCAGTCAATGAGAAGGTAGAGAGCCAGCTGCTGCTCTCTGAAATTGCCATTGGGCTCAGGTAAGTATTAGGGGGGCTACAAACTGAAGATTTTTTACCTTCATGCATAGAATACAACCATTTGAGAACGGTTTACCTTTGGCCAGAGTATTTCAACAATAAGCCCATAGCTTAGTGTATCCACCAAGTCTTAAAGTATCCTAAAATTGATTAAATGATAAATCCCATGTAGAGAAGTTAAGAGGGTACAGATAAACTGCTAATTATATTTTTATGCATTTTAAGACCTGAATATTGGGAATGGTACGCTTTAAAACAAACCTGGTATGCATATCATGATGCAGACCTGCATATGTAAAGCACACTAATTTACATCTTGTTATGTATGGCAAATGGCACTAAATACTAACAAACTGGTTCAAGCTCATGCACATGGGGGGGTACAATATTCTGATTTCAGATTTGTAATTTAGAGACAGCAGTATTGTATGCGGAGCTTATGTTGACACACACACACATATATATATATATATATATTATATATATATATATATATATATATATATATATCACTAATAAATTAGTACATTATACCTTAATCAGTTATGTGATTAACTTGCTACACCTGATGTCTGAGCCCTTTCTAACAAGGAAAACAAACAAGCTACTTCAAACTGTTCACATTACTTATTCATGGGTTTTCTTGGCAGCATATAATACTCATGGCTCATGCACACAGGCGCCTTGTCATGTGTGCTGCTGCATTTTCAAACAGAGAAAATCCATTGTTTTTAATTGGACCTGTTCACACCAATTTGTTGTATTGCAGTGGGTGGTAAAAAGCCCAGTATGCTACTGACCTGCATTTTGCCATTAACCTTATTGCACAAATCAACGCATCTATGTATGGTGACACGAGTTTAAGAATGTATTTCCTACAATCTACTTTAGGTCTCATGTACAGGCATTTTTTACAGCTGCTGTTTTGAGCGCCAGACATTTTTTTACTGCCTCTAAACTCCCCTGCATGTTATCCTATGTGTTAATGAACACATAGGCTTTTAGCAGCAGTTTCCAGCAAGAGAGTTTAGTGGCAGTAAAAAAAAAAAAAAAAAAAAAAAAGCCCCTTCTTCCAGTGCATTCTGGAGCAGCAGCGTCTTGGCAGAAAAAAAGCTGGCATCTCCTAAACTCTGTTAAACTCCCCAAAACAGCGGTGCTCAGCATTTAGCAGTGTTTGTTTTGTTTTTTTTTAGTGGGTGTAAAGATAAGGCAGGGAAGACAGCCACCACATTCTTAACAATGTATGAGTCTTCAGCTGTCAGCGGGGTTCTCTGCTGACAGCTGAAAGTAAAAAACCTTTGCCAGAAATAAAAGTTTGCGAAAAGAAACGGCATGTGGGTTCCCCCAAATCCATACCAGGCCCTATGTGAATGAGTATGGGGTATATTTTTTAAAATTACTTTTGATTTTTTAATAAGGGACTTGTCAAGAAGTCAAAGTTTATTTACTTTGTTGGTGAATGAATAGGGCTATGTACCCAATACTCATTCACATGGGGAGCAGGGATATGGGGGCTTCCAGATTCCAATAAGCCGCCCGCAGACTCCCACATCATCTTTTTTTTTTACATTCAGCTGCCAGTGGAGAACCACGCGGATAGCTGATGATTTATCCATTGTTAAGGATGCACCGGCCGGATTCCTGGCCCTCTCCTTAAAAACAGCATCCCATCCTTAACGTTTTACCGACTGGCCTATGGCCGAATGGCAGCCGGCAAAAACCCCTAACTTTCCGGGTGGACGCCATATGGCCTCCTTTCGGGCATGCGCAGTTTGCGTGCCTGCAGAGCCACGCAGCGGCGCGATCTGTCAACGGCCGTGTACCTCGGAGACAGCCGGTGACAGATTTGAGTACCGGCCCCATTGCCGGTACCATGTGACCTGCTGTGACCAATCACAGCAGCTCACATGACAGTTGTATACAATGGATGGCTTCATTCATGCCATCCATTGTATACTAGTGTGTCTAGCTGTGAATGGTCACAGCGATCACATGCACAAGCTGGGCCAATCACAGCCCAGCTGTGTCATGTGATTAGCCGTGGCCAAAATCACAGCTAAGCACCAAAAAAAAAAAAAAAAAACCCTGAATGAATCGATGTCATTCAGGTAAATGCTTGCTTATAAACAAAGAAATTCTTTGCTATAAGCAAATTGTGTAAAAAAAAAAAAAAAAAAAATACTGATCACTTCCCCAAAGTAGTACAATGTTACTATGGTAAAATTGTACTACTTTGGTCATAGTGAAATGTGGAAAAAAAAAAATCTAAAAAAAAAGGAAACAAATGTAATTCAAAATTAAAAATAAAATTATTTTTAAAAAAATTATAATTTTTATTTTTTTTTCCATACTGTCACCAGTCAGTGTCCCTGATCACTGCCATGCCAGTTATATGACGACGCTGTACTGCACTGGTGACAGTATGTAAAAAAAAAAAATAGTGAAAATTATTTTTTCTTTTTTTTTTTCACATGCTCAGTTTGGTGTGTATTACTAGAGAGGGTTTTTTTTCCCTTGGGAGAGTACACGTGATCAGCACTGTCCATACAGAGGTCAGGGGTTCTGCTTCCACTTAGAGTAAAATGAAAACTCCTTCTATAAGCTTTAACTAGTGCTTGGCTGAACACTGATAGAAGTCACAAGACTGCTCTAACTGCTTATGAGAAAAGGTATTTAGCAGTTTATATTTACTAAAATAATTGCATTCCCATGTTTTGTGTACTGTGGGAGAACAGATATAGTGGATGCAGAGTCCTGGGTTTAGTAACACTAACACTGAAGCTACTATATGTAGCTTACACACTATGCTAAACGCCAGCAAAACACTAAAACATTAGCATTTTTTGTCCAGTGTTTCTAAAGCAGTTTTTAGTTTTTCTAGTATGCATGAGACCCTAAAATCTACCTTGCAATCTGCCTTCTTTTCCACAGTAATAGCCACACTAGGCTCAATACAGGGGAAGCACACAAAAAGGTTCTAGAGAGATTATTGTACTTGTCTACAGTAATGATAGTGGTTATGCAGCATTTCCATTCATTTATTTTAGACATATTATTGAAGGCTGTCAAAAAACCCCCTCAAAAAAAAAACAAAAAACACTGAGGCAAGAATTCATTGAATCAAAATAGCAACTAGATACCATATCTACATAAATACTAAATTATAGCAAACCATTACGTTATGATAAAAAGGACAAAAGATATTAATATTCCTAGCGCACAGTGGAAAAGAACACTGAAACCCAATGAAATGACTTTAGCTAATTTGTTCCTAAGTGGGACCCCACCTTCCATGCTCTTTAACATCTAGAGGGTAATTGAGTGCGCTCCATGAAAGCTCAGCATACCTAAATATGAGTTTTTATGCAATTATGTCAGCCACTGATTCACAGGAAATTATACTGACATTCGCAGGCTTGCATCTCAGCTAACAAATGAGAAAACAATAAATCTCGCTTATATCAACACGGCTTAGTAATAATGTATGGAAATCAAAAACATTTGCCTAATATGAAGTGAACACAACAGAACAAGCTGCACATTTCTTGCAGAGTGCGGCTAGGTTCGCTATAATTTCATCCTTGCTTAATCAGATAAACGCTAACAATTATATTGTGTACTGCTTCTGGTCTGTACATATTATAAACAAATTGTGGGCTAATAAAACACTCACTATTTTCTTTTAATTTGTCATATCTTGTTATAAAGACTTAATAAGTAAAAGATGAAAATCCTTGTTCAGGAATGCATAAGCTAAAAGGTTCCAAGCTGTAACTAACATGAAGAGCTGTTCTATGTTGCCAAAATCCCCTCCAGATCTAGCCATCTATGGCCAGCACCACCACACATTCAGAAAATCTGTAGTAGATTTAGCCATCCAATGACAAAATCTGACTAATTGAAACATTTTGTTTTTGTTTAAAAACGACCAACCTCGTTGAGAAGACCACACATACATAGATGTTGCACTCGAGTCATCATCATTTATCCTGGCTATTTAAAATATGAGTGGACCCCTGCTGGCATCAGAAGTTTGAAAAAAAACAAAAAAAAACAAACACACACAACCCAATTCTTATCAGATTGAGACAGGCCATACACGATTCATTTCTCTGTAGTTTAACCAGCTGGTTGAAATAAAAAAAATAAAATAAAAAAAAGAACAGATTCTCCCATCCAATTCTTGCTGAACCATTGTATTCTGACAGTGAGAAGGCTTCCCTACCATCAGAATACACTTATCAGCTCCATGGGCTATAGTCAGCGGCACTGATTGAGTGAAAAATTTTCAACAGGCTGGTTGTATAGAAGTCAATCAAGAGATCAACTTCTGTACAACCAGCCTGCCCTTAGATTGATCAAAATTCGTCTGGTCTCTGCTGAACCGCCCAAATTTTGATTCATCGATGGCCGGCTTACATCTTATAAATGTAAAATATCAATACTATAAGATCATCCCAACAAGGAGACCCCAATCTTTTGTGCTGCTAGTGCTGTATAAGGTGTAATAATGTGCATGAAAGCAAGGTCCCAAAAATGTATGAAGTGAAGCAACCAAAACTACAAATACTGTAAGACCATATCATGGAGACTCCATAACAAAGGAAAAGGAGAAGCAACCCCAGCATATATTGAGAAGGAGCAGAGGAAAATTATCAGTACACTGAATACATTAGGAATCTGCAAAGTTTTTAAAGGTTAGGGGTCAATTTTCTTTGCTGCATTCTACTTGGGACTACAGCCTACCCATCCTCCACTGGTCACACTTCTGACACGACACCCCCCCCTCCCCCTCAAGCTCCAAACTGTTTGTACTGGTGTTTCTCTGCCCCCAGTTGACATGCCCCCACGCAGTCTCCACCCCCGACTCTCTAAGGCCCTGCTATAACTGAGAAAAGAGGTCATGTGATCACTTCTAAATTAAAAATGATATACAGTACTGTGTAGTAGTGTAGTCTTAGGTGTGAAAAAAATGCCGTAAATGAAGAATTCTTTCAGAAAGAGAAGTGTTAATTTTTTTTTTTTATAAAATTAACAAAATGAGCAGAAGAGAAAGCAAAATCAATATTTGGCATGACTACCCTTTGCTGTTGCATCAGTTCTTCCAGGTACACTTACACATAGTTTGAAGGAACTTGGCAGGTACGTTGTTCCAAACATCTTTGAGAACTAATGTACAGTGTGCCTTGAAAAAGTATTCATACCCCTTGGAAAATGATAAATGGTTTTCAAACTTTTTTTACAAATAAATATCTGAAAAAGTGTGGCATGCATTTGTATTCAGTCCCCTTTACTCTGATACCCCTAACTAAAATCTAGTGGAACCAACTGTCTTCAGAAGTCACCTAATTAGTAAATATAGTCCACCTGTGTGTAATTTAATTTCAGTATAAATACAACTGTTCTGTGAAGCCCTCAGAGGTTTATTAGAGAATACTAGTGAACAAACAGCATCATGAAGGCAAAAGAACACACAAAAAAGGTCACAAAAAAGATACATTTCTGGAGGTTAAAGCAGGGTTAGATTATAAAACAATATACCAAGCTTTAAACATCTCACGGAGCACTGTTCAATCTATCATTCAAAAATGGAACGAGTATGGCACAACTGCAAACTACCAAGACATAGCATCCACCTAAACTGACAGACCGAGCAAGGAGAGCATTTATCAGAGAAGCAGCCAAGAGGCCCATGGTAACTCTGGAGGACCTGCAGAGATCCACAGCTCAGGTGTAAGAATCTGTCCAAAGGACAACTGTTAGTTGTGCAAATCTGTCCTTTATGGAAGAGTGGCAAGAAGAAAGTCATTGTTGAAAGAAAGCCATAAGAAGTCCCGTTTGCAGTTTGCAAAAAGCCATGTTTGGGACACAGAAAACATGTATAAGAAGGTGCTCTGGTTAGAGGAGACCAAGATTGAATTTTGGCCTAAAACCAAAAACGCTATGTGTGGTGGAAAACACTGCACATCACCCTGAACACACCATCCCCACTGTGAAACATGGTGGTGGCAGGATCATGTTGTGGGGATGCTTTTCTTCAGCAAGGACAGGGAAGCTGGTCAGAGTTGATGGAAAGATGAATGGAACCAAATACAGGGCAATTTTGGAAGAAAAACCTGTTAGAGTCTGCAAAAGATTTCAGACTGAGTGGAGGTTCACCTTCCAGCAGGACAACGGTCCTAAACATCCAGAACTACAATGGAATGGTTTAGTTTAAAGCAAATTCATGGGTTAGAATGGCCCAGTCAAAGTCCAGACCTAAATCCAATTGAGAATCTGTGGCAAGACTGGCAAATTGCTGTTGACAGACGCTCTCCATCCAATCTGACAGAGATTAAGCAATTTTGCAAAGAAGAATGGGCAAACATTTTACTTTTATAGATGTGCAAACCTGATAGAGACACCCAAAAAGACTTGTAGCTGTAATTGCAAGGGAAGGTGGTTCTTCAAAAATATTGACTCGGGGGGGGGGGATACAAATGCACGTCACACTTTTCAGATATTCGTAAAATATTTTGAAAACCATTTATCGTTTTCCTTCCACTTCACAAATATGTGCCACTTTGTGTTGGTGTGTCACATAAAATCACAATAAAATACATTTACGTTTTGGTTGTAACATGACAAAATGTGGATAATTTCAAGGGGTATGAATACTTTTTCAAAGCACTGTAGGCTGCCTCAAATCCTTCAGTCTCTTCATGTAATCCCAGAATGTCTTGATTATGTTGAGATCAGGGCTCTGTGGGAGCCAAACCATCACTTACAGGACTCCTTGTTCTTCTTTATACTGAAGATAGTTCTTAATGGCATTGGCTATATGTTTGGGTTTGTTGTCCTGCTGCAGAACAAGTTTGGAGATAATCACACACCTCCCTGATGGCTTGGCATGATGGATAAGAATCTGCCTGCATTTCTCAGGATTGAGGACAGCATTGATCCAAATCTCCCACTCGTTATTGTACCACTGTTTAGTCCTTTGCAAACAAACAGCCTGGTTTCCACATTGTTGATGAATCAAAATTTTCAAATATTTGACTGCAACAAAATGCAAAGTGACTCAACTATGCACGAAAACATAGGAGCTGGGTTATCTAGAAGAACTGAAGCTTTTTTGCAGGCAAAGGCTGGCCACACCAAGTACTGATTCAATTTGGATTTCTCTTCTGTTTACCTAATATTTCTAAACGCATTCTTAATTTACAGCATTTTTTACTTTAAGACTTTTGCACAGTAATATCTATCACAGTGTGTGTACACACACACACACACACCTCAAAAAAATTAAAGGAATGCTTTGAAAATGCATCAGATCTCAATGGGGAAAAATATCAAGCTGGATATCTATACTGATATGGACTGGGTCATTTGTTAGGAACGTAAGGATGCCCCATCATTTGATGGAAATGAAAATAGTCAACCTACAGAGAACTGAATTCAAAGACACCCTGAAAATCAAAGTGAAAAATGATGCAGCAGGCTAGTCATTTTGCTGAAATTTCATTGCAGCAACTCAAAATGTTACTCAGTAGTTTGTAGGGCCCCCATGTGCTTGTATGCATGCCTGACAATGTCAGGGCATGCGCCTAATGAGACAACGGATGGTATCCTGGGGTATTTCCTCCCAAAACTGGACCAGGACATCACTGAGCTCCTGGACAGTCTGAGGTGCAATCTGGCAGCATTGGATGGACCGCAACATGATATCCCAGAAGTGTTCTATTGGATTTAGGTCAGGTGAGCGTGAGGGCCATTCAATGGTATCAATTCCTTCATCCTCCAGGAACTGCCTGCATACTCTCTCCACATGAGGCCGGGCATTGTTGTGCACCAGGAGGAACCCAGGACCCACAGCACTAGCATACGATCCCAATATCTAATGTCAGTAAGGGTGCCATTATCTAGCCTTTAGAGGTCTGTGCTTCCCTCCATGGATATGCCTCCCCAGACCATCACTGACCCACCACCAAAATGGTCATGCTGAACGATGTTACAGGCAGCATAACGTTCTCTGCAGCTTCTCCAGACCCTTTCACATCTGACACGTGCTCAGGGTGAACCTGCTCTCATCTGTGAAAAGCACAGAGCACCAGTAGTGGACCTGCCAATTCTGGAGTTCAATGGCAAATGCCAATCGAGCTGTATGGTGCCGGGCAGTGAAAACAGGGCCCAATAGAGAATGTCAGGCCCTAAGGCCACCCTCATGAAGTCTGTTTCTGATTGTTTGATCAGAGACATTCACACCAGTGGCCTGCTGGAAGTCATTTTGTAGGGCTCTGGCAGCGCTCATCCTGTTCCTCCTTGCACACAGGAGCAGTTACCTGTCCCGCTGATGGGTTAAGGACCTAGCCAAATGTAAACTAGTAAAAAAACAGAGTCAGAAAATATAAGTAGGGAAAAAAATGTCAGGGTCCTCCACCTGTAAAACCATTCTTGTTTTGGGGGGGTCGTCTCATTATTGCCTATCTAGTGCACCTGTTGTTAATTTCATTAACACCAAAGCAGCTGAAACTGATTAAAAACCCCCTCTGCTACTTAACTGACCAGATCAATATCCCAGGAGTTTATTTCACTTGATGCTATACTCTGATCAAAAAGTGTTCCTTAAATATGTATGTATGTATGTATGTATGTATTATACATACACACACATAACATAATATACACACATACAAATGATTTGCTTTGCATTTGTATTGTAGGGCTCATTTACATGTGTTGATTGTGAAGAACAAACAATCCTATACAAGATGGATTTGTATAACTTTGATCTTTTTGATATTTGGCTTGGTTCAGCTCATTTTTGTGGATACAAAAAGCTTTGTTACTGGCAATAAAAGCTCAGTGCCTCTGCTCCTGCTGGGTACTGTCAATATTGTTGGTTGGTTGATGCTTTTGCCTGCACACAAAAACAAACGGTGTTACCACACAGCTGCTCTGTACAAACTGGAAGTGGCTGGAGCTGCTCAATCCTTGTTCTCTTATTTGCCAGTGCATTCTTGGATATGGAACCTCCACTGTCTCTCCCCCAGTGACCAGCTAACACTTTATAAATGCTATAGGCGCTGTTAAGTTATGGTTATAGGAGGGACATGTTGCAATTTTTAACACATTGTTACAGTCCAGCTTCTGTGTGAACAGCACAGTGTGGTTCCATTGTAATATTCATGGCAGGCATTGAAGGGCAGTTATGAGGCTTTAAAAATGCAGCATAAACACAAGGTATTAGGACACCCCTCCAAATCATTGGATTCAGGTGTTCCAATCACCTCCATGGTCACAGGTGTATAAAATCAAGCACCTAGGCATGCAGACTGCTTCTACAAACATTTATGAAAGAATGGGTCGCTCTCAGGAGCTCAGTGAATTCAAGAATGGTACCGTGATAGGGAGCCACCTGTGCTATAAGGCTCCATGTACACGGGACACTTCTGAACAATGGAAGCTGACTGCTGAAAAACATAGGTTAAAAAACGTCTGTAGCCACATTTGCATATCACGTTTAGAAGCGTTTTTTTAAAGATAACCTCAGGAGACCTTACAAAATACCCAGAATGCACTTCAAAGCAGTAAAAAAAATTAACTATTTCAGACATTTTGAGATAAATAGAAAGCAAAAGCAGAGAGAGCAGTATTCGTTGAGATTAGCGGTCTTTTTTTTTTGTAGTGTTTGGATGTGTTCCAGCTCATTTCTGTGCAAACATTATTGCAGCAGTGTCGAACGTATTTTCTTTCATGCAAAAACTCAAAGTATGGTGTACCTGGTCCATTTGAGTACTGGGAAAACGCTTTGCATGCATTTTTCATGATGGAAAAAGGCTCTGGAAAGGGAAGAGTTAAAAAAAAATTTTCAAACACAAATGCTTATAAATGCGGTTATCATTATTAAAACACCTTCAGAGCCTCTGAGGAAGAGGGAACTGTCCCTTGAAACGCGTCAGCCATCTGAGGGTCTTCTCATGGTTTTGGAGTTGACCTGGTCGCTTTGAGATTATAATGCTTTTGATACACAATTGTTTGTGACTATATTTTGGTGTTTCTATTAAAAGTTTTATACTCAGGTAATGCACTAGGCTGGTGCGGCCTTTCTTCCATTGTTTTTGCAATCTTATGGACGTGTCTGGGTTTGGCAGTTGCCATGAGAACAGTCCTTGCCTGAATGCATTGTGCCAAGTGTAAAGTTTGGTGGAGGGGAGATTATGGTGTGGGGTTGTTTTTCAGGGGTTGGGCTTGCCCCTTAGTTCCAGTGAAGTGAAGGGAAGCCATCAGCATACCAAGACATTTTGGACAATTTCATGCTCCCAACTTTGTGGGAACAATTTGGGGATGGCCTTCCCAGGAAAGGGGAAACTGTTATAGCTGCAAAGGGTGAGCCAACCCAATATTGAACCCTACCGACTAAGACTGGGATGACAGGTACATGAGCCAATATCCTTCTCATACTTGCACCACGAATACGGTATATGATGAGTTGCTAGGAACAACATTTTCCTGCTCTAATCTACAAGCGAGCCTCGGTGAATTACAGACATACAGCATTAGAACAGAGTAATTTAGGGTGTGCTTTCCTGTCACATATGACATCTCACTTATTAACACTCTAGCTAAAGCTGCAAGAGCAGGTGGAATTGCTGCATATTTAACCAGAGACAGCAACAACACATTTTTAATAAAACATGGATCTACTTAGCACCAAGAATTGCATCAGCTGTTTTTAAAACCTAATCTTTAAAGCAAAGCCATAATTAAGTTATGCAATATAATAATTTTCAATATAGCAAGAGGCACGGAAAGTATCCATGTATTCTGCAAAGCAATGTGGAATATGTCAGTGCTAAAAAACTAAATACAATTAAATGGATATACCTGAAATTGTGCTAGCCTAAACCTTTTCTTCTTTGCAATATATCCCAATCTCTGGGTATTGCTAGGACACTAAGGGCCCATCTTTTCTTCCAGGCAATAATTTCCAGTCACTGCCAATTATTTTGAACGGAACCCCAATGCAAACATACAGTGAAGAAAGTGCACTATAATGCACAGCTGTGGTGTAGTATGCCTAGCTGATAAAATAGTGCAGGAATTGACATATTGGTTAGAATGTATGGGCGCCTTAACACAATGCACTTTAGCCACTTGGCCTCCAGAGGATTTACCCCCCCCCCCTTCCTGACCAGAGTATTTTTTGCGATATGACACTGCTTTACTTTGACAATTGCGTGGTCATGCAATGCTGTACATAAATGAAATTTTTGTCCTTTTTGCCAACAAACAGAGGTATTTGATCACCTGTGCGTTTTTTTTTCTTTTGCGCTATAAAACAAAAAAAGACCAACAACTTTGAATTAAAAAAAAAAAAAAAAAAAAAGATATTTTTTACTTTTTGCTATAAAACATATCCAGTAAATTTTTTTTTTCTTAAAATCATATTTTGTCATAAATTTATGCCAAAATCTATTCTGCTACATGTCTGCTAAAAAAAATTCAAATTTTTGCAAATTAATTGGTTTTACATGAAAGGTATTAGTGTCTACAAATAGAATACTGGAATTTTTGTTTTTATTTCTTTTATACTAGTAATGGCGGCAATCAGCGACTTATATCGGGAATGCCGTGGGCATTCTGACACTGGGTAGGAGCTGACTTCCATCCCAATGACACTAATACAGTGATCAGTGCTAATAAAAAGCACTGATACTGTACTAATGACACCGGGCAGGAAGGGGTTAACATCTGGGGCAATCAAAGGGTTAACTGTGTGCTGCGTTACTGTATGTGCTGTGTGTGTGTGTTTTACTTCGGAAACATGCTGTGTATTTCTCTGCTGTGCAGAGAAATACACAGCAGCATGTTATTGCTGGCAGGAGAGAGACCTGTGTTATTTACACTTAGGTCTCTCCCCTGTTGCTGTTTCTCGGTGATTGCCAGGTGCCGGTGGGGAATCTCCAGCCAGGACCCGGTGGTCGACATCTGTAGCCGCCAATGGCAGCACGGGTAGGGCAGCGTGCGCCTCCTACCCTGAAATGCAAAATCACATATAGATGTGATTTTGCACAGCCCTGCATCATTATTTCTGCTATAGGGCGGCTGGGAAGTGGTTAAACACCAAAAATGTGTGCGTTCATGCTCATTTATATACATCGCATAGATTAAATTGATCCTAACATGGGTTGCAAAGCAGTCTGCACTGCCCATCAACACGCGTGAACTGATGTGTGCTTGTTCAAGTCAATCTGTGTTCAAGTGCACTATGATGTGCATTACAATTGTTACCCCCATGCACATGGATGAATTTCATTTGATTTAAAGTGAAACCACATTTAACAAAAACAGGTAAGGGTAAAACTAGCCTTAAAAGGCCTCAGGGTTCCAGCCCGTGTTCACAAGGTGGTAAGCTTTGCACATGAAGCCAATTTCTTGGCATAATCACTATGTAAATATGGTTTTAAAAACATAAATCAGCCCACACAGGCCATATAACTCAAATAGGAATAGAATATTGCTTTCTAGCTTCATTACACACTGTGTGCACAATTATTAGACATGTATTTTGATCAGTTCATAATTTTTATGCATATTGTCCAACTCCAAGCTGTATAAACTTGAATGCTTATTGGATTTAAGCATATCAGGTGATGTTTATTTGTGTAATGAGGGGGGTAGGGTGTGGCTTAAGGAGATCAATACCCTATATCAAGGTGTGCATAATTATTGGGAAGCTTCTTTTTTCTCAGGCAAAATGGGCCAAAAAAAAAAAAAAAAAAAACAGATTTAACCAAACATTTTGTTGGAAACAGAACTGATGAGACGAGAGTGACCCTTGATGTACTGGATGGATGGGCCTGTGGCTGGATCAGTAACAGGCACAGAGCTCCACTTCGACTCAGACACCAGCAAGGAGGAGGTGGGGTGCTGGTATTATTAAAGATGACCTAGCTGGACCTTTTTGGGTTGAAGATGGACTCAAAAGCAACTCCCAAACATACTGCCAGTTTTTAGAAGACACTTTCTTCAAGCAGTGGTACAGGAACATTTGAAGAAGACCATTATATTTTTGCAGGACAATGCTCCATTGCATGCATCGAACTACTCCACTGCATGGCTAGCCAGTAAAGGCCTTAAAGATGAAATAATAACCTGACCTAAAACCCTATTGAGAACCTATGGACACTTCTTAAATGGGAGATTTCCGGTGAAGGAAAACAGTACACCTCTCTGAACAAAGTCTGGGAAGCTGTGGGGCTATTGTTGCTGCTACACAAAAAGTTGATAGTCAACAGATCAAGAAACTGAAAAGCTGCTGGGTGTAGAGTTCAAACACACTTGGATGCTCTCCAGCCAGTTGAGGGGGGCAGAGCCTAGCCATGGCGGCGTAGGAGAGCACGGTGCGGGTGCTCTCCAAGGCTTCTACACCACCCTGGATGCCTGCAGGGTCGAAAGTCTAAGAGCCGGGAACCTACCTGAGAGTGATCGGGTCTGGAGTGGAGTCGGCGGTCCCGAGAGTGGTGGGAAGAAGGCGGACTGCTGCATCGGGGCTCGCGGGAGGCTCGTAGGAGGAAGTCCGGCCTGACGAGCGGGGCTGCTGGCAAGACGAGGAGACGCGGCGTGACCACGTTATTAGCCGCGCAGGTGTACTGGGTAGGGGAAAAGCCAGCCGGCGTTCCGAGGTGAGAGAGAAGACGCCGGTTCGCTTCCCCCCAGTACACGAGCGATACTCCACATGGACAGCCTGCTCCCCTGGGCGAAAGGAATCTATGCACAGGGAAATGGGATTTGACAGAAGGAAAAACCCAGAGTAATCCCCCTGAAGAGAGCAACTGAAGTTTGAAGTTTTCTGCTGGTGGCCTGTAGCTGTCTCAAGAGAAGAAGAGCAAGGAGAGGGTGAGTGTGAGCAGCTTGGGCTGGCCAATATTGCTTAATAGTGACTGTTTGTCTATAGGGGAAAGAAGAGATGTGAAGGGAGGATTCCCTGGGGGGTTTGAATAAGACAAGGAGGAATTAGCAGCCGAAGAAGGAGAATATAGTGGAAAAGTGGACAACAATAAGTGTGGATTAAAATTTGGGTCCCTGGCTTACACTTTTTCAATTCACTGAAGTTCCTGTATTTAAGAAAAATCAGACGCACAGAAGAGATGAAGAATAAAAATGTTAAAAGTAGTGGGCTAAAGGGGCCTCAAACTGGTACGATAAAAAAATATACGTCCCAAGGAAATGTGACTCCAGAAAGGTCTCAAGGTGTTGGTGAAAAAAGTGAACTGGAAATGAGCTTCCCTGGGAATGAAATACAGCAGGCAACAACAGAAAATTTGGAGATGAGAGAACCGGAAAGTGAACTACAAGCACCGAATAAGAAGGATGGAAGATATGTTTAAAAATCTAGAAAAAACAAAAGCAAGAACTGGGAATTATACGGAGTGACTTGGGGCAGATGTTATTGAGGGTGGAGGAGATGGAGAAAACAGTAAAAAACCATGCCCAATATATCCCTGATTTAGAAAAAAGAACATTAGATATCAGGAAAGATAAAAAAAAATTGCTTTACAAGATGGAGGTACAAGAAAATAGGGATAGGAGAAATAATCTCAGGGTAAGAGGGATTCCAGAGCTTGCAAAGGGGGAAGAAATATGAGGCCTTGTCTGTAAAATCTTAAAATCCAAAATGGACAGACCAGAAACAAACAGAATTGGTTAACTTGGAAGGTGTTTTTAGAATAAAAAGGATCCAACAAGGAAGTGAAATAGAGAAACAGAGAGATATAAATTGTCCAATTCCAGAAGCTGGGAGATAAAGAAGAGATTAGGAGAAAGATAAAAGGGAAGACCAATTATTAAATATGGAGAAATGGACACACAGATTTTTGCGGACTTAACATCGGAGACATTAGGGAGAAGGAGATCTTTGAAACCCTTGTTAGAGCAGATGAAGAAACAGAACGTACACTATAGATGGGGTATCCCGGAGTGTTTAATCGGTTGGAAAAATGGAGTTACAGCTTATTTGAGATTCCCTGAGGACTTAGACTTCTGTGATAGACTTGATTTACAAATTATAAAGATCCCTGGTTGGGAGGATGAAGAAGGAGATTGTGGAACTAGTGGAAAGGAAGATTGGCAGTTAGTTAGAAGGAGGAGATCGGGGGATAGAGGGAAAGGGGGGATTGTGATGGGGTGTTTTTTTTTTTTTTGTCTCCTCTTTAATCCCTTTTTCCTCATGAGGTAGCTCTTTGTCTTTTTTGGGTCTTAAGAATTGCTGGAACCATATTGAGTTTATTAGATAGACCTGGGGTATTTGGGGTGGTGGGAAGTAGGAGGTGCCATTCATGGGTGGAGTTCAACCCCAAGGTGGCAAATCTATGGTGGGCTTTGACCCTCAAAAGATTTATAGGCAAATTATAGGCCTACAAAAAGGGGAAGGGTGGTGAGTGGGAGGGAGATGGGGGGGGGGGTATTAAGGTTGACACCCTACGTGAAGGAAGGAGTAATAAAGGCAGAGAAGGAAGAGGAGAGGATAAGGTAGAGAGGAAAGAAAAGGAAAGATATAAGGAAGATGGAAGAAATACGGTTTATAACTTATAATGTAAGTGGGTTGAATTGTCCAGGGAAAAGGTTTAAATTATATAAGGAATTACAGCATAGAACAGCTTCAGTGGTTTTCTTGCAGGAAACGCACTTTGAATTAGAGTCAAATGTTAAGTTGAACTCAAGATGCTATCCAACATGGTACTATGCAGATTCCCTAGAATGAGAGCGTGGATAGGAAAGTTGTACAAGGGGCCCTCTGCGGTGGTTATGGTAAACGGGTAGATGTCAGAGTCTTTTGGGATGACAAATGGAACAAGACAGGGTTGCCCACTGTCCCCATTGTTGTATGTTTTGTCCTTGGAATCTCTGTTGTCAACAATAAGGAAAAATTCAGATATAAAGGGAATATGTATAGGAAATACAAAACATAACATTTGTGGATGATTTATTGTTTTATGTTGGAAATCTTAGGATATTGCTCCCTAATTTAATGACATTGAAGGAATATGGGGAGTTGTCAAATCTAAAAATCAACCCTACTAAAACAGAGATATTAAATATAAATCTTCCAAATAATGAAAAAGAGGGGATACAAAGGGAGTTTCCCTTTGTTTGGAAAGAGAGAATTAAAATATTCAGGGGTAAAACTTACTTCTTCATATAAAAACCTGTATAAATCAAATTATATAACAATGTTAAATGAGTTTAGAGAGGAATTAAAGAGATGAGGAGGAAATTTGTCCTGGATAGGACGTATAAATTTGATAAAAATGGTAATTGTCCCCAAATTCCAAATGGTCCCTATAAAACTTCCAGAGGTATATTTTAAGATAATTAAAGAGATAATAGGATACTCTGGGTTTTTTCTTTCTCCAAATATATCTTATGAAGTGTTAAGTAGAAATAAATAAAAAGGGATAGGGAGTGCCGGATTTTAAAAGATATTATAAAGCAATAATTTTAGCTAGAATATTTGATTGGACACAATTTAAAAGGGAAAAGTTGGGTTACAACTGAAAATTCACTTAGTGGTAATAATTTAAGTAAAAGTATATGGGTGCCAACACAGTATAGAGGATTAAAAGAGAGCACGAGTGTGTATACTTTAAATGTTTTGAGAGTGTGGGATAAAATGCACAAGCAGATGAAGTGGGATTTTAACTCATTCTAATGCCATTGAGGAATTCAGAATTTTTCCCGCCAGGTAGAGAGGAAATTTCAGGAAAATGGATTAAGAAGGAGGATGCCCAGTTGAGAGATATAATGAAGGGGGTAGAATTGAGATCACTTAAGGATTTGGAAAAGGAAGAGGGAGAGATTTTCACTAAGATAGATGTGTGGAGATATAATCAATTAAAATATTTTGTTGGATATCTTCCTAAGCCCTTGAGATCTAAAAAAGATTGGAATTTGTTTGAGAGGTTGTTGGAATCACGGGAAGATGGGAAGATGGGAAACATGGCACGGCTAAAATATATAACATTTTCACTGAGTTAGACACAGAAAAAAAAACTAATGTATATAGAAAAATGGGAAAGAGACTTGGGGGTGGAGATAGAGGAGGTTAAACAGAAAAAAAATATATAGATTGATTCAGGAGAATATAAGTATGCGTGAGGTGTAAACGAATTATAAATGTTTGATAAGATGGTATATTACACCAAGTATAGAACACAAGATGAGTGGGGAGAAATCACCTTGGTGTTGGAGGGGGTGTGGAGAGATAGGCACGATGTATCACATATGGTGGGAATGTCCAAAAATACAAGTATTCTGGAGGAAAGTAGTACATCAAATCAGGATGATTACGGAAATGGATGTTAGTCTGGACCCTGGAATCTGCCTTTTACATAGTACAGAATTATCAGTAAATAAATATAAAGTAACAGGTGTATGGTAGGTGTAAATGCTGCCAAAAGTCTGATTCCCAAGTTTTGGCATAAAGTAGAGGCTCCAAAAGAGGAAGATTGGATAGATAGAGTGGACCAGATTGGTAGGATGGAGAAACTATTTCATATGCAGGAGGATAGATTGGGGGCATATTACATGAAATGGAAAAAATGGGAAGAGTTTAGATCGAAGGTGAAATGATGAAGAGGTGACTTTTATAAATAAGAATACTCTTTTAGTCTTTTTTCTCTTGTTTTAGTGCGGAGAATGATGAGAAGCGCAGGGTGGATAGTGAGTGGGGGGGGGGTGGTGAGGGAGGGAAAGGGAGGTTCTGTTAGAGGGGTTGATGGGAGAAATAAGGAAAAATATGGTGAATGTTTGTTTTTATGAGAACGTAAAAAGAATTTGTATTGTTGATTTTTATTTTTCCTACTATCCTGAAAATTAATATATGTTTAAATAAAAAAAAAAAAAAGAAACTGACAAACTCCATGAATGGAAGGCTTATGACTTATTGAAAAGAAGGGTGGCTATATTGGTCAATGATTTTTCCTTTTCTTTTTTTTTTTAAATGTCAGAAATATTTGTAAAATTTGAGTTACTATTCTCACTTTAACCACTTGCCTTCCAGGAGGATTTTACCCCCTTCCTAACCAGGCCATCTTTTGCAATACGGCATTGCGTTACTTTAACTGACAACTGCGCAGTTATGCAACATTGCACCCAAATGAAATTTGCGTCCTTTTTTCCTCCCACAAATAGAGCTTTCTTTTGGTGGTATTTGATCACCTGTGCATTTATTTTTTGCGCTATAAATAAAAAAAAAGTCTCACAATTTTGAGCACCATGCAACATAAAAATACACAGCCATTATAAAATCTCTCAGCCACAATTATACCTTGATAAAAAAAGTATGGCCAATAATATGCTTTTTTAATAGACTAGGTTATAATTTAAATTTAATATTTTGTGAGCATTAGCAAATATAGGAACAGTAAGTAAGGAATGCATTAAAATGATTGTCAAATAATAAAGATATATTTACCTGCTCTGTGCAACAGTATTGCACAGAGCAGCCCAGAAACTTTGGTTCCCCTTTATGCACTCCTGGCTCCTACTCTTCTGTGTCTGCACCCATAACAAGCCACTTACTATGGGGGCAGACATGAGGGCTCGTTCCTGAGCTGGGCTTAGCTTTTTGTTTTACCTGAAAAAAAAAAGTGTTTCCATGACAGTTTTACAAGCTTGCTCTTTGAAATGTGTGTTATATTTAACAGAGACTTGAAGGTGGGAGCTCTTGATGGCTCAGTGCTTGGCATCTCCTTCAACAACAGTTAAATGACAGAATAGCCACACATGCAGTGTATTGCTTTCAGTCAGCAAACACAAAGGCTAGGTTTACACTACCCTGTGCTCTGAGAAGAGTTCCATGGTGGATTGAGTATGGCTAAGCAACTGTGGTCAGGCATTTAGGAGGCAATCCTGCCGCTCCCTAAATGCCTGATTTTTCTGGGGGGCCAATGGTGTGCCCATGTTAAATTTGCCACAATATGTGACCAACCCCCACTGGCTATATTTTAGAATTTAGGTGGGTGGTCAGGTGAGTTGGTTATTAAATCATGGCACAGCCACTCGTTTTTAATTAACAATAGGGGAGGCTTGCAGGTCCGATATCTAAAAAAAAAAAAGGGATGGTAAAGATCGCATTTTCCCAGCCTGATCCCTATTTTAGCAAAAGAGCCTTAGTGTTGGTGTCTGTAGTTGGCTCATTGTCTGATATGACCTGATCAGTAGAAAGCAGTCTGATTTTATAGAGAACCCTGAACTCTTACTTTCCAGTGAGTTTTCACACTGCACAGAAAAAGATTCCTGTTGTGTGTTTCATGTAATCAGTACATATAATTAAACTGCATTATTCTGACAACCCACAAACATGGCATTATAATATAGAGCTGAGATTATATAACAAGAGGGGTGCATTTCAATACTATTATTCAGAAATAACCTAAAACTAAGGAACAAAAAAGGGACTAAATAATGTAGGCTCTGGTCATTGTTCTGAAGACATAATAAACCCCTGTGGTAAGGAAACTGTCACATATAAACAGACAGAATTAAAAAAGAAAAAGAAAATCCATCATAAGATTACATATCTTGCCAAAAGACATAAATGCATGAAATGTATTTTCAAAGGAACAAAATGTTATTTTTATACCCATTAGACAACAACGTACTCTACCAACCTGTATTGTTTAGCGCTAGAGCTCCAGATAATGAATCATAATCCTCCTTCATAAATGAAATTGCTAATACACATTGATGCAACATGAGGTTAAAGGAAAATCACCATTGAAAGATATGTAGGCTACCATTGCTGACCTTCTGAAAATACTAGTTGTCTTATTGTTAAGCTGATCTAATAAGATCAACAATAAGTCACAGAATGGACACAAGTACAGGAGTTCTAATTTCACTTTCTACATATACACACTCCGGCCCCTTTATTAGTCACACCTTGCTAGCGCCAAGAAAATATCCCCCACACCATTACACCACCACCAACAGCCTGATCCATTGATACAAGGCAGGATGGATCCATACTTTCATGTTGTTTACACCAAATTCTGACCCTACCATCTGATGAGTCTCGTTTTCATCTGCGCCTTTTAGACCAGGCAACGTTTTTCCAATCTTCTATTGTCCAATTTTGGTGAGCTTGTGCAAACTGTAGCCTCTGTTTTCTGTTCTTAGCTGACAGAAGTGACACACGGTGTGGTGGTTTTCTGCTGCTGTAGCCCATCTTCTTCAAGGTTCGACGTATTGTGCATTCAGAGATGGTATTCTGCATTCCTTGCTTGTAACAAGTGGTTATTTGAGTTGTTGCCTATCATCTCGAATCAGTCTGCCAATTCTCTGACCTGACATCAAAGGCATTTTTGTCCATACAACTGCTGCTCACTGGATTTTTTACCATTTTTTGGACCATTCTCTGTAAACCCTAGAGATGGTTGGGCAGTTTTTGAAATAGTCAGACCAGCCCATCTGGCACCAACAACCATGCCATGTTCAAAGTCACTTAAATCCCAATGCTTTGCCATTCTGATGCTCGGTTTGAATTTCAGCAAGTAATTTTCACCACGTCTAGATACCTAAATGCATCGAGTTTATGCCATGTGATTGGCCGATTAGCAATTTGTGTTACAAAGCAATTGAACAGGTTTTCCTGATAAAGTGGCTGGTGAGTATATGTAGATGGTTAGAAAATACTGAAGGAACTAGCATTTTCAAGAGGTCAGCAAAAGGTGGTCTATAGATTTCTCTCATAAAAGGAATCCTGTAAAGCTGGCTATTACATTAGTGGAATTTATATGAAAATTTTGCTGCTTTTAAAAACTTTCAATTTTGGAATGAATAGACTTTGTCCTACAAAAACCACATACACTGTTAGCAATTTATTTATTCTAGAAAAAAAAAATATAATTATATATTCTGCTTCTTTGAATCTTCATCTCATCATTGCTTTCAAAAATGAATGTCAACTTGACCCCACTAACATTTAGAAAATCAAACTACCGTAACATTCTTAAAATGATAAATCTGAAAAAAGGATGAAATCCACAGAGCATACTCTGCCTTGCCCATGGTTTGTTTTATGTGCATTTTTGTGTTTCACTTTGATACCCTACACCCAAAATTGCCTTGTTTCTGATAAAAATTAAGTTAAAAGGAACACTATCTTTTTGTAAAATGTAAAGATCAAGAAGTCAATAAAATGCCACCAGTTGATGCCCAGAACTCCTCTCTTTCCTGTGAAGAGACATCCCCCCAATGCTTCGTCACTTGCTGGGTATCATAGATCATGCCATTTAAACTTGAATGTAGAAAGTAGAGCCTTCCTCTTCCAAGCTTATGCTTGGTCATCCTTTAACAGTAAATGTAAACGCTGCACGCTTAAGGAAAATGCCACAGAGGACAAGGATGAGGATAAATTGTTCCATGCGCACATTGCAGGTTATCTAGGCTATCCTGTCAGCTAACGTGTGTGTGTACAACAGCTCTATCACTTACAAAAATGAAGCCCCATTTCCCATTCTGCTTGTTGAATTCAAAGTTCAACTTATGCAACAAGATACAATCAAATAATGCTTTGCTAAATACATTTCCTGCAGTGTCTTGCTACAACCTATATTTGAAATCCCCCTTGCCACAAAATGATGTTGTTTTTCCAGTTACCCGGCACCCTCTGCTCTGTCCTGGGCTCTCCTATCTGGCACACTTTGGGGCCTTCTCCTAGGCCAACTTCTCAAACAGAAACCTGTCAACACCTACTGGTCTTGACTGACAGCTACTGCAAACTTGCCCAGCAGCAGTTTGCAGCAAGAAATAGGTAAAACAAGTGGAGATTCTGCTTAACGCATTTTTAGATTAGCCATGTCAAACCTTAATGCGGTAGTAAACCCAAAACTAAAAATGTAATATACCCAATCATTAGATACGGTGGCTGTACTAGTTTTCTTTAAAAGTGTTACTAAACCCACAACAGTACAATCAGTCTGTATATGCAGTAAAGCATGTTTGATATACTCACTGTGGAACCTCAGGGGTTAATGTGCATTGTGTAAAAAGACTGAGCCTCTCTTCTCTATTCCTCCCATTTTGTAAGCGACCACCTCCTATCTCCAGACTGAACCGTAGGCATGCACGTGATCATTTTGGTGTGTATTGCTAGAGAGGATTTTCTTTTCTTGGGAGAGCTCATGTGATCAGCACAGGGCCAATCAGCACTGTCCAGACAGAGGTCAGTGGATTTCCATCCTCCTAGAGCAGAAAGAAATCGCCTCCTACAAGCTTTAACCAGTGCTCGGCTGGACAGTGATAGAAGTCACAAGACTGCTCTAACTGCTGATGAGAAAAGGTATTTAGCAGTTTATATTCACTAAAATAATTGCATTTCCATGTTCTGTGGGAGACAAGATATAGTGAATGCAGGGTCCTGGGTTTCAGTAACACTTTAAACTTTTTCCCCTCCAATTTTCACCTAGTGATCTGGCCAGTATCCCCCCATCACTAAGTATTAGAGTGCACCCACTCTGGATGATTGAGCACAGAGAACACAGCAGACAGCAGCATTGTCAGTCTGGGAGGAGAGGAGTGTTAGTTGTACTAGCAGATTTAGATACACTAACAAGCTGAAGCCTACCGCTAGCTCACACTTTGTAAACCGTTACAGCAATAGTTTGTTTTTACCCTTTTTTGGGATAAAGGTTTTACATGAATAAATAGAAGCTGATGATCATATGCACCCGTGCCACTGTTAAATAGTTTGTCTCTCCCCTGTAACTGATATCTGGAAGAGAGTTTATTTAAAAAACAGACTTACCGAATCACCAGATTAAAAAAAAAAAAAAAAAAAAAAAAAAATGAACAAAACAAACTAAATACAGCCATAATATAGGAACTGGTAAACTTCAATATAATAAAATATTGCTTTAGGGTTTAAAACAGCTTTAATTTTATTTGACTAAAACAGCTCTTCATTTTATTTTATTGCAAAACTGCACAAACCAGACCCACAAGTAAAAAAAAAAGTATACTATCATAGATAGATGCTAGGGTTAGATTTATTGCTGACTCACTGTGTTCAGTGTATTTTTCTTTGCTAGCTAAATTTAGCTAGTCTCACTGCAACCAATGTGGCTGTAATTGTGTTTGAGGTAAATGTAATTGTACTCACTGTAATCAGTGCATCTGCATGTGATTAGTTAGGTCTGCTCAGTGTTTCAGCAGCTGCTAGTCTGCTTCCTCTGCTTTTCAAAGAGCTGTAGAATCCCCTGGAACACAAGCATGGAGTAATGAAAATAGTGGTATGAATATACAGCCCTGGCCTACCCCAGGAAGGATGGCACTGAAGGCTGCTGGGAGTCTGTATAAATTCTCTGAGACACAGAGTTTCTGGGTCTTTTCCTACAGAAGAGGAGCACAGTCTAAGGGGGTTGCTTGCTCCCCTGGGCTATCCTGCAATGTGCTTGCGGTTTGTGAGGCCTCAGGTGGGCAACCTGAGGGCCTGGATGCTAAAGCTACAGAGAGCTGACTGAGGGCCTGTCATCTAAAGATCTAGACTGGTATCACAGGAGAAAGGTGCCGCATGGATGTTGGAAGGAGACAACCAATTTATGGTTATTTGTGAGTGCAGATTGCGGTGAGAGATCTTGGAGACTTTTGGGTTACTGCTATCCCTCTTGTGCAAAAGAGTGAGCTGGTGTCCTGAAGAGCTCAGTCTAATTCCTTGTGAAGGGACTTAGAGCTCTTCTGTAGTAGAAGCAGTTAAAGCACACAAGCTTCTTCCTTTAGAGCAATCTATATAGTGCTTTGTGAAGGGACTCTGCTCTTGGTGTTCTAAAGAAAGAAGCCTGCTTTTAACTGCTTCTTCTACAAGCCAAGTTCACAGTTTGCTATTGCAAAGATTTCTGCCTTCACCTTGTCATCTATATATTATATATCTCATCCCCTAGACCAGTGGTCGGCAAGCTGCGGCTCGCGAGCCACATGCGGCTCTTTACAAACTTAAATGCGGCTCTTCTGTGTACCGGGCGCCCGCTCCCCTCCCTCCTCTCGGGCGGCCGCCCCCCTCCCTCCTCTCGGGCGGCCGCCCCAAAAGTCAGGACTCTGCAGCTGTCAGGATGTAGGCGGGGCAGCCAGGATGTAGGCAGGGCAGCGTGACGAACTCCTCTCCTCTCACAGTCCGCCCTGAAGACCAGAACGGCGCGGGAACACGGCGAGAAGAACGCGCGGAGCAAAGGTAAGTGAATTGACACAATATGGGGAATGAATTACTATAGGGGGGATGAATTACTATAATGGGGGATGAATTACTATAATGGGGGATGAATTACTATATGGGGGATGAATTTTCAGTTTTAAAAATGTGGCTCTCAAAATAAATTTCAATCATGGTTTTGGCGAGATTTGGCTCAGTTGAAAAAAAAGGTTGCCCACCACTGCCCTAGACTGCTTACTGAACCAAACAGTGACTGTTTGTGTGCCTGGCTGCAGGGTAGACTACCAGGAAAAGAAAGCTAAGGCAATTTCCAACAGCCCCTTTAAGGGTGAGCGCGACACAAAAAAAACAAGGGCATTGAGTATCTGCAGAAATTTGTAGCCAACATATCAGCCTTGAAGAACTTGGATAATGTGGTGAACAGAAGACCAGGTTGCTGCCTTACAGATCCAAAGGCCTGAAAATCCTAAGAAGTAGCCAATGTCCTCGGAATGGGTAATAGCAGAAAAAGCAAACACTTTATCCTGCAACTCAGATCTTCAGAACAACCTTTTGAATTCACTTGAAAATAGTGGATTTAGTAATAAATATAACCACTTTTAGGACTGTCTGAAAATATGAACAGGGAGTCCATCTGCCTAAAAGTAGTGACCAAAAAGAAAATGGGCAGGCCTTAACCACCACTAAGTAAGAGAACCATATCGATAAAGTGTTTAGCCGAAGAAATACTACAGTACAGGTTAATAGGTACAAAATGAGGGTTTTTGTGACAACAGACAACACTAGATTTAAATCCCACGCTGGTGTGGAGGCCAAACATAGGAGCAACATGTGCAATTCCTTGTACAGAAGTAGAAATACTATTTATTATCAAGTGGATGTTGAAAAACAACAAATAGAGCAAACACCTGGTCTTGGATGGTGCTATGGGCCAAATGCTGTTTTACCCCATCTGAAGGAAAAAAAAAAAAAAAAAATGTTCCACCTAAAAAAAAAGAAAAAAAAAAATGTGGGGAATCCCTAAAGACTCACAACAGTGAAAATAAGCCTTCCACACGCAGTAATAAAAACTCTAGCAGGAAACAGCTTAAAGGATAAGTTTGCCTTTTGGACAAAAATAATAAATGCACATTTTTTTGCAGGTATATAAAAAAAAATGTGCATTTGATATTTTTGTCCAAAGGAGCCTGTAAAGCATTGCACCATCAGTAGATCGCTGATGCCATGCAGGTATCCTGCAGATCTGTCAAAATACCGGCTTGCTGTAGGGGATGTACAAGAAAGCAGATATACTGACAGGAAGATTCAATGAACTACCACGGTGCTCCACAGCGCCGTGGTAGTTCATTGAAAACTACAATCCCACAGCCGCTAACGCTGTCGGGACTTGTAAGCACTCATTCACATAACACTGAATGAGTGGTACACAGCAGCGCTGTTTTCAAATCTGACAGATCGTACGGGGGAAACTCTTCCCTGTACTGTAAGAGGGGGGATTAGTGGGTGCAGCTGTGGCTATTGAAACATGTTACGTGTTCCACCCTACAAAACGGGTGGACCGTGTAACATGTTCCACAAGTGAACTTATCCTCTAAGCTACAAAAAGGGTCATTAAACCCACATCATGAAAAACAATTTATAAAATGCCATATTACATATTGACCATACTCAGTCACTATGGAATTCATGTATTGTACAAAAAAACCTGGTTGATCCTGCTGTTCTCCATCTCCCCCTCCTGTCCATGTCCCCACTGCAAATGGGGATTCTGCAGAGCAGATGTAGGCAGCCAGTGCACACACCCAGTTTTCCGTATATTCCTATACTGAGCATTTTCTCCCGATCACATTTGAATAGCCCATGTGACTATAGTCACACGTGTGGGAGTATACAAGTTGGTAAATGACAGCTCATTCGATCCCTCCTCCATGCCCACTAAGCAGCTAAACACAATGGGGGCGGGATATCACATTGATTGATGAAGACTTTGCCTCCTTGGTCTTCTGCAACACAGGCTGGAGAAGAGTGACACGGCCTGTGACTGGCAGAAATCCACCCACACCACGTTACCACCAAAAAAATGTTTGATTTCAAATATATAATTGTATGACTATTTAAAACAGTTTATCGATATTTATTTTTGCTTAGTGTTCCACAGGCAGTTTTTCTATTTTGAACATGTGACCAGCAGAAGAGGACTAGATGTTCCTCCTGCCATGGTTTCCCTGCAGACAGGCTGGGTCATGTCCGTCTCTCAGAGCCTGGATTTCCAGCAGCCAGGCCATCAAGCCAATGGCTGAAAAGCAGGGTGGAAGATTGGTTCTTGAGATAACAGACCCGGCTGATCTGGTAGAAGTCACAGATAATCAGATAACAGAAGAAGAATGAGGTCGCCTTTCCATACTTTCTGGTGGCCATGCAGAGTTATGAAAATTACTGGAATGCCCTCATTTTTGATTCTTGGACATAAACAAAGCCAAACATTCAGTGGGGGAAAGGCAAAACTCCGGGCATACTGATGTCACGACACTATCAGGGCATCCGGTGCCTCCACTGTCCTAGAGACAAATCTATCTAGCCTTTTGCTGAAACTACACTTTAGCAAATCCACATCCTGCATCCTCCAATGTAGACATATGTCCTGAGGCACCAGATGGAGACACCATTCCCCCCAATTCAGGACACTGAAAGAAATCTGTCTTCCAGATCTCCATTCCAGTAATGTGCATCACAGGTGTAAAACTCCAAAGGATAGATTAGACTAGTTCTGATGATGCCGCAACACTCCTGGTGCCCCCTCATTATTGAGATGAGCCCCTGGTGTGGTATTAAACAATTGAATCCAGGCTTGAACGGTCAGAAGGGGAATCCAATTTAATAATGACTAATGAATGACTAATGAATAATTTAATAATAAAGAATTGCTGACACCTGCAGGTTTGCCTGGAACGTTTAGTTTTTTCTAGAGACTAAACAGACAGATGGTCTAGAAATCCACCTCCCAACCCAGAAGGTCATGACTAGCATTAGTCCAAAGTAGAGGAAGAAAAAAACCTGCCCTCCAACAATGCTGGGGACAAAAGTCATCATGACATCTTGGTTCGAGGATATAACCCGATCAATTGGTCAGAAAAAGAATGGATTAGTTCCACACTGAGGATGTTCTGATGTAATGTTCTGGGTAAATTGAACAGCCTCCAAGGTAGATACTATAAAATCCCAGCACAGACATGCTGTTCCTTAGGGAAGAATGAGGTGAAGTTGACTAACCTACCTCTGCAGTTTTGTCAACGTCTAAGCAAAGAACTTGGTTGAATGGTATCCAGGTACTCCAAGTGATGCTACAAAATCAGATGACTTCTTGAAGTTCAGAATCCTTCGAAGACTGTTGGGAGTCCAAGGCCAGAGAAGGTATGCCTATACAAACAGTAGATTGCTAAGATATCAGATGTCGGGAATACCTCTGAGACCAAGAAGAAGAACTGGTGCAAGGACCTTTGTGAAAACTCCAAAGGCTGAGACAAAACCAAAAGGGAACAGCATACATTGACAAGGTTGAAAAAAACATTGAATTGTTTTGCTTTTAGGAATGGGGATAACTCCCTGGTTCACCTATCCCAAAAATAGAACTTAAGGCACAAAAGGTTTTTTTTTCTCCATTTTTGATAGGGTGTCAGGGAGCGAGGAGCCAGACACACAAGGAGGTGCAATTAAAGGTAGGTTTATTATACAAAACAAGACAGTCTATGCAAGTCCAACAGCAACAGCAGATGACTTGGTAGAACAGTAGCCAGGAAGGATGATCGCCGGAGCCGGGGTCAGAAGCCAGGAAGGATGATCGCCGGAGCCGGGGTCAGAAGCCAGGAAGGATGATCGCCGGAGCCGGGGTCAGAAGCCAGGAAGGATGGTCGCCGGAGCCGGGGTCAGAAGCCAGGAAGGATGGTCGCCGGAGCCGGGGTCAGAAGCCAGGAAGGATGGTCGCCGGAGCCGGGGTCAGAAGCCAGGAAGGATGGTCGCCGGAGCCGGGGTCAGAAGCCAGGAAGGATGGTTGCCGGAGCCGGGATCAGAAGCCAGGAAGGATGGTCGCCGGAGCCGGGATCAGAAGCCAGGAAGGATGGTCGCCAGAGCCGGGATCAGAAGCCAGGAAGGATGGTCGCCAGAGCCGGGATCAGAAGCCAGGAAGGATGGCCGCCAGAGCCGGGATCAGAAGCCAGGAAGGATGGCCGCCAGAGCCGGGATCAGAAGCCAGGAAGGATGGCCGCCAGAGCCGGGATCAGAAGCCAGGAAGGATGGCCGCCAGAGCCGGGATCAGAAGCCAGGAAGGATGGCCGCCAGAGCCGGGATCAGAAGCCAGGAAGGATGGCCGCCAGAGCCGGGGTCAGAAGCCAGGAAGGAGTCTTGCCAAAGCCGAGTCGGTATCCAGGAGAGCAATGAGAAACTAAAAAGGAGCTTGCTGCTGTGCAACAGACAGGACACGAATGCAATGGACAGCTACAAACAGCAAACTTATATGTGATAAGCCGCCACCTCCTGTGGGAGGAGCCGCAGAGGGCTGAAAGCATAAAGGATCCCACAATGCTTTGCAGACACCTAAGATGAATGCCAGCACATGGAGCAGCACAAGCCCTGAGGAAAGGTAGGACCTTGACAGTAAGGGAAAGTTATAACCTCTGTCAGTTCATTTTTTATTTGTGACCCATGCAGAAGATTTCCTTTTTACTTCCTGTCCCATAGCCAAAACAGGAAGTAAAAAGGAAATCCCTACAAAGTGAAAGAATCCTTGGTTGTCACCAGTGTCATCAGAACTAGCATCCCTATTGGAAGATTTCCCCCTTATTCCTGTTCTGGTGACACCTGTTTTATCACTTTCGGTGATAATGGTAAACAAGACAATTAGAGAGTATGAATCTGCATAACTGGGTAACAAAAAGCAATAAAAACTGAGAGAGGACATAACCCAAGATACAGTAAGATGTGGGGAAAAAAAAAAAAAACAAGCTGAATGACGGATGTAAAACTCCATAAGCTACAGGCTCCCACACCCATGTCACTAGTATGTTGTTAGGTAAAAAGTCGTAAAAAAGAGACAAAAGCCGGCCATAGATGGATTGAATCTCAGCCAGTTCGGCAGAGACTGGTCATCCATCTATGGGCAGGCTGGTTGTACTGAAGTTGATCCATTGATCGACTTCAGTACAACCAGCCTGTCAGATTTTTTGCATTCAATTACTGTCAGCAGCTATAGCCTCTATCATTTCTGTTCTACCAGCAGGGAAGGCTCTTGTCTGAAGAACACAATAGATCCATGAGAGGAATTACCCCATCCACACTAAAACTGTGTTGATGGGGAATCAAGTGATTTTCTTTCCTGCCGTCTCTGGTGGAGGGGAAAAAAAAAATCAAATCTATGGCCTGTAGAGTTCCTAAAAGTCTTTATAATTAAAGCAATAACAAAAAATTGAAAGCACAAGCTTGCAAAAATGTGATAAAAAAATAAACATTGCAATATAGAAAATATAATATACATTCCTGTATTCCTGTTAAACAAAAAACATGTCAAGATATTATGGACTAATAGGATGTGGGGCAAAGGGGAAAATTTAGTTGTTGCCCATAACTATTACACATGGGAAATATAAAGCAGTTCCTCACTCTTCTAATGGGGCACCACTAACACTGACTGACTGTGCCCCTTGACAACAAATGTCATGTATAAAATACTAGGAAGACGACTGAAGGCCAATTCACACTAGTAAAAGCCACTTTTTAACATGTTGGCAGCTGTGTAAGCTCTAGCAGGAAGCAAGGGGATGCACATTTAGGCCAATAGGAATGCTGTGGTGGTGATGGGAAGCTTATCTGCAAGGACCGACACAACCCAAACGGGAAGATTTGTAAAGCTGCTGCAGTGATGTACAAGCACCTAAACCTGCAGCAGTTGAGCCAATATCTGCATTAATGAGCTTTGTGCGTTTTGGTTGCCTGAGGCAATCTGAAACGAAACTATTTGGAGCACTACTAAAGTGCCCAATATTACAGTCTGTAGACAGCTCCAACTTTTTTTTTTAAAAACCTTTGTTTTATTTAAAAACATACCATAGACCACAAGGGAGTACCAAGATCTCCATATAACTCAATGGGACGACAATATGATATGCTTGACTTAGAGAATATATTGCAGTACAGTAAAAATATTTACTTTGTAAATATTTTATATTTTTTAATTCCATTATACTATATATACAAAGATCAAGTATACAATGTACTCCATGAGATACGTAGCAAATTTTAGCCTTGTTTTCGAGGAACTGAAGACAATGTTTACAGTTAGGAAAGTATTTTCTAATATAGGTACAATGCATCTTTTGTTTCTGAAGGCTGCCCACATACACAGCAGGGCACGTGGCCATGCTGGCACAATGTAATTCTCCTACAGCACCTGGCACTGCCACAAGCGGTCATGTCAAATCAATGCAGAGACAAAGAAGGGGTTGCTGGTATACCATGCCAGCACCACTTATCATATGGGGAACAATAGTGGTTTCGACAGGTTTTCTAATCTAGCATTTCCGAGAAGTTATGTGCAGGTCCCAAACACGAAAAACTGTTGCCAGAACAAGCTGCTATTGACAATCACCTCATTTTTATGGATCGCTTGACAAGCAAGTTGATCTTTTTTTTTTTTTTTTTTTTTTTTTTTTTAGGAAAGATCAAGAAAAATGGTTAAACATAACCTGCTTCACATTTTTAGTGTACCATTAAACATGCAGACAGACACTTTCCATACATTAATAAAAGAACCACATAACGCCTATGCAGACAGCAAATCACATAACATGATAACATGGCAGATACACATGAAGTTTGTTTAGACTGTTTAATTTCCTTGTAAAAGTCAAGGCAAACATAATTGAGTGATTTCTCTACATTCTAAGCATTCAGTACAGCTGGAGAATGTCAGGAAAATACCACACTGCTCTGCAGGAATGTGCTCTGGAATGCACACATCTGCATCTAAAGAACTGCAAGCAAATACACCTGGTAATTTGTTTTACAACTAAATGAAGGAGTAATGTATGTAGGCAGGCTGACAGCATAAAAAAACGTCAGCACATAATCAAATTTAACTCATTCACATCAGACCACATTATACATATAGAACAAGACATTGAAAATACAGTTTCCAAAACAAGTCTAACTCTCATTTGCTAAAACAGGGGTATAATTATTTCAAAATCATTCATCTGAGAGATATTTTTTCACTAACCTGAAGGTTTTGAAGTAAGTGGGTGCTTACAATAATGAAACCTGGCTTATGAGTGCCATTCCAAGCAATAGGAAGGAAGCCTGTCTGAATACAAGTCAGTCCAATTGACATTGGTGTGGCTCAATCTCAGGAAGCTCAAAGAAGAAGTAGAAGGCCCCTTTCACATGGGGCAGACCAGTCAGCGAATCCGCTGTCCTCTATGGGCTGTAGGATGGAAACAGGTCCGTTTGCATCCGACTATCATCTGTTCCAATCCACCAGATGGATGGGGATCCGTTTTTCGCAGACAGGATCTGATGTAGGTGGGTATAAATGGACACATGCCCGTTTCACCCTCCGATCCATAGAGAGCAATGGAGCGTCCGATCGGTACCGCTTGAAAAACGGACAGGTGGATCCTATTGGTCCATTCGAGTCAAAGAGGACTGTTTATTTCCTCTATTATTGAGGTATAAACAACATGAGTAATACACCAGAATTGGTCAATTTTTCATGATTAGCCCCAGTGAATGGTATTAAAATGATATTCAGCCCTGGTTCAAAGTGGATCCGAATTCAAAGCCACGTCAGTGCGACTTCAAATACGACTTGGCAGACATCTGTGGGACTATGCAAGTCGCACCTGAAATCATAAAAATAGTGCAGGAATCTTTTCTTCAAACTGGTATGGCACTGCTAAGTATGAGTCGCACCCATTTTGAACGGTTCCTTTGCCAACAATAGGGTGCGACTTGTCATGCAATTTGAAATTGTCAAATTGCATGACAAGTTGCACCAGGGCTAAGGGTTGTGGTTTTTTTTTTCTTAAAAATAACAAACGTATCATACTTGCCTGATCTGTGCAGTAGTTTTGCACACAGCAGCCCTGATCCTCCTCGGGTCCCTCCGCTGGTGCTTGTGGCCCCTCCCACTTGCTATAGGGGAACCCAAGCAGGTTTGCTCCAAGCCATTGCTCTGCATGTCTATTCACATGGCCCCACCCCCCTCTCCTCATTGGCGGTTACTGACAGCAGAGGGAGCCAATGGCTACTGCAGCTGTATCAGTCAATGAGAATGGAGAGTCTCTGGAGAGACGGGGCTTTTGTGCATATTGCTGTATTGAGGGGGGGGAGGGGGGGGGCTGCTGCACATATTGAATGCATGAAGGTAAAAAAAAAAACCTTGAGCCTTTACAAATACTTAAATTATCTCTCAGTAAAGCCCATATATAATTCTCTTAGCATGGATGAGATGGTGTTTTATGTTAAGAAGAGACAAGTTATCACTCTTTTTGAAGAGCTGAAAATTAGGCCATGCCTCTGTAGTTCATTTTCCATGATCTGAGCACAAGCAATTTAACACCATTATCAGCCTGTTTACTCCTCCACATTCTATAAATCTACTGCAATCACTTCATCACAATTCAAAACTGACATTCCCCACATTTCATCTATTACAGTGATGACCCGACATAGCAACTAATATGAATGGCACTCTAAAATTAAACTTTTGAAGAAAAACTGTTTTTTTTTTTTTTTCTTCAGAACTCAACATGAATTTAACATCATATACACGTAAAGCCCAAGAAAAGTCCCCAGAGCTTAGTAAATGTGGTGAAGCTTCACTTTGTAAAGAATACCTAATCAGGTACAAAATATAAACAAAAATACTGATTTTTTTTTTTTCCTTGCACATGACTGGATGAATCAGCAGAGCTTTACCACACTGACTAAAGCCGGCCATAGATGATGCGATTTTTGTTCCGGTTGGTGTTAGGGAGGGAATCTCTCTCGTGGAGCTTTTGTGCTCTCCCAGTGGGGAGGCGCTGCTGGCAATAATCACATGAACAAACTGACAGACTGGCTGTACCAAAGTTGTAAAACAATCAATTAGGGTACAAGCAGCCTGCCCAAAGATTATTCAAACCATCTATGGCTGGCTTATGCTCAGGGGAAAATGGAGGACAACTGCAAAGTGCAGAGTTTGTTTGCCTTTAGTAAATCACCCCCAGTGAGACTGACCAGGTCAGTTAGATTTATGTGCAGTGGGCAGGGTGGGCAGTTTCTGGTGCCTATTTATACACTTTGTCACTGCTAAAACAGGGAAGTGGAAAACTTTGGAGCTTGTTGGTACAATGTGCATCTGACTGAATGTCCATTTCTTTGACTTCTGTTGGTCTTGGTCTAGTGAACAGCACTAGATAGGCTGGATTTATGGAAAGGCAACTAAAACCAGCCATACATGGATCATCAAATTTCACACAGGCTGGTTGTACAACAGGGACAGGCTGGTTGTACAAAAGTCGGGTTTTCCCCAAACAATTGTCAGCAGCGCTGATGAGTGTATTCTGACGGAGGCAAATTCTCCCCACAGCCATAACACATTGACTTAGTGGGAAGGATACCCTCATCCACATTGAGTGTGTGGATGGGGGAACCAGATAATATTTTTTGCTCAATTCACTGGTTAAAAAAAAAAAAATGGATAATGTATGGACATAGGGATGGACCTGCAAGTTTTTTTTCTAATTTAAGCTATTCCTAGCCTGCAAATAGTGGTGGCAGACATTTAACTTTGGAGACTAAAAAAGGTTACCTAATAATTCAATTTATAAAAAAAAATGGTTTCAACTGTGTTGGTTGTGTCCTAATAAAGTTAGCCATACATAGGAACTTATACCTGCAGAGAAAGGTCATCAAGACCTAGCCTTCTACAACTTCCAGTGCTGACAAATATTCCCTCCAATACTGAATGGCCGTAAGGCATCTGCAGAAGTATGAAAGGTGCATGGATAAATTTACCTTGTCTTTGCATGGTATGGACAACTCAGGACCTGTGGCGAACATTCACACGGGAGATCATAACTTCGTTTCAGAAAGATCTGCTGAGAGTATCAGTTTGATGAAAATAATAAAATCCTATTATCTGTGAAGCACCAAAGGTAAACTGTCCATACATATTTTTTTTCCATTCAGCCTGTAAACAGAATCCTCCATCCATATTATACAGTGAAAATGGATGAATCTCCCGCCCCATGGTTGTCAAAATACCAGAAGAGTGGCTGCATCTAACTGGATGTAGTCGGTTTTTGTTCAACAATTTTACGCTTGACTCCTTCGATTTTTAAATAGGAGGGATGTTGGGTGGGAGGCAGAGGACAGGGCACTCACCAAACAATTTTTCAGCCGGTTCTTCAGGAACTGGCTGGATTTTGTATAGTGCATTTTTTTTTATATAGACGTGATCACATAACCTCTGTCTCAGTTGTATAAAGGGGCTTAGAGAGCTGGGGGTGGAGACTGCAGGGGGGCGTTAGCAGTAGGCATACAGACATCAATACACTGATCTGAAGTCTTGGCCACTGTATGATATGCAGGCAGTGCTCCCAGCACAGCCAGAAAACTGACCACACTTGTTGGAGCCGCTTCATTGCCTAGTGGGGTCAGTTTGAAATAGGCAAGCAGGGGGATTGGGAAGATCACCTGGTATTTCACACAAAAGGAAGAAATACACATAGTGGGGCAGCACAGTGGCTAAATGGTTAGCACTTCTGCCTGGCAGCACTAGGGTCGTTGGTTCGAATCCCAGCCATGGCACCACCTGCCTGGAGTTTGCATGTTCTCCCTGTGCCTGCGTGGGTTTCCTCCGGTTACTCCGGTTTCCTCCCACTCTCCAAAGACATGCTGGTAGGTTAATTGGATCCTGACTAAATTGGCCCTAGTATGTGTATGTATGAATGTAAGTTAGGGACCTTAGACTATACACCCCTTTAAAGTTAGGGACTGATGTGAATGTGTGTGTGTATATATATATATATATATATATATATATATATATATATCGCTGCGTAAATTGACGGCGCTATATAAGTACCTGAAATAAATAATGGTACAGAATACTTATGGGATAGGTTAACGTAAAAAAAAAAAAAAAAATAATAGTAATCAAAATGTGAATTGTTTTTTTCTTAGGAGCCTGTAAACATGGTGCATACACTCAGACTGTCAGTACAGCAGTCTGCCTCAAAAACTGGCAATTATTAAAGTCCAGGAAGATCAATGAACTACGAAAGAGCCCAGCTCAGCGCCCTCACAGTTCACTGAGAGCTACAAGCCACCTGCCACGGAGGAAGACAATATTTGTAGTTCATTCACAGAAATCTGGTGGGGGACCCAAGAAGAGGAGGATCGGGCCGGTCTGTGCAATACCACTGCACAGAGCAGATGAGTATAACATGTCTGTTATTTTAATTGAAAAAAAATGTCAGACTTTAACCAAATATTTTTAACAGATCATAAAATCATAACGGAGATACTTTTATGGGTGGGTAATAGAGAGTTCAATCACCTGCTACCTTTTTATAAACACAACAGCAAATATTTTCAGCTGTCACCTTTTCCCAAAAGGCCACAACAGAAATCTTACTTTTTGCCGCTGGATACTACAATTATTTGTCTTATTTTACAATTTTGAAAATCCAATTTTGGCTTTGTACTGGCAGCAGCAGTTTGAAAGAATTGGATATTCTGCTGGAAATATCTGATTCAACTTACTAGAACATGTACACCAGAAATATCAGATTTGAGTAGAACGGTTTGGGTTTAAGATGTACTTGCTAATCCATTTTCTTTTTCCACATTAATCCTACTGTGATAATCCAACACTTTTTTTCCTTTTTCACAAAATAAGGCTAAATACTGATAAAGCAAATGTATGTACGTGTTTTTATGTGATCTTTAGAGGGGGGGACTCTCGCTGGAGCCGCAGCCTTAGAGGGAAGAGGCTGGTTGCCGGGACAACATGTTACGCGCGCATGCGCTTTATCAAGTCTCTCTTCATGCGCGCGAAACATGTTGCCCGACAACCGGCCTCTTCCTTCTAAAGCTGCGGCTCCAGCAAGAGTTCCCCCCCTCCGTCTCTCCACATCGTGGTGACGTCATCCAGGACGCTGGGACGTCGGATACACGTGGTCACTGCACTGACAGGCATTCTACTCTCCACTGCTTCCCTCTGAGCGGACGGGCCGTCCATCTTGGAACCTGGCTTTTTAAAGCCACAGGCTCGTTATCTATTTTTTGATCATATGAATTAATAAAGGCACACCTCCATATAAGGTGTATTACTTTTATCACAAAACTACACAGCGCCTGGCTCCTGTTCATACTTTCCACAAACCGTTGTGTTTTTACCATGGCAGCAGTGAGTTTTTTCCCCACTAATCACAGTTGACATATACCATTCACTTATTTCCTTTGGGCCACATCTGTGCGCTTTTATCCAGACTGTTTCTTATGAAACTGTGAATGATAAAGTACTGTCTGCCACTGTGGTAGACAAACTTGTAGTTTCAACGAGCTGTGGGGACATTGATGAGCACTCTCAGATTGTTGACATGTCCTACAACTTGCAAACAGAAAGCAGAGAGGTATGAGCTGAAAGCCTGAGGACATGTCTGCAGGAGCCCACATTGCATCTGTGATCTACTGATTGCGGTTGCAATGCTTTCCAGGCTGCTGCTGGAAAAAAATATCTGCAAATTTCTGCAAAAATATGTGCTTTCATTACTTTTTGCATACAGGTGAACTTATCCTTTAACAAAAGTATTCTTTAAAATATCCCTGGTGAAAATTAAAAGAAATTTAAATTAAATGTTTTGTTTAACCAGTTGCCGCCCGACCTATAGCCAGATGGCGGCCGGGCTAACACTATATGTCATCCTTTCTGGAACACGCCTTGCACATGCCCGCGATGCGGCACAATCTGTCACCGGCCATGTACCTCGGACACGGCCGATGACAGGTCTGTGTACCGGCCCCATTGCCAGTACCATATGACCTGCTGTGACCAATCACAGCAGGTCACATGACAGTTGTATACAATGGATGGATTCCTTTCATGCCATCCATTGTATACAAGTGTGTCTAGCTGTCAATGGCCACAGCGATCACATGCACAAGCTGGGCCAATCACAGCCCAGCTCTGTCATGTGATTAGCCGTGGCCAAATCACAGCTAATCACCAAAAAAAAACGCTGAATGAACCAATTTCATTCAGGTAAATGCTTGCTTATGGCAAAGTAATTCTTTGCTATAAGCAAATTGTGTAAGAAAAAAAATTAAAAAAAAATAAAATACTGATCACTTCTCCAATGTAGAACAATGTTACTATGGTAACTTAATACTACTTTGGTCATAGTGAAATATGAAAAAAAAAAAAATCTTAAGAAAAAAATGTATTAAAAATGAAAAATGATAATTTAAAAAAACTTTTTAAAAAATTAACAATTTTTTTTTTCGTACTGTCACCAGTCAGTGTCCCTGATCACCGCCATGCCAGTTATATGATGACTCTGTACTGCACTGGTGACAGTATGTAAAAAAAAAAAAAAAAAAAAAAAAAAAAAATTGTGAAAATCATTTTTTAATTTCTTCATTTACCGAAAAAAAAAAAAAAAAAAAAAAAAATTACAACTTCAAAAAACTCGCCATGCCCGTTATGAAATACGTCGGACTGTCTACTTTGCAAAAAGGGGTCATTTGGGGATATCTGTACTGTTCTGACATTCTTGGACCTCAAGAAATTCGATTGGTTGTCAGTACTTAAGGATTGATCAATATTCAGATATATCCCATAGTCTGTGAACTGTATAACTTTCCTACAGACTAAATAATAAATACTGGGTTATTTTCACCAAAGAAATGTAGCAGAATACATCTTGGCCTAAATTTATGAAGAACGATTATTTATTTGCAAACTTTTATAACAGAAACAAAGAAAAACGTGTTTGTTTTTTTCACAATTTTCTGACTTTTTTTGTTAATTTAGCAAAAAATAAAAGTCCCAGCAGTGATTAAATACCACCAAAAGAAAGCTCTAGTTGAGTGAAGAAAATTATAAAATATTAGTTTGGGTACAGTGTTGTATGACCGCGCAATTGTCATTCATAGTGTGACAGCGCTGAAACCTGAAAATTGGCCTGGGCAGGAAGGGGCTAAAAGTGCCCAGTATGGAAGCGGTTAAAAAGTGAAACTCTCCACATCAACAATTATTTTTAATCCTTATGCTGCTGTCTGAGCAAAACAGATAAGGTATAGTATATTATATTATACTTATTAAACTTTTTTTTTTTTTTACACACATTTCTTCAGTTGCCCCCTGGTTTCTGGCCTAGGCCACAATGATGTCAGACATTCCAGGAGTCTTCATGGGTATTGTTTTTCTTTCATTTGGAGGAGGGGTTTTCTCAGCTAAGCACACCCTCTGCCATGCATGCACTAGCAGCAGATGAATTCCAGGATATAAATGCCACATAAATCATCTGCCCTTATTGAAGATGGACACGATTCAAAATGCTGGGGGGAGGCGTATTTCAAAGTGATTTCTCAACAAAAAGCATGGAGACATGGTTGGATGAGTTTGCATCAAACACTAAAAATGATTTAAAACAGCATATTTGCTTTGTGGTGCTCATGTACAGTTTAGTTCCACTTTAAGGAATATATATGGCTTTTTAACTTTTTTTCAGTAATTTTAAAATGTTGCTAGTTCCTTAAAATAAATGCAAACGAAACACAAGAGAAACATTAAAAAGAAGTGCTGATTTAATAAAAATGTAGTGTATGAAGATCTGCTTACAATACACAGATAAGCAATTTACATCTCTACTGTGCTGATAGGCTTTATGTCCAGAAAACTAATGCAGAAACAAGCATTTTAATTCTTTGACAGATTAAAAATTCAGCACAACTACCTGTTCAATGTGCAGATGGCAAGAGCACTACATAATGATGCCTCATTTACAGAAAAGATGTAGCCTATATTTTTTCCCCCGAAAGCGGAAAAAAAAAAAAAAGAAGAATACGAAAGCCAGCAGAAAAACTACTTGGAAGGCTGAAAAAGCTGATGGACAAATCTACTGCTCTCTAAAATAGAATACTAAATATGCACCTGCTGTTTCTGCAAGACCTCACAGACTGTGCAAGGCAGAGTGCAGTAAAGGTAAAGTGCTGCTTTATACAGAAATAACATTAAAGCAAATGCTGGAGATGGGAAATGCATACATGTTCAGTATTTACAGTTCAGGCAAAAATAAAAACCCACCAATTAAGAGTATAAATCCTATGGAATAAAGAACGATGTGGCCTACCTTAAAACATTAAAAAATAAATAAATAAATAAATAATAATACATTGCTGTTGCAACTCCCTGGTTTCCCCTTACAGACTGGTATACCAGATTGTGCTTTGCTGTTTCTAAGGCATTTTAAACCTGGTCCACAGTAATCCCCCTGCATTGCCTGTGTAAAGCACTTCAATTTGGCCATTCTATCCATTAAAATATTTGCCCACCTACTGACAGAGGCAGCTACATGGTGAATATGGATTCCTAGCTAAATTTTATTATTGTGGGCCACAAGTCATACACTAAAACGAGGGAATAACCCCCCCCCCCCCCCACCATCACCTTCCTAAGCCTGCCACATGTATCACATGATTTCATGTATTATACTTTTGTTTACCTTGGCAAAAATCTGATAAAAGAAATAGCCATAATATCCTATTAAAAGCTATCAGGGGATTTAAGCTAGAAAAGGAAAACCAATTTTCAAACAGTGATTTTTCAAGCATTTTGCAAACAAGTAGTACACCTAAAAAAAACACATTAAAATTTCATGAATGCTGTGAAAACTTAAGGCTCCATGCACACTAAGATGGAAAAAAAAAAAAAAAAAAAAAAAGGATGGAAAAACGCTGGATAAAAAAAAACAAACCTCAATATTAGTGTTTTTTTGCCTGCGTTTAGCAGTGTATAGCTAGTTGTTAGAAAGCGAGCTGGCAAGCTGGCTGCCCACTTAACCACGCTATAGCCAAATGATGGCTACAGCGCAATTACTCAGTTCTGGGAGGGCGACATATGACGTACTCTCAGAACACGCACACCCGCCAATCTCCGTGATCGCTGTGTCTGGACACAGCTGATCACGTGATGAGGTAAAAGGTCAAATCACAGCGGTCTTTTACCACGTGATCAGCTGTATCCAATGACACAGCAGATCAAGGAGTAAATACAGTTGACAGTTATCGGCAGCACTTTCCTCATGCTGTTACAGCGTGAGGAAACTACTGCCGATAACGGCAGCTGTCACAGAGCAGATTGGTACTGATGATCAGTGCCCTGCAGTGCCGCCCAGCAGTGCCCCCCAGCAGTACTGCCCGTCATCATCGCCTATCAGTGACCATCATTGCTACATATCAGTGCCACCTCATCAGTGCAGCCTATCAGTGCCACCTCATCAATGCACATCAGTGACGGAGAAAAACGACCTGTTTGCAAAATTTAATAGAAACAAAAAAATTTTTTTCAATTTTTGTGCTTTTTTTGGCGATAAATTACAACCAAAAGAAAGCTCTATGCGTGTGAAAAAAAATTATAAAAATTTCATATGGGTTCACTGTTGCATGACCACGCAATTGTCACAGTACTGAAAGCTGAAAATTGACCTGGATACGAAGGAGGTATTAGTACCCAGTCGGCGAATGGTTAAACAATGGCTCATCATCAGCGGGGGGCGTTCGGGCGTGTCCCCCCCCCCCCCCAAGTTTTAAATGCTGGCAATTCTTTTGTTTACATTCAGCTGATGAATCATCTGTTGTTTAGGACTCGGTAACCAGCTTGTTAGCTTGCTCCTTAACAACCATCTATTCACTGGTTAAGGATGCCGGCTGCTACCCGCTAAGAAAAAAAACCAAACAAAACCCCGCTGGAAACTGGCACTTTGCCGCATTTAAGCACTCAGCATTTTAACCACCTCCCGCCCGCCATATAGTCCAATGACGGGCGCAAGGCGATTCTCTCATTCTGGGAGGACGTCATATGGCGTCCTCCCATTCTCACCACGCATGCGCAGCTCAGGGAGCGCACAGCACGTCGATCGGCAGTGCGCTGTGTCCGCACCGATCTACGGAATGAGCCGAAGATGTCGGCTCGGTCATGTGATCAGCTGTGTCCAATCACAGCTGATCATATGTAAACAGGGAAATGCCGGTTATCGGTATTTCTCTCCTCAGAGGAGAGGAGAGCCGGTAATCGGCATTCCGCGGAGGGGACATGTACACTGATCATCAGGACACTGATCAGTGTGTCCTGATGATCAGTGTGGCCCCAGAAATGCCACCTGTCAGTGTCCATCAGTGCCAGCTGACAGTGCTGAACAGTGCCACATGCCAGTACCACATCAATACCACATATCAGTGCCTACCAGTCAGGGTGGATAAAAATCAATGATATAAAAAAAAAAAAAAAAAAATCTGATTTTTTTTAATTTAAATCTGATTTTTTTTAAATAAATGCTTAAATGCTTTTTTAGGAAAATATATTACCATCCAAAGGTTATTCCATCATGAAATAAAGATTAGTTTTTTAATTATGTAGAATAAGGCTGTATATATAATTTTTTTGGTAAATAAATTCCATTAATCCATTCACAATGTCAAGCTCTTCCAGAGGTTTTTGTAAGATCATTGGGCAGTTTCTCTGCCTACAAGATATTATCACAGATGCTTGGTTTACTTTTGCAGTTCTCAAAACTGAATTTGACTCAGCGGAGATCACATGCCTCCACTTCACAGCAAAAATGTTATAACATGAACAGAGTTAAGAAAAAGACCTTAATCCTAACTTCTACAAACCTATGAATACAGAATCAACCCCTTCAGTGCTAAGTTTCAAGAAGTTCAGTGAATAGAAACAAAACAATATTTTTCTGATTGTTTGGAGTGGAATAGATCTGCACAAGAAGAAAGTGAAACTAAGTGTGAGGAGGAAGGGGCTGACAGTCTAAGTTTCTTAAAATATATATATTTTGTTTAGCCAAATTAGTTAACAAACATGGATGTTTGTTTAAGCAAATAACATATGCTGTAATGTTATTGTTTCAGTTGAATAAATCTATTTAAATTGTTATTAAGGTAATGATTATTTTTCTCCTTCCTAAGTACAACAGAAAAGTTGTCCAAATATGAATGATTAACCTATTAAACTGGGGATAAAAAAAACTAATATGAAAAGTTGTTATTCTAAAAATCTTCATCTACTTACATATTAAAGTTATACCAGCAAGAATTAGTCTATGTAGAAAACTAGGATTTAAATCAAGCCTTACTGACTAGTGATTTAAATCATGATTTAAATCAAATCCACCCTGCTACCAGTGCACATCAATGCCACATATCAGTGCCCATCTGAGCTGCTTTTCAGTGTCGCCCATCAGCGCTGCCAGTCAGTGCCGCCTATCAGCGCTGCCAGTCAGTGTCGCCTATCAGTGCCGCCAGTCAGTGCCTGCCATATATCAGTGCTGCCTTTCAGTGCCCATCAGTGCCACCTACCAGTGCCTCCAGGAAGGGGGTATATGTGCCCTGTAAGCGGTTAAGCTTAAAAACACCTTTAGAATAAAAGTGTGCATGAACACATAGAATAACACTATTTGCTTCTAGAGGCAGCAGGAAAAAAAAAAACCTCAGCTGCTGCTAGGAACTATATAATATGAGGCCCTACCTAAACTTTCCAATAAATTCCTATCCAACGAGGCAGTGCCTTGCACTATATAGTTCACTTGAAGGGGCTGCCTTGTGCAAAAAACACTCCAAAAGGCCTCCTTTTCTGCAGTGAGCCTTGCACATTTTTGAAATGCGCTTTTTTTTTTGCTCATTTTGTCACGCAACTGCTATCCATGTTTGGGGTACCATTAGGAATTAATGGCACTGTAAGAACGATAATCATTTTAGCACATTTCCATAACACCAAGGTATGAATTGGGCCTTACTGTAGAAGTCTGCAAATATTTAACAAACCCTTTGGAATGACACATTGTTGCCCGATTGTCCTAGAAGTACCATTGGTTTCATATTATCCTCTCTAAAAGTGCTAAAAAAAGGTTCCTACAGGTCCCAACAAGTATAAGTGCTCATGTACACTGCAGCTGCTAAAACTGACATTCAGGAGTTGTTCAGTGTTTTTTTCAGCAGCCCCTGAACTCTCCCTAATGGTTTCCTATGTGTTCATGTACACATAGTAGTTTACAGGCCGTTGAGTTTACAGTAGTTTTTTGAATGCACCAAACTTGCATTCAGGAGTAGATTTTACTGGCATTTCAAACACCATACACGGTTAACCGCATTTGTTTAGAAGCGTTTTTGTAACTGTTCCATATCCAGATGCTGTCCAGAGTCTTTTTTCATCATCAGAAATGCATGCAATGCATTTTCCATGTATTCAAATGGACCTAGTACACCAGTGCAGTCAGTTCCAGGTTTCGCGTGAAGGAAAAAAAATGGTAGAACGTGCCGCATTATGCTCATGATGGGATCCATAGTGAATACAACCAGAAAAGACAGGTCATCTCAACACATACTGCTCTCTCTGCTTCTGCTCTATTTCTCTTAACATGTCTGAAATCGTTAATGATTTACTATTTTTCAGTGCATTCGGGAAGGTCTCCTGAGGTTATCTTTTAAAAAGGTTTCTAAACGCAAACGTGAATAAAAACGGCTAAACTGACGTTTTTTTGACCTACATTTTCCAGCAGTCAGTTTCTATTGTTCAGAACAGTTTTCCAAACGCCTTGTGTACATGAGCCCTAACAAAACCAGTATATCATATGCAACTTAGAATAGTGAGCCTTTATATGTGGAATGGTTTCTTGAAATTAGGACAGGACTTTACAAGTCTCAAAACAAAAAGACCTTTAACCCATATTTATGTATGAACACAAATAGTTGCAAATATTTTTTTTTCTCAAATATCCGAAATGTGCTAACAGAGAACATTTACACAGTCTAGCCATTCACATGATTTCACAATGGAGTCACGCAGGGCTGAGGACTCTCTACATTGCCATGTGAAAGTGGTGATCCAATTACCAAGCACCAACCTTGTCGCATGGATTGAGTCACATACTCCTCTATACCAGAAAGTACCAGGCATTTCTTTGACTCTTGAAATTGAACAGGTTAGTACAGGACCTAAAGAAAGGCCAGGATGTGAGGCTGGGGAGGAGGGCACTAAAAGTAGTTTTTTTTTTGCCCTCTATGGGCAAAGCACGGTTTGCTTCAAACTTGCAAGACTGGTAGATGTCTGCCTGAGAATAACGGACAATAAAATATCTGTCTGCATTCTGCAGTGCCAGGAACCCACATTATTTTATATGCGACTTTCTCAATGGACTGAACAGAGAACACACAGTTTACTTAACAATTGGAAAATTCATATAAGTTGCAAAAACAGCCCTAACCTGCCTGATCTTCATCCAAATCAAAGTTATTGTTGAGATAATAGCTGCTTTTCCCAAGGCAGAAAAAGAAAGCATTGATGACTTTAGCCGACATAGGAAAGACATTCACTTATAAATCAACACAGTTTTCAAATCTCAAAAAAACAACAAAAAAAAGGAAATGAATTTGCTAGACCAGTCTTTCTTAAGGAGGGTTCCACCAGAGGTTGTTAGGGGTTGGTTTAGCATGGAGAAGTAAGCAGTGGTGGATTCACCTCCTGCCTGATGTGCCTTCATAGTTCAGGTTCCCACGTTACTCGGCAGAGCTACTGCCGTTAAACTAGTGGAGCTTCTACTTTCACATCTCAGATAACACTGATCGTGTTAGCCATCTGCAAGGAGAATTATTCACACTGAACACTAATTTTAATAAGCATTCTTTCCACTATTCTAAAGAGCATTCTGACTACCAATGTAAGGGTGGCCATCTCTTTTTAACCACCAGTGCAGTTTGGCTATTGCAGCGATCTTCAGGTATAATATTTTAACGGGTTCTCTGCGACCCAAACATTATTTCAATGGTTCCTTTAAGGTAAAAAATGTTGAGAAAGGCTGCACTTGATAAGTAAGTTAATTATAATCAAGAAGTTAACCTTACAGAGGTTTCAACTAGGAACTGGATATTTGGTTGTCCACACCCCATGTTCCCTCACCCTCTATACAATAAAATGATAAATGTTTGATCGTTCACAGAAAAGCACTGCTTACCTAAAGACTGGTAAAGCTCTGTCATTTTGGGATGATCCCAGCAGGTTGTTTGCGACTCATGGCTAGAAGAAAGGAAAACAGTTATCAGATTATGTATTGCATTTAAAAAGACAAGTAAAGCTTTAATTGAAAATTCGTTAACCCTCCCTCCATAGCCCTCTAACTCATTCTAACCTAGACCCCCCACGTGTTTACTTCCCTCCATTCTGCTCCTTTAAATCTGCAGCCTCAATTAGTGTTTACATCCTCGGGTACAATATCTTCCCACAGTAACACCCCTTTCACTTTACTATAGTAAACAGTCAAGGAAAGTTAAAACATCAGAAGGGTGGGCTTCTAGCTTTAATAAGGTAGGAAGCCTGGGGACGATGGGTGAGCAACCTTTTAATTTAAGCTGAACCTGTCCTTTAGCTAAATGTCTAGTCTGAGTATACTGCATGGCTTGTACAATGTGTATTGTATAGTACTCCTCTATAAGAGGAGTTGGTTGCTAGGATAAATGTACCTCTGGCATGCCATAATCATACATGGCTGTCCAATAGGTAAAAAAAAAAAAAAAAAAAAAAAAAAAAAAAAAAGACACTGAAGGTGCAAAAAAAGCAGCAGAGAAGATGGTAGCAGCAAAATATGGAGGGCAAAATAAGGGGCAAGTCTGTCATAATGTGCAAAACGTACACAGTATGGCAAATTTTCCCACGCATTACTTCCCCCCACCCCCCCACCTTACTTAGTTCAGATAAAAATCAACTAGGTCTGAACCCAAATCTGTTTAGCAGATGGTTCAGAGAATATGAACTGTCAATGTTTAACCACAAATCTTGACAACAACGCAGAAGAGTTTTATTCATCTTAAAATGGATCTATAGATAACTGTTGCTATATAGAGGAATAAACACAGGATCAGAATGAATTCAATGACACCACTAGGTAAAATATTTTCCACAAGAGCTAGGGCTGAAGTTTTATTAAAACCTCATAGTTTATTTTCCTCTCTGTAAGAGCCAATTACATTGATATGTTTTTTTCTTGGCCCTAAGTGTAGAAATTTATCACCATGGGTCAGGCTGTGTTTTGGTAAAGCTTTAAAACAGTTATTACCTTTGAAAAATAAAGCCCTGAGAGAATAAGCACAAAAAACAAGCCATACGAAATACACTGTTATAGCTCCTAACAACTTATTTAAGGGATAATTCTTAAATACATCAACCCTTTTGCAAAATCCTTTTCTAAAATTTTATATAATAAAGACAGTTTGTACAGTATATCATTCCCACAAATTCCTCCAAAACATACACCTATATTAATTTGGATCTCTTGTTGACCAACACTCCAGCGAAAATGGTTTCGTTTAGGATAGATTGAGAAGGACAAAATTTCTATCAGGCTTTTATTTCTGTATGTGACCCCGCTGCAGAGACTCTCTCGCTTCCTGTCCCTGTTATATTCATGCAAAAAATTATATATTCGTTAGTCACCAGGAATAGAGAGCATGGACAGTGATAAACCCTTTCCAGAAAAAACCCTTTAAAAAAAAAAAAAAAAAGTAAATACAAAAATCAGTATTTGCAGTATATCCAGGCTCCTAAATAAAACTGATCGGGCAAGTATAACCAATAAAGTTGTGAAATTGTCGTAATAGCGAAACTGTAATTTTACTACAATAGAACCTGGGTACAATATGGCATTTCTGACCATAGAAAAAAATTATAAAAAAGGACAAGTTGAACCCAAACATCCCAGTTTCAGGGAAGTCACTGGTATGCTAAATCACTAGTTGACTTCTTACATTTAAAAAAAAACATTAGCAAGACTTCACTGCAAAAGTTAGTGTCACCAGCCTCTTGCACAATGCTATAAAAATGTGATTTTTTTTTTGTTACTGTAAAATCCCTTACTCTGGAGTTCAATCACAAACACAGTTGGTTTTATACCGTTAGGACTGCCCATAGGTGATGCTGTGTTTTTTTTCTTCTGCCTAGTGTCCTACTCCTGTAGGTGGGGATATAAAACCCTGTTTGGTCATGATTAACCGCTTCCCGCAATGTACTGCGGCAGAGCGGCAGCTACATGCAAAGCGACGTATCCATATGTCGCTCTGGCTGTACCAACACAGGGGGCGCTATGTGCCGATCAGGTGCGCAGCGCTCCCCCCTCGCGACTGCTGTGTCCAGCAGACACTGCGGAATGAAGATACTGGTGAATGGGACCCGGTCATCATGTGATCGCTATGCAATCACATGATCACTATGTAAGCTCACTTATCCTGAGCTGTCAAAACTCAACTCATTCATGAAAATTCATGAATGAGTTAGGTTCTGACAGCAAGCTTTACATTGCAGGAGAAATTATCTTTATTTCTCCTGCAAAGCAAAGTGTAAAAAAAAAAAAAAAATCCCTGATCACCCCCCACACAGTAGTACAATGTTAGTAACATCGTACTATTCTCATAAAAGTATTTTAAACAAAAACAAAAACAAAAAAAAAAAAAGCAGCTCTTGGCAAAGCGACGTAATCCTGCGTTACTTCCTATTTTTTGAGGTGTGAATGCACCTGCACCCCCACCCGGTGGTCCAGGGAGAGAAGTGATAATACGGCACGGAGTAAAAGCACCACTACATTTTACACACACACCCTTTGATCACCCCGTCACCCAACCAGTGCCATTAGTACAGTGTCAGTATATAGAATTTTTCAGTGATCACTGCATTCCTGCTACTAGCGACATCAGATAAGGCCAGGGTCAGTAAGCGCCTCACCCAGCCAGCGTTAGATTGCCTGCATGCTATAGGTCACTGATCATGGCCATTACTAGTATAGTGATTGTACAGATCAAGATATTGATCATGAAAAGAACTATACTAGTGCTTCCTTTATATACTGTCCCCAAAAACACAGAGTTAGCAGGATCGGCCCTGTACACTGCCAGCACTGGCGTTTAGCCCCTCCGCTGTTTTTCATGGAAGATTTGTATCAATTGATTGTGGGCCAAGGCAATTTATACCTACAACAATACATGGCCGCCCTCCCAAATTCATCTCTTGCCAGACAATTCACATGGAAACCTATCACAGTTTCTGAATTTAAAACTCTTTTGGGCCTAACCCTCAACATGGGCATTACAGAAATGAATTGCAGTCATATTGGTCCACAGAGCCAATTCATTGTATGCCTGTGTTCTCTGCTGTTACATGCAGTTGTGTTCAAAATAATAGCAGTGTGTTGAAAAAAGTGAATAAAGCTCAAAATCCTTCTAATAGCTTTTATTTCCATACACACACATGCGTTGGGAACACTACACATTCTATTCCAAATCAAAACATGAAGAAAAATATATCAAATTTGTGTTTTTCCTCTAAAAAAATTGAAGAAAAGTGAATATTAGACTGTTCAAAAAAATAGCAGTGTTTGTATTCTTCTTTACAAACTTAAACATTCACTATATAAACTGAACAAATGTTTGAAGATTTTGCTTTCCTTTGAATCACTTAATGAATATTTAGTTGTATAAGCACTGTATCTGAGAACTGCTGTACATCTGTGTTGCATGGAGTCAACCAACCTCTGGCATTCCAGCTCAGGATGATTGAACTACATTCCACAGTTCTTCTCTAATTCTTGGTTTTGCTCAGAAACTGCATTTTTGATGTCACCCCACAAGTTTTCTATTGATTAAGATCCGGGGATTAGGCTGGCCACTCCATAACGTCAATCTTGTTGGTCTGGAACCAAGATGTTGCACGTTTACTGGTGTGTTTGGGGTCGCTGTCTTGTTGGAACACCCATTTCAAGGGCATTTCCTCTTTAGCATAAGGCAGCATGACCTCTTCAAGTATTCTGATGTATTCAAACTGATCCATGATCCCTTGTATGCGATAAATAGGCCCAACACCGTAGTATGAGAAACATCCCCATATCATGATGCTTGCGCAACCATGCTTCACTGTCTTCACAGTGTACTGTGGCTTGAATTCAGTGTTTGGGGGTCGTCTGACAAACTGTCTCCGGCCACTAGACCCAAAAAGAACAATCTTACTTTCATCAGTCCACAAAATGTTGCGCCATTTCTCTTTAGGCCAGTCAATGTGCTCTTTGGCAAATTGTAACCTCTTCAGCACATCTTTTTTTCAACAGTGGGACTTTGCGGGGGCTTCTTGCAGATAGCTTGGCTTCACATAGGCGTCTTCTAATTGTAACAGTACTCACAGGGAACTTTAGACCTTCTTTGATCTTCCTGGAGCTAATTGTTGGCTGAGTCCTTGCCATTTTGGCTATTCTTCTATCCATTCGAATGGTAGTTTTTCACTTTCTTCCACGTCTTTTAGGTTTTGGTTGCCATTTTAAAGCATTTGCAATCATTTTAGCTGAGCAGCCTATCATTTTCTGCACTTCTTTATATGTTTTCCCCTCTCCAATCAACTTTTTAATCAAGGTACACTGTTCTTCTGAACAATGTCTGGAACGACTCATTTTCCTCAGAATTTCAGAGAGAAATGCACTGTAACCAGCATGTACAACATTTGCTGCCTTCCTTCCTTAAATAAGGGCAATAATTGCCACCTGTTTTTCAAAGAATGAATGACCTCACTAATAGAACTCCACACTGCTAATATTTTGAACATGCCCTTTTCAATTAGTGATTCAATTCCACAGAATCAGCAGCATGCATGTCATGACTGTTGGATTTCTATTACTCTACTACACCTGCTAGTAAATTATTTGCCATGTAGAAATATCATTTTTTACTAAAAACAGTGATTGATCAGGTTAGTGATGTCTGACTGCCTTTATTTTGAACACAACTGTATATGCCCAACATGTACATCACTGGACTTTGAGTGGTTATACCGGGATGATGCCCCCAGCTACAGGCAACATCCTGGTATCATTTTTTTCAGCTGGCAGTCGGCTTTCATGTAAAAGCAATCCTAATGGCCAATTAGCTGCTGAATTGTTTTTATGAGGGGAGGGAAGGGGAGGGAAGGGGAGGGAACATTCTCCCCCCCCCCCCCCCCGCTGCTTTCCACAGGTTTTCTTGGGTTCTCCTGTCCCACAGGGGAAACAGAGAATGCAGCTGGCAGGTCCACTGGCTGACCATGGAGCTGATCAGAGACTAGAATGGCTTCAATCATCTCTATAGTCTAAGAGACCGGAAGCTACAAGCATTTCATCACTTCAGTTTTGCAGGATATAAAAAGCGCAATTTGTAATTTGGGAAAGCATCCGATCACACCGATCTTGGTGAGATTAGATAATGTAAGGGCAGAGGAGATATCTAGAGTCTGATAGACCCCAGATTTCTCAAAAAAGAATATGTGACAATGCCCATTGAAGTTGTTGAAATTGTGTAAAAAAAAAAGAAAAAAAAAAAAGGACATATATTTCGTTTGGGTGCAGAATTACGCAACCACGCAATTACCAGTTAAAATAGTGCAGTGCCAAACAGCAAAAAAATGGCCTGTTCAGGAAGGAGGGGTAAATCCTCAGGAGGGCAAGTGGTTAAAGAGGACCCACAGTGTCCATCAATGAACGCAACAGAAAAAAGGTGTTCCTTTCTAGCAACTGGACTCAATTATTTGTTTATTCTTATATATGCTACTGAGACTCCACCAGGAAAGCTTGACACTACATTTGCCTTTCTAATAGTAATGGCAGTTGGGCAGAACTGAGAACTCTGGTGGGGATAGCCCAGCAGTGAAGTCCCCCAGAATGTAAGAAGACAGCATGTGATTCAACTCAACAGCAACCTTCTTGCCTCCTCTGCTGGGGTCCCGATGACACTATAGGGGTAGACATGGGGGCTCGCTTCCGAGACAGGCTTTGTGTGTCCATAAAAACACAGAGCGCAGCTCAATCCTGCCCCCGCTCCCTCCTCACAGGATCTGATTGACAGTAGGAGGCAATGACTCCCGCTATTCTCAGCAAAGCCTGTGAGAAGAGGGAGAGGGAGTGAAGAAACGATACAGGACTCAGGTAAATGTTAGGGAGGGGGTGTGAGGAGAAACTAGCATTGGAAGGTTTTTTTTTTTTTTTAAAACTTAAAACGGTATTAAACCCAAAAGCAAACATTATATTGCATTCTTAGTTTTGATGGCTGCAATCGCTTTCTCGTTAGGTTTTCTTTCTTTTACGTTCATCTGGTGATCTGGCCAGTAAGTCATTTTTCAACACAACGAGCTCTCCTGTAAATGTATCAATTAAGAGTATTGAGACAAACCATTTATCATTAACAGGGGTGCTTACAATGATCAGATTTTATTTATTCACGTAAAACCTTCATTCCAAAAGAGAAAAAAAAGTTGCTGTAACTGCAGTGTAAATTGGAGTTTGTCTTCAGTAAGTATGTGTATTTAAATCTGCTAGAACAACTGGGGAGTGAGGAGAGGGAGGAAAGGGGGGGGGGGGTGTTACTGGTCAGATCACCATGTGAAAACAGAGGGGAAATAAGCCTAAAAAAGAAAGCTAATACAGCCAACACATCTATGATTGCCAGGCTGCGATATATTACATTTCTGGTTTTGGGTTTAATACCGCTTTAAAAATGCACTTTCTGCATTAGAGTTCAGAAAGATTGGTCATGGTGACTTTGGAAAAAAATATATGTCATTTTTGTTATTGCCATGAAAAGAATACATTTCTGTAGGTTTTTTAAACCTTATGTATAGAAGTAAAAGGCCACAAAAAAACAAAACAAAAACATAGCTCTTGTTTTCCAATAATCTGAGATTTTTAATGATTCCAGCAAGGATCAGTTAAACAGAATATTAATCATCCTGCACAAAAACCGGTAATGAACAATCTTGTTGGTAAAACATAAATCAGATTACCCCCAAACAAACCATGCAAAATAGTTTCCCCAAAACCTTATTACGTTCATATTACAAATATGATCATTAAAATAACTTGTCACACTGCAGCCATATATGAAGAAAACTTGAAAAAGGAGAAGTGCATTTTAATTGAAAGTGCATTTGTTCTGTGAGAGGCACTGTTTTACTGCAGGTCTCATAAGATATGGCATGAGATTTGGTGAGGTCACAGTTCAATTTGTTGAATTGTTCAATAGTTTCTTTGCTGGAGAAAGCTATACCTGAGGACCTGCAATGCAAGAATCTCCCTGCTACCTCAATTTTGTGGATCTGTGCTTTTTACACCTTTGTTGCGGCTTCTCAACTCATTTGCATGGAGAGTACGCAAATATGTGGCCTCTTGGAGGCTGGGCCTTGACACAGAGGCCGAATATTTGCGTACCAAAAATGTAAAACTGTGCGGAGAGTGCGTGCCACCGGCAGTTTCCGCCACCTAACAGGAAGCTCCCAATTGCTGCTTACGATCGGGAGCTTTCTGATCATGTATCCACTGTGTCAGCCATTCACGGCGGTCACATGATCATAACCCCCACCTGCCAGCATCAGAAACCCTTTAAAGAGCAAAGAGGCACCACCATTAAGAGGTTAAATATTATAAGGGGGGGGAGCCCTGATATGAAGAAGAAAAACCCTGTTTCTCTACCAAGATGGTCAATCCCACACAGAGACAGCACAGAAGGAGACATAATAAATCAGACAGTTCCTGAAGTCTAGGAAGAATCAGTGAGCTATCAGAATGCGAACCAGTGCCCTTGCAGTTAATTTGAACTACAAGCCACCTGCCACGAATATCAACAAGAGGCTAAAATCTAATGCACAGATACAATTGCCTTACATGTTGGGCCCTTTTTAACAGTACACATATCAAAATCAACACATCGCAAAGCAAATCCTAGCCTTCACTTAAGCTGGCCATGAGTGGTTGCAGGAAAGAAAAATCGCTCGATTTCTCCATCAGCACATTCAGTACTGATGGAGTAATACCTCCTGTAGAGCTTATTTTCTCCTGGCGGGGAGGCGCCATCCCTGCCAGGAGAACACAGTGGTTATGGCCAATAGCAATAATCGCATGAAAAATCTGATGGGTATGACTTGGGGACAACCAGCCTAACAATTGAATTGGGTACAATCAGCCTGTCCACAGATGGATCAAATCTCAGCCAGTCCCTGCTGAAACGCACAGGATTCGAACCATCTATAGCTGGCTTTACAGACACTACAAGCTACAAACACAGAAAAGATCCATGTAAGAAGCAGCTAGGCAAAAGTACAGATGGAACTGTCAGAAAGTAAAATAGTCTCTGTAAACAGTAGACTGCAAGAAAAAAATATATACTAAAGTAAAAAGGACTAAAATTTGAATAACACATTTCAGTTGCATAGAGAAGACACCCCCAAAATGATTGTACTGTTCTGACCTACAGTGAAAAAATTCTGAGGATATAACTTCCAAAATATTTTGTATCTATACATGCATTTCAACAATGAGTTCAGAAAATGGAAAGGACATGTATAACATACTGTAATTAGATTTAAAAAAAAAAACATTTAAATTGGGTTTTATTTCAGATGCACTGAAAAGGCAAAGTCTCAGCGATTCAGATTCTAAGGACTGAGCCTTGAAGGTGCCCAGGTGAAAAAGAATGCAGCAACTTAGTCTAATCCAGGCTACTAAATAGATGACAGATATTTGACACCACTTAAACTTGCCAACCATAAAATGTCTGGACATGTTTAACCACCTCCCGCCCGCCATATAGTCCAATGACGGGCACAAGGTGGTTCTCTCGTTCTGGGAGGACGTCATATGACGTCCTCCCATTCTCACCGTGCATGCGCGGCTTAGTGAGCGCCCAGCGCGGTGATCGGCGGTGCGCTGTGTCCCTCGGACACAGTGGATCACCGATCTACAGAAAGAGCTGAAGATGTCAGCTCGGTCATGTGATCAGCTGTGTCCAATCACAGCTGATCACATGTAAACAGGGAAATGCCAGTTATCGGCATTTCTCTCCTCACGAGCTGTCACGCTGACAGCGCAAGAGGAGAGGAGAGCCGGTAATCGGCATTCCGCGGAGGGGACATGTACACTGATCATCAGGGCACTGATGATCAGTGTGCCCTGATGATCAGTGTGGCCCCAGAAGTGCAACCTGTCAGTGTCCATCAGTGCCAGCTGCCAGTGCTGGCCAGTGCCACATCAATGCCACATATCAGTGCCTACCAGTGCACATCAATGCCACATATCAGTGCCCATCTGAGTTGCCTTTCATTGCCACCCATCAATGCCTATCAGTGCTGCCCGTCAGTGCCGCCTATCAGGGCCCGTCAGTGCCGCCTATCAGGGCCCTATATCAGTGCCCATCAGTGATGCCTGTCAATGCCCATCATTGCCACCTACCAGTGCCTCCTCATCAGTGCAGCCTATCAATGCCCATCACTGCAGCCTCATTAGCACACATCGGTGGAGAAAAATCACTTATTTACAAAATTTTACAACAAAAACTAGAAAAAAAACTTTTTTATTCTTTCAAGCTTTTCAGCAGCTTTTTTGGTTTAAGAAAAAATAAAAAACCCAGAGGTGATTAAAAACACAAAAATAAAGCTCTGTCACAAAAAAATGATAAAAATTTCATATGGCTACAGTGTTTCATGACCGCGCATGTCAAAGTGTGACAGGGTTGAGAGCTGGAAATTGGCCTGGGCAGGAAGGGGGTATAAGTGCCCTGTAGGCAAGCGGTCAACAGCCAGGCTTCCGGTTCAACAAGAGGACACTAACAGAAAAGTTTTTCCCAACATCTGCCTGTCCTGGTTGCCATGCAATTATTTGTAAAACATACTCTGTGCAGTTAACAGAATGTGTAAAACTGCTTTTACCACAGACACCTCCTAAGGTAAATTATAGTAAAAGGAGGAACAATTCAGCAAAGCTATCCATACATGCAGCAAAAAGACCATTGAACACAAACAATTTTTTAGAAGAAAGAGGAATACCTTCCCGAAATCAACTATGCTAAGTTTACAAAATTAATCTTTTGTTATAGTGAACAATCTTGAGTAAACAAGATTAACATTGTCAAATTTATGAACAATTTTATTATGTGTATGGCCATCAATAGGTATGTTAAGACGAAGGCCGGAAGAAGGAAAGGGAAAAGGGAAAGAAAGGAAAGGAAGAAGATACAGTAAAGGAGTACACCCCTCACATTTTTGTAAATATTTTATTATATCTTTTCATGTGACAACACTGAAGAAATGACACTTTACTACATTGTAAAGTAGTGAGTGTACAGCTTGTATAACAGTGTAAATTTGCTGTCCTCTCAAAATAACTCAACACACAGCCATTAATGTCTAAACTGCTGGCAACAAAAGTGAGTACACCCCTGAGTGAAAATGACCAAATTGGGCCCAATTAGCCTTTTTCCCTCCCCGATGTCATGTGACTCGTTAGTGTTACAAGGTCTCAGGTGTGAGCGGGGAGCAGGTGTGTTAAATTTGGTGTTCTCGCTCTCACTCTCTCATACTGGTCACTGGAAGTTCAACATGGCTCTCTGAGGATCTGAAAGAAAGAATTGTTGCTCTACATAAAAATGGCCTAGGCCAGTGATGGCGAACCTTTTTGAGCCCGAGTGCCCAAACTGCAACCCAAAACCAACTTATTTCTTTCAAAGTGCCAACACTGCAATGAAACCTGAATATCGAGCTTTAGGTTTAGAAAAAACAACTCGTACAGTAGTGCAAACTAATTAACAGTACAGGGATGACCAGAGACTGCGGACACAGTACAGGAGATGACCAGAGACTGCGGACACAGTACAGGAGATGACCAGAGACTGCGGACACAGTACAGGGGATGACCAGAGACTGCGGACACAGTACAGGGGATGACCAGAGACTGCGGACACAGTACAGGGATGACCAGAGACTGCGGACACAGTACAGGGGATGACCAGAGACTGCGGACACAGTACAGGGGATGACCAGAGACTGCGGACACAGTACAGGGGATGACCAGAGACTGCGGACACAGTACAGGAGATGACCAGAGACTGCGGACACAGTACAGGGGATGACCAGAGACTGCGGACACAGTACAGGGGATGACCAGAGACTGCGGACACAGTACAGGGGATGACCAGAGACTGCGGACACAGTACAGGGGATGACCAGAGACTGCGGACACAGTACAGGGGATGACCAGAGACTGCGGACACAGTACAGGGGATGACCAGAGACTGCGGACACAGTACAGGGGATGACCAGAGACTGCGGACACAGTACAGGGGATGACCAGAGACTGCGGACACAGTACAGGGGATGACCAGAGACTGCGGACACAGTACAGGGGATGACCAGAGACTGCGGACACAGTACAGGGGATGACCAGAGACTGCGGACACAGTACAGGGGATGACCAGAGACTGCGGACACAGTACAGGGGATGACCAGAGACTGCGGACACAGTACAGGGGATGACCAGAGACTGCGGACACAGTACAGGGGATGACCAGAGACTGCGGACACAGTACAGGGGATGACCAGAGACTGCGGACACAGTACAGGGGATGACCAGAGACTGCGGACACAGTACAGGGGATGACCAGAGACTGCGGACACAGTACAGGGGATGACCAGAGACTGCGGACACAGTACAGGGGATGACCAGAGACTGCGGGGACAGTACAGGGGATGACCAGAGACTGCGGGGACAGTACAGGGGATGACCAGAGACTGCGGGGACAGTACAGGGGATGACCAGAGACTGCGGGGACAGTACAGGGGATGACCAGAGACTGCGGGGACAGTACAGGGGATGACCAGAGACTGCGGGGACAGTACAGGGGATGACCAGAGACTGCGGGGACAGTACAGGGGATGACCAGAGACTGCGGGGACAGTACAGGGGATGACCAGAGACTGCGGGGACAGTACAGGGGATGACCAGAGACTGCGGGGACAGTACAGGGGATGACCAGAGACTGCGGGGACAGTACAGGGGATGACCAGAGACTGCGGGGACAGTACAGGGGATGACCAGAGACTGCGGGGACAGTACAGGGGATGACCAGAGACTGCGGGGACAGTACAGGGGATGACCAGAGACTGCGGGGACAGTACAGGGGATGACCAGAGACTGCGGGGACAGTACAGGGGATGACCAGAGACTGCGGGGACAGTACAGGGGATGACCAGAGACTGCGGGGACAGTACAGGGGATGACCAGAGACTGCGGGGACAGTACAGGGGATGACCAGAGACTGCGGGGACAGTACAGGGGATGACCAGAGACTGCGGGGACAGTACAGGGGATGACCAGAGACTGCGGGGACAGTACAGGGATGACCAGAGACTGCGGGGACAGTACAGGGATGACCAGAGACTGCGGGGACAGTACAGGGATGACCAGAGACTGCGGGGACAGTACAGGGATGACCAGAGACTGCGGGGACAGTACAGGGATGACCAGAGACTGCGGGGACAGTACAGGGATGACCAGAGACTGCGGGGACAGTACAGGGATGACCAGAGACTGCGGGGACAGTACAGGGATGACCAGAGACTGCGGGGACAGTACAGGGATGACCAGAGACTGCGGGGACAGTACAGGGATGACCAGAGACTGCGGGGACAGTACAGGGATGACCAGAGACTGCGGGGACAGTACAGGGATGACCAGAGACTGCGGACAGTACAGGGATGACCAGAGACTGCGGACAGTACAGGAGATGACCAGAGACTGCGGAAAGCATAGGGATGACCAGAGACTGCGGACAGCACAGGGATGACCAGAGACTGCGGACAGCACAGGGATGACCAGAGACTGCCGACAGTACAGGGATGACCAGAGACTGCCGACAGTACAGATGACTGCTGACCTTTGGGGAGGGAGGGGGAGCGGGTACCTGAATTTGACAGGTACCCGCTCTTACTTCCGCAGAGTTTTTTTTTTATCTTACCTGTTCCTTTATCCAGCCGCGCGCTGTCTTCCCGGCTTCTGTAGTGTGGGCGCTCGTCGGACAGCCGGATGCCCAGTGCGCATGCGCGAGAAGCGCTGCGCTTTGTGATTGGTCCGGCGGCTTCTGGGATCTGTCATGTGTCCCAGGTGCCGCCTTACCATTCACAAAGAGCACTGCTTCTTGCGCATGCGCACTTGGGACCCGGCTGTCACGCACACTACAGAAGCCGGGAAGACAGCGCGCCGCTGGATAGAGGGACAGGTACGGTCCCACTGCAGAGCTGAGCGGCCGGCCCGGTATTCTGACACGGCGGCGGTGAAAATACCGGACCGGCCGCTCTATATTCGCTCCATAAGACGCACTGACATTTTCCCCCCTTTTTTGGGGGAAAAAAAAGTGCGTCTTATGGAGCGAAAAATACTGTATTCTCCTGGCGTGCCCACAGATAAGGCTCGGCGTGCCGGCTGTGGCACCCGTGCCACGGGTTCGCCATCACTGGCCTAGGCTATAAGAAAATTACCAATACCCTGAAATTGAGCTCCAGCACGGTGGCCAAGACCATACAACGGTTTAACAGGACAGGTTCCACTCAGAACAGGCCTCTCCATGGTTGAGTGCACGTACTCAGCGTCATAGACAGAGGTTGTCTTTGAGAAATAGACCTATGAGTGCTGCCAGCATTGCTGCAGAGGTTGAAGGGGTGGGGTAGGGGTCAGTCTGTCAGTGCTCAGACCAAACGCCACACACTGCATCAAATTGGTCTGCATGACTGTCGTCCCAGAAGGAAGCCTCTTCTAAAGATGATGCACAAGAAAGCCCACAAATGTTTGCTGAAGGCAAGGAGACTGAGGACATGGATTACTGGAAACTATGTCCTATTGTCTGATGAGACCAAGATAAACTTATTTGGTTCAGATGGTGTCAAGGGTGTGTGGCGGCAACCAGGTGAGGAGTACAAAGAAAAGTGTGTCTTGTCTACAGTCAAGCATGGTGGTGGGAGTGTCATGGTCTGGGGCTGCATGAGTGCTGCCAGCACTGGGGAGCTACAGTTCATTGAGGGATCCATGAATGCCAACATGTACTGTGACATACTGAAGCAGAGCATGAACCCCTCCCTCCGGAGACTGGGCCACAGGGCAGTATTCCAACATAATGACCCAAAAAAACACCTCCAACATGACCACTGCCTTGCTAAAGAAGCTGAGGGTAAACGTGATGGACTGGACAAAGTATGTCTCGAGACCTAAACCCTAATGAGCATCTGTGAGGCATCCTCAAACGGAAGTTGGAGGAGCGCGAGGTCTCTTTCACTCCTCCATGACGACATCACGGAGCTGGTGGATGTTAGAGGACTCCAGTGGCAACCTGTGAAGCTCTGGTGAACGCCATGCCCAAGAGGTTTAAGGCAGTACTGAAAAATAATGGTGGCCACACAAAATATTGACACTTTAGGCCCAATTTGGAAATTTTCACTTAGGGGTGTACTCACTTTTGTTGCCAGTGGTTTAGACAATAATGGTTGTGTGTTGAGCTTGAGTGTAAATTTGCTGTCCCCTCAAAATAACTCAACACAGCCATTAATGTCTAAACAGCTGGCAACAAAAGTGAGTACACACCTATTTACACTGTTATACAAGCTGTACACTCACTACTTTACATTGTAGCAAAGTGTCAAGATATAATAAAATATTTACAAAAATGTGAGTGGTGTACTCAAGAGGAGATATATATATATATATATATATATATATATATATATATATATATATATATATATATATATATATATATATATATATATATATATATATATATATTTATTTATTTATTACACACACACAGCCTTGAAACAATATTCGTACCCCTTTAAAAGTTTTCCACATTTTGTCATGTTACAACCAAATCCGCAAATTTATTTTATTGGGATTTTATGTGATAGACCAACACAAAGTGGCAGGAAAATAATAAATGGGATTCAAAACTTTTTACAAATAAATATCTGAAAAGTGTTGCATGCATTTGTATTCAGCCCCCTTTACTCTAATACCCCTAACTAAAATTTAGTGAAACCAATTGCCTTCAGAAGTCACCTAATTAGTAAATAGAGTCCACCTGTGTGTAATTTAATTTCAGTATAAATGCATCTGTTCAGTGAAGCCCCCAGAGATTTGTTAGAGAACATTAGTGAACAAACAGCATCATGAAGGCCAAGGAACACACCAGACATGTCAGCGATAAAGTTGTGGAGAAGTTTAAAGCAGGGTTAGGTTAAAATAAAATATCCCAACCTTTGAACATCTCACAGAGCACTGTTCAATGCATCATCCGAAAATGGAAAGGAGTATGGGACAACTGCAAACCTACCAAGACATGGCTGTCCCCTTAAACTGAGCAGCTGGGCAAGGAAAGCATTAAATCAGGGAAGCAGCCAAAAAGCCCATGGTAACTCTGTAGGAGCTGCAGAGATCCACAGCTCAGTTGGGAGAATCTGTCTACAGGACAACTATTAGTCGTGCACTCCACAAATTTGGATTTATGGATGAGTGGCAAAAAGAAAGCCATAAGAAGTCCTGTTTGCAGTTTACGAGAAGCCATGTGGGGACACAGCAAACATGTGGAAGAAGGTGCTCTGGTCAGATGAGACCAAAATTTAACTTTTTGGCCTAAAAGCAAAAACGCTGTGTGGCAGAAAACTAACACTGCACATCACTCTGAACACACCATCCCCACCGTGAAACATGGTGGTGGCAGCATCATGTTGTGGGGATACTTTTCTTCAGCAGGGACAGGGAAGCTAGTCAGAGTTGATGGGAAGCTGGATGAAGAAAACCTGTTAGAGTCTGCAAAAGACTTGAGATTGGGGCGGAGGTTCACCTTCCAGCAAGACAACACACTACCAGTAACCCACATAATCCAGCAAAGCTAAAAGTTCTTTTGGCCACCTGGTTTTGACCCTGTGTACTTTGCAGCCAGTGATGAGGGAAAAAAATAAAATAAAATCTACATCCCTGTCTATCACACACATAGCTTTCTCCATGTGTGGCAATGTGCTCACACGGTGGTCGAAAGTGGTCGAAAGTGAGCTGTTGCAGGAATGGTCAGGAATTAAAAGGAAGTATTCTCAGGAACAGCACCTTATGGGAGGAGCAGCAAGCATTAATTACATCACAGGCTGTGAAATGCAGAGGTGTAAAGACCAGTAAGTGGCCAAGAGGACTGGAGTATATGGGTGTCCTGTAAGATTGTTGGATAGTAGTGGAATGTTAACATGGGTATGTATGTTTAGACAGGTGTGCCCTATTCCTGTAGTATAGTCTATTGCCATCAATCAGAATCTATTTTAGAATGTTTTTATACAAAATAAAAGAATTCATGTCTACAATTAGTAAAATAACAGCTAAAATATTACAAAAATAAAGGGTTTTCACAACTGTAGGAACAACAGAAAAAAAAAAAAAAGTTAATTTGAAGGGATCCTTCTCTTTTCATTCCATCAAATTTTAGGCTTGCTTATCAATGAGATATTTAACAACACATCAAATTTGACACTACACAATAAAGTAAGAAAAATAATAATAAAATCGGTAGAATGCAGAAAAAAAAAAAAAGAAAACTGAAAAATCGTTTTGTGTTCATAAACTTTAGTTACTAACATTTTCCTTGAGAATTACTAGATACAGTAGGAAATGAGAATATACAACAGTTGCAATCCTGTACATTTGCCGATTATATGCAGGGAAGAAACATTTTGGACATTGCTGGCAGTCTGCACATGCACAGGCTGCAGCTGACCGTCCTGCCCTGGACATCATTCAGGTAGAACGGAATACTTGCACCAATGTTGTTCACCCAAAGGCTGCATCAGTGCATTAAGTCAGCCCCAAGACAGCTGTTTCTATTGTTCCCCATCTTTCAGTTGTAGACATCCCTGATAGTGGCCAAATCTGATGCAGATCAAGCTGTCCATTGCCAGGAAGGAGTCCATCTGCAGTAAATTCCAGAGTATTTCACTTGGCAAAACTCCTACTTTGCTAATTAACAGGTGGAGGATTTAAATTGATAAAAAATATTCAAGGTGGACTAAGCTGAAACTGACAAACATGTCACATAAAGAAACAATTACACTTCTTCAGAAAAGGATGTGGCTGGTGCAGCAAGGTAATAGGGTTCTTCAGCTGCTACCGAATTTGTAAGAGCCTAGTGACTGATAACACAGAGGGCAGATTTTCCCTGGTACTTTATATGCACGACACAAGAAGGCTGCAGCTATTCCACTTCTGCTCTGAAAAGTACTGCCGCTTCTCCCTGCACACTTTGAGCCTGGAAAGTTATCATTAATTCCAAACACAATCTTGCAGCTTAAGAAAAGGTTAGACTCCAGTGAGACTTCCTTTCCTAAGCTGCTCTGCCATTTTCAAAGGCCATTTAATTGTTAGCTTTGGGACTCTAAGGTGGGTTAGTCTAGGATTCAGGGAAGGGCCTGTTGTATGAACCCTATAAAAGAAAATGCCAGCTCAGCATTTCTCAGCATCTTCCACAGCACCTTGTAATACTGACAATCCTTAATTGGGACTTGAAAAGAAGGGGGGCAATCACAATGATTTGGATGAAGCAGGAAAAAAAATATGTTTGATCTGGAGATCAAACTGCAAAGGATTATTCCTTTTCTTACAGTCATTTATTAAAGTGATGTGCCTAAATGGATTAAAATATCTAGAATCCTATTTTGAAGCCCGATAAGCAAGTCAACGTGCTCCTGCAGACACAGGCACATTACAAGCAAAGACAGAGAAGAAAAAAGGGATTTAAAAACACCAGCAGGTTGAAATCAGACTGTGAAATTGGTGGAGATGGAATTCACAAACAATAGGATCAAAAAAAGTATATACTGACAGCAAGCGCAGCTTGTGTTCTGTTGAATCAAGTGTGCATTTTGCAGTCTTTTAAATCTGGGAGTTCCAGCTTGCCATATGCACAGATTTCAGATGAAACATTAAACAGCTATCAGAGCTCACATCTAGAAGGCATACATGGGGCTTTTCATGGTCAACAAATACAGAATTTTCAGGGGAAAAAAAAATCTTTGAAGTCTTTGTTGTCACCAATACCCACTCCCAAGAACAGTTTATATTTTTTACATTATGCTAGTTTCACCATGCCAATAAATACACCAAAGCAAAATGTAAGAGCCAATAAGTCACCTGCTAGTTTCGCGGCTTGACAAATTCCAGGAACCAGCAAGCCAATATGCCTTAAATAATACAACGGTTGTCTTATTTTTAGCCTTTTCTTTTGATCCTGGATAACAAACATCTGGCTACTTATTTGTTAGGAATAACAGGTTTTTGAATACTACACTTTAACTTCATCCTCCTCATTAACCACCCAAATGAAAAAGCAGTCTTGGCTCTGTTTTGAACATAGGCAGTTTGGCCTGGACAGCATAATAACTTGGCATTTTTGGACGACCAGGAGCAGCATAGAGCCCACTGTAGGCAGCCTGTCAGTATATTATACTTTATGCTGTTATGCTGATTTTGCAGCCTACTCCTTAATAAATAAAAACATTTGTGAAAAAAAATAAATGACAGGCTAAACTACACAGTAGTTGTATGCTAGTCCAAACAGTACTCACATACATGGCCTCATGCATATATGGAAGTATTACACAAAAGCAGAAAATTAATCATCATATTTGATCCTCTAATTGATTTTGATAGGCTGCAGGCTGTAGACTGCACCTGTGCCTTATAGGTGCCCCCAAACACCAGTTTGTTTACTCTATACAGGCCAAATCACCCATGTCCAGAGGGCCTATGTGATGCTTGATTGCTCAAAGTAACTGAGAGGTGTACTTGAGAAAAAACCACTTGAGCTGAAAAAAAAAAATGAAATGTAAATCTTGTTGAGATACAGGGTTTCAATGGGTGGAATACACTACAGGCCTACAATGTAGGACTACACCTCTTGGTGTTCCTAAAGCTGGACATTACAAACCTATAGAGCAGTGGTCTCCAAACTGCAGCCCAGGGGCCAGATCCAGCCCTTTGCTCGCCTTCATCAGGCCCTTGGGGCACTTCTCACAGATAGAAGACACTATCTCCCACTGACACCAATGATGGGACACCAATGCCTCCCGCAGACACCAATGATGGGACACCAATTCCTCCCGCAGACACCGATGATGGGACACCAATTCCTCCCGCAGACACCGATGATGGGACACCAATTCCTCCCGCAGACACCGACGATGGGACACCAATTCCTCCCGCAGACACCGACGATGGGACACCAATTCCTCCCGCAGACACCGACGATGGGACACCAATTCCTCCCGCAGACACCGACGATGGGACACCAATTCCTCCCGCAGACACAGACGATGGGACACCAATTCCTCCCGCAGACACCGACGATGGGGACACAATTCCTCCCGCAGACACCGACGATGGGGACACAATTCCTCCCGCTGACGCCAATGACGGGGCACTATTTCTTCCACTGGTGCCAATGACGGGGCACTATTTCTTCCACTGGTGCCAATGACGGGGCACTATTTCTTCCACTGGTGCCAATGACGGGGCACTATTTCTTCCACTGGTGCCAATGACGGGGCACTATTTCTTCCACTGGTGCCAATGACGGGGCACTATTTCTTCCACTGGTGCCAATGACGGGGCACTATTTCTTCCACTGGTGCCAATGACGGGGCACTATTTCTTCCACTGGTGCCAATGACGGGGCACTATTTCTTCCACTGGTGCCAATGACGGGGCACTATTTCTTCCACTGGTGCCAATGACGGGGCACTATTTCTTCCACTGGTGCCAATGACGGGGCACTATTTCTTCCACTGGTGCCAATGACGGGGCACTATTTCTTCCACTGGTGCCAATGACGGGGCACTATTTCTTCCACTGGTGCCAATGACGGGGCACTATTTCTTCCACTGGTGCCAATGACGGGGCACTATTTCTTCCACTGGTGCCAATGACGGGGCACTATTTCTTCCACTGGTGCCAATGACGGGGCACTATTTCTTCCACTGGTGCCAATGACGGGGCACTATTTCTTCCACTGGTGCCAATGACGGGGCACTATTTCTTCCACTGGTGCCAATGACGGGGCACTATTTCTTCCACTGGTGCCAATGACGGGGCACTATTTCTTCCACTGGTGCCAATGACGGGGCACTATTTCTTCCACTGGTGCCAATGACGGGGCACTATTTCTTCCACTGGTGCCAATGACGGGGCACTATTTCTTCCACTGGTGCCAATGACGGGGCACTATTTCTTCCACTGGTGCCAATGACGGGGCACTATTCCTCCCACTGACACCAATGACGAGGCACTATTGCTTCCACTATTACCAAGCACAGAACACTATTTCTCCCACTGACACCATCGACAGGGTGCTTTTCCTCCCCCTAATACCAAAGAAGCATTGTTTACTCCCACTGATGCCAGGATAATTTCTGCTTCCATTGGCCACAGTCTGGCACCCCTAAAGTCTGAAGAACAGTAAACTGGCCCTTTAGAAGGTTTGGAGACCCCTCCTATAGAGCATCCCTGTGCAAATGCCCATAGGTTTATCAGTAATTATGTAGTAAAAAGGATGAACAATCCATTTATACCTAGTTACATAGAGCCCAATACCACATTATCTAAAGGCTTTTTTTTGTGTTCGTATGCAATGTAAAACACTCCTTTGTTTTTTTAAATTGAATTGTCCTAAAGTAAAATTTTAGAGGCAATGGAATCTGCTAAACCACGCTGAGCTATAAAGAAGTACTGCATGCTTTTTTTTTTTTTTTTATTGCGGTGGTGTGAACTGCCGTGATAAGGATAATGCTTTTACCTTGACTATGCACTGGAACTGTGTTAAGCAAGGGACTCCAGCCCAGCCCAAAGCACCTTGTGTGAATGGGCACCTAAAAGAGATGTTACAATCAGAGTGTAACAAATCCAGTGACCTGATCATAAAGAATAAAGCCAGCAAGAGTGCCAAGAATGGATGTGACTTGTGCCACCTATAACTCTATCCACACAGTTATATAAACGCTTGATTAGTATTCCATTATCTGGAACTGAAGAAAGAAGTGTCACTGGGCAGTAACCATGAATCTGTACTTGCATTAGATATCACAAAGATGACACTCCCCATGAAGTACTTCAGAACATCCAGGAGTATAGAAGATGGCAGATTTTCCTTGCTAAAAAATTGATTGCTGTTGATCAATGAGTACCTATAGCACGGATCGACAATTCCCAGGCACCAGGGTGACCAGAAACCATGTCCTGGCGCCTGGGCCCTTGTCAGCCCACACCCCACATTTATGGCCGGCACCTCTCCCCTGGCCCACAGAATGGAACCCAGCATTCCGGGACCCCCAGAGTCTCCCCCATCCCTCCTCGAGTCCAGGCAGAACACAGAGCTGCAAAGCTCCACGAAAGCCAGCCCCGTGGGGAACACCGCAGGCCCCCCTCCCCAGAGCCCATGAAGCGGAGGACGTGGCCTCCCGCACCGACCACCCTGTCCACAATATGGAGCCCATCAATGCTGCCTTCAACTGCAAAGGTGCTCCCTACCAAAAAACCGGAGTCTCCAGGCCACCAAGTCCCTCCACCTGTGTGATAGCGGACAGCCCCCACTTTCAGCACAGTGTTGACACCCCCAACCGCCCACAACAACCAGGAGGACATCTGGAAGAGCCACTGCTGTAAAGTTGAGAGCTGTTTCACTGCCCCCCACCTGACCTGCTGCGCCCCCCCCCCTTTATCCCACTGCCCCCCTTGTGTGACGCTGCCTCCCACCTGCGACACTGCTCCCCTCATGTGATGCTGCTCCCCACAATCCCGCTGCCCCCCTCCTATGACAATTCCCCCTCCTGTCCTGCTGGCCCTCACCGGTCTTGCTGCCTACCTTCTGTGACACTAATCCCCCACATCCCACTGCCTTCCTCCTGTTTTGCTGCCACCCTCCTGTCCCGCTGCTCCCCTCCTGTCCTGATGCCCCCCTTGTTACACTGCCCCTCCACCTGTCACACTGCCCCCACCTGGCTTCTAACTTTTTTAGCTGGCTTCTAGATTCAAAGCAAATTTGTCAAGCCATGACCTATAGTCTATCTAAAACTCTGAAGCCAGCTAAATCATAAAAAGTGTTTTAATACTTTTGCTAAACAGGTGCTAAAGTAAGACAGAAATACCAAATGAAATGAGCAAAATAAAAAACACTCCAAAAGACTTGCAAATGGAATGTGGTAAAGTAAAAGGCCTATTTCGGAAGAAGCTAGAACTTGGGTGTTTGAACTCTGTAGTACTCTTCATTACTGGTTGTACACCTATAAAACAACATACAGGGATTAAATCTCTTATCACAGAACCAACCTCTATGCACATCAATTTACATTGCAAAATAGCAGACACTACCTGTGAAGCTAAAGCTAAAATCTAGGCAAAAATATTTATTATTTATGCCTAGAGTACCAGTATTAAGAACTTTTGCTTGGCTAATAATACCTTGTTCCTCCAGCATTCTGCATTCCCCTCTCTATGACACACCAGGTTGTGGGCGGCCCCTTAGCATGCTCATCTACAATGAAGGGCTATGGGCTCTGCATTATACGTAACGACACCAGAATGCCTCCAACTGCCAGTGCACCCTACAGAAGAGGCTGCAAGGGTCAGTTGCATAGCACACAAGGAAATAAGCAAGTAAAAATCCTTTTACTGGCACCTTAGGTATAAATAAAAAGTTAACCATTGCAGTGCTGGGGGGGGGGGGGGGGGGTTTGAGGAGTCCTGCTGTAAGAGATTTACCTTTTTCCAGAGTTCAGCTTTAAGCACTGAAAATACTTGAAGCGGAACTCCACCCAAAAGGGAAAATTCCTTTTTAAGTCCTCCTGTTTGGCTTTATTTATTTATTTATTTTGGGGGGGGGGGGGGGGTACCTGGTTTTGACAGGTACCTACTCCCACCTCCACTTAGATGGCCTAGGTCAGTGGTCGGCAAGCCGCGGCTCGCGAGCCACATGCGGCTCTTTGCACACTTTAATGCGGCTCTTATGTGTGCCGGGCGCCCGCTCCCCTCCCTCCTCTCGGGCGGCCTCCCCAAAAGTCAGGACTCTGCAGCTAGCCTAGCAATGGGCAAACTACGGCCCGGCGGACCTTTTAATCCGGCCCGCGGAGCGTGGCAAACATTGGCTGTCAGGATGTAGGCGGGGCAGCGTGACGAACTCCTCTCCTCTCACAGTCCGCCCTGAAAACCGGAACGGCGCAGGAACACGACGAGAGGAACGCGCGGAGCAAAGGTAAGTGAATTGACACAATAGGGGGGATGAATTACTATAGGGGGGATGAATTACTATAGGGGGGATGAATTACTATAGGGGGGATGTATTTTCAGTTTTAAAAATGTGGCTCTCAAAATAGATTTCAATTGTGGTTTTGGCGAGATTTGGCTCAGTTGAAAAAAAAGGTTGCCCACCACTGGCCTAGGTGATCTGAGCAGAGGTTCTGCTCTCTCTCTCCCCGCAGTCTTCTGAAACACATCACAGGTCTCAGAGGACTGCAGGACCATTCACAATGTACAGTGCTGCTTGCACATGCGCAGTGGGTACCTGCTGTCACAGCCGGGTGCCCACAGTTAAGATGCTAGCGCCAAGAACGGTCCACGGGGTCCCCTCAGGTGTGGGCAGTGCATGATCCTGGTGCAGGCAAGTGTCTGTTTATTAAAAGTCAGCAGTTACAGTTTTTGTAGCGGCTTTTTCATTTTCAGAAAACCAGCTGTAGCGCCTCTTAAATTCTGCCACAGTATGTTTGTCAGGACATAAATAAGGAACCCACCATTGCTGACCTGTTTTTCTTAAAGCATGCTTTGGGGCTGAAATCTTAATCCTGGAGCACTGTAAATCACTGACCTCACACAAACAGATTGGGCATTCCTACATCTGATAGGCACATGATTGTTCAGGGACTCAAGTAGTAGTGAAAGAAGGACAAAGATGACAGTCCTAAAACAAGTCAGCAATGCCAGTTACTATATTTCTATGCCAAGTTTACATTATTTGATATGACAATAACACAATACACATCAACTATTAAGCCATGGGTTCCTAACCAGAAGTCTATACACCCTTGGAGATATGGGAACCAAACAACGGCAGTGTGGGACTGCATTTCTGAAAAAAAAACAAAAAAAAGAACCAGGATTCTCTACATTATTGTTCCTGAAAAAAGAGTAGAGAAATCAAATTGTGAGATACCATGCAAGAAACTGAACCACTATTCCATGCTGCTTTGATTGTGCAAACACAACAGCAAAAATGTCACACATTGTAGCTGGAATGTGTATTTGGGATAAAAGCCTTATAATTGTATTGCAGCTGCTCTGTTCCTAGCTATCCATATGAAAAGTAACACTGCACTATTGACATCGTTTGAAGCCATACCAGTACCAAATGAGACTGGTGATGTTGATCATTTGCGTTTATCTGGTGAGGGAGTATGGAAACATCATGGGGAATCCACTGAAGGTCTATAATCTTAAAAGGGTTAAAAAAAACCTCTGCATTAAGTAACTGTCATTTTCAATACCAACACCTCTACACTGATGAAAGTTGAAATCCCATTGAATGTATGATCTGTATTTCACACATCATTTCCCATTACATTGTTTGCTAAGCAAACCAAAACAGCCTGTTTTACCAAAAACTGCTATCAAGCACACTTTACATCTGACTAATGTACCTATTCAAGAAAGACCAGCAGGATTCTTCAGAAATCTCCAAGTCTAACCTCTAACATCATTATGGTCTACGCAAGTTGACATTTTCAAGACTAATGACTGCTCAGTGTACAGAACTAAATTTAGACTTCGGCAATACAATTGCATATCAGAACTGAAATATGACCAAACACACACAAGGCAAAAATCGCATTATTTTATAAGCAATAGATCGCAGCCTTAGATCAGCACAATACTGGGACCAGCACATTTCACAAAGATGACTAAAGAGGCAAGTGTTCTGGACAAAAAGATGGTGATGAGATCCGATAATTGAGAAATGTTACGTTCGTGTTGTCTACATTATTTTTTATCTCAGCATGGTGGAAGAACACCAATCAATTCCACAATTTCAAGCTTATGATAAGCTTGGATTTGCTGCACATATGCAATGACAATAATAGCTATTAATTGGCGGCTCGTGTAGCGCTACAGAAGCAAAGCATAAAAGATCAAACTGAAAGGGGGCTTGTCCAATGACAAACAGAAAACTTACTAGTCAGGCTGCAAAGTTACAACGAAGTCCCCTGTGAATTCATTTGGACATCACTGACATGCAATGTGACACTATCTGATCTGTGCCTGCAGCTTAAGAACATTACATCTGTTTATTTGTATTACATGTCATTGCAAACTCCTCAGAGCAGGGTATGATGTGAATGTCTGTGCACCGTGAAGCAAAGTACCACAATAAATAGGTGCAATAGGTATACAGGAAATGAATGTGTAGGTCCAGTTAACACAATACATGATCTACAGGCTACTAGAAAAGAGATGTACAGGCAATAGCATTGTTACAAAGTATACATTACACCTAACTTGGCACAGGCCAGCATGCTATGGATCAGTTTAGTAAAAAACCTAGTAACTATTGTATAATCTGCTATTACAGGACACAAAAGCAGCAAGCAGAAAGTGCACCTGTAGCACCCCACTGTATTTATCTCAACAAGATAAAATGGTTTTTAGCTGCTGCACTTCATTAGGTTGAACAATCACCTCCCTGTAGGCAGCTAGACCAGTCAACTCCACTATTCGCAAAAGAAAAATTTGCCCACACCAGAATGAAAATCTCAAGACTTTACTGTCCCACAAAGCTGACCTAGTTTGTGAGCCCTCAATTTAGTGTGTTTTGCACTGCTTGAATAACCAAACATCCTGGCACCCATCTATATTCATAACTCTATCCACAGAGCAGGAGGAAAACAGCAATTGTTTAAGGTGCATTAGGAGAGGCATCAAATGGAATTAGCATATTTTATGACAGCCCAATCACCATAGTGACAAACTGCGAGTATGTACAGTTCAGGGAGGCAGCAGGTATTCGGCGGCTGGTGCCAGAAAATATTCATCGTACTTTGGAGCACTTACATATGCTTGTATATTCTGATTTGTACTGTACACATCCAATCCTTTTGTCCTAAATCCAGGGATCAGGCTGATCTTAGCGGAACTTTCGTTTTAATGCATGATGTCTCTGTGCATCCAGGAAACCAATAAAAGGGGCTTAAGTCTATGTGGAGATTGGGAAGCATTGTGTAAAATAAGCAACAGCACAGTACAAAGGTCGGCTGTGCACTAGAAGTAAACATACTTAAAACACTTCTTTTTTTACACTCTATTTACTTTCTCAGGGAGGATGAGGGTAATGATTACATGTTATTGTGGCTTTTGGACAGACCTGCCAGCTGATACCAAGGTGCATATCCAGTAAGATCCTAACCCATTTTTTTTTTGGTAACTGGGACGAAGCAAGTAACTGAGCTCAAATCCTTAAGCATGCAAAAATTGAGTGATTAACGTTCCAGTGTTGTCAATGAACAGGTTCCCTGGTATCACCTGAATACTGCATTCCTCTGCCCATCTCTGTGCCCTACAACTAAAACACTCACATCTACAGCTCTCATATAAGTTATAAACCAAAACAAACCCACACACAACACTCCTAGAGTTTGCAATGCTATTCCATTACCCCATACAGATCAAACAACCACTGGACTATGATGATCCCTCTCCATTTGCAGGTGTTAAATAAAAATAAGGAAGGAATGTTGATTGCTAAAAGGCAACAGGTACTGTTACATTTACCTATGATTTTGAGTCAAATTTCTAGCAAGCCTGTGGTATTCCGCCTGACAAACACAGTGTCTTTAACTCGGAGGCTGTCTCGGGTTATTTCAGTCCAACATCAATTCTGGCTAAAGAATACAGGTAGGTGTCCTAAGGCAACATTCTTTCAAAAAGATATTTATGACTAGGGATGCTCTTTCTTGTCAAGTTATCCCTACAGGCTATTGGATGTAAAGTATTCCACAAAGTGAATTATTGCTACAGCAAAACACAAGAAATAAATCTCAGCTCACCTATACTGCGACACAATCGACATATTAAAACATTAGTTCACCCTAGAAATCATACCAGAGCAGTGCTAACACAATTGTCATCTCTGGGATAATGACTGCTGCCTCTGTACAAAGCATAATAAAGCAAGTGGAAACATTCTTCACAGAAAAGAAAATGGAACAACAATAATTACACGTGCTTTGACACTTTTTTTTTTTTTATTTGTGTTTTTTTTTCTTTGAGGGCAGGAAATGTTTTGTTTTTATTATATAAAAGAAAAATAAATAAAAGAGGCACTCACAGGATTGGAGATGTACTATACAGCTTTACCAAGTGGCAGAGCCCAATGTTTCAAAGGGGCATGGCCCATCTTGCCCAATATATATATATGTGATCATGGGGATAGGATAGTGCCCTGTAGTGGATGGTGGGGATAGTTCTCATTTTCCTTTTTTAAACTTTTGGTTGAACTACATGGACTTATTTCTTTTTCAACTATATATATATATATATATATATATATATATATATATATATATATATATTATACACAAACAATGTATATGTGTGTGTATGATTACCTGACTATCCGTGTCTGTGTGTATATGTATATATATATATATATATATATACACACACACACACATACACACACACATATACATACACACACACACAGTCAGGTAATCATACACACATATACATTGTGTATAATATATATATATACACACACACACACACACACACACACACACACATATACATACACACACAGTCAGGTAATCATACACACATATACATTGTGTATAATATATATATATATATACACACACACACACACACACACACACACACACATATATACATACACACACATATACATACATAAATACGGATAGTCAGGTAATCATACATACACACACACACATACATATATAGTGTGTGTGTGTGTATAATATACACACACGGATAGTCAGATATATATACACACATACGTACATACACAATATATATATGCATTTTTTACATGTTATTCAGAGATAGACAATGTAGTCTAGTAGTGGATCAAAACTGAAAAATTGGATGTGTCTGCCCACATCCGGTCAGGTCCGCAAAAGTAGACCTGGATGCAAACTTACTGTATTTGGTCCAAAGAGCCTGAAGGGACCTGCATATAAAGGGACGCACATCTGCTGACAATCAGCTGCTCCTAGGGATATATTACAGTCCAGTTCTGTACAACATTCATATAGATCCCAGGAAGACAGTGATGGGGGGCTGTCATATATGCAATCATAAGTCCATACATTAAAGCTTTTGAATGCACATCCCATGATCTATGAGTGGTTCTCTTCCTGGAATCTCTCTCCAATCTATCCCTGTGCAAGTGTGTGTGTATATATATATATATACACACATACACACATATACATACATATTCCCTCCAGCCCCATTTTGCTGCCGTTGCCCTGCTGAATCAATCATGTAGTGCTGGATCTCAGTAAATGGAATGAACACAGGTAGTGGTGTAGCAGTGTGCACTGCCTCCTATAAGCCATCATCATACAGAAAGTTGCCCTCTTGGCAGAGTATGAATGGAGGTGTAGAGAGCAGACAAAGGTGCCTGCTGGTGATAGAGGTGTACGGGATGTGAACACACAGATGTAGTGATTGCTGGGAATGTCCTACATTCAGTGCAGAGAGCAGGAAGTGCTCCCCCAGCACACACACACAGCACACAGTGTACACACAGAGCCGTACAATCAGTGACAAGCCTGCCTTCCATCCTCCACTCTCCTCCCGGCTCTCATCTGTTGATGTGGAGGAGGAAGGATCAGCCGGGCTCCGCTCTATTCGTCGTACAAGAATTGTAGCCGTGCCCGCCCGGTGAAGGGTTACCTGGCTCGCTCCTTCCTCACGCATGCACAAACTTTCCCGGGAAGGCTGCACAGCTCACACACCGAGGCGGCATCCTCCGCCGCTCACACTTACCCTTTCAGCAGCTCCCTCATGGCTGCGAGAAGTGCGGAGTCCGGGGGCGGCTGGGAGATGAAGTTCCGACACTGCCACTCAATGGGAGAACAGTACAGGCAGAGCAGCGGCGGTGGCGGCAGGAGGAGGATTGCACTGCAGTGATACTAGCACTACGGGGCTAAGGAGAGCTGGGGGAGGGACGCCTGCAGGCTAGACGGGGCGGGGTTACGGTTCATGGCCACGCCTCGCACCTATTCAACCTGCCGAGGAACGAACAACTCCATTCACTCTTTGAGCCTCTCACAGGCAGTGTCACGCTCGTATAGACACACACAGAAACACACATTCGTTTATACACACACATAGACCCTCATATATATATACATATATATACGTACACCATACGTGTGTGTATACACTGTATGAGTGTGTATATCAGTGAATATATATATATATGTGTATACAGGTATTTTTTTCAGCAGGGGCATGGGGGAACACAGTTCCAGCACCTCTAGCACTGAATGTATGCAATGACAAGGGGTGTTGGAGTGTGCTGAAGGGTCTATTGATGCTGACTGCTGAGGGATCTATTGTGAAGGGAATATTGATGCTGTCCACTGAGGGATCTATTGTGAAGGGTCTATTGATGCTGACCGCTGAGTCATCTATTTTGAAGGGACTATTGATGCTGACCGCTGAGGGATCTATTGTGAAGGGACTATTGATGCCAACCGCTGAGGGATCTATTGTGAAGGGACTATTGATGCCAACCGCTGAGGGATCTATTGTGAAGGGACTATTGATGCTGGCTGTGAGGGATCTATTGTGAAGGGTCTATTGATGCCAACCGCTGAGGGATCTATTGTGAAGGGACTATTGATGCTGGCTGTGAGGGATCTATTGTGAAGGGACTATTGATGCCAACCGCTGAGGGATCTATTGTGAAGGGACTATTGATGCTGGCTGTGAGGGATCTATTGTGAAGGGTCTATTGATGCCGACCGCTGAGGGATCTATTGTGAAGGGACTATTGATGCTGGCTGTGAGGGATCTATTGTGAAGGGACTATTGATGCTGGCTGTGAGGTATCTATTGTGAAGGGTCTATTGATGCTGACCGCTGAGGGATCTATTGTGAAGAGACTATTGATGCTGACCGCTGAGGGATCTATTGTGAAGGGACTATTGATGCTGACCGCTAAGGGATATATTGTGAAGGGACTATTGATGCTGACCGCTGAGGGATCTATTGTGAAGGGTCTATTGATGCTGACTGCTGAGGGATCTATTGTGAAGGGTCTATTGATGCTGGGTGTGAGGGATCTATTATGAAGGGTCTATTGATGCTGACTTCTGAGGGATCTATTGTGAAGAGTCTATTGATGCTGACTTCTTAGGGATCTGCTGTTGCTGGGGATCTATATTTGCATGGAGATCTATTGTGGCTGGGGGGATTCTGTTGCTGCTGGTTGGGGATATATTGTTGCTAGGGAGTCTTATTTTTCTGGGGAGGATACTTTGTTGCTTGGAGAGATCTACTGTTGAGGTATGGGGTTTATTTATGCTGGCTACTGGCAGATCTGTTATTGTTGCTGGGGGGGTTATTGTTGTTGGGTGGATCTATTGTTGCTGGGAGATCTATTGTTGCTGGTTGGGGGGATCTCTTGTTGTTGGCTGCAGGGGATCTATTTCACTGCTTTTCTAATACAAATTACTTGGCACTATAAAATTATACTTGGTTCTACATTCTCTAAAAGGGGTGGTACTAAGAGGTGGGGAGGGGGTGAAACCAAGGAACAGTACTTGAAGGTGGATAGGGGGTGGAGACAAGGGTGATTCAGAAGGGTCTCTTTCACACGGGACAGACCCGTTTAGCGGGTATATATACACACACACACATACACTTACTCATATACACACACATAATGTACACACTCACTTTTATATATATATATACATATATACACACTGCTCAAAAAAACACTTTGAAAACACGTCAATTCTCAATAGGGAAAAATATCATGCTGGATATCTATACTGATATGGACTGGGTAATGTGTTAGGAACATATGGATGCCCCATCGTTTGATGGAAATGAAAATTATCAACCTACACAGGACTGAATTCAAAGAACCCTGAAAATCAAAGTGAAAAAATAATGAAGCAGGCTAGTCATTTTGCTGAAATTTCATTGCAGCAACTCAAAATGGTACTCAGTAGTTTGTATGGCCCTTAGGTGCTTGTATGCATGCCTGACGTCAGGGCATGCTCCTAATGAGACAACAAATGATGTCTTGGGGTATTTCCTCCCAGATCTGGACCAGGGTACCACTGAGCTGCTGGACAGTCTGAGGTGCAACCTGGCGGCATTGAACCAAACATATCCCAGAGATGTTCTATTGGATTTAGGTCAGGCGAGCATGGGGGCCATTCAGTGGTATCAATTTCCTTCATCCTCCAGTAACTGCCTGCATACTCTCACCACATGAGGCCGGGCATTGTTGTGTACCAGGAAGAACCCAGGACCCACTGCACAGTGTAGGGTCTGACAATGGATCCAAGGATTTCATCCCGATACCTAATGGTAGTCAGGGTGCCATTGTCTAGCCTGTAGTGGTCTGTGCATCCCTCCATGGATATGCCTCCCCAGGCCATCACTGACCCACCACCAAAACAGTCATACTGAATGATGTTACAGGCAGCATAACGTTCTCCATGGCTTCTTCAGACCCTGTCACGTCTGTCACGTGCTCAGTGAACTTGCTTTTATCTGTGAAAAGCACAGGGCGCCAGTGGTGGACCTGACAATTCTGGTGTTCAATGGCAAACGCCAATCGAGCTCTATGGTGCCTGGCAGTGAGTATAGGGCCCACTAGAGGATGTCGGGGCCCTCAGGGCACCCTCATGAAGTCTGTTTCTGATTGTTTGGTCAAAGACATTCACACCAGTGGCCTGCTGGAGGTCATTTTGTAGGGCTCTGGAAGTGCTCATCCTGGTCCTCCTTGCACAACGGAGAAGATACCAGTCCTGTTGATGGGTTAAGGACCTTCTATGGCCCTGTCCGGCTCTCCTAGAGTAACTGCCTGTCTCCTGGAATCTCCTCCATGCTCTTGAGACTGTGCTGGGAGGCACAGAAACCTTCTGGCAATGGTACGTATTGATGTGCCATCCTGGATGAGTTGGACTGCCTGTGCAACCTCTGTAGCGTGCAGGTATTGCCTCATGCTGCCAGTATTGACAATGACCTTAGCTAATTGCAAAACTAGTGAAAAACAGTAGAAAAGATGAGTAGGGAAAAAATGTCAGTGGGCTCCACCTGTAAAACAAATCCTGTTTTGGGGATCGTCTCATTGTTGCCCATCTAGTGCACCTGTTGTTAATTTCATTAACACCAAAGCAGCTGAAACTGATTAACAACCCCCTCTGCTACTTAACTGACCAGATCAATATCCCAGGACTTTAATTGACTTGATGCTATACTCTGATTAAAAAGTGTTTCATTAATTTTTTGAGTAGTATATATATATATACACAAACATACACACCCACATATATTTATATATACAATATACATACACACACACACTGTATTAGATAGATAGATAGATAGATAGATAGATAGATAGATAGATAGATAGATAGATATAGATATTACTATTATATACTTTATATATACTCACTATATATATATACACACAAATATATCATATCTACATACAGTACATCCGCACTTACTCATATACAAACCCAGCTCCACTGACCCATCGTATGGCTGTGTTCTGCCATGACAACAAAGACTTCCCTTTTAGATTTTGACATAATTACAAGAGGATCAATATTTGTGATTTGTGCAGGGCAGTCAGTCCCTTGAAGAGTGACAGGCTGTAAAGCATAGGGATGGCCATGACCTTGTAGATGAAAACATATCACACACATCTTGAAATCTATTACTTTTACTAGAAAGCTGATGGAGGGCACTGAGTTTTTTTTTAATTGGGTATTGCATGATGAGTTTTTGTATCTAAAGGGTTCGTTCGTCTTCATTGACTTCTGCCAAAAAAAGTCCATATGCATTACAGTGTGTTTAGTATATTAATATGCAGTGGTCAATTTTGTAAAGAATGCTTACTTTTTTACCTGCTTATATATTTGCCCTCCCCTCTCTGTCTTGCAGATAGCAGAATGTACTGAGTGCTCAGCTTTCTTCCCTACCCATGCATGGACACTGAGGTGAAAGAGAGAGTGGACTGCACATGCATGGGTAGGAAACGAAGCCAAGTACTCGCTTGTGAGTTTCCAGAGCCATGCATTTGATGCTCAGTACGTTCTGCTACCTGCAGGACCAGGGCCACTGAAAAGGGGCAGTACTGACCCTCCTGTATAGGGACTGGGCCCCATCTGTTTAATTGGGAAGCCTAGTCAGCTTTTTTGTTGTAGGCAGTTCCAAGCTCAGCTGTCAGCTGCTGCAGGGGGAGCCACAGGGGGTTTGGGTCTACCTCTCATCTTATGCTACTGGCTATCAGCTGCTGCAGGGCACAGGGGGGTCGGTGTCAGGATGAAGAGTATATGTGTGTGTGTGGAGGTTTGGGTGGACAATAAACATGTTATATTTATCAGCCGTTTCATTTACTAAGTAAACACAGTGAGTGATTCGTGCCGATCACTCCTGTGTTCGTTCATAACTGAAGAGCAGTAAACTGCGTTTACTATGTTTCAGTATGTGAATGAACAGGGAGCCTCTGTATAAAGCACTTTTGATTCATTCATTCCGCAGTGCAGCTGAGGCTGCAGAGAAAGGACTGAAGATCTTTGTCATTCATCTCTTTCTCTGTCTCAAAAGTGAGACATCAAGGGTTTGTTTAGCTTCTCCAACACCCCCACCTCCCCCATGGCTGAGAAAAATGTAAAAAGTAAATAAAAATAAAATTGAGGGCTCATTCACACAGTTGCTCTAGTGGCATGAATGAGTGGTTTGTTCATGTGACTATAGCTGTGTTTGGAGCCATACACTTGCACCCACATGCTCACCCAGGAAGGAGGGGGTGCCTGTTAGATAGGTAGTATAGGGTCCCATGATTTCTAACAGCAGCCATGTGTAGGACAGAGAGAGGAGGGTAATTATACAAGCAGCTGAAAAAAAGCATTTTATTACAAAGCTGAATACTGCATATTGCACTGAGACAAGCATATGGATGTTTTTGGTAAAAGTCAATAAAGATGAACTAACCCTTAACTGTATAAAGGTGTATCCTGTATAAAATATGAAATACTTGTAGGTAGAGATTGTTTTAGGCTGGTACACAAACGCTTTCTGTTCCATCTCAGCTTGGGATCCATACACTGATCCCCTGGATCAGAACAGAAACAGATGTCAGATATGTGACACCTGTGTTCAGCCTATTTTTTGTTCCTTCCTTGGGTAAAGAATAAACAAACCCATACCCAATGGCTGCCCTTTTCAAGCTTTTTTCCTAACAGGAGGGCCTAAAATCATTTTCAGGTCTCATGGAACCCTTACTAAAACCAATTCATCATGTGTTAATGGTGAAAATGCCCCTTAAATCGGTGGTCATTAGAAAGAATGCGTACCTGACAATGATGTTCAGGATGCCACCCTTGCATACAGCTAAAAGTTAGCTGTGTTAAGCTGCTGGTTTTGCCAAATAGCATTAGCCCTGGAACTGTGATGGAACTATCCAATTGAAGATCATTCAGCCACAGCTCAAGAAACCTTGTAGTAACCTCAGGAGGAACCCTAGGATTCCACAGAAGCCTGGTTGAGAGTGGCTGAGCTATGACATGCAACCACCTACAGTACAGATGGCAAACTGATGGCCCTCCAGCTGTTGCCAACCTACAAGTCCCATGAGACATTGCAAGATTGACAATTACAAGCATGACTCCCAAAGGCAAAGGCATGATGGGGCAACATCGCAACATCTGGAGGGCCGCCAGTTTGACACCCCTGACCTACAGTATTTCTGTCCACATCCATTCGGCCAACAAGTACTCTTCAAAGAGAATAAAATGATACAGAGAGCAGCACTGATGTAATTACGACAATGCCACTCTTTGCATCATTGTGAACTGGCACTGCTGGAAAAGAGGACCCTGCATTTCATGAGCCTGGCCTGAAAATATCTGGAAAAGGCAAGTATTAACAAAAAAAACAAACCTAGCCTTTAGGGGGTAGGCATGCAACAGAGTTTAGAGTTTGACTTTAATGTACAAAATAATATTTTTGACACATTTGAAGGACAACATTTTAGTTTACAAATGCAACATGTAAGTCATTTTTCCAATGGGTCAGTGGGAACAGACCCTACTGAGGCACTGATGTTCTCAAGTCCATGCATCCCTGCACAGAAGAACACAGTAAGCTTCAGCAAATACCTACACAGAGAAAAGATGGGGATCCAATACAGCACAGTTAGGTGAAGATTTATGCAATTAATTGTGACAATTCTCAATGAATCAATTAAGCTCAACCACAATTAGATGTGTAAAACTATGACACACAACACTGAAATTAATTTAGAAGGTAAGGGTTGAATATATTTAAATTCAATTGAAGGCTAACTAATAATATTGTAGCTTAATTAGACATAAAGAAATAAAATGCCTTCTCTCGGGTTAGGGAGTATGTAGAGTGCTCCATGTACTTGTATACTTGTTCCTATTGTAAGTACAAGTTTATATAAGTTGAAAGAATACAAGAGTGCACAGGAAAGAGGAGGGAGGCCAGTGTCAGCTCAGAAAGAGCATCAATAACAGCTTCAGAAATATTGCAGAAGATTTTTAACTTGTCTGCTTAATTCTGCAACCTAAATTAGTCATATTGTGGCAATTTGGTTGAGCGATTGTACTTTCAATTAAAATTTTTTGTTAAAATCCCCAAGCAGTCAAAATGATAAAATGGTGGACTTTGTCGACCACAAGCAGATGGCATTGAAATCACCTTGGTTGAACCCAGCTGACTATCAACAATCCTCATCCTTGTTACATGAGAGCAAGATGAGTGAGTTACATTCTCCTTCATACCCAAAATACCATGTATTTTCTTTGTGACCATTGACTCAACAGATCTGAGGGGAGAAAAGGAAAGGTGAGTATGTACTGGGGCATCAGTGTTGGCACCAGGGGTGGGGGGCACTTGAGAGTGCTATAGTATGTGACTCAGATCCATCTGAAAGGTGCACTCACTACAAAAATCAAGCAAGGTACATGAACTGGCACATGAACTGATGGACCAGTATTTAATTATAAATGATCCAGAGAGTTCTTTAATACAAGTTCTTTGAGTTGGTCCAATATGGGCCAAGGTGTAAAGAGCCCAGGGTGTATAGCTGGCTCCAAGGACTATAACAACACAATAAGTTTTCTCTAAGCTGACTTTTTTGCAGATGCATTTAATATTATATTGGGGTTAATGGCGGTCAGTGAAAAACTTCTCATTACATTGGTCTTCAATGTAAATGTCCTTGCTACATTGTCGGCCAGTGTAAATGGTTCTGTTAAGTTGGTGGTCAGTGTAGATGACCTTGTTACATAGGTAGTCAAAGTAATATCCAACCATTAGTGGTCAGTATGAATGTCACTGTTATGTTGGTGGTCAGTGTAAATACCCCTGTTATATTGATGGGCAATGTAAAAACCTTCTTAAATGGGTGGTTAGTGTAAACATTTTTTTTGCATTGGTAGTCAGTATGGAATACTTATAATTATGCCAGTGGTTGGTGTAAATGTCTCCGTTACATTGGTGGTATATTGAGGGGAAGCTTAAATACGCTCATTAAATTGGTGGTCAGTGAAAATTACTTTGTTAGGGCTTGTTCACACTTGACTGTTTAAGCCCTTATAGCATTTGGCAAGCGCTGGTCCGGCATTTGCGGAGCGTTTTTTAACGCTCCGCAACCGCCGCATGCGCGGTTTAGCAGCGGTTGCTAGGCGTTTGCCGAGCGCTAAAAATGCCCCACAAACGCCTATAATGAAGTTTGAATGGTGTTACCGTAAACGCCGGCCGGGTTTGCGGAGCGGCACCATAGACTAGAATAGGGGGCTTCAACGCCTCCTGACTCTACCAGAGGCGTCCGTTTTGCTGCGACGTGACGATAACGCTCCTGTTAGAACAGCACCATGTGCTGCAATGTACAGAATTGTCCGAGGCGTTTGGGAAGCTGTAAAAACGCTTCCCAAACGCCTCTCTGCTGCCTGCACACAACGCTAGTGTGAACGTAGCCTTACATAGTCAATGGTGAATCCCTTCATTACATGAGTGGTTAATGTAAATATCTCTGTTACATTGGCCGTCAGTGTAAATGTTCCCATTACATTGGTGGTCAGTGTAAAATTCCCTTTATATTGATGGACAGTGTAAATACCCCCATTACCTTAGTAGTGTAGGTAAAGGTCTCATTACATTGGTGGTCAGTGTAGAATCCCCTCAACCATTGATGGTCAGTGTTAAATACCACCTTACATTTGTTTGTCAGAGTATAATCACTCTTACATTGGTGATGACTGTAGAATCACCCTTACAATGGTATTCAGTGAAGAATCTCCCTTAAGTTTTTGGTAAGTTCAGAGTCACCTTTACACTTGTGGTCAGTGTAAAATCACCCTTACATTGGTGATCAGTGTAAAACCTCTCCTTACATTGATGATTATTGTGAAAATTCTCCCCTACATTGGTGGTCAATTTAAATTCCCTAGCACCCTCACTTGACTTATGGGGCATTAACTCGGATGAGTTACTTCACTCTACATGGGAAAAGCATGTCTTTATTTTAACACATTGATATTCTTGATTAAATAGAGGCAAAACACAAAGGTGTTGTATGACAGTAGTTGTGCCTATACACTGTTCAAAGGGGTGCTTACTGTTCATTCCCTTTTAAACCTCTTCCATACCAGGCACTTTTACCCCCTTTCTGCCCAGGCCATTTATTTTTTGCTAAATTAACAAAAAAAGACCAAATAATTTTGAAAAAAAGACACGTTTTTCCTTGTTTCTGTTATAAAACTTTGCAAATAAATAATTGTTCTTCAGAAAATTTAGGCCAAGATGTATTCTGCTACATGTCTTTGGTGAAAATAACCCAAATTAGGATGTATTTTTTAGTTTGTAGGAAAGTTGTAGAGTTCACAAACTATGGTATATATCTGAATATTGATCAATCCTGAAGTACTGACAGCCAATCTAATTTCTTGAGGTCCAAGAACGTCAGAACAGTACAGATATCCCCCAAATGACTCCTTTTTGCAAAGTAGACAGATTTTGTTTTCATATTTCTCTATGACCAAAGTAGTACAATGTTACCATAGTAACTTTGTACTACTTTGGGGAAGTGATCAGTATTTGTTTTTGTTTTTTTTACACAATTTGTTTATAGCAAAAAATTACTTTGCTATAAGTAAGCATTTACCTGAATGACATCAATTCATGCAGTTTTTTTTTTGTGCTTAGCTGTGATTTGGCCACGGCTAATCACATGACACAACTGGGCTGTGATTGGCCCAGCTTGTGCATGTGATCGCTGTGACCATTCACAGCTAGATACACTAGTATACAATGGATGGCATGAATGAAGCCATCCATTGTATGCAACTGTCATGTGAGCTGCTGTGATTGGTCACAGCAGGTCACATGGTACCGGCAACGGGGGCGGTACTCAGATCTGTCATTGGCCGTGTCCGAGGTACACGGCCGGTGACAGATTGTGCCACAGCGCGGCTCTGCAGGCGCGCAAACTGCGCATGCCCGGGAGGATGCCATATGGCGTCCACCTGGAACGCTGAGGGATTTTGCCGGCCGCCAAACGGCCATTGGCCGGGCGGCAAGAGGTTAAAAACCTAGGTTTTTATAGGCTACCTTTATTAAAATAATTAAAGCAAAACAGGCTGTTGATTTGTAAATGTAACATAGTTGTTAATAATTTCTTTCATATCAGACAAGTTCGGGTAGTGTGCAGAAACTCAACCGCAAGATACTTAGCAGTATAGTCACATGTGGCACCATGCTCTTGCTGGAGGGAAATAAAACTACGAGACAAACCTAACAGTCCAAAGAATAAGAAACAGACATTTAAACATCAAAGAATTGTAGCAGATCATACTGGCATAATCGTTAGTGTAAAAATGAGCCGAACAGAAAAGCCCTGACAGTTTGAAAGGCACTTTTCTCACTCTGCAGTCTATCCTTTTCCTGTTCCGTTCAATGTTCCACATTTTTTATTCTCACATCATTCTAGCCCAATTTTCCAGTCTTTTTTATGCACTCCAGTAAGAAATGGATCAAAAGCACAGCTCCTCCTTTTCCTATGCTGATAAGCCCAGGGGATGGAAGCTTTCTTCTGTCAAGTCTACAGACCCACAGCTTCCAGCAAAATGTTGCAGTGGTGTGATGTATGCTTCAAAAATAGCAATCCAACAGCAAATGAAAAATGACTTCATCCATAAAAACGCTTACAGAGACCACACTGTAGCATAACATAGCACCACCCCACTGTGAAAGTTCAGTATTGAGTGTGATTCAGTATAAAAATATACTTAGCAACATTTAACTTACCTAAACCATTTATGAGGTCCTTTGCATAGCTGTTTCTTTCCCTACATCTCTGGATCATTAACTTCCTACCCACCTATTGACTATATCATGCAAAAACATATAATATGTCATGTGGAATAAATGTAGTAGGGTATAGGACACCAGGGTTGGGTCTTGAATGGCAGGTATATGTCCCCACTATTTTATTTGTAGTCCCTTTAAGGGGGATGATTTGAAGGTTTGTTAAATACTCAGGGGTTCTCACCCATGCAGAGTGAGGGGTTCCAGGGTAGTCCAACTTGACAGAAGACTGAGTTTAAATAATCTCTGGATTACTAAATCCTTATTAGGAGTCCAGAATTTTGGAGGCTGGAAGAGTTTTGGGTAGGAAGAATCTCCAAAACCTGATTACAAGGATTTTGGTCCTGAAGCGGTTAACCCAGATGCCCCAGAGTCCAGAAAAGAAAGAGGAATCAGTCAGCACCTAGCAGTGAGAGAGTGAGCTGAACACACCTGAGTGAGTAAGGTGAATAAAATTTGGGATTGGTTGCTGACTGTAAAAACCTTCTCTTTGGGACCCCTGGAGCAATTGGGAAACCCCCTAAACCACAGTGTGGGACTGGTATTGAATCAGAGTTATGGACTGTAAAGTCCAGGGGTATAGCTCCTTGGGACCACGTGAAAAGCTGTTTATTTAAGTATAAAGGTGTTTATTTTTAAAGCAAACAATATATGGCTCCCAGCAGCAAATAAAAACATCAGAACACAACTCAAAAGTCCGCTTATCTTCAGCACAAATAAAAATATCAAACATGTAAAGTTCATATAAGGGTTTTACCACAGGATTAGCAGCATCCTGCCTCAGATGTTTTGTCAGTTTTTTCCAGTACACATGCAGCACACAGCCAAGTCTCCTCACAACTCCTACTCCACCCCCAGGACTAGGAGCTGCCTGTCTTTTGTGCTGTTTCCTGGAGGCTGCTTAGCTCTGTAGGAGTTAGAGTCCCTGTTGTTAGGAGTGGAGGTCCATTTCCCACTCGAGTATCACTCCGGACCTCCAAAAATCCCAGGTCCCAAATAAGCCACTACTAATGACAAGAGGACTGCGAGTTAGCCCTCTCCTTTTGCTACTACCCCGGAATTCTTCACTCATCCTGGGTGAAACCCCATGCATAAACAAAACATTTAAAGGGACCATAACCCAAATATTAGCACCACATAGCATCCATCCAGGACCCATCCTTGGCGTCTTGTACCGCTGTTTTGTGTTTGTGCTGAAAAAATCTATTTTGTTTTTGGACTATTTGCATTGTTCAGTAAAGATTGTCACTTTTTACAAGAGGCTGGCAGTGATCCTGGGCTACCATATGACAATAGATACATCTAAAAATAAAGGGGCAAATGACCCCAGGCCCACTAAAGATCTCCCAAGTAATGGAGCTTGGACTTTGAGTCAATAAATGAGCTTCTATGTGATTTCCCCATTTTAGAATGCCAGGAGACACTCTTATTTTTATTTTGGATAGTTTCACATAAAATTATATATTATTAGAGAGTTACAATCAAAAAAAGTGTAACCTTTTGTTTCATGTTTTTACTGTACCTAAATATTCTGCAATAGATAGAAATAGATCTGTATTATGTCAGGGTATAGTCTATTGACTCTTTATCTTGTATTGTACCGGTAAAGTGCTCAAAAGAGAATTCAGTGAAACCACATTAAGTGCTGGTTCACATATATGCAGATTGGATGCGGTTTGAACCGCATTCAATCCGCTTGACATGTGAAAAAACATTGCTTCCTATGGTGCCTGTTCACATATGTACGGTGCACTGACAGCGCAAATTCAGTGTGGTTTGAAAAAGAGTTATGTATGATTTCTGAGCATTGCCTTCAGGATTAGGCACAGATTACAGGCTATTGACTTCTATGGGAACCATTTCTAAACTGCACATACATGAACAGGATAAAAGCCCGATTCCTGAGCTAATCCTGTCCTGAACCTGATGTAAACCTGACATTAACTGCTGAACTGCTGTATCAATTAGGTGTTAAACCTGAGCTTCAATCCGCACCACACATGTGTGAATCAGCTCTGAAGCTTGTGTGTTCAATATCAAGACAGAACCTCTCACGATTTATCATCTACGGCAAGGGTCTTCAAACTGCAGCCCAAGGGCTGGATATGGCCCTTTACTACCCTTTATCTGGCCCTTGGGGCACTATTCCTCCCACTGAAACCAACAATGGCGCAGCACTTCTTCCATTGAAACCAATGACGTTGTACTATACTTCCCACTAATACCAATGATGGGGCAATACTCCTCTTACTGACCATCAATCCTGAGGCCATGTTTATTCTCACTGATGCTGGGGCAAGGACCTTTTCTATCCTCACTGGCCTAATCCGGCCCTCCTAAAGTCTGAAGGACCTTATACTGGCCCTTTGTTTGAAAAGTTTGGAGACCCCTGATCTAGGGCCTTTCATACAGGGACCAGATCCAAATTAGGGTGCTTGTATCTGTCTCATGAAGTGATTCCAAGGTTACTAGTGATGTAACTGGGGATAGACATGTGCGATTCATTTTGTTATGAATCTGAAATCAGATGAAATCTCCTGATGTATCTGAATCTCAAAATCACAATAGTAACAAATTTTAACGGAATCCAACATAAATTAAGGAATAGTAGGAGGTGTGTGGAGAAGGTGATCTGTTTGTTTTGAAAGAAGATTCCTCTTCATGGTTCATCGCCATCCTACTCCATTAAAGGGACATGAGCACTTTATGACCAAGCATTATATGTGAGGTAAAATTATTCAGGTGAGGGCACAATTGTGGTGTTTGGTGAAGAAGCACAAATATTGGAATATGAAGATGTGCATGTTTTCATTAGAACACGGATATGTTTGAGAGAAGATGTCACAATATTAATTATGTTTATATATAACTGAGAGGACTCACAAACTTTAATCACCATTATATTTGTTGTATTTATTATTGCATTTGTAATGTTTATTGATTTTTAAGAAGCACTGCTTCATTATTATTCACTTTTATATTTCGGCACATTGATATGGGTATGTGTAGATGTGAGCTGCTTCTACAGTCAGGTCCATAAATATTGGGACATCGACACAATTCTAACATTTGTGGCTCTATACACCACCACAATGGATTTGAAATGAAACAAACAAGATGTGCTTTAACTGCAGACTGTCAGCTTTAATTTGAGGGTATTTACATCCAAATCAGGTGAACGGTGTAGGAATTACAACAGTTTGCATATGTGCCTCCCACTTGTTAAGGGACCAAAAGTAATGGGACAATTGGCTTCTCAGCTGTTCCATGGCCAAGTGTGTGTTATTCCCTCATTATCCCAATTACAATGAGCAGATAAAAGGTCCAGAGTTCATTTCAAGTGTGCTATTTGCATTTGGAATCTGTTGCTGTCAACTCTAAAGATGAGATCAAAAGAGCTTTCACTATCAGTGAAGCAAGCCATCATTAGGCTGAAAAAACAAAAAAACCATTAGAGAGATAGCAAAAACATTAGGCGTGGCCAAAACAACTGTTTGGAACATTCTTAAAAAGAAGGAACGCACCAGTGAGCTCAGCAACACCAAAAGACCCGGAAGACCACGAAAACAAATGTGGTGGATGAACAAAGAATTCTTTCCCTGGTGAAGAAAATACCCTTCACAACAGTTGGCCAGATCAAGAACACTCTCCAGGAGGTAGGTGTATGTGTGTCAAAGTCAACAATCAAGAGAAGACTTCACCAGAGTGAATACAGAGGGTTCACCACAAGATGTAAACCATTGGTGAGCCCCAAAAACAGGAAGGCCAGATTAGAGTTTGCCAAACAACATCTAAAAAAGCCTTCACAGTTCTGGAACAGCATCCTATGGACAGATGAGACCAAGATCAACTTGTACCACAGTAATGGGAAGAGAAGAGTATGGAGAAGGAAAGGAACTGCTCATGATCCTAAGCATACCACCTCATCAGTGAATCATGGTGGTGGTAGTGTCATGGCGTGGGCATATATGGCTGCCAATGGAACTGGTTCTCTTGTATTTATTGATGATGTGACTGCTGACAAAAGCAGCAGGATGAATTCTGAAGTGTTTCGGGCAATATTATCTGCTCATATTCAGCCAAATGCTTCAGAACTGCCCCAAAGCATACTGCAAAAGCAACCAAAGAGTTTTTTAAGGGAAAGAAGTGGAATGTTATGCAATGGCCAAGTCAATCACCTGACCTGAATCCGATTGAGCATGCTGAAGACAAAACTGAAGGGAAAATGCCCCAAGAACAAGCAGGAACTGAAGACAGTTGCAGTAGAGGCCTGGCAGAGCATCACCAGGGATGAAACCCAGCGTCTGGTGATGTCTATGCGTTCCAGACTTCAGGCTGTAATTGACTGCAAAGGATTTGCAACCAAGTATTAAAAAGTCAAAGTTTGATTTATGATTATTATTCTCTCCCATTACTTTTGGTCCCTTAACAAGTGGGAGGCACATATGCAAACTGTTGTAATTCCTACACCGTTCACCTGATTTGGATGTAAATACCCTCAAATTAAACCTTGCAGTTAAAGCACATCTTGTTCATTTCATTTCAAATCCATTGTGGTGGTGTATAGAGCCAAAAATGTTAGAATTGTGTCGATGTCCCAATATTTATGGACCTGACTGTATATTGAATTGCTGTTTTTGTGTTGTTCTATTTGGCTGCTCACAAGATTTTTGGTTATTTGCCATTCATTACTTTTATTACTCTAGTCGATATAGTCCTATCCGCTCTTTCCATTTCTCTTTGTGGGTTGGACCAACAAGGATGACTCAGAGTGCATAAGCAATCTCCCAAAATAACAATTTAACATATTAAAACAAATATAGCCATTTTTCCGAAATAACTTCCGAAAATGCGACTCAATTCGAAACAACGAAACAAATCTGAATACATGAAACAAATTCCGAAAACAAACCATTCTAACATAAGGAATATGACGAAATTAAGTGATTTACGAATAACTCTGAAATGAAAGGAATTTTTCCATTGTGCACATCTCAAACTGAGGGCATCTGAAATATGGTTGGCAGTAAATGGTAAAATACAGACCGCATACAGGATATGCAGGTGTGCAATGATTTTCTGATGAACACAGGCTCACCTTTTATTTAAGTGCCTTTTTTATGTATCTGCTTTTGTACATACTAGTGGGACATTTTACAGTAAATGAGGACCTGCATGGTTTTACTTTTTCATTCACAGGAACATGTATGGCCACAGGGGGTGTAGAAATTAATGATAGGGTGTGGAAACATTCCAACCATTGTCTTTGGCATTGTGAAGAGAGGAAGCAATTCTGCCTTTAAAAACTGGATAGCAAACCTCATCCTGAATGACTTAAAATGTTACCATTACTTTCTTATACAGTTGGCCCTACAGACACAGGCATTGTTTAGTCAGTTTCTAAAAGCTAGTACAATGGACTTCATATTAATGGTCTGCTACAAGAATAGAGAATGAATTAAAGTATGTACTCAATTATTCAATTATTGTAATCATTGAGCATAACATTTTATTAAGGAAACTATTCTTTAAATACCCCAGATACTCAAGGGGATCCTTTAATGCACTGATGGTAATAAACACCTAGCAAATCAAGAATACCTCAAGGTGGAACTATTATTAAAGTATAACTAAAGGCAAAACTGTGCCCCCATTAGGAATATTCACCCTCTGTATTTGTCCTGCCTACCATTATCATTGAAAATTTTGGGATACCCCAGAAACGTAATAGAGGGAAGGTCTTTCAATGGGGACACTAGCTCTGGTGACCTGGGGCTCCCCAAGAGATTCCCTTAATTTGCAAGTATTTCCTCTCACATCCTGTTTGGCTAGGGGACAGAAAGTGAAGGGAAATTTCCTCAATGGGACATACAGTAGATGGCAAAAAAAAAATTTGACCAAAATGAAAAAAAAACATTTTTCCTATAGTTCTAGTATAATTGCAGAAACAGGATGAGAACTGGTGGACTGTATTCAGGAATTTAGTCAAATTGCAATATTTAAGGGCCAAGCTTTAATAAACTCTACTATTTTATTATTTTATTTTTGATTTTATTTCAGTGGGTAATAAGCAACTTTAAGTTGAGAACCACTGCTAATTTACCTGCTAATATGAAGCAAGGAAATATTCTGGGCTAATTTTAGTACATGTATAATTCCTTGTGTTTTGCCGCGTAAGTAAATAAGTTTTATGCACGCATAAGTTACAGGGTCAGTATGTGGCAAGGCTTTAATACTACTAATCTTTTTTCTGCTACTTTTAATTAGATCATTTCCACTCAGTCCTAATGGTTCTAATTAGGTATTGGCATAGCAGGACTACAATCTAAATTATAAATACAGAAAAAAAAACAGTGCAGAGGCATAAAGGTGTAGGGGACAGTATTTTGTATGGATTTGTTATCTGTTTATGTTGACCATCAAGCCTATAAGCACACACTTATATCCCTCATTGTTATACAGATGACGCTTTTCCAGCAGCTGAGCTGAGAGTGTATGAATGCAATGAAATAAATAAATCACTAGTGCATGTGCTAATTAACTAACACCAGTAAAGGGCATTTGGATGCCTTTCAAGTTACACAACTTTACATTATTAAAATTGATTTATGTGTGCCTATTCAATTTCTTCACTTAGCTGCAGATCACACTACCTATAAACCAAGCTATTACTTGAAACAGTTGCAAGACCACTTGTCTTCCATGTTGAATATGAAATACTGTATTTTCCTTTCTTGTTTAGCTATCATCTTTTTAAGCTGTTTTAGCAAGCTGGCAGAAAAGAGAAAAGAAGTGCAATGCTCATCATCTTCTGGCTGATCCAAGGACAAGGCAAAATGCAAATTATACACATTTAACTGTGTTTCCCTTAACCACTTGTTGACCACCCACAGTACTTTTACTGTAGGCGGGTGGCATATACAAGCAAAGCAATGTACCATTATGTAATTTTGCCTGTACAGGCACAGGGGGGCGCTGTGCGCACCAGCGGAATGCAGAATCCAGTACTTGGGACCCAGTGATTATGTGACCGCTATGCGATCACATGATCACAATATCAACAAAGCTGTTATGAATCAATATGATTCATAACAGCTTTGCTCCCTTTACTAGTAAGCTGTGATTGGCCCACAACTATCACATGGTGTGACGCAGCGCGGTGCCGACTCCAGCCCTTCTCACAAACTCGTGACAAAGGACCAGTCAATCTTGCACCACGCTGTCACTTGCGTAACTATGCCACGCTCAGCTGCACCCTGCACAAAGATTTTTCAGCTCGCAGGACCACAATCTATGTGCCAGCAGCCTGAGAGCGATTGTCACTGAGTTAAGTTAATTATGCAATTAACCCTTCAAACTCCAAACTGCCACCAGATAGCTTTGGGCCTATTAACCCTTCTCAATGTTAGCAAGAACAAATGTGAACAATAAACGTCTCTAACACACACTGTCACCACAGACAGGTATATTCAGAGGATTATAATATACAGTAGCACTCTTCAAGAGACAGGGATTCTTTAGTTTGCATTAAAAGCTTTAGAGACAGTTTCCACACTTTTCAAAATAGGGTTTATTACTAAAAAGGTCAAAATAATAAAATATTTACAGAAAGGGATGTTACACAGACATAAAGAGAACAATAATGCCACAGAGAAATAAAAGAAATGAGTTAAGAAGGAAGAATACTTGCAAAGTCCTGGTATTAGCAGAGTCCAATTGTCTGAGCAAAAATGTTGCCTTGGCTCTCAAGTCTGTTAAGATGTTCCTAGATTGATGTTAAACGAGAGCTCCCCCTTCATAAATCCTGTCAGTCCTTTTCTATGATATCAAGGGGGTGTGGACAGAGACCAACTGACCAATAATCCAGTTTAATGGATGGGTGTTGGGAGGTCACCAAATTTATGACCAAGTCGCAACTGCAGTTTTACAGTAGTATTAATAACTTTCAATACGTGCAGGTGATATTCTAGTAACTGGCAGATTAATATTCAGAATTGTATTAGGGAAGTAGGGACACTAAACACAGCGTACATTTATCACCCAGGAGGGAAGAGACTACTTTCTCCCTTTTCCTATGAGCTAACATAGTCATGTATGACCTTGATTTGTTCGGTATGATATTCCCTATTCAAATAAATACTTAATATTAATGTGCCCTGTTCCTGTTGAATTCCATGTGGAATAGACATTTTATGGAATGCTGTGCATTCGTACAGCTTTAATGGCCTTACAGGTCATGTGTGACTGCTTGATAAGTTATTATTGTTTTAAGATAGGGCAGAGGAAAGTGTTTTTCATGGTTTGTGGAAAACAGACATCCTTCCAAGACTAATTAGCTGTTTACAGCCCTGGAGCTGGTGTCTATTTGTGTTTTAATTCTGAAGGCTCTTCTGAAGTTCGTTACAACTGACATTTACAAATTCCAGTTTTCAGGAGGAGGGAGGAGGGGAGGAAGATTATTGCGCATGAAAAACATAAATGGCTGAGATCTTAACAAAATGGCTGTCGCGTACAGCTTCCATGTCTCTATTGCGCCCAATTGTTACACATGGTACCACAGCACCCTGTACCATGTGATTTTCTGTAGCCAATCGCAGATCACTAGTATTCACAGCTGTAATGAACTTAACCCATTCATGACAGTTCAAAGCATTGCTAGTGCAATGATCATCATTGTACCAGCAATCAAAGTGTAAAAAAAAATCACCCCGAAGTAGCACAATGTTACTATGTAACATTTAAAATATTGAACAAAAAATTATTTAAAACATTTTTTTAACATGCTGTCACCAGCCATCACCGCCACACCAGTCATATCATTACACTCTACTGCGCTGGTGACTGTATGTAAAAAAAAAATTTGAAAAAAAACTTTTTAATTTCTTAATTTTCTAAAAAATTGCGACAAAAAATTACAAATATAAAAAACTTACTAAATACCACAGACTGCCTGCTTTCCAAAAAGGGGTAATTTAGGGGACATTTGTACTGTCCTAACATTTTAAAGGCCTCAAGAAACTAGATCGGCTGTCAGTACATCAGGATTGATCAATTTTCAAATATATATCCCATAGTTTGTGGACACTAGTTTGTGATCAAACACCACCAGCCACAAGCTTTATTTGTGTGAAAAAAATTACATAAATTTAATTTGTATACAGCTTTTGCATGACTGCGCAATTGCCAGTTAAAGTATCGTATTGCTGAGTAGCAAAAATATGGCCTGGTCATGAAGGGTGTAAAATGTTCTGGAGCTGGTTACAGTCCACAATAAAACTTTTCTTCTCTATACAGACACATAACATTTTTTGTAGATTATTAAAATAATTTAATAATACAGTGTCAGTTTATATAATTTGTACAATATAGTTGCGGTGACCTGAGAAGAGATCAGTTTATCACAATAACTTTTGCATATTTTGTACTGCTTAAGTACACAGCTAATGGGAATGAAACAAATTTTTATTGAAAAGCATGATTCTGCCTCAAAGTTTCCTTATCAGTTATAAAATGTACAATGTACAGTTGTGGCCAAAATTATTCAACCCCCACTGAAATTGAGTGTTTTGGCCAGTTTGACATTGCTTTTGATCATTCAGTCATCTTGCTTACATTTACATTAAAGAGGCACTTGTAGGTCAGACAAATATAACATAACAGTTATAATGAAATAACCACAAATGTCTTTTCTGTGCTCACAGCATTATCAGTTTTATTCAACCCCCAAGTGACATTCAATCTTAGTACTTAGTACAGCATCCTTTTACAGTTATAACAGCTTTTAAACGTGAAGCATAGCTTGACACAAGTGTCTTGCAGCGATCTACGGGTATCTTCGCCCATTCTTCATGGGCAAAGGCCTCCAGTTCAGTCACATTCTTAGGCTTGCGCACTGCAACTGCTTTCTTTAAGTCCCACCAGAGGTTCTCAATCGGATTTAAGTCTGGTGACTGCGATGGCCACTCCAAAATGTTCCAGCCTTTCCTCTGCAACCATGCTCTAGTGGACTTGGAGGTATGCTTGGGATCATTGTCCTGTTGAAAGGTCCAACGTCTCCCAAGCCTCAGGTGTGTGACGGACTGCATCACGTTTCCATCCAATATCTCCTGGTACTGAAGAGAATTCATGGTACCTTGCACACGCTGAAGCTTCCCTGTACCTGCAGAAGCAAAACAGCCCCAAAGCATGATTGACCCTCCACCATGCTTCACAGTAGGCAAGGTGTTCTTTTCATCATAGGCCTTGTTCTTCCTCCTCCAAACATAGCGTTGATCCATGGGCCCAAACAGTTCTAATTTTGTTTCATCAGTCCACAGAACACTATCCCACAACTTTTGTGGTTTGTCCACATGGCTTTTGGCATACTGCAGTCGACTCTTCTTATTCTTTGGAGACAGCAAGGGGGTACGCCTGGGAGTTCTGGCACGGAGGCCTTCATTACGCAGTGTGCGTCTTATTGTCTGGGCTGAAACTTCTGTACCCACATCTGACAAATCTTTTCTCAGTTCCTCAGCAGTCACACGGGGACTTCTCTCCACTCTACGCTTCAGGTAGCGCACAGCAGTCGAAGTCAGCATCTTCTTTCTGCCACGACCAGGTAGCGTTTCAACAGTGCCCTTTGCCTTGAATTTGCGAATGATGCTTCCTAAGGTGTCTCTTGGTATGTTTAACATCTTTGCAATCTTCTTATAGCCATTGCCCTTCCTGTGAAGAGAAATCACCTCTTCTCTTGTCTTCCTGGACCATTCTCTTGCCTTCACCATGTTTGTAACCACACCAGTAAATGTCTAGAAGGAGCTGAGTATCACAGTCATTTTAAAGCTGCCTAATTGGTGCTTATTATGCTTGATTGCTGCTCGGTGACATCCACAGGTGTTTTCAATACCTGATGGAAAGCACCTGTATGAACCTCTGTTCTTCAGAGTGGTAGTCTTTAAGGGGTTGAATAATTGTGGCAATGAAGAAACCACATAAGAACCATTTACTACTGTATTACATAAACAATTGATGTCATTTTAGTTGCATTTGGGTAGTTACAACGTCCTTGTAGGATTTGATTCTGAATACAATTCCAAATGTACACTATAGTCCCTAAACCCCTTTACAGCATTGGGGGTTGAATAATTTTGGCCACAACTGTATGATATGTCCGTGAAAAAGATAAACACTTGATTGACAATAGCTAAGAATATTTGCGTATTCCAAACTATAGACTTTAGTTTACAGCCATCAAGGACATGAACTAGAGAGAATTTATTTTGTATTTATTTCAAGTACTTATATAGCGCTGACAATTCACGTAGTACTTTACATATATATTGTACATTGTTTTATAGTTGCTTATTCACCTGGGGCTATGGTAGGCAAATTGTCATGGACAGAGTCACCATTAGAAGATTTGGGAAAAGTAACTCTGAGTTCAGCATCACTATATTAAAAACAAGAAGTGGAACCATGTCCAGCTGCTATGCTCAAGATATTATTACTGGATTGCTGGAGGAACCCTTTCCATGTGATTTACTGCTGTTGTCAAAGAAAACTGCTGGTCCCTTGTTCCTAACTGTAAATAGTATATGCATGTGATGAGAAGACCTCTGGCCATTTTATTCCTTGTTGCCAGAGGTGACAACATGTGTTCCTGAGAAAGAAAATTGCTGGCCTTTGTTTCCTAGATGGCCAGTGGTAAGAGCAAACTGTTAGATGTTTGTAAGTTTACGGTGAGAGCCCTTGGTCACTTTAGGATGTGATCAAGTGATATTTTGTATTGACTAGGGAATGTATGCTCCATCAGTGTGTATAAGTTCGTAGTTAGCTAGGGTGTGTTCTTTTCTTGAACTGATCTATGTGGTAAAGCCATTAACTACATCTGCTACACCACATAAGTTTTTCAGTTACTGTATAAAAGGATTTGTGTCAAAGGTAATATACTTTTTCACAACAAGTGGTGAATAAATTCCAGATATGGATGGACTTAAGAAAAAAGGGGGATTAAAAATGTTATTGCCCTAAAGCATATGCCTTGTAGTGTCATTCTTGAGATAATGGGGCTTCAGAATTTGCTTGTTGCTTCTGCTTTGAAATTGGAGAAATATTGTACCTGTACTGTTCAATGTAATGTGTCTCAATATTATTGTATATTATGGTTAGTTTAGTTACTTAGTGATAGTATGTTATTGATAATGTGATGTAACGTTGGTCTTAAGCATCAAAGAGTACCTGTGTCAGGGATGCGGGTGTGACCAGAGATGTGTGTACTGACACAGGGAAACGCAGGCTCCAGATATGGTATAAACAAGACAATTTTATAAGACTAACAATATAAACGCAGTGCACCAAACCCCAAGCTAACACAAATACATACAACAAGGTGAAACAAACCCAAACCTAAACTGATATAGATACACAGGTACATACACATATAGAGCACAACGTAGTCAGGCAGGCCGGGTCGATAACTATCGGGCAGGTAGGTACAGGAGGAGCAGGCGGAGAGAATGGTCAGGGTCACAAGCCAGGGATAAAACAGGAGAAGTCAGCAGAGGTCAGGATCAGGCAGGGTCGGCAACAAGTCAGGCAGAAACAGGAACAGGAATGCAGGTTACAAGGTACAGGGGCTCATGGAAAAACACACACCAAGGCACAGACTGCAGGTCTGGCCATCCCTTAAATACACCTGCAATCAGCCCCAGGTGATGGCTAATTGCCGAAGTGAACCTCTGGTTGTTGAGAGCACCCGCTGGCCAGCCCTGGTACTGCAGCCCACAAGGCAGGTGAGTCCCACCACTATTGGCAAGTCCATTCCTGACAACCTGCCACCGCATGCAAGTTTGGGCCAATTGACAATTATCCTTTGCTCTTGATCATTTGTAACTATGAGTCATTGTACTCTTTTGAATTTAATGTGAAATTTTACATGCGGTTTATAACCAGTTTTGCCATTCCTTCAGTTTAGTTGCTGGGAGGTCCAGTTCATGCATCACATTGCCTAGGGCAGCGGTTCTCAACCTGGGGGTCGCGACCCCTTTGGGGGTCGAACGACGCTTCCACAGGGGTCGCCTAAGACCATCGGAAAACACATATTTCCGATGGTCTTAGGAACCGAGACACCGCTCCTCGCCGCCGCCGCCGCCGTCTCCAGGTGTGGGCGGGATGACATGCCGCCCCTGTCATCTGGACACACCTCGAGATGAATCCTTGCCTGTGATTGGCCGCCGGCACTGTAGCTCAGGAGAGGCACACAGGCGGCCAATCACTGGCAAGGAGGTGGAGCTTGGAGAGGAGGAGCCGAGCGGCACCGCGAAGATGGAGCGAGTGAAGAGGAGGAGAGCGGCCGGAGAAGGAAGACAGCTGACAGGTAAGTGTATACCATGGGAGAGGGAGGGAGCGAGCGAGCCCAGGCTGGAGCAGGGGTCAGCAAGGTAAGTATCATTGGTGTCAGTGGGAATAGTGCCCCATCATTGGTGTCACTAATACCAATAATGGGGCACTATTCCTCCCACTGACACCAACGATGGGGCACTATTCCTCCCACTGACACCAACGATGGGGCACTATTCCTCCCACTAACACCAACGATGGGGCACTATTCCTCCCCCAAGTGACACCAACGATGGGGCACTATTCCTCCCCCACTGACACCAAGGATGGGGCACGATTCCTCCCCCCACTGACACCAAGGATGGGGCACGATTCCTCCCCCCACTGACACCAAGGATGGGGCACGATTCCTCCCCCCACTGACACCAAGGATGGGGCAGTATTCCTCCCCCCACTGACACCAAGGATGGGGCAGTATTCCTCCCCCCACTGACACCAAGGATGGGGCAGTATTCCTCCCCCCACTGACACCAAGGATGGGGCAGTATTCCTCCCCCCACTGACACCAAGGATGGGGCAGTATTCCTCCCCCCACTGACACCAAGGATGGGGCAGTATTCCTCCCCCCACTGACACCAAGGATGGGGCACTATTCCTCCCCCCACTGACACCAAGGATGGGGCACTATTCCTCCCCCCACTGACACCAAGGATGGGGCACTATTCCTCCCCCCACTGACACGAACGATGGGGCACTATTCCTCCCACTGACACCAACGATGGGGCACTATTCCTCCCCCAAGTGACACCAACGATGGGGCACTATTCCTCCCCCACTGACACCAAGGATGGGGCACGATTCCTCCCCCCACTGACACCAAGGATGGGGCAGTATTCCTCCCCCCACTGACACCAAGGATGGGGCAGTATTCCTCCCCCCACTGACACCTATGATGGGGCACTATTCCTCCCCCCACTGACACCTATGATGGGGCACTATTCCTCCCCCCACTGACACCTATGATGGGGCACTATTCCTCCCCCCACTGACACCAATGATGGGGCACTATTCCTCCTCCCACTGACACCTATGATGGGGCACTATTCCTCCCACTGATACCAATGATGGGGCACTATTCCTCCCACCGACACCAATGATGGGGCACTATTCCTCCCACTGATACCAATGATGGAGCACTATTCCTTCCACTGACACCAATGATGAGGCACTATTCCTCCTACTGACACCAATGATGAGGCACTATTCCTCCCACTGATACCAATGATGGGACACTATTCCTCCCACTGATACCAATGATGGAGCACTATTCCTTCCACTGACACCAATGATGAGGCACTATTCCTCCTACTGACACCAATGATGAGGCACTATTCCTCCCACTGATACCAATGATGGGACACTATTCCTCCCACTGATACCAATGATGGGGCACTATTCCTCCCACTGATACCAATGATGGGGCACTATTCCTCCCACTGACACCAATGATGGGGCACTATTCCTCCCACTGACACCAATGATGGGGCACTATTCCTCCCACTGACACCAATGATGGGGCACTATTCCTCCCACTGACACCAATGATGGGGCACTATTCCTCCCACTGACACCAATGATGGGGCACTATTCCTCCCACTGATACCAATGATGGAGCACTATTCCTCCCACTGACACCAATGATGGGACACTATTCCTCCCACCGACACCAATGATGGGGCACTATTCCTCCCACCGACACCAATGATGGGGCACTATTCCTCCCACAGATACCAATGATGGGGCAATATTCCTCCCATTGATACCGATGATGGGACACTATTCCTCCTCCCACAGACACCTATGATGGGGCACTATTCCTCCCACTGATACCAATGATGGAGCACTATTCCTTCCACTGACACCAATGATGAGGCACTATTCCTCCTACTGACACCAATGATGAGGCACTATTCCTCCCACTGATACCAATGATGGGGCACTATTCCTCCTACTGACACCAATGATGAGGCACTATTCCTCCCACTGATACCAATGATGGGGCACTATTCCTCCCACTGATACCAATGATGGGACACTATTCCTCCCACTGATACCAATGATGGGACACTATTCCTCCCACTGATACCAATGATGGGGCTCTATTCCTCCCACTGACACCAATGATGGGGCACTATTCCTCCCACTGATACCAATGATGGAGCACTATTCCTCCCACTGACACCAATGATGGGACACTATTCCTCCCACTGACACCAATGATGGGGCACTATTCCTCCCACTGATACCAATGATGGGACACTATTCCTCCCACTGACACCAATGATGGGGCACTATTCCTCCCACTGATACCAATGATGGGGCACTATTCCTCCCACTGATACCAATGATGGGGCACTATTCCTCCCACTGACACCAATGATGGGGCACTATTCCTCCCACTGACACCAATGATGGGGCACTATTCCTCCCACTGACACCAATGATGGGGCACTATTCCTCCCACTGACACCAATGATGGGGCACTATTCCTCCCACTGACACCAATGATGGGGCACTATTCCTCCCACTGATACCAATGATGGAGCACTATTCCTCCCACTGACACCAATGATGGGACACTATTCCTCCCACCGACACCAATGATGGGGCACTATTCCTCCCACCGACACCAATGATGGGGCACTATTCCTCCCACAGATACCAATGATGGGGCAATATTCCTCCCATTGATACCGATGATGGGACACTATTCCTCCTCCCACAGACACCTATGATGGGGCACTATTCCTCCCACTGATACCAATGATGGAGCACTATTCCTTCCACTGACACCAATGATGAGGCACTATTCCTCCTACTGACACCAATGATGAGGCACTATTCCTCCCACTGATACCAATGATGGGGCACTATTCCTCCTACTGACACCAATGATGAGGCACTATTCCTCCCACTGATACCAATGATGGGGCACTATTCCTCCCACTGATACCAATGATGGGACACTATTCCTCCCACTGATACCAATGATGGGACACTATTCCTCCCACTGATACCAATGATGGGGCTCTATTCCTCCCACTGACACCAATGATGGGGCACTATTCCTCCCACTGATACCAATGATGGAGCACTATTCCTCCCACTGACACCAATGATGGGACACTATTCCTCCCACTGACACCAATGATGGGGCACTATTCCTCCCACTGACACCAATGATGGGACACTATTCCTCCCACTGACACCAATGATGGGGCACTATTCCTCCCACTGACACCAATGATGGGGCTCTATTCCTCCCACTGACACCAATGACGAGGCACTATTCCTCCCACTGACACCAATGACGGGGCACTATTCCTCCCACTGATACCAATGACGAGGCACTATTCCTCCCACTGACACCAATGACGAGGCACTATTCCTCCCACTGACACCAATGACGGGGCACTATTCCTCCCACTGACACCAATGACGGGGCACTATTCCTCCCACTGACACCAATGACGGGGCACTATTCCTCCCACTGACACCAATGACGGGGCACTATTCCTCCCACTGACACCAATGACGGGGCACTATTCCTCCCACTGACACCAATGACGGGGCACTATTCCTCCCACTGATACCAATGACGGGGCACTATTCCTCCTACTGCAAAATTACAGTTATGAAGTAGCAACGAAAATAATTTTATGGTTGGGGGTCACCACAACATGAGGAACTGTATTAAGGGGTCGCGGTGTTAGAAAGGTTGAGAACCACTGGCCTAGGGGATGAAGCTGAAGTTGAAACTGAAGAAAACTGTGTGACCTATCAAATCTTCACTACCCTTTGGCAGAGTGGAGGGAATTTTTTTGGTATTCTTTCCCCCCCAAGTCTCTCTCGCCCATGGACAACCAATCCAATAAAAAAAAAAATGGTGATTTGGAAGTCTGTCGCCATCCTTGAGTTGGTCAGTGTCTGAATGAAGAAAGGCAAATTACCAGTAGGATGAATAGGAGAGCCTTTAAAATTCAGCAACTCATTCAGGGTTCGTTACTCTTATTATTATTATTATAAAGGATTTATATAGCGCCAGTTTGCTCATTGCTTTACAATAGAAATGGAGACAAATACAACAACAATACAGTTCAATACAAGAGGGTAGGGAGATCCCTTCTTCTGGGAGCCTACAATCTAATATGTTTTACATAAGGACTAAAATGTTGGTTAATCATAAAATGCAACTTCACCCAAACTCAGTTTTACTTTTAGGTAGCACATGAGGGAGAATGAGCTGTCAGCTTCTTTAAAGTTTTCCAATAGTAGCATCTCCTTGGAGTATTTTTAGGTTGGTGTACCCCCAATTATTTGTTTATTCTATGATTAATCTATTGTGAAGCATAACACCCTTGATCAAAATTTGGAGGGTATATTTCTCCACTGATATGATTGTCATCATATCTCTCCAAATAGTGGCAGACTGGCCAGCTGTCAACCTGTGTGTAATTAACTAAAGATGCTGAAAACTGATTGATAAGCAGTTGTTATGAGGAAATCAATAACCACAGGAACTCAAAAGCCACCATTATGCACCTATAAAGAGTATTAATACAACTTTGTGTAGATTATACAGCAAACAGAAAACCATGAGAAAGGATTACTTGAATTCACCCGAGAGAAGAGGCGATTAAAGGAGGAATATTACCATCTTGTTTAAACTGTATAGATGACCATACGTAAATTCAGCGGACAATTGTTCCATATATATATATATATATATATATATATATATATATATGTATATTAGTTTAAAGAAGGCTGTGTAAGGAGCCTTTACTTACCTTTAACTGCTTCCAGGTTGCCCTGAAGTTTTAAGTAGATTTTAACTTTGTCAAATTTTAGATAGCCTATATAGTTTCCTACGTGACCACACGGCAATCTGGCAGCTGGCTGCTCAGTTACTGAGTGATGCATTGGGAGAAGGTATGGGAAGAGTCACATGCTCACCCATATTGAGAAATACTAGGTATTTCTGCAGGCTGGAGAGAGAAATTAATATGGTATGGGACCGAGGTAAATAAAGGCTGCTTATAGTTGATACTGTAAAGTGGGCCTGCTAGATTTTCTATACTGGTCACCAGTGCCAATAACAAGGTTGTCCAGCACCCAGGGTAAAAATGCCAAACTCCCCCCCCCTTCATTTTGTGTGAGCTTAGGGGATCCTACCCACAGCAGTCATTTGTTTGTCAAAATCACTGCACAGCTCCAGATCTGCCAATCAGGTTTTGCATGGACATGGATGTGTGCAGTGATGTTGCGGAACCATGCTGCTGTGTTCTCTGACTCTGCTGGTCTCCTTGTGCCAAAGGCAAAAACAAAATGCAGAGCATGCATGCCAGTCATAGTGGGTATGTAGTAGCACAGGTTAGGGAGCAGCACTGGGTTGTTTTTGTCAGATCACCTAGCTATGAATTAAGTATTTAGTAGCTAATCTTGCATTGGAAGGAAGAAGGATGGGGAGAGGAACACGGCCTGTACCTCTTCCTGGTTTTCTGCTCCTGTCCACGCCACTTCCAATGCTGGGCAGACAAAAGTAGCGATGCTGTCACTACTCCTCTCATCCTTGTAGCAGAACAAGATCACCACATGGTGCCCCCATCCCTACAGTAAATCGTTCTGCTTGGGTTTGCTACCCTCCTGCCCACTCCCTCCCCTGCTGGTAACACTCAATACGTACTGATGTAACATACAGGCATCTGGAAGTGCCTTATTTGAGCTGCTATTGGTACTTATTTTCTATATCAGGTTTTGTTTTAAATCTTTCATTCAAATTTAATGAGGCATGCCAAACACATACTTTATACAGATCTCTGAACCACTTAACTGTTGCTAGCCCAAAGTAAAAATCATAACATAAGACTTAACACTTGCAATAAGCACATAGACGATAAGCAGTTTATAAATGCCTATATAGCTAATTCTCACAAAGCAAAATATAATTAGCAACAAGAAAGCAACATAATTTACTATGTGGTGCTCAATTTTGGGATGAACTGTATTTTAAAGACCAATAAACAATGCTGTGATTTTATTGTAGATCAATTTACATGCTGCTTTAGAATGTAAGAGAGGGAGGTACAAATAGTACCCTCTGCATCAAGGAAATTGTAAATAGAATCATACACCTGGGAAAAATACTCATTACAGAGTACCAGGTACGCGTTATGATAGATGTAAACACGTCTCCTACCCTAGAAAAACCTGTGTATGGTGTTGGCTCCCTTTTCATTCTGATTTATACAATGAGTCGTCTCTGATCTCTCTGTTGGAGAGGGTGAAGCTTTGCTACTAAATTACAAAAATGATCTCATTTGACAACTGATTTAAAGGACAAAAAATAGCGGAAATAAGAAACTTGGAATGTAGCCCAGAAGAAAATGACATTGAAGGTATTTCAATTCAAACCAAGTTTTTTTGTGTACGAAGCTGTAAACTTCGCCGTCTGTAATTGAAATATGTTTGGATTTTCAGTCTACTTTTCCCAACAGTTGTTTTGATCCTGATTCTCTGTGGATTTGTGAATGATTTCCTACAGGATGAATGGTAAGGACACTGTCAATCTGGAGGAAACTTTTCTAGCAGTACTTAGGAGACACGTGCCCATACACATAATAACCAGAACAACCAAGCTGACTCAGGCTTAGACTTGAGCATTGCAGTCTATAACAAATTTAGCCCTACATGTTCATAGTCTTGTCTATCTAAACTGGACATTCTTCCTTGTGAACTGTGTAGCTGACAAAGGAAAAGGTCATGTGCATAAAGGCAGAAACAAAGGTCTTGATCTACGGTGGTAGGTCTTCCAGGAGTGGCACACTTCTACACTCATGTCACATTGCTCTTAGGGGTCCATTTATAATTCTTTTCAACACGATTCACACAACTTTCTCTCAAGAGTCACACAATTTTTTTTTCTAAATGGATTTAAATGTAAAATATATTAATCCTGGGTGACAGTTGTGGAAACCTTGTACAAAACCATTTATAAATAGACCCCTTAGTTATACATACCTGTGTATAGTAAAAAGTTCAAGACTGATGCTTTTCCTGCCTGTGCCATTTAGGTGAGTCCTCATCGTTGGGGTCATTGTATTCTTGTTGGTGGCATAGTGTGCACTTACAATTCCCTAACCTTGGGTCAATCACTCAGAGTAAAGTTACAGCTTGCTTTTTTTTTCTGCAGTCAGAGTACTGACAGGAAAGCTTCCCATCCACCAACCTCATTGTGCTTGTCTGGGTATGACATCTGATCTTGTTAGTATGATAATAAATTCAACACTCAGCTGGGACAGAGAGAGCGGCAGCTTAATTAGACTAGAGGGACCAGAAGAAGTAAAAGTATGGCCCCGATCTTAACAATTTTATACTCATCTGATATTATCTATACATCCTACACAATCAAGTTATTGTGACATTGCTAAAATATACATATTTATTTGTTTTGAATAAAGCCTCCATCATTTTTTTTATGAAAGTGCAGCTCTACCCAAAAGGCCTGTTAAGGATTGGCACCCTTGGGGAGCAGGTACCAATTTTGACAGGTTCCCGGTCCCATTTCCTCTGTGACCACTTAGGCAATCAGAAGTGGAAGTTGTCCTCCCCCCTTCCTCTCATTCACAAGGTGCAGCGCTACTCACACATGCACAGTGGGTGCTCAGCTGTGAGGCCACAAGTTGTCACAGTCAGGTGCCAACACTTAAGATGCCAGCTCCAGGAAGAGAGGATAACCAGTGAAACTGCCTGCAATAAGCACACCACTGGATCGAGGGAGAGGTGAGTGTCTTTTTTTAAAACGTCAGCAGATACAGTTTTTATAGCTGCTGACATTTTTTTTTTCTTGTTCAATTTTTTTTATTGAAAGTTTAACATATCAGGTTACAAACATAAATCGGTAAGCGATAAGATGCAGCCAAACACAGGCTGAAAACAACAAAAAGAGGTATATTATACATAATGACAATTGTTACAATGTATGGTACAGGGTGTTTAAACGGTGAGAAGTGACTCATAACTGAATGATAAGACAAGCTGGAGGCATGAGCTTTTAAGTTGAGTTAGTTATTGTAAAGTAAATCGCTTACCCTGGGGCATATGAGTACCTAGCTCTGATGGGGCGAGAGGCTGTAACACTACACTCCCACCAGGGAATTACCCAGAAACTGCATAAAAGAACCTGTGGGAGGAATATGGGATAGAACAGGAGTTAGAGAGGGGTGTGTGTGTATGGGGGGGGGGAATGTGAAGAGTGAAGGAGGGATATAAATGTGAAGACAAAGATAAAGAGAAGTCCCCTAGGAGGGGCCAGGACCACAGTCATCTGGAGTGAATTGGGTCATTTAACTTGCGGCTGAGCCGTCATGGTAGCAGCAGAGTATCATCAAAATTCAAGGGCAAAAAGTGAGTGACCCAAGGTTTTCAAAGTTTTTCATAGGCGGATATTCTGTCTATCAGGGTTGCTTTGATTTTGGCATGGATCATCGCCTGTGTAATCCTGTGCTTCATTGCAATGATATTTAATAAGGGAGACTTCCAAGCCTTCGGTATGGTTTGTTTAGCGGCAGTGGTGATTTGCAGTAGAAGTTTGAATTGGTGGTGGGTAAGGCCCAAGGGTTTGTTGTTCAGTAGAGCCACTGTGGGATCAGGTATTAGTGATACTTCAAAGAGCGTTCAGAGGATCTGAAACACTGCAGACCAAAAGGTTCATACTATGGGGTATTCCCACCATATATGGGCATGTGTACCCATATTAGTACATCCTTGAAAGCACTGCGGAGGGTATTGTGGAAGAAACTTAGAGATCATGGCAGGAACCAAGTACCATCTGGTTAGCACCTTAAAATTGGTTTCCATAGCTATAATGTTAGGGGAGAATGATTTTGTTCCCTCCTAGATATGGCACCAAGCGTCATGATCTAGAGTAATGTTAAGATTCCTTTCCCATTTACTTGTATAAGGCAGGGGTGTTCCGAGATAAGTCCCTGTCTATGAAGATCAGTCTTGCAAGCTTTTTCAAAGCTGGAAAAACTTAAAGATAGAGAGGTCAGGGAGATCTGGGAAGTGAAGAAGTGCTTAATTTGCAAGTAACTAAACAATTCTGTTGACAGAAGGCCGTGGGTCTCGCAAAGAATTGGAAATGGTTTGAAAGAAGTGGCAGTAAAGAGGTGGGGGGTCTGAAAGAGTCCTGCCATGGACCAAGCTGTAAAGGAAGAGGGTGAGAACCAGGCTGGGTTGAAAGATGGGTTCTGAAGAAAAGAAAGCAGATTATGAGAGGATTGGAGACCATAGTGATGTTTAAGCCTATTGCAAATGGCAAGGCTATGTTTGGTAACTGGATTCACAACAAGTATACGGGATAATGGATCTAACCATAAAAGGTTCACTGTAGATAGATTCACTGTCCATCGATTCCAGGGCAACCCATGTTGGGGTTTCCTTAGTGGCGTGATATTTAGGGAGTTGTGCTAGTTGTGCAGCATAATAGTATTTTAAAAAGTTGGGCATGCTGAGTCCTGTAGATTTGGGGGTGTATAGAGTGGGTTTGGAATGCCGTAGTTTAATTTTACCCCAAACAAAATGAGAAGCCCTGTGCTACAGAATGCGTTGGAAATGAGATGGAACTTGTATGGGTAGGACTCTGAAAAGATAGAGAATTTTAGGAAGGACAGTCATCTTGAGCACCATCACTCTGCCCAGCCAGGCCAAGGGTAAAGATGATCATTTCAACTTTAGGTTTGTAAGATGTGTTAACATAGGGTGATAGTTTATTGCATATAAGTCCAAAGGGTTTACGGTGAGTTCAATACCCAAATAAGATATGAACGTATTGGCTCAGGGGAAGGGGAGGGTGTCTTGTAACTGAGTTAATAAAGATGGTGGTAGATATATATTGAGAGCTGATGATTTTTGTGGATTAACCACCAAACCAGATACTTTGTCAAAGCAAGATAGTGTGTCCAGCAAATTGGGGATGGAAATCGGGGGGATGTCATAAAAATTAGGATGATATCTGCAAAAAGAAAGAGCTTATGCTGGTGACCGCCCATGTCCAGGCCTTTATTGTTGGGGTTTGTACGGATAAGTTGAGTTAGTGACTCAATCGCTAGAGCAAAAAGAAGTGGAGAGAGGGGACAGCCTTGACGAGTACCTCATTCTATGGGAGGTCTGAATGGAAGCCCGAGTAATATACAAACGCTTTAGGATTAGTATATAGAGTGGAATTCCATTTTGTAAAATGCCCTCCAAACCCCAGCAATGTACAATATTGTGCAAGTAAGGCCAGGAGAGGGTATCAAATGCTTTGCATATGTCTACAGATATAAAGCAAGAGGGAATTTGACGTGTTCAGGCAGTATGTGCTAGTAATATTGCCCTGCATGTATTATCTCCTGCTTGGCGAGAGGGGATGAATCCAACTTGGTCTTTGTGTATTAACGAACCGATGAGTGGATTCAGGTGAGTAGATAGAACCTTCGACCAAGATATTAATATCTAGGTTGAGATTGGCCTATAGTTGGACCAGGTAGTGTCGTCGGTTTTGGGTTTGGGAATCATTGCAACTGCAACAGTGAGTGTCTCAGTGTGAAAAGAGTGACCTTCCAAAAGTGAGTTACAGACTCATACTAGTAGAGGGGCTAGGAGATCTACAAATTTTTTATAGTATGCTGCAGATAGGCCATCAGGGCCAGGCTGTTTGCGGGTTCTCAAGGATCGGATGGCGAGGTGGGTTTCTTCAAGAGTTATGGGCCGGTCAAGGCTTTCTCTTTGGGACTGAGAAAGGGAGGGAAGTCGAATAGATGAAAAAAGGTTGTCTAATTTGGGCTGGTCAAACTGGTTGGGTTCCTTATATAGATCTGCAAGGTGCCTATTATTATTATTATACAGGATTTATATAGCACAGTTTGCGCAGCGCTTTACAATATAAGGGAGACAGTACAATTACAATACAATTCAGTACAGAAGAAATATGAGGGCCTACAAAATTCTTGTAAGATTTTCAATGGGTTGCTAGATAAAGTATTTTTAGACAGTTTCAGTCTTACTGGTTTAGGGGTGTAGTCAGCTTTGCGCAATGCCAGAGCATGAAACGTACCTGGCTTATTAGCTTTCATATAGAGCGTGTGCTGTGATTTACGGAGAGTTTTCTCTGCTAACTCGTTCAGAAAGAGGTCTAGTTCCAATCATGCTTTTTTAAAGGTCCTCCTCATTAGCGAGAGGGTTTAGCCTGAAAGGCAATGGAAGCTTTGTAAAAAGCATCCTCAAGGCGCTTGTGGAGAAGATGTTTTTCTTTGCTTATGCGTGAAGCTTGGCTAACGCACACACCTCTTATTACAGGCTTATGAGCTTCCCATATTGTGAGGGGGGGGGAACACTAGAGATCCATTATGTGTGATGTAGTCCTTAATAGCACTCTCTAGTTCCAGGCAGTGGGTCGGGTTAGTTAGTAAGGTGTCGTTGATGGCCCAGGTCATGTAATTTGGCCGGGGGACTAGGGAGGAAAGAGTAGTGATGACTGCGTTATGGTCAGACCAGGCACAGGGTATGATAGAGGAGGCTAGGAAAAGGGGGCAGTTCCTACTGTGATAACAATGTGGTCTGTTCAAGAAAATAGTTTGTGGGGATAGGAATAGTGGGTGTACTGCCACCTGGCTGGGTTCATTTCTCGCCAAGAGTCTAGGAGGGAATGTTGGGTAAGGAGATTCTGAAAAGTTAAGTGTTGTGGGCAGAAGGAGGGTGGGAGCGGGGACTTATCTAAGAATGGGTACAGCTTTGACATTTATTTTTTTATGTTTTGACTGGAGCTCCGCTTTAGTGTCTGTCGTCACTTTGTAGAGACATTCCTTCACTTCCTGCATTGATGACAATGTTTTCACTAGGAGCGGAAGTGCAAGGAAATCACTAGGAGGTGGGCACAGAAAGAAAAGAACTGACAAAAGGTTCTGGACATTCTTCTTCTTAAAAAAAAGTGTTTTTCTTGCTGTTTTAGTGATATTTAGACTTGCTTTCACTTATTATATATCAAGAGTTGGCTTCAGTAACAGAGCATGTACATGCAAAGCGCAACAGAGATGTCATACATATGGTACAGCTATTCAAACCATCTATGTACTCAGCTGTAGTAACCTGTTCATGCAATGTAAAAGAGGTAGAGGTGTGATGGGCCTGTGTTTGTAGGTATGTTCCCTGTGATGTAAAGCAGGAAGGCGTCTGGTTACAGGCTAAATGAATATGTTAAGGTTTCAGTAGGGTGTGATGAAAGCCAGGTGGTAAGTATTTGCCTATCCAGGGTTGCCACACTTTGGTGTATTAAGCTATTCAGTCCACCAGTTCGGCTTTTCACAGATCATGGCTTGGGTGACTCAGGTGGATGGTTTAAATAAGGCAAGGCTAAGGGCGTTCCAAGCCTTGGCTATAGTCTATTAAGCTTCTGCAAGGAGTTGTGGGTAGAGTTTAATGGCAGACATGAAATACACAAATTAATATAGTTCTTTAATCTGTAATATATCATTAAATGTAATTTTTAAATACAAGTGTGAGTATCTGAAATGACCTGGTATCAGCACCTTGCTGTGTCTGCACAGCAGAGCTAGAATGTAAGAGAAAGAAGCAACACAATGGGCCCAATCAGTTTATGTGCTGACAAGGAGCATGCTAACAGGAGGGGAGAGCAGAGGGACAGAGAGGTGAGCTCATTACTGTGCTGTTTCTTCTTTAACTGTCCAGTCACAGTCTTGGGAGGGTTCAGGACAACCTGAGTTGAATGATGCTGGCCATCCTATTAAGAAGAGTAGTGGTAGAAAAAAAAGTACTGTGTTGAAAATTTCTTGTTGCAACAGCTGGTTTTGTTAGATTATCTTTTAATTGGCTATTCATTTTTATCTTGGTATTACTGACTGAAGTTCTGATTTAATTTCCCCTCACTTTCACATGTTTCACATTTTAGCACATCGAATGTTAGACCTGTTCCTGGGTATATTTGACCCGCTGGTTACAAAAATGGCAAGATTTTCCCCCCATCAGCTCTAGTTTTTGAGATACATCATACATGCCATATTCCACTCTTCACTCTGGTTGCCCATCAAAAATCAAGATATTTTAATGTGTTTTATTTAGTCTCCTTGTAGCAAATACATAAAAGTAGCCATAACCTCTACGGTGCTTGATCTGCGAAAATGAAACAATATGAATCGTCATATACACACACCTCCTATGCAATCATAACTATAATACAGTTAATAACTTACACTTTAGAATCCAATGTTTCCAATGCAAAAATTACAGCTGGAAGTATGTAAACACTCTCACTAATCTAGTAACTTGTACTCAAAAACACAAAGTAGGTAACAGAAGAACAAGTTAATCAGCAAGATCTTTTAAAAAACGAACTAAAAAATATATCAATTCAGCCATATCTAAGAAACTAGAGCTGAATCAGAGCCCCAAATAACTCCAAGAACAGGTCTAAAAAGCAAGGCACCAAGAAAAAAGATTTTTTTTTTGTTGGGCTGTGTAATAAATTACTAGTATATTTACTTTTAGATGAATATTTACCTATTAGGTTACAGATTGATTTCCAAGCTTTGCTACTCCCACTGTGTGTGTGTGTATACATACAAACCCAATTTATTTATACTGACTAACTGACTTCAGGAGAGTGGTAAGTGCAAATAAGTAGACTCCAGGTTCCCTTTGAAATGGATATAAATACACCTCTCTAGAGGGAATAAAGACTGCTGGGTAAATGCATTTTACCTAGCCATCCTTTCACCTTTTGGAGAGACTTATTTTTGTGTTAGGGTGTTATTCAGGACTGGAGCATGATCTATCATTTAAAACAGACCTGTTAGGAAAGAGGAGAATAGCTGACATTCATTTTACATCCTTGGTGAGATGCTGAATATGAGTGTACAGTTACTGTCACACATGCTTGTCACGAGAAATGTCAGCTGTAACATTTCACACTCCCGCCAATGTTTATCGAACAAAATTGAACAAACCGTCACAGTACACTGCATGTGAAAATTCCAAGGCATTCAAGAGTTAGAGTGCATGCTGGGAGGATTGTCCTGGTTCTAAGCAGCACAGTAAGCATGCATTATGTTAGTAAATCGGTGTTTCACATTCTCAGAAATATGTGTCTGACTTAATGGCAACTTTAAATAGATGAATGCAGCAAAATACTATACAGCAATGACACGGTATAACATTACAATAGGTATTTGTTGTGTTTGCTTACACATATGCTGTATTTACTTTGTTTATCTGCTCAGATGATTTTTGATAGGACTGGAAGTGCTTCCGGACCATAGCACACCTCCCCCTGTCATCTCCATAACATGATGGGGGTTCTGTAGCCCTAACACACATCCTAATAACAATGTTTGAGAGAGAACTGAATTTCTGGCAGAATCAACAGATAACATGATTTTGAACAAAAATAAACAAAACACTTTCGTTAGTATAGTTTGCATGTTCTCCCTGTGCCTGCGTGGGTTTCCTCCGGGTACAATGGTTTCACTCCAAAGACATGCTGGTAGGTTAATTGGCTCCTGTGTAAATCGGACCTAGTATGTGTATGTGTGAATGTGAGTTAAGGACCTTAGATTGTAAGCTCCTTGAGTTGAGGGACTGATGTGAGTGTATAGTATATATGTAAAGTGCTACATACATTGACTTCACCATACAAGCAGCTGTAATAAATAAATATTTGACAGACCAATAAAGACAAGTTTGTTGTTAAGTAGAGATGAGCGAATCAAACATGACGAAGTGGAATTCGTTTAGAAGATTAGGAAATATTCGATTCGCGCCGAATCCGAAAATTAGCAAACTTCGGATGCACGAATCAAATTTTCCCAAAAATGGCGGCGACATGTGTGGCCACGGAGCGGGGATCTCTGGGAAGGCGCGCAGACAAGGCGCGCTGACCCATAATGCATTCATTCATGACATGTGATCGCATTAGCCAATCAGCAGCCAGCCAGCCAGCACTGTGTAATGGTGGAGCTATAAATCGCGGCCATCTTAGAATTCTCCATTAGCCTCCGGTCATTCAAGAGAGACAGACCTCTGTGTATTAGGGACAGAGTTAGGGCCACAGAGACTTTAGGGCCACAGAATCGTTACTTAGGGACACAGAATCGTTACTTAGGGACACAGAATCGTTACTCAGGGACACAGAATTGTTACTCAGGGACACAGAATTGTTACTCAGGGACACAGAATCGTTACTCAGGGACAGACACAGAATTGTTACTCAGGGACACAGAATTGTTACTGAGGGACACAGAATCGTTACTCAGGGACACAGAATTGTTACTCAGGGACACAGAATCGTTACTCAGGGACACAGAATTGTTACTCAGGGACACAGAATTGTTACTCAGGGAAAGACACAGAATTGTTACTCAGGGACACAGAATTGTTACTCAGGGACACAGAATTGTTACTGAGGGACACAGAATCGTTACTCAGGGACACAGAATTGTTACTCAGGGACACAGAATTGTTACTCAGGGACACAGAATTGTTACTCAGGGACAGACACAGAATTGTTACTCAGGGACACAGAATTGTTACTCAGGGACACAGAATCGTTACTCAGGGACACAGAATCGTTACTCGGGGACACAGAATTGTTACTCAGGGACACAGAATCGTTACTCAGGGACACAGAATCGTTACTAAGGGACACAGAATTGTTACTCAGGGACACAGAATTGTTACTCAGGGACACAGAATCGTTACTGAGGGACACAGAATCGTTACTCAGGGACACAGAATCGTTACTCAGGGACACAGAATCGTTACTCAGGGACACAGAATCGTTACTCAGGGACACAGAATTGTTACTCAGGGACACAGAATTGTTACTCAGAGACACAGAATTGTTACTGAGGGACACAGAATTGTTACTGAAGGACACAGAATTGTTACTCAGGGACACAGAATTGTTACTCAGGGACACAGATTTGTTACTCAGGGACACAGAATTGTTACTCAGGGACAGACACAGAATTGTTACTCAGGGACACAGAATTGTTACTCAGGGACACAGAATTGTTACTGAGGGACACAGAATCGTTACTGAGGGACACAGAATTGTTACTCAGGGACACAGAATTGTTACTCAGGGACACAGAATTGTTACTCAGGGACAGACACAGAATTGTTACTCAGGGACAAAGAATTGTTACTCAGGGACACAGAATTGTTACTGAGGGACACAGAATCGTTACTCAGGGACACAGAATTGTTACTCAGGGACACAGAATTGTTACTCAGGGACACAGAAATGTTACTCAGGGACACAGAATTGTTACTCAGGGACACAGAATCGTTACTGAGGGACACAGAATCGTTACTGAGGGACACAGAATTGTTACTCAGGGACACAGAATTGTTACTCAGGGACACAGAATTGTTACTCAGGGACACAGAAATGTTACTCAGGGACACAGAATTGTTACTCAGGGACACAGAATCGTTACTGAGGGACACAGAATCGTTACTGAGGGACACAGAATTGTTACTCAGGGACACAGAATTGTTACTCAGGGACACAGAATCGTTACTGAGGGACACAGAATCGTTACTGAGGGACACAGAATTGTTACTCAGGGACACAGAATTGTTACTCAGGGACAGACACAGAATTGTTACTCAGGGACAGACACAGAATCGTTACTCAGGGACACAGAATCGTTACTCAGGGACACAGAATCGTTACTGAAGGACACAGAATCGTTACTCAGGGACACAGAATCATTACTCAGGGACACAGAATTGTTACTCAGGGACACAGAATGGTTACTGAGGGACACAGAATCGTTACTCAGGGACACAGAATCGTTACTCAGGGACACAGAATCGTTACTCGGGGACACAGAATCGTTACTGAGGGACACAGAATTGTTACTGAGGGACACAGAATTGTTACTGAGGGACACAGAATCGTTACTGAGGGACACAGAATTGTTACTCAGGGACACAGAATTGTTACTCAGGGACACAGAATCGTTACTCAGGGACACAAAATCGTTACTCAGGGACACAGAATTGTTACTCAGGGACACAGAATTGTTACTCAGGGACACAGAATCGTTACTCAGGGACACAGAATCGTTGAATTAAAGAGTATGTCAGACAACACGCAGAGGAGTGGCAGAGGAGGCAATGTTTCAGGAGCGAGCAGACGTGGCAGCAGAGGAAGGGGTCGAGGCAGCACTAGTTGCAGCCAGAGGCCAGTGCTCCCGGTGTCATCCAGCGGTCGTGTCTCCACCGACAACCCTGCCGTCATCGATTGGTTGGCTCGGTCGTCTTCCTCTTCCCAGGTCACCTCTGACACCTACAGCCAACGGTCGGTGGGTACGTCAGACACAACCGTTAGTTGGCATGGCCCGGGAGCAAGCCCACTGAAATCACGTGTCCTCTACCTGTTCCTCTGTTGCACGTCCTGGAACAAATGCTGTTAACAATGGCTGGTCAGGGTGCGGTAGACGTGGCGCACAGATCTCAACGCCACATGACCCCTGTGGGGGCAGGACAGGAAGAAGAGGAGGAGGTAGAGGAGGACATTGGTGCTCAGGAATTATTGAGTGAAATGGGTGGTTTTTCCACTCAGCGGACAGGAGTGGAGGAGCAGGAGCATCTGGTAGCGGAGGAGGAGACAGAGGACCCAGACGCACCGTGGCAGTATGCTGTGGAGATGGAGGCAGGGAGTCCCTCGCATTCCTTGGCACAAATGGCCCATAGCATGCTCGGTTGCTTGCGTAGCGACAGCCGAATAATAACCATCAGACAGAGGGATGACTTTTGGCTGTCCACCTTGTTGGACCCTCGCTACCGTTCAAAAATGGTGGCCTTTTTCACACCTGCTGAGAGGGAGGCCAAAATAAAGTACTATAAAAACCACCTATGTAGTCAGTTGGTCTCTGCCTTTCTGCGCCAACGTCCATCCTCAGACACTGTGGGCCCTGTGCGCTCGCGTTCCGCTGCCATGGCAGCAGGGGAGGGGTGGGGTGGTAGGAGCAGTGGCAGCTCCACCAGCAGCGGCTGCCTCAGTCTGCAGTCGATGATGAGTAGCTTTCTTCACCAGCGCAGTGAGGAAACTACTAACCAGCCGCAGCAGCAGCAGCATCAGGTGGACCTGGAGCAGGACCTCAAACAACAGGCTTGGGCCTACTTGGACAGCACCCTGCCAACCGAGGTAGACAATCCCCTTGACTACTGGGCAACGAAACTTGACCTTTGGCCCCAACTAGCTGAATTTGCCCTTGAAAGGCTGTCATGCCCGGCCAGTAGCGTGGCATTGGAGCGCGTGTTTAGTGCGGCAGGAGGTATTGTAACTCTGCGGAGGACACGACTGTCCACCCAAAGTGTGGAGAGACTCACGTTTGTGAAAATGAATCAGGCGTGGATTAGTCTGGATTTCAAACCACCAGTTCCTGACACAACTGACTAAATCCGCGATGAATCATGCCCCAAACATGTTATTATTTTTAACATAGGCCTCTGTATGGCCTTCAATTTAAGCTGCTTACGCTTCGCCACTCTACCATGGGCCCCTGTACCGCCTCCTCTTGCTGCTGCCAGGTCCAGAGTGTGTCATGGGTCCCTGTACGGCCTCCCATTGCTGCTGTCTCCATCGCCACACTCTGCCATGTGCCACTTTCAGGTCTCCTCACACTGCTGGTGGGTTCCATTTTGTCATAGGGTGCTGGCAGATTACGGGCCTCCCATTGCTGCTGCCAGGCCGTAATCTGCCATGGGCCCCCATACCGACTCCTCATGCTGCTGCCAGGCCCGTAATCTGTCATGGGCCCCTGTACCGCCTCCTCATGCTGCTGCCAGGTCCAGAGTGTGTCATGGGTCCCTGTACGGTCTCCCATTGCTGCTGTCTCCATCGCCACACTCTGCCATGTGCCACTTTCAGGTCTCCTCACACTGCTGGTGGGTTCCATTTTGTCATAGGGTGCTGGCAGATTACGGGCCTCCCATTGCTGCTGCCAGGCCCGTAATCTGCCATGGGCCCCCGTACCGACTGCTCATGCTGCTGCCAGGCCAGTAATCTGTCATGGGCCCCTGTACCGCCTCCTCATGCTGCTGCCAGGTCCAGAGTGTGTCATGGGTCCCTGTACGGCCTCCCATTGCTGCTGCCAGGCCCGTAATCTGCCATGGGCCCCCGTACCGACTCCTCATGCTGCTGCCAGGCCCGTAATCTGTCATGGGCCCCTGTACTGCCTCCTCATGCTGCTGCCAGGTCCAGAGTGTGTCATGGGTCCCTGTACGGCCTCCCATTGCTGCTGTCTCCATCGCCACACTCTGCCATGTGCCACTTTCAGGTCTCCTCACACTGCTGGTGGGTTCCATTTTGTCATAGGGTGCTGTATGGCCTCCCATTGCTGCTGCCAGGCCCGTAATCTGCCATGGGCCCCCGTACCGACTCCTCATGCTGCTGCCAGGCCCGTAATCTGTCATGGGCCCCTGTACCGCCTCCTCATGCTGCTGCCAGGTCCAGAGTGTGTCATGGGTCGCTGTACGGCCTCCCATTGCTGCTGCCAGGCCCGTAATCTGCCATGGGCACCCGTACCGACTCCTCATGCTGCTGCCAGGCCCGTAATCTGTCATGGGCCCCTGTACCGCCTCCTCATGCTGCTGCCAGGTCCAGAGTGTGTCACGGGTCCCTGTACGGCCTCCCATTGCTGCTGTCTCCATCGCCACACTCTGCCATGTGCCACTTTCAGGTCTCCTCACACTGCTGGTGGGTTCCATTTTGTCATAGGGTGCTGGCAGATTACGGGCCTCCCATTGCTGCTGCCAGGCCCGTAATCTGCCATGGGCCCCCGTACCGACTCCTCATGCTGCTGCCAGGCCCGTAATCTGTCATGGGCCCCTGTACCGCCTCCTCATGCTGCTGCCAGGTCCAGAGTGTGTCATGGGTCCCTGTACGGCCTCCCATTGCTGCTGTCTCCATCGCCACACTCTGCCATGTGCCACTTTCAGGTCTCCTCACACTGCTGGTGGGTTCCATTTTGTCATAGGGTGCTGTATGGCCTCCCATTGCTGCTGCCAGGCCCGTAATCTGCCATGGGCCCCCGTACCGACTCCTCATGCTGCTGCCAGGCCCGTAATCTGTCATGGGCCCCTGTACCGCCTCCTCATGCTGCTGCCAGGTCCAGAGTGTGTCATGGGTCCCTGTACGGCCTCCCATTGCTGCTGTCTCCATCGCCACACTCTGCCATGTGCCACTTTCAGGTCTCCTCACACTGCTGGTGGGTTCCATTTTGTCATAGGGTGCTGGCAGATTACGGGCCTCCCATTGCTGCTGCCAGGCCCGTAATCTGCCATGGGCCCCCGTACCGACTCCTCATGCTGCTGCCAGGCCCGTAATCTGTCATGGGCCCCTGTACCGCCTCCTCATGCTGCTGCCAGGTCCAGAGTGTGTCATGGGTCCCTGTACGGCCTCCCATTGCTGCTGTCTCCATCGCCACACTCTGCCATGTGCCACTTTCAGGTCTCCTCACACTGCTGGTGGGTTCCATTTTGTCATAGGGTGCTGTATGGCCTCCCATTGCTGCTGCCAGGCCCGTAATCTGCCATGGGCCCCCGTACCGTCTCCTCATGCTGCTGCCAGGCCCGTAATCTGTAATGGGCCCCTGTACCGCCTCCTCATGCTGCTGCCAGGTTCAGAGTGTGTCATGGGTCCCTGTACTGCCTCCCATTGCTGCTGTCTCCATCGCCACACTCTGCCATGTGCTACTTTCAGGTCTCCTCACACTGCTGGTGGGTTCCATTTTGTCATAGGGTGCTGGCAGATTACGGGCCTCCCATTGCTGCTGCCAGGCCCGTAATCTGCCATGGGCCCCCGTACCGACTCCTCATGCTGCTGCCAGGCCCGTAATCTGTCATGGGCCCCTGTACCGCCTCCTCATGCTGCTGCCAGGTCCAGAGTGTGTCATGGGTCCCTGTACGGCCTCCCATTGCTGCTGCCAGGCCCGTAATCTGCCATGGGCCCCCGTACCGACTCCTCATGCTGCTGCCAGGCCCGTAATCTGTCATGGGCCCCTGTACCGCCTCCTCATGCTGCTGCCAGGTCCAGAGTGTGTCATGGGTCCCTGTACGGCCTCCCATTGCTGCTGTCTCCATCGCCACACTCTGCCATGTGCCACTTTCAGGTCTCCTCACACTGCTGGTGGGTTCCATTTTGTCATAGGGTGCTGGCAGATTACGGGCCTCCCATTGCTGCTGCCAGGCCCGTAATCTGCCATGGGCCCCCGTACCGACTCCTCATGCTGCTGCCAGGCCCGTAATCTGTCATGGGCCCCTGTACCGCCTCCTCATGCTGCTGCCAGGTCCAGAGTGTGTAATGGGTCCCTGTACGGCCTCCCATTGCTGCTGTCTCCATCGCCACACTCTGCCATGTGCCACTTTCAGGTCTCCTCACACTGCTGGTGGGTTCCATTTTGTCATAGGGTGCTGTATGGCCTCCCATTGCTGCTGCCAGGCCCGTAATCTGCCATGGGCCCCCGCACCGACTCCTCATGCTGCTGCCAGGCCCGTAATCTGTCATGGGCCCCTGTACCGCCTCCTCATGCTGCTGCCAGGTCCAGAGTGTGTCATGGGTCCCTGTACGGCCTGCCATTGCTGCTGTCTCCATCGCCACACTCTGCCATGTGCCACTTTCAGGTCTCCTCACACTGCTGGTGGGTTCCATTTTGTCATAGGGTGCTGGCAGATTACGGGCCTCCCATTGCTGCTGCCAGGCCCGTAATCTGCCATGGGCCCCCGTACCGACTCCTCATGCTGCTGCCAGGTCCAGAGTGTGTCATGGGTCCCTGTACGGCCTCCCATTGCTGCTGTCTCCATCGCCACACTCTGCCATGTGCCACTTTCAGGTCTCCTCACACTGCTGGTGGGTTCCATATTGTCATAGGGTGCTGTATGGCCTCCCATTGCTGCTGCCAGGCCCGTAATCTGCCATGGGCCCCCGTACCGACTCCTCATGCTGCTGCCAGGCCCGTAATCTGTCATGGGCCCCTGTACCGCCTCCTCATGCTGCTGCCAGGTCCAGAGTGTGTCATGGGTCCCTGTACGGCCTCCCATTGCTGCTGTCTCCATCGCCACACTCTGCCATGTGCCACTTTCAGGTCTCCTCACACTGCTGGTGGGTTCCATTTTGTCATAGGGTGCTGTATGGCCTCCCATTGCTGCTGCCAGGCCCGTAATCTGCCATGGGCCCCCGTACCGTCTCCTCATGCTGCTGCCAGGCCCGTAATCTGTAATGGGCCCCTGTACCGCCTCCTCATGCTGCTGCCAGGTTCAGAGTGTGTCATGGGTCCCTGTACTGCCTCCCATTGCTGCTGTCTCCATCGCCACACTCTGCCATGTGCTACTTTCAGGTCTCCTCACACTGCTGGTGGGTTCCATTTTGTCATAGGGTGCTGGCAGATTACGGGCCTCCCATTGCTGCTGCCAGGCCCGTAATCTGCCATGGGCCCCCGTACCGACTCCTCATGCTGCTGCCAGGCCCGTAATCTGTCATGGGCCCCTGTACCGCCTCCTCATGCTGCTGCCAGGTCCAGAGTGTGTCATGGGTCCCTGTACGGCCTCCCATTGCTGCTGCCAGGCCCGTAATCTGCCATGGGCCCCCGTACCGACTCCTCATGCTGCTGCCAGGCCCGTAATCTGTCATGGGCCCCTGTACCGCCTCCTCATGCTGCTGCCAGGTCCAGAGTGTGTCATGGGTCCCTGTACGGCCTCCCATTGCTGCTGTCTCCATCGCCACACTCTGCCATGTGCCACTTTCAGGTCTCCTCACACTGCTGGTGGGTTCCATTTTGTCATAGGGTGCTGGCAGATTACGGGCCTCCCATTGCTGCTGCCAGGCCCGTAATCTGCCATGGGCCCCCGTACCGACTCCTCATGCTGCTGCCAGGCCCGTAATCTGTCATGGGCCCCTGTACCGCCTCCTCATGCTGCTGCCAGGTCCAGAGTGTGTAATGGGTCCCTGTACGGCCTCCCATTGCTGCTGTCTCCATCGCCACACTCTGCCATGTGCCACTTTCAGGTCTCCTCACACTGCTGGTGGGTTCCATTTTGTCATAGGGTGCTGTATGGCCTCCCATTGCTGCTGCCAGGCCCGTAATCTGCCATGGGCCCCCGCACCGACTCCTCATGCTGCTGCCAGGCCCGTAATCTGTCATGGGCCCCTGTACCGCCTCCTCATGCTGCTGCCAGGTCCAGAGTGTGTCATGGGTCCCTGTACGGCCTGCCATTGCTGCTGTCTCCATCGCCACACTCTGCCATGTGCCACTTTCAGGTCTCCTCACACTGCTGGTGGGTTCCATTTTGTCATAGGGTGCTGGCAGATTACGGGCCTCCCATTGCTGCTGCCAGGCCCGTAATCTGCCATGGGCCCCCGTACCGACTCCTCATGCTGCTGCCAGGTCCAGAGTGTGTCATGGGTCCCTGTACGGCCTCCCATTGCTGCTGTCTCCATCGCCACACTCTGCCATGTGCCACTTTCAGGTCTCCTCACACTGCTGGTGGGTTCCATATTGTCATAGGGTGCTGTATGGCCTCCCATTGCTGCTGCCAGGCCCGTAATCTGCCATGGGCCCCCGTACCGACTCCTCATGCTGCTGCCAGGCCCGTAATCTGTCATGGGCCCCTGTACCGCCTCCTCATGCTGCTGCCAGGTCCAGAGTGTGTCATGGGTCCCTGTACGGCCTCCCATTGCTGCTGTCTCCATCGCCACACTCTGCCATGTGCCACTTTCAGGTCTCCTCACACTGCTGGTGGGTTCCATTTTGTCATAGGGTGCTGTATGGCCTCCCATTGCTGCTGCCTCCACCGCCACACTGTGGCTCCACACTCTGGTTTTGGCCCCGTGACTGCCCAAATGAGTGAAGTGTGCGGTGATTCTAAGATCGACGGCACTCATCTGCATGTCATACTGACTGACAGTATTATTTCTCTTCCCCAGCAGACTCCAAGGGCATTTAAATTAAAGGTACAGTGTTCTGCACTAATATAAAGGCTCTCTGAAGCCTAGAAACACCCTTTTTATAAGTTAAATTCGCAGCGAATATATTCGACTCGAATCGAATTTATGTTAACTGCTAGAATTTTTTGTAAATGTATTTTGTATTTTGAAAACAGGACCCCCCCTTTACTGCCCTGTTCGCCTGCCTCTAAAAGATCTAACAGCTACCATAAACTATGGAATGCTTATCTTTGCTGCACAATCTGCTGCTTCAGGGCGGTTGGTCATGTAATTAATTCGATCAGAGTTCAGATCCTCTGATCTTTGGCGTTTAATGGCCATAGGTGGTTTGTGTTCTGGCTGGACCAGCTGAGAACACGAACCATGTATGGGCAGGCTGAAAGTATCCAAGTTAATCAATTGATCAACCAGCCTGTCAGATTTTACATGCGAATTTAGCTAGCTGCTATTCTAGCAGCTAGCAGTAATCACCGTGTTCTTCTGGAGGGGACGGCACCCCCCCACCTCACGCCAGGAGAACATAATGGCTCCGCAGGAGAAATGACTACAGCAACACTGACTGTGTTGATCGGGGAATCAAGCGATTTTTGTGGTTGCAGGAAAGAAAATCGCTCCTTCTATGGCTAGCTGTAGTGTATGTAAACCCTAGCAACAAACGCCTCTTGTTTGCTCCTTTTTGGAAAGTGTTTTGTTTCAATTGTTTGATAAGTTCAAAATCCTGTTACTTGTTGATCCTGGCAGAAATCCAGAGCACTCTCAAACAGTGCTATGAGGAAGTGTGTGAGACTCCATTCACACTTCACAATTTCGAACTGCAGGTAGAAGCGCTGAGATTCTGGCTGCAAATTCAAATCCCATGACAATGCGCAACATGCATTTGGGTGCCATTATCTTTCAATGGCACCCCAAACACAATGAGATTGGGCTATGATTGTCACATGGTAATCACAGCAAACCATGCCTTTAAAAATCATGTGAAGTTTGTTGCCTGTAAAGGAACTGGTGCTTCTTTTTGGGCAACAAACTTGCATAGAGCAGCCCATTCAAGTGAATGGGCTTGCCCTATGCGACACGCAGAATCGCATGATTCTAGGAGATGCTATGTGATACTGTGAACCGGGCCTAAGGGCTAACTCCCCCTCTCATACACCCCTGTCATGGTATAGGGATGAAAAAAAGAAGGGTTTTGCAGTCCTAAAACACTTTCTGTCCTATATTGACAACAATACTATCCATCTCCTGTTCTAGGCATTGTCATCCTAGAACAGGGGGTGTGTAACTGGCTGGTATACCAGTTGAAAATAAAGGAAAAAAGCCTGAAAAAAAGAAAGATACTTCAACTACTGCATATAAGGACTGGAAAAGTGCAATATATTACATTTCTGTTCTTGGATTTAGATACACCTTTAAAAGAGCATGTGATCGTAAGACTAGACTGCAGTGGGATCTGAGAACAATGGTACATATTTATTTATTACAGGTACTTATATAGCACTGTCAATTTACATATACTGTATATTGTACATTCACATCAGTCAAGGGGTGTACAATCTAAGGTCCCTACCTTACATTCATACATACACATACTAGGGCCAATTTAGACAGGATCCAATTAACCTACCAGCATGTCTTTGGAGTGTGGGAGGAAACCAGAGTACACCCATGCAGGCACAGGGAGAACATGCAAACTCCAGGCAGGTGGTGCCATGGTTGGGATTTGAACCGATGGCCCTAGTACTGCCAGGTGGAAGTGCTAACCATTTAGCCACTGTGCTGCCTGTATGCCTTCCGTTACCATTCATGTCTTTTAAGCACACCTGTCAACAAATGCTTCCCCCCTGGGAAATGCTGAGAACCCCTTCAGTGCCATAACCCACTCTCATTCTTTTCCAGGGTGCTGCCACACAAAGATCATGTGCAAACATTGATGGTTTCTAGAAGTTAAAGCTTCTTTTAAAAATTACTAGCTGGTAGATTAACTTAGGGCTCTTTTGGACAGAGGCAGCAAAAACAGGCAGTTGAGCCACAGTTTTACCCTCCCTTGGCTGTCCACCTGAATCCTAATAATACAGCCAGACAGGGCTGCACACATGCCATGGCCATGACACTTTGCTTTGTGGCCACAGCATTTTTACCTTGGGGTGCAAAGATTGACAGAGGGCACTGCCTGTCAAACTTACCCATTGAGTTCAATGGGGCCACACAATACCTGTAAGCCGAATACTCACAGTTGCAGCACAGTTTTGCAATGTCAAATTGCTGGTCGGCAATTGAAAAATAAAAGTAAAAAGCAGGCATTCAGGAGGTGGTTCACTTTTCAGCCAATCAGGACCAATCCAGACAGTTGAAGGCTCTGGACCAAGAAGAAGACTGGGAGAAGACCTCAGTGGTGGTATTGGAGCAAGAAGGGGGAGCAAATACATCACATCACTGGAGGGGATCACTGTGTGTTGTCAGTCTACCATAAGGTGCACATGTGCTGTACACACTAACACACTATGGCAAGTACCCTGGGAAGCCTAAAACATATAGTTCTGCTTTAATTATGGAATACTACTAGGAATTCAATCTGCTCCCCATGTGACAGTGTTTGGTGATTGAGATGGGTGGTGGAGGGAGTTTGCTTGCTTTAGTACTGCTTTACAATTATGTATCTACATAGGTTTAATATGGGTTTTGAAACAAGCTGAACTGGAACCATGGAAAATCGCTAGACATTTTCACAAATGCAATAGTTGAAAACCCCAAATGCCAAATCATGGTACTAGTTTTACAAAGTATGAGAACAGAGAGAATTGGAAGTTGTTCTAAAGCTGCAGCCTCTAAATGTGCAAAGCTTTATTGATGATATTCCAGTAGATAAATGGCTTTGCTCATAATGTATTTCCATTCATTACAAATCCAATATAATATACTTAATGATTTAATTGTACATTCATTTTATTATGCCTCAGCACAACCCCAGGAGAACACAGGGGCTACTGCATCACACACAACTGTAAGTGATCTTAATTTCGCATTGTTAACAATTCATTTGTAATGCTTTCCAGTATTACTTTTTTTTCTCTCTTATCATGTAGACTTACATACTGTATGTCATGCTCTTATGTAGGTGCTTCAGATCTGAATGGGATTTTTAGAAATTATTAATGTAATTATGAACATAAAAGCGAATTGTGACCAGAAAACAAAGGCAGCAGTCAAGTAAATATCAGGTAATGTCTGCTTAGTACTTCAATCAGTGAACAAGTTGAATATATAAACACCAGGGATACTGTGTACTTGCTATGACTAGGCCATGGCTAAAGCCTAGTACATACAGTCAGGTCCATAAATATTGGGACATCAACACAATTCTAATATTTTTGGCTCTATACACCACCATGTAGGATTTGAAATGAAACGAACAAGATGTGCTTTAACTGCAGACTGTCAGCTTTAATTTGAGGGTATTTACAGCCAAATCAGGTGAACGGTGTAGGAATTACAACCGTTTCCATATGTGCCTCCCACTTGTTAAGGGACCAAAAGTAATGGGACAGTTGGCTTCTCAGCTGTTCCATGGCCAGGTGTGTGTTATTCCCTCATTATCCCAATTACAATGAGCAGATAAAAGGTCCAGAGTTCATTTCAAGTGTGCTATTTGCATTTGGAATCTGTTGCTGTCAACTCTAAGATGAGATCCAAAGAGCTGTCACTATCAGTGAAGCAAGCCATCATTAGGCTGAAAAAACAAAACAAACCCATCAGAGAGATAGCAAAAACATTAGGCGTGGCCAAAACAACTGTTTGGAATATTCTTAAAAAGAAGGAACACACCGGTGAGCTCAGCAACACCAAAAGACCCGGAAGACCACGGAAAACAACTGTGGTGGATGACCGAAGAATTCTTTCCCTGGTGAAGAAAACACCCTTCACAACAGTTGGCCAGATCAAGAACACTCTCCAGGAGGTAGGTGTATGTGTGTCAAAGTCAACAATCAAGAGAAGACTTCACCAGAGTGAATACAGAGGGTTCACCACAAGATGGAAACCATTGGTGAACCTCAAAAACAGGAAGGCCAGATTAGAGTTTGCCAAACGACATCTAAAAAAGCCTTCACAGTTCTGGAACAACATCCTATGGACAGATGAGACCAAGATCAACTTGTACCAGAGTGATGGGAAGAGAAGAGTATGGAGAAGGAAAGGAACTGCTCATGATCCTAAGCATACCACCTCATCAGTGAAGCATGATTATTATTCTGTCCCATTACTTTTGGTCCCTTAACAAGTGGGAGGCACATATGCAAACTGTTATAATTCCTACACCGTTCACCTGATTTGGATGTATATACCCTCAAATTAAAGCTGACAGTCTGCAGTTAAAGCACATCTTGTTTGTTTCATTTCAAATCCATTGTGGTGGTGTATAGAGCCAAAAATTTTAGAATTGTGTCGATGTCCCAAGATTTATGGACCTGACTGTACTACTAGGTTTCTTTTCGTTCAAACCAGTGGGCTGAACGAAAAACTGACAGCTCAGGAGGAGCTGCTGTATTAAGTATCCAATGTTAGTACAGTGATCTCCCCCGCTGTGCTATTATGTTCTGACAGGGGGGACGGCCCTCTTGCCAGAACACTCCAGTCAGCGCTCTCAGCCATTGGCTGAGAGCACTGATCGGGATCCAATTGAAAGACCTTTTTCGGTCATGCCCCTTTGAAAGAAGCTGGTCGAACGTCCGGCTTCTGTTGGACTGGTTGCCGTACACACGAGCCAAATATTGGCCTATTTCTTTTGAACAGCCAATGTGTACTATGTTTAATAGACTTGTTTACAGTGGTGGTGCTGGTAGCTGGACACAATGGGGTTGATTTACTAAAGGCTAATAGGCTGTTTGCTTTGCAAGCGAATGAGGTGATGCGCTGCTGACGTCCATCATCCAATCATAAGCAAGTGAAAATGCTGTCTTTACATTTTCTTTGCAAATGATTGGATATTCCTTTCAAAGCACATTTAGGTTAGATTCGACCATGCGTCTAAATTTCCCTTGCCTATGAAGCCAGATCAGGGTTTGGATTGCGCTCCAGAGGCTACTGACAACACCTCCTCACCACCTGTTTGGACCCCATTTTTGCCATTGCACGTGGTCGTGGGGCGTTTGCAGTGCTTCCCTATTTACTTGAATGTATGACTTTCTGCTGATTGCTACATGTTGGGTAACTTTTGTCTGCGGGTGTGAAGCAAAGCATTTTGTGGCTCCGGCAAGTAAACATCCCCGTCCGGTGCCTATTGCAACTTAAGGGGGGGATCGGTTGGCATGCATCGAAATTGCATCACAACTGTGCATTTTTGATTCCCCCCAACCGCAGTGTCTAAGTGAATCGTAACTAAACTCTGGAGAAAATTCCCTTGTACAGCCTATTTGCCTTTAGTAAATTGACCCGTGTGACTTTCAGCTGACATAAGGCTAGGAATGTTAGTACTGTGAGTTGATCAGATGTTATCCTAATATATTGCAAACATATGAGCCTAGAATGGAAGGTTTGCAAGTGAATTTGCCCTGAGTTTGCATAACTGTCTGTGCCTGTATGGGTTTCTTCTGGGTACTCCAGTTTCCTCCCATACTCCAAAGACATGCTGGTAGACAAATTGGTTTCGGTCTAAATTGGCCCAAGTATATGTATGTATGAATGTGAGCTAGGGACCTTAGAGTGTAAGCTCTTTGGGGGCAAGGACTAATGTGAATGTACAATATTTGTAAAGCCTGGCATAAATTGTCTGTGCTATATAAATTCCTTTAATAATTTAAATGTGCTGGGAGAGGAACCACAGGAAGTACCTAAGCAATATAGAGGCTGATAATGAATGACCCAGAGCTGCAGGTTTGGAAAACTGGTGTTATCTTCCTGGCCTTTCAGTGCCACAGGGTAAATGAATCAGAAGACTGGCTGAACAGAGTTACAAAGTACAAAATTAGCTGAAAACACAAGTTATTTAAAAAACATAGGACGTGAAGGTTGAACAAAGAACAAAGTCTATCATACACATACACTTGTTTTATTTTTCTCTGTCTTTGTCATTTTTTTCATCACATCACTGTTTCTCCCTGTAGGCAGCTACATCCTGATAAATGTTTATATTAAACGTGAAAATCAGCAACAGAGTTAAGATAAAATTTCACACTTAATTAGAAGCCCAGAAGAGTTGTTAATTTTTAATTTAGAAAGATTATGTGGTGTTTTAGCTTGATTCTTGTGGCTCTACCGCAGGAATGAGCAGTGATCCTTTGTGATATGGTAATCTGCATTCCTTTCAGCTTTGTATGCATGATATGCAGTAGCACATTTACATATAATTAGGGTGAGGACATTCGGTCATGATTAAACCAACACCCTTTTTGGCTGATATTGTGTGAATACATGTATTTGGAAAAGATACGACTTAATGATATACGGTTAAATACAGAACATCCTGTGCTTTGCTCTAATGGGGTGAATCGGGGATATAAAGAGAACAGTTTTAAATGAGAACTGACCCTTACAGTGCCCATTGTGTGGATTTAGCACCTTCAGGGATGTTTTTTTTATTTCTGCCTGTGCTACTGCTGTAGATGAAACACTATCAAAGAAGGTAGGATTTCAGACACCTGGTAATCTAAATATCACTGATGGCTCATTACAGTAAATTGGGACCACTGCTCTCATGGTCCTAGCCTGGCATACCCATATTTTTTCTGATCTCCCTGGTGGCTGCAGGGTGTGGAAGGTGGTTATAGTGGTCATTAGGGAAATGGGACAAGTGAGAAGGGGAACGTCAGTGTGACCATGACATTTGTGCTCTCTTTTTCCTGTAACACTAATGACTTTTGGAATAAATAAAGAGAAGTGAAAGAAAAGAAATGAAGAAAATAAAACATAGCATTTTCTTGAATGAATAAATAAAATCAGTAGTGCTTCAGCACAGTCACTAAGCTCTGGAGAAAATTTGCTTACAAGGTGCAAATTCTCCCTTGCAAACTGTGATATTGCCTTTAGCAAATCAACTCCATAGGTTCACTTTAAAGTGGACACCATTTTAATTAGCAGTGCATTCTCTTTATATTATTTTGGAAAGTTCACTGTGAGTTGCTGACAATACCACTGGCTTGCTGGTGGATTTGCCATTGAACATGTGGCAATGCACTGCAAAAAGGGTAAAAGATATGTTCACAGCAATGTCCTGATAGTTATCGGGATCGAAAGTGAGGGGAGGTCTCTCCATTGGGGCACAAACAGCAATAAAATCCTGACAGAGATGTACTCTATTTAAATTCTGGAACCCATTTTAAAGTGGAACTAAACCTTCTATCCTTTACACCCAAGGAAGTGCTATCTTATCCTTGATCTGCAGGTGTCATGGTGCTGCCTATGTTATGACACAAACCATTTGATGGCCATGGTATACCATGAATGAACTGTTTTGGAAGACAGTTAAATAGGTGGGTTTAGTTCAGCTTTAATTTTGACCAACAGTTGCATGGCATGTACTGTAGCTATAGAGACATACACGCCGAAATTTTAGCTCTCAAAGCATTTTGTTCATTGAAGAATTTGGTTTAATCGTATTCGTTATGTTGACCCAATTCGTTTTAGGAATCTGTTTCGTATCTTCTATCTTTATTGTATATTCATTGATTCGGGTGGATTAGAAAAATTTTGCAACTGTTCTGAAAGATTGCTATATATTCGATCTATTATCGAATCAATCAGAATCGAATCAGAAGGATTTGATATTTTTGGACGCTAGTTCAACCCACCAAGAGACATGGCATGAGCTGATTCATATTTTATCTGAATCCGAATTATTGAACAAATGTGAAAATTTAATTCATTTCTCTATGGGACCAAACTACTATCACATCATGTGACTTCATCGGAATGAAACAAATGAAATAAATTCATTTGATAATTTAATTATAACTTTTTTCAGATTCGTTGACATTCGTTATTATGTTTATTCAGAGATTCCTATACATCCGAATCTCGGAAAATTAAATATTCATCTGGAAAATGATTCAAAACACGCATATCTAGTGGCTAGGGAAGAAGATTACTGGAGGAAGTTTTCACAATTCACAAAGCGGTATCTTACTGTATCCAAGTATGTGGTAAGATACCACACAGCATTTAAAAAAAAAACGTTGGCTCACTGAAAAACGCTACCAAAATACTGCATGAGTTAGTCATTCAGTATTTTAGTGGTGAAAACATGCGGGGATGTAATGAGTCATCAACTGTCAGCAGGTTCCCTGATGACAGCTGAATGTAAAAAAAAGAATTTCCAGCAATTAAAAATTAAGCCCTTCAGGTCTGGTATAGATTTTGAGGGGAACCCCCCATGGCAAAATGTAAAAAAAATGGCATGAGCCCCCCCAAAATCCATGCCAGTCCCTTTTCCGAGCTTGCAGCCCTGGCAGGTCAGGAAAGGGGGGGTGAGTGAGCGCTTCCCCCCTCTTGAACCACACCAGGCCACCATACCAGGCTCTACCCCCACCAAAGCACCTTGTCCTCATGTTGATGGGGACAAGGACCTCTTCCCCCCAACCCTGGCTAGTGATTGTGGGGGTCTGCGGGTGGGGGGGCTTATCAGAGTCTGTAAGCCCCCTTTAACAAGAGGGCCCCCCAGATGCCGCCTCCCCAAGTGAATGAGTATGGAGTACATGCTACCCTACTCATTCACCCCCAAAAAAGTGTAGTGTAACAAAACAGGAGGCAGTTTCTGACAAGTCCTTTATTCGGGAGCTCGCAGGGCATGTACTCTGGGCCAGGGGCGGACTGACCATTTGGAAACTCGGGCACTGCCCGAGGGCCTGGGGTCAGTAGGGGGCCCCGTGAGATGCCCCTGGTACCTTTTTCATAGGCTTTTTTAGGTTTGGGCAAGGACACAAGGGCCCCATGATCCCCTATTGCCCGGGGGCCCCATGAGTTGTCAGTCCGCCCCTGCTCTGCGCTCATGTTTGTTTACATTTGGGTACGCAAACATGCGGCCTCTCTGGGTCAAGGCCCAGCCGCTGAGAGGCTGCATATTTGAGTACTGTCAGCGCAAAGGGATTCGGATCTTGTTGATGCTGCAGCTTAATCACTTGCCTTCCATAGAATTTACCTCCCCCCCTCCTAACCAGGCCATTTTTACGATACGGTGCTGAGTTACTTTGACACTTTATGTCCTTTTTTCCCCACAAATGGAGCTTTCTTTTGGTGGAATTTGATCGCCTATGAGGTTTTTTTATTTTTTGCGCTATAAACAAAAAAAAATGCCAATTTTCACTTTTTGCTATTAAACTTTTTTTTATATACTAGTAATGGTGGCGATCAGCAACTTATAATGGGACTGCGGTGGGCATTCTGACACTGGGGGGGGGGGGGACTGACTAGCTGTTACTGACATCCCCAGTGACACTAATTCAGTGATCAGTAAGGGGTTAACATATGGGGCGATCAAAGGGTTAACTGTCTGCTGTGTGCTGTTTTACTGTTTGTCTGTGTGTAAGCATATTGCTTTGTATTGCTCTGCAACGCAAAGCAATACAAATCAAAAGAACAGAAAACTGATGTAGCTACCATATCTAATGACTGGGAAGCTGCAATATATTACATTTTTGGTTTTAGGCTTAGTGCCACTTTAAATGAGATCCCCAGTGAAACCAAAATGTGACAGCGATTCAATGGCCAGGCAAGTCAGGCATCTGATGAACTTATTAGCACCAACTGAAAAACAATGCGGTGCTGAGTTTTTGTCTTACATTTGTGTCAAGTAAAAATTAAGGCTATCAAGTATCTGCTGAGGATTATTATTTTAAGAGAATTGTTCTCTGCCATTTATGTGAAGGAAATAATGACATATCTGTCACAGCTAGAACACAATACAAACCAATTTTTCCTTCTAATAAATAAATGGTGCATCGGGTCCTCTGGCATGACAGTTGCTTGATAGCTGTATAAATAACGTCTGAGCAACAATAAAAGAAGATGCCTTTTGTGCTTGATTGCTAATAACATGCAAATCAAAACATATTTGGGTACATCTTAAAACACTATATATTGTATGTGGCTTCTGTTTCACAGAAGAGTTTGCTGCATAACTGGGTGTGGGACATAGCATGAAATAGTGACTTAAAATATTGGTGGTAGAGGTAGGAGAATAAAAAAGACTAAAACTGTATCTCATAATAACTTTGAGACATTATTTTGTGATGTTTTTTTCTATCATACCAAAAAGGTTAATTCCAAGTGCAGCAAATACTAGTAATCCACCAGAATGTATCTGTCAGCATGATTATTAAAATTTAAATCTGTTTGGTTGCTATGTGTAACCACACTTGGCATAGCAATGTTTTTCTTTCCACTCTCTTATTAAATATGCTTGCTGAAATATAAACCGTGTTGATTCCATTGTGATGTTTCTTATTTTGGTGTGTATGTTCTGTAACAGATTCATGTTAACACAAGCAAATGTCATGCATTATTGAGATGACAATGCTGTCAGGATCCCTATAATCCCCAAAACAGAAGTTACATTGCGAAAGTGTAACATTTGCTATGCTACAGAGGGGTTTGTGCAATATTAATGAATAATCGAATACAAAAATGTTAAAAGAGATATGTGTGAAGTATTTATTTTTTACCATATGTTTCACTTATCTTCTGTGAGATTATCATGTCAATGATTTATAATGAAATGTAGGTGTTAAGAATATTCATTTTTGGCTTAAAGCGATATTAAGCTCTAAAACAAAAATGCATTATAATGCAATTTATCAATTCTAAGATGTTGGTAACAGTATTAGTTTTCTTTTTTAGACTTTTTTCCTTTATTTTTTGTAAGTTTGTTTTTTTTTCAAAATCCTTTAACAGACCAAGCTGTTCAGATAGAGTAGCAGTCAGAGGATTGAGACAAACCATTTAACACGGAATGCTCATTAACATTTATTCATTTATTCATAACCTTTATCCCAAAAGAAGAAACACTTGTTTTAAAAGAGAACCTAGAACTGAGCGATCAAACAACGTTGATTGCTCCATTCTCAGTGTTCACTGAGCAGAAAGCCTGGGACTGTCAGTTACCGGCTCTCTGCTCTGCCCCTTCAGCGCTCAATGGAGCACTAAGCTGTGGAGGGAGCGTGAGCTGTTGGCTCAGACTCTCAGTGGTGCGCTGAGAGGCTGAGCCAGCTGCTGGTCCAGGCATCTGGGTGGATCCTGACATTAATGTTGAGATCTCTCCAGAATCTGGACCAGCTGAGTGACGTCTGCTGACATAGGGCTATTGAAGTGCACTCCTGTGATTCTCAGGGGAAGGTGGGCCAAAAGAGCTTTGGTCCTACTTCTCCTTTAACTGACTAAAAAGTGTTAGCTGGAGTGTGACTTTCATTTTTAAGTCAAGTCCATCTAAATCTACTACCGCATCTAACACTACCCTCTCCCCGGATTGACAATGCTGCTGTCCAAAGATGTCTCTATTGCTTCCAGAATGGAGACTTCCTAAGACAGAAAGTGTATTACTGGCAGGATCACCAGGTGGGAATAAAGTAAAAAAAAACTAAAAAAGAAAAACAATAAAGCCACCACATTTAAGGATTGGTTAGCTGCAATAGCTTGCATTTTGGGGGGTGTAGTAGTGCTTTAAAGGCTAAGTTCAGCTTTTATACAGAAAAAAAAATAAATGCAGGTAAAAAATGTGCATTGATTAATTTTTTACTCTGCAGCCTGTAAAGCATTGCACCCGCAATCAGCAGACTGCAGATGCAATGCCTGGATCCTGCAGATTTTCAGTACAGCTGTCTGCCCATACCTCCGATATGTGCAGGCGTTTACTGAATTGCAGGAAGAATCTATGAACTATGAGAACGCTCACCAGTGCTCACTGAGAACTACAGGCCGTCGGCAGTGGCGGCCAGCAGTATTTGTAGTGCATTCATTCACAACTTCATTTAAATCTGTGAATGACTGACATGGCTGTGTGGGTGGATCCCCGATGGTGGCACTGTTTTCAAATTATGACAGTGGGTGCAAGGAGAGTATCCCCTGACCGCTGTCAGAGGGAGGGGGATCGGGGGACGAGGAGGCAGAAGCTTGAACATATTACATGTTCCACCCTAAATATGGGTGGAATATGCAACATGTTCTAAAGGTGAACTTATCCTTTAAATAATGACAGTGTTAGAAATCATTTATCCATAAGTCTCTCTTTAATCCTCAATAATATCTGTGTAGGGAATAAATATAGAATCACTTAAACATCTATGGGTACAAATGCACCTTACTCATAAATACTAAAATGTAACTTTTATTTAAGTTCTCATTATTGTAAGCTCCAAGGAGCAGGGCCCTCCTATCCCTCTTGTATTGAACTGTATTGTTGCTGTATTGTCTCCCGTTATATTGTAAAGCGCTGAGCAAAGTGTTGGCGCTATATAAATCCTGTATAATAATTATAATAATAATTATAAGTAACATGGTATGTTAAAAGAACACAAACAAAAAACACAGACACAAATAGTGACTATATAGAAAAATGTATTCAAAGAATTTGTTTTAAAAGGGATTTAAAAAAAAGCTAACATTTAGTACTTAGTGGGTCAGGTGCTATATGCATCCATGGATTTTTAAGTAAGGACAGAAAGGAAGGCCAGCAATCGTATAATTTTGTGTGATTATATTTGAAATTCCTCTACCCAAGTAATTTGACATAATAAACTTTAAAGAAAGCAGGGGGAAAAGTACGCATGTAATTGCCTTCAGTCCTTTGGGCATCATATTACACCTTGTAAGTAACTTTCCTGTTCATTAAACCTATCTTTGCCATGTGACTTCTATCATATAAACAATTTTATACTTGACCTTGTAACAGAAACCTGGCTGTAACATTTGCAGCACACAGATAAAATGGCTTTCGGTTGATTGTGTGAAGGCTGCATCTCCACAGCGCAGAACAGACAAGTGATGGATTAGCTGGCTGAGCTATCTTCTTCTCATCTAATTCAGAAACATTTGCATTCCTTATTCTCTCCTGGCTAATTAGTTTTGTTTCTTTCCTTAAATGAAAGCATCAAAATCTCATTCTCTACAAACGCGTAAGCTCCTGCCTCTGGAGACACCTCGCACTAGTGTAGAATCCATCCACCTTCACAACACGTCCTCCAAGCTCAGACATTTGCGGGCCCCAGTTTGTTCTCTCCGATGCCCTGCCTGGCTGGAGGCATTCTTATTTCATCTTTGATGTCATATCTTTTAGCAGTTCTTGGATATGTCTCCAAATCTGACTAGCATTATTCATGTTCCAACTTCTGCTCGTTTTTAGGAGCCGACACCTCCCAGTCCCACTAAATACGGTATACATTAGCTCACTAACACTCCGTCTTGCCTTTGTTCTCTGCACGCCATGGACAGAGAAGAGTGATCTGCAATCCTTCCTCCAATGCTGGCATTCTTTGATATTTCCATCCTGTGTAAGCTACAAATTAGTCTAATATTCAATTAGACAAACAGCAGGTGGAAGACTCAATTAGGGGATAAATTATTTGGGTGTCTTACCATGACATCTTCACACACATCACAGTACACTTTATTCCTACACCAACAGGGAACTCTGAGTCATTCCTCCAAACAGGAGAAATCCCTTTCATTATCTGCTAAGCACATTCTAGTGAAATATTTTCACTGGAAGGGAAGAGGATGAAGAAAGCTGAAAGTTTACCCAACTGATTTCTTAATAGGTTCTGCTGAATGAGAAATGAAGGGTTTGTGTTTTTGTAATGGTAATCCGGCAGGTTTCCTGGCTGACAACGGTACCAAGGTGGAACAGTTGAAAAGAAAATAGGAGCTGGTAAAATTAGTTGCTGTTTTGAGGGCACATTACTGCATCTATAATACAAAATTAGCATAGCAAAATGTCCTAAAATGTCCTTAGTGCTGGTTTTAACTCTATTATAACAGTATTTAAAATACAGATCAGAAAACAGAAGGCGGAAACGCCGCATACAGGAACACAGCCACTGTTAAAGAGGTAAAGATACGGCTTCAGCCTGAACTCCTTCTGGGTATGTGCCTCTGACACGTTTTGCTCCAACTACGGGGCATAATATCCATATATTAGCCCCATAGGCAGGCGAAACATTGCCAGGAGGACTTCAGGCTGAAGCCATATCTTTACCTCTTTATTAGAGGCTGGGTTCCTGCGTGTGGCGTTTCCATTTTCTGTTCTCTAATCTGTTTCTGCTAGCTTGGATGAGCTTGTTTGAATGTAGGCACCCAAACTTGTGCTTTGGACTGTAGGAGGAAGTATTGTAATGCTTTGAGAGGCACTCTAGGTTTTTTGTATATGGGTCACAGTATTTAAAATATCTCTCTAAAATAGTGTTCATGCATGATATATGTGTACTTGTTCATTTAAGCTTGTAATTATGCATTGTGGTGTTGAGTTAGTGATGAGGGGCACTAAAAGGAACAGCTAGAAGGACGTGATGTTACCAGGGACACTGGCAGTGGAGTCAAGGATAGGGAAAGTGATATCTCTAGGCTAGAAGTGCTTCTGCACAGGTTTGGAATAGGAAGAAGGGCCAGCCGCAAACCAAAGGATGGATGAATATAGTGTGTATTTATTGATCTATAGGACACACAAAACACCAGTACATGAATACAGGACCTGTTAACGCATTTCACACGGTCTCGCGGTTAATCATAACCAGTGTCAGGGACATTGGCAGTGGAGTCAAGGATTGGGAAAGTGATATCTCTATGCATTTATTCTGAGGTTACCTGTGGGTTTTTTCTTTGTATCCCGAACAATTCTTCAGGAAGCACTGTTTCTTGGTCTACCTGACAATGGCTTGGTATCAAGAGAGCTCCGAATTTTCCACTTCTTAATAAGTAATTTAACAGTACTGACTCGCATATTCTAGGTGTTGGATATATTTTATATAATTTTCCATCTTTATAAAGTTCCATTACCTTGTTAAGCAGGTCTTTTGACCGTTCTTTTCTGCTTCCCATGACTCAATATCTAGCCTGTTCAGTGCAAGCATGTGAGAGCTAGTAAACATGTACTATACACAGACACTAATAACTTTAAAAAAACAGATGTGGGAAATTAACCTTTAATTGCCATTTTAACCTGTGTGTGTCACCTTGTGTGTCTGTACCAAGGCCAAACATTCCAGGGTATGTAAACTTTTGATGATGGCATTTTGGGCAATTTCTGTTATCATTATGATTTAAAAAGGAGACAAACAACTATGTGATAATAAATGGCTTCATATGATCCCTGTCCTTAAATAAAAGACTGTTTGGGGGCATGAGCGGTCATATTTTCAATATAAATGTAAAAATTTAGCGATTTCTGCCAGAATATGCAAACTTTTGAGCACAACTGTATCTTTTAAAAATATTTTAAAAAATAATTTGTTTCTATATTTAATAGCTAGTAGATTAAAATATTGATAGACATATTCTATTTTTATTTTATTTAGTTTGCAAGAATTACAAAGAGAACTGAACACATAACTCATGTTTTGTAACAATCAGTGATAAATCTGCATCTGCAGATGTTAAAAAACACTCTATATAAAACAATGCTGATCAAAATAAATCAGCATAAATTGAAAAATGTGAATTTAATGGTAATGCTAACAATCAGTTTGTGTTGTCCTCCACCTGATGTGTGTGTTTTTCTCACAAGAGTGGCACTGATTTTTTTTCTCAATTATGCTTATGTAAAAATAAATCTGTTAAATATTTATGGTAGATACTTGGTTTATGTAACCTCTTTATGATAGCGTAACACATTTATGTGCCGTCCAGGCTGCATATATGTGTTCTTGTGTTTGTGCTGGGAATGCACTTGATCACGCGCTCCCAGCACAGAGCAGGGGCTGTTGGTGACAACCCAGGGTCTCTATTAATGATCAGAACTGGATCCTGATCACATGATCGCTTTAATAGCTTTTGATTGGCTTTCACAGTGATCATTCATTCTGCAGCCTGTGCCTGTGTTGTCTCTCCTCTGTTAAAAGGAAAAACAACAGACTTCTCTGCTAATGAGGAGGAAAAGATACAATGTATTTATTCCTCTCCACTGGAGCAGATGTCTGTACAAACGTCTGTTGAAGAAAAAAAAAAGAAGATGAACTAGTTCAATGGTTTACCTAGCTTAGTGAGTGTAGATGTCAGTGTTAGTGGCAGTGTAGGTATCAGTATTAGTGGCAGTTAGTGGCAGTGTGTCAGTTAGTGCCAGTGTAATTGTCAGTTAGTGTCATTATAAGAGTCAGTTAGGGATTTATTTTCTTAAACTGGAGAGTGCAAAATCAGGCTAATTTCTGCACAGAAACCAATCAGCTTCCAGGTTTTATTGCCAAAGCTTAATTGAACAAGCTAAAGTTAGAAGATGATTGGTTTCTGTGCAGAAATGAGCCTGATTTTTCATTCTCCAGCTTTACTGAATAAACTCCTCGGTGTCACTATCAGTTAGTGGTAATGCAAGTGGCAGTTAGTTGCAGTTAGTGGCAGGGGTAAAGTGGGGTACACACTATGAGAATATCAGATGAACGGTAATCTGATTTTCCACAAAGGTGAGTATCATGATGTAACCGATAATGGTATTAAGTTACGAACATTTTCGAACAACAAAGGCAAAGGTTCTATCCCGTGTACTATTTCTACGTTTGTTGCCACTTTGTTCCAAGTCGTTCTTTGCTTCTGATTATGCACATTGTTTTCTATTCGATTTTTACTGCACGACTATTGTACACATTGAGTGAAAATCTAACGTTGTGTTTTCTAGCTTTCACCTTCATTTTTTCTCATCTGAACAGTCAGAATCGGCTGTTGAAAGCACTATACTAATGAACAGACAATTGCCTGATCATTCCATTATCATTCATTATTATTAGTGTATAACTGCCTTTAGTGTCTGTGTTTTAGGTAAGAAAAAATGGTTTTATATTTAGTATCAGAGTGTTAAGCTGGGTACACATTATAAGAAAATCGGAAGAAAAATTTGGCATGTGGAACAATTGGATGATTATCTGATCATTAGTATAGTGCTTTCGACAGCCGATTCTGACTGTTCGGACAAAAAAAAACGAAGGTGCAAGCTAGAAAATTTTTATCGTACACTCAATGTGTACAGTGATCGTAAATAATCAAATAGAAAAATATGCACATGATCAGAAGTAAAGAACGACCCAGAGGAATGTGGCAATGAACATAGAAATAGTACACAAGATAGAACATTTTCCTTTGTCATTCAAGATTTTTTGTACAAATTAATACTATTCTCAGTTACATCCTGATATGCACCTTTATGGAAAATTGGATGATCGATCGTCCAATTTTCTCATAGCATGTACCCCACATTAATGTTGGATCTCAGTGTGTTTAGGTAGGACAAAAAAAAGCACAATACCAACTTTTGTTTCTTGGCCATACTATGGGTACAAAGAACAAATCACACACACACACACACACACACACACACACACACACACACACACACACACACACATATCTGTGGTATTGCTGAGATCGTCAGGTGTAGGAGAATTTATTTTTCAGGGGGGTTTTTTTGGTGGTGGTACTTGGCATTCACACAAAAATATATGGCTAAATTAAAATAAAATTATTTACTATCATGATGATTTTACTATTTTGGGCCAGTTTTCCTTAAAAATCAGGAGGTATCCATTAACATCGACCTGAAAAAAAGGAATAATCCACCAGGATACACAATGTAGTTGTGATGATATGTATATACATTTTTACTAACACATGTCAAAGTTGCAAAATTGGGCTTGGGCATTAAGGTTTGCTTTGACCCCAGTCATGAAGGGGTTAATGGTGACCAGTGCATAATCTTCTTTGAGGCATCTTCACCTCTACACTTTTTACAAATGCAAAATAACAAGAACTCACTGTGGTTCATTGCCTTGAGTCCCTAAAATGGGATAATGAAACTTTCCTCCTTGCTGCTTACCAAAAACAATATTGAAAGTTGTGCATTTAGAGTACAGCATTCTCATTATGGGGCAAGATCACTTTATTTTCAAACAAAACACAAATTATTTTTGTGAAAAGTAAAGACTTTTGGTGCATAATATTAGGATTTAAAAATATAATGATAATGTAATCTTTCTATAACATGTTGTATGCCTTGTGCAATGGCTGGTATTAAACTAACAGTGACCATAGATGTTAGATAGAAATTAGATTGCTGGTTAGACTTTGGGAAACAAAGCCCCTTTAGTCACTCACATAAATTTGTACCTTGTATTATGCTTCAAGTGACCTTTGCTAACAGAAAAGCTTTTAGCTAAATGACATAGCATCTATAATCTTTAGGTACCTAAATTTACTGGTGATCACTCTTTCTTTTCTGGCGCCAAACAGAAATAAACTTTATTGGGATGACAGATATTATAGGGGCCAGGAGGGTACTGATTGTTATAAGGTTAGCACGTTATAAAGGTTAGGGTTTGGGGATGAGTATTCTGATTGTATTTTTGAAGATTTCTGTGTGAAAGACACAAAATTGTCAGTGGAACTCTATTTGGAATTTTTCTCTAACTTTCCTGAACTGCATTCATATAGTAGTTAAAAACAGAGGATCTTTAATGGGTCCATAAATGAAGTGAAGTACTTCATTATACCTTATCTAATCAGTAGGATCTAAAATGAGCATTGTGCATACATTTCGTAAAAATCTGATGAAATTAGCATTTTGGAATGTCAATAAGTATAGTAAAATCAAATTTAAAAAAAAGGTATTTTTTGTAAATTGATTTTGTTTTAATCTCTCATTTAAAAGAAAAATAAAACATAACGACAGCATACTAAATATACCCTACATTGCATATTAATTTAAAAAAAAAAAAAACAACCAGGAAGTGTAATACCTATAAGTTTCCATTTAGTTGCTTTGAAATTGAAACATGTGTGCAGTTTAAATTTAGCTGGTATTGGATACGATACAACAAATATGACAGTGTAAGCTGGGAGTTTATATTCATGGTGCATGTATGGTAATTATGTATACACAACCAAATCTATTCAAATGAATACATTTTCATGAGCCCTTATGAATATATTAGCATTACAAATATATATGCTAAATCTACAAAAATAGGTCAGTTTAGTGAAACTAGCCTTCAAAATGTTAAATCTGTTCTGCTAAGGGTGAATGATTTCACTTTTCTCATCATCAACATATGTTACCCTATTGTTTCTTGACAGCTTCTTCCTTCTACAGCTGTCGATTTCTGTGTTAACACTAAAGCTGGCAGCAGAGGAATTCTTTTCTTGTAATGAAGCCTAATGAACATTAGATTGACCCTAACCTATCTACTGTATAGTTGGCCATATCAGATGGCTGACAGTTTACTGCTGAACCATATTGGATGTCCTACAAGAATACAGCCATTTACTTTTGTATCCTATAAATGTGCAAGTCTGTCTCCAAGGATATTTCTATCTTTACTGTTATGTCTGAGTGAAACAGTCTATTGGTTGAGAAAGTCCCATTCCTCTGACATCTCAGGTATTTGTTGCCTTTTAGGATTAAGACATCAGAAAATCTTCAGGATTTTTTTTCTCACCATCGGCTGCAGAAAGTCCAACAAAGAATAAGTACTTATCTTAACGTGACATCTGGGAGCTTAGTGTTTAGACCAGGGGTATTGAATTAAAATTCATGGAAGTCCGACCAGTAAAATTTTCTTCCAACAGAGGTCCGAACCGCATTTTGTTTTCAGCCATCTCCTACTGTATATCACAATCTCTATTCTTCAGTGTTCTCTGTACCCCCCTACATGTCACAGTCCTCCACTTCACATCAATTTCACCTTCACAGTAGTGTTCTCAGGCCCCCTGCACATCATACCCACCCCTTTACAGTAGTGTACTGAACCCCCTTCACATCACACACTTCCATTATTTTCAGCAGTCCTCAACCCCCCTTCAGATCATCACCCCCACCCCATACTACTGTTCTCTGCCCCCTTCACATCACCCCCCAGCAGAACTGTGCCCCCTTCACATCCCTCCTCAACACTGCTCACCCTTTACATCTCCCTCCCCACAGCATTGTCCCTCACACATCTCTCCCAACAGCATCACCTCATCCCCTCACATTATAAATCCCCCCCCAACAGTAGTGTTCTCTGCCCTTTTCACATCAACCCCCCCCCCCACACACACACAGCACTTCCCCCTTCACACCCCCCCAGTAGTATACTCAGCCTTCTTCACACCAACTTCACCCCCCACTTCACATCCCTACCCCACAGTATTGTCCTCTGCCCCTTCACATCCCCCCACCACAACACTGCTCCCCCCTTTACATCTCTCCCTCCACAGCATTGTTCCCCCTGTCAGCAGAACAGACAGCAGGAGACAGAACATTTCTGGAGCGAGTGTGGAATGACAGCACAGTATTGAACAGAACACGGGAGCGGGAGCTGTCATAACATTTCTGGATCAGATTCGGGAAGTACAGCACAGCATTGAATAGAGCACTGGAGCTGCCTGGGTTAACTTTTTGTATTAACCAGCAGTTGATTTTGCTTCCAATCAGCCACTGGCTAACTTAAAAAGTTAACCCCAGCAGCTCCCACACTCTATTCAATGCTGTGCTGTGCTGTGCTTCCCGCATCAGATCCAAAAATGTTATGACAGCTCCCGCTCCTGCACTGTGTTCAATACTGTGCTGTTATTCCACACTCACTCCACAAATGTTCTGTCTCCTGCTGTCCACTCTGCTGTTATAACAGCAACAGAGGATGGGGGGAAAGAAGTGGCTCCTAAATGGCGTGACTGGGTCCAGATGAAACAGTGGCTAGGTCCGCATCCGGACCGAGCTCCGCCATTTAGTGATGCCTGGTTTAGACTAACATTGTTGGCTAGCACTTTAATTGGAAAGCTAATCCCAGATCATAGGTCCATTTGATTATTTTAGGGATGATAAAACCAAACAGACCTCAAGTAACCATAATGTCTGTGAAGTTTCTTTTTAAACTGGAGCCATTCCTGCCAAGATGTAAGGTGATTATGGGTCCTGCCATTAGGGAACAGCATGAGAAAACATTTTCATCTAAATTTTTTGTCAACCTTCTTCCATGAACTATAGTGCATGAATTTTGAATTTTCTTCCCTTCAATTTTTTGTTAAATGTACAAGATGTGACAATTTAATTCCGGGAATGGACTGGAAAAAAAATATATTAAATGCCTCTGAATTCTTCAAGAGATTGAATAAAATTTGAAGATGTTCTTTCTGACCTTCTGTCAAGATTCAAGGTACCATCTTTGTGGAAAGCTTTCACTTTCCCAAATCTTCTGTTAGAATCTACCGCACTGTTTCCCTGTTCATGTTCAATTTTTCTGCCATCATTCCCACAATCAGTCTTCAGCACAAAGGTTCACACATTGTCCACATTGTGTTTTTGGCTGGCCACTTCTTGCGTCATCCTGCACCTAGTTAAATCACCTATGCCATTCAAAAACACTTGATTTCCTCATAGAGTGTTCACCATAAGCCTGTTGTAACAGAGCTAAAGTTTCACTTGCACTTGCAATGCACAGATGTGTTATTCCTTCTACTACTCCATAAAGACGGAGACAACTGGTTTGCCTACAGGTAGGTGCAGTCTATGTTCTCCACTGCAGGTGGCTCTCAACTGCAGCAGTTGGTTTCCTGGGTCACAGAAGGCAGCTATCTGATTGGATGCTGGCACACCATGTGACTTTGGGGGCCATCTTGGGTCAGGCAGAGTCTACTTAAGACCTTGGCTCCTGGGCTTGGCATACATTTTGTGTGTGGATTGAGTAGGAACAGGTTTCCTGTCTGTCAGGGACAGTGCTAAGTGTCAGGGAAAGGTTCCAGAGGAGCAGGGAAAGTGCAAGGACTTGCCATTCTACCTGAAAGCCTCCTCACTTAGGTATGGACTGGCCAGTCTGTATTCCGCTCCTTGAGACAGACTCTGTTGGCACACCTGAGACATACTGATACACTGTTGTTACATCCTCTGAGTGGTTCAAGTCAAGTTGCCTTCCCATCAGGCTTGTTTTGTACTACCAAACTTCAATTGCAATATTATTATTATTATTATACAGTATTTATAAAGCGCCAATAGTTCGCTCAGCGCTGTACATTACAAAGGGGAAAGAACATGTGACAGAACAATACCAATACAATGCAAAACATGAGGGGATTGAGGGCCCTGCTCTTTCGAGCTTACAATATATTCCTGTTACTCTGAACCTGGGCTCTGAGCACCACCTACCCATATGCAACCCAGGTAAGTGCAAATTAGAACATGTCAGAACATGCTTGAGTGCGAATGGTTGTGTGACTCACCACCATAGTGCTATGCCAGTGGCATTCCGGGAATTAAATTGTCACCCCCTACAGTAAATTACAGGCTTAAATTACTTGTCAATGTAGGCTGTGCTTCTTATATGCAGTCTATGTTTTCACCCAAGTATTACTTTTGTCAGTACCCTTGTGATCTGAGAACCATTGTTTGTGATTCCATAGAGCTAATCTCAAACACACTCACTGCACACTCCTTGCTATCTCTCACACAGAAACAGCTTAATGTGAAACAATTGTCAATCAAGATTCAAACCTGTTTTGGAAGATTGAACAAAATTGACGATATGGGAGGCAGGGAGAGGGAGAGGTTAACAAGCTTCAGAGAGCCTACTCAAACTCAAACTGTAGGGTGCTTTCTGGTTTCTGGCTGAAGAGGATTACACAGAACTCCACTTAGGTGACCTAAGTAAACTTTCTGAATTTGTCTCATTTGCAGTAGGTGCTGAATAGCATTAGTTTCTCTTGTAGTCTGTAGTTATTGCAGGGCTAGAGGTGGGGATATCTGCATGAAACACTTTTCAGTGCGGTTCCTTCTTCAAAAACTAGTTTTGAACATTCTTTATCATGTGAAATTTATATATGCAACATTAGAAATTCAAATTATTTCACATAATCTATCACACAAGGGCTTGTTCAATAAAGGATCCCAAAGATGTGCGAAATTCAAGAACTCATGGCAGCCAATCAGATCTAACGGAATAAAGCTAGATCAGAACAACAACAAACATGGCGATTACTATGGTTATAGCCCTTTGTTCCGAGTGAGAGCATTTGCTAACATGTGCCTTGCTACCTTACTGTATATGACTTCTCAATGTCATTTTCCTTCTTCCAAGATCACTACACATTCTTTTATGTATGCAGACTTCATCACTTACTGCTCTTTCCTGCACCGGAGATCCTCTGCATAAATCACCTAATCTGTACCACTGCCCATGTTCTCTACTCTAAACACTTTTTCTGTGCTTCTCCTCACTATATCATTAGCTTTACAAAATATTCTTATCATCTGCATTTGTTGGGTCCTCAGTCCTTTGCTAAATTAAATCTATATTATTAATGAAGGACAGTTTCCTCAACAGTATTAACAGAGCCATATAAACAGCACAAAGTAAATAGTTGCAGAATATTTACTCGATGCTGAAGGCAATTGTGTAGTGCAGCGATTATCAACCCCTTTCCATCATGGTTTCACTTTGGGTAAATACAAAACTAAAGAATGATTATAGAGACTGCGGGAAATTAAAATTTACGGTATTTGTCACCCATAGATGTCAGCTTCCAGAGGGCTTTTACCAATACAAGATTGAAAATGAATGCAACCCTGTTTTTTTTTTTTTAACACTTTTCCTTCTGTTTTATGTTGAGTAAATTAGCCCATATATGTGCTAAGAACTAATCCCAATCTTGTGAGGAGCCTGCTACAACTATAAAAACAGCAATATTTTTTTAGTGGAGATATAGTGAATATTGCTGTACACCAGCTTCCACCCATTTCATTATAGAGCACTGGAAATACGGTATGACTATGAACATAATTACTACAATCTCTATGGCAGTGAGAAAGGTTCACTCGTGCCTTTGAATCAATATAGCTAAGTGACCTGTAATTAAATTGAGTGTTGATATTACACATATTCAAAAATTTTAAATCTGTTTAACCTCCCTAGCGGGCTGATTATGTCCATATTTCTGTGCTCAAAGCGGTACATTTTTTTGCATGGAAATATGTATTTTTTTTTATAGTAGGCCTGTAATTTTTAGGAATAACTCACTGAAATCTGTCCGAACAAGAGTCTAGTAAACATCCCGGGTAGGATAAAACTTGAAACACGAAATCATAAATTATAATTTAATAAATAATCATAAAAAATAATAATATAATAATAATAAATTTATTTCAATAATATAATCAAACCAAAAACACTGAAATTCGAAATATAGCGCCAAGTTCGCACATCACTGAGCAAAGTTGCAAAATCGTTGTCAGTGTCTGATGACGAATTTCCCCACAAATCATTATCACTCAATTCTGCAAGTGGTTCTGATTTACTATCGCTGTTCTCTAGCTGGTCTAAAACCGCTTTAGACCTAAAGGGACGCTTTTTGGACGCCATGGACATTTCTCAGTTTTCAGGCAGAAAGAACAGTAAAATTGCAGGCAGGGCACAGGACAAAGCACTCGGGACAAAATGTATGTGAAATGGTTTGATACAGTAATGTTATACTATGTGATTTTAGTGATTTTAGGGAATGTCACTTTTTGTAATTTTTTAATTTCCCACCGTTCCGTCCCCGTACGTCCTGACGCTCACAGGGGACGGAACCCAGATGACAGATGCTGCCATCCGCCGGATTACATTGCTGGGGACACTGCAGGAGGGACATCGCGGGACCGCAGGACAAGGTAAGTAATCGAGGGATCGTGGAGCAGCGCCGGTAGCCAGTAGCTGGGGGTTACCGCTTGTGGTACTGAAACTTTACCCCGAGCTACACTCGGGAATACCGCCAGGGAGGTTAAACTATGTCCAAGTGCATCAAGGTTTGGGACAGCACTAGGAAAATCACAACTGCAATACATATAATTATGAGTAGAATAATCTATATTTGCGTATATAGTATTTGTGTATCACCTGCTTGCTAAATATGTGGACAGCTGGTTATAGGGGGCATTACTGGCTCTTAACATGATCCTAAACATACCAGGATTTATTTACTAAAGCTGGATTACTCAGAATCTCATGAACTTCTGCATAGAAACCAATCAGCTTCAAGGTTTTATTGCTAAAGCTTAATTGAACAAGCTGGAGGTAGAAGCTGATTGGCTACCATGCACAGATTGTGAACCAGCTTTAGTAAATAAACCCCACCATGTTTTATTGCCATTACCCCTTCTAGTTATGTAAAATATCATGCCACTGTATTCAATGCAATATTAAAAAATTATCTGAGTACTTTATTTGATCATTGCTGTTCAGAGGTCACATGATGCGTCCCAGGTCTTTCCTGTCCTCAGGAAAGATAGGAGTTTCTAACACTCTGTTAATATATGAATCTGTGTCTGCACAGCGATGATTGGTGCTGTTCTGGTCACATGACATAACAATAAGCTTTCAGAATAGAGAATTAAAAGAAATAGCGACATGTTATAACGTTTCATACAAATCTAAATTTCAAAACAAGTGTTTATTATTTTTTGCAGTAGCATGACAGAGTTTAAGTTGAACGACAATAGCTTTCATTGTTTATGCTGTAAAGAGATCTGGAGGATCTGTCAATCACAGGCTGTGCTGTGCCCCTCCAGTCTCAAAGATGTGTATGTACTGGAACTAAGAGGGAGGTAAAATCTCCATAAATCACCATCATATATCCCGCCCCCACCATGTTTAGCAATTTGAGGACATAGAGGAGGAGAGAGGGGAGTGTCATTTACCACTGTGTATACGCTGACATGTATGACTCTTTAGTCATATGGGCAGCATAGATAAGAAAAACAAGCAAAGGAACAGGGAACTGAAACTGGAGCATGCTCAGTAGATGTCAACAGCTGGTGTACACAATTCCAGGCTGCAGTGGGGACACATACAGGGAGGGAGGGACAGTGAACAGCAGGATCAACCTGGATTGTTGCAGTCTACAGGAAAGCAAATGCTCTAGTGGATTAGTGAGTATGAACACAATGTAATATAGCATGTATTGATAGTTTTTGATGATTTGGGTTTAACGATACAAGTTAACCTGCTTACTATTATTCACAGCATGGCAACTCTGAATATTTTCTTGTGACAAACTTATTTCTCACATCTCACAGTGAAAGATAGCTAGGTCTATGCTACTTTATGTGTGTCGTGCTTACCTTGCTGTATTTTGGTAGGTGAACCTGTATTTTGCAGGAGAGTTTATATGCAGCTCATGTTAGTTTAGTTAACCATGTCCAATCTGGTCTGGGATTCTATCCCTAGTTTTACCTCAAGGTTCAATAACCAGCATAGGCTAGCATCAGGTTAGGCATCTGACATCCACTTCTGATAGCATGTCATATAGGAAGCCACTAGGGACTAAGATGCAATGTACATAGGCTGACTCCAGTGTCACAAAACGGTATCTGCTAGTGGGAATTTGCATTCAAGGTTGGTGGGACAATTGGTTGAAGATCTACCCATTACAGCTGGTCTTGTCTTCAGGTCTCCAACACAAAGATGGATGCTGCATCATGATCCATCCTGCACAATTCCACCAAAGCTACTGTTGGGCCCTTTGCTGGTAATATCAGTTTGCGCATTGTATGTATTATTATTATTAATCTTTCTTTGACTAAAGCTTGTATTATTTCCATGCTGGTGTACATCTATATACTTAAAGCAACACGACGCTCAGGTATGAAAAGGCACCATAGGTTACAATGGAAATTCATATGTTCACTTCTAGAAAAGCACTTCAAAACATTAAGGTGTGAACTGGGGCTAATCTGTTTCCTAGTCTGTCTATTTGATATAGCACATCCAAAAACTACAGGGAGAGCTAATCCCTACAGAAACTGATATAGGCCTCATACTAACTGTGTTTGCTCAACTCTGAATGTTTTTTGTCCTTGCAAGAGAGAATCTGCTTAACAAATATGGTAAAAGTCACACATGTGTTTATACATATTTGTATTTATTAATGTTAAAGTGTTACTAAACCCCGGACCCTGCATTCACTATATCTGTCCTCCCACAGTATACACAACATGGAAATGCAATTATTTTTGTAAATATAAACTGCTAAATACCTTTTCTCATCAGCAGTTAGAGCAGTCTTGTGACTTCAGCAGAGCACTGGTTAAAGCTTATAGGAGGAGTTTTCTTTCTGCTCTAGGAGGATGTGAAACCCCTGACCTCTGTCTGGACAGTGCTGATTGGCCCTGTGCTGATCACTTGCACTCTCCCAAGAAAAAAAAAAACCTCTCTACAAATACACACCAAATTGAGCATGTGCATGTGACTACGGATTCAGTCTGTATCAGGTGGTCATTTCAACAAGAGGAGGGGCAGAGAAGCAAGGATCAAACAGCCTTTTTACACAATGCAGAGGATTAACCCCTTAATTTCAACAGTGAATATAACAAGCATGCTTTACTGCATATACAGACTGATTTTACTGTTGTGGGTTTATTAACACTTTAATGCACAGGTGTCAAACTGGCAGCCCTCCAGTTGTTGCCAAACTACAAGTCCCATGAGGCATTGCAAGACTGACAGTTACAAGCATTACTCCCAAAGGCAGAGGCATGATGGGACTTGAAGTTTTGCAACAGCTGGAGGGCTGCCAGTTTGCCACCCCTGCTTTAATGCAATCTATTGGCAAGAATATTAATTTTTTTCTGGCCATTAGAATGCATTAATATGTAAACACGTGAATGTGCCTAAATGCGTGTAGCATTTGTATGCATAAAAGTATATTTTTTCTACCCAGAAGCTCCTCTCCTGAATCTAGTGGTGATGTTTTTTGTTTTCTGTCTGTAAAAGCTCCTCTTCTAATATGTCTGAAAATGCCTACGTGTGTATAGACACATAGGCTAACATACAGGTGTGTTTACAGGCAGAAGAAAGGCCAAACACCTAAAAAAGTGGTGTTTTTTAAGCCCCGTGCACGAGGCCTTGTACTATGAATGTATGCTTTGCATAAACGAAAGAAAAACCTTATAATAGAAACATAAAGTGTATATAAAGACAATAGAATGTAGTACATAGATGCCTTTTACTGTTGTGACATTTCATGTTTCTTTAATGCGCCTATGAAAATAATTGCACATTTATATAATATGTATAATAGCTATAAGCACATAAAAACAATTACATTATATCAAAGGAGACATCAGACTCATAACAATGTCATGCAGCATTACTGACCTGTCAAAGCTGATGTACCTATTTTAACTACATCTTAAACTTGAAAAATTTTGTTTATTTCCCCAGCTAAAACATAAAAAGTCTGTCAGCCATACTGGTACATCTACACAATAATTTATATTCCTGAAACAATGAAGCGTCAGATTCACATAAGAACCAAGCAAAATGTGTAGGAGGCATTAATCTATCATCATGTATAATCACTGAGTGCTATATCACAATGGATGCATGTTCATGCTTGTGGCTTTCTTTCCCCTCTCAGCAAATTTACACATGGCTCTGTTAGTTTTCCCCACCTGATGCTGGCACACAAAGATAAATAGAGCTGCTGATGCCATCCAGGTTGTGCTGTGCCAGAGGTACAAATGGACCTAATATTGAGAGTTCCTGAGTGACATATTTCAATAGCAGAACAAGGCAGGGAAAAGATGTACAATGCACAATTACACATAGCAAACAAACATGTATTCTATTTACAACAAAAAATGAAAAAAAAAAACCCAAAACCCATCATGCCAATTGGTTGCTACAGGTTTCCCGCATTTTCATTTCCCTTACTTTTTGGCTTACTAAATAAACGTATAAATATTAACATATTACTACTATTGCATTAGTAGCACTAATACTAAGTTATCAAAAGCATACTGTTATAGGCTGCAAATATCCCATTTGGACAAATATGAGCAGTGTCTATTTAGTGACTTCATTAGCAAGAGAATATATCAAGGAACATAGTATTTTTTAGTTTCCCACACTATAGTAAAATAAACACCCCCAGTAAACTATATGTTAAAATTCTTACTGCAGCACTTGTAGGTTACAACTTTCAATGCTGCTAGCTCCTGCTCTCTCGTTACTGCTTCCCTGAACTTCTGCTTTCACAAGAAAGCATTATCAGTGAACAGCACAGTTTCCAGCCAGTCTGTTAGCTTGGAGAAAGGCACAGCAGGGGAGTGCCGTGCTGCCTTGGCTATGGAGCTGTGTGTTTTTTTATTGATACGCACGGTAAAGGGGGACACAGCCCTAGCCCCTGCATGCAAGGGCGGCACCATAGGGCACTGCAAAAGAAAGAAGCCACCCTGAAACTAAAAAACATGGGGCAGCAGTCATGGCACCAGCTTAAACTGCAACATAGGCAAGGATTAAAAGAAGAAGAAGGAGCTGCTGAGTAGGTGGTTAAAGTGATTGCAATGGTTTTGCACAGAGCAGCCCCGATCCTCCTCTTCTGGGGTCCCCCCTCTGGCATTCTCTGCTCCTCCTCTTCTCTGTGTGCCACCATAGGAAGCCGCTTCCTATATTGGCACATGTGCAGGCTTGATCCCAAGACAGGCTGTGTATGTCTATTGACACACACTGTGTGGCTTAGCCCCACTCCCTGCTTCCTCATCACTGGATTTGACTGACAGCAGCAGGAGCCAATAGCTCTCACTGAGCCAAATTTAAGGGATCTTTTGCAAAAGGAACTTCAGTTTTGGTGAGATACTCCCCAAAGGTTAAATACCTCTAAAGGAAAGCAGACCCTGTAGCTTTTCACTTTAGAACACTGAGAATGCACCAGGAGATTATAGTTGGATTATATTTTAAAGCCCAACTCTTAATTGCTTTTTTTGATCTAGGGGACCATAAAAAAAGAAAATTTACTTACCGGATCCTTTACGCCCCCACACAGCTGGACTAGTCCCCGTTGTGTCTTCTCCCTTACGCTTCAGCAGTCTATGGTCCTGATGTCATTAAGACCAAAGCAGGGTCCATAGTCCTGCACTGGATGTGATAATTCAGAAAGCCAGGCCACTGCTGACGTGTGTGTAAGGGTATTTTATGGGGGAGTGGAGGATCAGGTAAGTAAAATTGTTTTCCTCTCCTCTAGACAAAATGAGCTAGAACTGCAAGGGATAATTCTTTTTGCTGCCTGGAGTTGTACTTTAAGGATGCGTTGATGGCAACAGTACAAAAATGTAGGAGTGTCCCTTTTATCAGGTGAGTTTCTTGTCCTAGACCTGGCTGAGTATTCTTATTTAGATCATGGAGCAACTGATGAAAAAATTAAGAATTTTATCGCAAGGCAAAGCAATGCAAAACTGACAGATTGTGGGAGACATTTGTTAAGCAAATGACACAGTGACACAAATCAGACTGCTTCTTATTTAGCAAATTCTATGTGACAGTTATACTTTGAATTTGTGCGCCCTGTACCTGGAATCCTGGGCAGCAAACGGAAACAGATTTACAAAGTTCTGTGACAGATTCAACAATGTAAATGTTTCTCTCCAAACAGATGCACAATTAAAGTGATATTAAAGGCTTGTTTTTTTTTTTTGTTAAATAAAAAGAAGGTATATTTACTTGCTCTGTGCAACAATATTGCACAGAATGGCACCTTGCCTCCTCTGCTGGAGTCCCCCACTGATGCTGTCCACTCCTTTTTTTGTTGATGCCCCTATAACAAGTCTTGTGCTATGGGGGCACCCATAGGGGGTGCTACTGAGCCAGCTTCTGTGCCTCCATAGATACACACAATGTAGCTAAGCATTCCTCCGATCCCTCCTCACAGGATTTGACTGACCACATCAGGAACCTATGACTCCTGCAGCTCTCCTAGTCTCCTGAGACCAGGAAGAGAAGGGAGTGCTGTTGTAGCCGGGCACAGCGCTGGACATAGAGAGGATTCAGTAAGGTGTTTAGGTATGGGAATGGGGATGGGGGGACAGTTATTGGAAGGTTTTTTACCTTAATTCAGATAATGCATTAAGGTAAAAAATCTTTTGAGATTAGAACCACTTTAAAGCCCAAAAGTTTAAATCAGCTAAATACATTCAATTTGCACCTGAACAATAGACAATCAAAGTCCTATAGTCTCTTTTCTTTAGGAGGCAGCTACAGCAAGGACCCTTGCTCTAAGAGAAAGCAGTCGCCTTTCTGCAGAGGTCCGGCATGCCCCCTGCTGATACAGAGCTGTAGCAATCAGCAAGCAAAATAGTGCCACTGTGCTGCTCAGCAAAAGCTTATGATTATTTCTGATTGGAGAGCTATAGCTCTGCCACAGCAGAGGGGCAAGGTAAGTGGTTAGTATTTCTGCCTGGGGTTGTCAGTCTGAATCCCAACTATTCCGGACGAGGGTGCATTTCCTTATGCACCATCTGGCCAATTGATGAATCTGAAATATGACCTTTATTCAAATATATAAAGTGTATGCTCAGCTGTAATTTATGCCTATTGGAGTGGAATGTACTGCGCACAACAATATGACTGGACACCATTGCAATTATTTACCTTACATCCAAATGGTTAATAACTCCAGACCAAATCAAATACCATACCGTTTTAGATGAAGTGACGGCATAAAAAGGGACACTGTAGTTTGATCATAAACCTATCAGCTTGAATATATAATCTCTATTAAGGAAATGGAGTTACCCCATGGACAAAACTAATTAAATAGTATAATCTATCTTGCTACAGATATGTAAACAGGTACACTCATCCACGGGCTTAAATGTCAGCCTCTTATGGACAAGCCCCATACATCACCATATCCAGACAAATCGGCATCTTGCATCTTCAAATGATCAGCTTATTATGGCATACTCAGTAATGAAGCAGGGAACATCCATTAAACGCATCTAAGTGTAGTATTTATTTAAGGTATTGCACATGAAAAAAGTAAAAAAAATGAACTCACATTACAAGGTGCCTATATTACCGGCACCACTGTATAGAGCCTAAATGTTAGTCACTGCACCACCTACGTTGGCCGGCATGCATTCCAAGCCTCTGTTCTGTGACCCAGACATGATGTCATACAGGACCCGGAAGTGGCGGTCCTGCTGCTTTCACACTGATGCACTGCAGTTTACCCACAGCTGCGACTTTACTGCGGGTTAGCTGCTCTTTGCCATACTGTAGACTTCTATTATATATTGCCAGTGTAGTGCACTTTCTGAAAGCACACCAAAACTCCTGCATTCCATTTGAAGTGGAGGGCACATCAGAGGGCTCCGAGAGCCACTTGTGGCCCCGTTGGCTTAGGTTGAGCACCCCTTTCTTAAATGATAATGTGTTTTTGGTAAAATCTCTCAGATCGCTGCCTAACATAGCATAACTACACATGTGGTTAATATACACAAAGCCCAATGCAAGTCCTTTCCTAAATAAGAGACAGCTTGCTGGCTAGTGATGTAATGAAGCGTTACAATTGTCATGCTTTGACTGGCCATACATTATGCAAATTGCTTGTTTCCCCCATCAACATAGTTGTTGTTGATGGGGGAATCCCTCCTGCAGCTCTACTTTGTTCTGCCATTGGGGAGCACAGGGAGCCTTCCCCACCGGCAGAATACAATGATCACTGCCGGGGGCTATAGCCATTGGCAATGATCGGGCGAAAAAAAAACCAAAACAGGCTGGTTGTACTGAAGTTGATCAATAGATTGACTTCAGTACAACCATTCTGCCCATAGAAGGATCAAAGTTCCTCCGGTCCCTGCTAAATGCACAATGTAATGCTGTGCAATGTATGAATTATGTAAATACTTAAATTGTATAAACCTAGTTCTGACATTTGTTTAATAGGAAGATGCTATCGGTAGCATATTACAGGGTGTTTCTAAGTCCATTTACTTTTTCAGATCGTGTAAGACATCTTCTCATGCTTGAGAAGTGATGGGAAAGTAGTTTGATGAGCTATTGTTCTTGCTGTAATGTAATACACTGACTTTGCTAATTACAGATGCCAAAGCTAGCTCTCTTGTCAGCAATGTTTAAAGAAACCACAGACAGCCTTGTATTTTCAGACATCTAGCTAATCCATGTTGTGTGATGATCTCATGCTGTATTGCTCTAGAGATTTACAGTTCATCACACAACTTGGGTGTGTAAGGGAAGATAAATCTATAACTCACTCCTTTCCATCCATTATCCTTTGTTGCAAACAGTAAGACAGTAGGCTCTTTGATTTTCATTTGACTCCAGGCCAGTAGGGAGCTCCATGTCAGTTTTAGTTCTCTACATTGATATGTTAAATTTGTTGAGTAGCAGCCAATGAGTATTAGTCAGTAGATCTCCCTCTTAAAATTTATAGACATACAATGAGAGTGTGAAAAATAAATAGCCATGCTAGCTAGCCATTCAGCCTTGCTACTTACTCCACCACCCTGCATTCAGAGCACATTCTGTTTCTGTTAGGCCAATGCTGGAGTACATTTGGGCAGGAAGTGGCTGCAAAGAGGCTGTAGCACTTTATCAGCCTGTTTTAACCTTCTAAATGCTGGACAACCATGCCACAGTGTGAGGGGCAGTTGCAACACGGCCCCATTCACATGAATAGGGCAGCAGGCCCACCAAATGTGACAGGGCTTATAATTCCTGCTGAAGCCACGAAGTACCACAAAGTACCACATCTGCAGCATGTGTACACCCCTGGATGCCCCCTTTCCAGCTAAAGGGGGATCAGTAAAATTGTGACTTACTGCATTGTTTTACTGCTCCCCCAACAGCTGTTGTAGCCTTAAGACACAACAAACGATGAAAAAAAGGTAAAAACAGTTATTAAAAAAAATTTTTATGATTTAAAATGGTTACCATACTGAATATCATTGAATTAGGATTTGTATCTACTTTTATAAAGGTGTAGGAATCTTAAAGTGGAACTCCACCCAAAGGGGGAAGTTCTGCTTTAAGGTCTCATCCCCCGCTCCCCGATAAGGATTGACAACTTTGGGGAGCGGAAGGGGGGGGGTACCAATTTTTGACAGGTACTCATTCCCACTTCCGCTGTGATGGCCTAGGTGATTGGAAGTGGAAGTTGTCCCCCCCCCCTCCCCGTAGTCTTCTGGGACACATGACAGGTCCCAGAAGACTACAGGACCATTTACAAGGCACAGCACTACTCGTGCATGAAGCCCCAAGCTGTCGCAGCTGGGTGCCCTCACTTAAGATGCCGGCACCAGGGAGGGAGGATGGCCAGTGAAACTGAGTGCGGTGAGCACACCGCTGGATCATGGGACAGGTGAGTGTCTGTTTTTTAAAAGTCAGCAGCTACAGTTTATGTAGCTCCTGACTTTTATTTTTTTAAGCTTTGACTGGAGCTTCGCTTTAAGTGATGGTAACTTTTGATATTGTACTAAATGTTTACTTAGTGAATAAGGTGAATCTATGTTCAATTTTAATACCTAAGCATATCCAAGGGAGGTTAAAAATATGACTTCTTGCTTACACATAATTAGATGATTGAATTGAACATGGGTTCTCTTTACTCGTGTAGCTAAGTGAACATTCTCTTTGCAAAATTGTCAATACTTTAGTAAAACAACCCCGATGTGTGGCAGTCATGCTACTGTACTTATTACTTGGCATAATAACATCTGGATCTATCTTCTATTATAATACCTGACCAAATGAGTCAGACTGAGCAATAAATCTATGGGGTGAATTTGCTAATGGCAAACAGATTGTTCATTTTTCAAGGGAATTTTTGCAATTGGATTTATCCTTCGCTTAGCGAATGAGATGAAGCTCTGCTGACTTCCATCATCCAATCCTGTGAAAATGCTTTTTTTAAAAATGTCTATAGCAAAATTGGATATCCTATGCAAAATTAATTTTACCCCATTTCCTAAGGTAAGGGAAAATCCCTGAGCAAAGTGATAATTCCTTTGCAAAGCGAAACATTTTGTCTTTAGTAAATCACCTTTAGCATGTCTTTTCATATATGAAACCATTCAGTTGCTTAGACCAAGTGGACAATAATACTCAGTGGTCAATGGCATTCTTGGCAGTAATCCAAAGCCATTTTAATTTAATCTATAGCTGCCATACTGTTCATCTGCATTCTTGACTTAATGGAATAAGTCTAACAATAAAATGACATGGTAAATCTCGCTAAGTACACATTATAGCCATTCTCGTAGCCTAAAAGTAGTCTATAGAAATTATAGTCCTATGTAGCTATAGGTTTCTGCAGCACTAGGACCTAGATAAATGTATTATACATTATGTATAGTTCTGAAGTTAATTGCATCTTTGTTTAGAGCTGCAATTTTAGATGGGTACAAATGAGGACACCAAAGTTACCCGTGCGAAAAAAATCTGTTTGTAGACCTATGATTTCCTGTATCAAATAATGACAAGCTATGTTATAAGCATATTAGATACTAATTAACAAAGCATTAATGTTCTCCATAAAATCATTATATGAAAATACAGTTAAAAGGTTAATGTGCTAGCCCTCACTTACTGAATAATAACAGGTACATTACTTGAATACAAATTTACTTTTCTTGAATAATAAAAGCGGAATGTCTGCACTCTCACCTGTTTCCTGGAAGACCATGATAAGTGCACAAAAGGAGACAAGCCATGAAATTTTATGAAAACATTATTTGTATTATCTGGAAAAGCCAGAAGTAATACTTCTAGCTAAAGAACATAAACTGTAATATTTAAGCCTTAACTTCTCTATACTGTCATTATTTTCTTACAGCAGTTCTACAAGAAGACAACAGGAACTGTCAAGATGCCTTTAGAGGCCAATGGTACCCATAGCAGTTTGATGATCACCTTGTCTATGTATGCCTAGGAGCTATAATATACACCACTAACTCACTGTTGTCTTTATAGATGCTGATTGGTCAGGTAGGATTTTACTGGCTGACCACCATTGTTTAGAGATGAGGCAGGGGACAGGGATGTTCACACAGCAGATTAATATGTACTCTTGGGAGACATGAACTTGCCAATTTATTTACTTAAATAAACCATAGCACTGGAATGTGGAGACACAACAGCCTGCCATCTTACGTCTGACCAGCCAAAGTATTACTGGATAATTTTGTCGCACTTACAACAAATACCTAATTGTTGGCCACAGTCTTTACATGTATGGGTAGTGAACAATTAAATGTAATTACTGTATATATAAAATAATAATAATTTAGAGTAACACAAATCTGTGAAAGCACTCAAAGAAATCTTTCAACATCCAGAATATAAACTCTCTCACTCCAGAGCCTGAGATCATTAACATCATTCTATAAATATCAAGTTACAGAAATATTCTGTTGATTGTGTTGATGTAAAAAAGATCAATTAGCATTAGATATTTGCCAACTGTGGACCCCTGTGTTAAAGGTGCTTTGGGGGAGAGCAGCCCCATGCCCCAAAGCACCCCCCCATGTTGAGGGCATGTGACCTGGTATGGTTCAGGAGGGGGGCGCTTGCTCATCCCCCCCTTTCTTGACCTTTCCTTACCTGCCAGGCTGCATGCTCTGATACGGGTCTGGTTTTAATTTTTGGGAGGGACCCCCATGCTATTTTTTTAAAATGTTAAAGAATGTTTTCACTATTGAAATAGAGCATGACTTAATAATATAACTCATGTGGTATTTTAGTAGCTGTGTGGTATCTTACCGCATACTTAGATGCGGTAAGATACTGCTTAGTGAATTGTCCCTTCTGTTCGCAGTTCACAGTTACACTTTTGTTACGTTCAAATGTACAACCGCGAAGCGGCAGGGGGGTGTTTGGCCCATCACTACTATCTACCAAGGGCTATCTCTAGACATTCACTGGTGAAGAAATTAACCACTTGATGACCAGGCTATAGCCGAATGATGGCTACAGCGTGGTCGTCTAGTTTTTGGAGGGTGTCATATGACGTCCTCCAGAACCGCAACTCCTGCATTCCCCCTGCTCTGTAAATGCCCAGTGAGCTCTGTAAACGCTGTGTCCATCAGACACAGCTGATCACATGGCATGGTAAAGGGCCAATCATAGCTCTCTTTTACCACATGATCTGCTGTGTCCAATGACACAGCTGATCACAATGTAAATACAGTTGACGGTTATCAGCTGCACTTTCCTCACACTGTCACAGCGTGAGGAAAGAGGAGAGCCGATAATCGGCAAATGTATTTAAACAATCAGAGGCAGCCCAGTGCAGCCCCCAGCCCCAAAAGTGTCCATCAGTGCAGTCCCAACAGTGTCCCAATTACTGCTACCAGTCAGTATCCATCAGTGCTACCAGTGTCCATCAGTGCCACCAGTCAGTGTCCATCAACGCCGCCAGTCAGTGATTATCGGTACCACCAGCCAGTGCTGCCTATCAGTGACCTTCAGTGCCGCCTATCGGTGCCCATCAGTGCCGCCTATTAGTACCCATTAGTGCCGCATATCAGTGCAGCCTCATCAGTGTCCATCAGTGCAGCCTCTCGGTGTCCATAAGTGCTGCATATCAGTGCCCATCAGTGCAGCCTCATCAGTGCACATTAGTGAAGGAGAAAAATTACCTGTTTGCTAAATTTTATAACAGAAACTAAGATAAAAATGTTTTTGGTCTATTTTCATTTGATTAGTAAAAAATACAAGTGGTGATTAAATACCATCAAAAGAAAGCTCTATATGTATAAAAAAAAAGATACAAATTTTATATGTGTACAGTTTTCATGACTATGGTCATTCAAAGTGTGACAGCGCTGAAAGCTGAAAATTGGCCTGGGCAGGAAGGGGGTGAAAGTGCCTGGTAAGCAAGTGGTTAAATACCCTATAATTTGGTAATTTTTCAAATGATTGCAGACCATGACAGAGACCCAGCCTATTTAGATTTTGATACAGAGGTTGAGGGCTACAACTATTGTCTGGTTTTTATTGCTGTCTGTGCACCTATTAGGGAGATTTACTCACTTGCCTGCATCATTATTGTCACAGGGAGGGTAATTCCAAAACTTTGAGTTACCACCAGAACAGGTGTAGATTTTTCAATGTTAATACTTGTTTCTTTGACATCTATCCAAAACGGTATATCCCCTACATTAGAAACAAATCTCTCACTTCCTGTTGAATCTACAGGACGGAAAGTGAAGAGAAATCTCCCTAATGAGTAACAGATTACAAACACAAAGAAAAGGGTCTTAACCCTACTCTACTCTATTCAGAATGATGTTTTGGCATGCTTACTGGCTGTTAATCCCTTCTTATCTTGCTCTTCTTGTGTGTTATCTGACATCTTCTATCAATTCATAGATTGGCTAGAGATCTGCCAAAATTGGGTAGTACATGGCAATCAAAACGGTTAAATACCTACACTGGGATAATATTGTTTGTACTGCCAGCTAACTGCCATTAGTTTTGTTAAACAATTCAACATGTCAGAAATATTTCTTGTTTATTGATGACAAGTGGAAATATTGTAAGAAATGCTTGAATGCTTACCTATTTCTGACCTGCTTAAAGTGGACCTGTCACCAAATCAGATAGTCCTGCCTAAAATGCAATTTTCATGAGAATCCTTAGTATTTTTTAATCAAACTTACTTTACTTTTCCTACTAAGGGCTGAATTCCCTGGTTGTAAAGAGTCCAAAGCTTCATCAATAAGACAGTCTTTGACAACATCAGATACCAATAATAGAAGATTTAGTGCCAGTTTGTTTGTAGTTTCCTGATTTTAGGACTCAGTCCAATGAGAGTGTTTTTTTTGGAAGAGAGGGATGGCAGTTGGCAGGACTTAGCTGTGCAGTCAGAGAGGTCAGGCCCCCAATAGGAAACTGAAAATAGTTTTGGAGATGAACACAGAGTAGAGATTTGAAGATAAAATAGTTAATAGAAGACACCGTGTAGCATCTGATCTTAGGACTTTTTCTTAAAGAAGGTAAAACATGTCTGACACCACATACAAAACTGATAGTTTTGTATTTTGGCAGATATGTTATAGATATTTTTTTTTATCTTTTGAGTTGACTATTGAACAGATCTCTGCACTTAAAACTGAATTCCAGGTATGTATTTTAAAGCATAGTTCATAGCACTGCCCATATGCTATGTCCTTTACATGAGGTCTCATGTTATTTAATGCATTCTATACTGTGGCAAATATAACAGAATTGACTAAATTCTCCAAGTTTCAGTAGAATAACCTTTTAAAAAAAGAAAGCTGCAGTAGAAAGAGAACCTCTAAAAAAATGCTGAGGCCATGACTCTGCTATGAAATAAAATCAACGCTGTGTAATTCAACTTTATGTCATCTTCCAAAAACAGGAACAGCATTTTGGACATACTGATTGACTAAGAGAATCATATTAACGATAACATAAACCAACTCTGACAAAGTAGTGGCCATAACTTTTATGCAGACTTGCTACCAAGACTGTGAACAAACAATATCCTGGAATGTAGTTGTCTCAAAGAGAATATTGAAAGAAGGATTGCCAAGGAGAGAGAACGGGCTGTGAAAACATTCTCTTAAAATCTAACAATCCTGTTATTCCATGTTATTAGGTTATCATTTAGTTAATGGAACAATTTACTGAAAAGAATTGCTGTTTTTATTAGAAAGGGGACTCCTTATAGTTTATCTTTTCAACTCAACTCAAATTAAATTGCTTTTATTTAAATGATTAGTCACAAATTACCATTACCGAAACCATCAATTCATTGTGAAATGTTTAACCTGCTTACATGGATTCATTTCGATTAAAAAATGGTTGTAAAAAAATCCTTCTACAGTACAACGTTTTGCGCTGACATCATTATAGCAGTAATTGTACTGCCTGAAAACTGAAAAAGAGAGTTATTACTTATTGTTACCAATGAGGTATTTGCTTTCTTTTAATCCACTTGTTGGTAGGGGAAACAGAAAAACATTTTTTTCAGTGCTTAAAATGTAAAGCAATACAAGCACAACTGTGAAGTCAAGTTTTTTTTACATTTGCACAGAGTGGTGAGCATTTAGAACGTCTTTCAGCTTATATTGCTGTTTGTGTTTGTCCCCGTTAGAGGAATTTGCTCTCTCTAATTGTCTTCCTCATCAGTGTCATCGGGAGTGAAAGTGAGGGTAAATCCAAAACTTTGACTTGCCACCAGAACATAGTTACATAGTTAGTCTGGCTGAAAAAAGACAAAAGTCCATCCATTTCAACCATAAAAAAAAAAAAAAGTTATAATCCTATACCCACAGTTGATCCAGAGGAAGGCAAAAAAACCCAGCAAAGCACGATCCAATTTGCTCCTGCAGGGGAAAAAAATTTCTTCTTGATTCCCCCGAGAGGCAATCGGATATTCCCTAGATAAACTTTACCTATAAATGTTAGTATCCAGTTATATTCTGTGTTGAACAAGAATAAAGGGGAAATTTACCCATTGGGGTACCTAAAAACTGTCTAAGACGCATTTCCCTTTTATTGGAAAGATATCTTCTCACTTCCTGTTGAGTATAAAAGTGAAAGAAAATAACCCTGGTAAGTTACAGATGGCAATGCACTAAAAACATAGGCAGTGGGTTTAACTCTTTCCTACTCTTTCAAGAATAAAAAAACTTTTGCCTTTATTAAAGTGGCTCTAAAGCCTGAAGGTTTTTTAATTCTTTTTTTTACCTTAATGCATTCTCTGCATTAAGGTAACAAACCTTCAGAGTGTAGCTTCCCGTCCCCCCCACCCCAGCCACCCTTTATACTCACCTGAACCTAATTTCAAACCAGCACAAGAGTGCAGACTCTCTCCGCTCTCTCTCTTCATTGTTTCAGACAAACCAATCACAGCTAGTGAGTTGGGAGCAGGGGCGGGGCCAAGCCATGCTCTGTGTCTCTTATGGACACACAGCTGGGAGCGAGCCCCCATAGAAAGTGGATTGATATGGGGGCAATCGGTAGAGAAGAGGAGCAAGGAGCGCCAGCAGGGGACCCTATGAGAGCAGGATCGGGGATGTTCTGTGCAAAAACCATTGCACAGAGCAAGTAAGTTTAAATCTGTTTGTTATAAAAATACAAATGACCATTTACAATCACTTTAACTGCTTTCCCGATGCCCTATAGCAGAAATACTGCTACAGGGTGGCAGGGGTATGCAAAATCTTGTAAATATATATATATATATATATATATATTATTAATAACTAAATGAAAATGGTGCCATGCCCTCTATGTGAACAGGTGTCTAAATATAAGGAGATAGTGAATTAAAGGTGAGTGATTGACTACCTATTTCAAATTATCATGATATTATGCAAAAATAAATTCCAGTCCTCAAATTGGTTACACTGCATAATAGAAATAATGGCCAAGCATGAATGTAACAAAAAACAATAATGAAATCAAAGTCCAAATATCATAGGTAAGAATGTCCAGCTGATGAGAAAATCCAGTCAGATTTAGAGTCCCATGTTCTATGTAAAAAATAGCTTGTAAACCACTCACACTCTCCGGACACTCTGTGAGTAAAAGTGCTGGACTGAAGAGCAAGGGATTGCTCTGATGTATTTCTCTGTAGAGAGCAGAATGGGTTAATCACCTCTTCATTCCTGGATGGAACACTATGGGTAAAAGCGAAGTATGGATCCTCCCTTTCACAGGCTATGTTATCTTTCTCCCTAATACTCCACCGGGAAGAAAAGAGAAAGGGATAGTGCCTTATCCTTAGTATAAAAACAGATCTTTATTTGTGCCTAATATACACTCACAAAGTTAAAATCATTCAGCGCTTTTAGTACAAATCTCTCCACTGTCAGTTCTCTCCATTGTCAGTGAGAAGCGGTGTGACCAGCCTGAACGGCGTGTGAACACACACTGCCCATACTCGCCGTTCCAAGAAGTCGGGTATGTGGTGATGTCAGTGCCCCCCCCCAATGCGCCATGCCACAGGGCCACGTGGCCTCGTCTGGGGGATGTATATATATATACATGATTTTGCATTTCCAGGTAGGGGGCGCCATTCGCGGCCTCGGCTGTCAATCACCGGGTCCCGGTCGGTGATTACTCCCCACCACCCGGTGATCGCCGAGTATTACCAATGGGGGAGAAAACTGTATGTAAACAATACAGTTCTCTCCCCTGTCAGCTCCAGCACACTGCTTTGTATGGCTTTGCATGGCAGAGCCATACAAAGCAGTATGCTTACAGTGGAAATCACAGACACAGCCTCATACTAAAACACACATAGCACACAGATAACCCTTTGATTGCCCCAGATGTTAACCCATTCTTACCCAGTGTCATTAGTACAGTGTCAGTGCTTTTTATTAGCACTGATCAGTGCATAGGTTTCACTGGGGTTGTCAGTGACACCAAGTCAGTTCCCAAAGTGTCAGAATGCTCGCTGCAGTCCCGCAGTCCCGTTGTAAGTCGCTGATCGCCTCCATTACTAGTAAAAAAAAAAATTCCAGTATATATACCGCCATTTGTAAATCCTATAACTTTCATGTAAATCAATTAATTTACACGTATTGGGATTTTTTTTTAGCAAAGACATGTCGCAAAATACATTTTGGCCTGAATTTATGCCGAAATTTGATTTTTGAAATTATTTTAATAGCAAAAAGTCAAAAATATTGTTTTTTCAAAATTGTCAGTCTTTTTTGTTTATAGCGCAAAACTATAAATGCATAGGAGATCAAATACCGCCAAAAGAAAGCTCTATTTGTGGGAAAAAAGGAGGTAAATTTCATGTGGGTGCAGCATTGCATGACCGCGCAATTATCAGTTAAAGTAACGCATTGACGTAATGCAAAAAATGGCCAGGTTAGGAAGGGGGGGGGGGGTAAATCCACTGGAGGGCAAATGGTTAAATGCTGCAGGGAAAATTATTTTATGGCAGGGTTGTATAAATCTCAGGATTGGATGGTCAGACATACAAATCCTTTGGCATGTGAAACAAGATATCTTTGTATTTAGCTGCGTTTCAGAAGTTCGGTTGTGAGGGTTTTGCTCACGCCAGCCCATGTCCCCAGCCTTAGCAATGATCAGCCATGGGAAACAATCATTGTATGCAATCACACTTCAGATGACAGTAAGCCTCCCTATTTTCTAGTGCACTTTAAAAATCATCCATACAGCTTTTTTTATTTCTCAAATTTAGTCTTTAATGGAATAACAAAGTGAACTAAGCTGAACTTACAGATAGTACATATGTCATATTTTAGATAATCTGACATCCATTTGATGAAGGGACCAGAGGTGTTTTACATCTTGTTCTTTACAGACACAGTGTAATTTACACTCACAATAGGAATTCTTTCCTCTTATCTCTGCTATCTGGACGTGTGGTATTCCTGTTCCCGCTGTCTGTTTTAAAGTAATTAGAGAGCAGAGGCAGCGTGATGGAGTGTATCAGCTTCTACAGAATTTGAAATGAAATATACAATACCCCAGTGAAAAAACTGACAGCTTTAATCTTAGAAAAACAGACAAAGTTCATAAATGCTATAGTTTTCTAAAATCAATACCTCTCCAAGAGTTAACATTTAGGACGCCTTCATTTGGCCAATCTGTAGCTGGGCTATATTGTGCAGTATCTCTTAAAGTTACTGTATGTTGCTGTATGGTACCATGCATTGAGGTAATGCAACTAGAGGTGGGATTTAAGGCTGAAGTTTATGGAGCAAATGAATATAAAAACAAACCCCAGTGCACAGGAACACCACTTAAGAAAAAACAATAATAAAAACACCAAGGTTGTGGATTGCTGCTGCACACAGGTCAGTTAAACCAAATTAATGAGAAACAATAAACAGCGCAAATCACCACCTTACTCAATATATAGAAATGCATAAAACTGATAAAATGAATGTGATGAAAATTAAAAGTGAAAAAATTATCAATTACATATTACTGTGATATTACATAATATTTTATAATAAAGTGTTCAGAATAACTAAAATTCAAGAGAAAAAGAAAAGTCCTTTCTCCCTAGTGCCAGAAATGATACTTCCACCATCCACCAGTGAGAAAAACAATATCAACCGCACTCACCAGATGTTGGTGAGTATTGCGCCTTTTAGGATTATTTTGGGCTCCTAAATCCCCTTTAAGACCTCCAAGATTCCTTTCCACCATAAGATCAAAGATATTCCTCCACTCGCTACTGCCTTCTCCTCTCACCAACTCCACAGCAGTGCAGGGAAAAAAATACAATAGTGTAATACTGCTACTACTCTGTGAAATACTCAAAAAACGTTTGCCAGACCACTCACATTTCTCATGATCATAAACAGCGTTTTATTGCCTCTTAGAGCTGTCACAGATTCCACATAGTTTAAACCCGAGACCTCACAGCCTGGTCCAACGACAGGATGATAGGATACACCAGTCAACAATGAGCAAGATGGCCGCTTGGAACACACCGCTCAGCGTGCGTTGCACTCACCGGAAATGACGCGGAACGTCAGGACGGAAGTGTGTCGACGCGTTTCGCCCCACTTACAAAGCGTTTTCAAGACACTTTACGTCCTTTTTTTTCCCACAAATTGAGCTTTCTTTTGGTGGTATTTGATCGCCTGTGCATTTATATTTTTTGCGGTATAAACAAAAAAATACCAACAATTTTGAGAAAAAAAACAATATTTTTGACTTTTTGATATTAACATGTCCACTAAAATTTAAAAAATCAAATTTCGGCATAAATTTTGACCAAAATTTATTCTGCTACATGTCTTTGCTAAATGAAATCCCAATACATGTAAATAATTGGTTTACATGAAAGTTATATAGTTTACAAATGGTGGTAGAGATACTGGAATTTTTACTTTTTTTTCACTAGTAATGGAGGCGATCAGTGACTTATAGCGGGACTGCGGGACTATGTTGGGCATTCTGACACTGGGGGGAACTGACTTGGTGTCACTGACATCCCCAGTGACAGCAATACAGTGATCAGTGCTAATAAAAACACTGACACTGTACTAATGGCAGTGGGCAGGAAGGGGTTAACATATGGGGCAATTAAAGGGTTAACTGTGTGCTGTTTCACTATGTTGGCTGTGTGTGTGTTTCACTGTAAGAGCACTGCTTTGTATAGCTCTGCCATGCAGAGCTATACAAATCAGTGTGCAGGAGCTGACAGGGGAGAGATCTGTGTTATTTATACACAGGTCTCTCCCCCATCAGAGATACTCATCGATCACCGAGTGCCAGCCAGTAACCACTGGCCGGGACCCGGAGATTGACATCCGAGGGCACAAATGGCGGCGCGGGCAGGGCGTGCACGTGCCCCCTACCTAGAATTGCCAAATCACGTATATATAGGCAGGGGCGGACTGACAACTCATGGGGCCCCCGGGCAATAGGGGATCATGGGGCCCCTGTGTCCTTGCCCAAACTCAAAAAAGCCTATGAAAAAGGTACCAGGGGCATCTCATGGGGCCCTCTACTGATCCCGGGCCCTCGGGCAGTGCCGGAGTTTCCAAATGGTCAGTCCACCCCTGTATTTACGTGTTTTTGCGCACCCATGCTGTCCTGTAGCAGTATTTCTGCTATAGGGCAGCACGGAACTGGTTAAAGTGGTTGTAAAGGCATTCTTTGCATTGGCTGACACAGTAGTGGGAGCCATTGCTGTCAATCACAGCCAGCGAGCCAATGATAAGAGAGTGGGGGTCGGGCCAAGCCTTGGCTCTGTGTGTGAATGGAACATGAAGCAGTGGGTGTCCCCAGAGCAAGCAGCTTGCTGTGGGGGAACCCAAAAGGAGGGATGTGCCAGGAGCACCAGCAGGGGACCCATGAAGAAGAGGATCTGGGCTGCTCTGTGCAAAACCAGTGCAGAGAGCAGGTAAGTATGATGTGGTTGTTATAAAAAAAAATTATTAAAAAATAAGGCTTTAATATCACTTTAATGCTCACTGTAAATTAAATTTTTACAGTTGGTAGTAGGGAGAAACAAAATATATGACAAAAAGCCTATGGCTCCACCAACAGGATGGATTAAAAAAACATGAGAAGGGAAAAGGAAAAGAAAATGAAATATGTACTGTATATATTCACTATGCTTGCATATAAAGTGAATCTAATGCTTTCATCCTAGGGACCCCAGCATTGGTATAATGGTTTTTTTTTTTTGCTGAATCCATTCTCAGTCACACCAGATGGGCGTGTGTCAGTGACCAAATATATGCTGGTTATGGGTGTTCTAGGGAGATGTTGTAAAGGGCAGTAACCCACCAAAGGCACGAAAAGACAATGAAACAATACATAATAAGTGGTTAATTTCCTTTGTCTTTTTCATTTTCAGATGTGCAGCACAGTGGCTAAATGGTTAGCACTTCCGCCATAGCAGTACCAGGGTTGTTGGTTTCGAATCCCAGCCACGGCACCACCTGCCTGGAGTTTGCATGTTCTCCCTGTGCTTGCGTGGGTTTCCTTCGGGTACTCTGGTTTCCTCCCACACTCCAAAGACATGCTGGTAGGTTAATTGGATCCTGTCTAAATTGGCCCTAATATGTGTATGAATGTGAGTTAGGGACCTTAGATTGTACACCCCTTGAGGGTTAGGGACTGATGTGAATGTACAATATCTATACTGTATGTGTAAAGTGCTGCGTAAATTGACAGCGCTATATAAGCACCTGAAATAAATAAATACATTTCACATTGCTTGCAGCTGTCATAATTTGTGTCCATTTAAACAGTTTAAAATGTTATGCTTGTGTGAGCACAAGCAGGTACACATGGCATCAAGCAATAAATATAAATCATATTGCATATTACAGACCTCTTCTAATGTACACATTCACTATATTCCCTTAAATCCGTGATTATCTTTATTCTTTTACATCATTGCTTAAGAATAAGAAGATACGATCCAGAATAAAACAAATTATATTTAGCATTCAGTGACCTTTTCGTTTTCACCCGGTTTTTTTTCCTTTCTGCTCTATTCATTGAGAAGCTACAACACTTGAAATCAGACTTATACACATCCTTCAGTAAAGTGCCAAAGGAAAAACCTGTTTTTTCTTCTTTTGCTTTTGGATAGTGTATAGTGTGTTTTATTGCCGTCTGTGTCCCTGTTGGGGGAATTCAAAAACACTCAACTACACTCAACTACTGAGACAGAAAGTGAGGGGAAATTTTAGAGCTGTCCACAGAACAAGAGGTAAGATGAAATCTTCCAATTGGGGACACCTGATCTGAGGAAAACTGTCTCACTTTGGGATAACCCCCTAACTTCCATTTGCCTCTGGGTCAGGAAATGAAGGAAGGTTTGCCTAATAGTATGTAAAGGGAAAAAAGGTAGTTGTTTCAACCCTTTTCTTTTCTAAAAATAAGTTTGGGGTATACATACACAGTGGGGATTATTTACTAAAACTGCATGGTGCAAAGTCTGGTGCAGCTCTTCAGAGAAACCAATCAGTGTCCAGGTTTTATTGTCAAGCCTGAACAAGCTGACGTTAGAAACTGATTGGCTATCATAAACAGCTGCACCAGATCCTGAGTGCAATAGTTTTAGTAAATCTCCCCCTTTACGCCTTAGAGCTTCCAGTTAATGCATTAAATTTGGAAGTTGCTTGACTAACTAGAATCTCATGCACATCTGCATGGAAACCAATCAGCTTCCAGGTTTTATAGCTAAATCTTAACTGAACAAGCTGAGGTTAAAAGCTGATTGACTACTATACACAGGTGCTCGAGATTCTGATTGAACCAGCTTTAGTAAATAAACCCCAGTATGCATGCTGGTTGTGCTATGCAATCAAGTGCCTGCATACCACACAGCGCAGAATTAGGCATTCTTCTGAGGACTACAACATGGCATCGAAGAATATTCATGCAATGCGTTCGGTAACATTTGGCCCCTATAGTGCTTATGGTGCTACTATACAGCTTTGTATTTAATTTAGTACATTTATTGGCAGTACAAGGTCTCTTTGATTACCTCCTCCACACACTCCCTGCGACAGTTTTAACATTAAAATGTACATATATAATTTTTACCAATTACCTCTGTTTTGTGCCTTTTTTCATCTCATTACCTAGTGTAGGCACCTCTTTGCAATCCTCACCTGCACTTGTGTCTTTGGATATTTTTATATGGAACATATACCCTCTCTCTGTGTTTGTTTTTGAAGGTCTTTAGCTTAAACACGTTTATTATCAGTTTCTTCTCAACCAGCCTTGGGTTTGATTGTTCAAAAGATTGTAAGCTCCTTTAAGGACAGGGACTAGTGTAAATGGTTCTATTGTACTCTACCTGACAACATTAACATTTTTTAAATGTTTCTTCTAAGCAAATGCCTCCAGATGCCAGAAATGGTACAGACTGCCATACACAGAGAACATTGAAACACTTCTGGCACGCAAGTGCATCAACGTTTTTGGTTGTCACTACATACCACGCTGTCTAACTAAAGCTAATTGTGCTGTCTGCTACTAAAGTAGGAATGGTTAACTGGTATAAATGGTCAATAGTTCATCAGGTGAGCACAGATATTCATTTCTAAGAATACAGTCTGAAATATTTTTGAATCTGGACCAGTCCATCTAAAACAGAACCTGTTCCTGGAGGTAAAATAAAAAACCAGAAGAGCATGAATACTGTCAGAGAATAGAATAAAAGTGTCATTCAGGTGGATGAAGATATCTTAAAAAACAGGAACAAAGACAACAAAAAAAAACTCAAGAAGCCCTGTCCTAGTATTCTCCCTATAATTGCATAGTAGTGTCTGCTGTCACCAAGGCCATATCCAGTCAGCTTTGGCAGAAGTATGAACACTGAAACAGCTACTACAGTATTTAGAAGCAGTGGGGAGGCTTTGAAGCTTCGCACACACTGAAAGTCTACTGATTAGCAGCAGAGCCCCATCAAGAGCTTTACCAGTCAGAGCTCACAGCTCCACCAGTCTCAGCAACCATTGTCAAGCACTTGTGCTAAGGAATGAGCTCTGAACTGTTAAACTAATTAATCTAAAACTTGGGGGAGGGAGGGGAATCCAGTGTTCACTTTTGTCTGTGTGCCTTGCTGGAAATAAACAATTGCTTCCCCTCCTACCTTCACCCGGTGGGAGATTAAAAATGAGCAGCAATATTTTATCTCTCTTCTGCAGCTGACTTCTTCCCTGCACTGCCCCCCTTTATCGTAACATAACTGTAACTGCAGCATGTGTACCTTTGTTACACCGACTTTCTAGCATTCCTTCATTAGGCTTGTATCTCACTGTTCATCTTTTAAAAACAGACAAGAAGAACGGTGAACCCAGCAAGATTTTCAAATCAAACCTGCAATCATCAGCTGCTGTATATATATATATATATATATATTTGTAATATACAGCGCTGAGTGAACTATTGGCGCTTTATAAATACTGTATAATAATAATAAATATATATATATATGTATATACATATATATAAAACAAATAAAATGTGATGTAGCACTGTTTGCAGAATATTAAATAAACATCAATCCATCATAATTGAACAAACAAAGTGCATAGACTGAATACAAAGTGCTCATAATGCCTAATTAAATTCTAAAAAATGAATATAGGTATCATCAATTACTACACAATCAAAGTGAACTGATATCAAAGTGCTCCAAAAAAATATGTGTATAATTCATATGATTCCAAATGTAACATAATCCAACACTTATTTCACTTATTGTATATATATATATATACACACACACACACATATATATATATGCAGTATGTTTTCTAATAGTATTTTATTATATACTGTACATATATATACATATTTATATTTGTACTTGTGACAAAAAAGAGCATTTTTTTAATTTCTTCTTTTTTGCACTATAGAGAGTGTTATGTAACATTGCTGTGTTTTCAGCAAGGAAGGGAATATGAAACTATTTATTTATGAATACTTATATATCACTGTCAATTTACGAGGTGCTTTACATACATATATATTGTACATTCACATCAGTGCTGAACCCTCAAGGGGTGTACAATCTAAGGTCCCTAACTCACATTAATACATACACATACTAGGGAATATTGAGACAGGGTCGAATTAACCTACCTGCATGTCTTTGGAGTGTGGGAGGAAACCGGAGTACCCGAAGGAAACCCACGAAGGCACAGGGAGAACATGCAAACTCCAGGCAGGTGGTGCCATGGTTAGGATTTTAACAAATGACCCTAGTACTGCCAGGCGGAAGTGCTAACCATTTAGCCACTGTGCTGCCCATAACCAATAGCTGGTTCTACTAGCGTCCAATTGCTGTACACATGGATCATAATTTTAAAAATACAACAACACTCATTCCTTGTTTAAAGCGGTAGTAAACAGTAACCTTTAAAAAAAAACCCTGCAAGACAATGGCATAACGTGCTCTGCATACTAGCACATTATGTGAAACTTACCTTCAAACGAAGCCCTCCAGTGGTGCTCTGTCGGCGTTGACACGGCTTCCATCTTCACCTGGTCCTTCTTCCGAGTTCGTTGGCTTTGGGAGCTTGAATGGTCGAGCCGCGATGACATCACTCCCGCACATACGCACGGGAGTCACTTTTTATGACCTGCGGCTCTGAAGCAATGGCATGGGCATGCCGTTCCTTCAGAGCTCATGTGCCAGTGCTGCTGCACAGGTAATATCTCCTAAACGGTGCATGTTTAGGGGATATTTACAGTGCCTACAGGTAAGCCTTATCATAGGCTTACCAGTAGATACAAGCAGGGGTGGACTGGCAACTCATGGGGCCCCCGAGCAATAGGGGACCATGGGGCCCCTGTGTCCTCGCCCACACTCAAACCACACCCAAAAAAGCCTATGAAAGGTACCAGGGGCATCTCACGGGGCCCCCTACTGACCCCAGGCCCTCGGGCAGTGCCCGAGTGCCGAAATGGTCAGTCCACCTCTGGATACAAGTGAAAAAAACTGAGTTTACTACCACTTTAAAGATGACAGCAGTGAGATGGATGTTGTTAAAGTGAATCTGTCATGAGATAAGTACAGGGGCTGCCATTTTTGACCTCCTTTTGAAAATGCTAGTTGCCTGGCTGTGCTAATTGACTGCTGTAATTTTTAGTCATGGATCTGGAAAAATCATGCTGTAAATGAGTGTCATAAAAAGGTCAGAGTTTCTTATGTCCATACTTGTTCCTGGGTAGTGTCTCAGAAAATCATTGAGGGCAAAGCATCAGTGAGACATTGTGGAAATTAGTATTCTCAAAAGTAGTGTTCAGCAATGGCAACTTTCATTATTCTTTCAGGATAGTGCCCCTTTAAAGTAGGGGCTACAAGGGGTCACTGAGCTACATGTGGTATTTGCTAAAAGTATTGATTTTTGTAGTGCAGAGGATTCTATTGTTGGGTTTTCAGAGCTGGTTCACACCAGCCCTGTTGTGCTGTGTTGGACTCAACACAAAGACAAGACAAAAAACCTTCCTATGTATAAGACTTGTTCACACCAGCATGCTGGGTTGGTATGCCTCACAAAAAAATTGTTCAGTCATCCCTTTACCACAATGCAGTGCAATGAACCACATAAGAATGGGCTACATTGCATACAATTAAATCTGAACTCCAGAAATTCGGGCACTTTGAAAATGTGCTTGCATACTGTGAATTAATCCCCAATAACGTGCATACGACCTCATGGACTTATCTCTTTAATTCACATATGACAATTTTATTTAGCTCCAGGAAGATAGATATTGCTACATTTCTGGAGTTCCGATGCTGGACCTTCTGGTCTCAACTCCTTCAGCTGCAGAGCTATAGGCAGCTGCTGTACTCGCCCTTCCCTTTCTCCTGGCCAATCACAGAGCACCTTGTATATATGTAACTCAATCACAAAATGCAAAGGCTTCTCTGAATAGAAAGCAGAGGAGAGGGACATGCAGAGCTGCTGTGTGTAAGAAGACACTGTCTCTCCTTTCAGAGCCCTAGAGTGTAGCAATAGCTGTGCTCCTAGTGCTCCTAGTGCTCCATAAAACTGTCAGATGTAAAAAAAAGAAGTTGGTCCAGAAGGTGGCATGCACCTCACTGGACGTAACCCATTGTTTGCTTGCACATTTTACAAGGTGGCTGAATTCGTAGAATTGAGCTTTAACATAAAAAAAACCTGAGCACTGCAATGCATTATAAAAATGCATGTAGAAACAGATACAACCTCTCCTGCACTCTATGACCCAGAGCAAGGGTGGATGGATGGAAACAGAACTTTAAAAATTGGGCTACCAATGCATAGAAGGTTGTGCAGCTCTAAATAAGGCTGGGGAAGACCGACCAGTACTGCAAAGTGAAACAAAAAGAAAGCACACCAACCTTGCACATTACCTCAGTAAACCATAATTTTATTAAATTGAGAATAATACTCACAAACAACGAAGTAAATCAAGCATATAAGTCCTCAAAGGAACTTTAGGAGTGTAGAGCCTGTGCGAGTCACATCACAGGGGTAGACTCTCAAAGTACGGCTGATGCGTTTCGAAGGGGGTCCCTTCTTCATCAGAGCAAGCTAAACAATGAGTGCTCTCTACCAGATATACTCTGGGACTGGAACTGAACCCTCCCACCTGGGGTGAGCAGTCTCAGGTGATGTTGGTATCTGGGTGCTTGATGGTATGTTGGTATTGTTATTTTTATTTTAATTTTAATGTCTATATCCACTTTCCATTACGAGATATGCCTCTAAAAAGAGTTAAAAGCCAGGAGTTTTGGAACAAATATCAACCCTAACTACTATTATTTGTTTGAATCAATTCTATCCATAATCACGTGTGTTTATTCATTTATTATGCCGTCTTTTCTGCACGTATCAATACTAATATGGAGTACTATCTACATACATAATAAACACATTTTTGTACATTTTTGCGATTATTAATGATCCTAATGGTTTTAATGTTTGTTTGAATTATTCACTTCAACTATTTACTTGTATTGTTAGCATGTTTTGATACCTTTGCCCCTCCTCTCGGCCTGAGACTGCCCAGCCCAGGTGGGAGGTTTCAGTTCCAGTCTTAGGGTATAGATTGTAGAGAGCACTCATTGTTTAGCTTGCTCTGATGAAGAAGGGACCGCCTTCGAAACGCGTCAGTCGTACTTTGAGAGCCTACCCCTGTGATGTGACTCGCACAGGATCTACACTCCTAAAGTTCCTTTGAGGACTTATATGCTTGATTTACTTTATTTTTTGTGAGTATTATTCTCAATTTAATACAATCATGGTTTACTGAGGTAATGTGCAAGGTTGGTGCGCTTTTTTTTTGTTTCACTTTGTTCTAAAAATGCATGGCAGGATATGATCAAATCACATGGCAGTTTACATGTACACTTAAATATGTGCATTGCACTGCAGTGCTGGGATGGGAACAGACACTGTATTTATTACGGGGAACCACAACACATGTGCTTTAGTGCATCGGAACGTGTGCGTTACAATACTACAGTGTAAATGGACCCTAAAAACTGATATCAAGACAGATTTATTGTCTACATAACTGGATTAAATTGCATTTTTGAAATGTATTCTTTGAGTTGAGTTTTCTTTCAGTGGCAATCGCATGTGTAGTCCTAACATTATTTTTCCAGTGATGACTGGCAGGCAGACAGCCAGTAATAGAATATATAAAATTTCAGCAGACACACTGACAAGTACACGCTCCAGACCGCCACTTTCCAGTTCCCATTTACTGTGTGTGTGTATATATATATATATTAAGATGAACAATCATTTTTATGAAGGATTAGAGAATGCTATACATGAAGTAACCCACAGACACCAATCAGAATTATTTTTGCACTAATCTGATTTAAGTAATCTGAAATTGAGTGGTTGCCAAGGGATAGTGCATTTCGCACATTATCATTGCTTTTGGCACTGCTTTACTGCACAAGCTAGACAAAAGTCAGGCAGCAGTATGCAGCTTTATGCTGACAGGACGATGAATTATTGACACATACACATGTTACTGGCCCTACATCAAGTTTTATCACTTATTTTCTGCAGCAGTTAATGTTTTGAAATGTCTTCGCTGAGGAGAGTATATTGCAGTGCAATCTGTATTTAAACATAGTAATTTTTATCAAAGTTTAGTAGAGGAAAACATTAGTATGTAATCTATTCTGACATGAAAGATGGCATACCTTGTGGTCATGTGACTAGTGCCAGGTACTCTGAGTAACGTTGAAGACTGGAAATGGAATTATACACTCACAGGACAAAAATTGCATTCCTAAAGGATACCTATACTGATTTTGGGTCAATTTTATTTTAATTTTCTTAAAGTGTTACTAAAGCCACAACAGTAAAATCAATCTGTATATGTAGTAAAGCATGCTTCTTATACTCACTGTGGAACCTAAGGGGTTAATCACCTGCATTGTGTAAAAAGGATGTTTAATCCTCTCTTCTCTGATCATCCCCTTCTTCCACTGTCCCCATCTCGTGATAGAACAGAGCCTTGGCGGAAAGCTGCACATGCTCAGTTTGGTGTGTATTGCCAGTGAGTTTTTTTTCTTGGGAGGGTGCATGTGATTGGCACAGGGCCAATCAGCACTGTCCAGACAGGGGGTCAGAGGTCCTTCATCCTCATAGTACAGTGAGAGGAGAATGAAAACTCCTTCTGCAAGCTTTAACCAGTGCTCTGCTAGACACTGATAGAAGCCACAAGACTGTTCTAACTGCTGATGAGGAAAGGTATTTAGCAGTTTATATTTAGTAATTGCATTTTCATGTTCTGTGTGCTGTGGGAGACCAGGTATAGTGAATGCAGGGTCCTGGGTTTAGTAACACTTTAAGTATTTGAATTTTAAGCAGAAGGTATATAATTGTTTTATTATATGTATACCCTCTTTTTAAAAAAATAAATAACAATTAACACTGAACAAGGAATACCCAGGCAGTATGGGTTATCTAAAGAGACAGGAAAGCAAAGTAGCTGCTAGCAGGTAGGGGGTGCACATGCGTGCCACCGGTGCGCCACTTCTGCCGTGATTTGTCACAGCAGAAGCGGATCAACAGGTGGCAGCCAATGGACAACCGCTGGCACCCACTGATCGGCGAGGAGACACACAGGATGGAGTTCTGCATATGTAAACAATGCACAGCTCTGTCCTGTCAGTGGGGATGTGCTGGATTTTGTTGCCTGCAAACCAGGCCTAAATGTAAACACCTAAATGTAAACCCAAACACACTGGTTGGGCACACAGTTAACCCTTTGATCGCCTTGGATGTTTAACCCCTTCTCAGCCAGGGTCATTGGTACCGTGTCAGTGAATATTATTAGCACTGATCACTGTATTAGTGTCACTGGTTCCCTCAAAGTGTCAGTTAGTGTCAGATTGTCTTCCGCAATATCGCGTCCCGTAAAAAGTCGCTGCTTGCCACCATTACTAGTACAAAAAAAAATTCCAGTATATATCCCATAGTTTGTAGATGCTATAACTTTTGCACAAACCAATCAATATACGCTTATTAGGATTTTGTTTACCAAAAATATGTAGCAGAAAATATTGGCCTAAATGTATGAAGAAATTTTATTTTTAAAATTTTCTTATTGGATAATTTTTATAGCAGAAAATAAAAAAATTATTGTCAAATACCACCAAAAGAAAACTTTTTGTGTGAAAAAAATGACATAAATTTCATTTATGTACAGTATTGCATGACCACGCAATTGCCAGTTACGCAAGTAACACAGTGCCGTATTGCAAAAACTGGCATGGCCAGGAAGGGGGGTAACTCTTTTGGAGGTCAAATAATCCAAAAAACCTCCAAAATAATTTCAGGCAATTTTCATATTGATTAAAAAAGGAAAACATACTTTCCATTTTTTATGTTTTTTGTATGTTTTGAGTATTTTATGGTTCTGTGTTTTTTTTTTCAATAAAAGTGTATTAATATGCTCATATTGAGTAACACAATACAAAAGCTAATTGGTTTAATTTGGATTGTTTTTTTTACTAGGAAGCCTAAGGACTGAATTCAAAGACACCCTGAAAGTCAAAGTGGAAAAATGATGCAGCAGGCTAGTCCATTTTGCTGAAATTTCATTGCAGCAACTCAAAATGGTACTCAGTAGTTTGTATGACCCCCACGTGCTTGTATGCATGCCTGACAATGTCGGGGCATGCTCCTAATGAGATGATAGACGGTGTCCTGGGGTATTTCCTCCCAGATCTGGACCAAGGCATCACTGAGCTCCTGGACAGTCTGAGGTGCAACTTGACGGCGTTGGATGGACCAAAACATGATATCCCAGAGGTGTTCTATTGGATTTACGTCAGGTGAGCATGGGGGCCATTTAATGGTATCAATTCCTTCCTCCACAAGAAACTGCCTGCATACTCTCACCACATGAGGCTGGGCATTGTCGTGCACCAGGAGGAACCCAGGACCCACTGCACCAGCGTAGGGTCTGACAATGGGTCCAAGGATTTCATCCCTGTACCTAATGGCAGTCAGGGTGCCATTGTCTAGCCTGTAGAGGTCTGTGCGTCCCTCCATGGATATGCCTCCCCAGACCATCACTGACCCACCACCAAAATGGTCATGCTGAACGATGCTACAAGCAGCATAATGTTCTCCATGGCTTCTCCAGACCCTGTCATGCCTGTCACATGTGCTCAGGGTGAACCTGCTCTCATCTGTGAAAAGCACAGGGTGCATGGTGGACCTGCCAATTCTGGTGTTCAATTGCAAATGCCAATCAAGCTTTATGGGGCCGGGCAGTGAGCACAGGGCCCAGTAGAGGATGTCGGGCCCTCAGGCCACCCTCATGAAGTCTGTTTCTGATTATTTGGTCAGAAACATCCACACCAGTGGCCTGCTGGAGGTATTTTGTAGGGCTCTGGCAGAGCTCATCCTGTTCCTCCTTGCACAAAGGAGCAGATACTAGTCCTGCTGATGGGTGAAGTACCTTCTACGGCCCTGTCCAGCTCTCCTAAAGTAACTGCCTGTCTCCTGGAATCTCCTCCATGCTCTTGAGACTGTGCTGGGAGACACAGCACACCTTCTGGCAATGGTATGTATTGATGTGCCATCCTGGAGGAGTTGGACCACCTGTGTAACCTTTGTAGGGTCCAGGTATCACCTCCTGCTACCAGTAGTGACATTGACCCTAGCCAAATGCAAAACTAGTGAAAAACAGTCAGAAAAGATGAGCAGGGAAAAAAATGTCAGTGGCCTCCACATGTAAAACCATTCCTATTTTGGGGGGTCGTCTCATTGTTGCCCATCTAGTGCGCCTGTTGTTAATTTCATTAACACCAAAGCAGCTGAAACTGCTTAACAAACCCCTCTGCTACTTAACTGACCAGATCAATATCCCAGGAGTGTAATTTACTTGATGCTATACTCTGATTAAAAAGTGTTCCTTTACATACAGATAGCTACTACCCACAGAATAGAGATTTGCATATGAAATCATACAAATATAAATCACTAAGGGGGTTATTTACTAAAACTGAAGAGTGCAAAATCTGGTGCAACTCTGCATAGAAACCAATCAGCTTCCAGGTTTTATTACCAAAGCTTAATTGAACAAGCTGAAGTTAGAAGCTGATTGGCTACCAAGCACAGCTGCACCAGATTCCGAGTGCACCAGTTTTAGTAAATCTCCCTCTAACTCAGTAATAGCTCGTACTCACTATACCTCAGTAATCACAAAGATCAAAATCAAAAATTCCTTTACAGCTATTTTTTTTTTTTATTGACAGCATGCAATTTTCGCATGAACTGGAAGCACAGGAAGTGATTTGAAATCTCTCCAATGGGTACTTAACAACAAAAATCACTTTTAAGTAAAATGGATACATTTTTGTCTTTAGGTTTTCTGCCCATGTCTTCCTGTCCAAGTAATTCCTGTTCCCCTCAATTTCTCTGGGTATCCAAGGACAAAAAATTGAGGGGAAAATCTCTCCATTGTGCTCACAGACAGCAATAAAAACCTGACGAGCTGGGGGGTTGGGGGGAGTCTAACCCTTTAAGCTTTTTAGGCTGGAGTTGCACTTTAAAGCAAAGTTTACAATACTAACCAAACTATCTGCTTGCTGATAATACTGCTGAAAGCAATGGTGTGCTGCAAGCATTAGTAACTAATCTGATAAAACTCATTTTTTTGTGTGGGTTAGATTGCTTTAAACATGGAAATGTTTGCATTTCATGATTGCTCTTTGCATCACATCATTAAACACTAATACTTTTTAAAAAGTAGTCCAGCTAGTTTCTGATTTAACAAAAGCTATTCTGCTCATGACTTGCTTCGAATACCCCATACTTGTCTTTTTGTGTCCACTACTTTTAAATGATATATATGATGTTGCAGGATAAACACGTTTACAGTCAATCAGCTGCTTTATCAACAGCAAAGTCTCAGTTGACCAACACTGTTTATGTTTCTTTGGCTGAAGAGTGATCTATTATAGTGCACTTTTTGGAGACTGACTGTATTGTGGGCTGAATGAACTGCAAGTCTCTTGTCTCCGAAGATCACCCACTAGTGCTAGCCAGGAACAGTTGGCTTTCCGGCCAGAGAACTGTCAACACAGAACTGGTGAACAGATGTAAAGATAACTACAACTTATCATTTTTGTTTTTCCCTTTATAATGGCTTATGGGAAAGTGTAAATACAGAATTTTCAGCAAAAGTGCCTCATCTTCACCCCCCCACAAAAAATAAATAATAAACATCAATCATACCACAACAACTAAACAAATTGCATCTAATATGCAATGAAAACATTTTTTTTGGCAGAATATGTATCTGTTGTGCTACTTTAAGGCTTTGCAGTTACATCCCTTGACAATGATTGTCAAGACACGTTTAGCTGGAGAGCTAGCAACATCTGCACTAGGGCTCGAAATCTTGGGTGAGAAACATTTGTGTATACAACATGCCAAGAGTGTATACATCAGCCATAATAGTTTAAATAACACTGTTATTGGCTTATGAAGTGTACTCCCTAGGTAATCTTGGCACCTGTTTAGTAATATAGCTTGTAAAAGCGTCCATATGTGTTAAAGTTTCATGATAGCTTGACTCTACCTAACTGGCATAAGAATGTTTTATAATGCAGCTGGGTCTAGTCTAAATCCTTTTCAAATTGTTCTCCAAGGAAGGAAACTTTTCAGAAATGCTTTTTACAGACACAATCTTAAGCTCAATACCCCAAGCAAAGTTTAGAAGTACAGTATCTTCATAATGAAATTTCTAGCTATTCTGGCACACTCCGGCAGAAAAAAAAACATGAATTTGACTTTTTTTCTCCAGATATCCTCTCTCTCTCTATATATATATGCATAAAAAATGCATAAGGCACAAGTGTACCTTCCCCAGAACAGCAGGGCAGAGTGCTGAGCTATTTGTCGAGGTCTTCCAAGATGCAAAAGCAGCATACGGAAAAAAAGACGATTCCTCAGAATTCTGGTAATGGAGTGATAAGGAAGGTGAGCATCGTCATTTTGATCATATATGTTAATTAAATGTCAAACAGCATGGCATTATGTAGTTGATAGTTATAATGAATGATGGCAAATAACAATTTTTTTAAGCTGCATCAAATAAAATAGAGAAAATTCTCAAATGCAGTTACTGTTGGTAGCTTTGTATTTTCAGGAGAGTACTTTATCATTTCTGCTAGGCAGTTGTCTAATACAGTCTCCTAGGACTCACTCAACTCCCCTGGATGAATAATTACTTTCTCTGTCTCGCTGATAATTCAGTACTGCTCACAGCCACTGAAATAGAGCAGGTTTTTGGTGGGGGATTTCTGCCTTGTCGGTTTTGTTTCCCTGTCGTAGTCAGATACAAAACTGTACAGTGTCTATGCAAATTACTGTAGAATTAAACCATTTCTATCAACCAATTGAAGTGTACCTGTTAGTCAACACTGCAAGAAGTAATAAGCAGCTGTAAACAATGTCAATTATAATCATTATATTAATGAGAGTGATATTGTATGTTCCTATTCAAATTCATTATAGGCTACAAAGTCTGTCAATTTGAAAAAAAAAGTTGACTTATGCTAGCCCTCTAGCCAAAATAATATAATAATTTCTGTAATATCCCTTTCAAATAAATCTTAACATTATATCTCATTTGTATATCAAATGCTGTAATGTAGCAATGGAGGACAAAAGGAAAAAGGTTTAGGTAGAGAGAGACATTTTCCATTTAGTGTCTTTTTTACACAATTTTAACCACTTGTCCTGCAGAGGATTTACCCCCCCTTCCTGACCAGGCCATTTTTTGCGATACGGCGCTGCATTATTTTAACTGACAATTGCGTGGTCATGCAATGCTGCACCCAAATGAAACTTATGTCCTTTTTACCCACATATTATTATTATTATTATTATACAGTATTTATAAAGCACCAATAGTTCGCTCAGTGCTGTACATTACAAAGGGGGACAGAACATGTGACAGAACAATCCAATACAATGCAAAACATGAGGGGATTGAGGGCCCTGCTCTTTCGAGTTTACAATCTAGGAGGGATAGAGCTTTCTTTTGGTGGTATTTGATCACCTGTGTGTTTTTATTTTTTGTGCTATAAATTAAAAAAGACCGACAATTTTGAAAAAATCCCCCCATATTTTTGAATTTTTGCTATAAAACATTTCAAGTAAAAAAGTTTAAAAAATATAATTTCTTCATAAACTTAGGCCAAAATGTATTCTGCTACATATCTTTGCTACAAAAAAATCCCAATACATGTAAATTAATTGGTTTACTTGAAAGTTATAGTGTCTACAAATGGCAGTATATATACTGGAATTTTTATTAAAATTTTTTTTATACTAACAATGGTGACGATCGGTAGTATATAGTAGAACTGTGGGACTGCAAGCGGGCATCCTGACACTGGGTGGGAACTGACTAACTGCCACTGACATCCTAATGACACTAATACAGTGATCATTGCTAGTAAAAAGCACTGACACTGTATTAATGACAATGGACAGGAAGAGGTTAACATGTGGGGCGATCAAAGGGTTAACTGTGTGCTATGTGCTGTTTTACTATGTGTGCTGTGTGTGTTTTACTTGGGAAACATGCTGCTGTGTATTTCTCTGTTGTGCAGAGAAATACACAGCAGCATGTAATTGCTGGCAGGAGAGAGACCTGTGTTGTTTACACACAGGTCTCTCCCCTGCCACTGTTTCTCGGCAATTGCCGAGTGCAGAAGGAGAATCTCGCACTGCGCCCCCTACATGGAAATGCAAATCACGCATATATACGTGATTTGGCGCAGCCCTGTTGCCCTGTCACAGTATTTCTGCTATAGGGCGAAGGATAATTGGTTTTAAAGATGCAGCTAAATGGATCCTATTGTGCCTATAACACCCCTAATCCAACAAATTAAAGTTGCACAGGGACAATGCATTTTTAGGAGACAGCCCTATTGGTGCAACAGCAATATTCAACCAAGGACAGGCAATCATTGAAACACATTCCTATCATTGCTCCAAATTCAGCACATTTTTGGCATGCAGACAGCACATTATTTCCCATTTCTTTTACAAGGCCTACATGATATAGTATATCTCCACCTCCACAACATCGCCAAAATCCGCACGTTCCTAATCCCAGAAACCACTAAACAGCTCATCCACTCCCTCATCATATCACGACTCGACTACTGCAACTCCCTCCTTACTGGCCTGCCTCGCCGCTGGCTATCCCCGCTTCAGTCGATCCTGAATACGGCTGCCAGACTCATTCACCTTTCCAACTGCTCTGTATCCGCCACCCCCCTCTGCCAATCCCTCCACTGGCTTCCGATTGCGCAACGGATCAAATTCAAAATCCTAACGCTAACGTACAAAGCTGTCCACCATACTGCCCCGAACTACATCACTGACCTAATATCCAAGTACCACCCAGCACGCACACTCCGCTCCTCACAAGACCTCCTTCTCTCTAGTTCCCTGGTCTCCTCCTCCCGTGCCCGCCTCCAGGACTTCTCCAGGGTGTCACCCATCCTCTGGAACTCCCTGCCCCAACCCATCAGATTATCACCTACTCTCCTCTCCTTTAGGCGCACCCTGAAAACCCATCTCTTCAGGGAAGCCTACCCCACCCCCTGCTAACTTGCCGACCTCCTCCACTCTTTCTACCACTCCATCCCCCACAGCTATCTCCTCCTGTGCCACCATCCCCTCCCTCCTAGATTGTAAGCTCGAAAGAGCAGGGCCCTCAATCCCCTCATGTTTTGCATTGTATTGGTATTGTTCTGTCACATGTTCTGTCCCCCTTTTGTAATGTACAGCGCTGAGCGAACTATTGGCGCTTTATAAATACTGTATAATAATAATAATATCTCAAAAAGAAATTGGGAAAGACCTACACAAATATAACAATTACATATCTATAACATATATAACATAACAAAAATGTAATTGCAGGATCCAAAGGCAGGACTATACTATAACACACACACACACACACACACACAGATATATATATATACTGTATATATAATGTTTTCCAAATGAATTATATACTGTCTTATATTTCATGAACCTCCTTGACATTTTATGCATATACTGTATACGTAACATGTTCTGATCAGATTCTCTGTTGTATCCAAAGCATATAACACTGTTTATCAAGTATCTGTCTGTATTTATTTGTGCTTGCACACTTGTCAGCTCTCAGCTGCAGTGAATCTTTCTGTACCTTTCTGATACTACTGCATAAATTAAAAATGTATGGAATATACAAAAACCACTAAAGCACAGCAAGTGAAAGTTTAAGTAAATGGTGCATGACAGAATGATTGACATCTGCTGGGTCTCTTTAGGTTTTTGCATTGGTTATTCCTTTGGAAGAAACGTTGCTCGTGAGATTTATATTTAAGCAGGCCAGTGTACACTCCATAATATTTTCATATGCTGAATAAACTACATCAATCACAGAAACTTCGGTGGTATTTAACAAGCTGTCCAGCATCACTGACTGAATGAGGCTCATTGGGCTGAAACAATGCTGTCCGTGGATGGGTGTTTTGAGGCAGTAAAGGCAATGGGGATGATTTACTAAAACTGAAGTGTGCAAAATCTGGTGCAGCTGTGCATGGTAGCTAATCAGCTTCTAACTTCAGCTTGTTGAATTAATCTTTGACCAAAAAAAAAATGGAATTTGCTTGGTTTCTATGCAGAGCTACACCAGCTTTTGCACTCTCCAGTTTTAGTAAATCAATCCCAATGTGTAACATATATTATATTCCCATTCCCATATTCCCAAACAGGTGCTGCAGCAACTGCCAGCTGGGAACCAGTACCATAAGCCAAAGCATATGCTGCCAACACACCAAGAATCATTGAACTAATAACATATACTTTGACCAAAGGCAGTGTGGTGCATGTGTATTCACATATAAATCTGTTATGTTATTGTTGAAACCTGTTTGAATATGTTGTAAGGTAACAGTACATTTCTAGTGTACAAATTTGCAGTATTTTTCTTTTTTAGGGGAGTGGAGACCTTTTTTTTGGCACGTATTTGTTCCCACTTCCTCCATCTTTTCCTAGGCAAGTCAGATTATCCCTCCCTCCCCCTGCTCACAGTCTGGGACATGTCACAGTGTGTTCTTGGGCATGCACAATGGGGAGCTGGATGTGAGACATCAGGAGGTTACAAGTGGCACCCACATCCAAAATGGTGGCACCCAGGATCAGGGGTGGATTGACAACTCATGGGGGCCCCGGGCAATAGGGGATCATGGGGCCCCTGTGTCCTTGCCCAAACTCAAAAAAAGCCTATGAAATAAGGTACCAGGGGCATCTCATGGGGCCCCCTACTGACCCCGGGCCCCCGGGCAGTGCCCGAGTTTCCAAATGGTCCGTCCCCCCCGCCCGGGATCCAAAGCATGGTGAAAAATCAATTCTGGTGATCAATAGGCTGGTAAGTACCTGTTTGTTAAAAGTCAGCAGTTACCAGTCATTTTTATAGGAATAGGAATGAGGTTTGTCTTTTTTTTTAAATATCATGTTATATTCCAACACTTTAGACATCTTCACTACATGGCCTGCCCAGAGCCACACGGCCTTTCTTTAAAAATGTTACTGGCCATTGAGCAACCCCCTCCTTATTATGTGCAGCCTGAGCTCTCTTCCCTTCAGTGGAATATCTATAAACAGGTAGACAAAATACGGATGGGTTTTCTATGAAGTGAATGGAGTTGAGGTCATGCATGCACTTGGGGTACATAGGACAGCTAGGAAAATTTAGGAAAAAAGAATAGACCATTTAGGACAAGCCACACAATCTCTCAAGGGAAGTATCAAAGATAATGGTATGCTATAAAATATGTTCACTGTCGGAAAGGAAGCCAATCCCAAGTTGAGCATTGTAAGCGAAATTACACTCAAATACCCCAGAGATGGCAGGTTAATTTATTTGTTAACTTTCATTTTTTAGGCTTCCGCTTTGGGCTCTGTGACACTGTGTGGTTAGCAGTGCATAAACAGATTGACAAACTGGTAATTTCATGAATAAATCATATACAGTACAACTGGCTGGGAAAAAAAAGCCGCAGACTGGAGTCTGCAAAACCTTTCTTAATATCTACTATAAGGTAGCATGTTCATTAAGTGACAGCCTTGCTATTCCTATGTCAAGGTAAGCACACGCAGTAGTAGATTTTAAAAAGTTCACTGCTTTAACCCTCTGTGATCTTCTGTTGAATACATCTTTTAGAATCATGCCAGCCATTAAAACAAAGTAACATGTTTTCCTATGACTTTTATGCTGCTCTTTCAAATAAACCCAAAATAAGTAAATTATTATGTCTGTAATGGATGGAAAAACAAATAGGTAAAATGGAAAGCCATCACTAGTTGATTCTCATGCTAATCTGAAAAGCCATTGATTTTAATAGGTCGTAGAACCTTTTGCTTTTGTGCTCAGCCATCATGGGGAGATGTTATTTTGAATTTCTTCTTCCATCTGTCATTACCCAATTCGATGCTAATTCATTTGGTATATATTACATGAAAGTACAGCTAAGCTAGTATCCATCTCTAATTCAATAAAAATGATCATTTGATAATAATGCACAGTGCTGGGCCACAGATGGAAAAGGTAATGGTGTTTGAACACTTGCGCTTTTTCATTATGCCAGCTATTTGCATGTTAATGTTGCAGATTATACAGTAGAAAGATCTGCCAGTAATGTGGGTAGAGAAGGAACAGTCCATTGATCACATGATTCCCTCTATTATTAAATATAATGATTTCATTTACATTGCGAGGCACAAAAGCAGTACTACCAATGTAAAGTTATGCAGAAACAGGCTCGTGGAGAGAAAATGAATGGGGGGGTCTTTAGATATGTTGTCCTCAACAATGCAAGCATAGAAATAAAACTTATTCTTGTTACTTGAACAACTGCGTATGAAACTATTCTTTGATATAACCTTTCTTTAAAGGAAACCTTTCACAAAGCTGTCATTCCTGACTTTTCTGTCTGCAAATGCCAGTCTCCTGGCTGTTATACTGACCCTCGTGCTTCAAGAATTTCAATCTCTAGCCCAGAAGTAATATTTAGATAATGTCTTATTACTCCGACGTTCTGATATCCATACATGTTCCAGGTCCTTGATGCAGAAAGTATTAAGCCAGAGGTTCAGATTATTAGCCAGGCATCCAATGTTTTTAGACGAAGGTTGGCAATGGATGCCCCTGTATTTCTTTCATGAAAGTTTTACTTTAAGTCCATAAACACATGGCCTTTGTTTGATTTTTTCTTGAACATGCTATTGTTAGCAGCATCAGCTGCAGCAAGCATTTACAAAGTATTTGAAAAACTTCAGATGGCTTTTTAAAACTTTCAAAGAACCCTTCAGATGTAACTCAGGTATCTTGAAAACAGACGCTAATGAAAGTGCTAGTTGTTTCTTTAAATAAGCTTTTGGCAGTCTTTATCTGCCTTAAACGTGGTTAAAGTCTGCTGCCATACGCTTGTATTACTCACTCTTTAAGATTAGGGCTGCATGGATTTTTTAGCAGCTCAGTTCTGCTACTAAAACTTGTGAGATCACTCTCTTTGTTAATGTGCGCTGCAGCACTATGTTGCTGTAATAATCAGCATGCAGCCATTGCTGGTCGATACTCCATGCTACAGCTGCACACCTATCCTCAGTCAAGAGTGTTTAGTTATAAAATTAAACATTTAAGCAGGCCACAGACAAAATTCAGCTGGTGCAGCAGGAACTGGAAGAATTATGATCCATCTAAAGGCAGGCCGGTTGTACTAAAGTCGATCTATCAATCGAATTCAATAGAGCCAGCCTGTCAGATTTTTTCATTCAATCACTGCCAGAGGCTATAGCTGCTAACAGTGAACATTGTTTTCTGATGGCTGAGAAACCGTAGAAGAAATCAAAGTTCTGTGACCAAGCCCTGGTGGGCAGGGCAAAACACATCAGAGGGCGTGGCCAGAATGGCGGCTGAGGCCATTTCTCAACATTGGACACCTGGGGTTGGTTGAGCAGCATCCATCCCTTCATTTGTATTGGCTGACACTGGAATCGCTCAGACTCATGCTCCCCTCTTCTCACTTGCCTGTGGGGTGATCCCCATGTGGCCAGAATGGCGGCTGAGGCCATTCCTCAACATTGGACACCTGGGGTCGCTTGAGCAGCATCCATCCCTTCACTTGTATTGGCTGACACTGGAATCGCTCAGACTCATGCTCCCCTCTTCTCACTTGCCTTTGGGGTGATCCCCATGTGGCCAGAATGGCGGCTGAGGCCATTCCTCAACATTGGACACCTGGGGTCGGTTGAGCAGCATCCATCCCTTCACTTGTATTGGCTGACACTGGAATCACTCAGACTCATGCTCCCCTCTTCTCACTTGCCTTTGGGGTGATCCCCATGTGGCCAGAATGGCGGCTGAGGCCATTCCTCAACATTGGACACCTGGGGTCGGTTGAGCAGCATCCATCCCTTCACTTGTATTGGCTGACACTGGAATCACTCAGACTCATGCTCCCCTCTTCTCACTTGCCTTTGGGGTGATCCCCATGTGGCCAGAATGGCGGCTGAGGCCATTCCTCAACATTGGACTCCTGGGGTCGGTTGAGCAGCGTCCATCCCTTCACTTGTATTGGCTGACACTGGAATCGCTCAGACTCATGCTCCCCTCTTCTCACTTGCCTGTGGGGTGATCCTTTTCCTTCCATCCATAGCTTGGAGCAGCACCATAAGGTATACTTTTCACTACGTAGAAGAATACCGCAGCAGGAGGGATTTCCCTATCAACAGTATGATTGAAGGAAAGAGAATTGCATAATATATGGCCTGCCTTAGTTAGTGCCTGATCCAAGGTGTATCTTGCTACCTGTATGATTATTTTTGGTTTGTGAATGGAAGCATCTTCAGTATAGACTCTACCATCCCTAATTATTTGATTTACCTACTCTGACCTGTTCCCTTTCCATGATTGCCTGTCCTGACCTCAACTTATTCTCTTACAATGCTTGCATGCTCTGCCCTCACAGTTTAATTTGTACATTTTATTTGATAGTAGCGCTACTTTTTCTGTTTTATTATTGTAACCTTTATTTTAAGGGTAAGGTTTAGCAGCTTGTGTTAACTTGGTATATGTAAGAAAATCTTTTGGTGCTTTTTCCACTTATATGCTTTTCTATACTCTGCCCTCCAGCTTCTCTAAAAAGGCTTGCCTTGTTATTATGCACTGCATTTAATTCTATTCCAAAAGGTTCAGGAAGAAAACCAAATGAGGTCTAACAAAACTGTAAAAAGAGAGACCTGCAGTAGGCATGCAAGAGCAGCCAATGACAGGGCATGGTTCTGGATGCACTTCCACTTAGCACTTAGGTGTGCATGCATGTGCGCAATGTTCTAAGTTCTAAGCAGAAGCCATGAAAGTAAGGGAGTGTCTTATAAAACATGTTCACATAATAACAGCCAATCTAGCTGACAGCTGGCATCTTTCAGGTGTCAATCAGAATGGTAAGCAGATAAATTATACATCTGTAACACACAGTCATTAAAAATATAATACATGTGATATTTGTTTAGACGTGCTAACCATGCTATTGTGTCTAGAAAATAGCCTGTGAAAATGATATTCTCAAGAAAAAGTACATGCATCAGTCATACTGTGTTGTGTGTGGCTGTTCCTTTCTTCTATGTCATTATGTGATTTTTGGTTCTTACCCTACAATGACTATTTTTATGCTTGACCTTTGACAGGTACTAAAGCCAAGTTCACACACAATGGAAACTTCTAATCTAATAATAGGGCTTTTAGATACCCAGACACATCTATGGAATTAAAGACTGCAATGACAGTAATAAATATGTTTGATGCACATAAGATTATATAAACTTTAAATATATGTCTGCGTGCTGGACAACAACCACATTCACCAAAACAAACAAAAGAAAGTTAGAACTACTTCTAGTATTTTAATTAAAGGTTAAAGTTTTACATTTGACATCATCGTTATCTAATGACATCTTTATACCTGACCTTAAAGAGAACCTTGCATTACGATGCAAGGTCCATTTATATTATCTTGGCCCCATTTCCCTTTAACAATCACCTGCTGAAACTGTTTGCAAAAGGTACTTGTCAGGAAAAAAGTTAGCTTTTTATTACTTTATCCTCATCTTCTGCATCCCTGGACATGACATCTCTATTCTTCGAGGAAAATTCTTGGGGAATGCAGGCTAAATCTCCCTAGAAGACACACCAGTCCATTGTAAAAGCATCTTCTTGTGAGATTTAGCTGCTCTGTATTCCCCAGAATCTCACCAGAAGGTATGTGATGTAGGTGGGTAGGAATTCTAAAATGGTTGTAAACTCTTACATATACCCAATGAAGTGAATGACCTCAGGCAATACACTGAGATGAAGCAAATCCTCCTACATAAGTTGTATCTGCTTATCTGCAGTCTTCTCTACATTCAAAGTTCAGAAGTTATACAGCTTGTCTGAGCTTTTAGAAAGCAGGGTGCAAAGAGCTGAAGGTATGCACTGCAGGGCTCAGTGAGAGTTGATTGGAGGGAAAGAACACCCCCCTTCACACAGTACACAGGAACAGGGCTGGAGCTCCTTCCCCTATCAACTTTTTACCTCTTGATGTCAAGAAAACTTGTCAGAAGTGACTCATATAGACAGCAGAGGAATGAGGAAGCCGACAGAAATGACACTTAGTGCTCTTAATTGAGACAAGTACACACTATAGAGGGATATGCTTTGTTCATATTTCATGCCTGAGGTTTACAACCACTTAACTCCTTTGTTTACAAATCCATTTTGTTGCTTTAAGCAAGTGATGTTTGCAGGTGGAGGACATTTTAGGTGGACCTTGCATTTTGGACTGTAAGTTCTAAACAGCATGAGGTTTGCAAACATTATGGACGTTATGGACACTTATGTAGCATCCTCCTAGAACAGGTTACTAGAAAGGTTAGAGTGATACTAAACCCAGGACCATGCATTCACTATATCTGGTCTTCCACAGTACACAGAACATGGAAATGCAATTATTTTAGTAAATATAAACTGCTAAATATCTTTTCTCATCAGCAGTTAGAGCAGTCTTGTGACTTCAGCAAAGCACTGGTTAAAGATTGTAGGAGGGGTTTTCTTTCTGCTCTAGGAGGATGTGAAACATCTGGCCGTCTGTCTGGACAGTGCTGATTGGCCCTGTGCTGATCACATGCCCCATCCCAAGAAAAAAACCTCTCTAGCAATAAACACTAAACTGAGCATGTGCATGTGCATGTGATAAGGGGTTCAGTCTGTATCAGGTGGTCATTTCAACAAAAGTAAGTGAAGAGAAGAAAGGATCAAACATCCTTTTTACACAATGCAGAGGATTAACCCCTTAGGTTCCACAGTGAGTATAACAAGCATGCTTTACTGCATATACAGACTGATTTTACTGTTGTGGGTTTAGTAACACTTTAAGGTAAACTTCGTTTTTTTTTTTTTAGCAATGGAGCAATGTGTGATTATTTTTTATTACTAGCCTATTTTTGATGGAATTAGGTACATTATATAAGAATATGAGAAGCTTGATGTATATAGTACAGATCAGTGGGACCATACTGGAAGGTTTTTCAACTCTAATATTTTAATAATTTGGATAAAAACAAAGGAACATGTTTTTATGGTATTACTGTGTTGTCTATGGGGATGCAGTGGGCTCAAATGCAGTGCTATATTAGAAGTTCATACTTTTTGGCAGGTATAACTTATTTCATCCCTAAACCTTTTAAACCCGTTTTCTTGATTTTTGATATTTAAAATGATAGATACTGAATATTACCCCCTAATAATTTCTTACATCTATCATGAACTCTGACATGATTTGTATGTTTAAGTTGATATATTTGCATATCTGCTATGACAGTTACAAGAGGATTATTTTACTTTACCAGTTGGATTTTTGGTTCTATGTTTATTATGGGGAATGAAAAATGAGTACCCAGAAGGTGAGTCGAAACATTGATCACCTCAAGGTGTACAGTGATAAGAACTTTGCCAGGGAGATCTTGTAACTGGAATCATCACGATATGTAATACAAGAGATCAGAGGGTGTCCAGGCTCCTCTGTAACTGAAATATCACTTTTAGGTGGACGGATATTGTGCATTTTAATATCTATGATGATTTCATGATGATTGTATTCTCACAATGTTTCCCAATATAAGTATCATATTGATGGAGGTGAAAAGGAAGTGGGCTGATGGCAATGTTTTTTTAAGAAAAATGACAGAACATGTTGCTGGATAAAAGAAATATGTGACTATACAAAGAATTAGTTTGAAATTAAAAACTGTAATATATTCTCCCTCCTCTGTTATTGGCTTACTCGCTAGCATGTTCTTGAGGTTATTCAACTCAAAAACTGTGGACAAATACATTTATTTCATTGCGTCCTCCACATTGTCCTTGCGTACTATTGAACACATCAATTTATAATTTGGTGTGGGTAGGAAAAGAAAACATTATTAACATACTTATAAACAGCCCAGATGTCTCTCAATGGCAGCATAGTACTACAAAACATCAGATATCACAAGCAGCTGCAATATAAAATAAATGGTGTGATCTAACAAACACTTCTCAGCAATTTCATGTGTACATCTGGATGCCTACAGAAGATCTGCAAAACAGATGAGCTATCAGCAGAAAAGGAATTAATAAAATGTTGTACCAAGAGGCTGATTAAAATAGGAAAAGAGAATAGGTACGTTAATAACAACCAATAACAGGGAATAATCAATCACATTTAATTTTTCTAGTGCCCTGTTAAAGGTGATATCTTCCATTTATCTTTCATCCAGTTTTCAGTAATCAGGCCCGTATATTGATACTGACTGAGAGCTGAGCTCACTGACCTAGTTTAGAGATACAGTTCTCAGTACGATGCATCAATGTGTCCAATGAATTGTGAACCACAATTTAATATTTCACATGCAATATATGTGTAGTGTGACCACTCTCAGTGTTCCTGCAATTTCTGGTGGAACTAGTATGTGTTAAACTGAAATGCTGGTTAAAACATTTTTTATCTTTTAAAGAAAAGGAAGGGTTAAAGCCTACATCAAGTTTTTATTGCTTCTCTGATGTTCCCCCATGTCCTGCCACAGTGACATCCAAGACAGTGCTGCGAGATAAACTTCCTTTTCCTCCTCACTGGAGGGCATTTTCCATATATTCTTTCAGAGCATCCCCTAAGAGCTGGTGAAAGTATCACTAGCTCCTTGATTTCTGCATTGGAGTGAGTTTTCAAAACTAGTAAATGAGGCAAAAGTGCAACTATTACCAATGGTAAACATTTTTTTACATTTAATTTTCCAAGAACTAAAAATAAAATGTGCCCGCTTGCTATGGGTAATAGCTCTACTGTTGCTGTTTTATAATTCAGCTTTTTCATATAAAAAATAATTTATTAGAAGCAGTTTATCAGTGGAATTGTTTTTCAAATACAGGCAAATACAAAATGGATACAACATGCTATTTTTGTGGCAAAAATTACTTTCTATTAGAAATGTCAATAATGATAAGCCTATTTTTATATCCATGCAGCGACTAGATAATTTTGACAAATCTATTGTCCACGCACTATCATTACTTTAGTACAGAAAATACAACATTCCATACTTCCTTAATAGCAATAATAGGCCAGTTTTTATTTCTTCATTAACCTGTAATGCAGCATTGTCCCAGTCAGTTCCCAGTGGTGGACCTTTCCAATGAAATTATTACTTTTCTTATTTGATAAATGAGATTTCACGCCAACTGTGCTCCTTTTTACATACTATGTGAAAGGGTAATTTTTCTTAAAATATGTATGCTCAGAGTAATTTATGGCTAGCTATTTATGCTTAGCAAGGAAAAACAAACAGGCTGTTTTATGTAAGAACAATTGCGTGTACTTCGCAAATCTAAGAAAAGGTATGGTCCCATTTAATTGCAGGCCCAAAGTCATTTTTGTAGGCTCTGTGTATCATGAAGCATAACAAATGAATGTGTATATTTTGTATTATTACTGTTAAGCATGTGAAGCAATCAGTAAATGACTTTAAACCAATCATAAGACAATTACCATATAATCAGCTATTGATAACCTTTCTTTTTAACACTGTTAGTTCCCTGGTTGTTATGCAGATGTTTTGGCTTTCTGAGTCACTGACCGAAAAAAAAAGTAGAAAGATGGTTGGTACTGAAATGGTACCAGCTGATTGGTGTACTGCCAATGTGGTACTAATTTACAAAAGCGGACCAAAAAGCATACCAGGAAATTACAGATCAATCAGCCTGACATTTATTTATTTATTATTTATTTCAGGTACTTATATAGCACTGTCAATTTACACAGCACTTTACATATATATTGTACATTCACATCAGTCCCTAACCCTCAAGGGGTGTACAATCTAAGGTCCCTAACTCACGTTCATACATACACATACTAGGGCCAATTTAGACAGGAGCCAATTAACCTACCTGCATGTCTTTGGAGTGTGGAAGGAAACCGGAGTACCCAGAGGAAACCCACACAGGCACAGGGAGAACATGCAAACTCCAGGCAGGAGGTGCCGTGGCTGGGATTTGAACCAACAACCCTAGTACTGCCAGGTGGAAGTGCTAACCATTTAGCCACTGTGCTGCCCATCAATTGTACCATCAATTGTACTTAAGATATTTGCAGGAATGGTAACAGACTTGATACCAAAATTTTTCTGTGATAAAGGTATCATAAGTGACAGTCAGTATGGATTTATGAGAGACATTCTTGTCAGACCAACTTGTTATTTTATAGGTAAGAGAGAAATTGGTTGGTGGAAGTCTATTGGAAGTAGTTTATCTAGATTTTGCTAAGACATTTGATACTGAACCTCAAACATTTACTCTGTAAAATAAGATATGTTGGAGTTGATGAAATTGTATGTACATGGATAGGAAACTGGTTACACGAACAGTTCCAAAGAGTAGTGATAAATGACTAATTCTCTGAATGATCTAAAATTGTGAGTGGAGTTCCCCTTGGGGTCAATCTTGGGGCCAATGATGTTCAATTTATTTATTATTGATATAGAGTTTGGAATCCAGAGCTCAATTTTGATGTTTGTTTATGATACCAAATTATGTAGGGAACTAACTGTGGCACAGATATACCATCATTATAGGAAGACCTTGATAAAATACAGGGTTGGGCAGTTACATAGCAGATTAGGTTTATTATTATGAAATGTATGTATATAAGCACTTGGTTGCCAAAAATACACATGCATATTACTCATTAGGGAGAAAAAATGATTAAAAAAGGATCTGGGGGTGCTTGGAGATATAAAAAGAAATTAGCAATAGCATGCAATTTGCAGCTAAGAAAGCTAGAATAAAAACTGTCTTGCATTTAAGAGATAAATCAATCATTCCACCCCTTTACAAACACTAGTTCAGCCCCATCTTGAACATGGAGTTCAGTTTTATTCCCTAATTCTTAATAAAGAGGTTGTTATAGCAGAAAGAGTTCAGCAACAGGTAACAAACTGAATAAGGGGGGTGATGAACCTCAGCTATGAGGATCAATTACATAGATTACAGTTATTCACTCTGGAGAAGAGGTGCTTACTATGATTACAATGTACAAATATATCAAAGGTGACTCCAGTAACTGTAATAAACTGTTTACTCTAAGGTCCCTGAAGAGAACACATGGCCAAGATTTGAGGTTAGAAGAAAGGAGGTTTAACATTAGATTGTGGAAATGGTTCTTTAATGATAGCGCAGTAAAAATGTGGAACTCTCTTAACCAGAAAGTGGTACAAACTGACCGTGTTGACAGCTTCAAAAAAATTCTAGGTGTCTTCCCCAAGAACAGAATATATAGCGCTATGGGAATTATTAATACATACAAGAGGAAATCTGTGCCAACTACATTACCTAATCAACCACCACCTGAGTATCAGCTACAGTTACTGAAAAACAATTTGTCTATAAGATGCAAAATGTCTAACTGCGCTCTGTGTGACCACTTAAATAAATATAAATAAAAAATGTAGAAATCAAAAACCTCATGTCACATACAATGCATGTGCAGAAGTGAAAATTCATAAATGATTGTAAACCAATAAATAATTTAAAACCCTCATGTGACATATAATTCACGTGCAGAATCTATTATAAAAAAATATCAATATAGAATGAGTCCACTTAAAATGTCCAAAATCCATCCAAAGTATGTTGTGAAAATAATTAAATGAGCAAACATTGTGCATTAACAAAAGTCTAAAAAGTGCTAGAATGCAAAAGAAAGTAAGCTCTCATGTGCAACTGAATCTTCTCTGTGATCACACAGCACCATGTGACCTCTCCTTGAGCATGTTTAATACTAACCATGACCCAAAAAGATGCGAAACAAAATAAACATTCAAATAATAAAAGTATTGCACTCAAAGCATTATATCCTCTGTTCAAATAAATACATTCCTCTCTGGCCTGACAAAAATCCTCTCCAGCAATGCACATGCTATCCGCCTTCTTCTAATGGTATCAGTCCCATCCTCATCTCTTATATAGACATACCGAGGGGAAAGAGAAGCAGTGAAAAACACTTTAAAATGTATTCAACTATTTATATAAAATACACTTACAATAGGTGAGTGTCAGCCAGTCTTGCCTCTGAGTCATAAGCGGATAGGCTTTTTAGGTGGCCTTATGTCCCAGACCACACTTACGCATTTCGGCATCAAGCCATCATCAGAAAAGAAAGGACGTTTAACCTTTTACAACCTTATAAACTATGTACCTAAGATAAATATATTCTGACACTTTTTTGCTTGTTCCTGGTCTGTGACTCAAAAGTAGCCATACAAAGCCAACCCAACTAGCATTTTCATGGGGAACCTGGCAATGGCAGTTCCTGCACTATTCTTCTGTCCGCTGTGTTTTAACCACTGCCATAAGTGTTGCAGCACAGCAGTATCAGGATGTAAATAATCTCATGATTGTCACCACTATTGCTTTACTTATTGTCAGGCCCCCGTTATAACTACAGCATTAAGTAGAAAAAAAATATAAAAACATTTAAAGCCCCCTGCCCCCCACCCCCCCACATGCATGCATAATCCATAACATAGAACATAATGGGCCACTCAGGTACATATAGTACAGGACCAAATCATCACCTTTGTAAAATTGTGGGTATTATAGTTTATTGACATTTTGCAGTTGCACAAAATCTGTAATCTTGATGTCTTTTGTATCTACTTATTCTAGCTCTTAACTTAGCTCAGTTAAATTTGAATGTGTTTTTAAAATAGATTTGGTAACCAATTGGGATAATATAGTGTGACATAAAAAATTGCAACTGCATTTTTTGGTATGCTATTGTATGGGTCCTTTACTTCCAGAAAGTAATATTTTGGAGCTTTAAGTGTGCTTTTGTGCAGAAAAGTTAGTATTTGTGTGACCCCCACCAAAAAAAAGCGCAAAATGGTTAATTAGTCTTCAGACAAATGTTTTTGGGAATTACTGTTTTAAGATTGTTATACAAAGATAGAATTACTTTCCTACCCAACAAAGGAACAATCTGAGGTCCCTGCAGGGCAAGAGTTTTTGTTTAGACACTTGGTAAATGGGTCTTAATGTTGTGACAACAGCAGCATAAAAAAGTCAAATTGTTAGGCCTGCAATAGATGGAAGATCTACTGCAACATCATGGTAGAGGAGCAGTGAAAGGCTGCTTTTTAATAAAACTCAAACTAACAAAGTGACTTCTTTAATATTTCTGTCTGATCAACAACATGATGATAGTGTTAGGTGCACCTCAAATCTGTATAGAGGAAATAAAATTATCCATCTCTTTTTCTTGACTCTGGTGCTGAAGGGGTGTGGGCAGGGGCAGACTGACAACTCATGGGGCCCCTGGGCAATAGGGGATCATGGGGCCCCTCTGTCCTTGCCCAAACTCAAAGTACCAGGGGCATCTCATGGGGCCCCCTACTGACCCCAGGCCCTCGGGCAGTGCCTGAGTTTCCAAATGGTCAGTCCGCCCCTGGGTGTGGGATAAAGGTAGTAGGGTGTATTAAAACTGTAGTAGGGTACACCCTATGAATGAACCTATTTTACCTTTTATTTGGTTCCTTTTGGTCTTTTAAATACATTATTAAATGTATTTTGTTATGTCTGTTTAATACATTCAAAACAATACCTTCTGAGCTGATAACTTCCTGTGGTGTCCGAACCTGCTAACTATTATCAATCACATTGTTCTTTGAGGTCTACAGAACCATGCCACTCTATGTTATGGATAGGGCAAGGTTCTGTAGTCCTATCTTGCCATCCCGATACAGAAGTGAGTGTTGTCATCCTAGGACTAGAAGTGTTTTACTAGTAGAATCACTGGGTGTAAATAAAGAGAAAAGCTTGAAACAGAAAAGTAATGCAGCCACCACATCTAAGGACTGGTAATTTGCAATAAACATGTTTTGCGTTTGGGTTTTATGACTCACTTTCATTTCAATTAGACTTTAAAAAAGATGCTTTACTTATTTTAGCCTTTGCTGTGTCTTCACCAAAGCCATGTCCCCTCACATCTAAAAACCAACTGTAGCCTCCTAGATTGGGCTGACTTAATCTTGAACTACGGAAGAATTTTATATCCCTGACATAGAGATGGAAAAAAAGGGATGTTTAAACAGAATTATATGTTTTTAGCTGAGAAATGTCAACTGGCATATACTGTATATTATTTACTATATATTTATGTTATGTTCGCATATGTATTTATTTTATTTATTTTATATGTATGTTTTTTCTACATTTTATTAACAATCAGATTCAAGTACTTTATTTTGTTCTCTTTCATTTACAAAATGTTTTGGAATGACAATAAAACTATTGTTATCTTTAGCTTACAGTACAGTAAGCAAATTTTTCAACAGAAGCCATTGGAAATATTAGTAAACATTTTTCAGTGTAAGAATATATTTTCATGTGCTGTGCTTCTTTTATTGAAAAGCTGAGAGAACACATTATCTAAGAAATGATTAATGATGTAGTTCTACACTGTACATTTTACCGTGTTTTTCAATAAAGGTCAGTCCAGTAGAAAAAAAAATCATGTGATCCACATACTTGAATTTAAATTTCTTCTGAACGTTTAGGTGGGGGTCTGAAGGAATCCCACTTGTCTTCACTTGTACTTTAGAGCAGGTAAACAGAAGGGTTATGACATCTGGCTAAAGCCCCGTGCAGAGCAAAAAGCAACCCTGTATGTTTCCTTAATGAGACAGCAAGGGAAAAGTTGGAAACCTATAATCTTGAATGATACGAGGCGCTCCAGGAAATCCAATAAGTCAATCCAATCCAAGCAACACGTACAAAATGTAGAAAAAGATTTGTGGCAAAATAGGAAAAAATATTATTTTCAAGCACATCACTATATACCAAACCTGAGTTTTGTAGTGGAAAAAAAACAGACACTAAAACACACAAAGATGTATGCAATTCATGTGTACCCATGTAGGTACATATAAATTGCAATGCAAACTTGGGCTACATCTAAGTGACTTTGTAGAGGTATAAGTAAGCACTCGGAGCAAGAATGCAGCCAGAGAGAAGGAGAAATTATTGCTTTTACAGCCTTTATGGGTGTAAAAGCAATCAGTGTTAAAAAATAAATCTTCATCACCCCCCACAAGTAGTACAGTGTCACTATGGTGACACTGTACTGCTAGGGTGACAGTATGTAAAAAAACCCATAAATAATAATATAAAAAAAAAATAAAAATGTAAAAACCTTTTTTGAAAGATTATAATTTTTGTTTATAAACTAATTTGGTTTATTTTTTTTTTTACCAAAAAGATAGCTGAATACATTTTGGCCAAGATTTATGAAGAAAGATTATTTATTTGCAAAATTTTATAAGAAAAACACTTTTTCATTTATATAGCAAAAAAAAAAAAATCCTAGTGGTGAACAAATACCACCAAAATAAAGTTTTATGTGTCTCAAAAAAAATGCAAAAAAATTCATATGGGTACAGTGTTGCATGACCATGCAATTGTCATTCAAAGTGTGATAGCACTGAAAGCTGAAAATTGGCCTGGACAGGAAGGGAGTGAAAGTGTCTGGACTTGAAGTGGTTAAACCACAACAAAGAGGCATAAGTATTTTCATTATAGCAATTCCTAAACTTTAAATATCCTGCTACAGGTCTTAGTTCATAGTTTACATATAGACTTTTTGTTTCTGAAATTGCTGGCAATATTTCAGCATATACATATACAGTAGGTACATAGTACTATGTTGTTCACCACACAATGGCACTGTTTATGAATAACCAAGCCTAGTGGCACTACTAGAAGCATTGTAACAATTCCCACTGAAATGTCTAAGTAGGAGACTTGTATTTAACTGTACTGTGTAGGTGTAAGAGGAAATAAAGCTTGCACCTGGGACCTAATAGAAGTCATTCAGTTGTGCATATATAAGCAAATGTACGGCAATGAACTATGGATACATTAGATCATGAATAATGAAGCATTCATTCGTGTCTTTGCATGTTCATCCCTTTCCTGGAGTGTTGGCATCGCATCACTACATAAATGTGTGTGGCATTTCTGCCACGAGGCTACAACTGATGGCAGACTTCACACCGTTCACTTGGTTTCAGACGTTATACTGAGGTTTTTCAGTAATGTTTAAAAGGAATAATAAAAAAATTCTCAAGTGTCTGAATTAATAAAGGTCTCCATTGCTTAATTAACCACTGAGATTCCCCCTATTTAAACCTGTACTAGAAAAATTACAGTTGGAATCTGATTGCTGTGAGCAATATAAATTGTTCTTTTTCAAGCACCTGATAAATAAGGTCCACACACATCATCTTAAATAAAAACTGACACATACAAAGCAACAAAATCATTTCTTTTAAGTGAAATCATGAATCTTTTTTACATTTTGATTTTATTTTAACACTGTTACATAGTTACAAAAAGTTATAATCCTACACCCACAGTTGATCCAGAGGAAGGCAAAAAAACCCCAGCAAAGCATGATCCAATTTGCTCCTGCTGGGAAAAAAATTCCTTCCTGACCGCCCAAGAGGCAATCGGATATTCCCTGGATCAACTTTACCTAAAAATGTTAGTACCCAGTTATATTCTGTGTATCTAAGAAACAATCCAGGCCTTTTTTGAAGCAATCCACTGAACTGGCCAGAACCAACTCTTGAGGGAGTCCATTCCACATTTTCACAGCTCTCACTGTGAAGAAACCTTTCCGTGTTTGGAGATTACATTTCTTTTCCTCCAGATGTAAAGAGTGCCCCCTTGTCCTCTGTGATGACCTCAGGGTGAATAGCTCTACACCGAGTTCACTATATGGACCACTGATGTATTTATACATGTTGATCATATCCCTCCTTAATCTCCTCTTCTCAAGAGAGAATAAATTCAGTTCCTCTAATCTTTCCTCATAGCTGAGTTCCTCCAAGCCTCTTATCAATGTGGTTGCCCTTCTCTGTACTTTCTCCAGTTCCCCAATGTTCTTTTTGTGAATTGGTGCCAAAAACTGAACTGCACATTCCAGATGAGGTCTTACTAATGATTTGTACAGGGGTAATATGATATCTCTCTCTCTGGAGTCTACACCTCTTCTAATACAAGAGAGGATTTTTCTCACTTTAGAAACCGCAGCTTGGCATTGCATGCCATTATTAAGCTTGTGATCTACCAGAACTCCCAGATCCTTCTCCACTATTGATTCCCCCAGTTGTACTCCCCCTAGTATGTATGATGTATTACTGTTATGTAATAAGAAGTGGAATAGACTAGTTTTACAGCTTTTTTCTCTAAGACCCAGTTGACACTGGAGTACAGTGCTCCCTGTGAGTTTCCTACACCGCATTGCAGCCGCACTGTGTTTGCAATCCACTGCGGGTGTCAATTCAAAGTTAACAACACCCTAAATGCATCGCAATCGAATCACATGGTACAAAATAATTGCGGTACGGCTCAAGAATATAAAGGTGCCTGCAATTCTTTGGTGCGATTTGAGCTCCATTAAAAATTAATGGACTCAACTCCCACTGCTCAGAATTGCATGTGAATTGCTCAGGAATGCAGTTTGATTCCTGTACGATTCACATGTGGTTCATAGCGTGAACCTAGGCTAAGGCTTAGACAGGCATGATAATCTCTCTGATTAGCAAACCAGGAATGCAGCTTTGTCCATTTGTTAGTCCACTGATATGCAGATCTGTGTTGAAATACAGTGTGGTAACCTTTGTTCATCAGTGAATTGAAGAGAAATAAACAGGTAGTTAAAGTAAGTGTGGAAAGGTGAAAAGTGCCATCAAGATCCTGCATTACAAACTTGTCTACGGGTACCCTTGAACTGTATTTCTACTTTTGCAGTCAAACTTGAGAAAACCCCACTATATGTTTGTTGGTGTTCCCATTCACACAGCCTACTTAAAAAATATTTAAAAATATTTCTTTTTTAACTTTTGGATTTTTTGGGAGAAGGCCTACAAGATTTTTTAGCAACTTCAGAGTGAGCCTGTCCAAACAGAAAGGCTTAGCACAGGCTGAGTATTCTCTCATTAAAGTGGTTGTAAAGGCAAAAGTTTAGATGCATGAAGGTGCAAAACCTTCTGCATGTAGCTCTCCACCCCACTCCAGCCCCCCTTATACCTACCAGAGCCCAGTCTCGATCCAGCAATGTGCACAAGAGTAGGGGTCTCTCCCTCCATTGGCTCCCATTGCTGTCGATCACAGTCAGTTAATTAGGAGCGATGAAGGGATCCCAGGCCATGCTCTGTGTATCTTATGGACACACAGAGCCGGCTCAGAAGCGAGCACACTCACGTGCCCCCAAAGCAAACAGCAGGAACTCGAGAAGAGGAAATTCAAGCTGATCTGTGCAAAACTATTCCACAGACTAGGTAACTATGACATGTTTGTTATTTCTTAAAAATACACAATTTGCCTTTACAATCACTTTAACCTAAAATATAGAAGCCCAGCTTCCAGTTCTTTAACCCTGTGTTAGACAGGGTTCACGTTTATTTACAACTGAGATCTGCCAGCATAATCTAGACATTGGCAGACTCCTAGGAAGCATGATTTACAGTATATCCAATAAATGAACTGCTACAAACCCAAAGACTGTTGTTGATGACAGATTCTGGTGACATATATGGCTTGCATACAAAGGTTTTCTAATAACCTGTATATGACAAAATAGCCCATTGAAATCCACGCGTACCCAAATATTGCCGTGTTTATTGATGCACCTAGTTTTTCAGTGTTTCAAGGACATTTGGAGGGTGCACTACTCAACAGAGTAGAATCCAAGACAAAGTGGCCTTGCTTACTCCTATACTGTGTAACAGTGATGATTGCCTTAGTGAACAACATCAGTCAAACAATATCAAGGTCACATATGCCTTGCACATAAAGTTTTGAGGGTAAAATTAATTAAAATGATTTGTGGGAATTTCCATGAAATTTTATTACCGCAGTTCTACACAGCTGTTGTTCCACACCAACAATCTTGTTTCAAGCTTTATAAAGTCAGGTAGAGAATGAGTTTATGCATTACCCATAATATCCTTAATATACTATCTAGCTAGCATCAAACAAATTCTCAGAAGATTCTCATAAAAGGATAGCAAAAAAAGGAAACGTGTCTGTGTTAAGGAAGGTGATGCAAATGCTAAATTTAAAGCTCATTTGATGACTCCAATGAAAATGATTTTTTATTTAACACAAATGGGAAAAAAAGGAATGCAAAATATAAAACAATAAGGCAAACTGCAATGTATAAAGTGCAGTGCATTCTTATCCATTTACCTGAAATCTGCTTTCATGGTCTTAATTTTGTAGCTTGAAATCTATTTGGTTCTATTTGGAAATGAATACCACTTTTGTATGATCTGTAAGAACTTGGACTGTGAGTTTTGAATCGGCTGAATATGATTTCCTTTGTAGGTTATTAATTTAGAGACAATAACCAATTATCATTATCCGACCAGTTCTTCTTATTTGCTTTGATCCTGCCATGCTTTAGTGTTCTTGCGCGCCTTTTAATCATAACTTGTATTTCAAATTTTGCATTAAAATTTCAGAAAATCCTACTATATGTTTGTTATGTGTTCCCATTCACACAGCATACCTAAAAATAATTAAAATATATATTTCTTAGCTTTCTGGGTGTTTTTGGAGCAGGTCTCAGGCAGACTGCAAACTACTCCAAACAATTTGAAATGAGAGAAACGCAATCTGTCCTCTCTGACGAAGAGGGACACACTGAATTTCTCCTCATTACCACTTGCCCTCCTGAGGATTTACCCCCTTCCTGACCAGGCCATTTTTTGCGTTATATCACTGCGTTATGTTAACTGACAATTGCACGGTCATGCAATGCTGCACCCAAATGAAATTTACGTCCCTTTTCCCCACTAATTGAGCTTTCTTTTGGTGGCATTTGATAGCTGTGAGTTTTTTTTTGTGCTATAAAAAAGAAAAGATCGACAATTTTGAGAAAAAAATAATTTTTACTTTTTAAACATGTCCAGTAAAAATATTTTAAAAATCAAATTTAGGCCAAAATGTATTCTGATACATCTTTGCTAAAACAAAATCCCAATATGTGTAAATGAATTGGTTTCATGTGAAAGTTATAGTGTTTACAAATGGCTGTATATATATTTGGATTTTTTATTTTATTTTTACTAGTAATAGTGGCAATCAGCGACTTATAGTGGGACTGTGGCAGGCATTCTAACAGTGGAAGGAACTGACTTGGTGTCACTGACATCCCCAGCATTTTAAAAAAAAGCACCGACACTGTATTAATGGCACTGGGCAGGAAGGGGTTAACATTAGGGGCGATCAAAGAGTTAACTGTGTGCTGTTTTACTTGGTGCTGTGTCTGTGTGTTTCACTGTAATCTCTTTGCTTTGCATGGCTCTGCTGTGCATAGCCATCCAAAGAAGTGTGCATGAGCTGACAGGGAGGAGAACTGTTTTGTTTACCCCCTACCTGGAAATGCAAAATCACTTAGATATATACGTGTTTTGGGCACCCGTGTCGCCCTGTAGCAGTATATTTGCTATAGGACAGATGGGAAGCTGTTAGCAAAGAATGCAGAAGCCCAGCTTCTAAATTTTTAACCCTTTGTTAGGACAGAGAATATTCAAATCTAGTTTACAATTGATAATGAAATCCACCAGCACAGTACAAACAAGGTTAATTATAGTAAACATTAACTCCCCAGCTGCATAGCAGAAGAAAACTTCAGAAGGCGATTTCAGAAGGAACAAGTAAAGGATAACAGTAGATTTAAAATATTTTATAAGTTATGCTATGTAAATGAGAACGTGTAACAAATATTAAATAGATGTTATCCAAATTTGGCTGCAAAAAAGGAATTACACTTTAAGATGCAAAAGCTTATGCAAAGTTGAAGGCTTTAGCTTTGTATTGATGCACATTGTCGCACACTGTTCTGGATGGGGTGCCCACTGGGAATACACATCAAATTTTGATGCAGCTAAGTGTGATAGAAATCAAGTGCAATTAGCACTTTTGTATACTAAGCCTTTTACTTTTAATTTTAATGTAGCTGTGATCAAGGCACCTACAGGACTTGCCATGTCAAGTGTGTAAAAAGTATAGCTGTATTTTTTATATATTTATATTTAATTGCTTCTCCTTGTGTCTATTTGTATAAATATGTGGGTTTCAGAAACATGCTATTCTATTTAGAATTGTATAAAGCCTAACTAGGGGATCTAAGTGATCCTCAAAGCTTGCATTTTTAATAACTTAACCCCTTTACATAGTTACACAGTTAATCTGGCTGAAAAAAGACAAAAGTCCATCCAGTTCAACTATAGAAAAAAAAAATGTTATAATCCTATACCCACAGTTGATCCAGAGGAAGGCAAAAAAACCCCCAGCAAAGCATGATCCAATTTGCTCCTGCTGGGAAAAAAATTCCTTCCTGAACCCCCGATAGGCAATCGGATATTCCCTGGATCAACTTTACCTATAAATGTTAGTATCCAGTTATATTCTGTGTATCTAAGAAACAATCCAGGCCTTTTTTGAAGCAATCCACTGAACTGGCCAGAACCAACTCTTGAGGGAGTCCATTCCACATTTTCACAGCTCTCACTGTGAAGAAACCTTTCCGTGTTTGGAGATTACATTTCTTTTCCTCCAGACATAAAGAGTGCCCCCTTGTCCTCTGTGATGATCTCAGGGTGAATAGCTCTACACCGAGTTCACTATATGTACCACTGATGTATTTATACATGTTGATCATATCCCCCCTTAATCTCCTCTTCTCAAGAGAGAATACATTCAGTTCCTCTAATCTTTCCTCATAGCTGAGCTCCTCCATGCCTCTTATCAGTTTGGTTGCCCTTCTCTGTACTTTCTCCAGTTTGCCAATGTTTTTTTTTGTGAATTGGTGCCCAAAACTGAACTGCATATTCCAGATGAGGTCTTACTAATGATTTGTACCGGGGTAATATGATATCTCTCTCACTGGAGTATACACCTCTTCTAATACAAGAGAGGATTTTGCTCGCTTTAGAAACTGCAGCTTGGCATCGCATGCCATTATTAAGCTTGTGATCTACCAGAACTCCCAGATCCTTCTCCACCATTGATTCCCCCAGTTGTACCCCCCCCCCCCCAGTATGTATGATGCATGCATATTCTTAGCCCCCCAAGTGCATAACCTTACATTTATCTACATTAAACCTCATTTGCCACATAGTTGCCCAATTAAACAGTGCATTGAGGTCGGCTTGTAAGTTGAAGACATCCTGTAAGGACGTTACAGAAATGCTGCCAGAAATGTTTTTGCTATTTTTGTATAAAAAATCATTTTAGGTCCAAAGCTTAGTAAAGCCCCCAAACAATAAATATTTTCTGAAAGCAAAGATCCTGAAGAATAAAATTATTATTTTAGAGGGCCCTGCTTGTTAGAGCTTACAATCTAAAAGGGGAGGGTCAGGTGATACAAAAGGTAATAATAACTGTGGTAGATGAGCCGATGGAGAAAATACATGTACAGTTGTTAGATGGACGCAGGATAGGCTTCTCTGAAGAGAAAAGGGATTGGTTTAAAATGGACTCAGTAGGAGATAGTTTGATAGATTGGGGTAGGGAGTTCCATAGGATGGGAGATACTCGGGAGAAGTCCTGCAGGCGAGCATGGGAGGAAGTGACAAGGAAACTAGAGAGCATGAGGTCTTGGGAGGAACAAAGGGTGCGATTTGGTTGGTATTTTGAGACTAGGTTAGTGATGTAGCTGGGTCCAGAGTTGTGGATGGCTTTGTAAGTTGTTGTTAGTATTTTGAATTTAATTCTTTGAGTGAGTGGCAGCCAATGGAGGGAATGGCAGAGAGGGGTAGCAGAAACTGAACAGTTGGAAAGGTGGATGAATCTGACAGCAGCATTCATGATGGACTGGAGGAGGGATAGGCTATGTAAAGGCAAGCGAATGGTGGTAGTTACAATCTTTTATGTTACACGATACTTTTTCAATGGTTAATGAAGTTTAAAATTTCAGAAAAAACACTGAGTAAAAAGACATGTCAAGCTTTAAATTTACTCATGGCGGCAAAACAATGACAAAGTTTGGTGCCTTATATTTTTCATAGGCAATACTTTAAAAGCCCCAGAGACCATCAGTTTATACTTAGCCTAGAATTATTGCTCTCACTCTGGTATACATGGTGATATGTAACCTGTGTGCAAGCAATGTTTTCGTACAAAGGCACCGCTGATAAGTGTGGTTATGTTCGTGTGTGCATGGATGTGGGGTAGGGTGGAAAAAAAATTTATTTGAAGGGGTTTCTAAGTGCTTGGGTGTACCCTTATTTTTTGACTTTTTTTTTAACTTTCATTAAACCTTTACTTTATTGATATATTGTATATATTATATAGTCTTCTAGGCCTGGGTTGGCAATTGAACATACATTTAAAAAACCCCCAAAAAACTGTCCTTTACTTTTGTCTCAAATCTGTATACTCCAAACAAACAGCTAAAAAGGTAAGAAATATATTTTTAAATGTATTGTTTAGGCATGTGTTATGTGAATGGTAACATATAACAAAAGTACTGGGATTTTCTCAAATTTGCAATAGTGAAAATACACTTTATGTTACTCACTGAAGTGTATCACTTAAGCTCCAAACTTCCAGCATATCTCAAAAAAAAAACAAAAACGTGTTGGATGTGTTGGTGGGGCAAACTCAACCTTTATGAAAACTGTATCCCACTGATTTCACTGGTCACCCGATACATTTTTCTTTTTCAGATAGATATTTGTTCTTTTTGAGTCCTGTTAGTTTTAACTACAAAAGCACCCAGGCCCCTCAACCAGTTATGTGTTCAGAGACCACTACTCTATTTTAGTGTATATATACTGTATATATGCAAACAGTATAGTATATACCGTATAAATGAAGAATGACCCATTTGTACTTTTTGTTATGACACACATTTTGGCGAGTCATAGCCTCATTTTCAAGGATATGTTTTTCTCCAGTACTGCAGTCAACACATAACTGTCCAGATATGATCATCCTTGAGATAATGTGCAGAGACAAATAGCTCTTACAGCTGAATCCTCTACACTGTGTACACTTTGTATTTTTTATTACAGTCTTAGACTTTACCTGTTTTTTTTTCTTTACTGAACGTTCAAAACCTTTCTTGCCCAGCTCAATGCCTACACCTCTCCTGCACCAGATTGCATTTTTTGTCTCAATTAAAAAAAAAGAAAAAAAAAAAAGAAAAAAACAGAAAAGGGAAACTACATCATTTCTTGATAATTGTTGAAGACTGTTGCCATGGAAAAGCTAATTTTAACATGGATGCCTCTGGACTTCACATGAACTCCCCCGTTTTAATTTCTGCAAATGTCAGTTACAGAATGAAAACCCACTAATGACTGGCGAGGGCACAATGTTCCACTTTAATTAGAATAATAAGCAATGCTGATGCATAAAGTACAGGTTTGTGAATTACAGCAGAACCCACACTGTCAAACTTAATTATCACTGATGAGGGTTGAACTCAACAAGATCTTTTTCCCCCAAGAACCTTACAGTAAAAATAGTAAAATTGCATTATCACACATCTAAGACCATTTTTATCCTATATTTCTGTTTCGAATGTTGTTATTGACAAAGTAAATGGTGTGTCCTGTTTTTATAACATTATAAGTGTGAAATGCATCAGGGATGTCTTTATTTGTATATTATGTCTAAAAAAAATAAGCAAATATAGAACGCATAAGTATAATAACATTAAAATACATTTACATTACTTCCTCTGTTAGTGTTACCAATATTCACAGCTATATCATTTAGTTTTTAATTACATTTTGAGACTTATTACCCCAATTTTTGCACATTTTTCATGCAAAAGAAACCCTACAGAAAATGAATACCATATTTTAGCTGCAACTTAATTCTAACAGAAGATAAGTGATACTGATAATCTTAAGCCTGTAGTTTTTGATGTAGGGCCCTCCTAACCCTCTTGTATTGAACTATACTGTTGCTGTATTGTCTCCTGTTATATTGTAAAGCTTGTAAAGCCCTGAGCAAACTGTTGGAGCTATATAAATTCTGTATAATAACAATAATAATATCGTTTGAAATAAATTTATTGTTTCAATCTGATGATGCCTTTTGTGTATCTCTGCTGCTTCTGACCAATGGATCCTTTCCATAGCTTTGAGGGCTATTGATCCCTAATGGCAATCCTTCAGCTTTTGAACTCTGGTTTGCTACAAATCTGGGCTGCAGTGAATATTACTTTTCTTTCTGTCAGATCTTCACTAAGCTCTGTTGTCCTGGTTTCAGCTACTACACAAATGTCCCCAGTGGTCAGCTGCTGTCTGTGCTAACACTGACACCCCTGTAATGGCATATGCGCCATGCCCAGTGACCTAAATAGCCTTTACACAGTGTGTCTCATTTGCCAAGCTGTCTAAACAAAGAATTGTCTGTAATACACCATAGCATACTGTCATTGTAGCCCCTTTTTGGGGGAAATGACAGTTGCAGAAGGAAAGGGAAAATGTGTGTTGTTATTGGGCAAGGTAGACAGTTATTATTGCAGGTGCTTTGATGACTGAGACCGTACTTTGTTGTAGAAGGTTGAAATTCTAGTAGAGGGCTCATTGAGTAAATGCTGACTAATTTTGTTTGATTTATAGCCTACGTGTAGAACTAAATAGTTTATGGTGGATAACTATGTTACAGCAGGCTGTGCACTGTACATCTGAGTTAAAAAAAAACACTGTGCAAATGTTTCTATATATCTGATTATAAAATAGATTTACTGGTTTATGCAGTCACCTCTCATGGGTCTCCATTCACTTCTGGATTGTACAGAAAGTCAAAATTAACTCTCGCTTTGAATCTGCTAAGTACATCCCAGGGGCATCAAAACAAAAGGTGTTCAAAAATCTTACAGCTTATTTTCTTTCTTAACCACCTCTCGCCCGCCATATTCTGGGAGGACGTCATATGACATCCCACTCCAGCTGCACATGCACGCCCCCGGACACAGCGGGACACAGCGGATCTCCGATTGCAATAAAGAGCCGATGACGTAGGCTCTATCATGTGATCAGCTGTGTCCAATCATAGGAAATGCCGGTTATTGGCAGTCCTCTCCTCACTCGCTGTCAGCAAGAGCCCATAAGCTGCATTTCTCAGAGGGGACATGTACACTGATCATCAGGGCACTGATCATCAGTGCCCTGATGATTAGTGTAGCCTCATCAGTGCCACCTGTCAGTGCCCATAATTGCCAGTTGTCACTGCCCATCAATGCCACATACCAGTGCTCATCAGTGCACATCAATGCAGCATATCAGTGCCCATCAGAGCTGCCTTTCAGTGCCAACTATCAGTGCCAGTCAGTGCCGCCTATCAGTGCCAGCCAGTGTTGCCTATTAGTGTTGCCTATCAGTGCCGCCTATCAATGCCAGTCAGTGCTGCCTATCAGTGCCAGTCAGTGACACCTATCAGTGCCCATCAGTGCCGCCTAACAGTTCCAATCAGTGCCGCCTATCAGTGACCATCAGTGCCACCTATCAGTGCCATATATGAGTGCTTCCTTTCGGTGCCCATCAGTGATGCCTGTCAATGCCCACCAGTGATCCCTGTCAATGCCCATCAGTACCTCCTCATCAGTGCTCATTACTGCAGCCTCATTAGCACACATCAGTGAAGGAGAAAATTACTTATTTACAAAACTTTCAGTCTTTTTTAGTTTGTTTACGAAAATACAAAAAACCCAGTGGTTTAAATGCCACCAAAAGAAAGCTCTATATGTCTCAAAAAATTATAACAATTTTGTTTGGCTACAGTGTTGCATGACTGTGCAATTGTCATTCAAAATGTGACAGTGCTGAAAGCTGAAGAATGATCTGGGCAGGAAGGGGGTAAAAGTGCTCAGTAGGCAAGTGTTTAAGCAGAGTCAGAGTATTGTGCTTTGTTGCAGGGGCAGACTGACAATTCATGGGGCCCCTGGGCAATAGGGGATCATGGGGCCCCTGTGTCCTTGCCCAAACTAAAAAAACTATGAAAAAGGTACCGGGGGCATCTAATGGGGCCCCCTACTGACCCTGGGCCCTCGGGCAGTGCCCGAGTTTCCAAATGGTCAGTCCGCCCCTGCTCTGTTGGTAATCAGTGATTTATTTGCAGAGATCCAAAAAAACCCTACTGAGTCATACCTATAATCCTACAGTCATCAAAAGCTCATGTTTCCTGTTGATTGGGGTGCTTTGTCTTTGACTCAGCAGGGCACCTGCTGGACCTCTGCAGAGAGATCACTGCTTCCCCATAGATACCAAAGGTCTTTGCAGCATGCTGGCAAGGAATAGGCTTTTCTACTTAGGCATGCTTTGCAAGAAACAAAGGGGTTGATTTACTAAAGGCAAAACGTTTACTTTGCAAGAGAAGTTGCCCTTTACAAATTAATTTGCACCAGAACGTAGTGAATGAGGTGAAGCTCAGCTGACTTCCATCATCCAAGCTTGCTGCTTTTTTTAAAAAATTTTCTTTGCTCATGATTGGTTATTATTTGCAAAGTGAAGTGTCACTGCATTCACTAAACTTTTGGGCAAATTATCTTGCAAAGGGAGAAACATATTTGCCTTTAATTGGTCAAACTCCAAAGTATAGGACATAAAACAAAATATTTTTTATGCACCTATATTTAATCAATTTGAACTGAAAGTTCAGTTAGGCTTTTTGGAGACAGCTTTAAGCTGTGTGACATCACTATCCTAAGAAAGAAGGACCATATTAGGGTCGTACCTACTTAGGAAATATACTAGTTATTTATTAGGCTGCCACAAGGGTGAGGATTTTTTCCTGATAAGCGGTTAAAAGCAGAATATCCATTGCATCCAGATGGCTGACCATAATGCATCTAAGCAGCATGTAGCTTGTGCTCTGTAGGGGTAGGGGACTTCCTATCAGTTAGCAAGCTGGAAATTTGTTTTATGGACCACTTTTTATTGTTTAATTATTATACCAGCACAGTGGATTTTAAATTTTTTGCTCTTCTTTAGTAGTGATATATCATTGTTACACTTGTACAAAAGCAGAGCAGAGCAAGTAAAGGAGTAGTTGTCTCATTGGAGACAGACTAATTTTTGCAAGTTCACAGCTATTGTATGTTGTGAAGGTAGAGTACACATAGAAGCAATAATTCAGGTTTCTGCCCATGTGCCTAACAGATGCAATGGCTATTTCTGAAAAAAGAACTGTGGGTTTGGATGTATTCTCTAAGATGGGACCATATGTAAAATGCAACAATCCTAAAGCTTCTCCATACATATTACAATATGACTGTACATCATTAGATCTACCAGCAAGTATATGGTGCAATGATCTGCCTGATTGGATACAAATGTATTCGTTTAGGTCGGTTCTCACATTACATAGTCTTGGTAGATCAGAACTTGAATGTACAAAAGTGAAGTTGTAATGTGTATGGTGAGGACCTAAAGACGTACTCCTATAATACATTGTTGTACACAATGTACAGGATGCTATTATTTAATCTCTATCATTATTATAAAACTGGGGTTGATTTACTAAAGACAAATAAACCGTGCATTTTGCAAGTGCAGTTACACTAATTTTCCCCAGAGCTTAACCCCTTGACGCCGACATCACACAAATATGCAGCCTCACAGAACTGGGCTTTTTTCCATCGGGCCGCATATTTGCATACCTGTCTTTGTGCTGGGAGTGCGTCACACAGTGACTGGGGTGTCACTGAGACCCCCGGGTCCCATTCTAATGATTGGGGCCCAGGACTCCCGATTCCGGGTCACATGATCGCTGTAATAGCCTCTGATTTGCTATCACAGTGATCAGTCACTGTACAGCCCTGCCCCCCTTTTTTTTCTCTCTATGAATGGAGGAGAGAGATACATTATATCTTTCTAACTCCTGGCATAGAGGGAAAAAATGTTTGTTTAAAAAAAAAAAAAGATTAATAAATAAATATTAAAAAATAAAATAAAAAATAAAGAAAAAAATACCTAGATCAAAGTTTGATCTATTTCAGTGCCAGGGTAAGTGTTTGGGTCAAGGTCAAGATCAAAAGGTCAGGATTTTTTTTAAATTGGTATTAGCGTCAGTTACTGTCAGTGTCAGTGTGTTTTAGGTAAATAAAAAACAAAATGCGCACTATTGTTTCTGGGCTGTACTACGGGTACAAACAACAAATAACATACACATTTATGGTATCACTGCGATCATCAAGAGCTGGAAAATTTATTTTGGGTTGTTCTTTGGTGGTAGGTTATGGTAGTAACAAGAAACACCCAGCTAAATTAAAAAAAAAATTTTTTTTTACTATTTTGGGCCAGTTTTCCTTTGATAATAAAAAAAAATCAGGAGATATCCATTACCATTTACCACCCAATTAAAGCCCAATTTGTCCTGAAAAAAACAAGGTATAATTTTACCCTCAGGCATGAAGGGGTTAAGCTGGCCATACATCATTCAGTTTATTTGCTTAGCCAGTGGGGAATCCACACATTCAAGGTCAATGGGGGAATCCTCCCCACTGTGCTATTCTGAGACTCCCCTGCTGTCAGAATACACAAATCAGAGCTTCAGGTGCTGATCGAGTGGCTTTTATCCAACAGGGCAGTTGAACAGAAGTCAATTAGTAGATTGACTTCTGTTCTCCTGCAGTGGCCACACATAGATTAAAATTCGGTAAAGCAGAGAAATAGAAAGCAGTACATCTCGCTAACAGTACATCTCCCTAGTAAAACACCACAATGTACACAAAGTAAGCATAAAACAACACACTGTTAACCCTATGATCGCCCCAGATGGTAACCCCTTCCTGTCCAGTGTCATTAGAACAGTGTCAGTGCTTTATATTAGCACTGATCACTGTATAAGTGTCACTGGTAATGGCAATTAGTCAGTTCCCACTCAGTGTCAGTTAGTGTCAGAATGCTCGCCGCAGTCCCACAGTCCGGCTATAAGTTGCTGATAGCTGCCATTACTATAAAAAGAATAAATAAATAAAAATTCCAGTATATATAGAGCCATTTGTAAATGCTCTAACTTTCACTTAAACCAATTAATACCACTTGCTGGGATTTTTTTTACTAAAGAATACATTTTGGTATAAATTTATGAAGAAATTTTATTTTTTTTATGTTTTTAATGGGCATGTTTAATAGCAAAAAATCAAAAACATTGTTTTTTTTCAAAATCATTGGCATTTTTGCTTTATAGTGCAAAAAATAATAAAAGAAGAGGTGATTAAATAGCACCAAAAGAAAGCACTATTGGTGGGAAAAAAAAATCACATGAATTTCATTTATGTACAGCATTGCATGACAGCGCAATTGCCAGGTAAAGAAATGCTGCTCCGTATCAAAATAAATGGTCTGGTCATGGAGCGGGGTAAATCTTCCGGAGCTGAAGTGGTTAAATACATACAACCAAATAGATCAGAAATTTAAAAAAAGGCAGATTCTACATGTGGCTGTGCATGACTTCAGTGAGAAAAATCATACCTGTTTAGGTGTGTGATAACAAATCAAATTACCATGCCAAAACATTCCCATAAAAGTTCAAAGTGTCTCTGATGATGCCACATGTGATGAAATGCATAGGGTGGAGCTAATGATGCACATGCGCCATCTTGGATATTGGTGGGCTGATGTCTTTCTATATTTTGGGATCCTGGTTTACATGTTATATTTATCATCTTGCACAATGTGAGATTTTTTTTTACTTTTATTATTAAAGGCTCAGGTATGATTTTACACTATTGGGAGCATCTTCCCTTGTATTATGTTTACATAATTATTATTATGTTATACTGCATGACTCCTGGATGGTCTTAGTAGCATTGAGCTACCTGCCTGACCAGGTTTCTGTGGATGTCGGCTGCCCTACATCATAAGCGCATTTGACCACTCTGTGACTGTGGGTCACTGTTATGTGGTAAGCAGCCTACTTGAACATGAAGATGAACATGAAGAATGTGGAGATCAGCACCCATGTTGTCTGTGTCCAGTATTCAGTTTTTATTGCACTAGCACTCTGAAGATGCTTTGAAAAAATCCTTAGCAATTGGACTGTCACTTTATGCATTGTTTTACCACTTTTTGTGTATGCACGAGCACTTTGAACATTTATGGTGCGGTAATTTGCTTTGTTATCATGTACCTACATGTTATAATTGTTCTCACTGAAGTCTTGCACTGTCACTGTATTTATGTGGTATCATATGGGCAGCACAGTGGCTAAATGGTTAGCACTTCTGCCTGGCAGTACTAGGTCATTGGTTCAAATCCCAACCACAGCGCCACATACCTGGAGTTTGCATGTTCTCCCTGTGCCTGTGTGGGTTTCCTCCAGGTACTCTGGTTTCCTCCCACACTCCAAAGACATGCTGGTAGGGGAATTGGCTCCTGTCTAAATTGGCCCTAGCATGTGTATGTATGAATGTGAGTTAGGGATCTTAGATTGTACACCCCTTGAGGATTAGGGGCCTATGTGAATGTACAATATATGTGTAAAGCACTGCCTAAATTGACAGCGCTATATAAGTACCTGATATAAAGAAATAATCTGCCTTTTTTTAGAATATCTGATCTATTTGGTTGTATGTACTTAATTGATCTACAGAACATCTCAATAAGGGGTTAGCACTGCATTTATGTTACATTGCTTGAAGTACTTGGCATCAAGGTACAGTGCTAGCTGCTTTTCCTTTTCTTTTGCACCTGAGTGCGAATTATAAAATAAGGTTTTGACTTTGTAAAGAATACCCAATCAGATGGAAGGAAAGTTAAAAAAACAAAAAAAAACATTTTTGCTTGCACATGGTCAGTAGAAATCAGCAGAGATTCATCACATTCACTAAGCTCTGGGGAAAATAAGTGCAACTGCACGTGCAAAGTGTCTATTTGCCTTTAGAAAATCAACCCCCTAGTCTCCTTTAAGAATACAGATATCAGTTAACCAACATTCCTCTCTTTGCTTAGCCTTTGGCTAAATTTATGGTTATATCTCCAGGACTAAAATAGGTTTCCCATGATATAATAAGTTAGTGTTTTGTTTAACAGTGAGACCAAAAGGTATGAAAACTGTTTCCTTAATGCCTAAAGTATTAGTGGAAAGTGCAGTGGAAAGTATTCCACTTTACAGTTTGATTGTTTACCAGTAGTAAACAGTACCACACTGGATACTGTTCTTTTCTGCTTTAAAAATGCACCAAGAATGCTGACATATGTCTACCCCCATATTTCCCTTATAAAAATATGCATTCTTGTCACATCTACAGTTTTCAGTACATGCATCAGATTGTTCATATGGTTTGCCTGGTATTACATTTCCTACAACTATGCAATGAATCCAGGTAGAAAATAGTATTCATAGAAGGGAATGCTGTGTGACAGTTTTCTGTAGCAACTCCTGGCCCTACTTATGTGAAAAATAAAGCTTGCAGAACCGCCAGACAAAAAAAAAAAAATACAACTTACAATGGAAGTAATCAAATTCACAAAAGTATATTTAATATTTCCAGTAACAGCTTTCGCCAGGCCTAAAGGGTCTCCATAGACATCTGATCTTTGCAAAACATGAACTCAACCTGAGCATCACTTGAAGCAATCAGAGAGGGATAAACAAGTATAGGGTTTTTCTTATGGGACAATTCGCACTTCCAAAGCAAGCCTTTCAATGAAAATACCCCGCTACCGATAGTAGATTACAGCGTGTTCAATCTCTAAGGCAGTGTATTTGAGAAAAGCAGTTGTCTCAATGGAGATCTTAATCTCAATTCCAATCTCATTCTCCCCATTGTCCATATTGTCTACAATTTTGTTTTATTTCTTCAATCAAAAAAAACCCAAAAAAACCCGAGTTGTAAATCTAGTCAAATTATGTGATTAATACTTTTTTTCGGGGTTACACCCAAATTAAGCCGTCCATGCCTATTTCCATTGGTTTCTATACAAGCGTAGTGCACATTTCTTTGTAAGATTTCTGCAGATAGCTTGCTTTTTATCTTAGTACCGGGCCATTTTTAATACCTTGCTTAATCTTCCTCCCTTCTATTTCTTAATGAGAAAAGTCTCCATAAATGAAACGGATCACTTCACTAGGAATCAATAATGCTTTTAGTAGCATTCCCTTTGCTTATGAGTGACACATTATTTTGCTTCAGAAGGTACTGAGTTGGCAGGATGAAAATTCATATTATTATAAATGCCAACATATTGCTGTGTAAATATAATTCCTAAGCTAGATGATTCTTGTGTTTATATAAAAGAGTGTAAGTCTACTGTGATAATTTATATTCGATATCAAACAAATATTAAAGGAATTACATTGCTTATGTGTCCAACTGCTACTGACATATGTAGTAGTACCATCGTTTTGCTGAATGCCGCATACTCTTGTTTTTATTCCTCACACAAATAGTCTGGAATTTGTGACTCATACTGAGTTATGAATATTAATGGTTTGATGTAGTAAAGCCAAGCTATTTTTGATGAATGGGTTACTCTCCCTTTAATCTTGGGCTTCATTGATGAACATAAACCAGTGGGATGCTCCTTATTTAGGGCAAGCAGTTAGAACTTGTCACATGGTCTATTTAGCAAATTTAAATAGGGCAGAAGACAGAAAATAGTTATATTCAAGGTAAAATAAAGGGTTTTTTTTAGATTCTTTTTAGTAATTGACATATAGCACCCTCTCCTGAGCATCTCCAGTCACTGCTAATGGCCCTATACAAGTCTATGAGGGTTTATGGCACAGGTCCTGTAAGCAATGTGAAAGATTTTGGCCAAGGCTTGCTGAGGCTGTTTTATGCAAGTAAGTAAGCAGTTGGGGATGTTGATTGGTAGTTTAGGTCAGGAGAGCAAGACAAGTGTGCGTTTTCTAAAAGTGCAGAGCACTGAAGCAAACATACCATATTTCTCTTTATTTTTTCCATTTTGTGCTTTCAGCTGAGTAGTATTGAACAGTAATTATGTATTACTACCCCAACTTTCCTAAGTACATCCATTGGTGCACTCATTGCAAAAAACAAACTGAGAAAAGTGGGACTTTAAATATACCTACAGGAGACTGAAGACAACTAATAAATGTCAAAAAACGTGTGTTCAATGTACTAAAATCAAAATTACAAGTGATACAAACAAACTGAAATGTATAGAGGGATGCTGCACACTATATAGTGTCAGGCTATCAACAACAATGAAATTGTAACAAAACAATAGATGTGCTGTCCCTTTACATAGTTACATAGTTATTCTGGCTGAAAAAAGACAAAAGCCCATCCAGTTCAACCATAGAAAAAAAAAAATTTATAATCATATAGCCATTTAAATAAATATACATCCTATTTAAATATACATACACTGTCCCTTTAAATTATGATACTCAATATTGTACACACCATGATATAAATGCCCAAAATGAAATAAAGTGAAATAAAGAGTCAATAACAGTGAATAATAAATCAGTCAATAATAGTGAATAATAGATATATAGTCCTATATAATCGGTGAACCACAAGTACCAAAAATCCTCTTATGTGATGCCAGTGCTCCATCACCACAAATAAATTGCTATCTGCTTACCAGGATCTTAAACCCCAAAAAGATAAGATACACTTGGATGTGGGATAAAGCCGAAGTGCAGCCCGGACATCATGCAGCAAGAAAATGCCGACTCTCCAGCTCTCCTGCTTCAGATGTTATATATGAGGAGACTGATAGCCTCACACCAGGGATAAGCCCCAGCAAAACATCTGGTTCACCACAGAAAAACAAGAAGGAACTATAGTGCATTATCCTTTTAAAAGATTTTATTCCAGCTTCATTATACATCTATGCAGACCCGCTGATATTGTAATTAATCGTAGTCTCAGCCTGGGTTCCTGCAAGGCCATGCCCCCAACGTATTTCACCCTGCCCCACAGAGCTTAATCATGTTGGTGAAGTGAAATGCGTTGGAGCTTGGCCTGGCAGGAGCCATTCATTCCAATATCAGCAGGTCTGCATAGATGTGCGGCTTAATTAGATCCAGCAAACATCTGATTCATCACACAAAAACAAGGAGGAACTATAGTGCATTATCCCTTTTAGAGATTTTATTCCAACTTTATTGTACATCTATGCAGACCCACAGATCTTGGAATGAATCACAGTCTCAGCCTGGGTTCCTGCAAGGCAACACCCCCAATGTATTTCACCCTGCCCCTCAGAGCTTAATCATGATGGTGAAATGAAATGCGTTGGACCTTGGCCTGGCAGGAGCCATTTATTCCAATATCAGCAGGTCTGCATAGATGTGTGGCTTCATGGGATCCATCCTCAGCTTAACAGTTGCTTGGAGCTGAGGCAAGCTTCTTCCCTGGCCTGCACTCATAGTGGTGGACACAGGATTGCTTTCCTTTGTAGCCTGAGCAGCATACATTTTCCATTACTGATTCCCAGCTTTATTGTACTTACAGCGAAAACAAATTACACATCATAAATAAAACAACACACCACCAAGCCAAGCAATAATGATGTCAGTTGCAAAGCTCTCTCCCTACATGTTTCATCCTCATAGACATCCTTGGGGGATGAGAGATTCTATTTTTATATATGCTGTGTATGTTTATATAGTGTATATGTATGTTTTTGCTTCATGGTGTACATATTTGTTTTTCCTATACATTCATTTGTAGAGTTGTTTCCTAATAATTTGAAGACTGGCAAGAAAGCAGCTCCTGCGAAATGTGTTGACAGACCTGCAGGGGCGAACTGACCATTTGGAAACTCGGGCACTGCCCGAGGGCCTGGGGTCAGTAGGGGGCCCCATGGGATGCCCCTGGTATCTTTTTCATAGGCTTTTTTGAGTTTGGGCAAGGACACAGGGGCCCCATGATCCACTATTGCCCGGGGCCCCATGAGTTGTCAGTCCTCCCCTGCAGACCTGTAATCTGTTTAGGTGCTATAACCTTTATTGTCTGTATATATTTTATTATTGCCTCATGGTAAGCTTGTGCTTGCTCTCATTTTTTTTATAATAAAACATTGATGCTTTTACCTATTTGCATATTTAATAGTTGTGATCAGTCTCCTGTAAGGTATTTTATAATCACAGTTGTTTTTGCAATGTATTCTAGGATGACACCTTCAAGCTTTTATTATATATTTGGACTCCACCTTTGTGAATTTGAATTCCATTGTTGTACTCATATTGAATAAATAGGGCATACTCACGTGGCTTATAGAGTCCTGGCTATAGTTGTTCAACAAGGCTACCTCAACTGCCTAATAGACAATCATTAGACCTAGAACCTAAAAATCTCTATACAAAAATACAGCCATGAATAAAAATACATTACATTCTTCCTCATATATTCATATTTTTCCTGGTTAGATGCTGACATACTAATATTTTTATCCTTCTAAATGTTTATCTATAAAAAAAATTGGAGAGTCCCCATAAAAATAATTGCGCAATAAACACTGCAACAGAGAATGATTCAGTATATGTAGCATTTGCAGAATACAGTTGCTTTAGAAAAGAATGCTTAATAACTATTCTATAGTTTCCACATCCTTTCTTAGAACATTTCCTACTTCTCTGACATATGGGAAATGTTCATTGTTTATTACCACGTAGACTTGGACAGCTGTGAATAAACCAGTGACCATTTTTTTAGGCATATATGTACAACAGATACCTCAAGAGGCTGTAGAATGGTTGAACTGGATTGACTTTTGTCTTTTTTCAGCCAGACTAACTATGTAACTACGTAATTCTTTACAACAAAAGACATATTGGATGCTAGTCACACAGTTTTTCTATTGACAATGTAAAAAAAAAAGTATTACAATTAGAAGACTATCTAACCAAGGAAGCATCTTCTGGCCAGGCAGTTCAGTAATTGGATAAAAAGCATATTTCCGCTGCATGTGTTTAGATGTATACAACTACTCTCAACCACTCTCAACCACTGCTGGGCTGCAGCCTCCTGTCTGATGGGACTACAAAACTACAGAAAAATTTGCAGGTTCTGCACATTTCTCTGTGGTTATGTAGGCCTAGCCCGGGTGTCGGCAACCCGCGGCTCCGGAGCCGCATGCGGCTCTTTTTCACCTTTCCTGCGGCTCCGGAGCACACTGCCCACCAGGTGACAGGCAATAGGGTCGGCAAGCCGCGGCTCTTTTAATGCAGCTCTTCTATGTGCCAGGCGCTCGCTCCCCTCCCTCCTCCAAACATTGGCTGTCAGGATGTAGGCGGGGCAGCGTGACGAACTCCTCTCCTCTCACAGTCCGCCCTGAAGACCAGAACGGCGCGGGAACACAGCTAGAGGAACGCGCGGAGCAAAGGTAAGTGAATTGACACAGGGGGGATGAATTACTATAGGGGGGGATGAATTACTATGGGGGATGAATTACTATATGGGGGATGTATTACTATATGGGGGATGAATTACTATATGGGGGATGAATTACTATAGGGGGGATGAAATACTATAGGGGGGATGAAATACTATAGAGGGGATGAATTACTATATGGGGGATGAATTACTATATGGGGGATGAATTACTATGGGGGATGTATTACTATATGGGGGATGAATTACTATATGGGGGATGAATTACTATGGGGGATGAATTAATTACTATATGGGGGATGAATTACTATGGGGGATGAATTACTATATGGGGGATGAATTACTATATGGGGGATGAATTACTATGGGGGATGAATTACTATATGGGGGATGAATTACTATATGGGGGATGAATTACTATGGGGGATGAATTACTATGGGGGATGAATTACTATAGGGGGGATGAATTACTATAGGGGGGGTGAATTACTATATGGGGGATGAATTACTATATGGGGGATGAATTGCTATAGGGGGGATGAATTTCTATATGGGGGATGAATTACTATGGGGGGATGAATTACTATATGGGGGATGAATTACTCTGGGGGATGAATTACTATATGGGGGATGTATTTTCAGTTTTAAAAATGTTTCTCTCAAAATAAATTTCAATCGTGGTTTTGGCGAGATTTGGCTCAGTTGAAAAAAAAGGTTGCCCACCACTGACCTAAGGCTATGATTGTGATTATGACGATACACTGTGGCCCTGGTTAACCCTTTGCTTACTGGGCCCTTAAACCCCCTTCATGACCATAGCGCTTTCGCAATATATGCAGTGTCGGATTTGTTTTAAATGTTGCAATGGTTTTGCGGCTCCCAGTCTTTTTTTCCCTCTCGGAAACGGGTCCAAGTGGCTCTTTATGTCTTAAAGGTTGCAGACCCCTGGCCTAGCCAGACAGCAGTTTGGCAGCAGAGTTCCAGGTGCTGAACACTCTCTTGGGGACAAGTGGATAAGTAATGGTGTCACTGACCACCAATGGGAGTGTTATATAATACTATAACTGACAACCAATGCAGAGAGTTAAATAGCATTGCCACTGATGTGGTGGTGGGCGGGGGTTTAGTTGTACTGTCAATGACACTAGTGCTGTGGGTTATCATTGCAGTCACTGACAACCATACTGGGGGGTTATTATTACTGTCACTGTGATCAGTCACTGTGATCAGTTCTGGGTGTTGTTATTGTATCCGCTGACAGACATCAGTGGTGGCAGTTATTTTTCCAGTTACTGATACCAATGCTGGAGTCTATTATTACAGTCACTGAGACCAATGCTGGGGGTTATTATATAATGTACCCACCCACTGACACCAATGCTGGGGGTTATTATTGTATCCACTGACACCATAACTGGGGGTTATCATTCCATCCACTGACACCAATGCTGGGGGTTATTATTGCAGCTTTTGATACAAATGTTGGAGGTTTACATTGCAGTCACTGACACCATAGCTGGGGGTTATTTTTGCATTCGCTGACGCCAGTGCTGGGTGATATTATTACTGACACTATTGTTGGTTATAAATGCATCCACTGACATCAATGCGGGGATTATTATTACTGACACTAATGCCAATGTTGCTTGTTAATATTGCATCCACTGTCACCAATGCTTGGTGTTATTATTGGAGTCACTGACATCAATATTGGGAATTACTATTACTGTCAGTGACACCAGTGTTGGGAATTATTAACGCAGCCACTGAAACCAGAGCTGGGGGTTATTTATGCTGCCACTGCTGCCAACAATGGGTCTTATTTTACTCCAACTTTCTCTTCTGTGTGAGTTTTGGTACGCATCAAATAACGCAGCAGGACCAATATTTTTAGGTGTTAAGTTGGGTTACAGCCCATTTATTTTGAATGGGCTGCCCAACTTCATGCAATGCACATCAGCAAATGGAAACAAACTGCCATAAGTGCTCCAGAATGATTGCCTTTTTATCAATGCCCCCTGCTGGTGGTCCAAAAAATAAATGCGCATATTGTTTATTTAACCTCTTGCCCTCCAGAGGATTTACCCCCCTTCTTGACTAGGCCATTTTTTGCCTTACAGTGCTGCGTTACTTTAACTGACAATTGTGCAATCATGCAACACTGTACATAAATGAAATTTATGTCCTTTTTTTCCCCACAAATAGAGATTTCTTTCGGTGGTTTTTGATCACCTCTATGTTTTTTATTTTGTGCGCTACAAACAAAAAAAGGCCGACAATTTTGGGAAAAAAACAATATTTTTAACTTTTTGCTATAAAACATATTCAATAAAAAAATTTTAAAAATCACATTTCGTCATAAATTTAGGCCAAAATATATTCTGTGACATGTCTTTGCTAAAAAAAAATTTCAATACGTGTAAATTAATTGGTTTATGTGAAAGTTATAGCGTCTACAAATGGCGGTGTATATGTGGGAGTATTTATTTTTTTCATAATAGTAATGGCGGCAATCAGCGACTTATAGCGGGGCTGTGGGGCTGCGGTGGGCATTCTGACACTGGGTGGGAACTGACTAACTGCCACTGACATCCCCAGTGACACTAATACAGGGATCAGTGCTAATAAAAAGCAATGACACTGTACTAATGACACTAAGCAGGGGTTAACTTTTGGGCGATCAGAGTTAACTGTGTGCTTTATGTGTTTTACTATTATTATTATTATACAGGATTTATATAGCGCCAACAGTTTGCTCAGCGCTTTACAATATAATGGGAGACAATACAGTTCAATACAAGAGGTTTAGGAGGGCCCTGATCCTGGGAACTTACAATTTATGTGTGCTGTGTGCTGTTTTACTAGGAAGACATGCTGTTTTGTATCTGCTGTGCAGAGAGATACAAAACAGCATTTCCACGCTAACAGGGAAGAGACCTGTGTTGTTCAAGACCAGGATGCTTCAATAGTGGCCTTCAGCTCTTCTGCATTGTTCGGTCTCATGTCTCTCATCTTTCTCTTGGCAATGCCCCATAGATTCTCTATGGGGTTCAGGTCGGGCGAGTTTGCTGGCCAATCAAGCACAGTAATCCCACGGTCATTGAACCAGGTTTTGGTACTTTTGGCAGTGTGGGCAGGTGCCAAGTCCTGCTGGAAAATGAAGTCAGCATCCCCATAAAGCTCGTCTGCGGAAGGAAGCATGAAGTGCTCCAAAATTTTCTGGTAGACGGCTGCGTTGACCCTGGACTTAATGAAGCAGAATGTCAGGAAAGGACTCACCGCTGGTGGTGCTGTGGCTCACCTGCTCTATGGTTGTAGTACTGGGACTTACCAGCAGGTGCCTTTCAGCAGCCAGGATCTCACCTCCTGCAATCAAGCCATTACCTGAGGCTGATTGCAGGAGGTGTATTTAAATAGTACCCAGGCCTGCAATCAGTGCCTTGGTGTTGTTTCCCATGAGCCCCTGTTGTCCTGTACCTGTATCCTGTCATCTACCTGCTTGATTCTCCTGCTCGATTCTAACCACGATTGAACTCTGCCTGCACTGACCCAGCTCTCCTTTTTGACTATCCGTTTGCCTACCCCTCTGTACCAGATCCGCCCGATTGTTCCTGACCCGGCCTGCCTGATCACTCTACCTCTCCAGCCCTGACTACGCCTGTGTTTCTGAACATATAGATATTAGTTGAAGGTTTGGTTTTTGTTTGCACTGTGCGTTTTTGTATACTTGTGTAGCTCTTAATAAATTATATTATTACATCACTCCTGAAGCCTGCTATTCCCTGTGGCAGTCCACACATCTCTGGTCATACCTGGATCCTTGACACACAGTGGACCAACACCAGCAGATGACATGGCTCTTCAAATCAACACAGACTGTGGAAACTTCACACTGGACTTCAAGCATCTTGCAGTGTGTGCCTCTCCATTCTTCCTCCATACTCTGGGTCCTTGGTTTCCAAATGAGATGCAAAAGTTGCTCTCATCAGAAAAGAGGACTTTGGACCACTGAGCAACAGACCAGGTCTGTTTTTCTTTATCCCAGGTAAGACGCTTTTGACGTTGTTTGTTGTTCAGGAGCGGCTTTACAAGAGGAATACGACATTTGAAGCCCATGTCCAGGATCCGTCTGTGTGTGGTGGCTCTTGATGCAGTGACTCCAGCCTCAGTCCACTCCTTGTGAAAGTCCCCAACACTTTTGAATGGCCTTTTCCTGACAATCCTCTCCAGGCTGAGGTCATCCCTGCTGCTTGTGCACCTTTTCCTTCCACACTTTTCCCTTCCACATAACTTTCTATTAATGTGCTTTGATACAGCACTTTGGGAACATCGAACTTCTTTTGCAATTACGCCCCGTGATGACGAAACTAGTAGGGTGGGGCATTTTTTGGATGTGACGCCAGGACGCTCCTCGTAGACTGTCGGCTGTGATATCGCGGTGAGCGAGGCTCGTCCCTGCTTTCTTGAGGCTGTCATTGCTGGTGTCGGCTAGACACCCTGTTTGTGAGTTCATTTCTGACGTTTTAATAAAACATTTTGGTTTTAAATGTACTGCACCATGATTTCCTTTTTTGATTCCCCGAACATGATCTATGGTATGGAGATGTGATGACTACCTGCTGTTAAGGCTATTCCATATTGTGCTGATTGGCTGCTTGCAGTATATTGCTCCCAGTTTGGATTACTTCTGCTGATCATCGCTCCCAGAGCAAACGCTATCTTTGCTGACTTATAATCTGGTCAGCATGAAGCTCTGGTGAGTGTACCCATTTCATTCGGTGGTGGATTTTTTTTGCACGGTGTTTGATTTATACAAGATATCAGAACTGTTTAATTACTTTGTGATGGTGGATGGACTTTTATATAAACATTTTTTATCACGGACATAACTAATAATTTTTGTATTTACTTATATTTAGTGCACTCTTTGATTTATTCACACTTTTACCTTTTTTTGGTTAGGAGTGCAGCTTTTGTTCTATTTAGTTTGTGGTGCTTTTTTTCTCTATTTCTGATATTATCAAGTGTTGCATAGTTTAAATGTACAGAGGGGATAAGAGACAGATTATGCTTTACAGCAACTAAGCTAATGCTACATTAATTTCGAGCGGACAATTTTGAATACCTGTCTGCAGTTACACATACATAGCAGTGCCCAGTTGCTATTAAAATTTCTACTTTAAACATCACAGATAGAAAGAGATAGAAATAGAATGCATCACTGCACCACTGATAATTACTTGCCAATTTCAACTATTTAAATTTATGCAGTACTAAACACCAAAACAAAAATTAAATTTAAATAAATGAATTAATTTAGTTTTTTTTTTCTTTTTTCGGTGCCTGTTGATCTAACAAGTTACATACTTTTTGTCTTTGGGCTTCAAACATGTGGACAATCCACTGCCCCCAAACTGGGTGCATTGCACACGGTTACACGTCTATCCCACAGTGGCCCTATTTACATGAATGGGTCATGCTTGGCAGTGATACTGCCCACTGTACATGATGGGGGCTTCATTTTTGCTGTGGCCTCAAAGCAAGTCATCATAAAGAAAAGTGGCATGTATTGTCCAGTGGCTGTGTGGTAGCACCCAGATATGGCAGAGTTCCCCTTTAAACTCTAACACTTCCAGCAGCCTGTGTTTGTAAAAGCAAGGTTTTTGGCTCATCTTCTCCCCTCCCTTATTTCCTGTGAGAATTATGTTGTACCGGTTCGTAGCTGGTATTATTATCTGCAGCTGCTGTCCAAGGTTATTCTGCAAAGTTTAGGAAGTCTTTTGATAATAATAGAAAGTGAAAGAAGAAATGTATGCCTTGTGACATAAATATTGGTATATACGCTTGTAAGAGGTTTTCTATAACTCACTTAGCAGATGAGAGCACAAGCCATCTGTTGAGTCAAAACAGCGCTGTTTTTAATAAATCATTTGTATTCCTCAAGTCCGTGTCCGGAGTTCTCTGGTTTTCCAAAATTGCTAATTCACCTGCATGACTATGTTTTGTCTGCTGATTGGGGGACCATGGTTCAATCACATATTTTTTACTGCCCCTGGCTGCCTGTGTGAATGAGCCATTATAGTGTCTCCACTCCAGTTAAGAAGTGACAGAGACACCTTTGGACACCAGTAATGTCATTCTGAGGAGAGGATAGTGTTTGATGAACTAGCAGCATTACATGGACAAACAAATTAAAGTAAAACACCAGGTAACTAACAAATTAAAGCCAAATGCCAGGTAACACTCTTTAAAGAGATCTATGGTCACAGCATACACCATCATTTTATAACATCATTATTATAATAGCAAGACAAACTATAGGTATTATTGACAATCCAATATACTGAAAAATTACTTGTATTCCAGTCAGGCTTCCTGAGGTATGTAAATGGCCTACACCTATAACAAGGGCATTATTCAAGTTCGATCAAAGCAGCATGGCTTGTTTTTATCTACAGATGTACCTTATCTCTATAGACAGATTTTGGTAATGGTGAACTAACCCAACAATACATTATGAGCAAAACAGTGAATTTTTAAACAAATGAGGTTTTCTGGAAAACACATATGTGTAATAAATGGACATGTCAAGGGATACTTGAGTATTAAGTTGAGAAACAACATTCTAGGCTACTGCACAAAGAGACTGAACAGCATCTTCAAAATTGGTGATGTCATCCTTCTAAAGTTGCATACACTCTGCACTGGGAATATGAAACAGTGTCACAGTATAAAGCTATGCATTTATACTCCTCAGGGCCTGTAGTTGGTGTTATTAATTCCTAAAATAGAATACTATTTGTATCTGTGCAATTCATAATGTAGGGCAGAAGATGGAAACATTTGGTATGTGTATAATAATAACTGGCAGTATCTAGTAGCTAGCATCTGCTGCAAAGAGATTCCTGTTTTGTTCGATGCACAGAGCATCCTAATTACAGGGGAAAAAAATGAAAAGCAACCTCTTCATATTCAATAAACATACAGTAATCGAAATAACATTGACAAGGTTTGGTTATAGAGATTGTATAGATCTGATTTTATTTTTTTGTGCAAAGAAGCTGTCTTATGCCTTACTAGATGTCACCACAAAGCTCTTTTCAGCCTTAATTTCCTTTTATTTCCTACATGCAATCATTTCCAAAATTCATATGATATGATAGACTGTACATTTGGTAATCTCTGCTTGCCCTCAAGCACATGGAACATGCACAGTGTAGCAGGTGCTTTAAAGCTTGGAAATGAGTACCTGTTAAGAGGTTGCCATACCCAACAATAAAAGTAGCTGAGAACTGAGGGAGGTAATTCTTGTGCTGCAAGGTAAGTATTACGGAGCCAAACATTTGTGTCCGTGGGAATGAGAAGAGAGTGTAGAGAGGAGGAGATGAGCGGTGCATGCAGACACTGCCGGAGCTGCTTAACACAGGAAGAAACAACAGCAAATGGGACACGTTTTCTCTCCTGCACAATTAATTGTTCTGTGAGACAGTGGACAGATGATGGTATGCTTGGGGTCCATAAACATGAACAGTTCACCTGAGTGACTTTCATTTCATGTCAATGGGTAGCTTTAAAGTATATATGAACCCTTACCTTGTAAAGCAAACAATTTAATTGAAATTAGAAATCAATGGCAAAACATTTGTGTATACATATAAAAAACATCTAAATATCTTTTTTCTTATTTTTTTAAGTGATTATATAATTTCTTTTTTCAACTGCATAAGGGGCTTAGAGAAGAGGGGTGGAGAAACAGCAGCAAACTGGTCCGCAAAGTCTGATCATTGGAGGACAAGCAGGCTGAGATAGATGTGCTCTCATGCCTAGCATGGTCAGTTTGAAATAGAAAGGCAAGGAAACTGTCAGGATCACCAGCGATTTCACACAAAGGAAGCAATACAAAGAGAACAGGAAGCTTTTTAATACAAGTACATGTTACAACAAGCACATATTAGAAATATGAAATGTTCAGGTAACATATTCTTTAGAGGAAAAGTATAGCCAAAGCTAATACTTCTCCTGTAGGTCACAGGAGTGCAGTTCATTCTGCACTCCTGTGACCCAATTTCAGCCGACAGAAGGCTAAAATCCACTATTGGCTGGTGTCACTGAGCTGGCCCAGGCTCTGAAAATATCCTGACCATATGATCGGGATTCACCCAGAAGCCTAGACCGGCACCTGGCTCAGCCTCTCAGCAATCCACTGAGCCTGAACCAGCCCCTCCTGCCCTCTCTACAGCCTCCAGTGAGCACTGAAGGGGCAAAGCAGAGAGCCTGAGAATGACAGTCACAGCTGTCTGCTCAGAGCGGTTGAGAGAACTGAGCAATCAGCTGTGCATGATCGCTCAGTTCGCACTACAGAGCCAGTGGAGGATCAATGCTACATCCACCTAGGTGAGTATAAATGTTTCTTTTTTTACTTCCATACTTTTAAGCCAGATGGTGTAAATTAAAAGGTAAACTGACACTTAGAATGAGAGAATTGGGTCTGAGATTAATATATTAAATACCAAGCTTGTTTATTTAAAGGGACCCATTATCAAGGTAATCAAAGTGCAGTAATGCAGTCCCTGAACAGGCACCATAAATTGACTGCTTTTACTTTGACAAGGTGTCAGCTGGCTAGTCTGCTGCTAGAGCCCCCAACAGAAATTCTATGCAAATAAAGACTTTTCGAAAGTCTACATTAAGGCTAGAACGACTCTGCCATTTCCAGTGTGGCAGTGCTCAACATTATAAGAAATTTATAGGATGCTCATATGCTAATCTCATTGCTATATACGTAAAAATAGTTTTCATCTGGTACTCATTACATATGCACTTAGTTGATAAAAGAAAAGTAAGAGCTAGTGAAAAAATATGGACAGATAAATTTAACTGAGGTGCCTATAGATTATGACCTATATTAGTTGCTCACTTAGGTTTCAGATGTGTTCTATAAAAACAACAGCAGTAACCTTACTGGATTAGTATGGTAACATCTTCATCTTTTCTTCTGTTTTTTTTATAGATTACTATCAAAACTATGTACATCCAACAATGAGAAACAGTAAGCAAATTCCAATTAATATAATATTGTGAGGAGAGTATGATGGAAGGTGATATATGCAGGAGAGGAGTGTAGAGAGAGGCGTCCCTAGGGTTGGTGTCACCCGGAGCGGTAACACTTGGTGGCACCCCCTCTGACGATCCCCGCAGAATGGATCGGATCTGCGGATTGAGCATAATGGATCGGACTCTGATTCATTATGCTCAATCCGCAGATCCAATCCATCCTGCGGGGACCGTCGACTTTCTTTACAGCTTATGTTTTCGTGGAGCGGGTCCAGTGTCACCCTGTATAGGTTGCATGCCGATGATCCCCGAAGGATGCAACCTATATGGGGTGACACCGGACCCGGTCCAAGAAAAGGCAAGATGTAAAGAAAGCCGACGATCCCCGCAGGATGGATCGGATCCATCCTGCAGGGATCGTTGGCTTGCTTTATAACTTACCTTTTCGTGGAGCGGGTCCGGTGTCACCCAGTGCGGTCTGTGTCACCCGGTGTGGGCCGCACCCCCTGCACCTGCCTCGGGACGCCACTGAGTATAGAAATTATGATGGTGGCTGGTATGTGCAGGAGAAGAATATAGAGAGTATGATGGCAGGCAATGTGGGCAGAGGAGGAGTATGAAGGGTAATTACAGTGAACAATATGTATGGGAAAGGAGTATTGAGGAAATGACTGCAACAGGGGCGGACTGACCATTTGGAAACTTGGGCACTGCCCGAGGGCCCGGGGTCAGTAGGGGGCCCCATGAGATGCCCCTGGTACCTTTTTCATAGGCTTTTTTGAGTTTGGGCAAGGACACAGGGGCCCCATGATCCCCTATTGCCCGGGGGCCCCATGAGTTGTCAGTTTACCCCTGGACTGCAACCAGTATGTAAGAGTGCAGAGAATATCATGGGGTCGGGAGTAGGTGCAGGGAAGGAGTGTGGAGTTTATGACATTAGGCAGTATGTGCAAAAGAGAGTGAAAAGGTATTGAGATCGAACTATATGTGCAGGGAAGAAGCTCAGAGGGTATCACAGTGGAACGTATATGAAGGAGAGGAGTATGGAGGGTATGATGGTGAACAGTACATGCAGGAAAAGAATAGTGGGCCCTATGTGCAGTGGAGGAGTGTGGAGGGTATTATAATGGGTAGTATGTGCAGAGGCTATGACAGCTGGTAGTATTTGAAGAAAACTGTGGAGGGCATTGGTATTTTGGTGGGTAGTATGTGCAGGAGAGGACTGTAAAATGTATAGCAGAGGCAATATGGGGGGGGGGGGAGTGCTGTAGGTGCAGAAAAGAATTGCAAAGGACATAAGAGTGGGTACTATATGGAGGATATGATGCAGGGCAATATATATAGGAGGGGAGAGGATTTGGCAGTGGGCAGGACATGCAGGCATAATGTGATGAGGGTATGACGACAGACAGTATGTGCAGATGAGAAGAGTTGTAGCTATAGAAATAATAAGAGCAGAATGTTGGCAACATTGTGTAGAATGTGAAATCATGAATTTTGTTGTGAAATCACATTTCCCAGAAATTTTATCCCTAGCCATGCTAAGAAGGATTTTAGAATAGGAACTGTGTAGTGGTAACAGCGGGGACTACAGAGTCCTTGTGCTACTGAAGATTGTGTACTGGCTGGTGTGGGCCAAAAACAGGGATAGGTGAAGCGTCTTTGAACACACATGAAGCTTTCAGTGCAGGAATGTTAAGTGGCATTAAAATTATCTGTACTAGCTCCCTGTTCCCTTCATCTGTTCCATCTGCAGTCACCCATGGGCCAGGATAAAGCTGCTGTTGACAAAATTTCTGTGCCTCCTCTGGTCTATCTGAAGCTGCTGTGAGCAGGGAAGAAGATAGTTGGGGAGGGCCATCGGCTTGTAAAGGAGCTGAGAGGGATGTCCTAACGCCTCCTGGCATCCTGCTGTCCTTCTTTGAAGACAGTGCTGGATGCTGACAGGATGGCCATCCATGGATACAGCAAAGGAATGGTCCTCCTCCAGGGCTGTATATTGATGACTTGGACAGAGGACCCAAAACAGCAATATATCCTTTATGTTTCTGAATCTTCCTATGTCCAGAGCAAAACAGGAGTAGGTTTCATTTATTATTATTATTATTATTACTATTATTTGCACCTTTCGATTTTGCTCTGATAACTTGATAACCACATAAAAAAGAGATATAAAAATCATGCTTCAGTCTTCACTTACATCTGTTGTTTTTGAATAATGTAAAGGGTTACTACATTTAGTTGTATAAGTATTAAATATAACACAGAGGCTAAAAAACATTGCAGAATGTAGAACAAAAGCTGTTTTTCTCTCAGGTATGAGCCCTCTTGGTTATATGATTTTTTTTCTCTAGGTAATGCCTTTAGAGTATTGAACAATTCTGACATTGATACATTAAGCACTGCAACATGGATAAATGCTTTTTAGCTGTCAGCGCTCAAGTGAAAAATGTACCAGTAAAGGAAAAGAAAATAATGTATGAAGATATTCTCCATTTATGTGTGATTGTGAGTGATGGTTTGGTCCTTTTGTGAAAACCATGTCCTATTTGAGAACGTTATGACTTTATAATGGCTGTGCAGAGACAGCTAGACTTGCATGTTTGTAGAGAGAAATTTTGAATAAGATCTGGCACTCCAAAATAAAATCTGGCATAGATTTTTACACACAACCTTATTCAATAATGCAAAGAGCAACAGACTGTATTTATCATAACCTTCTCAGTGTGTACTGCCCCCAGGCAACCTATTTATTGAAATCTGGACTAGAAAATTGCAGCAGTGAAGGCTGACCTTTGGTTATTATAGGGTAGTAAAGATACTTTGACCCGCTAAGTAAAGAAGACTACAGTAAACTGAAATCTCAGTTGTTTTTTTAATCCCTTTGCCATACCTCCCAATTAGGGATGTGTTGAACTGCCCCAGGTTCGGTTCAAGCAGGGTTCAGTGAACTTCATATAAATTTGGATGCCTAACCTGAATCCCACTGATATCAATGGGAGCTGAATCTGTCAGACTAAAAATGCCCTTTTTCTGGGTCTCAAAGACTTTAAAGTGAAACAATAAAAATTTCCAATGACTTCAAATGACATGCTGGGGGGGGTCCTAATCCTGCCTGTGAAGGGACTTAGCTCAGTGAAGTGCAGAAAATGCTGCACTGACATTTACAAAGGAAAAAATTTTTAAAATTGCTGGCAAAAGGCATTAGATTGCTGGCTTCTTATCAGAATCTGGACGTTCCATTTATTAATGAGCCTCCAGATACACACTGAGTGAGGGGTACATAACACGCACTGCCCACAGTTCCATGCCCATACCTTTGTATGGGTTGTCAGTTTCAGAGCTGTAGGAAGTGTGGATGGACTAATGGACTAGAATGTGCTGATCGCAGTCCATTGAAACTACCAGTCCATCTGCCCTGGTGACAGACAGGACTTGTAGTTCATTTATTTACAGATTTCTTTGCTAACAGTAGGTACAGGGGAGAGGAATCCCTGCCCACTGTTACAGGGAGAGGAGCTCTGGTAGTGGACCATGAGAATAGGAACATTGTACCTGTTAGACCCTAAATATGGTTGTAACATGTAACATGCTCCTAAAGGTGAACCTATTCTTCAGATAGAGTTTTATAGCCAGCAACAAGAAAAATCTTTTGGTGACCTGCTACTGGTATCCAAGAAACAATGCTTCTATGGTAAATCAAAAGTCTACTCAGTTTGTTTTAAAGTATAACTAAAGGTAAAACATTTTTTCCATTTTGGCTAGAGAAATGGAGGGTTATAATCTCTGTCAGCTTTTTTTCTGTGTCCCTTTAGGGAAAATTCTCTTTATTTCCTCTTCCTTAGCCAAGAAAGAAAGTGAGGGAAAATCCCTCCAAAGTATAGGAATCCCAGGGAGTCCCCAGGGTCACCAGAGTAACCAGAGCTAGTGAGCTTCGCCATTGGAAGAAATACCCTTGATTACTGTTCTGATGTCAACCCAAAATTATGGGATTTTCTTTTACTTTCACTTTCAATGTTAAGGGTAAACAGCACAAATAGAGAGGGTGAATCTCCGTAATGGGGACACAGACAGCAATAAAAACTGACAGGGGGGTCTAATCCCTCCCCACTCTGTCCAAAACTAAAACAAGACTTTTGCCTGTAGTTATACTTTAACCAGTTGCCGCCCAACCTATAGCCAGATGGCGGTCGGGCGAACAGCTCGTCCCTGCAGGGCCTGCAATGTGGCGAGATCTGTCACCGGCCATGTACCTGGGACACGGCCGATGACAGATCTGTATACCGGCACAGCAGGTCACATGACAGTTGTATACAATGGATGGCTTCCTTTCAAAGTAGTACAATGTTACTATGGTAACATTATACTACTTTGGTCATAGTACAATATGAAAAAAAATCTTTAAAAAAGAGAAAAAATGTAATAAAAAATTAAAAATAATAAATGAATACAGTAAAATTGAAAAAAAAATCAAAAAAATTTTTTTTTGCACTGTCACCAGTCAGTGTCCCTGATCATGCCATGCCAGTTATATGATGATGCTGTGCTGCACTGGTGACAGTATGTAAAAGAAAAAATAGTGAGAATCATTTTTTAAATTTCTTAATTTTTCGAAAAATTATGACAAAAAAATTACAACTTCAAAAAACTCGCCATGCCTGTTATGAAATACGTGGGACTGTCTACAAAAAGGGGTCATTTGGGGGATATCTGTACTGTTCTGACATTTGTGGGCCTCAAGAAATTAGATTGGCCGTCACTACTTCAGAATTGATAAATTTTCAGATATATCCCATAGTTTGTGAACTCTAACTTTCCTACAAACTAAATAATAAATACTGATTTTAGTTATTTTCACCAAAGAAATGTAGCAGAATACATTTTGGCCTAAATTTATGAAGAACAATTATTTATTTGCAAACTTTTATAACAGAAACAAAGAAAACATGTTTTTTTTTTTCAACATTTTTGGTCTTTTTTTGTTAATTTAGCAAACAATAAAAAGCCCAGTGATGATTAAATACAACCAAAAGAAAGCTCTAGTTGTGTGAAGAAAATGATAAAATTTTAGTTTGGGTACAGTGTTGTATAACCGCGCAATTGTCATTCAATTGACAGCGCTGAAACCTGAAAATTGGCCTGGGCAGGAAGGGGGTAAAAGTGCCCTGTATTGAAGAGGTTAAAGTACACATGTGACCAGACTATGGACGATTTTGCATATTTTAAATATACAGTACGCAGCTTTAAAAGAAGACCTCCTTGACCTCTCTAGTTGCTTTTAATTTGAAGTTAATCCTTTTGAAAGAGCACAACACAGACTCTAAGGGGTTTATTTACTAAAGCTGGAGAGTCCAAAATCAGACTCCCTTCTGCATAGAAACCAATCAGCTTCCAGGTTTCATTGCCAAAGCTTCATTGAACAAGCTGAGGTTAGAAGCTGATTGGTTTCTAGGCAGAAGGGAGTCTGATTTTGGACTCTCCAGCTTTAGTAAATAAACCCCTAAAGGTCTAGAGGATCTGCTCTCATAGAAAAACACACTGTAGGAGATTTACTAAAACTGGCGCGCACAGAATCTGGTGCAGCTGTGCATAGTAACCAATCAGCTTCTAACTTCAGCTTGTTTTAAGCTTTAACAATAAAACCTGGCACCTGATTGATTAATATATCCACCTGCCAGGGGCGGACTAACAACTCATGGGGCCCCCGGGCAATAGGGGATCATGGGGCCCTTGTGTCCTTGCCCAAACTCAAAAAAGCCTATGAAAAAGGTACCAGGGGCATCTCATGGGGCTCCCTACTGACCCCGGGCCCACGGGCAGTGCCCGAGTTTCCAAATAGTCAGTACGCCCCTGCCAGCTGCACTAGATTTAGTATGCTTTAGTTTTAGTAAATCCTCCCCTCCACCACTGTGTTGTAAATTTAAAAAAATCATTAATTCACAATGCTTATAGCCACAGAGATGACCGAGGATTTGTTTTAAAGTGCTTTTACTGTTTTTTCAAATATGTAAATTCTTTACTATGCATGATATTGATCACAGGTTTTAAACTATTATGTAATAATTTGCAGCTATATCAATGAGGTTTATAACAGTGAATTTGAGAGGGGATGCAGCCTTTGGCAAGCCATTCGGTGCTTTCGAACCGTACTTTATCAAAACTATATGTTCGCACACATACAGTAAACTTCTAGTCATGTCGCAGATACAGATTTGATGTATAAATATTTTTTTTCTAAAAGACATGGTAACACTCTACATGCTGATATTCAGGCTGAAGGTTAGGTGTTCCCAGGCTTTGGCCCTATGTACTCAAGCATATCTTGAATAAATAAACAAACAAAAGCCCCAAGCATATTGGCTGTGTATCTTGCTTATTTCTCTATGCTAAAAGTTCAACTTCTGTCCTGGTTTTCCTGCTATACTTTAACTACAGTATAGAAGTACTCTTTATAATATTGTAGACCATGTATTTATTTTAGAGAAAATGATATTACCGATTTAGTAATGCAGCTCCAGCAAATTGTTAGCATTCAGACCTGGTACACTGATTAATTCAGTTTACTTATTTTACACACCACTATTCAAACTAAAGTTATCTCTGCCTACAGGGGAAACAGTCTCATCTCATTACCTTAGTTCTATTTTCTTGTTGGAGTATAATAAACTCTATTTAAAAGCCTAAAACCTATAACAGAACACATTATAAATGGTGTGCTGTGATTTATTGCTACAGCTACTGAGTTTATTGTTCCGCACATTAACAAAAAGTGCAAAGGTACAAAAATAATCCACATTTATCTAAACAAAGCAGTTTCTGCATTAAGGACAGCCAGTATGGCAACTTTTTGCGTGATTCTGATGGAGGGTGACAAGCCTAAAGTCATGTGGCTTGTTAAAGAGCTTGCTTTTCAAAGTCCACCTGTCATACTTTCGTTCTGTGTAAGAATTTCAACTACAATTACTATAAAGAACTGCAGCATTATTAAAAAAAAGTGCAAGGAAGAAGGGTTTGTAGATTAAAAAAAAAAGTATATGGCTGATTGCTTTCATCCATTTTAATCCCTTGGTGAAATGTAATGCTGAAAATGAGCATAATGCAGGAGAAAAATAAATAAGCACGCAGCGAGACAAACAGATAAACAACGCGTGAAACATCAAGACTTGAACATTCTAAAAACCCAACAATAAATCTTAACTTTATTCAATGTATTTGTTTAGATCTGTAGCTAGTGAACTTTTTTTTACCATAGATTGTATGTTTACTAATAAATCTAAAATACAGGACAAGCTGGTAGTAGTTTTTATTAAAAAGAAAAAAAATCAGAACTAATTATAAGACAGTGTCAGAAAATAAAACATATCTGACATGTCAGGTTATGAATCTCTACTTAGAGAAATATTTGAAATAAAATTGTGACTATTAAAGCATCCCCCCCCAAAATCAATAAATCAGTACATACAGTATATTTTAATTCATTAGACGGAGGCAGATGATAGGTTATACACCAGCCCACTGTATATATCATGAGGGAAATAGGCTTAATGGAACTGTACAAGGCTTTGCATTACTCCTTCTTGGAACAAGCATTAGATACATCATCTTTTGATGTTTTAAATATGCTAAGAACAGTTGCTCTGCTGGAAAAGCCTCAGGCTGTTATAGTGGCTGGGTACTGGAAGACTGACGTGTATCTATTGTCAATTAACACTTTATACATGCCTGTCTATCAGAAGCGGCCTGTGTGCGGGGAAGGTGCTAGTCATGAAAAAACACAATTTTAAAGTGTTCCTTTGGGAATAACCAAATGGGGGGAATGTACCAATATTGTCACACATCAAGGCAATGATAAACAGGAGCAATAAGGCAGATTTATAATAATTGCCAATTGAATAATAAATTGAGAAATAAACTGCTCTCTCTGCTGAAAGTAGTAGTTGTCCGGCGACAAACTAATATCTACTTCTGGTGACTTCTTACTTGTATGTCTGTTTGAAGTGAAAATCTGTCTTACCTTGATCAAAACCTATGTCGTCTCTAGTGTTAATCTGGTACAGATGTACAAAAATCTGTAAAAAATGCTGCATAGCCTTGAACTTCCATACAGCCTATTTTGCATAAAATGTTGTCACTAGTTTTCTTGTTAATCACTAGACTATAAAAACAGTTATGACATGTCATCAAATTTTGGTAGGTTACTCCAGTAACATTTTAACATCCAATTGGGGTATCCCATTGAGTGTCTTGAAAAAAATCCCAGCACTCTGAAATTTTTTGCTTAAAGTATGTAAGCACTGTGGTACAATTGAAGAAATTGGACATTGGGAATTTTTTGCTAATAGAAAAGAGGCTGTTCACCTACCAACATAAAAGCCCAACTCTGGGCAGAAAAAAAGAAAAGAAAATTATAAAATCTGCTGCGCATGAGTGTGTCAGTCCTTGTGTGTATTTCCTCAACAAGAAGACCAAGGGATCTAGACTGCCTTGCTGCCCTCAACTGGTTGGGGTATTCCAAAAGCCAACTGCAGAGGAACAAGAAAAAAGAGAGGGCACACTAGTGTATTATCCCAAGGACGTTTATTACAAATGTATAAAAACATATATACTCACAAACCAAGGTTTGAATACAGCGATATGGCAATTAAAAGTCCAGAATCACAATAATGGGTAGGACCCAGATGGATGTACACACCAAGTGAACACCGCCCGAGAAACCACGCTGGCTTACACATTTCAAGGGCAAGGCCTCTTCCTCAGAGCCAAAGGCTATTAATTTCAATATTGCTGTATTCAAACCTTGGTTTGTGAGTATACATGTTTTTATACAGTTGTAATAAACTTGGGATAATGCACTAGGCCAGTGCTCCCCTCTCTTTTTTCTTGTTCCTCTGCAGAAAAAAAATTATTCCTTGCAGTGGGACTGTGCTGAACTGCAAGGAATAATTGCTCATTTTGTCTAGGGGAGGGAGAAACAGTTTTACGTCACTATTTCAGCAGGTGATGATTCCCCACGATCATTTGGTGCATTGTCCCTTGGTGTCCTCTTGTCCTGGTCTTGTTGGTGTCAGGACCCTAGATCACTAAAGCGCAGGGGTGCAGAAGCTGTGGGGACCCGTCTGGTTGTGAAAAGGAGTCGAGGATTGGATAAGTAAATCTCCTTCCATTATTCCCCTGGACATAAACAAGCAATTAATCATTGCTGTGTGGGCCCAGAGCTGGCCTTGAATGTTTGTGAATATGGTGAACTTGTGCACTTTAAATGCATAATCGTGTGTAAGGAAAATGAAAAATGACAGTATTTTTCATAACACATTATTAGGTATTCCACGTTAACCACGGCTTCACTGTGTTTACTAACATTCACTTTGCAAAGTAAGCATCCTCTATTCAGTTGTTAAATCAACTCCACCATTTTATTATATTGAAAATATAGCGTTTATTTTTTTTTAATGTTGTGTCTGTCCTCTTTATTATGTGTGGTTGAGCTTGATGGACATCAGTCTTTTTTCAACCCTATTAATTATGTAACTATATAATCTTATAAAAGCATAAGTATTTTTTCAGTATAGAGTTGGCAATGACAATTATGATCCAAAAATTACACCATATTTGGTGGAACTGCAATTGGTGTTGATTTTTAAAGCTGCGGTAGGTGGGGAGCAATATCTTGTCCCTTCTACCTCATGATAAGAGATGAAATGCTTGGGAGACATTCAATGAGCTCTCTACAGTGAGATCCTCCTTATACACAGGTACAGTATATGTGTGAAGGCTCCCAACAATCTAACAACACAGAAAGACACAGCTTGATGACATCATCTGCCAGGTCCAAACTGAAAAGATCTATTGTCTTTTTAAAACACAAAAAGAATGTGACTGGTTAATGTAAAAGAAGAAACAATACAACTTTGTAATGGAATAGTATTACTATAGAAGCAACATCTAGTAGACTATATAGAGACAGAAGGAAACTTAGATTTGACAGAAGGAGGCCAAGCACACAATAAAGAACACCAAAGCCAATACAGAATAGCTCAGCAAGTAAAAAAGAGCACACATTCCAGAAATGAAGGATAAAGAATAGGCTAAACATTTAGAACAAGAAAGCTGATTTCTTGAATAGAACAATCACACTGGACTTTATTTTTGCTCAGTGTTCAGCAGATCAATGTGAAGTTAAAGGACCTTAGGGGAGAGAACTAATAGTGTCAGCTCAGAGAATACCAACTTATTTTCAAACAAGGGATCAGTTTCAGAGCTCTGGCTCTCAATGGACAATGAAGCCTGGCAAGATGTGACTAATAGCAAGTGTTTTTGATGATTAAAGTGAAACTATAACAGGAACTTTTATACAGGCAAGCTACACTTAAGATCCACACTAAAGTTTAGCTAAATACATTCATACAATATATATTAACTTAGTATTCTAAGACAATAAGGCTTATTTAAAAAGGCAAAAGTAACTCAGCAACCGACAAATATTCATCTGGTTTTGTTTAGACTGCTCTAGATTTGAAATAATGTTATATCTGTTTGGCTATGAGCGTCTTCTGCTTATTCTTCTTTGTCATCATTGCTTACACTGCTTAACAAATAAAATCCTATTACATTATTGTAAACTTCATTTGAATAGACACTGCAAAATGGCTGCTACTACCTTTCTTAGCAATTAAAGCGTCACCTGTTACCCCACTCTCTCTTTATCTCATTTTGCATCAAAAAGTTTAATTCACAAAAATAAATGTTGGCGTGGATTAGTTATGTTTCCACTTCAAATGAACCAATGAACTATTGAAAGTCCATCTCTCATGAATCAGTAGGTTATCTCAGGAGATGTTATTTTATCACAATTTTGCATTGCTCATTTTCCTGCTTTCTGCAATACACCCACACGATAATCCATGCAATGTGATTTCTACATACAAAACACAAAAAAATTACTTATATATAAAATGCTTTTAGCAGATCCAAGTAATTTAAAAAAAAAAACAAGTATGATTGATAAATTATCAATTAAGCAGAAGTATGAAATACTGCATGAATTTGGCTTTTGTGAACTGATGTTATTGTGGGACACAGCCCATCAGATGGAGTAGAATTGATTATATTACTTATTCAGTTTAAACAGATATTTCTGAATTTGTACCATCTACAGCTCTGTGATTGACAACTAAAGTTGTATGAATGCTGTGCTGCTCATCTTAGCCTTCAAATGTGTTTAGTAAATCACATCTTACCATTTAAGATATATAGTTTCTGCCAGAGATGTACATTTTCTACCTCCTATGTTTACCTAACATCATTTTTTTCTGCGGTTACTTTCATAATATATATATGTAGAGAGCCCTGAAGGAAACAAATTATAAACTGATGAAGACCTGAAGAGACATTCAATTTACCGCTGCATAGTAGTAAATTAAACTGTTTCCATGTCATTGACTTATGAGCGTCAGATCAGAAAACGATTTTCTAAACCCATACTAAGTTTAATGGCAATAACTTGGTAACTAAGACCAGAGATCTTTGCTATTTCTGATCTTAAGCCTTTGTACAGAGAATGTCAATGCTTTTCTTTATTTTTATCCATGTTTTAATAGAGATTTCAGCTTTTCAACACACACACAATGGAAAAAAAAATAAGAAATAGTGGTCACTTACTGATATGCTAGCTAATCATATATTGTATACCCACAACATTAAACAGTGACATTAGGCATGGCCTAGTCTGTGTTCGCATATGTAAATAAGATTATCTAAGCTATTTTTCCTATAAACATTTGTAATATTCGCACCTGTCAAAGGTTTAGCCACCATAACATGACAATCAATTTTAACAGTAAAGCCGGCCATAGATGATGCAATTTTCTTTCCTGCAACCATGGGTTGCAGGAAAGAAATGTGCTTCCGTTGATTCCTCCCATGGATCTATTGTGTTTTAGTGCTGGGGGGCACGGGGGAGGGAGCCCTCTCCACTTGGAAAATACAGTGATTATTGTTAGTGGCTATGCAGTAGCTGCTGTCAATAATTGCATGAAAAATCCGACAGGTTGGTTGTACCCAAGTCATACAACAATCAATTTGGGTACAATCAGCCTACCGATAGATGGTTCGAAACTCAGCCAGTCCTTGCTGAACTGGACGAAATTCAAACCAACTATGGCTGACTTAGGAGGCAGTGTTTATTGTTCCTTGTGATCTTGTCTGCATATATGTATTGGCACCTCTGGAAGAATTGTTCAATCTTGTGATAGTATAGTCCAAGATATCTAAGATGGGTGGGATCTGCACATGTGATGTACTTAACCCACAGTGCTCTAAGAAAGCGGGTCTTAAAATTCAGCACATTGGGATACTGATATGATGGCATTTTAAGTAGGGATGTGCAATCAAATTACAAATTTGGGCAAATCAACAAATGAATGACTAGCATTTTTTTAAACAAGCATTTTTAAAAGTCAACTGCAACTGCAGTGACTGTGATAGTGGAAGTTATTTACTAAAGTTGGAGAGTGTGAAATCTGGTGCAGTTTTGCATTGAAACAAATCAGCTTCCAGGTTTTATTGTCAAATCTTAATTGAACAAGCTGAAGTTAGAAGTGAATTGGTTACTATGCACAGCTGCACCAGATTCGGAGTGCACCAGGTTTAGTAAATCATCCCCAGTGTTTCTCTTATTATTTATTTATTTCAGGTACTTTATATAGAACTGTCAATTTATGCAGTGCTTTACATATATATATTGTACATTCACATCAGTCCCTAACCCTCAAGGGTCGTACAATCTAAGGTCCCTAACTCACATACATACACATACTAGGGCCAATTTAGGCAGGAGCCAATTCACCTCTTAGCATATCTTTGGAGTGTTGGAGGAAACTGGAGCACCCGGAGAAAGCCCACACAGGTGGTGCCATGGATTTGAACCAATGACCCTAGTATTGCCAGGCGGAAGTGCTAACCATTTAGCCACTGTGCTGCCCTCTTGAGATAGAGTTTCTTTAAAACAAACTTGTTTTAAATAATATTTCACTATGATGTGTCAGGCAGTGTCTAAAGAGGCCATGAACTGTGAAGGCTATACGCAATAAAAGTAGATGGCTAAAGACTAATGACCAATATTCTCTGTGGGCTAACTGCCACTGATCTTTTCCCACTTTTCTGCACTGTATTACTATGTGGTGTGTGGTTGGTGGAGGAGCAGGATTTTTCTTCTCATATTAGAATTGGGCTGTGATGACTGGTAATTGAATTACTGGTGGAGGAATTTTAAAGAAGCAGCAAGTGAGGTGCAGAAAGCACAGAATAAATAACGCAGACCCAGAGACATCATTATATTGAAGATTTCTTTCTAGAAAGAAGAATAATGAGCTGCTCAGTAATGACATCACCGAGTCTCACTCCAAATCTCTTAAGATTAGCAGTCAGGGGCAGCAGTGCCTAACATCTCATACCTCAGATATACAGTTATGAGGCTTTAGAAACAGAAGTTGCTAGGCACACACACATACCTGGAAGTGTGGAATTTTTCTAGAGGAATTCAAGACATAAGGTAGATCTTGAGGGTACTGCTTGGATACAGTTAACAAATCTGGATATTACTTATCAGATATTAAATCTGTACTTTTTGAGTTCAAGCCCAATTTAAACTGCCTTAATTTACTATCAGGTGTTGCTTACATCAACCTTGTCCTACCATTGAGTATAGGGCACACCTGGTAATGCACCAACAACAAGGTATGATCTACATTTATACAGGATCTCTGCAAAAACAGCATTGCTGATGGGGGCAGTGGACATTAGTGCCAATAGTAAATTACAAGACCAGAAATTGACTGAAACCACATCATATGTGCACCGCAGTAAATTGATGACAGTAGCTTTTGCTTATCCATGTTCTTGCTTATAAGTAGGATTATGCAAGCTATTTTTCCCAGTCTGTAAATATTTGTAATATGCACTTTTGCCAAAGCCTTATCCACGTAACATGACAATCAATTCTAACAAGAAGAGACAGTGTTGATTGTCTGGATGTTCACTTCTGATCTTGTCTGCATATCTGTAGCTGTATTATGCCATGGCTTGGGGCTCAGCAAAATCCTGTTGTTACTTGTTCAACTGATTTATGGAGCAAATATAAATGACAGAAAAACAGGTGGTGAGACAACATGACAATTTCAGCAGGCATCAAGCGACACTAACAAGAAATTCGGTATTATTTTTTTAGTTGTGATTAATATTAACTTCCTAATTTGACTTTAATTTTGTAGAACAAATATGTGCCAAACTCATAATGCTAATATTTACTAATCCACTAATTCTGCTCTTCAAATATGATTATAATCACTAGCTCACACACTTCTTAAAACACATAGGCAACAGTGATTATGCCTGTGGATTGAAAGATCAAATCTGTTCCTCGAGAAAGATAGGCAAGCCTAGGACATAAACCATGTGACAAAGATGTTAATTGCAGTCATAAAAGTGTAAATAAAATAATCCACACCTGTACAGAAAATCTGACATATGTATGTAAACACAAAATCTACTTTTCAGTATTTTTGCCCTCAAGTTTCACTGTTTACAGTTTTTTTTTAAGTATATAATTTTTTTGTAAATCTGATGCAAAGTTTTATTTACCTGGAGATCCTGCCAGTAACAAGATTTTCTGTTGTGGGCTGATAACACTGAGCCACAGCATTGCACTTAGCAGAAGCATTCTAATCTTGTCATGTACATTCCATTATTTGGCAGTTGGGCTGCCTATTTGATAGACAGATATCCCAACGAGAAGTGCTGTTACTAGCAGGATCTCCAGGTAACATTTAAAAGATAATCCTAGTACAATTATCCTTTACAACTGATAGTTGGTAGTAGATATTTATAGAAGTCATTTAAACTTCTTCCTACTATTACACCTTCATCTTGCAAGCAATGTTTTTATATGTTTTTAATGACACAGTTCATTAGTAAAGGGATTCAATTAGGATATCGGAGCTGCCACTGCCATTTTACCATTGCCCCCCATTCACCAAAGCATACATATCACACTGTATTTTTTCCCTGCAAATGTTGCCCATGGGTGAACAGGATGTTTAAGGCCATGGTAACCATCCTGAGCATCTCTGTATAGTTTTTCATTTAATGGTAATAGATGCTAATATTTCTGCACATTACACAAGTCTTAGCAAGCATTCACTTAAACCTAGCTAGTATGTAAGAACCTGTAACCTTGCCATGGGCCACAAGTCCGTTAACAAGAGCAGAGTGAAGAAATGTGTAAGATAGAAATGGTAACAAACGTTCTTTTCCTTGTAGAGTGAAATTTACTAGTCAATAAGGATTGTTATGATAAATCAACGAGCAAGGACAAGGTTCTTTTATTAACCACTTGCTTTCCTGAGGATTTACCCCCCTTCCTGACTAGGCCATTTTTTGCAATACGGAGCTGCATTACTTTCACTGACAATTGCGCGGTTATGCAACACTGCACCCAAATTAAATTTACATTCTTTTTTTTCACTCCAATTGTGCTTTATTTTGGTGGTATTTGATGGCCTGTGCGATTTAAATTTTTTGCGCTATAAGCAAAAAAAGACCAAAAATTTGAGAAAAAAACAATATTTTTGACTATTTGCTATTAAACATGTGCAGTAAAAAAATGTAAAAAATCAAATTTCATCATAAATTTAGGCCAAAATGTATTCTGCGACATGTCTTTGCTAAAAAAAAATCCCAATGTGTGTAAATTAATTGGTTTACCTGAAAGTTATAGCATTTAAAAATGGCGGTATATACTGTTTATATACTGGAAATTTCTTTTTAACTAGTAATGTTGGCAATCAGCAACTTATAGCGGGACTGCGGGACTGCGGCAGGCATTCTGACACTGGGGGCAACTGACATCCCCAGTGACACCAATACAGTGATCAGTGCTAATAAAAAGCACTGACACTGTACTAATGGCACTGGGCAGACAGGGGTTAACATGTGGGGCAATCAAAGGGTTAACTGTGTGTTGTGTGCTGTTTCACTGTGTGCTGTGTGAGTGCTTTATACTGTAAGCACACTGCTTTGTATGGCTCTGCTGTACAGGAGCTGACAGGTTTATACACATGTCTCTCCCCCATCAGAGATAATCGGCGATCACCGGGTGGTAGCGAGTAATCACCGCCTGGGACCCGGTGATTGACAGCCGAGGCGCGTCCCCTACCCGGAACTGCAAAATCACGTATATATTTTGGATTTTGAGCACCCATGCCGCCCTGTAGCAACATTTCTGCTATAGGGAGGCACGGAAGAGGTTAATGTATACGTTCAACTTCTGAAAACAATAATAAATGCACATTTTTTGAAGGTAAAACGTGTATTTATTATTATTTTTTCTAAGGAGCCAGCAGAGCATTGCACCTGAGATCAGCAAAACACGGGTGCAATCTCAGACTCCTGCAGACTCTTTGCATAGCTGTCCCTCTGTACCTCTTATTGGCAGGCAGTTACCTGAAAGCAGGAAGCTCAATGGGCTACAAGAGCGCTCACCAGAGTGCCCGCAGTTCATTGAGATCTACAAGCCATCAGCTGCAATGGCTGATGGTATTTGTAGGCATTTGATCAAAGGAAATTGTGAACGGATGATGCAATCATGTGAGTCCCCCACACAGCCATGCTTTTTTCAAGCTGTGACAGTGGGCATGGGGAGAAGATCCTCTATCTGCTGTCACGGGGATGAGGGGGAGATGCTGCCGCTGCTGGAACATGTTACATGTACCACCCTAAAACCAGGTGTAACATGTACCATCTTTTTTAAAAATTGATGAACTTATCCTTTAAATTCAAATTACAACTGGGACACTTTAAAACAGCTAAATCCGGCAGCAGACATTGAGAAGAAACACCTAAGCATAAGGGTATGTAATGTTATATGTCTTGTAGAGGTCTCTGAAAGCCTTGACAACCAAGGCATTCTTTTCAAATATTAACCAAGCCAAATGTTACTCTTGCCCATTCCTGTGATAGGTGACCTCACAGACTAAAACTGAAATGTTGTCATGTCTGTTGCAGGTTTAGTAATATTAAACTGGGACCAGGTTCATTTTAACCTCTTCACGCCGGCGCCTTCTGGCCCTTTAAGGGGTTTCAGACGCCAGGAGGTTTTAGGGTCACGGCGGTCACATGATCGGAAAAGGTCCTGATCGCAATGGGAGATTGGGACCTCTCCATGAGACACCGAAAGGGCGTGTGCTCTCAACACATATGTGTTTTCAAATGGTATGCAAATATTCGGCTGCTCAGTGTCAAGGCCCAGCCACCGGGAGGCTGCATATTTGCGTACGGTCAGCGTCAAGGGGTTAAAGAAAGGTTGTAAAATCTAAAGCCTAGTACACATGTTGGGCGGCATTGGCCTGTTCAATACAGACCATCCGACATTCAGCCCGTGTGTACAGGAGCCATTTGGCCAGCTTCTGTAAAGGTACATGAATGAAATAAGTCTGCTGATCAGCTTCTGATCAGCACTCTCAGCCAATGGCCAACCCCCCTATCAGAACACAATAGCACAACAGGGGAGATTGCCCTACTAACATCGCATAGTTAATACAGCAGCTCCTCCTGAGCTGTCAGTTTTTCGTTCAGCCCGCTGGGTTAAATGAAAAAAAAAAAAAAACTGGTAGTGTGTACCAGCCAGAGTCAGAGAACAAATCATGAGAAGTCCATATGAAGATAAGGAAAGCCAGAGTCAGCAGCTTTTGCCCTGGAGACTGTAGACTGGGATAACAGATTCTGCAGATTGGTCATTGTTCAAAACACATTTTCAGGGTATTGCAGATTGTACACATTTAAAAAAATGAATTCTGAGGAACATAATGGAGGTATTGAAGATCCAGCATTCTTCTATACTCATGTGATAAATTATAAATAGAGCTCATCTCCATAAAGGTTGTAGGTCATACATATATATATAATGCACATCTCTCCACTGAAACCTGTTGCATGAAAATGGTACAAATTTCCACAATCCCATATTCCTGCTCCATCTCTTTTTAGTGACTGGAAGGAAATGATTTATTTCTGACAAACAACTGCATGTCATTGGATGCAAATGTAAGCAATGTGCTTTGTTGAGGCATTGTATTTTCTTTATCCTAACTTCCCATTCCGCTGCTGTCATCACTGTGTGGATGTGTTAAGTTGCAGTTTTAGCAACACACTTAAATATCAGCTTATGTTCACGCTGCCTTACTTTTCCCAAATGAGTACTGCATTATACTGTACAAATGAGTCTTTTAAATACTTCATAAGCTCATTCCAAGCGCTGAATGTTTTATGTATTTACGTTCTAGTAGATGTTACAGACTTGGAACAATACATGTTTTTAATATAATAATAATAATGATGATAATATAGTAATTGTTAATATAATCAAAGGTGTATTTCAGATCAACATATTTAAAGATATATTACTAAATGGAAGTGTTTTGCAGTTTCAGCTAGAAAGATAAAGACTCTTTTAGTTGGGAGATGCTTCAGATGACTCTGGCTCCAAGTCTTTTTCACTATGCTGTGACTACAGTATATCACCCTCACTTCCCCCCATACATTAGTGCTCTTCTAAGCAATATCTTGCATCGGGTGCAGATGCCATTCTATAGATTTTGAGCAACATACTGAAAAACTGCCTAAAGCTCTGTATTTAGGTATACTAAGGAGACACAGTGGCAATGCAATGGAGCAGGAATAGATAAGGAACAGAATGGACATACTGTATGTTTATGTATTTTTATGTGCAAAGCTAATAAAAAAAAGTATTATAATTTAAATAAATGTGAATTATTGTGAGCAAATTGCTTGTAAGTTATCAAAAAAGGATAAGCAAGATTCCACTATCTCCAGCTTTCTCTGTTTACAGTATTCAGAGTGGGCTGGGGGGATTCAATTAGAGGGAGGCAGTCAGTAAGGGAGAAACAGCTACTGATTCTCTCATAAGAAAATCCAGAATCCTCTGCAACCATTGTCATGGGTGCATCTAGTATTAAATGTTTATTTATAAAATATGTATTTTATTTAAATGACAAACAATTATCTAAAACATTAGTTTACAAATGTATAAACTTTAAAATACAAATATTGAAGAGAAATTGACTCAAATCCATTGTTTTCCTTCAAAGTGGAAGCAAAGCATGATGGAGGTGGCCAGATGGAGGTTATAATATTAAAGTATGCAGAGTATGCTTGCCTATTAAGACTAGAGTTGGGCTTGATGTTCGAGTCGAACATAAGTTTGACTTGAAAATCGTCCGTTCGTGTGTTCAGTGAATACATAAATGCTAAGGGCGTTTGGCAGACTGTTCACCAGCCACACCCCACAATGCACTGTGCCCTGACAGTGCATTTTGATTGGCCAAAGTAATGCACCTGACCACCACTTTGGACAATCACAGCGCATGATGAAGTCACAAGAAGGTGGGGCCACCCAATGAAATCAACCAAGTGACCCTGCCCCCTTGTGACATTATCACAGTATTTAAGAACTGTCAGGCCGGTATAGCTGTCAGGTGGCAGGAGCCAGCATTGAGAGCGGAGCGTTTTTATTTTTGGTTTGGCGATGGTGATCATCATTGACATTGGATCTACTTCGAGGGACTTTTTTTTATTTTTGTTTTTAATAAACGACATGTCAAAGACTTCTGTCATTTTTTACACTACACTTTTGTTTGTGAATGAGTAGAGGTACCATGTACCCCATACTCATTAACACTGGGGGGGCCCTGATCTGGGTCCCCCTTGTTAAAGGGGGCTTCCAGATTCCAAAAAGTTCCCCACCCACAGACCCCTACAACCACCAGTCAGTTGTGGGGAGGAGGCCCTTATCCCCATTAATATGGGGACAATGTGCTCTGCCCCAAAGCACTCCCCATGTTGAGGCATGTGGCCTCGTACAGTTCAGTAGGGGGTGCTTGCTCACCCCCCATTCCTGACCTGCCAGGCTGCATGCTCAGATAAGGGACTGGTATGTACTTTGGGGGTGACCCTCACACGATTGTTTTTTTTAAAAAGTTGGCGTCAAGGTTCCCCTCAAAATCCATACCAGACCTTAAGGGCTTGGTATGGATGGGGGGGGGGAAACCACACCATTTAAAAAAAAAATTACATTGCTGGCAATTCTTTTTGCATTAAAGAATGTTTTCAATACTAAAATACTGAATGATTTAATAATATAACTCGTGTGGTATTTTAGTAGCTGTAAGATGCGGTAAGATACCGCTTAGTGAATTGTCCCGGTTCGAAGTTTGCGGCTGAACTTTCGTTAGCTTTGAATGTTCGATCACAAACAGAACAGGGGGGGTGTTTGGCCCATCACTAATTAAGACATGCTTTTCTCTACTTGTTCTCTCCTCCAGTGATGTGAACTCCAAGCTTCCTGCATCTATTCTATCTCCACCTGTGTCCTGTCCTTCTCTTCTTCTGGGTGCACCCACTTCTTGCTTCACTGTTTGAGCAGGCACTGTTGATGCAACTCCAATGCATGCATGCCAAAGATACATAGTCTTGGCTTTTCTTCTGGAACTGTGCACTGTACTTCATGAGCACAATCTCAAGAAAAAGTTATAGAGTTTTTTGGGAAAAGAGGCTTATAAATATTTTTTACCAGGCCCTATCTGCTGCTAAATTTATGCGATTTATGTTTTCTTCTAATTTAAGGGCCAGTTCACACCACAAAAATGCACTCCAGATGCATTCCGGATATGGTTTTGCTTACAGTTCACACCACACACAGTTCCAGTGTAGTTTTGATGCAGTTTGCCATGTTCCAGTATGGTTCTGTGCAGAAAAAATGCAGCATGATTTACTTTTTTTCTGCACTGGAAACTGACTGCACTAGTGTGAGCTAGGGTCATTGGAATATATGGAAAACACTGTGCATGCATTTTTGATGCAGAAAGATAGCGCACTGAACTGCATCAAGTGTGAACTAGCCCTTAGAGTAAAGTCATAGTGTTAGGAGGAGAACATTTATATTTATAGCATATTTACTTACCCATACCTACATAGTTACATACTCATACCCAGTGCAGTCAGAAAACATTGTAGTTCTTGGTTAATTATGGCAGTTATGCTGATCTCTACTCTGTATGTCTAAATGATCCAAAATAAAACTGCATATAAATGGACCAGTGTCCTAAATGGTTTCTCAGTGTATTTCTTTTGGTAAAAATCGACAGCATTTTCAATACAGACAAACAGCAATAGCTGAATTTTCATGCCTTTTATATATTGTAGCCTAATTTGGAAATATTTAGTTTTCTTAAAGCCATATACTGTATAGACAGTATATTAGTGTTGGGGTCAAACAAAGTGATAACCCTGTTCAAACACAGCAGCGTATGCTTTCAGTCTATGCTTGTGCACCACTCAAGGAGAACTCATATTTCCAATACAATATTATTCTATATAATGGTTGGGGCAGATAAACCTTGCACAGCTTTGGCAGCAACCATTAGACAAGCTTTATTCTGCATCTGTAAAATCTTATACTCCAGCACCGCTAGGATATAAGCACTTAGAAAGAAGACAAATGCAGTCACCACATTTAAATACTGGTATGCTGCAATATATTGAAATTTGGTTTATGGGTTTAGATATGCGTTAATGAAAGTGGATTCATTAAAATATGTGACATAGGCAGTAAACAACACTTAATAATGCGGTAAAGGAGCCACCCACCTACTTATAAACAGTACGAAAACATGACTTTATGACAGTCGAAAGGCTGTCTTGTTTGTACTTGTCCTTAATTTCAAGAGAAATGTTTGTGAAGTGTTTGAATTATAAGGCATCAATCTCTAATTTGCTACTGGTCCATTTCCTGCTGCTGAAGAAGGATATTTGTAGTAGTGATATTGAAAACTATTTATTTAGTCCAAGTATCCTGTAACACAAATAATAAATGCAATCTTCTATGCCAAGATGAAAATACAAGGTGATGTATTTGCACTGCAATAAACTAAACTAGAAATAGAGTTCTCCTATATATATATATATATATATATATATATAATACTTACAACAACTTACAAGCCATCCACAACTCTGCCCCCAGCTACATCCCCAACCTGGTCTCAAAATATCAACCAAACTGCTCTCTTCGATCCTCCTAAGACCTTCTGCTCTCTAGTTCCCGTGTCACCTCCTCATATGCTCACCTCCAGGACTTCTCCCAAGCTTCTCACATCCTATGGAATTCTCTACCCAAATCTGTCCGTCTGTCTCCTAATCTATCCACCTTTAGATGATCCCTGAAAACCTTTCTCTTTAAAGAAGTCTATCCTGTTTCTACCTAGTAAACCGCCATTTAGGTCCTCCATCAGCTCACCTCCCCCACAGCTATTACCTTTTGTATCACTCAACCCTTCCTTCTAGATTGCTACAAGAGGAAACAGAGGGCCCTGCTCCTGGAAGCTTACAAATTGTATTGTAACTGTACTGTCTACCTTCATTTTGTAAAGTGCTGCGCAAACTGTTGACGCTATATACATCCTGTATAATAATAATAGTAATAATATATATATATATATTCATATATATATTACACTCACAGATGCAACCGCTGTGACCAGAATGTGACACCGGAAATACACACTTATCCTCAGCCTGTGCAGAAATATTCCAGCTCTGGGACAACAGTCCAAACACCAGTGATCATCACTGCGGCATGTAAACTCTTCACTCACGCCCAGACTCACAATTCGCTCGCTGCCATGCCCAGACAGAAATGTAAAAGAGATTACAATACAGTAGCTCCTATAAGGACAAAGTTCTTTAATTTCTAATTAGAGAATTCATTGATTCAGTTTAATGGTTTTTAATATAGTTTTACTCAAAGAAATAATTGAGCATTAAAAAATTTACAGAAAAGATCTGTTTTTTTGATTCTCTGCAGAGTGCAAATCTTCTGCAGATTATAGTGGCAGTAAAGCCCTTTTTTATTTATATCTACAGGTAATCCTATATTAAGGCTTACCTGTAGGTACAGTAAATATCTTCTAAAAGTGCACCGTTTAGGAGATATTCACTTTAGTAGCAGCTGGTGATGTCACCAGCGCAAGCACACTGCTCTCTCAATGGACGGCATGCTCTTCACTGAGAGACCTGAGCCGTAGCCGGGACTCCCTCATGCATGTGTGGGAGTGACATCATCACAGCTTGGCTATTCATACAGCCAGAGGCCGTAAACCCGGAAGGAAGATCGGGTGAAGATGGAAGCCCTGGCAGCAGTGACAGTGCCCTTTTGGATGACTTTGTTCTCAGGTAAGTCCATAAGAGTGTGCTAGTATTGGACAGCACAGTGGCTAAGTGGTTAGCAGTTCCACCTGGCGGTACTATGGTCATTGGTTCAAATCCCAGACATGGCACCAACTGCCTGGAGTTTGCATGTTCTGCCTGTGTGGGTTTCCTCTAGGTACAGGTACTCCGGTCTCCTCCCACACTCCAAAAAACATGCTGGTAGGTTAATTAGATCCTGTCTAAATTGGCCCTAGTATGTGTATGTATGAATGTAAGTTAGGGACCTTAGATTGTATAACCCTTTAGAGTTAGGGACTGATGTGAATGTTAAATATATTATGTGTAAATTGACAACGCTATATAAGTACCTGAAATAAATAAAAATAGTATTGTGCTAGTATGGAATGTATACTAGCACATTATGACTTTATCATGAAGGGGCACAAGTATGTTTTTCTTCTTTTTGCATTTTTTTTAACTGCTTTAAGTTCAATCTGATATATCAGAGTATCTTGCTCTCATAAATAACTCATCGTTTCAATGGTAAGTAGAGCTGCAAATGTAGGCAACTTTTCTGGTTTTTGATGGTAAATGAGAGCTCAGAGCTGAAAAGCTAGCCATATTTTCTAGACCTTGGTGAGGTGTTTACACAAGTAACACAATCAATCAAAGCATCTAAGGGGTCTGCTGAAGTGGTATTGAAGTGTTTTATTAGGATCCAGAGGACACACCCCTATTGCCAATTATACTGCATCCATATTTCCAGCTAACAAGGATTCTCAATCAAAATGTAACTGCACAGAATTAGAACAAATATTAAAGAGATCATGAGTATGCCTCTCTGAGGAGGCTGAAGGTGCCCCATCAGTCTTCTGGATCTTGTGGTCTAGATGTATTTTCCCATACAATTTTGAAACTACTTTTTATGAAGGTAACTTAATCACATTAGGACTTATGGAGATTTAATGAAATATAACTATGTGCAGTTCAGCTATATGTCAGTATAGATCACTTCCCCAAATCTGCAAGATATGTATTTGTGAGTATTCCTGAGTTGTTCTGCAGTCAGTTTAAGACAGGGCATTTTAGGACAAGGCCAATTAAGAGTCTTTTACAGACTCTGCTAATGGACGTTTTATGACATCTCTGCGTTACTTCTAGTTGGGCTGTTTTCTGTCAGTTGTGCTTTAAACTGTAATATTTTTTGTCCAGTCAGTCACCTTACATACTTGCCTAGTACAGGCATGAGACTTAATTCTGACTGTTTCTGTCACTGACGTGCTCATTTTGTGGAAAATGAGGATGGCAGGGTGCTCCATATGACTCCTCAATTCTCCATAATCTTGGGGATCATCAGACCTCACCACCTTACCCTCTCCATGCAACATCTCTGTCTTCTGGCCTCTGCCTTCCTAACTTTTCAGTGATAACGTTGTGTTGCAGATGTGTTCAAAGAAATTCATGCTGCTTGTGAATCTAAGATTGCAGCTATATCTACAAAGACCGCCATCAAATATAGGCAATTTTGCAAGATTTAGCAAAATCTACTGAAAATATGGGACATGACTGATGAGAATGAAGAGATAAACACCTTTGTATGAAGGAATTTTGTTAGTCAAGGAAATTCAGCCACTGATAGCTCCTCTGATACATTTGAAATCAACCACTACTTCTCCTCATAAACAATAGCAGATTGGCTAACATGTAATGACTGATTGTCGCGTACCAAATGGATCAAGCTGAGGTATTATCTTTGTTTTCTTTGCTATCTTTGTGTTAGATCTCTGTGTATATAACTAGGTTAGGCAAGTGATAATATGATACTGAAGTACTAGGAATCAACAGTAAAATGATAAAAAAAAGTAAAAGTAAAATTCATCATTCTCTTTAATAGCAAGAAAAAAAGAACTGCACTGATATGCAGTTCACCTGTATTAATACTGTAAAGATGAAATACTGATCTTAAGATATGAAAGCAATCAAAACTTTCATGCGTTTTGTCAACATAGATCTATATCCTAGGCTTTTACATCTATTAAAAAACAATCCTTTGGAGATACTCAATGCATTCTGAGTGTCTGATGTAAAAAAGGAGCTCAAAGAGTATTTGGGTAGGGAGCAAAGGGAACTAGGTAGACAGCTAGATCTGTTTCTTTTTCAGTCGTTGGTTATGTATTGTTGAACCCTTTGACTGGTGTCCCTATTAGCTAAAAGTAGCCTTATTTACCTGGACATTACAATATCAGTATTGCTTATTGAGTTTTTTTCCATCGTGTTACTAACAATGTTGAGGTTTGCAGAGATATGCTTACATTTGATCTTGGACTGAAGAGAACACTACACAAAGTGGAGGGGGCATTAGTGCTGCAGTTAACTTTTATTCCAGGTATAATCTGACAGTGATTTATCTGATCATCCTTCCTGCTCACCGAAAGGCCTATTAATTAAATGGATGGGGGAAAAAAAAATCTAGGACTAAAATCCTAAGTGATGAGCTATTTAATTAAAGATATGTGTTCAGCAGATGCATTAAGTTTTTTTTAGATAACTTTGATCTTTTTCATAGAAATATGAGATATAATAAGACTTAAATTAAAAAAAAAAAAAAACCTCAGGGTGCAAAGAATAAAAAGTTTTGGTATTCTTCACCTTGAGAAGGAAACTGCAAACTCTCAAAATGTCGGCATTCTCTATGGGAAGGCTGATTGTTAACATTTTGAACAACTGTAGTACAGTCAATTATACATAGTTTATTATGGAAGTGATTAATGTCTTATGGTAGGAATCCTAGAAACTTTGTTTAAGAACTTCTGCTGCTTGTGACTGCTAGAATTTATTATCCGATCACAGAACTAGCAAAAGTGCATTGGTCGACTCAGACTAAGAACTGAGGTCTCTTCAGTGGGTGAAAGATCACATAGTTAGTTTGGCCAAGTCAGGTTTAGAGTATGACATCAAAGAGTTTATGGCCTGTAACAAGCTGTAGTCCCAGCCACGGCACCACCAGGCAGGTGGTGCCGTGGCTGGGAATCAAACCAACGACCCTAGTACTGCCACTTTTTCGGTGCAATCAGGAAGAAGGAGGAAAGGCAGGAAAGGGGAGAAGTGTCTGAGTGAGTGTAGAGATGTGTAGAGACATCTGTGATGAACGCGGCGTCAGACCCCAGCCCTTCTCACCAAACTCGTGACCAAAGGACTAGCCAACCTAAAACCGTGCTGTCACATGCATAACAATACCACACTCAGCTGCACCCTGCACAACGATTTTCCAGCTAATTGGACCACAATCGATGCACCGGCAGCCTGAATGCAATTGTTACTGGGTCAGTTTAATTACGCAATAAACCCTTTACACTGCCACCACCTCCTTTTTGTACAGAGAAAGAGGAAACTCAGCGATATCAGCTATAACATTATAATGCTTGAGATAATCGTCTGTATAAAACGGTCATCGCAGGCCGGTTATACAGAGGGTTAAACAAACACAGTAGTGTCTCTTTTAGAGGCAGGAATTCGTAAATTGCAATTAAGAGCTATAGAAACAGTTCAACACTTTCAGAAGGAAAGATTTATTACTAAAAGGTCAAACGGGTGCAATAAAAATATTTACAGAAAAAGATGTAACTAAGATATATATATAAATATACAGAGACCACCAGCACAGCAAAGAGATATCAGAGAGAGGTGAAAGGGTAAGGTACTTGCCAAAGTCCTGGGTTAGCAGATCCAAGTTTCAGAGCGAAGGGGCATGGGTCTCCACAGGTGGTACTGATGTTAAATGGGAGACTTCTTCAACTTCCCTCTCTTAGGCCTGACAGCCCAATTTGTAGTTCCCCAGCAGGGGGTGTCTCTGAAGTCAAGGACCAATACCCCGCTTAGGGCGTGGAGGTCTGGGCGTAGCCCTAAACTAGAACCAAAATCTTGTGTAGTTCATATTTTGGCTCATAACTTTTCCTATGCACAAGTGACACTCCACCCGCGGTAGATTATTATGCAGACACGTCTGAGCATTGATTAGATATGAATTATGAAATTATACACTGAATGGTTCACGAGATCTACTTTTCTGCTTTCCTATGTATTCGAGACAAGGAGAGTGACCCATCAAATTGTTCGTCTCCTCTTAGCCAATCTGACGATATGTCTGGTTTTTATGTAAGTCTCTCATATTCCAAGATATGAGACATAGGGGAAAAATGGATTTTGAAAAGTGTTTATCTGATTCGTGCTTCTTGGAATGCCTTGAACTCCTGGGAAAGCTTGCCTTATCTTATACGAGGTGTTATATGGTACACCTCGCACAGACAGCCAGACACCTAGCTCAAAAATGTTTTATAGCTCTGGGGTTCCCTGCTGTGCTGGCCTGCCAGTGACACACCACCAGCACACACACACTGGCCAAATGTCTCTGTGCCTCTCAGAGAGGGAGGGGGAAAAGTATGAGGGGAGAAAATGGAGATTCTCAACAAAATGGAGGCCTGCGTCAGTCTCTGGGTATACGCTGTTACAACATCCTCCACTGAGACTGCAACAGGCAGAAACTAACGTAATATGTTTAACATATATAATTCCATCAAGTTAGTCTTAAGAAAAATATGAAATTTGGGTATGTGGCACACATGACCCTCCTCTCTGCCCCTTTTCACCCACAATTTAATGTTCACTGCCTATGCAACTAAAATGTAGGAAAGCCAAAACGTACACAGTGGATTCACCCAGTGGTGGAGCATGTGGTATAGGCAGCTAATGAACATGAGCAATGGGTATGGGCAGGGTACAGGTCCTCTTTGAATAATTCTAGAACAAGAAGCTGATCTCTCATTTTATCCTAAAATTGATAAAAGATTTTGTAGTGTTGATTGGTTTTTAGTCTACATTAGATGCAGTTAATTGGCATCGCAGAAGAAAGAATAAAGAAAAAAAAAGAAAACATTGTGTTCTTAGTCAACCAAGCAAGAAAAACGAAGGCAGTAAAACATGATTCCATTGTGTTTTTTTTTTTTTGCAGGCTCGTCTTGTCTTCGATCAGTTTATACTGAATGCTTACACCAAGAGGAAATGGGAATTATGCAAAGTTTAATTTACAGTTTCTTGTTACCTACTATATGGAAAGCCTAGAGAGAAGACAAGTGCACATAAATCTGCCCAAGGGTACAATAATAATACTTTAGCTATTTTCCATTACCTCTCTCTGCTCATCTGACTTCAAACAAGTCCGAAGATACTCAGAAAAGCTGACTTTGTTTTTCAGCTTGTATATCCTAGCGCATTGATTTTGAAGAGTAGAAAAAGAAAAGAAAAAGCAAGACTGTTACTCTGTGATGGATTGCTATTTTTACAGAGCTGATTGAGAGATATTCTCTCAGGCCAACTGCCTGTGCTGACAGCATTGTCTCGGATATACAGATGTGCTGCTCAATCTATGGGCCTGATTTACTAAGGTTACAAGCTTGGGCACCAGATTGTCAGTCTTTGGTGCAGCAGCGAGGACGCTATACCCTGATTTGCTGAACATGAGCACAGTGCACATGCATATTCATTTCAGAAGTTTGAATTTACTAGCATTAAGCATAGAGCAGGGACTCTGAAAAAACACATTATTTTTAGTGTTTTGTTCCAGCGGCTATGGTGGAACTTTTTTCGCTCTAAAATGATAAATGATCAAAACTAAAACTGTAATTAAAATGCAAACAAATACTGGATATCCATATTTGTCTTTAATTAGCATGTATGATTTTTACCCCTGCTACCTCTGTGGAAGCGGCTGAACATTTGACAGGTTCTTTCCAAGTAGTGTGGATCCAGAAACAAGGAGTTTCCCATTCCTTGAGCATGTGAATCTATCGCCACAGGGGAGGAAAAGACCAGAACTCTCAGGGTTCCAGACTACTTAACAATGACCCAGCCACCATCTGCACACACCTCCGCAGGGATTGGCTAGGCCCTAGTAAATATTCAGGCCGGGGATTTTAATCCTCCTGCCCTAAGCTCTAGAAGCCTCTTCTAGAGTCAAGGTGAAGGAATCAAAATCCAAGCCTTTGATTCCCAGGACAGACAATACTAAACAATTACTGATTTTGTTACTACAACACAAGCCAAAATGCTAAATTTACCTACACATGTGCTACACATGTATTATCTGTAGCCCTATCATTCCACTTACTGTAAAATATATTTACACAGTTGGGGGACATAATGTAATAATGAAACTGCAGTAGGGCAATCTGCCGATTATTTCAACATATTTCTGTTTTATTGCTTAAAAACATTTTTGATGATTGTTCTTTAGAATAAACTATTTTTTACTTGTTTTTTTAAATAACTGATCACTCATAATACATTACACACTAGGTTCTAAACACGTTTCACCAAGAAAATAGTAATACCCAAAGCTGCACAAGAAACGTGTCACGAGTGAAAGAGACAGATCGAATACTACTGGGTACTCACCCTCACTGACAGTGTCAGCTTACCTTTTGTAAATCAGCTCCAGTATTTCTTTACAGGCAGCTCCGGTAAAGCATGTGCATTGAGTGACCTATGTAGTGTGCAAAAACCTTCAATACGGCAGTAGCAACATCAACCAGGATGGCAGCATCTAAAGATGCACTGCACCATTCCCTCACATGACAGAGAAACATATCAAGGTATCAAAACAAGCATTCTCTTTGTTTGCTAGGGAATTTTCTCTTAGCTGAGTGAATGAGGTGACACTGTTGATTTCCACCATCCAACCACATAAAAGCAAAAGTACTGTGTGTAACGATTGTGCGCAATAGAGACATGGACGTTGTACGTGACAGCCATCTTGTTAGGCCTCAGCCAAAGGGCCTTTTATCTTAAATAAAACACAGATAGGTGAGCTCCAGAGCTGTAAACTGCTAATTAGTCTTGTGCGGGGGAGGTCTGCTTTGAAAACCACTTTCCTCTGCCCAATCGTAAAACAATAACTCAGTCAATTATGACCTGTTAGGCCATTAGGGCTCTAGGATGCAGAGCGTGCCATAAAACGTCCATTCCACATGTAACCATTTCACATACAATTCATAAAGTTCAGCAGGAACTGGGCACATTAACATTAGGTATATATTTGAATAGATAATTATAATGCTAGCCAAACAAGGCCATACATGAATATATTAGCACATAGGAGAGAGAAGAAAGCAGTCTCTTCCCTCCTGGGTGACAAGGGTACGCTGTGTTTGGTATACCTGGGTTTGAAATATAATTCTAAATATTAATCTTCCAGTTGCTAGAATACAACCTGCACATACTGGAAGTTATTAATATTAGTATGAAACTGCAGTTGGGACTTGGTCATAACCTTGGTTACTGCCGAGCACAAATCATCCCCAAACTGGATGATTGGTCATTTGTTCTCAGGCGACACCCCTTTAATATCATAGAAAAAGACTGACAGGCCTGGAGAAGAGAGCTCTCGTTTAACATCATTCAAGAAACATCTAACGGACTTGAGAGCGAAGGGAATCTTTTTTCTCAGACAATTGGACTTAAACCAAGGACATTGCAAGTATTCTGCCTTCTTAACTCTTTTCTTTTTTTTCTCTGTTGTTTTATTGTTCTCTTTTTGTCTTTGTAACATCTTTTTCTGTAAATATATTTTAATTGCACCATTAAAATATATATTTAATTAATAATTAAAAATATATTTTAATTGCACCATTTTGACCTTTTTAGTAATAAATCCTATTTCGAGAAGTGTTGAGACTGTCTCTAAAGCTTTTAATGCGAACTAAAGAATCCCTGTCTCTTGAAGAGTGCTACTGTATGTAATAATCCTCTGAATATCCCTGTCTGTGGTGACAGTGTATATTACAGACGCTTACGCTAATATCATAGTGTTATTGCTAGGATTTGTGAGTTTCCTCCTTCTCTGTAAAAAGGTGGTGGCAGTGTGAATGGTTAATTGTGTAATTATCTTAACCCAGTAATAATCGCTCTCAGGCTGCTGGCACATAGATTGTGGTCCCGCAAGCTGGAAAATCTTTGTGCAGGGCGCAGCTAAGAGTGGCATTGTTACACTGGTCCTTCGGTCATGAGTTGGTGAGAAGGGCGAGGGTCAGATACCGCGTTCCGTCACACTGTGTTTTTATGTTCTTTGCATGCAATTGAGTTTTCTTCGCAAAGTGAATTTTCACCACATGCACTAAGCTAAAAGATAATTCCCCACAGCATATCTGGCTTCAATAAACGAACCCTATACTGTGAACTAAATCATCTTTTAAGATTCTCAGGCCCTGTTCACATCTGGGTGTTTACTATCTCAAGAAGAATTGCAAATATTCTGCAAAAATGATCTCTTTCCAGGTGTCATTCATTTTCAATGGCAGCAAAACGTGATGTGTTCTGCCATGATTGTCCCACGATAAATTACAATGCAATATTGGCAAACTGCATCGCATGAAGTTTGTGTCTCAAAAAAGAGCAGGAGCTTCTTTTGGATGACAATCTTCACGCGATGGGGTTGCTGTGATAGCAGCACAATTTATCGTGGAACAATCATGGCAGAACACACCACGTTTTGGTGCCATTGAAAACAAAGAGCACCCAAACAGGCATGGTGCGATTAGTCATTTTTGCAGAGCCTTTTGGGATCGTTGGCAAAATCACCCCAATTCTGGGGATTACAAATGTGAACGGGACCTCAAAGATCACAATAGAGACTTTAAAGTTGGGTTTCAATTGGTTTCTAATAGCTTAAAAGCGCCCAGTGTTTGATTGCATTAGAGAGCTGGCAGGCTGCTAAAGTTCTGCATCCATAGAAATAAGCTGGGATCTCAATGTCTCTCTTGTGGACTTTGCTTGAAGCTTGTTTTAAATCTTTTATATTTTACAGCTTTTATTCTTTGTTCAAAAGTGCAAATATTGTGGCTAGCTGTCTGATTATGTCAGTATTTCTGTGCTCAAAGCGGTACATTTTTTTGCATGGAAATATATATTTTTTTTATTGTAGGCCTGTAATTTTTAGGAATAACTCACTGAAATCTGTCCGAACAAGAGTCTAGTAAACATCCCGGGTATGTTAAAAACACGAAATCATAAATTATAATTTAATAAATAATCATAAAAAATAATGATAAATTTAATTCAATAATATAATCAAACCAAAAACACTGAAATTTGAAATATAGAGCCAAGTTCGCACATCACTGAGCAAAGTCGCAAAATCGTTTTCAGTGTCTGATGACGAATTTCCCCACGAATCATTATCACTCAATTCTGCAAGTAGTTCTGATTTACTATCGCTGTTCTCTAGCTGGTCTAAACCGCTTTTGACCTAAATGGATGCTTTTTGGGCGCCATGGACGTTTCTCAGTTTCCAGGCAGAAAGAACAGTAAAAATGCAGGCAGGGCACAGGACAAAGCACTGGGGACAAAATGTATGTGAAATGGTTTGATACAGTAATGGTTTACTATGTGATTTTAGTGTATTTAGTGAATGTCACTTTTTCACATTTTTACATTTCCCGCCGTTCCATCCCTGTTCGTCCTGATGTCGCAGGGAACGGGACCCAGAAGACAGATGCTGGCATCGGCTGGAGGACATTGCCGGGGACACTGCAGGAGGGACATCGCCGGAGTGAAGGACAAGGTAAGTGAAGAAGAGATCCCGGAGCAGCGCTGCAAGGTATTCCCGAGTGTAGCTCAGGGTTACCGCTTGTGGTGCTGAAACTTTACCCCGAGCTACACTCAGGAATACCTCCAGGGAGGTTAAAGAGCAAAGTCTGGGCCTGAATATATTTTAAAACCAAAATGACAGATTTCCCATTGCTAATTAAAGGAGAAGTGTGGGATATATATAAAAAAAAACATTCATGCTCACCTAGGTGGATGCTGCATCAGTCTGATGCTGCATCTGTATTCTGTGGCCTCTAAGACCAAGAACTGGCAATCAAAGACCACTATTTGCTCATTTCTTGGTCTTCAGTAACCAGAGAGCCGCTGACTGTCAGTCTCCTGTTCTCTGTTCTGCTCCACCAGCTGTCAGTGAAGCACCTGGCTGTGGTTGGGGCCAGAAAGGCTGGATCATGGCTCTTGGGCTATACTGAGAGGTTGAGCCAGCTGCCCGTCAGGTATCTGGGTGAATCCCAACATTTTTGTAGGGATCCCTGCAGAGCCTGGACCAGTTTTGTGACATAAGCCGACGGGGCCAAATTTCAGCCTGAATCTGGGTAACAGGAGTACGGAGATAAGTGAACCTCTGTGATCTCATAAGAAGTATGGCTTTGGACTTACTTCTCTTACAAAGTTACATAGTTACATAGTTAGTCTGGCTGAAAAAAGACAAAAGTCCATCCAGTACAACCATAGAAAAAAAAAAGTTATAATCCTACACCCACAGTTGATCCAGAGGAAGGCAAAAAACCCCAGCAAAGCACGATCCAATTTGCTCCTGCTGGGAAAAAAATTCCTTCCTGATCCCCCGAGAGGCAATTGGATATTCCCTGGATCAACTTTACCTGTAAATGTTAGTATCCAGTTATATTCTGTGTATCTAAGAAACAATCCAGGCCTTTTTTGAGGCAATCCAATGAGCTGGCCAGAACCAATTCTTGAGGGAGTCTATTCCACATGATTGGGAAAGGTCCAGATTGAAAGAGGAGATCTGGACCTTTCCGTGAGTACCAGATATGTGTGCTGGGAGTGCGCAGGGCACGTGCTCTCAGCACATGGTTTTTTTAATAGAACGCAAAAGTGCGGCCGCTCGGCGTCTAGGCCCAGACACCAGGAGGCTGCACATTTGCATTCAGCCGGTGCCAAGAGGTTAAAGCTCTTTTCCTCCAGGCGTAAAGAGTTCCCCCTTGTCCTCTGTGATGACCTCAGGGTGAATAGCTCTACACCGAGTTCACTATATGAACCACTGATGTATTTATACATGTTGATCGTATCCCCCCTTATGTATTATACATGTTGATCATATCCCCCCTTATGTATTATACATGTTGATCATATCCCACCTGATGTATTATACATGCTGATCATATCCCCCCTTATGTATTATACATGTTGATCATATCCCCCCTTATGTATTATACATGTTGATCATATCCCCCCTGATGTATTATAAATGCTGATCATATCCCCCCTTACATATTATAAATGCTGATCATATCCCCCCTTATGTATTATACATGTTGATCATATCCCCCCTTATGTATTATAAATGCTGATCATATCCCCCCTTATGTATTATACATAGAGATCATATCCCCCTTATGTATTATACATGTTGATCATATCCCCCCTGATGTATTATACATGCTGATCATATCCCCTCTGATGTATTATACATGTTGATCATATCCCCCTTATGTATTATAAATGCTGATCATATCCCCCCTGATGTATTATACATGCTGATCATATCCCCCATTATGTATTATACATGCTGATCATATCCCCCCTGATGTATTATACATGCTGATCATATCCCCCCTGATGTATTATACATGTTGATCATATCCCCCCTGATGTATTATAAATGCTGATCATATCCCCCCTGATGTATTATACATGCTGATCATATCCCCCCTTATGTATTATACATGCTGATCATATCCCCCCTGATGTATTATACATGCTGATCATATCCCCCCTTATGTATTATACATGTTGATCATATCCCCCCTGATGTATTATACATGTTGATCATATCCCCCCTGATGTATTATACATGTTGATCATATCCCCCCTGATGTATTATACATGTTGATCATATCCCCACTGATGTATTATACATGTTGATCATATCCCCCCGATGTATTATACATGTTGATAATATCCCCCCTGATGTATTTTACATGCTGATCATATCCCCCCTGATGTATTATACATGCTGATCATATCCCACCTTATGTATTATATATGGAGATCATATCCCCCCTGATGTATTATATATGCTGATCATATCCCCCCTGATGTATTATACATGTTGATCATATCCCCCCTGATGTATTATACATGTTGATCATATCCCCCCTTATGTATTATACATGTTGATCATATCCCCCCTTAATCTTTTAATAGATAATGCCTGAAAAAAATGTAATAATTAAAATGTAGTACCCCAATGTTTCTGCCCACTAATCAGTTACCTGATATTTGACTGATCTACTTTATAATGATATAAAATCTCTGGAATATAACTAGAAACTAGCGTTGAAAAAATCTCCATACTTTCTAGCCTTCAAAACAATATTTAAAAAATCTTGAGCTATACGTTTCCTACATAACAACAGTCTATAATATAGCAACTGCACCGATACATTTGAAACAGTAATCAGATTCCTATCTTCAATTCCTACCTGCCTTTTCCAGTACCAGCCTGAATCTGATTGGTGGCTCTTGGGAAATACAGATAGTTTTTAACTCATAAATAATGTTCTTTATGTTCTATTTTATGTGCATTGAGTGTCCCACTGTGGAGATCTTGTTTTTTTTTCTAAATCCACCTGCTACTCTTTCCAAAAACATTTTTTTTACGGATTTACATTTTTCTGTGAAACTGAAAGAAAGCAAACATATTTTTCCTGCAGAATTTCTATAGTAGGCTATTAAAATAAGTCGGTGATATCTAGGGCTGGATCAATGCATTGTACAGCAGACTGAGACAATGTAGAAATCTCCTCTTCTCTTTCATTTTATGCTGCCATTGTCTAACCAATGTTTGACAATTTAGCAGAAGGCTCTATAGAAACTGCAGAGGGTATGATGCTCTATGCCAGGGCACTACAGATATGGCTGTGTGATGTACATTTTCAGTTATATACCAGCACCATAAATCTGGATGCTGGTAGAAATGTGTTACTTTTTTAAATCAGTGAACTGTGAGCACTCTTTTGTTTGAGAGAGACTCCATTTTACACACTAATTACAAAAGGAAGAGATTAATTTTTTTTTCAGCTGCAGCAGGAGAAGTGAGACTCCAAGGCAGAGGAGGCAGAGCTAAAAATTACAGCAAGGAGATCATGCATCTGGAGTTTCCATGAGATATAAGGGTCTAATCAGTCATTCATCCACCAATGTCCACCCAGAAATACAAGTCCACTTTTGTCTAGATTTTTTTTTTTTACTGCTTGCTGAATGTTGCAGAATATTGCCCTGTAAATATATGTTTTATGCAATGCACGAGCAGCTGGAAAACAGCACAAATACATGAACAAACAAATAAATTGAAGAAGCTTGAAGGTGAAAATCCCTTAAGGCTACACAGTTTCTACTTAGATCTATGTCATTAGGTAGTATGTTTAAATCTTAATGAGCAAATGCCTTGATAGAGATTTCACTGAAAAGCAATTGGTAGATGCCCTACAGAAGCCACATTTTGCATGAACAATGAAGGGCGTTTGAAATGAATGTGATGAGATGTAAATTTCTTCACTTTATTTACCCACATATCCCAAATATACACAAATTAGTCTACAAACACAACAAGCTGCAGCACGCAGTAATACATGAGAGAAGTGCTTGCGCTGAATATAGAAGTAAGACAATATCACCGTATTTCTAACAGGGCAGAAAATACAGCTTGGATATCTTATGATATCACCATAAACTGGTGGCATGATGATTTTCGGGCATGGTGACATGACATGTCTTCATGTCTGAGATGCCTGTATATACATGACTAATCTGGCAGCTTCTGCATTACATCGGAGTGAAAGTTATTGGGAAACGATCCGATCTTACCACACATGCAAGAGTTGTCTTTTTTCTGGATCATAGACATAATAAGCTTGCAAACTGAGCATCATACAACCCTTCCAGTATAAAAAGGAGTGCCTACCCATATGGAAGAAAAATATATTTGAAATATATTTTAAAAATATTCTTCCCAAATATATTGACATATATTTGAAACACTACAATTTTGGCCATATTCAATATATTTATATATATATATATATATATATACACTGTGTATATATATATATATATATATACACTGTACACTGTATATATATATATATATATATATATATATATATATATATATATACACACACACCGTATCTTGAAGTGCATTTTTATTACAAAATATATGAAAATTATTTTTAAAAATACATTTCAAATATACTGTATGTCTTTAAAAATACAAATCTACATTTTTGGAATGCATTTACAAATATATGTATAAATATATGTTAAATAACTGTTTTATATGTTAAAAAATATCTGAAAAATATATTTAAAAAATATATATTTTGAAAAATATTTTTCGAAATAAATAAAAAATGCATTTCAACATGCAATATATATATATATATATATGAAAAATAATTTTACAAATATATTTTTTTAAATATATTCTTCAGATGTTTTTTAACATATAAAATAGTAATTTTAACATATTATTATTATTATTATTATTATACAGGATTTATATAGCGCCAACAGGGGCGGCACAGTGGCTTAGTGGTTAGCCCTTCCACCCAGCAGTACTAGGGTCGTTGGTTCATATCCCAACCACAGCACCACCTGCCTGGAGTTTGCATGTTCTCCCTGTGACTGCGTGGGTTTCCTCCGGGTTCTTTGGTTTCCTCCCATACACCAAAGACATGCTGGTAGGTTAATTGGATCCTGTCTAAATTGGCCCTAGTATGTGTATGTATGAATGTGAGTTAGGGACCTTAGATTGTAGGCCCCTTGAGGGTTAGGGACTGATGTGAATGTACAATATATATATGTAAAGCGCTGCGTAAATTGACAGCGCTATATAAGTACCTGAAATAAATAAATAACAGTTTGCTCAGCGCTTTACAATATAATATTTTTACATATATTTGTAAATGCACTCCAAAAATGTAGATTTGTATTTTTAAAGACATACAGTAAATTTGAAAATGTATTTTTAAAAATATTTTTCATATATTTTGTAATAAAAACACATTTCAGCTGCATATTTGTCTTGCAAAGAACATTCCATTTAGATATTCGGTTGATCTGCCATTCGTTTGTTGTTTTTGTCTTCTGCCTGGTTCCTATGTATCGGGATCCTGTATTTTGTGTTCCTTTTGTTATCTTGTGAAAAGAAAAATTGAAAATTTGAATAAAAATAATAAAAAGAAAAAAGTAATGACAAAGTTATTGAGGAATAAGCAGGTCCATAGTATAAAGGAAAAAAATGCTTTGGCCCATAGGGTATGTGCAGGAGTGAGTGCTGATCTGGTGAAATATAAATGAATGAAAATACTATTTATGCGGGACTTATATTATACTGTTAAAACACAATAAAAACAATACATGTATATTTGACTATGTTTCCATTCATTCCTTTCAGCCTCAAAACACACACATACTGATATGGTAAAAGTCATGCAGGCTGTGTTTTTCAATAATGCACTGCACTGCAGCACAGAGATATGGACAGGCCTGATTGATATGTATGACAGTCCTATATTCACTGCGGTTTCTCTAAGGTAGCTGACTACGTTATGCCTCTGAGAACTGGTTAGATGTGAACACAGTCTGAAGCCACACATAAAATGCATGATCCAATTTGAATCATTATTGTAATGGTATTGTTACTTCTGAATTTCCTCTCTTTATCTTTAGTGTAAAGAGAACACTACATTTCAAGTACACGAAACCTTAACAATTAATTTCTATGATTTGCTCCCTTCTGGTCTGTTAAATATTCCATTGAAAGTGTTAAGTTTGTTCAATAATTTCAAACAACCTGTTGATCCTGTCAAAAAATCCTGTGAGCTGCTAATTTCCTATGTAGCCTCCATTGTGATCTCATTCAATGTTTTTAGCCTTGCACAGGTTATCATTGTAGACTACAGAATAACATGCCCTAAAGATATGGAGATGAGGGGAAGAGGGTGCTTTGTAGTCTTAACACACTTCCTGTCCCTGGATGACAGCATTGCTGTCACTCTAAGACAAAAACACTGAAAAAATATGAATACAGCCACATCTAGGCCCCGATAAGCTACAATATATTCATGTAGAACTAAGAGCAAAACTTGTTTGATTTATTTTGGATCGAGTAAGGGAGGTTTATAACATATACCAGTATTTTTGTTATCTGTGCCCCATTAGTCTAGGTTCACCTATGCATTTTTTTCTGCGTTTTGCAGAAATGCACAGCAGTCCATTTAACATGATTTCCTATGGGACAGGCTCACATCTCCGCGTCTTCACCAGGTGCATTTTTTGGAAAGGTTCAGGGACTTTTCTAAATGCAAAACGTTGCGTTTTTAGCTTTGCAGAAACACACAGCAGTCCATTTAACATGATTTCCTATGGGACAGGCTCAGATCTCCGTGTTTTTTCCTGGTGCGTTTTTCAGAAAGGGTCAGAGACATTTTTAAACGCAAAACATTGCGTTTTTTGGTTCTAAAGACTTCAATGGAGACACTGCAGAAAAGAATGTAGTGTGTTTTTTATGCATTTTGCATTTTATTCTGCCCAGCAACAAGTTGAAAAAAACCTCAAAACGAATAAAAAATGCACCACAAAAAGCACTGCAGAAATGAATCAAACGCAAACTGCATAGGTGTGAACCTAGCCTTAGGGAGATTTCCCCTGACTTCCTGTTCCATAGCCAAAACAGGAAGAGAGAGAAACTCACTCTAAAATGAGTGAATACCTGGTTGTTTTGTTTTCCCATTAGAAGATTTCCCCTCTATTACTGTTCTGGGGACAATCCAAAATTTTCTTTGAATTTCACTTTTCATTATGATATTAAACAGGACAAATAAAAAGGATGAATCTCCTTTTTATGAAACGGTGGTGCAGACAGCAATAAAAACCTGACAGGTGTTTTAAGCCCACTAAAATGTTTTGTGTTGAGTTATACTTTAAAGCATATCTTAATTCAAAACCAGAAATGTAATATTATGCAGCTCACCAGTCCTTAGATGAGGTGGCTGCATTCATTTTGCCCTTTTTCCCCCTTTTTTTCCCTTGGCAAACCTGAGAAAATATCCCTTAGGGGAACTTTTCAAGACAGGAAATACATTTTTAAAATCTGTGGTAAGAGAGCAAATGAGCATATGGGAGATATTTTATTATATCTAACAAATTGCATAACTTTGTCAATGGATGGCCTAAAAGTGTGGAATGATCCAGCGTTTATGTAACAGAAAGACAAAGCCTGTATTGTACACATAACATTGAAGTGCTGCAATATACCAGGACATTGATTGAAAGAATTAACAAGCTAAGGCAAAGACTTTAATCAAGACATAGAAAGGAAATGTAATATAATATACCAGGACAATAATAGAAACAACAAAGAAACTCTTGAAACTGAGAACATACTGTATTTAAATGATAAAAAGTCATTTTTATCAATAAATCCAAAACATCTGTATAACCTTGTGGAACAGGTGAGAGGTTGCTTTAAGATCTCTAGGCCACTGAGGTTATCCATTGGGCTCACATCAATTATCCACCGATAGGAAATTCAGTTATCTCAGTGTTTTTGGGCCTTCTGATTGTGACTACACAAGGGCAGGGTGAAAACCTATACAAATTATCCATAATTGGTTTCATGGATTTTAGAAGATGGAAAGAAACATCAAATCAAAAGCCAGTGTTCAATCCTTTCCAGTTCTTAGACTAGTTAAATAGGAACTCCACTCCTCCTACCATGGGGGGACTGACAACTCATGGGGCCCCTGGGCAATAGGGGATCATGGGGCCCCTGTGTCCTTGCCCAAACTCAAAAAAGCCTATGAAAAAGATACCAGGGGCATCTCATGGGGCCCCCTACTGACCCCGAGCCCCCGGGCAGTACCCGAGTTTCTAAATGGTCAGTCCACCCCTGCCTCCTACCTATTTTCCCTCCCCTTACTATTTTCCCAGACTTATTCATATAATCATACTCACATGCTCAGCAAATCCAGTGTAAGGATTCCACTGTTCTGCTGCTGCATATCCAAAATCTTACTACCATCTTCTTCGCTGACGTCACTGAGAGACGGCTGTTTTTTCTGGGTTCTTGCAGATGCCTCCTGATGACCCCTAATTTGTAATTTGTTTAAAGTGTTTTTCCATCTTTTCAGTCAAATTTGAGAAAATGGTATTTTTGTTATGTGTTCCCATTTACACAGCACACTTAAAAATAATTACAAAAAATGTTCTTCCATTTTTAGGTTTTAATTTGGAGCAGATGTATGCAGAAGACCATGTAAGCAGGTGCAAGTAGTTTTCAATGTGCAATTAGGAGAAAAATTTAGAGATAAGTAGGGTTTTGCCCTAAGGAAGTCACGTGACCGATGACGCAACGCATAGGACGGAGGCGTGGTGACGTCATTTCCGGCATTGACTGCAGTTGCCATCTTGCTGCACCCATGCAAGTACACCCTGTGTGTTCTATGCTGATCTGAAGCTTGTGGGTCTGCAGACCCTGTTTATTCTTTGTGAGTGCAAATTTTAGCGTTTGTTGCATTCAATAAATGTTCTAAATTACTACACTATGGAAGTATTTTGTTCTTTCCTCTTTATGGGGATCATTTGAGAGGCTATCCGGTCCAACATCGCTAGGAGGGGGATACCACCACTGTTGTGAACAGTTCCTGGATTACTACCCAAAGCCCAAGCGAGATCTAGACCTTTTGGCTGAGTGCCTTTTTGATGTGTGTTGGCCCCTAGGGGTTGCAGCGTGGAGGTGAGGAGGCATTTTAGCTGGTGGTGGATACATGTAGGTTGATCACCATACCTGTCACCTATCAAGTCCGGAGTTATACCATTGGATTTTGCACAACGTTTTTTTGGACTTTACACCACTGTGTTAGGTTTCAATATCATTTCGGCACCATTAGTCACATTTGTTCATGCATTTGTCCATGTCATTTTCACATGCATTTATGTTTGTAATTTTTTCTATTTGATATATATATTTATTTCTCTTGGTACATTCACCCAACCACCCATCACATTGGGGGTTTATCTTGTTTCATTTATCATTGATATACCCTTGAAATAAGCCCATTTAGGGTCCATTCCAGTACCCAGAGAGGGTTGCGTTGTGTCATCTACCCTTCAGAGGGAGGATCACCTATCATCTGTTCTACCCTGATCCCATTGAGAGGACATCTATATATATATATATGCGCATTAAAATTGTGCATCTGGTGAGTGCGCAATTTTATTATTTCCATCTGCACGAGCACCGGAATATCTTTGAAACAGGCACCTTCAGAGCACTATTGTCACTTTTGAAACATTTAGATTTTGTGATCATATATCCATGAACTTTATTCTATTTATCATAAAGGCAATTTATTAGATTTATTCTTTTTAGCGCTGCACTACGTTGTTTTATTTATCATTGGATGGTTATGTTATTTTTATGATCATGTTTTTGCTTTTACGTTCTCACTTTTAAATATTTTTAATATTCACTTGTATGTTCACTATTTTGTAGTAAGGGTGTGTTTATTTGGATCATCTATGTTGTTATTTTATTCATGACCACAGATCTGTGGACACATCCTTCTTCACTTTTTTTTATCTTATACTGTTCTGTTGATCAGCGACACATAGTTTGTCTTTACTTTATTTAGGATTAGCGCAGCATAACCTTTGTTGTGCTGTTTTTACACTATCTGGTATATAGTTTGGTGCTAGCAGCCATTCCTGGTTTTGGGGATAGATTCATTCTTTTTGGGGTTTAGTGGCAGCACAGGAGGTTTTCTGTGTTCAGGGTTAAAAGTACATTACCATACAATGCACCACCCAAGCCTTGAGATATTTAAGACAGCTCATAGATTCATAATTTTTCTATTCATTAAACCAGTGGGTTGAATAAAAAAAAAAAAGATCTGATTTCCCCATCTGATTTGATGTGGATAGGGGAACCCTCCTGCTGTTCTATTGTGATGGCAAGGTGCCTTTCCCGCCATCAGAATACAATGATGATTGCTGCTGGCTATAACTGGTGGCACTGATAGCTCAAGAAAAACCCAGCAGGCTTGGTATACAGATGGCGGTCAGTAGATCAACTTCTATACAACCAGGGTGCTCATACATGGATATATGGACAGGCTGAATTTCAATCCATGCATGGCTGGCTTAATCCTTTGTTAGGACAGACAGTGTGGATATTTAGTTTTTCAGCTAATAAGGAAGATCTGCCAGCCCAGTATAGGCAGGGTTTAGTACAGTAAGCATAATTCCCTGTACTTATTATTGCATAAAAGGGGAATGATGATTTTTCAGCAAGTAAAAAGGTATTTGTAATGCTTTTAAACTTACATTATGTGAATCAGAACATATAACTGATATAAAATAGGTGTTTTCCCAATTTGGCTGCAAAAGTGGAAATACACTTTAAGTCTTATCCAGTAAAGCCTCTAGAGTTTTAGATCTGTCAAGTACTTCTTCAGCCTTTTCAAACATTCTATTGGCATTAGTGGCAGTGTATACACACAAGGCAAAACAATTTAATTAATGATACCTTGATAAGAATCCAAAGGGAGTGTAGTGCTTTTGATTCCACATAAACTCCCATACTGCCTCTTAATATAAATTGAATTCCACTTAAGTCAACAAGACCCACACATAGTCTATGAATCAGCAATACACAACTCATTCCAGATAAAACAGACTTACTTGTTGAAGGGAAAATAATACAGAATGGCAACAGCACAATGTTACATGTGTTGTTAAAACAGCATCAATTACATTAAAGTTGAATATACATGTTGGAATGCTAACAGCTTATTAAACTGTTACAAAATGATCTGTCTTCAGACAATTATGTAAAGGGTAAATTAGATGATAAATTTGCACACAGAATACGCACATCTGCCATATAAACAGATATAACCTGGCAGCTGTGTATTCAGATCACACATCTTTTAGTTTTGGCTGGAGTTCAGTAAAATAAAAAGTTCTAAATGTCCTTCATCAGTCAAATCTGGCAAAGTCTGCTGAGCAGAGTAGTTAGCGCCCTTTCTTTATTATCTTCACTCAGAGCAAGGGCTTCAATACCAACTCTGCTAGATTAATGGAGGGTTAGTCAGTATAAGGCAAAACATCAGAATGTTGGACTAATAAACACTTCAAGGCAAGTTGTTAGAGAAGAAGTACATAAAATTAACAGGCTTCAATTTTATTGTGCAACACATACCTATCATCAAGCATGTAATATTACTACCTTGTAGATTTAAAAATATTAAAGAAATACATTACTGGTTCCATTCATGCTTATACAATATATTGTACTTTTCTCTTTGCTAATTGCAGTTTGTATAAGAAAGCATTCAGGTACAACAGCAGAATTAATTTTGTCACAGAGTTATGCTAGAGGCATATCTCCCTTAAATTCTAAAGCAACTTTAGTTTTAACCACAGTTGTAGGCCTGCAGTGGGGAAAAGGAGAGGGGCTATAGGCAAGGAAGGGTATGGTATCTGTATGTTCTGGAAAAAAAAGATTTTTAAAAATGTGTAACCTGCCAATGAGGGGCGATTGAACTCCTGGACCTTATGCCCTCAAATTAAATTGAATTTAACTCTGGGTCCCTCCAACCTCCAGCTGAACTATGAACATTCATGTCTCAGTGCCACTGAGGCAACTGATGTTATACCTGCCACAACCTGGTCAGGCAGTTGATGTCAGGAGAAAGTCTGTCAGTAAAAGACAACCATACCACCAAAACGTACTGACATAGAGGATGTACCATAACTGTTCGCCAAACATAGATTTGAAGGCATGAATATTAGCTAAAGTAAAAAGAAAAAGGTTTCAGCAGTGCTTGGAGGGTCTTCTTATTGAGATTTAGGCTAGTCTACATTTACCAGATCTTGCTGGATGGAGGATGATGCCCCCTCACTCCCTAACCTTGTTGTTGTGGATGGAAGGTGAGTATATTCAATATTTCTTTTCCAACAGGTGAGGTTTTTGCAAACTTTTAGTGTTTAATACATTTATTATACATTTTTCAGGAGATAGTGGTACAAAGAAGTAAAAATCTTCTCAGAATGCAATAGAAGAAATTATGGGGGTGCAGTCTAAGGACAATACAAAGACTGCACTACAACAGAACTTATACACAGCTAGATGAGGGACTACAGTCTGAAATTTGCATGAAAAGAAATTACAGACTGTCAAAAAAAGGAAACACATTACAGTGGTAACTGTGCATGAAATTATTCTTGTAAAATTGTTAGAGTGCGCTCTTTTGGGTTGCCTTGAAATAGAAAGATTTAGAAAGGAGAAGAAAGGAGAAAGTTGGAAAAAGGAAAAATAAAGATGTTTGGGCTGGGATCTCTCTCTCTCTCTCTCTCTCTCTCTCTCTCTCTCTCCAGTAGATGATATAATAATATAGTTGTAGGCTAAAGGAGAAAGTCTAGATCATATAATTGAGATAACTAAACTGGAGGATTATGATATTAAGAATTTTCATTGCAGAGTATCAGAGGAGGAATACAGATTCAACACCTCCCATTGAGAGAGGAATTTATCTTGTGTGTCATAGTCATAGGCCAGAAGCTCCTCCATATTTTCTACAATATTAAACACTGTTTTAGTAAGGGGGAGTGGGGCACATTTAAAAAGCAGACTCTGCATTTTAGGTGCAAGGCCTGCTTTAAATTTCCCTTGCTTACATATTAGTACTATTGTTTTCCATGCATTTGATGTAAAACCTTGCCTCCCTCCCAACCAAGAAAATTTCCTGTGGATAACCCATGCTTAGGATCGGCTATTTCCCCTCTGTGGCAAAAAGATAATTAATAAGCAGTTACATGTACTTTATTCTAGTGACAAATGTAATTTCTCAGATTTTCATCACAACTGCAGAAACAGATGATATCAGTAGGGTTTCATCATGCAGAATTCATTAACCACAGTTATTGAATTCTTAATTGACTTTCTTCTGTCATTTACCCCAACAGAATTTATCGGAGCTGTAAATTTTCCATAAGGGTGCCAAACATTAACTAGTATCTTACTTGGCTATAGAGTGATGTAACCAGCAATTCAAATGGAGGCAGACAGTGTTCTACTGTCGTATTTTCTGACTTTGCTGGAAGAAATACACCTATAGCTGAAACTATGTGTTTAACAGGTCATTTTATCACATGCATGTAAAGTCAGATACTCCTCCCTGTTTAACAATTATAGTATGTTGCTGCTACAGAGTGTCCACTTTTATTACCCATGCAGTTGATTGGAGACTGTATTTGTCCCTGGAGACATGCAGCCGCTATGAATATGCAAGTGGATCTAACTGTTAAAGTGTCTCTTTCTAAGAGACAGAGTTATTACCTTCTATGTTTGTTGTGTGATTTATTATATTATCAACAAGGCTATACACCTCTAAAACTGACTTTTCGCTAAAGTCTAGGCAACTTGAGAGTAAATCATTAGTAGAGAGATGTCCTGATGGTTCTCGTGATTGCTAACCAATATATCTCATTAAGGTTACCTGGCAAGCCTGAATTTAACTGTAGAGAAATACAGCTACATTTGTAGGTAAAGAACTAAATGGCTATATCAACACACACAATTTTCCAAATTATACTGTGTAAAGTAGTTGTTTTTCACATTATAGATGCAATTAGAAATACCCAACCGCTGTCTCAGATCAGTATTACAGAGTACGTAGATTGAATTACCACCAACAGTCTAATGCCAAGGCCAATACAGTGTCAGTTTAAAGTTGAAGTACATGTTCAGGCATTTAAAATCTTTACCTAATATAGTTAAAAAATAATCCACTAAAATCAGGTCACATGGTTTGGCTGTATTGCTTCCTATTATAAATGATGAAACCTAGGAAGGGAATGGATTCATAGGTTGCAGTTGGTAACAATGATGTAGTTAAAGGATGCTAGATTTATCTGGGAAACACTCAGTTTGCATTACACAGAGAGGTTTTATGCTGTCAATGTACAAGGGGAGTGAGCAGTGAAGGGGCACCAATGTCATTAAAAGTTTCCACATCTAACCCACACTCCTATGGGAATCCTGGTAGCAGAACAGCTGTAATGTTATTGTGGGGCCTCAGCTTCATACAGCCCAACTATAGACTATAGGTTACTTGGCTTGGCAATAAACTGGTACGTACTGACATCCAATTAAATCAGTATTAAACACAAAACCAAAAATGAAATATATTGCAGCTTACCAATCATTAGATGTGGTGGCTACATTAGCTTTTATTTCTTTTAGGATTTTTTTCCCTCTGTTTTTAACTGGTGATCTGATCGGTAACATGTCTCCTGTATTAGTTCCCCCATGCTGAATGAAGGAGCACAAGGGCACCTTTTGACTGTAGAAACCTAGTGTTTTTAAACCCAAAATAGAATTTTGAGGTGCCCCGGAGAAAGCCACATAAATACAATGTTAAAAATTCAGGGGAAAAAAAGTACTCTTCTCCATTACAATTTTATAGACATAGACCCAACTACAAATATATCAAACTGAAATGACTGAAATGGCATCCCCACTATATATTGTACACATTTTAGACACATGAATAGTTTCTAGTACGGTGTAATAGATCCTCTCAAAAAGCATAACATCCACTTTAGTAGTAAACGTTGTTCCTCAACATGTTTTGCAGGAATTGATGTCTGCTTCCTCAGAAGGCAAATAGGTGGGTAAGCCTCTTTTTAAATCTTACTAAAATGTAGATACCCAGAGCTGGACGCAAACCTCAGAGCCCATGGACAGCTGAAGGTGGATATCCCCTCACGTGAAGACATAGGGAACAAATGGGGACCCTCAAATAACTACTTGGTAATAACCAGCCAAGAATGCAAAGGAGAGAATAGGAGAGAACACGTCATCCACTGTATCACCAACCATACAAGATCACCCAAATAGCTCAAGAGGAAGGTAATGTAATAATGTCACACAGGCAGGTGCTCAAATTGGAACGTTTGCTTTCCATAGAAATCCAACAGCATCCTCCTTCCATGGAGGCATCCCCGCTTCCAAACACATTAGATAAAATACAAAAAATCCTCTTCCAGATCAGAAACTCACATCTAAAGTACCATCACATAGGTTGCAATTTGCAAATCTTGGCATTTGTATGTAGGAGAAATTAAAGGCAATCAGCTAAATACATTGCACGTACCTGTATATATATTTTTTTACTTGTTAAAGGAGTTATAATTCTGTTCAGCTAATCCTCTGATTTGGAAATATCTGCCACACTGCAAAGCCCGGAAGATCAATCATCTGATTCCTGGCTCACTCCCTGCTAATTGGATAGAGGTGATGACACTCATTGACTTGAGTTTTCTAAACTTACTGTATCTAATGCAATGGTTCATAGTACACACTGCTCAATCACCAGCATGTTTTGTGGAGTGTTTATCAGTGTCTGTAGACTTTTATCTAAAGAACTTAGAATGTTTGTATTAACATCATATGTAGTAGATGGACCATAAGCATTTTTATAGTAAATGTACAGAAACATGTGGCAAGGCTTTAGAAATCAGTAACTAATCCTTACCTTTCTCTTGCATATGGCATACCACAGGGTCTGGTAAGGTCACTGAAGTTGTCAGAGAGTAGCTAATTTCAACATACCTTATTTACTGAGATACCTGAAAACATACTGATGAATGAGGAGTCATGGCACAGTCCTGATTGTTTTGGGTGCATGAACATGAAAGTCATGGCCAGCGCAAGTTGCTTTATCATGTTTAAAATAACATGACCTCTAGAGCATAGCACCAGCAATTAGGTTGTATCATTTTGTGAAACTAGAAGAAAATCTTTAGAGCAGCACTCCAAGGCCAGAGCTGCGTTAACTCTGATGACCGTGCTTAATAAATACATCTGCCCAAGGAGAATAAGGTTACTAACTCATTTTAGATAGGTCACCAAGCGAATATCACATGATTTACAGCACTGTTTAGGAAGCTACGCTAATGCCGTTTACTCCAGCTCTTCAGCTCTTCAGCTCTTCATGACTCTTTCTAGGTCATTACATGGTATTAAGGAAATGAATGCTAGCAACAGTTTAGCTTTGATTCACATCAATACAAGCAAAAATGTCCAAGAGGAAACAGATTACAAGACACAGCATTATCTCTTTAATAGTAAAACAAACCTCAGAGCACTTGGAATGAAGCTATGGTCTTTTAAAACGTTTTTAAATAAATATGTAAAAGGGATCAGCCTGCCGTAATTTTAAATAAATTCTCCAACATACAGATAACTACTGAAGGGGGCCTTTCAACAATATAGAAATCATATAAAAATTATTTTCGTGTTACAAAATGCTCCAAACGTGTGAATTGAAAATATACTAGTTTATACTGTAATATAGTAAGTATACCTGGGTGTTCTTTTAGAAGCATATTCAAAATGAAGTTTTATATAACCAGAAGATTAGCTATTCTGCAGTGCGACCACTTCCTGCCATCTTAGAGGAGAGGGGGAAGCGGGCAGTGCTTCAGGGGATGAGTGGGGCAAAGGGAGTATACAGGAGCCCCGGGGAAACAGGACCTAGGTATGAGGGATGGGGAGCATGTAGAGGAGCTGACCCCCTCCATTTTCCTCCTGCAGCCACTGAAAGCTGCAGGAGGAAAATTGAGGACATTAGTTTCTCTATATGCCGCCCCTCCTATCCAAGTGTACAGGGGAGCCGCGCAGCCTCCCTGGAGATGGGGCTGGGTCACAATTGCAACCCTTGTGACCCTTATAGGTACGCCCCTGTATGTAGCTAGAGAGACACGCAAGCTTACCAATTATATGGGGAAAAAGGTAGTGCTAATTTTCAAATATTTCATTCTTATGGAGCAGTGCACAGAAGTATATACAAATATTTTGTTTCTACCAAGACTCCCACACTCTCCCTATTTGTATCTGGCACAATAAATACACTCACTGTCAGATAAAATTCCAAGTAAAAATTATCAAATCTCTTTTAGAAATATAGATAAAAAGAATAATGCAATACCAGCTCTTCAGAGTTAACTCAATTTTTACACAAGACATTGAAAATGACACTTACTTTATGTAGTATGGCACTTTATTTGGTGAAATTGCCCTCTCCCATGGACCCTGGACAGAAGCTGTAAGAGAAAAGTATACATTTTAGGTTAAGTTCCAAGCAAAATGCTGGAGACATAATTCATCCTTGCAATTGCAGACGTACACTTGACCAGACTCATGAGTCTATTTACCCGAAAGTCTTTGAAGGTACGAAAAGATTAACCTACAGTGGTGAAATATGCCCTGTAATCTGAGTGAAGATAAATTTAGTCAAGTACAGTGATTAAACACATACCTCACCCTCACTACTAGAGTTAACTGGGAGATAAAAGTCTGGAAAAGAACTATATTTTGTGTAGCAGGTCTCCCTTGTTTTTCTGCTGTTTTTGTTTCATGATTTATTTTTCCAATTTCCCAGTGTAACTTGGCTTGCTTTGTAGACATCAAGTGACTGAGAAAGCTTACCTGGATGTCATAGAGAGCAGGTTTATTTATTAACATAGCAATTTACAAATATGCTTAAAGTGTCATTTGCTCTATTTTGACAAGTTCTCATTTATCATTAGCAAATCTTACATGGGAAGCAAAAGTGTTCAGCTCACATGAAAAAAAAAGATAAATACCTCTTTTTCTTTTTTAAAGTTTGCTCACATGGTACACTGTGCTACCTCTTTACTGCACTGAAGGATGAGGGGCGTTGGAGCAAGCAAAAAATATAATTGGTGCTAGAAAAAATGCCAGTTGGGCAGAGAGCAGGGCAGAAGGTGTAGATGTTACTGTTTGGAGCCTGACATGCTCCTAAGCCATCTGCATGTGTCCTTCCCCGTTCACCATTCATTTGCTTTTACCTTCACCTGTTGTTTTCTCCCTGTTGCAGCCAGGAGAGACAGGAGTGAGCTCCACAGCAGAGGAATCTATTGTTATTTATTGTGTAGCTGTTGCATGCTGTACTTGCTGCCCGGGATCTCATGTGCATTTAAAAGGATAATGCAATAACAACTTCACCCAACACACCCTCCACACTCAACTGCCGGGGGTCTGCTGCTGCTGCGGGCTTTGTTAGCAGGCGATAGAGGTGGAAAAATAATCCTGCATTTAGGTTCAGAAATCAAGTCAACCAAACTTTTGCCAGCATCCTGAGCTCCAGTTGATACACCTTGATGATCTTAGAGGAGTGTGTGATGGTCAGAAATTCTGTACGATGTCAACATTGTTTAGCACAATGAGCCATTTGGTGTGATGCCTCAGTTACAGCCGCCCCCCCCACTTTTAAGGTGAATCCCTGTGACCGGGCATATACTTATGTGAATGGTTCCCCCTGCTGGCTGATGATTGCATCTCTGGAGCCTGGATATCTGCCTATGGTGTGTTACTTGCCTTGTTGGTGCTGGCCAGATGACCTCCTGTGTGATATGTTTAAAGACCCAGATGACCAGGAGTTGGTCCTAATTTACACCAATGCGCAATAGATTGCGCTTTCTGGTTAGTGCAATCTACATCTATTCTCACAGCCACAGTAGTTACAGATTTTCACCCTTATATTGTCGACTTCAGAAAATATTGACTTTTATTATTTATGTCACTATATGCACTTTAAACATCAAGTTGTGACGCTGTTCCACATCACTGTCCGTAGCGCCCTGGAGCGCAGTTCATACTTGTTATATTTTATGATATACGTATATGATTTTCTCATCAGTTTTTATTAATATTTATGGATCCATATTGCTTTTATGATATTATCTATTCATTTATATATTGATATTTATCGATTCTTACTAGTTTTAGCGCTGCATATATATATATTTACAGCCATAGGATAGGCTGCTTTATGTTGCCACTAATAATAAGAAAGTCCTTGAAAATAGCACGATCAGCTAGGTATTTACTAATAAGGGAAAGTTAAATGCTGAAATGCTACTTCAAGATAGATTTTTAAAGTAAGACACAAAAATGTCTTGGGTTTAATGCTACTTTAAATGTTTTCTTTATTATTGAAACTAGAGATGAGCGAATCGAACTTGGCGAAGTGGAATTCGTTTCGAAGATTAGGAAAAATTCGATTCGCGCCGAATCCGAAAATTAGCAGACTTCGGATGCGCGAATCGAAATTTTCCAAAAATGGCGGCGACATGTGTGGCGACGGAGCGGGGATCTCTGGGAAGGCGTGCAGACAAGGCGCGCTGACCCATAATGCATTCATTCATGACATGTGATCGCATTAGCCAATCAGCAGCCAGCCAGCCAGCACTGAGTAATGGTCGAGCTATAAATTGCGGCCATCTTAGAATTCTCCATTAGCCTCCGGTCATTCAAGAAAGACAGACCTCTCTGTATTAGGGACAGAGTTAGGGCCAAAGAGACTTTAGGGCCACAGAATCGTTACTTAGGGACACAGAATTGTTACTCAGGGACACAGAATTCTTACTCAGGGACACAGAACTGTTACTCAGGGACACAGAATTGTTACTCAGGGACAGACACAGAATTGTTACTGAGGGATACAGAATTGTTACTGAGGGACACAGAATTGTTACTGAGGGACACAGAATTGTTACTCAGGGACAGACACAGAATTGTTACTGAGGGACACAGAATTGTTACTGAGGGACACAGAATTGTTACTCAGGGACACAGAATTGTTACTCAGGGACACAGAATTGTTACTCAGGGACACAGAACTGTTACTCAGGGACACAGAATTGTTACTCAGGGACAGACACAGAATTGTTACTGAGGGACACAGAATTGTTACTGAGGGACACAGAATTGTTACTCAGGGACAGACACAGAATTGTTACTCAGGGACACAGAATTGTTACTGAGGGACACAGAATTGTTACTGAGGGACACAGAATTGTTACTCAGGGACACAGAATTGTTACTCAGGGACACAGAACTGTTACTGAGGGACACAGAATTGTTACTGAGGGACACAGAATTGTTACTCAGGGACAGACACAGAATTGTTACTGAGGGACACAGAATTGTTACTGAGGGACACAGAATTGTTACTCAGGGACAGACACAGAATTGTTACTGAGGGACACAGAATTGTTACTGAGGGACACAGAATTGTTACTCAGGGACACAGAATTGTTACTCAGGGACACAGAACTGTTACTCAGGGACACAGAATTGTTACTCAGGGACACAGAACTGTTACTCAGGGACACAGAATTGTTACTTAGGGACAGACACAGAATTGTTACTGAGGGACACAGAATTGTTACTTAGGGACACAGAATTGTTACTCAGGGACAGACACAGAATTGTTACTCAGGGACAGACACAGAATTGTTACTGAGGGACACAGCATTGTTACTGAGGGACACAGAATTGTTATTCAGGGACACAGAACTGTTACTCAGGGACACAGAATTGTTACTCAGGGACACAGAACTGTTACTCAGGGACACAGAATTGTTACTCAGGGACAGACACAGAATTGTTACTGAGGGACACAGAATTGTTACTGAGGGACACAGAATTGTTACTCAGGGACAGACACAGAATTGTTACTGAGGGACACAGAATTGTTACTGAGGGACACAGAATTGTTACTGAGGGACACAGAATTGTTACTCAGGGACACAGAACTGTTACTCAGGGACACAGAATTGTTACTCAGTGACATAGAACTGTTACTCAGGGACACAGAATTGTTACTCAGGGACAGACACAGAATTGTTACTGAGGGACACAGAATTGTTACTGAGGGACACAGAATTGTTACTCAGGGACACAGAACTGTTACTCAGGGACACAGAACTGTTACTCAGGGACACAGAATTGTTACTCAGGGACACAGAACTGTTACTCAGGGACACAGAATTGTTACTCAGGGACAGACACAGAATTGTTACTGAGGGACACAGAATTGTTACTGAGGGACACAGAATTGTTACTCAGGGACACAGAACTGTTACTCAGGGACACAGAATTGTTACTCAGGGACAGACACAGAATTGTTACTGAGGGACACAGAATTGTTACTGAGGGACACAGAATTGTTACTGAGGGACACAGAATTGTTACTCAGGGACACAGAACTGTTACTCAGGGACACAGAATTGTTACTCAGGGACAGACACAGAATTGTTACTGAGGGACACAGAATTGTTACTGAGGGACACAGAATTGTTACTCAGGGACACAGAATTGTTACTCAGGGACACAGAACTGTTACTCAGGGACACAGAATTGTTACTCAGGGACAGACACAGAATTGTTACTGAGGGACACAGAATTGTTACTGAGGGACACAGAATTGTTACTGAGGGACACAGAATTGTTACTCAGGGACAGACACAGAATTGTTACTGAGGGACACAGAATTGTTACTGAGGGACACAGAATTGTTACTCAGGGACACAGAACAGTTACTCAGGGACACAGAATTGTTACTCAGGGACACAGAATTGTTACTCAGGGACAGACACAGAATTGTTACTGAGGGACACAGAATTGTTACTGAGGGACACAGAATTGTTACTCAGGGACAGACACAGAATTGTTACTGAGGGACACAGAATTGTTACTCAGGTACACAGAATTGTTACTCAGGGACACAGAACTGTTACTCAGGGACACAGAATTGTTACTCAGGGACACAGAACTGTTACTCAGGGACACAGAATTGTTACTCAGGGACAGACACAGAATTGTTACTGAGGGACACAGAATTGTTACTGAGGGACACAGAATTGTTACTCAGGGACACAGATTTGTTACTGAGGGACACAGAATTGTTACTCAGGGACAGACACAGAATTGTTACTGAGGGACACAGAATTGTTACTGAGGGACACAGAATTGTTACTCAGGGACACAGAATTGTTACTCAGGGACACAGAACAGTTACTCAGGGACACAGAATTGTTACTCAGGGACACAGAACTGTTACTCAGGGACACAGAATTGTTACTCAGGGACAGACACAGAATTGTTACTGAGGGACACAGAATTGTTACTCAGGGACAGACACAGAATTGTTACTGAGGGACACAGAATTGTTACTCAGGGACACAGAACTGTTACTCAGGGACACAGAACTGTTACTCAGGGACACAGAATTGTTACTCAGGGACAGACACAGAATTGTTACTGAGGGACACAGAATTGTTACTGAGGGACACAGAATTGTTACTCAGGGACACAGAATTGTTACTCAGGGACACAGAACTGTTACTCAGGGACACAGAACTGTTACTCAGGGACACAGAATTGTTACTCAGGGACAGACACAGAATCGTTACTGAGGGACACAGAATTGTTACTGAGGGACACAGAATTGTTACTCAGGGACAGACACAGAATTGTTACTGAGGGACACAGAATTGTTACTGAGGGACACAGAATTGTTACTCAGGGACAGACACAGAATTGTTACTGAGGGACACAGAATTGTTACTGAGGGACACAGAATTGTTACTCAGGGACACAGAATTGTTACTCAGGGACACAGAACAGTTACTCAGGGACACAGAATTGTTACTCAGGGACACAGAACTGTTACTCAGGGACACAGAATTGTTACTCAGGGACAGACACAGAATTGTTACTGAGGGACACAGAATTGTTACTGAGGGACACAGAATTGTTACTCAGGGACAGACACAGAATTGTTACTGAGGGACACAGAATTGTTACTCAGGGACACAGAACTGTTACTCAGGGACACAGAACTGTTACTCAGGGACACAGAATTGTTACTCAGGGACAGACACAGAATTGTTACTGAGGGACACAGAATTGTTACTGAGGGACACAGAATTGTTACTCAGGGACACAGAATTGTTACTCAGGGACACAGAACTGTTACTCAGGGACACAGAACTGTTACTCAGGGACACAGAATTGTTACTCAGGGACAGACACAGAATCGTTACTGAGGGACACAGAATTGTTACTGAGGGACACAGAATTGTTACTCAGGGACAGACACAGAATTGTTACTGAGGGACACAGAATTGTTACTGAGGGACACAGAATTGTTACTCAGGGACAGACACAGAATTGTTACTCAGGGACACAGAATCGTTACTCAGGGACACAGAATCGTTGAATTAAAGAGTATGTCAGACAACACGCAGAGGAGTGGCAGAGGAGGCAATGTTTCAGGAGCGAGCAGACGTGGCAGCAGAGGAAGGGGTCGAGGCAGCACTAGTCGCAGCCAGAGGCCAGTGCTCCCCGTGTCATCCAGCGGTCGTGTCTCCACCGACAACCCTGCTGTCATCGATTGGTTGGCTCGGTCGTCTTCCTCTTCCCAGGTCACCTCTGACACCTACAGCCAACGGTCGGTGGGTACGTCAGACACAACCGTTAGTTGGCATGGCCCGGGAGCAAGCCCACTGAAATCACGTGTCCTCTACCTGCCCCTGTCCTTTGGTGTTCCCTCACCAAGCGAAGTAGTGTCAGTGGAGGCAAACGGCCACGGAGTAGAGCACCAGCTCCACTGCAGCCTACCACCACGGCCAGTAGTGGTGCCGGTGTGCACGGAGGAAGTAGCAGTCAGCCAGTGAGGAGTAGCGGGGGCAAAGTTTCCTACTCGGCGGTGTGGCAATTTTTCGTCAAGCCGCCCGAGGAAGTAAACGTAGCCGTATGTCGACTATGTGGCCAGAAAGTCAAGCGTGGCCAGGGGGCCCATGTCTCCATCGCCACACTCTGCCATGTGCCACTTTCAGGTCTCCTCACACTGCTGGTGGGTTCCATTTTGTCATAGGGTGCTGGCAGATTACGGGCCTCCCATTGCTGCTGCCAGGCCCGTAATCTGTCATGGGCCCCTGTACCGCCTCCTCATGCTGCTGCCAGGCCCGTAATCTGTCATGGGTCCCTGTACGGCCTCCCATTGCTGCTGTCTCCATCGCCACACTCTGCCATGTGCCACTTTCAGGTCTCCTCACACTGCTGGTGGGTTCCATTTTGTCATAGGGTGCTGGCAGATTACGGGCCTCCCATTGCTGCTGCCAGGCCCGTAATCTGCCATGGGCCCCCGTACTGCCTCCTCATGCTGCTGCCAGGTCCAGAGTGTCTCATGGGTCCCTGTACGGCCTCCCATTGCTGCTGTCTCCATCGCCACACTCTGCCATGTGCCACTTTCAGGTCTCCTCACACTGCTGGTGGGTTCCATTTTGTCATAGGGTGCTGGCAGATTACGGGCCTCCCATTGCTGCTGCCAGGCCCGTAATCTGTCATGGGCCCCTGTACCGCCTCCTCATGCTGCTGCCAGGCCCGTAATCTGTCATGGGTCCCTGTACGGCCTCCCATTGCTGCTGTCTCCATCGCCACACTCTGCAATGTGCCACTTTCAGGTCTCCTCACACTGCTGGTGGGTTCCATTTTGTCATAGGGTGCTGGCAGATTACGGGCCTCCCATTGCTGCTGCCAGGCCCGTAATCTGTCATGGGCCCCTGTACCACCTCCTCATGCTGCTGCCAGGCCCATAATCTGTCATGGGTCCCTGTACGGCCTCCCATTGCTGCTGTCTCCATCGCCACTCTGCCATGTGCCACTTTCAGGTCTCCTCACACTGCTGGTGGGTTCCATTTTGTCATAGGGTGCTGGCAGATTACGGGCCTCCCATTGCTGCTGCCAGGCCCGTAATCTGTCATGGGCCCCTGTACCGCCTCCTCATGCTGCTGCCAGGCCCGTAATCTGTCATGGGTCCCTGTACGGCCTCCCATTGCTGCTGTCTCCATCGCCACACTCTGCCATGTGCCACTTTCAGGTCTCCTCACACTGCTGGTGGGTTCCATTTTGTCATAGGGTGCTGGCAGATTACGGGCCTCCCATTGCTGCTGCCAGGCCCGTAATCTGCCATGGGCCCCCGTACTGCCTCCTCATGCTGCTGCCAGGTCCAGAGTGTCTCATGGGTCCCTGTACGGCCTCCCATTGCTGCTGTCTCCATCGCCACACTCTGCCATGTGCCACTTTCAGGTCTCCTCACACTGCTGGTGGGTTCCATTTTGTCATAGGGTGCTGGCAGATTACGGGCCTCCCATTGCTGCTGCCAGGCCCGTAATTGCCATGGGCCCCCGTACCGACTCCTCATGCTGCTGCCAGGCCCGTAATCTGTCATGGGCCCCTGTACCGCCTCCTTATGCTGTTGCCAGGTCCAGAGTGTCTCATGGGTCCCTGTACGGCCTCCCATTGCTGCTGTCTCCATCGCCACACTCTGCCATGTGCCACTTTCAGGTCTCCTCACACTGCTGGTGGGTTCCATTTTGTCATAGGGTGCTGTATGGCCTCCCATTGCTGCTGCCTCCACCGCCACACTGTGGCTCCACACTCTGGTTTTGGCCCCGTGACTGCCCAAATGAGTGAAGTGTGCGGTGATTCTAAGATCGACGGCACTCATCTGCATGTCATACTGACTGACAGTATTATTTCTCTTCCCCAGCAGACTCCAAGGGCATTTAAATTAAAGGTACAGTGTTCTGCACTAATATAAAGGCTCTCTGAAGCCTAGAAACACCCTTTTTATAAGTTAAATTCGCAGCGAATATATTCGTCTCGAATCGAATTTATTCCTCGAATTCGCCGAATCAGCCGAATCAAATTTTTGAATACTTCGCTCATCTCTAATTGAAACCAATATAATCCTAAAAGAATATCCTAATAAGATCCAAGGGCCTTGATTGTAAAGAATTTGGTAAGTGATTACATTTCTTGGGTTCATAGTTCAATCCTTTTCTGACGGGCTTCACATTTCGAAAACATGGGCATTAGTGTAGGCTATTCATCTTCGAAAGCCTTTGGGGTAGATTTACTAAAGGAAAATAGACTGTTCACTTTACAATGGAAGTTACACTTTGCGTGGGAATTTTCCTCTGAGCTTAGTGAATGAAGCGAAGCTCATTCACCATGCTCTGGAGAAAAACCCTCTCAAAGTGCAACTTCCTTTCCAATATGATCAGACTACTTGCCTTTAATAAATCAACCCCTTTATGTGTGCACTGCTACTAAGGTACTCCCATGATAGTATCCAGTGGATTTTAAAAAAATGGGCAGAGTGTGTGCAATTGTGCAGAGTTAGGTTATGACTAACAATCCAGAGACTGTATAGTTACATAGATAAATAGTTGTTAAGGTTGAATAAAGACACCTGTCCATCCAGTTCAGCCTGAGAGGGTGTGTGGGCATTTATGTCAATACCATTTCCCATATCCCTGTATATTGCATTCACTAAGATGCCCATCTAAAATGATCATCTCTCCCTGCAGACACCACCAACTGTGGAAGGGAGTTCGACATCCTTATTGCTTTGACAGTAAAGAATGCCCTATGCAGTTTCAAGTGAAACCGCTTCTCATCCAGCTTCATTGAGTGGCCACATGTCTCCGTAAGCGACCTGAGACTGAATAGCTTCCTCCCTATACTAGAATCATTGGCCGTTCGTGTGTTTGGCGAATGCACTGTACCCTGACAGTGCCTTGTGATTGGCCAAAGCAATGCACCTGACCAAAGGCCAGGTGCAATACTTTGGCCATTCACAGCGCATGATGATGTCACAATGACCCTGCCCCCTTGTGACATCATCACAGTATTTAAGAACTGTCATCCCAGCGCAGCTGTCAGACAGCGGGAGCCAGCATTGTTTTTTCTTTGTTTGGGTCAGCAGTGATGGCGGGCATCGTGATTGACATTGGATCTACTTCAGCATCAAAGGCTGTCTCCTGTCATTTTTCCACTACACTTTTTTTTTCTGAATGGATAGCGGATTATGGGGAAGAGGTGCTTTGGGGGGAGCCCCCGTGCCCCAAAGCACCCTCCCATGTTGAGGGCATGTGGCCTGGTATGGTTCGGGGGGGGGGGGGGCGCTCGCTCAGAGTCGGATAAGGATCTGGTATGTATTTTAGGGGGGACCTCAATGCCATTTAAAAAAAAAATTGACGTGGGGTATTCCCCTCAAAATACATACCAGGCCTGAAGGGTCTGCTATGAAGTTATTGCCCTGCTTAGCTTTGTATCATCAGCAAACACTGAGATTGAACTATTTCTACTAACTTCTACAGTATATCATTTATGAATATATGTATGAGGCAGTGAAAGAAAGCCAGAGGGGTTTCAGAGTAGTTAGTAAAATAGCAGGGTTCAAATTTAGCTTGGTGTAGAGAGTTTCAAAGAATGAAACAAGAATGTACAGTACTTGGAAGTTTACTAGGAAGTACTGTACTGTATTTACAAAGGGAAATTAGAGCTGATTGTTTGGTCGTTTGGAAGGAAAACAAAATGTCCATACAGGTGTAGTGCAGGTATAGGTTGCATCAATTAACTAACAAACTTTAAATTTGGCAATCTGATCATGGAACAAGCCACTCATACAAAGGTAGGTTAATCAACCAGAAAGTGCACTAATGGCCATTCATTTCACACCCCTCAAAGTGAACAGGAAGCCTTAGAGCATAATGGGAGTGCTGGGGCACGTCACTGAAACCAGCAGGGGAATATGAGGTGCATGAAGACCTAAAGAGGACCTAAAAGCATCGCCTGGAAACTAGCATTAAGGAGTCAGAATGGAAAGAAAACCTGCAAAGTAATTCTCTAAGTAGAACAAAATCATATATCAAATGAGAGGTAAACCAGACAGTAAATAAACAGAAAAAAAGAGAGAAAAGCAAGAAAGAAGAAAACAATGATGAATGGATATGGGTTGATATAAACAATATCAAAGCACATTAACAATTTTCTTACTGTGCATATATTGGTGGGTAAGAAGGCACAGACAGCAATATCTACTAAAAGTTCCCATTTTTCTTTTCATTCTGATCAAAACTATGGGGAAGTCTCTCTTTTAACCTTTCAATACTCTATACAAAATTAAACAAAACTATTGAAGATTCTGATTGGAGTGAGACTTCAACATTCTGCTAATAAATACTTTGGTTCACCTTTGTGCAAGGGCCTTTACTGAAATATGATAGGGATGAGTAAATTCTAAACTGAAATATGTTCTAAATAATAAACACATTAAGTATAAAAGTATGTGCATTAACTGGGCAAAAAGATACAAATAATATAATAACCAAGATATTCCAATTAGTTTGGTGGTCAATAAAAGTTTTTTTTTCCTGTGCAAAAAAAAAATGACCTTCGCACAATTCTATCTCAAAAGTTCAGAAGCATTTTAAAAATGTTTCTCCTATACCTTCAGACTTAAGACAGTTTGATTTGGTGAAAAGAACATTTTATAAAGTATTTTCTATTTTAATTTCTGAAATGTCCTGATTTTTATAAAATTTGGTTGACACTGTCTGGAACACTTATAAAGAACACGGAGTGAAACTACAGGGACTGCACAAGGGTGAAATCAGGTATGCCAACAATGTCGTTTGAATTTAATGGAGACATTGATTTATTGCTTCCACCCCAGAGATGGCCTATATTATGGATGAAAGAGAAATTTGTCATCTGTTGGACTGTCACTGTCCTGAAGATGTGATAATAAACTTCACTTGTTTCTATCCAAAGAAAGTGATTGACTGTTTGTCCGGGACGTGAATAAACAGAGTGGACAGTCAATGTAGAGAGCAATCCTGTGATTTATCAACAGATTTATTAAACTAGACAACATAGCAGTAAGGTTATACCAAGGCTTTTTAAGCAAGACCCTAATGAAGTGCTTTGTCCCATACATGGCAAATCCAGATTACCAATAACTTTGATTTACTGTAGACATATTTGTATCCTAGCTTGGTCTGTGCATTCATTAGGCTAGTGTATTACTTTCTTAAGTTCACTAAAAAGTATTATATGCATGCATTAGTTAAACTAAGCCTAAATTAATCATTCTAAACTAGCGCTAAAGGAGGCTGAATTTATATCAGTTAGCATTGTCTTTTATTGTTAAAAGGTCTAGCCATGTGGAATTGAATATTTCAGATGCTACCAGGATCAGTCACCCATTAATGCCTTATATCACCCAGAGACAGCAATAACTGCACCTGAAAACTGCCCAGCTGCCACTGACAGCACTAGAAATGGAAACCCTATTGCAGTTGTTAAATAATGTATCGTGGACCACTAATAAAAAGTTATCCTGGATAGAAGTGACTTTTAAAGGCTTCCTACTTAAGGGCCTATTAATAAGAATGTTGTTTATCCAGCATAGATCAGATTGCCTGGCGGCAGGATCATGCCCCAGTTCAGCATTTAATAACCTGAGCAGGGCTAAGTGTGAGGACCTGCGATGTGGCAAGACCCACCTCCCCCTGGACATCATGACCTCCCAATAAATGCTCCCTGCTTCTCCTCTTAATACTGATACTGCCTTTGTAGACCTGTACTCCCACCACCACACCCAAACCTCCCTGATGCCTTTGCCTTCTGTGATGCTGCATGCCTGTGAGCTGCAGCTAGGTGCACAGGATGCCCTCTCAGCCTCCCTGGAAGCCTCCTATACTCCTTCAGACCCTGTTGCCCTGTGAATATGCTGCCTGTGTGCACCCTGAGCTGTGACCAAGTGCAGGGGACCTGTACCCCTGTGACTCTACTGCCTTTTGATCTGCTGACCTGTAAGTACTGCCCTGTTTACTTTCCCTGCTCTGATATGCTATCTACATAGTCCTGAGTTGAGGACAGTCCACACAAGACCTCCATCTTCCCTAGGATCCTGTGATCCCCCACTGTAGGCTCTCCACTATGCTTCCTCTCCTCCTGTCATTTGCTGACTGTGTACACTCCAAGCTGTGGCCAGGTGCACCGGACCTGTCCAGTGCCTGTCCAGAGCCTCCTCTACCATCCTTGCTGTATTCTGTTTCTTTTTGCCCTTGCTGTGCCTGGATCTCTTCCTTGTGACCCAGTACTCAATCCTAGCTGTATCCCATAGCTATTTGCCACTGTTGCACCTGGTTCATTGCCCTGTGACCCTGAACTCAATCCTTGCTGTATCCTGTTGCTGTTTGTCTCTTTCTGTGCCTGTATCTCTGCTCCATTTCTCCCTGGACTTATCTGCTTGCTTTTATGCATCTCCAGCCTGTGATCTCTCTGGAGAAACTCTAGCAGAATCCCAAATTGCTCTCACTGTGTCTGGACTTACCTTGCCATTCCATAGGGCTGCATTGTGTCCCTAGACTCCTGACTCCTATACCATATACTATTATCAATCAAACCATTGTTGTGCCCTATTACTGCCTTTGACCTTGCTACCAATTTAATACTGTTCCTGTTATTGCTGCCTGTGGATTTACTCCTTTGCCAAAACCCCTGCCTATTGAACACATGAATAAAGAACACCTTGTGTGCTCCGTCCCACAGTTGTGGCTGTGTCAGATTCAAAAAGAGTTACTGTCAATCCACAGATTGGGAAACTGGTGGTAAATATAACCAACTGGCATAATTACAAATGCCAGGGGAGCATGTATGTGCTGGGAAGCTGTCATGAAATTCTGCGAGGGGCTCATGGGTTGCTAGAATGTTGGCAGCCTAGCACTCAGTGGCTCATTCCTCGCCACATTCAGCTACTGGCAGGGAGATTCCCAGGTTGACAGCTCAGTGTGAACAAAGGGCAGAGGTACCAGCTGATGTCATTACCCAAATATCACAAAGACAGGACAAATGCTAACCTATTTTTATCTGTTATGTACTGAGCTGACTTGTGTAGGTCCAAGTGAAGCTGTTAGTCCAGAGGTTTGTGTGGCAGGTCATTCAAGGGAAAAGGAAGGAAGCACCCAACAAAACACACATCTTCTGATACAATTTGGAAACTGCAAGTTCAATTTAAAAAGCTTCACTGCAAGCATAGAGATCTTTATTTAAGCGACATGACTGTAATTTTCAAATGTCATTTGGCTGAAAATATCCTTATTTGAGAAAAACGATTATCCTGGTGTGAACTAAACCTCACATGAACTATACAGAGCAACTCTTTTTCTAATGATCCACCTAAATGATAAAACTCAAATTGGAGCATGGTCTTTTATACTTACAGATCATTATTTGGCTGGGAGGGTGCTGTCTCTGAACCTGCAAAAGGGATCTAATAGACTAAACTCAGTATCAGTTTAAAGGACACGCTGTACTTATTTTTTTTTATTATGAAAGAGCCTGATTTGTAATTTTACCTTTTTATTAAATCTATTTTGTTTGTAAACACTTTTGGTTTGTTGGTTGATGATTTGAAGATAACCATATAGGCTGAGCTCACCTAGAGATGAACTACACTTTATTGACTAGGCATCTATACTTTAATTAAAGAAATCCAAACAAGTAAACACTTTGACGGACGCGGGATCGCTGCCACCAATATGCGACGATCCCACGATCGCTGTCACCAATATGTGACGACCGCGGCGTCAGACCCCAGCCCTTCTCACTAAACTCGTGACCGAAGGACTAGCCAATCTAAAACCGCGATGTCACGTGTGTAACAATGCCACACCCAGCTGCACCCTGCACAACAATTTTCCAGCTAATTGAACCACAATCTATGTACCGGCAGCCTGAGCGATTGTTACTGGGTCAGGTTAATTACGCAATTAACCCTTCACACTTCCACCACCTCCTTTTTGTACAGAGAAAGAGGAAACTGGGCTATACCAGCAATAACACTATAATGATTGAGATAATCGTCTGCCCAACACAGTCACCGCAGGCCGGTTATACAGAGGGTTAAACAAACACAGTAGCGCTCTTTTTAGAGGCAGGAATTCGTAAATTGCAATTAAGAGCTATAGAAACAGTTCAACACTTTCAAAAGGAAAGATTTATTACTGAAAGTCAAAAAGGGGTGCAATAAAAATATTTACAGAAAAAAGATGTAACCAATATATATATAATTATACAGAGAACAACAGCACAGCAAAGAGATAACAGAGAGAGGTTAAAGGGTTAAAGTACTTGCCAAAGTCCTGGGTTAGCAAATCAAGTTTCAGAGCGAAAGGGTACGGGTCTCCCCAGGTGGTATTGATGTTAAATGGGAGAATTCTTCAACTTAGCTCTCTTAGGCCTGACAGCCCATTTTGTAGATCCCTAGCAGGGGGTGTCTCTGAAGTCAAGGACCAATGCCCCGTTTAGGGAGGGATCGTCGGGCGGAGACCTAAACTATAGCCAAAATCTCTCATAACTCATATTTTACTCGTAAATTTTCCTATGCACAAGTGACATTCCACCCGGGGGTAGATTATTATGCAGCTGCCTCTGAGGATCGGGTAGATATGAAATATGAAATACATATTTGATTGGTTCACAAGATCCACTTTTCTGCTTTCCTATGTATTCCAGTCAGGGAGTGTGACCTACCAAACTGTTTGTCTCCTCGTGGCCAATGCCTGGTTTTTATGTAAGTCTCTCCTACTCCGAGATATGATACATAGGGGAAAAATGGATTTTTAAAAAGGTTATCTGGTTTCCTGCGTCTCTGGAATACCTTGAACTTCTGGGAAGGCTGTGTTATCTTTTTGCGAGGTGCTAAATTTTACAGGTTCTTTGAACAGTGAGGCCCCAGCTCCCTTGGGGGTCCTATAGCTCATAGCCCCCCTGCTGGGCTGTGGCCTGTGACACTTTTAACACACACATGCTGCCATATGTCACTGTGCCTCTCGGAGAGGGAGGGGGAAAGTATGAGGGGAGAAAATGGAGATTATTAACAAAATGGAGGCTGCATCCTTCACTGTGTGCACGCTTGTTACATACACTGCTTCTAATCCAATCCACTCCAGTGCACATTTGAGGCAAAACAAGGCAGCTTTAGTTCAACACTTCTCCACATTTATTGGCTGAATAGTCAAATGGATTTAAGGCAATACCAAATGGAACAAAAACTATACAATTCAGTATTACTATTAGTGTATCGAAAATTCTATGCTATCATAGCTGTCCGAATCAATTTTCATAACAAGTACTGAGTACTAAGACCAAAGTCCTTTGCGTTGATTTAGGACACACAGGTATATGAGCACAGTCTCCTGTACTATCTGAATATTGCCTTCTAAAAATATCCTTCTCCTGGTGTCATGGCACCATCTGGTCATCAAAGCTTTCCTCCAGCCCCCAAAAGGAATGAAAGTCTCAGTAATTACCATGCTGTTCTCTTGGCACAATTACAGTTGCAAATATATAATCTGCATATTGAACTATATTCTCTTCTGTCTCATGAAACAAGTGTTAATATGAAACTGAGCACTAAGTATACATGGCACTGCTGTGGACACAAAGGAAAGGAAATATTAGCTGTAGAGATTATGTGCCAAAATTCATTGAGACAGGAAATTATATAATGAGAGATAATATAATTCTGAACATGAGTTCAAGCCTCAGTTGTCCAATTAGCACAGCTCCTACAATAATGCAGTCAATTTATAGTCTAAACTAATATTCATGGGTACCAACACTAAAGTCTCTAGGTCCTGGTAAAATCCAAGAGACAAGGAGCGCAGTTTCCTAATATCATGAGAGATCACTCAGATCTACATAAAATAATAGATATACATTGGGCATCTTGAATGTAAAAGTGTACTAAATTCTGGAGTCAGTTTGCCACAATTCATATTTGTTAACCTCTAAAAGGATCATGCACTCTTTGTCTGCCAGCTTTTTGGAATTACACTCCCAACCCCTTAAGGTGAGGGGTTAGCTTGTTATTTTAATAGGAAGAGAAATATAAATAGTGACATAAGATCACCGGGACCAGAGTAGTGGAGCTTCACAGTGTATAGTCTATGTAAAGGACATGTCAAATCTAGCAATTTGTTAACTAAACCTATAGTTTAGGTTTAGTTAAGCATATGGTAACAAATTCATATTAAGCAGACAGGAAGACCAGAGTCTTTCAAAACCAACATCTATGTGTGGGATCTAAGCAGAAGCTAAACCATGTAAATAAATATACCTAAATAGCATATCCATATCTTCCAAATGGTCCAAATAAACAAGGCAAATAATCTATAATGCAAGTTGCCAACTTGGGTTTGTTGCAGTTGCCACTTCTTCTTTCATGTGCTGATGTTCAGCTCAGTGCAGTTGTATCAGTTTGTTGTTTTTGTGAAATTCTCTTTAAAGACCAATTTCAGGAAACAACTGAAAGTAACCAGTGAGTTGCTAAGTCAAACTTGCAAGCACCACAATTTTGCTACCATTAGAAAGTTCTCCTAATTTACTTAAATTGAGTTCTGTACAATGTACTGCAACAAGAATCTAGAGAACATCTCACAAGATCACTATCAGTATACTTCCTAAAGCATAATTTGTGTAATTTTCCCTCACCAATCACACTCAAATTCCCAAGGCGGGTTTCAGTTTGGTTAATGACTGTCAAAATTGATTTTTTTTTTTATACCAGGTTTTCTGAATGGAAAAGACAGTAAGGAGCCTGCAAGGGGTGTGTTTGGGACCTGCTCTCCAGCATCAAAGCAGAGGTTCTCACCCAATTATTGATGAAAGGGAGTGGAGAGATTTGCAGTTAGGCTCTGCTCCCTATATGTATTTCAAGGCTTAGTTTTTCAGTTTTGACAGCAGTGTTCCTTTACTGAGCAGAACAAATGACTGTCTTCACAGCACAGTATTGCTGGATCGGTTTTAATAAAAAGTACTCTATGTAAAGCTCACTCTAGCTTTACAGTAAACTACAAGCATTTAATTGTCTATCACAGAGCCTTCATGTTTAGATTTTGCTTTGTACCTGCTTCAGTAATACAATGAAAACACTTTACACAAACTTTGTTGTCTCTAGTTATGGGTGACTTTGGATTCACAGTCACTTCTATTTAGTTCTTCATTATTATGATTAATCTTGTGGTTAAACATTGCTTTGCTGCAAATGGCAAACATTTATCTATATTTTTCAGAAGACTCTTAGATATCAGTTATTTGTTATGTTGTTTTCATTTTTTCTGCCTACTTCAGCTTCTCTGTCTGCTGACTAAAGTGGGTTAAGAACATTTGTTATACCTGACCCAGTTAATCTCAAAGGTAAAAGAAAAGGAATAAACATGTGCATAGCTGCTGGCAAATTAACTTTGTTTTGACAAAAGTGGAAAAAAGCTGCAATCTGGCTAAGCAATAAATAACAAAAAAAAATATTAAGGATAATGAAGTATTTTTACCCAAACCAAATGAGCCAGGAATAGGACTAATGAAGCAAATCTGTTATCCCCAAAGACGGTAACTCATAAAAACTACAGCAGAAGATGCAGCTTATTTTAGATGTATTTTGGAATGTGCACATTTTTCTAGTTTTTGTATGTGTCATCCCAAAGATTTGCTGCCCTCTTTCCTTTAACCCCCGCTATTATTTCAGTAAATTAGCTATGATAATTTCATGCCAGCAGGAATTGTGTGTAAGCACTATTACATATGCACAAAAATGCCAGGCTTACTTGGCAGCACAAATTGGATTGTCAGCCATATAATCCACCAAGAAATCCCTTGAAGCAACATTCATTACCAACTTCTATTTAGCTGCAATTGCCAAAAAGACCACTGGGAAATCCATATGCATGGCTAATTACATAGAAGCCAAAAGGGGATGGCTGGAAATTTACTCCTCTGTTATTTGATAAATATTTCTGTGAAGATTTCCTTGAAAAATTATTAAGCTTTTTAAGTGCATAAAATAATAATTAAGAGGCTATTTCCAAAAATTGTGTAAAATGTTAAAACTGAGCCACGGGAAGGTAATAAAAAAAAACACCAATTATTCCAGTTATAGATTCATTAAAAATAATTACATTTATTTTAAAATAAAACTGGAAATAGTACTTGGATGTCTTATGATGATTATGGTGTCCTGTAATCTGCCATAAAGCATTTAGAATGGAAGGGAAAAGAATAACATTGTAAAACAGTCTGAATGTGCTGCATTGAATAGTGCTGTCTGATTCACAGAATTTCTTCCTGAGATGAGCAGAGAGATGATTTTACTTGTGTGCCACTGCTCTGTCATTGTCCAGTCACAAACTAGTACTTAGATCAGGCTATATTGTTCAGCTGCAATGTAGTCTACAGGTAGGTCTTAGACAGTGCATGACCAAGCGTTACTGTCTGAAATGGAAGTGTGGATTACAAGACAAGCTGAACGTAATTACAAATGTTTTGGAAGGTTAAACATTTCCTATATATAATATTTCAAATATTCATTAGTTTTTTTGCCTGCAGTTCAGATGTGCTATGCAGTTCTTGCAGTGAGCCATTATGTTCATGTTAAGTGTTGCTCCTGCCTCTATGGGTGTTATTGGACTCCTCACTGAATTCAGCAGAGCAGACATATCAACCTGACCAGCAGCAACAGTAGTATAAACAGTGAGGGAAGAAGAATAAGGGAGGAACTTAGCTGTGCTGGATCATTACAGTAGGTCTATCAAAGTTGAAATGCTTTGGCGTAATACACATAAATGCCTAAAGAAAATGGTTGATGTATGTTTCCAATATTTGCTACTTCCTTCTGTTCAGTGTACGTGTTGTCTACTGAGTTAACTACAGACAGGCACAGAGCAAAATGTTTTCAGTAATACCTCGGTTTAAGAACACCTCGGTTAAAGTAATGTTCGGTTTACAAATGAAAATCCACTGAAAATAATGCCTCGGTTTACAAATTTTGTATGAATTTTTTTTGCAATACGAAGTGTATGTCAGTGCTGATTTTTAAATGCAATTGCTGGCTCTTTTTCTTTCTTCAATATAGCTCACAGAATTAGCTGTCACTTTCCCCAAAGTTAACGGAAATGTTGTTTCTTTAAGAAACTAAAAAGAAACATTGTTTGCCCCTTTCCTGACCTGCCAGGCTGCATGCTCTGAAAAGGGTGTGGTATGGATTTTGGGGTGGACCCCCACACCATTTTGTTTTAAATTTTGGAGTGGGAGTTCCCCTCAAAATCTATACCAGACACTAAGGGCTTGGTATGGATGGGAAGGGGGACCCCACGCAGTTTTTTAAATAATTTTTTTAATTGCCGGCAATTCTTTTACATTCAGCTGAACCCCGCTGACAGCTGAAATATTAACATATAGTTGTCACTACTAAAATGCCGATGACTTGATAAAATAACTCATGCAGTATTTATTAGTGTTTACTTTTTTCTGATCTCCGAAACAGATTAATTGGTTTTCATTGCATTCCTCTGGGAAACGGCGTTTCGGTTTAAGAATTTTTGGCTATAAAAAAAGTCCTGCAGAAAGAATTAAATTCTTAAACCGAGGTATTACTGTACTATTATTTCTGCTGTTTCAAAAATAAAATGTTCTACAATATCTAGCAGATTTAATGCTGCCCCCCATATTCCTAACAATCAACCAATCAACAACCCCCATTCTTCCCATTTTTTAAATATGTACTCCAGGTGTTCACCTCTTGTCTACTACTCCTTAAACAGTATGTGCTGTCATGTGGTCTGGTTTGGGTGAGATGAAGACCTGTTTTGAAGCAGATGTGATTCCATATTTGTAATTTTAAAGGCAATTTTAAAATTGCATGAAAGCAAACCTGTTCTAAATTTGATTACAAAGTCAGCCTCTGGCTGTCTGTTGAAGATTGCTGCCAAGAAAAGATGTGCATAAATACAGTGGCAGCTAGATCTCTAGAGCAACACTCTGTAAGGGAATTTACTCCAGAGCTTAGTAAATTAGGGGAAGCTCTGCTGACGTCCATCTTCCAATCATGTGCAAGTAGAACTGCTGTTTTTTTTACATTTCCCTTGCATGTTATTGGGTATTGTTTGCAAAGTGAAGCTTCACTTCATTTACTAAACTCTGGAGCAAATTACCTTGCACAGTGCAAATGCACTTGCAAAGTACATAGTCTATTTGCCTTTAGTAAATCAACCCCTTAACATGTTTACTGATATATTGTTATTTGGCTTGCATGATTTTGTGACTATTTCACTTTAAAAGTTTACTTTATTCATCTATACCTTCTCCAGAATATTCTTCTTGTTCTGATTAGTATAAACAGCTACTTGTAACATTTGGAATACAATATAATTTATTAAATGATGCTGTTCAAAGCAAAACATTTTTGCAGTGTCATCAGTTGTAGATTCGCAAAAGTATACTATTTGGAAAATGTGCCTTATGTGATCCTATTTAAATCGTAGCAAACACTTTCATAACAATAATTCTCCTTCAAAATGCTTCTGGGGGTTCCCAAGCAGTTATTCATTTTCCCTACACTTATCAAACCTGTAAATATGTCACCCTGGTGGATAAGTCAGATGTATTTATTTGCTGAGAATGCAGGCTCTGCAGCTACATTTCACAATGCAGAACAGGCTTTGTTTGGTTATGCTTATGACAATTTCATGATGTCTCATTCAGTATGTTTTCGATGGCACAGCACAGCCCAGCACAGCATAATACTATATAAACTCCCATTAGAGCCTGGGTATTCATATTTTCCTTCTTGTTATTAAATGCAATGATTTCTGAAAGTTAGAGAAAGTCACTGACTTTCATAGATGTCACTGATGCTATAACCACAAATTTTGGAGCCTTAATTGAAGACATCTGCATTATTTAGAGGTTAGTACCCTGCAAGGATCAGCACTAAGTTAGAGATGTGGTTCATCCCCCAGCCCCAGCCAGTGCTATTAATCCACACTAAGTCACTTAGTTCCTCACAACACTGATCCCTTTTGGATTATTTTCAGATAGACTTTGAACTGTATGATTCATAGTCATCCAACCAGAACAAGTAATAAGCAGCTTGGGAGCTATCAGTAACAGCAGATCTGTTTATTGTTCTATTTTGTAGATAGATGTAGCAGTATTTGGTAGTTTGGCAAAGATAATCTGACTGTGGCATGGACAAGATGTACATTCACAACCTATTAAAAGAGGTCAAGTTCCATGCTGTGTATAAAGACACACCATTATTTAAGATCACTATAAACCAGACCCTAAACAATAAACATGATAAACTATTTATAATACTTTTGTGAATAAGATTTTAGTTTTCTGCTATGCTAAAATAGCTATAGCTTGCTTTTAAAATGAAAATTGCAAAAGTGATCTCTTTTTAAATTAAAGCAAAAATTTTAATTGTAGATTTAATTTGACTGTAGTTCTGGTTATTTTAGGTAGTGGGCTGTTTCAAGTTGGCTCCTGGAGAATTGTACCCATGCTGAAAAAGACTCATTCACTTGTTCTCATCCCTTAGATTGTAAGCTCCAAGAAGCAGGGCCCTCCTAACCCTCTTGTATTGAACTATATTGTTGCTGTATTGTCTCCCTTTATATTGTAAAGCGCTGAGCAAACTGTTGGCACTATATAAATCCTGTATAATAATAATAATAATCATACACAAGCAGCACAGGACAAAGCAGCAGTTTGTTAAGCCAGTGGGCCGTGAGTACAACATAAGGCACTTTTTTCCATGGGCATGGTAGATCATGAGCACAGAGCTATGGGGTCAAATAGGCTCACTAGCTCGGGCTTAGCCTTTAGCTCCTTTAGGAATTGTAGCATATCTGGTCAGGAGATAATAACCTCTCCTGTGATAGATTGTCCCATTTGGACTCTCTGCCTTCTTATGGTCATTTAGCTGGTCCATCAGCAATGCCAGCCTCATCCTCTCTTTCTACAGAGGAATTTTCTGCCACATTGTCAGAGTTCATGGCCAAAACTTCTGGCCTTGTTGTATGACAGTATGTCAGCCCATTGCTGTCTGAATAAAGTGTATGGCTTGAAATCTTAGCACCATCTTTACAGATACCTCTGTCCATAGTCTGCTGGATCTTTTCCTTTTAATCTGATGCTACAGAATGAATTGCTTGGTGGATACACTTTAACAAATTTCCAGGATGAGGATTCTCTATGTACATGTTTAGTTGAACCCCCTGTTAAGAAACACCTTGATCACAAAAGTTGAGTACTCTCCTCCCCCAGAAGATAAAGGCTCACATCTCAACCAGTAGGTCTACTACTCCTAAGGTTAGGAATGGTTCCTTTCATCCTTTTTTAGTCCCTCAATGTTAAGTTTCAGAAAGGAACATACTTTTATAAGAGGACTTCCAAACCATTCAAAGCTAGCTCCAAGGCTTCCACACTGTGATGGTGTGCCCAACTACCCAATGTTTTCTGGTTCCAAAAAATCACAGACACCCAGAACTAGAGTTTCATTTCCATGGGCTACATACTAGATTTTCTCATTTTGCCTCCTCCACACTTTATGCTCTCCAATGTCTGGAATGCCCGGAGGATCTGTTTGCTTTCCAGCAGCTCTTAGATCAAAGGATCCTTACCTCTGTACCAGCAGGAGAACACTCTCAGTCTTTCTACTCAACTTCTTTATCCCTCCCAAACTGAATGGAGGAGTTCGACTCACTCTGGATCTGAAATTTGTCAATTTGTTCTTATAGCTTCATGCCTTTCTACCCCCAGACTCTTCCTTACCTACTCCATTGCCCTAAGGATGATGTGATATTCAGACATACTTACACTCCTGGCAGATGCTCCATGGGCCCTCCTGTCCCAAGGTACAGTGTTTAATCTTGATTCTTGGTCTCTGGCTTTAATGGCATGGCTGTTGAAGCCACGGTCCTTAGGGACAGGGGCCTTTTTGATTCTGTCATACCTACCTTCTGGAAGGCTGGGAAGCTGACTTTTCATAAGGCTATGATCCACTTGGAAGGCCTACTTGCTTGATGCAAGTTGTACTTTCATCCTAGAAAGTTCTCCATGGGGCATATTCCATCTTTCCTCCAGTCTGGTCTGGACCAACTTTTGACCTTGAATATCATTAATAGAAAAATCTCAGTCTCGGCTTCTCAAGGACCTGATTTGTCACTCTCTAGTCAGTTGCAGAGTTCTAATGAGGAAAATGCAGGGTCTGAATTCCTTTTGAAGTGATTAACCCTTAATGAGAATCTCACCAAAAATGACATTTTTGTAGCAGAGGATCCCTAAGATCTGATTTGTATCTGAGTGCAGACTTTTATTGATAATAATAATAATAATAACTACTTCAAGGAAAATTAGTGAGCCACTCACAAAAACAGGTATTGACATTTCTGGGGGTGTTTCATGCACCAGTGGTGTATGGAAATCCCCCAGGTTGCCATATTGCAGACACCTATAGGTCCCATGCCGAGGACATATGGTCCTCCCAGGTGCTGGAGCATAGAACAGATTAATGTGGTGGCACTGACCAATCAAAAACTATCTGGTCTGTCTTGGAAGCGCTGACAAAGAAGAGTACGAAGACTGGGGATTGTAACCCCAGAGGAGCACAGAGTTTATTTTGGCGTGATGTGAGAAAAGTTGAATAGGTGTCTGTATCTATATCCTCAGCCCAGCCAGGTATGTCAGAGAGTACAGAGCTATTCGCAGAGTCATAGGCACAAGAACAGAGAACCCGATACATCAGGAAGTTCCTTCAGGGACGTGTTCTGGAATGGAGGAGATTGTTTAATGTTGCATAAGTGGACTGGTTCCAAGGAGGTTGCAGAACAGGGCATCCAACCTAATTTGTACAAGACTTAGTCTTACATGCTTGCTGGCTACCCTGTTAGCCGATGTAATCTGGTGAGTGCATAATCTGGCCACACATGTTGGTGAAACACGGTTGAAGTTATACGAAGATCTGATCACTCCACTTTTCATTGGAAAATGGTGTTTTGGGGGACTTTACACTTATTGCTTGTATTTCTGATCTAACCACTGTTTATACATTTATTATGTTATTGCACTATATTTTGTAAATACCAGGTGGTGCTGTTACACATTGGGTCAGCGCCCACTTTTATTCAATTACAATATGACTTGTGCAGCAATTGTACATGCTATATTTTGTTTTTGCTTATTTTTCCCATGATAGTGGAGTTATGCTTTAAGGCCTTTGTTCAGGGAGTAGCTCACATCTCTTCACTTGTGTTTTCCCCAGTTTGAATCTCAGTTTGGATCTCTTGGATTTTCAGAAGCCACCTTTTAAACCTATTAGGGGTTTCCCTGGTCTGACCTTACCTGTATGGTAGCCTTTCTTGTGGCTGCTAGGAGGGTCTCTGAGATAATGAGCTTATCCTGTAAGGAGTCTTTCTTAAGCCTTGTACACACAATGAGAATATCAGATGAATGATTGTCAATTTTATTTGCATGCTAGTCTTAAATCGAAAATGAAGAGTTTACTTATGTTATGAAAAATTCTCGTATGACAGAATACAATTTTGGAAGTGATGTAATATATTGTATTGTACTGTAATGTATCCTTTCGTTTCTGAGCATGCGTGGTCTTGGTCTTTCGATTTTCTTTTTGGCGACTAATGTACCGATTAAACAAAAATCATACAGTATGTTTTGGTATCGTACAAGAAACATTTTTGTGTTTGTCCGTTTGGATAATTTCGCACTTAAAAGCTGTGTACTAACAATCAGATTATGATCGCCACGAAAATTTTGTTTTTCATCCGATTTTATGATCATGTGTACTAGGCATTAGGCAGGCCATAGATGATGGAATTTTCTTTCTTGCAACCAGTCAATGTTGAAGGAGAGAATCCCTTCCACAGAGCTATTGTATTCTCCTGATGGGGAGTGAGAGGATCCATCCCTGCTGGGAGAACACAGTGATATTTGCTAGAAACTATAGCCGCTGGCAATAATCGCATGTACAATTCGACATGCTAGTTTTTACACAGGTCAATCAATGGATTGACTTGGGTACAATCAGCCTGCCAATAGATGGTTAGAATAGTGGCTAGTCCATGCTGAAGATTCAAGATTCAAACCATCTATCGCTGGTTTTAGTGTTGTTTCAGGTCTCTTTACTCAAAAAGGTGGTCTCTGCCTTTACATTAATCAGGATATTGTTCTCCCTTCCTTCTCTCCTGCTCCAAATTATCCTAGGAAAATTCTCTCCACTGTCCAAACATGGTGCACGCTTTGACAGTTTATTTCTCACCTACTGCCACTTTTAGGAAAGTGGATTCTTATCCTGGGTCTCCCTTCCTCTCCTTCCACCATTGCTAAATGGATCAGACAAGTTATCTGAAGGGTAAGTGTCAGGAATGGACTAGCCAGCAATGGTGGGACTCACCTGCCTTTTGATCTGCAGTACCAGGGCTGGCCAGCGGGTTATCCCAGCAATCAGAGACTCAACTTTGCAGCCAGCTAACACCTGGAACTGATTATGCTGGGGTATTTAAGGGATGGCCAGACTTGCAGACTCTGCCTTGGTGTTGTGTTCTCTTGGGCCCTGTATCCTGTTCCTGCTCTCTGTTCCTGTCTGATTCTCTGCTGACCCTGCTCTGATCCCTGGCTTGTCTGACCATCCCTCTGCCTGACCCTCTGTACTACGCTGCTTGCTACCTGTTCTGATCCCTGGCTTGTGACCCTGACCATCCCTCCGCCTTACCCTCTGTACTACGCTGCTTGCTACCTGCTGAACCTGGCCTGTGACCCCGACCCATCTCCGCTTGCTCCCCCTGTACCTACCTGCCCTATTGATATTGACCCGGCCTGCCTGACGACGCTTGCTTGTATGTACTGTTATCTGTGGGTGGTTGGTTTGGTTTGGTTTGGTTGCACTGTATTATGTTTTAGTATTGCACTGCGTTTATGTTTGTATTGTTAGTGTTAATAAATTATATTGTTTATAACATATCTGAGGTCTGCGTTTCCCTGCGTCAGCCACACACCTCTGGTCACACCTGGGAGCCCTGACATTACACCAAGTCCAATCCTGACCAGAAGTGGCTGCACAGGGAAGCCATCTTGGCTTGTTGCTGGGAAGGATGGATCTGGATGAGGTTGTGTATTTATATCTGCTAGTGTTTGATGACAGGGAGTATGCTTATCAAACTCTGAAGGAGTATCCCAGGGATCAACTACTAGAATGTATACGGCTCGCTCATGTTCTAGTAGATCAGGGCACAGAGTTCTCTGAGGTGCAGCCTTTGATTGAGGTTTGTGCTGAGTTGGTTTCATCTAGTTCCCCTGAATGCAGGGATGAATTTTTGCCACCATTTAGTGCAGACCAGGTAGAGTCCCTGGTGTGGTTATTAGAGGATGATGTGGGTTACTTTCTGGAGCGTTATTCCACATGTTCACCACAGACACTGAGAGATTGTATAAACGCAGTGCAGTCATTGACCAGACAGGCTTTGTGTAAGCTCAGCTTTGTTCAACCCATACTGCAGACATGGACAGACTTGTTGCACCCAGCCTCAGTCAGCTTACAAAAACCCAGTCCTGCTTCTAACTCTACTCCTGTATTCCCACCAGCTCCTCCAGTTACAGCCCAGTATACTTGGCTATCTACCGCATGTCAGTACCCTGTTCCCACTCGCTGCACCTATCCTGCCTTTAACCCTGTAAAAAAGCCCTCTGTAGCAACTGCTCCCTCTCCTGTTCCATCCTCCAGTTTTTCTCTGTCTCCAGCTGCTCCATTCGTTTGCAGACCTGCGTTTACTTGCAGTGCTCCAGTAGTTAAAACCAGAAAAAAGCGAAAATTCTTTCCAACCAATACCATCCTGCCAGTATCCAAACCGGTGAACCTGCCTTCCGTGACTCAGCCGGAAGCCTCTACTCAGCCGGAAGCCTCTACTCAGCCGGAAGCCTCTACTCAGCCGGAAGCCTCTACTCAGCCTGATGCCTCTCCTCAGCCTGATGCCTCTCCTCAGCCTGATGCCTCTCTTCAGCCTGATGCCTCTCTTCAGCCTGATGCCTCTCTTCAGCCTGATGCCTCTCTTCAGCCTGATGCCTCTCTTCAGCCTGATGCCTCTCTTCAGCCTGAAGCCTCTACTCAGCCTGAAGCCTCTACTCAGCCTGAAGCCTCTACTCAGCCTGATGCCTGCATTCAGCCTGATGCCGCTACTCAGCATGATGAACTGATCCAGCCCGACGATCCTATTAGGCCAGTTGACTCGATGCCCGCTGTTGATCCAGATGATCCGGTACCTGATCCAGTGCCCGCTGTCGTGCCAATTGACTCAGAGCCCGCTGTCATACCTGGTGACCCGGTGCCCACTGCCTTGCCAGATGACGCGGTGCCCGCTGGCAAGCCAAATGACCTGATGCCTGGTGACCCAGTGCCCGCTGTCATACCTGGTGACCCGATGCCCGCTGTCGAGCCAGACAATCCGATACCTGATGACCCGGTGCCCACTGTCGTGCCTGTTGACTCGGAGCTCACTGTCTTGCCAGACGACTCGGTGCCCGCAGTCTTGCCAGACGACTCGGTGCCCGCAGTCTTGCCAGACGACTCGGTGCCCGCTGTTCCGCCAGTTGACTCGATGCCCGCAGTCTTGCCAGACGACTCGGTGCCCGCAGTCTTGCCAGACGACTCGGTGCCCGCAGTCTTGCCAGACGACTCGGTGCCCGCTGTTCCGCCAGTTGACTCGATGCCCGCAGTCTTGCCAGACGACTCGGTGCCCGCTGTTCCGCCAGTTGACTCGGTGCCCGCAGTCTTGCCAGACGACTCGGTTCCCACTGTCGTGCCTGGTGACTCGGTGCCCGCCGCTTCGCCTGGGGGCCCGAGACCTGTCGCTCCATCTGGGGGTCCGGCGCCCGCCGCTCCGCCTGAGGACCCGAGACCTGTCGCTCCATCTGGGGGTCCGGCGCCCGCCGCTCCGCCTGAGGGCCCGAGACCTGTCGCTCCGCCTGGGGGCCCGAGACCTGTCGCTCCATCTGGGGGTCCGGCGCCCGCCGCTCCGCCTGAGGGCCCGAGACCTGTCGCTCCATCTGGGGGTCCGGCGCCCGCCGCTCCGCCTGAGGGCCCGAGACCTGTCGCCCCGCCTGGGGGCCCGATGCCTGTCGCCCCGCCTGGGGGCCCGATGCCTGTCGCCCCGCCTGGGGGCCCGATGCCTGTCGCCCCGCCTAGGGGCCCGATGCCTGTCGCCCCGCCCGGGGGCCCGGTGCCTGCCGCCCCGCCCGGGGGCCCGGTGCCTGCCGCCCCGCCCGGGGGCCCGGTGCCTGCTGCTCCGCCCGGTGGCCCGCTGCCTGCTGCTTCGCCTGGTAATCCGATGTGCCTCTGCCCGGAGTCCTGCCCGATGTGCCTCTGCCCGGAGTCCTGCCCGATGTGCCTCTGCCCGGAGTCCAGCCCGATGTGCCTCTGCCCGGAGTCCAGCCCGATGTGCCTCTGCCCGGAGTCCAGCCCGATGTGCCTCTGCCCGGAGTCCAGCCCGATGTGCCTCTGCCCGGAGTCCAGCCCGATGTGCCTCTGCCCGGAGTCCAGCCCGATGTGCCTCTGCCCGGAGTCCAGCCCGATGTGCCTCTGCCTGGTGTGCCTTTGCCCAATGTGCCTCTGCCCGGTGTGCCGCTGCCCGGAGTCCTGCCCGGTGTGCCAGTCTTTGATATCCCGCCAGTTACCAGACCCGGGCGGTGGAACATTTTGCCCAGCTAGGACTGTTTGGAGCGTCCTGAGGCCGCTCCTTGAGGGGGGGGGTACTGTCAGGAATGGACTAGCCAGCAATGGTGGGACTCACCTGCCTTTTGATCTGCAGTACCAGGGCTGGCCAGCGGGTGCTCCCAGCAATCAGAGACTCAACTTTGCAGCCAGCTAACACCTGGAACTGATTATGCTGGGGTATTTAAGGGATGGCCAGACTTGCAGACTCTGCCTTGGTGTTGTGTTCTCTTGGGCCCTGTATCCTGTTCCTGCTCTCTGTTCCTGTCTGATTCTCTGCTGACCCTGCTCTGATCCCTGGCTTGTCTGACCATCCCTCTGCCTGACCCTCTGTACTACGCTGCTTGCTACCTGTTCTGATCTCTGGCTTGTGACCCTGACCATCCCTCCGCCTTACCCTCTGTACTACGCTGCTTGCTACCTGCTGAACCTGGCCTGTGACCCCGACCCATCTCCGCTTGCTCCCCCTGTACCTACCTGCCCTATTGATATTGACCCGGCCTGCCTGACGACGCTTGCTTGTATGTACTGTTATCTGTGGGTGGTTGGTTTGGTTTGTTTGCACTGTATTATGTTTTAGTATTGCACTGCGTTTATGTTTGTATTGTTAGTGTTAATAAATTATATTGTTTATAACATATCTGAGGTCTGCGTTTCCCTGCGTCAGCCACACACCTCTGGTCACACCTGGGAGCCCTGACAGTAAGGTTCCTCTCTTTCTTGTTAGGGTACAGGCTCTCAGATCTGTCAGTGCTTCATGGGCTCTTCAGCATCAAGTTTCTGTTCTCAGATTTGAAAAGGCTGGCACCTGGTTTTCCGTTAACATGTTGTATTTTTTTCACAGAATGCTAGGTGTTCTGTGACTGGAGGAGGGGAAATTGACACATTAATGTGCACCTCATCAATTCACAGAATGCAAGATGGTTTCTAAATAAAGGAAGTGAAGATTGAGCACTCGGCTATCATGTGTACTCCAGCTGGAAGTGTAAGTCTTTGCATCAGACCTTGGTGCATATTGCACTGTACAAGCTGAATGAAAGCAAAAGTAAAATATTTTTAGCTTTAAATGCTGGACGGGAGCGCTGCCAATGTGGGTGGACGTTTCTAAACAACCCCCCGCATCCATTGCCTGTGCGGGCTCCCTGTACGGCAGTGGTTCTCAACCTGTGGGTCGCGACCCCTTTGGGGGTCGAACAACCCTTTCACAGGGGTCGCCTAAGACCATCTGAAAACACATATTTCCGATGTGTAAAGAGCAGCTACTGTGTAGAAAGCAGCTGCTGTGTTGAAAGCAGCTACTCTGTTAAAAGCAGCTACTGTGTTGAAAGCACCAGTATTGGAGGTAAAACGACACTTCATGAATTATAATTACTGGATAAATAATGTTATGGTTGGGGGTCACCATAACATGAGGAACTGTATTAAAGGGTCGTGGCATTAGGAAGGTTGAGTACCACTGCTGTACGGGACATCTGTGTGAAGTCCCAATTCATGTGATTACTGATTGGCCAATCAGTAATCACATGAATAGTAGTAAGCAAGATGTCATCATTGCTTACTACTTGTGAAATTTGTGAATGATCACAGAGGTCACATGGTACAAGGCTATTCACAACTGCCTTGTACCATGTGACAAGCTGTGACCAATCACAGCTTGCACAGTATTTCTCAATGGCTGCAGGAATGCAGCCAGAGAGAAGGAGAAATTATTGCTTTTGCAGCCTTTATGGATGTAAAAGCGATCAGTGTAAAAAAAAAAAAAAATCTTCACCCCCCCACAAGTAGTACAGTGTCACTATGGTGACACTGTACTGCCAGGGTGACAGTATGTTAAAAAAAACAAAAACAAAACATAAATTATAATATAAAAAGATGAAATAAAAATGTAAAAAATTTTTTTTTAATTATAATTTTTGGTTATAAACTAATTTGGGTTATTTTTTCACAATTTTTTGACTTTTTAATTTATAAAGCAAAAAAATCCCAGTGGTGAATAAATACCACCAAAATAAAGTTTTATCTGTCTCCAAAAAAATGCTAAAAAAATCATATGGATACAGTGTTGTATGACCGCGCAATTGTCATTCAAAGTGTGACAGCACTGAAAGCTGAAAATTGGCCTGGACTGGAAGGGGGTGAAAGTGTTCGGACTTGAAGTGGTTAAATTCTCTAGTTATGCAGCACAAAGAAGGCAGGGACCTGCAAACTGTTTAGGGGGCACTTGTTCCCTGGGCCACTGTTTGTTTACTGCTAGGAAAAAATAAGAAAAGATGAGTGATACTCTTTGAGTGTTGAATATACTTGGACATATTTGCTGTATATGGTTACTGAATGAACTGATTGAATGTTATACATATAACTTTCAACGAGGGGTGGACTGACAACTCATGGGGCTCTAGGTCAATAAGAGATAATGGGGCCCCTTGTGTCTCCACCTATACTCAAGCCAAAGCCACACCCACACAACACCCCACCTACATATTGCAGCTCAGCTGCATAGAAAGGGCATTAAAAATAATTAAAAAAATAATAAAACAATGTTGCGGGGACCCCCTTCCATCCATAGCTGGTATGAGTTTTGAAGGGAACCCCCACGCCAAAATTAAAAAGAAATGGCGTGGGGTCCTGCCCAAGATCCATACCAGACCCTTATCTGAGCATGCAGCCAGGCAGGTGAGAAAAGGGGGGGCGAGCGAGTGCCCCCTCTTCTAAGCCATACCAGGCTCCCAGGCTCCATACCGCGCTATTCGGCTCCCAGCACAAAGACAGGTATGCAAATATGCGGCCCCATGGAAAAAAAGCCCAGTTCTGTGAGGCGCATATTCGTGTGACGTCGGCGTCAAGGGGTTAAGATATTCTTTTCTGAAAACTCCAGCACCAAAAAAACCTACTAGTACTTTTTGTGTTTGTGAAGGGGCTGTGTAAAGGGGCATTTGCCATGTTTAACCTATCTGTACTGTGCTGGTCATTATCAGTTGTAACATAGATTTGAACACTGTGTATTAATATTGTATGTTAATGAGATGAAATTCAACTTGTCCTTAGGTCAGGCTCTGACATTGTTTGAAATCCTTACAGTTAGTCATGAGGCCTTTGCTGAAGAAACATCTTAAAGATAAAAAAATTAGATTGCAAAAATGGAAATACACTTTAAGCCCTCGGTCACAGCAGGTGTGATTTGGCATGCGACTTGTATGCCATGTGACCAGGGGCGGACTGACCATTTGGAAACTCGGGCACTGTCCGAGGGCCCGGGTCAATAGGGGGCCCCATGAGATGCCCCTGGTACCTTTTTCATAGGCTTTTTTGAGTTTGGGCAAGGACACAGGGGCCCCATGATCCCCTATTGCCCGGGGGCCCCATGAGTTGTCAGTCTGCCCCTGCATGCGATTTTCAAATTGTATGCCAAGTTGCACCCTATTGTCCGCTATTAGAGTGGTCATATCGGTGCAGTTCCAACTTGGTGGGAGCCGCACCGATTTCGAAAGTAGTACATACACTACTTTTGGTGCGCTATGCATAGACATCTGTATCAGATGTCTTGCAAATCTCACCTGAAACCGTTGGGTCCCCCGACTTTAATTTCAAAGTCGGGCTTGATGTGAACAGAGGGTAAGGCTTGGTTCACAGTGGATGTGATTTCAGGTGCGATTTGGGAATTGAAATTGTACCTGAAATCGGATCTAATGAATGTGAGTGTCTTAACATACGCGATTTGCTGCAGCGAGATTTCAAAAGAAGTTTTTGTATTACTTTTTCTGCAGTTTGTTGCGATTTCACATATATTCATATTCAGGGTGTAATATGTAACATGTTATGAAAGCACTGGTCCCAGCTGATTCCCTGCTTTGACAATTAACGGGGGGGGGGGGGGAGGAGAAGATATTCTTCTCCCCTCTAGTTGTCAAACTAAAAAAAAACATGGTTGTGCAGGGATCCACCACCCAGCCGTATCATTCATCTCTGAAGGAGAAACTACAAGTCCCAACATCTTTGGCAGCTTGTAGTTCTCAATGAACTACCATGGCACTGTAGAACACCATGGTAGTTCAATGAATCTTCCTGTAAGTAGATCTGCTTGCTCCTACATCCTGTGCCGGCAAACAGATAAACTGACAGATCTGCATGGCACCAGTAATCTGCTGATCACTGGTGCAATGCTTTACAGGCTCCTGCAGCAACAAATAATAAATGCACATTTTTCTACCTGCAAAAAAATGTGCATTTATTATTTCTTATCAAAAGGTGAACTTATCCTTTTAGATCACTTCAAAATAATGATTTTCCCCTATATTTTCCAGGAAGGAACATATATTTTGCTGGTTTTCTTCTGCAGCTGTGATTGCAATTGTTTACATTGACAGTGTATTTACAAAACTATATTCACAGTGTAAAATAGGCCTGCAGGAGAAATGGCAAACTAGCATTATTCAGACTCCTATAATCATTCTATAACAATACGCACCCAGGAAAACAGCTGTTCCTGGATATATTGATTGAAGTTTTTTTTCAAGACAAACAATTGGTTTGTGTCCTCTAGTTCTGTAAAAATTCCACATATGAAAGTATGCATTGCTAAGTGATTATTAGATATGTAGCTCTCTTGGGGGGTGGGGGGGCATGAGAAATGACCCCCCCAAACAGGATATTGCTCTAAAATTGTAGGTAGATAAGAGAACCAGAACCTTTAACCACTTGACCTCCAGAGGATTTACCCCCCTTATGGACCAGGCCTCTTTTTGCTACTCGGCGCTGCACTAATTCAACTAATAATTGCGCGGTCATACAATGCTGCACCCAAACGAAATTTACGTCCTTTTTTTTCACACAAATAGAGCTTTCTTTTGGTAGTATTTGATCACCTGTGCGCTTTTTATTTTTCACGCTATAAACAAAAAAAGGCCAAAAATTTTGAAGAAAAATGATATATTTTACTTTCAGCTATAAAAAATATATAGTAAAATCAAAGTTAGTTATAAATTTAGGCCAAAATGTATTCTGCTACATGTTTTGGTAAAAAAAATCCCAATAAGTGTATATTGATTGCTTTGTGTGAAAGTTATAGCGTCTACAAACTATGGTATGGTACTGCAATTTACGCCATTTTTTTGCTATACAGCGCTGCGCTAGTTTAACGGACAATTGCGCGGTCATGCAAAACGGTACATAAATGAAATTTACATCCTCTTTTTTCCCACAAATTGAGCTTTCTTTCGGTGGTATTTGATTGCCTGTGCAGTTTTTATTTTTTGAGCTATAAAAAAGGCTATTAATTTTAAGGAAAAAAAACAATATTTTGGACTTTTTGCTATAAAACATGTCCAGTAAAAAAAAATGTAAAAATCAAATTTAGTCATTAATTTCTGCTAAAATGCATTCTGCGACATGTCTTTGCTAAAAAAAACCCCAATACGTGTAAATTAATTGGTTTACGTGAACGTTATAGCATTTACAAATGGCGGGAAAGATACTGGGATTTTTTTCTTTATACTAATAATGGCGGTGATCAGCGAATTATGGTGGCGATCAGTGACTTATGGCGGCGATCAGCGACTTATGGTGGGACTGCGGGACTGAGGCGGACATTCTGACATTGGGGGGTACTGACTTGGGGTCACTGACATCCCCAGTGACACCAATACAGTGATCAGTGTAAAAAAAAAAACACTGACACTGTAATAATGGCACTGGGGAGGAAGGGCTTAAGTTTATTATTCAGGGAAAGGGTTAACTGTGTGAGGGGAGTGTTTTACTAGGGGGCGGGGGTGTGTACTGCAGGGAACACCGCTGATCGGGAGAGAGAAACTCTTCTGTCCCGATCAGCATGTCCTGGAGCTGTCAGGGAACTGACAGAAAGCACAGCTACTGAAGCTGTGCTCTCTGTCAGCGATTGCCGCCGATCGCTGGGACATAGCCGGTAACGACCGGCTGTGACCCGGTGACTGACATCCACGGTTGTGATCGGCGGGGCAGGTAGGGTGGCGGTGCGCTTTGCGCGCGCCCCCTACCTGTTTTAAAAACACACGTTTTAAAACGTGGTTTTGCCCAGCCGTGCCGCCCTGCTGCCGTATTTCTACAGTGGCTGGGTGGCATGTGGTTAATAAGTGGAAGAGTGGGTTTGATAATAAAGTTGGCTGTGTCTCCACCCAGGACAGGGCCTCCTTGAACAGAGGGGATTCCCTTCTTGGGAAATTAACCAGTAATCCAATCAAGGTAAATGGGAGCAGAGGAACTACTGCAAGAGCATATAACAATGACCATAAGTAAATGGATGCACGCTAGTAAGGAGATAATACAAGCTTAATATTAGAAAAAGATTAATAACAGTACACACACCTAATGCACAAACAAGTACTATCGTGTATTGTTTTGTTACTGTATTGTCTCATGTTCTGTCCCCCACTATAATGTACAGCACTGAGCAAACCTTTGTGGCGCTATATAATACTGTATAATAATAATCAGCAAAAGGCCAGATATGAATCCTCATGGAATTGTGCCCATATACCCTGGGAATATGCAATATACACTGCTCAAAAAAAATTAAAGGACCACTTTTTAATCAGAGTATTGCAAGTCAAGTTAAACTCTTGGGATGTTGATCTGGTCAGTTACTTAGCAGACGGGGTTGTTAATCAGTTCAGCTGCTTTGGTGGTAATGAAATTAACAACAGGTACACTAGATGGGCAACAATGAGATGACCCCCAAAACAGGAACGGTTTTACAGGTGGAGGCCAATGAAATTTTTTCCCTAGTCATCCTTTCTGACTGTTTTTAACGGATTTTGCATTTGGCTAGAGTCAGTGTCACTACTGGTAGCATGAGCACCTGGACCCTACAGAGGTACACAGGCAGTTCAACTCAAGAGCATGGAGCAGATTCCAGGGGACAGGCAGTTACTCTAGGAGAGCAGGACAGGGCCGTAGAAGGTCCTTAACCCATCAGCTGGACCGGTATCTGATCGTTTGTGCAAGGAGAAACAAGATGAGCACTTCCAGAGCCCTGCAAAATGACCTCCAGCAGGCCACTGGTGTGAATGTCTCTGGCCAAACAATCAGAAACAGACTTCATGAGGGTGGCCTGAGGGCCCGATGTCCTCTGTGCTCACTGCCCGGCACCATAGAGCTTGATTGGCATTTGCCACTGAACACCAGAACTGGCATGTCCACCACTGGCACCCTGTGCTTTTCACAGATGAGAGCAGGTTAACCCTGAGCACATGTGACAGATGTGACAGGGTCTGGAAAAGCCGTGGAGAACATTATGCTGCATGTAACATCATACAGCATGACCGTTTTGGTGGTGGGTCAGTGATAGGCTGGGAAGGCATATCCATGGAGGGACGCACAGACCTCTTCAGGCTAGAGAATGGCACCTTGACTGCCATTAGGTATCGGGATGAAATCCTTGGACCCATTATCAGACCCTACGCTGGTGCATTGGGTCCTGGGTTCCTCCTGGTGCATGACAATGCCCGGCCTCATGTGTCGAGAGTATGCAGGCAGTTCCTGGAGGATGAAGGAATTGATACCATTGAATGGCCGCCATGCTCCCCTGACCTAAATCCAATAGAACACCTCTGGGATATCATGTTTCTGTCCATCCGAAGCCACCAGGTTGCACATCAGACTGTCCAGGAGCTCAGTGATGCCCTGGTCCAGATCTGGGAGGAAATACCCCAGGACACCATCCGTCATCTCATTAGAAGCATGCCCTGATGTTGTCAGGCATGCATACAAGCACATGGGGGCCCTACAAACTACTGAGTACTGTTTTGAGTTGCTGTAATGACATTTCAGCAAAATGGGCTAGCCTGCTGCATCATTTTTTCACTTTGATTTTCGGGGTGTCTTTGAATCCAGTCCTCTTGTTGATAGTTTTCATTTCCATGAAACGATGGGGCATCCTTACGTTCCTAACACATTACCCAGTCTATATCAGTATAGATATCCAGCATATTTTCTCCCATTGAGATCTTATGTGTTTTCAAAGTGTTCCTTTAATTTTTTTGAGCAGTGTAGTCATTAATAAAGATAAGTGCCTTCTCACACACAGAAACTGGAACTCAGAGTCAGCCTATCCATTCTGTGCTTTAGTCCCTGCCTAGTAGCTTCTAATCTGACATGGAATTGGACCTCTAACTACCAGTGACTATCAGATGCCTAGCCCAACTCTAGCCTATGCTGGTTACTGAGTCTTGAGGTAAAACTAGCTATAGAATCCCAGACCAGAAGGGACTGGATTAACTAAAATGACAAGAACTGCTAAACTTTATTGCAATAAACAGGATCTCCTACTAATATACTGTATAGCAGGGCTACCACTACATACATATAGTAGCACCGACCTAGCTATGTGGAACTGCGTACGTTAAAAATCAACAGGGCAGAGATACTCTGTCACAAGAATTTCTATATACACTCAGCAGCTGCAGTTAAACTATTAGAACATAGGAATACTTGCATAATAGTCCCTCCAGGCTCCCTCCCTCCATAGCAGTATAGACAGGACATTTGACACACTGGGTGTTTTTTCTGACAAAATGCTCCTCTCCTGAATGTGATTTTAGTGCGCTCAGATTTATGCCCCTAAGCGCCCCTGCCTCTAAACTCCTCTAAATGCCTATGTGTTCATAGACATGTAGGCTAACATAGAGGGATGTTTAGGGGCAGAAAAAACAGCTGCAGTGTGCAGGAGGCCTAAAATGTATAGGCTTTAATGATAAAGTGTGTTTGATCTCTAAATATCATTTATAATTTTTTGTCTCAGTTCATGAAGCTGATAAGACTACTAATATGCAGTTTAGCTGATCTTCTGAAGCAGACAAGCAAAATAATTTGTTGTCTGTGCCCAGCCGGCTTTAAGGCTGGAGGCTTTTATAAAGCTTTAGGTGGAACAAAGCCTCCACTTGTAGGTCAACATCTTACATGGTAGCAAGATCTTGTGATTAGTCTCAGCTGTGCACAGGCTTTTATATGTGAGCTGACTAATGCTCGGGGCTTTCTCTCTGCTCGTTCTGCTGTGGTAGCCTGCTGCTATGTGGAAAGGCTGAATGCTCACAGAATACTAGGATCTCTTTCACACCTAAAATCATGGCCAACAGCATATTTTTGTGGCAAGATCATGGACCTCCAAAGATTACCTACAATTAAGAACACATGACAGTGTGTCCTGGACCGATCATCTATTCCTAACTGCTTGATGTCCAGGTACATGTGAACAGTGTTATGTAGCTACGGCTCCTCTCAGCCTGTCATTGTTTTGTACAGTCTAAGTGCCTGCAGCTGTTCACACACATCTTTAATTCCTGCCACAGGAATTTGCTGGGTCTTGCTGCAGGAAATAGCTGCAGACCATAATCAAAGGTGTGAATGAGACCTAAAAAAGGTTTGATTTGGGGAACCCATTAGTTGGATAAGAACTGGCCAGAATTTAGTTAGTGGCTCGGAAGAGCAGATGTTTTGTTTTGTTTTCTACTGTAGACTTGCTGTACAAAGCAGCTCCTACACTAAATCCAAGTTCCTCTTTACAACTTGATGCTCAGATGTGAGCAGCAACTTAAAGATCATATGCATATGTTCGCCAGAACAACACGGATCAGCCAATAACATCTAAATCTTTATTGAAGAATAATCACATCACAGAAAAACATAGTGCAATGTTTCAAAGCCGCGCACGACCCCTTTGTCAGGTATGTGTTCACTTACCTGATGAAGGAGTCCTGCAAAGGGGTCCTACACCGCTCCAAAATTTTGCACTATGTTTCCTATGATGTGATCATTTTTCAGTAAAGATTTGGATGTTATTGGACTATCCGTGGGGTGCTGGCAAACAAGTACATTTGATCTACAATGTCTTCAGTTCCAGCTGGTTGTTGCTACCAGTCAAATAGGCAGATGGTGGCACAGGAGATGATGACTACACCTCAACAGCTGGTGAAGAGCACATTACAGAAATTGTCCATGAAGGACAATGTTAACGTCTCCCTCGGCATCTTTGATAGATTGTGAGAAGATACCTGATGAACATGGACTTATGTGCTAGCAAATTTTTAATGAGAGAGCCCCAAAAGACCTACTTTGATTTATAACCTCAGGATGCCAAGGAGTATCATAAGCAGAGAGGATACATTTTAGCTAGGCTCAGAGTTACCATGGACATCTGAGAGCAGAGGTTGTTCACATGGCAATATTACCCTGGGAAACCTTTGAGGCCTGAGATGTGTGATCAGTTCCACCTTGTATTAGGCATACAGACCCCAACAGGGTGGATGAGCTGGTGTCCCTTGCAAAGCAACCTACTGCTACTGAGGACTATCTCCTGCATCTGCCCTTGAAGCCATTAACCCCAGGAAAAAGGAAAACATCAACATTAGCTAAGGAGTAAACAGGCTCTTAAGGTGGGGGGTAAGCCAACCTTGAGTGCCAGATGTGAACATCTTCCAAGCCCAAAAGAAGTCTCTTCCTTACAAGAGACATGATATATTGAGTACTGGTGGTGCCAGGACTGGAATATGTGGCTGGAATATGCGGCCCATCTTATATAAACCTATAGAATGTGACCTGGGGAGGCACATGTCACTATTTGCCAAGCCTGGAACATTGCATCTTAACATACTCTTAAGCTAAATGACTCAAAGACAAAACAAGAGAGATGGAAATTATTCAAGGATCTAACCGAACAAATACACAACTAAACACTAGAATATCCAAGTCTTGAATCTAGGATTTTTCTTTTTTTTTTAAATTTTTTGGATTAGACTGGATTATTTTAATTAGAACAAGTTGATTTTACAATTTTCACACCTCATGTTTTTGAACAATCAAATCGCCAATGACTTTCATGACACCATAGTGATTTGATTAAGGTAAATGAGTTACCCAAGCGTTTATAATGGTTGGGGTATGCACTGGCACTTAAGTGAACCAAGGAAGCCACTTGAATAAGTAATTAAACATATTCAACATTAAAAAACAAGTCCAGCTGAATGTGGCTAACTATTATTAGCTACATAACGACATGGTTAAATGAAAACCTTGACAGACAGCTTTGATTCTTATTTTTACATTTTTACAAAGCAAGAGATGTGGAACATGTTGTGTTTGTTTTGATACCTGGGACAGTTTTCAAACACATACATTAAGGGAGATAGGAAGAAATTGGTATACCTATAATATTTCCTTGATTATTTATTTGATTCAATTTGTATTGCTTTTTTTTCTATCTTTCTATATTCCCACCTCACCCTTCTTTAATAAACAATATAGTCCTTTATTGATTTTCATTCTCCTTTATAAAGATTAAAAATACAAAGACAATAAGGCTGATTTACTGAAGGGATTGAGAATGTTCACACAAAAAAGAGTGAAGATTCACGTCAGTTATCCAGTCATGTTCAGACTACATAAGTAAACAAGAATTTGCTTATTCATGAATGGATAATTGAAATTAATCTTCCCTCTTGTTTGTGATAATATTCTCAACTCTTTTAGCAAATCAACCTCAATGTTATTAAGGTAAATATGATGCCTTTGACCAACTAAAATGACTGCAAAAGCAGCAAGTATCATCAATATTTTATATACTTGTTGATGTTTCTGGATTATGTTTCTTTTTTTATTGTTTAATGTTTTTAGCCAAGCTCATTGAGCTTTCTGGCTGTCTACATATTTTACACCAACATCAATCATTCACAGAGAGCAGGATCAATCAAATACTGTGTGGCATGTATTTTGCATATTTGTGGCTTAGAAATCAAGTTGCCTTAAGGGTACTTATAAATCAGACACCTGTGAATCAAGGGCTAGAAAACCATTATTATTTTTAGGCTTGCACAGATCACTTAACAAAAAGCTAACAGTTTAGGAATCTTTAAGTATGCTTTATGTTCTCTCACAACAGGTCTACTTAAAGTGGACCTTTCCCCCATTTCACCAAAAATCACATTAGCACACAGCTCTGCATGCTGATATACATCCATCTTACATCCATTAATTATACATTTTTTTTTCTTTTACCTAAAATGACAATTTTCTGACTTTTTGGTTGAGTGAGGCATCGGTTGTGACAAATGCGGTGCCTGTCCCTTGCCCTTCTCACCAAGTCGTGACAAAGGACTGGTCAATCTCACACTGTGCTGTCACTTATGTAACAATGCCACTCTCAGCTGCACCCTGCACAAATATTTTCCAGCTTGCAGGACCATAATCTAGGTGCTAGCAGCCTGAGAGCGATTTTCACTGGGTTAAGTTAATTAGGCATTTAACCCTTACATACCACTGCTTTTTTATGGAGAAGGAGGAAACAGTTTTAGTAATAACAACTATGATTGTAGAAGAAACGTCTGCAACACGCATTTTCAGCACAGACAGGTATGTTAAGAGATATATACTACAGTAACACTTCATCAAGAAACAGGAATTCTTTTAGTTTGCATTTTTAAAGCTTTAGAGCCAATTTCAACAATTTTTCAAATATGGTTTTATAATGAAAAAGGTCAAAATGGTGCAAATAGAATACTTTTAGAAAAAAAGGGTATTACAGGGAAACAAAGAGACAATAAAGCAACGGAGAAATAAAAAGTAGTTAAAAAAGATGAATGCTTGCAAATCCCTTGGTTTTAGCATAGTCCAACTGCTTTTGGAGCAGTCTGTTTTTCTCTGGTATCAAGGGGGTGTTGTCAGAGACCATCTGACCAATTAAGCGGTTGAGAAGTGACCATGTGGGTGTTTATGACTGTATCAAAGCCTTCCCTTACACACAGTTTTATACTAATACTAATATCTTTTACTATGTACAGGTTGCATTCTAGAAACTGGTAGATTATTGTTCAGCATTATATTTCATGTCCAGGGAAACCAAACACAGAGTATTTCGAATGGGCCTGTCACCCAGGATGTACAGTAGGAGACTGCTATCTCACCCTCTGTACATGCTAGTTTAGTCATGTATGACCTTGATTTGTTTGGTATGATATTCCCCATTCAAATATATTCTTACTAATAATGTGTCTTGGTCCTGTTTGATTTTATGAATTGTGTGTGGATTTTGTTAAGTTGTGAATTGGGTAGAGGTCTCGGAGAGGTCGCCTCACGCCTAACTTTCTGGGTAGACATTTTATGGCACACTAGTTCCTAGTGCTTTAATTGCTCTAAAAGCCATGGGTGACTGAACTGAAGGATTTTGTAAAAGTTTTACGATAGGTCACTTTCAATCCCCTTGTTGACTCAAGGCGCCTCTGAAACTATAGCTATGTTCTGGAAAGGAAGTGGGGAGGAATCAGAGATGCTGGACCTCTGGTTTTAAAACAGAAAAGAAAATGACAAATAAAATGTAATGGCTGAATTCTGAACATCATGGCTGCTACACACACAGCCTGTCGTGAACCCAGTCTGCACAACCATCACGCTGGAGATATACTCAGGGCCTCACAGATGCATCCTGGAAGGTTACATGGGCAGATAATGTGCACTCAGGGGCATATCTGCCTCGAGGCAAACAAGGCAGCTGCCTTGGGCGACATTTTTCAGGGGGGTGGCATCTCCCCCAGACAGAAGGGACCAGTGCCGTCTCATGTGTGATCGGGCGGGGGGACAGGCTCGGCTGTGGCTGGGAGAGGGGAGGTCCGGCTGTGGTCAGGAGGGAGGGCAGGCTCGTGTGTGCTCGGGCAGAGGGGTGGGCTCGGCTGTGTTCGGGAAGGAGGTGCGGGCTTGGCTGTTTTCGGGAGGGGAGTGTGGGCTTGGCTGTGTTCGGGAAGGGGAGGGCGGGCTTGTGTGTGCTCGGGCAGGGGGGAAGCTCGGCTGTGCTTGGGCAGGGGGGCGTTCTCATGTGTGCTCGATCAGGGGACAGCTTGGTTGTGCTTGGGTGGGCATGGCTGTGTTCAGGAGTGGTGGCAGACTCATTTGTGCTCGGACGGGGCGGCATTCTCATGTGTGCTCAGATGGGGCACGGCTCGGCTGTGTTCGGGTGGCGGGGTGGCTTCCCATGCCACTGCCCTGTGTTGTCATTGTCAGCTCTAGTGGGGGTGGGGAAAGCAAGTGATTGGTTGCTAGGACATCAGCGGTTCTAGCAACCAATCAGGTGCTTGCCCCGCCCCCAGGACATGACAATCAGAGGAGGAGGGCAGCAAGGACAGGACTTCTTCCAGCTCGTGTAGCTGCCTGGAGGAATGAATGGAATGGACCATGAGGTAAGGGTCCATTTTTGGGGACCAAATTAAAGAGAATAGGCTCTAGAAACCCTGATGTAAGGTGGGGGACTCTGAAGACCATGATGTATGGGGGGACCCTGATGTATTGGGAGTACTTTTTGGACCCTGATGTAATGGAAGAGGGGAACTTATTGAAGGAGGGGGATCTGGGTCTCTGGGGGACCCTGATGTATGGGGAGGGTCTATGGGTGGGGGGACTCTGGAGACCATGGTGTAAAGGTGGACCCTGATGTATTGGTGGGGACTCTAGGGACCCTGGTGTAAGTGGTAGGGACTATGGGGACCTGGATTTAAGGAGGGGGGCTCTGGGGGACCATGATGTAAAGGAAATGCCTATGGGGACCCTGATGTAAGGTGTGGGGGACTCTAGAGACCATGATGCAAAGGACTGACCCTGAAGTATTGGGGGGGACTTTTGGGATGCAAATATAAGGAGGGAGGACTCTGGGTAACCTAATTTAAGGAGGGGGCTCTGGGGGACCCTGATATAAGGAGATGGGCTATGGGGACTCTGATGCACATAAGGTGGGGGGACTCTGGAGACCATGATTTAAAGGGGATCCTGATTTATTGGGGGGGTTGGACCCTAATGTTGAGGGGGGACTCCAGGGACCCTGATTTAAGGAGAGGGAACTTGGGGACCCTGATGCACGGGGAGGGGTTGTGGGGACTTTCTCCTGTATCCTGTCTGCAGTCTCTGACCGTCTCCTGGGGTGGAGCTCTAATATGAAGAAAGTGGAGCTTAAAGTGGAAGGGGTGGAGTTTACAGATGAAGGGGTGGGCCCTAAACAGGAAGGGGTGGGACAAATTTAGATGGGGGGCGCGATTTTAGTCTTAGTCATTTCTTCCCCTGTCAGCTCCTGCACACTGCTTTGCATGGCTCTGCATAGCAGAGCCATGCAAAGCAGTGTACTTACGGTGGAAAGCACAGACACAGCCCACAGTAAAACAGTACACAGCACACAGTTAACCCTTTGATCTCCCCACATGTTAACCCCTTCCTACCCAGTGCCATTAGTACAGTGTCAGTGCTTTTTATTAGCAATGATCACTGTATTGGTGTCACTGGGGATGTCAGTGACACCAAGTCAGTTCCCCCTAGTGTCAGAATGCCCACTGCAGTCCCGCAGTCCCACTATAAGTCGCTGATCGCTCCCATTACTAGTAAAATTTTTAACAAAATTAAAAATCCCAGTATCTATATCACCATTTGTAAACGCTATAAATTTCACATAAGCCAATTAATTTACATGTATTGGGATTTTTTTTAGCAAAGATATTTCACAGAATACATTTTGGCTTAAATTTATGACATAATTTGACTTTTACATTTTTTTTACTGGACATGTTTAATAGCAGCCAAAAGTCAAAAATATTGTATTTTTCTCAAAATGTCTGCCTTTTTATTTTATAGCACAAGACATAAAAAACGCACAGGCAATCAAATACCCCCAAAAGAAAACTCTATTTGTGGCAAAAAAGGATGTAAATTTAATTTGGGTGCAGCATTGCATGACTGCACAATTGTCAGTTAAAGTAATGCAGCGCCGTAACGCATAATGGCCTGGTCAGGAAGGGGGGTAAATTTTCAGGAGGGCAAGTGGTTAAAGAATCACAGTATGGGGCACTGTGTTTACTAACAACACAGGGCTCTGTTCACAGAGCAGCAATGTGGCTGTTATTTGTTCCTGTAAAGCAGGGAGAAAAATCAGCCACATCTATTAGTAAGAGCATCACATATGACACAGATTACACATTGTTAGGCACACAGTTTACCACTTGATTGCCCATAGATGTTAACCCCTTCCCAGCCAGTGTCATTAGTGTACAGTATTGGTGTCACTATTGATGTCAAGTATTAAAGTAGCGCAGTGCTGAATAGCAAAAAAAATAAAATTTGCTATGGTCATGCTTCATGATCTTAAGTGGCTATATTGCCTATATGATTTAAAGGATATATTGTGAGCCCAAATACATTTGTTGTATTAAAACAGGAGGAAATATGCTCTTAGTCATCAAATATGAACTCATGCTGCCCTTTTCTGTTTCTTTGTACACAGGCTTTCATTTGGGAAAATGAAAGAAAAAAAGTTTTATTTTGACAAAGTAAAGTTATACAAATATATACTAACTGATCCAAACCAAGACTTTCTTTCAGAAAAGTGCTTTTAAAAGTTTGAGAACATTCTTCCTAAACATCGCTGGCATTACTCTCTATAAGAGCCAAGATTAATGGCAGACTGTGAAGAAAGCATTAAATGGGGCTGCCATGACTTTGCGCTCTTCCTCCTCGTATCTCAAAGAGATGCACTCTCTGTTCTTACAAGTACAGATGGACCCGTCAAGAGGAGAAGATGAATTTTAAACTTATTCTGATAAGCAATACATGAGTATTCAGTAAGTGTCTTTTAACAACATAATTTTCATATTTATACATTCATAAGCCATTTAAGTAGCATATGCTAAATACAAAACCTTATCAGCAAAAATTAAAATTGATTACAGAAATATCCCAATTTGCCTAAATGTTACATTTCAACCTATTTGTAACCTTTTTTTGCTTTATTGCAAAAATATGTCCTATGTAAGAATAATTTTCTAAAATGCCTATTATGTAATGAAACATAATGTTGAATGTACATTTGACATTGCTTACATTTATCCAAATATAGTCTCAAAATATGAATGAAAAATATGAATGAGGTCTACAATAAATCTATGTAATCAAAATAAATAATGCATCTTTCTATTCTAAAACAAAAAAATTCTAAGGGCCACCTTACACTTCCACAAACTGTATAAAAGCATTTACTTAGTAATTTTTACATTACTGGAACAGGATAACTTTAATAAAGATACATTTTTCTTGGGCCCTTAAAGTGGTTTCAAACCCAAAAACAAAAATATAACTTATTTCAGCTTACCAATCATTAGATAAGGTGGCTGCATCAGTTTTCTGTTCCTAGGCCTTTTCCCTCTGTTTTCGGCTGGTGATCTGGATAGTAAAACCCCTCCTGTATTTGAGCGCCCCCACCCTGAATGAATGAGCACAGGGGGCACATTTGGACAGCAGTATTGTTGGTCTGGGAGGGAGTGAAGTGTTAGATGTACTAGCTAAGTTAAATACATTACCAAATTGAAGCCAATTGGAGTGGACCTCAACCCTATGTGCGGAGCGGATGGAAGCCCTGTCCTGGAAGCTAGCTGCAGTTCACCATCGGACCCAGAGGAGGGAGTTTCCATCCCAGGCTGCAAACACCCATCTATCCTTAAAGGGGACCTCTGGCAGGATTAGTTCCTTGATCATCCAGGAGATATCCATTGAGCTGTATACCATCCAGAGGGAGGATATTCCATACCCAGCTTACCTCATCTATCATTTATTTATTTATTTATTTATTTATTTCAGGTACTTATACAGCGCTGTCAATTTACGCAGCGCTTTACACATATATATTGTACATTCACATCGGTCTCTAACCCTCATGGGGTGTACAATCTAAGGTCCCTAACTCACATTCATACACACATAGAAACTAGGACAATTTAGACAGGAGCCAATTAACCTACCAGCATATCTTTGGAGTGTGGGAGGAAACCGGAGTACCCAGAGTAAACCCACGCAAGCACAGTGTTTGGATCCGCCAGGCGGAGCCCTCCGTCTGCCAGCTGGTAGACCTACCCAGAGCGTGGGGTCTAAGCCCGGGCTGTGCTTTCACCAGGGCCCCTGATGGTGGGGATGGACTTGAAACAGTCCCGGGCCAGGTCACGACCTCTGAGCGGGCCACCAGCGGCCGAGGAGGCCTCCGGGGATGTATGTAGGTACCAGGAGAGCCAGCTGTGAAGAGGATGGCGGCCCCAGCAGGGTGGTACGGATTGTGGCCCGTGGGGTAAGCGGGGTACCGAGTCGGCGGGCTAGGAGTAGTCGGATCACACGCAGGGTCAGCCAGGTAAATCAATCCGTAGGGACAGTCGGGATAAGCCGAGTCAAAAACGCAGGAGCAGGCAGAATAGTCAGAACAAAGCCGGGTCAATCACAGGAGCGGGTAGAATAGTCAGAACAAAGCCGGGTCAATCACAGGAGCGGGTAGAATAGTCAGAACAAAGCCGGGTCAATCTCAGGGGCAGGCAGCGTAGTCAGGGTCAAAAACAGGGTCACAGCAGGAGCAGGTATTCAGGATCACGTATAGACCTTGCGGCAATTTGTGACAGTGCAGGGCATCTTTAAATAGTGCGCCCTGCACTGTCATTGGCTGGCTAGGACGCGCCCCCGGCTGTCATTGGACGCCTGAGGCGCGCCTGCGGTTTCTACTGCGCATGCGCGGCGTCCTGTCAGCCGCGGCTCGCCGGGACCTAGTTCCTGTGTCCCGGCGTGATCTGCCGCCACTGCGCATGCGCGGGGGACCGAGCCGCGATTGCGGCAGACGGAGCCGGGATCCCTGACACACAGGGAGAACATGCAAACTCCATGCAGGAGGCGCCATGGTCGGGAATCGAACCCATGACCCATTTTTTACTGCAAGGCAGATGTGCTAGCCACTAAGCCACTGTGCCGCCCGTATCATTAAAGGGGACCTCTGATTATACATATTACATGTGTATTTACAATACGTATCTGGTGAGTGGGTATTCTTACGACACCTTTGAGCACATCACTGAGTATTGAAGTTACTTACAGCTGTGATTGACACCTTAGCACGGACTGTCACTTTATGAACATTTTATCCTTCTTATATTTATGTACATCTATTTTAACAGACATAATTTAATTTTAGCGCTGCACCTTGATTTTATATGTTTATTGAGGTTTTATCTGGTTACCTTATTGTGCAATAGCAGCTTCATTTGAGCGCTCACTGATCTCCACTTTTTTATGAAGAAAGATTTTGGTTTGCTTTTGGTTTGGTCAAATGTTTTTATTCATCTCTAAACATAAATTTATTGTTATGAATCGAGGTAAAACCATCCTCACCAGAAACATTGATGGCCTATACGAATTGTCTTCGTGGAACAACAGCTACAGTGTGGCCCTGATGACTGCCTGACTGGTGACAGTTGACAGTGTAGTCAGAATTGTAGCCAAGTACCAGATCATGAGGCATGGTCAGGATAGACAAACAGTCAGGACAAGCTGCAGACAAATGTTGCTGAGAATAAAACAGCAGATGGCAGGCAGATAGTAGCAATCCTTAATCTAATCCAAGTCATAATCAAGGACAATAAAAACAGGGGTCAGGCAGAATTTAATGTTCAAATTAAAAACAAAGTATAGAACCATGAGTATATATTGTACAATGTTGTCAGAGAAACAGATCAAAGACACACAGATATAAACCTAACAGATTGAAGCGTCAAGCTGTTATTTGCTCCGTCAAATGCTCAAGCTGAAGATTTTTCTGTAGGGATATCTAAGAGACATCAAGAAAAAGTTGAAGAGAGATCTGCTCAAATGTTATTTGTTCATTTCTGTGCACTACTTGTGGAATGGACCCTCACTATTATGTCTCAAAGGTTTTCTAGAGTACATTAGTCATAATAATGTGTTTAGTTAAAGAATAACTACTACCATAGCAGAAAAATTGCTTTAACCATTTGCCCTCCAGAAGATTTTCCCCCCTTCAAAACCAGGCCAATTTTTGCTATGCGGCACCGCACTACTTTAACTGCCAATTGCACAGTCATGCACAGTCATTGCACAGTCATGCAATGCTGTATCCAAATTCCATTTCATTTTTTTACACAAATAGAGATTTTTGGCGGTATTTTTAATTTAAATTTTTTAATTTTTATTTTTATTATATTAAAACCCACTAAAACCCCTAAAATTTAGGGAAAAAAACAATGTCTTTTACTTTTTGCTATAAAATTACATATCTTATAAAAAATAAAAAAATAAAAATTCTTCATACACACAATAAGTGTATATTATTATACAGTATTTATAAAGCGCCAATAGTTCGCTCAGCGCTGTACATTACAGAGGGGGACAGAACATGTGACAGAACAATACCAATACAATACAAAACATGAGGGGATTGAGGGCCCTGCTCTTTTAATTGGTTTGCATGAAAGTTAGAGTGTCTACAAATAAGGGTATACAGGTGAAACTCGAAAAATTAGAATATCATGCAAAAGTTAATTTATTTCAGTAATGCAACTTAAAAGGTGAAACTAATATATGAGATAGACTCATTACATGCAAAGCAAGATAGTTGAAGCTGTGATTTTTTTCATAATTGTGATGATTATGGCTCACAGCTCATGAAAACCCCAAATCCACAATCTCAGAAAATTAGAATATTGTGAAAAGGTGCAATATTCTCGGCTCAAAGTGTCCCACTCTAATCAGCTAATTAAGCCATAACACCTGCAAAGGGTTCCTGAGCCTTTAAATGTTCTCTCAGTCTGGTTCAGTAGGAATCACAATCATGTTGACCTGACAGTTGTGCAAAAAACCAGCATTGACACCCTCCATAAGGAGGGAAAGCCTCAAAAGGTAATTGCAAAAGAAGTTGGATGTTCCCAAAGTGCTGTATCAAAGCACATTCATAGAAAGTTATGTGGAAGGGAAAATTGTGGAAGAAAAAGGTGCACAAGCAGCAGGTATGACCGCAGCCTGAAGGGGATTGTCAGGAAAAGGCCATTCAAAAGTGTTGGGGACTTTCACAAGGAGTGGACTGAGGCTGGAGTCAGTGCATCAAGAGCCAACACACACAGACGGATCCTGGACATGGGCTTCAAATGTTGTATTCCTCTTGTCAAGCCGCTCCTGAACAATAAACAACGTCAGAAGCGTCTTACCTGGGCTAAAGAAAAACAGACCTGGTCTGTTGCTCAGTGGTCCAAAGTCCTCTTTTCTGATGAGAGCAACTTTTGCATCTCATTTGGAAACCAAGGACTCAGAGTATGGAGGAAAAATGGAGAGGCACACACTGCAAGATGCTTGAAGTCCAGTGTGAAGTTTCCACAGTCTGTGTTGATTTGTGGAGCCATGTCATCTGCTGGTGTTGGTCCACTGTGCTTCATTAAGTCCAGGGTCAGCGCAGCCATCTACCAGGAGATTTTGGAGCACTTCATGCTTCCTTCTGCAGATGAGTTTTATGGGGATTTTTCCAGCATTCATTTTCCAGCAGGACTTGGCACCTGCCCACACTGCCAAAATCACCAAAACCTGGTTCAATGACCATGGGATTACTATTCTTGATTGGCCAGCAAACTCGCCTGACCTGAACCCCATAGAGAATCTATGGGGCATTGCCAAGAGAAAGATGAGAGACATAAGACCGAACAATGCAGAAGAGCTGAAGGCCACTATTGAAGCATCCTGGTCTTCCATAACACCTCAGCAGTGACACAGGCTGATAGCTTCCATGCCACGACGCATTGAGGCAGTAATTGCTGCAAAAGGGGCCCAAACCAAGTACTGAGTACATATGCATGCTTATACTTTTCAGAGGTCCGATATTGTTCTATGTACAATCCTTGTTTTATTGATTGCATGTAATATTCTAATTTTCTGAGATTGTGGATTTGGGGTTTTCATGAGCTGTAAGCCATAATCATCACAATTATGACAAATCACGGCTTGAACTATCTTGCTTTGCATGTAATGAGTCTATCTCATATATTAGTTTCACATTTTAAGTTGCATTACTGAAATAAATGAACTTTTGCACAATATTCAAATTTTTTGAGTTTCACCTGTATACTGGAATGTTTCATAATTTATTTTTTTGTATTAGTAAATGCAGTGATCAGAGACTGATAGTAGGACTGTGATAGTGTGAAGAGCATTGACACTGAGTGAGAACTGACAAACTGCCACCGACATCACCAGTGACACTAATACAGTGATCAGGGTTAATAATATGGACTGGCACTGTACTAATGACAATGAGTAGGAAGGAGTTAACATCTGGGGAGATCAAAGGGTTAACCGTGAGCCTAGGAAGTGTTAATATGTGAACTGTGTGCTGATTTTACTAAGGGATTGTGTTATTTTTTTCCCTGGTTAGTGGGGAATGAAAAAACAAGATCGCCTGTCAGTATACAGAGCGCTGTGAAATTTATCATCACATTCTGTCCATGGATCTCTGAGTCGATCAGAGTATCCCGGTGGTCAATCATAAGGGACCAACTGGGTACTAAGTATGTGATCCAGCACAGAAGAGTTACTCTGCTAAGTACGTTATGTGGTCGACAAGCCTTTAAACAAATAGAAAAAAGGTGGCAAAGTAGTATGTAACACACACATGCATTGTTTTTGCAGTAATATTTATTCAAGTTTTCAAAACTAGCAGAAAGGTGATAATTAAAATAGTATGTTTAAACCAATGGCAGTAAAGAAGACGCTGCCTTATTGAAATTCATTTTTCAAATAACTGGCGTGATTAACAACAGACTGTGATTTATGTTCTTGAGTTGAATTTTTAAAATTTGCTGAAGGCTTTATTGATCTTTGTAAAAAAACCTTTCTTATATATTAAAAAGGCTATAGGCCTTTATATATAGTTATTGTGCTTGAGTTATAACCAGGGGCAGACTGACCATTTGGAAACTCGGGCACTGCCCGAAGGCCCGGGGTCAGTAGGGGGCCCCATGAGATGCCCCTGGTACCTTTTTCATAGGCTTTTTTGAGTTTGGGCAAGGACACAGGGGCCCCATGATCCCCTATTGTCCCATGAGTTGTCAGTCCGCCCCTGGTTATAACTATAACTTTTAAAGGCTGGCCCAGAAAAAATCTTAGAGTCTTTAGAAGTGAGATCATGACAAAGCAGCTATATCTATTTCAATATACTTTTTGCATATTTAATTGCCAGGGATGACTAATACAAATGTGTTTTGTACACTCAAAAATCCTGTCGGTATTTTATGCTTGATAACATTTCTCCTACTGTAAACACAAAGGTATTAGGATTTACCAATGCATCCCATGACCATATAAATGTACAATAGTAGAGACCAATTATATTTATAAAGATTTTCAAACTCTGAATTGAATAATTGTATCCGTATCCATATTAACTTAGTGCATGTGGTATCGTTAATATACTCCTTCATTGGTGTGATGAACAGCAACTTACAGGTATTGAAGGATATAGACTGATTGACAATGAAGAACAAAATAGAAAATAATGGGCATAGACTGTGACAAATGATGGATAGATACCACTGGATAGGTACTGTAGGTGAAATAAAAGTTTTGCAGCTGTATGGAAAGTCACATACATATTTGAAAAATCCACCTTCTCTAAGGAAAAACAGTGAGCAAAAATGGGGTCATGAATAAACAGATATTCCCGTGAAAATCAGGAAGGCATACATTTGCCAGTTTGCTTGGGACAGTATATAAGCAGACTCTATTAACATAAATGTAGACAGTTGAGATTTAATTTGCATGAAAGTATGCATAGGTGTGTGTATGTCTGCATGTGCATGTATGTGTGTGTATGTATATTTTAATTAGAATATGATATAATCAGTTGCAGGTTTTCTCTAGGAGAGCTTCAACGGATTTACATACCCAGGAACATAATACTTTTTGATCTCATCAATACATATTGTTGTGATCAATACGTATTATTTTATTTATTTGAGGTACTTATATAGTACCGTCAATTTATGCAGCGCTTTACATATATATTGTACATTCACATCAGTCCCTAACCCTCAAGGGGCGTACAATTTAAGGTTTTATCTATGAAAAAGGATCTAACTGGGATCATTAACCATACAAACTTGCTATGTTAGCATCTTAAATGTGAGATTCAGCAGAATAGTTGACTTTTGACTTAGCTGCCATTAAATAATGAAAATAAATAATTACAACCAGAATTTTATTTGGTTTTTCATGTACTGTATTCTATGCAAAACGAGGCTGGTAAAACAGTCACAATATTCATAATTTTTAAAGTAAATAATACTATCCCAAAAATATTGCCTATAATCGGTATCCTGTACCATTGCTCTAGCAGTTCATGAGCTTCTTTTATGTTTTTTTAATCTATATTTTAATTTTGAATCAGTAAAGTAAACAATGGTATCAGGGTAAAGTGGAAATATTTTTAACAAAGATCTTCAATAAAAAAAATATATTAGATAGAAATATGTAAATATCAGTAATTAATAATAACTTGTCACTTATTACAAATTAATAAGAACAAATGTAACCACAAAAGCATTCGCAGGATCATATAATAGCACAAGCCACTGCCCTTAGAACATGTGGTGCTATACAGTGTTTTGACCATGGCATAAAGCCAATAATTAATTGCTGTGGCCTGAATATCATTAAATATGACAAAGATAAGTTAACATAATTAAATTGTGTTCACATTGCATTATTTAGCAAGATGAGATGATAGGCAATTTTTGCCATAACGAGCCTAGGCTTCAAAAGCATTATTTCTCATGGGTTACTTTTTAATTACCAAGTGTTAAAAAAAACCCATAATCACTAAAGCTTAATTATCAATAATCTAAACTAACTAAGATGTGCTGTAATTATTAAGCAAAAAAAACACACATGCCAACACAATCCAAAAAAAGAGCATACAATATCTAATATACAGTATATGCTGTAAACTCTTTTTTGGTTTGTGTTGATTTGTGTTTTTTTCATAATTGCATTACATCTTAGTTTAGATTATTAAAGATAACAGCTTTCTTTTTGCTAGTAAATTTGAAAACTACAATGTATATTAATTTTATATGCAACTATTTACAATTATTATATATGGAAGATTTCAAATTTACTAGCAAAAATACTGTTCATGGAGAGTTCATTTATTGTCTTACAAGTATTAAGCACCATATGAATCTGCAGTGTTAAAGTCTTTACCATTCACAGAATAGCTACATTTGCATTAATTACTCTATATCCAAGCCATGGGCAAAAGCCTAACATGCATATGCAAGTGTACACACAGAGATGGACACGGTTCAACCATTTTGCTCCAACCCTCCATTTTGTAGATCCTTCTCCCCCTCTTTGATCATCCCCCCTCCTTCTCTGTTCATCCACAGTGAAATGTGGCCTGTGTGTTGGCTGAGGTCACAGGCAGCCAAAGCACAGCAGGAGGTTCCGAGCTATAAAACCCCCCCAGGGGGTTGGGTGCCTGGCTGTCTAAGAAACTGTGCAATCTGGCATATCGTAAAAGTATAACCCAAGCCTTTCCCTGAGTTCAAAGACAATTCAGAGGCATAATAAACTAGATACCACATTCAAAATACATTTTCCCCCTATGTCTCATATCTTGGAATATGAGAGACTTACATAAAAACCAAGCATATATTCAGATTGGTCACGATAAGACAAACCGTTTGATATGTCACACTCCTTGGCTGGCATACATAGAAAAGCAGAAAAGTATATCTCTTGAACCATTCAAGTGTATATTTCGTATCTCATATCTAACCGTTCCACAGATGCGTCTGCTTATTAATCTACCCGCGGGTGGGATGTCAAATGTACCTAGGAAAAGTTATGGGCCAAAATATAAGCTAGGAGAGATTCTGGTTGTAACCTAGGTCTCCACCTACTCTTCCCTCCCCAAATAAGGCAATTGGTTCTTTGTTGTAAGGAGACACCCCGCTGAGATTGTAGAAAAAAGGCTGTTAAGCTTGGAGTTGAGTGTGAGAGAAAGCAGAGTCTCCTGCGTTTAACATTGAAACTAGCAGTAGAGACAAGAAAATCCTTTTTGGCTCATGAGACTTGAAGCTGCTTAACCCAGGGCTTTTTGGCAAGTACTTATCTACCTAAACTTCTTTCTGTTATCTTTTTGCTGTGTTATTGCTCTCTGCATATTTATATATATATTGGTTACATCTTTTTTCTGTAGATATTTATATTGCATCCTTTTGACCTTTTAGTAATAAATCTTTCCTTCTGAAAGTGTTGAACTGTTTCTATAGCTCTTTAATGCAACGTACGAATTCTTGCCGCTGAAGAGCGCTACTATGTGTGTAGCGGAAGAGGTGGTGGCAGTGTGAAGGGTTAATTGCATAATTAACCTGACCCAGGAACAATCGCGCTCAGGCTGCCAGTACACCGATTTGTGGTCCAGTGAGCTGGAAAATCGTTGTGCAGGGTGCAGCTGGGCGTGGCATTGTTACGCTCGTGACATCGCGGTTTTAGATTGGCTAGTACTTCGGTCACGAGTTTGGTGAGAAGGTCTGGGGTCTGACGTCGCGATTGTCACAATTACCATGAGTAAAGTTTGCTAACATTAATTGCTCTTAAAAGTTACAATCTTAAGTGAACTTATAAAACAGGTGTGTTAGCACTTAAAGGGACTGACCAAAAAAATAAAAATGTATTGTTAAAAAAAAAAAAAGAGTAACCATGGGTTATTTTTATGTTGGATAAAATGTTTACATTGACAGAAAGTTTCTTTACTATAAATACCTATATCACTCTATATCATAATCAAAATATAGATATACTGTATGTCATAAAGGCATATAATAGATAGAATAAAGAAAGTGTCCACAAATAAAAAAAATGCTAATATTTTTAGTGAGTTACGTGATATTTAGAACTATAGTTATTGACAGCCTTCTTTCTGTTAAGTCTGCAGTGTTGGACTAATGCTTGGCTGACTCTTGCTAACTGCTTGTCAGCAGTCTGGCTGTAGCTATATGTACCAGGTGCTGTCGACAAATTACCTGGCAAGTATGAAAAGGGCAAACCTAAATAGTTCATCTTGCTGAAATGTAAAATAAAATGCCAAAGGAGAAAGACAAACTACTGAAGAATGAAGAAAATTATTCCAAACCATTCTCCGTGCAATCTACCAGACAGAGCAGAACAGACCCTTAAAGTGAGTGAAAGAAATGTCATGGTACCATGAGTCCAGTTCAGACTGCCAAGCACAGCAGCATTCCTAATTCATTTACTCTGGGCTAATTTTTGTCAAATTTCTATAAATTATTCAATGTGAAATATGAGGACAATTAACCATTTATACAACTTAATATGTTTAAAATATTAGTTGCAGCAGTAAGGTTTAATGATATGCAGATTTAGCAGTTGATTTTAATGTCCCTATGTTATAACATACTGCATTATACTTAAAAAAACTATTACCTTACAGTAAATGGCTGAAAAATGTTGTAGTGATGTTAGGAAAACTCATACAAATGAGCGCAGAGAGGCCACTCCAGGTGGAAACATGTGAACAGTTAATCATGAGCTCACCACTGCTGCCTTGTTAATCATATGCATGATGAAGAGAACTGGAAAAAAAGGCGCTGTGGAAAATGCTCTCAGACAAGCACCTTAGTGAAGGTTCATCTTTATTGGGTGAGACAAAGTAGCAAATATAATAAAATTGACCAGCCTGAAGTGGACAGTGTGACTCCAATGGACGGTCCATCCGCTCTGAGGGGAGCTGAGATCAGAGAATGCTCCTGTCGGCTTCAAATCACGTGGTGTCAGCGTACCAGCGTACTGGGTGGTGTCACCATGGCAAGCGAAGGCAGTGTCCGGCATTGGCTTCAGCTGGGAGCATATGTAGGGTTACCAAGACGACATGTTTCGCACAGTTGCACTTTGTCAAGTCTCTGGTAACCCTGGCCAGCAGCCATTATATAGAAGACCATTAAAGGGAAGGAGGTAAACCTTTGGTCAACCTGGAAGAAGATTGACACTGGAAGAGAAGACTTGACAAAGTTCTCTGTAGTGATGTTACCCCACTCTTGGTCATAGAGAGTTTAAAACCAGTGATTTGTATGGATGAGTACACTGAATCAATTGCCTACAGCACAACCCCTTGCATGTGGACACCCATGGAATCTCCTCTATATCTAACAGAATAGTGGAAGTGATAATACCATAATACAATAGCCTATGGTCCTTAGAGGCCCTTTACATTGGAAAGTATTAAACATTAATAATCAACAATCTATAGCAACCAATCCTCAATGTAGTTAGTACTAGTTAGTGACATTCAATAGGACTTGTTATTTACTGTTGAAGGCATTTTGTAGCTTATCCAGGCCACTTGAGTTCCAATGAGTGTCACAAAGATACCCCAACATTTATACAGGTAGCAGACACCTTAACCACTTGCACACCGGGCACTTTTACCACCTTCATGCCCAGGCCAATTTTCAGCTTTCAGCGCTCCCACACTTTGAATGACAAATGCACAGTCATACAACATTGTACCCATATGTAATTTTTTATCATTTTGCTTCCATACAAATAGAGCTTTCTTTTGGGTGTTTTATTTTTTACACTATAAACAAAAATTTTAAAAAAAAGTATTTCTTTGTTTCTATTATAAAGTTTTGCAAACAGGTAATTTTACTCCTTAACTGATGTGCATTGATGAGGCTGCCCTGATAGGCAGCACTGATGGGCACTGATAGGCTACACTGATGAGGTGGCACTGATGAGGCGACACTAGTGGGCACTGATGAGGAGGCACTAATGATGCTGTACTGATATGCAGCAATGATGGGCACTGATAAGTGGCACTGATGGGTACTGATAGGTGGCATTGATGGGCACTGATGGGTTAACACTGATGGGCGGCGCTGACTGGCGGCACTTACTGGTGGCACTAATGGGCAGCACTGATGGATATCACTATTATGGGGCACTGATGGGTGGCACTGCTGGGCACTGACGGGTGGCACTTCAAGGTGCTGGTGGGTGGCACTGATGGGCTGCAATGCTGGGAACTGATCATCATGGCACTGATCATCAGTGCCTCTGTGACATTTGCCGGTTATCGACAGTACTTTCCTCACACTGTGGCAGCGTGAGGAAAGTGCTGCTGATAACTGGCAACTGTATTTACTCTGTAATCTGCTGTGTCATTAGACCCAGCTGATCACATGGTAAAAGGCCACTGTGACAGACCATTTACCTCATCATGTGATCAGCTGTGTCCTATGGACACAGCGATCATGGAGAGCGTTGGCTCTCCATGATCACAGCACAGATATAGTTATAGATTGCATGGTTATTCACAGTGCATGGACGTTGTGCAGAATCATTGTATTAAACACTATGTACTGTATATGTTGGTGTAATTATGTCTAGGCAGTGCTTAACTACTATTATTTTTCAACTTTTTGACGGTCAGGAGCAGCAGCTTTGTAGTAGCAGCAGCCTTCTTTGATTGATTTGATTGATCATTTTTTTATTTATTTAATGATTTGCATATCATTTTTTTATGTTTATTATTTGATGTTCACTTGAGATATATATTGAGATATTTTACTTAGTTTGGTGTACACAGACATGTAATAATTTACACCTAAGCACAGGTCATAAAACCATTTCTTATTTTTTTTTTGTAAGTTTAAAAATATTTTAATAGGGGACTCTTATGCCTTTGCCTAGCTTACAGCTGTGGGAATGCAGAACAAAAAGCTAAATTGTGGAAAAATAAATATTAAGTAACAACATTATTTCCTACAATAAAATTCCCTTGTAAAGTCTGAGTTTATACATGGATTGCTACAGACACACTTGAATTAGATCTAGTGTGACAATATTTCTCTTATTACTGAAAAATCAGTTTCCTTCATCTATTGAGATTTACTGTTACTGATACACTAAAGCCAGCTATACCATAACAAAAAGAGTGATGTGAAGAAATGTATTCAGATTTTAGTAACCGTGTAATGCTTGAAGGTAATTGAACATTTGCAAATATAGTTTTTTTTCACCTTTTGTGGTTCCATCATTGTATGACTGCTCTTTCAGTAAAATGTAAATTCTAGACAAATACTGTATGTTCTTTGGCTATACTGAACAGGTTCAACTGGCATTTTAACAATTGCTCAACTGTATTGAGGGGGATGTTTCACTGTTCTTTTTGTATACCATAAAAATAATTATTTAGTTTTAATGTTGCTTATTTAGTACTGGGCATAGTTTACAGATGTTTAATTATTTTGTATCAGCTACTCAAAAAACCCCCACCATCACTAGGTAGACTTTGTACTACATACACACACAAACTCGCACATACTATTATTAATATAGCACCAATATTTACTATGATGAAGTTCAAAGTAAGCAAAAGGTAAAACACACAATGGATGCTAAATATGTCTATAACAAATCAGAAAGCTCTTCCAGTGTCAAACATACAATATTTAACCACTTGCCTCAGATGGATGTACCCTTACGTCCTCTGATTCAAGTGGTTCTACCACTGTCATGACTGCAACTGCAATCATGACCCTGGTATTTTTTTTCAGATGGTAATTCAGAATAGTGTAAAAAAATGCTGCTGGATTGCTTTCACATGTAGCAGAAGGTGGTTACCCCCCCTCCTCTTGCCGCCTTCTACCACCTTCCTCTATCCTGGGCTCCCCCAGATCACCGGGGAGCCCAGGAACTGAAGATGGTGGTTATGCCAGCTGACCATAGAGGTGATAGAGGATTGGAGGTTCCCTGATCATTTCTATGGTCTCTGAAATCGGAAGCGACAATAATTTTTTCGCTATCAGTTTCAATTTGTTGTTTACAAGCCACTACTGGCTTGTGAAAACATCTGACCAAAACGATCTCGGTTTTATCAGATGCTTCTGAGAGCAGAGGAGAGACCTGGAGTCTAATAGATCCCATATCTCTCCATAAGGAGTAAATATCACTGCCCCAGCTATCACAAGGGATGTTGTTCATGCATTTAGATAGCAATAAAGTTGTTAAAAAAAGAGACAGTGTAGAAAAAAAAAGAAATTTTATTAAAATAAGTAATAAAATATAAACAAATTAAAGCGCCCATGTCCTTCTGTGGTCATTTGGAAACTGCAAGTATATATAAACGGCAATCGCACCAAAGGTGTGAAGTAATGTCATAGTGAAAACAATAATTCTAGCACCAGACCTTCTCTGCAACTCTAAACAGGTAACCTGTAAGGGCTTTTAAAGAGTCACCTACGGAGATTTTTAAGCACTATAGTTTGCTGCCATTCCACAGGCATGTGCAATTTTAAAGCGTGACATGTTAGTTATCTATTTGCTCGGCGTAATGTCCTCTTCTATATTTTATTAAACAATAAGGAGTTATATTGTGTTTGTGTGCACTAAAATTCATTAGAGTGTATTTTTTCCAAAAAATTTGCATTCAAAAACCTTCTGCGCTAATATCATGTGACATCAAAAAAATTGCAACAATTACCTTTTTTTTTTCTCCAGGTCCTTTGTTTTCAGAAAATATATAATGTTTGGGGGTTCTAAGTTAAACGCTGATCTTTACATGTACTGTATACGAGAAGTGTCAGACTTGGTAGTGAAGTGGTTAATCTAGAGCTTCAAACTTTCTAAACAAAGGGCTGGCTTACTGTCATTCAGACTTTAGGGAGGCCAGACTGTGGCCAGTGGCAGAAGAAAATATTCCATCTTTAGAATTAGGGAGAGGAATAGTGCCCCATCCAGGGGCAGACTGACCATTTGGAAACTCGGGCACTGCCCGAGGGCCCGGGGTCAGTAGGGGGCCCCATGAGATGCCCCTGGTACTTTTTTCATAGGCTTTTTTGAGTTTGGGCAAGGACACAGGGGCCCCATGTTTCCCTATTGCCTGGGGGCCCCATGAGTTGTCAGTCCGCCCCTGGCCCCATCGCTGGTGTTAGTAGAAGGAATAGTGCCCCATCATTGGTGTCAGTGAAGGAAGAGTGCCCCATCATTGATGTCAGTGCAGGCATCATTCCCATTTTATTGGTATCAGTGGGAGGAATAGTGCCCCCAAAGGCCAAATAAAGGTAAACAAAAGGCTGCGTCCGGCCCCCGAGATGCATTTTGGAGACCACTGAACTAGAGGGATAGAGGCAGAGAAATGAAGGCAGAGAATAATTACACCAAATATAAGGTAGAAGGGCTTCGATGTAAATGCTGTAATATATCTATATGCACTTTCTATACACAAAGTGTTATCTGATACAGTACGTAAAGCAGAACTCTAGGCAAGCAATTAATGCACACCTAATGATCTCTACAACAGTAGCAGTACAATTTGGTCTATAATACACTAGTCAGAGTCTAATGACTAGACTAGGAAGTAGCAGCAACACTATGGATGCACTTATTCCTGTGCTCCTCTCTCCAGTAAGCTTGCTAACAGTGTTAGACTATTGTCATGCACAGCTCTGTCAATCTAACTGGCTCCTACAACTAGTAATGTGTGAGTCCTGCTGTGCAGAAAATTGCAGGATGCTGATATAAAGACACAATGCATTTTTTAATGAATACACACTTTTTAAATATATGTGATATGAGTTCACCTTTACGACTTCTATATAGTATCAAAAACATATCAGTTTTTTAAAGGCTTTTTTTTTCAAATGAAAAAATAGAGTCAGTTCATTTCATCTGTAGCTCACTGCACGTTTACACAACACGTATCATGAAAAACCTATCTATCAAAGAAGCCATACTTTTTTCCTATCTATTCATGATCAGGCATGCATTAAAAAGTGTATATATATATATATATACAGTCAGGTCCATAAATATTGGGACATCGACACAATTATAATATTTTTGGCTCTATACACCACCACAATGGATTTGAAATGAAACGAACAAGATGTGCTTTAACTGCAGACAGTCAGCTGTAATTTGAGGGTATTTACATCCAAATCAGGTGAACGGTGTAGGAATTACAACAGTTTGCAAATGTGCCTCCCACTTGTTAAGGGACCAAAAGTAATGGGACAGAATAACAATCATAAATCAATCTTTCACTTTTTAATACTTGGTTGCAAATCCTTTGCAGTCAATTACAGCCTGAAGTCTGGAATGCATAGACATCACCAGATGCTGGGTTTCATCACTGGTGATGCTCTGCCAGGCCTCTACTGCAACTGTCTTCAGTTCCTGCTTGTTCTTGGGGCATTTTCCCTTCAGTTTTGTCTTCAGCAAGTGAAATGCATGCTCAACCGGATTCAGGTCAGGTGATTGACTTGGCCATTGCATAACATTCCACTTCTTTCCCTTAGAAAACTCTTTGGTTGCTTTTGCAGTATGCTTTGGGTCATTGTCCATCTGCACTGTGAAGCGGCGTCCAATGAGTTCTGAAGCATTTGGCTGAATATGAGCAGATAATATTGCCCGAAACACTTCAGAATTCATCCTGCTGCTTTTGTCAGCAGTCACATCATCAATAAATACAAGAGAACCAGTTACATTGGCAGCCATACATGCCCACGTCATGACACTACCACCACCATGCTTCACTGATGAGGTGGTATGCTTAGGATCATGAGCAGTTCCTTTCCTTCTCCATACTCTTCTCTTCCCATCACTTGGGTACAAGTTGATCTCGGTCTCATCTGTTCATAGGATGTTGTTCCAGAACTGTGAAGGCTTTTTTAGATGTCATTTAGCAAACTCTAATCTGGCCTTCCTGTTTTTGAGGGTCACCAATGGCTTACATCTTGTGGTGAACCCTCTGTATTCACTCTGGTGAAGACTTCTCTTGATTGGTGACTTTGACACACATACACCTACCTCCTGGAGAGGGTTCTTGATCTGGCCAACTGTTGTGAAGGGTGTTTTCTTCACCAGGGAAAGAATTCTTCGGTCATCCACCACAGTTGTTTTCCGCGGTCTTCCGGGTCTTTTGGTGTTGCTGAGCTCACCGATGCGTTCCTTCTTTTTAAGAATGTTCCAAACAGTTGTTTTGGCCACGCCTAATGTTTTTGCTATCTCTCTGATGGGTTTGTTTTGTTTTTTCAGCCTAATGATGGCTTGCTTCACTTATAGTGACAGCTCTTTGGATCTCATCTTGAGAGCTGACAGCAATAGATTCCAAATGCAAATAGCACACTTGAAATGAACTCTGGACCTTTTATCTGCTCATTGTAATTGGGATAATGAGGGAATAACACACACCTGGCCATGGAACAGCTGACAAGCCAATTGTCCCATTACTTTTGGTCCCTTAACAAGTGGGAGGCACATATGCAAACTGTTGTAATTCCTACACAGTTCACCTGATTTGGATGTAAATACCCTCAAATTAAAGCTGACAGTCTGCAGTTAAAGCACATCTTGTTCATTTAATTTGAAATCCATTGTGGTGGTGTAAAGAGCCAAAAATGTTAGAATTGTGTCAACGTCCCAATATTTATGGACCTGACTGTATATATATATATATATCTGTACAGTATATACCGGGGCGGACTGACCATTTGGAAACTCAGGCACTGCCCGAGGGCCCGGGGTCAGTAGGGGGCCCCATGAAATGCCCCTGGTACCTTTTTCATAGGCTTTTTTGAGTTTGGGTAAGGACACAGAGGCCCCATGATCCCCTTTTGCCCAGGGGCCCCATGAGTTGTCAGTCCGCCCCTGGTATATACACACATTTGGCAGTTTATAATGTAATCATATGTAACTAATATATAGGTATTACAGCTGAAAGTCAGCAACGCAGGTAAATAACACACAACATGAAAAACAGATAGAAGGGTTCTAAACAGATGGAGCAGTGCTAGGCAAGCCTGAGCCCAGTATATCCAATTTATTACTTATTTTTATAGTGTTGCCATTTTTGGTGACTTCACAACACAACAGTATGCAAACTTTTATCAGGATGAAATGTGAAGCTGCAGGTAACGTGCTTTGGATTGCTCCATATTTCTGGAGTTGCCTTATTTGCAACAAACATGACTTTTATGTAATTTTTTTAATTTTCATGAAAGACTCAATACCTCTTATACAATACGTACATCAGTTTTTTCAAGCCTTTTTTTTTTGAGTCAGTACATTTCATTTGTAGCAGCTTACTGCACGTTTACTCAACCTGCAACATGAGAAACCTTCTCTATCAAAGAAGCCATACTTTTTTCCTATCTATTCATGATCAAGTATACATAAAAAGTATATATATATATATATATATATATATATATATATATATATATATATATATCTGTACAGTATATATGCACATTTGACAGTTTATAATGTAATCATATGTAACTAATATATAGGTATTGCAGCTGAAAGTCAGCAACGCAGGTAAATAACACACAATATGAAAAACAGATAGAAGGGTTCTAAACAGATGGAGCAGTGCTAGGCAAGCTTGAGCCCAGTATATCCAATTTATTACTTATTTTTATAGTGTTGCCATTTTTGGTGACTTCACAACACAACAGTATGCAAACTTTTATCAGGATGAAACGTGAAGCTGCAGATAAGGTGCTTTGGATTGCTCCATATTTCTGGAGTTGCCTTATTTGCAACAAACCTGACTTTTATGTAATTTTTTTAATTTTCATGAAAGACTCAATACCTCTTATACAATAATTACATTCCATTTGTCTGTACTAGACATTTAGTTAGGATTTGACAGGATGAAAATTAAAGGGGGCTTTGATTTTTTCCAATAAATAAAATACATTGGTTCTTAATATGTTATTGCAAACTTATGTTTGATTGATGTAGGGTATGTGGTCCAATCTTATGGAACTATTTTATTAGGGCATTAGTGCCTGAACAATCATCCTACCATGGACAGTCAATATGATTGTATATAAAATTGCTGCATGTATGGCCACCATTGGTGTAGCAGTCTTAAAGCGGAGTTCCACTCACACTGTAAAAAAATAAAAGTCAGCAGCTACAAAAGCTGCCACTCACTTTTAGCAGCTACAAAAACTGCCACTGACTTTAAAAAACAGCCACTCACCTGTCCCACGATCCCACGGTGTCCTTCCCACAACCCGTTTCACCAGCCGTCCTGTGTTCCAAGTGCCAATGTGGGCACCGGCTGTGACAGATTGCGGCTTCACAGCCGGGTGCCCACTGCGCATGCGTGAGTAGCGCTATACTTCCTGAATAGCCCCATCGTCTTCTGAGACCTGTCACGTGTCCCAGAAGACTACAGGGAGGGAGGGTAAGAGGACAACTTCCGCTTCTGATCACCTAGGAGATTGCAGCAGAAGTGGTAACGGTACCTGTCAATTTTGGGTACCCACTCCCCGAAGGTGCCAATCCTTAATGGGGAGCGGAGGTCCAATCTTTAAAGTGGAACTTCCCCTTTTGGGTGGAACTTCGCTTTAAGCTGACCACATATTGCAATTTATTTGCAATCTCCTTTTATATCTACACAATCAAATCATATCATGTATAGTAGAACTTCCCTCATACCCTATATAAAAAAAGAAATACTAGATAAATGGCTACATATGCTTTTGCTCTCATTTGGGGCAAATCATGAGCGCAGCTCATGGTGTACATGGAGACATATACAAAGGTTGATATACTGACTGTTGCACAGAGGTTCCAGAGAACAAAGAGTCCATCCAACAGGGCTATATTCTGGCTTCCTCTTTCGCTGCTCGTTGTATTGACCCATATTAAACTAAATGGGGTTCTTGAATGTTTATAGATAGAGGGTATGCTAGTATGGACAATGCCATTTAAGTAATTCTGTGACACAAGAATAGTTCATTAAGTTGTGGCACATGGAATCAAGGTTGAGTGATGCATTTAAGGGGTGCTTATACATGTGCTGTAGGGCCCCCTAGCAAGCTTAAAGCTGAACTCCAGGCAAATAAAAAAAAGACATGATTTAATGCAGCTGTGTATTCATTAACACTTTGTTAAATGTATTTTTTTATATGAAAGCAGACTAAGTACTGAAATTAAACTTGGTATCATCATTTTGAGGTCCCCATACAGCAGAGGTCAGACTAGGGGAGGGAGAAGCAACAGAGGAAGGCAATCAGATGTGCTGCAGTGCAAAGTGCATACTAATAGGAGGGGAGAGCAGAGTTACAATGCGATAAGAGATCTGCTGCTTCTTTTTCCCTCTTCAGTTACAGACTTGATGAGGGACAAGAGCTGTAACTGTTTCTGAACTTCATCAGAGAAAAATTAGGTCATCTGCCATGCAAGACAGGGATATTCTGAGTGACAGAGCCGCATAAATGTCAGAACTGAATAGATAGAAATGAAAATCAATTGGCAGATAAAACAGAACCCATATATGTATTTAACCTGTGTGTTTCCCTGTTTAGCTGGAGTTCAGCTTTAAATTGGAGGATATTTGCAGTAAAACCACACCCAGAGTCTGTAGCGTCACGATAGGTTATTCACATTTGTACAACAATGGTTATGGGCATTACAAGATTTCCCTGTAGTTTAAGTCTACCTTTAGGTTAGAAAATGAACTAAATATTGCCACTCAATATTAATAGTCCAAGGTTCTTCTGTTCCCATGGGTTATTTTGTATGAAAGTGAGAGCATAAATAGTAGTGCACTAGCTAGCAATGGATTAATAAATATGTGCTAAGGTTATATAAAAAAAGAAAACTGGTAGAAAATTGCACAGAATGCACTCAGAGAGAAAAGTAACCATTATAACATCTACTTCTATTCTACAATTATGCTGCAATGCACTTTTTCTGTTTTGTCAGTGACCCCATTTTTTATAATTGTGCTAAGGGTAGAAAAAAAAGTTTAGCAGATCAGCAGTGCCAAGAACACTGTAGTATAGTGTTCAGGTAGAAAAGCTAAATAAACTATTGACAGCTGGAGAAGAGAAGGTTCATCTAAAATTTAATGAGGTGAACCAAGGGCATAAAAACTGAAGGTTAAAACAATTAGCATGGCTGGTCACCTAAATTAATAACAGATTTAGTAAGAATGCCAGGATTAAATTGACACTAATATCATGGTATTAAGATGAGAAAAACATTTAATGATGGATCAAATCTTAAATATGTAGAGATCCAATTGACAAGGATGCAGGTGAAAATGACAAATTTATGATAAAATGCACTCTTGATTTTCCAGATGGTGTAGACAATAAATATTTTAATGAACATTTATGCAGAAAAAAAGTAGCCTCTTATATCTGTTACAGCTACGCATGCATTATTTATTCGTAGCAATGGAACATGAAGAAAAACACAACTCATGACTTTCCAAAACACAGAAAAGCACTTCAGACATTGGAAATAAATAGCAATTGCCTTCTGCTCCAGTCAAAGCACTGGGATAAAAAGTTTTATGAATGGCAAAGGTGTTAGCAAAAAGTGAGATAATGGTCATTCTTCTAAGTAAGGGTGAAGCATTTGTAAACCCTCACCTTGTAAAACAACCCATTCAGTTTAAAAGAGAAATGAAAGGGAAAAATATTTGTGTATATATAAATACATTGTAAACACCTTTTTTTTAAATAAGTGATTACATAATCTCTGTTTTCAGTTGCATACGGGGCTTAGAAAGTTAGGGGTGGAGAGCAAGCAGTACACTGATTTCCCAATGAATGGCTGTGCAGTGGGAGCATATCAGCACAAGTCTGACCATTGGAGGACAGGCAGGCTGTTCTCCCAGCACAGCCAGAAAACTGACCACATTAGGAAGCATGTGATCTCATGCCTAGTGTGGACAGCCTGAAATAGGAAAGCAAGGGGACTGGCAAGAACACGAGGGATTTCACATAAAGTAAGAATTGCAAAGAGAACAGTACGCTTTTTAACATATGATACAACAGGTACAAATCACGAATAGGAAATATTAGGGTAGCATATTATTTAAGAATCTGTAACAACTTCATTTTAACTTTCTCTTTATATATTTAAAAGCTTAATTGGATAAAGCTGTGTTAAAAACTCTGCATTTTTAGCACACGTAAATACACATTTCCCAGTGAACTATGTGTTAAAATATTACCGCAGCAGTTGCAGTTTTCAGCTTTCAATGTTGTTGGCTCCTGCTCTTCAGTGCTGCTTCACTATACTTCTAGCATTCACAGGAAATAGTTAACAGTGGACAGTGCAGTCTGGAGAGAGTCTGTTAGCTTGGAGAAGGAAGGTTTGGAAAGGAGCAGTACACAGTGTAGGGAGACACAAAATTTTATCCCAGCATGCAAGAGTGGCTCCAGAGGATGCTACAAGAGAAAGGAGCCACCCTGAAACAGGAAAGCTGGGGCGGTAATCATGGAACCAGCTTATACTAGAAAATAGGCAAGGATTAAAGGATAAAAAACTGCATACTCCCTACATTATTAAATTGGAATTGTTGGAATTGCTTACAATACTGAGGGTTTAATATTTCTTTAAAGCCCAGCTCTAGTCCAATCTTTTTTGCTGTAGATCTAGATAAGAGCCATTATAATTTCTCTAAGTTTTTCTCTAGGTAGTGTTCTTGTTTAGAAAAGAGATGTGACTAAATTTCACAACAGGTTGGTGGAAAATGCAAGTGCTCAATATCATCTTTTGACCAGGCCATAATCTACAGATTTGGTGGATGGGATAGACAAAGGCCATTATGAAGCCTTTTTCGACCCTAATAGTCCTTGTTAGAGAGTCTCTCTGGAACCTGATCAGTATAATGAGATGGCTGACTGTAAACACCTTGTAAGGTAGAATGTTGACTTAACATTATACACAGCAGCATATAGTGATAAATCAAGAAGATCTGGGAATGAATCTTGGTTCGTGAGGATTTGTTTATTTAAATGTTAGTCATAAAATACAGAATTGACTATATTTTTGAAGTCCTATTTGCATCTATTCCCATCCGAGTGATGAAAATGTGCTATTTTTTTTTTCTTTTTTCGTTCTGAACTTACTGTTTACTGGCAAACACACGAGGCACTACAATTAAGTCTTTGACAATAGAAAAGTGTGTGATGCAACCAAGCACTCCTTGTCAATCGAAATCCTCAGAGAGAACAAATTGTGAACAAATAGTTGTATCCAATGACATATTGATAAAACTCAGATTAGTACCCTGTGAACATTTGAATCAAACATTTAACAGTACTGTTCAGCTTTTTTCTATTGAAGGTACAGACTCAATATTATCACCAGGAAGGTAATAATGTGATGTATGGGATTTCGTCATGTGAACTGGGAAGGTTGAGCAAACCATAAAGCATGCAGGTTAATTAAGAAGGTTAAAATGCTTACTGGAAAGGAAGTGCTGAGACGTGGGGCCAAAATCCCTGTGGGCTTCATGTAATTGTCTGATGCGCTCATCAATGGACACCTTAGAGAGAAAGAAAAGGAAAAGATTTCAACACATGATGATGGCAGCAATTAGGAAGGCAGAATAATATTGCTCTGCAAACCTTAGGGTTTTAGGCAATGAAATGCTGCGTCAGGGCTGTAAAACTCTAAATTGACTGTTTTATTTTTATATTGTTTGAGAAACATTTCCCTGTTTAAAACTGGGACGCTTCAAAACACTAGAAAACAAATGATCTTTCTATAAGCCATAAAATGGGAAACCATATGTCATTCCTTTATGACCTAAGGCTACAGCATTAAGTGGCAAAGGTAACATCTTGCATACTCAGCTAATTTCCAAACACGTGTTCCTATTGTACAAACCTACATTGCTATCATTCTTTTTTATTTGTAAATCACCAGGGTATGGAAAATATGAGGCATGAAAGACATTACAGAGGTCATGAGACATTGCATGCAAAGTAATTTCACTAATAGACTAATGTCAAAATAAGCCTACACCTAGAGGCTTGTTTGAGAACTGAGCAAAAAAAAGCAGCAGCAAAGCGCTGTGCTTAATGATAGCGTCAAATTAGCTGTTTGCAGGCTAGTATATGCAAAATGTTGATTTGGATTCTTAATTTGTTGTTTCTTCTTTTAAACATGCACCATCTATATGTACCTGTAGTTTCTATATTTTCTTTTTAATGCATTCGTTCATACAAGCTTGACAACAAAGAATAATAGACCGCATATTACATAGACACTCAGGGGTTTATTTACTAAAGCTGGAGAGTACAAAATCAGGCTCATTTCTGCATAGAAACCAATCAGCCTCTAACCTCAGCATGTTCAATTAAGCTTTGGCAATAAAACCTGGAAGCTAATTGGTTTCTATGCAGAAGTGAGCCTGATTTTGCACGCTCCAGCTTTAGTAAACCCCACACCAGTCAAACGTGAACACTTTGCATTATTCATCTTCACATTAAAAAAATTATAGAAAAGAGGACAGGTCTAAGAGGCAAACAAGAATGGGAAAATAAAGAAGAAAAAACTGGGGAAAACTGTGAAAAAAGAAGAAAATGGAACAAAGAAAAATTTAAAAGATAGAAAAAGAGATCCAGATTTTATTATCAATTCATAATAGTAAGTAGCATCTAATCCAAACTAATTTCTTTTGGAATTCTGGTCTCTAAGTTTAAGATCCAATATATTCTTTTCTACTTAGTAAGGGAACCCCATCACCTCCTCTGCAGGGGTTAAGAATCCTTTCTTTAATGTGTACCTTAAAGCAGAGTTCCACTCGACCTATCAAAAAAAAACTGTAGCTGCTGACTTTTAAAAAACAGCCACTTACCTGTCCCTTGGTCCCTCGGTGTGTGTCCCGCAGCTCGTTTCACCGGCCGTCCTGTATTCCAGGAGACGGCATCTTCACTGTGGGCATCCGGCTGTGATAGCTTGTGGCTTTACAGCTGGGTACCCACTGCGTGTGCGCAAGTAGCACTGCGCTTCGTGAATGGCCCTGTAGTCTTCTGGGACCTGTCATGTGTCCCAAAAGACTACAGGGATGGAGGAAACCTTCCATTTGCGATCACCTAGAAGTCAACAGAAGTGGGAATAGGTACCTGTCAAATTCGGGTACCCGGTCCCCCCCGCTCCCCAAATCCTTAATGGGGAGTGGGGGAGCAGGCCTTAAAGTGGAACTTCCCCTTTTGGGTGGAGCTCCGCTTTAAGAGGACTAGTGCTAGAACCATGTTCCAGGAAGTGGCATGCTTTGTTGGTATTTTTATTGATCCAATATTAGACAAACGGTCCCTGAAACAGTCACATAAGTGTTTGTAATTCTGACATCATATTCTTTGGGGCAGATCACACAAAAAATAACATAGATTACATATCTTGTGTGACAATTCACCAACTGCCCAATCTTAAATGAAAGACCATTGACAAATGACTGTTCAACTAGTCCCTCTCTGGAGGATGCCCACACTCTACAATGAGTGGACCCAAACCTGAACATGCCCACAGTGTGCTATAGCCATGAACATGGACTTCTATTGGATTGAAACAAACTAGGAGATAGCATGTTGGCAATTGTGGATACCTTCTTCGACACAAACCACACCCCTGAGGAAAGTATCTTTTTTCACTCAGCAATGCTCTGTAGTATGGATAAGTACTTGTGTACAATATGTTTAACCTCATTAAAGTGCTTATAAATGCAAAAGTTTTTCTTTTCATACATTCTTTGCATTATGGTAAAAAAAAACATTTCAAAAGCTGCTCCCCCCAGTCCCCACTTAAACACTTGCCCGATTCTGATCTTGATCCAGAACTGTGCCCATCTGCCGCAGCTTTTCTCCCCCTCTCTCTTTTCACAGGAGACACGGAAACAGCAAGAGGCATTGGCTCATGCTGCTCTCAGTCAAATCTTGTGAGGAGAGAGTGGGGGGTGAGACTGAGCCATGCTGTGTTATTTATGGATACACACTGTCTGGCTCGGGATTTAGCATGTACAAGTGCCTTGCTATGGGGGCACTCGGAGAAGCCAAGATTGCTGTGTGGGGCCCCAGAAGGGGAGATTTGGGGCCACTTGGTACAAAACCATTGAACAGAGCAGGTACAGTGGGGATCGAAAGTTTGGGCACCCCAGCTAAAAATTTGTATTAATGTGCATAAAGAAGCCAAGGAAAGATGGAAAAATCTCCAAAAGGCATCAAATTACAGATTAGACATTCTTATAATATGTCAACAAAAGTTAGATTTTATTTCCATCATTTACACTTTCAAAATAACAGAAAACAAAAAAATGGCGTCTGCAAAAGTTTGGGCCCCCTGCAGAATTTATAGCATGCACTGCCCCCTTTGCAAAGCTGAGACCTGCCAGTGTCATGGATTGTTCTCAATCATCGTCTGGGAAGACCAGATGATGTCAATCTCAAAGGTTTTAAATGCCCAGACTCATCTGACCTTGCCCCAACAATCAGCACCATGGGTTCTTCTAAGCAGTTGTCTAGAAAACTGAAACTGAAAATAGTTGACGCTCACAAAGCTGGAGAAGGCTATAAGAAGATAGCAAAGCGTTTTCAGATGTCAATATCCTCTGTTTGGAATGTAATTAAGAAATGGCAGTCATCAGGAACAGTGGAAGTTAAAGCAACATCTGGAAGACCAAGAAAAATATCAGACAGAACAGCTCGCAGGATTGTGAGAAAAACAATTCAAAACCCATGTTTGACTGCACGATCCCTCCAGAAAGATCTGGCAGACACTGGAGTTGTGGTACACTATTTCACTATAAAGAGATACTTGTACAAATATGGTCTTCATGGAAGAGTCATCAGAAGAAAACCTCTTCTACATCCTCACCACAAAAATCATCGTTTGAACTTTGCAAATGAACATATAGACAAGCCTGATGCATTTTGGAAACAAGTTCTGTGGACCGATGAGGTTAAAATTGAACTTTTTGACCAGAATGAGCAAAGGTAGGTTTGGAGAAGAAGGGGCACAGAATTTAATGAAAAGAACCTCTGTCCAACTGTTAAGCATGGGGTTGGATCAATCATGCTTTGGGGTTGTGTTGCAGCCAGTGGCGCAGGGAACATCTCACAAGTAGAAGGAAAAATGGATTCAATAAAATTTCAGCCAATTTTGGATGGTAACTTGATGCCATCTGTGAAAAAGCTGAAGTTAAAGAGAGGATGACTTCTACAAATAGATAATGATCCTAAACACACCTTGAAATCTACGGGGGATTACATCAAGAGGCGTAAACTGAAGGTTTTTTCCATGGCCTTCACAATCTCCTGACCTCAACATAATTGAAAATCTATGGATAGACCTTAAAAGAGCCGTGCGTGACAGACAGCCCAGAAATCTCAAAGAACTGTAAGACTTTTGTAAGGAAGAATGGGCAAAGATACCTCAAACAAGAATTGAAAGACTCTTGGCTGGCTACAAAAAGCGTTTACAAGCTGTGATACTTGCCAAAGGGGGCAGTACAAGATATTAACTCTGCAGGGTGCCCAAACTTTTGCAGACGCCATTCTTTTGTTTTCTGTTATTTTGAAAGTGTAAATGATGGAAATAAAATCTAACTTTTGTTGACATATTATAAGAATGTCTAATCTGTAATTTGATGCCTTTTGGAGATTTTTCCATCTTTCCTTGGCTTCTTTATGCACATTAATACAAATTTTTAGCTGGGGTGCCCAAACTTTCGATCCCCACTGTAAGTATAACATGTTTATTATTTTCAGAAAAAAAGATGCTTTACAACCGCTTTAAACTCTATATGACAACAGGTCACAAAAGAAACCAATTGAAAGTACACTTTTTACATCCCCTTTTACTCCTGGTACTACATTCTTTAAGAAGATCATCCCTAGGTGTGTCCCTGGCCAACCAATATGCCCTTTCTATGGTAAAATGATCATAGCCCTGCTTGAGAAATCTCCTCCTTATTTCTGTCACCTCTAATTCCAAACCTTCCACTGATAAGCAGTTGTGCTAAGTGCTAATAAATTGGCCATTCAGTAAGGCTTTCTTAACATGGGAGAGAGGGCAACTATCAGCCTGGGAAAGGGAGATTTCTGATATGTAAGCCTGTTCATGGATCCTTTGGTCATTGCACCCATACAGGGTTAGATTTACAATGTAAGTAATCCCTCAAAGGGAAATATAACATTTAAGCTGCCATAGATGACTCAATTTTCTATCCTTCTACCACAGGTGGAAGGAAAGAAAATCACTCAATTCCCCCATCAACACAGGCAAGAATGCCTTCTGCAGTGCTATTGTGTTCTGCCAGTGGGGGAGAAGGGGTGCAGGGGTCCTTCCCAGCAGGAAGGACACAATGATTACTGCCAGCAGCTATGATCACCAGCAGTAATTGAATGTGAAAAATCTGACAGTTTGGTTGTACCAAGTCGATCGATGGATTGTCTTGGGTACAATCAGCCTGTCCTTACATGGATCGAATCTCGTCTGATCCTTGCTGAACCGACCGGCTTTTGATCCATGTATGGTTGGCTTTATACATTTACTGCAGACATCTAATCTTTAACCTTCAGAAGAATAACTTAAAAAAAAGTCTAAATAAAAATACATACAACTTAACAGTATAATGATTTGTCAGCAGTGTTCTCCTGAATGGAGTTCAGTTTCAAGATTGAAGTTTAGTACCTGAATACTTAATATAGCAAAAAAAAAAAATGCAAAACAGCAACAACAACAAAAACAAACAAAAATTGCTCTCATTATCAACATGATATGCAAATGTAATAAACAGCTGACAACAAGAGATTTTAACAATGCAGCTGAGTTCATAGGTGACAAAAAACACTAAAGAAACTGCAGATACCAATAATAGACATGATTGAGTAATACAATTGGTCATACACTTATGATCTCTGATTTGATAAATACATAAAAATATATGTGCAATAAATGTTTATAACTAATGCATAATTGTTTAGTAAATTATGGTACAGCTTGCTCTTCTTATCCCGAGGTATTTATTTGGAAAGGTGCAAGAGACATTAATAGGACCTGTTCACTACAAAGTAAATTGTATTTATTGTATTTCTCTAGCGCAAACAATTAAATCTACCATTTGCATGCTTAGTAGAAGAAATGATCAATAAATCTACAACAATTAAATAAGATAAATATATAAAGAAAAGATCTCTGCACAATTTATGTCATAAAGTTTTCTTGTAAATGGAGCATTAGAGTCAACCAAATATCCTTCAAATAATAACATCAGGCTATGTGAGTATAAGGGGACAGCATAATTTTTTCAGCTTTAAACTTCTCTACAATAAGATGATTTGTACCTTATCAATAGTGAAAATTACCCTGTTTTTACATTTATGAAAAAATAAAAACAGGATACATTTTTGCTGGTAAAAAAAATGTGAATTTATTATTGTTATCACAGGACAAAAGGTGCAATGTCAGGCTTCTGCAGACACTGCCTACAGCAATGAGCCTGTAACTCTTTAGGGCTTTCAGTTTCAGAACTGTAGGAAGTGTGAACGGACTATGAGCTTGATTGATTAGCATGCTCACAATCCATTGAAAGTACAAATCCTTCTACTACGGTGATAGACAGGACAGTAGATCTCTGTGAATGAATGATGAAACTGTGTGGGCAGAGCCCCACACAGCTGTGCCAATTTTAAATGTGACAGTGGCTGTGGGGAAGAGGAACCCCTCCTACTGTCACAGGGAAACGTGGAGCTACACTGGAAGAGGGGGGGCTGCTTGAACATGTTACATGTTACACCCTAAATAGAGGTGAAACATGTAGCATATTCAAAAGGTGAACCTAACCTTTACATTTTTTGCACAAGTTTATTCATTTTTTAAATATTAAATATTAAAAAACAATATGTACTGTATCTATTCTCAGCCAAAAAGTGAATGTCTAAGTTTTTTTCCTTATTTTGAAGGCTAATCATAACTGCTTTGGTGAAAACAAGTTTTTGTTTCCAGAGTGGAAAGTCTATATTGCACACAGAGATTATTGAGTCACAGGTGACTCATATTCCCCTTTTCTTGACTGAATGGCTTCATGAAATCTTTAAATTAGAGACAGTATAAAAGCAAGCAGTTTATGCTGTTATCCCTTTAGATAAACCATACTGGTCAGTGTCATGGGCATGCCCTGTAATACATGATTATTTGTAAAATATCTGATAGAATAAAAAAAGATTCAAAACTTAAAAGCTTTAAAATAAATAAAGTTGACCTCAATCACTATAATGTATTATATATATATATATATATATATAAAAATAATAAATTATAATGAGATGCCTGCCTTTACACGCATATGAACTTTAATGGCATCCCAATTTTAGTCCCTAGGGTTCAAGATTGAGTTAGACCACCCTTTGCAGCTTTAACAGCTTCAACCATTCTGGGAAGGCTGTCCACAAGGTTTAGGAGTGTGTCTATGGGAATGTTTGACCATTCTTTCAGGAGCGCATTTGTGAAGTCAGGCACTGATGTCGGTCGAGAAGGCCTGGCTCACAGTCTCGCTCTAATTCATCCTAAAAGTGTTCTATCAGGTTGAGGTCAGGACTTTGTGCAGGCCAGTCAACTTCCTCCATCCCAAACTCAGTTATCCATGTCTTGCTTTGTGCACTGGCGCGGTCATGTGGGAACAGGAAGGGACAATCCCAAAACTGTTCCCACACAGTTGGGAGTATGAAATTGTCCAAAATGTCTGATGCCTTAAGAGTTCCCTTCACTGGAACTAAGGAGCCAAGCCCAATCCCTGAAAAACAACCCCACACCATAATCCCCCCTTCACAAACTTTACACTTGGCACAGTGCAGCCATGCAAGTACTGTTTTCCTGGCAACTGCCAAACCCAAAAACATCTATTGGATTGCCAGACAGAGAACTGTGATTCATCACTCCAGAGAACATGTCTTCACTGCTCTAGAGTCCAATGGTGATGTGCTTTACACCACTGCATCCAACACTTTGCATTGCACTTGGTGATGTAAGACTTGGATGCAGCTGCTCGGCCATTGAAACCCATTCCATGAAGCTCTCTATGCACTGTTGTTCTGCTAATCTGAAGGCCATACTAAGTTTGGAGGTCTTTAGCTATTTATTCTGTGGAAATCTGGAGACTTCTGCACACTGTGCACTTCAGCATGCCCTGACTCCTCTCTGTCATTTTACCTGGCCTATCACTTCATTGCTGAGTTGCTGTTGTTCCCAGTTGCTTCCACTTTGTTATAATACCACTAATAGTTGACCGTGGAATATTTAGTAGCAAGGAAATTTCATGGATGGACTTATTGCATAGGTGGCAACTATCACTGTACCACGCTTGAATTCACTGAGCTCCTGAGAGTGAACCATTCTTTCACAAATGTTTGTAGAAGCATTCTGCATGCCTAGGTGCTTGATTGTATACACCTGTGGCATGGAGGTGATTGGAACACTGGATTCCAATGATTTGTAGGGCCAATTGGCAATATAGTGTATATATATATATATATATATCTTCTATTGTTGTGACTTAGATGATGTTCAGAGCACATTTTATGCCCAATTCATGCAAAACTCCACATAATCCCAAGGGGTTCACATACTTTTTCGTGCAACTGTATATATATATATATATATATATATATATATATATATATATATATACAGTATATATATTCAATAACTCCAATTTTAATTTTTCACTAATTAGAGAAAGCAGCCAAATACAGCAAATTATTCTGAAATGTGCTTGGCTACAGTGGCATGCATGCCTCCAAACAGAACATTGATGTCTCTCATGGAGTGCAGTGGACCTTCTGTGTCTATGAAGAGTGACAGTTTCAGGTAAAACCAGGTGTAATACAAAATTACAAGTGTGAAGCAGGAGTAAATGTAGACAGGCTGGAGGCAAGGGCAGGTTGAAGCAAGAGTTCCAGGAAAGTCTGAGTGGTAACGAGAAAGCAATCAACACATAGCATAAAGCCAGACAGGTAGTAACAGACTGTTTTGATTATGCACTGACTTAATGTTTTGAAGTATATTTTATTCTTCTGATTAAAGCCAGGCGGGCAGCTGGTTACATTTTTCATTTCCTAATGAAAACAGAATGACCTTTAAAACATAAAGTCAATTATGAGAAGTGCCTTTACATCATTTGCAGTGACTGTAACCACTTATCTACCGTGGTACATTTTTCAATGGAGGATCAGTGGCCCTTTATTTACCCAGTGCCGTTTCTGAACAACACTGGAGAAACAGCCATCGGGTGGCTGATCCTCCAGGTGATCACTATGTTCCAAGCTGTTGTTAGGCAGCTGGAGACACAGAAACACTGTAAACAGCTGATCCCAGCAGCTGGGTACCATGCAATCACTGTTGGTCATCACAGCCATTACATGGTACCATTTAGAGTGCTGATCCCATACCTTCCACTTACAACAGTGGAAAAAGAGAGATCAGTACTTATGAATGGGCACAGAACTAATGGATCAGTGGCTGCAGCTGCCGATCCATTCATTATGTTGCAGTGATATACTTTTAACCCTTTCCTACCCCCTCCTCTGCTACATAGTAGGCATTCTGGCATGTTTATTTTTCTTTTAACAGAAAGGGGAACTTATTTTTCAAAATTATTAGTCTGTTTTCTTTTTTATAGTGAAAAATGAAAAACCCAGCAGTTACTAAAAATTACCAAAAGACTCTACTTGTGTAAAAAAATGATATAAAATTAATTTGGGTACAGTGATGCATGACAGGATAATTGTCAGTCAAACTATAACAGAAAACTGAAAAATGGCCTGGTAATGAAAGAGTATTACAAGTGGATACACGGTTGTTCAAACTGGTTCATTTACCATTGAATTTCCTATATTAACCATTTACTCAAGTGCTCTGTGCCTCTTCTCTTTTTAAGGGTGTAGAAAAGTGAAAATGTGTTGTGTTAGTACTGCTTTCAATGCAAAAAAAAACATTGTTTTTCAGGGCTTTAAAAATGCAGGTGTGTGAAAACTATAAGACTCCCTGAAGAAAATTACATATATTCTGGCAGGTACAGTTGTCATATATGCATGGCAAAAAGCCATGTGGAAACTTGACCATCACATCTGCACAAGCTTGTTGGACCTCCCATTCCAAAACCATGGCATGCTTCTACTAATTTACTTGTCCCTCTTGGCAGTCTCATCATGTGAGATCACCAATTGTCTTTCTCCTTTTCTTCCTTCTGAGGTGGGCTGTTCCTTAATACTGCAGAGAACAGCATGACTTAAAGATATGACCCTGTTACTTGCACCAGTGGCTGGGTCCTTGACACCCCAGGTTTACAGGAAGGAGGGGAACTCATACAAATGAGCGCAGAGAGGCCACTCCAGGTGGAAACATGTGAACAGCTAATCATGAGCTCAATACTGCTGCCTTGTTAATCATATGCATGATGAAGAGAACTGAAAACAAAAATAGGCGCTGTGGAAAATGCTCTCAGACAAGCACCTTAATGAAGGTGCATCTTTATTGGGTGAGACAAAGAAGCAAATATAATAAAATTTGACCAGCCTGAAGAGGACAGTGTGACTCCAACGGACGGCCCGTCCGCTCTGAAGGAAGCTGAGATCGGAGAACGCTCCTGTCGACTTCAAATCACGTGGTGTCAGCGTCCCAGCGTCCCAGGTGGTGTCACCATGGCAAGCGAAGGCAATATCCGGCGTTGGCTTCAGCTGGGAGCATGTGTAGGGTTGCCAAGACGACATGTTTTGCGCAGTTGTGCTCTGTCAAGACTCTGGTAACCCTGGCCGGCGGCCATTATATAGAAGACCATTAAAGGGAAGGAGGTAAACCTTTAGTCAACCTGGAAGAAGATTGACACTGGAAGAGAAGCTGAGAATAGGGGAAGGAGCTGCTTTTTTCTGCCCTTGTAACACAGGCTGAGCTACTTTTTAAAATGTTTTATTTAACAGTGGCATTGGGCTTTAAGTTTTAAGATGCCATTAATGTGGACTGGTATTTAAAACTGAAAGAAATATTCAAGATCAGGTCATACTAATGCTTTGTAAAGGACAAATGTATGTATTTCCCTCTGCAGACTATACCTGTACTATTGTAAGAGAGTATTCTGCTAGCTTTAAAAGCAGCAGATTTGCATATGAGTCTATGATCTACAAGGCTAAGCAAAGTCTTCTCCACAATTCATTCACAAATACCCCCATATTATATTTTGTATGTATAATTTGGTCCAGTTCTTCACTGGGATGGATTTACTACAAGAGTAGAGAAACTTTAATTTGCATACAAATGTTAACATACAGTAGCAGATAAGGTATAGGTGTGTTCTCTTTGTTTCCATCACACATGGCAAAGAGTACAAAGTTAACACAGCTTTACCTTTTTTCACAAAGCTTCATTCACATTGCAAAGTGAACCTAGTCCTTAGAAAATCAAGCTTCTAATCATTGCATATATTTTGTAAAGCAACAGAGCTTTGTATGCATGGTAGGCATCTGTATTTGTTTTACTACAAATCCAGCTATTCCTCTGTCCACGTTTCTACTCAATTTGTATATATTATAAGTATATTTGTTATAAAAACAGTGTTTCAAAATACGTTCTGGCTTTTGCATATCCTTTTCCCATTACATATTTATTTAGAGGGTCCTCTCACAATTCGTTAAATATTTTTTCCTTTATTAAAAATTGAACTTACAGGTCTACAGTTAGTGGGTGAAGCATGTAATATATCTTGTTAATAATTTCCCTTTGACAGTAATAAAGTATTCTGAATGCTGAAAGAATGAATGAAAGATCTTTTTCCAATGCACAGTTTCTGCACTTTTATACATATATATTTAAAAAAAAAAAAGTGGGGAAACTTTTTGAAGAACCCTCATGTCTTTTACACCAGTTCCACACCTGTTTTACACCAGTTCTTTGGTACCATACCAGTTAAGGACCTAAGTAGGTACTCACAGCCTAAAGACCTTCCCAGTGGAGCATACAGTGGAAAAACCTGTTCTAAGTTTGACAGTGAACCTGTGTAGGGCAGCTGTTATTATCACCTGTTTTAGCCCTGGTTCACACCGGTGCGACTTGTCTTGCGATTTAACAGTTCATAATTGCATGACACGTCACACTCAATTGTCGGCAGTGAAACCAATTCAAATCGGTGCAACATTGATTTTTAAAATAGTTCCTGCACTATTTTTGGTGAGTTCAGGTGCTACTTGCAATGAGATCTACAGCATGTATGAAGCTGCACAGATGTCAGGCAAGCTGAATATGAAGTCACACCGTGTCCGGTGCTTTGAAATCACTCTACTTCAAGTGAAGTAGCATGATTTCAATGTTGCATTTGGTGTGAACTGGGGCTTAGCGCTCATCAGCAGAAATGGGTATTTCTGCTCAGTGCTTGTTAAACAATAAACAAATATTGATACATTGTAGCTGGCTTGGGCTTTTAGAGCAGCTAATTAGTATATATCTTTGTTTTTAATGAAATGCCTTTGCTCTCCCTGTTATCCTTAATTAGCCCTAGTTAACCCTTTCCTCTCCAAGGTCCCTGAGCTCCTGAGCTATTTTTCATCAAGTTTCTTTTTATAAAAGTATTATTCTATTTATACAAAAATACAGTATATTATGATCCCTTTGTTGGTTCATTGTATTTGCAGCATATACAAACACAAATGCAAAATAAAAGAAAAATTAGAAAACATTTGAATTCAATATCACCAAAAGAATGCCTTGTTTATGCCCAAAAAATAATATGGGGGAGATTTACAACAAGTGGATCATGCAAAATCTCCTTTAGCTCTGCATAGAAACCAATCAGGTTTTTTCGTCAAAGCTTAATTGAACAAGCTGATGTTAGAAGCTGATTGGCTACTATGCACAGCTGCTCCAGATTCTTAGTAAATCTTCCCCAATATGTCTAACTTTGTAATAAATAATTACAAACTTGCTTATGAATTAATATGTCAATAGGTAAAGTTTTAAAATGGCTCTGGAAAAAAACAAGTTAAAATAAACCTGTCAGGAATAAAATCTACCTTACCCTGATCTAGTCCTTGTATAGTGCCTAGACTTAGCTTTACTGCTTCTGCCCTGACATTTACAGATCCCTGCTGCTATCCCACAAACTCACTTGGCAGTATAGGAACTCGAGGCCTCCAATGACAAAGTGAAGGGGTGGGTTTTTTTTTACAAGTTTGCTTTAAAGTCTCTAAACAAACCATAACTATTTTATAATATTTTAAAAATACCAAGAGACATATTTTGCTGCCAGAACCGTTTTTGCACATGTTTAAAAAATAATTTTAGGCCTGAAGATTACACAGAACCCCCAAACATTATATATTTTCTGAAAGCAGACATCCTAGAAAAAAAAATTGTGGTAGTTACAATTTTTTATGACACACAATACTATTGCAAAGGTCCATGAATCTCAACATTTCTGTAAAAAGTGAATTTTAGGGCAAATGCAATAAATTACCCAAATTTTGGATAAAATATAATAGACAAAGTAAATAGATACCTAACATGCCAAACCTTAAATTTCTGTGCGCCTATGAAATTGTGTCAAACTTCAGTACCCTAATATTTGTATAGATAACACTTCAAAAGCCCCTATATCAGTTTAGTGTTACAGTGGTGGTCTGGTGCTAGAATTATTGCTCTCATTCCTGGCATGCGTGGCATAATATGTATATTGCAATTATTGCAATCGACGGTTTCATGCATAAGCACCCTGATGCATTTGTTTACGTATGTACGAGCATATATGTGGGGGTCCTCAAATTTTTTTGGGGGGGCAAGCGGAGCCAGCGTGGGGGGGGGGGGCACCGTCACAGGGGGCTATGGAAGCAATCAGTGGCAGCGAAACCAGCTAACTGCTTCCACCTGACAGGCAGGAGTCTGCCTGTCAGTTTTATACACAATCTTATGGCTGCAGCCACTAGATTGTGCATAAAAACCCCCCACTGTCAGGTCCATATGGCATATGATAATGAAAGGGTTAAAAGCTTGTAACACTGGAGGTGATCATGTGATCAGGAGCTCGCCCCACTTGCTCCATCATAAACAGTGATTGGGAGCTGTGGGTGACACCTTCAGTGCACTCACTGTGCTGGGGGCGCCAGATGGGTGTGATCCCAGCACAAAAGAAGAATGCTGACTGTATGTATATGTGGCAGTTCAGCATAAAGTCCACCACTCTGTAGCCATATCTATTTGCATGACTGCGGTTAAGAGGTTAAAGAATACATTTATATGTCTTTGTATGGAAAGCACAAAAATGCAAAAATCTTTCGCAGTCAAATGATGTCATAACAACAAATTCTGTGTTGGTTTCATAACAACCAACATAGCATTCAAGTAGCTTAAAAAATGCATTTTATTGTAGAAAGAAGTGCTTGCAGAAAATGGTGTAAGTTTAATTGGTATTAATCCTTTTTTCCAGACAAGATTAGCTTTTCATTGTTGAATTCTACTGAATCAATGCAGTCCCTGGTAGGTTATCCAAATTTGTGTCAGAGAAAGCAAATAAATATCTTTCAGTTGAACTAGCTTATCACCCTGTAATGATTCAGAGGCTGTAGGGCCATTCTTCTTTCTGAATCATCGCATTTATGCTAACTATCACATTGAACATTCCCTGTACAGCAACAGCACAAGAATGTCAGGACATTGGATTCCCTGTCGTATTATGTCTTGCCAGGCAGGGAAGTTTAAGTTTCTAGTTTTGACAATCTAACATGTTCTAGATTATTGACATTTATAGAATTTGACTTCATATTCCCACTGTGTACAATCATTACTGATACACACCTTTATTAAAATGACTTCATGAAGATAATGGGCTTGAATATGTGCCAAATCATTAGTAACTGCAAAGCATATTTATCAAAAAATTAGCAATTCCATTAACTCTAACATATACAGTAAAAGTGCCAAAACTATCAACATGACAACTCTAAGAAGATTGTGATATTTACTGTCTTTGCTGCTAGCTTCCATGCTCATATTACACATGCTGTTTGTTTATTATTATTACACAGGATTTATATAGCGCCAACAGTTTGCTCAGCGCTTTACAATATAACAGGAGACAATACAGCAACAATATAGTTCAATACAAGAGAGAAAGGAGGGCCCTGCTCCTTGGAGCTTACAATCTAGGAGGGAGGGGTTAGTGGTACAAAAGGTAGTAACTGTGGGGGATGGACTGGTTGGAAGAGTAGAAGATTCCATTATTAGCTGAGGGCAGGATAGGCTTCCCTGAAGAGATAGGTTTTCAGAGATCTCCTAAAAGTGAGCAGAGTAGGCGATAGTCTGATAAATTGGGGTAGAGAGTTCCAGAGGAGGGGGGAAGCTCTGGAAAAGTCCTGGAAATGAGAATGGAAGGAGGAGACAAGGGAGCTAGAGAGCAGGAGGTCTTGCGAGGAGCGGAGAGTACGGTTTGGGTGATATTTAGAGACAAGATCGTTGATGTAATTTGGGGCAGAGTTATAAATGGCTTTATACGTTATTGTTAATGTTTTGAATTTTATCCGTTGGGCAATGGGAAGCCAGTGGAGCAACTGGCAGAGAGGGGTGGCAGATACAGAACAGTTAATAAGATGGATAAGTCTGGCAGCAGCATTCATGATAGACTGAAGAGGGGATAGCCTGCGATGAGGTAGGCCAATGAGGAGGGAGTTACAATAAAGGGTCAAGAAGGTTGTTGTCGGTGAGGTGGGAGCTCAGGCGATTGTAGACTAAGCGTTCTAGGAGTTTAGAGGTAAATGGCATCAGGGAGATGGGTCTTAAGTTGTTCAGGTTGGTAGGGTCCAGGGAGGACTTAGGTATGGGAGTGATGTGCGCATGTTTTAAAGGGGAGGGGAAGGCACCAGTAGAGAGAGAAAGATTGAAGATGTGAGTGAGGGAGCACAGGATGGAAGAAGAGGGTGACCGTAGTAGTTGTGAGGGGCAGGATCCAGGGGGCAGGAAGTGAGACGGGCTTCTGAGAAAACCTTAGTGACCTCTTCGGTAGTAGCAAGTTCAAAAGAGGAAAGTGTTGAGGGAGGTATGCTAGTATAAGTATAAGGTATGCTAAGTGTAATGGATGTCTGTGCAGTGGCGATGCCTCTATGAATTGCATCAATCTTGTTTTTGAAATGATTTGCAATCTCGTGAGCAGTGACTGAGGTACTGCGTGGAGGTGGATAAAGTAGAGAGTTAAAAGTAGAGAAGAGGCGACGAGGACTGGGTGACAAGGTATTAATAAGAGTGACAAAGTAGGCTTGTTTGGTAGCATGAAGGGAGGAATTGTATGTTAAGAAAGCAGATTTATATAGGGTGAATGCTTGCTGGGATTTGTTTTTACGCCACAATCGCTCCAGCGCACGACTATGTCGTTTAAGATTTCTGGTGTCGTCAGTCTGCCAAGGTTGTAACGGTCGGGGCCTGATGCTTCGTGTTGTTAGAGGAGCAAGTGAGTCTAATGCAGATGAGAGCGAACTGTTGTAGACAGCAGTGGCCAGGTCAGGGCAGGACAGGCGAGAGATTCTGTCATAGAGTTGGTCAGTTGCAGAGTGGAAAGGAGCAGGGTTCAAGTGAAGGTTTCTGCAGGTAATTGTTTGCTGCTTGGAGGGATAGGTGTTTGAAGACGAGGACACTGTGAAGGTGATGAGATTGTGATCAGAGAGAAGAAAGGGGTGTTTGTGAGGTTGTAGGGAGTGCAAAGATGGGAGAAAACAAGGTCTAATGTATTACCATCAGAGTGAGTGGAGGACTGTATGTATTGTGCTAATGCAAAAGATGAGTTTAGGTTGAAGAGTTGGATTGTAGCCAGGTTGTTGACATTAATGTTTACCTTTAATCATTTTGTCCCTACCTTACTCCATAGCTAGGGGGTGCTCTATGTAGTTAGTCCCTCTCTTTCTTCTTTAGCCTCCATTCACTACATGTACTGTATTCTGCTGGAGCTAGACACACTATAATATTTTGACCTATCTGATGTTCATCTCTTATGATCTGCACATGTTTTTGGATTAAAGCTTTTTACGATCTGCAAAATGTGATTTGGCTTAGTCACTGTCTGCCATGCTACTGAGACTGACAATTTAAGCTAGCTTATACAAGCGGATCAGTCACAGACATTACATGTTCGGTGCTTAGATTGCAGATGCCAAACAGCTATACTGTATATGCTACATATATTGTAAGCTAGCAGATCATATCTGTTCTATTGATCTCTGTATTTCAAAGTATAACTAAAAGACACAACTTTTTGTTACTTTTGATAAGAGTGGAGATGGATTGGAACACCTATCAGATTTTTGTTGCCGTCTGTGTCTTGGCTAGGGAGATTCCCCTTTTTATTTTTTCTGTTTGTTATTATTATCACCAAAAACTAAAGCAAATCCCACATTTTGGTTTGTCACCAGAAAGTGCAATAAAAACTGTCTAGAGCAAAGTGATGTAAGTTCTTCCCAACACCAACTCACTACCGCACAAAAAACTTAATTTTAAATGGACGTTCACCAGCTGATAGGACCCTTACATGTTAATGGGTCAAGTAAGGCAAGATGTGATATGCAGAAGTGCCACAAGGTGCCTCTCCTTTCCGAGGGTCTGCTCAAGTCTTCCACCAATCTGCTGGATAAGTCCCTTCGATCTCATAAAAGGAAGCAAAAGGCCTACTCCATGGTATATAAAACACTTCTCTATTTTACTTAAAATTGCCCTTACATGCAATAGGTCTAATTCAAATCACTATGTCAGCAAGAACAGTTGGTACAAACAAATAAGGAGGATTCCATACTTCCGGTTTTTGGTTCAAGTGGCTGAGGTCACTTCCTTGACTTGTTTCATCACATGTAGTTTGTCAAGAGAATGTATACCTGTCACGGTGCGCCCCATGCCTCCACCCCCCCTGTGCCTGCTGTCCCTCTGCCTGTCCCTTCAACCCTCCCTCCCCTCTTGCATATTCCTCACTTCCTATCACAGACTAATTCAAAGGCTGTGCAGGATGGGAGGAAGCGGCCCCTGTGGTGAGAGTTGCGACCCCCCGCCAGGAGACCTCTGTGCAGGTCGCCGGGATGTCTCAGCACGTCCCCCCCGGTTGGGCGCAGCGCGGGCACGAGGCTTCCTGCGCTCTGCGCCCACCGGAGACAAAGGCCGCGCTCACAAGAGCGTGGCCCAAGTCAGGGGGGGTGCCTCGTTGCCCCAGCAATGCGGCACTGAGCCGGACGCATCCTGGTCTGGCCTTAAGAAGGCCGGAGTGGGACCCAGCCGGCGTTTTCGTCCACCGGTCAGGACAGGGTGCTGTGTGAGGTCTGAGCTGAGGCCAGACCCCACAGCCAAGACCCTGCCGAGTCCCTGCAAGCCTGTTTGTCCCCTGCTGTGGAAGAGAACAGCTGTGTGAGGTCTGTGCTGAGGCCAGACCCCACAGCCCAGACCCCGCTGAGTGTCCACTGACTGCTGTGTCCCTGGAAAGCTGTTCCTCTCTGCTGACTGCTGTTGTCCCTGGAAAGCTGAGTACCGTGAGGGTCCCTGTCTGCTGATCGCTGTTTATCCCTGGAAAGCGATCCCTGTCTGCTGACCGCTTTGTCCCTGGAAAGCTGTTCCTGTCTGCTCGTCCCTGTTCGTCCCTGGAAAGTGATCCCTGTCTGCTGACCGCTTTGTCCCTGGAAAGCTGTTCCTGTCTGCTGACCGCTTTGTCCCTGGAAAGCTGTTCCTGTCTGCTGACTGCTGCTGTCCCTGGAAAGCTGAGTACCGTGAGGGTCGCTGTCTGCTGATTGCTGTTCATCCCTGGAAAGCGATCCCTGTCTGCTGACCGCTGTTGTCCCTGGAAAGCTGAGTACCATGAGGTTCCCTGTCTGCTGATTGCTGGTTGTCCCTGGAAAGCTGTTCCTGTCTGCTGACCTCTGTGAGGGTCCCTGGAAGCGGCCTGCTGCTGAGTGTCTGCAAGCTGCCTATCATGAGTGTCCCTGGAAGCTGCCTGCTGCTGAGTGTCTGCGAGCTGCCTATCGTGAGTGTCTCTACAAGCCACATGTTACGGAGTGCCCTGAACTGCCCCTATTGTGTGCCCAGATTACCCTTACCTGAACTTCCCCTATTGTGTGCCCATATTACCCTTGCCTGAACTGCGCCTATCGTGAGTGTCCCTGGAAGCTGCCTGCTGCTGAGTGTCTGCAAGCCGCCGATCGTGAGTGTCCTGGAAGCCGCCTGCTGCTGTCTGCAAGCCGCCTACCGTGAGTGTCCCTGGAAGCTGCCCATATTACCCTTGCCTGAACTGCGCCTATCGTGAGTGTCCCTGGAAGCTGCCTGCTGCTGAGTGTCTGCAAGCCGCCGATCGTGAGTGTCCTGGAAGTCGCCTGCTGCTATCTGCAAGCCGCCTACCGTGAGTGTCCCTGGAAGCTGCCTGCTGCTGAGTGTCTGCAAGCCGCCTACCATGAGTGTCTCTACAAGCCGCATGTTGTGGAGTGCCCTGAACTGCCCCTATTGTGTGCCCAGATTACCCTTGCTTGAACTGCCCCTATTGTGTGCTAAGATTACCCTTGCCTGAACTGCCCCTATTGTGTGCCGGGACTAATACTTGCTCAGACTGCCTATTGCATGTCTGGAGTATCTTAGCTACCTGGACTGCCCCCCTGAGTGCTTGGGCCATCACTACCCAAATTGCCCTAGCGTGGGTCGGATTATAACTGTTTGGACTCCTCCCCCCATTTTTGGGTACCCGGATGCTACCTTCCTACCCTGATTAAGTGCCTTCCATAGTTTAATAAAGCTTTGTGTGTTTATCATCCTCCATGTGCGTTCTGTCCTGCCTACGCTTCCGTCACAATATCTATTTTTCATTTATGTAGCACTCTTATCTCCTGTGACAGTGCACATACTAATAGATATAACAAAAAAGGTAGTACTGGTACCAAAATACTAAAAATATAGGAAGTACATAGAGATATTTAGCAAAAAGCAGTAAAAAAATAGCCATCCTAGCAGTGATCTAGAGGGATACATGCAAGGAACATGAAGCAAAGAATGTAAGTAAGCTGTATATAAGGTGGCAGTGTTTCCTGGATCAGATAAGGAAGCAGTGATAAATCCTTTACTGAAGATAATATTGTATGCCTGTTTAAAGAGGCTTATAAGTATCCTGTGAATGTTTCCTGGGTTAGGGAGTGCTGAAAAGCATGTGAGAAGAAGTAAGAGGTTTGCAAAAACAGGAGTGCCTAGAGTGGATGAGGGCATATAATGAAACAATGAAGATATACTCAGGAGGTCCACACAATTCATCTTGTGTTATATTTCAGAATTATTTCTGATTGGTTCCTATCTATGGGTTAATACATTCCAATTAGAGATGAGCGAATTATTCAAAAATTCGATTCGGCTGATTCGCCGAATTTGCGGGAGAAATTCGATTCGATGCGAATTTATTCGCTGCGAATTTAACTAATTAAAAGGGTTTCTAGGCTTCAGAGAGCCTTTATATTAGTGCAGAACACTGTACCTTTAATTTAAATGCCCTTGGAGTCTGCTGGGGAAGAGAAATAATACTGTCAGTCAGTATGACATGCAGATGAGTGCCGTCGATCTTAGAATCACCGCACACTTCACTCATTTGGGCAGTCACGGGGCACGACGAAGAAGAAGAAGAAGAAGAAGAATGAAAAGAAGAAGAAGAAGAATGAAAAGAAGAATGAAAAGAAGAAGAAGAAGAATGAAAAGAAGAAGAAGAATGAAAAGAAGAATGAAAAGAAGAAGAAGAATGAAAAGAAGAAGAAGAAGAATGAGAAGAATGAAAAGAAGAAGAAGAATGAAAAGAAGAAGAAGAAGAATGAAAAGAAGAATGAAAAGAAGAATGAGAAGAATGAAAAGAAGAATGAAAAGAAGAAGAAGAATGAAAAGAAGAATGAGAAGAAGAATGAGAAGAATGAAAAGAAGAATGAGAAGAATGAAAAGAAGAATGAAAAGAAGAAGAAGAAGAATAAAAAGAAGAAGAAGAATGAGAAGAATGAAAAGAAGAATGAAAAGAAGAAGAAGAAGAATAAAAAGAAGAAGAAGAATGAAAAGAAGATGAAAAGAAGAAGAATGAAAAGAAGAAGAAGAAGAATGAAAAGAAGAATGAAAAGAAGAAGAAGAATGAAAAGAAGAATGAAAAGAAGAAGAAGAATGAAAAGAAGAAGAAGAAGAATGAAAAGAAGAATGAAAAGAAGAATGAACTATATTACTATATCAGTCTCTAATGGATGCTGGAGAGTTAAACCCCCTAACACCTGCTGCGCCCATTACTAGGGGTTCCCACCATCCCTGTGCTGAGGTTCTGGGTATGCACACCTGCTGTGCCCATTATGAGGGGTTCCCACCATCCCTGTGCTGAGGTTCCAGGTCTGCACACCTGCTGCGCCCATTATGAGACGTTCCCACCATCCCTGTGCTGAGTTCCTGGGTCTGTACACCTGCTCTGCCCATTAGGAGGAGTTCCCACCATCCCTGTGCTGAATTCCTGGGTCTGTACACCTGCTGTTCCCATTATGAGGGGTTTCTACCATCCCTGTGCTGAGGTCCCAGGTCTGCACACCTGCTGCGCCCATTACTAGGGGTTCCCACCATCCCTGTGCTGAGGTTCTGGGTATGCACACCTGCTGTGCCCATTATGAGGGGTTCCCACCATCCCTGTGCTGAGGTTCCAGGTCTGCACACCTGCTGTGCCCATTATGAGAAGTTCCCACCATCCCTGTGATGAGTTCCTGGGTCTGTACACCTGCTCTGCCCATTAGGAGGAGTTCCCACCATCCCTGTGCTAAATTCCTGGGTCTGTACACCTGCTGTTCCCATTATGAGGGGTTTCTACCATCCCTGTGCTGAGGTCCCAGGTCTGCACACCTGCTGCGCCCATTACTAGGGGTTCCCACCATCCCTGTGCTGAGGTTCTGGGTATGCACACCTGCTGTGCCCATTATGAGGGGTTCCTACCATCCATGTGCTGAGATTCCGGGTCTGCCCACCTGCTTTACCCATTATTAGGGGTTCCCACTGTCCCTGTGTTGAATTCCTGTGTCTGTATGTACACCTGCTGTGTCCATTGTGAGGGATTCCCACCATTCCTGCACTGAGTACCTGAGTCTGTACACCTGCCAAAAGAAAGTTTCAGGATTTTGAAGGAGCAAAATACAGTAATACTGGAACAAAAATTAGCTGCGTGGTGGAGTTGCCAGAAGAAGAAGAAGAAGAAGAAAAGAAGAAGAAGAAGAATGAAAAGAAGAAGAAGAAGAATGAAAAGAAGAGGAAGAAGAATGAAAAGAAGAATGAAAAGAAGAAGAAGAAGAATGAAAAGAAGAATGAGAAGAATGAAAAGAAGAAGAAGAAGAATGAAAAGAAGAAGAAGAATGAAAAGAAGAAGAAGAAGAATGAAAAGAAGAATGAAAAGAAGAATGAGAAGAATGAAAAGAAGAATGAAACAAAGAAGAAGAATGAAAAGAAGAATGAGAAGAAGAATGAAAAGAAGAATGAGAAGAAGAATGAGAAGAATGAAAAGAAGAATGAGAAGAATGAAAAGAAGAATGAAAAGAAGAAGAAGAAGAATGAAAAGAAGAAGAAGAATGAAAAGAAGAATGAAAAGAAGAAGAAGAAGAATGAAAAGAAGAAGAACGAAAAGAAGAATGAAAAGAAGAATGAGAAGAATGAAAAGAAGAAGAATGAAAAGAAGAATGAAAAGAAGAAGAAGAATAATGAAAAGAAGAAGAATGAAAAGAAGAATGAGAAGAATGAAAAGAAGAAGAAGAATGAAAAGAAGAATGAAAAGAAGAAGAAGAATGAAAAGAAGAAGAAGAAGAAGAATGAAAAGAAGAATGAGAAGAATGAAAAGAAGAATGAAAAGAAGAAGAAGAATGAAAAGAAGAATGAGAAGAAGAATGAAAAGAAGAATGAGAAGAAGAATGAGAAGAATGAAAAGAAGAATGAAAAGAAGAAGAAGAAGAAGAATGAAAAGAAGAAGAAGAATGAAAAGAAGAATGAAAAGAAGAAGAAGAAGAATGAAAAGAAGAAGAAGAAGAATGAAAAGAAGAATGAGAAGAATGAAAAGAAGAAGAAGAAGAATGAAAAGAAGAATGAAAAGAAGAAGAAGAAGAATGAAAAGAAGAAGAAGAAGAAGAATGAAAAGAAGAATGAGAAGAATGAAAAGAAGAATGAAAAGAAGAATGAAAAGAAGAAGAAGAATGAAAAGAAGAAGAAGAAGAATGAAAAGAAGAATGAAAAGAAGAATGAGAAGAATGAAAAGAAGAATGAAAAGAAGAAGAAGAATGAAAAGAAGAATGAGAAGAAGAATGAAAAGAAGAATGAGAAGAAGAATGAGAAGAATGAAAAGAAGAAGAAGAATGAAAAGAAGAATGAAAAGAAGAAGAAGAAGAATGAAAAGAAGAAGAAGAATGAAAAGAAGAATGAAAAGAAGAAGAAGAAGAATGAAAAGAAGAAGAAGAAGAATGAAAAGAAGAATGAGAAGAATGAAAAGAAGAAGAAGAATGAAAAGAAGAATGAAAAGAAGAAGAAGAAGAATGAAAAGAAGAAGAATGAAAAGAAGAATGAAAAGAAGAAGAATGAAAAGAAGAAGAAGAATGAAAAGAAGAATGAGAAGAATGAAAAGAAGAAGAAGAAGAATGAAAAGAAGAATGAAAAGTAGAATGAAAAGAAGAAGAAGAAGAATGAAAAGAAGAAGAAGAAGAATGAAAAGAAGAATGAAAAGAAGAAGAAGAATGAAAAGAAGAAGAAGAAGAATGAAAAGAAGAATGAAAAGAAGAATGAGAAGAATGAGAAGAAGAATGAAAAGAAGAATGAAAAGAAGAATGAAAAGAAGAAGTATTCCAGTACAGCAAAAAGTGTATCTGCAGAGAGCTCCGCTATTTCTGACAGTTCTCTGACAGTTCCTTCACATTTACAGCAGTTGAAACATTGTATCTGTTTCCGAATAAAAACATCTGTATCCTAAATGGAAACAAATAGATACAATGTTTCAACCGCTGTAAATGTGAAGGAACTGTCAGAGAACTGTCAGAAATAGCGGAGCTCTCTGCAGGGACACTTTTTGCCGGCTGATCGGGAAAAATCCGATTCGCGCACCCGAAGTTGGCTAATATTCGGATTCGGCACGAATCGAATTTTTCCTGAAATTCGAAACGAATTCCACTTCGCCTGGTTCGATTCGCTCATCTCTAATTCCAATATTAGCAGTGAAGAATAAGAAATCTTTGGAATATACTGTATGTGAACCCTCAACAAAACAACCCATTTAGTTTACAATAGAAACAAAAGGCAAAACATTTGTGTATAGATATAAAAAACATGATAAATACCAATGCTTCCCTTTTTCTTCATAAGTGATCACATACTCTCTGTTCTTATCTACATCCTATCCTGTATCTGCATAAGAAGCGGGGGGGTGGACATCAGCACACCGATCTTCCCAGTGAATGGCTGTGCATGGGGGGCATGTCTGATCACTGGAGTAGCTCTCAGCACAGCTAGAATACTGATAATGCTGTGTTCCCAAGCCTAACATGGTAAGTTTTTATTAGGAAAGAATAGGGATTTTTAGGAACACCAGGGATTTCACACAATTGAAGCGATACAAAGAGAACAGGATACGTTTTCATACAAGTACATTGTACAGCAGGCACATATCAGGAATATGAAATGTTGGGTTTACATTTTCTTTAACCACTTCCTGCCCATGCTATAGCCAATATATGGCTACAGCGCAGTTGGCTAGTTCTGGGAGGGCGTCCATGAACGTCCTCCCAGGACCACACCTCCTAGGGTGCGCTTCGTGCATGAGCTGTGATAGCTGTGTCCTTCAGACACACCTGATCACATGCCCAGGTAAAGGGCCAATCAGAGCAACCTTTTGCCATGTGATCAGCTGTGTCCAATCAGCTGATCACAGTATAAATAGGAAATGCTAGTTATTGGCAGTCCTCTCCTCATGCTGACAGTGCATGAGGAGAGGAGAGCCTGTAAGCAGCATTTCTCAAAGGGGACATCTACACTGATCATCATGGTACTGATCATCAGTGCCCTGATGATCAGTGTAGCCCCATCAGTGCTTAGTATCAGTGCCCATCAGTGCTTAGTATCAGTGCCCATCAGTGCTGGCTATCAGTACCCATCAGTGCTGGTTATCAGTACCCATCAGTACTGGCTATCAGTGGCTCCTCAGCACTGGCTATCAGTGCCTCCTTAGTGCTGGCTATCAGTGCCCATCAGTGCTGGCTAGCAGTGTCCATCAGTGCTGGCTATCAGTGTCCATCAGTGTTGGCTATCAGTGCACATCAGTGTTGGCTATCAGTGCCACCCACCAATGACCATTGGTGCTGCCCAACAATGCCCATCAGGGCCGCCTACCGGTGCCCATCTGTGCAACCTATCAGTGCCATTCAGTGCCACATATCAATGCCCATCAGTGCTGCTTATCCATACCCATCAGTGCCGCATATTGGTGCATCCTCATCAGTGCCCATCAGTGCAGCCTATCAGTGCCCATCAGTGCAACCTATCAGTGCCCATCAATGCAGCTTCATCAGTGCACATCAGTGAAGGAGAAAAATCACTTATTTACAAAACGTTATAACAGAAACTAAGAAAAACTTTTTTCTTCTTCAAAATGTTTGGTCCTTTTCTTTGTTTGTTTAGTAAAAAATAAAACCCCCAGTGGTGTTTAAATACCACCAAACGAAAGCTCTATTTGTCTAAAAAAGATTATAACAATTTAGTTTGGGTACAATATTACATGACCACACAATTGTTATTCAAAGTGCAACAGTGCTGAAGCTGAAAATTGGCCTGGGCTGGAAGAGAGTAAAAGTGCTCAGTAGGCAAGTGGTTTTAATGTGTGAGGTTTTCTATTGCTAGCTTTAGGAGATGTAAACGTATTTAAAATGTTATGTCTGTGTTTTAGCTCCTTCCTACTTAAAAAAAAAAAAGTATACCAGTCTTATTTAATTCAAATAAAAATGAAAGAGCTGACTTGGTACATTAACTTAGTATAATTTGTCTATTAAGCCAAGTATGACTGATTTCCCCACATATAAAATGGCATGCTATGAAAGCACATGTAAATGTGTTTTATATATAAAATGATATTTCAGTGTTGAAATGGTTCACTAAACGTTAAAGGCAATTAATTCTTAAATGGGCAGCACAGTGGCTAAATGGTTAGCACTTCCGCCTGGCGGTACTAGGGTCGTTGGTTCGAATCCCAGCCACGGCACCCCCTGCCTAGAGTTTGCGTGTTCCTCCTGTGCCGGTACTCTGGGTTTCTCCCACACTCCAAAGACATGCTGATAGGTTAATTGGATCCTGTCTAAATTGGCCCTAGTATGTGTATGTATGAATGTGAGTTAGGGACCTTAGATTGTACACCCCTTGAGGGTTAGGGACTGATGTGAATGTACAATATATATAAGTGTAAAGTGCTGCGTAAATTGATGGCGCTATATAAGTACCTGAAATAAATAATGAAATAATAATAATGCAACATGCAACTGAATATTGGAAAAGATAAACGTTGTGAAAAAGGCTAATGTATTGCTGGCAGTTATTCAGAAGCTGTAATCTACTAACATAAAAGAAAGAGAAACAAGCCTGTGTTTAATACAAATAGGGGATCATGGGGCCCCTGTGTCCTTGCCCAAACTCAAAAAAGCCTATGAAAAAGGTACCAGGGGCATCTCATGGGGCCCCCTACTGACCCCGGGCCCTCGGGCAGTGCCCGAGTTTCCAAATGGTCAGTCCACCCCTGATCATGTGTTGGACAATATTAAAAAGTAATAACCTCTCCTCTCCTGCAAAAGCACAGACATTTTAACTTCAGTTGTCTTTGCTTCAGTTTAGTAAATCACCCCACATTGTCACAATCTATTTACTGTATATTATTTTTGAGAGACAAGGTTACTGCCTGTGTTGTTGAGCTTTTGTTCACATCATGAAGAGCTTTGCATTTTCATACTAGTCTATAGGAATGCAAAACCCTTTTTAAACAAATGCAGGGCAAAAAGAGGTCCAATAGTAAATACACGTCAATGATTTGTGAATGATAATGCAGATGTAATAGATAAACACACATGTGATAATTTAAAATGGAGATGTATATATTAGTATGAGAAGTTTGCTTTAGAGTATGCATAGCCAGAAGCCTACCAATGTCTGTTTAATCCTTTCACTATCAGGCCCTACTGTCCACTTTTAGCTTCTGGTGGCCTAATTATTTTTGTTATTTTTCACTTTTTACCATGTTTCACTATTTTTTGCTTGCAGCTTTGAAAGTTTGTAAACTACCCCCATACTCCGTATAATTTCTGAAACCAAAGGAATTGTGGATGAAAAATATCATGCTGCTGATTTTGTACATCCTGCCATCATTGCGGAAATGTTTACCAAAACAATAGTTTCTATAAAAATACACTAAAATCCTTATTAGTGCATACAAAACACAACTTACAAAATTTCTACTAAATCCAAAAGATAAAGCTGTATTGAGTTTATACACAAATATTTGTACATTTTAAATTGTACTTTTTTAGAAAATAGTTAAGATAGCAGAAAATTGTAAAGAAACAACGTATGCCAAAAAATTTAGTGGTAACATCTGATCTGCTGTGCCTTGTGTTGCAGTGCAGTACATTCTGATTGCCCCCCCATCGCACTTTGCCAGCACACCTAAATGTGTGTGTGTGTTTCAGCACAGCACAATGCACAGATGGGAACCACCTGTGCATTGCGGGTTGTTGTGTAGAAAGAAGGTTCATATCTCTCTTTTGTGAGTTGGGATGTGCTGGCACCCCATTCATAATGAATGGCCTGCTTTTATATAGTGCAAGTTAGAAGGACATTGTCACCCTGCCTATTCAGAGCAAAGTCACAGTGTCCGTAAAAAGGCCCTCCCCAGACCTACTTGTACTCATCTTTACCGTGATATCCCTCTGCTCCTTCTTTAGTCACAGCCACCTTCAAAATAGTCAGTTAGTGTCTGTGACTGTATCTCTTTAACCACTTGCCTACTAGGCACTTATATACCCTTCCTTACCAGGCCAATTTTCAGCTTTCAGCGCTGTCGCACTTTGAATGACCATTTCGCGGTCATGCAAAATTGTACCCATATGAAATATTTATAATTTTTTTCTCACAAATAGAGCTTTCTTTTGGTGGTATTTACTTGCTGCTGGGCGCTGGGCATTTTACTTTTTGCGCTATAAACAAAAAATTAGAAAAAAAAAAGTTTCTTTGTTTCTATTATAAAATTTTGCAAACAGGTAATTTTTCTCCTTCACTGATGTGCGTTGATGAGGCTGCACTGATAGGCAGCACTGATGGACACCGATAGGTGGCACTGATAGGCAGCACTGATAGGCAGCACTGAATGGCACTGATAGGCAGCACTAATGAGGTGGCACGGATTGGTGGCACTGATAGGCGGCACTGATAGGTGGCACTGATGATGGGTACTGATAGGCAATATCCTGTTATGGGGGTGTTTCTCTGCAGCAGGGACAGGAGCTCTTGTAAGGATAGAAGAAAAATGGATGGGGTAAAATACCATCACATTCTTGAGGAAAATCTGCTGCCCTCTGCCAGAAAGTTGTCAATGGGAAGAAGGTCTACCTTCCAACATGACAATGACCCAAAGCACACAGCAAAAATGACCACACAGTGGTTGAAGGAGAAAAGGATGAATGTCTTTGCTTGGTCTAGTCAGAGGCCAGACTTAAACCCCACTGAAAATCTGTGGAATGACTTGAAGACTGCATTGCACAAATGGTCATCATCAAATTTAACTGAACGTGAGCAGTTCTGCAAAGAAGAGTGGGCAAATATTGCAAAGTCTAGATGTGTAAAGTTAGTAGGGACACATCCCAACAGACTAAAGGCTGTAATTAAAGCCAATGGTGGTTAACTAAAATATTGACACAAGGGAGTGATCCTTTTTCCAACTCAGTGATTATGTTTTTGATTTTTTTTCTATTTTTTTCTGACATGTTAGTGTTATATATTTCACTTGGATGTTATAAGTTGCACTGAGTAAATGCAGCTGGACACAACAAAAACTGTGTCTGTCTTCATTTCAGGCTGCAAAGCAACACAATGTGATTATTTTAAAGGTGTAATTCTTTTCTTTACCCACTTTATATAAGGTTTCAGAAAATGCATTTCCATTGTGGGTAAATGGACAAACAGATAGAAGAATGTCAGTCTGCCTAGAAATCTAAGCAATTTATGATTGCAGGATCCACACCAGGTTACCAGTGATCTCAGAGTGATATTATTATTTTTTCTGTAAGACAATTTAGAAAAGAATTACGTTGTGCAAAGTACAGTAACCCAAATCAGCCAGAGTTAATCTTTCATCATCTAAAAGCAGTTACAACAATGAAAGATGATGGATAACTGTCTGTTATGGGTTACAAACCTTTTCACTGCCTTTTGCCTTATTAAACAAGCTGGAATGTCTAACATTTAGCAGGAGACCTTCAATGTTATACTTTTTGCCCAGACAGTTTAATGTATGAACAAAGTTTCCTCAATGTCAGGAATCTTCTTTCTTTGCAGAAATTTAACATTTCAGAATATGGTAACTTTTTTTTACCTCTGAGACCAGTTTTTCCATCATTTATGATTTTATAACATGAAAAAGGGTTTCTGTGTACGTTCTGTTTGATATTCCATTTTTTTTTCTACTGAAGAAAATGCTGATGACTAGCTCAGATCTTGTCTGAATTAACAAACTGCAAATGATAAGCAGAACAGATGGCAAACTTGATAAGACTTTATTACTTTTTATTGACTTAAGAGATGTAAGAAATATTTCCGTCGATTTAACTTATAATGCTAAAATCTCTGTCAGTTAATTGCTAAGAAATTGTTCATGTTTCTATTTTGGCACCAAACAAAGGCCATACCATTGACACTCACATTTGGTGAGAAGTACTATATAAATGAACTCTATAGTGTATAATCTATAGTACAATGTTATAGGAAAAAGAGTAAAAGGATACCTATATAGGAAGTTAAAAACTGCATAAAAAAACAATTTTGAAAGCTCATGTATTAATGATTATGGAATAAAAATGACAGCAACAGATTTTAGAGAGCTGAAACCTCAGACAAGAGTGGAAAATCAAGTCTCCCAGCGTGTCCCTTACTGACGAATGAAATGGCTGATGTGTGCTTCTTATGTGGAACTGTGGATATTCACTGTACAGTGTACATTTATTTGGGTGAAAAGGGGGTTTTATAATGTATGTATACATATGTATTGAGTTCACAAGCAGTGTTCTGTCCTCGCTACACATTTCCCTGTGTGTAACTCAACATGCAGTGAAGCCCTCCTATTCTGCATTAAGTCAGACTGAATGTAATCTTAAAGCTTTATTAACAAAACAAGGTGGGGTGAAACTATTGAGAAAAAAACAGATAAGAAGTATATGTAATCAATGTAAGAACATGCAGAAATCACAATGAATAGTTAGGCTATAGATGGCAGAAACTCCAAGCCTACCAGTGATGTTGCCTTTAGGGGATGCAAAGAGTTGCACGTTCCAGTCCAGCATGTGCTCTGATAGCTATCTCCTTCTCTCCCAATCTCTAATATGGAGTTTGAGCTCCCAGGATATATCTCTTTCTTTTCTCTCAGAATTATGGGAATTTTTATTAATTCTTAACTCTTATTTAATCTGTTTCTAGTTTCTGTAAAAACAGTAAATTTATTACTGGCTCTATCTAGTGGTCAAATTTGATATTGCAAGAAGGACAGACATAATCTTGTCCCCTTGCTGGAGGCAGAACATGCAGTATGCTCATGTTTGCTTTAGCTCTCCTTTCAACAGAGTGAACAAAAAGGAGCTAGTGCTGCACTTAGTGATAGGTCACATCTTACGGTCTTGCATTTGGCATGGACTCAGTTCTGAAAAACATTTTTCTTTGGTTAGGATCATGGTTACAAGCAAAGCACTTATCAAAAAGGGTAAGTAGGAGATGGCCTTAAATAGGCAAAATAGATCAGAAATCTATACACTGCTTGACATGTTCAGGGATTATAAAAATGTCTAGGGTATGATAACGAATGTCACAGGAGCAGAAAGCATAATGTAATGTACACATTTTACCAAAAATATTCAATAACAATCATGCAAGAAGACAGTAAATGTTTTGATGATATATACATACACAAAGATAAAATAAGGGCCATAGACCCATGTAAGAGAAATGCAATTTTAGGTATAATAGTCAAAATGTGCCTACATATATTGGATCCTTGTCCGCACTTCTCAGCCTTGGCTGCCATTCCATGGTTGAGCATTCTCAGAGGGAGTATAGATTAGCTACAAGAAATCCACATAGTTGGGGGCCAGGGTTGTCTACTAAATTATCCCCTTCCTCCTTTACAGGCATAAATATGAAAACTCAGGGCAGAAAAATACTCTTTAATAAATTAGGGGTCTACGTTAGCCACCTACTAAAAAGCTAAACCATACATGTATCCTTTGAATACTAAAAACACAAATCTAAAATTGGTTGCAATGTACAAATGTACATGCGCTATGCAAATGTTGTCCAGTTTCTCTATCAGAGTACAGTACTGGAAACAGGAAGCAAGCAAATAATGTTCAACAAACTAATTCTGCAAAGTATTTAAATCACTATACCTGTGTCAAAAACTTAACTGATACTAAGCTGGGGCAGGTATCTCAGATAAAAACCTGATAACGTCTAGGATGTAACCTGTAAGACTGGGTAAATTAGAGGCAATATGCATGGTATATAAATATATATTCTATCTCACAGTCATGTTTTATTTACCATAATTTTCAGAGTGGCATGGTGAAGCAGAATGCGGAGGGCACACTATACTATTATTTATCATGTATCCTGCAAGGAGATTTCAGAGATGTCGGCCAGGCAGGATCAACATATTAAAGTAAAGGTCATAGTCTGCACAGCAGTATGCAACTACATTAGATACTTGGTGAATTTTCTGACATTTGATAGAAGCTGAATAAAATTAAAGTAAGAACCAGTTTTAAGTGTATTATGGATATCATATTGTTCTTTCATTATAAATATTAAAATTGTAAAATGTGCTGTGGCTACCATTATGATACTTATAAGCTGAATGAATATCAGACTGTGAAAGTTAATGTTTCATTCGTATAAATGGTTCTATGTGCCTTGCAAACACTGTTTAATATGTTTCCACTATAAAAACCTGGTAAAATAAATAAATTAAAGCGTTAACATTTTTTTTAGGAAAGCAATCTGCATCACAAGCAAAACAGACTCTCACATAGATGTAAAATAAAATATGAAAAATATAAATGAATTGTGATGCAAATTAAAACATTTACTTTGCTGCAAAAATATACTTTCATGTAAAAGCCTAAAGCAAGCTCTGAGAAAAATTGACTGAATTTATTCTATACACAGGAGATCAATGCCCACTGCACTGCAAGACCACATTTCTCAATGCACTCTGGGACAGAAAAAAAAAAACATCAATACTTCAGGACAATATTATGAGAAAATTCAATTTACCAGATGTCATATCATTAAAGCAATATAAAACATTTTAAACATTTTTTTCTAGAAACTGCTGAATACAGGACAGAGCTAGTGTCATATATTTGAAACATAGTGGCCAGGTTTTTTGGCATTTACTTTCCAAGACTGTTCAAGCTACAGACAGAAACACATTCATTAGGTTATAGTATGTTTGAGGCTGTCAACACAATAATGTCACTTGCCAAATACGAACAAAGGAATCAAGGCATGGGTGAGGCTAGATTTTCAGGGGTGCCATACATGGATGAGTGCCTAATTAACAAAAGCATTTTAAGCTATATTTCAATTTCCAAAAATAAATGATAACCTAATGATCAGCAATCCTTTTGTATTAATTCTACCAATGAAATGGTGTCAAACAAGGGCTTGTTTGGCTTATTTAAAATATTGAAGGGGCAACTATAAAAATATTGAGTCAATTTTTCATTAAAGTTTATGCTGATTTTTTTTAAAATTGACACTTTGTATAAACATTCATATATATTTGTTTTTTAAATAACAATGTACACCATTCACTGACCATAATGTGTTTTCTAAGGCAAGTGCAGCAGGAACTGTTTATTTTCACATTCTCTCTGTCTGATTCAAATTTTTGTATTAAGCCTCCTTAACAGGCAGGGAAAGGGAGACTAAGAAGTGAGTTATTACTCTGACTCAATCGCATGTGAGTTTTAAGCCCAATTGAACTTTCAGTTTAAATCAGCTAAATGCATTTTATTTTTATAAAAATAAAAAGTGTTTATTATCTTTAAGTGATTGTAAACCTCAGATATGAAATATGGACAGACCATATCCCTCTATAGTGTGTATTTGTCTCAAATAAGAACACAGTGTCAGTTCTGCCTGCTGTCTCATTCTTCTGCTGTACTGAGGAGTCACTTCTGATGACTTTTCCTGACACCAAGAGAAAAATGGTGACAGGGAATTACACAGCCTGTGATTGACAGCCTTAGATCTGTTCCACAGATAAAAGTGAGTAAATATCAAAAAAATATATGGGCTAAGAAGCCATATTTATAAATAATAAAAATTTAAATAATATATACAAAAAATGCATGTCTACTTGGGATAAAGTACACAAAATTAAAAAAAAAATCACAAAAAAACATACATATTCAGAGCAGAATATATCAAAATAGCTTTGTTTATCTGTGTTTGTGTATGTTATCTCATTTGTCATTTTACTTTTAATTTCTAATTTTTCCGAAATTATTATTTTTATCCATTATTCTTTTTTTTTATTTCTCTTTTTATTCCACTTCCCTTTTTCTTTTCCTCCTTTCTTGTTGTTCTCTGAGATTACTGTTTTTGATACAATGATTTTATATGTTTTGTTGCAATGTATTAGTAGGCGTATCCTCAGGATTCAGGAGTGCTGATTAGGACAGGTGTTCTTTATTAACTAATACCTATATAAGACAGCACTTTTGTTGTTTTCTTTGTTATGATTAAGCAAGAGATTGTGTGAAACGCATTAATAGGTCCTGTATTCATGTCCTGGTGTTTTGTGTGTTCTATGGATCAATAAATACACACTATATTCATTTGTCCTCTGGAGTACGGCTGACCCTTCTTCCTGTTGCATCGTGTGTGGTGGCGAGCCAGAACCTGCACCCGTTGTGGATTGATCTGGATTGTTTGCCTGAGCGGTATACCTCTGTTCTTTAAAAAGGTATCCAATGTACCATTTTTATAGCCAGGAATAAAAGGAATGCTGTATGAAGCAGGTATTTGCAAAGGTAATTGGTTCTCTGCCCTTCACTCCCTCTGGCAGATTCAAAGTCTTGGATACCTACACCACGGCTGATACATCTAAGTCAGAAGCAGATGGTTGCATATGTTTTTTTGCCTGTGAGTGGACCACCATATGCAGCTGCTTTTCCAGTCAGTCTGTTCCATGTACTCATGGTTTTCTGTATCTGCATTGGTGTTTAGCATGCATAACCTAAAAAGGTTTCAGCTTAATTCTTTTGGAAACAACTATTAGCAGCTTGGCCAGCTAGAAGATTTTTTTTACAGCCAGCCTACTCCAGGATCATGCATCCATTCTAGTATTTACCTAAGAAACTGAGATATATTGCCTGCCCATCAGTGGGCAGTGCTTGGGCATAGCAATATGTAGCTCAGATGCCAAGAACTGCATTGTGAGAGGAGAAGAAGGGGAATTGTGGATATTAACTAAGTCAGCCAATATTTTTTTCTTAGAATAGAGGTAATAGCACACACAGCATATGTCTAACCCTTCTGATCAATTTAACTTGATATATTTTATTAGAGCATATTACATCATGGTTTTCGAAGAACATGCATTACTCAGTTACATGTTCTATTCTTGCTACTGTGTAATTTAGCATATACAGACAGTGATCACTGGTGTTGATTCAAATGCTATTGCACTAGGCTAGTGTATCAAGTGTCAGAGCTCTGGACAAGACTTCCATTATTGTCCTCCACTCAGTAAGTGCTGAAAAGCCTCTTTCTTGCTTCTCCCTGTCAGACTAGTAAGTGACTGTCCTTTTCAGATCAATAAAAGAGAAGATCTGATCTATTCAAATTCTTCTTGAATTCAGTAACTCTTTGTTCCTTGCGCATCAAAAGATAAAGGCTGGATTAAAATGAAGTCTTGTGTGTGCTCTAATGAAAGTCACAGGGAAACTGATGGCTGTTAAGGCTGTTGATGAGCATCACTATGAATCTGACAGCCCCTCTGTTCTCTTCATTACCTTAGGAAATAACATGCCAGTGAAGGAGCTATTTACAGTGGAACAATGCTTAATCTGGACTGTTTGTGTCAAATATATTGGAACTACCACTGACATATGTATACACCTTTCTATATACTGTATAACATACTTAGATTATGTGTGAAAAGAGAGGTATTTTCTATTATCACAAATGTTGTCAAACATAAATGACTTGCAGGATGAGATTTAAAGTGATACTAAACCCATGACCCTACATTCACTATACCTGGTCTCCCACAGTACACAGAACATGGAAATGCAATTATTTTAGTAAATATAAACTGCTAAATATCTTTTCTCATTAGCAATTAAAGCAGTCTTGTGACTTCAACAGAGCACTAGTTAAAGCTTGTAGGAGGAGTTTTTTTTCTGCTCTAGGAGGATGTGAAACCTCTGACCCTCTGTCTGCAAAGTGCTGATTGGCCCAATGCTAATCACATGCACTCTCCCAAGAAAAAAATAACTCTCTAGCAATACACAGCAAATGAGCATGTGCATGGGACTACGGAATCAGTCTGTATCAGGTGGTCATTTCAACAAGAGGGGCAGAGAAGAAAGGATCAAACAGCCTTTTTACACAATGCAGAGGATTAACCCCTTAGGTTCCACAATGAGTATAACTAGCATGCTTTACTGCATATACAGACTGATTTTATTGTTGTGGGTGTAGTAACACTTTAAGCCAAAGTTTACACTTTAAAAACTATTAGCCTGGGTTCACACTGATGTGGTGAGGAATTTGCAGCATTTTTTGTGCGAATTCTGCACCGCATCACATTCGCACCCCACTGCGGGTGTATATGTTAACAACATCCCAAAATCGGTCCTCAAAACACGGTGCAATGTCTAGAATCAGATCGCATGGATGTGAATACCCATACTATCCAATTCTAGTAAAGACCAAAAAAGGGTCCTGCACCATTTTGGTGCGGATGCGGTGCAATTTGAGCCATACAAAATGTGTGGCTCCCATTGCACTGCACACAATTCGCATGTGATTTGCACAGGAATGTGGTGAGGTTGCTGTATGAATCACATGCGATATACCGCACCGCACTAGTGTGAACCCAGCCTTACAGTAAAAATCTCAAGTCATTATTGCAGTGGACAATATTGTATATAGTCTTACAGCAACTGAATAAGCTGATGCAGATATAATAATTGCTTCTACATAGTATTTCATTATTTAGAGTATCTTCCTTTATTTGCTAGCATGGACCTCTTTGGTTTTAAATCCAGTTAATCCAAGGCATCAGTTTTAGTCATGTAATTTACTGCTAAATGTCTTCTTGGATCAATAGGAGTCTGTATGATTTAAAATGCATGTGTCCCTTGGCATATGTAAATGAAGATGCCATTTTTTTTAATAAAGATTACCTCTTTGTCGCCAGGCATGTCATAGGATTAATACTATGAAAATGAAAGCTTATAAAATGGAGACACAGCACTTGGACCAGCAGCCTGAATATAGAAGGTCGAAGTGCCAAGTAGTTATTTCAGATCTGATCTACCTTTATTCTATCAAATCCTGACCATGGAAAGAATCACTATAGTGGCTTTTATACACATAATGCACAGTGTTTGCCGCCTGTTTCTTGATCTACTGTAGTTTTCAATTTTAGGCTATTGAGCAGCATAATTCTTTTGTAGAGTTACTAAATAGAATTGTGTGAAGCAACATTTGTCTCCTTAGAATAACTATCCATTGCAATAATGTGACCAAACAAATAGAAACACTCTGCAATAATACTCCTCAACCACGCTGCTGATGCTCTTTAGTGCATAAAAATACACCAAAATCAAATAATAAGTAAAAACAATGGTGCAGCGCTATAAATATGTATAAACGTGATGCAATCAATCAGATCAAGTTGACTACTTCCTCTAGACATCCAGCAGATGAAATGCGTTGCATGGGTTTATGACTGGTGACGTTTCTTCTACTCAGTAGAATGCACGCTCATACCCAGTGTGAGGTGAGTGCAGCAGTGTTCCTTGCCAGGAGTTTGTGAGCGTACCGGGTGCCAGGATGTTCACTTGATAATGTGAGTTTTTGATCATTGTGCTTTTTTAATATTTAATAAATTTACCAAACTATGGAAAATACCCCTCTGATTGTTTTGTGACAATCTTGGTTTTCCATAGTGGAGAGCAATTGATGAACCCCAGGGGCAGAGGAGCCACAAACTGGATTAAAGTAGAATTGATCTCTGCTACCTTATTCACGTATGGTGATCTTCTTATATAAATATGAGGTCACAACTTCAGGTGAGTGTGTGTACATACATGGGAAGAGCACAGAAGTGCATGAGTGTGGATTTTGATGTTTGGGCACCTTAGTCTTCAGTTGGCACTTTACATTCATTAAGGGAATTGTTTTAACGGACAATAGCACTGTGTGGATTAAATAATATAGTGTGGATCTACTAACTGAGCATTTATTCACTAATGGAGCACTAGCCACTTTATTTTTAAATATTCTTTTGACCTTATTGATTGCATCATGTTTATACATATTTGTAACACTGCACAATTATTTTTACTTATTCTATTTTGTAATAATGAACCTACTCATGGGCAGCACAGTGGCTAAATGGTTAGCACTTCTGCCTGGCAGTACTAGGGTCGCGGGTTCAAATCCCAACCCTGGCACCACCTGCCTGGAGTTTGCATGTTCTCCCTGTGACTGAGTGGGTTTCCTCTTCAGAGACATGCTGGTAGATTAATTGGCTCCTGTCTAAATTGTCCCTAGTATATGTATGTATGAATGTGAGTTAGGGACTTTAGATTGTACGCTCCTTGAGGGTTAGGGACTGATGTGAATGTACAATATATGTATGTAAAGCGCTGTGGAAATTGAGGGCGCTATATAAGTACCTGAAATAAAATAAATAATAAAATAATACTCAGCAGACTGCTGAGTATTATTTTATTATTTATTTTATTTCAAACAATAATATTAGTGATAAAATAAAAGTGAAAAAGATGCTGTACTTAAAATTACCCAGACATATACAATACATGGAGAAAATCTAACCCTCACATAAAGTACAGTGTATGTACAAGGTACAGCAGACCCATATCAGGAATATGAAATGTTGAGAAAAATATACAGTAGATACATATTACACAAGCCAGTTAACACTTGCCAAATATGCAGGTTTAACTGGCACACTTCAGATCAGATTCTGTGTTATCTAGATTATTATAATTTTGTCAAGGCTTGTTTATTCAATATTTTTCATCAATTAAAGCTTAATGTATTAAAGACGAAAAAAGACAAAATGTTGTGAATGAAGATGCTAGAAGCAAACAGCTGTTGCATATCAAATTAATGATTAAGAAAGTATTCTCCTTAATTAGCAGTAATTATCAGTATAGTAAAATAGATTAAAATGTAGATATGTGTATAATTACAATACAAACTGTATAAACAAAAAACAGTAAAAGTAAGCTAAGGTAAACAATACCTAAAATGTTCCACATGCAGCAAATTCAGTTCATCTAATTAATCTAATTAAAATAAGCAGCACAGTTTGAAACATTTTGGGCTGAATGTTAACTTGAATGATCAGTCTGACAATATTGGAAAGAGCAATTTTGAAGCAATGTTTTGCAAACTACTTGCAATGAAAAAGTAAAGAAAACACATTACACCCTCCTTTGCACAGGCCATTATGTACATACAGTGGTTTCCTACGGCTGGGAACACAATGACAGATGGAGAGAAGCCTTCACTGTTTGCATGCATCCATGAAACCAGTGGTTATCTGTGGTTAGGGATAGAGTAGCGACCCTGGATGCAGACAGACAGCTCCTCCCAGCCTGTTATTTCTTTGTACTTTTGGTATTGGGATCCACTGTATGCACATCATTTCCTGTGTCACAGAAGACTTAAAGCAGTTTTATTTGTTATTAAAATAATAAACATGGTATACTTACCTTCTTTGTGCAATGGTATTGCACAGAGAGGCCCCGAAGCTCCTCTTCTGGGGTCACGTGCTGTTGCTGTCCACTCCTCCTCTTCTGTGTCTGCCCCATAGCAAATCTCTTGCTATGGGGGCAGATATGTGGGCTTGTTATTGAGTTGAGATAAGTGCATCCACTTATCCTCCATACTCACAGAATTTGATTGACAGCAGCAGGAGCCAATGGCTCCCACTACTCCCGCTCCTGTGAGGAGCACAGGCCAGTGCTGCTGTAGACGGGCACAGCAATGGACTGAGAAAGGATAGGTAGTATTTAGGAAGGTGAGGGGGCAATACAAGCAGTGGGACATTTTTTAATGGAATGCAAAAAGGTAATAAATATCATTGAGTCCACACTGAAAGATAAGTTTCCAAGTTACAAGGGATGAGTGGGGTGATTCTACCAAAATTACCAATTTTGCCACTGATGAATTTTTGCCAAAGCACAAACTTTTAGTTTCACTCACTGAGTAGGTTGGATGGAAAAAAAAATACCTTTTCCCTTTGATTTACAGAATGGGTTTTGTGAATTTAGGCAGTTTAGCTGATTTCATTTAGTACTATTTGTATATTTTAAACCTGTTTTTTTTTATTTCTGTGAAAAATGGGCCATTTTAGCAGAAGAACAGGCCCAGAACAGTTAAAGAGAGCACTTACAACCCTTAGGAGCCATTTAAAGTCCATTGCATTTTTAAAGGAAAAAACAAATTTCATCACACTAGAGAGTTGAACCATTGAGCTCACAAAGAATGCTGTGGCCCTGTTCTTCAGCTCTCTGGCACACCCCTATTCCAATGTTCTATTTATCAGGCCTCACAGTCCCTTATTCTTCAGTGTGCTGCTAGCACAGGTTGTTTTAATCCTTTTTGCAGCACATGGTACTGAAAAAACAATCATGGAATACCAAGTGCAATGCATGTGACGTAAAACAATAAACAAATAAAAGTGCTCTTGAGCTCTTCCCATCAAGATATGTTCATCAGTATGACAACACAATTCCTTGAGAATCCACCTTCTGTGAACAGATCACTCCATGCACCTGCGTGACTCTCCACTACACACCACTCTCCCCAGATGGTATGTGACGTCTTGCCTACACAATAAAGTTAGTAACCAATTTCTGGTACCAGATGTACTCCAAAAGAATACCAAATTGCCTCCAACCATTCAGGTCCTCTATATAGGTACTTCACTCATCCAACAAATCCAAAGAGATTTTTAGTGCATAAACCAGACCATAGCAAGATAAAATAAGAGATTTCTCATAGTGTCTACCATTTATTAAATATGTTAAAATAAAATTACTCATATGCACTCACAATAATAACACATATTGCAATCATATAATTCAATGTTACCAAGCCATGGAACGCTGCTTTGCATTCTAGGAAATGACGTGCCAGATGTCCTGCCCTACATGTTTCTATTTGCTGCCTACTGCGTTACAGTAATGAATGGGAAGAGTGAAGTTGAGTTTTAAATTGGCCTGCACTATTGACTCTAATGCATTTCACCAAAATGGGAACATTTTGATGAAATCTTCCAATTTTTAAAAAAATTTTCCAGGAAATAAAAACTGTTAATTTTTCTCGCCCTATTGGGTACCAGAACTACAGAAAACTTGTTGTCACTGTCTTTTGTAGAAATGCACACAACAGAAACATTTGTTTTGTTTTGTTTGGTTAAGTTAATCATTTCGTTTCATCATATTCCTTATGTTAGAATGATTTGTTTTCATAATTCATTTCAAATATTTGGATTGATTTCATATATTCAGATTAGTTTTATATATTTGGGTAAGTTTTGTATATTCAGATTTGTTTCATATATTTTGGAAGATTGGCTATATTCATTTTAACATTTTAATTAGTTATTTCAGGAGATTACTTATGCACTCTGGGTCATCCCTGCTAGTCCAACCCACAAAAGAGAAATGGAATGAACATCTTTTTTTATAATAATGAAAAATGTTAATGCAAAATAAAAATGAAATAGATCTGAAAGAACAAAGGGAACAAAATTAATTTGGGCTTCATTCATTGTGTTACAATTCAGAGATTCTGACAGATCCACCTCCATGATCCAACCCAAACACAATAAGTAGGAATCATCATCTTTTTTTCACTTGTTTACCTTACTGTATTTATTGCAATATGTTTCCATTTCATATGCAGTGCCTTTTTTATAATGAAAAATGTTAATGCAACATAAAAACAAAATGGATCTGAAAGAATGAATGAAACAAAATTAATTTCAGATTCATTTGTTTTGTTATGATTTGAAGATGGATCCACCATAGCAGTTCCACCCAACCCAAATACAATAAGTAGGAATCATCAACTTATTTCACTTTTATACCTTACTGTATTTATTGCAATATATTTTTATTTTATGTGTAGTGCATTTTTTTTATAGTAATGAAAAATTTTATTGCACCATAAAAACTAAATCAAATCAAAAAGATTTGAATCGTTCATTATGTCATTACGTTATTTCAGATGCTTTAAACATTTGAATGAAAAAAAATTAGTTTTGTTATTTTGTTATAATTTATTTTTGATTTGTTACTATTGTGATTGAGAGATTCATATACAAAATGAATCACACATGTCTAGTCTATTGTAAATCTCTGCAGCCCTTCTCTTGTAAGTCTCTGCATTAAATACAAGTTGTAATAATTTTTTGCTTTTTCCATTTCCTGTGTTGTAGACACCAGTAAGGTTATAATGTACCTTAATCAGGGGTGGACTGACAACTCATGGGGCCCCAGGGCAATAGGGGATCATGGGGCCCCTGTGTCCTCGCCCACACCCAAAAAAAACTATGAAAAAGCCAATGAAAGGTACCAGGGGCATCTCATGGGGCCCCCTACAGAGCCTGGGCCCTTGGGCAGTGCCCGAGTGCTTGAATGGTCAGTCCGGCCCTGACCTTAATGTAAATGTAGCCCAAAGCCCAAACTTAACAGTAACTAAAACACTTGTTTGACTCTGGTTGGAAGATCTTTTATTAATAACATTTGTATTAATAATAAAAATATACTGGTATATGCGTCTTCATCTAGAACATCAAAAATGAAGACAATAAAAAATGAAGTGAGAGACAGGGAGATTCATTAGCAGATGGACTACCACTCTAATGTCTCTTTGAATTACATATTGTAGATAACATTTCACACATTTTACCTCATTTACAAAACTGAGTTTGCACTCTAGGTTATATTGTTAGAATGCTATTTTTCTATTCAAGGTCCCTTGTAAGAAAAAAATAGAACATGCAGTGCAGTACATTTCTTTTTACATGAACATTAATATTTTATTGCATATTATTCCATTTTTAAACCACATATGATTTAAGTTCAATCAACCAAACTTGATTTTTCTTTCTTTAAATATGTAGTTCTTTAACATTCTGGGAATGCACCAGAAGCTAAAGGCCAGTCTTGATATTCTCTTTTAGGTCAAAGATATAAATTTGACCACCTATGAGAGAAGAAATATTTTGCAGGGCCAACTCAGCGATTTGTGGGCCAGCAGTAATTATGTATGATGATATGTTATCGATTTGTGGAAGAAAATGTCATAGTACATAGAATAACAGCTTATACTTTGTGCTTCGCCTTAGGCCATTTGTATTTTGCTGCCCCCATCATACCCAGTTGTAGCTGAGAGCAGAGAGGTTAAAGTGGACACTTAGTTCACTCTGCATTTATCCACCCTGCATCACCACAACTAAAAATAACTCCTGTCCAACCAAAAAAAGAGCAGGGCAAGTTGCTTCCATTCTTTGCTAGCAGTTTGATTCAAAGCACATAGACCCAGAATTCATAACTAAAAGTGCACAGTGTACTTCTCTACCAGTGAAAGTCATAGACTAAATGTATGTGTGCATGTGTGTGTATCTGTATGGGTGAGAGGGACATAACCAAAAAACAATCTGAATGGGGTTGGTAGGAAGGGTTGCCATATACACAGTTATAGTGCTTGTTATATATAAGAATTTGTTACTGATTGTGAGCAGCAGAACAAACTGTGGGTGACTGAGTACTACCCCTGGAAATCCACTGTCCTAGCTAGGGTGCAGGTGTCCCAAGAGTACAGTTGTATTATAAAGATTTGCACACATAAATGATGTGACTCCCATAGTGGAATATAGGAACTAAAAATCAAACACATCGTATCGTGATAAATCTCCTGTATGTGTCTGTCATGTAAACACCAGGCCTGAGAGTATGTGGATCAAAAGTGCTTATTCTGACTACAAGGTGTGGCTCTGTTTAAAAAATAAGGCCTTTACATATCAACAATTCCTGCAAATGAAAAATGATTTACTACTCATTTTAAAGGTTAGTGAAAAGAAGAGTTTAAATGTTTCCTATAGGCATACACTGCACCCAAAGCCTCTAATATATAGCAAAAATAGAGTCATATATCCAAATTGATTTCAACTGTCATACTGTGCAAGTTGGATAAATGGCTTTGTAGAGTTTTAGGTTGTATTTATTCCACAAAACGACAATTCTAGATGTACAGTTAGCCACAGGATCATACAGAAATTATTTGTATGTCTCTGTCTATGGATCCTATCTATGAAGAATGATCTACTGATTAGATTAGGATTTGTTACATACAAACACCTATTTTATTAAGCCACTGCCATACTATAGCATAAGATAAAAAGACTGACAATCTTAAGTTTAAAATAGATGTATAAGAACTTATATTAACTCCTGTGTTCTTCTTTCACTAGTGAGTCATTGAAAACCTGTCTTTTTCCACATACATTGTAGGTTCAGGTTTTCTGCTAAGCTATCCATCCAAGGAAAGAAGATAGATGAAAACCAAGAGGGCTATATATTTCTCCACTTAATATATTGCTATCAAAGATATATCAACCTTTCATTTTGTTTGACATTTTTATTTCTTGTCACAAAGTTGGTACAAAAAATGACCATATAAAACAGTACATTCTCCTGGCAAAACTTTTTTCAAAACACCTTGTAAATCACTGTCAATAAAAGTAAAATGGACCCACCTGCATTTAAATCATTTACACGAAAAAACCCAATGCACATATAAAGTAGACCCAAAGAGACAAAATCCTGAGTGGAGAAGTATTTCATGGAGCATTTATGCACTTGTTTGGTAGAAAAGTCAAATAGGAAAGATTTTTGAGACTGCACTGTTCTTACAAGGTATATTTAAGCTTTTTCTGTGCAGAGCAGGTAAAAACCAGATGTTAAAAGCACTAAATGGAACCAAACAGCAATTTAACACATTTTCTTGAAATTTGACCTATTGTGAATGAGAATGCCTAAGCTGCTTTACCTCTGCCTCCCAATAAATATATTATATATAAGAAATATATATAAATAATATTTACCTGACATAAAGAACACTACACCAAGCTTTCTCAAGTGGCAGGTCATGTGACCAGTTTATAAGCTTTGGCCACTGAACCTCTGTCAAAGGTGGGGAATAGTGCTCATGATGAGCCACTTACCTGAAGTATGACTCTTTTTAAGGACCAAAGGTGCCTCAGGTAAGCATGAGGGGTCAAGAGTAAATTGTCCATTAAAGCTGAAGATTCTTTTTTTCCCCAAAATGTCATGATAATTGAGTGATCTGCTTGGTCATTTTCTGTTTACATATAATTTTAGGAGTAAAAAATAGAATTTGATGGCTATACTTTACCATGTGTGTCATTGAATTTCCTTTATTTCTTTGATTCAAAAATAGTTTTGAATATCAGTAGAAATTGTTACCTAATATGGTGTTGGACCGCCTTTGGCATCCAAAATGACCTGAATTCTCCTGGGAATTGACAAATATAAGTCTTGGATGGTGGATAATGGAATCTGATGGTAAAAACACAGGAGGCACCACCACCTAAGCGTAGTATGTACAGAATTCCAAGGAAGGATATAAATTAAGAATTGCACTCACATTTACTAAAAGGATAAAAGCATTCTTTTTAAAAGCATCCAATCCACTTCCTAAGGAGCTGCAGCCATACTGAAGTGGACTTTTTAGGATCCATTTATTGTTTATTTACACAAAAAGGACTTTATTCTCAAGGGACTAATTAACGGATTGTGTCATAATACTCTTTCCTTTCCCTTTTGCACTCAGTTATTTATGCATACATAGCACCATGATATTGTTTTTTTCTATGGATAATATAATCTGATACCACTTTTCATGGAAAAATTGGCCCAGTTCTTGCAGAGATGCTGGAGATGGAAAACGAGTCTGAACCTTATTCTCTAAAATTGACCATAGTGGCTCTATGATATTGAGGTCTGAAAACTGTGGCGCCTAGGGAAGGTGAGAGACTTCATCTGCATGCTCATCAAACCATGATTTGACAACACCAGCTGTGTGAAACAGAGCATTATTGTCTTGGTAAATGGTACTGTCTTCGAGAAACAATATCTGCACCATGGGGTGCACATGGTTGGCCAAAATTTGTGCTTAGTCGCTGGCAGTGACTCTACCTTTCAAGGTGATAATGTGGCCTGCAGAATACCAAAATATGGCTGCCCAAACTATGATTACGCCACCACCATGCTTTACCTTTGGCACAAGACAGTCCTGGTTGTAAGCTTGGGGTAGTGTTTGCCCTCTGTGCATACATGTAGTAATGCCTTTGTGCATACAGTATAAAGCTCTATTCATCGGACCATATTACAGTTTTGCATATTCATAGTTCATGATTTATGGGAATTGCACCACTCTCTCCTTTTTTGAGTATTAATGTTGGTCACTAGTGGTTTGGCAATTGCAGGTCACCCATGAATGTTTTTGCTTATGGAGTTCCCTCCACATAGTTTTTGTGGACTCGGGCTTTGGAAGACTGAGATTGAGCTCTGCAGTAATTTTTTCAGCAGTTGTTTTCTTATTTTGGGTCACAATCCTGCACAAGTCCTTTTGTCTCTTTGGATCAGATGACCAAGTTGATCACACTTATGCTTATCAGACATCGTTTTCCCGGAAACTGTATATTCCGTCATAACCTTTGATACTGTACCTCATGACACCACAAATAAACTGGCAACAAAGGCAGTCACAAAGGCAACAGCTAATCAGGCACCAACAGTTTTGCCCTCTTTGAAACTCAGTAAGCTCTGACATGACTCCATATTACTAGCAGCACACAGTGAATGAGGAAAGAGAGGTTTCCCACCTGTTAGCTAGGTGTCTCATTACACAGCGGAAACAAAAGAATGTTACATCACTTTCACACCTGCAAAACATGTTATCACTTTCACACCTGTAAATCAGGTAGTGTTTCCATATTTTGTCCAACCCTTGTATATCTGTGATGCATGAATCATTAGAAGCAGGACTTTAGTCCCAAACAGCAACTGACAACTATGATAAGTTTACGCAAATGCTAACAGTTTAGAGCATCTGTTAGGCAGTTTAAATGTGCAAATAATAGAAAATGCTACAAGATTTATTCCCTGCATCTAAGCAGTGGCAAGCAGGAAACTGCATGCTTGGGATGAGGTTATTCCCTTTTATCCTTTCAAGAACTGGACTCCTAGTCAGGTAATTCCTTCCATGTAGAAATTAATATGGGTCACCAAAAGTGGTAATGTGTGGTAATTGATTTAAACTATTGCATGGCCCCTAATTGTCTGTTAGGCTAGTATCAGACATACCAATGGCATTCAAGGAGGAGGTGCTGAAATCTGAGATCCATATGTTGGGTTTATGGATGCCATGCTGTGGATGCCACTCTTTTGGAGCCTTTGACTTCTGCAATATAATTTTTTACATTGTTATAGTTGCATAATGCTTTAAGAACAAATTCACCTACAACCAATATTTCAGTGTTGTGAGGTTGCTGGCTAGATAGATCATATGTTTGATTCTTTAATAACTTAGAGACTACAGTGATGAGACTTGTTTACCCAAAGCCCAAGATCTGTCTACCTGCCTCAGCCAGGGGCGGACTGACCATTCGAGTACTCGGGCACTGCCCGAGGGCCCGGGGTCAGTAGGGGGCCCCATGAAATGCCCCTGGTACCTTTTTATAGGCTTTTTTGGGTGTGCTTTAAGTGTGGGCAAGGACACAGGGGCCCCATGATCCCCTATTGCCCGGGGGCCCCATGAGTTGTCAGTCTGCCCCTGGCCTCAGCTATTACAAAACAAAGATGATAGTGATGCTGTCTGCAGTGGATAATGTTATGGGCTTGTCAGATTGTTCAGACTCAAATTACTAGAGAAATCTTGCAACACTGAGGGATAGAAGCTGGCAAGTAACTCAACTCATCACTGCTGAGTCAGCTCAGACATTTTTCTTTTGGGTTTAGTGACCCTAAATAAAAATCTGGTGTTTGAGTTGCTGAAGCAAAATTTCTGCGTATTATTATATATTAAAAAAGCGTAATAGCTATAAAACAAAAGCTATTGAAGACCAATTTGAAGAGTAAACACAAAATAATTATTAACAGTTCTAGCAGTGTGAAATGTGATACATGCATTTTAAAAGATAGGTAGATAGTGTTCTAAAAAAGGAAATAAGGGAGAGTACAGCCAGAAAATGGATCATGTAAGGTTGCTACATAAGACAAAAAAGTGACATCTTCTGCCTCAGGGCTACTGACTGTACATTTCAGAGTTCAAAATATCAAGGTTACAGCATGGGCTTCCATTATGATATAAGTAGGATAATTGCTGTAGAAGTTACAATGCCCTTAAGAAATACAGTATACTGAAACTCTGGTAGAATACTCAGAGCGCATTGCAGAATAAAATATAACTGCTACAAATACAAATTATATGTTATAAATCTTCATTTTACAGTGATATTGTAGATATTACTTAATCCTTCCAACTGCCTCTCAGACATGGAAATAAATTAATGTAGTGTAAAAACTGCAGGTCCCTAGATTATTGATGCTACCATTGCTGCCTCCCACTGAAAACACTGGCTCACCTAGTGGCCCCAAAAATGTCTCAGTCACTGACCAGAAATGAGAATGCAGCATGCAAGGTGAGTCAGAACTTCTGATCTGCATGTTTTTTAATCTAGGCCAGTCACTCAGGAAGTATTAATCAGCATGGCAATCTGATAGTTAAGCAACCAGCACTCGTAGGTTGAGCAGCTTGCTTATTTTCCTCAGCACAGGTATCCTTAAACCCTTTTGCTGCCAGGCCCTGCGCTCCACTTTTAAACTCAGGTGGCAAAGCCATTTTTGAAATTTTTCCATTGCTTTTTTATTTTTTCCTTACAGCTTTCAGAGTTTGTGAAAGACGCCCCCAAACCATACATTTTCTGAAAGCACAGGATCAGTAGAATAAAAGGAAGGTGCTACTGATTTTTCTGGGCCCTGTGATATTTGCGCAAATGTTTATCAACATAATCATAAAAATATTCTAAAATCATTATTAGTGGATACACACAAGACAAGATTTACAAAATTCCTGATAAATTTCTACTAAATATAAAAGGTATAACTGTATTGAGTTAATAAATAACAAATATTTATGCATTTTAAATTTTGTCTTTTTGTGAAATGGTGAAAAATTAAGGTGGGCAAAACTGTAAATAAAAACAATTTACTCTAATAATCTGGAGGTTTTCATTTTTCACGTACAGCTTTCAGAGTTTGTAAAAGACCTGCCAAACCAGACATTTTCTGAAAGCACATGACCTATAGAATAAGAAACAAAAAATGTGCTACTGATTTTTTTAGGCCCCACAATAATTTTGCGAAGGTTCATCAAATCCCTATTTTCACTAGAAATTCACTAAAACCATTATTAGTGGATACATACATGTCAAAATTTACAAAATTCCTGCTAAATTCCTAACTAAATATAGAAGTTGAAACAAATAAAAAAACAAATAACAGAAATTTGTAAATTTTATTTTTGTGAAAAGGTGAAAATTAGGGTGCGCAAAACTGTAAATAAAAACAATTTACTTTTAAAATCTGGAGGTTACCATTTTTCGTTTACAGCTTTCAGACTTTGTAAAATACCCCCCAAACCATACATTTTCTGAAAGCATATGACCTGTAGAAAAAAAGTGCTACTTATCTTTGAGGCCTCGCAATAGTTGTGCAAATGTTCATCAAATTGCTTTTTTCACTAAAAATAAGGCCTCATTCACATGGGGCGTACTGAAGTGTATGCCTGTTTTCTCTCACTTCCTGGCTTGTAAAGCCACTGTGGCAGTAAGTGATAGAAAATCTCTCTTACAGAACCCTGGATAGCAGAGTTCTGTATCCTTGGATAAAAGATCTGACAAGGGTTCTAAAAAAAAAAACAAAAAAAAACATTTTCACTGCACATGCACTTAACTGCTTCATTTATTCTGTATAGTGAAGAATGTAGGAACAGTGGCAGTGGTTTACTTATCCTTTTGCAACCCCAGCAGGCAATTTTTTTTTTTTTTAGCTCAGACAATCTTGGTATAGTATGTATTAAGAATATATTATTAATTCCAATGTAAACAGCCTGAACTGTCCAGTGATTCTGAATTGTGAGATTTTACATTTGGAACAGCTGAAGGAGAAAAAATTAAGTCAACGTTAAGCACAGCGTAAACCCCTAGACAGCACGCTGCTATGAAGACTGTGATGTCAAGTACATCTGTACACCCAGTTTTATTCAGGCCCACTCAGTAAGTGTTATATCACATGTGGGAAATGTCTGCCTGTGGGATCACACTTTTAGAATTACTGCAAATGTGTTGTGATAATTAGAAACTATTCAGACCTCCCTTGGAGCTCTTTTTCCTTTTCACTTTGCCAGTGTTTTGAAGTAAATTATTCATCCAAGGAGTCAAAGTTGGGGAAGATAATAATTACTGTTAACACAGACAGCTAGCTTTATAATAAGGTAGAAATAAAAAATTCCAAAAGGCTGAGAAATGTCTAGCTTGTTTTATGGTCATCAAATACATGTATGAAAATCAGCAACTACTAAATACAACATGCTTCAGATGTTTATGTATGCAACAACATGAATATTCAACCAATTACATATGAAAAGTGTGACTAGTAAGACAAATAGCACTGTGCAGTAGCCCATACCAAGCAATTAAAATGAATATTTTATAGATTTTATTTTATTTAGATAATTTTCTTGAGGATTAAACAGAAATCAAACTGATTATTGTTTGGTAACTGCCCTTTGCAGTAAAGGTCCTCCTTTGCCTTATTAAATAAATCTGTAAATGAGAGTACTCTTTACCCTTACTGTAGCCAAGTTGTAACAATCTATCTGAAAGTTTCCTGCCACTCTTCTCCCTAGCTGACACAGTTTATTATAGGTTATAACCCAGCCATGTCAAATTTAGATGAAACAGTGGGTCAATTGAGAGGACTACATTTTTAAGGAGGTCTGTTATGTCTACTGAGGTTTGCACCTTTCTTAAAGTGGAGCTCCACTCAAAAGGGGCTACCCAAATTTGACAGGTACCCGCTCCCACTTTTGCTCTGATCGCCTGGGCGATCGGAAGTGGAAGGTGTCCTCCCTTCCTCCCTCCCCGTAGTCTTTTGGGACACGTGACAGGTCCCAGAATACTACAGGACCATTCAGGAAGCGCATCGCTTCTCACGCATGTGCAGTGGGTACCCGGTTGTGAAGCCACAAGCTGTCACAGCCGGGTGCCCACACTGAAGATGCCAACACCCAAGGAGAGAAGATGGCTGGTAAAATGGGCTGCAGGGTACACACTGCGGGACCGAGGGACAGGTGAGTGTGTGTTTTTTAAAAGTCAGCAGCTACAGGTTTTGTAGCTGCTGATGTTTATTTTTTGACAGCGTGAGTGGAACTCCGCTTTAATACCAGATAAATAATATGGCAATTCTGAACCTAAAGTCCAGTTTAATTTTCTGCTTCGATTAGCTGTATACATTCCGGTAGTAGGACTCTTAAGCCGGCCATAGATGGTTCAGCAGGAACTGGCTGAATTTCAATAAATGTATGGGCAGGCTGGTTGCACTAAAGTCGGTCCATCATAGTTACATAGGTATATAGTTAGTCTGGCTGAAAAAAAGACAAAAGTCCATCCAGTTCAAGCAAAAAAAAAAAAGTTATAATCCTATACCCACAGTTGTTCCAGAAAAAGGCAAAAAAAACCAGCAAAGCATGATCCAATTTGCTCCTGCAGGGGAAACAATCCCTTCCTGATCCCCAGGGAGACAATTGACTATTTGCTGGATCAACTTTACCTATAAATGTTAGTATCCAGTTATATTCTGTGTATCTAGGAAAGAATCCAGGCCTTTTTAAAGCAATCCACTGAGCTGGCCAGAACCAACTCTTGAAGGAGTCTATTCCACATTTTCACAGCTCTTACTGTGAAGAAACCTTTCCATATTTGGAGATTAAATATTTATTCCTCCAGACGTAAAGAGTGCCCCCTTGTCCTCTGTGATGACCTATGGGTGAATAACTCATCACTGAGTTCACTATATGAACCACTGATGTATTTATACATGTTGATCATATCCCTCCTTAATCTCCTCTTCTCAAGAGAGAATAAATTCAGTTCCTCTAATCTTTCCTCAAAGCTGAGCTCCTCCATGCCTCTTATCAGTTTGGTTGCCCTTCTCTGTACTTTCTCTAGTTCCCCAATGTTCTTTTTGTGAATTGGTGCCCAAAACTGAACTGCATATTCCAGATGAGGTCTTACTAATGATTTGTACAGGGGTAAAATTATATCTCTCTCTCTGGAATCTATACCTCTTTTAGTACAAGAGAGGATTTTGCTCGCTTTAGAAGCTGCAACTTGGCATTGCATGCCATCATTAAGTTTCTGATCTACAAGAACATCCAGATCCTTCTCCACCATTGATTCCCCCAGTTGTACTTCCCCAGTATGGGCAGTATGTATGATGTATGTACGTATGATTCTTAGCCCCCAAGTGCACAACTTTACATTTAACAAAACATTAAACCTCATTTGCCACATAGTTGCCCAATTAAACAGTGCATTGAGGTCGGCTTGTAAGTTGAAGACATCCTGTGAGGACGTTATTCCAATGAAAGCTTGGTGTCATCTGCAAAGACTGAAATGGTATTTTAATCCCAGACCCTATATCATTTATAAATATATTAAAAAGTAAGGGTCCCAACACTGAACCCTGGGGTACACCACTAACAACCCTAGACCATTCAGAGTATGAATCATTAACCACTACTCTTTGAATACGATCTTTTAGCCAGTTTTCTATCCATTTACATACAGATTTTTCCAAGCCGGTAGACTTTACCTTACACATTAGCCGTGTGTGGGGAACTGTGTCAAACGCTTTTGCAAAATCCAAGTATACCACATCCACCGCCACCCCTCTGTCCAAGGTTTTGCTCACCTCCTCATAAAAGAAATCAGATTTGTTTGACAACTTCTGTCTTTCTTGAATCCATGTTGTCTGTTGTTTAAAATATTTTTTTTCCAGCAAGACCTCATCAATGTGGTCTTTTATTAAACTCTCCAGTATCTTCTCAACCATAAATGTTAAACTAACAGGTCTATAATTACTTGGTAAAGATTTTGATCCCTTTTAAAATATAGGCACCGCATTGGCCTTACCTCAGTCCAGTGGTATTATGCCAGTCATTACAAAATCCCTAAAAATTAGAAAAAATGGCTTTGAAATGACAGAGTTCGATTCTTTAAGGACCCGTGGCTGTATGCCATCTGGTCCAGGTGCTTTATTCACCTTTATTCTGTCTAAATATTCCTGGATCATATCAATTGTGAGCCAATGTGGATCATCTGGGGCTGTGCCAATACCATGCCCATTATGGACAAGAGCTCCCCCATGCTCCTTTGTATACACAGAGCTTTGTCCCCAATCACCCACTCTAGATTATTTTGTAAAGGGCCTATATGCTCGAACCGGACCTTTTTACTATTAATATATTTGAAGAATTTTTTGCAGTTTGTCCTGCTATCTTTTGCAATCTGTCATTTGTTTTCTTTTTTACATATTCTTTTATATTCTTTGTAATGTTTAAATGATGATAGCATTCCTTCATTTTTATATTTAATAAAATATGTTTTCTTATTATTTATAGCTTTTTTAACTTTGGCTGTAAGCCACATAGGTTCGATTTTTAGCCTTTTAAACTTGTTGCCCATGTGAATATGTTTTGCAGAGTGTTCACATACAGTCTTTTTGAAGAACTCCCATTTCTGTGTTGTGTTCATCGATGCCAATATTCCCTCCCAGTCTAGGTCTTGCAGATTAGCTCTCAGCCTTAGAAAATTAGCTCTCTTAAAGTTGAGTGTTTTTATTTTTCCCATGTGTGGTTGTTGTTTACAGTTAACAGTAAATCAAATCACGTTATGGTCAGTGCTACCTATATGTTCTTTTATATGGACATTAGTAATAAGCTTTGCATGGTTTGAGATTACCTGGTGCAGCAGAGCATCATTCCTAGTTAGGGTCTCTATGAACTGTACCATAAACTTTTTTAGCAATGATCACTGTATCAGTGACACCAAGTCAGTCCCCCCCCAGTGTCAGAATGCCCATCGCAGTCCTGCTATAAGTCACTGATTGCCGCCATTACTAGTAAAAATAAAATTAAAAAAAAATTCCAGTATATATACAGGCATTTGTAAACACTATAACTTTCATGTAAACCAATTAATTTATAGGTATTGGGATTTGTTATAGCAAAGCAAAGACATGTAGCAGAATACATTTTGGTCTAAATTTATGACGAAATTTGATTTTTAAAATGTTTTTACTGGACGTGTTTTATAGCAAAAAGTCAAAAGTATTGTTTTTTTTCTCAAAATTGTCAGTCTTTTTTTTATAGCGCAAAAAATTAAAAACACACAGGCAATCAAATACAACCAAAAGAAAGCTCAATTGGTGGGAAAAAAGGACGTAAATTTAATTTTGTTGCAGTGTTGCATGACCACGCAATCGTTAGTTAAAGTAACGCAGCGCCGTAATGCAAAAAAATGGTCTAGTCAGGAAGAGGGGTAAATCCTCTGGAGGGCAAGTGGTTAACACCTTTTGTTTTGATGCCCCAGTTATGTACTGTATTTAGCTGATTTCAACTGAGGGTTCAATGAGGCTATAGCATTATAATTAAAACTGCAACTTACAGGCTGTAAAACATTTTCTGAAGTATATAGCTGCAAAATTAAAGTGGAGTTATACCCAAAAAGGGGAAGCTCCACTCCCCCTCTCCACTACTACATTTGGCACCTATTCGGGGGTAGCAAGTACCTGGTTTTGACAGGAAGTTCGGCCCCCCTTCTTCCCCCTCAGCCTTCTGGGACAGTTCCACAGGTCCCAGAAGACTGCGGCCCATTCACAAAGTGCAGCGCGCTTAACACATGTGCAGTAGGAGACTGGCAGTGAAGCCTTAAGGCTTCACTACCAGCACCTGATAGCTGATTGAAGAATCAGCTCGGGTGAGGACGCCGCTGGGTGCCTGGACAAGTAAAAGCCCTAATATTAAAATTCAGCAGCTACAGTATTTGTAGCTGCTGATTTTTATTTTTTTGCGGGAAGAGCCGAAACTTCTCTTTAAGTGAGGAAGTCTAGAGAGCAGCTAAGGGGTATATTGAGAGCCACAGAGAAGGAGCAGTGTGCAGTAGCCCATGCCAACCCATACCCACCAAAATTCATTCAGGCTGTTATGGCATGCATTCCATAAGCACCAGTTTGAACATAACTGTAATAACTGTTCCCTACTAAAAAAAGTGCTACACAGGAAATGATGAAAAATATCCCTGATGGTAACACAGATGCCATTGCAAACGTACAGGTGTTCTAACTCTTGCTAATTCTATGGAGAACTTAAAAAACTTTTCTCACGTGGGGACTTAGCCTCCATTCACACTTGTAGGACTTCAAAGTTGTGCAAGTTTGGAGTCCAACTTTGATGCAACTTTGGATGGGTGCAACTTGGATATGACTTGTTGTCTCTCTGTAAAGTCGGACCACTGTTGCACCACTGTTGCATGTAAAACATTCAGATACCACTTTCATGCAATATTTGAGGATTGAAGTTTATGGCCCTCAAGTTGCATGAAAGTCAGACCAAAGTAGTGCATGGACTAATTTGAAGTCGCTGCGACATTAAGTCGCACATATATGAATGGTTATCATTGGAAAACATGGAATACAACTTGTTATGTGACTTTGATTTCCAAATTCTCATGACAAGTCGCATAGGTGTGAATGGGGAGTTTAGAGGTAAAAATAATTTTATAGAGAAAGTTCTCAAACAACTTTATTGACAAAGCTGCGATATGTGAAAACTGAAAAACGATAACTAAAGATTTTATTTATTTATCTGTTTATTTTGTCTGTATACCGCTTGCCCACAGTTTCATTTTTATACATACATTACTGAAAAGAGAAAGTTTATCAGATGTACTATAGTTGTTCCTCAAGAAAACAACAAGAAGCAGATCAGTAACCTCAATAGATATCTCATTTTAAAATACTTATGTGGCTATTTACAACTTAATTTGTACAAGAGGAGTGCACTGTTAACATGTATAATCTAATTTTCACCGTTGAGCAGTTTCAGACATTCAAGACCAGATCAATCCTCTGTTTGTCATTGAGTGCACCTTGGCAGAATAGAATTTGCTAGGACATGCAGAGTCTGTTCTGAAAATCTTGTACTTGTCACAAGTAGGAGCAAAAAGGAATCAAACAATTTGCAGAATGTCACAAAATCCCACACCAGATCAGATATATTGGTCAAAATGTTAAAATGTAATTGTGCTTTCATTTCTAGAACTAATTACATTCTGCTATGTTACCCAAGTACTATAGTAAATACATGGATGTATAGATATATACAGGGCCATCTTTAAGGAGGGGTAGAAAAGGCAGCTGCCTTGGGCCCATTCATAGTTGTGGGGCCCAAAGCAGCTGCCCCATGCTTGCCAACTGTCCCTTAAAGTCTTCATCCTGCACTGTGTCCAGATATCTCAGTGTGAAGTGCTGTTATTTGTGCTGCCCAGTTCAGCCCTATTGCCAGAACTCATATGCAGTGTCAGCATTCATATGTAAATAACTGGCATTCATATGTAAATAGAGACAGGCCAGCAGCATGGATATGTAAATAGCGAGAACATTCGTATGTAAATATCGGCTGCATTCAAATGCATATTATGCTCCCCCTGAGGTGTGCAACTGTGGTCCCTGAACCTATCATTAGCCTATTCTACAAAGGTAAGCAAAGTGTATGTGTGTGTGCGCATGTGTGTAAAAATGAGCAGAGGAGACATGAAGAGTTAAGGTGGGAGGAGAGGTGGGAGGAGGGCAGTTGGAGAGGAGAGGAAAGGGGATGTTTGAGGTACAGAGATTAGCAGAGAAATTTAGGATGCAAAGGTATACTGACGGGGGTGGATAAAGATGTATGTAGGGCAGCCCATCAATTTCAATGGGCTGCTCTATGCACTAGAAATGCTGAAATAAAGTCCCTCAACTTCCCAGTCCATGATGTGCAGGCTGTGAGCAGTAATAATGTGCAGTAATCTCTAGCAATCAGTGAGCAATATTTATGTGCAGTAACCTCTAACAACCAATCAGTGAACAGTAGTGATCTGCTGTAATCTCTAGCAACCAAACAGTGAGTGGTAAGGTTGTGCAGTAACCTTTACCAACCAGTGAACAGTAAAGATGTTCAATCACCTCTAGCAACTAATCAGTGAGTGGTAAGGATGTTTAGTAACCTCTAGTAACCAATGGGTGACCAGTAATGATGTACAGTAACCTCTACCAACCAATCAGTGAGCAGGAATGATGCACAGTAACCTCTAAGAACCCATCAGCAAGCAGAAGCATTGTGCTGTAACATATAGTGACTAATTAGTGAGCCATAATGTGTGCAGTAACCGCTACCAAACAGTCAGCGAGCTGCAATGATATGCTGTAACATCCAGCAGCCAATTGCAATTGCTGCCTGAATTGCTAAATGAACTGATTTTGAGTCTAGCTGCTATTTATTGTATGTCTCAGAGCAGGTGGAGAGCAAAATTGGGGGGGGGGGGGGGAAGAAAATGTTTGCCCAGGGTCCAATTAATATTAAACACAGCCCTGGATATATAGAACTACAAAGAAAGCCGATAACCTGTCTTGCACTCATACATTTTAGTATCTTTCATATGCATCATAAATTAGAGTAAAAGCAACACTGCAAGCAATCACATTGATAAAAAGTAGAGATGACCAGCATGATAAAAAAAAGTGATTTCGAGCATCACTTGTTTCTCCCATTTTAAAGTGATTAAAGTGGTAGTGAAGTCTGTGTGTTTACTTGTACCTACAGATAAGCCTATAATAAGGCTTACTGTAGGTACTGTACATATGCATGTTTAGGAGATATTTACTTGTATAGTAGCACTGTTGCATGCGCGCTGCAGGAATGGCAAACCCGTGCTTTTCTTTCAGAGCTGTGTGCCATAAACAGTGACTCTATGCATGCGTGGGAGTGATGTCATTGTGGCTCAGCCATTCAAGCAGCCAGAGCCTGCGAACTGGAAGAAGGACTGGATGAAGATGGAAGCTTCATCAAGAGTAACAGCATGCCACTGGAAAGCTTCATTTTAACATAAGTTTCACATAATGTGCTAGTATGCATACTAGCACATTATGACATTGCCTTGCGGGGAAAAGTGTTTTTTCTTTTCAATTATCAAGTTTACTACCATTTTAATGATGCTCATTATTACACAGAAAATGTTTTAAACTTACTGGAAAAACCTCATGTTAGTGGGCCTGATCTTTCAGTCTTGTGCAAAGGAATTGTAAAGTTGCAAACTTCCATGTGTATGTGTCAGTATTAGGCAAAAATCATGGTGAGCCCCAAATAGCTATTTTTTTGCTCAAGGTCAAGCAAATATTCTCATATAACATAGCTGAGAAGCACTGATTTTAATCAAGATACAGATACTATTCAAATACTGAAACATATCTGACAATGAGCCATATTTGACACAAGTAGCCATAGCTGAAAAGCACTGATTTTAACCAAGAGACAGGGACTATTCAAATACTGAAACAAATCTGATGATGACCCATATTTGACACAAGTAGCCAGAAAAAAAAATATTTTTTTGATGGGGTCCTTTTAACTCATTCAAACCATGTAGAAAGTTCAGTACAACAAAAAAGTGTAACATGAGAAAATGTGTAAAACAGGAACAGTATAGGTGTTTGTCCCAGTTACACTGTATTAAGCTGAGCATTATATCAGAGATAAGGATAGAGCTCCAACAGCATATTTTTCAAAGACAAAAACAAGATAAAATTACATGAGTCAACAAAACAGTATATAGCTTCCTATACCAATATACAGCCTGTCATGGTTTATTCACAACAATTTATAGTTTGCTTACTTGGAGGCGATTTTTAAGCTGTCTCCAGTTATTTGTGATATATTGTATTTGTACATTTCTGTAATCTGTGAGTGGGAAGTGTGGCTACTAAGCAAGACATTAGATTGCTTTGTAATATATTAAGTCCAGACAGTGTATAGCACTAGCAGAACAAGAGATGGTTATGTGACTGCATGGTGGGAAGAATCACATGTTTACAAGAATAAATGTACTTTTAATGCAAATTTAGACTAGAAGAACAGACTTCACCCCAGCTCCAAGCAATAAAATTGCAAGCTTCTGTGTGTAACTTTTCTTCTTTAAAATAACCTTCTGCACTTTCAATAATTATGAGTAAATTTACACAGCTTGCAAAAACCATTTAAAATGACACGTGGGTGTTCTGTGTTTTATTTCCAAGCACTTTCCTTCAATGACAAGTAGCATAAAACACCGACTCAAAATGGAATTTAAAGGGTTCATCCATTAGCTCTAACAGAAACCACTAGGCTTCCAACCAAGTCCATTTTAAGGTCTTATCATGCACACTGAGAGACATTTCTTTCATTAAAAACAAAACTAATAAGAAAATATATAGGCTGTGTGTTTAGGAGCACATGCTGGGAAAAGGAACATTAGTTTTTATTAAAATGTATTTATTTACCACTGTTATTGGGCAAAGAAAAGGAAAGTTGAGGTCACCATTTTTTGGTGCACAGTCATTTGCATTCCTTTAACATATCTATGCATCAGAGTCAAAATTAGGCTATATTTATATTTAAAGCTGACTTTTAAGTATGGCAACTTTTACATAATTACATTTGTCCAGCTTATACCAATATACAACGATCAGCCATAATTTTATGACCACTGACAGGTTATATGAACATCATTGATTATTTCATTACAATGGCATCTAAAAGTCAGAGGGATATTTTACACAGCAATTAACCATGTAGTTGATGTGTTGCAAGCAGAAAAAAATGATCATTGCAGTTTGCTGTGTATGGGGCTGCGTAGGCACAGACTGGTCAGGGAGCCCATACTGAATCATGTCCACAAGTCCTACAACAGGCATGTGGACATCAGAACTGGGCCAAGGAGTAATGGAAGATGGTGGGCTGGTCTGATGAATCATATTTTCTTTTACATCATGTGGATGGCCAGGTGTGTGGTCATCACTTACCTGAGGAAGATATGGCATCAGGAAGAAGGCAAGCCAGTAGAGGCAGTATGACTCTTTGGGCAATATTCTACTGGTAAACTTTGTGTTTTGCAATTCAAGTGGATGTTACTTGACATGTACCATTTTTCTAAACATTGTTACTGACCAAAAACACCCCTTTATGGAAACGTTATTCTCTGATGGCAGTGACCTTTTTTAGCAGGATAATGTGCCCTGCCACACTGCAAAAATGGTTCCAAAATGGTCTGAGGAACACAACAGTGAGCTGAGGTGTTTACTTTCCCTCCAAATTCCCCAAATCTCAATTCAACTGGGCATCTATGGGATGTGCTGCAAAAGCAAGTCTGATCCTTGGATGCCCCACCTCACAACTTACAGGACTTAAAGCATCTACTACTGATAGCTTGGTTTCAGATATTACAGTCTACTTTCAGAGGTCTAGTGGTATCCATGCCTTGACAGGTTGGACTGTTTAGGCAGCAAAAGAGGTTGTTTTGCTGGGAAAAGGGGAAAATACTCAATGTAAAGTGGGTGGTCACAAAGTGAAGGCTTATTGGTGTAAGTATATAAGTGCTATACCTGTGGAACCCTATGGAAGCTGGAAATCATTGAAGTAGGTGCAACTATTACAGTGATACCCACTAGCTTGTGGGTCCCATGTCAAATGACTTCTCTGCTGCGAACACAGGAGGTCACTTGCTTAGCACTGATGCCATTCAGGGAACATTTTGCATTTTCTCAAGTCTCTGATTATAAGAGGCAGAGCGGGGAGGTGGTGTTGTCAAGATCTCCACCTCACCCAATCAGAGAATGCTTTGCATTCATCAAAAAAAAGGTGCAGTGTTTCTCTAAATGGTGCCCTTGTTGAGCAAGTGCCTTCCTGTGTTCACCAGCTTGGTATAAGAAAAGGTGGAGCTAGTGGAGATCACTATAGTAGCAGTGATTTCCAGTTTCCATGGGGATCCCATAGGTATGACACATACATATTTACATTGGTCCAGGTTGTAAAAATTGCCATACCTAATATTAAGTTTTAAACAAGGTTCATGTTAAAATGAAATGTTTCCAAGCCCATCTCTCCCTAGTCAACCAAAGTATTTATGCTACCCCCACCCCACCCATGTGCGTATTTAATTTCTCTAACCACAACTCCTGCCTTACTTTAGATTTACTATGCAGGGAGCTTCTGACTACATTTCTGCAGCAAGGTTGTAATTACTGTGCCACCACTGTCAAAAAGAGGTACACAAAGACACCTGGGTGAGTGGGGGATTGGCTTAGAAAAGGGGAGAGGGTTAAGGAGGGGGGCTGTTGAGCTTTCATGTCAATGAAATCCTATCCTTAATCAAGGAAAATTACTCAAATCCAACATGTTCTCTGTGTTTTATCTGGTTTGTACTTTTATATCTCAATAAACTGTTGTGAATGTATCTAACATATTATTACACCTGTGCAAAACATGGTTGAAACAATATAATAACTTCCCTAAATATCTGAAAATGGAAAAAAAACAAGACCATTTATGTATTTATGATATCTGTTTTTTTTCCTTTTTACAAAAAAAAATGGAACTATTACAGAAAATGCTTGCCATAATGTTTAAACACTACTCTGTTTTACTCTAACTGAATTAGATTCAGCGCAGAACAGAGTTGGAGAACAGACGTCTGAGGATACTTTCAAACACTTGGGACTATTCCTGCAATATTTAGATATCTAGCAATGATTCTAAAAACAATGCTTGATCTGTAAGTTAAAAAATAGCCATTATGTGCAATTATAAATATTATGTATAAACCTAGAACAACTAATCCCAAGTTAGCTTCCGGAACCTGAATTAACTCCAGAAAGCTAAAATCTAATTGGCTGATCCAGGATATGTAACACTGTTGCCCTGTGATGTCTTCCATCACTGTACTAGTTAGATTAGTCTGTAGGGAACAGTTATGAGGAGAAAGCAGTCATAATATAATTATTAAGTATGTATTAACACATCACTAAAGTGTTTAAAACAGTAATAGCTTTTCTACAAATAATACACATTTTGTGGCATTTAAGTGCTTTATGTATGTCACTCAACAAGGATTATCCACAAGGAAAGCAGTTCAAAAGCACATAGCAAAAGACATGCAAAAATCCTACATAAAGCAAGTACAACTATTTTTTATTCTATATTTACATAATTTTCTGCTACCACAGATATGCTTGTAATTGATTTTTTTTCACTTATGCAGCTCAAGAAACAACAAAAGGAATAATGAGTTGAGAATTCAAGAACATTCAAGTAATAGGAGATTGTAATGTGTTTGGCACATATAGAGGAATTATTTTTTGCAGAAATTAATGCCTGAGGCATGGAGTAGATATAAAATTCCGTTTTATAAATTTCTCCATTTTGACAATACTGTCTTTAGAGAAGATGAATGCCACCTGATACCTAAGAAATTTCTAAAAAAACACAATATACATTTTATTAAGGAATGCCCTTTGCTCCTTTAGTCATCTGCATATATATATATATATGATCCTACATGAAACCTAATATATAAGAATTGTCATAAACGTTATACAAAGGTGTTCCATTTATTGATAAGAGTTTTTTTTCCAGTGGCAGAGACAGCCAGAACTATCAAATATTATGGGACATAAACTGCATAAAAGAATGTTTGACTCATGCAAGTGTACCTACTAATGCAGGTTGCTGTTGATAAGTCCTTGAATATTCATACTCCTGATGTTTCTCCCTCTACTTCCTTGTAACTCTTTTTTTCTTGCTTTCTTTCTACTTTCTTCCTGGCTACTTAATTTTACATTTAGGACCCCATCCCCACATTTACAAATTTTCCTTTCACTTTCATACTGTTGAGATAGGCCACTAAAGCAAAAAAGAGTACCTGTTATTTAAAGGCAAAATGAATATAAGCAGCAAGGAGTATAATTATAGTTGATTATATAGTAATAAACACATGAATTACCACAGCATAACAGTGTAAACTCATCCTTAAAGCAGAACTCCAAGCAAGAACTTCTTTACATGTCCTTGTTGCAGATTTCCCACCTTCACTGACTAAACCGTCCATCTTCTGGTTTACTCAGTAGTTGCTCTGAAATTGCCTATTAATTTTCAAATTAAACAGTTAATTCTCCTTGGTTTCCTGTTTTTGTGACTGGTGACTGCTATGCCTCCTATTTCTCCAGCCACTGGTCTTGGCACATCCCTTCTGTAGTTACTTCTCCAGGAAGCAGCGATGCAATTGAGACCTACTTGCAGTGGTGGGCAGACCGAATGTTAGATACATACAACATGTACAGGCCTAGTGTACCCACATATATTCACTACAATTCCCTATGTTGATGGGAACTGTAGTTTCCTTTTACTGCAGAGAGAGAGGAGAGGATGTGATATAATCCCCGCTGTTAAACTTCCTCCTTGGCAGAGCAAATGTTGTTTTCTCTTGAATTACAGAGATGAGGTCATGAAAATTCCATTAGACTTTTCTCCTAAATTATAAGGATTTTCAAAATATTATTAATTGTTTAATGTTTTGTGTAGGGGTGTATTAATGGGTGATTTTTTTTGCCTATCCCAGAGTTCTTCTTTAGGAAATATTTAGTGGCTTTTTAGGTGGCCTTTTTTTGGTGCATTTATTCCTGCATACTGTATGTGCCAATGTTAGTATACCTTTAGGTTAGTATATACATGTATTGATTTTAACTGTGTATGTAGCTTTTTCTCTAGAGCTCTACTTAAACTTTAACCTAGTTTTTTATATTAAGCAATAATTACAAATGCTCAGTTTACTGATTTAAGTAGGCCTGCTTCTTATGTCTGCTATCAATGCCAAATTCAAGCAGTAGTTGGTGGCTGTCAGACATTAGGGCTGGTTCACATTTGGGCAAATAGCAATCATGTGCAGAATGGGCAAATCAATTACAAATCCCTGCAAAATGCACAATGCACATTTGAGTGCCACTCATCCTGAATGGCATACCAAATGTGGTGTGATTTTGCTGCAATTGTCATGGGACAAAACACGCGTGTAAAATTGCTCATGGTTCAGGGCCAAACTTTTGTCCCTGAGCTTCCATTCAAGTAAATGGGCTGCTCTATGTGTGACACACCAGAAACATGTGGAATCATGCTTTTAAAATCACTATCAGGAATCCAAGTTCCTGCTAAGCAATTTGTGAACTGGGCCTAAGATGTTTGCAACCTCATGGGTCCTCTGAAAGTGAAAACAAAAGGATTGATTTAAACAACATTGTATTGTTATTAATTAGAATTAATGCTGAAGTTTAATTTGCTTATATTTTACCTCCCTGGTTTCTCCCCACCACCACTTCATCATCATGCAAATACATTAAAAAAAAATTCATATCAATACACACTTTTTTTTAAAGACCCAGTGACGTCAAAATGTCATGAGGAGTAGATGTCAATTTGGAGAGTGGCTATTGCCAGGCAGATTTTATTTGCTTGCAGATCACCCTAGGCAGAACCCACATGTGGTGCTGAGTTTCCATGACTGAAATAACTGAAATACATTGAATGAAAGGGGCATGCTAGGGGCAGTGGGGATAGAGAGGGAAAGGCTAGATGATGCTGGATATCCTCCAGCCATGAAATGAGTGGGGCTCTCTCTGACTTCCCGTGGCTTCTAATGCACATTGTGAGAAGCTTACTGTCTATAATGAAACCAGAGGAAGCAATTTCAGTACAAGAAAGAAGCCTGTACAAGACTGGAGTTCATATTTAAGCTATACTACATAAATAGATTAGATAATAATAGGCTCTTTTGTGCAACTCAGTACTCAATAACTCAATATTAGTTCCACTTAACTACAGAGCTTGTTGAGTTTTGTCAATATTCAAAGCGCCTAATGCTTGGTAGTAATTTTGTCAGGTGTGCAGCTATTTTCTGCAGTGTCAAATGTATAGCTCATTGTCCTCTAATGGTACCTTATGGAGAATAATCTGTTGATGGTTTTTCATATATACATGTAAAAGAAATCAATTTGGTGTAAATAATCTCAACAAAAAGGTGTTTGAATAATCTCAATAAAAAGGTGTCTGTAGATAAATAAATATGCATAGCTATTAGTCCATTGAATTTGCATGTATGTTCTTTAGGTGTGTTGGGCAAAACAAATGTTGGTTAGGCTATTTTATCTTCTGAAAAAATGTTGTTATTTGCAGTAGCAAAATATTGCATTATGGCTTTTAGATAGGGCTGAGGAGCACAGGAAATACATATGTAACAATTCTAATAAATGCTAGGATCATTGGTTACATTTACTTTCAAATTCACTCCAGTGTTTTCTAGAATTGTTACATTGGCCATAATGTGGTACTTTACTACTAAATAATAAAAAGCCTAAACATTTGTTTTTGTCCAGTTCACACAGAACAAATGTACATGCAGATTCACTGGATGCATGGAGGGACAGTGCCTCTAAATCAGGGTCATTTGGGAGCTATGCATTATCTATTGCTATTCTCTGTAGCATTTGTAACTGCTCACCGCTGAATAAGAGGAAGAGCATAACATCATGTGATCACAATGAAGACAGATGGATTTAAAACCTCTGAAACCAACAATAGTCCCTTGCACATACAGCGCATCCCAGCCACATATATCAGCTGAATCAGGGGGAAAGCTGCGTAAATATTAGGTTTAGACATGCACATCGCTGACCACAATTCGTTCTGAATTCTATTCTACTTGTTTTATATCATCCCCCTATTATATTTTCCTTTCCTCTGTACACAAATGGGTTGTACAACCTCACACATCAATCTAACTACACTAAAATCTTATTTATTACAGGTACTTATAAAACGCTATCAATTTATGCAGCACTTTACATATATATTGTACATTCACATCAGTCCCTAACCCTCAAAGGGCGTACAATCTAAGGTTCCTAACCTACATACACATACTAGGGCCAATGTAGACAGAATCCAATTAACCTAACAGCATGTCTTTGGAGTGTGGGAGGAAACTGGAGTACACAGAGGAAACCCACGCAGGCACAGGGAGGACATGCAAACTCCAGGCAGGTGGTGCCATGGTTGGGAGTCGAACCAATGACACTAGTACTGCCAGGTGGAAGTGCTAACCATTTAGCCACTGTGCTGCCCGTAAATCTTATATGGATATCCACCAGCTTGCTTAAAGTGTAACTAAAGGCAAAACTTTTTTTTTTTCATTTTGGATAGTGTTAAGCTTGGTACACATGGGTACAGCTGTCCTTCTAAGGTCTAAAGACCAGCTTTTGTTGAAGGGACATGCTGGAAAACCAGCATCCAACCAGCTGATTAAGGTGTTCTGATGGGCAGTGAGAGAGATCGCTGCACTAACATTGCTTAGTTAGTACAGCAATCAGCTCACTGGGTGGAACAAAAAAACCCCCCAATGTGTTAGTAGGCTTAAGAGAGGCTTGTAACCCCTACCATTTTTAGCCATCTGTGCCAAAACAGGAATTGAAAGGAAATCCCTCCAAAGTGAAGGAATCCCAGTGTGTCACCAGGGTCACTAGAACTAGTGTCCACATTGGAAGATTTCCCCTCTATTACTGTTCTGATGTCAACCCAAAATATGGGATTTTCTTTTACTTTCACTGGCGATGATAATGTTAAGCAGGACAAATAGAGGGTGAATCTCCCTAATGAGAGTACAGACTGCATTAAAAACTGACAGGTATTCTAATCCCCCTCCACGCTATCCAAAACTAAAAGTTACACTTTAAGGGTTGTATTCTATGATCCCTTCTCTAAGCTGGAGTTTTAATGTGCATATGCTACTAGCTGTGTATAGAGAAAATCCTGGTCTGGTGGAACAAGCTAAAGGTCTCACCACACCACTTGTACCCAGTTGGTACAAGTTTAAAGTGATACTAAAGGTTCAGTTTTAAAAAAAAATAATAAACATGTTATACTTACATGCTCTGTGCAGTAGATTTGCACAGAGCAGCCCGAATCCTCCTCTTCTTGGGTCCCCTGCCGGTGCTTCTGGCTCCTCCTTCATGTCGGGTGCACACATGGAGTTGTGGCTCAGCCCCGTCCCATCTGTCTCCTCATTGACTCACTAGCTGTAATTGACAGCAGCGGGAGCCATTGGCTCCTGCTGCTTTGAAAGCCAATGAGGAGGTAGAGACCCGGGACAGCCGAGGTTCTCATGCACATCGCTGGATCGTGATGGGGTTCAGGTAAGTATTAGGGGGGCTGGTGCACACAGAATGTTTTTTACCTGCATGCATAAAAGCATGGAGCCTTTACAACCACTTTAAGGTCTTGCTGAATTACAGTGCCTCTGATACAATAATTTAAATATAAACCAGTCAGCATATACATGTACAGAGAACTTGTAAGATCACCAGGGACAATGCAAAGATGGATGAAAAATAGAAAAAAGGAATGCAAAGGACTTTAAGGGGGTGATTTACTAAAACTGGAGCACTCAGAATCTGGTGAGCTGTGCATAGTAGTCAATCAGCTTCCAATGTCAATTTGTTAAATTAAGTTTTGACAATAAAACCTGGAAGCTGATTGGCTTCTATGCAGAGCTTCAGCAGATTTTGCATGTTCCAGTTGTAGTATATTTCTCCCTACGTATCTCTGAGATGTACATAGACTGCGGAAACTCAGTATCTGCTTATCATTGCAATACATTATTTGGAAAGATGCTTTACAATGAAAGAATAAAGCACAATCAAATACTGAAGCAATCAAACAGGACAAACTAATAACTTACTTTGTTTAATTATGTTAAGTTATAAAAAATACAACAGGTTGCTTAGACTCAATCACAACATGTAAGCATACAAAGGCATTATTTTGGCTGCTCTTCACTTTACTACCTGTGAATTAAATCAAATAACTTTTAGACAAAATTTGGGAACCCGGTTTCCATGGTTACCAACATTTATTTCACTAGACTAATAGATTACAATCTTCCTACAGACTTTCATCAATAATAACCCACATGGAAGAAAAATATATTTGAAGTATATTTAAAAAATATTCTTCCCAAATATATTGACATATATTTGAAATGCTACAATTTTGGCCACATTCTATATATATATATATATATATATATATATATATATATATATATAAAAACGTATGTTTAAATGCATTTTTTTTACAAAATATTTGAAAAATATTTTTAAAAATACATGTTCAAATATATTGTATGTCTTTAAAAGTACAAATCTACATTTCTGGAATGCATTTACAAATATATGTAGAAATATATGTTAAAATGACTTTTTTATATGTTAAACAAAAATATATATTTTTTAAATATATTCTTTAGATTTTTGTTAACATATAAAAAAGTCATTTTAATATGTATTTTTACATATACTTGTAAATGCATTACAAATATGTAGATTTGTATTTTTAAAGACATACAGTATATTTGAAATGTATTTTTAAAAATATTTTTCATATATCTTGTAATAACAACTAATTTCAACATACATTTTATATATATATATATATAATATATATATATATATATATATATTTTAATATGGCCAAAATTGTAGCATTTCAAATATATGTCAACAATAATTGGGAAAAATATTTTTAAAATATATTTAAAATATATTTTTCTTCCATGTGGGTTATTATATATATATATATATATATATATATATATATATATATATATATATTGAAATATATTGAATATGGCCAAAATTGTAGTATTTCAAATATATGTCAAGATATTTGGGAAGAATATTTTTAAAATATATTTTTCTTTCAAATGGGGAGGAACATATCTCCCCCTGTAAATATGAGTGGGGCTGGGAAAAGTAATGCTAAATGCCTAGCAGACAAGCCACATCAGGCATTATATTTCCACTTCTGTTGCTTGTGGACCAGTTGTTTAAAATCTAAAAAAAAAATCTAAATAAATAAAATCTTACCTCCTGAATTCTGAATTCTAATCCTTTAAAATAAATTTGACCATCACATATATGAATTGGTCAAGTAAGCCAAAAAGGCTCATATGTATCTTTATGATAAAAAATGCAATAACATCTCTAAGTGCTAGATCTCATACACACAAGTGCCAAAAGGGAGTGCTTGGCTGGCATTTCTGCCGCCTGTGTGACACCATCTTAAATCAGAAGCATGAATCATTGTTATTATTGTTATTTTTAATGCCCCGCAGTATCAGTTCTTTGGTGTGAATGACCTCAATTAAAAATAATGGATTTTTAAATGCAATGCAATAACCAGAAGTTAATAACTCATGGAATCTACACAAGTACCCGGGTGTGAACAAGCTGTAGATCTGTTTGGAGCAGCAGTAATATGGTGTTATACACACTTTCCCAGAGCATGTGCTTATGTTTTAAACTGCTGTGAAATTGCTTCTGCAGTGATAATACCTGTGTACTTCCAATGCATGCAAGCTGTAGCCATAAAGATAAAAAAAATGGAATAACATGCAATATGTTGCTTCATGGTTCTTTATTGCCTTTGATTCATTACCTTTGAAGTAAAATGGAATGCTGTGATGTGACAGAAAAGCAGACGGATGTTGAAAACAGAGCAAGACAATAAGGTTAATGTAGAACCCGCTAAAAATACTTTATGAGAACATTTTAGGGAAAACATGATGAACAAAATAATATAAGTAAAGATTTATAGCTTATTATGTAGAAAGTTAACAAGGGAAGAGAAAACGGTAACTAACTTTCACTTTGCTGTACAAATGTCACACAGACACAATGTTCCCGAATGTGACTGTACCTGGTGTACTGCTACAAAGTTATGAAGGTCAGAGTATATGAAAAGCAGCAGTTAGTTTGTAATTGTCATTTTATATAATTATTTATATTTATTCATTGTGCCTAGAATTGCAAGATCCCATAAAACAAACAAAAGTTTCAGATATACCACTGGTTGCGTAAACTAGTCCCTTGCAATGGGAAGGCCCCATATATGGCACTTTCTCGTTGCAAGGCAAAGGATACCACTGAAAATAGAGTGTTTTAGCACCTAGCATCCTTCTCGTCCAATGGTGCCTGTACAGTTGTGGCCTTAACATCACCCTGAAGAATGCTGCATGACATGGTGAAGTGGGGGGACAGCTTTCTGTATCCCCCTGACACCAATCAAGGGGGTTTTATTTCCCCTACTGACACAAATGATTGGTTATTCATTACTCTCAGTGACACAGGTGATGAGGCCTTTATTACTTCCACCGAAAACCAATAATGGGGCATTTATTACTCCCACTGACACAAGTGATGGGGCATTTGCTTCTGGAATGTTACCAGTGATGGGATATTTATTTCTTAAATAACACCAATGATGGGGCATTTATTACTTTATTGACACCAGTGATGGGGCATTTATCACTCCCATTAACACCAGTGATAGAGCATTTATTACTCCCACTGACACCCGTGATGGGGCATTTGCTTCTTGAATATTACTAGTAATAGGGTATTTATTTCTTAAATAACACCAATGATGGGGCATTTATTACTTTATTGACACCAGTGATGGGGCATTTATCACTCCCATTGACACCAGTGATGGAGAATTTATCACTTCCATTGACACCAGTGATGGGGCATTTGCTTCTTGAATATTACCAGTAATGGGATATTTATTTCTTAAATAACACTAATGAGGGGACATTTGTTACTCCATTGACACCAGTGATGGGGCATTTATCACTCCCACTGACACCAGTGATAGAGCATTTATTACTCCCACTGACACCAGTGACGTAGAGGCATATTTTTACTTCCACTGACCTCTGACAGCATGGCATTGTTCCATTCCTACTGAGACACAGTGGAGCCATCCTAAAGTCTGATGGACCCTTTGCCAAATAATGGGACATTAGTGACAATTTCCCAGAAAATTTTCTATAAACACTTGTCGACCCGCTGCAGTACATACACTGTGGATGGTTACTCATACAGGTACAGTAACATACCTGTACTTCGCAGATTTCTTCTGGGTTCAGGGCAAGCATGAACCCCAGCCCACCAGCTCTGCTGTGATTGAACACAGCAAGACTTAGTCAGCAGGTCCCAGCCAATGATTAACCACTTCAATACCGGGCACTTTTACCCCCTTCCTGCCCAGGCCAATTTTCAGCTTTCAGTGTTGTCGCACTTTGAATGACACTTGCGTAGTCATGCAACACCGTACCCATAAAAAAAGTTTTAATTTTTTTCACACAAATATAGCATTCTTTTGGTGGTATTTAATCACCACTGAGTTTTTTATTTTCTGTTAAATAAACAAAAAAAAGCCTGAAACTTTTGAAAAAAATTTTTTTCTTCGTTTTTGTTATAAAATTTCGCAAATAAATAACATTTCTTCATAAATTTAGGTCAAATGTATTCTGCTACATTTTTTTGGTGAAAATACCACAAATTAGTGTATATTATTTTGTCTGTAGGTAAGTTATAGAGTCCACAAACATGGTATATACAGGTGAAACTCGATAAATTAGAATATTGTGCAAAAGTTCATTTATTTCAGTAATGCAACTTAAAAGGTGAAACTAATATATGAGATAGACTCATTACATGCAAAGCAAGATAGTTCAAGCCGTGATTTGTCATAATTGTGATGATTATGGCTTACAGCTCATGAAAACCCCAAATCCACAATCTCAGAGAATTAGAATATTGTGAAAAGGTGCAATATTCTAGGCTCAAAGTGTCCCACTCTAATCAGCTAATTAAGCCATAACACCTGCAAAGGGTTCCTGAGCCTTTAAATGGTCTCTCAGTCTGGTTCAGTAGGAATCACAATCATGGGAAAGACTGCTGACCTGACAGTTGTGCAGAAAACCATCATTGACACCCTCCATAAGGAGGGAAAGCCTCAAAAGGTAATTTCAAAAGAAGTTGGATGTTCTCAAAGTGCTGTATCAAAGCACATTAATAGAAAGTTATGTGGAAGGGAAAAGTGTAGAAGAAAAAGGTGCACAAGCAGCAGGGATGACCGCAGCCTGGGGAGGATTGTCAGGAAAAGGCCATTTAAAAGTGTTGGGGACTTTCACAAGGAGTGGACTGAGGCTGGAGTCAGTGCATCAAGAGCCACCACACACAGACGGATCCTGGACATGGGCTTAAAATGTCGTATTCCTCTTGTCAAGCTGCTCCTGAACAACAAACAACGTCAGAAGCATCTTAACTGGGCTAAAGAAAAACAGACCTGGTCTGTTGCTCAGTGGTCCAAAGTCCTCTTTTCTGATGAGAGCAACTTTTGCATCTCATTTGGAAACCAAGGAGCCAGAGTATGGAGGAAGAATGGAGAGGCACACACTGCAAGATGCTTGAAGTCCAGTGTGAAGTTTCCATAGTCTGTGTTGATTTGGGGAGCCATGTCATCTGCTGGTGTTGGTCCACTGTGCTTCATTAAGTCCAGGGTCAACGCAGCCATCTACCAGGAGATTTTGGAGCACTTCATGCTTCCTTCCACAGACGAGCTTTATGGGGATGCTGACTTCATTTTCCAGCAGGACTTGGCACCTGCCCACACTGCCAAAAGCACCAAAACCTGGTTCAATGTCCATGGGATTACTGTGCTTGATTGGCCAGCAAACTCGCCTGACCTGAACCCCATAGAGAATCTATTGCCAAGAGAAAGATGAGAGACATGAGGCTGAACAATGCAGAAGAGCTGAAGGCCGCTATTGAAGCATCCTGGTCTTCCATAACACCTCAGCAGTGCCACAGGCTGATAGCTTCCATGCCACGCCGCATTGAGGCAGTAATTGCTGCAAAAGGGGCCCAAACCAAGTACTGAGTACATATGCATGCTTATACTTTTCAGAATTCCGATATTGTTCTATGTACAATCCTTGTTTTATTGATTGCATGTAATATTCTAATTTTCTGAGATTGTGGATTTGGGGTTTTCATGAGCTGTAAGCCATAATCATCACAATTATGACAAATCACGGCTTGAACTATCTTGCTTTGCATGTAATGAGTCTATCTCATATATTAGTTTCACATTTTAAGTTGCATTACTGAAATAAATGAACTTTTGCACGATATTCTAATTTTTCCAGTTTCACCTGTATATCTGACAATCGATCAATCAAGGTACTGACAGCCAACCTAATTTCTTGAGGCCCGAAAACACCAGTATAGTACAAATACTCCCCAAATTACTGATTTTTGGAAAATAGACAGTCCAAGGAATTTAGTAAGAGGCATGGTCAGTTTTTTGGAGGTTGCAATTTTTCGTTACAATTATTTGGAAAATGAAGAAATGTAAAAAAAAAAAAAAAAATCACAATTTTTTTTTAACATATTGTCACCAGTCCAGTACAGCGTGATTATATAACTGCTGTGGCGGTGATCAGAGACACTGACTGGTGACAGTATGTAAAAAAATATAAAAATAATAATTTTATTTTAATTTTTTTTCAAATTTTTCTTTTTTTTTATTACATTATTTTGAACTACTCTGGGCAAGTGATCAGGATTTTTTATTTTTTTACACATTAGGATTGCTAATACCAATGTATTTCTTTGATATGTTGCAGTCATTGCTACTGAATGAAACTGATTAATTCAGTCTTTTCTTGTGATTAGCTGTGATTGGGCAAAGCTCATCAAATGATACAGATGGGCTGTGATTGGCCCTGTCTGTACCATGTGACTGCTTTGATCAATCACAGCTAACAACACAATTGTATACAATGAATGGCATGACAGGAAGCCATCCATTGTATACAATCGACATGTGATCTGCTGTGATTGGTCATAGCGGTCACATGACACTGGCAATGGGCCAATGTAGTGATATATCCTCGGCTGTGTCCTGTGGACACAGTCGGTGACAGATCACGCTGCTGCACGGCCACATTTGACAGGACGTCATATGACACCCAGTCACAATGGCGAGTGTCCTGCCCAGCCATCAATCTGCTATAGGCCAGGCAGGAAGGTGTTAATGCCCAACTTTGCCCAATCACAGCTCAGAACCCTGTGTTGACAAACAACATAGAGCTTTGTACAGAGGGAGCAATCTTTAGTAAAAGGCAGCACACATTACACACATTAACAATTGTTAGGCACACACTTAGCACCTTAATTACCCTGAAATGTTAACCCCTTCCCAGCAAGTGTCATTAGTACAATGACATTGTACAATTTTAGCACTGATCACTGTATTAGTGTCACTGGTGATGTCAGTGTCAGTTAGCTAGTCAGTTAGTGTCAGATTGCCCACTGCTCTCTTTCCCTCTTTAACTGTTGGCAGTGACAAGAACAATTGGCTAGATGCAGTGTCAGCAGTAAACCCCCTTGATTGGTGGTAGTGACAGAATCAGCAATAATATTTCCTTCTTTTACTGGTGTTCAGCGTTTATGTACCTACAAGCACACTCTTGCCCTGCTTCCTCCATCCATGAACATGTTGGGCTAGCTCTATACTATCGTTGTTGGGTAAGAGATCACTACCCAACTGACAGTGCTGACGTCTTGAAAGTAAAGAGCATTAAAGCATTCAGCCCCAAACTGCCTAGATTTGCATTTTCTTGCTTTCATATTAATGAACCAAGTTCAAAATGGGTCTTCCCTTAAATGTCACACTTGACATGAATATATAGGTCAATGTAAGCTTCACCAAAATCACGCTATTTTAAATACAAAAGTACCCTGAATTAAAAAAACCCTTATTTTCACACAGGGACCCTGACTACAGTTTATTATCACAGTGAGTCTATTGTTTCAATTAACAGTGTAATAAAGTTGTTTCTATATAAACATAGTTAATTGCAAGCCATACACAGAAAGATAGATTTTAATATGCAGTTGTATGTATTTTTAAATGCAGTAGGAACACATATGCATGAAAATGAAAAGTCTAAGTTATACTATTGTGGTGCTTTCATGTGATTTAAAAAAAAGAGCATTCATACACAAATGACTATAAATGCATGTAAATACGCAAAGGGTACTGCACACTAAACAAAGAGATCATGGTATGAATCCCAATTAAGCCCTAAATCCCAATTTAACCCCCAGTTTAAATTAGGTAAACACATTCCAAGTGCACCAAACAGAAGGTATTCACAGTATAACAGGTCATTTTCTTTCAGCTGCAAACTAGGCCCATTGCTTTCTGTTAGAAAGCAGTGGTCTCACTGCAGAGGTGTGACTTACCAGTTGCTAAATGAGACCTATAAATGTAATAAGCAAAGCTCATGCTCGCCACTTATGGGAAATGTCTGACTCAGCAGGGAGTGTGTCAGAGGGATCTCTGCTTCCCTGCAGAATCAAGGATCGCATGCTGCAGTATGTTGGGAGGACACAGACTTTTCTACTTAGGCAGTGGGTGATTTTTAAAGGAAACAAAAAGTAAGACTTTGCTCACCTTTTCTTTTGATTCACCTCAAATACTATATACAGTATGAAGGTTCTTTAACCACTTGCTGGGCACTTATACTCCCTTCCTTACCAGGCCAATTTTTAGCTTTCAGTGCTGTCGCATTTTGAATGACAATGGCGCGGTCATGCTACATTGTACCCATATGAAATTTTCATAATTTTTCTTCACACAAATAGAGCTTTCTTTTGGTGGTATGTACTCGCCGCTGGGTGTTTTATTATTTGTGCTATAAACAAAAAAAGAGCAAAAAATGTGAAAAAAAAGTTTTTCTTTGTTTCTATTTTGCAAACAGATAATTTTTCTCCTTCACTGATGTGCATTGATGAGGCTGCACTGATAGGCAGCACTGATGGGCACTGATAGGCAGCACTGATAGCTGGCACTGATAGCTGGCACTGATAGGCAGCACTGATGAGCTGGCACTGCTGGGCACTGACTGCCGGCACTGCTGGGCACTGATGGGTGGCACTGCTGGGCACTGACTGATGGCACTGCTGGGCACTGACTGGCAACACTGCTGGGTGGAACTGCTGGGTGGCACTGATGGATGGCACTGGTGGGCTGCACTGGTGGGTGACACTTGTGGGTACTGGTGGGCACAGGTGAGTGGCACTGCTGGGCACAAGTGGGTGGCACTGATGGGCACTTGTGTGCGTCAATGGTGGGTGGCACTGCTGGGCACCAATCATCAGGGCACCGATCATCAGTGCCCTGGTGATCGGTGCCAATCCCTCCTCTGACAACTGCCAGTTCTCGGCAGTACTTTCCTCATGCTATGACAGCGTGAGGAAAGTGCAGCCGATTACCTGCAATTATATTTCCTGGTGATCTGTGTGTCATTGGACACGGCTGATCATGTGGTAAAAGGCCGCTGTGATTGGCCTTTTACCATACCACGTGATCAGCTGACCCAGAACTGGCCGGCCGCAGTGAAGCCGTCATTCGGCTATCTGCGGTCGGCAAGAGTTTAAACTGAAAGATCAGCTGGGCTTTAAGAAGCTTGTTTGAATTAGGTTGATCTATTTTACTATCTGAAGTGCAAACAGTGAAAGCTCAGACTCTGCTTTTGGCAGTAGTTTCTGTAAGAACTACTTGCGCTTAATTCCATCAAGTATTTGTGGCAGTTTTGTAAACATTACTGATTTTAGTTAGTTCTAACTGCTGCCACTTTAAGAACCCGTGAAAATGACAGTTTTGTAAAGAGATTGTGCCAGATTTCAGATTAGGAAAAGGGGGTAATTAAGACCAGCTCTTAATTGGTGTACCGAGGAATGCCAACACTCAGTGTAGGACATGTCTGTGACAGGAAGCTGTCATGTTACATAATTTCATAGTTAGTCTGGCTGAAAAAAGACAAAAGTCCATCCAGTTCAACCATTAAAAAAAATGTATGTATGTAGGGTTAATGTTAGGTATGGGGCTTAGAATGTTAAATGATAGGTTAAGGGTTAGGATGCAGGTCAAATGTTAAAGTAATATTAAAGACTTATTTTTTAAAAATAACAAACATTATACTTTCCTGCTCTGTGCAAGGGTTTTGAACAGAACAGCCTTGATCTTCTCTTAGTGGGTCCCTGCTAGATCCCCCCTCTCCCCCCTTCTGAGTGTACCCTCAGCAAGCTGCTTCCTATGGGGGCAGATGTGTTGTGTGTCCATAAGACACACAGAACGGGGTTCCGCCCCACCCCCACTCCCTCTTCATTGGCTGTGATTGACGGCAGTGGGAACCTAATCTCTAGGCCAATAAGGAGGTAGAGGGCCTTTCATGCACATCGCTGGGATTAAGTAAGTATTGGGGGAGGGCTATGGGGGGAGCATTTAGAACCACTTTAACCCAACCCATTATATTTACAGTGTGTGCAGCATCTGTGTGCAGCATTACACCTTGTGTTAGTGTATAACACGAGGTGTAAACTTTGACCTTTACAGCTATTGTACTCTAAAGCAGAAATAATGCTACAGGGCGGCATGGGTGCGCAAAATCATGTATATGTACGTGATTTTGAATTTCTGGGTAGGGGACGGCATGGGTGCGCAAAATCATGTATATATACGCGATTTTGCATTTATGGGAAGGGGGCGTGTGCGAGGTGCGCATGCCCTATCTGTGCTGTCATGCGTGGCCGCGGCTGTCAGTCACCGGGTCCTGGCCAGTGATTACCCGCCGGTGTCCGGTGATTGCTGAGCATCTCCCATGGGGAGGAGAACTGTTTGTAAACAAATCAGTTCTCCCTGTCAGCTCATGCACACTGCTTTGGATGGCTATGCACAGCACAGCCATGCAAGGCAGTGTGCTTACAGTGAAGCACACAGACACAGTTTATAGTAAAACAGCACACAGCACACTGTTAACCCTTTGATCGCCCCTCATGTTAACCCCTTCCTGCCCAGTGCCATCAGTACAGTGTCAGTACTATTTTTTAGTACTGATCACTGTATTGGTGTCACTGGGGATGCCAATGACAGCAAGTCAGTTCCCCCCAGTGTCAGAATGCCCGCTGCAGTCCCACAGTCCCGCTATAAGACACTGATCGTAGCCATTACTAGTAAAAATTAAAAAATGAAAAAAACAAAATCCCAGTATATATACCGCCATTTGTAAACACTATAACTTTCACATAAACCAATTAATTTACACGTATTGGGATTTCTTTTAGCAAAGACATGTCGCAGAATACATTTTGGCCAAAATGTATGACGAAATATGATTTAAAAAATTTTTTTACTGGACATGTTTAATAGCAAAAAGTAAAAAATATTGTTTTTTTCTCAAAATTGTCAGTCTTTTTTTTTTATAGTGCAAAAAATAAAAAACACAAGTGATCAAATACCACCGAAAGAAAGCTCAATTCGTGGGGTAAAAAGGACGTAGATTTCATTTGGGTGCAGCATTGGATGGCCGCGCAATTGTCAGTTAAATTAATGCAGTGCTGTAACGCATAAAAATGGCCTGGTCAGAAGGGGGGGGGAATCCTCTGGAGGGCAAGTGGCTAATACCAAATCCAGCTCCACATACAATATAAATAAATTGTTTGTCTTGTATTAGTTTCCACGCAAAGTGCAAATATATGACATTATTTTAGATGTAGATTAAGAACACTGTGCAAACTGATGGATGAGGCATGTGTTAACTGTTCTCCAGGTTGTGTGCCAAGTTAAGACTGCTGGTTGATGTTGATGCACATTTACCCAAAGCAGATACAGTCAATGTTATAGCATCTGCTGGCAGGCTGCACAGCATGACAAATAAACACACATCAGCGGGTGCAATATTGTTGGCTACATCTGTATGCTGATATATACATACATCTGTGAGCCAAGTGCATTCAAATACTGCCAGCCAAAAATCTGTCTAATTTATTTTTCTGTGTCAGACAGGAGCTATAGTGAAAATAATCAAGGCTAAGATGCATTCCCAAAGAGACAATAGACCTTTGCTTGCTTGTTGTATTACAGTTCAGACCCAAAAAAAGTTTTAGCTGAATAGCAGTCTTATAAATGGTTGTTTCTAAAATTAAAGAAAATATTTTTATACCAGAACACAATATCCAGTGCTTCGATGTTACAAACATTTTACAATAAATAAGCAACTTGGGAAAAATAACTTTGAAATCAATATTTATCCCTGACACAGATTCTTTTAGGTTGAAAGTAATAACATGTACTGACAGTGGCATAGTACTGCGTTAGTTAAGTGCTTTATAGACATTTAAAAAGCATCTCTGTCTTTAGTTTAGTAGACCCAATTTATAGTACAAAATGACAGATTTAGCTCTTAAACACAGGACTGCGCTTGCTGTTTGCAGTCTTTGCATATTGAATTTATGCTAGGAGGTAATGCCACTTTTGTGGAAAAAATAGCGCAAGGAAAAAAAAATATAGCATATACGAATGCTGCATAATACATGTACTTTAATGTTATTAACCGCATCCGTGCCGCCCTATAGCAGAAATACTGCTACAGGGTGACACGGGTGCGCAAAATCACATATATATATACGTGATTTTGCAGTTCCGGGTAGGTGGCGCGCATGCGCCCTACCCACGCCGCCATTCCTGTCCTCGGCTGTCAATCACTGGGTCCCAGCTGGTGATTACCCAGAGATCTCCAAGTATTACCAACGGGGGAGAGACCTGTGTATAAACAACACAGATCTTTCCCCTGTCAGCTCCTGCACACTGCTTTGTATGGCTCTGCATAGCAGAGCCATACAAAGCAATGTGCTTACAGTCTAAAGCACACACACAGCACACAGTAAAACACACACAGTACACAGTTGACCCTTTGATCGCCCCACATATTAACCCCTGTCTGCCCTGTGCCATTAGTACAGTGTCAGTGCATTTTATTAGCATTGATCGCTGAATTGGTGTCACTGGGGATGTCATTGACACCAAGTCAGTTCCTCCCAGTGTCAGAATGCCCGCTGCAGTCCTGCAGTCCTGCAGTCCTGCTATAAGTCGCTGATTGCTGCCATTACTAGTATTAACATTTTTTTTAAATTCCAGTATATACAGTCATGGCCGAAATTGTTGGCACCCTTGATATTTTTCCTGAAAATCAAGTATTTCACACAAAAAAGGTATTGCATTAACACATGTTTTGCTATACACATGTTTATTCCCTTTGTATGTATTGGAACAAATATAAAACAGAGGCAGAAAAGCAAATATGACATAATGTCACACAAAACCCCAAAAATGGGCTGGACAAAAGTATTGGCACCCTTAACTTAATATTTGGTTGCACACCCTTTGGAAAACATAACTGAAATCAGTCGCTTCCTATAACCATCAATAAGCTTCTGGCACCTCTCACCCGGAATTTTGGACCACTCTTCCTTTGCAAACAGCTCCAGGTCTCTCTTATTGGAAGGACACCTTTTCCCAACAGCAATTTTAAGATCTCTCCACAGGTGTTCAATGGGATTTAGATCTGGGCTCATTGCTGGCCACTTCAGAACTCTCCAGCGCTTCTTTGCCATCCATTTCTGAGTGCTTTTTGACGTATGTTTGGGGTCATTGTCCTGCTGGAAGACCCAGGATCTTGGACGCAAACCCAGCTTTCTGACACTGGGCCCTACAGTGCGACCCAAAATCCTTTGGTAATCCTCAGATTTCATGATGCCTTGCACACAGTCAAGGCACCCAGTGCCAGAGGCAGCAAAACAACCCCAAAACATCATTGAACCTCCACCATATTTTACCGTAGGTACTGTGTTTTGTTCTTTGTAGGCCTCATTCCGTTTTCGGTAAACAGTAGAATGATGTGCTTTACCGAAAAGCTCTATCTTGGTCTCATCTGTCCACAAGACGTTTTCCCAGAAGGCTTTTGGCTTACTCAAGTACATTTTGGCAAACTGTAGTCTTGCTTTTTTATGTCTCTGTGTCAGCAGTGGGGTCCTCCTGGGTCTCCTGCCATAGCGTTTCATTTCATTTAAATGTCGACGGATAGTTCGCGCTGACACTGATGCTCCCTGAGCCTGCAGGACAGCTTGAATGTCTTTGGAACATGTTTGGGGCTGCTTATCCACCATCCGGACTATTCTGCGTTGCAATCTTTCATCAATTTTCCTCATCCGTCCACGACCAGGGAGATTAGCTACAGTGCCATGGGTTGCAAACTTCTTGATAATGTTGCGCACTGTGGACAAAGGCAAATCTAGTTCTCTGGAGATGGACTTGTAACCTTGAGATTGTTGATATTTTGCCACAATTTTGGTTCTCAGGTCCTCAGACAGTTCTCGTCTCCTCTTTCTGTTGTCCATGCTTAGTGTGGCACAGACAGACACACAATGCAAAGGTTAAGTGAACGTCTCTCCTTTTTATCTGCTTTCAGGTGTGATTTCTATATTGCCCACACCTGTTACTTGCCCCAGGTGAGTTTACAGGAGCATCACATGCTTGTAACATTCTTATTTATCCGCAGTTGTGAAAGGGTGCCAATACTTTTGTCCAGCCCATTTTTGGAGGTTTGTGTGACATTATGTCGAATTTGCTTTCTTTCCTCCCTTTTTTTGTTTTGTCCCAATACACACAAAGGGAATAAACATGTGTATAGCAAAACATGTGTTAATGCAATACGTTTCGTGAGAAATACATGATTTCCTGGAGAAATATCAAGGGTGCCAACAATTTCGGCCATGACTGTATACCGCCATTTGTAAACACTATAACTTTCACGTAAACCAATTAAGTTACATGTATTGGGATTTTTGTTTTAGCAAAGACATATAGCAGAATACATTTTGGCCTAAATTTATGAAGAAATTATATATTTTTTATTTTTTCCAGGACACGTTTAATAGCAAAAAGTCAAACATATAGGGTTTTGTTCAAAATTGTCAGTCTTTTTTTGTTTAAATCACAATAAAATTTAAAAATGCAGAAGCAATCAAATACCACCAAAAAAGCTCTATTTGTGGGGAACAAAAGGACATAAATTTAATTTGGGTGCAACGTTGCATGACCGCGCAATTGTCAGTTAAAGTAATGCAGTGCCGTAGCACAAAAAATGGCCTGGTCAGGTAGGGGGTAAATCTTCTGGAGGGGATGTGATTAAAAAACCTTTTTTTATTTTTCAATCTGAAGCACTGTAATTTGTTTTGTAAAATTAAATGTGATATGGCAACCTGGAGATGTTCTGTACACAGTTGATGTACAAAACGTCTCCAGAAATGTCACTTCCTGCTTGTGTGATTGGCTCATTGATTTTCCCAGAATTATACACTAAGATAAAAGTCAGATTTTAGGCATCCCTTGCAATAGATACTTCCCAAGTGTTAATCACTTTTAAAGGAACGCAGACCCTGCAGCTTTCTTCACTAAAACACAGATCGTGCATCAGTTGATTAATAATGAAGCAGTCACTCCCATTCAGAATGAGCATGTGATCAGTCTGGAAAAACAAAGAGTTATTTCTTCACAGCAACAAAAGGTAGGAATCTGCTACAATGTTTATTAAAATCCTGCAATGTACATTCACCCAGAGGAGTTTTTTTCTTAACAAAAGTGGAATTACTCTTTCATAATTTTACAAGCTGCCATTGCCTCCCTTTTGTCTGAAAATGTCCTTTGCCTGGCTTGCATTTTTGCCTGGTTTCAATACCTTCAATGACCTGCATTCTTACTAAAGCTGCAATGCACGAGCAAGCTCACTGCAGTTAGCAGTATTATTAGCAGGTCTGCTTCCATATTTCCCTGAGAACAGCATTTCCTTTAAAAGCTTTAGTCAAAAATAAAAGATCACTACTAGAAAACTAGAAAAGCTACAATTTCTGGGGAAATTGTGTGAAGTGTTCTTGCCTCCACCAGTAGTCTACAACTGGAGTGGGCGGAGTAACTGGGTGGAGTGGCTTGAGTAACTATTGTGTGTTTGGAGTGGCTGGAGTAACTGTGAAAAGGTTGGACTGGGCAGAGTAACTTTATGGAGTGGGCAGAGTAACTGTGTGGAGTGTTTGGAGTGAGTAAAGATAGTAAACATTACACTAACCAATTGATTGATCAAATTTAAAAAGTGCACATGGCAAGCTTGATAGCTTGATAGCGTGAGAAATGCATTTCAACTTTTAATTATTTATATAGCATATCAAATGGTTGTAGTTTAAAAATTATAATTCCTACACCGAAGAGCTTTATATTGTGAGAATCACAAGACCCAGACCTACATTTTGACGCATAGTATATCTCTGAAATATTACAAATGAAGGCACAGTTGCAGTTTAGATATTGCCCTTCAAATTTAAGGTGGCTAGAGTGGAGTTTCAATGAATGTCAATGGGCGGTGTGAGTTGCAAACAAATGCTCATATTGTGAAAACTATCAGGACTATGGCTTAGCCGTGGATATATTTAGTGGCAGCACAGATAGCTGAACGTTTTGATATAAGATTTATGTAGGTGGGCTTGAAAATGAGGGAGTGATGGCAGTTTAGAAATCATGTCCTGATTTTTCAGCTCACACTCTAGCTTTTGTCAGCTCCCACTCTAGTTTTGAACATTCCACCATTCATTCCTATGGGACCAATTTCACCACAAAAAGACCGATATTTCGTGAACCATTTGGCGAAACGTTCCACAAAGTAATAGCACACCAATCGGGAACAATCTGCACGTTTCGGCTTATTACTGTCTATGTAGTGTAAAAACTGTGGGAGGAGTTAGGGTGGTAAATTTGGCTATAATAAGAAGAATATATATGTGAGATAACAGTAAGTGGTCTTGCCATGCAAGAACACTTAATAACTTGGTGGGAAGACTAGTACTGAGTTCTTGATGTCCTAAACATAACTGTGTTTGCCTTCTATGAGCTGTGTTCCAATGATAGTTTTAGTCTAAAATAAAACATTTTTATTTCCTTAAAAATCCCTTTTTCAAGGACTAAATGGGCTAAAGGCTCATAATCGCCTATGCTGCCCTCTAAAGAGTGATCTGTGGTGGATCTCTTTTCAGAAGACAAAAGGCTGGGAGGTGTTATGTTGCCTGCTCATCACTCTTTTTTATGAAAATTCGACCGCACCAAGCTGTTCATTGCATGCAGTTGCAGGATGGTTGCAGCATAGTCAGATTCCTTTGCATAGGTCATGTTCAGTGGTGGTACTGCCTACCAAACACAATAGAGGGTATATATTTTGCTGTGGCATGTGTACAACCCCATCCAGCTGCTTTTCCAGCTTTAAAGGGGCAGTCAGGACACAAGAAAACTGTGGCTCGGCCCCCTCTTTTCACCATCTCCTGAACACAAGTGTAAATTGGGCCTTAGAATGGGTTCCACATTGTACCATGGTCCCAACGCTTTTAATTACACCTCTATTTAACTCATACCATCTAAACTACAATCAGAATTCATCAATCAGGAAGATCGGGTATACAGCCATGCCTGAAGATATGTCTCTGTGAATAACCATCTGGAATATTGTCTGCCTGAAGATATGCATGTGTGTGTGACACAGTTCATATCCCTGGACACAGAATCTTGGCTGTATCTACATTAACACATGCAGTGTGAATACTATAAATGTGCATGTTGGGCACTGGCGTGTTAGGTCCCAGTGGCCTATTTAAAAGAGAAGTATGGCCAAAGCTTTTTTGCCAAACTTTTCTTTTGGGTCACAAGAGTGCACTGACTTTTGCTCTTTTGTAACCTAGAGTCAGTCTATAGAGGACTATTGCTCACTATTAGCTGATGTCACAAGGTTCTGGAATGATCCCTATCTATTATCAGGATCCTCCCAGCTACCTGATTGACAGCTCACTTCGGCTCTCGGCATGCGACTGAAAGCCAAAGTCAGCATCTCCACACCCTAGCTGGGTGCATCAGAGAGCACTGAAGGGGGTAGAGGGGAAAGCGGTGACTAACAGATTGCCAGAGAGAGAAGAGTGATTTGTCACATCTCCGCTGCTCTAGAGTCCAGTGGCAGCATACTTTACACCACTGCATCCGACGCTTTGCATTGTACTTGATGATGTAAGGCTTGGATGCAGTTGCTCAGCCATGGAAACCCATTCCATGAAGCTCTCTATGCACTGTTGTTGTGCTAATCTGAAGGCCACACAAAGCATGGAGGTCTTTAGATATTGACTCTGCAGACAGTTGGTGACTTCTGTGCACTATGCACTTCAGCATGCGCTGACCCCTCTCTGTCATTTTACATGTCCTGCCACTTTGTGGCTGAGTTGCTTTGTTCCCAGTTACTTCCACTTTGTTATAATACCACTAACAGTTGACCGTGGAATATTTAGTAACAAGGAAATTTCATGGATGGATTTATTGCACAGGTGACAACCTATGATGGTACTATGCTTGAATTCACTGAGCTCCTGAGAGTGACCCATTCTTTCACAAATGTTTGTAGAAGCAAGGCGATCGCAGTGGGAATGGGTACCTATCAATTTTGGGTACCCGCTCCCCCAAGGTGCCAATCCTTAATGGGGACCAGTCTTTAAAGCGGAACTTCCCCTTTTGGGTGGAGCTCCGCTTTAAGTAACACCAAAGGCACTCAACAACATGCTCAAATGTGCTACTGTGTGCAGTAATCACTTTCAACCAATCAAAGTTCCTTTTCAGCAGCTTGGAGTGGCCAAACTATTAAAATATGATATCAGGCAGGTTTCTATACGCTAAGCTGAAAAACTGCACATGCTGCCAGAGCAGTACAGCTGCTTCGCAGAGCCCCTCCAGGTATCATCATTAATGCTCTGGCATCTAGGTCAGGAGTTATGTAATGTGGGTAGTATCTGTATAAAACTAAGGACCTCGCCAGATGGTTTATATAGCTCTGTCGAGATCGCAAACTCAGAAAATGAGAATGAAAGTTACATATAGAGAATATTTAACGTGAATATGCTACAATAGCACTTAATATATTAGGTCATTGTATTTGTTGCTGTGTGAGGTTACATAATGTCTACATATGTGTGTATGTGTGTCCATATCTTTCTTTATATATTTAGCTGTCCTTCCTTTTTCTGTCTATCTTTTAAGAAGAGAAAAAGTGACATGGTTTACTTTAAAAATTGTGCAGACTTTGATAGAACTGATATTAAACTGCTACAACAGAGTCTGTGCTTGGTGAGTTATTACATGAAACCACAAAGGAGGTGTGAATGGTAATCACAAAGCACAGACCAGATTATGAGCTTATGAAGGCTACTGGTCAAATAAGCAGGCAGATGTTTAGATCATAAAACAATGGCACAGCATGCCTAGCAAATTTTATGCCAAGTAATTAAAGGGAGGGAAACACTAAAGGTGTCAAACTCAGGCAATTTAAATTTAGAACGTTTACCTAAATTGTTAAGTACTGCTATAATTTGTACTAGTAGCAATAAGAGACTGTATGAGTTGGCAAGTTCAGTGTTCTGTTTCACAGCTTTGTCAACATATCCTCACCATCTTGTGTCAGTCCAGTTTGCTGAGTGAACTCTGACTTCCCAGTTAGAAAATGCTAGCAATCACATATACAGTACGTGTGCCAGGAGTCACAGTGGCTTTGTTTTATATAGACAGTACTCAACTGCAAAGTCGAATTATGTCTTCACGGTTTAATGTTCCTATAGTTGGCTGACATTTTTAGTTTTTGTAATTATATTTGCTTTGAACAGTAGGGCTAAATGGACATTATCATATTTAAAGCATATGTAAAACAAACATTTTTTTTTTTAGTTTTGGATAGAGTAGGGAATAGTTAAAACTCTTGTAATTTTCTTTCCATTTTTACTATCTATGTCCAGTAAAGGAGATTTCCATTTGCTTCTTCTTCTAGAGACACAACAGGAAATATCTCAGAAAAGATGGGAAATTATCTCCACCTGTCACCAGTACAGGTGCTCCCACTCAGGGGCGGATTGACCATTTGGAAGTGCCCGAGGGCCCGGGTCAGTAGGGGGCCCCATGAGATGCCCCTGGTACCTTTTTTCATAGGCTTTTTTGAGTTTGGGCAAGGACACAGGGGCCCCATGATCCCCTATTGCTGGGGGGCCCCATGAGTTGTCAGTCCACCCCTGCTCCCACTGTAAGATATTCCTGCTAAGATGACAGGGTTTCTCATTCCTGTTTGTCCCAGTAACATTGATCAAAGGGACAAAAAGGGTAAGTCCAACCAAAAGGGATACAGGCAACAATTAAAGTATGATGAATTTTGACTTTAGATACACATGAAAGTATAAGTTCACCTTTACAGAAAATCTGTAAGGGAACCTTACATCGGACCCCTCCCCATCCCTCCCGGTCCCACTGTACCTATGTCCTGTGATCCCCCACTGTCAGGCACTGAGACAACACCTCACCGGTCAAGGGATTTGCTGATGATCACTCTAGGTGGTTCATTGGTTCTTCCTGTCATTCAGTAACTGCCTGCCAACATAAAGTAAGGGCAGACATCTACACTGAAAGTGTACATGAGCCTGAGATTGCAATGTTTTACAGGCTCCTAAAAAAGAAATGCACATTTTTTTACCTGCAAAAGTGCATTTATTATTAAAAGGTGGACTTCTCCTTTAAATGTGTTGCTAAGTATGTTTATCAAGTAGAACTGTGGCCAGGATTTTCACAGGCAAACAGTTACATATTCTTAAAAAGCAGTAATAAGGTAGCTTTAAATAGGCCCTCACAAACATCTCTAGCTACATACACAGAGGAGCAGTGCATCCTCATAGTCCAATGCAAAAGCACTTAAGTCCATTAAGATTCAGGTTTAGTGTCAGCCCTCCACTACTCTCCTCTAGCAGTGCACCTGCTCTGTTTTAATATTATAGATGGCTAGCAGTCTGCCTAGTCACTTTTAGATGATGGTGGTGGTGGTGGTGGTGGGGGGGTAAAGTATAATGAACTGTTGAAATTAAATAAAATACATTTTCTGCTGTAAACTTGAGTATACAATCCACACTGCCAGCAGCTATAAAGATCAGCAAGGGCTTGTTTTCAAGCTAATGTATTGCTTGTAAAAGATATATAAATAGTTCAATGTCCACAATATGGCCGTGGTTCCACTAAAAGTGAAAAAAACATGTAATGTACTAGTAAGTTAGCACTTTACCCTCATGAATGTTTATTTCTGTCTAGATGCTGTGGATTTTATGAGTAGGATGATGGAGAAATGTATAAAGAAAAAATTAGGTTTATATAATTTTAAAACATGAAGCTTCAATGGATTCCATTCTATACTTAACTAGAACCAACGTTTGACCTAAAAGTAGGATAAGTATATTTAATTGGACTTTAAATTTACTATAAAAAAGGAATACAAACAAAACCATATTTTATTATTAAGGTCATGACATCATAAAAAAAATATACACTTAGAATTCCAGACTGATGTAATCATTAGAGTAGCGCCTAAGATCCATCCATGATGAAATCACTGCCTCAGGATTCACACTGATTTAGATAAAAACACAATATATCCAGTCTGGAGGAACAGTATCATCCAAGAGCCAAGTCCACAAAAATCTGCTTATTGTCCCTGGGCCCATATAATGGTGTAAGTACACATTTTATATAGATCAAATCCAATAAACCCAAAGAATTAAGCCCCAATAAATGTCACAACTGATATCTAGAATGTTTATAGCATACAAACAAATATGCATCAAGTACTGTACATTTAAACCACCAAAAAACTCCAGGGAAGCAGCCTGCACAGCATATAGGAGAAAAGGAGATACCACTACTATCACAAGTTAGCCTGCACGTTTCCTTTCTAGGTATTCTTACTTCCTTGCTGCAGTGTTTGTGCTGGTCCTCTGATTCCTTCACATGTGGTGTTTGGCTCTGTGCTCATCTATGTGCTTGCCTGATATTCTGTGGGTTTATATCTCCTTTCCCTTCCATAACTTCCTGGTCCTCCTCCCAGTTTGCTTCCCTATATATAGACATGTTCAGTCCAGCCTGCATTGCCTGAGCAACTTTACAGTTCTCTGAACTCTCATTTGCTTACTACTCGTGTATCCTGTGTCTGACTACCAGTGTACCAATCCTGGCTTCATATACCATCTGTGCTTGTCTGCTGCCTTTCCTGAACTCGGTTTGTCTCCTGGATTTCCTTTTGTCTCCTGTTGCTTGTACTCTGCCCATGTGAGTGGTCTCTGCTTCCTCAGCTGGACATAACTGGGGGCCACAACCTGGTTCTAGCTTGCTACAAATCCATCAGTTCCATCAGGGGCCCTGGTGAAGAAGCAGGCTGGGGCTTAGCTTCCATGCCCTGGGGAACCCCAAGTTGGTGATCTAAAAAGGTCTCACTATCACAGACTCTTAACAGCTACACATACATGTGTGTGGTCAAAATGACAATGCATGACCAGCTTGGCCCCAATCAAACTATTTAAAGTGAAAGTAAGGCTGGACATCAGCTTTAAGGAATTCAGATAATACATTTCAAAGAGAATTCATTGAACAAGGGGAAGGGATCTAGGACTAAAATGTGGGCAGAATCCCAGAGTTCAGCATTAAAGTTTTTCACTATGTTTGAGGATGGTGATTGTTTACCTTAAAGGTAGCTTTGGTGTCTGAGGCAGCACACATTCTTCTCCATGAAAGGATCCTCTACAGCAGGGTTCTCCAAGCTTTCTAAACAAGGGCCAGTTTACTGTTTTTCAGACTTTACAAGGGCCGGACTGCAGCCAGTGGGAGTAGAAAAGGTCCGACGTCAGTGGAAAAAAAATAATGCCCCTTTGTTTGGTGTCAGTGGGAGGAATTCTGCCCCATCATTGATGTCATTGGACCCTATCATTTGTGTCACTGGGAGGAATTGTGCTTCATCATTGGTGTCATTGGAAGGAGTTGTGCCCCCTTCATTGGTGTAAGTGGGGGGATTTATACCCAATTGGTATCAGTGGATGAAATATTGCCCCAAGGGTCAGATAAAAGCAAGCAAAGGGCCACATCTAGCCCCCGGGCTGCAGTTTGGAGGCTGCTGCTCTACAGAGTGCTCCCTGGAGAGGCTCCCTTTCTAGACCTTTAAGTTCCAGAAGGAATTGTTGGTGAGAGTAACTATCATGGTCTTTTTCTTATGATTCTAGTTTGATTGCTGATTAGAAGGATGTTCATTGCTATGGTACAAAACTTTATATTTTTGATTTTTTTTACCTTCTAATTCTTGTTTCTCATGCCCTAGTACATTTTACCACTTCTCTTGGAGGGCAATTTATGGGTCTCATTAATCCTGACCACAATACTACTGAAAGCAATCACAGGATGGTGAATGTTTTTAGCATTTCTCATGTCCACAAACAATGCGACATCACCTAATGTGACTTCTACTCTTTTACTGGTTTCATACAATGTACAGGGGTTGAATACCTTAGTGAAATGCACGAAAGCCTTCTCTTTTTACCACTCACTGGGTTTGGATATTGTACCACTGCAAGAAACACATTTTTTCCCAGTCATTTACGCCAAAATATTTTTTGGAGCACTGCAAAAAACATTTTTCCCAGTCATTTAGTCCAAAATATCTGCTACTATGATAATGCATCAGAAAAGAAAAGAGATATAGCCTAATGTATGTCCAGACGACTGTCCTTTACTGAACTAAAAGTTATTAGGGAGAAGGAGGGACACTACTTACTAGTTAATGGTCACCTGGGGGAAAATGTAATTACCTTTCTGAAATATTAAGCTCTGAACTCCAATTAATTGGGTTTCTTGTAAAATCTCAGCTCACTTTATTCTGAGATAGAGTGTAGATTCATCTTGGCTGGGGACACTAATTTAGCTGTAGAACACATTTTAGATAAATCTTCTAATAAATTCTATAGGCCTTCTCCTAAACATAGCTATAAACTCGCAGGTTTATTATTTCAAAATTATTTAATTGATGCCTGGAGGGAAACAAATCCCACAATGAGAGATTACGCTTTCTACTCTAAAGCACTAAAATAATATTCTAGAATAGATCATGTGTTCAACTCATTGGCGCTACTCCCTAAGTTGACATTGGCAAAAAAATCATCCCAACCCCATGGTGTGACCATGACCCACTACTGATCTCGTTCTCTAATTTTACCATGGCCATATTATTTTTCTGGTAGTCAAACAAATCTCTACTAGGGAATGAATCCTACTGTTTTGACATCACTTTACAACTAAATATGTAATTTGACCTTAATAAACTGGAAGAAACATCTACCTCTTTAAATTGGGCAGATCATTAGGCCTCAAAAAGGGATTTCTTATTCAACTGTCCTCGAAAAACACATAACAAACTTATTGCTTCTAAAACTAAGGAATTCCATAACTTTCTTAGCCAACATAAACAAAAACATAACTCGGATCTCCTTCCTAATATAGCGCATGCACGTATAGAATTAAATCTTTGTCTAACAACCAGCGCGGAAAAGTCCCTGAGATGGATGCAACACAATTCTTCACATGGAGAGCGAACAAGCTTAAGTCCGAGAATTCAAACCCATGCCTTGCCAAAGCTTAAACTTAGATATGGGGCACTTTCTCAGACTCCTCATTGCATTCTTCAGGAATTTCATTTATATTATAGCAAATTCTATCTAAAACCTTCCACTGATTGTTCATCTTTCCTCAGGAGGTTATTAGAGACATTGCAACTCCCACCCTTTCCACACAACATGTAGAACTTATGGAGAAGCCTCTTACATGTGTAGCACCCTCCTAGTTAGGTGCTAGGATGTGTATAGTTAAATTAAGCATAGCTGTGTTTCTCTGCTTACCAGAGAGGCTGTGAGGTAAATTCAGTGTGTGGTATTCTGCTTCACAGAGTGCTGTGATTGATGAGTTAGGTCTGCTCATGCTGCTCTGGTGCTGTTGGAGTTTGCTTGAGTTCTGCCCACCTTCAGGAAGCTATGAGAGCCTTTCAGAACATGGGTGAGCGCTAGGCAAATGAATAGCATGAATATGGATACATGGCCAATTGCAGTGGCAGGCAGTCCTATTGCATGCTGGGAGTGGTATTTATAGTCTGAGAAAACATGGGTTCAGTGTCTTTTCCAAGAGTGGATTTCACCAGCCAGGGTGCCTCGCCTGGCACTTGCTGCTGTGTGGCCTCAGGTGGGTCGAGCTAATGGCCTGAAGTTAGAGAGAGTGACTCTGGTTCTTCAGTAAGCTGACTGAGGGGAGCTGTTTCCCAAAGATCTGCCTGGTATCACTGGAGAGAGTTGCTTAGAAGATTGGAAGGAGACAACCATTCTGTCCTTGGACTTGTGAGTACAGACTCAGAGATCTTGGGGACTCTGCTAAGCCTCTGGTGCTTGATAGTCCGTGTGGGTTTGGATAAAGGGAACACTGGCTAGAAGAGCTTGTCTGAGTGTTGCTAATGCAAAGGGACTTTGCTCAGCTACTTTACCTTTGGGCTGTCGCAGTCTGTCGTAACTGCCTTATACCCAAAGAGCTCAGCTCTGTAATTACTACTACGGCAAAAAGGGACGTTGCTCACTCCTACACTACTTGTTGCTATATGTTATAAGGAAGTCTGCTATCTACTGTCAGCCAAGACTTCATAAGTGTTCAACTAAGAGATCAGCTAGATGTCCTCAGTGTGAATAGTTCTGATTTTGGAGTATCCTACTACAATTCCCCATCCCTATCTCCAGTTCTACAACAAAACTCAGAAACAAAACATCACCTAGACTGGCCATTGAAGACAATGAGCTAAAGAGTGTGTGTGCCTGGCTACGGGGCAAAGCAAGGGGAGCCTGTGAAGAATATTCAAGCGGCTCCTTCGGGGGTAGCGCTACACATGCAATGAGAGTTTTAAAGTAATTAAAACACTGAAATAAAACAAATCCCCAAGACCCGACTAGCTTCATAATGGTTGCTACAAGAAGTGGACATGTTGACACCCCATTTAACCTCATATTTTAACAAGAGAGATGGTGCACATGCTTTCAATAAAGAAAATAGGGCATATATTAATGTGATCCCCAAACCACAAATAGATTCCACAGAGGTATCAAATTATAGATCAATTTCCTTGATTAATTATGACCTTAAAGTACTCACAAGAATGATCTCACTATGCCTCAACACTTTTATAGAACACTATATTCATAAAGACCAATCAGGATTTATTAAATACCGACAAACATCAGACCAAATATGTAGATTGCGGAACCTTATTTTTGTGGTTCACTCACAGTGGGACTCCCCTTTGACCAGACAAGCTATGTTACTGCTGCTAGATCTTCACAAAGTGTTTGACAGCTTCTCTTAGTATTATTTGTTTTCACTATTGAAAACTGAGATTTCGCCCATCTTTCTTACGTATACCATGTGCCCTATACACCCCCATAACACAAATCTCACTTAAAGGATATAAATCAGGCTCAATAGCTATTCAAAGAGGTACAAGACAGAGTTGCCCCCAATCAGTTCTTCTATTCACCATTACAATGGAGCCAGTGGCTTTTGCCATTCGCTCTCACGCCGACATCAACAACATTTGCTACGCACACTATGAGCACAAATGTCCGCTTTTCGCAGAAGATGTATTAATGTACATAGATTAACCTCTCCCCACACAATATTATAAAATGTACTTAAACTTTTGACCTCATTCTCACAGATATCAGGACTATCAATAAACAAGAACAAATCAATTGACCTAAAGGCTAAGTTAACCTTTTGGAAAAAAAATATAATAAATGCACATTTTTTACCTGCAAAACTATTTGCATTTATATTTTTTCTAAGGAGCCTGCAGAGCATTTCACCTGAGATCAGCAGATCATGTGTACAATGTCAGGCTCCTGCAGACTCTCACAATGGCTGTCTGCCAGTACCTCGGGTATGGGCAGGCTGTCACTTGAGAGCAGGAAGATCAAAGAACTATGAGAGTGCTCACCAGAGCCCTCACAGTTCATTGAGAGCTACACGCCGTCAGCCACAATGGCTGGTGGTACTAATACTTATTCATTTCAACTGTGACTGGTCATTTTGATCCCCTTCTAAAATATTAAATACAATACATGTTAAAACCCCCACCCCCTGAGTGTTCCTTACCCTTCCCTGTTTCTGCTGTCGGCAGTGATGGGTTGGGAGTCGGGAAACATAAGATCCTACAATACTCCATTTCTGGCTGACATTTTCAGTGTGATATAATTTTCAGTCTTGCTGTTAGTTAACATTTACTATTTATCCTCACAGGATAATTAATTCATATATATATTAGTTCATATTTTTTGAAGGGTAAAGTGTTCCTTTACAATCATTATCCAACAAAATAAATGCAAACAGTTAGGTAAAAGCTTGTTTGAAAATCTCATTAATCAATCTGCTGTTAATTTGAATCAGTTTAAATTTGGGAACATGGGTTTGGACTGCCTGTATTTTATGAACACCAATTAAATAACAAAACATATACAGAAGCATAATTAAACAGATTTTACAGTTTACAAATGTTGTTAATCAAACTGCTACCTATATTAAAAATAAAAACAAAATATGAAAGTAATCTTATTTTTAGGAGTAATTATGCCTTTTTACAACAGTAAGTAACTTGTAAATTATGACGTAGGGTGCCATATATATTAAATTGCAAGAATTTTAAGAGGGACCTTCGAGGAGTTTAGAGACATGAGTAGTACAGTAAGTTTTGATAGCATGCCCCAATAGACATCTGCAGTACAGCGAAATAGCAATGTTCAAAGTGATGCTATAAACCTGGTTGCCATAGGTTATTACACTTTGCAAGTCATCATTTCTCTTTGCACAGCTTTGTGAAGTAAATCTTTACGTATTTTGATTACACTTAGCAAAGAATGTCACTCCTCATTTAAGCAGGGCATTCATTTTCAGAAATGTGTTTTTACTGCAAAGGTTTTGAAAATATCGAGTAATGTCATTTCATGGAAAAGGTCTCATCTACTAAGGAAAAATAAAATAATGAAAAAAACAACTATCATTTTCCCAGCTAAAGAAGTGCTGAGGACTCCCATCCTATAAAAATACATCAAAGGCTTGTAAGGAGATTTCAGAAGAGCTTATTACACCTAGAGCTATGAAAATCAAACAAGAGCATCTTTTAAGACCAGATGAAAGTAGGCTCTTTTCATACTCCATAGAGAAACATTCTTAACTAAGGGCAGTTAAAATTTTGAATGCGCTCCCTATTGAGATGATACTAGGAGCTATAAATATGTTAAATGAGAAAAAGTCACTGGATTTTCACAAAATAAGGGATTATTGCACGATTTACAGAGGTCAGAAAGGATTTTCATGTTTTCCAATGGGGCTTCAGATAAGCTTTACTAAGAACTTGTACTGAGACAGTAAACCGCAGGATAATTGAGAAGAAAATGCACACTGAAGTCTTTTCTTTCAATTTATCTAGATAATTGTGAAAGCTGCAAGCAATATTATACTTAAACACTATAAAACAAAGTGCTTGCAAATCAATATACTTTTCCTCATTGACTAGTTTTACTTGTAATATGTCTCTATCACCTTGTTTATGTATCTAACTGCTTCTGCTTGTAAACATCAATTTCCATCTTAAGTAAATTACAATAACCACCCTGGGCATTAGACATTAGGCTAATTGCTTAATGAGTATGGATACAATGACTTCTCAATAGAAGCAGCCATGCAAACACAAACTTGAAAGTACAAAATGGGGCTGATTAACTGATGGAGTCATTTTTGCCCAAGCTTGTGTTTATTCAAATATGCAATTAGGACCATGGTATAGTTTTTTTTATAATTTTTTGAGCCTGACTTGAAATCATCCAAGTCCATTTTGTATTTACATCTCCTAATGTAAGACTTTTGACACCTGACGAACTTTGGCAATTTGGGAGAAAAGTACACTCACTGAAAAGTATTAGAAGACACACGGTATTCCCTAAACATTTCTGAATATAAAGGGAAATTGTTTGCATTCCAGCCACAAGATTTGTTTACTAAGCTTTTATTTATCTGAGATCTTTTTTGTATTTGACTATGTGCTGATAGTGTAAGATAAAGGTTGTACTGTACAAGATTGTAAAGAGACTTGGTTTTACCTGATAACTGGAATTACTGATTTTGCAAGTCTTGTGACTGCTAAGCAGTCTGTGGTTAAGTAAAGTTTAGTAGTACCACAATGCTGTCCTCTCAAGTCTAGAAAAGGACCATTGATAGTATACTGATTGTAATGCTTAAATCAGATTTTTGTATATAAGAAGCATGTGTAGGCCTTATATACTAGGCTTTCCACCCCATCCCTTGAGATCCTGAAGTATATGAGTTGATTTTGATTAAAGCACATAATGTATAATAGAATCTAATTACCCACAAAACTGGTGCAATTATCCCAATTTTGGACACTCTTGTTTAATATTCTTCGTTTGGTAATTTATATTAATATTTAAAAATCCCCAGATGTGGCTCTATTTCACAAATTAGATTCCTCTATTCCTAAATGGCCTAGGTGGTTAATTCTATATATTCTTTTAGCAGCACAAATTGCAATAGCAGGATGCTGGAAACAAGCAGTGGTACACTTGGAATACGTTAAATCCAAATTGAAATGTATTATGATAAACTCACCTGCACCCTCTACAATAATAATGCCAAATTTTACAAGACTTGGGACCTCTGGATTAAATGTACGTCTCCTGTGGATTGAGACCGAATCGGAACCCTCTCACCAGCTGTGATAATCCCCTTCTTTCTCTCTCCTTTTTCTTCCTAGTCCACCTTTTGTCTTCTCCTCCTCTATTTTCTGCAACATCCTCATTGTAAACATTGCTGTTTATGTTAGCATGATGCTCTGTATGAACTGAGTGAAGAACTGGAGCATGTTTTCCGTCACACTAGGCTTGACTCCTAATTGGCAAGGTTACACTTCTGGTGACCTGCTGAGGCCACTCAGTACCTTATAATCTGAGATGCTGTAGTTTGAGTAGTTTTTGATATGAGTCTTGCGTGCATCATGAATGTCAAAGATCTACATGCTTGTTATCTTCCCCTTGTATGTACTTCTACCTATGCTGCTTATATTACAATGACCACTTTTAGGCTGTTATATGAGAGTTTATTTTGTGGAAACTGTTTCCATAGAGCATTCTCTCTATTGTTTTGTTCAAAAATTCAATAAACACTTTGAAATATAAAAGTGGTGTAATTCATTTATATGAGGTTTTCAAGGGTTAAGGACTAGTATATAGTTATACATACATAAAAAGCAGAAATCAAATTCAAAACAGTGAACTGTATATTGTATTGTTATCATATGATGTTTTTGGTATATAAATATACATGTGACCTTGTACATGATCTATGAATCTGTAATGCTGTTTACTCTATGCAGACTTTCATATACATATATAATGCACAACAAGTTTGAAATGCAAGATGTTACAGAATAAAATGTTACCAGTTCCATGAAATATCTATTAGTATGCAGGCTAAACAATTAAAACCTTTCTATAAACATAGTCAAAAGTCCATACAAATGAGTATGAATCATGAAACGCTGAGCTGTCAATCATAAAAATGTTTCAAGATGTTTCTTTTTCCAAAGTAAAATGTACTAATGGTATATCAGTTAAAACAAACATAGGTATGCAAAACTAAGTAAATTATGCTGCATATCTAAGGAAAACATTGATAATGAATAAAATGCACATAAAACCCCAGTATTGATGTATTAACTAATGAAAACATGATGTACAGTATATCAAATTCTAACACAGTATTGTTTCCTCTCTTGTTTGAAAGGAACCTGGCCCAAGACCACTTCAATTCACTGCATTCTACAATTTATTAATTCTGTTCTTTATCATTTTAAATAAACATTAGTTATACTGTTAAAAAAAGTTAATCTAAACATTCCCAAACTTTATTGATTTGTTTATTTCTTTTAGGGTTTCCCTAGCACTTTTTGGTGTATAATTGGTGACTATGTTGTTTTTGGTTTCTTTTTTTAAACAAGAACACTCTGTTTATATTTCTCCATATTTAAATTGAGATTCCTTATTTCCGATTCCCTCTACAACCCAGCATCTTATGAGCAGGTAAATTGGCCCAAAAAATGTGTATCTGTATGTGTGTTTGTATTGCAAGCTCTTCTGGAGAAGAGACTAAAATTAATGGTTCTATGTGCCCTGTGTTGGGGGCACATAATTGGACTTTATAAATCCAGAAAATGCTAAATAAATTATTCTTCATTTTTTTTTTGTGGCATGGTATGTTTTTCTGTATTGTGGAGCAACACAAGGACCCTCTTGGGCTTAATGGTCAGTTTACAGTACACTAATGGTGCTTGTATGGTGCCGAATTCACATCCCACTGTCGCATTGACTTGGACACCACTCCATTCCAGGGCAGGTAAACAGTGGATTAAATTCTTCATGATGCCCTGACTGTACACTTGCTTTCTATGGCTTGTATTATCCAAGAGTTGTGACACAGCACTTCCTGCTTGTTTCCCAGCACTGAGACATGCAAAATATTTCTTCCATTTAGTTTTGCACCATCTGGACTGGTTTGCAGCACTGGAATCATCAGGTTTGATTCCCAGCCAGGACACTATATATACAGAGTTTGCATATTTTCCTTGTGCTTGCATGGGTTTCCTTTGGGGGCACCTGTTTCCTCTCACACTCTAAAGACATTCTGGTAGGTTAATTGGCTCCTGTCCAAATTGGTCCTAGTATCTGTGTGCTTGTACATATGCATGTGAGATAGGGACCTTCTAATGTATGTTCCTTGAAGCAGGGACTGATGTGAATGTACAGTACATAAAGCACTGCATGCATTCTCAGTGCTAAATAATTACCTGTAATAAATAATTTAACAATATGGGGGTGTTCTCTATAGGACGCAGTAGCATGTCATGAACTATGAATACGTTGAGATTATTGTGAAAGATATTCTTCATCTGCATCTACCTATACATCCACATACAGTGAATATGGTCACTCAACACTCTATTACATTTTTAATATAAGGTGTCATTTCTGACCTTCTCCCTATAAAGCTCTTTATCTGCAATGCCACCCATTGCTGCAGCACCACAGACCAGCCTCTAGGTTTACCACAGTCAAGGGCAGACTGACCATTTGGAAACTCGGGCACTGCCCGAGGGCCCGGGGTCAGTAAGGGGCCTCATAAGATGCCCCTGGTACCTTTTTCATAGGCTTTTTTAAGTTTGGGCAAGGACACAGGGGCCCCATGATCCCCTATTGCCCAGGGGCCCCATCAGTTGTCAGTCCACCCCTGACCACAGTCCTTCTATTTTACCTGTTCTGGTGACCATCATATGAATAGCCCACCCACTCTGTCTGCTTTCTCCTCAGCTGTAAACTTGGCATGGTACTTTACATGAGCTTATAAAATAATCTTAGAAAAGCTTTCATTATCAGCAGCCAGTGGATGAGCCAGCAGAGGAGAAAGGGAGTAAAACACACTTCTGTAGTATCCCCTGTCATAGCTGACTACACTATCAAGGTACTTGGTATGCAAACTCTTAAACAAAGCACAGACTGAAGATCACAAGGTCTTCACAATAAATGATTATGTGTCTTGCCAGGGTGTGAACCACTTGACAGCCGCTTCTGATCACAAAACACAAATATAATTACAGCAGTGATTTTATTAATAATGTTAACTTTCACAGCAGCCAAATAGTACACACTAAACATTTTTTTTATGTCTTCAAAGTTGCTTAGAGCACTGAAACCTCAAAGCAGAGTTCACCATAACTTTACTCATCCAGGAAGATAATAATAATTTCCTAAGAAAACATGCTGAACATTATTTGAAAGAGAAATAACCTTTTGTCACTTGTGTTCTATAATCATAAATCTAATGAAAAGAAAATATGATCATTATTAAAACATCCTAAAACAAAAGCCATAGGGAAACCCGCAATGAGTTGTTCTGCAAGCGTGACTGTTGGTAATGTAATTAGTTCTCCTAAGTACGGGAAGGGCACTAGCTGATATGATCATAGTTGAAGGGTCTTTCAGCCGTACCAGTTTAGATGATTTCACTTTCCATAGCTCCTATCTTGATAAATCTTGGTAGGAAACAGAATATTCTTAATTATGAATACATTAACTAAATTAGTAACAAGAGAAAGATATGCAATTAGGGGATTGTTAATTGAAACAGGAAACACAGCTGTATGCCGCTTCAAGATGAATCACATCAGTAATGACGCAGATGTTTAGAAAATGTAATTATATGGAGGAAGCATGCATTGCTAATGTTTCCCACTCCAATCTTGTATTGTGTCATGGAAATGGCTGCAAAATCCAGGACGACTGGAGAAAAAGATCCAATACATGGCAAATTTATGCTGTGTCAGAGCATGCTAGCTCATCCCCCAGTTGCAAGAGTGCAAAAATAAAAGGCAAAGCAGGCATACATTATATTTAACAGACTTATCCAGCTATACCTTCAGAAGAAAACCAATAGGCTAAAACCTTTTTCTTTTTCTACATTCTCAATAGATGTATGCAGAAACCAGTTAACAACAATGTATCATAGAAATGCAACGTTTATATAATATTCTTTGAAAATACACCCACGAACTGAAATAACTGAAACAAATCCTGCTAGAAAAAGTAGTGCGCACCACCACTGGCCCTTTCTAGAATTCAAGAATTAACTCCTTAGCAGGACTAATTAAGGGTGAAGGAGTTGTAGGCTGAATTGATTGACAATGAAACACATCAACTTTATTAGGTACACCTGTTCAATTGCTTGGTAACAAAAATTGCTAATCAGCCAATCACATAGCAGCAAGTCAACTTGCTGAAGTTCAAATGGAGCATTGGAATGGGAAAGAAAAGGGATTTAAATGACTTTGAACGTGGCATGGTTATTGGTGCCAGGCAGGCTGGTCTGAGTAATTAAAAAACTGCTGATCTACTGGGATTTTCATTCACAACCATCTCTAGGGAAATTGAGACTCATCAGACCAGGCAACGTTTTTCCAGTATCCTATTGTCCAATTTTGGTGAGCCTGTGTGAATTGTAGCCTTTGTTTCCTGTTCTAAGCTGAAAGGAGTGGCACCTGGTGTGGTCTTCTGCTGCTGTAGCCCATCTGCTTCAAGGTTTGACATGTTGTGTATTCAGAGATGATGTTCTGCATACCTTAGTTGTAATGATTGGTTATTTGAGTTACTGTTGCCTATCATCTCGAACCAGTCTGCCCATTCTCCTCTGACCTCTGACATCAACAAGGCATTTTTGTCCACGCAACTGCTGCTCACTGGATATTTTTATTTTTCAGACCATTCTCTGTAAACCCTAGAGATGGTTGTGCATGAAACTCCCAGTAGATCAGCAGTTTTTGAAATACTCAGAGCAGCCCATCTGTCACTAAAAGCCATGCCATGTTCAAAGTTACTTAAATCTCCTTTTAACTTCAGCAAGTCATCTTCAACTTGTCTAGATGCCTAAATGCATTGAATTTTGCCTGTGGTAGGCATCGATAGGCAGCTGGATCTCAGGCAATCAGTAATACAGCGTTTAGCAAGTCCTTTTGGGGATATATTTGGTGGTGTTTAGGGGCCTGCCATGTTATATGGATGGGACACTGATTTGGGGCATTGTTCCTTATAGTGTTGTTCCATGCTGAGAAGCGAATACCGTACAAGCTTAATTTGTTCCCATTGCACCTAGCACGTAGCAGGGGTTTGGATAGATCGGAACTACTGATATATTGAAGTCCATATACCAATATTGGTGACAACATACCCTTATGTATTGAGGTACTTTATTCATTTATGACTGTTATTTTATATATATATATATATATATATATTTATATATATATATATATATATATATATTGTGAGAACTTGCATCAAAATGGTAGAGCTTTCTTTTTTAAAACATACAGCAACTTGCTTCTTCTTCTTTTTAAAGGTCTTTTAGCCCAATTTTATTTAAACGAAAGTTCAATAACATGCTTCCCACGCAGGGGTATCCATCATCCAACAAATGCAACAAATATTCAGCCCCCCTGGCTTGTACACAGATTTACATCTGTCTCCTGCAGACTCTATCCAAAATGGTTGTTTTGCACACAGCTAGCCTCTAGCACTCAGCTACTCTGGCTTCCACCTCTACTAGGTGAAGCCCACCTGACTCCAAGGCAGTGACCTCCTGTCTGCCGGGGTGGAGCCCAATATCATGGTTTGGGCCTCTACAAAAAGGCCTGCACACACCTGCGCAATCAGTGTGCTGGCTACTTTCAAAACCTGGACCCAGGATTGGAGATTTCATCCCTCCCAAATTTCTTAGAAATCTCCAAGCCACAGGTGCCAAAACAGGCATTACAAACCAAAGAGGAAACTGATAAACCAGTTTCCTCTGCATTACGAGAACTGCCTGGAGCCCCTCAACCTTTATAGTCGAGAATCCTGGGTCACCACTGTGATTTCCACCGTGGCAGGATACCGCAATGCCACTATATATAGTATATATATATATATATATATATATATATATATATATATATATACACACACTCTTTGTATTAATATAGGCATATGCAGTTATATACCCTCTCCTTTTTTCTAGCAAACCATTAAAGTGGAGTTCCAGTGGAAAAAAAAAAAGTCAGTATCTACAAAAACTGTAGCTGCTGACTTTTAAAATACAGACACTTACCTGTCCCTCGGTCCAGCAGTGTCCTCGCTACAGCTGGTTTCACCGGCCATCTTCTTTCCCTGGCGCAGGCGTCTTCAGTGTGGGTACCCGGCTGTGACAGCTTGTGGCTTCACAGTCGGGTGCCCACTGCATGTCCGTGAGCAGCGCTGCGCTTTGTGAATAGCCCTGTAGTTTTCTGGGACCTGTCACATGTCCCAGAAGACTACGGGGAGGGAGGGGCGAGGACAACTTCCACTTCTGAACAAATTAGGTGATTGCAGCGGAAGTGGGAGCTGGTACCTGTCAAATTCGGGGATAAAGGCTTAAACCTCCCTTTTGGGTGGAGCTCCACTTTAAGTCCACCATACTATCCAGGGTCCAACCAATATGACCAAATTAAATTGGCTTAGTATTTTCATGCAAGCAAGCATAGTAAATGCATTACTGTATACCATTTTTGGCTCTAATCCATTTGAATGCAATTGGTATATTCAGTAGATGCATTTCTGCATATTGCTGCTATGCCCATTGCAAGTTGGTAAGAAACGTACCTATGACCAGTGTTGTCAGAATTCAAAGGTGTCTTGTTTCTATTAGATTGCAACATTATCATATGGTGATGTCCCTGCTTCCCTGATGTGCCTCCATGTCTGGACACCCATCCTGATTTATCTTATCTCCCTCCGATGACATACTACATTTGTGCTTTTATTGTGAGTAATTGTTAGTGGATATCTGTTTATACTCTATGATATAGCATATACATATGTCCATACCCTTTTTTACTGTATATCTATGTATGAATATAAACAACTAAACTCTGTTTTATTATAGATGCACCCTTTTCTAGCTCCTGAGGAAGCGACATATAGTCGCGAATCATGTAGAGCCATTTTTTATATTAAGTTGTACTAGCTCTCTATTGTGATATCACATCTGTGTTCAATCAACCTTAACGTCACCTTAGCCATCAGTGATCTATCTCGGTACCCCTTAGTTCACACAGTCATTTAAGAGCGGTATGATTTCAAATGATTTATGTATTGAGGTACAATTTTTTCTATTCTGTATTTATGGTACATGTTGGTATCACTTTTAGCAATAATTGTTTCTGCCTCTGTGTAACCATGTAATTTGTATAATAACGAGAATTAAGATTTTACATTTCTGTTTGATGTCTAAGTGCCTATAAAGTCCCCTCCCTCCTAGATTGTAAGCTCCTAAGAGCAGGGCCCTCGAACCCCTCGTGTATTGTATTGTTACTGTATTGTCTCATGTACTGTCCCCCACTATAATGTACAGCGCTGAGCAAACTTTTTGGTGCTATATAAATACTGTATAATAATAATATAAAGTCCATTGAGCTGCAACCATTTCCCCCTTGAGCTCTGTACCCACCTTAATGCAAATTATCAATAATTTGCAGTTGAGTGCTGGGGATGGCTTTGCTTACTATTTGCTGTTTTTTGCTTTTCTATTACTCTTTATAACTTGTTACAGTGATACTAGAAATCAACCTACTATTTTACTACAGTGATGCTGTTGTCCTAGCTTTGATGTATCACTATTTGGCAAATGCAACCAAATATGTATACTTATACAAAAAATTGCTTGCTAAAAAATAAAAAAATAAAAAAAAAGATAAAGGGTAACTTCCTGCTTGGGTCAAAGTATTTGCTATAATTTTTTTTACCGTTTATCATAAAAGAGCAAATAACTTATTTAAATAATTAGCCTACCCATACATGACAACTAGAGATGAGCGAATCGAAGTATCCGAAGTGGAATTCGAGTCGAATATCGGAAAAATTTCGATTCGTGCCGAATCCGAAAAACAGCCTAATTCGGACGCGCGAATCGAAATTTTTCAGAAAATGGCGGCTGACATGTGCGGCGACGGAGCGGGGATGTCGGGGAAGGCGCGCAGACAAGGCGCGCTGCCCCATAATGCATTCCTCAACGACATGTGATCGCATCAGCCAATCAGCAGCCAGCCAGCCAGCACTGTGTAATGGTCGAGGTATATATAGCGGCCATTTTGGAAATCTTCATTTGCCTGCAGTCATTGAACAGAGGCAGACCGCTCTGTACTAGGGACAGGGACAGAGTTAGGGCCACAGAAACGAGAATTGGGGACAGAGAGAAGTTACTTAGGGACAGAGAACCATTACTCAGGGACACAGACTTGTTAATGAGGGCCACAGAATCGTTATTTAGGGACAAAGAAACGCTAGTTAGGGCCACAGAATTCATACTCAGGGACAGACAGAATTGTTACTCAGTGCCAGAGAATTGTTACTTAGGGCCACAGAAACGTTATTAGGGCCACAGAATTTTTACTCAGGGACAGACAGAATTGTTACTGAGTGCCAGAGAATTGTTACTCAGGGACAGACAGAATTGTTACTGAGTGCCAGAGAATTCTTACTCAGGGCCACAGAATTCATTCTCAGGGACAGACAGAATTGTTACTCAGGGACAGACAGAATTGTTACTGAGTGCCAGAGAATTGTTACTCAGGGACAGACAGAATTGTTACTGAGTGCCAGAGAATTGTTACTCAGGGACAGACAGAATTGTTACTGAGTGCCAGAGAATTGTTACTCAGGGACAGACAGAATTGTTACTGAGTGCCAGAGAATTGTTACTCAGGGACAGACAGAATTGTTACTGAGTGCCAGAGAATTGTTACTCAGGGACAGACAGAATTGTTACTGAGTGCCAGAGAATTGTTACTCAGGGACAGACAGAATTGTTACTGAGTGCCAGAGAATTGTTACTCGCACAGACACAAAATTGTTACTTGCACAGACACAGAATTGTTACTCGCGCAGACACAGAATTGTTACTCAGGGCCACAGAATTCATACTCAGGGACAGACAGAATTGTTACTGAGTGCCAGAGAATTGTTACTCAGGGACAGACAGAATTGTTACTGAGTGCCAGAGAATTGTTACTCAGGGACAGACAGAATTGTTACTGAGTGCCAGAGAATTGTTACTCGCACAGACACAAAATTGTTACTTGCACAGACACAGAATTGTTACTCGCACAGACACAGAATTGTTACTCAGGGCCACAGAATTCATACTCAGGGACAGACAGAATTGTTACTGAGCGCCAGAGAATTGTTACTCAGGGACAGACAGAATTGTTACTGAGTGCCAGAGAATTGTTACTCAGGGACAGACAGAATTGTTACTGAGTGCCAGAGAATTGTTACTCAGGGACAGACAGAATTGTTACTGAGTGCCAGAGAATTGTTACTCGCACAGACACAAAATTGTTACTTGCACAGACACAGAATTGTTACTCGCACAGACACAGAATTGTTACTCAGGGCCACAGAATTCATACTCAGGGACAGACAGAATTGTTACTGAGTGCCAGAGAATTGTTACTCAGGGACAGACAGAATTGTTACTGAGTGCCAGAGAATTGTTACTCGCACAGACACAAAATTGTTACTTGCACAGACACAGAATTGTTACTCGCACAGACACAGAATTGTTACTCAGGGCCACAGAATTCATACTCAGGGACAGACAGAATTGTTACTGAGTGCCAGAGAATTGTTACTCAGGGACAGACAGAATTGTTACTGAGTGCCAGAGAATTCTTACTCAGGGACAGACAGAATTGTTACTGAGTGCCAGAGAATTGTTACTCTCACAGACACAAAATTGTTACTTGCACAGACACAGAATTGTTACTCGCACAGAGACAGAATTGTTACTCAGGGCCACAGAATTCATACTCAGGGACAGACAGAATTGTTACTGAGTGCCAGAGAATTGTTACTCAGGGACAGACAGAATTGTTACTGAGTGCCAGAGAATTGTTACTCTCACAGACACAAAATTGTTACTTGCACAGACACAGAATTGTTACTTGCACAGACACACAATTGTTACTCAGGGCCACAGAATTCATACTCAGGGACAGACAGAATTGTTACTGAGTGCCAGAGAATTCTTACTCAGGGCCACAGAATTCATACTCAGGGACAGACAGAATTGTTACTCAGGGACAGACAGAATTGTTACTGAGTGCCAGAGAATTGTTACTCAGGGACAGACAGAATTGTTACTGAGTGCCAGAGAATTGTTACTCTCACAGACACAAAATTGTTACTTGCACAGACACAGAATTGTTACTTGCACAGACACACAATTGTTACTCAGGGCCACAGAATTCATACTCAGGGACAGACAGAATTGTTACTGAGTGCCAGAGAATTGTTACTCAGGGACAGACAGAATTGTTACTGAGTGCCAGAGAATTGTTACTCTCACAGACACAAAATTGTTACTTGCACAGACACAGAATTGTTACTCGCACAGAGACAGAATTGTTACTCAGGGCCACAGAATTCATACTCAGGGACAGACAGAATTGTTACTGAGTGCCAGAGAATTGTTACTCGCACAGACACAAAATTGTTACTTGCACAGACACAGAATTGTTACTCGCGCAGACACAGAATTGTTACTCAGGGCCACAGAATTCATACTCAGGGACAGACAGAATTGTTACTGAGTGCCAGAGAATTGTTACTCAGGGACAGACAGAATTGTTACTGAGTGCCAGAGAATTGTTACTCAGGGACAGACAGAATTGTTACTGAGTGCCAGAGAATTGTTACTCAGGGACAGACAGAATTGTTACTGAGTGCCAGAGAATTGTTACTCAGGGACAGACAGAATTGTTACTGAGTGCCAGAGAATTGTTACTCAGGGACAGACAGAATTGTTACTGAGTGCCAGAGAATTGTTACTCAGGGACAGACAGAATTGTTACTGAGTGCCAGAGAATTGTTACTCGCACAGACACAAAATTGTTACTTGCACAGACACAGAATTGTTACTCGCACAGACACAGAATTGTTACTCGCACAGACACAGAATTGTTACTCAGGGCCACAGAATTCATACTCAGGGACAGACAGAATTGTTACTGAGTGCCAGAGAATTGTTACTCAGGGACACCTAATCGTTGAATTAAATAGTATGTCAGACAACATGCAGAGGAGTGGCAGAGGAGGCAATGTTTTAGGAGCGAGCAGACGTGGCAGCAGAGGAAGGGGTCGAGGCAGCAGTATTCGCAGCCAGAGGCCAGTGCTCCCGGTGTCATCCAGCGGTCGTGTCTCCACCGACAACCCTGCCGTCATTGATTGGTTGGCTCGGTCGTCTTCCTCTTCCCAGGTCACCTCTGACACCTACAGCCAACGGTCGGTGGGTACGTCAGACACAACCGTTAGTTGGCATGGCCCGGGACCAAGCCCACTGAAATCACGTGTCCTCTACCTGCCCCTGTCCTTTGCTGTTCCCTCACCAAGCGAAGTATCGCATGCTGTGGGCTCAGCCCCACTGTACAGTGAGGAAGAGCTAACAGAGGGCGGTCAGGAACGGGGGGAGACATCGGCCTTTTCAGCAGCCAAGCGAACAAGTACTGGCGAGGAGAGTGGCTCGGTAGCCGGTCTAGAGACAGGTCTGTCTCCTGACCCAGACGCAGCCGAGGGGGCTAGTAGTGAGGCGGAGACCCTACTTGATGATGAGGAGGTTGATCGCACTTGGCAGCCTCGTCGTCATCAGGCAATTTCTTCCGCATCATCAGGAGAAGAGGGTGGCAGCTTGGCAGCGAGCAAAACAGTCGGTGGGTTGCCCAGGAGACAGCAGCAGGGTCGCATCAGTGTCAGTGGAGCCAAACGTCCACGGAGTAGAGCACCAGCTCCACTGCAGCCTACCACCACGGCCAGTAGTGGTGCCGGTGCGCACGGAGGAAGTAGCAGTCAGCCAGTGAAGAGTAGCGGGGGCAAAGTTTCCTACTCGGTGGTGTGGCAATTTTTCCTCAAGCCGCCCGAGGAAGTAAACGTAGCCGTATGTCGACTATGTGGCCAGAAATGCAAGCGTGGCCAGGGGGCCCATGTTGGGACTACAGCGTTGCGTCAGCATATGCAGCGTCACCATTCGGTGGCCTGGGAAAACCGTGATAAACATACGGCGGTTCTGCCTGCCCCAGCCCCCGCTCCATCACCCGCTCCGTTACTTGCTCCGTCACCCGACGTCGTCAATCGCCCTCTATCAGCCAGTCAAGGCTCCAACACCTCTGCTGAGGGGAGTTGTCGCTCATTGGCATCTTCCGCTCGTTCAGATGCTCCTTCTCCTGCTACTCCTCTTCTCGGATTCCGTCAACAGTCTTTCTTGGAATCCGTATCCAAGAGACAACAGTTTGCGAGCACGCACCCGACGGTGCAAAAGCTGAACGTCCTCCTGTCCAAGTTGCTGGTGCTGCAGTCCCTCCCTTTCCAACTGGTGGACTCAGCACCTTTCCGAGAAATGATGGCTTGTGCCGCGCCGCGGTGGAGAGTGCCAAGCCGTCATTTCTTTGCCCAAAAGGCAGTGCCAGCCCTGCATTCACATGTAGAAGAGATGGTGGGCCAGTCTTTGAGCATGTCGGTCTCTGCCAAAGTGCACGGCAGCGCCGACGTGTGGAGCTGTAACTACGGTCAGGGACAGTACATGTCATTTACGGCCCACTGGGTGAACGTGGTGCCGGCACAGCCGCACCAGCAACTTGGACAGGTCACGACGCTTTTGCCTCCACGTTTGCACGTCCTTGGTCCAGCAAGCATGTCCGCCTCTACCACCTCTTTTTCCGCCGTGTCCTCAGCCGCCACCCCCGTGCCAAGTCCCATTACCCGACCGGCATATCACATGTGCAGGGCGCAACGGTGTCACGCTGTGCTGCACCTGGTATGCCTTGGCGAACGTAGTCACACAGGGGAGGAACTGCTGAGTGTAATGAACAGAGAAATCGACAGATGGCTGTCTCCGCGCAAACTAAAAATCGGAACCATGTTGACTGACAACGGAAAGAACATGGTGTCTGCTCTGCGTCAAGGAAGGTTGTGCCATGCGCCATGCATGGCTCACGTGTTCAATCTGGTTGTCAAGCGGTTCCTAAAATCCACCATCCCACTGCAAGACATCCTTAAAATGTCACGTAAACTGTGCATGCATTTCAGCCATTCCTACACCGCAAAGAACACCCTCATTGAGCTGCAGCGGCAGAACGGAATTCCACAGCATCGCCTGATCTGCGACGTTGCAACAAGGTGGAATTCAACCCTACACATGTTAGACCGCCTTTACGAGCAGCGAAAGGCCATCACCGATTTCCTGATGTTACAAGCGGATAAAGGTACTCCCCTGTGTAACTTAGATGTCAGCCATTGGCAGCTCATGCGTGACACCTGCCGCTTGCTCAGGCCCTTTGAGGAGGCCACGCTATTCGTGAGTCGGCAGGACTATGGGATGAACGACGTCATTCCTCTGTTGCACGTCCTGGAACAAATGCTGTTAACAATGGCTGGTCAGGGTGCGGTAGACGTGGCGCACAGATCTCAACGCCACATGACCCCTGTGGGGGCAGGACAGGAAGAAGAGGAGGAGGTAGAGGAGGACATTTGTGCTCAGGAATTATTGAGTGAAATGGGTGGTTTTTCCACTCAGCGGACAGGAGTGGAGGAGCAGGAGCATCTGGTAGAGGAGGAGGAGGAGGAGACAGAGGACCCAGACGCACCGTGGCAGTATGCTGTGGAGATGGAGGCAGGGAGTCCCTCGCATTCCTTGGCACAAATGGCCCATAGCATGCTCGGTTGCTTGCGTAGCGACAGCCGAATAATAACCATCAGACAGAGGGATGACTTTTGGCTGTCCACCTTGTTGGACCCTCGCTACCGGTCCAAAATGGTGGCCTTTTTCACACCTGCTGAGAGGGAGGCCAAAATTACGTACTATAAAAACCACCTATGTAGTCAGTTGGTCTCTGCCTTTGTGCGCCATCGTCCATCCTCAGACACTGTGGGCCCTGTGCGCTCGCGTTCCGCTGGCATGGCAGCAGGGGAGGGGTGGGGTGGTAGGAGCAGTGGCAGCTCCACCAGCAGCGGCTGCCTCAGTCTGCAGTCGATGATGAGTAGCTTTCTTCACCAGCGCAGTGAGGAAACTACTAACCAGCCGCAGCAGCAGCAGCAGCATCAGGTGGACCTGGAGCAGGAGCTCAAACAACAGGCTTGGGCCTACTTGGACAGCACCCTGCCAACCGAGGTAGACAATCCCCTTGACTACTGGGCAACGAAACTTGACCTTTGGCCCCAACTAGCTGAATTTGCCCTTGAAAGGCTGTCATGCCCGGCCAGTAGCGTGGCATCGGAGCGCGTGTTTAGTGCGGCAGGAGGTATTGTAACTCCGCGGAGGACACGACTGTCCACCCAAAGTGTGGAGAGACTCACGTTTGTGAAAATGAATCAGGCGTGGATTAGTCTGGATTTCAAACCACCAGTTCCTGACACAACTGACTAAATCCGCCATGAATCATGCCTCAAACATGTGCCACTTTCAGGTCTCCTCACACTGCTGGTGTGTTGAATTTTTTGACATAGGGTGCTGGCAGATTACGGGCCTCCTATAGCTGCTGCCAGGCCCCTAATCTGCCATAGGCCCCTATATACCACCTCCTCCTGCTGCTGCCAGGTCCAGAGTCTCTCATGGGTCCCTGTACGGCCTCCCATTGCTGCTGTCTCCATCGCCACACTCTGCTGCCATGTGCCACTTTCAGGTCTCTTCACACTGCTGGTGTGTTAAATTTTTTGACATAGGGTGCAGGCAGATTACGGGCCTCACATAGCTGCTGCCAGGCCCCTAATCTGCCATGGGCCCCTATATACCACCTCCTCCTGCTGCTGCCAGGTCCAGAGTCTCTCATGGGTCCCTGTACGGCCTCCCATTGCTGCTGTCTCCATCGCCACACTCTGCTGCCATGTGCCACTTTCAGGTCTCTTCACACTGCTGGTGTGTTAAATTTTTTGACATAGGGTGCTGCAAGATAACGGGCCTCACATAGCTGCTGCCAGGCCCCTAATCAGCCATGGGCCCCTATACCGCCTCCTCCTGCTGCTGCCAGGTCCAGAGTCTCTCATGCCATGTGCCACTTTCAGGTCTCTTCACACTGCTGGTGTGTTAAATTTTTTGACATAGGGTGCTGGCAGATTACGGGCCTCCCATAGCTGCTGCCAGGCCCCTAATCTGCCATGGGCCCCTATATACCGCCTCCTCATGCTGCTGCCAAGTCCAGAGTCTGTCATGGTCCCTGTACGGCCTCCCATTGCTGCTGTCTCCATCGCCACACTCTGCTGCCATGTGCCACTTTCAGGTCTCTTCACACTGCTGGTGTGTTTAATTTTTTGACATAGGGTGCAGGCAGATTACGGGCCTCACATAGCTGCTGCCAGGCCCCTAATCTGCCATGGGCCCCTATATACCGCCTCCTCATGCTGCTGCCAAGTCTAGAGTCTCTCATGGGTCCCTGTACGGCCTCCCATTGCTGCTGTCTCCATCGCCACACTCTGCTGCCATGTGCCACTTTCAGGTCTCTTCACACTGCTGGTGTGTTAAATTTTTTGACATAGGGTGCAGGCAGATTACGGGCCTCACATAGCTGCTGCCAGGCCCCTAATCTGCCATGGGCCCCTATATACCGCCTCCTCATGCTGCTGCCAAGTCCAGAGTCTGTCATGGTCCCTGTACGGCCTCCCATTGCTGCTGTCTCCATCGCCACACTCTGCTGCCATGTGCCACTTTCAGGTCTCTTCACACTGCTGGTGTGTTAAATTTTTTGACATAGGGTGCAGGCAGATTACGGGCCTCACATAGCTGCTGCCAGGCCCCTAATCTGCCATGGGCCCCTATATACCGCCTCCTCATGCTGCTGCCAAGTCCAGAGTCTGTCATGGTCCCTGTACGGCCTCCCATTGCTGCTGTCTCCATCGCCACACTCTGCTGCCATGTGCCACTTTCAGGTCTCTTCACACTGCTGGTGTGTTAAATTTTTTGACATAGGGTGCAGGCAGATTACGGGCCTCACATAGCTGCTGCCAGGCCCCTAATCTGCCATGGGCCCCTATATACCGCCTCCTCATGCTGCTGCCAAGTCCAGAGTCTGTCATGGTCCCTGTACGGCCTCCCATTGCTGCTGTCTCCATCGCCACACTCTGCTGCCATGTGCCACTTTCAGGTCTCTTCACACTGCTGGTGTGTTTAATTTTTTGACATAGGGTGCAGGCAGATTACGGGCCTCACATAGCTGCTGCCAGGCCCCTAATCTGCCATGGGCCCCTATATACCGCCTCCTCATGCTGCTGCCAAGTCTAGAGTCTCTCATGGGTCCCTGTACGGCCTCCCATTGCTGCTGTCTCCATCGCCACACTCTGCTGCCATGTGCCACTTTCAGGTCTCTTCACACTGCTGGTGTGTTTAATTTTTTGACATAGGGTGCAGGCAGATTACGGGCCTCACATAGCTGCTGCCAGGCCCCTAATCTGCCATGGGCCCCTATATACCGCCTCCTCATGCTGCTGCCAAGTCTAGAGTCTCTCATGGGTCCCTGTACGGCCTCCCATTGCTGCTGTCTCCATCGCCACACTCTGCTGCCATGTGCCACTTTCAGGTCTCTTCACACTGCTGGTGTGTTAAATTTTTTGACATAGGGTGCAGGCAGATTACGGGCCTCACATAGCTGCTGCCAGGCCCCTAATCTGCCATGGGCCCCTATATACCGCCTCCTCATGCTGCTGCCAAGTCCAGAGTCTGTCATGGTCCCTGTACGGCCTCCCATTGCTGCTGTCTCCATCGCCACACTCTGCCATGTGCCACTTTCAGGTCTCTTCACACTGCTGGTGTGTTTAATTTTTTGACATAGGGTGCAGGCAGATTACGGGCCTCACATAGCTGCTGCCAGGCCCCTAATCTGCCATAGGCCCCTATATACCGCCTCCTCATGCTGCTGCCAGGTCCAGAGTCTCTCATGGGTCCCTGTACGGCCTCCCATTGCTGCTTTCTCCATCGCCACACTCTGCCATGTGCCACTTTCAGGTCTCCTCACACACTGCTGGTGTGTTGAATTTTTTGACATAGGGTGCTGGCAGATTACGGGCCTCCCATAGCTGCTGCCAGGCCCCTAATCTGCCATGGGCCCCTATATACCGCCTCCTCATGCTGCTGCCAAGTCCAGAGTCTGTCATGGGTCCCTGTACGGCCTCCCATTGCTGCTGTCTCCATCGCCACACTCTGCCATGTGCCACTTTCAGGTCTCCTCACACACTGCTGGTGTGTAGAATTTTTTGACATAGGGTGCTGGCAGATTACGGGCCTCCCATAGCTGCTGCCAGGCCCCTAATCTGCCATGGGCCCCTATATACCGCCTCCTCATGCTGCTGCCAAGTCCAGAGTCTGTCATGGGTCCCTGTACGGCCTCCCATTGCTGCTGTCTCCATCGCCACACTCTGCCATGTGCCACTTTCAGGTCTCCTCACACTGCTGGTGTGTTGAATTTTTTGACATAGGGTGCTGGCAGATTACGGGCCTCCTATAGCTGCTGCCAGGCCCCTAATCTGCCATGGGCCCCTATATACCGCCTCCTCATGCTGCTGCCAAGTTCAGAGTCTGTCATGGGTCCCTGTACGGCCTCCCATTGCTGCTGTCTCCATCGCCACACTCTGCCATGTGCCACTTTCAGGTCTCCTCACACTGCTGGTGTGTTGAATTTTTTGACATAGGGTGCTGGCAGATTACGGGCCTCCTATAGCTGCTGCCAGGCCCCTAATCTGCCATAAGCCCCTATATACCGCCTCCTCATGCTGCTGCCAAGTCCAGAGTCTGTCATGGGTCCCTGTACGGCCTCCCATTGCTGCTGTCTCCATCGCCACACTCTGCCATGTGCCACTTTCAGGTCTCCTCACACACTGCTGGTGTGTTGAATTTTTTGACATAGGGTGCTGGCAGATTACGGGCCTCCTATAGCTGCTGCCAGGCCCCTAATCTGCCGTAGGCCCCTATATACCGCCTCCTCATGCTGCTGCCAGGTCCAGAGTCTCTCATGGGTCCCTGTACGGCCTCCCATTGCTGCTGTCTCCATCGCCACACTCTGCCATGTGCCACTTTCAGGTCTCCTCACACTGCTGGTGTGTTCCATTTTTTGTCATAGGGTGCTGGCAGATTATGGGCCTCCCATAACTGCTGCCAGGCCCCTAATCTGCCATGGGCCCCTATACCGACTCCTCATGCTGTGACGTTGCAACAAGGTGGAATTCAACCCTACATATGTTAGACCGCCTTTACGAACAGCAAAAGGCCATCACAGATTTCCTGATGTTAAAAGCAGATAAAGGTACTCCCTGTGTAACTTAGATGTCAGCCATTGGCAGCTCATGCGTGACACCTGCGCTTGCTCAGGCCCTTTGAGGAGGCCACGCTATTCGTGAGTCGGCAGGACTATGGGATGAACGACGTCATTCCTCTGTTGCACGTCCTGGAACAAATGCTGTTAACAATGGCTGGTCAGGGTGCGGTAGACGTGGCGCACAGATCTCAACGCCACATGGCCCCTGTGGGGGCAGGACTGGAAGAAGAGGAGGAGGTAGAGGAGGACATTGGTGCTCAGGAATTATTGAGTGAAATGGGTGGTTTTTCCACTCAGCGGACAGGAGTGGAGGAGCAGGAGCATCTGGTAGAGGAGGAGGAAGAGGAGACAGAGGACCTAGACGCACCGTGGCAGTATGCTGTGGAGATGGAGGCAGGGAGTCCCTCGCATTCCTTGGCACAAATGGCCCATAGCATGCTCGGTTGCTTGCGTAGCGACAGCCGAATAATAACCATCAGACAGAGGGATGACTTTTGGCTGTCCACCTTGTTGGACCCTCGCTACCGTTCAAAAATGGTGGCCTTTTTCACACCTGCTGAGAGGGAGGCCAAAATAACGTACTATAAAAAACACCTATGTAGTCAGCTGGTCTCTGCCTGTCTGCGCCAACGTCCATCCTCAGACACTGTGGGCCCTGTGCGCTCGTGTTCCGCTGCCATGGCAGCAGGGGAGGGGTGGGGTGGTAGGAGCAGTGGCAGCTCCACCAGCAGCGGCTGCCTCAGTCTGCAGTCGATGATGAGTAGCTTTCTTCACCAGCGCAGTGAGGAAACTACTAACCAGCCGCAGCAGCAGCAGCAGCATCAGGTGGACCTGGAGCAGGACCTCAAACAACAGGCTTAGGCCTACTTGGACAGCACCCTGCCAACCGAGGTAGACAATCCCCTTGACTACTGGGCAACGAAACTTGACCTTTGGCCCCAACTAGCTGAATTTGCCCTTGAAAGGCTGTCATGCCCGGCCAGTAGCGTGGCATCGGAGCGCGTGTTTAGTGCGGCAGGAGGTATTGCAACTCCGCGGAGGACACGACTGTCCACCCAAAGTGTGGAGAGACTCACGTTTGTGAAAATGAATCAGGCGTGGATTAGTCTGGATTTCAAACCACCAGTTCCTGACACAACTGACTAAATCCGCCATGAATCATGCCCCAAACATGTGCCACTTTCAGGTCTCCTCACACTGCTGGTGTGTTCCATTTTTTGTCATAGGGTGCTGGCAGATTACGGGCCTCCCATAGCTGCTGCCAGGCCCCTAATCTGCCATGGGCCCCTATACCGCCTCCTCATGCTGCTGCCAAGTCCAGAGTCTCTCATGGGTCCCTGTACGGCCTCCCATTGCTGCTGCCTCCATCGCCACACTCTGCCATGTGCCACTTTCAGGTCTCCTCACACTGCTGGTGTGTTCCATTTTTTGTCATAGGGTGCTGGCAGATTACGGGCCTCCCATAGCTGCTGCCAGGCCCCTAATCTGCCATGGGCCCCTATACCGCCTCCTCATGCTGCTGCCAGGTCCAGAGTCTCTCATGGGTCCCTGTACGGCCTCCCATTGCTGCTGTCTCCATCGCCACACTCTGCCATGTGCCACTTTCAGGTCTCCTCACACTGCTGGTGGGTTCCATTTTTTGTCATAGGGTGCTGGCAGATTACGGGCCTCCCATAGCTGCTGCCAGGCCCGTAATCTGCCATGGGCCCCCGTACCGACTCCTCATGCTGCTGCCAGGCCCGTAATCTGTCATGGGCCACTGTTGTCGCTTGTTGGCATATTCCGCTCGTTCAGATGCTCTTTCTCCTGCTACTCCTCTTCACGGATTCCGTCAGCAGTCTTTCTTGGAATCCGTTTCCAAGAGACAACAGTTTGCGAGCACGCACCCGACGGTGCAGAAGCTGAACGTCCTCCTGTCCAAGTTGCTGCTGCCAGGCTCGTAATCTGTCATGCGCCCCTGTACCGCCTCCTCATGCTGCTGCCAGGTCCAGAGTGTGTCATGGGCCCCCGTACCGACTCCTCATGCTGCTGCCAGGCCCGTAATCTGTCATGGGCCCCTGTACCGCCTCCCCATGCTGCTGCCAGGTCCAGAGTGTGTCATGGGTCCCTGTACGGCCTCCCATTGCTGCTGCCAGGCCCGTAATCTGCCATGGGCCCCTGTACCGACTCCTCATGCTGCTGCCAGGCCCGTAATCTGTCATGGGCCCCTGTACCGCCTCCTCATGCTGCTGCCAGGTCCAGAGTGTGTCATGGGTCCCTGTACGGCCTCCCATTGCTGCTGTCTCTATCGCCACACTCTGCCATGTGCCACTTTCAGGTCTCCTCACACTGCTGGTGGTTTCCATTTTTGTCATAGGGTGCTGTATGGCCTCCCATTGCTGCTGCCTCCACCGCCACACTGTGGCTCCACACTCTGGTTTTGGCCCCGTGACTGCCCAAATGAGTGAAGTGTGCGGTGATTCTAAGATCGACGGCACTCATCTGCATGTCATACTGACTGACAGTATTATTTCTCTTCCCCAGCAGACTCCAAGGGCATTTAAATTAAAGGTACAGTGTTCTGCACTAATATTAAGTCTCTCTGAAGCCTAGAAACACCCTTTTTTAAGTTAAATTCACAGCGAATTTATTCGACTCGAATCGAATATTGTCCACGAATTCGCCGAATCAGTCGAATCGAATTTTTCATTTCTTCGCTCATCTCTAATGACAACTTAAGCTACGGGTGGGATTTGCATATATATCAGAGACTTCACTAACAAGACCTTTTCTCTAGAGTGATTATCAATACTGTAACACTATAAGATATAATTCCTGCTGTTGCAGAAGGGGTTCTCATTCATTATTCTGCATTTTATAATATCAGATTAAAAATGCAACACTGCCAATTGTAACTGCTATAGTGGATACATGGATCGGAGAATTCAGGTAAAACAGATCTCACCATTGGTTTTCCAGAAGTATATAATGATTCCATTTGCTGCAATTTATTAAAAATATAATAACTTAGAAGTTTTAATTTGGCTTAATTTTCCCCTTTAATTTATTGACCAGTACAGTTTGTACAGTGGTTTGTACAGTTGCTTTCCAACATTGAGGTTCTAAATTCAGAGAGTGTCATTTCCACATGAAGTTATGTTCTGTTTGCATAGTTTTTCTTTAGATTGTCCATGGTCAATAACATTTGCTAGGTAAATTACCTTCAGTTGTATCATGATTGCTTAGGTGCTTATTTGATTGTGGATGGGATATTATGGCTCTTGAACAGATATACCTGTCTTGGCAGAGACCTCTAGGAGACACATAAAGCCCACAGCAGTGATGTGTGTTAACAAATCCATCACCCACAATTCAGTTCATGGCTTCATGCTCTAATGTACATGCAGCATAAGTCAGAGAACCTCAAAGGACGTCTCTCCTACATGTGCACTACAACATAGATGTGACCGTGGACAGTTGAGCATGTTCTACAAATCTTTTATAACTAAAAGCAACACTTTTTTATAGTTTTGGATAAAGTGGACCTGTTAGGTTTTTATTGCTACCTCTGCCCGAGATAGAGATTCACTCTCTGTTTGTCCTGTTTACCATTATCATTGAATTTGCAAGTACAAGAACTTTGCAAATTTTGGTTTTTCCCCAGAAAAGTAAAGAGGGAAAATCTTCCAAATGGGACACTTATTCTGGTGATCTTGGGTGCCCCAAAGGATTATCTTAATTTTCAGGAATTTCCTCTCACTTCCTGTTGTGGCTATAGACAGAAAGTGAAGGTAAGTCTAGCCAATGGGACACAGAGGACAAAACAACCCCAAAAAAACTGACAAGGGATATATCCCTCCCTTACTCTATCCAAGTGAAAAAAAAAGTTTTGCCCATAGTTCTATTTTAATGGTGTGAATATGTTCTTAGGTTCAATACAGCAAGTGATGCAAATGGTAAGATTTTCTAATAGAACTATGTATTATGTTGCTAGTAATAATGTACAGTATAGTTTCAAATGGCAAATTATGTATTGTTTGCTTTACCTGGTGCTCTTTGTAACTTTTCCTGTACTTACAAATATACCTCTGGCATAGGCGGTATATGCCCATCCATGTGTCACTGTGGAATTTCATTGTATTAGCTTTTATGCTTGCCGGTAAGCTGTTCAAGTTACGAGTTACCCGAAAATCCTTCAGAAATCACTAGCTTGCAAGTTTAGCTTAATATGTTTCACTGTTCTAATTCAGTTTTGTAAACGTAGGATAGAGTTAGCAAAAAAAAAAAATCTCTTGGTGCAGATTAAAGTCAGCAACTGATACCCTTGGGCTGTACATTATAGCTATTATATTTGTTAAAGCAGCACTATTCACAGACATCTCCCTGTTGCTGTGCAATTACTACCAATTACCTGGATATGAAACTCAAAACATATTTTTTGATCTTACCTCGATACTGAAAATCACAAATTATTAGATGCAGCCTAGCAGTTCAGCAAAAGAGCTACATTATTTGCAAATGACAGGTAATGCAAGAATTCTTAGGAATCAACATAAAATAACTTATGTAGTATGATATAAAAACACTTTTTAGAGCTTCCAGGATCCCAAGTTACAAGGTGATTTTCTACTTTTAAGGAGAGGTACAGCCAAAGCTCTTTTGGCTGTACTTCTCCTATAGACTTCAGCCTGCTGTCAGCTGAAAATGGATCACATGAGTGCAGAACGAACTGCACTCCTGTGACCCATTTTCAGCTGACAGCGGGCTGAAGTCTGCTGTCAGCTGACTTCACTCAGCCGGTCCAAGCTGAGGAAAGATCCCGACTTTGAAGTTGGGATACACCCCAGAGTCTGGAACGGCTTTTGGCTCAGCTGCTCAGTGAAACGCTGAGAGCCTGAGCCAGACGCTCCTTCCCCCTCCACAGCCCAGCACTCCAGTGACTGCTGGGGGGCAGAGCTGACAGCGGTGACCAGGGGCGGACTGACAACTCATGGGGCTCCTGGGCAATAGGGGATCATGGGGCCCCTGTGTCCTTGCCCAAACTCAAAAAAGCCTATGAAAAAGGTACCAGGGGCATCTCATGGGGCCCCCTACTGACCCCGGGCCCTCGGGCAGTGCCCGAGTTTCCAAATGGGCAGTCCGCCCCTGGCGGTGACTGATACTCAGAGCAGAGAGAAGAACTCAATGATCAGCAGCCATGTGATTGCTGAGTTCTCATCCTTCTAGCCAATGGGGGAGAGATGCAGCATCAGACTGGTGCTGTATCTACCTAGGCAAGTATAGATAAGGACAAAAAAAGCCCTACTTCCATTTTAAAAATAATGTATAATGGTTTTGTATATATTTATTTTTGTTGAGTATGGACAATTGTAGGCACCACTTTAAAATGTTATATTATTTCGTACTTAGGTAAATGAAGTAAATTGATATCATGCAGTCTTCTACACAACCAGTAGGTAGAGCTCATGCCTCTATTACTTGTGTAAAATAAGTATTATTTTCACCTGTACTGAACTTGCATAAATCATCAGAGTAGTGACTTATCCCTTCTTCGATAGCTAAGTGTGAAGTTTCAATTAGACAAACAGAGCTGCAAGGCAAGCTGCTCTGCTTTCTCTTAAGCTAACCCATAGGGGTTGATTTACTAAAACTGGAGAGTGCAAAATCTGGTGCAGTTGTGCATGGTAGCTAATCAGCTTCTAACTTCAACTTGTTCAATTAAGCTTTGACAATAAAATCTGGAAACTATTTTTTTATGCAAAAGTTCAGCAAATTTTGTGCTCTCCAGTTTTAATAAATCATCCTCACAGTGTTTCTAGATATCCTTCATTATGTATTATTGTAATTAATGTAATGTAATTAAAAATAAATAAAATATAATCTCCTGCGCTTGAATAGAGAAACCTACCACTAAGCTGCTAACACCCCACTTCAACCATAAAGTGTAAAACAACAAAATAATTAATGGTGCAGCGTTGAATAAATACTAAATCAATATACAATCAAACTAATTAAATAAACATAATTTGGTAAAAAATGGTGTATTACTAATTAGTGCTCACACATATAATCAAAAATTATTTCCACCCCAGCATTAAGATCATATTAAGTGAATAACATATTCATGCATGTGTATAAAACACTCTGTGAAATATTACAAACTATGTATATATATATATATATATATATATATATATATATACACACATTTAACATATATCCACTGCAAAAATGTCCCAGCAAAGTAAATATAAATCCGTGCTCCACAGCAATGACTCGCGTGCAAATATTGTGAATCCAGTGCCCACAACTCGTGAATCCAAAACCTTCTAAAGTGGCCCCTCACCTCCCAATAGTGACCACAAAGGCCAGCTCGCTTTTGGGTAAGTAAATCTTTCCCAGGAACAATCTCGTTACCACTAGATGAATCCTCCTGGAAATCCACAGGCCTTTATCCTCCTGAGTACTCCACACCCCTGGTACTTGTCTCAGTAGTTCACCTTCTGCCTGATGTGTAGTGACCGGCGTCTGTGTCTCCTTTGCGTAAGAAACTACTTCTCGAGGTAGGAAATCCACCTGGGTGATCTTGGAGACTCCAAGTTTTATAAGTCTTCTGGGGTTTATTTAGTAAAGCTGGTTCACTCAGAATATCATGCAGAGCCCCCATACACCAGCCACCATCCCCCATGGCGAGAGAGAGAGAGAAAGGCACTCATCTTCACAGCTCTGGACATCCCCGGGAACAAGAGTCGAGCTGTGCATACATGAAACCCGCAGCCTCTCTCTTGAACCCACCAGGTAAATACACCCCTGAGCCTTTATTTTAAAAGTGGTTTTGGAAATATTCAGCAATACTTGCTTATTTAAGGTGAAATTTGTTATGTGGTCTGTATTCAATAAAGTCTTTTTTCATTTTTCACATTATGCTGCAGTTGGTTTCCTAGTGCCTCTCTCTTGAACTCACCAGGTCTCCATTCCTCGTTTGTCACTTCCTCCATGGGCAGTGCTGCCCCCCCTGAAAAATGCTGCCCTAGGCAAATGCCTAGTTTGCCTTGTGGTAAATACACCCCTGCCTGTATGCTTGAGCTAAGGGCAGATGGATTCCATGAAGTAAATGCTACATTAATCATCTGCTTTACTCAAGATGGCCAGAAATGCTAGGTGTTTTTCAAAGTGATTTCTCTGCCAAATAAAGCCTGGAGACTTGAATGGTTGAATGGGATTTTTTGGATATTAAAAATGAATTAAATAGCATTTTTTTGGTTTGCGGTGCCCAAATGGAATGTAGTTCCACTTTAAGAAAAAATACTAAAATAAAATAACAACAAAAGCAAAAGTTTTCCCCTTTAAATGAATAAATCAATGAGTCCTTTGCATAATATGTCTGGAATAGAAACATCTTGGGTTATATAAGAGTGAATGGATGAAGTCTACATTTGAATTACTACTTTATTTTTCCAATCCAAATAGAGGTAGCTGTTTGTTTCTGGGCTGGAGAAACTAAACAATCCTGTCCAGAAAAAAAAAGCCATTATGCAATTATGTAGGGTCCCATGGATAAATGATGAAGAAGGACAGATTGTATTTTATCTTATCTTATTATGTAGTCTTGACTGTTAGTGAGACCTCAAGATCATAGTCAAGGTTGAAAAAAACATCTAGTTCAACCATGGATAGAAAAAACAACAACACTGTGGGTCTGTAGAACCTCTGCCTCTCTTCCACTGCTAAACATAGTCAAAACAACTGAAATTTGTTTTAAAAAAATCTATAAAATGGCAGCAAACACATTTTGTAGGTCTACTTGACTTTAATATTTAAGCCCATTGCAAAAGGAGAGAAAATTCAGCCTTCTGAGATTACAAGTCTTCCATGCAGAAAGATATCTGAAATGTGTGTACTGGTCCTATTTTATCATTTGTGGTTAGCAGTGCAGGGTTTTGCATAACAGTGATAATGTTGGCAAGGTCATTAAAGCGTGCATTCTGTAATAATTCACTGCTTTATCTAGCCTAATATCTCAACCAGGTATTCTTTACAGTCGGAGAATTCAGTGACACAGCAGGTAATAAATATACCTGCCAAGGACAATACTCAGACAGGTGAGGACAAAACAGATTTAGCAATTGGCTAGCTCAATGATGATTCTTTTACTATGGCTGCCTGATGGGAAATGCAGGCTTCTGCTGAAATGCATACAGATAAAGATTATACAATGGTACTTCAGTGCAATGTGTAGGCTGATGTGAACGCTAAAATAAATGCTATACCAAATAGCTGAATATAAGTCCTCATGCACACTGGATGTTTTTACAGATGCTGTTTTTGGCTTTTGGCATTTTTTTCTACAGTCAGTAAACTCCTCAGCATGTTATCCTATGTGTCCATGCACACATAGGCTTTAATCAGCGTTTTTTGGCAGGAGTGCTTTTTGACTGGAAAAAAACCCCAGAACTAGTGGAGTTTTTTAGCTGTAAAAATGGTCAAATGCTGAAAAAATGTGGTAAAACACGGCTAACCGCCATTTTTGGATTTTTTTTTAGCAAATTTTTTTCTGTGTAAGAAACACGGCCAAATGTGGCAAAACGCTAATGCATAAATGCTAAAAAACTTGCGTTTTTAATTTGACTTTACACAGCTAGCACTACCAGCTTTATTAAATATCCAGTGTGCATGGAACCTAAAGAGGATACTTTTAAATGAGATCACTGGTGCACAGTATTTCAATACAATTGTCTTTGTTTCTGTTACAATGTCCCCTTGATTGCACACGCTTTATGATATGGCTAGGGTGATATCTATTTACTTCTATTAAATACAATTACATAATAAATGATATTACAGTCAAAGATTCAGTACTAAGAGCGTCAGTTCTTTGAAGAACACAAACAAGGTGTCGTAGCAAAGTGAGCCTCTTCATTTGGTCAAAATACTACAACTTTTAATATACTAAGTAATTAACTTTGGGAATTTGGAAACAGACAGCTAGATTCTGGAACTAAGTGCTTCCTTTCATTTGCTGATTTAGAAAATGTACTCCTGGAACCCACAGGTATTCTTCTTCCACATAAATAATGAATGTATGTGATTGTAGGGCTCATTTACATGGGTGCAGAGAGATGTACACAGTGGAAATTTTGCGAATTTCTTTGCATGGCACTGACAGATTTTTTGCACAAATCAAACACATGCTTCAGCTCAGGGGCGGTCTGATAACTCATAGGACCCCCGGGCAATAGGGGATCATGGGGCCCCTGTGCCCTTGCCCACACTTAAAGCACACCAAAAAAGCCTATAAAAAGGTATCAGGGGCATTTCATGGGGCCCCCTACCGACCCTGGGCCCTCGGGCAGTGCCCTAGTGCTTGAATGGTCAGTCCGCCCCTGCTTCAGCTGTACCCTGGTAACTTCATATCCCAGCATTTACTTCTGTACAAGGACAGATGTGTACTTCTTGACATAGACACTTTGAACCAGGGCTTCTCTTCTGTTCCTGTATGCAATATAATACTTGAATGTGTGGTTACTAGTGTACAGATGCAGCCTGCCATTGATTTGTACAGGCGGCTGTACACAAATGTATTTATTTCAGGCACTTCTATAGCGCCATCAATTTACAGAGCTCTTTTACATATATATATATATTGTACATTCACATCAGTCCCTATCCCTCAAGGGACGTACAATCTAAGGTCCCTAAATTACATTCATACATACATATACTAGGGCCAATTTAGACAGGAACCAATTAACCTACCAGCATGTCTTTGGAGTGTGGGGGGAAACCGGAGTACCCGGAGGAAACCCATGCAGGCACAGGGAGAACATGCTAACTCCAGGCAGGTGGTGCTGTGGTTGGGATTTGAACCAGAAACCCTAGTACTGCCAGGTGGAAGTGCTAACCACTTAGCCACTGTGCTGCCCAATGTCACTCCTGGGCACAGAGATAGGCTCATTTTTCAAGGCGTATGCTTTTCATCTACAGTATTTATTGTTTATAAAAGGCCAATTTAAGCAGAACTTTACAGATATTGTACAATCACATCAGTCCCTAACCATCAACGAGTGTACAATCTAACATCTCTAACTCACATTCATAGATACACAAACTTGTACCAATTTTTAGACAGTAGCCAATTAACCTACCAGCATGTCTTTGAAGTGTGGTAGGAAACTGGTGTACCTAGGGGAAACCCATGTAGGCACAGGGAGAACATGCAAACTCTGTGTCAGTAGTGTCATGGTTGGGATTTGAACAAATGACCCTAGTATTGCTAGATTGAAGTGCTAACCACACTTGGATCATAAGTTTGAATGCCAGTCATGGCACTACCTGCTCAGAGTTTGCATGTTTTACCTGTGCCTCCAGGTACTCCGGTATCCTCCCACACTCCTAAGACATGCTGGTAGGTTAATTGGCTCCTGTCTAAAAATGTGTGCTCATGTGAATGAGCCCTAAATCTTCAACACATACATAACTACCCTTCCCCATCCACTGCTTCCCCACACATTAACTTGAAGCCTACAACTGTGTTTTGTATTTTCTTTTTTTTTTGGTGGGAGGTGCCCATACTGCAGGAACCAGCAGGCGAGCTATTACCTGGGTCTGTGAAAAGCTTGGAATTATGAGTATATCCAGCAACAATGTGATTTGCAGAGTTTAAATATAATTTAAAATTAAATAATATCCGTACTGCAAGAAATACAGGACAGTTCTTACTGACCTTCATCTAAGTATGCTAGTTGCCTGGCTGCTTCTGGCTTTAATACTCTGAGTCACTTGCCCAGAACAAGTAGGCAAATGAATAAGTCAGAGTTAAAAAGTTCAGTACACTAGTTTCAGATCAGTGACAATATGACATTTATAATTTAGAACAAACTGAAAAATGTTTATGTTTAATCGCTTTCCTGCCACCCTATAGCAGATATACTGCTACAGGGCAGCAGGGGTGCGCAAAATCATGTATATATACGTGATTTTGCATTTACGGGTATGGGGCACGTGCCCTACCTGCGCTTCAGCTGTCAATTACCGGGTCCCAGCCAACGGAGGGAGAGAACTGTAAGTAAACAATACAGTCCTCTCCCCTGTCAGCTCCTGCACACTGCTATGCATGGATTTGTATAGCAAAACCATGCATAGCAGTGTGCTTACAGTGAAGCACAAACACAGCACACAGTGAAACAGCACACAGTTAATCCTTTGATCACCCCACATGTTAACACTCCCTACACATAGTTAACTCTTTGATCGCCCCTCATATTAATCCCTTCCTTCCCAGTGCCATTAGTACAGTGCTTTTTATTAGCACTGATCACTTTATTGGTTTTACTGGGGATGTCAGTGACACCAAGTCAATTCCCCCCAGTGTCAGAATGCCCACTGCAGTCCCGCAGTCCCGCTATAAGTCGTTGATCGCCGCCATTACTAGTAAAAATCAAAAAAAAAAAAGTATCTACACCGACATTTGTAAACACTATAACTTTCACGTAAACCAGTTAATTTACACAGATTGGGATTTTTTTTAGCAAAGACGTAGCAGAATACATTTTGGCCTAAATTTATGACGAAATTTGATTTTTTTAATTGTTTTTACTTGACATGTTTAATAGTAAAAAGTCAAAAATAATGTTTTTTTTCTCAAAATTGTCAGCCTTCTTTTTTATAGCATGAAAAATAAAAACCGCACAGGCGATCAAATACCATGGAAAGAAAGCTCTATTTGTGGGAAAAAAAGGACATAAATTTAATTTCAGTGCAGCATTGCATGACTGTGCAATTGTCAGTTAATGTAACGTAGCGCTGTATCGCAAAAAATGGCCTGGTCAGGAAGAGGGGTACATTTTCCGGAGGGCAAGAGGTTTAGGTTTAAGTGTTTAAGTGGTTAAAAATCCAACAAGCGGCATTTTGAAGTATGTGTATAGATTTTAAATGCAGGAGATGAGACTTTATGGGTTCCTTGAATATTTTGGAGCCTTATTCTGTCTTTATCATACGAAAAAGTGAGTCTTGTCTCAGGTGGTATCTTGCTAAGAACTGTATTATGAGAGTTTCTCATATATCCACTCCTTACTGTCATTGTTATCTGCTGTTACTGAATATATTGAGGAAAACATTTGAAAGGGAAACATACTGTTGTTTGTTTAATGAGTATACATTTAAGTTTTTATTGCATCATTTACTTTAATGCTTTTTTTATGCAATTTCATATTTTTACTTGAGTGCTCTTCCATATACTAGACAATGTATTTATATATTTTATTATTGTATTCTATATACAGTTTTGTAAATGTGATCATGCATGAATCAGGGAATGGGATTAGCATTGTTTTCCTAATTAATGTTGAGATAAACTCAGCAGGGAGAGATTTACACATGTGTGAAGATCAATTATGCACTGATTTTAACAGTTGTTAATGAATGTCAGCACACTGTTAATCTATGATGATAGTAAGCTTCTGCAAGACCCAGAGTGTGCCTATCTGCATTTTGCCAAGAATTGGACCTGTGCTGACTCTATTTGCTGCAGAAACCTCCTATCTTTATAGAGGTGAAATAGGTGTGCTGACAGTAAATAATGGTGGATGGTAGCAGGTGTTAAGACTACCAGTTCCCTATGAATAATATTCCCTACTGCTTGACTTAAAGCAAATTTACACTATGTGATTGATTTACTGGAGAGTGCAAAATCTGCTGCAGTTCTGCATAGAAACCAGTCAGCTTCCAGGTTTTTCCATCAAAGATTAATTGAACAAGCTGAAGTTAGATGCTGATTGGCTACCCTGCACAGCTGCACCAGATTTTGCACTCTCCAGTTTTAGTGAATTACACCCTTTAGGGCAGCACAGTGGCTAAATGGTAAGCACCTCGACCTGGCAGCACCAGGGTCATTGGTCCAAATCCCATGTTCTCCCTGTGCCTGCATGGGTTTCTTCCAGACACCTAGGCTTCCTCCCACACTCCAAAGACATGCTGGTAGGTTAATTGGATCCTGTCTAAATTGCCCCTATTATGTGTATGTATGAATGTGAGTTAGGGACCTTAGATTGTACACACTTTGAGGGTTAGAGACTGATGTGAATGTACAATATATATGTAAAGCACTATATAAGTACCTGAAATAAATATATTTGTCTTGTAATCCAATTCACACAGGAAACCTATTTTTTTTCAATCTTTTAGATTCTTCTAAGGAGAACTAGATGTCACAGCAGATTCTAAGATTTCTGGACAGTCTCACAGTGTCTTTGTCCCCACACTATGCCTAAATAACATACAATGCACAAGGGGGTTTCCAATTTTTTAACCCCAGGACAGACAGTGTTCAAATATAGTTTACAACTGATAATAAGGAACTGCAAGCACAGTACAGACCAGGTTGATTATGGTTACCTTACCTCCACAACCCCCTCCTAAACATTATGAAGCATGGAGAGCATGTAAGGGTAAGTACATTGTGAAAAGCACTTAAAAAGGTAACTAGCAATTTTTAAATATTCGGTAAGTTATGCTATGTAAATGAGAATATGTAACAAAGATAAAGCAAGTAGTATTCCAATGTGGCTCCAAAAGTGGAAATACACTTTAAACTTTTGATTGGTTGTAAGAGTTATTTCACTATATACCTTGTATTTGCTTCACTGTTTTCCTGAATAAGCTAGCACACATAGCAGATTGATTTATTAAAGTTTTTGAGAGTTTTCACTTAGCAAAACTATTTTTCCCATTGCTTAGTGGAGACAGCTAAGCAGCGTTTTGTTCAATCATTGAAACAAAAATCCTGTGTTTTAATTTCAATGCACAAGATTAGTTGTTCAAGTGAAAGAAAACTGGATAACCAGTTGACAACCAAGCTATAGCAGGCTTACTGCTACAGGGCAATCGCTTTGTGCAAAATCATATATATTTATATATATATATAAAATTCTGTACTTCCAGGTAGGACACAGGCACATGCCCCCGATGTGCCGCTTCTGCTGTGATCAGTCACAGCAGAAGCCGATCAGTGGGTGCTGGCCAATGGATGACCGCCGACACCTGCCGATCGGCAAGGAGAGAGACAGAACACAGGTTTGCCTATGTAAATAATGCAGAGCTGTGTTCTGTCAGCAGCAATATGCCCAATTTTGTTTCCATGTAAAGCAGGTAATAAAATCCAGCACATCTGTCAGGGAACAAGAAGATCGCCGCAGCACATGAATCTGCGCATGTGCAGGATCCCGACAAGGCATACAGGAAGCCGGGCACTAGGACCCAGGCGCGCCTGTCACCAATGACGGCACCGGCAGGCACTAGGACCCAGGCACGCCTGTCGGCGCTGGGCGGGCTATTTAAAGAGTCCTTCGGTGCTCATTCAGTGCTGACTGGTCTTCAGCTCCCCCCGTGTCCTGCTTGTTTCCTGTGCGATTTCCTTTGGTTCTGACCCGGCTTGTTCCTGACCCGACTCTGAGTACTCTCCTGCCCCCCCGGTTCCTGACTTCGGCTCTGTTCCTGACTCTGGCATTTCCTCCTGATCCTGTACCGCGCTGCCCGACTGTTATGACCCTGGCTATCCTATGACTCCGTTCCAGTCCTGTGTCCTGGCTACATACCTGGCTCTGCTATGCATTTGGCAATCCACTGTACCTGCCTGGTCTATCTCCACAGTACCCAAATCAGAGGATATCCTGCTTATCAAGGTCATCATCTGCAAGAGCCGCAAGCAAAACCCTGGTGCTCTTGTCCCCCTGGTCCTTAGGCGCTCTCTGTTCCAACCTTAGCGGGCTCAGGATTAGTGACACAAGTGAAGCCGACCCCATCAATTCAGTCTCCCATCAGGTACGTGACAACATCCCTGAGTAAAAGCACTGTATAAGACACATGTAAACACTGGTTAGGCACATAGTTAACCCTTTGATCAACCTAGATGTTTAACCCTTTCCCAGCCAGTGTCATTAGTACAGTGACAATTAGAGATGAGCGAAGTATTCAAAAATTCGATTCGGCTGATTCAGCGAATTCGAGGAATAAATTCGATTCGATGCGAATATATTCGCTGCAATTTTAACTTATAAAAGGGTGTTTCTAGGCTTCAGAGAGCCTTTATATTAGTGCAGAACACTGTACCTTTAATTTAAATGCCCTTGGAGTCTGCAGGGGAAGAGAAATAATACTGTCAGTCAGTATGACATGCAGATGAGTGCCGTCGATCTTAGAATCACCGCACACTTCACTCATTTGGGCAGTCACGGGGCCAAAACCAGAGTGTGGAGCCACAGTGCGGCAGTGGAGGCAGCAGCAATGGGAGGCCATACAGCACCCTATGACAAAAATGGAACCCACCAGCAGTGTGAGGAAACCTGAAAGTTGCACATGGCAGAGTGTGGCGATGGAGACAGCAGCAATGGGAGGCCGTACAGGGACCCATGACACACTCTGGACCTGGCAGCAGCATTAGGAGGCGGTACAGGGGCCCATGGCAGATTACAGGCCTGGCAGCAGCAATGGGAGGCCCGTAATCTGCCAGCACCCTATGACAAAATGGAACACACCAGCAGTGTGAGGAGACCTGAAAGTGGCACATGGCAGAGTGTGGCGATGGAGACAGCAGCAATGGGAGGCCGTACAGGGACCCATGAGAGACTCTGGACCTGGCAGCAGCATGAGGAGGCGGTACAGGGGCCCATGGCAGATTACGGGCCTGGCAGCAGCAATGGGAGGCCCGTAATCTGCCAGCACCCTATGACAAAATGGAACCCACCAGTAGTGTGAGGAGACCTGAAAGTGGCACATGTTTGGGGCATGATTCATGGCGGATTTAGTCAGTTGTGTCAGGAACTGGTGGTTTGAAATCCAGACTAATCCACGCCTGATTCATTTTCACAAACGTGAGTCTCTCCACACTTTGGGTGGACACTCGTGTCCTCCGCGGAGTTACAATACCTCCTGCCGCACTAAACACGCGCTCCGATGCCACGCTACTGGCCGGGCATGACAGCCTTTCAAGGGCAAATTCAGCTAGTTGGGGCCAAAGGTCAAGTTTCGTTGCCCAGTAGTCAAGGGGATTGTCTACCGCGGTTGGCAGGGTGCTGTCCAAGTAGGCCCAAGCCTGTTGTTTGAGGTCCTGCTCCAGGTCCACCTGATGCTGCTGCTGCTGCTGCAGCTGGTTAGTAGTTTCCTCACTGCGCTGGTGAAGAAAGCTACTCATCATCGACTGCAGACTGAGGCAGCCGCTGCTGGTGGAGCTGCCACTGCTCCTACCACCCCACCCCTCCCCTGCTGCCATGGCAGCGGAACGCGAGCGCACAGGGCCCACAGTGTCTGAGGATGGACGTTGGCGCAGAAAGGCAGAGACCAGCTGAATATATAGGTGGTTTTTATAGTACTTTATTTTGGCCTCCCTCTCAGCAGGTGTGAAAAAGGCCACCATTTTTGAACGGTAGCGAGGGTCCAACAAGGTGGACAGCCAAAAGTCATCCCTCTGTCTGATGGTTATTATTCGGCTGTCGCTACGCAAGCAACCGAGCATGCTATGGGCCATTTGTGCCAAGGAATGCGAGGGACTCCCTGCCTCCATCTCCACAGCATACTGCCACGGTGCGTCTGGGTCCTCTGTTTCCTCCTCCTCTACCAGATGCTCCTGCTCCTCCACTCCTGTCCGCTGAGTGGAAAAACCACCCATTTCACTCAATAATTCCTGAGCACCAATGTCCTCCTCTACCTCCTCCTCTTCTTCCTGTCCTGCCCCCACAGGGGTCATGTGGCGTTGAGATCTGTGCGCCACATCTACCGCACCATGACCAGCCATTGTTAACAGCATTTGTTCCAGGACGTGCAACAGAGGAATGACGTCGTTCATCCCATAGTCCTGCCGACTCACGAATAGCGTGGCCTCCTCAAAGGGCCTGAGCAAGCGGCAGGTGTCACGCATGAGCTGCCAATGGCTGACATCTAAGTTACACAGGGAGTACCTTTATCCGCTTGTAACATCAGGAAATCTGTGATGGCCTTTCGCTGTTCGTAAAGGCGGTCTAACATATGTAGGGTTGAATTCCACCTTGTTGCAACGTCACAGCATGAGGAGTCGGTACGGGGGCCCATGGCAGATTACGGGCCTGGCAGCAGCAATGGGAGGCCCGTAATCTGCCAGCACCCTATGACAAAAAATGGAACCCACCAGCAGTGTGAGGAGACCTGAAAGTGGCACATGGCAGAGTGTGGCGATGGAGACAGCAGCAATGGGAGGCCGTACAGGGACCCATGAGAGACTCTGGACCTGGCAGCAGCATGAGGAGGCGGTACTGGGGCCCATGGCAGATTACGGGCCTGGCAGCAGCAATGGGAGGCCCGTAATCTGCCAGCACCCTATGACAAAAAATGGAACACACCAGCAGTGAGAGGAGACCTGAAAGTTGCACATGGCAGAGTGTGGCGATGGAGACAGCAGCAATGGGAGGCCGTACAGGGACCCATGAGACACTCTGGACCTGGCAGCAGCATGAGGAGGCGGTACTGGGGCCCATGGCAGATTACGGGCCTGGCAGCAGAAATGGGAGGCCCGTAATCTGCCAGCACCCTATGACAAAAAATGTAACACACCAGCAGTGTGAGGAGACCTGAAAGTGGCACATGGCAGAGTGTGGCGATGGAGACAGCAGCAATGGGAGGCCGTACAGGGACCCATGAGAGACTCTGGACCTGGCAGCAGCATGAGGAGGCGGTACAGGGGCCCATGGCAGATTAGGGGCCTGGCAGCAGCAATGAGAGGCCCGTAATCTGCCAGCACCCTATGACAAAAAATGGAACACACCAGCAGTGTGAGGAGACCTGAAAGTGGCACATGGCAGAGTGTGGCGATGGAGACAGCAGCAATGGGAGGCCGTACAGGGACCCATGAGAGACTCTGGACCTGGCAGCAGCATGAGGAGGCGGTACAGGGGCCCATGGCAGATTACGGGCCTGGCAGCAGCAATGAGAGGCCCGTAATCTGCCAGCACCCTATGACAAAAAATGGAACACACCAGCAGTGTGAGGAGACCTGAAAGTGGCACATGGCAGAGTGTGGCGATGGAGACAGCAGCAATGGGAGGCCGTACAGGGACCCATGAGAGACTCTGGACCTGGCAGCAGCATGAGGAGGTGGTACAAGGGCCCATGGCAGATTACGGGCCTGGCAGCAGCAATGGGAGGCCCGTAATCTGCCAGCACCCTATGACAAAAAATGGAACACACCAGCAGTGTGAGGAGACCTGAAAGTGGCACATGGCAGAGTGTGGCGATGGAGACAGCAGCAATGGGAGGCCGTACAGGGACCCATGAGAGACTCTTGACCTGGCAGCAGCATGAGGAGGCGGTACAGGGGCCCATGGCAGATTACAGGCCTGGCAGCAGCAATGAGAGGCCCGTAATCTGCCAGCACCCTATGACAAAAAATGGAACACACCAGCAGTGTGAGGAGACCTGAAAGTGGCACATGGCAGAGTGTGGCGATGGAGACAGCAGCAATGGGAGGCCGTACAGGGACCCATGAGAGACTCTGGACCTGGCAGCAGCATGAGGAGGCGGTACTGGGGCCCATGGCAGATTACGGGCCTGGCAGCAGAAATGGGAGGCCCGTAATCTGCCAGCACCCTATGACAAAAAATGTAACACACCAGCAGTGTGAGGAGACCTGAAAGTGGCACATGGCAGAGTGTGGCGATGGAGACAGCAGCAATGGGAGGCCGTACAGGGACCCATGAGAGACTCTGGACCTGGCAGCAGCATGAGGAGGCGGTACAGGGGCCCATGGCAGATTACGGGCCTGGCAGCAGCAATGAGAGGCCCGTAATCTGCCAGCACCCTATGACAAAAAATGTAACACACCAGCAGTGTGAGGAGACCTGAAAGTGGCACATGGCAGAGTGTGGCGATGGAGACAGCAGCAATGGGAGGCCGTACAGGGACCCATGAGAGACTCTGGACCTGGCAGCAGCATGAGGAGGTGGTACAAGGGCCCATGGCAGATTACGGGCCTGGCAGCAGCAATGGGAGGCCCGTAATCTGCCAGCACCCTATGACAAAAAATGGAACACACCAGCAGTGTGAGGAGACCTGAAAGTGGCACATGGCAGAGTGTGGCGATGGAGACAGCAGCAATGGGAGGCCGTACAGGGACCCATGAGAGACTCTTGACCTGGCAGCAGCATGAGGAGGCGGTACAGGGGCCCATGGCAGATTACAGGCCTGGCAGCAGCAATGAGAGGCCCGTAATCTGCCAGCACCCTATGACAAAAAATGGAACACACCAGCAGTGTGAGGAGACCTGAAAGTGGCACATGGCAGAGTGTGGCGATGGAGACAGCAGCAATGGGAGGCCGTACAGGGACCCATGAGAGACTCTGGACCTGGCAGCAGCATGAGGAGGCGGTACAGGGGCCCATGGCAGATTACGGGCCTGGCAGCAGCAATGAGAGGCCCGTAATCTGCCAGCACCCTATGACAAAAAATGTAACACACCAGCAGTGTGAGGAGACCTGAAAGTGGCACATGGCAGAGTGTGGCGATGGAGACAGCAGCAATGGGAGGCCGTACAGGGACCCATGAGAGACTCTGGACCTGGCAGCAGCATGAGGAGGCGGTACAGGGGCCCATGGAAGATTAGGGGCCTGGCAGCAGCAATGAGAGGCCCGTAATCTGCCAGCACCCTATGACAAAAAATGGAACACACCAGCAGTGTGAGGAGACCTGAAAGTGGCACATGGCAGAGTGTGGCGATGGAGACAGCAGCAATGGGAGGCCGTACAGGGACCCATGAGACACTCTGGACCTGGCAGCAGCATGAGGAGGCGGTACAGGGGCCCATGGCAGATTACGGGCCTGGCAGCAGCAATGAGAGGCCCGTAATCTGCCAGCACCCTATGACAAAAAATGTAACACACCAGCAGTGTGAGGAGACCTGAAAGTGGCACATGGCAGAGTGTGGCGATGGAGACAGCAGCAATGGGAGGCCGTACAGGGACCCATGAGAGACTCTGGACCTGGCAGCAGCATGAGGAGGCGGTACAGGGGCCCATGGCAGAATACGGGCCTGGCAGCAGCAATGGGAGGCCCGTAATCTGCCAGCACCCTATGACAAAAAATGGAACACACCAGCAGTGTGAGGAGACCTGAAAGTGGCACATGTTTGGGGCATGATTCATGGCGGATTTAGTCAGTTGTGTCAGGAACTGGTGGTTTGAAATCCAGACTAATCCACGCCTGATTCATTTTCACAAACGTGAGTCTCTCCACACTTTGGGTGGATAGTCGTGTCCTCCGCGGAGTTACAATACCTCCTGCCGCACTAAACACGCGCTCCGATGCCACGCTACTGGCCGGGCATGACAGCCTTTCAAGGGCAAATTCAGCTAGTTGGGGCCAAAGGTCAAGTTTCGTTGCCCAGTAGTCAAGGGGATTGTCTACCTCGGTTGGCAGGGTGCTGTCCAAGTAGGCCCAAGCCTGTTGTTTGAGGTCCTGCTCCAGGTCCACCTGATGCTGCTGCTGCAGCTGGTTAGTAGTTTCCTCACTGCGCTGGTGAAGAAAGCTACTCATCATCGACTGCAGACTGAGGCAGCCGCTGCTGGTGGGGCTGCCACTGCTCCTACCACCCCACCGCTCCCCTGCTGCCATGGCAGCGGAACGCGAGCGCACAGGGCCCACAGTGTCTGAGGATGGACGTTGGCGCAGAAAGGCAGAGACCAACTGACTACATAGGTGGTTTTTATAGTACGTTATTTTGGCCTCCCTCTCAGCAGGTGTAAAAAAGGCCACCATTTTTGAACGGTAGCGAGGGTCCAACAAGGTGGACAGCCAAAAGTCATCCCTCTGTCTGATGGTTATTATTCGGCTGTCGCTACGCAAGCAACCGAGCATGCTATGGGCCATTTGTGCCAAGGAATGCGAGGGACTCCCTGCCTCCATCTCCACAGCATACTGCCACGGTGCGTCTGGGTCCTCTGTCTCCTCCTCCTCCTCCTCTACAAGATGCTCCTGCTCCTCCACTCCTGTCCGCTGAGTGGAAAAACCACCCATTTCACTCAATAATTCCTGAGCACAAATGTCCTCCTCTACCTCCTCCTCTTCTTCCTGTCCTGCCCCCACAGGGGTCATGTGGCGTTGAGATCTGTGCGCCACGTCTACCACACCCTGACCAGCCATTGTTAACAGCATTTGTTCCAGGACGTGCAACAGAGGAATGACGTCGTTCATCCCATAGTCCTGCCGACTCACGAATAGCGTGGCCTCCTCAAAGGGCCTGAGCAAGCGGCAGGTGTCACGCATGAGCTGCCAATGGCTGACATCGAAGTTACACAGGGGAGTACCTTTATCCGCTTGTAACATCAGGAAATCGGTGATGGCCTTTCGCTGTTCGTAAAGGCGGTCTAACATGTGTAGGGTTGAATTCCACCTTGTTGCAACGTCGCAGATCAGGCGATGCTGTGGAATTCCGTTCTGCCACTGCAGCTCAAGGAGGGTGTGCTTTGCGGTGTAGGAATGGCTGAAATGCATGCAAAGTTTACGTGACATTTTAAGGATGTCTTGCAGTGGGATGGTGGATTTTAGGAACCGCTTGACAACCAGATTGAACACGTGAGCCATGCATGGCGCATGGCACAACCTTCCTTGACGCAGAGCAGACACCATGTTCTTTCCGTTGTCGGTCAACATGGTTCCGATTTTCAGTTTGCGCGGAGACAGCCATCTGTCGATTTCTCTGTTCATTACACTCAGAAGTTCCTCCCCTGTGTGACTACGTTCGCCAAGGCATACCAGGTGCAGCACAGCGTGACACCGTTGCGCCCTGCACATGTGATATGCCGGTCGGGTAATGGGACTTGGCACGGGGGTGGCGGCTGAGGACACGGCGGAAGAAGAGGTGGTAGAGGCGGACATCTTTTGTGGACCAAGGACGTGCAAACGTGGAGGCAAAAGCAGCGTGACCTGTCCAAGTTGCTGGTGCGGCTGTGCCGGCACCACGTTCACCCAGTGGGCCGTAAATGACATGTACTGTCCCTGACCGTAGTTACAGCTCCACACGTCGGCACTGCCGTGCACTTTGGCAGAGACCGACATGCTCAAAGACTGGCCCACCATCTCTTCTACATGTGAATGCAGGGCTGGCACTGCCTTTTTGGCGAAGAAATGACGGCTTGGCACTCTCCACCGCAGCGCGGCACAAGCCATCATTTCTCGGAAAGGTGCTGAGTCCACCACTTGGAAAGGGAGGGACTGCAGCACCAGCAACTTGGACAGGAGGACGTTCAGCTTTTGCACCGTCGGGTGCGTGCTCGCAAACTGTTGTCTCTTGGAAACGGATTCCAAGAAAGACTGCTGACGGAATCCGTGAAGAGGAGTAGCAGGAGAAGGAGCATCTGAATGAGCGGAAGATGCCAACGAGCGACAACTCCCCTCAGCAGAGGTGTTGGAGCCTTGACTGGCTGATAGAGGGCGATTGACGTCGGGTGACGGAGCAAGTAACGGAGCGGGTGATGGAGCGGGGGCTGGGGCAGGCAGAACCGCCGTATCTTTATCACGGTTTTCCCAGGCCACCAAATGGCGACGCTGCATATGCTGCCGCAACACTGTAGTCCCAACATGGGCCCCCTGGCCACGCTTGACTTTCTGGCCACATAGTGGACATACGGCTACGTTTACTTCCTCGGGCGGCTTGACGAAAAATTGCCACACCGCCGAGTAGGAAACTTTGCCCCCGATACTCCTCACTGGCTGACTGCTACTTCCTCCGTGCACACCGGCACCACTACTGGCCGTGGTGGTAGGCTGCAGTGGAGCTGGTGCTCTACTCCGTGGCTGTTTGCCTCCACTGACACTGCTGCGACCCTGCTGCCTCCTGGGCAACCCACCGACTGTTTTGCTCGCTGCCAAGCTGCCACCCTCTTCTCCTGATGATGCGGAAGCAATAGCCTGATGACGACGAGGCTGCCAAGTGCGATCAGCCTCATCATCATCAATTAGGGTCTCCGCCTCACTACTAGCCCCCTCGGCTGCGTGTGGGTCAGGAGACAGACCTGTCTCTAGACCGGCTACCGAGCCACTCTCCTCGCCACTACTTCTTCGCCTGGCTGCTGAAGAGGCGGATGTCTCCCCCCGTTCCTGACCGCCCTCTGTTTGCTCTTCCTCACTGTACAGTGGGGCTGAGCCCACAGCATGCGATACTTCGCTTGGTGAGGGAACACCAAAGGACAGGGGCAGGTAGAGGACACGTGATTTCAGTGGGCTTGCTCCCGGGCCATGCCAACTAACGGTTGTGTCTGACGTACCCACCGACCGTTGGCTGTAGGTGTCAGAGGTGACCTGGGAAGAGGAAGACGACCGAGCCAACCAATCGATGACTGCAGGGTTGTCAGTGGAGACACGACCGCTGGATGACACCGGGAGCAATGGTCTCTGGCTGCGACTAGTGCTGCCTCGACCCCTTCCTCTGCTGCCACGTCTGCTCGCTCCTAAAACATTGCCTCCTCTGCCACTCCTCTGCATGTTGTCTGACATACTCTTTAATTCAACGATTATGTGTCCCTGAGTAACAATTCTGTGTCCCTGAGTAACAATTCTGTGTCTGTCCCTGAGTAACAATTCTGTGTCCCTGAGTAACAATTCTGTGTCCCTCAGTAACAATTCTGTGTCCCTCAGTAACAATTCTGTGTTCCTCAGTAACAATTCTGTGTCCCTCAGTAACAATTCTGTGTCTGTCCCTGAGTAACAATTCTGTGTCCCTCAGTAACAATTCTGTGTCCCTCAGTAACAATTCTGTGTCCCTCAGTAACAATTCTGTGTCTGTCCCTCAGTAACAATTCTGTGTCCCTCAGTAACAATTCTGTGTCCCTGAGTAACAATTCTGTGTCTGTCCCTGAGTAACAATTCTGTGTCCCTGAGTAACAATTCTGTGTCCCTCAGTAACAATTCTGTGTCCCTGAGTAACAATTCTGTGTCCCTCAGTAACAATTCTGTGTCTGTCCCTGAGTAACAATTATGTGTCCCTGAGTAACAATTCTGTGTCCCTGAGTAACAATTCTGTGTCCCTCAGTAACAATTCTGTGTCCCTCAGTAACAATTCTGTGTCTGTCCCTGAGTAACAATTCTGTGTCCCTGAGTAACAATTCTGTGTCCCTCAGTAACAATTCTGTGTCCCTCAGTAACAATTCTGTGTCTGTCCCTGAGTAACAATTCTGTGTCTGTCCCTGAGTAACAATTCTGTGTCCCTGAGTAACAATTCTGTGTCCCTCAGTAACAATTCTGTGTCCCTGAGTAACAATTCTGTGTCTGTCCCTGAGTAACAATTCTGTGTCCCTGAGTAACAATTCTGTGTCCCTGAGTAACAATCCTGTGTCTGTCCCTGAGTAACAATTCTGTGTCCCTGAGTAACAATTCTGTGTCCCTGAGTAACAATTCTGTGTCCCTCAGTAACAATTCTGTGTCCCTCAGTAACAATTCTGTGTCTTTCCCTGAGTAACAATTCTGTGTCCCTCAGTAACAATTCTGTGTCCCTCAGTAACAATTCTGTGTCTGTCCCTGAGTAACAATTCTGTGTCCCTGAGTAACAATTCTGTGTCCCTCAGTAACAATTCTGTGTCCCTCAGTAACAATTCTGTGTCTGTCCCTGAGTAACAATTCTGTGTCCCTGAGTAACAATTCTGTGTCCCTGAGTAACAATTCTGTGTCCCTCAGTAACAATTCTGTGTCTGTCCCTGAGTAACAATTCTGTGTCCCTGAGTAACAATTCTGTGTCCCTCAGTAACAATTCTGTGTCCCTCAGTAACAATTCTGTGTCCCTCAGTAACAATTCTGTGTCTGTCCCTGAGTAACAATTCTGTGTCCCTGAGTAACAATTCTGTGTCCCTCAGTAACAATTCTGTGTCCCTCAGTAACAATTCTGTGTCCCTCAGTAACAATTCTGTTTCTGTCCCTGAGTAACAATTCTGTGTCTGTCCCTGAGTAACAATTCTGTGTCCCTGAGTAACAATTCTGTGTCCCTCAGTAACAATTCTGTGTCCCTCAGTAACAATTCTGTGTCCCTCAGTAACAATCCTGTGTCTGTCCCTGAGTAACAATTCTGTGTCTGTCCCTGAGTAACAATTCTGTGTCTGTCCCTGAGTAACAATTCTGTGTCTGTCCCTGAGTAACAATTCTGTGTCCCTCAGTAACAATTCTGTGTCCCTCAGTAACAATTCTGTGTCTGTCCCTGAGTAACAATTCTGTGTCCCTCAGTAACAATTCTGTGTCCCTCAGTAACAATTCTGTGTCCCTCAGTAACAATTCTGTTTCTGTCCCTGAGTAACAATTCTGTGTCTGTCCCTGAGTAACAATTCTGTGTCCCTGAGTAACAATTCTGTGTCCCTCAGTAACAATTCTGTGTCCCTCAGTAACAATTCTGTGTCCCTCAGTAACAATTCTGTGTCTGTCCCTGAGTAACAATTCTGTGTCTGTCCCTGAGTAACAATTCTGTGTCTGTCCCTGAGTAACAATTCTGTGTCCCTCAGTAACAATTCTGTGTCCCTCAGTAACAATTCTGTGTCTGTCCCTCAGTAACAATTCTGTGTCTGTCCCTCAGTAACAATTCTGTGTCCCTCAGTAACAATTCTGTGTCTGTCCCTGAGTAACAATTCTGTGTCTGTCCCTGAGTAACAATTCTGTGTCCCTGAGTAACAATTCTGTGTCCCTCAGTAACAATTCTGTGTCCCTCAGTAACAATTCTGTGTCCCTGAGTAACAATTCTGTGTCTGTCCCTGAGTAACAATTCTGTGTCTGTCCCTGAGTAACAATTCTGTGTCTGTCCCTCAGTAACAATTCTGTGTCCCTCAGTAACAATTCTGTGTCCCTCAGTAACAATTCTGTGTCTGTCCCTGAGTAACAATTCTGTGTCTGTCCCTGAGTAACAATTCAGTGTCTGTCCCTGAGTAACAATTCAGTGTCTGTCCCTGAGTAACAATTCTGTGTCTGTCCCTGAGTAACAATTCTGTGTCCCTCAGTAACAATTCTGTGTCCCTCAGTAACAATTCTGTGTCTGTCCCTGAGTAACAATTCTGTGTCCCTAAGTAACGTTTCTGTGGCCCTAAGTAACGGTTCTGTGTCCCTAAGTAACGTTTCTGTGGCCCTAAGTAACGATTCTGTGGCCCTAAGTAACGATTCTGTGGCCCTAAGTAACGTTTCTGTGGCCCTAAGTAACGTTTCTGTGGCCCTAAGTAACGTTTCTGTGGCCCTAAGTAACGTTTCTGTGGCCCTAAGTAACGTTTCTGTGGCCCTAAGTAACGTTTCTGTGTCCTTAAGTAACGATTCTGTGGCCCTAAGTAACGATTCTGTGGCCCTAAGTAACGTTTCTGTGGCCCTAAGTAACGTTTCTGTGTCCCTAAGTAACGTTTATCTGGCCCTAAGTAACGTTTCTCTGGCCCTAAGTAACGTTTCTGTGTCCCTAACTCTCTCCCTCAATACAGCCAGGTCTGCCTCTCTTGAATGACTGGAGGCAAATGGAGAATTCTAAAATGGCCGCCATTTATAGCTCGACCATTACACAGTGCTGGCTGGCTGGCTGCTGATTGGCTAATGCGATCACATGTCATGAATGAATGCATTATGGGTCAGCACGCCTTGTCTGCGCGCCTTCCCAGACATCCCCGCTCCGTCGCCGCACATGTCGCCTCCATTTTAGGAAAAATTTCGATCCGAAGTCTGCTAATTTTCGGATTCGTCGCGAATCGAAATTTTCCTAATATTCTAAACGAATTCCACTTCGCCGAGTTCGATTCGCTCATCTCTAGTGACAATGTATATTTTTAGCACTGATCAATGTATTATTGTCACTGGTCCCCCCAAAGTGTCAGTTAGTGTCAGTTAATGTCAGATTGTCTGCCGCAATATCGCAGTCTCGCTATAAGTTGCTGATTGCTGCCATTACTAGTACAAAAAAATTAAATAAATAACAATTCCAGTATATATACCAGTTTTTAGATGCTACAACTTTTGCGCAAACCAATCAAAATACACCTATTGGAATTTTTTTTTACCAAAAATATGCAGCAGAATACATATTGGCCTAAATTTATGAAGAAATTTGATTTTTTTTTTATTGGATATGTTTTATAGCAGAAAGTAAAAAATGTTTTTTTTTTTTTAAATTGTCAGTCTTTTTTTGTTTATAGCACAAAAAAAACCAGTAGTGATCAAATACCACCAAAAGAAAGCTCTATTTGTGGGAAAAAATACATAAATTTAATTTGTGTACAGTGTTGCATGACTGCGCAATTGTCAGGTAAAGTAACACAGTGCCTTGTAGCAAAAAATGGCCTGGTCAGGACGGGGGTAAATCTTCTTCTTCAAGTGGTTTCATTAAGCTAAGTGAACAGTTCCTACTCCTTTAGTAAATCTCCTCAAGTGTTTGATCACTGCCTATAGCACCAATACAGGAGTGGTGCTTAGCGGTAGAATGCCGGTTTTGTAAACTATTACTAAAAGTACACAAAAATCTATACTTAGAGGTATAAAAAAAGGACATAGACTAAGGACACTTGCAAAGATGAACACATTTTTTAAATGTATTTGTCTTTTAGAATATAACATTTTCATTAAAACAGTACTAATAATCCTGCCATGAATGTTGTTGTTCAGGCACATTTTGTTATGAAATCAACGTGTTTGAACTCCTGTGCTACCCTTAAACATGTAAATGTGGATTAATAATGGCTGCTGCTAGCACTGATCATGCATTCCCACGTGCATAAACCAATATATGTAAAGCAGGTGCTGCACTGCTCTTTAAATCAAGTGAATAAACAAGATCCAAAATTATAAATAAATATAAAGTATTATATAATAATAATTTTTTAAGTTATAAATAATAAAATGATGAATGTTACTTATAGTGTTAATTCTTTTTTACCTGAGTACTTTAGCACCAATATATCATTTTCATAAAGTGAAGCATTATACCATAAAAATAAGACCTCTGGAATGGTTGTGTTAATACGATGTATAAAATATGCAAACATTAAAATATATAATGTATGTGCACAGAGTCTATGTTCACTCCAGTTCTTCAACAGTAAACTAAAGTGCTCCCAACATAGGAATACTGTTAGAAATTCTGTATATAGCCCTACAGAACAGACAGTGCACAGTCCATAGATGTACAGTAGCTGCAAACATATAAATACTGCCATATACTGGTTGAAGAATATATCTGTACTGAATACTGATGTAGTTATGGCACAAAATACATGAACAATGTATTCTAACACTCAACAACTACTTTTTATATTAGTCCCATTTTAGATCTCAGTGATAAAAATCTGTTTCAGTTCAGTAAAAGATGTCATCTCTTCATCAGAAGCTCTGATCCACTTTTGTTTCTCATGGGTTTGAAGTCTCTGTATCTTATCCCATGAATCTGGCTCTGGTTTTAATGCTACACGGGCAACATAGGACAGAATTTCGGCTGGGATGTCTTTACTGCTGTTGATGGATTTCCTGACTGAAGCCTCTTGTGGCCTGGTTTCTTTTGTTACAGTATTTGAATTGTCTGCATTAATTTCTATGAAGAATATATCTCTGCTGAATACTGATGTAGTTGATGCACAAAATACATGAACACTGTGTACCAATAAATAGAACTTTGAATAAGTGCACTTTAAAGTTTCAGACTTGTTTCAAATGGAATAAAGTGCTCAACATTCCAGTACTCCACCACTGCCATATCATTTGTTAGCAAGGGACAAGCTAAGAGACTTGATTCTCCACTCTTGACTGAAGTTTCAGCTCTCAAAATATTCTGTTGCAGTCATTTTTATTCCATAACCATTGATACATGAGCTTTCAGAATTGTTTGTTTTATGCAGTTTTTAACTCTACATATGGGTATCCTTTTACTCTTTTTCCTTTAACATTGTACTATAGATTATGTACTATAGAGTTAAATTATATAGTACTTCTCACCAAATGTGTGCGTCAATTGCATGGCCTTTGGTGCCAAAATAGAGGCAATTAACTGACAGAGATTTTAGCATTACAAGTTAAATCAACGCAAATATTTCTTACATGTCTTAAGTCAATAAAAAGTAATAAAGTCTTATCAAGTTTGCCATCTGTTCTGCTTATCAGTTGCAGTTTGCTAATCCACACAAGATCTGAGCTAGTCATCAGCATTTTCTTTGGTAAAAAAAAAAAAGAATATCAAACAGAACAAACCAAATCCTTATATTCCTCTATTCTCCTCAGTCCCTCTTTTTGATCTGATGTTTTGACTTCTATAAAAATGTACTATGTAACTAAAAAAACTTTCATTCAACCCTTAAATTATTGCACTTGCTATTTTGAAAAGTCAGCTTAAAGCAAAGGTAGTGGTAAAAAAACAATAGCGATGTGAAGATGATGATGTTGTAAAATCAGCCTAGGAGGGTCTGAGCAGCAAATCAATCTTTTGTTTTAAAGTGGTGCTAAGCTCAAATGTTTACATAACATGTTTTCAGCAGTAGTGGTCAACTTGAATATTGTAGAATGCGGCTTTAATACTTGCAGGGAGTTGCACAACAGCAGCACATTTTTGTAATATGAAATTCTGGCTGAACTGCTATTTACCATTTCTACCAAACTTTGCAATAAAAAACAAGGATTTTTAGTTCACACATATTGCAATACATGTATATAGGGTATATAGCATTGTTCATCCAGAATTTCTAGTGTTAACTTGTGGTCACACCACTTTAACACCTGATAAATTATATGCATGTACAAGCTATTGGGATTTGAGCACAGGTACTGTAAATCTTATTTCTGTTTTCTTTTGTACAATGAGGTGCTTTGCATTGGGTTATGCAGCCTATTTAAAATGACTGGGTTGTAATGCCCTTGCCCACTTTATTTTGATGCCAGATACTGAATCTCAGAGAATGTTTCAGTGCCCCTCTGAAGCTCTGCAAAGTCAACAGGTGCCCAACAGGTTGTGGATTTAGCACAGGTCACATGTAACAGAATCTGTTTTAAAAAAGCAGTACCACCAGTCTGAACCAATCCCTAATTATAAGCAGAGATAGCTACGCTAAACCAGTACAGCACACAAAGAAACATGGAGCTGCATTTTCTCTAGAAAATGTAAGTATTTAATCTCTAATACACTATATTGCCAAAAGTATTGGGACGCCTGCCTTTACATGCACATGAACTTTAATGTCATCTCAGTCTTAGTCCATATGGTCAATATTGAGTTGGCCCACTATAACTATAACAGCTTCAACTCTTCTGGGAAGGCTGTCCACAAGGTTTTGGAGTGTGTCTATGGGAATGTCTGACCATTCTTCTAGAAGCGCATTTGTGAGGTCAGGCATTGATGTCAGATGAGAAGGCCCAGCTCAAAGTCTCCACCCTAATTCATCCCAAAGGTGTTCTATTCGTTGAGGTCAGGACTCTGTGCAGACCAGTCAAGTTCCTCCACCCCAAACTCGCTCATCCATGTCTTTATGGACCTTGCTCAGTGCACTGGTGTGCAGTCATGTTGGTTCAGGCAGGGATCATCCCCAAACTGTTTCTACAAAGTTGGAAGCATGAAATTGTCTAAAATGTCTTGGTATGCTGACTCCTTAAGAGTTCCCTTCACTGGAACTAAGGGCCCAGCCCCTGAAAAAAAAAACCTGCACCATAATTCCCCCTCCACCAAACTTTACATTTGGCACAATGCAGTCAGGCAAGTGCTGTTCTCCTGGCAACCGCCAAACCCACACACGTCCATTGGATTGCCAGACAAAGAAGCGTGATTTGTCACTCCAGAGAACACGTCTCTACTGCTCTAGAGTCCAGTGGCGGCGTGCTTTGCGCCACTGCATCTGACACTTTGCATTGTACTTGGTGATGTAAGGCTTGGATGCAGCTGCTTGGCCATGGAAACCCATTCTATGAAGCTCTCTATGCATTATTGTTGTGCTAATCTGAAGGCCACACGAAGTTTGAAGATCTTTGATTCTGCAGACAGTCGGGGACTTCTGTGCACTGTGTGCTTCAGCATGCATTGACCCCACTCTGTCAGTTTATGTGGCCTGCCACTTCATGGCTGAGTTGCTGTGGTTCCCAGTTGCTTCCACTTTGTTATAATACCACTAACAGTTGACCGTGGAATATTTAGTAGCAAGGAAATTTCATGGATAGACTTATTGCACAGGTGACAACCTATCACGGTACCACGCTTGAATTCACTGAACTCCTGAGAGCAACCCATTCTTTCACAAATGTTTGTAGAAGTAGTCTGCTTGTTTAGGTGCTTGATTTTATACACTTGTGGCCATGAAGGTGATTGGAACATCTGAATCCAATGATTTGGAGGGCTGGCCCAATACTTTTGGCAATATAGTGTATTTTATTTTTTATTCATCCTATTGCATAGTGTTACTAGTTAAAGCTAAATACCAGGGTAAATAAATATTGTCTAAATACAAAAGTCATGCGGATACTTCTTTGCATCTTGGTGTGCTTTGTGTAATTCTTCCAGATCTGTGCAATAATCCAGTGTGGATCCAGCAACGTTACCTCTGTACTGAGCTTCCTGTTATTTATTTTTAGTTTATTTTATTGACCATTGACTATGTATTGAACTTATGGATGTATATTAGTATATACATTTTTGTACAGTTCGTCCTCAGGAGACCCCCATTTGGTGCTGTCATTGGTTGCCCCTGTGTCTGATTTTAAAATCAGTTCTGGCCTTGGTTAAATATATACAGCACTGCAAAACTGTGTTTTATATTGTATACATGAATATTTTTGGAAAATATTTTGTTGATTCTTTAGAAAAAAAAAAAACCTTGCACGATTTTTACGGTGAACTCACTGATCTGTCCCGAGGAAGTCTGTAAAACGTATTGAGATTCCACCATTTACCATGATTATGCTCGTGGTTTTGACTGACAGCAGCAGGAGCCAATGAAGCAAAGCCTGAGAGACCAGGAAGTGAGGGGAGAGAGGAGCTGTAGGTGGGCACAATGTTGTATCAAATGAGGGCTCAGGTAAGTAAGGGGGGGTGGGTGAGGGGTGATACTGATACCTACACATTTTTTTACCTTAATGCAAGGAATACATTAAGGTAAAAAATGTTTAGGCTTTATAACCATTTTAACCACCTGGCGACTCCCCGCAATGTACTGCAGGCAAGCGGCTGCTGTAGGCAAAGCGACATACCCGTATGCCACTACCTACTTCTGGGTTTAGTGAAAACGCATGTACACCCCCCTCAGCACACAGCAGGAGCCTTTCAGCAAGTCCCAGCCAAAGATTCACAGCTGGTACCTGCTGATCGACTGTGTGCAATCACATCCCAGAGCTTCTGTGTTGGTAAACAACACACAACTTTGTACAGAGTACTTGTAGCAGAATACGTTTTGGCCAAAATTTATGAAGAAATTAGATTTTTATTATTTTTTTTATTGGATATGTTTTATAGCAGAAAGTAAAAATATAGTTTTTTTTTTTTAAATATTCAGTCTTTTTTCATTTATATTGCAAAAAATAAAAAACCCTATGATAATCAAATGCCACCAAAAGAAAGCTCTATTTTTGTGGAAAAAAAATAATATAAATTGTGTTTGGGTACAGCATTGCATGACCGTGCATTTACCAGTTAAATTAGCACAGCACTGTATAGCAAAAAATGGCCTAGCCATGAAGGATGTAAAACTTAAGTGGTTAACTGTTCACTCCAAAGCAGTCACTACCTTTTAGCCTTGGGAAAACTTTTACAAAGTTGAAAGTTTTTTTTACATTTTAAAATGTAACTGATTGACTTATAATGAATACTGAAGGTTTACTTTACAAGAAAAAAATATTTAAATATTATTTATGTGGAGCACTAATCTCTGAACAAGAGAAAACACAATTTCCTGTGTTTTTCATGTGTTCTTCCACGCTAAGTGACCTAAAAATGAAGCCTAAAGCGTTTTCCTTTAAAACGGAATGATAATTAAGTATTTGCATAACTTATTCTTATGGTTTCATTGTGTTTACTACAAAGCATTACAATTCTCAGAACCAGAGAATCGCTAAACTGAATATTTTGTGTTCGTTGTTTAGTTGTGTTTTAAAAGAGTTTGCAGGGTTAAAAAAACTACTGAGGCAGCTGTGTTGTATATAAGTTATAGCAGACTCAAATGGAGCATCTGGGGTGAGCTGACAAGCAAGGCAGCTGAACTGTGTGAAGTTCTCAGCTGATTTATAGCCCCTGTCAGAGCCTTAGAGAGATAGAGCTGTGATCTAACATAATGACTCTTTACCTTAAAGGTGTAGTAATCCACTACAGATACTACATTACTCTACAGCTACATTTGACATTACCTTAACCACTTGCCTGCCGCCCTGTAGTAGAAATACTGCTACAGTGCGGCAGGGCTGCGCAAAATCACATATATATACATGTGATTTGCATCTCTGAGTAGGGGGCGTGCGTGCGCTGCCCTGCACGTGCTACTATTGGTTGCTAGGGATGTCAATCACTGGCTGGCACTCCTTGATCATTGGGTAATGCTGACAGGGGAGAGACCTGAAAGCAAGGACATGCTGATTTGTATTTCTCTGCACAGTATGTCTCTGTAGTAAAACACACACAGTACATAATGTAAAACACACCCAGCACACAGTTAACCCTTTGATCGCCCCACATGTTAACCCCTTCCTGCCCATTGTCATTAGTACAGTGTCAGTGCTTTTTATTAGCACTGATCACTGTATTAGTGTCACTGGGGATGTCAGTGGCAGTTAGTCAGTTCCCACCCAGTGTCAGAATGCCCACCGCAGTCCCGCTATAAGTCGCTGATCGCTGCCATTACAGGAAAAAAAAAATTCCAGTGTATATTCCCCATTTTGTAGACACTATAACTTTCACATAAACCAATTGATTTACATGCATTGGGATTTTTTGAGCAAAGACATGTAGTAGAATAAATGTTGGCCTAAATTTATGAAGAAATTTGATTTTTAAAATTTTTTTATTGGATGGTTTATAGCAAAAAGTAAAAAATATTGCTTTTCTTCAAAATTGATTAGTGCTCCACATAACTAATATTCAAATATTTTTTTCTTGTAAAGTAAACCTTCAGTATTCATTATAAGTCAATCAGGTACATTTTAAAATGTAAAAATGTAAAAAAAAACTTTGTAAAAAAAAACTTTAAAAAGTTTTCCAAAGGCTAAAAGGTAGTGACTACTTTGGAGTGAACAGTTAACCACTTCAGTTTTACATGGCTTCATGGCTAGGCCATTTTTTTTCTATACGTTGCTGTGCTAATTTAACTGGTAATTGCACGGTCATGCAATGCTGTACCCAAACAAAATTTATATCATTTTTTTCCACACAAATAGAGCTTTCTTTTTAGCGCAAAAAAATAAAAATGCAGAGGAGATCAAATACCACAGAAATTTGTGGGAAAAAGGACATACATTTTCATTGCATGACTGTTGCATGACTGTCAGTTAAATTAACACAGCGCCGTATCGCAAAATAATGTCGGTAAATCCTCTGGAGGGTTAAAGTTCAATTAAAGGCCCCTGTAGGAAAGTAACAAAGACAGTGCTGTCCATCCAGAAAGCTGTGAGCAGCACTGGGTATGAACTGGTGATGATTGACCAGCTACAGACATGTGAGTAATCAGTGACAATGCTGATTGCCTCACTCTCCTGCAACATCTTCTTATTCATTATTACTTGCCTATGTAAGGGGTAGGCAACCTTAAATGTGAAGATCTATCTGACAACATAGGAGACCTCAAATATCAATAAGCAAAGTGTTGCCTACCCACACCTGATTTAACCACTTCCATACCGGGCACTTTTACCCCCTTCCTGCCCAGGCCAATTTTCAGGTTTCAGCGCTGTCACACTTTGAATGAAAAGTGCGCGGTCATACAACATTGTACCCAAACTAAAATTTTATCATTTTCTTCACATAACTAGAGCTTTCTTTTGGTGGTATTTAATCACCGCCGGGGTTTTTATTTTTTGCTAAATTAACAAAAAAAGACCAAACATTTTGAAAAAAAAAACACGTTTTCTTTGTCTCTGTTATAAAAAGTTTGCAAATAAATAATTGTTCTTCATAAATTTAGGCCAAAATGTATTCTGCTACATGTCTTTGGTGAAAATAACCCAAATTAGTATTTATTTAGTCTGTAGGAAAGTTAGAGTTCACAAATTATGGGATATATCTGAAAATTGATCAATCCTGAAGTACTGACAGCCAATGTAATTTCTTGAGGTCCAAGAATGTCAGAACAGTACAGATATCCCCCAAATGACCCCTTTTAGTAGACAGTAGACAGTCTGACGTATTTCATAACAGGCATGGCGAGTTTTTTGAAGTTGTAATTTTTTTGTCATAACTTTTCGGAAATGAAGAAATTATTTTCACAATTTTTTTTTACATACTGTCACCAGTGCAGTACAGTGTCATCATATAATTGGCATGGCGGTCATCAGAGACACTGACTGGTGAGAGTACAAAAAAAAAAATTGATAATTTTTTTTAACATTTTTTTCTCTTTTTTTAAGTTTTTTTTTTCCATATTTCACTATGACCAACGTAGTATAATGTTACCATATTAACATTGTACTACTTTGGGGAAGTGATCTATTTTTTTTTTTTTTTACACAATTTGCTTATAGCAAAGAATTACTTTGCTATAAGCAAGCATTTACCTGAATGAAATCTATTCATTCAGGATTTTTTTTTTCTTAACTGTGATTTGGCCACAGCTAATCACATGACACAGCTGGGCTGTGATTGGCCAAGTTTATGCATGTGATCGCTGTGACCATTCACAGCTAGCCAGACTTGTATACAATGGATGGCATGATAGGAAGCCATCCATTGTATACAACTGTCATGTGACCTGCTGTGATTGGTCACAGCAGGTCACATGGTAGCGGCAATAGGGCCGGTACTCAGATCTGTCATCGGCCGTGTCTGAGGTATACGGCCGGTGACAGATCACGCCGTTGCGCGGCTCTGCGGGAATGCATACTGTGCATGCCCAAAAGGACGCCATATGGCGTCCACCCTGAGCGGTGAGGGTTTTTACCGGCCGCCATTCGGCCATAGGCAGGACGGGAACCCGTTAAACCTGTAATTGCCATATTACCATTTTGCAATCGTGTGCATTGCACAGCAATCATGGGGCTTAAATTAGGTGGTGAGGAAGCAACATATTGCCTCCTCCCCACCTGTGAAACGCACTCATATTGCTTTTCAGAGGAGCAGCAGTGCCCGCTGCACTTGTGAATGAGCCCTTAGTTGCATACATCAGCAACACCCTTGGGGGGTAGTAAAACCCTGCAGTTGAGTCGCTGTTTTACCACCCCCAATATCTACCCTCCTTTAGCTGCTGAGGCCGCAGCAGGAATGAAGCCCCCTGTTGCTTTTGCTACTACCTGCCATTCATGACCCATTCAAGTAAAGGGGGCCACTCTATGAGCGCCCTGCAACTGTATGCTTCTGCGGGGTCCAAGGGGTTCAAGCGGGTGGTGAGAAAGCAATACAATACTGCCTGCTTTAACCCCTTGTTCGCTGTACTGCACAAGGTTGCAGGGCTCATTCACTTGAATGTGTCATGCTTGGAAGGTGCTACACCCAAAAACTATGAAAGGGCATATAACTCCTGCTGTACACCCCTGGCCACTGCAGCTAAAGGGGGTGCGTTTGGAGAGGTGGTGGTAAAAACTCATCTTACCTATGGGGTTTTACCACCCCCCCAAACTGCAAATGTAAATTAACCCTTACTTTTCTGAGCCCCCTATAAGGCTCCTTCCACACTGATATGCCATGCGTGCAGCTCAGTGCATCTGCAATTTTCCCGGGTTAGTTGCGGTTTGCCATAGACTTCTATTTTATCCTACAGGTGTGGTACACTTTCTGAAAGTGCACCAAAACTTCTGCATTCAGGAGTCTGGGTGCACTTTCAGAAAGTGCACCAAGCCTGCAGGATATAATATAAGTCTATGGCTAAGTGCAGCAAACTGGAAAGTTGCAGGTACTCTGCACTGCACTCACAGTATGGGTAAACCGCAGCACATCAGTGTGAATGCAGCCCTATACTATTATGCCCCGTGTATTGTTTCACACTGACCTGGAGATCTCTTCTTTCCTGCTGCTGGCACCAGTCTGGAGACCACTAGCTGGGGAAACAGGTGGAGTACAGTTGTGTCGGTATTAGACTGTGATCTACCAGTCACATGGATGCAATCTACTGGTAGATCATGACTTACAGATTGCTGACCCCTGATGTAAAGTAAAAAACAAGCAGGCACTGCCTACATGAGAGTGGCAACAGAAAGTGATGCAGGAAGCTGCATTAGGTATACCTCACTGGCAGAATCAAGATATTTGTAGGACTTTCCAGAGAGACTCAGAGAAAACAGTAAGTGCAGATGCAATTTTAATTAGCAGCTGCATTTCTATTGGGAGGTGGCATTTCTATTTTAAGGCACCCATAGATGGGCCACTTTAGGTTTGCTCTACCACTAATTGAAAAATGAACTCCCGGGTGATTTCAAAGCTCAAACATTTCTAGGATTGAAGGTTCCCATTAATGCAAAGTGTAGCTTTTTTCTTATACAGATAGTTGGCACCCACTTCAATTACCCATATCTGACAGATTTGACCATCAGCTAAATGATCTTTAGATCTTACAGGTCACTACCTACCAAAATCTGTGGTATTGAAGTGCAGCCAGGTTATCCAGGTTGTTCTGAATTTCTCCTCAGTATTGTGCAGTGTAGGGGTCAAGTCTTCCACTTGGTGGATATCATTGATTTTGACGTACCATTTGTGGAAAGTTGTTTTGCTTTCCATTGCTGCATTTTAATTTAATTTTTTTGTACTCTAGCACGAAGCTACAATTTTAATGGCTTATTACATAAACCATAGCATAATGTAACGTAATTATATAGATAAATGTTAAGTCTCATTGACATTTCAAAGCAGAGTTGTTCAGTTTTTATGGTGTTTTTGAAAGGGTCTGCATGAGTTTGCTTGATGACGTATATATCACAGACGTAAAGTGTTTGGGATGAAAATAAAAAGCACTGAGAAATAGCAGTCAGTTGTTATACTAACAGGCACAAGTCACTGTGACCTGTTGTTTTTCAGCTTGTTGATTACAAAGTGCTATGGCCCTGGAAATAGCCTTGTCATGTCTTATGATATACTTTATGTTAGAATACTGCTTAATTCAGAAAGAAAAATACTTTTGAAAATGTCCAAGACCTCTGTAGACAGAATGTAACATGTCTCTAAAGCCATTTGCAGTCATGAACTAATGTCAAAAGAATCAATAAAAAAGAAACTTTCATGTTTGAAAAAATAATAATATAAAAAACCCTACAGTTTAAAACCAAACTTCAAGCTAATAGCTACAGTTGTGTCCAAAATTATTCAACCCCCAATGCTGTAAAGGGGTTTAGGGACTATAGTGTACATTTGGAATTGTATTCAGAATCAAATCCTACAAGGACGTTGTAACTACCCAAATGCAACTAAAATGACATCAATTGTTTATGTAATACAGTAGTAAATGGTTCTTATGTGGTTTCTTCATTGCCACAATTATTCAACCCCTTAAAGACTACCACTCTGAAGAACAGAGGTTCATACAGGTGCTTTCCATCAGGTATTGAAAACACCTGTGGATGTCACCGAGCAGCAATCAAGCATAATAAGCACCAATTAGGCAGCTTTAAAATGACTGTGATACTCAGCTCCTTCTAGACATTTACTGGTGTGGTTACAAACATGGTGAAGGCAAGAGAATGGTCCAGGAAGACAAGAGAAGAGGTGATTTCTCTTCACAGGAAGGGCAATGGCTATAAGAAGATTGCAAAGATGTTAAACATACCAAGAGACACCTTAGGAAGCATCATTCGCAAATTCAAGGCAAAGGGCACTGTTGAAACGCTACCTGGTCGTGGCAGAAAGAAGATGCTGACTTCGACTGCTGTGCGCTACCTGAAGCGTAGAGTGGAGAGAAGTCCCCGTGTGACTGCTGAGGAACTGAGAAAAGATTTGTCAGATGTGGGTACAGAAGTTTCAGCCCAGACAATAAGACGCACACTGCGTAATGAAGGCCTCCGTGCCAGAACTCCCAGGCGTACCCCCTTGCTGTCTCCAAAGAATAAGAAGAGTCGACTGCAGTATGCCAAAAGCCATGTGGACAAACCACAAAAGTTGTGGGATAGTGTTCTGTGGACTGATGAAACAAAATTAGAACTGTTTGGGCCCATGGATCAACGCTATGTTTGGAGGAGGAAGAACAAGGCCTATGATGAAAAGAACACCTTGCCTACTGTGAAGCATGGTGGAGGGTCAATCATGCTTTGGGGCTGTTTTGCTTCTGCAGGTACAGGGAAGCTTCAGCGTGTGCAAGGTACCATGAATTCTCTTCAGTACCAGGAGATATTGGATGGAAACGTGATGCAGTCCGTCACACACCTGAGGCTTGGGAGACGTTGGACCTTTCAACAGGACAATGATCCCAAGCATACCTCCAAGTCCACTAGAGCATGGTTGCAGAGGAAAGGCTGGAACATTTTGGAGTGGCCATCGCAGTCACCAGACTTAAATCCGATTGAGAACCTCTGGTGGGACTTAAAGAAAGCAGTTGCAGTGCGCAAGCCTAAGAATGTGACTGAACTGGAGGCCTTTGCCCATGAAGAATGGGCGAAGATACCCGTAGATCGCTGCAAGACACTTGTGTCAAGCTATGCTTCACGTTTAAAAGCTGTTATAACTGTAAAAGGATGCTGTACTAAGTACTAAGATTGAATGTCACTTGGGGGTTGAATAAAACTGATAATGCTGTGAGCACAGAAAAGACATTTGTGGTTATTTCATTATAACTGTTATGTTATATTTGTCTGACCTACAAGTGCCTCTTTAATGTAAATGTAAGCAAGATGACTGAATGATCAAAAGCAATGTCAAACTGGCCAAAACACTCAATTTCAGTGGGGGTTGAATAATTTTGGACACAACTGTACATACACAATTGTCATACAAATAGAGCTGACATACATGGCAATGTTTTTCACTTCATCTAGTCCAGAAGTTTACATAGCCTTTATAAACAGCAAAGGCAGCCTGGTGACCAAACTTTTATCTGCTTCAGTTAAGGTAAACAACTCGGTCACCTCCATGCCCCCATCATGTGACTAGACAGTAAAGGAGAAGAAACAGACTGGTGAGGTTATCTCTCTGTTATCTCCTATTCTCACCTTGTTCCTCGTAGCTGTATAACTGACACAACTTGGTCACATTTTCTGTTTCAATATTTTTATTGCTATTAAGCATAACAAAGAAAGAAGTGTACAACAATAGCCCTTGTATGCCCTCCAAAGCCTTACAGTATACCTCGCAACGCAGGCGAAGCTCATAGATACAAGCAAATCATATATAATGTAAACTCCAAGGAGCAGGGTCCTTGAACCCCTTGTGTATTGCATTGTATTGTTATTGTACCGTCGCATGTATTGTCTCTCATTGTATTGTACAGCGCTGAGCGAACTGTTGGCGCTTTATAAATACTGTATAATAATAATAATATAATGACAGTGGAAGTAGAGATTAAAACACAATCCTGTAGCATAGCCCACCTTGCAATAGGAAACCGTGAAACGGGTCTACAGCAGACTGAAAGAGGTAGAAAGGTTGGGACCGTAGAAACGAACCCAGAGTGCCAAAGCTGAAAAGCAATAATCCCCTACAGCAGGTATAAAAGAAAACACCATACCATACAACGTAACTATATCCTGCATTAAGACAGCAAGCCATCAGAGGGCTGAGTGATCAAAAAAACAACAACAGACTGGGAAAGGGAAAAGAAAAGATAGAAAAAAAAGCAAGGAGAGAAATAAAAAGGGATAGAACAGAGGCCACGGAACCTAAACAAATCACATATCAATATTAGGACCCAGTTTGCAGGTAATCAATCCATGGATTCCAGACCCGCTCAAACCTAGCGGTATGCTGACCATTTTCTCATTAACCATAATCCAAGAGTGTTTACGTTTCATCAATGTCAAGTAAACCACTGGACCCTTCCAAGCAGTAGCAATCGTAATGTTAGCTGCTAGGAACATAAAATAAATTAAGATCTGAGCAGACCTGGAGATGCCAATAATAGGTTCGCTAAGCAGAGCAGTTCTGGGGTTCTTAAGAACATTAATCATGGTCGGTCACTGTAAAAATCAGGGAACTTGGTTACATTTTATAGTGCAAATGGTACTCAAGGACTGTAAAGATTATTGTGGTGGTACACAACTAAACACTGTGTTTACAGTAATTCACACTTTCTATCAACTGATTCTTAAACTGTGGGTAACCATAGAGACTAGTGAGATATCTGTCATTCAGAGTGTGTACTAATTACCTAGCAGACACAATATTAATTAAGCAATCCTTATTTGGCTTTAGTAGAGCATACTATTTGATCAAAATATTTACATCAAGTTTTATAAGGGATGGAGGAGTGGGAGGGCATTTCAGATATCACCTAAGGCAGCAGAACAGTTGAGATTACCCATGGGATTCAACAGAAGGTACTGCATAATAATTATCCTCAAGGAACTCGGCATCTAAATTTATCCTCAATTATCCTCAATGTATTCAGTAATTAGAAGTATATGAAAAAAATTAAAAATGCCATCTATCTCCTTTCAGCAGACAAGAAAGCATTTCTCAAGAGAGTGAAGGGTGTATAGCACATTAGACACATTCAACTAGTTACCAAGACTATTTTCTGTTTCCTGGGCCATGTTATCCAAGTGAGACCATGCCTATACACTTCAAGATGACCACCAGACCAGTTTTTCAAAAATGAACATAAACAATGTGGTTACATGCTGCTTTTGCCCACCTACATTAGGTTCTCAATGTTTAATATTCCAATACTTGCCATATACCAGGGTTTACTGAGAAGTATGTAAAGTATAAAAGATTAGAAAGGTATAATGATTTTTGCCTGCTTTCAGATTTTCCAGTACTGAAATAAGATTAGTACTGGAATAATTCTGCCACAAATTACATCACCAATATAGTCTCCAAATATCACCAAAACTGTCATCTCCACTCCTTGCATGCCCTCTTGCTCTCTAGCTCCCTTGTCTCCTCCTCCCATGCTCATCTCCAGGACTTCTCCAGAGCCTCCCCCATCCTCTGGAACTCTCTACCCCAATCTATCCGACTATCGCCTACTCTGTCCACTTTTAGTTGATTTTTGAAAACCTATCTCTTCAGGGAAGCCTATCATGCCTTCAGCTAATAGCGGAATCTTCTATTCCTTCTATCAGTTCATCCCCCACAGTTATTACCTTTCGTACCACCAGCCCCTCCCTCTTAAATTGTAAGCTCCAAGGAGCAGGGCCCTCCTAACCCTCTTGTATTGAACTATATTGTTGCTGTATTGACTCCCTTTATATTGTAAAGCGTTGAGCAAACTGTTGACACCATATAAATCCTGTATAATAATAATAAATGCACTAGATAAGTGGGATGCCTCAAGTGGGTGTTCACAAAGATTATAAGACAGGGAGTTCAGAGGAATTTCCCCCATGGGACCCAGACAATAATAAAATAATGATGTATGATTAAAACCTTCTTCATGTTATTAAAAATCTGTTATATTGTTTGCTTCCCATATCCCCGCTTATAAAACAAAACTCTTCAAATGCTCTTTACCTGTGAATGGGGGACAGCTTAGAAAGGGAGAACCCAGCAAGGGTTTATGAAAACCTAATACAGGTATACAGTATTCCTCCCTGTATGTGACACTAAAAATTAAGATCAAAGGTATGCTTTAGGCAAAAATACGTTCTCACTTTTTAAGAAATAAATTGTTCTTTAGTAAAATTATGTATCATAATAAACAAACAACATGTAGTATAAAACAGATTGTATTTTGCTGTACTTTTCCAAAATACATTCTATAAAGCTGCTTTTCTATGGCTCCATGTAATTGAAATGTTTTATGCTCTGTACCTACAAACATACATATAGTTTACAAAGTCTGCTTTGTAATTAAATTTCTAATTTAAGGTTTTAAAGTAATTTTTGTCAAGTCCCTCAAGATGCCACTTTACTATCCTAGAAGGTACTGCCAAAACAAGCAGTAAACTGCAATGCTAATTATACAAATACTGTTTTCTGAATTAATGAGAAATGGCCAGGAGTGAGATTCAATTAGAACTTTGCAGACATATATAAAATCTTGATTTTTAAATTACAACATACAAAAGAACAAAGTTTATTATTTAGTAAATAATCTAACAAAATATTATATTTTTGGTTGTTTATTTTGGAAGCAGGACAGAATATTACATGCACATATATTCACATAACGAGGTTACTTTACTAAAGAAATAGAATTCACTTAGCAAAGTGAATGTTTACTATGCAAAGTGAATGTTAGTGAATAAGGTGCCCCTATAATCACTTTGAATATCCAATCATAAGAAAAAACATACACAACATTGAGGCTAGCATATGATTGGGTGACTGAAGTGTACAAAACTTTCATCCTATTTGCAAAGTGAATATTTGCAATGAATGGTCAGTTGAACAGCATCTACTTCAGTAACTTCACACTGCTATATGTTATATGAGTTCTTTCTCTAAAATAAAAAGGCTGTACGCTTACAGCATATTAGAATTTTTTTTGTTAATTAAGCTACCTTTAGTTAATTTTAATGCTGATGTTTAGTAACTTTTTTGGGGGGAGGGGGAGGGGCATACCGCACCAAACACCCTAATTACTGGCAATGGTGTGTATCCCATGTCCTGCAGGATGCTGTTTCATGTAGAAATCCTTCCTTCATGCCTCCAGATGCTGATCAGAGCCACACAATTTTGGTGCTTCAGGGGTTAACGGCAGCTACTTTGAGCATGAAGGACTTCCTACCCCCTCCACCACTGACAGAACTCATACCAATGTTGTCCCACAATGCAGTTGTTCTGTGAATTGGCAGGGGGGATCCTGACATTCACCCACTCCTCCTTTCACAGAAGTTTTTGCATTGTGTGACAACAATAGTGCAAATTTTGTAAATGGCAGAAGGGACATGACAGGCCTGAGTAGCACATGTCCTTTATACTCACAGCTGTTAACCCCTGTAACACCAGAAGATCTTCACTCTGGGAAGTATTCAACGTAATTAAAGAAGGATGCATTTAATGCTGTATCCAAAGAAAAAAAACTAAACTTGCTATGGGTCATAGAACATCTTAGCTGCTATTTTCACTTCTATCATTGGTATCTTTTAACCACTTACCTCTCCTGGACAGGCCATTTTTTGCTATACGGTGCTGTGTTACTTTAACTGACAATTGCGCGGTCATGCAATGCTGAACCCAAATAAAATATACGTCCTTTTTTGCCCACAAATAGAGCTTTCTTTTAGTGGTATTTGATCGCCTCTACATTTTTAATTTTTTGCGCTATAAACAAAAATCTGATAATTTTGAGAAAAAAACCACTATTTTTTACTTTTTGCTATTAAACGTGTCCAGTAGAAAATTTTAAAAATCCAATTTCATCATAAATTTAAGTTAAAATGTATTCTGCTACATGTCTTTGATAAAAAAAATCCCAATACATGTAAATTAATTGGTTTACGTGAAAGATATAGCATTTACAAATGGTGATATAGATACCGGAATTTGTTTTTTTTACTAGTAATGGCAGAGATCAGCGACTTATAGCGGGACTACAGGACTGCGGTGGTCATTCTGACACTGGGGGGAACTGACTTGGTGTCACTGACATCCCCAGTGACACCAATACAATGATCAGTGCTAATAAAAAGCACTGACACTGTACTAATGACACTGAGCAGGAAGGGGTTAACATCTGGGGCGATCAAAGGGTTAACCGTGTGCTTTGTGCTGTTTCACTGTGTTGGCTGTGTGTCTGTTTCACTGTAAGCACACTGATTTGTATGGCATGGGTAGGGTGCACGCCCCCTACCTGGAACTGAAAAATCACGTATATATATGTGATTTTGCGCACCCGTGCCACTCTGTAGCATATTAGTATTTCTATTATAGGGTGGTGCGGAACCAGTTAATATAGAGCTATGAAGATTTGACAGAAGTTTAACATTTTTGCAATATTTTGCAGTCTGTTAACATGTTATATTAAGGCAGGCAGTTCCTTAGATGCAGGCTGCCTATTCACTGCAACAGATTAAAAATACAATATGTATGTTGTGGTGGGCTGTGGTATGTTGTGTGTTGCCCTGTACTGCATAGTATATCGGGCTGACAATCACAGTAAATGTCAATGCAACACATAACACATAGATTGCCATTGCTGACCTTCTTCTAAAAACGCTAGTTGTCTGCTTGTCTCTGGATACAATACTAACTTGGACTGTCTATAATGCATACTAAGAAGCTAGTATAAAGACACAACTACTGATCAACATACACTTTCCATTTCTGTGTTAAAGAAAAGATTACAGACAAAGGATCTGCAAGACAGTCAGCCAATTAACATTTTTAGTAAGAAAGGTTCAGAATCGATTGGGGTGTATGGCTTACAATAAAATGTATGTACAGGTGAAAATCGAAAAATTAGAATATTGTGGAAAAGTTCATTTATTTCAGTAATGCAACTTAAAAGGTGAAACTAATATATGAGATAGACTCATTACATGCAAAGCAAGATAGTTCAAGCTGTGATTTGTCATAATTGTGATGATTATGGCTTCCAGCTCATGAAAACCCCAAATCCACAATCTCAGAAAATTTGAATATTACATGCAATCAATAAAACAAAGATTGTACATAGAACAATATCGGACCTCTGAAAAGTATAAGCATGCATATGTACGGAGTACTTGGTTTGGGCCCCATTTGCAGCAATTACTGCCTCAATGCGGCGTGGCATGGAAGCTATCAGCCTGTGGCACTGCTGAGGTGTTATGGAAGACCAGGATGCTTCAATAGTGGCCTTCAGCTCTTCTGCATTGTTCGGTCTCATGTCTCTCATCTTTCTCTTGGCAATGCCCCATAGATTCTCTATGGGGTTCAGGTCAGGCGAGTTTGCTGGCCAATCAAGCACAGTAATCCCACTGTCATTGAACCAGGTTTTGGTGCTTTTGGCAGTGTGGGCAGGTGCCAAATCCTGCTGGAAAATGAAGTCAGCATCCCTATAAAGCTCGTCTGCTGAAGGAAGCATGAAGTGCTCCAAAATCTCCTGGTAGACGGCTGCGTTGACCCTGGGCTTAATGAAGCACCAACACCAGCAGATGACATGGCTCTCCAAATCAACACAGGCTGTGGAAACTTCACACTGGACTTCAAGTATCTTGCAGTGTGTGCCTCTCCATTCTTCCTCCATACTCTGGCTCCTTGATTTCCAAATGAGATGCAAAAGTTGCTCTCATCAGAAAAGAGGACTTTGGAGCACTGAGCAACAGACCAGGTCTGTTTTTCTTTAGCCCAGGTAAGATGCTTCTGACGTTGTTTGTTGTTCAGGAGCAGCTTGACAAGAGGAATACGACATTTCAAGCCCATGTCCAGGATCCGTCTGTGTGTGGTGGCTCTTGATACACTGACTCCAGCCTTAGTCCACTCCTTGTGAATGTCCCCAACACTTTTGAATGGCCTTTTCCTGACAATCCTCTCCAGGCTGCGGTCATCCCTGCTGCTTGTGCACCTTTTTCTTCCACACTTTTCCCTTCCACATAACTTTCTATTAATGTGCTTTGATACATCACTTTGGGAACATCCAACATCTTTTGCAATTACCTTTTGAGGCTTTCCCTCCTTATGGAGGGTGTCAATGATGGTTTTCTGCACAACTGTCAGGTCAGCAGTCTTCCCCATGATTGTGATTCCTACTGAACCAGACTGAGAGACCATTTAAAGGCTCAGGAGCCCTTTGCAGGTGTTATGGCTTAATTAGCTGATTAGAGTGGGACACTTTGAGCCTAGAATATTGCACCTTTTCACAATATTCAAATTTTCTGAGATTGTGGATTTGGGGTTTTCATGAGCTGTGAGCCATAATCATCACAATTATAACAAATCACAGCTTGAACTATCTTGCTTTGCATGTAATGAGTCTATCTCATATATTAGTTTCACCTTTTAAGTTACATTACTGAAATAAATGAACTTTTGCACGATATTCTAATTTTTCGAGTTTCACCTGTAAAGTCTTTTTTCTCCTTTTGGTCTTTTAAATATACCATTGAAAGTTTTGTAATTTATCTGTTTATTTCCACCTGATATTCATACTATTAATGCTATCATATCCAATGACTAGTGAGCTGCAATATATAACAATGTTTTTATTTTGTGTAGATACACTTTAGGCATTGGGGTTGAAGTAAAGTATTATGGTTAAAGTGCTAGGATGTAAATGACAAGTTAAGTATTATGGATGCTATTAAAACTTAAAGCATTATTTTAGGGATTATCATGGGTTCAGTCAAGGGAGTGTTAAATGTTAGTGGAGGTCTTAGATTTAGGTAAGCTACAGGATTTATAAAGAACTAATATACTACTAACCATCACATGCATCATTGGAGAATGCAAAGGCTCAAAGGCTAAAGCAGGTTGTAATAAAAAGAAGATAATTTTATTTTGAAGGGAATCTGTCATGAAAGAATAATGTAGGCTGCCATAGTTGAAGACTTTTGAGACTACTAGTTTTCTAGCTGTCATGATGATGCTTTGACTTCAGTGTTGTTTGATTCACCGACCCAAAACAAGAGAATAGATAAGAATTCTGAAACTCATTTAGCATGCTTTTTCTGTGTCAGAGACTTAACAATACTTAAAGCGTATTTCCACTTTTGCAGTCAAATTTGAGAAAACCCCATTATATGTTTCTCACGTGCACCCATTCATACAACATGCCTAAACATATATAACCACTTCCCCTTGCCAGAGGATTTATCCCCTTTCGTGACCAGGCCTTTTTTTGCGTTACCGAGCTGACAATTGCGCGGTCATACAACGCTGCACCCAAATGAAATTTACGTCCTTTTCCCCCCCATGTTTTATTTTTTGTGCTATAAAAAAAAGACTGACAATTTTGAGCACAAACAATATTTTTGATTCTTGCTATTAAACACCTCCAGTAAAAAATAAAATAAAAAAAAAAAATTTAATGAATTTAGGCCAAAATGTATTCTGCTCCATGTCTTTGCTAAAAAATCCCAATACGTGTAAATGAATTGGTTTACACGAACGTTATAGCGTTTACAAATGGCGGTATGTATACTGGGATTTTTTTTGTCAATTTTTACTAGCAATGGCAGTGATCAGCGACTTATAGATGGACTGCGGCGGGCATTGTGACACTGGGGGGAACTGACTTGGTGTCATGACATCCCCAGTGACACCAATACAGTGATCAGTTCTAATAAAAAGCACTTACACTGTACTAATGGCACTAAGCAGGAAGGGGTTAACATGAGGGGCGATCAAAGGGTTAAATGTGTGCTGTTTTACTGTGGGCTGTGTCTGTGTGCTTCACTGTAAGCACACTTCTTTGCATGGCTTTGCTGTGAGCAGCCATTCAAAGCAGTGTGCACGAGCTGACAGGGAGGAAAACTGTTTTGTTTACTAACAGTTCGCCCCCCATTGGAGATCCTTGGCAATCACCTGGCGCCAGCGAGTAATCACCAGCTGGGACATGGTGATTGACAGCCATGGCCACTTGTGGCAGCGTGGGTAGGGCTCGAGTCCCCTATCCGGAAATGCAAAATCACGTATATATAATTTCTTACTTTTTAAATGTTTCTCAGGAGAAGGTGTCATGGGGTGTCATAACTGATTGCAAGGTTTTTTTTGAACAATGTCAAAGTGAGTTTATCCTAAGTCTGTCCTCATTACATACAATGCAAGAAGGCTCTGCACCTTTATCTCTTTGTTGGAACAGACAGTGGTCAAATATAACTACAATTGATAATGAAGATCTCCCTGCACAGTACAGACAGGGTAATTAATAAAGCACAGCTACCCACCCACTACAAAGAAAGAGAATTAAATATGATTTTTTCATGCTGGATTATCCCGAATAAAGTATCTAAAAAAACCTAAGCTGCATTTTTGTAAGTTATGCTATGTGAATGGGAACATGCAACACCTATTGTATAAAGTAGGTTTTAGGTCAATTTGGCTGCAAAAGGGAAAAAACACTTTGAGGGCGATTTACTAAAACTGGTGCACACAGAATCTGGTGCAGCTGTGCATAGTAACCTATCAGCTTATAACTTTAACTTGTTCAATAAACCCTAAAAGCTAAATGGTTAATATATACAGCTGCACCAGCTTCTGGCAGTACCAGGTTTAGTAAATCCTCCCCTTTAAGTCAGACAAGTGACAAGAGCCACTTTAAATTCCCCTGCACATGAATGGGCACTTTATATTTGATGCAGTAGATGTAAACCCAGGTTCAATTCTTATATTTCACCTCACATCACACATTAGTAAATCTGGTCCATTTACAGATTGTAAACAGGCTGTAATACTGACACTCAGTGGCTGAATGCATCCTAGCTATGGGAACTCTGCCGAATTAAGGCTTTGTTATCTGCCAAACCCAGATCTGATGAAGAAGGGATCACCCTTCGAAACGCGTTAGAGTTTATCTCCCCTTTGGATGGAATTTGCATGTGACCTGTAACCCTGTGTGGACTCTGGTTATTTTATGCCTGCTTTATCACTACTCTTGTGAGTATATTTCTTTAATAAAATTACTCATTGTTTACTGAGGTAATGCGCAAGGTTGGTGCGCTCTTTCTTTTATCCCCTTCTACCATTTATTGCAGTAACCAGTGGTGAGCAGGAGGAATTTAACTTTCAGAAGCTGAAGCACATTTGTCATTTTTTGCTATTACTACTACACACCAGTGCTCTTTACCCTAAGTAATTAGACCCACTTATAATAAAAAGCAGACACATCTCAAAGTGTAATGAATTTAGTTTCCCCATCTTTTAATTTTTGCATAGGGTAAAAGCACAGTTTATGACTGTTTCATGCAGAGTACAACCTTATGTTGTTAATAATTTTCTACCCATACGCTATTACCAATGTAATGAATATAATAAGAGACTCAAGGCTGGAAGTTTAAAATCCCAGCTTGTCTAATTTTCATAGGTATAATCACACTACTGACAAAAGAAACATATGTTCCGTAGTATTACATCTTTTGGTGTCAGGGTTTTGGGATTCATTTGAAAGGGCTTTACGCTGGTCTTACACAAACAATTGAAAGGTAAGCAAGTGTAGCGTGATTTTATAATTTCACTTTATTCTGCAGATGTATAGGCAGCATATGTTTCTTAGGGGGCTGGGGAACGAACTGCTCAAAAACAATATTTTTGTGTTGAATAGCTTTTTTTCTTTAAAAAAAAAAAAAAGAACATTTGTCTTTACACATACATTTGGGTAACTTTTGGAGTTCTTTAACTGTTAAAAATCAAATTGCTGTTTTGCAAAAGAATGTTACACTACAAATTGGGATTAACTGCTTTCCCACTGCCCCATAGCAGATGTACTGCTACGCGGTGGCTGCGCTCTGCAAAATCACGTAAATATACGTGATTTTGTATACCCAGGAAGGGGGGCATGTGTGCCGCTATTGGCTGCTGAGAATGTCAATCACCGGGTCTCGGACAGCGATTCCCAGCCGGGACTTGGTGATCATCAACGAAGCTGAGTGAGGAGAGATCTGTGTGTAAACAACACAGGTCTCTCTCCTGTCAGCATGGATGTGCTGCTTTCTATCTCTCTGCACAACAGAGAGATAAAAAGCAGCATGTCTCCTTAGTAAAATACCACACTGTACACACAGTAAGCATAAAGCAGCACACTGTTAACCCTTTGATCGCCAAAGATGTTAACCCCTTGCTGCCCAGGGTCATTAATACAGTGTCAGTGCTTTTTATTAGCATTGATCACTGTCATAGTGTCACTGGAGATGTCAGTGGCAGTTAGTCAGTTCCCACCCAGTGTCAGAATGCTCGCTGCAGACTCACAGTCCCGCTATAAGTTGCTGATCACTGCTGTTACTTGTATAAAAAAATAAATAAATACAAATTCCAGTATATATACCGTCATTTGTAGAAGCTATACATTTCATGTAAACCAATTAATATACACTTATTACATTTTGACCTAAATTTACAAACACATTTTTAAATTTTTTAATTGGGTATATTTTATAGCAAAAAGTAAAAAATATTGTTTTTTTTTTGTCAGTCTTTTTTTGGTTGTAGTGCAAAAAATAAAAAACACGGAGGTGATCAAATACTACCAAAAGAAAGCTCTGTTTGTGAGGAAAGAAAATGACATTAATTTTTATTTATGTACAGTGTTACATGACCGCAAAATTGTCAGTTAAAATAATGCAGCACTGTATTGTAAAAAATGACCTGGTCAGGAAGGGGGTAAATCTTCTGGAGGGCAAGTGGTTAATTACCCTGTAAAAGTGTTGTGCTACCTTAAGACAGCCATTTTGACCAAGAGGGGCACTGTGCCTTGTGATTGCTGTGTTGGCCAATACTACTGTATACAAATGAGAGCACACCCCTTTCTCTCACAACAGAGGAAAGAAGAAGGATCATTGCCTAATTGCAGAACTGGGGAAGAGCACTGGAAGGCTGCAGTTCAAGGTAGTAAGGAGGAGGGTGGGTTAAAGTGCAAGTTATTACTAATCTCATGGAATTATTTTTTTGGGGAGAAGATTTAATGCCACTGATCACCAGTGAAGGGGGAGGGGATGAGGGTATGGAGGGGGTGAGGGTTTTTTTTGGCCTAGTTTAAGGTATTTTGAGTTTATCTATGATATCTAACCATTTCATGCAATGAAATTTCATCCTCCAAGGAACTTTCTTCCTCTATGAGTGGAAGACTTGCACTTGGCGACCTTTAAAGGCGAAACACACTTGAAAGAACTTATCAGCATACCTCTTAATTTCCCAAAAAATGAGAAAAATTTTATTTATCCATAAAGAGGAGTCATTTTTTGGTGTTTGTATTGTCCTGACATTTTTGTTGAATATTTTTTATACTAGATAGTGTTTTAAAAAGTGTTAATTGTTTTTCCTAATTGTTATTAAATACCAGCAAAAGAAAGCTCTTTCTGTTTTAAAAAATTATATAAAACTCATTTGAGTACAGTGTTTAAGGACCATATAATTGCCAGTCAAAAGTCAGACAGCACTGAAATCTATCAAATTGCCTAGAATATGCTGTTATTGAAGTGGTTAAGCTAAACTACATAATATATTATTTAAAAATTTCAGATTGCATAACATCCAGAGTCATTCAACTAACTTTCTGTGTTGCCAGGCTGTCATTGACATACTCCCTGGTGTTGCACATCAAGGGGCCTAGGCTCACTGGAGAATGTTTCAGAAAATGTTGTGCACATGTCACATGCTGTTCTAGGTAGCACTGAGGGCTGTCCACTGCTTTTGCTGGAGGAGAACAAAAAAGACCCTGCTTATCACATGACCAGCCAGATGACCTCTGCCCTTTGCCACCATATTGCAGGTGCTTAGTGTACAGTTCATAGTCCTTGCTAAGGTCCTTAGCATATTTAAAGAAATGTATGCTCTGGGCATGGAGGATAAAACATCTAGTAGTCATTGGGTCTGAACAACATTACCAAAGTGAAATCAGGTGCTCTACATACAGTAGGTACATTTTTTTACCAAGTCTTGTGGTTGTCATTTTGTCTTTCTACAGTATCTGAAGAATAATGTTTACTGCACAGCAACCAGGATTTACATAATAGCATACACCCTGGACCAGTATCATATATAATAAGCTATGAATACTGACCCTAAGGCTTGGTTCACACTAACCCGACTCCAAAGTTGCTCAACTTTCAGTGCAACTTTGGAGTCTGACTTTGATAGGACTTTGATGCAAATTTTTATATGCTGTGGCACTGAAGTCATATCAAAGTCAGACCAAAGTAGTACAGGAACCTTTTCTGACGTCAGAACGACTTGTGTAGTATCAGTTAAGATGGCTCTCATTGGGAGAGCATTGAATTTCACATGTCATCCGACTTGGGTCTCACAAGTCGGATCCTATGTTGCAGCAGTGTGAACTGAGTCTCAATGATGTCTGAACAAAGAATGTGTCAGATTTCTTGAATGAAAGGAAGATAAAGGCATTGTTAGGAGGAAATCTGTGATCTTTGTGTGCAGTAATGGCCCATTCACACTAGTGTGGTAACGTGCATTACTACATTGCATGGTAACAAGGATAACATGAGTTGGTGCAATGCAGTGCTATCATTTGGATCACATTTGAGCATTTTTGGGCAAGCATTTTCATTGTCACCGTGATTACAAATTCAACTGTATGTGCTGGGAATGGTTAGAATAAATGCCAAGGAAGATGGTGAAGTGGCTTAACACTCTTGCCTTGCAGCACTGCGGTCACAGATTACATTTGAACAAAGAACGCTTTTTGTTATTTATGCATTGTACAGTAACACATATAGCATTCTTTGGTGTGCTGTAGTGCTATTCATTCTTAATGGCACCCCAAAACCCCTTTGCCGATAGACCTACTTTTCAGATCACAGCAACACACAGTACCACACTATCATGTGTTGAAGCATGCTGAATTACCAAAAATGCTGCAGGTCCATTTTTTCTGTGCATTTCCAGCCTATTCTAATGAAAGAGCTACCTTAATGCCTTAATGCAATGTATGTTCAACGCACCAATGTGACCAAACCTTACACATTAGGGCTCGTTCACATTTGACTGTTTTACCAATGCTTGCCAAATGCCCCTATAGCATTTGGCAAGCGTTGGTCCGGCGTTTGCGGAGCGTTTTTTAACGCTCGGCAAACGCTCCACAAATGCCGCATGTGCGGTTTAGCGGCGGTTGCTAGGCATCTGTCGAGCATTAAAAACGCCCCACAAACACCTATAATGAAGTTTAAATGGTGTTACTGCTCTGCAAACACCCCGCAACCATGTCGCAACTGCGCCGCAAACGCCGGCCGGGCGTTTGGGGGTCGGCACCATAGACTAGAATAGGAGGCTTCAACGCCTCCTGACTCGACCAGAGGCGTCCGTTTTTCTGCGATGCAACGTTACCGCTACCGTTAGAACAGCACCATGTGCAGAACTGTCCGGTAAAAACGCTTCCCAAACGCCTCTCTGCCGCCTGCACACAACGCTAGTGTGAACGTAGCCTTAGTTACCATGCATGCACTTAAAAAACATGAAAAAGAAAATTGGAGGTTAGGTCTGCTTTGGGTAAAAATGTTAAAAGCAAAGATTAATGAACAGAGAATTAGATAACACCATGAGGCAGTACAGATGTACATCACAAACATAAATCAGTTTAAACCTTACCATCTATGTGCATGTTTGTGGGCAGAAGCAAAGTCATCAAGCAATTACATACATGGTAACATACAGGAAAGAAAATGAAGGCAGACACGGTGGCTGAACATTGGGACATGTATTATGCCCAGACCACCAACTTGACAAACCAGCCACTTCCAGAAACATTGGTGTTCCTGATTGTATTTCTCTGTTGTGTTTTCTGACAATACCCAACAACAAGCTTACAGGATTATAATGAACCAAAATTATACTGAAACTGCAATTTAAGTTTTTTTTCTTGAAGGCTCATTGTTTTAATCGAGAACTAACGGCACAAATACACAACACTCCAGGAGACTGTACAAGGAAAAACATGGGCTGTAATAGCAGCAGTACCAGCATCTATATATGTCTTCGCTATGCTCCTCTGACAGGCATTCAGCCAGCAAACATGCAGAAAAAAATGTGCTATTTCAGGGCTATAGGAAGCAGTTGAAAATGGCCCAGATAGAGAGAGGGCTCAAAGGAATATCCCACCCCCTTCCCAAGTCAGTATAACATACAGCACTCTGCAGCACAGCTTCTCATTTGCTGCAACTGTCTTTCACTATCCATAAGATACAAAAAAAATATATACATATACAGTATGGGCAATGAATGATGCAGGCAAGCCATCCAGTCAAATAAATATGATGGTCCCCAGCAGACGTAGGCACCCTTGCAACAGTGTGACTTTTGTATTACAGGCCAGACTGACTTTTATTGCCCAGTCACAAATATTTGTAGAAATTATTTTGCTAATCTAGCTCAGCACTACAGTATATAAGTCATAACAGTATGATTGTTCATTCTTTCAGTGTAAATGTTCTTTTGATATCTCCCTTACAGACAGACTACTAATAACCTTGATAATAACAATATATGAATGTCTAATCGATCTACACTCGCTCTTCAAGAAACATATTGCTCTTTTCAAAGAGAACTTAGGTTTGCATGTGAATACTAAAATGTTCCACAACACAGAGAACTAATTAGGAATAAATAAACAACAAAAAAACAACTACCTGCTGTTTTGTCACTTGTGATAGACTGAAAGCACACTGTTCTTTTATAATTACTAATAGTTTTATAGCATACAATGTCAGTCTCTGTTATTTCTCTGAATCCACATATATTTTTGGCCATTTTAATTATACCTTTAATGACACTTCAAATCTCAATGTAATAGTCTTTGAGTCCTTTTCATGCATGACTAAACATAAGTGACAATAGCAAAACAAATTGTAACAGCAGAAATTTGCTTTAAAAAAGGTAATCCAAGAAATGTTTACCTGCAGGAGCTTCCACCTCGTGTTCAACTCCTCCAGACGACTGAGGTTATATGGCGACAGCTGGATATCAGTTGCAGTGAACTGGTGTGCAAGATCATTTACTTGGTTTACATTATTTTTAATTGGTGCTATTTCTGCTCGGAAGGCCTGAGAAAAGAATATACATCAAAATCAGAAAATTACTATGATGATTGGCAGAACTGAACAACAGTCAAAACACACAATTTTTTTCTGCACAGTAAATGCATGACAGAAAGGTAGGTCAAATATTGAAGGACATATTGCAATTGTAAGGTACTGACTGATTACCATTCTTTAAACCTTTGCTTTATGTAGATTCAGTGGAATACATGAAGAATTCTGTTTACAATTTCCTATAAAAGACAAAAGACTTGCTTGGCTGAAAATCTTTTTTAATATAATAAAGATGGGAAGAAATTCCAGTCCTTATGAGCACTAAAATCTTACAACATATCCAATCTACCCCCATTGTATTTAGAGCAAGGAGATTAATATTTGGATAAAATTGTTCTTTAACATACCGCCCTTTGAGACAAGGGACACCATTTAGAAAGGATTTTTTTTTTCATTTTTCTGTACAGTAAGTATTTTTTTAACTCCTATTGGATATTTAGAGCTTCCCGGGATCCTAAAACTGGTGATCTTCCTTTATCCCAGCAAAGCTAAAGGAAGCCAACTTATACATTTCAGATAAGCTTTGGTGTGAGCTGTTAAGGTTACTTCTATGGATGGGCTTGACTACCTTATTCTGCCTAAAGGCCAATAGCAGAGTACTAACACTGTGGGGTTGATGGCCAGTTGACACTTGCTGTCAGTACTTAGATCACCTACTGTTGTCACTGTGGTTTCCAGAACTGAAGAGTGCAGTTCTGATGGTCACCAGAAGGTCTCTCCCAGAAGCCAGCTGATCCTAGTAATTAGGCTCCACCTCATACTGGCTGCTGGGAAGGCATAAAATCCCTCCCTTAACTGATATCTATGCCTCAGAGTTCTGCCTGTGAGCGTCTTTCCTACCTGATCCTGTACACTGCATCCAGTATCTTGTACCTTGCATCCCGTACTCTGTATCATGCTTACCCATCTCTGATTCAGTCCCAGTTCTGATCTTGCCCTTTTCATGTGCACTTCCCTTCATTGTATATTATAGTTAGGTTGTTTGTTTGGTTATTGCTTCATCATCACATTTTTTCTCAATGTTGCCTTGTTATGTTTTATTGGTGTAGGATGGGTGTTGTGTACATAAATATTCTTTATTATAATCATACTTGGTCTGATTCTAGTTTCCTTAAGTGTATACACCGATCTAGTCATCACTGCTGCTGCTGGATACCTGCATTCGGTATCCATTACATAACACTGAAGCCAGTAATGATCAGATCGGCTGCACTTGGCAATTGGGTAGTATCTAGTTTCAGCATTTGCTGTCTGATAATGCAAGATGCATCAATGGAGCATGATATATAGTGCATTATAGGCCATAAAAGTCATAGATTTGTGTTGCTTGATGCTGTAGAGTCTTACTAGCAAAAGACTACTGGAGTATATTCAGGTGGTGCGTACATTACTTGATAAGAACATGTTTCTATTTACAGAAATACAACCATTGGTTCAGGTTTGTTCTGAATTAACTTTGCCTGCTATATTTCTTGGCCATAATGATTTCACTCATCCCTTTAATATGCCTCAGGATAAGTCTTTGGTATGGTTGCTGGAAAATGACAAAGCTTACTTTCTTGATTACTACATAGCTTGTTCGCAACTGGTTCTGTTAGATTGTATTACTGGTGTGCAATCTTTAATCAGACAAGGGAAATATAAACTATACTTTGTTCAGCCTCTACTCCGAGCCAGGTCAGGGATACAATTCTCCAGCTTCAGCTAATTCACAGCAGTTCTGTCCTCCCTCTAGATACCAAGAAACCCTTCCTTCATTACTCTTACACTTACCTACCTTTGCCCTTATTAGCCACAACCACCACTAAGTACTCCATACTTCCAACTGCATATCAGTATCCTACTCCAACTAGCTGAACATTTCCTGCATTTAAACTCATGTAAGGCTCCTTCTATCACTCTGTTGCCATTGACAACCATTTAGAAATCTACTTCTACAACTGCTACCTCTCTCCCACCACTTCTTAGTATTGTTACTACTTCCCCACAATCTACTCATAGCCCTGCAATCACTTGCAAGAATCTAGTGTTACAAACCTAAAAGGAAAGGAAAGTTTTTTTCCATCCCATACAATTCTGCCACGGTCCACTGCTACCTCATTGTTCAGCCAGCTCCTATGCCTGCAACGTCAGTTCAGCCTATGTCAAATGGTCCAGTCCAGCTTGCTCCAGTGATTGCTGATACGGTCCAGTCTGCCTCTATGCCTGCTGATCCAATCCAGTTTACCTCCATGCCTGGTGATCTGGTCCAGTTTACCTCCATGTCTGCTTATACAGTCAAGTCTTCCTCCATGTCTGCTACTGTGGACCAGTCTGCCTTTGTCACTGCTTATCTGGTCCAGTCTGCCTCCAAGCCTGCTAATCTGGTCCAGTCTGCCTCCATGCCTGCTGATTCAGTCCAGTCCACCTCTATGCCTGCTGATCTGCTTCAGTCTGCATCCATGGTTGCTGATCCAGTCCAGTATGCCTCTTTGCCTACTGATCCAGTCCAGCCTAATTCCATGCCAGTTGCCCCAGTCCAGTCTGCCTCCATGCCTGTTTCTCCAGTCCAAATTGCTTCCATGCTTCTTGCTCTAGCCCAGCCAATGTCAACCGTGCCTGCAAAGTCCATGCCAGCTGCTCTAGCCCTGCCACTGCATCAACTATGGGTCAGTCTACTCCTTACTTGGCCTTAGCTCTGCCTTATGCCTTTTCATATTTGCAACTTTCAGTACCCTGGCCTTACTCTACCACTATTATGTCTGTCAACCACCATTTCTCAAAGCGACTATGCTTCAAGCCCAAGCTCCAGCCTCTTAGTCTGACTCTACTGATTTTTGACCTGCTGCCACCCTCTACTGATTTTTGACCTGCTGCCACCCACTATTGACACTATCAATATGCCTCCTGCTATCCAGTCTGATGCCACCAATCCCCTGCCTACTCTCCAGTTTTACTCCATTTACCTTCTTCCTGCTTTTAACCTAACTTTGCTGATCCTCTGTCTGCTAACCAGCCTGCCTCTGACAGTCCCTTCAGAGTTGCCCAGCCTGTCTCTGTTTGTTGCCTTCTGCCCAGCCTGATTCTCCCATTCCTGCTGACCAGCCTGATGGTCTTGTGCCTGCTGCCCATCCTGATGGATTATTGCCTGCTGCATGGTCTGGTGACTGCTTACCAGCTTGATGGTCCCATGAATGCTGCCCAGCCTAATGGTCTTGTGTCTGCTACCTGGCCTAATGATCCAGTGCCTGCTACCTGGTCTGATGGTCCAGTGCTTGCTGCCCAGACTGATGGTCTGGTGCCTACTGCCCAGCCTGATGGTCCAGTGCCTTCTGGCAACCTGCCTCTGATGGTCTGGTGTCTACTGCTCAGCCTTATCTGATTGTCTGGTGCCTACTACCCAACCTTTCTCTGATGGTTTAATGCCTGTTGCCCAGCATGCTTTTGGTACTAAGGTCTCACCAGCTGTTGGGTCTAATACCTTTGCATCCCTATGTTTGCTGCATGCTCGTTTAGTCCAAGATTTCTACTGCCGCCTTTCTCAAGTTTCCTTTGCAGCCTTTTGCTTTTGCTAAGCCAAAGCCTGGTGGTTCAGACATCCATTCTAAACTTGATAACTACACTAGCTATTACTTGCCATCTGTGCTATTTTCTGTGCCATGTATGACTGTTAATTGGCACGGCTGTGCTATATGGTAATTGTCTGCGCGCAATATCCATCTGTACTATCTCCGATGCCTTGTATGACTGCTAATTGACACTGTTGTGCTATATGGTAATCTATACTGCTTTCAAAATCCATCTCTAAGCCCTCATGCACACTGGATGTTTTGATAACGCTTGTAACATTAGCTGTGTAAAGTCACGGTAAAAACGTGAGTTTTTCAGCTTTTTGTCAGCATTTTTGCATCAGCGTTTAGCGGGGTTTTTTGCGTTTTTTCTGCTTTTGCATTTTTTGTGGTTTTTTTTTTACCAAAAAATGTTTTATTTGGTCCAAAGACGCCGATTTGCAGTGTTTTATTGTGTTTTTCAGTGTTTTTCAGCATTAGAGCGTTTTTACAGCTTAAAAACTCTAGAAACCCACTAGTCCTGGGTTTTCCAGCCAAAAAATGTCCCAGCCAAAAAACGTTGATTACAGTCTATGTGTGTATGGACACATAGGATAACATGCTATGGTGTTTACTAGCCGTAGAAAAAAATGTCAAAAGCCAAAAACTGCAGCTGAAAAAATGTTAAGTGTGCATAATGGCTTATTGATGCTGATTCATTACCATCAATGTTCTTATTGGTAGCATTTGCTGCTTCCAAAATCTTTAACTCTGTCTATATTATTGTGATGTTTATTTAGCTCTTATTGTTTAACCAAAATTTATGAGCTGATCCTAGTCTTTAAAACTCTGCCCTCCTGCTCTATTGTTGTCTCTTGTAGTCAGGGGTGGAGTGACCATTTGGGCCCGGGGTCAGTAGGGGGCCCGGTGAGAGGCTTACAGGGCATAATTCACTAAGCTGTATCTTACCACATCTGAGTATGCGATAGGATAGCATAGCATTTAAAAAAAGGAAATGTTTGAATTCACACAAAAACGCTACTAAAATACCACATGAGTTATTTTAGCAAGTGTAGTGTGAAAAAAGGCAAGAAACAGTCTTTGGCTTGACAGTTCTTAAATATGTAAGGGGCGGGGACATCATGTGTGTGACCCCGCCCCTTGTGGCATCATCAAATGGGGCATGCTGGGTCAATGATATCACAAGGACGTGGGGCCACACACGTGATGTGTCTGGGTGACCCTGCCCCTTACTAAGAACTGTACCCAATACTCATTCACATGGGGGGTAGGATCTGGGGGCCCCCTTGTTAAAGGGGGCTTCCAGATTCCGACAAGACCCTCCACAGCCACAGGCCAGGGTTGTGGGGAAGAGGCCCTTGTCCCCATCAACATGGGGACAAGGTGCTTTGGGGGGTATGTTGAGAGCATGTGGCCTGGTATGGTTCAAGAGGGGGGGATGCTTACTCGACCCCCCTTTCCTGACCTGCAGGCCTGCATGCTTGAATAAGGATCTGGTATGGATCTTGGAGGGACCTCACGCCATTTTTTTTAAATTTTGGTATGGCAGTTCCCCTCAAAACCCATACCAGACCCAAAGGGCTTGGTATGGATGGAAGGTGGGACATCACGTTGTTTTTTTAATTTTTTTAATTTTTAATGCCCTTTCTATGCAGCTGACCTGCAATATGTAGGCGTGGTGTTGTGTGGGTGTGGCTTTGGCTTGAGTGTCAGACTGCCCATGCTTGTAGTGTGAGAAGTTTGCCCTGATAGCCATGTGTCTCTCCTCTGCATTCCTAATTGATTAATTGGCAATACCGCCACCCAACTCAGTATAAATTTAGGCCTTCCTTAGGGGAGTCACAGCCAGTGGTTGCACAGCCAGAGGTAGCATTGGCAACTATCATCTTGGATAAAGTAAAAATCTTGGATTAAGTATTGAGCGTTGCACTTTGGCTCTGCACTTCAGCAAATGCACAAAGTGAGAAGCCACAGAAGTCAACTCCAAATACTAAACAGGCTACAGGTGACCTGTTTTCCCATCCAGCTATTCATATGTTACCCAGTCTGCTTATTAATCTAACCACTATGTAACATACACTCCCTACTCCTCCTCACATTTGTATCCTCGGTCTTCTGACTCTCTTTCCTTCACCCCTCTTCTCCACCCCACAGCTTATATATATTACCCTCACTCCTGTATTCACCTTATTACTGCACTCATCAACTCCTGCTAATTCTGAACAAACATACTAATAAAACCTTCAGGACACTAGGACATGTCCCTCCATATAAATCATACTCCCATATTACCTCTCTCACCCTTCTGCTTCTCCTAACATCTGGAGATATTTCCCAAAATCATGGGCCATCATCTTTTTCCTTTGACCAACACACCCGGCACCCCCTATTCTCTAACAGCGGCTGCAATCCACACAATCTGGTTACCATTCTGCTTCTTCCTAGAACCAGACTCCCCTTTACCTGTGCCCTTTGGAAGGCCCACTCTGTAACAAACTCACCTCTGTCCATGACCTTTTTATCACAAACTCCTTTAACCTACTTGCAATTACGGAAACCTGGCTTCATGAATCTGACTTTCCCTCTCCTGCTACCCTCTCCCATGGTGGTCTCCTCTGGACTAACTCTCCCAGGACTAGTGGCCCGAAGGGAGGTGGAGTTGGAATCCTCCTATCCCCTCAAAGCACTTTTCAGGCCCTTCATTCACCTCCCTCTCCTCATTTGACATTCACTGCATTTGTCTATCCTCTCCAGTTTCTTTAAGAATTGCTGTGATCTATCGGCTTCCTGGACCGGTATCCAGCTTCCTTGATGATTTCCCTGCCTGGCTACCTTACTTTCTCTCTTCTGAAATTCTCACAATTATTCTTGGTGACTTCAACATCCCCATTAACCTTAACACACCTGCTATTTCTAAACATCTGAGCCTAACCACTATTTTTGACCTAAAACAATGGACACATGCTTCTACTCACTCTAATGGTGACAGGCTTGACCTTGTATTCTCCTACCTATGCACTCCTTGCAACCTCACCAACTTTCTTTTTCCTCTCTCTGATCACTCCCTTATTATTTTTCACTCTCTCCTTGGCTTCCTCCTCTTTGTCTTCCAACTACCAAACAGTTACCCATAGAAACCTTCACTATCTTAACCCTTCTCTTTTTTTTCCTGCAACAGATTATCTTTATGACAAAATCTCAGCCATGTCCTGGCCCAACCTGGCCACTTCTGTCTACAACAGTTCACAGTCATCCACCTTGGAGACATTTGCCTCCCTTACTACACACAGAATTATGCCACGACCGCTACAGCCCTGGTAAACAGACAATAACAGATTCCTCAAAAAACATAGAAGTGCTCTTGAGTGTTTATGGAGTAAGACTAAGACCCAGAAAGGCTGTTCTGCCTGTTAGTTGCTTTCCTACCTGATCCTGTATGCTGTACCCTGCATCCAGTATCTTGTACCTTGCATCCAGTATCCCATCCCATATCTTGTTTCTTCCATCTTTGCTCCCCTTGTTTCCAGTCCCAATCCTAATCTTGTCCTTTCCATGTGAGCTTGCTTCCATTGTATATAGTGTATTATATTTAGATTGTTTGTTTTTTTGCTTCATGTTTTGTTTTCTCACTATTGACTTGTTTGTTTTTTTTTTGGTGTTAGATGGGTGTTGTGTGCATAAATAAACTTTTTTATAATCATACTTGGTCTGATGAATGTTTCCTTATGTGTAACCCACTGATCTGGTCATCCCTGTTGCTGCTGGATACCAGTATTTCATATACCTTATACTTGTAATTTCCCTTCAGAAACATGCATGGATTTTACGTCTTTGAAATGCATTTTATGTAGAAAGCTATCTATCTTGCATCTTAATTTTTTTTTTAATAAGACAAATAACATTTTTCTGCCATTACATGAATTCAGCAGGGTCACTAAATTAAATGGTAAATACACACAAAAAAAGTTGTTTCGTTATTGTTTTGATGTTTGCTTTTCTTTTTTAAAGATATATTATGTTTTTTATTGTCTTTTTTCTAGTTCAGTTTTAGAGCATCCACCTTGTCAACAAGCTCAACACATCCCACAAATCAATTCTCATGAGGATGCGTTTTCATACAGTTATTTTTCTGCAATCACTTATCTCACTTTCACACTACTGCCCACTCACACTACTATAATTACTATAAGCCTTTGTGGATTCTCTCTCCAAAATTGTAAACCAAAAGTTTAGCTATCTGTAGATGAACATCATCGCGTTTGTATTATTGGATAATGCTCAATATAAACAAATATAATATTACTAACATATTTCCCCCAATAATATGAAGCCAATAAAATTTGCAGTAAATATGAAATAAAGCATTTTTATGAAAATTGTCAGGAAATGAAAGCTCCAAAGCCTAAGCCAGTATTAAGATGTAGGTACTGTCTAAAGATAAAATATATATATATATATATATAACGGAGCTGTTTTACTTGACATAGAATTTATATTTCTGTCCATCCAGCCCTGCGAACCTAAATACTGCAGTTAAGCAATACAACAAGGTTTTGTCCCTGCCCTCACTTGTGTCTGGACATTGGAGGAAAATCACTAGACTGATCAAATTTCACTTTTACTCTGCTCACTCTTTCTTTCACTGTAGCTCAACTCATTGGCTTCTTGTGCTGCTTCTCCCTCTGCCAGTTTGGGTTCTGCTGTACAAGGAATTGAAAGAGGCTGATTCCAAATCAAATTCAGGAAGATATACTGTACTTTTTAATTTAAAAATTTCCAATTCTATTTTATTTATCTGAGATTGTCTACTTTAAAACTGGATAAAAAAGGTCCTATGACCATCATACTTCTTTTTCATCCTGCTATGCATTGGCTGGTGAGAGGAGTCATATTTAGCCAGCAAAAAAGGTGCATGAGAGTTATGATGGCTAGCACTTCAGCATGCACAGAGGAGGGGTTCTTCCTGCAAATATATATTTCTTACCCAGGTAAAACAATGTGCTGTTACATGTTTTTGCAGTCCAGATTACACTGGATACAGTGTGCACAGGAAGGGTGATGGACTTTTCAGCCAACCCTTTCTCACCCGGATGAATTTGTGAGCAACTTAGGAGATGCAGCTATTATCAACACACCCTGTAGTCTAAGAGATGTATCTATGACAGTAAAAGGGTAATGTGGGAGGCCAGTCATCAAACAGTCACATAAGAAATCTTCTTTTTGCCATGCCTTTCAATGAAAATATGGGGGGACACAGAACAGGGAAAGGATAGGAATTTAAAAAGCAACAAATTTTTAAGTACCAAAGGCAGAAACCTTTTAAATTAACACAGTTCTGCATTAATAGACTTTTTTAACCTGAAGTCCAGCATTTGCCTGTACTGGATTTCATGGTACTGCAGTACCATGTGATTTGATGCAGTGCATTTTTAAACAAAGCGCATGCGCTATGTTTTGTGCGATCCAGTGTGAAAGTCTAAAAATTGCATGGCACTTAATCGCACAGGAATCATACTGGAATGCAGATTGATTCAGGTGTGAATCAATTCCTGTGTGATTCAGGTATGAACCAGCCCTTAATGCTGCCCACATGGCATGTGTCTCACAATGAACAGAGAACCAACATCCAACCTAGGTATCACAGTAGTGAGATATCTAGTAGAAGAATTACAATATAACATATTGCTACACTCCATATGTCAGCATTTGCGCGTGGTCCATCTCAATCACCAAGTGAACATATTCTGCTTTATATCTTCTTTACCCCTGTCAGTGCCTGCACATATAACCCTCTGTATTGAGATATGTTCCACACATGACTATAAAAATCATTTTTGCAATCCGATGCAAGTAGGTATTCATATGGGTCTGTAGGATGATCCTTTAAATGAGGGGAGCTTGCTAAAAAGATAACTATATTTTCTCAAAAAATACAGTTATTTACATTGAAAAGTTTATGCTGCTTCCATTTGACCATTATATTATTATTTGCACAGCATTAACTTGTTTGGATATATGCAGAATAACAAGATGAATTCAATGGATTAATAATTGCATTTGCTGCCTTTTCAAACCGAAACTAGATATGGGTGGACTCATTCAAATTTTCACAGTAACAAGAAATAATTGCATATACTAGTCACATAATACTTGCAGCAAAGACATAAGTATTAGTGTCAGACTGATCAAAAACAAATGAGGTGTGCACTGACTTACTTCCATATTTGATGTATGAATGAATATTTCCTAAATTAAAATTTTGCAATAGCCTGCTTTTTGTTTATTATTGTGAGCTATACCTCCCTTTAAAACAATATTTGGTAATTCCAGATAAAACATCTTCACAATAAACAACGTGTAAGTTCATTATAGGTTGTTCAATTAAACTACTCCTATATTAAAGCATGATGAAGAATTGTCTTGTGTAATTCGCAGTCATCAGCAAACACAGCACAATACAATGCCCATTATAAACTATCTATATTGTAAGTGAATGTCAAGTGATGCAAAAGTAAATAGCAATTAAAACTTGCATATGAAATGTTGCAATCAATAATTCTGATATGGTATAGAATATACACAAATTCCAGAAAGGCAATCATTTCTGACAAAATAATTATACTCACTGCCTGTCTTCCATGAGAGGCAAAAACAATAAAACACTTAGAAGTCTACTTACGAGTATGAATGTTTTTACTCAAAATTCACATAACTTTAACCCAAGATTCAACCTTTTTTTCTAATTAGATTCAACTAAAAATGTGTGATCTTGTGTGAAAACATAAATATACCCAAATAAATGTTACTGTTTATCATTTGAGTTTCATAAATTGGAAAGGCAATTTAGGATATACAATAGTTGCTGCAAAGGAAACTTTGGACCTTTAGATTTATATCCTACTCACTGTACCATGGTGACACATGAAGCCAATCAAGCAGCATACAGGGTCATTTCCTGCTTGTAACTGCTTTCCCGCTGCCCTATAGAAGAAATGGTCTTACAGGGTGGCAGGGCTGCGCAAAATCATGCATATATATACTTGATTTTACATTTTCAGGCAGGGGGCACATGCATGCCGCGTACGCGCCCTACCCGTGCTGCCGTTGGCGGCTTCAGCTGTCGATCACCAGATCCCGGCCAGTGATTCTCCGCCAGCACCTGGTGATCACCAAGTATCACTGAAGGGGGAGAGACCTGTATCTAAACAATACAGATCTCTCCCCTGTCAGCTCCTGCACACTGCTTTGTATGGCTCTGCATAGCAGAGCCATACAAAGCAATGTGCTGACACAGTGAAACACACACAACACACAGTAACACAGCACAGAGTTAACCCTTTGATCAGCCCAGTTTTGAATCCCTTCCTGCGCAGTGTTATTAGTACAGTGTCAGTGTTTATATTAGCACTGATCACTGTATTAGTGTCACTGGGGATGTCAGTGGCAATTAGTCAGTTCCCCCCAGTGTCAGAATGCCCACCACAGTCCCGCAATAAGTCACTGATTGTCGCCATTGCTAGTATAAATTAAAAAAATCCAGTATATATACCACAATTTGGTTTTTTTACAGGACATGTTTAATACCAAAAAGTCAAAAATATTGTTTTGTTCTCAAAATTGGTCTTTTTTGTTTATAGCGCAGAAAATAGAAAACGCACAGGTGATCAAATACCACCAAAAGAAAGCTCCATTTGTGGGAAAAAAGGACATAAAATTAATTTTGGTGCAGCGTTGCATGACTGCACAATTGTCAGTTAAAGTAACACAGCTCCATATCACAAAAAATGACCTGGTCAGGAAGAGAAGGGGGGGGGGGAATCCTCTGGAGGACAGGTGGTTAAGAAAGGACAGAAATACACATCAATCCAGGCCTGATCTGCCTTCTGCCTTCAACATGCTGCTGGAGCCATAAGGTAAGATTCAGATTGTAATGTGGGGACTCTGCTGTGATAGGGGGACTACTCTGATGTGATGGAGAGACTCTGTGATGAAAAGACTCTGTGTTGAGTGTATTCTATGATGAGGGGACTCTTGGCTTTAGATATAATTTACTTTAGGCTAACATGACATAACATTAGTTGAAAGACCACTTCAGCATGCCTGAAGCACAATTTAAAGAGCCTTAAAGAGTAACTCCATGTTTGATTAGAGAATAAATCCCTTCTGGGTTGCAGATTCCTACCTGTTTCACCTTTGAAGAAAAAAGCTGCTTGTTTCCTCTATGTCTTTTGGACACTGACTCTGAATAGGAATAACTAATTCGATCCAATGAGCTGGTGTTCTTTCCATGCTCTTATGAGAAAAGTTGCACTGTCTGCATTTCTCTAGAAGTGACTAACCCTTAGGGAGCATCTCATAACATTTTTATCTGAAATGATGCCTAAAACCTGACTTGTATCTTAGTGCAGAATTCTTCACACAAGCCAGAAGTCACATGTGTGGGGGTGTTCTATATACCAGGGGTGTGTACAGAACAACTCCAGGTCACCATTTTGGCTGCAATTTGGAATTAGATTTTTTCATTTGTAACTTTTAAGAACATTAAATTACATTATAGCCTGTGTAGCAATTGTTTATCCTACATTACTTTTTTTATTTGCTATATTTTTTCCTATTACAGTATGTGATTAGGCAATCTGAATTTTTCATATGAATTTGTCTCTAATATTTAATTCATTACCAATTCCCTTTGGTAATTTCAAGATACTCTAAATACAGATTAATTATATAGAAAAAACGAGACTTTACAGGTGCCTTCACATATTGACAACACCTTTAGGTATGAAACGTCAATCATTTATTTGACAATAATCTGTTAAAATCATTACATTAACCACTTGCCCTCCAGAGGATTTACCCCCCCTTCCTGACCAGGCCATTTTTTGTGATATGGCACTACATTAATTTAACTGACAATTTTGCAGTCATGCAATGCTGTACATAAATGAAATGTATGTCCCTTTTTCCCACAAATAGAGCTTTCTTTCGGTGGTAGTTGATCATCTCTGTGTTTTTTTATTTTTTGAGCTATAAACAAAAAAAACAGACAATTTTGAAAAATAGAAACTTTTTTTTTACGTTTTGCTATAAAACATATCCAGTGAAAAAATTTAAAAAATCTAATTTCTTCATAAATTGAAGCCAATATGTATTCTGTCTTTGCTAAAAAACATTTACAATCCGTGTAAATGAATTGGTTTCTGTGAAAGTTATAGTGTCTAAAAATGGCGGTATATATACTGGAATTTTTATTTTAATTTTTTTATACTAGTAATGGCAGTGATCAGCGACATATAATGGGACTGCAGGACTGCGGTGGGCATTCTGACACTGGGTGGGAACTGACTAACTGCCACTGACATCCCAATGAGACTAAGGATAAAAAGTGAAAAAATACACCATCCCTAGCTCAGATCAGTGATTTTAGAGCTTATTCATGCAAGAAGAGACCACTGCAAGAGGAAACGTTCTGGAATTCATAGCATTCTCTTTAAACCTGCAAAGTGTAACAATGTTTCAGAAATTTTAGATACAACAATTTTTGATGCCAAATATATCTTGAGAATGAAAAAAAATGTAACAGGCTTGTAACTGATTTTTAAAATCTTTTAATCTATCCTCAGTTAAATAACGATGGGACAGCCACATTTCAGCAGTCAACAAAAGTCTGCAAATCACCTTTCTTCTGGATGCTGAGGACATACAGTAAACATCCTATTTATCAACATGTTTCAAGGAGAACTGTTCTTGTTGCCCATATTAATCAGCAATGTTCTGTCTGTACTGTAGAAATTCACATTCTGCTGCATGAATCATAATTTAATCTACCTGAGCTTCCCAGCCCTCACATGCATTTGACTTCAATTCTCCACCTGCATCTATAAACCTTCACAACTCTTACTTATGCTGTTCTTAATAAAAAAAGATGTAGTTCGGAAGTTTACCCATGATTTCTACCCAGTGGGGAGTTCTCTTCAAAGTGCCTTGTAAAAAAGTTTGGATACCCATACACAACTCACCCTGCAGCATTTTACTTACCCTTCAAAACAGTAGTTATCTGACTCAATAAATTGCTTGAAATATCTACAGCAAAAATCTACCATTAAAGTTATTTTCATTTTAAGGCTTTGTAAAAATGATTTCCAGGTATTTGTGTGTATCTGATACATGTGCATATCACAAATACAATGCCATAGCATAGATCTATAATCTCTGTAAGGTTATTGACTGTGTGTTGATAAATAAATAGATATAGTACTTACCTGACAATATATTTTGTTCACCATTAGTAAAGATATACAATATTTTCTATATATATTGATAGTACAGTACATATTTAACAAATCATGCAGAATTCCTATTTAAAATGATTAAAGTACCAAAATATGTATGACAAATAACCTTAAAGTGAAGCTCTGCTATGTCTATGTAAAGCACTTCACTTCACTGCTGGTACCACAAGCTACACATAAATATCGCATCTTCTCTCCCCAACCACTACATTTGGCCACTAGGAGGTAAGACAGCCAGCCCTGTGTAATCTCCAAGCCCCAAATCTCTCCCCATACCCATGAAACACTTTTTGGGTGTCCAGTGGCCAATTATCAAACTACAGAGCTGTCACAGGGCAGGAAATTGATGTAAGCCACATACTTCCCATAACCTGGGACCATTCATAATTTTTTTTCACACCTGGCTATCATTTAATTAGCAGCAGAGCAATGTCAAGGCCAATATGTTCTGCTATTTGGGCCATGGATAAACTAGTTCTATGTGTTACTTAAAAAAGTTATTGAATGTGTTTTTAAATACAGCATGTATAAGTAGCTGAAATTAAATAGATCTTTTATTGTCTAGTGTGGAGGCATATTGCTCTGGCAGTAGTATTATTTAATGCCATGGAGTATTTGGCTTCGCTGTCTGGCAGGGGAGACAGGCTCACAAGGCCTACAGAACAGAATGGCAACTCTTTTGATAGCTAAACAAGTTTTTGACAAGTATGTATTTCAGGTGTTTATCTGTTTGCCTGGGGTTCAACTCACCTTTCTTGAATAAAACAAGGGAAAGTTGTTGACAGCACTGCAATTACTGAACAATTAATGCTGCTTAGTCAAGCTAAAGTCAATTAATAAATCAATTTTTTTATTCAATGCCAAAATGCCTTCAGTCCAAATAGACAAACATGATCTGAATTCATGTTGTTATTAGGTCACTAGTGATATGCTTTTCAGAACTTGAAACTTTTTACCCAGTGTAGGCTCACTAAAGCCACATCACAAATAATATAATTTTCAGGAGGACAATTTGCTTCTTTCATGCACCATGCAAGCTCCATACAATTTAAATAATACAAATGGCAAGGTAGGCATGCTTATTTTAACCACTTGAATTCCAGAAGATTGTACCCCCTTCATGACCAGTCCATTTTTTGCTATTTAGCAATGCACTACTTTAATTAATTGTGATGTTATGCAATGCTGTGCCCAAACAAAACGTATATTTTTTTTTCACACAGAACTTTATTTTGATGGTATTTGATCACCACTGGGTTTTAAAAATCAAATTTCTTCATAAATTTTGGCCGAAATGTATTCTGCTACATATCTTTAATTTAAAAAAAATCCAAATAAGTGTATATTGATTAGTTTTTTATTTGTTTATTTATTATACTACTAATGGAAGTGATCAGTGGCTTATAATGGAACTGCAATAGTGCAGTAGGCAATCTGACACTAACTGATTCTGATTGGAACAGACTAACTGCAAATGACATCACCAGATTTTAATATAGTGATCAGTAATAATACACTGTACTAATGACACTGGCTGAGAAGGGGTTAACATCTAGGGCGATCAAGGGGTTAAATATATATCTAACTGTGCATAATAAGTGAAAGTGTACTGCTTTTACTAATAGATCTCTTACTTTCTCATCCCTACTTCGCAGGGATGAGAAACAGAGAGATTGTTCCCTCTGTACAGAGCTCTCTGCTCTGCTCTGGGCTGTGATTGTACACAGTTGATCAGCATGTCCAGGAAGTGAATAATTGGCTGGAACCTGCTGACAGACTCCCCCAGTGTACAATTACAGTGGGTGCCAGCAGGGAGCATGCAAGCACGCTCCCTAAACCCTGAAGCAGGCAGCAACATATACAGTGAGGAACAGAAGTATTTGAACACCCTGCGATTTTGCAAGTTCTCCCACTTAGAAATCATGGAGGGGTCTGAAATTCACATTGTAGGTGCATTCCCACTCTGAGAGACAGAATTAAAAAAAAAATTCAGGAAATCACATTGCATGATTTTTAAATAATTTATTTTTCTTGCACTGCTGAACATAAGTATTTGAACACCTAAGAAACAGCAAGAATTATGGCTCTCAAAGACCTGTTACTGTGCCTTTAAAAATTCCACCTCTACTCCACTCATTAATCTAACTTAGTAGCAGCTGTCTGAGCTCTTTAAAGACACCTGTCCACCCCACAGTCAGTCAGACGCCAACTACTACCATGGGCAAGACCAAAGAGCTGTCAAAAGACATCAGAGAAAAAACTGTGGACCTCCACAAGGCTGGAAAGGGCTACGGGGCAATTGCCAAGCTGCTTGGTGAAAATAGAGCAACTGTTGGAGCAATTGTTAGAAAATGGAAGAGGCTATTAAAAAATAATATTTACCGGGGATATACAGTATTTTATAAGAAGATCTGTGAATTATAACCAAATTGTGTAGTAATATTACATTTTCATTCAATTATTGCAATTTAAACATATTTCTGTCCTGAAAACAATATTTTTTTGTGAATATTTTAATTGTAACGTTTTCATTGCCCTTTTTCCTTCTGGATTGTTTACATTTTTCCGATCATGCGCTGTCTTGGTCATTCGATTTTATTACAGACGATTACTGTACTGATTAAACAAAAATCATTTATTCTATTATTGTACGATTTTTGTACTTTCCCCTTTGGCAAATTTCGTATGAACTGTTGTGATTGGCTCTCAAAAGCTGTGCACTAATAAATAGAATTTTGGATGTTCGTTCCGAACACAGATTTGTTCGTACAATTTTCTGACTGTGTATACTAGACTTTACTGTAAAAATCCAGCAACTCAGCTAAGACAACAATCTCTCATTACATAAAGCAGCTTTGGATAAAATCCAAGTTTATCCAAAGTAAACATCTCCCTTCTTGCAGTACACTTCAAATGCAATATTGATGGGAAAGTAGCAAGGACATGTTATGCTATATCAATAGGTATAGGCAAAGCTGAAAGCAGAGCATGCTATTTCTCTATTTATCCCTTTACATCTCAGCTGAATCTTTTCATTTCAGATACAGCATCATTCACATTGGAGTATGACAGATTTTCTTCGTAAAAAGCTTTCATTTTTAGTATGAACAGGTATGCCAGAAGGAGATTTACCAAGAGCCACCAGCTTGTTTTAAACCTGGTTTCATTTTCTCTTTTAACTCTAGTCTTAAGGCAATCTGCACATCTCCAAATGCCTGGCTGTACTTGATGTGCTATGTTTTACGGCAGAATCGAAAGCAGCAGTGAAGCTCTACTGTAGATAGAAACAAAGGCTGAACTCAAATTCTCTTCTAAGCTCTTTCAAGGGCTGGTGTTACTGACTTCATTATTTTTATGGAACTGTTTCCAAGCACTAAAGAAAAACATCACAAATAGCTATATTGTGCTGTCTACAAGATATGTGTTATCATTCTGCAATCTCATCATCTTGGTAGCCATTGATCACGTTATTCCCTCCACTATTCCCTCCACTAACAACAAAGCCACACAAAATAATAAAGTGGCCCTATCGAGTGGAAACAAAAATAGAAACCATGCTTCTTGGAAAAGAAGCTGTTTAATTTGTCTGAAGATTCATTTGCATCCAACACTACAGGATATTAAGGCCACTGGGAGGTACCATAGAACACAGCGGGGGGGGGGGGGGGGCAGGTAAGTGACACAGTGAAAGTGTGGCTGGTATTACTTTAACTGCTTCCTGTCCACCCTATAGTAGAAATACTGCAGCACGGGTACACAAATATATATATATGTGTGATTTTGCATTTCCAGGTAGGGGGCACGCACAAGCTGTGCATACCCTGCCCGAGCTGCCAAAATGTCAAAAATATTGTTTTTTTCTCAAAATTGTTGGTTTTTACAGCACAAAAAATTAAAAACACACAGGCTATCAAATACCAATGAAAGAAAGCTCAATTCATGAGAAAAAAGGACTTAAGTTTCATTTGAGTGCAGTGTTGCATGACAGCGCAATTTTCAGTTAAAGTAACGCAGCTCCGTAATGCAAAAAATGACCTGGTCAGGAAGGGGGTAAAGCCTCAGGAGGGAAAAGAGTTAATGAATATATTAATAGGAAATAATGAGTCCCTAGGGGAAAAAATTAGGTCATGCAAGGCGATGGCAGCAGCAACCCTGGATAGGTCCTGAGGTAGCCTAATACACCTTTATTCCAATTATTAATACAGGTTACACTTAGTTGGTGCTCCCCTGCTTTTTTTCTTTTCATTGCTTTCATGTATACATAGGATATCAGCAGCACGACTATCAGGACAAGCAAATATTAAACAGGTTTTTTTTTTAGGCAATATGGTTTATTTTTGTGTCTACACTATAGTGTGTCTTTAAAAAAGCTGACCTAGAGGTGCATTACATTGAGTTGGGACCTCAGTTTTGGAGAAGATGCGAAAGACGTAGAGGCTGTTTGCATGTCCATCATATACAGTATAGTACTGATGTCATTTCTGATTCCGGGGATTGGACACCGAGTTCCAGGAAGTGGAGCAGCAGTGCACACATGCTTAGTGTATTGGTGCCAAGATATTGGGCACCCACATCTGTAAGGGCATTTCTTATGATTTATGTTTTTATGGAGTATTTTAAATACATACTACACTATGGGAAATTATCTTTCATTATTATTATTATTATTATACAGGATTTATATAGTGCCAACGGGTTGCTCAGTGCTTTACATTATAGTGGGAGACAATACAGTAACAATACAGTTCAATACAAGAGGGATTAGAGGGCCCTGCTCCTTGGAGCTTACAATCTAGGAGGGCGGGGTGAGTGGTACAGTAGGTAGTCACTGTGGGGGATGGAGTGGTTGGAAGAGTAGAGGATACCAGAATTAGCAGAGGGTGGGATAGGCTTCCCTGAAGAGAAAGGTTTTCAGTGAATGCCGAAAGGCAAGTAGAGTAAGTGGTAATCTGATATATTGGTGTAGGGAGTTCCAGAGGATGGGTGACGCCCTGGAGAAGTCTTGGAGACGAGCATGAGAGGAGGAGATAAGGGAGCTAGAGAGTAAGAGGTCTTGTGAGGAGCGGAGTGTACGGTTTGGGTGATATTTAGAGATAAGATAGGTTATGTAAATTGGAGCAGGGTTGTGGCTGGCTTTATATGTCATTGTCAGAGTTTTGAATTTTATCCGTTGGGCAACTGGGAGCCAGTGGAGCGACTGACAGAGAGGCGTGGTGGATACGGAACGGTTAGAGAGGTGGATGAGTTTGGCAGCAGCATTCATGATAGTCTGGAGGGGGGATAGTCTACGATGAGGTAGGCCAATGAGGAGGGAGTTACAGTAGTCGAGGCATGATATGACAAGGGAGTGAATGAGTTGCTTAGTGGTTTCCGGGGTTAGGAACGGTCGTATCTTGGAGATGTTGCGGAGGTGAAGTCTACATGATTTTATCAGCGATTGGATCTGGGGCTGGAAGGACAGATGGGAGTTTAGGATTAACCCTAGTACCCTGGCATGAGGGGATGGACTGAGGATGGTGTTAGCGATATTTATGGTGATGTCAGTGGGGGTAGCGCGGGCAGGGAGGAATACTAGGAGCTCAGTTTTGGAAAGGTTGAGTTTGAGGAAGTGGAGTGCCATCCAAGCCGATATGTCGCTTAGTAGGCTAGCGATGTGGGTGGAAACTGAAGGGGTAAGGTGAGGGGTAGACAGATAGATTTGTGTGTCATCAGCACAGAGATGGTAGTTGAAGCCGTGGGAGTTTATCAAGTGACCAAGGGAGGAGGTGTAGATGGAGAAGAGAAGGATCCAAGGACAGAACCTTGGGAGACCCCTACAGAGAGAGGGAGTGAGGAGGAGGTGGCAGCGTTATAGGTAACACTGAAGGAGCGCTGTGATAGGTAGGAGGAGAACCAGGAGAGAGCGGAGTCTCTGAGGCCAAAAGAGTGTAGTTTTTTGAGGAGGAGGGGATGGTCAACCGTGTCAAAAGCCGCGGAGAGGTCGAGTAGTAGGAGTATTGAATAGTGGCCGTTGGTTTTTGCACTTAGTAGGTCATTAGAGAGATTTAGTAGGGCAGTTTTGGTGGAGTGTAGGGGGTGAAAGCCAGACTGTAAGGGGTCGAGAAGGTTGTTGTCAGTGAGGTGGGAGCTTGTGATAATGGAAGCGGGGAGAGTGGAAGTTATATAGCATAGGATTCAAGAAGCTGCTATTTTTATTTCTAGAGAGGATCACAATAAACTCACTTTAGGGCAAGCTGAGCTTTCTGGCTTTAACATAGCTGCAGTGATTGCCGAATATGATTAGTAACTCATGGACAGCTTTCATTGGTTAACTAAACTTGTCCTTTAACTGTAAACACTTTGTCTATGAATAATATATGTAGCAGTAAATGTATTATACCAGTGTGGACAAACTGTCATATCTACTCTGAATATATGTCCTGAAAAATAAGCTCTTACAGCAGCTCCTTAATAGCTACTGTGAACAAGCAGAAACCATTTATACTGAGTAGAGACACACCTTCACAGAGGAGATAGGGAATTCCCAAAGGTCCCTCTATCTTTCTATTTTATCTTCTGAAAATAGGTTTCAGTGTGTTCAGAATTCAGTAGAGAGCTCACACAACTTCTGCTATTTTACAGCTATTTTTTACATACTCTTTAAACATTAAACTGCAGAAAAATACATTTTCGACCCATCTTACTTCCCCCTATCAACTGCAAGCAAATATACTTTCTTTAAAAAGGTAATTGAGGTCTTACAGATATCAGATGAATAATAACAATGTGCAGATGCAGGGATGAGTTTTAACTCTAATTCAACAAATTGTCAAAAAAGACATTCCACACAGCTGATGCCTTAGGGGGCCATGTAACATATACTGAAAATGTTATTAAAGGGCACTGCAATATGTACAGTATGTATAAACTCATTGAATATAAACCACTGTGACAGTGTTAGGCTATTTTTACATCCATATAGCAATATTACTTAAGTTTGAAAAATATTAACCCCTTTCCACTTACAATACTTGCATTTGCAGTTACTTGCACATATTCCCTATAACTTGGGTGAGGTGTGACAACTGGACGTACACTTTATGGTCAAAAGTTTGTGGACACCTGATAATCTCACATACTATATGGCAAAAATTACTGTATGTGTCACCCCCTCCTAATTATTGAGTGCAGGTGTTTCCAATGAAGGTTCTTGTTAATGTTACAGCATACAAAGAAATGTTAAACAACTGTGTGCTTCCAATCTTGTGATGACAGTTTTAGGACGTGACTGTACCCAAAAGTCAAGGGAAAATGTCACCAGCACACTGAGGATTACCAATATGGGTCCAAAAGTTTTAATGTGCCCAAAAGTCAGGTTCAAAATGTGTGGCTTGATGAGCTTGGTGTGTGGAAACCTGAGTTGCCTCCACAAAGCCTTGACCTCAACTCTATTGAAAATCTTTGGGATATACTCAAATGCCTATTGCGTGCCAGACATTCTCATTCAATCTCAGTATTAGACCTCACAAATGCTCTTTTTAAAAAATAGGCCAATTTCCCACAGACACACTTTCCAGTAGAACCTGTTATAGCCCCAAAGTGTTGTTCAGTTTTGTATCATGGTTTTGGAAGGGCATATTTAACAAACTCATATATTGTAGGTGTGATAGTCAGGTGTTCACAAACTTTTGATCAAATAGTGTATTAGCTTTCAGAATTGACCATATTATTATTATTATACAGGACTTATATAGCGCCGACAGTTTGCTCAGTGCTTTACATTATGGAGGGAGACAGTACAGTAACAATACAGTTCAATACAAGAGGGATTAGAGGGCCCTGCTCCTTGGAGCTTACAATCTAGGAGGGAGGGGATAGTGGTACAAGAGGTAATTAGCTGTGGGGGATGGAGTGGTAGGAAGAGTAGAGGATTCCAGTATTAGCTGGGGTCGGGGTAGGCTTCCCTGAAGAGATGGGTTTTCAGAGTGCACCTAAAAGTGAGCAGAGTAGGTGATAGCCTGATAGATTGGGGTAGGGAGTTCCAGAGGATGGGTGAAGCCCTTGAGAAATCCTGGAGACGGGCATGGGAGGAGGAGACAAGGAAGCTAGAAAGTAGGAGGTCTTGCAAGGAGCGGAGAGTACGGTTTGGGTGGTATTTAGAGACAAGGTCGGTGATGTAATTAGGGGCAGTGTTATGAACGGCTTTATACGTCAGTGTTAGCATTTTGAATTTTATCCGTTGGGCAATTGGAAGCCAGTGGAGGGATTGGCAGAGAGGGGTGGCAGATACAGAGCGGTTAGTAAGGTGAACGAGTCTGGCAGTAGCATTCATGATACATAGCATAGGTAATATCTATTTTCCCCTAAATCCAGGCATTGGGAAGGGTCTGGAAGTGGCCAAAGACTTGTGGATTGTCACCTGATGTGTCTACAGTTGGCCAGATGGGTGACAATTAGAGATGAGCGAAGTATTCAAAAATTCGATTCGACTGATTCGGCGAATTCGTGGAAAAATTTTGATTCGAGTCGAATATATTCGCTGTGAATTTAACTTAAAAAAGGGTGTTTCTAGGCTTCAGAGAGACTTAATATTAGTGCTGAACACTGTACCTTTAATTTAAATGCCCTTGGAGTCTGCTGGGGAAGAGAAATAATACTGTCAGGCAGTATGACATGCAGATGAGTGCCGTCGATCTTAGAATCACCGCACACTTCACTCATTTGGCCAGTCACGGGGCCAAAACCAGAGTGTGGAGCCACAGTGTGGCGGTGGAGGCAGCAGCAATGGGAGGCCATACAGCACCCTATGACAAAAATGGAAACCACCAGCAGTGTGAGGAGACCTGAAAGTGGCACATGGCAGAGTGTGGCGATAGAGACAGCAGCAATGGGAGGCCGTACAGGGACCCATGACACACTCTGGACCTGGCAGCAGCATGAGGAGGCGGTACAGGGGCCCATGGCAGATTACGGGCCTGGCAGCAGCATGAGGAGTCGGTAGGGGGGCCCATGACAGATTACGGGCCTGGCAGCAGCATTTGGAGTCGGTACGGGGGCCCATGACACACTCTGGACCTGGCAGCAGCATGAGGAGGCGGTACAGGGGCGCATGACAGATTACGAGCCTGGCAGCAGCAACTTGGACAGGAGGACGTTCAGTTTCTGCACCGTCTGGTGCGTGCTCGCAAACTGTTGTCTCTTGGAAACGGATTCCAAGAAAGACTGCTGACGGAATCCGTGAAGAGGAGTAGCAGGAGAAGGAGCATCTGAACGAGCGGAATATGCCAACAAGCGACAACAGGGGCCCATGACAGATTACGGGCCTGGCAGCAGCATGAGGAGTCGGTACGGGGGCCCATGGCAGATTAGGGGCCTGGCAGCAGCTATGGGAGGCCCGTAATCTGCCAGCACCCTATGACAAAAAATGGAACCCACCAGCAGTGTGAGGAGACCTGAAAGTGGCACATGGCAGAGTGTGGCGATGGAGACAGCAGCAATGGGAGGCCGTACAGGGACCCATGACAGACTCTGGACCTGGCAGCAGCATGAGGAGGCGGTATAGGGGCCCATGGCAGATTAGGGGCCTGGCAGCAGCTATGGGAGGCCCGTAATCTGCCAGCACCCTATGACAAAAAATGAAATACACCAGCAGTGTGAGGAGACCTGAAAGTGGCACATGGCAGAGTGTGGCGATGGAGACAGCAGCAATGGGAGGCCGTACAGGGACCCATGAGAGACTCTGGACTTGGCAGCAGCATGAGGAGGCGGTATAGGGGCCCATGGCAGATTAGGGGCCTGGCAGCAGCTATGGGAGGCCCGTAATCTGCCAGCACCCTATGACAAAAAATGGAACACACCAGCAGTGTGAGGAGACCTGAAAGTGGCACATGTTTGGGGCATGATTCATGGCGGATTTAGTCAGTTGTGTCAGGAACTGGTGGTTTGAAATCCAGACTAATCCACGCCTGATTCATTTTCACAAACGTCAGTCTCTCCACACTTTGGGTGGACAGTCGTGTCCTCCGCGGAGTTGCAATACCTCCTGCCGCACTAAACACGCGCTCCGATGCCACGCTACTGGCCGGGCATGACAGCCTTTCAAGGGCAAATTCAGCTAGTTGGGGCCAAAGGTCAAGTTTCGTTGCCCAGTAGTCAAGGGGATTGTCTACCTCGGTTGGCAGGGTGCTGTCCAAGTAGGCCTAAGCCTGTTGTTTGAGGTCCTGCTCCAGGTCCACCTGATGCTGCTGCTGCTGCTGCTGCTGCTGCTGCGGCTGGTTAGTAGTTTCCTCACTGCGCTGGTGAAGAAAGCTACTCATCATCGACTGCAGACTGAGGCAGCCGCTGCTGGTGGAGCTGCCACTGCTCCTACCACCCCACCCCTCCCCTGCTGCCATGGCAGCGGAACGCGAGCGCACAGGGCCCACAGTGTCTGAGGATGGACGTTGGCGCAGACAGGCAGAGACCAGCTGACTACATAGGTGGTTTTTATAGTACGTTATTTTGGCCTCCCTCTCAGCAGGTGTGAAAAAGGCCACCATTTTTGAACGGTAGCGAGGGTCCAACAAGGTGGACAGCCAAAAGTCATCCCTCTGTCTGATGGTTATTATTCGGCTGTCGCTACGCAAGCAACCGAGCATTCTATGGGCCATTTGTGCCAAGGAATGCGAGGGACTCCCTGCCTCCATCTCCACAGCATACTGCCACGGTGCGTCTGGGTCCTCTGTCTCCTCCTCCTCCTCCTCTACCAGATGCTCCTGCTCCTCCACTCCTGTCCGCTGAGTGGAAAAACCACCCATTTCACTCAATAATTCCTGAGCACCAATGTCCTCCTCTACCTCCTCCTCTTCTTCCTGTCCTGCCCCCACAGGGGTCATGTGGCGTTGAGATCTGTGCGCCACGTCTACCGCACCCTGACCAGCCATTGTTAACAGCATTTGTTCCAGGACGTGCAACAGAGGAATGACGTCGTTCATCCCATAGTCCTGGCGACTCACGAATAGCGTGGCCTCCTCAAAGGGCCTGAGCAAGCGCAGGTGTCACGCATGAGCTGCCAATGGCTGACATCTAAGTTACACAGGGAGTACCTTTATCCGCTTTTAACATCAGGAAATCGGTGATGGCCTTTCGCTGTTCGTAAAGGCGGTCTAACATATGTAGGGTTGAATTCCACCTTGTTGCAACGTCACAGCATGAGGAGTCGGTACGGGGGCCCATGGCAGATTACGTGCCTGGCAGCAGCAATGGGAGGCCCGTAATCTGCCAGCACCCTATGTCAAAAAATTCAACACACCAGCAGTGTGAGGAGACCTGAAAGTGGCACATGGCAGAGTGTGGCTATGGAGACAGCAGCAATGGGAGGCCGTACAGGGACCCATGACACACTCTGGACTTGGCAGCAGCATGAGGAGGCGGTATAGGGGCCCATGGCAGATTAGGGGCCTGGCAGCAGCAATGGGAGGCCCGTAATCTGCCAGCACCCTATGTCAAAAAATTCTACACACCAGCAGTGTGAGGAGACCTGAAAGTGGCACATGGCAGAGTGTGGCGATGGAGACAGCAGCAATGGGAGGCCGTACAGGGACCCATGAGAGACTCTGGACCTGGCAGCAGCATGAGGAGGCGGTATATAGGGGCCTATGGCAGATTAGGGGCCTGGCAGCAGCTATAGGAGGCCCGTAATCTGCCAGCACCCTATGTCAAAAAATTCTACACACCAGCAGTGTGAGGAGACCTGAAAGTGGCACATGGCAGAGTGTGGCGATGGAGACAGCAGCAATGGGAGGCCGTACAGGGACCCATGAGAGACTCTGGACCTGGCAGCAGCATGAGGAGGCGGTATATAGGGGCCTATGGCAGATTAGGGGCCTGGCAGCAGCTATGGGAGGCCCGTAATCTGCCAGCACCCTATGTCAAAAAATTCTACACACCAGCAGTGTGAGGAGACCTGAAAGTGGCACATGGCAGAGTGTGGCGATGGAGACAGCAGCAATGGGAGGCCGTACAGGGACCCATGAGAGACTCTGGACCTGGCAGCAGCATGAGGAGGCGGTATATAGGGGCCTATGGCAGATTAGGGGCCTGGCAGCAGCTATAGGAGGCCCATAATCTGCCAGCACCCTATGTCAAAAAATTCAACACACCAGCAGTGTGAGGAGACCTGAAAGTGGCACATGGCATGAGACACTGTGGACCTGGCAGCAGCATGAGGAGGCGGTATATAGGGGCCCATGGCAGATTAGGGGCCTGGCAGCAGCAATGGGAGGCCCGTAATCTGCCAGCACCCTATGTCAAAAAATTCTACACACCAGCAGTGTGAGGAGACCTGAAAGTGGCACATGGCAGAGTGTGGCGATGGAGACAGCAGCAATGGGAGGCCGTACAGGGACCCATGAGAGACTCTGGACCTGGCAGCAGCATGAGGAGGCGGTATATAGGGGCCTATGGCAGATTAGGGGCCTGGCAGCAGCTATAGGAGGCCCGTAATCTGCCAGCACCCTATGTCAAAAAATTCTACACACCAGCAGTGTGTGAGGAGACCTGAAAGTGGCACATGGCAGAGTGTGGCGATGGAGACAGCAGCAATGGGAGGCCGTACAGGGACCCATGAGAGACTCTGGACCTGGCAGCAGCATGAGGAGGCGGTATATAGGGGCCTATGGCAGATTAGGGGCCTGGCAGCAGCAATGGGAGGCCCGTAATCTGCCAGCACCCTATGTCAAAAAATTCTACACACCAGCAGTGTGTGAGGAGACCTGAAAGTGGCACATGGCAGAGTGTGGCGATGGAGACAGCAGCAATGGGAGGCCGTACAGGGACCCATGAGAGACTCTGGACCTGGCAGCAGCATGAGGAGGCGGTATATAGGGGCCTATGGCAGATTAGGGGCCTGGCAGCAGCTATGGGAGGCCCGTAATCTGCCAGCACCCTATGTCAAAAAATTCAACACACCAGCAGTGTGTGAGGAGACCTGAAAGTGGCACATGGCAGAGTGTGGCGATGGAGACAGCAGCAATGGGAGGCCGTACAGGGACCCATGACAGACTCTGGACCTGGCAGCAGCATGAGGAGGCGGTATATAGGGGCCTATGGCAGATTAGGGGCCTGGCAGCAGCTATGGGAGGCCCGTAATCTGCCAGCACCCTATGTCAAAAAATTCTACACACCAGCAGTGTGTGAGGAGACCTGAAAGTGGCACATGGCAGAGTGTGGCGATGGAGACAGCAGCAATGGGAGGCCGTACAGGGACCCATGACAGACTCTGGACCTGGCAGCAGCATGAGGAGGCGGTATATAGGGGCCTATGGCAGATTAGGGGCCTGGCAGCAGCAATGGGAGGCCCGTAATCTGCCAGCACCCTATGTCAAAAAATTCAACACACCAGCAGTGTGTGAGGAGACCTGAAAGTGGCACATGGCAGAGTGTGGCGATGGAGACAGCAGCAATGGGAGGCCGTACAGGGACCCATGAGAGACTCTGGACCTGGCAGCAGCATGAGGAGGCGGTATATAGGGGCCTATGGCAGATTAGGGGCCTGGCAGCAGCTATGGGAGGCCCGTAATCTGCCAGCACCCTATGTCAAAAAATTCTACACACCAGCAGTGTGTGAGGAGACCTGAAAGTGGCACATGGCAGAGTGTGGCGATGGAGACAGCAGCAATGGGAGGCCGTACAGGGACCCATGAGAGACTCTGGACCTGGCAGCAGCATGAGGAGGCGGTATATAGGGGCCTATGGCAGATTAGGGGCCTGGCAGCAGCTATGGGAGGCCCGTAATCTGCCAGCACCCTATGTCAAAAAATTCTACACACCAGCAGTGTGTGAGGAGACCTGAAAGTGGCACATGGCAGAGTGTGGCGATGGAGACAGCAGCAATGGGAGGCCGTACAGGGACCCATGAGAGACTCTGGACCTGGCAGCAGCATGAGGAGGCGGTATATAGGGGCCCATGGCAGATTAGGGGCCTGGCAGCAGCAATGGGAGGCCTGTAATCTGCCAACACCCTATGTCAAAAAATTCTACACACCAGCAGTGTGTGAGGAGACCTGAAAGTGGCACATGGCAGAGTGTGGCGATGGAGACAGCAGCAATGGGAGGCCGTACAGGGACCCATGAGAGACTCTGGACCTGGCAGCAGCATGAGGAGGCGGTATATAGGGGCCTATGGCAGATTAGGGGCCTGGCAGCAGCTATGGGAGGCCCGTAATCTGCCAGCACCCTATGTCAAAAAATTCTACACACCAGCAGTGTGTGAGGAGACCTCAATGTGGCACATGTTTGAGGCATGATTCATGGCGGATTTAGTCAGTTGTGTCAGGAACTGGTGGTTTGAAATCCAGACTAATCCACGCCTGATTCATTTTCACAAACGTGAGTCTCTCCACACTTTGGGTGGACAGTCGTGTCCTCCGCGGAGTTACAATACCTCCTGCCGCACTAAACACGCGCTCCGATGCCACGCTACTGGCCGGGCATGACAGCCTTTCAAGGGCAAATTCAGCTAGTTGGGGCCAAAGGTCAAGTTTCGTTGACCAGTAGTCAAGGGGATTGTCTACCTCGGTTGGCAGGGTGCTGTCCAAGTAGGCCCAAGCCTGTTGTTTGAGGTCCTGCTCCAGGTCCACCTGATGCTGCTGCTGCTGCTGCGGCTGGTTAGTAGTTTCCTCACTGCGCTGGTGAAGAAAGCTACTCATCATCGACTGCAGACTGAGGCAGCCGCTGCTGGTGGAGCTGCCACTGCTCCTACCACCCCACCCCTCCCCTGCTGCCATGGCAGCGGAACGCGAGCGCACAGGGCCCACAGTGTCTGAGGATGGACGTTCGCGCACAAAGGCAGAGACCAACTGACTACATAGGTGGTTTTTATAGTACGTTATTTTGGCCTCCCTCTCAGCAGGTGTGAAAAAGGCCACCATTTTTGAACGGTAGCGAGGGTCCAACAAGGTGGACAGCCAAAAGTCATCCCTCTGTCTGATGGTTATTATTCGGCTGTCGCTACGCAAGCAACCGAGCATGCTATGGGCCATTTGTGCCAAGGAATGCGAGGGACTCCCTGCCTCCATCTCCACAGCATACTGCCACGGTGCGTCTGGGTCCTCTGTCTCCTCCTCCTCCTCCTCTACCAGATGCTCCTGCTCCTCCACTCCTGTCCGCTGAGTGGAAAAACCACCCATTTCACTCAATAATTCCTGAGCACAAATGTCCTCCTCTACCTCCTCCTCTTCTTCCTGTCCTGCCCCCACAGGGGTCATGTGGCGTTGAGATCTGTGCGCCACGTCTACCGCACCCTGACCAGCCATTGTTAACAGCATTTGTTCAATGACGTGCAACAGAGGAATGACGTCGTTCATCCCATAGTCCTGCCGACTCACGAATAGCGTGGCCTCCTCAAAGGGCCTGAGCAAGCGGCAGGTGTCACGCATGAGCTGCCAATGGCTGACATCGAAGTTACACAGGGGAGTACCTTTATCCGCTTGTAACATCATGAAATCGGTGATGGCCTTTCGCTGTTCGTAAAGGCGGTCTAACATGTGTAGGGTTGAATTCCACCTTGTTGCAACGTCGCAGATCAGGCGATGCTGTGGAATTCCGTTCTGCCGCTGCAGCTCAAGGAGGGTGTGCTTTGCGGTGTAGGAATGGCTGAAATGCATGCAAAGTTTACGTGACATTTTAAGGATGTCTTGCAGTGGGATGGTGGATTTTAGGAACCGCTTGACAACCAGATTGAACACGTGAACCATGCATGGCGCATGGCACAACCTTCCTTGACGCAGAGCAGACACCATGTTCTTTCCGTTGTCGGTCAACATGGTTCCGATTTTCAGTTTGCGCGGAGACAGCCATCTGTCGATTTCTCTGTTCATTACACTCAGAAGTTCCTCCCCTGTGTGACTACGTTCGCCAAGGCATACCAGGTGCAGAACAGCGTGACACCGTTGCGCCCTGCACATGTGATATGCCGGTCGGGTAATGGGACTTGGCACGGGGGTGGCGGCTGAGGACACGGCGGAAGAAGAGGTGGTAGAGGCGGACATCTTTGCCGGACCAAGGACGTGCAAACGTGGAGGCAAAAGCGGCGTGACCTGTCCAAGTTGCTGGTGCGGCTGTGACGGCACCACGTTCACCCAGTGGGCCGTAAATGACATGTACTGTCCCTGACCGTAGTTACAGCTCCACACGTCGGCGCTGCCGTGCACTTTGGCAGAGACCGACATGCTCAAAGACTGGCCCACCATGTCTTCTACATGTGAATGCAGGGCTGGCACTGCCTTTTTGGCGAAGAAATGACGGCTTGGCACTCTCCACCGCGGCGCGGCACAAGCCATCATTTCTCTGAAAGGTGCTGAGTCCACCACTTGGAAAGGGAGGGACTGCAGCACCAGCAACTTGGACAGGAGGACGTTCAGCTTTTGCACCGTCGGGTGCGTGCTCGCAAACTGTTGTCTCTTGGAAACGGATTCCAAGAAAGACTGCTGACGGAATCCGTGAAGAGGAGTAGCAGGAGAAGGAGCATCTGAACGAGCGGAAGATGCCAACGAGCGACAACTCCCCTCAGCAGAGGTGTTGGAGCCTTGACTGGCTGATGGAGGGCGATTGACGTCGGGTGACGGAGCAAGTAACGGAGCGGGTGATGGAGCGGGGGCTGGGGCGGGCAGAACCGCCGTATCTTTATCACGGTTTTCCCAGGCCACCAAATGGCGACGCTGCATATGCTGCCGCAACGCTGTAGTCCCAACATGGGCCCCCTGGCCACGCTTGACTTTCTGGCCACATAGTCGACATACGGCTACGTTTACTTCCTCGGGCGGCTTGACGAAAAATTGCCACACCGCCGAGTAGGAAACTTTGCCCCCGATACTCCTCACTGGCTGACTGCTGCTTCCTCCGTGCACACCGGCACCACTACTGGCCGTGGTGGTAGGCTGCAGTGGAGCTGGTGCTCTACTCCGTGGCCGTTTGGCTCCACTGACACTGCTTCCACTGACACTGCTGCGACCCTGCTGCTGTCTCCTGGGCAACCCACCGACTGTTTCGCTCACTGCCAAGCTGCCACCCTCTTCTCCTGATGATGCGGAAGAAATTGCCTGATGACGACGAGGCTGCCAAGTGCGATCAACCTCCTCATCATCAAGTAGGGTCTCCGCCTCACTACTAGCCCCCTCGGCTGCGTCTGGGTCAGGAGACAGACCTGTCTCTAGACCGGCTACCGGGCCACTCTCCTCGCCACTACTTCTTCGCCTAGCTGCTGAAAAGGCGGATGTCTCCCCCCGTTCCTGACCGCCCTCTGTTAGCTCTTCCTCACTGTACAGTGGGGCTGAGCCCACAGCATGCGATACTTCGCTTGGTGAGGGAACACCAAAGGACAGGGGCAGGTAGAGGACACGTGATTTCAGTGGGCTTGGTCCCGGGCCATGCCAACTAACGGTTGTGTCTGACGTACCCACCGACCGTTGGCTGTAGGTGTCAGAGGTGACCTGGGAAGAGGAAGACGACCGAGCCAACCAATCGATGACGGCAGGGTTGTCGGTGGAGACACGACCGCTGGATGACACCGGGAGCACTGGCCTCTGGCTGCGAATAGTGCTGCCTCGACCCCTTCCTCTGCTGCCACGTCTGCTCGCTCCTAAAACATTGCCTCCTCTGCCACTCCTCTGCATGTTGTCTGACATACTCTTTAATTAAACGATTATGTGTCCCTGAGTAACAATTCTGTGTCCCTGAGTAACAATTCTGTGTCTGTGCGAGTAACAATTCTGTGGCCCTAAGTAACAGTTCTGTGGCCCTCAGTAACAATTCTGTGTCCCTGATTAACGTTTCTGTGGCCCCAAGTAACAGTTCTGTGGCCCTCAGTAACAATTCTGTGTCTGTGTGAGTAACAATTCTGTGTCTGTGCGAGAAACAATTCTGTGGCCCTAAGTAACAATTCTGTGGCCCTCAGTAACAGTTCTGTTTCCCTGAGTAACAATTCTGTGTCTGTGCGAGTAAGAATTCTGTGTCTGTGCGAGTAACAATTCTGTGGCCCTAAGTAACAGTTCTGTGGCCCTCAGTAACAGTTCTGTGTCCCTGAGTAACAATTCTGTGTCTGTGCGAGTAACAATTCTGTGTCTGTGCGAGTAACAATTCTGTCTGTGCGAGTAACAATTCTGTGGCCCTAAGTAACGGTTCTGTGGCCCTCAGTAACAGTTCTGTGTCCCTGTGTAACAATTCTGTGTCTGTGCGAGTAACAATTCTGTGGCCCTAAGTAACAGTTCTGTGGCCCTCAGTAACAATTCTGTGTCCCTGATTAACGTTTCTGTGGCCCCAAGTAACAGTTCTGTGGCCCTCAGTAACAATTCTGTGTCTGTGCGAGTAACAATTCTGTGTCTGTGCGAGTAACAATTCTGTGGCCCTAAGTAACGGTTCTGTGGCCCTCAGTAACAGTTCTGTGTCCCTGTGTAACAATTCTGTGTCTGTGCGAGTAACAATTCTGTGGCCCTAAGTAACAGTTCTGTGGTCCTCAGTAACAATTCTGTGTCTGTGCGAGTAACAATTCTGTGGCCCTAAGTAACAGTTCTGTGGCCCTCAGTAACAATTCTGTGTCTGTCCCTGAGTAACAATTCTGTGGCCCTAACTAAAGTTTCTGTGGCCCTAAGTAACAATTCTCTGGCACTCAGTAACAATTCTGTCTGTCCCTGAGTAACAATTCTGTGGCCCTAATAACGTTTCTGTGGCCCTAAGTAACAATTATCTGGCACTCAGTAACAATTCTGTCTGTCCCTGAGTAACAATTCTCTGGCACTCAGTAACAATTCTGTCTGTCCCTGAGTAAAAATTCTGTGGCCCTAAGTAAAGTTTCTGTGGCCGTGAGTAACAATTCTCTGGCACTCCGTAACAATTCTGTCTGTCCCTGAGTAACAATTCTCTGGCACTCAGTAACAATTCTGTCTGTCCCTGAGTAAAAATTCTGTGGCCCTAAGTAAAGTTTCTGTGGCCCTGAGTAACAATTCTCTGGCACTCCGTAACAATTCTGTCTGTCCCTGAGTAACAATTCTCTGGCACTCAGTAACAATTCTGTCTGTCCCTGAGTAAAAATTCTGTGACCCTAATTAAAGTTTCTGTGGCCCTAAGTAACAATTCTCTGGCACTCAGTAACAATTCTGTCTGTCCCTGAGTAACAATTCTCTGGCACTCCGTAACAATTCTGTCTGTCCCTGAGTAACAATTCTCTGGCACTCAGTAACAATTCTGTCTGTCCCTGAGTAAAAATTCTGTGGCCCTAAGTAAAGTTTCTGTGGCCCTGAGTAACAATTCTCTGGCACTCCGTAACAATTCTGTCTGTCCCTGAGTATGAATTCTGTGGCCCTAACTAGCGTTTCTTTGTCCCTAAGTAACAGTTCTGTGGCCCTGAGTAACAATTCTGTGTCTGTGCGAGTAACAATTCTGTGGCCCTAAGTAACAGTTCTGTGGCCCTCAGTAACAGTTCTGTGTCTGTGCGAGTAACAATTCTGTGTCTGTGCGAGTAACAATTCTGTGGCCCTAAGTAAAGTTTCTGTGGCCCTCAGTAACAGTTCTGTGTCTGTGCGAGTAACAATTCTGTGTCTGTGCGAGTAACAATTCTGTGGCCCTAAGTAAAGTTTCTGTGGCCCTAAGTAACAATTCTCTGGCACTCAGTAACAATTCTGTCTGTCCCTGAGTAACAATTCTCTGGCACTCAGTAACAATTCTGTCTGTCCCTGAGTAAAAATTCTGTGGCCCTAAGTAAAGTTTCTGTGGCCCTGAGTAACAATTCTCTGGCACTCCGTAACAATTCTGTCTGTCCCTGAGTAACAATTCTCTGGCACTCAGTAACAATTCTGTCTGTCCCTGAGTAAAAATTCTGTGGCCCTAAGTAAAGTTTCTGTGGCCCTGAGTAACAATTCTCTGGCACTCCGTAACAATTCTGTCTGTCCCTGAGTATGAATTCTGTGGCCCTAACTAGCGTTTCTTTGTCCCTAAGTAACAGTTCTGTGGCCCTGAGTAACAATTCTGTGTCTGTGCGAGTAACAATTCTGTGGCCCTAAGTAACAGTTCTGTGGCCCTCAGTAACAGTTCTGTGTCTGTGCGAGTAACAATTCTGTGTCTGTGCGAGTAACAATTCTGTGGCCCTAAGTAACAGTTCTGTGGCCTTCAGTAACAATTCTGTGTCTGTGCGAGTAACAATTCTGTGTCTGTGCGAGTAACAATTCTGTGGCCCTAAGTAAAGTTTCTGTGGCCCTAAGTAACAATTCTCTGGCACTCAGTAACAATTCTGTCTGTCCCTGAGTAACAATTCTCTGGCACTCAGTAACAATTCTGTCTGTCCCTGAGTAAAAATTCTGTGGCCCTAAGTAAAGTTTCTGGGGCCCTGAGTAACAATTCTCTGGCACTCAGTAACAATTCTGTCTGTCCCTGAGTAACAATTCTCTGGCACTCAGTAACAATTCTGTCTGTCCCTGAGTAAAAATTCTGTGGCCCTAAGTAAAGTTTCTGTGGCCTTGAGTAACAATTCTCTGGCACTCCGTAACAATTCTGTCTGTCCCTGAGTAACAATTCTCTGGCACTCAGTAACAATTCTGTCTGTCCCTGAGTAAAAATTCTGTGGCCCTAAGTAAAGTTTCTGTGGCCCTGAGTAACAATTCTCTGGCACTCCGTAACAATTCTGTCTGTCCCTGAGTAACAATTCTCTGGCACTCAGTAACAATTCTGTCTGTCCCTGAGTAAAAATTCTGTGGCCCTAATTAAAGTTTCTGTGGCCCTAAGTAACAATTCTCTGGCACTCAGTAACAATTCTGTCTGTCCCTGAGTAACAATTCTCTGGCACTCCGTAACAATTCTGTCTGTCCCTGAGTAACAATTCTCTGGCACTCAGTAACAATTCTGTCTGTCCCTGAGTAAAAATTCTGTGGCCCTAAGTAAAGTTTCTGTGGCCCTGAGTAACAATTCTCTGGCACTCCGTAACAATTCTGTCTGTCCCTGAGTATGAATTCTGTGGCCCTAACTAGCGTTTCTTTGTCCCTAAGTAACAGTTCTGTGGCCCTGAGTAACAATTCTGTGTCTGTGCGAGTAACAATTCTGTGGCCCTAAGTAACAGTTCTGTGGCCCTCAGTAACAGTTCTGTGTCTGTGCGAGTAACAATTCTGTGTCTGTGCGAGTAACAATTCTGTGGCCCTAAGTAAAGTTTCTGTGGCCCTCAGTAACAGTTCTGTGTCTGTGCGAGTAACAATTCTGTGTCTGTGCGAGTAACAATTCTGTGGCCCTAAGTAAAGTTTCTGTGGCCCTAAGTAACAATTCTCTGGCACTCAGTAACAATTCTGTCTGTCCCTGAGTAACAATTCTCTGGCACTCAGTAACAATTCTGTCTGTCCCTGAGTAAAAATTCTGTGGCCCTAAGTAAAGTTTCTGTGGCCCTGAGTAACAATTCTCTGGCACTCCGTAACAATTCTGTCTGTCCCTGAGTAACAATTCTCTGGCACTCAGTAACAATTCTGTCTGTCCCTGAGTAAAAATTCTGTGGCCCTAAGTAAAGTTTCTGTGGCCCAGAGTAACAATTCTCTGGCACTCCGTAACAATTCTGTCTGTCCCTGAGTATGAATTCTGTGGCCCTAACTAGCGTTTCTTTGTCCCTAAGTAACAGTTCTGTGGCCCTGAGTAACAATTCTGTGTCTGTGCGAGTAACAATTCTGTGGCCCTAAGTAACAGTTCTGTGGCCCTCAGTAACAGTTCTGTGTCTGTGCGAGTAACAATTCTGTGTCTGTGCGAGTAACAATTCTGTGGCCCTAAGTAACAGTTCTGTGGCCTTCAGTAACAATTCTGTGTCTGTGCGAGTAACAATTCTGTGTCTGTGCGAGTAACAATTCTGTGGCCCTAAGTAACAATTCTCTGGCACTCAGTAACAATTCTGTCTGTCCCTGAGTAACAATTCTCTGGCACTCAGTAACAATTCTGTCTGTCCCTGAGTAAAAATTCTGTGGCCCTAAGTAAAGTTTCTGGGGCCCTGAGTAACAATTCTCTGGCACTCAGTAACAATTCTGTCTGTCCCTGAGTAACAATTCTCTGGCACTCAGTAACAATTCTGTCTGTCCCTGAGTAAAAATTCTGTGGCCCTAAGTAAAGTTTCTGTGGCTCTAAGTAACAATTCTCTGGCACTCAGTAACAATTCTGTCTGTCCCTGAGTAACAATTCTCTGGCACTCAGTAACAATTCTGTCTGTCCCTGAGTAAAAATTCTGTGGCCCTAATTAAAGTTTCTGTGGCCCTAAGTAACAATTCTCTGGCACTCAGTAACAATTCTGTCTGTCCCTGAGTAACAATTCTCTGGCACTCAGTAACAATTCTGTCTGTCCCTGAGTAAAAATTCTGTGGCCCTAATAACGTTTCTGTGGCCCTAAGTAACAATTCTCTGGCACTGAGTAACAATTCTGTCTGTCCCTGATTATGAATTCTGTGGCCCTAACTAGCGTTTCTTTGTCCCTAAATAACGATTCTGTGGCCCTCATTAACAAGTCTGTGTCCCTGAGTAATGGTTCTCTGTCCCTAAGTAACTTTTCTCTGTCCCCAATTATCGTTTCTGTGGCCCTAACTCTGTCCCTGTCCCTAGTACAGAGCGGTCTGCCTCTGTTCAATAACTGCAGGCAAATGAAGAATTCCAAAATGGCCGCTATTTATAGCTCGACCATTACACAGTGCTGGCTGGCTGGCTGCTGATTGGCTGATGCGATCACATGTAGTTGAGGAATGCATTATGGGTCAGCGCGCCTTGTCTGCGCGCCTTCCCAGACATCCCCGCTCCGTCGCCGCACATGTCAGCCGCCATTTTCTGAAAAATTTCGATTCGCGCGTCCGAATTAGGCTATTTTTCGGATTCGGCACGAATCAAAATTTTTCCGATATTCGACTCGAATTCCACTTCGGATACTTCGATTCGCTCATCTCTAGTGACAATGATGTCATCTCTTTGTGACTTTAAGAATATCAAATAGTACATTTGGGTGGGGTTACAAAAGTGGTAGGTTAAAACCTCCCACTGTACAAAACTCAGAAAAGGTTTCCCACTGAGTTTACTCCAGTGATGGACACATAGGATCTCATGGCTGGAAGTCTTACTAGAGGGATCTAGAGGGATAGTAGAAGAGGCTTAGAACTGCTAACACAGATGGTTTCATGTGGACTGTGCTTTGTGGAACTGGGGCTACTTGGAATTGTTGTTCTGCTACTTTCTAGCCACTGGGACTTCCATTTTCCCCATGTTGTAGACCCTTTTCTATGGGATCCACTTTCTGCCAGAACCTTTTGGGATCCAAGACTTCAGCCAGGCTTTCAGGATCTTCGCTTCTGTCTGCCTTAACCCATAGCATCTTCCTAGCTCCACATGACCCTCCTCATCATTTGTCTTGCTACCTGGTGAACCTGATGCTATGGCAAGGTCACCCCAGACATCAATCATTCCCTGGACCCAACATCCTCCCCAAGCAGGACTCTTGCTTTTTGCTGCTCTTTGTCCTCTAGCCCTTGTGCTTCCCTGCTGCCTGGGTACCCTTTAAGCTGTGGCTGGATGTACATGACTAGCTCTTTCAGCTTCTCTGTATCCAGGAGTCTCTGGTGCCCACTCTGATGCTGGACACTCCACGATCATCAGAAGCTGCCAATGTGAGCAGTCCATTCTGATGCTCTGCGATCACTGCCCTGTGATCTGTGTGCCTTGGATTGTTGCCATGTGAATGGCTGATCATTATCATGTGCTTACTGCCATGTGTCCCTGCTTCTTGTCTTTTTTTCTCCCTGCATTGCCCCCTCTGCTCATGGACTCACTGGTTTTTGTATCATATTGCAACATAGGACTCATCCCGTGGATTATTTCTCCTTGCTGTGCCATATTGCTGCCCCATGGATTATTTCACTTTGCCGTGCCATACTGTTGCCCCGTGAACTATTTCTCCCTGCTGTGCCCCATTGCTAGCTCCTTTAGTATATTCACGTTCCACAATAAATGCCCACATGTAAGTTCCTGCGTTATTTGCCGTGTGCTCTCTCTCTCTCTCTCTCTGTGCTCCTAGTTCATCATACATGGCATCAAATACATGAATGAAATGAATGCAATTGGTCTTTAAACAGCAACACAATGAAAATGAAGAAAAAGAATCTGGCCAAGGATTCAAACCAACCATATAAATGGTAAAATATCCATTGTTAATTTATTACAGTTTTGTGTAGGCAAAACTCATGTTTTAGGTTTAATTTTCCACCTTGATGTTTTCCTGATGTAAAAGGAAATTGAAATTCTACCTAATTTAGCTTTTACCAATCATGAGAAGGCCAACAGAATTTAATAAAGAACTTATAAATAGAAGTGGGACAGCTTAATTCATATTGATTGTAGACTTTGATGCAGACAGCAGGAGTGCAGATAAAAACTAAAAAAAAAGTTCTTATATAGACTTCAAAGCATGCTAAGCAGTTGTCTGCAGCAATTATATTCTGATAGTTTCTACAAAGCCTGAATCACTGTGGGAATGAACAGTAGACAAGCCTCTGTTTATGCAAGCAGATGTTTCCTCCAATGTGCAAAGAGGTAAGTCTTCTCACCATCATTGATGTTCTTAATATGCAGCCATCTGTATAGGTAGATGCATTTTTATTTTTAAAAACAGTTTTCAACACCATTTTATACACATACAGACACAGAATTTTATGTTTTATTAAATAGGAAAGTTCTTACTTTCAAATAAGATTACTAGAGGTCATGGAACATATAGAAAAGAAAAATATTTTAATTTACTCTGTAACTTATGTCATGTGAGCACATCAAATAAAAGGAAATTATAGTTATGATTGGAGCTCCTTATTGAATGGGGCCATGACAGTTGAACTTTGTCCCTAGGCAAATCTTGTTTTTTTTCATAGTGTATGCAAATCTGTAACCAGGGAACAACTTGGAACCCTTGGTTTTGAAGGCAACCGCAACAAACCCATTCATGGTAGGGGCAGATTTTTCTGAAGCTAAGAAATTGTACCATGCAAGATGTGTTATGATGCCACCTTGTTGGAATGGAGAGCAGTGCTATATAATTCTCAGCATAGTGAAAATGTAATGTGCTCCATTTTGTACTTATCACTTCACCTGGGTTAGTTTGATTCACAGGTAGTAAAGTTTAACTTGGGTTTGTCACCTGGTATGAAGCTTGTTTGTTTGTTCATGCATATACTGTAAACTCCCAGCATGTATTATTGACTGCAAGTTTCACTCTGACCTGTGTTTGCACTGAGAGCAACCAGCCCAACAGCTCTTATTAATACAAGCCTAGTGGCCAAAAACCCTGGTCCCCAAATCGAGTCATCCTCTATAACAGCAAGATGGACAATAACATACTGTATATAACAAATATTATACAGGTGACATCAGAGTGGACCATGAACAGAGCCTATAATGGACTCTAAAGTGACCCTCCAGATATCTTTGTTTTTACAGAACTGGATATCTTATTCAGGGTATGTAAATGATCATTACACTTTTTATATTCAAATAAAAGTAAAAACAAATATATGCACTACAGAAAATATAAAGGTGTCCTTAACAGTTATTATGTTAGCTGAAAATGGCATACACGCTGGAATCTAAGTTCAGTACTGCATTTATGACAGTGACACTTATTTACCCCATGTAATTTAGTTTGTTTATTGTAGAACTCACATGAGATATACTTTACATGACTTCAAGTTCTTCAGGCTGAGCATGGGAATTCTGCAGTTCTTTGTGGCATATCTCCCTGGATAATCGTTACTATGGAATTTCAGCTAAGCCTTGGCCTTGAATATATTGAAGCTTTTCATCTCTTTAACATTGTGTGCACAGGGTCTCTTATAAGGAATGAAAACTGAACTGTTGGCTAGTATTAGTTACCTAAAAGTTATTCATCTATTAGAAAAATGTCATTTGAAATCTGTTTTTGTTAATTGGGGTCCTCATATATTCTTTTAGTTTTTATAATTTGGGTTTGACAGTGGCTTGTATATTCATCAAAATATGGTTTTCTTAAATTAGGGTTGGGAGAAAGAATACGCAACTTATAAGCTTACTGCAGCAATGCTGGAGATTTCCCTACCCCCTGTGATGTTGAGGGAAGAGGCACTTTACTTTCTTATTTTAGTAGGCTCAAAGTTTCTCATTGCTATGTTATTATGTCCACCCTTAAGAATGCTTCTTATACATTAGTATCTACCTGCTGTATATTACTTGTAAAGCGGTCTTTCTACCCTGTCCTATACTACACTTGCTTCCATATTAGGTTCATGACATTAAAAGAAGTGGGAAATTGAAGTGGAGTCTCTGTTGGGTTCCTATACACTGCAAATATGGTGAACTGATAAGACCAACACAACAAACACTTTACTCCTGCGCTAGGAAAGGGCTCAGTAGACCCAATAGGAATGTTCTGGAATTTTCTGGAATATGCACTGCTTGCTGCCCTCAACAGACTGGGGTGGTCCAAATACACTGGATACAAATGGAGAAACAGAAAAAGGGCGCACCGACCTAGTGCATTATCGTTTAAAATAATTTATTGAAGAAATAAAATAGGTATCATACTCACAATGAACATAATAACACAGGCATGTCAAACTAAACAAGATGTATGATCCAAACAACATCTGAGTCCATACGATGGAACCCTGGATGACCAACTGGCTAACGCGTTTCGAGGACACAACCTCTTCCTCAGAGCCAACCTCTGAGGAAGAGGTTGTGTCCTCGAAACGGTTGTGTCCATTGTGAGTATGATACCTATTTTGTTTCTTCAATAAATTATTTTAAACGATAATGAACTGATAAGATGTCGGAAGAACTTCTAAGACAAGGTTCCCAAAGGTGGCTGATGCAAGGGTCTATGGGGCTATCCAAGGGTTCAATAAAATGGCTGGGGTTGACATGGGTAAGTAAATGTCTGGAGGTAAATAGGTGCATAAATGATGATTGTCAGTAAGAGTCAGATAATGTTTTGAAGTCTCTATAAAGCTCCATGCCAGTCACTAGTCCTAAAGGTGAGATAGCTTGTAGTGAGACAGTGTTACTTAGGGTTGGATAGTCAGCTGGCAGCAAGAGCAGCTTTGCTTTGTCTCTATTAGCTGCATTTTCTTACTGGTCTTGTTTATCAATGTGCTTTGAATTGTTTATCTATGAACTTCCACTCCCCCAGCCAGAAAGGATATAAACATATGTATGTTCACTTCCCGTACTGAACATACTTTTCCACTTTAAACTGAGTTGGAGAGCCAGTGAGTACAGCCACCTCAAACTCGACTGGAGAGCCAGTGAGTACACCCGTAGCCATGATAGTTGTGTCAAAAAGAATGTTTTGTATTTACTAAAAATTCTGCACTGTAACAGGCATAATGGCATTTGCAGATATCAAGAGAAAATGTTGATGGTATTCAAAAATTTTAGCATTTGTACTATTTATTGCTCAAAGTGCTATTATTTAAAGTAGTACTTCTTAAAATATTTTAAGAAAATAAATGTTTGTGGCTGATGAACAATCTGAAACTTAAAGAGGAGCTTCAGTCAGTTCTGCAAAAATTAAAACTCAGTAGTTGCAAAAACTGTAGCTGCTGACTTTTAATAAACAGACACTCATCTGTCCAAGAATCCAGCGCCGTCCTCATCTGTTGGGCCATTTCACTGGCCTTTGTGTCCCTAGTGTTGGTATGTTAACTGTGGCCAGCTGTGACTCTGTGCAGCTTTACAGCCAGCTGCCCACTGCTCATGCACAAGCCGCACTGTGCTTTGTGAATCATCCCTCAGTCTTCTGGGACTTGTGACATATCCCAGAAGGTTGCCGGAGGGGGGAAGAGAACTTCTTGTGGATCTGTCATTGGGATTTGACCATAAGTGGGAGCCGGTACCTGTTAAAACCAGGTGCCTTCCCCCCCCAAAAAAAAGTCCAAATGTGGTGACGGGGAGGAGAGGGAAGAGTGGGTTCACCTTTTGGGTGAAGTTCCGCTTTAGTGAAGGGGTTGATGAGCTGAAGAGATTAGGAATCCAAGCACTGGAAAAACCCCTGATTTGTGGTGACTAAATGCTTGTCCTGAATTGGCAATCCATGCAAGTTTAGTTCATATTAATCTGCTCATTCCAACTTGGTAAGCTAAAGTAAGCAATAACTTTTATTGCATTTTGGCCATCTCATTGTAGTCTTTAAAAACAAAGACACAACATGTTTAGCTGCAATGAATTTCACTTATTTCTTAAAATATGGCTGATTTCACAGTTTTTAACTTCCCACTTATACTTTTGGACACAGCAACCCTTAAAAAAAAAAACAAAATTGCCTGTTTGCAGGTCAAGCCCTGGTATGGAGTATATTGCTTTAATTAATGGCATGTAAATAGCTCTGGAGAATGAACTCTTGCACACAACAATGGAAATGACTGCATACAGAAGCACACTACATTGTTGGTATTTAAGCAAGTTGCCCTATGAAGACCCATGAAGGAACCTTTTACCTACAGGAGGAGAAACTATTGTTCATTCTATTTTTATTATTAGTTAACATTTTAATTCATATGCAGCTAATAGCTATAACCTCCGTGTTGATTTCTCTTAGAAATAAGTGCACACATGTGAATCTGTGTTAATAAATGCAATTGCTGGTTTCTTAGTTACAGTACATCTTCTCTGGCCAATGTGCTAACTGACGTATGTGGCTAATCAATTTCTTTAGATGATTATAATTCTGAGCCAGTGAGCTGAGAAAACACAAGCTGTATAGTATAGTTTCATACATCAGCAAACCGTCTACAAATTGTAATCACTGCAAAAATCCCTGTTCCTGTAATATGCATAAAAACTGTAAACTAAGTTTTGTGAAATAGAAGATCATTTTATAACATTCAAATTTTAAACTTATTTTATTTTTGGTTTTGGTTTTTGAGATAATTCATTTAGGTATGATGTATAAACCATCAGTGTAATTTTTCAGTTAAGTCTGGCAAAGTAGAGTTAAAACACGAGCAAATTAAGACCCCCCACATCTGTGCAGCTGATGCAGTGCACTTATCCACCACAACACACTTAAAACAGCACCTGCATCATTAGACCAACACAGAGCACCATAGCTCACAGTAGTGCATTACCAAGCATTTTGGTGGGCTGCAGCAACATACTGTATGTGCATTGGTTAAATGCATTGTGGTGCCATCCAAAATGAATAACACCCCAGTGCACTGCATTACATATATTGCCACCTGTTGCAACAGTGGCAGATTTAGAAGAGGAAAAAAGGGTCAACTGTCCTGGTCCCCCTAACAGAAGGGCCCCCCTCTATATGAAAATAATATAAAACAATATAAAAAATATACAAAATAATACAAAATAAATAATATTATAATAATATAAAATATATAATAATAAAAAATCCTTTCTTTTAATAAATGTACATTGGGAAGTAATATTTTGCAGGCTTTCATCTGTAAAAGTTTTTATTGTGGACTAGTATATTGTATAATTTTCAAAAACAAATTTTGGCAGCTCAAGTAAACCACACATAAGGGTTGACTTACCAAAGGGAAATAGACTATGCACTTTGCAAGTGTGGTTGTATTCTTTTTTTTTTTAGTAAATATAAATGTGGTAAAGCTTCACTTTGTAAAGAATACCAATCAGGTGCAAGGAAAATAAAAAAAAAACATTTTGCTTGCACATGATTGGATGATGTAAACAAGAGCTTTACCACATTTACTAAGCTCTGAGGAAAATGAGTGCAACTGCACTTGCAAAGTACACAGTCTGTTCACCTTTAATAAATCAACCTCATAGAGTGCTTAGATTCTTAAGGAAGGTGGCCTATGATTGCACGTGTGTGCACGTGTAACTTTAGAATGACGTTGTGTCATGCATTTTAAAAATGTGTAACTGTCATTGAGAATTTAAACCAACTATGTATATGAGGGGCTTCTGGAACCTGAAGTTCCCTGGGCCCCTCAAGGTCTAAATCTGTACCAATGTCGAAATAACACATCTTTAAGTGCGAGCATTACCGCAGTGTATGTAAGTGAAGTCAGTTGAAGGATAAGTAAAAATTATAATGTTATTAAAGGAGCTCAATGCAAGAGTCCCCTTTTCTCACCCTACCATCATTCACCATTACACCAATTACTAATAGGAAATTTTTCAGTTGAAAATATTGTATAGTAACAGGGGGCCAGGACATCTGCAATATTCAAAGTATTTGTCAGGGCAAAATAAATCAGTACATGTCTGATATACACTTCCCTGTTTTCTGTGCAGGTACAGAAAACTACCTGTTGAAATGCTAGAAATCTAGCATACTCCAAACATCCTATTTGGGTGCCTTTTCTGCTCTGAAATTTCAGCATTTGTCAACCCTCCTTGATGGACCATAGAACTCCACGTATCTCCCATCCCTCTCTGTCTCACTCCACGTGCATACATTGAATTCTTACCTAGCAAGCAATGATGCTACTGTGACTCCCAATCACCTGCACACAGACTGTGTGTAGGGAAAGGGCTCTTGGGAGATGTAGTTCTGGGTGGTGCATACAGAACTGAACCCCTAACATGAATCTTAGGAGTCTATGTGATGCTCATTTCTTTTACTCCTGGTCGCTAGATGAGCAGAGTAAGGAGCAGGGCTGAGCTCAGCTTATTTATTATTAAAACAAGCTTCTTGCTGCCTGCTAAACTCTAAAGTGGTCCCAAGGGAAGTGTTTTATAACAGTAATAATTGTGGGGTGAAAGCTTACTAAATGTGGTGGATGTGGTCTGTTCAATTCAACATGACTATGTGATACATGTATGGGTAGACATTACTTCTAAGCTGCCTGTAGATAATCATAATAGAATGCACTTACACTATTCAGTTCCCTGGGGCACCTAAAGTAAAGGATGCAGCTCCTAAGGAAAACCTGAACACTGTCAACTGTCACCCATACTGACAGTTGCAAGCAACATGGAGATCAATGATAACAATGCAGCCTCAGGCAGAGTTAACTCACGTAGAGATAACTACATCAGCCACAGTCATAGGCCTTAAGGCATACATGTGAAAAGTATAATTGTTACATGACACAAATCATTCTATCCCAATGCAAAAACACAAAATGTTAAAGCAGTGAAAATAATCACATCTCATTGCATCACATAATATTGTTTGAGTGATTTGGAAAACTTTGTCCAACTTGTTGTCCTCTGCTTATATGCTGAAATACACTGTTGATGAATGCTATAGCCAAAGACAAAATCATTATGTATGCACTTGCATTGCAAAAAAAGGATGTCCCTAGGGTCTGATTCTGGCCACAGGAATAGTTTATTGTATTTGTATAACAGCACCATATAGAAAGCAGTGTTTTCTAGAACACTGTAAATCTAAGAATTTAATGTCCACATAATTTCCAGAAAATTACACACATTTTACATCCAACTGGAACAGAAGCCAGTTACTTAGTGACTATAGGGAAACCCATGCACAAATAGAGAGAATAAATACATTCCAAACAGTGCAAGTCATCTTAACTCCTTTCTCCTGAGTGTGTACATATTTTTGGCCTCACCAAAGTGGGTTTGTATCTATGGGACCGCATAGATGCATACCTGTGTTTGTGCTGGGAGTATGCTGCACAGTATGTTTACAGCACAGAGACTAGGCTCTTACCAAGAGCCCAAGATCAGGTACTAACAATCAGGAACTGGATGGTTCAAAAAAGAAACAAAAAATGGCTAGATCAGGGTTTTGATCTAGATCATGGCCAAGGTTAGGGTCAAAGTCATAGTAAGGGTAAAAGGTCAAGGTAAAAGGTTAGGGTCAGTGTATTTTAGGTAGGATTAAATCATGGCTCCATGCATACTGGGTGTTTTGATAACGTTGGTAATGTTAGCTGTGTAAAGTCACATTAAAAACATGAGTTTTTCAGCTTTTTAAAGTGTTTTTGTATGAACGTTTAGCTGCGTTTTTGCGTATTTATCCAGGTTTGTGTTTTTTAGTGATTTTTTTACCACAAAAAAATATTTTTTTTTGTAGTTAAAAAAAGTCCAAAAAACGCAGGTTTGTGGCACTTTACCATGTTTTGCTGAGTTTTTCAGTATTAGAGCATTTTCCAGCCAAAAAAAAGTTCCTGCCAAAAAACATTCATTACAGTCTATGTGTGCATGGACACATAGGATAACATCCTGGGGGGTTTACTGGCTGTAGAAAAAAATGTCAAAAGCCAAAAACAGCAGCTGTAAAAATGTCCAGTGTGCACGAGGGCTCAGTGTCAGTTAGTGTCAGTGTCAACGGGCTTGATTATTTTTTCTTGCTGTAAACTCGGGTCCAAGTCCTAGTGACTTGATGAATGAGAATTCCAAAAAAAATTTGGTTTTGTGCTAGACTGGTGAGATCTTCCAGTGTCATCCACACATCTGTAGTCTATAGGGTTGATTTACTAATGGCAAATAGACACTTTGCAAAGTGCACAGCCTGTTTGACTTTAGTAAATCAACCCCTATGTGTCCAATCAAGCAAAAGCTGGTCTTCCCTGTCTCCCTCTTCCCAAACATAATTTTTTTCTCCACTGATCTCTTTCTTCTAACAGTGTGATCAAAATAGAACAGTCGTAACTTCATCATTAAGGCTTCTAGTGACATAGCTGATTTGATCTCTTTCAAAATTGAAATATTAGTTCTATGGGAAGTCCACAGCATGCATAAAATCCTCTACAACTTCTATTCTGTGTATTTTACAAGTGCAGTTGCACTCATTTTCCTCAAAGCTTAGTGAAAGTGGTGAAGCTTCACTTTGTAAAATATTCCTGATCAGATGCAATAAAAATAAAAAAAAAATATTTTTTATTTGCACATGATTGAATGATGGAAATCAGCGGAACTTCAACACATTCACTAAGCTCCGAAGAAAATAACTGCAACTGCACTTGCAAAGTTCACAGTCTGCCTTTAGTAAATCAACCCCAGTGTGTTTTAGGTATCAAAATTCATACTATTGTTTTTGAGCCCTACTATGCATACAAGCAATACATGACATATGTGGTATCACTGTGATCAGCAGGAGAAAAATAATCTATTTAGGATTGTTCTTTGGTGGTAGGTAATGGCAAGAAAATAGCAAGAAATATACAGCTACATTTTTAAAAAATTCTATTTTTTTTTACTATTTTGTGCCAGTTTCTTTTTGATAATAAAAAAATTAGGAGATATCTATTATTTTTTATCAATAAACTAAAGCCCAACTTGTCCTGAAAAAACAACAACGTCTAATTCACCTTCATATACTAAGTAGTTGTGATGATCTGTACAGTTTTACTAGTACAAAGTTGCAAAACTGTGTTCGGGCATTAGGATTTGTTTTACCTTCATCATTAAGGGGTTAATAAGTAAACCTAATAAAATTAAATTAAGCATTTTTGTCTAGTTATTCAAGACAAGAGGCTAATTCATATACAAATTGACTGAACAGCTTAGGATCAGTAGGAATCAGTGGGAATGTAAATTGTACCGTGTCTGTGCCTGCCCTATGCAGGGTGATGGGTAAGCACACATTAGCAATGTTTTTTTAGAAACCTTCCACAAATGTATGATGGTTAGTGGGACAGTGACCCCATAAACTGTGAGAGCCTGATGTAAAAATTGTTTTCTAAATGAAAAATGTGTTGTTGTTCATGACAAACAAGCAGCTTCCAACTGCCATTTTTACAGTCCTAGTTTGATGAAATGAAACAATAAATAAAATGAGAAAGATAACTAGTTGCTATGGATAATGAGAAATGTTATCTTGAGTAGAGCTTTTGTATGTCATTGCCATATGCTGCACATGAGTACAACAGCACCTAGTCATTCATGACAATGGCAGGCTGTACACTGCACCTGGGATGCTCAGGAGGAGGAAAACTGCTGCAATTAGGCTAAATGGGCTCAGTCAGCCGTGTAAAGAGCCCAAAGCATTATTGTTTTCTAAAATGGCATTTGGAATACATTGCATTGAACTTTTTAATGTAAGTAATCAGGGCCAGTTTTCTGCATAGCCAATATAGGCTGTAGTCTAGGGTGACACAGTCAACAAAACGTTGCCAGTGTACTGACTCTGTACACCTAGAACTGAACTGCAAGCAAAATAGAGTGACCGTTTGTAGCTGCAGACCTTAGTGGTTATAACAAATATCTAAATCACTAGTGTTACATGGTCTTTAGAAGCTGCTAACTACAATCTAACCATTTTTGCTGCTAACTACAATCTAACCATTTGTGTTGCATTACAGTCAACTGCTGAATTTCTTGGTAAGCAATGCTTCCAAATTAAAACCTTTAGGCCATTAGGCCCATATCTGCAATGTACAAACAGCTTTAGTCCATATGGGATACATAGGCTTCAGAACTAAAGCGGTTAAGCTTTTCTAGTAATGAATAATGAAATGTAAAGTGTTAGAAATCACAGCTCTGCATTAAAATGACATTTGTGATGACAAGTCAACAGTTTCCAAATCTTTTCAGATATTTTCCATTGCTATTTATATAATATTCGGCAGCAAGCAGAAAACTGACCTTGATTTTTCCTATGTGATCTTGAAGAGAGTCAATCAGCAAATCTCCCACTGGCTGCCAGGATCCTTTCATAGCCTCTGCTTGATGTAGTTTATGGTCCAGTTCATCCATTGCATCCTGAAGTTCCTGCAGTCTTTCAAGTGCATCGTCTAATTTTTTCTGCCACTCAACTGAGCGCACATTCAACTTGTCCCACTCAGTCCTTACATCATCAACCTGTTTCTGCAGGATCCTGCTGACATTCTTAGATGGCTCTTCAGCGTGATGGTCTAGAATCACAAACAGGGTTCCTTAGCAGTAGCATTTTGCTTTTTATTAATGTTTGTGATAAATCATATAGTATCATTAAATGAATGACTATGAATTTTATATTAAACTGTGACATACTACAATAACTACATGTATACCTAATAACAGGCTCCAATTAGTAACCTTATTCGCTATCCATTCTATACTGCACTGAGGCATTGAATCTCAGTACAGAATCATAAGCAATACCAATTTTTATCCAGATAAAATGGGTGCTCATAGGCACTTGTTTGATCTGCTCTTTTTCATAAAAGAAAATGCTAAGGTTTCCTGCCAAGGTCAAATTGACAGACAGAAAACACCATATAAAAATCTTCATACTATAATAGGTCATATAATAATAAAAAAATAAAAAATTTGCGTTTATCTGAACCCTGCAACCACAGTAACACATGCAAATGAATTGAGGAGCACAATCAGACATTGTTTTATTTCTCTGCATTCATCTGCCGTAAAGTGAACATACCTGCTCACACTGTATGCGAGACAGTTGTTTTCTTAAATATTATGGGTTTATTTAAGGGTACAGTAGCCACTACGAAGGAACATTTGAGCACACTGTCGCTAAAATATTAACTTATGTACTTTCCTCCAAAACGTATTACTCATAAATTGATGGTGCAGGAAAATGCAACTTTTTCTAATGTTTATTGGGCTTGAAAATTGATTTATAGTCGCAGTATAAAAGAAGGGTACATTTAGGGATTATTATATATTTTTGTTCTTGGGTTTAGATATACTGTACTTTAAAAACTGTCTAGTAAATCAGTATAAAAAATGCTTTTCTGGTTCCTAAAGGTAAAAAGCAAAAATCTAAAGCATAAAAAAGTCTGCATACAAATAGTAAATGTATTAGTTTTACCTAGAGATTCAGCAGGGGTGAAATGAAAATTATTTCATTAAAAAAATCTGTCATTTGCATGTTCCTAGGCAGGACTTTTTTTGAGTAAAGTACATGTTCATTTTAAGAGGCTGAATAAGACAAATTAAGGTTTTTGTATGAGCTCTATAGGGACTCCAGCTGAAATTTTGCTTCTGGGCCTGTGACATTTAATTATGTCTGAATATTAGATCTGAAATCTTTCAGTCTGGAAAACAAGTTATAAAAAATAATTTGAGTTTGCAGGGACAGACAAGTGCATCTATATGCAGTGATGTGATCCTTTGGAGAGAGACCAACTGTATTATGTTTTAATGAATAGCACAAAAGCCTGTTCAGTCTATGCCAAGCTTGAGGTTAAGGGACTTTTAAAAAGAACAAAACACACAGAAAACATACTTTTTAACAATTGTGCAGATATACTGTTAACCTAAAAATAAATATAAATATGTTTTAGCTAAATAAATTAAATGGAAAATCACGACATAAAAGTTTATTTAAAACAGCAGTGTAAAGATAAATGATGTGCAATCTGCAGTAGCCTAAAACAACCAAGCAGATGTACATTTATTTCACTTAGATCACTAAAGATAAATTTTGAATGTTCCGAATGATTATCTTGAATTACGACCCTTTCTGGATTGTTATCTTTGTTTTTAATAAGTAATCGCAGTAATTAACACTCTCTTTTACTGATTACTCACATACATGTGTGTGCATAGCTGGATGAGGAGAAAGCATTCCAAGCATCGCATAAGTATAAGCCTGGATCTCAATTTGCTAGTTCTATACTATACTGGTGTCAAGCTCAATGAACCCAGAGACCATAGCCTATTTTGTTACACAACAAGTCGTCCATACCCCACATAAAAACACAAGCTAATCTCCTAACATACAGACAGAGAAATTCAATAAATCCCTAACAACATATTTCTGGTGCTATGACCCTTTAAAATGGCCAGTGCCAGATTCAAAAGTGTATGCTGCCAATTTTGATAGCTTTACCTACACATGCTGCAGATTCAAGCAGTTCTTAATGCACCAAATTAAAAAATATATATCTCAAGTTTGTAGAAAACAAAACTGGAAGTAATTAAAGTCAACTTGCACTTGGCCTAGCAAGACAGGCAGAGTGCCTGTCTCTATATGCTGTTATTTATTTATTTCAGGCACTTATATAGCACTGTCAATTTACGCAGCACTTTACATATATATTGTACATTAACATCAGTCCCTAACCCTGAAGGGGCGTACAATCTAAGGTCCCTAACTCACATTCATACATACTAGGGACAATCTAGATAGCAGCCAATTAACCTACCAGCATGTCTTTGGAGTGTGGGAGGAAATCAGAGTACCTGGAGGAAACCCACGCAGTCACAGGGAGAACATGCAAACTCCAGGCAGGTAGTGCCAGGGTTGGGATTTGAACCAGCAACCCTAGTACTGCCAGGCAGAAGTGCTAACCATTTAGCCGCTGTTTAGCAGAGAGGCATGTTTGGTGTAACTCCATCCTCCCTTCCCCATCTATCACTGGTTGTTAAGGATACTGTCAGCTTCATGGTCAGAGCCAGATGGGGAAGCTGAGACACTAGTTCCCCATCAGGTCTGCTCCCTCCCTATGATTGGCAGCAGTGGGATGATTCCCAATAGCAGGCTTCTTTTGGCTAAGTATCCACCCACTGCTGTCGATCACAAGGAGATTGAACCTGATGGGGATCTAGTGTCTGTGAATCACCATCAGGCTCTTGCCACCCAGCTTCAAATCTCCCCACCGCTTCTCTGTCTGTGTGACAGATGCAGTGGCAGGAGGAAGCACATATTGTCCGTATGGGTTTAGTTCATCTCCACACTTAGAAAATCAACCTTTATGTCTCCTGCACCATGGGACAAGTTGGAACTCTAAACAATGTCTTGGACACACTTTCTAAGTACCCCTGAATATGTTATACCATAACAATCTGTCGGGTATATGCCAAGTTGCCAAATTGCTGTTTGAGACCCATGATTATGCACATATGCTATGTACACAATTCATATTTCTACTCAACAACAAACTCACACTTGACACAGGAAATACATCTCTGCTCCCAGATAAATGGAATCCAACCCACTACTTATTTTATTCCCCTAAAATATTTAATTCACAAACATTCCTTAGATTTGAAACCCTTACGGTTCATGTACATGGGACATTTGGAAAACACTTCTGAACGATGGAAACTGACTGCTGGAAAACGTAGGTTAAAAAACGTCTGTTTAGCCGCGTTTGCATACTGCGTTTATGCGCGTTTGTGTTTAGCAGCGTTTTTTAAAGATAATATCAGGATACCTTCCAAAATTCCCAGAATGCACTGAAAAACAGTAAAAATTAACTATTTCAGACATTTTGAGAGAAATAGAGAGTGCAGAAGCAGAGAGAGCAGTATGTGTTGAGATGACCTGTCTTTTCTGGTTGTATTCACTATGGATCCCATCATGAGCATAATGCGGCATGTTCTACCATCTTCACGCAAAACCTGGAACTGATTGTGCTGGTGTGCTAGGTCCATTTGACAACATGTAAAATGCTTTGCATGCATTTCTGATGATGAAAAAAGGCTCTGGACAGCATTTCAATATGGAACAGTTAAAAAATGTTTCTAAACGCAAATGCTTATAAACGCGGTTAGCTGCGTTTACATGCATCTACAAGCATTTGGCATTTGAAATTCTGATAAAATCTACTCCTGAACGACTGTAAACTCAACTGCCTGTAAACGACTGTAAAACATTTGGGAGAGTTCAGGGTCTGCTGAAAAAACGTAGAAAAGCTCCTGAACGTCAGTTTAGCAGCTGCAGTGTACATGAGCCCTTATTTTTCCATGTGAAATGAATCTTTAACTGTTAAGTCCTATTTTATCATAGATCATTGCTTTATCTCATGAAGTGTTATTTTGTCACTACCTCAAACAGCTCTTTGTCCTGCTCTCCTCCATAAACCTCTATTAAAGTTCACAGCCTGAAACTAACATTGTAATAGAAGTGCTAACCTGTGTAGTATTTTTTGTGAATTGATATTTACATTGACTTTATCCTAAGTGTAGATAAAGTAACATTGATGGGGTTATAACAGCACATATAGTGGTGAACTACCACTACTTTCAGAATGGGCTAAATGAAGCATCTTGTGCATCTTTATGAAATGAGAAAAATTCAAAGATGTGCTAGAAAAGGTGCAGTATCAAGAAAACAACATCCAGACAAGTGAAAAATAGATTTGCCAGCTAAGCCTTCGGTTTGTTATGATTCTGCCAGTTATGAGTATTCTTATAAGTCAGTAACAGTTGACTGATCATCCATCATAATTTAGTAATTAGTATATTTTTCTTCAAGACTGTGTCATAATTAAAGGTTATAACTGTACAGGTCAAAGGCCAAGAAAATGTGAAGCACATAAAGAAATGTTCTCTCAGTGCTCAAAAAAGGTTTTCATTTTTCATATTTTAACTTGTAGGTTAGCTATAATTTTCTGTTAATAATATTATGCAGATATTTTGACCCCCGTGGAGGTATTGTAACCCTCTATTAAGGCGTGCAGCTCATTTTGTTTTACTTTGTTTGCCATAGACCACACACAGATAATACAGATTGGCATGTTGTTAATTATTAGTTGTGCCATAATGGATACATAATGGATGGGTGGTAATCACCATGTGAAACAATTCATATTGCATGAAGACAGAAAGTTTCTGAACATATGCTAGAAAACATTTTGAGATCCTGGCATATTGCTGTTAAGCACCTGCCAAGTACCGTGTTGCACATTTATGTCTTTTTTTTCTTTTCACAAATCATTGGTGTCAACAATTAATTATAGATTGCTGGCAGTATGTGAGCAAAGCAAGCCCTCCTCAACACTGCATAGTATATGACAAGAAAGGGAGAACATGCTGTCAAATGCTTGCTTCAGTAGCATAGGCTGTGATTTCAGAAGCAGCTGATATCAAGAAGCAGAATATGAGAATGAAACTGAAAAGGTCTACCGGTAATCAAGTAATATGATAGTCTGCCTCCACTAGCAGAGTCTTCACAGACATAAATGAACCAATTAATGTGCCATGTATGTGTTATGAACTTAAAGCTTTATTAAACCCAAACGCAAACATTTATTATATTGCGGCTTACCAATTCTTAGATATGATGGTTGCATTCGTTTTCTTTTTAGGTCTTATTTCTTCTATTTTTACACGGTGATCTGGCTAGTAAGTCTGTTGTTTTTTGGAAGAACAAGCTCTTTTCCAGATGTATCATTTATAGGCATGAGTCAAACATTTATAGGCATGAGTCAAACCATTTACCACTAACAGGGGTGCTTAAAATGATCCTCCCCCCAGATTGACAATATTGCTGTTCAAAATGTGCCCCCTGTGCTTGTTCAGTCAAAGTGGGGGTATTCTAATACAGCAGGTGTGTTACTGGCCAGATCGCTAGGTGAAAACAGGGGGAGAACAGCCTAAAAAAGAAAACTAATGCAGCCATCACATCTAATGAATGGTAAGCTACAATATATTACATTTTTGTATTTGGCTTTATTACCACTTTAAAGTTTGTAGACATTTATGCTATGTATTCATTCAAAAATAGTTAAAGTGCTGGTCCATTCAAAAGTGATATACTGTAATATGATTTATTTATAAGTAAAGCTTAGGCTAAGTCTGCCAGATTCTTATATATCCAGAATATTCAGACATCAATCTTCCTGCTATTGTTTCTGATAACTTGGGGGCTTTGTGTGTTACCCACTCACCTTTACATGTTAGAAGCCACAGAATGCAATGCAACCCCATGTAAAAGAATGGCACTTAGTAACCAAACACTACTGGTGGCTCTACTGCTGCAATACAGGCACCCAGTAGTGCCAGCACATACTGTATGTTTAAGTGCATTTTTTGCAGCCCAGTAGCCCTGAGTCTAGAGCTGCTGTAGCTGGTATGTTTCAACATTCTCCAGTAGTGTTGCAAGATTCCATGCACCTGTACCTCCCCATCTCTTGCATATATCTTTTGGTCCATTCCTGGCTAATAACATCATGTGGGAAGCAAAAGAGGATGCACTAGCACGTGATATTAACTAGAAGTGTTGAAATCTACTGGTTAAAGCAGCTGTGGTATTAAAATCTGGAAGACTACTTGGCTGGAGAAATGGTGATACAATGGTGTAAATCTTTACAAAATATGTTCATATACGTAAAATGAGTAAATGAATGACACCATAAACACATACTGTATTTTATAAACATATAATGCGGTTATAAAAGGTCAGCCATTTTAAATGCAAATTCTGATTTTTTTTTGTCTTTTTTGAAAATCAAGCTAACCTTCTTTACTTTGTTATTGCTGGACATGTTGTACAATGAATGCTCAACGTTTTCTGAAGATATGCAAAATTAAAACAGTGAAATCTCTGAAGAAATCATTTTGTGATGTAATAATATAATGGAATAATAAATGTTAGAATTCCAAGGCTAACAGTAAATAGGAAACATGTCTTACATTCATAAGCATACAGCTAGTAATTGGATTCTAATCTGAAGAACTTTATTTACGCATTTGCTCTGCGATTTTTAAGCTGTCTCTTTACATTTAGAGATAACGTTTGTGAAAATTCATGAAACTCTAAGACATGATGATCCCTTCGTCAATATGTGATTACAGGGTTATGTTCAATTCAATTACCTCTTGGCTCATGGTACAGCTTCTCTAGTCCCTCAAAAGGGTGATCTGTGAGGAATATTCGCACAGTATCAAGTGCACTCATGATAACAGGTTCCTTGGCTTTTAACTCCCTCTTGAAGGCCTGGAAGTAAAATAAAAATTCTATAAGTAGAAAGGAATTTTCTTCAAAGTGCAATTCTTCATACAAAGGCTTTAAATCCAAACACTATACAAGAGCTCTCAATGTTATTAGTAATAACAGCAACAACAGAATAATGAGAACACAAACACTTTAAATATAGGTAGACTCACTAACAATACAGCCCATACAGTAAGGCTGCTACTGCCTTTTATTTTGTCACAAACCAATCAATTTTTGATCTACATTGATGGCAATTAGGAGGGTGGTTCCTCAAAAACAGAAAATGAAGTTTCCAAAGCTTAGATTACTAGCACATGTGTATTTTATATCTGTTTTTAATGTGGTACGAATTTAGGTTTTCCTTGTATGTTCCCACGTATCCTCCAACTCCACTAGTATTATGACTGACCCAGGGGCGGACTGACAACTCATGGGGCCCCCGGGCAATAGGGGATCATGGGGCCCCTGTGTCCTTGCCCAAACTTAAAAAAGCCTATGAAAAAGATACCAGGGGCATCTCATGGGGCCCCCTACTGACCCCGGGCCCTCGGGCAGTGCCCGAGTTTCCAAATTGTCAGTCCGCCACTGGACTGACCTAATTGTCAAGATTCTTAAAATCATCAACAGTTATAATATTCAAGAGGATTACCATAGAAGGTGTCATGCCTCTTACTGTCAAGACAGCAATATACAACCTTCCAAAAGCCAAAAGTCTGGGGAAAGACTGATAAAGACAATACAGACGAATGTCTTGCATGACACATATAATCCAACAGTTTTCCAGAGGAAAGATCTAATATGCAATAAATACCAACTCTGGGATTTTAAAGATGTGCAAGATTAGATGATCACTTGGCAGAGATCTGGGCTTTTGAGATTAATATTACAAGATGAGAAGAACTGAAATTAACTTTGACCCTAGATATGGCTCTCTTTCACAAAATCACTGAAAGATGAATTGGTTGCAGTTCTAAGTAAGTGTTGGTGCAGATTCCAATTCTGCCCACTGGGCTTGGGAATGTCTGAATGTGCATCAGACTAAATGTTGCAGGTTGTAATGCACTAAATAGGGGGTTGCCAGTCCTTTCTATTAGTGGCTCACTCAAAGATTTTCAGTTTTTTGTAATGCATTGGTTTTTGATAGTGCCAAATAATGTATATTGAAGGGATTAAAGTGCTTTGTGTTGGACAGCCATTGGAAGAGTGGCACATAAGTAAAGAACTTAAAATAGTTGTAGCTCCAAATAGTTCTCCCACATTTAAAAGACAGGTCACACCACCAGCCAATAATTTATATAGGAAATGCTTTTCGAAAAAAAAAAAAAAGAATACATACCTTTTTTTTAAATATATTTGTTATTGGGGCACATTACTTATTTTTCACTTTCACAGCAGCAAAATCCAGGGTTGGGGGCAGGACTAAATCAGAGCAGATTGCTGGTGATTGCTCCATTTTTTTTTCAGCACCTCCCCTCCAGTAGCCAGTTAGGAGATTTCCTCGATAGTAAGCTGTGCTTTGACACTGCTTACATACATTGAAGCAGGGGAGCAAGGACACTGTGGTGGTAATGCTGCAGAGGCTCTTTGAGTCAGCAGATTGTTGTCACCACCAACAATGACCTATGAGGGACTACTAGCTTCAACAAGCAGTTTATTTATTAGAATATAAGTATAGGCTTTGCTTTTTATTTAGTGACACTTTTGGGTATTATACATGACATGAGTTATGGGTGCCTTTATATATAGCCCCAGTATAGCTCCTCCAGTATCTCACCCCCACACCAGGCACCCTACTTCCTCCAGAAATAGCCACAATCCACTCAATTTAATCTCTGTCCCCATGCTCCTAAAAACCACCCTCCCTTTTTCATGTGCACTCTGAAATGCCCACTCTGTCTGTAATAAACTCACCTCTGTCCACAATCTTTTTGTCTCCCTGCTCCCTTAACCTACTAGCAATTACAGAAACCTGGCTTCAAGCAGCAGATTCGGCTTCTCCTACAGCACTTTCCTATGGAGGCCTTCTCTGGACTCATTCACCCAGACCCAGTGGTCAGAAAGGTGGTGGTGTTGGTTTGCTTCTATCCCCTCTGAGCACCTTTCAAGTCCTCCATAACCCTCTCTTTCTATCCTTGTCTTCTTTCAAGACTGCATTCTCCTGTTTTCTTCCATTTCTCTGAGGATTGCAGTGATCTACCAGCCTCCTGGACCAGTGTCCCACTTTCTTGATGACTTCTTTGCATGGCTACCCTACTTTCTCTCCTCCGAAATCCCTACTATTATTCTTGGAGATTTTAACATCCCCATTAAGGTTAACAACCGAGCTACATCCCAACTCTTCAACCTAACCTCATCTTTTTGCTTTAGCACAATGGATACAGTACTCCACTCACTCTGATGGGAATACATTAGACCTTCTTTTCTCCCATCTTTGCACTCCCAACAACCTCACAAACATCCCCTTTCCTCTCTCTGATCACAATCTCATCACCATCACAGTGTCCTCGTCTTCAAACACCTATCCCTCCAAGTGGCAAACAATTACCCTAAGAAACCTTCACAACTTAAACCCTTCTCTCTCCCACTCTGCAACTAAGTGACAGAATCTCTTCCCTGTCCTGCCCTGACTGGGCCACTGCTGTCTACAACAGTTCGCTTTCATCCACACTAGACTCATTTGCTCCTCTAACTACACAAAGTATCAAGCCCCGACCTTTACATCCATGGCAGACTGACGACACCAGAAATCTTAAGTGACATAGTCGTGTACTGGAGTGATTGTGGCGTAAAACCAAATCTCAGCAAGCATTCACCCTATATAAATCTGCTTTCTTAACATACAATTCCTCCCTCCATGCTGCCAAACAAGCCTACTTTGTCACTCTTATTAATAGGTTGTCATCCAGTCCTCGTTGTCTCTTCTTTACTTTTAACTCTCTACTTTCTCCACCTCCACCCAGTACCTCACTCACTGCTTACAAGATTTCAAAAACAAGATTGATGCAATTTGTAGGGCCATTTCCACTACACAGACATCTATCCCCCTTAGCTTACCTTGTATTAAATCTCCCTCAACACTTTCCTGTTTTGACCTTGCTACTACTGAAGAGGTTGCTAAAGTTTTCTCAGAAGCCCATCTCACCACCTGCCCCCTGGATCCTGTCCCCTCACAACTACTATGGTCACCCTCTTCTTCTATCTTATGCTCCCTTACTCACATCTTCAATCTCTTCCTCTCTAATGGTGCCTTCCTCACCCCTCTAAAGCATGCACACATCACTCCCATACTTAAAAAAACCCTCCCTGCAACCCCACCAACCTGAACAACTTAAGACCCATCTCCCTGCTCCCGCTTACCTCTAAACTCTTAGAACACTTAGTCTACAATCGCCTGAGCTCCTACGTCACTGACAACAACCTTCTTGACCCTTACAGTCTGGCTTTCGCTCACTCCACTCCACTGAAACTGTCGTACTAAAACTCACTAATGATTTACTAACTGCTAAAACCAATGGCCACTACTCTGTACCCTTACTATTTGACCTCTCTGCAGCTTTTGGTACTGTTGACCATCCCCTCCTCCTCAAAAAACTCCACTCTCTTGGCCTCCGACACTCTGCTCTCTCCTGGTTTTCCTCCTACCTATCGCAGCGCTCCTTCAGCATTACCTATAACTCTGCCTCCTCCTCTCCACTTCCTCTTTCTGTAGATGTCCCTCAAGGTTCTGTGTTTGGACCCCTTCTCTTCTCCATCTACACCTCCTCTCTTGGTCACTGATGGCTTTAAGTACCATTTCTATGCTGATGACACACAAATCTATCTTTTTACTCCTCACCTCACCCCTTCAGTCTCCTCTCGCATTACTAACCTACTAAGTGACATATCAGCATGGATGTCACTCCACTTCCTCAAACTCAGTCTTTCTAAAACTTAGCTCATACTATTCCCTCCAGCCCGTGCCTCCTCCCCTGACTTCTCCATCAAGATCAACAACACAAGCATCAGTCCCTCCCCTCATGCCAGGGTACTAGGTGTAATCCTAGACTCCCATTTGTCCTTTCAGCCCCTAATCCAATCACTGCCCAAATCTTGTAGACTACACCTCCGCAACATCTCCAAGATACACCCATTCTTAACCACTGAAACTACTAAGCAACTTATTCACTCCCTGGTTATCTCTCGCCTTGACTATTGTAATTCCCTCCTCATTGGCCTACCAGACTATCCCCTCTTCAGTCTATCATGCCAGACTCATCCACCTTACTAACCGTTCCACATCTGCCATCCCTCTCTGCAAATCCCTCCACTAGCTTCCCATTGCCCAACGAATAAAATTCAAAACATTAACAAACACATATAAAACCATTTATAACTCTGTCCCAAATTACATCACCAATCTTGTCTCCAAATATCACCCAAACTGTCCTCCCACGACCTCCTGCTCTCTAGCTCCCTTATCTCCTTCTCCCATGCTCGTCTCCAGGACTTCTCCAGAGCCTCCCCCATCCTCTGGAACTCTCTACCTCAATCTATCAGACTATCGCCTACTCTGCCCACTTTTAGGCGATCTTTGAAAACCTATCTCTTCAAAGAAGCCTATCCTGCCTTCAGCTAATAACAGAATCTTCTATTTATTCTACCAGTCCTTCCACCACAGTTTACCTTTTGTACCACCAGCCCCTTCCTCTTAGATTGTAAGCTCCAAGGAGCACGGCCCTCCCAACCCTATTGTATTGAACTGTATTGTTGATGTATTGTCTCCCTTTACTTTGTAAAGCGCTGAGCAAACTGTTGGTGATATTTAAATCCTGTATAATAATAATAGCTTAAAATAAGGCCCCTGGCAGAAAACACTCTATTACCTATTTGTTCTACAATTCATTTTTCCATGTAAAGTAAAGTCACTTTCTTTTTTTCAACAGAAACTGAAATGAATCTCAATTTGTTAAGAGGAAAATGCAGGAAATGCAAATGTAAGAAAGATGGTGATTAAAATTTAGTGAACACACAGCAAATGTTCTGCTCATTTTCTGTGTACAGCTGCTGATGAAAGATGAACCTTGGTAAATTCTAGCACAAAAATAGTTTGTGCAGTTAGATTCAAGGTTGGTATAGACAAATATTACCCATTTTTTAAACTTTTCTTTTCATTTGGCTCGTGAAATAGCAGTGTTATTATCAAATTATAAATCTGCATTGTTGTCTGTTATATGTTAATATATATTTTCTTTTCTGTTTCTAAGAAGAAAACATACCACAAGAAGAAAAAAAAGCATGTATTTCAGGTAACTGTGCACTTTGCACTGTTGCTCATTTCCCCCCGCCCTCATCCAGCAAACTTTTTAAGCATTAGTATTTTTTCTGGACTTATCTAAAAGTATGAGATGGAGGTAACTGCAGAGACTTACTGCACTTCTTCTGCATAGTGGGGGCAAATAGTTCCTTTAGAAAACATTATTGGCTTAGTGGTTAGCACTTCCACCTGGCAGTACTAGGTTCATTGGTTCTTATCCCAACCATGGCACCACCTGCCTGGAGTTTGCATGTTCTCCCTGTACCTGCGTGGGTTTCCTCCAGATACTCTGGTTTCCTCCCACACTCCAAAGACATGCAGGTAGGTTAATTGGATCCTGTCTAAATTGTCCATAGTATGTATGAATGTGAGTTAGGGACCTTAGATTGTACACCCCTTGAGGGTTAGGGACTGATGTGAATGTACAATATATATATATGTAAAGCGCTGTGTAAATTGACGGCGCTATATAAGTACCTGAAATAAATAAGGGTAGGGTATTTGATGGTATTTATTTTTCAGGGCCATATACAAGGGAATTGTCTTATAGTCTTAACAGAAAGGACTGTAGTGGGCTACAAGGTAGAAAAAGTGGTGCATAATGGAAATGTGAACATGTAAGCTGGACAGCAGACCTATTTTGTGTGGAAATCATACAAAAGTGCATGGTAGGGTGCTGGGTTAAAACTGAAAAGTGCAAAATCTGGTGAAAATCTGCATAAAAACCAACCAGCTTCAAATTTTTTTTTGTGAAAGCTTAATTAAACAAGGTGAGGTTAGAAGCTGATTGGCTACCATCCACAACTGCGCCAGTTTTTGGACTCTCTAGTTATAGTAAATCAACCCCATAATTTCATAGTGAATGCAGAGTAGACACAGGTGCACAAAATACATACAAAGCAGAGTTCCTAGTGGGCTGTAGTACAAATGAAACGTGCACAATGGCAGTGTAAGTCCAGGTGCAGATCAGATGCAGTGGTGCTGAATGGTTATGTAAAGCAGACAGAGGAATGGATAGTGGGGTAGAGAGAGGACAGTGGTGTATAATGATAGAAAGAGGAGAAGTGCATAATGGTGTGCAAAGGGATATTCAGTGGGATACAGAGAGATGGGTCAAAATGGTCTGCAGAGTGGATAGTAGGGATGTACAGCAGGCAGAGTGGTGCACAATTGGCCACATGGGCTGAACAAGAGAGATAATCCAACTTCACCCCTTTTGATCCACATGCCTATTGTTGAATGTGAACAAAATTAGTGCTTCCCTTATTCATATGTAGGCTATGACAGGGCTGAACGAAGTAGGGCAAGATTCAAACTATGTGATCCATCAAATGAAAGTGCAAGACAGACAGACAGTGTTCTCTGTTTTGTGTTTTTACATTTCAAGCCTGTATGGCCTTTGGATATACAGTGGAACCTCAACCTATGAGCGAACTAACTTGCGAGTTTTCTGAGATACGAGCAGTCGCTTGGACGATTTTTTTCTTCAGCACGCGAGCAGAATTTTAAGATACGAGTTCGAGGCGCGCGCAGCTCTAAGTGTATATTTTCGAGGCGCGCGCAGCTCAGAGGGTATGAGTCACAGCATCCCATCTCCGATATGTAAAGCAATTGTTAAGTAGCATTTAAGTTTAGTTACAACGTAGTGTACATTTACGTACGAATGTAGTGATAGCAAAACAGTCATCCGTCCACCTCCGCCTGTCTCCTCTACCCGCCACCTCCGCCGTCTCCGTTAGCTCAAGTCGTCTCATCTCCAAGGTAAGTAAATTGTATACAACCTTATTATATCTTCATATTTTCTTTCTATTTTGTTTTTATATAATATTTGTTATGTAAAAAGCTTTTTTCCTTATGAAATAACAAGAAAAATGAAAAATATGAGGTGCCATTTTGAGGGTTGGAACGGATTACGGCCGTTTCCATTATTTCTTATGGGGAAAACTGATTTAACGAGCGAGCATATTAAGTTACGAGCTTGACCACGGAACGAATTAAACTCGTAAGTTGAGGTTCCACTGTATACAAAGCCTGCTAGGACAAGCAGATTCCCATTGGCACTAGTAGAGTGTGGTGCATTTCAAGATTTTATAATACATCAAAAAATAGTGCCAATTGTCCAAGAGATACCAGAATTATCTAAACCTACGTTAACCAGAGCGCTTTTATCTGGGTTAATCCGCCAGTTAACATCATCTGGGAAAAACTTATGCAAAAACCAAGGCAGGCTTATATACAGTATGAAAAGTTCACAAGGTCACAGGTATAAAAGCAAGTATCATAGGTCCTAAAAATGAACATATTCTATTGCTGCTGTATTTAGTGGATGCATTAACTTCTAGCCATTAGTGATAATGAAAGAAGATAAAATGTGAATTTATTTTAAGACACCTCAAATAAAACCAGTGGTTGTGATAGAAGGAAGATCACTATACAGGTACTCAGTGCGAAGATTGGATTACACAGAATCAGAATGCAGTGGCTGCTCTACAGGGATTTTGGCTCCCTCTGACTACAGGACATAGGCATTCCCTTCCCCCTTCATCACACCCTTCTGTATTAATTGTACAGAGGAAACATTGGACAGTAGGATGTTTGAGCTGAATGTTAAATCTGATTGATACTCTTTTCCACTGTGTGAGATGATTGGCTGTGGTGACACACTTTGCCAGCTTACTACAGGGCATCCAATGCTTCTTCCTGTCCCCAAGTTCTCCTTCCAGATTTTGGTACAAATGTCCAACAGTTAAAGGGAGTAAGACACAATAAACCTTAAATTCAGTTTTTGATTACTTTTTATTGCAATAAAATTATATATATATATATATATATATATATATATATTTATATATATATATATATATATATATATAAACTAAGATTGGTAATTTTACCAAAACAGTTATGTTTCATTAGGAAATTGAAAGTATGACTTAAAGAAAGTAAAGTAAAAAGTTTCAGTAATCTATGCAGAGAGGACTGATGGAAGCTTAATAAAAGTACATTTTAATTGCACCACCCTTGAACAAAAGATATTATTTCACCAGGGATTCATTAGCTTCCTCTCAGCTTTTAAAATGAGTATTTTGTATTATTAGTATTAGATTTTGAGTAGCTGGCATTTAACTCCAAAAATGAATTTTTTAGACATTTTATATCTCCCAGGAAATAAAATTAATTTATCAAACAAGCTCCGACAAAACCATGCCAAAGGGAGGCAGACCAACATTGATAACAGAATTAGCCTAAATGAATGTCTAATTTACAGCTAACGATTCTAAGCTAATTTTATTGAATTCTTGAACTTCTCCCACAGTTTGCGGGTCCTGCTGAGAAAATCGAACATGCATAATATATGAGCTGACAAATGAACAAGTAAACTACTTTATTTAAGTCTTTCTATTTGTCATATGCGCGGGAGCCATAATGGCATTCTGTCCTGAGCTTTAATAATGTATATTGAGTAGGTCATTTAGGATCTTAAACTAGCTGTTCATTAATGGTCTCAAACAGCAAATATTTCTAAATTAAAAAAAAAACTGTATGAAAGCTGGAAATGATTGTTAAATTATTTAAAACCAACTCTTTTATTTTCTTTGAAAAATACAATAAATCATTTTCAAAACGATGTAACTCCAAGGGGCCTATTTATTTTTCACCATGTTTTTTCATATCTACATTTTTGTTAAATTATAATACTGCTCTGGGCTATTTCTTCACTCATTCTATTCAACATTAAAGCATAGGTTTCTTTCTTTAAATACACTTTAACCCTTTCACTGCTGGGTCTTTCATTGTTCACCTCAGGTGCCTGAACAGTTTTTGCTAATTTTCATTTTTTTTTTACATTTTTTACTCTTTCACTTACAGGTTTCAGAATTTGTTAAATATCCCCCCCTCAATATATATTTTCTGAAAGAACTGGACTTGAAGACTTAAATTATGGTGCAGTTGAGTTTGTTGTGCACATGTTTTCAAAACAATTCTAAAAAATGCACTAAAATCATATTTATTGCACACAAAGTATAACCCCCAAATGTATAACTCCCTTTATTGATAATAATACAAAGTACTCCTTCTTATTCACCAAAAAATGTCAGATAGAAATAAAGACACTAAAAACTGGTTGCAACCTTATTCAATGCAAAACTAATAAAAAAAAGTTATGTTTTAAAAAAGATTCCATAAATCAGCCAGACTTTATATTCAGTTCTACATACTTTCAGTAAGAGCAACAAGAGCTAAGCAGAATTGTGTTGTAATTAAAAAATCCATTTTCTTCTTGTTAGAAAAAATGGTACCAAAGCAGTATTCACCTTCCCCCTTACACTCCATTGTTCCACTTCTTATCCTCCTCAAGTCCCAGACATTACTTCTCTTCCAGGTTAAATGACATCCAGCATCATTCAAACCAATTTCTGTGAGCTCCTTGGGGCCTTGGGGGGGTGGGGTGTTGGGGGGGGGGGGGGGGGGTAGCATTATGAAGATGCTCATGGCTCACAGAAAAATGATGCAGGGAATAGTGCCCATATCACTAGAGACTTGACCAAAGACAGCTCCAAAAAAAAATACAAAGAATTTAAAAAAGAGAATAAACAGTTGTGGTCCAAGGAAGGGGGGGGGGGGGCTGTAATACGTTACTGGAGAAGTTTTTGGTCTGTCCATCTTGAAATTGTGTCTGTGTAACTCTGATTTTGTTGCATGGGCAAAATGCAGCTTCACTTTAATCTTAATGTACAGCAAATAAGACCACTGATGAATAAAAAAAAACAAGGGCACACTCTCATCGTGCATTACCGTGGTATAACATGTAATTTATTAAATAGAAAGGATGTATACTCACAAACCAACGTGATAATGGGCAGTATAGGTGATCCACAAAAACAGTCACAATGGAACTGTGTCTAATGATGCGGATAAGCTGACGCGTTTCGGGAGTTAAACCCCCTTCCTCAGAGCTCTGAGGCTCACCTATACTGCCCAGTATCACATTATACATCCTTTCTATTTAATAAATTACGTGTTATACCATGGTAATGCACGATGAGAGTGCACCCTTGTTTGTTTTTATTCATCAGTGGTCAGATTTCCAGATCTCAGAAGGGCAGCACCTTTTTGGTTGGCATTTGACAATTCCTTGGTTTGCATGAAGATTGGAGCGCTGGTTTCGTTTGTTTTTCTTTTGGAGTACAGCAAATAAGACTTATAGTCTCCAACTGAAGGGTGACAAGGGGACAATGCAGCAGCAATTGGGAAATTGAAAAGAGGGAGGTGTTTTTTACTCTATAGCAGTAAGTGCCTGAACAAACCTAAACCTTTGTGGCAGGATCACAGGGTAGTATTTAATATAAGCTGCAAAGTAGAATAATAACTAAATATCTTTAATATTATATTATTATATTATAATAACTAAATATCTTTACTATTATATTATTATAATATAATCTTCTTTAACTATGATAATGGTAATGTTTCCTGAATTTATCATTCTGTGATTTATAACACTAAGCATTTTACTACTACCTTTTTGCCACATGTTATGCTTCCCTTTTTGTCTAATATACTTAAGGAAAGTAAGTAATAATAGTGTCTGTGTCCAAAACTAGTCTGTATTTATAATTCAATCCTTTTTTACACTAAAAAAGTATTGTTTTGTTAAAATAATCAAAATCGCTCTTAAAAAATTGTTTATACTACTGATTTGCCTTTAAGAAAATTAACAACTTCGCACAGCAGAATTACTTGGCGCTTTGCCTAGTTTCCTTCTGTGCATGACTGTGGCATGCTCACATGCATTCTATTCAACCTGGAGCATCTATAATTACTCTCTGGACCTGCTGAAGGCTGCAGGGCAGCCAAATGGTGGGTGTTATGTGCTGCTGTTTTCTACAGTTTGTCTCCTGTACTCCAGAATTGCCTAAGGCAACATGAATCAGAAGATTCTTAATCCTATCTGTAGAGAACCAAGCACAGCAGGATAAAAAAACTGCATCTCACATGAAATATCAGTGTGCTATGCATCATTTTCTGCTCAATTACAATCTTAAGAACCTTCACAATTTTTGAAACAGAGACAATCTATTCATTTTGTGTATTTTGAGCATTTTAAGCTTTACTTCAAAATTTCAAAGTACAATCCAACCAAGAAATATATGAATGTGCATATGAATAATTTTTAACCCAGTTTTCACATACATGCAATTGATATACCACAATTAAACACTAATATATTTTTTGTAAAATGCCCTTTATCCACTTTAATGCCCAATTCCAAGTTTGTGCTTTTTTACATTGCAAACCTTGTGCAGGGTCTGTCTGGGAAATGTAACTCATTGATTGATTTACTAAAGGCAAATAGACCATGCACCTTACAAGTGCAGTTGCTCTTGGGAAAAGTCCCAAGAGCTTAGTGAATGTAGTGAAGCTCTTCTGTTTTCTATCATCCAATCATGTACAAAAAAGGCTGTTTTTTAAATTTTCCTTGAACCTGATTGGGTGTTTTTTACAAAGTGAGACTTTTCTCTCCCTCCCCTTGAAGGTGCGTGCAAGATAACATATGTATGTTGCCATGGTAGTATAAGAGGCGTAGCCAGCGACAGCTCTTCTTTCAAGCTGCATGACACCGTACATCCAGGACACTGGCAGGTGGCTTGGCTGTCAAAGACAAACCCCTATAGTACTCAGCACTACAGGAAAATGTTGTCCTCAAAGCACCATAGTCAGGGGGTATTACCAGCAATGGTTTGCATAACAGGTATTGACCACCCACTCCTACTCCAGATTTCATTTTACAGGTTTTCAACTGTAAACATATAAATAGAGTGCAAGGCTGCTGATCTAAATCTGAAAGTTGAAAAGTTTAAAATGAGCTAAAATCAACTACAATGTGAAATACAGTACAGATCCTCTTCTACCACTAGATGCCCCTGCCAGAGACCTGCAGGAGTCACTGACTGTCATTGTTTAACAAACAGGGACCTAAAATATGTTAGCTTTCCATACATCAGGCATGTCCAAAGTCTGGCCCACGGGCCATTTACGGCCCGGGGGTCGGTTTAATACGGCCCTCCAACAGCCCTCCCTGCTCTGTGTAATGTGGCCCTCCCACGGCCCTCCCTTCTATGGCAGACAGTCTTCTGCTTGAGAGCAGAGGGCAGTGCACTTGCCTGACTGCGGCGCATTCTCCCTGGTCTGTGTAAATGCGGCTGTCGCACGGCCCTCCCTTCTGTGGCAGACAGTCTTCTGCTTGAGAGCAGTGTGCATGCGTGACTGCCCCGCGCTGGGAGCGACAGAGGGCGGTGACGTCAGGGCCGGGCTTCCAGCGTGAAGTGTGTTTCTCTTCCCCTCCCGACTGCCGAGCAGAGACTTCAGCTCCAGCTACCTTTTTCACCCTTCACATTAGTGCAGGTAAGTTTTTTTAAAATTTATTTTCAATACATTGTGAATACTCAGCTGTCAGTTGATCTTAATGTTATGAAACGAAAAGTATGTCGTTTGCAATTAACTTGGCATAAAATAATTTATTTGCATTTAATTGTAATGGTTCAAAGAATGTTCGGAAAAATGTTCGGCCCTCCACCATGTTCACTTCATCCAATCTGGCCCTCTTTGAAAAACGTTTGGACACCCCTGCCATACATTGTTTAGGCTCATCAAGCTGCTATCTGCCACAGACTTTGATGGGCTGCCTGGACAATGCACCTGTCCCTACATGGAGCACTAAAATGCAGAGAGGGAAGCACTGCCCAGAGATGGCCCCATGCGCAAGGATCCCAATTGTGATGCAATTCTCTTTTCTGTGTACCATTCTTTACATATTGCAGCAGCTTTCCACACAAAATACAAGAGACTTGCCTAATGTCTTGTTTCATAAAAAACAAAAACTTAGTTAATCTATCCTAGTTTTATTTTATTTTTCCTCAATGTATTTCAAAACTTTTTTTTCAAAACATCTTAAGTTCCTTCATGTTTGTGCCATTTGTCATGTCATTGTTTTATACATGGATTCCTGTAGCTATATGATATACGGCTCTCAGCCAGTTTTGCAGAATTTCATTAATTATGGCTTTTCACAGGGTCCAATTCCAAGCAAGGCAGAAATGTAACTGTACTGTTTGTATTTAATTAACATAACCACAATAATTGCTGTATATGCCTTCACATTTATTGTTTTTCCTTTCATTTGTGTATCTAGGAATACTTTCAGAATGTTTTCACTTTTTAATTCCAACCTATAGAATATGCTGCATTTTCAGAATTATTTTGAAATCCTTTATTCATCCATTGCAAATACTATGGCTTTTGTTTTACTGCTAAAGAAAAAAAAAAAACTTAGCATATGGCGAATTTGCTAGCAGTGCACAGGTGTTCCTGGAATAGTCTGTATCCTGATGAAATGCTCCAAGCTGAACATTAACATGTAAAATCATGTTCCTTTTTCTTTTGTTAAAAGGCAACTACATGCAGCAAATAATATTTAGCAGACTGTTGAAGGATAAGTGTGCTTTACATTGGTTTCAATGAAAAGCCCACCAGTGTCCTGACAGGCTGATAGTTGAATGGAGTCCATAGCAGAGCAGGTGCAGTACAGCATAAAGGATTTGTAAAGATATTGGTTAGAGGCTGTACACTGTTGTGTATGGTGCACACTCCAGATCTATGGACAAAGGTAACTAAAATGGAAATTGTGGTGGCAATAGGGTACTAAAAAAAAGAGGATACATAGAATAAAAAGCACATTCATCCTTTAATGCCACCCACAAAAGCACTGCCATTGTGCTATGGTCAAAATGTCTTATTTTAATGTTACATCATTTCATCTTGATCCGTTGTAGTTAGATTTACCAGGGCTTTCTGAAGATCTTTGGGCACGGCCACAAGCTCTTGGTGGTCAAAACAGAAACTATGAGAAAATATGCCAGACTGATGTAACAAGGCATCCTGATTTGAGACAGCGAGACTTGATAGTTTGCATATTTTCAGATGTAAGAACAGGGAATTCCAAGAGACTAGGTTACAGGCAATCATATATATTTGTAAACCTGGTCTGCCTGGTTCATAGAATCATTCAATGCAGGTGTGAATTTTACTGAAACTATACAGGTAAGATGCCCCATGTGTTAAACGGCATGTTTCTTTGTTTAACTGGAGTTAGTTTTAATACACTTTATACTAAGAATACCCAATCAACAAAGAACTCTTAATAACAAATCTATAAAGGGTTATGGTTTGCTGCCATCAGGATGAGTAGGCGCGATAGTTCCAGTTCAGATAGAATTCTAAGATGTATACTGTATATGTACTCTCAAGAATCTGTCCACTTTTGAGGTAAGTTTTTCTACATGTTACAGTTTATTACAGTAAAATGGCAATCATCTTATTTCCCTGTGTATCTTCAACCAATGCCTATACATTGCAAATGGATGACATGAAGAAGCAGAAAAATGAACAGTTACATGGGCCATGTCATCTTCCAGAAAAATCCAAAATCTATTAGGAGGGAAAAGATCACTTAACCAATTGCCCTCAGGAAGATCCCCCCCCCCCCTTCCCCTTCATAACCAGGCCATTTTTTGCTATTCGGCTTTGTGCTATTTCAACTGGTAATTTTGCGGTCATGCAACTTTGTAACCAAACAAAATTTATTTCCTTTTTTTCACACAAATAGAGTTTTCATTTGGTAGTATTTTATTACCACTGGGTTTTTCATTTTTTGATAATAAGAAAAAAAAGACATACATTTTTCGGTTATAAAAAATATCCAGTACACTCAAAGTTAGTCATAAATTTAGGCTAACATATATTCTGCTAGGTCTTTGGTAAAAAAAATCCCAATATGTGTATATTAATTGGTTTGTGTGAAAGTTATATCTACAAACTATGGTATATACAGTATACAGTATTGGAATTTATGCAGCTTTTACTTTCTGACTGCCTATCACATTTGTTGAGGTGCTATAATGCCAGGGCAGTAAACCCCCCCAAAGTACCCCTTTTTGGAAAGTAGACACCCCAAGGAATTTTCTGAGAGGTATGCTGAGTCCACGGAAGATTTTATTTTTTGCCACAAATTTTTGGAACATTACATTTTTTTTACATAAAGTTGTCATTTAAAAGATATATTGCTCATGCATGCCATGGGTTTATGCGGAATAACACCCAGGTTTAGTACAAATACCCCCCCAAATGACCCCTTTTTGGAAAGTATACAACACACAGAATTTGATAAGAGGCATAGTGAGTATTTTGCAGATATCATTCATTTTTCAAATGCAATATTTTCAGGAAAAACACACTTTTTGAATTTTAATGCACAAAAACACAATCTATTGCCCAATTGTTTGATAACATATAAAAAGATGATGCTATGAATAAATGTATGCCAAACATGACATACTTTAAAATTGCGCACACCCTTGCAAAGGCAACAAACTATGTGCATTTTTAAAAGCCTTTACAGGTCACCACTTTAGATTTACACAGGAGGTCTAGTGCTAGAATTACTGCCCTTGATCTAATGTTCGCAGTGATACCTCACATGCATGGTGCAATCTCTGTTTGTATACCGACAGGGGACCGACACTTGCATTTGCCTTTGCACATCAGCACGGGGGTGGGGGTGAAATTTCTTTTATTGTTTATTTTGCTTTTTTTTTATTTTTACAAGGTCCCTTTCATTTTTTAAAAAATCTCTTATTGTTATCACAGGGAATGTAAATATCCCCTGTGATGGCAATAGACATTGACAGGTGCTCTTTTCTGAGAAATCTGGGGTCTATTAGACTCTAGATCTCTCCTCTGCTCTTAAAGTGTTACTAAACCCAGGAGCCCGCATTCACTATATCAGGTCTCAAACAGTACATAGAACATGGAAATGCTATTATTTTAGTAAATATAAAGTGTTAAATACCTTTTCTCATCAGCAGTTAGAGCAGTCTTGTGACTTCTATCAGTGTTCAGCAGAGCACTGGTTAAAGCTTGTAGGAGGAGTTTACTCTAGGAGGATGTAGAACCCCTGACCTGTCTGGGCAGTGCTTGTGGCAAACATGCTCATCCTTGTTGGAGCGGAGTTCTCCTTCAACTCTCTTTTTTGTGTTCTGTCTGTTTACTTGAGGCATTCCTCAGCCTCAATCCTACCCTCCTCCCTTCCTGAGAGGCAAAGTATCTTCTGGCAGATGGTGTGGGGTCAACCAGGTTAAGACATCCTGCGTCCAGCAGTCGATAAAGGCTGTAAAGTGTACTTCCTCCCCCATCTTACTCAAGATAAGATAATTGCACATTCCTCAGGTGAATTGTATGTTTCATATCATGGGGGATGAGTTGTAGTTAGTTTAGTTTCCCAATGACCACTCCCAAAATGTGTAAGCCCCCCCCCTCCCCTTTGAAAGGGACTGTTAAGTGAGACAAGGGAGTTAGAGATGGACACGCAGACACACAGAGATCTCCCAGCAACATCGTAACAAAAGGAGATCAAGAACTCACCCTGCTAACTTGGATCTGCAAACCCAGGCATATGGGCAAGTAACTTAACCCTGTAATTTCCTCGCTATTCTCTGTTTGCTGTGTCTTTGTATACATATATATATTTTTGTGATATCTCTTTGTAAATATTTTATTGCATCTGTCTGACGCTTTTAGTAATAAATCTTTCTTTCTGAAAGTGTTAAACTGTTTCTAGGCGCTTACTTGCAATTCACAAATTACCGCCTTTTGAAGAGATGCTACTGTTTGTTATATCTCTGTATAGTCGGTCAGCGGGCCGTGCTATATAGATCAATATTTCAATCATTATAGTGTGTATTTGATAACGGGAGTTTCCCAGTCTCCGACAAAAGTGGTGGTGGCAGTAGAGGGTTAGTTGCGTAATTAACCTGACCCAGTAACAAGCGCATTTAGGCTGCAGGCACCGATTGTAGTCCATTAGCTGGGCAATCGCTGTGCTGGGTGCGGCTGAGTGTGGCCTTGTTACACGCGTCACACCGCGGTTTTAGATCGGTCGGTCACGAGTTTGGTGAGAAGGTCTGACGCCGTGGGCGTGACGTATTACTGTTAGTCGCGGTCGTGCGATTGCCGCCTGTTGGTGGCGGCGACCGCGGGCCGTGACAGTGCTGATTGGCCCTATGCTGATCACATGCACTTTTCCAAGAAAGAAAATCTCTAGCAATACACACCAAACTGAGCTTGTGCAGTGTCTCCACATGATATGTCTTATCAGGAGATAAGATGGAGACACTGGAAAAAAGGGAGGATCAGAGAAATTTTAGGATCAAACATCCTTTTTACACAATGCAGAGGAATAACCCCAGTGAGTATAAAAAGCATGCTTTACTGCATATACAGACTGATTTTACTGTTGTGGGTTTAGTAACACTTAAAAGCATCTGATCACACCAAGATCGTTGTGATCAGATGCTTTCCCAATTTTAAAATGGTGCTGTTTATATCTGGCAAAACCGAAATTATGAAATGCTCGTAGCTTCCGGTCTCTAAGACCATAGAGATGATTGGAGGCATTACAGCCTCTGATCAGTTCAATGGTCAGCCACGGAACTGCTGGCTGCATTCTTGGGTTTCCTGGTGGGATGGGAGAGTCCAAAAAAACATGGAAGGAGGTGTGTGGGGGGGGGGATGATATGGAACTCCCCTTCCTGCTGCTTGTAAAAGCATTCCAGTGGCTTATTAGCTGCTAGGATTGTTTTTACATGAAAGCGGACCACCAGCTGAAAAGAACAAAACCAGGATGATGCCTGTAGCTGCAGGCATCATCCTTGTATAACCACTAAAGTTCCAGTGACATACCAGTACATTACTGGTCCTTGTTTGGCATATATGTAATAGCAGAGAACACGGGCACATGATGAATTTGGTCTGTGGATCAAAATGATGGCAATTCATAATTTTGAATGTTTAATGTTGAGGGTTAGGTCCAAAGAGTTTTAAATTCAGAAACTGTGATAGGTTTCTATGTGAATTGTCTGGCAAGAACTGAATTTGGGTGGGCAGCCATGTATTGTTGTGTGTATAAATTGCTTTGTCCCACAATCATTTAATACAAATCTTCCATGAAAAACAGCCGAGCGGTTAAATGCCAATGCTGACAGCGAACGGGGCTGATCCTGCTAACACTGCATTTTTGGGAATACTAAGGAGGCACTAGTATAGTTTGTTCATGATCAATATATTGATCCATACAAACACTATACTAGTAATGATGAGTGATCAGCGACCTATAGCATGAGTGCAATAGTAAGCAAACAATCTAAAGCTTGATGACCCTGGCTGGGAGAAGAGCTTACAGACCCTCATATTATCTAAGGTTACTAATGGCAGCAATACAGTGATCAGTGAAAAATTCTATATACTGACACTGTACTAATGGCAGTGGCTGGGTGATGGGGTGATCAAGGGGTTAATAAGGGTAATCAAAGGGTTGAATGTGCTAATCTAACCTGTGTGTGTAAAATGTAGTGCTTTTACTCAGTGCCGCATTCTCTCTTCTCTCCCTGGACCAGCATAGGGGGCATTGGGGGGCACACGCATGTGCATGCATACTCAGAAATAGAAAACGTTGTATGGGTACGTCGCTTTGTCCAGAGTTGCTGCTCGCCCGCTCATTGTGGGTGGGCAGACGGCAAGTAGTTAAAAAAATAAAATAAAATAAACTTCTCTGTATTCATTTTTTTTACATTATTTTTCTTTTTTTACTATTTTTTTAAATACTTTTATCAGAGTAGTACAATGTTACCATAGTAACATTGTACTACTCTGGGGTGTGATCAGGGATTTTTTTTACACTTTGCAATGCAGGAGCAATAAAGATTATGCAATGTTTGCTTTGAACTGTCATGAATGCGCTAAATTCATGACAGTTAAAAAATACAGTGATCTATGATTGGCTTGCTGGTCACATGGTACAGGGTGCTGTGAGTGGCCCCATATACCATGTGAGATCTGTGAGCCAATCACAGCTCTCCAGGAACAGAAGAAAAGGTGTTATGAATTAGATTGATTCATAACAACTTTGTTGTCATTATGAGCATGTGATCGCATAGCAATCACATGAACACCGGGTCCTGATTACAAGGATCGGCATTCAGCTGTGTCCGGTAGACACAGTGGACATGGGGGGTTGGAGCATTGCGTGCCCGCTCGGACACACAGCACCCCGTGTTAGTGCAGCCCCAAGGGTACGTCGCCGGTTCAGTATCTGCCGCCCGTTCGCAGTACATTGTGGGTGGGCAGACGGAAAGTGGTTAAAGAATAAGTCCACCTTTTGTAAAAATATTTTTCAGCAAAATAAATTTCAGCAAAATAATTTGCAGGTGCAGTACACAGGCTCTTGCAGATTCATCCTTCTGCACATCTCCTCCAGCTCGAGGCAATGTCAATGGACTATGAGTGCAGCAGTCACTGAAACTGTATTCCATCCAGAAATACATCATGTTAACAGATGGAACCTGTAGTTCATTCATTCCCAGATTTCTGTGAATTTATGACTCTATTGTCCCTTCACAATGGTGCAAAATTCAAAAGTGACAGCTGGCAAAAGGGAGAAGAACATTGTCAGCTGGGGTGGTCAGCTTGAAACAATGTTACACTCTAAATATAGCTGTAACATGTAGCACGATGTAAAAGGTGGAGTTAGCCTTTAACAACAATTCTATGTAAAAGCAATACAATTTTGCAGCCATCAGTTAAACTATTTTTAAGCAAAATCCAAATAAAACGTTTATGAAGCAAAACTCCAAAAGAAATCTAGTTCTCCCAAAATATTGTATATGTTTTTTAATCAAATTATTCAATTACATGTTATTTATAAAATCCTGGAAAATATTTATTTTTTCTTTAGTAATCATTCTGTGGTATACTTACTTTTGCTAAATAAATATTTATTTGTTTATTTTTTTAAATGTATATTTACTTATTTTTATTGCTCAAGTTCTCCAAAATATTTTTCTTTTGTAATACTGCAAAAAGACAAAAAAATCTACACTCTGCAGGTTCCTTCAAACATTCATCATATTAGGAGCACACAAAGTCTTGACAGGCCAACCTCCTTCTATGATGATTTAATAATAGCTGAGTAATTGATAGAAATGGGTGTAAACAAGAAATCTGACAGCTTGCTTTTAGGTGGTAGAAGAATGCTAGTTTAAATGCAGGTCATGTACACCTCTCAATAACTGTCTATATGAAATATCTTCCTTATTATATAGTGCCACAGGCACAATAGGGAGAGGAGGAAAAGTAAAGGTGTTGTCTACTGTCATTAATTCAATGTTTGCTCTAAATTCAAAGCTGTGCTAGATGTGAGTTGGATCCTGATTGGTTTGTTCGAGCAACATGATCTTTTATTTCCAGTTTGTTGATGTGAGTTTTTTGGGATTTGCTTTATCGGTTATTTCAGATATGTATGGTTTTAGACAAAGATAAGGAGCGTACGAATTGCATATGAATACAAATTATGATAAACACATACTCATTACTTTTCCTATTATAAGACATCAATCTTTACCTACAGACTTTCCTTTCCATCCCACATGGAAGAAAAATATATTTGAAATATATTTTAAAAATATTCTTCCCAAATATATTGCCATATATTTGAAATGCTACAATTTTGGCCATATTCAATATATTTCAAAATATATTTCAATAAATATATATATATATATATATATATATATATATACATTACATGCTGAAATGCGTTTCTATTACAAAATATATGAAAAATATTTTTAAAAATACATTTCAAATATATATTTTTTCCATGTGGGATAGAAAGGATATATATATATATATATATATAAATATATTTTGAAATATGTATTGAATATAGCCAAAATTGTAGCATTTCAAATATATGGCAATATATTTGGAAAGAATATTTTAAAAATATATTTCAAATATATGCTTCTTCCATATGGGTACTTTTCCTCCATATTGTCTTCTTCAAATCCAATCCTATTGTGATCTCTTAACTCATTTACAACTTATACATTTTGCACCTTTGTAATTGTTTTCCAAATATTCATTGCGATTTGATGTAAGCCACTTCTCTCATCCTCTTCTTCTTCTGATAAGACACACATATCTGGGTATGTCTCTAAACCTAAGCCAGTATTCAGAATTCAGATCAAATCATATGGGGTAGAATTACTAAAACTGATGCACTGGCGTGCAGCTGTGCATGGTAGCCAATCAGCTTCTAACTTCAGCTTGTTCAATTAAGCATTCACAATAAAACCTTGAAGCTGATTGGTTTCTATGCAGAGCTGCACCAGATTGTCATACAACATGTCAAACAACAAAACATGCATCTATCTAGGATACGTACTATGAGTGGCAGCAATTAACAAGAAGTGTCTATTCCTGTGTTTGAACAATCTTTTTCTCAATCTAGCATAGATGCACAGTTCCTAAGCAGGAAAAACCTCTGCTTTGAAAAGGTGTAAGCTTTGCATGTACATTCTCTGTTGGCCATTGAGGTTTTATATTTGGACTGTTAAATAACAGTGGGAAAAGCCCTTCATTGGAAGTCACTGGTGGTGCCTTTGGCCTCTGTTCTATGGAGAGTGGATGTGGTGATGCTTATGGAATGTGTTCATTACACGTTGATGGATAGGATGCACTTATTTGATAAAAAGTGGGAGGGTTGGAGATCTCATTGGCATCTATTGTTTGACTGATGGATTATCATAATATGTTCGATGTGATTCCTTTGTTGGTACTTTTATCACTCTGCATATCTTCCTACCTACCTTATTCATGTACTTGATTTTTATTTCTTAAATGATGGTACTTTATTAGGATGATTATTATTTACATGCCCTTTTCTTGTTTTATACTGCACTTTAAGTTTTTATGCTGTTTTTGCAGTTCATTCCTTAATAAAAAAAAGTTTATAAATAACAGTGGGATATTCAAAGTAGTGGTAGGGTGGTGGTTATTAGCTAGAATGGAAGTTGAGGCGCTTCATGTAGATTGAAACAAGATTATTGGGTACTTTCTGCTATTGAGGAATTGATATGTAGACAAGCATAATGTTAGCTTAAACATTTTGATGGATGTGACAGGTTCAGCTAAATTGGTCACCAGAGTATGATAAGTTGCATGTAGGCAGCTGTGCCAAGTCACAGCTGTTGCCAAAAGAATCTGTAAAAAAGGAAACTACTTAAAAAAGCAGCTACTAGACAAATACATTTGTCAGAGAAAAGGAAACTAATATGATGTAATATCAACAAAAACTGCACAACCGTGCTAAACAGAGCTGGTTTTGGTTAGGGCAGGAGTATTCTAAAATTGGCACACTAACTGTGCAATGTTCAAGCTATACCATATGTTTCAAAAGGCCTTGAATCCTGAGCTGCTGATCATTTACCCTTATATTTTATTATGTGCATTAATGACAAGTAGACTGTATGCCTCTCAAGCAATATTTAGTAGTCTTTCCTTACATATGTACATTTGCATTTACATCTGCAAACTTTTGAATACAACTTAGATTCCATACTATATTAAATCAGTTGACAAAATGGATTCTATCTAAAAAAAATGGCCAGAAAAATGAAATGTTGGGTGGTTTGCAGAACTCCATTAAACAAACTGCATGTTTGATCTTTTAGTCTTGAACCTGAATGAAGGAAAATAAACAGTATTGCATACAGTAAATTGTAGGCAACTGCCATTTGCATTATCTACTACTGATATATGAGGAAACTAAGAACTAGTGCTCAATTTTGCATCAAACCTTTTCCTATTCTACAGTAGCCTAACAGTAGACTGAAATAAATTCTTTCACACACATCCTGATATAAAGCTCCAAATCTTTCACCAACAGAACTGAGCCTGACATTTTTCAGAAGTGTAATTCATAAGCTTGTCAGGCAATTGTACAAATTAAGTACTTCTTTAGACAAACAGGCTGCAATTGAACAGGGTACACGGAAGAAGCTAACTGTATGACCTATATCAGGTGCTTCAGTGTCATTGTGCAGGAAAATGCAATTTAATTCCCTGCAATTCCCTTTCCTTGGTCTTACAAGCAATTTGAACTGAACCTATAATCAGTATAAATCCTATCCAAAATCTATTTCAGCTGCAGGAGCGTCAAGTAAGAAAAGTGCCAATCATTTTGTTCTGGCCTTTACTCCCAACAAAGGAAATAAGCCACGATAATGGCCCAGAAAGATGTACAGAGCAGCGATCCTCTGTTCTGTGCTCACTGTGATGTCTCATTCTGAAGATTGAATCAAAACGCCAAATATCCTAAAACAGTTTCTGTGGAATTTTTCATGCCTAACAGAAGGGATTTAACACAAAACCCTCCATTGTTTTCTGAGATCACTTACAGAGCAACTTTTCCCTCTTCAGCCATGAAGACGTCAACTGTGTATTAGGAAAGATTTTGATCTTATTGATCGTTGCATAATGCTAAAAAACAGAAAAAGTTATTGAGAACTGTCTATATTCCCACAGCTACACGATTGGTGAACACATGCTATGTGCATGAATGTGAATGTAGGACAGATAGTGCCTAAGGTCACAGGAATATCAGTAATATGGTGCCATGGGACTGAAGACATGCATCAGACAAACACAATATATATTTTTAGGTCTGTTATCAGCAAACATATAGCTGTCCAGCTGCTTCCAAGTCCCATCATACCTCATCAGACAAAGTAAAATAAAAACAAAATACTATAACATCTAGAAACTGGTGTCATCAGTATAGGCAAAGAAAAGTCGGGACCCTGGTGTACACTGTGCAATCTTGTGTTTATTGGCAGGTAACAAATCATGACCAGTTTGCCTGAAACGCGTTGACATTTGTGGCTGTCATTTGTTACCCACCAATAAACACAAGATTGCAGAGTATACACTGGAGTGCTGACTTTTCTTTGTATATACAGATCCTGTGGATGAGAAATCAGCTGCCTCTGCCAGTGCACTGGTGTTAAAGCCGCATTATAACACTGGGAGGTAGTAGCACCTACTTTTATGTATTTAAACTGGTGTCATCTTCCATTGGTTAAATAATACATTACAGCTGCAATTTAGATGGTAATTCAGTTAGCTCCATCTATTGTTTTTTTTTAACTTCTTGTAAAATATATTTTTGATCAGTAATACAGCATACAAATGTATAGACAGATTCTTAGGCCATGCAATTGATGTCTCCTCAGTGTACGGCTGTAGTCTAATTAAATTATAGAAACACTACTGGGAAAAAACAGACAGAATGTTCTACTGATGGAGGCAAATCACCATCTTTGCATTTCAAGCGCCAGGTAGAACAAACCACTAATCAGAACTTTACAGAGAAAAAGTTGAAGAACATACATATCTGAGTTGCAAGGAGTCTACAACAAAGTTATGTGAGCTGTCACCACACTAAGTGGGATGTACTGTATGTCCCAGTGAATGTAGTCTCTGTGACTTTCATATGAGCCCTGTTTTCAGAATCCCAATGCACAAGCATATGGAGGCTATGAAGTAACAATGTCATCAAGAGCACAGCAGTATGATAACAATGAGCTACTGTATATCAAGATGATGTCACTGCTGTTCTTATGTTAGCTTTTATTTGTAAGCTTTTCATATTAAACTATTATATATCTATTAATAATCTGTTATTACAGATATTTTTCTCTCCCTGCATCGCTTATGTTTTTAAGACCATCCATCTGTGTAAAATTCCCTCATAGCTGTGACTTGATGTTCTGGGATTACCTAATCAAAATAAATTTTTAAAAGCCAAATATTCCATACTCTGCCCATTAGTCCTTCTATGGTTTAACAATGCATACCATTGTTGCAGTCTAATTACGTAAACCTCTGATCTTTGAGAAAGACATTTAACCTCCCTGCTTTATTTCTTCATCAAACTACAGGAATTACTACATGCAGAAAGATTTTAGATCTCAGGGAGGAAGGTTGCAGGGAACCTAATGACAAGGTTGCTCCCTTGTTCAGAGACCTTTTTCACACAAACCAAATCTGGTAATGAAAGAAATATAAGACAATGAGCACTCTTGATAAAAGCAGCTATGCACAAAAGGTAACCAGATAAAACCTTAAAAATGTTTTAGCGCTGCACTTTTCTATATAAATCTGGTAATGACAACATTGAATAACAAATATATACAACTTGGATTAAGGTGGTGTATTACTTCAAAGCAACCCTGAAGTAAGGCATGTCTGTAAAAGAAGAAAGTAAATACCCCCTTTACTGTTGCCTGATTTGTCAATTTGTCTGATCCTGTGGAACCTTTTGCTAAAATCACCAATCAGACCAATACTGTATATTTGGGAGTGTCAATCTTCTGGGTTACCCTGCAGCTCTTACCGGTTCCTGCTGCTGATCTTCACATTACTGCTAAAGCTGGCTATTTACCACTTGCCGACTACGCAATAGCTGAAAGCTAGTCTACTTCTGGGAGGATGTGTAGGCTGCCCTTTACCATGTGACCAGCTGCAGCCAATCACTACCGATCACATGTAAACAGACTTGCTGGTTATCAGCAGTTCTTTCCTCACACACTGTGTGAGGAAAGGAAAGCTGATTACTGGCAGAACTGTCAGTACACAGGTTACACTGATAATCACAGCACTGATCATCAGTGCCCTGATCATCAGTGCAGCTCCATCAGTGTCAATCTGTGCCCATCAATTCAGCAAATCTGTGTCCATTGGTGCAATATATCATTGCCCATCAGTGCTACCTTATCAGTGCCGCGTCTTCAGTGCCTCCTCATCAGTGCCCATCAGTGTAGCTTATCAGTGCCTATCAGTGCAGCCTCATCAGTGCACATTAGTGCAGCCTATCAGTACCCATTAGTGCAGCCTCATCAGAGCACATCAGTGAAAAAGAGAAATATTACTTATTTGCGAAATGTTATAACAGAAAAACATTTTTATAAAAGATTTTTAATTTGTTTAGCAAATAATAAAAAAAACCCAGTGGTGATTAAATACCATCAAAAGAAAGCTCTATTTGTGTGAAAACAATTGCTAAAAGCTTAATATGGGTTCAGTGTTGCATGACTGCACAATTGTCATTCAAACTGCAACAGTGCTGCAAGCTGAAAATTGGCCTGGGCAGGAAGGGGGTGAGAATGCAAGTATTGAAGTGATTAATGTGCTTTTAACATTCAACTTTGGAATGAAGGAATTCACCAAATGAAAACTACATACACTGCTCAAAAAATATAGAGTATAGCAACAAGTCAATTAAACTCCTGGGATATTGATTTGGTCAGTTAACCACTTCCCGACCGGCCGTTGTATATAAACGGCCGGGCGGTGGCACTGCAGGGTCGGGTGGCCGTCTATAAACGGCCTCCCCGCACCCTGCTTGTGCGCGCTCCGCGATCCGGTGCCCGCTGTGTCCTCCGGACACAGTGAAACACCGATCGTCGGACGGGACCTCTGTACGAGGTCCCGATCATGTGATCACTGATTGGCCAATCAGTGATCACATGCAAAGTAGTAAGCAAGATGTCACTTCTGACATCATTGCTTACTATGTGTGAAATCTGTGAATGATCACAGAGGTCACATGGTACAAGGCTATTCACAAAAGCCTTGTACCATGTGACAAGCTGTGACCAATCACAGCTCACTCTGTATTTCTCAATGAGTGCAGGAATGCACACAGAGAGAAAGAGAAATGATTGCTTTTACATCCTATATGGGTGTAAAAGCAATCAGTGTAATAAAAAAAAAAAAATCTTTATCACCCCTCACAAGTAGTACAGTGTCACCATGGTGACACTGTACTGCTAGGGTGACAGTATGTAAAAAAAATAAATAAATAATAATAATAATATAAAAAAATAAAATAAAAATGTAAAAAAAAATGTTTAAAAATTATAATTTTTGCTTATAAACTAATTTGGATTTTTTTTTTTTACTAAAAAGATAACGGAATAAATTTTGGCTAAGATTTATGATGAAATATTATTTATTTGCAAAATTTTATTAAAAAAACACTTTTTTAAAAAATTTTTGGACATTTCATTTACATAGCAAAAAAAATACAAATCCCAGTGGTGAATAAATACCACCAAAATAAAGCTTTATCTATCTAAAAAAAATGGTAAAAAATTCATTTGGGTACAGTGTTGCATGACCGCGCAATTGTCATTCAAAGTGTGATAGCGCTAAAAGCTGAAAATTGCCCTGGTCAGGAAGGGGGTAAAAGTGTCCGGTCTGGAAGTGGTTAAGTAGCAGAAGGGGTTGTTAATCAGTTTCAGCTGCTTTGGTGTTAATGAAAATAACAACAGGTGCTCTAGGTGGGCAACAATGAGATGACCTCCAAAACAGGAATGGTTTTACAGGTGGAGACCACTGACATTTTTTTCCCTACTCTTTTCTGACTGTTTTTCACTAGTTTTGCATTTGGCTAGGGTCAGTGTCACTACTGGTAGTATGAGGCGATACCTGGACCCTACAGAGGTTGCACAGGCAGTCCAACTCCTCCAGGATGGCACATCAATATGTGCCATAGCCAGAAGGTTTGCTGTGTCTCCCAGCACAGTCTCAAGAGCATGGAGGAGATTCTAGGAGACAGGAAGTTACTCTAGGAGAGCTGTACAGGGCCGTAGAAGGTCCTTAACCCATCAGCAGGACTGATGGTATCTGCTCCTTTGTGCAAAGAGGAATAGGATGAGCACTGCCACAGCCATACAAAATGACCTCCAGCAGGCCACTGGTGTGAATGTCTCTACCAAACAATCAGAAACAGGCTTCATGAAAGTGGACTAAGGGCCCGGCGTCCTCTAGTGGGTCCTGTGTTTGATTGGCATTTGCCATTGAACATCAAAATTGGCAGGTCCGCCACAGGTGCCCTGTGACTTTCACAGATGACAGCAGGTTCACCCTGGGCACATGTGACAGACGTGAAAGGGTCTGGAGAAGCCGTGGAAAACATTATGTTGCCTGTAACATTAGTCAACATGACCGTTTTGGTGGTGGGTCAGTGATGGTCTGGGGAGGCATATCCATGGAGGGACGCCCAGACCTCTACAGGCTAGACAATGGCACTCTGACTTCCATTAGGTATCGGGATGAAATCCTTGGACCCATTGTCAGACCCTATGCTGGTGCAGTGGGTCCTGGATTCCTACTGGTTCATGACAATGCCCGATTTCATGTGGCGAGAGTATGCAGACAGTTCCTGGAGGATGAAGGAATTGATACCAATGAATGGCCCCCATGCTCACCTGACCTAAATCCAATAGAACACCTCTGGGATATCATGTTTCGGTCCATCTGATATCGCCAGGTTGCACCTCAGACTGTTCAGGAGCTCAGTGATGCCCTGGTCCAGATCTGGGAGGAAATACCCCAGGACACCATCCGTCATCTCATTAGGAGCATGCCCTGATGATGTCAAGCATGCAGCACGTAGGTCCATACAAACTACTTAGTACCATTTTGAGTTGCTGCAATGAAATTTCAGCAAAATGAGCTAGTATGCTGCATAATTTTTTCACTTTGATTTTTGGGGTGTCTTTGAATTAAGTCCTCTGTAGGTTGATAATTTTCATTTCCATCAAATGATGGGGCATCTTTACGTTCCTAACACATTACCCAGTGCGTATCAGTATAGATATCCAGCATGAGATTTTTCCCCATTGAGATCTGATGTGTTTTCAAAGTGTTCCTTTCATTTTTTTTAAGCAGTGTACATGGGCAGAAATTTTTTGATCAAGAAAAATGTTCTATTCTGTTCCCTTTAATTCCCTCATCACTGTGAAATGAATGTTGATTTCACCCCATTAACAATCATAAAATTGAACAAATGGACTTAAAACAAACATTTTTGAATAGAATTCTACAAGTGTATGTATAGTATATCCAGCTTTAGTCTTATAAAGATAAAAAGGTCAGCAGGAGGAACCAATCAGAGATGCAGGTTACCCAGGAAACTGACATTCCCTGCAGAGCTAAGCAGAAAATTTCTGAGGACTGAAGCACCATTCAATTCTGCTTGCATCAGGAAATGTGAGTATCCATATTGTTTTTTTTCAGATACTGTAAGTTTTGCTTCAGTAGTGGGACAGGTGCTAAACAAATGTTTTGTAGTTAAATATACACAGCCTTATAGTTTTGGAAAGCAAAATGGTGCATGTCAATATCGTAAACATATCTCAGCAAAAAATAGTTGAGAACTGTAATGGTATAGAAAATCACAAATGGTTTGGAGGGTGGTAGGGGCCTTGATGGGCACAATATACACAACACCATATTTATATTTAAAAAATGTAACAAATTTTTATTAGAAAAGGTACATCAAATATAGTTTCCAGGTCATCAAATCTGGATATCCTGATTTTTCCTTAACTCATGCATAGTCATAATAGCGTTCGAAACCTCCCCATTTTAGAACCAACAATTGCCTGCCCGAAGTCCGATGCATTTCGAGACTTGCTCTTACTCAGAGAAAACATAGTGATGCATGTGAAGAGGTCCAACCCATCATAAAGGAAGTGGAGGGAAGAAACCAGACTACCACAGAGATCCCCATAGAAATGCTTTTACTAGATTACTCTTGGGTCTATCCAGCAGCATGGCCGACCACCACCATCCACCAGAGAAGGCAGCAGCAAAAGTAACAGCATAATAATATACAGTATTTAGAGTATATACAAATTCTTCCATCAAAGGGCATGAAGTTCTATGTAAAATTTAAATCACCGAAATCTTTTGCTACACGCATACATTGGATGTATGATTCTTATAAGTAATAGTTCTGAGTGGCTCTTATAAATTTTACATTTGATGTGTCCTTAGCATGCAATAATTATCAAGGTAAGTTACTGCTGTCTTATTGCAAACATAATTCATGTTGTAGCATTTTTCAGGAATAACTCAAACTCAGTAATTCCTTCTGGCTCCTATCTCTGCCTTGACTTAAAAGGTATTAATACGTATGTGTCTGACAAGTTAAGACAAATGTTCACATTAAACAATACTGTAATTTATTCAAATAATACAGGCATTATGTTTGCTACAGCCTCCTTCATTTGTCATTAGATTTATTATATATGAATTCACTTTCAATATAAAATGCATAGTATGCCTTGAATGAACTTTATATTAGACAAAAGAACAAAATTCAATACTTTCGCTGATTTACTGTATGAATAAAGCAGTAATAAATCCCCACAAAATGTATTATATTGCACCAAATCTTAGATGTAGTGTTTGCACTTGTTTTCTTCTTTTCTTTTTTTTTAGGCATTTTGTTTTTACCCGGTGATCTGGCCAGTAAGTCTGTTATTTTTCAACTTACTTTAACCACTTCAATACCGGGCACTTTCACCCTCTTCCTGCCCAGGCCAATTTTCAGCTTTCAGCGTTGTCACACTTTGAATGACAATTGCGCAATCATGCAACACTGTACCCAAACCAAACTTTTCTCATTTTTTTCAGACAAATAAAGCTTTCTTTTGGTGGTATTTAATCACCACTGGAGTTTTTTATTTTTTGCTAAACAAACTAAAAAAGACAAAATTATTAAATGAAAAAGTATTTTCTTAGTTTCTGTTATCAAATTTTGTGAATAATTAATTTTTCTCCTTCACTGATGTGTGCTGATGAGGCTGCACTGATAGGTGGCACTGATGGGCACTGGTAGGCAGTACTGATAGACAGCACTGATACATTGTACTGATGGGTACTGACAGGCACTATTAATAGGCACTGAAAGGCAGCAGCAATGGGCACTGATATGTGGCACTTATTTACGGCTCTGATGGGCACTGATAGTCAGCACTGATGGGCACTGATATGCATCACTGACTGGCAGTGATAGGTGGCACTGATTAACATTGAAAGGTGGTACTGATGGGCACTGCTAGGTGGCACTGATGGGTACTGATAGACTGCACTGATGAGGAGGCACTGATAGGCGGCACTAATGGGCATTGACAGGCATCATGATGGTACTGAAAGACAACACTGATGGGCACTGATATGTGGCACTGATGGGCACTGATAGGTGGCACTGTTTGGCACTGATAGGCAGCAGTGATAGGCACTGTTAGGCAGCAGGGATGGGCACTGATAGGCTGCACCGACTGGCACTGATAGGTGCCACTGATTCTCACTGATGAGTACTGATAGACTACACTGATGGGCATTGACAGGCATCACTAATGGGCATTGAAAGGCAGCTCTGATGGGCACTGATCTGTGGCATTGATGGACACTGATACAGTATTTGGCATTAATGGGCAATGATCGGCGGCAATGATGGGCATTGAAAGGCAGCATTTATGGAGCTGCACTGATAATCAGGGCACTGATGATAAGCCTTTGTTTAATTTATTTTATCCTCCAATTTCACAATAGAAGCAACAAATGTATTCAAGTTGGGACTCAGCCCTTTTCCCTCTCTTCTCTACCTGTTCACCTGCTCTGTGTTTATATTAAAGAATAAAAGACTGGCAGGGGAATGCTCAGTTATGCAGATATGGTGAAAGTAAAATGCAGAAGAGAAGCTGCAACTGCAGCCTTTGAATATGAATTATTCCATAATGCCTGAAGCTACAGTGTTCAGTAAAGACTTACTAAAATATCTATTAAGAATATGTACATATTTGAATTTACATAGCGAGAACACAGTTCTACTTCAAAACTGATCTCTAGGTAAACAGAAAAAAGTAATGCAGTTGTGAATATTTCTTTAAAAATAAATTGCATTTAACCCTTTTGCTACCACTGATATATACCATACATTAGTAGCAGTAGGGGGATTGACACACTCCTGGCTGCTACAGCAGCCCTCACATCCCTTTCACCTTTGATTGTGAACATATTTGTTTCCTCATTATTAATTTGTTGTTTTAGTATAGACATCTGCATCCATTAGTCCCTTTAAATTAACTGAATATCTTTTTTGTGTGTGAGAGTATTATTGCAGACTTCATTGAAGAAATATTGTTTCTAGAAAACAATAATAAAAGACTCCTACCCGATGTGTGTCAATCTGGTTTTGCACTTTAGGAACATCCCCACCAACAGGCTCCTGCTGCTTTAGCTCTTCATTCTTTAGCTGCAGCCATGCAAGAAGCTCCTGCAGAGAGATATGTAATCGCTTCCAGTGTTCTGTGCTGGCTTCTAAATGAGACCTACAAGACATTATGCATTACATTATTGTCAGGGGGAGAAAGATCATGGCAGATGTACAGCTCATTTCATACTGATACCAGTCTCTTTTTAGATGAAGAATAATAATTAATGTGTGAGCTGCTCTTTGATGAGAATTTATTGCTGAAGAAAAGAGGCAGCCTCAAAAGCACTGTTACCATGATGAGCAATATATTATAGCAATTAGCAGACATAGTTCAATTAGTAGGAACTCTATGTAAACAGCAAAATATGAGCAATGATCAGCTGCAGGGAATATACAGGCAGTGCTGAGGACTTTACAATCTGATTGCATTTTTAGGTACACTTTCCACAGTACAGATCCTTTTTGAAAACATGTCAGTGATAGCACACCTTATAGTCCTGTAATCCAGGACATGTTCCCTATAGGTAGATGGACAAGGAAGCACAAAATACAGAAAAAATAGGAAACCTAAATATATTGAACACTGAAAGCAAAACTATTGTGAAATGTATGTGTAGCACTGACTGCTGTCCAGTCAATTAACTCTCTGAAGACCTATTAAGAGGAAGCTGCACATGAGGACTTGTTATACAAGGATCTCCTTACTCCTACCTCATTCATTTAATCTGTGCTTCTTCCACCATTTCTGCTGCTATTAATGTTTGACCCATCCAGTGCTCTGAGGATCTGTGTTTTTTCCTCCTTTGCCAGTTTAACATTCTTCCCATCATTCATCAGTTCACTATTCACCCGTTCATTACATCATCAGTTATGAGGAGGTGGGGTGTGTGACATGGGGAAGCAAAATCCTGCTGACTCTACCAAGATGGCCATAGAGACACATATGGAGACACACTGCGGAACAAAAATATCAACTGCAGGGAGCTTAGAGGCAATACTGGTGGCTAGTCCTTGATTCTCAGCTTGACTTTTCTGGGAACAGTGTCCACAGTACAGGTTCTCTTTAACTACTTTATGCTGGAAAAACTACCACTTGTGCTTTTGCTTCAAAATTTAGCAGCTAAGTATGTTGTATAATAGTAATATGTATCAGAATAATGAAACCTAAATGACTTTGCAAAAATGCCACGATGGTAAAATTACAAAAGGAGAAAGTTTTGTTTAAAAATGTTTAAAAAAACATTTATTAAAATAGGTGAGATCATCATGCATCAACTAGTGCTTATCATTTACTGCCAGATACTGCTATAGATTTTTTTCTATAGTCATTATTATTGTAAGAATGCATGCACAGTCAATTAATAAGTTTATATTTCTAAAATGGTGCCAATCACTTATTCTGCTGAAAAAATGTATACTTTTCTTCTCTAAATGCTTCATACAACTTGTGGCTGCTAAAACTTAGATAATTAAATGCTTTCCTGGCAAGACTCATATTTCCCTTATGATTCTTGCTCAATTGAACATGCTAGATTAATGTTTACACATTTAAATGACTTTGGTTTTCATTAATTAAAAAATATATCTTTGAGTTTTTAAAAGATACCATGTCAAACTAGATTATTCCTTAGGATTTTAGTTGCTTGGTAACCTGGCTAACAATAAGCCTGCCATGCTAACCTCTCTTTCTGAAAATGTTATTAGCCTGGTTGTGTTACTAACCCTCTTTCTATGTCAAGACAAAACATGGCAGTAAATATCTGTAATACTTGCAGAGTTCCCTTCAAAAACAGAACGAGTGTTCTTGCATGGTATCACAAATATTGTATTGTTTTAAAGTTAATGCACTATATTTAGTTTATTTTTTTTGAGGTATCTTGGATTTGAAGTGATGAATGGGACATTTTTCAACGTTTGAAGACCTAATAGTGTGGACTTGTGGTGGACTATTTTGAATTTATTTAGGACAATTTGAAGTTAAGGAAGGGGATTAGGATTTTTTAATGGTCTGAAGAAAAGGTCTCTTATATAAGACTTGCAGAAGATCTGTGAATGTACCACCATGGTGGAAAGCTGAGTCAGCGATCTGGAGGATAAGATTCCGCCTTTAATCTCAGAGTCCTGATCCACCTCTCAACTTCCGAAAGCTAATAACTTGCACAATGAGGACTTTAAAAATCACTTAAGGTGCAATAACGTGAGGATAGTAGGCATCCAAAAAAGCACAGAGAGCAAAGACTGTACAGATTTCATAGAGCAATGGCTTCTACAGTCATTTGGCAGGGATGCCTTTATATCACTCTTTGCTGTTGAAAGGACTCATAAAACCCTGACTCATCTCTTGCAGTCTGGCCAAGACCGTTCCTGGCCCGAATGGTCAACTACAGAGATCGAGAAATCATTATTTGCTTTGCCAGAGAACATCAAAACATCTGTTACAATAGGGCAAAAGTATCTTTATACCCTGACTTCTCTGCGGAGGTCCAGTGCAAGCGTGCCACTTTCTCTGGAGTCAAGAAGAGGCTTTAGTGGCTGCAACTTGCCTATGCTAGACTCTACCATGTGCACCTCTGGATCACGGCCCTTGGTAGGGTGCATTTCTTTGAAATGACCTCATGCATCCTCATGGTTGGATACCAAGGAATCTTCTCTACGTGCACGGCCTTCTAGCTCTGTGGAAATTTGATGTTTCCTTCCTTTATCCCTCTGTCAAATGTTTCCACTGTTTCAGTGGATCTGAGGCTCCCTGCATTCTTTAGTCGGTGATAATAACTACTTGTGTTCATCTTGAGATGGCTTTAGAAGCTCTATGGTGAATTCAGATTACCAGCACTCTCGTTTTCTTTGCTACATAGCTCCCCTTCCGAGGGCTATCATTAGAGATGAGCGAATTATTCAAAAATTCGATTCGGCCGATTCGCCGAATTTGCGGGAGAAATTCGATTTGATGCGAATTTATTCGCTGCAAATTTAACTTATTAAAAGGGTTTCTAGGCTTCAGAGAGCCTTTATATTAGTGCAGAACACTGTACCTTTAATTTAAATGCCCTTGGAGTCTGCTGGGGAAGAGAAATAATACTGTCAGTCAGTATGACATGCAGATGAGTGCCGTCGATCTTAGAATCACCGCACACTTCACTAATTTGGGCAGTCACGGGGCACGACGAAGAAGAAGAATGAAAAGAAGAATGAAAAGAAGAAGAAGAAGAATGAAAAGAAGAAGAATGAAAAGAAGAATGAAAAGAAGAAGAAGAAGAAGAATAAAAAGAAGAAGAAGAATGAAAAGAAGAATGAAAAGAAGAAGAAGAAGAATGAAAAGAAGAAGAAGAAGAATGAAAAGAAGAATGAAAAGAAGAAGAAGAAGAATGAAAAGAAGAAGAAGAAGAAGAATGAAAAGAAGAATGAAAAGAAGAAGAAGAAGAATGAAAAGAAGAAGAAGAAGAATGAAAAGAAGAATGAAAAGAAGAAGAAGAAGAATGAAAAGTAGAAGAAGAAGAAGAATGAAAAGAAGAAGAAGAACGAAAAGAAGAATGAAAAGAAGAAGAAGAATAAAAAGAAGAAGAAGAAGAATGAAAAGAAGAATGAAAAGTAGAAGAAGAAGAATGAAAAGAAGAAGAAGAAGAATGAAAAGAAGAATGAAAAGAAGAAGAAGAAGAATGAAAAGAAGAAGAAGAAGAATGAAAAGAAGAATGAAAAGAAGAAGAAGAAGAATGAAAAGAAGAAGAAGAATGAAAAGAAGAATGAAAAGAAGAAGAATGAAAAGAAGAAGAAGAAGAATGAAAAGAAGAATGAAAAGAAGAAGAAGAAGAATGAAAAGAAGAAGAAGAAGAATGAAAAGAAGAATGAAAAGAAGAAGAAGAAGAAGAATGAAAAGAAGAAGAAGAATGAAAAGAAGAAGAAGAAGAATGAAAAGAAGAATGAGAAGAAGAATGAAAAGAAGAATGAAAAGAAGAATGAGAAGAATGAAAAGAAGAATGAAAAGAAGAAGAATGAAAAGAAGAATGAGAAGAAGAATGAAAAGAAGAATGAAAAGAAGAATGAAAAGAAGAATGAAAAGAAGAATGAAAAGAAGAAGAAGAAGAATGAAAAGAAGAATGAAAAGAAGAAGAATGAAAAGAAGAAGAAGAAGAATGAAAAGAAGAATGAAAAGAAGAAGAATGAAAAGAAGAAGAAGAAGAATGAAAAGAAGAAGAAGAAGAATGAAAAGAAGTAGAAGAAGAAGAAGAAGAATGAAAAGAAGAAGAAGAATGAAAAGAAGAAGAATTCCAGTACAGCAAAAAGTGTATCTGCAGAGAGCTCCGCTATTTCTGACAGTTCTCTGACAGTTCCTTCACATTTACAGCGGTTGAAACATTGTATCTATTTATTTCCGAATAAAAACATCTGTATCCTAAATGGAAACAAATAGATACAATGTTTCAACCTCTGTAAATGAACTGTCAGAACTGTCAGAGAACTGTCAGAAATAGCGGAGCTCTCTGCAGTGACACTTTTTGCCGGCTGATCGGGGAAAATTCGATTCGTGCACCCGAAGTTTGCTAAAATTCGGATTCGGTGCGAATCGAATTTTTCCTAATATTCGAAACGAATTCCACTTCGCCAAGTTCGATTCGCTCATCTCTAGCTATCATTGCCCCCATGCAACATTGTGTGGATTGTAATAATGGTTTTTCTTTTGTTTTCTTTCTGCTTTGCAGAGACTATGTTTCCTGAATAGACTGTATCTTCAGCTGTTTCATGAGTCCAGTTCATACTAGACAAGCCAGATGTGCCACTGCTGGCTATGGCAGATTTTAATGGCTATGTGTGAACTAAACTTGATAAGCCACCTTGTGGTCGTAGGTCCCTATTACAAAGGCACTACCCTACACAGATTTTTACAAGAGGTGGGCTGGCTGGATTTCAGGAGACGTATGAATCCTGGGTCCCACCAGTTCTCCTACTTCTCCAAAACTTACAGGTCACTTTCCAGAATTGATTTATGCTAGTTGAGTAATCTTTAGTGATTTCTGCATTTATACTACTGTTTACCACTACCTTTCTATATTTAGGTGCCTTTTTTTATGTATATCCATACTGAATATTTGGCTGGTATATATATATTTATATATATTAATAAGTAATTAGTTTCTCTATTTTTTTTTTGTTGCTATCTTTCACCTTTTCAGAGAGATCATTTGAGGGTCCTTTTGCCTATGCAACATCAGAGGATTACTATTAAGGTCTAGTTTTTAACTGACATAGGGTTATGTAAGTTTATTATTGAGTTGAGAAGAAAATAAATGGTTTATGAAAAAAACATTTATATGTCATATTTCCCACACTATTTTGTTTTATAGAAGTATTTGCTGTATTCTATTGCTACTCCTGAAGAAGATTCAAAGTATGAATTGAAATGCATCGGGGTCATATTTTTCTGGGCGAAGTTTCTCCTGAATGCAGTTGAAGTTATTCCCTTTGTCAATTTTACTTGTTGATACCATACTGACATGCCATGTAAAAAGTACTTTCTCTGACTTTTTAAGATTGGATTCAATAAAATGTAATGTAAAAAAGCTGTCAGACTTTGGTGCTTGAAAGTCCTTGTTTCTATTAATGTATGCCCATTTGTGTATTGATGTTTGGGATATAATTACCATATTCTGTCTATTATGATTGACCAATAGTTAACTCATTTACATCTGTTTCCAAATCAGGCCTATATTGAGTCTTGCCTTGTTGATTACTTCATTGTTAATGCTGTCTTCCATGATCTCTTGCTTACCAGGGATGCCTTTAAATGCTACTTGTGAGGCCTTTTTATTGCAGAGATCAAAGCAGTGCAAAACCAATTGGACATGTGTGGCAGGTTGTTCAATGGGTGCAGGTTTTCTGCAATGCTTCCCTTCTACCTTTTGCTGAATTACAGTCTCAGTACCTCCTACCACCCTCCATGCAATTCTACTACTTCCAACTCCAACGTGCTGTTCGTTACTAGGGAGCCATAGCTGACTGGAGTCTCTCCCTAAAACCCATCTTCAACTATGTCCAGTCACCGAAATGAAAGTGCTTATCTCCAGCTGTTATGAAATGTTGCTTTCATCTTATCTAAAGGGGTATCCCTGCAAAGCTAAAGATAAATGAAAACAAGATGTGGGCAATTTGGATGATGATCAGTGGGATAATGTTTTAGAATCAGTGCTGTCCGGTTCTCTAAATACCACCTATAGACTATAGCATCTTTACATTGTTCTACCTGCCCATTTTACACCTCTGAAGCTATCTCGTATGGGAACTCTGCAGTCCCCCTCTATGTGTCAAATGCCCCACAGCACAGGGTGATCTCATACATTTATTATACGTTGCCCTAAACACCAGTATTGGGTAAAGGTAATAGATACTCCTAATCAGGTCTTTTACATTACCATATTTACAAAGTCTACCTACTGTTTTCTGGGTATACTAGATGACCTTTACTTAAAGGATAAGTTCACCTTTCATAACATGTTACATGTTACACCCATATTCAGGGTGTAACGTGTAATATTGCATGATCGGACCAGCCCCCGCTCCCCTGCTCCCTAGCTTTGACAGCTAGCGTGGGATCTTCTTTTGCCTCGCTAGCTGTCAAATTTTTTAAAAAGGCAGCCATGTGGGGCTCCACCCACCCAGCAGCATCATACATTCACTGTGTTCTGTGAACGAGAAACTACAAGTCATGACAGCTTTAGCGACTGTTGGCTTGTAGTTCTCAATGAACTACCACGGCGCTGTGGAGCGCTAAGGTGGCACAAGATTGCACAAAGTGGATTTTAAGCATGAGCACTTTCAAAATCAGTGGTGTTGGTCACATATATGATATATGGGCTGCTTTATCCATGCAATTGTTTTGCACTTTGTTGTTATGGATTATTTGTATTAATATTTTATTTTTGCACAGCATTACACTGTATACCAAGTTTAATGTTTATTGTTTATTATGTAGATATGTTTTAGATAGCAGCACTACATCATTGTTTTTTAATACTTTGCACATTTATGTGGGAACACATATTGATGTCAGCTGCAGCATTTATTCACTGACACTTAAATGAGCATTATTTAGTTGGTACAGGAGTTTTTTCACTGTTTTATTTTAACTTGCCATATAAACTCTTCCTAATTTAAAAAAAACATGGACTGGTATGTTTATTTTGTTTTGTGGTAAATGGCATAGGTTTATGTAAAATGCCCTTTACTATATAGCACTGAACTACATGATCAAAACAATTATTCATTCAAGCCTAACAATAAATTAAAAAAAAAATAATAAAAAGCATATTTAAATTTACTGTGGGCATAGAATGATAAATAAGGTTTATACTCCCACAAAATAAAAAAAATGTGTATATCCTGCAGAAATACATATAAAGCTTATGACTTTGCCATTTGAGAGTGGCCATAAAATGTTCCTGAATTATTTTACAGATTTTTTTTAAAGCTCTTTATATTTTAGAACCACAGTGTAAAAAAAAAATCCAAGGGAGTTGACTGTAGGGTGAAATGTACTCTTATTTTACAGTCAGCTCCAACAAGCTGTGTGCTTGTCTCTGTGTCCAAGAAAGAAAAGAGTCTGACATAACAAGAGCAGTGTCAAGTTTAATCTTTTATATTATTTTTGCCCATTACCTGATGTTAAGGGATTTTTTCCTGAGCTCATTCCATCTGATATTCATGTTTTCAAGCCGCCTGTGCAAAAGGGCTCCATCTTCAGATCCTTCTAGTGATTTAAGCATTTTCTGACCATTTTCATCCAAAGAATGAAAGACTTCTGTGTGGCCATCAATTTCTGCTTGCAGCTCCTAGGATATCGCAAAAAAAGATAAAAACATTTCAGTAATACAATCACAATAAAAAGCATTTGCTGATAAAACATTTGATTAAACTGGTGTTTCAAAGAAATAAAATATGTACATTTCGTCATTTATATACACATTATGTGCTCCAATAATTATTTGAGGTGGATTTACTAAGTATTGCTTCTTGCATGCAGCAAGCGGTGGTAAGACTTCAGCATTGTAAGCAAATCAATGTTCAGTAGTAAGTCTTCCATGTACCATTGCTTCCCAATGTAGGCAACATGAGTTAATCAGTTAAATCAAAACAAAGTATATAGAAAAAATGTTGACAGGCATATTTTCAAACCAAATGTGGAAAACAATCTAAGAACAATAGTGAAATTACAGTGCCTTGAAAAAATATTTATACCCCATGAAATTTTCCACATTTTGTCATGTTACAACCAAAAACTTCAATGTATTTTATTGGGATTTGATGTGATAGACCAACACAAAGTGGGAAGTGGAAGAAAAATGAGAAATGGTTTTCAATATTTTTGAAAAATAAATCTGTGAAAAGTGTGGCGTGCATTTGTATTCAGCCCCTCAGAGTCAATACTTTGTAGAACAACCTTTAGCTGCAATTCCAGCTTCAAGTCTTTTTGGGGATGTCTCTACCAGCTTTGCACATCTAGAGAGGGACATTTTTGCCCATTCTTCTTTGCAGAATAGCTCAAGCTTTGTCAGATTGGGTGGAGAGCGTCTGTGAACAGAAATATTCAAGTCTTGCCCCCGATTCTCAATTGGATTTAGGTCTGGACTTTGACTTAGCCATTCCAACACATGAATATTCTTTGATCTAAACCATTCCTTTGTAGCTCTGGCTGTATGTTTAGGGTAGTTATGCTGCTGCAAGGTGAACCTCCACCCCAGTCTCAAGTCTTTTGCAGACTCTAACAGGTTTTCTTCTAAGATTGCCCTGTATTTGGCTCCATCCATCTTCCCATCAACTCTCACCAGCTTCCCTGTCCCTGCTGAAGATAAGCCTCCCCACAACATGATGCTGCAACCTGTTTCACGGTGGGGATGGTGTGTTTAGGGTGATGTGCAGTGTTAGTTTTCTGCCACACATAGCATTTTGCTTTTAGGCCAAAAAGTTCAATTTTGGTCTCATCTGACCAGAGCACCTTCTTCCACATGTTTGCTGTGTCCCCCACATGGCTTTTCGCAAACTGCAAACAAGACTTCTTATGGCTTTCTTCTTGCCATTCTTCCATAAAGTCCAGATTTGTGGAGTGCATGACTAATAGTTGTCCTGTGGACAGATTTTCCCACCTGAGCTGTGGATGTCTGCAGCTCCTCCAGAGTTACCATGGGCCTCTTAGCTGCTTCTCTGATTAATGCTCTCCTTGCCTGGCCTGTCAGTTTAGGTGGATGGCCATGTCTTGGTAGGTTTGCAGTTGTGCCATACTCTTTCCATTTTTGGATGATGGATTGAACAGTGCTTCGTAAGATGTTCAAAGCTTGGGATTTTTTTTATAAACTAACCCTGCTTTAAACTTCTCCACAACTTTATCCCTGTATGTCTAGTGCATTCCTTGGCCTTCATGATTCTGTTTGTTAACTAATGTTCTCTAACAAACCTCTGAAGGCTTCACAGAACAGCTGTATTTATACTGAAATTAAATTACACACAGGTGGGCTCTATCTACTAATTAGGTGACATTTGAAGGCAATTTGTTCCACTAGATCTTAGTTAGGGATATCAAAGTGAAGGGGGCTGAATACAAATGCACACCACACTTTCCACATATTTATTTGTAAAACATTTTGAAAACCATTTCTCATTTTCCTTCAACTTCATAAATATGTGCCACTTTGTGTTGGTCTATCACATAAAATCCCAACAAAATACATTTACATTTTTGGTTGTAACATGACAAAATGAGGAAAATTTCAAGGGGTATGAATATTTTTTCAAGGCACTGTAACATATATCTAAAGCCTTTTTTGTAGATCTTTGGATAGAGTTGAGAAGAATTAAAATGAGTTTCTGATTTTGTTTTGCCAATCTGTGTCCCATTTGAGAGTTTTTACTGCATGTCCCTCTTTTAAAGTGTAAAAGATCCTCCCTCAGACATTTGTCACGACAACAAGACTTATTCCTAATTCCTTTTCTGTTGATAACTCAAAATTGTTTATCTTCGCTTACTGTGAGTCCCTGTGATAATGGGCACATAAAAAGAGTTATTTTAATAGAATGGGCACAATAGACAGCCATACAAACCTGATAAGGTTGCTAATCCTAAATGCTTTAATGTACAGAATTTTTTACATATACATGCAAGCATTATTTACAATTAACTGTAACTAATCTTATCAGTTGTTTGATAAAGGGTTAGTCCACCTGAAGCTGATATTTCATTGTTTGCCAGGGAGTAGGGATGAGCCAATGGTTTGGCCTGAACCTAGGCTTAAAACAAACTTTGGCTCTTTGGGTGTTCGAATGAATATCCAAATTTTTGCCCCTTGCAGCCCTCTGTTCAGTGGGAGCCAAGCATCATAATAAATAAATAAGCTGTATTTCTACCACTTCTATATATGACAACTTCCCACTGTCACTGGTTCCTAAGAAAACAGCAAGTGCTTGCACCCTCAAGGTTCCTATGAACCACTGACATCAAGGTACATTGTCTTACATATCTGGAATTCCCTGCCACATAAGTAAAGGGGCAGGAATAGCAGTGACATCTCTGCCCAAATATAAATATGGCCACTGGTCATATTTGTGGCATGATGTCACCACTATCCCCACCTCCTCCCTTATATTACTGATGACAACTCTGGGTGCTGTCATTTGGTTAGTGGTACCATTGATTGATCATGTATTCTAAGTCATAGGGGTTTTTTTTGCAGGTGGTGGGCATCATGACTGATGATGGATTTAGAATAAGGGATTTTTTTGCTTTTTTTTAATAAAGGTTATGCCATATGTTTGGGTGTCCTTATTTGTAGCTTATATTTTTTTTGTGAATGTGTAGGGGCACTATATACCCCATGCTTATTAATGTGTGTGTGTGGGGGGGAAGGGGTATCTGGGGACCCCCTTATTATTTTAAGGGTTCTTTCAGATTTTGCTAAGCACCCATCTATGGATGGGGAAGAGACTCTTGTCTTCGTCAGCAAGGGGACAAGATGCTTTGCCAGGGGGATCCCCCATGTTAAGGGTACGTGGCCTGTTTTTTTTTGTGCAACGTACCCCTTAAAATCTATACAGACTTAGAGGTTCTGATATGTATTCTGATAGGAACTCCAAGCAATTGTTGGCTTCTTTAAAAGAAAAGACTATTAGAGGGGTCTGTGTGTTGTTTTGTTAAAAAAAAAGCTGGCAAAGAAATGTAATTTGCTGGCAATTATAAACATTTTTCCTTTTTAAATGTCAATGCTGCTGCAGCAGTTTTTGTATTTGACAAAGACGTGCCACTACACAGGCAGAATTAGGATACAGAGGCATGTTATTTAAAGGAATTGGGCATTTTCAGTGTTTCAAAAAGTCAGTGCTCCTGGTTGAATTTAATTTAAAAAACTACATATCTCTTCAGAGAATGCCATCCACAATATGCTTTTTTTTTACACCCCTTGCCTATTAGCCCAGATGATGGGAATTTCTAATTCAACAGATTTTACTTCTATTGATTTCAATGGTGTTTGGGTGCAGCATCCAAACTTCTTTGACGTTTGCTGAACTAAGCTCAAAATGAACCCAGGGCAGCTTGACTCATCCCTTCTGAGATGTTAATTTATCTCTTTCTTATTTATGGAGAGATCTCTATGTTGAAGATCTTTAGGGTTGATCTACCAGGTATGCACACTTGCTACAACAATTAGAAAAGGATCCTATGTCCCCTAATTGATTTATTTACTTTATAATATAGAGATTTAAGTAGGTGGAAAAAAACATCCCAAGGTGAGTAGCAGCAAAGGTAGAAACGGTTGAAGTGAGATCTGTCTGCTATACTGTAATTTACAAGAGATCTATGAAGCCAGTGGGTCACTCCATCACATTCTACCTCTGTCTGTAATACTTCCTTCATCTATAAACGCCCAGGTTTGCTAGTTCTGAGCCTAAGAATGTTCTATCCACCTAAAGGAACTGACATTTTAACATTGAAATAACAGTGTTTAGAAACATACATTGATGGAACATTTTCTTATATGTAAGTTTAAGGGAGATACATGTGTCAGTAGAATGAGTTAGAAAAAAGTTAGTGTCTTTAATTCAATTTTTAACCATCTCTACAACCCTCTAATTACCTCTAAATTTATAATAATAATTCAACATATTTCTATCAATTTGATTGCATTTAATAGAATGCTGAAAATGAATTTTACCAAGTCATGTATCAATAAGCAAGTGTGCATGTAAATGTGTGATCATATCACATCGCAGTTAGGGAATATTTGCACCATCTCTTGGGATTATTGGTTCCTGTTACAATTTTGTTCGTTCCAGCTTAGGCTCCCTTAAGGACAACTGTAAAACTCTTTTAAAAGAGAAATATGGTGTATAGATATTTTTTTTGAAAAAAAAAGTTACGAGCAGGTAATATGATGCAGCACTGGAAAGCAAAAACTGCTCTGCTTAGAGTATAAGCATATCAAAAATGGAAACATTAATTCAATTTCCACTGTTGCAATTAAAAAAATACATTTCGAAATATATGTCTTACTTTGACCTATTAAGAAATGGTTTGCAATATTGTGCAGTTAAAGGTGCAATGTCTAAAACTCTCAAACAATACATGAGTATTTACAAATTATAACTTATAATAATAACTTATAAATAATAGACAGGTGCACAGATGTATTCAAGAGTAAATTAGACAATGTATTTTTTTCTGAAGAAGTTTATAAAAATGAATTGCTGAGGCAAACAATAGATGAGTTCAGCAGTAACACCCTAATGTTCTAAGTTAGAAGGGTAAGTCGAAAAAACAGCAGATGTAATTACAGTCATTGTCAATAAATTTGATTAGAAACAGCAGAATAATTTTAAAAATGTATGCGTATGGCTGTTATCTTTACACAGACCAGCTCTTTGCATAGACAAAATGACTTTAGCAAAATCAGAGCTCTTCGCAAAATTGCTCCTCAAACTGTTAACAAAGACAAATGTCTGACCTTCACATTATATTTCTTCCTGTGCAACATGGTTTGGAGATGGTAACATCAGCTGTGTTCGGTGGCTGCTCACTACTGACTGTACACAGATGAAGTCTTTAACTGGGTTACATAATGTTCTCAGAATCACACTCCAATATGAGATTTGACAATGAAAATAAATGGCCACTTTGTTTCATGGTAAAACACTGGTCACATCATCACTATGCGTAGGAAGAAGGACAGCTATACCAGAAAATGTGTCAGGGAAGGCAACTTTTAACTGTTGTCACAGTTCCTAATCACGGGTAAACATATAAATTACTGGATGCGTATGGCTTTCAAATCCAAACTGGAACATAGGGGTTAACATACTGTCCACAACTTAGGAAGATAAAAGAGAGGCAGTTTTAGTTTTCTCTCTCATTTGAATGTGCCAAGTGTTACCAAGGAAAAATTCTTTCACAGACCGCCTGGCATTCCTCTCTGCCTACATGCTGAATGAGTGCTTTGTTTTTCAAGGGATCTTAATGTTTATATTCTTCTGTTGGGACTTTTTATTTCTCATTGACTTCTATTGATTAAGCAAAAAGGAATACAGCAAGTCGTTCTAGCAGTTTTAAAACATAATGAGCTATAATGACTTTGAGCTTTCACTATATGAGCCAAGCGGGTCACAATATTTTTAGAGTACTTGTCACATAAACTTAATGGCATTTTAAATACATACTGGAAAATGTATGAGTAAATACATATTGCTTTTAGCATGTGGTAAAGCTATATAGTCTATTTCTTGCTGCAATGCATGTATGTTTGAGAATAACTACACATTGCCTTTAGATTTTTACATGTGTTAATATTAGCAAATGATTTTTTTGCAAACTATGAAAGTATAAAATGTGAAAGTACAGCCAAAACATTTCATTTAATTTAAGAATCTGCCTCTATGTCTATGGTGAATGCACTTCAAAGAGACAAAACTTAACTTAGACCACTGCTCTGATAATAACCAGGAGAGAGAGGGGTATTTTCTCAGCATGAAAAGCTGAGAATATTCAGCGTACTCCATACAATGTGCAGACACAAATTCAAATGGATACTGAAATGGCAGTCAAACAGATAGTGCTATTACTCATAGATTCAGGAGTATCCAAATTTCACAAGCACATGCAACAGGTCCACAATAGGGCATTATTCTTGTCACAAGAAAAAATGTGACATTTCATAGGAGTGAGAGTTCACTTAACATATCTTGCTACTGCTTCTCTGCCCTCCTATCTTGGCAGCAGTGTGCATTTGATCTGAATGACCCAGCAATCCTGGAATGTACAATTGACAGGCTCACTCATTTGCCAAGCTGAGATCTGAACCTCATCGCAAGCTGTTCACATACCCCCACATCGACTTAAATCCCATCAAGCAATCCTTAATTCTGTGCCTGATCCCAGGGTCTCATGTAAGGCAATGTACAGGGGTGGACAAAATTATGGAAACACCAGGTAAAAGAACAATATCATTACCTAGTATGGTGTTGGACCGCCTTTGGAATCCAAAAGGGCTTGAATTCTCCTGGGAATTGACATATATGAGTCTTATATGATGGATAAAGGAATATGATATCACTCTTCATGCAAAAATGTTTTTGCATGAAGTTCTCAGTTCTCAGCAGAGATGCAGGAGGCAGAAAATGAGCCCAAACCTTGTTCTCCAAAATTGACCATAGTGGCTCTATGATATTGAGGTCCTGCAACTGTGGCACACAGGGAAGGTGCAAGACTTTCTCTGCATGCTCTTCAAACCACAGTTTGACAATACCAGCTGCATGCATCAGAGAATTATCTTTTTGGTAAATGGCACGGTCTTCTGGAAACAGAGTCTGCACCATGAGGTGCACTTGGTCGGCCAAAATTTGTACATAGTCGCTGGCTGCCTTTCAAGATGATGATGGGGCCTGGAAAATACCAACATATAGCTACCCAAACCATGATTGTGCTTCCACCATGATTTACCATGGGTACAAGACAGTCCTGGTTGTAAATTTGGGACAGTGTTTGCCACATGTAAACACCTCCGGTGATTGGGAAAAGTGTGAAGCTCAATTCATTGGACTATATTGCAGTCCTCCATTGATTATTAGTGCACGATTTTTGGGTGTTTCACCACTTTCTTCTCTTGGGAGCATTACTATTGGTCACTCCTGGTATGGCAACTGCAGCTCACCCATGAATGTTTTGATTATGGTGTTCCCGCTGCACAGTTTTTGTGGACACGAACTTTCAAAGACTGAGAATGAGCTCTGCGGTCATTTTTGCAACAGTTGTTATTTTATTCCAGGTCACAATCCTGCGCAATGTACTTTTGTCTCTTCTGGTCAGTTGACTATGTCAACTGTGCTTATGCTTATCAGATTACATTTTCCTTGAAACTGCATATGCCGTCATAACCTTTGATATTGTACCTTGTGACACCACAAATAAATTGGCAACTTCAGTCGCAGAGGCACCAGCTAAGCAGGCACCAACAATTTGCCCTTTTTGAAACTTAGTAAGTTCTGACATGACTCCGTACTATTAGCAGCGCACACAGTGTATGACGAAAGTTAGGCTTCCCACCTGTTAGCTAGGTGTCTCATTACACAGCAGAAGCAAAAGAATATTACATCACTTCTACTTTCAATGCAAATCATGTAATCACTTTCACACCTGCAAATCATGTAGTATTTCCATTTTTTTGTCCAATCCCTGTATGGCCTACATTTCAAAGAAGTTCTCCACTGTATTGATTGTCATTGAAATCACAGTCTGCTTTACCAAGTGTGGTTATAAATGTAGCATGCAGAGTTCTTATGATAGAAAAGAAAAAAAAGTTTAAATATTTGTCACATTGCAAGCTCATTTTCAAATACATAGGAGTTTCTGTAAAACAGGTGCTGTGCATGCTGGAGAAAGGTAATTTATCCTATCATCAATGGACATATTTTTTTAAAAAACACCTCCTAAAAGGTCGATGGGTTACAAGTAGTGTTGAGCCGAACGCTCAGGTTTTGGATTCAGGGTAAGTTCATAAACTCAACTAACCTTTGAACTAAAAGTTCAAAGGTCAGATCCGAATCCCACTGAAATCAACTAGAACCAAATATTAGAAATCAGTAATGGCCATTTTCTGGGTTAATAGGCAAGGGATGGTCAAACAAAGGGAGTGAGTAGCTGGACAGTCCCCACAGGATTATGTAAAAATATTTTTTTAAATTATAATACAGCACAGGAATGGTAATTTCAGGCAGCTTTATTTGATATGCTTTGGGGTACCCCAAACTGACATGTGGCTTTACAGAACATTACAAATTTCAGGGACTTTGGTGACACTGTATTGTAACATCACATTAATTATGTGTGTTATAATTTAGTTTACTTTTACATTATTCATTGACGAACATACAACAGCAAAAGCCCAAAATGATTGTTTTCCACTGAAAAAGGTCTTTATTAGGTATTTCTTTTTAAAGACAACAATTTTTGTGTAGCAGCAATGGACCATAATTGTGTGCTGGAAATAGCAAGTACAATATAGCTAAAATATATTGCAAAGTATCATACTTAAAAAGAAAAATGGAACTAACACTATCAACTTCATACAAATTACCAAACAGAATCAAAATAAGTCATATGATGTATCTTGTAATCTCATTTTCGGTATCATACTGTATTTTAACAAAATGTCAACCCAGTGTGCACCAATACACCTGAAAACCACACACCCTCATTCAAGAGATAAGGCAGTTGTTAAGTTGAACTAAAAAAATTACTGTGCTATGTTCAGAGGCAACAGCCAAATATATGGAACAAAGTATGTAAGCAATTCAATTGGGGCTTGGGCCGCATTGTAACAGGTAGAGATGGCTTATGATAGTTCCACCGAGTGGGCATATCACATATCAGGTGGCGGAAAGATGGAATTCCTGAAATTGTACATTATTCTGACCACCTGAAATGGCTACAGTCTCCTCTGGCCTGCCACATAATTTTGTAAGCCAGGGCACCTAACAAGGAGATGCTGCACCATCAGGTGGGGATGTGTGCTCTGAACTTTCCCTGCATAAGAGTGGAAAACAGACTGGTCCTGTTGTCACACAAAACCTTTCCTGACACAAGATAGCATGGGGTTAGCCACCTCTGGACCAGCTACTGCAAAGCTGACAGAATCTTTTCCCAAGTGTACTCCTGTCCCCTAGGCATACCAGCTGCAAAACTGCGTGTCAGCATTTTGCCTGAGCTGTTGCATAGCCTCTTGGTTGCTTGGCGGAAACTGGTGGTTCTGACAACTCACCAGAGAACATTGAAGATGAAGGTTTTTGGTCTACCATCATTACAAGGTGTCAGGACATGCAACAATACAACCAGCTCAAGCAGCATGCCCCATCCTTTACCCTTCCTGGCCAACAGTACAGTGGAGTGTCATAAAGTAATCCAACACCCCTTAAAATACTATAATTTCCATTGCTTGAGGCTACTGACAGGGAATCTTGTATAGCAGGGGGAGAGGTGGAAAAGGAGAAGCTGGATGGAGGAGTGCAGCCCTTTTGCAGTCAACAAGCATGCAGGTGATGATACCACCAAGCTACAGTACATGATGTATACATGATGTATACTCATATGTTTCTTCGCACATGTGTTGCTAAAATGATTGATTTTATTACCACGCTTAAGACGCTGCTAGTTGACCCCTCCCTCTATACTACTGTTGGTAAATTTTGCCCCAATCGGGAATGTGTGGTCTTGGTGGAGTATAGCAATTTTGCCCATTATGCTGATGAAGTCGGATGATAGCTGAAAAAACCTCACACAGCAGCTCTCATTTCAGGCAGCCATCTCTGTGCAGAGCCAAGCCACGTGCCCATATTGCATTTTAACCTTGGTCTCCCAGCATTTCTATCAACTATTCCTTTCTCTCACTAAACTCCAAAACACTGACAATGGGCTACTGGAAAAGCAACCTTTTATTAGTGTGTGGACTGGGATTTGGCCAAAAGTCTTGCAACTTACCCCTGGCAGGCGACATGATAGGTCAGGTGTGAGTCTTTAGCCAATAATTGCATTTTGCAAAGCATTATAAGATGTTCAACTGCTAGTGAAATATTCAATCCAAATCATCAGAACACAGAAATTTAGATCCAACCCTGTGTTTTGTCCATATTGCAAAAAGATGTCATTCAATTTAATTTACAAAGAGTGTTGATAAGATGTTAGATAAACACCATTAACTCCTTGGCGCCAACGTACTGTAATACAAATATGCGGCCTCACAGAACTGGGCTTTTTTCCATGGGGCAGCATATTTGCTTACCTGTTTTTGTGCTGGGAGACAGCCGCACAGCGAGCTACCAGCAAAAAGACTGGGGTGTCACTGAGAGCCCCGGGTCCTGTTCTAACGACCCGGGACTCTAGATTCTGGGTCACATGGATTTCTGTGATAGCCTTTGATTGGCTCTCACAGTGATCAATCATCCCCCTTGTTTTTTTTCTCTCTGAATGGAGGAGAGAGATACATTGTATCTCTCTCTCTCTCCTTGCATAGAGGAAAAAAAACAACTGTTTGTAAAAAAAAAAAAGATAAATAAATATTAAAAAAGAAAAAATAAAGAAAAAATACCTAGATCATGGTTTGAACTAGTTCATTGCCAGGGTTAGTGTTTGAGTCAAGGTTAGGGTCAAAGGTCAAGGTCAAAAGTCGGGGTCAAAGCTCAGGATTTTTTTTTTAAATTGGTATCAGTGTCAGTGTCAATGTGATTTAGGTAAAAAAAACAAGAAACGAAATGCGCTCTATTGATTCTGGGCTGTACTACAGGTACAAACAACAAATAACATACACATATATGGTATCGCTGCTCTCCTTAGGAGCTGGAAAAATTTTTTTGAGTTGTTCTTTGGTGGTAGGTTTTGGTAGTAACAAGAAACACACAGCTAAATTAAAAAAAAAAGATGTTTTTTTACTATTTTGGGCCAGTTTTCCTTTGATAAAAAAAATCAGGAGATATCTATTACCATTTACCACCAAATGAAAGCCCAATTTTTCCTGAAAAAAAAACAAGGTTTAATTCACCTGGATGTACAAAGTAGTTGTGATGATATGTACGGTTTTACTAACACATGTCAAACTTATAAAATATTACTTAGGCTTTAACATTTGTTTTATTCATAGGCATGAAGGGGTTAACTAGATTTTTATGTTAAAGACAATCATTACCATGAAGGCATTCCTAGTATTTTAAACCCCACTCTCAACATGGCAATGGGGCCTTGTTTCTCAGGAATGTTGCTTGTTCCATTATTTAGTTTTAGTCTCTCCAATTCAGTGCTGAAGTATTAATTTAGAGTAAGGTTGTAAGAATCCCACAGAGGATTCTTAAAACCTTCAACTTACCAATACTGCTGATAACAGACATTTCTGTAAATGTGTTGATATAGGTGCTCTAAAGATTAAATGAAAGAAAGTAAAATTTGTAAAGTGAAAGTTTTACTTTCCTTCAGCAGCACAAAAGAGTGTCTGCTCTCAGCATTAAGTTTAGGCAGGAGACAGAAGAAGCTCAGTTAGGACACGTCTGCTTCAACATGGAAAAAAATATGTGGTAATAATGGCATCAAAACCTATCTCTAGACAGTAAAGCTACACTGTTATAATAGTTTAAGAATGGATAATAAAATTCTTTAAAATGCCCATGATTACAAATCAAAAACAAAACCTAACAAAAAGTTATATATATGTTATTATAATTATATTGCAAAAAACATTAAAATATGTGTTATATTTAATAACATATCTTGTATTTGAACTGGCGTTTCAGGTTAATATTAAATGAAATGTATGACAAGGAAATAAATGAAACTGTCATTTTTAGTCCACGTGACAGGATAAGCTATAACATTCCTTCCCGTGCAAGTAAATTTTTTCTGGATTTTCATATGCATTACATTCCATTGGCTACCCTGGTTACCATGGTAATCTATGTCTGCTTAAAATGCGTAAATGGCACTAGCCATTTTACATTTTAAGTGTGGAATTCTCTTTATCATGGGAAAAATTACATTATCCTTGGGGGGAAAACATTCCCGTATGGAATCAAATATGAAAGTTCTTCTTCAAAAACATGTGAAAATTGCTTCTCGGTCACTTGTGCCTATATATTATGTTTAATCTAAATGTATATACAGTTAGCAGAGCCATTTAGACTGGAAATACTGCTCAAACATATATAATACATACCTACATACTTATACAAGTACTTGATAGCAAACTCATTCGAAGTCTTAAAGCAACTTTCCTTAAAACACACATATATGCACATGCACATATTGCAGGATATAATTGGAAATAATAAAAATCTTAACAATAAAAGCATTAATAAGTTTTAAAGAACAATAGCAATGCCTATACTCATAAACCTATATATTTTGTATATAATAATTTGCATATACAGTGCTCAGCATAAATGAGTACACCCCAACAGATTTGTTAGAAATCCTTTCCTTTCCTTCCAGAATTAAAATTTTCTGTGTGACACTATACTGCAAAATACTCTCACAAATGTGGGTCATTGATTGCAAACAAAATTTGTTAATTTTCACACACAAAAAAGTATTTTTACTAACAAATTCATTCAAGACCATGTTGCAAAAATGAATACACCCCAATGAAAGTCTTAGGAGCAAAGACAAAATTTTGAGAAAATACTAATTAACAAGAATTCAACTACAGGTGAGTCTAATTATTCAATAAACATGTGTCCAGCAGACAGTTGAATATAAAAAGGTGTTAACAAAGGAAACCCCTTCCTATTTCATGCTGTTAGCAATGGCACCACATGGAAGAGAAATGTCACCAGGCCTGAGAAAGAAAATAATTTCTTTATACAAGAAAGGTGAAGGCTACAAGAAGATCAGCAAAGCTTTACATATCAGCCAGGATACTGTAGCAAAAGTTATACAAACATTTAACAAAGATAGAACTGCAACCATCTCACAAAGATGTCCAGGACGGCGACAGAGAGTCTTCTGATGATAAGGGTTGAAGAAAATTGCCATGCAAGTTCACAGCAGTTAGCTAAAGAAGTAAAAGGCCAAACTGGGGGGATTGTTTACTGTGACACAATACGGCGTGCAGAGGAATAGCATGCATGGGTGTCATCCACAAAGGAAGCCTCTTCTAAAGACCATGCACAAAAAAGCCCATCTAGCTTTTTCAGCATGGGCCAGGGCCCATGCTGAAAAAGAAGAAGACTACTGGAACACTGGAGTGATGGGACCAAGATAAATGTTTTTGGAACTGATGGCTGTATGGTGTTGCAAAGCTGAGGAGAAAAAAGAAAAATGCATGGTGCCTACACTGAAACATTGTGGTGGCAATGTGCTTCTGTAGGGCTGCATGAGTTCTGCTGGTGTCAAGGAGCTGCATTTCATTGATGGTATCATGAATTCACAGATGTATATTGAAAAAGAAGATACTACATCAGTTCGTGTCATTGGTTGTCGTGCACTTTTCCAACATGACTGTTGTATTTCTGAAGAAGAACAGAGTGAAAGTGATTCACTGGACAAGTATGTTTCCTGATCTGAACGCAATTGAACACCTATGGGGAATTCTGAAGAGACAAGTTGAGCATCACTTTCCATCAAACATCCAGGCTCTAAAAGAGGCAGTTGTTGAAGAATGGAAAAGTATAGATCTTGCAATATGTCACCAACTTGTTCATTCCATGCTTAGAAGACTTGGTGCTTTCCTTACAAATCATGGAGGTCATACAAAATACTAGATGTAGTAGTTTTTGTTGTAGGATGTATTAATTTTTGCATCAACTAATTTGAGTAACACTCAATATTTTGTAATCTAAGTTATATTATTAACCTTACTTTCATGTTATGAGCTAAACCAATGTTCTATAAGACTCAGTTTTGTCGAAATTGTGGAAATTGTTCTTGTGTTCATTGAGATATTGATTAAAATCGTACTTTTCAAGTAAGGGGTGCACTCGTTTATGCTGAGCACTGTATGTATCTATAGGTATTGGATGGCAAGGTTGTGGATGAAGTAAAATGTCATGGGTTTTTTGCTTAAACATGACAAGGGACTACAAGGTTTGTGTCTGATATCAAGAAAACAAACTTTTTTTTTTCAGAACCTTAAAAAGTCCTGTCCTGAAACCCAGAGATTTTGTAGAGCTTTGGGTTGGAACTTCCTCCATTCTTAATTTATTTTTATCCAGACCTGATTAATTAATCTAAGATGGGGGGAGGGGAGTTTTGCTTTGAGTAGTGATGTATCTGAAAGTTTTGTTCTGGCTCCCACAGTGCATCTGACTGGATATCCAGAATTATGTCCACTGTAGTGTCAGTTAAATAGATGTTTGCTGATGATTACATGGTCCATGTCTGGACTGAGCTTTTGGTGGTAGCTTTGAGACATCTTGTCATCTGTCTGAAATTTGCTCTTCTTTGCTTCTTGCTGTCTAGTCCCCTTTATTGCCTCATTTGTTGCCAGGTACCCTGCCTATCTTTCACTAGCAATCTAGTTGTTTGGGACTAGCTGAAATGTCAAGCACACACACTAGCAAAGCCTTTTTAAGATGGAAGAGGGATGTCAAAGAGTGGAAAAAAGATTGAAGAAAAGGAGGTAGCAGCTAAACTTGAGTGGTTTGCTTTCTGGTATGTAAAGGAGTTGTCACATAATGTGGACATTACAATTACATCTGAGAGCTCTGCTTCCCTCCTGAAGCATACAGATCAGGTATCATACGATATATCTGAATTAAGTACCGGTAGCTATTTCTCAGAATGCAGTAAGTACACAAATTGTCTCTGTGATTTTGAAAAGTTGCAAGGAGAAAGGAGCTTAAATTAAGAGACATTTTAAATGCAATGTGAAAATATGTATCTCCTTTATTACAATGGTAAATACAGAGACTGATGCAAATAGAGAATAAATAATTTTTATTAGGCATGACTCAAAAAAATTTTGAGCCATGCCGGCTATGCAGGATATGCAATATGGATGATAAGGGCTTAGTCTTAAAACTAGATATGAATGGGTTAAAGTAGAAATCAATGCTTATACTGACAAATTGTATGATATTGAAAATCAACTGCACCAAAATTATATAAGGATTGTTGGAGTTCCTGAAAAAACAGGAGATGATACAAAAGATTACATTGAATAATGACTTCTTATTGTGTTTGGGAGAGTTAGGTTTTCCTCTATTTTTGCAGTACAAAGGACACATCAAGTTCCAACCTGCCCTCCTCCACCTAGAGAATCACTTAGACCAATATTACATAAATTAATTATCCACTGGGATAGAGATATTATTCTGAGAAAATTACAGGACCTTTGATGATATTATAATATTTGGTGTAAAGATCTCTTTGTATCCAAATTTTTCCATAGATGTTCAAAGAAAAAGGGTTAGGTTTCATGAAATTAAAAAATGTCCACACAAGTTAAACGTATCATACACAATGATTTACCTAGCATGGCTGAGAATTATTGCTGTGGGAGAAACTCATTTTTTATACACAAGCTGAAGCAGTTTCCTGGATTGAGAGGAATGTGAAGTATTTATTATGCATCTGAAGTTAGGAAATGTTGCTTTCAGAAGCTAAAAGTGTTATTTAGCATGGTTGAGAATTGTTGCTAGGGAAGACATCTTAAGGAAAAAAAAGTTTTTTTTTCTCTTGGATATAATGGTCTAGATTTTTTGCTAGATCTGACTGGGCATAACATTATGGCACCTACAATACATAGGACATCTCTTATTGCAGGATATATAACTTTGGAGAATTAGTGTGTAGAATGTGTAGAATACTGAGAAGTTGTTTCTTAGGGTGATCAAGTTGTTTACTTAGGATTTATTTTTCACCCCCATCCTCCTGAGGGAATAATTAATTGTTACCATTAAAGGGAATGATGTTACTGTTATAGCAATTATTACATTATAATTATTTTTCTTTTACTGTATAAGAATTATTATTTAGAATCTATGAATATATATATATATATATATATATATATTTTTTTTTAATAGAATGTACAAGGGATGGGGGATGCCACTAAACAGGGTGCTTTATTTCACTTTGTTTAAAGTATATATGTATTTTACCTGATGTACGTACAGTGGCGATTAGCCCTGTGTTGATCACATGCATTCTCCCAAGAAAATAAAAACCTCCCTAGCAATACACACCATACACACCACATGATATGTCTTATCAGGAGATAAGAGGGGGGACACTGGAGGAAGGGGAGGATCAGAGAAGATCGGATCAAACAACCTTTTTACACAATGCAGATGATTATCCCCTTAGGTTCCACAGTGAGTATAACAAGCGTGCTTTACTGCATATACAGACTGATTTTACTGTTATGGGTTTAGTAACACAAGTATTTACAAAGGTTCACCTGTACATGGGATGTGCATTCTTGTTATTCTTCATATTGCTGTAATGTTAGCATACTTAGACATATACTGATACAGTTAACTTATATTCATAAAGATACTACAGTGCCAGGGGTATAATGGTTTTCCATTCCAACTGAGCAAAAAAAAAAGATGGAATAACTCCGTGGCTACACCCTTAAAATTTGAGATACTTTGGAATATCTCTGAGGTCTTTTGGTGAAACAAATCTCAGCCTTTAAAGCTAATTGGAAAGAATGGGAGAACAAGTTGATGGAACGAGTACAGAGCATAGGAAGACTCTATTAACAACCCTACTACAATTCCCTTAAATGTTTGTGGCTTAGGATTTGGTGAAACAAATATTACACTGACTAAAGTGGAACATGGGTATTTTATGCTAAGGAACAGTATTTTGAAGAAGAGGATAGAGTTAAAGTGATTCTAAAGCCTTACTTTGTTTTAATTGAAAATACCAAATATGTCTATACTTACCTGTTGTGTGCAGTGGCTTTGCACAGAGCAGCCTGGATCCTCCCTTTCTAGGGTCCCCTGCAGGCTCTCTTGGCCCCTCCCTCCTGTTGGGTGCCCCCCACAGCAAGCAGCTTGCTATGGGGGCACCCGCTGCTCCGTGTGTCCATTCACACATGGAGCCGCATCTCAGCCCCGCCCCCTCCCTGTTCTCCTCTCCTCTCAAGAGGGAGTCCCAGGATAGCTGAGACTCCAGTGCACATTGCTGGATCGAGAGGCGTGATGCTGCACACAGAATGTTTGTTACTTTCATGCATAGAATACATGAAGGTAAAAAACCTTGAGCCTTTAGAACCACTTTAATCTCTTAATAGCAACTATAATAAAGGCTCAAAACAACTGGCATATAAAGGGGCAATATTAAATACATTTGGGAGTAATGGTTTCTTCCACCCTTGAAAATGTAGATGCATTTTGTTGGTTCTTTGGTAATGTATATTCTTGTATATGCTTCTAAATAGTCGTATTCAGATGTACAACTATATTATTTGCAGCAGATAACACAGCCAAGTTTGGAGTTTGGTGAACTATGATATGTGATATGAACTTCTTAGATTCTCCTTTACCTTAGAAGAGTTGGAAAAATGTTGGATACGCTGACTAATAATAGGACCCCTGAGGAGGATGATCTCCCAGCTGAGACATGCCAAGTTCGCACATCATTGAGCTTAGTCGCAAAATCGTTTTCAGTGTCTGATGATGAATTTCCCCACGAATCATTACCACTCAATTCTGCAAGTGGTTCTAATTTACTATCGTTGTTCTCTAGCTGGTCTAAAACCGCTTTTGACCTAAAGGGATGTTTTTTGGAAGCCATGGACATTTCTCAGTTTCCAGGCAGAAAGAACAGTAAAAATGCAGGCAGGGCACAGGACAAAGCAGTAGGGACAAAATGTATGTGAAATGCTTTGATACAGTAATGTTATACTGTATCATGTTCCCGCCGGTTCCGTCCCCCGTACGTCCCGTACGTCCTGACACTCTCAGGAAATGTAACCCGGAAGACATATACCAGCATCGGCCGGAGGAGATGCCAGGGATGTTGCAGGGTAATACTGAGTGTAGCTCGGGGTTACTGCTTTTGGTACTGAAAGTTAACCCCGAGCTACACTCGGGAATACCACCAGGGGGGTTAAAATTCAATATCCCAACATTAAAAAGTTAAATGAAGTTTTGTTAAAGGACTAACTAGATTAATGAAAAGAAAGTTAATTTACCAAATTTTCCAAATTGTGTGCAAAGAAGATACATGAAGAATCTAATATTTAACGGTAGTAAATCAAACCCTGATGGGCTTGCTGTTTATTCCTGCAAATTTGTCAGCATTCATTCAAGATTTTCTTCAGTTTCAGTACTTGAGTTGACTATAGTCGTATTAGTGCAACTGCAATAAGAACAATTGAGTACTGTCCTGATGCTTTTTTTTTATTGGCACTAACATCCAAATTTTTAGGACAAGCTTTTGTGGTGTACCCCCTTCCTTAAGGTCCAAGCAATACTACAAGTTGGACCTTAAAAAGGGGGTAAACCCTGAAACTTGGACCTTGAAAAAGGGGGTACACCCTGAAACTTGTCCTGAAAATTTTAATGTTAGTATAAATAAAAAAGTATCATGGACAGTACTCAATTGTTCTTTAGCTTCAGTAGAATGAGGGGTGAAATGATTTAAAAAATAATTGTCAAACTGTGTTTTATTTACTACCATTAGAAAACCTATGACCTGGATGTTCAGTCCCCGACAGCAATGTTGGTTATTTCTTTCCAGCTAAAGACCCACCCAAGTGGTAGCACAACATAACATAGTTCTCTTTCTCTTTTCTGGGCAAAAGAAGACTTTTTCTCAGAGGCATATAGGAAAAGGTAAATGCCTAATAGATACATTGATGTGCACAGACACCTCAGTATGACTGGTGTAATTTGAAGTGCCCCTGCTGAGTATCTCCTGCTCCTACTGAAGTAAACCAAGTGCTTCCTAGACAGTGTTGTTAAATCACTGAATTAATTTTCTGGCTATGTGGTGTAAAAGCGTTTTTTTTTTTTTTATAAAAAGAAAATAGTTTATGTAAACACTGTTATAGATAATATCTGCTGCAACTAGCAGAGACAGGAGACCAGAGTAATTGCATAAAACATGTTCGTAAGCACTAAATAATATGTGTTGATAACACAAATCCACTCATTATTGCTTTACTTTATTGCACAACTGTGACGGAATGTGGTGAAATAACAGGAATTCAAAATCGCAATTATAGATCCCTAACCATAATACTGTTCAGCTTCAAATTTAATTAAATTTAATTCAACATTCAGTATTAATATGAAGTAACTGTCAAAGTGATGTAATAAACTGCAGCTATTACTATTGCATTGTGTTTTTCACAATTATTCATCAAAGACGTAAATTATAAATAAAAGCAAATTGACATATAACAAGATTTCTGCAATCTGTACACTTTTGTTGATAGAAAACAGTGTGAAATGGTTCCATTAAGAAAAACAAACAAATCAACACATGAAATGTCAGAAATGCAAATACATGATTAATGTTAATGAATATGTAATATAAATGTACCACTTGTGCCTACATTTAGACTAATTAATCAAACAACTGCTATGCAGCCAATAATTGTCTTAACGAGTTTGACACTAATCCAAGGTGGCAATGAACTGCAACTCTTAAAATTATCAGCAAAGCAAAGAACTGAACCCTGTTTATTCTGCTGTAAACAAGGAAAAACAAGGCCTTTGGCCATTGGTAACAAACCATTTTTGTTTTTGATGTTTTTCAGCAATAAATTACCAGAGCATTTTGCACATTCAGTCAACTCATTAAAAAAAAAATCTACTTTTTTGTAGACTCCATTTAACTCTTTTAATAATTAAAAGTTAATCCAAGATGACTGTTATTATACTATATACAGTACTATCTTTCCTCTTGCAGATTAATGGGTAGGCAGATAAAATACTCTCTGTTTGGTGAAGGAGACTTAAAGCAGTTGTAAACACATGTATATACCCAGTGAAGTGACTAGCCTCAGGTGACACACAGAGATAAAACAAATACAAATGTTCCTACATAAGTTGTACCTGTTTATATGCAGGCCCCTTATCTCTACAGAGCTGTTACATTTTGCAGAGCTCAGTGAGAGGAGCTCTGAGGGTTGATTGGAGGGAAGGGACACATCTTCTTTCACACAGCACACAGGAACAGAGCTGAGACTGCCAATCAAAGGCTGTGTGCTAGAGCTCCCTCCCCTGTTACCTTTTTTATCTTGGTGTCAGACAAAACCTGTCAGAAGTGACTCATGCAGATAGCAGAGGAATGGGGCAGCAGAGAGAAATGACACTTAGTGCTTGGGATTGAGACACACTATAGAGGAATATGCTTTGTTCATATTTCATGTCTGTGGTTCATAACCACAATAATAGATGGCAGTTCAAATAGGTCCTTAGAGTAAAAAATGTTATGTACTGTGTTATACAGTAATTTGTCAAATTATGGAATATCAGTGAAAACTTTTAAAGGCTAAATCTAAAAGAATAAGAAATGAGTAAGCTCTCAGGATTTTGCAGTCTCTTCCTAAAACTGACATACATCAGGTGTAGTATATAGCTTTCTTTAGCCAGCTAGATGCCTACTAGGACAATTAGACAAGCATGCATGATCTAGTGATGAACCAAGTGTCAGTTTGTGCAGGGTTTAGTGGGGACTGGACCAGAGAGGAGCAACTAGCAGATGGTATATGTAGTGTGCAATATTTGAATGCTATAGCGGAAGGTGAGCATGGACAGGGGAGAGAGGATGAGCAGCGAAGGATCAGCAGAGCTGGGGAACTGGAGCAGTGGGAACTAGCAGATATCACACTTGGCAAGCAGCATGGGACCAATATAGGTGAGCGGTGACAGAAGAGAGAGGACTGAGCATGGAGAATCAGCAGAGCTGGGGAACCAGTAGATCTGGGGAGCGGCAAAGGATCAACAGAGCTGAGGGACCACAGCAGGAGAAAGTAGTAGATGTCACAAGTGGTGCTCAGCATGCAAACAATATAGCGGGAAGTGAGTGGTGACCGGAAAGAGAGGACTGAGCAGCGGAGAATCAGCAAAGCTGGGGAACCAGAATGTGAGAAACAAGAAGATGTCACATATGGTGCATGACAAGGGAGCAATATACTGTAGCAGGAGGTGAGTGGGGACATTTAAAAGAGGAGGATCAGCAAACCTAGGAAAAAAGAGGAAAAAAGGCCTTGTCCCCAAAGAGGGGAATTTCAGTAAAATTAATTCATGTCAAAAGGTTTTATCCCCCTTGAAAATTGTATATAGGTCAGATATGTTGAATGTTTCCTCATGAGAAGACCCATCCCCAAGGCGAGCCTTCACAACCAAGTAAAAAAATAAAAAATTAATTAAAAAATTAATTGATAATTAATTAATTATTTTACATAGTGTCACCAGTTAGCATTCCACATCAAAGCCACACCTGTCATATGATGCCATTGTACTGCACTGGTGACAGTATTCTAAAACACAAATTGTGAAAAAAAATGTATTTAAATAAAAAAAACACTTTCCAAAAAATTGTGATAAAAAAATGACAACTTTAAAAAACTCACCATGCCTCTTGCTAAATACTTTGGACTGTCTACTTTCCAAAAAGGAAAAAGGGGTCATTTGGGGGGGGGTATATATACTGTCCTGGCCTCAAGAAATTAGATAGACTGATGGTACATCAGGATTGATCAAAATATACCATAGTTTGTAGACTCTATAACTTTCACACAGACTAAATACTGTACGTAGCTCCAAGGTACACGAGAAATTATTTTTTTTTCATTCTTCATACTGAAAAATCAAGATCTGTCCAGTGCAAACATGTTTATATATATATATATATTTGGACAAAAAGGGTGAGTGAGACATATAATTGCTTATTATTTAACTACAAAAAGAGATATGAAGGCATACAAAATACAACAGCATTCTGACTGGGGTGTTGATTACTGTTTACTTTGCCAGGGAATTAGCCTCAAAGCTTAGTGAATGTGATGAAAGCTCACTTTGAAATCAACCCAAGTTGATTTACTAAAAGCAAAGTGACCAGTCTTTTTGACTTTAGTAAATCAACCCCATCAACTCTTAAATACTCAGTGGGGAGTATAGAAAAATCCAATGTTGGTCACGTCATGAAATAATGATAAATTCTGAAATATGATTATGACTATTTATGCTATTTATTAGAAGAAAATGCAGTAGGCAGTTAGTACATTAGTGTCACAAAATTATCATTCTAAACTGTGCAAAGTCATTTTGTGCTGCCTAAGTGAATACTAAAAATCACTTCATGCAGGCATTTTGTCAGAGGTGTTTTACTGAAATTGCATTGATTTCTTTTTAAGTTTATTATTATCGTAATACTTTATTTCAATGTCTCATTTCATTTGGACACTCTGAAAATGGAAAATAAAGACTATCTTGTCATAAAATGTTCTTTCCACTGCAAAACTGACAAGTTTTAATGATGCTATTGGAAGATTATAGCAATACGTAAGTCTTACAGCAGTGAATATCACAATTTTGAAGCATTTGGATCTAGAAATTACATTAATAATTCTTTAGGTAGAGTATATAAAAGTTGTATGCACTTTTGAATATGCTCACTTTTGCAACTGATGCATGAGTCCTTAAGTGTAAATCTGACATTGTTATCTGAAAGTCACATTTCTTAGGTATAGGTTTAGATGTCATTTAACAGAAACCATAGGGGTCAATTCACTAAAGGTTACTGCATGGGATAACACTGTCACATGATTCATTTGCCTAAATTATCATATGCGGTAACAAAATATCCAATTCACACAAAAAAAACAGTTATGCGGTATTTAGTGCAAAATTAAAAATGTTTCAGTAAATACCACCAAAAAAAACATGCGGTATGCTGTAAGTCCAATTCATAAACACAACAGAAAGTAAAAAAAGATGCAATATTTCTCACCAGGGTTTTGCTGGTGGTATCACATGCAGTATTTTTTCAGATGTAGTGAGTCCCCCCCAACCCTCAGGGGTCTGGTATGGATATTAAGAGGAACCACCACACCAAAGTTCTTTTAAAAATGGCGTGGGGTCCCCCCCAGATCCACAACAGACCCAAAATCCCTTAGGACTGTGAGGGGACCCACACGCCATTTTGTTTTGGTGTGAGGTTCCCCCAAAATCCATACCAGACCTAAGGGCCATTTTTTTTTAATTTTGGTGTGGAGGTTTCCTTAAAATCCATACCAGACCAGACCCAAAGGGCTTGGTGTTTTTGTTATCATTTGCAATTGCTGGCATGTTTTGTTTACACATTGGCACACCCGCTGACAGATGATGAGTTATCTGTTGTTAAGGACACCACAGCTGGCATCCTTAGCAACCAGCTACTGCGTGATAAATTACTGCATGAAAATTGCAGGAATTACCGCACTACAAATATTTACCACAAGAGTTATTTACCGCAAAATTCTTAGTGAATTGCACATTTGCAAAAAATTTACTGCATGCGTTATTTTACTGCATTTTTTCAGTCATTATTTAACTCTTAGTGAATTGACCCCATAGTCTCTAAAATAAAAATAGTATTGTGCATTTCTTGCTCAGGTTCTTCTACCTAAATATGCTTTTTATAATTAAACCTAGCAATGTACAGTTAAATCTTGCAAAAAAGACTAGTGAGTTTGCTTCAACCATATAAATTCAATGTGCGCAGAATGGTAAAAATCACTGCAGAGACTATTTTACAACTGATAAAATGCTTATAGTTTAAAAATTATCAGCTGAGAAAAAGAAGGGACAAAGAGGGGAAAGGAATTCTCTCCAGAACTTAGTGAATGAGGAGAAGCTCTGCTGACTTCCTTCATCTAACCATGTGCATTTTTTCCTTTCATAGTATTCGATATTGTTTGCAAAATTAATACCTTCCCGCCTGGCCTATTGCAGATTCACGGCCGGGGCTGGACACTCGCCATTGTGACTGGGCGTCATATGACGTCCTGTCAAAACAGGCCGCTCACACGGCCGTGGGGCCGCGCAGTGGCGCAATCTGTACCTGGCAGTCTCATGTGACCGCTGTGACCAATCACAGCAGATCACAGGTCAATTGTATACAATGGATGGCTTCCTTTCATGCCATCCATTGTATACAATTATGTTGTTAGCTGTGACTGGTCAAGGCAGTCACATGATACAGAGATGGCCAATAACAGCCCATCTGTATCATGTGATCAGCTTTACCCAATCACAGCTAATCACAACAAAAGAGTGAATGAATCAGTTTCATTCAGTAACAATGATTGCAAATATCAATGAAATACATTGTTGTTAGCAATCATAATGTGTTAAAAAAAAATCCTGATCACTTGCCCAGAGTAGTTCAATGTTACTATGGTAACACTGTGTTGCTTTGGTCACAGTGTGCTGAAAAATAAATTGTAAAAAAAGAAAAAATGTAATACAAAATAAAAAAAATACTAGAAACATTTGAAAAAAATATATAAATTCAATTATTATGATTATTATTTTCACCAAAGAAAGGTAGCAGAATACATTGTGACCTAAATGTATGAAGAAATGTTATTTATTTGCTAAATTTTATAACAGAAACAATGAAAACTTTCAGGAGATTTTTGTTTTATTTAGCAAAAAATAAAAAACTCAGTAGTAATTAAATACCACCAAAAGAAAGCTCTATTTGTGTGAAAAAAAATGATAAAAATGTCATGAGGGTACAGTGTTGCATGACCGCACAATTGTCATTCAAAGTGTGACAGCGCTGAAAGCTGAAAATTGGCCTGGGCAGGAAGGGGGTATAAGTGCCCGTTATTGAAGTGGTTTTGGTGTCCGTTTATGAACCAACAGTAATAGATTGCTGCTCAGTTCTCTGGCATTCTCAGAGAACACAGTTCTCCTGTGAATGCCGTTTATGAAGCATATGTAGATCAATTCTCCAAACGAAGGGAGAACGGTCTACAAACGCTGGAAAATGGCTGATTTTACTATAATCTCACGAGATTACACAGTTCTCCTGTGAATGACTTTTATGAAGCAGTTCTCCGAACGAAGGGAGAATGGTCTCCAAACGCTGGAGAATGGTCTGCAAACGCTGGAAAATGGCTGATTTTACTATAATCTCCCGAGATTACAGTAAAAGATCAGTTTACTAAGCAGAGGTAAATTATCGCTGCTTAGTTTGCGGTCCCTCCGATTCTCCAGCACTGGGATGGAGAATCTGGAGGGAGAACACAAATCTCCAGTGAAGGGCTGAACATGATCTCCGCTGATCTCCTGAGTGTTATAAACTGTGAATGACCAGAGAATTCTCTGTGTCATAAAAGGACACCTAAATTAGTATATTAACCCCATTTGTTCTCTTTGTCCCAGCTAAAATATTTCCACTCTGTTCTGCAGTGTGCAGTAAGGGGGTGAACTGGTCTGTTAAGGTTCTATTGATTTATTTATATAAATGGTCACTTTAACCCTTTAGAAAACTAAAGAAGGGGAGAGCAAGCAATACTTTGGAATCTTGAAACTAATGACATCTCAAAAAAGGGGAAATACAGGGACAATACCTAAAAGCAGCATAGTTCTTCTATCCAGGTGAGAAATCTTTTTAGTGATTCTGTCACTGTACATTGATGCCAGGAACACGATTGCTAAAGTAATTGGGCCTTTAAAGTGACTGAAGAAACACTGGATCTCAGGCATACAGTAAGAATCTCCCAAGAGGTCACTCAGAACTTACATAGTACCAACAGGCTTCTCCTAAGCCCAGGAGGACCTTTTCCTAGGTGAAGAGACTACATATTTCCAGACTTTGATAAAAAAAGGCTCACTGAATTCTCTCTAATACAATGAACACCCTTACACATCTGTGTTGTTCGTCTATACCCCTATACAGTTCTGATTGGCTGGAAGAAGTCTGCTATATACCTCTAGGTACATCTGCTAATCAGTGGCAGACCACAGGAGACCTTTAAAATACCCTAAAACACTTTGTTGAGGCAGATCTAAATAAATCTTCAAGGGCATTGTGGTTTACTAAAAGCAAATTGGATGTTCACTTTGCAAACAATTTAACAACAAAGTGGATTCCCCCTTAAAGGGGATTTACCACATGGTAAATGTGGTAAAAGTGTAGCATGAAGATTACTGAATCACTTTAAAGCAAAAAGAAAACAACAACAAAAAACACTACTTTTGCTTACACATGATTGAATAATGGAAGTCAGTACACCTTCACTTCATTCACTAAGCTAAGTGAAATTTCACTTGCAAAGCGAAAATCCCTCTTTGTCTTTAGTAAATCAACCCTATTCTGTCTTGGCAATATCTCATCTCATGTGAAACTGTTAGAGTATGTGAGGTACAGGTAGTGCTCAATGTTAACATATTGTTTAAGCCATTTTTAGTTGACTGCACCCCTAGGCTTTTTCTTGGGAAACACTTCTATTGTGCAGTTGTAATTTTTCTTTTTTTGTTTCTTCTAAGTGCAACTGTACTACATGATGTATTTTTCCAGTGGTAGCTGATAAGGCTGTCATCTTTAAATCATAAACAGATTTTATAGCTTTCCAAAGAGTAAAATTACAACCCGACAAAATATTTTTCCAATAAGACACATAAAGTCATTAAAATAATGTATTTAATGCATAGTTTTGAAAAAAATCCATACATCATCATGCCATAAATCACCCTATCGAAGTAGCCGCAGTGTCTTGACCCCAGTCAAGCTCCTTGGTGATTGCATCTCAAAATCTCATGCAAATTATTTCATTAAAAACACCATTTCTACTATCTGCTGGTGAGATAAGTCCATGAATATCATTAAAGACAGTTCTAAGATCCAAGCACAGTTTTCAAGATAACAAGAGGATAAAAGGTATGTACTCTTCTGGGAAGAGAACACTGACAAGTGAGAACAGAAAGGAAAGAGATGCAACCTCGATCATTGCACTTCCAAGGTGTACTTGCTGTTGTTTCAGATCCAGAACTCAGAAAGCAGAGACAGTTACAATACCACAGAGTACTTTCCAAAGTAAAAACAGTAATACTACTGAAAGATATTAGAAAGCTTGTTTGATAAAGTGAGTAAGTGGGAGAAGGCGATGTTTCTCTAGAGTGTTTCTATCACCTGAATAATATTAAATGATGTTACAAAAGCACTAGCCTAATACTAAAACACATGAACTAAGCTGTTTTACTGAACTTATAACTACATTGCATCCCAGTGATATCTTGTAAAATTGCTGAAAGAAAGCCACAGGGACCAACTATATTGACAGGCAGCATTTTTGGAAAAAGTTGAAACAAAACAAACCAGAAATCCACACTTATTGAACAATGGTTTTAGGCCAGACTACATCCTTATCTCATTGATCACCAGCAACAGTGGAGCTGATTTAAATTTAGAAAGATATTATTATTATTATACAGGATTTATATAGCTCCAACAGTTTGCTCAGCGCTTTACAATACAACGGGAGAGAATACAGCAACAATACAGTTCATACAAGAGGGATAGGAGGGCCCTGCTCCTTGGAGCTTACAATCTAGGAAAAAGATATATCTCCCTTATAGCAACCAAGCTTGAAGATAAAGAAAAAATTTATTGATTAGAAATGGTAAGACGTAATGGAGCTCAGTGATGGCATGCATATAAGCGTTTTACTTTCTATCCCTAAAGTGTTTTCTGTGTTGTATGGTCCTATTTTTATAAAAAGGTTAAGAACACTAACTAAAGTGATTGTAAAGGTTCAAATAATTAAAAAAAAATGTCCTACTTTCCTGCTCTGGTTTTGCACAGAGCATCCCCTGATCCTTCTCTTCTTGGGTCCCCAGCCGGCAATCCTGACCCCTCCCTACCCGCTGAGTGCCCTCAGAGCCAGCTTCTTACTCTGGGGGCACCTGTGCATGCTTACTCCCAAGCTCCTCTGTGTGTCTATGAAACACACAGGGCATGTCTCAGATCCCCCCCCCCCCGAACCAATGTCTCCCTCGAATTGTTCAAAGGGATAGTAAATGAAACAAGAGTATGTCACTAACAGTAAATTTATTGTTGTTAAGGTTCCTGACTGTCAACAGAAGGATGTTGAAATGGTTTACATATATACTTAAGGCTGAAATGAAGTCTGATAAGAAAACACATTAAAGCATATCAACCCCACCCCCTAGTAAAACACTCCCTAAGCATAGTTAACCCTTTGATCACCCCTCATATTAACCCCTTCCTGCCCAGTGCCATTAGTACAGTGTCAGTGCTCTTTTTTTAGCGCTCATCACTGTATTTGTGTCACTAGAGATGTCAGTGACACCAAGTCAGTTCCCACTCAGTGTCAGAATGTCCAACACAGTCCCACAGTCCCACTAAAAGTTGTGGATTGCCACCATTACTAGTAGAAAAAAAAATCCCAGTATCTATTCCGCCATTTGTAAACTCTATAACTTTCACGTAAACCAATTAATTTACACGTATTGGGATTTTTTTTTAACAAAGACATGTCACAGAATACATTTTGGCATAAATTTATGATGAAATTAGAGTTTTAAAATTTTTTTACTGGATATGTTTAATAGCAAGCAGTACAAAATATCGATTTTTTTCTCAAAATTGTCAGTCTTTTTTTTTATAGTGCAAAAAACAAAAAGCTCATAGGTAATCATATATTACCAAAAGAAAGCTCAATTCATGGGAAAAAAAGATCTAAATTTTATTTGTGTGCAGCATTGGATGACCGCGCAATTGTCAGTTAAAGTAACTTAGCGCCATAACGCAAAAAATGGCCTGGTCAGCAAAGGGGGTAAATCCTCAGGAGGCTAAGTGGTTAAACTATCTTGTCGAAGCACCTTTTGATTTTATGACAGCATTCAGTCTTTTGGGGTAGGAGTCTATCATCATTGCACATCTTGCCTTAGGACTCTATGCCCACTATTCCTTGCAACAGTGCTCCTTATCTGTCAAATTAGATGGGCCTCGCCCTCTTCAGTTCACCTCACAGATTTTCAGTTGGATTTAGGTCTGGAACTTGGCTGGGCCATTCCCAAACTTTGATCTTCTTTGGTGAAGTCATTCTTTTTTTGATGCTTATGCTTTGATGCAGCATGGTGTAGGTGGTTGTGCTGAAATGTGAAATTCCTCTTCATCTTCTGCTTTTTAGCAGAGGCCTGAAAGTTTTCTACCCTAAATTGACTAATATTTGGAAATGTTTGGAATTTGGAATGTTTGTGCTGAAGTCTGCGGTGGACTGACTGGATCAGTCACTGGTTGTAGGTGGGTAGTTGTATGGATGGGTAGGGAAATGTTTCTCTAGTCAATTGTGTCCAGTGGTGGATACTGGCAATAAACCCTCTTAGGGTGTGGGCTGCTGCCTTTCTGGTACACCCTTAAGGTCAAGAAAAGACACTACCTTCTTCAGGGCTGTTGCTGCACGCTATTAAATGGGAAAGATTCCCACACTGGTTTTATATTTTACAGATTTTGAAGGAAAAACTGATGGCTGTCATTCCATGGGAAGCGATGACTGTGTGGAAATCTTTCCCATTTAATAGCATGCAGCAACAGCCCTGAAGGAGGGAGAGTCTTTTCTTCTGAAAAGTGTTGGTTTGATGTACTTTTCAATATTCTTAATAAATGCCACTTAATCTACCATCAAAAGAGCTTTCTTTTGGACATTGGGAGCTCCTTCTTTCATAATATTCCTAATATTTGGAAATGGAATCTAAAGCATAATGATCTGCAGTGCTGGTTTTGTGACAAACATACTTTTTGGAATTATTGTCAAAGATATCTTGGTCCCATCAGACCATGAAAACATTTAAACACATGCTCTTGGCAGACTTTATGTAGGCTTTTGCAAAACGTACCAGGCTTTGATGTTTTTCTTAGTAAGAAAAATCTTCAGTCCCACCACTCCACTCCACAGCTCAACATGGGAGATTGTTATCACATGTAGAACACAACAAGTACTTGCCAGAAATTCATGCAGCTTTTTACTGTTACTGTAGGCCTCTTGGCAGCCTCACTGACCAGCTTTCATGTTTTTTTAAATCATTTTTGGAGGAATGTCTAGTTCTTGACAATGTCACTGTTCTTCCATATTTTCTCCACTTGTTGATGACTGTTTTCACTGTGACCCATAATGTATCTAATGTCTTGGAAATCCTTTTTTACCTCCTGACTGATACTGTCCAACAATGAGATCCCTGTAATTGTAAGGGAATTCCTAAAAGGCGACTGGGGCATAACATCGCTAATAGAAATGTGCATAGTCGCATTGCACATAGAAATGAGCATGCACGCATTCTTATGCGCACATGTGTGCATGCACGCAGGAGCAGGCCTATAGTTTCTGGCACCAGATAGGCTATTTAAAGGATGCTCTTGTCCGCTGTCAGTGCTGACTGGTTTTCAGCTTTTACGAAGTCCTGAGTGAGTTCTCTATATAATTTCCAGTGATGACCCGGCTTGTTACTGACCTGGTCATGGATTCTGTTTGTACCTTTGCCAATCTGTTCCTGACCTCGGTTTCGTTCCAGACCACTCTTCTGCCCCTCGTTGCCTGCCTGCTACTGACCTCGGCTACCTCTGTGACCTCGCTCCTGCTTCCAACTTGACTTCATACTAGTTCTGAGTGTCTGATTCAGCTGTCCTTCATAACTGCTCCAGTCATCTCAGTGTGTTTCTGCTGAAAACCCTCTGAGAGATTCAACAAGTCAGGTTTCCAGAACCTGCAGTATATGCAGATTGCCTGTTAACCTCGGCTAGTCCTGCATGTATCACATCTGCTCCTGACCTGATGCTCTGCCTGATTTCTCAAGCCTGCATCTCCAGCTGCAAGTTCCGCTATCAACACCTGCCGGCACTCGTGTTCCTCTTGTCCCTTGGCACCATCTATTCCACCTTTAGTGGGGCCTGGGCTGGATATACAAGAGAGGCAAACCTCGTCAATTCAGTCTCCTACCGGGTACATGACACTAATGCTTTGTAAGCTCTTTGCAGACCATAGCTTTCGTTGTAAGATGCAACTGAGTAAATGTTAGAAACATCCTACTAGAACAGCTGAACTTTATATAGACTTAATCAGAGTCACTTTCACTGATGGCAGGTGTGCACTGGCTATTAATTAACATCAGTTTAAATGTGATTGGTTAATTCTGAACACATAGGTGTATACACCCATGAAACCACATTATTTTATTTTTTATTTATTGTCTTTTTTTGCCACTAAACAACAATTTCAGTTTGTTGTTAATTGCACAGAGTATAGGTCACATTAAAGGTGGAAAAAAATCAGAGGTGATTTATCTTTATCTGTTTTTTTCAAATATCAAAAATCTTTAACAAACCTGACATTTTCTACTTTATTTTCATCTACCAATCTTGCCAATAACAAATTTTCCTTCTTAGAGTGACAAAGTTCACTTACTGTACTTTATACATGAGAGAACTATCTTGTGTCCTCAGGCTGCATTTATGATTTGAAGTACAATCACCTCCTCCTCTCTATTACATAGGGGGAGGTCTTCTGTATTCCACAGGAGCAAATTATGAAAGTTGATAACATTGTTTGTGATATCAGTTCAGTACACGGGAAGTTATAAGGAAACTGGAATTCTGAAAAGAACAACAGGTATTTTTCTGTGCTTGCAAAAAATGTATTAAGCCTGAAACAAGAATTCTAATGTGGCACCACTGGCATTGGTTAGCTGCAATATATATATATATATATATATATATATATATATATATATTTTTTATTTTTTTTTTTTACTGGATTGAGATATCCTTTAAGCATAACTTTGAAGCAGCTAGTATAAGTATATAACTCTGACTTGGTATTAGTCTCCTGCAATACCTTATATACAGGGCCAGTGCTAGCCTATTTTGCGCCCTGGGCAAGACCAGCTACTTGTGCCCCCCCCCAAAAAAAAACAAAACTTTTTTTAAAAACAGTAGAAAATATTAAATCAACAAAACATGTAACTGATTAATGTCTTTAATTTGCAAAAATAGGTGCCATAAGATGCCACCAGCACCAATATTAAAGAAAAAAATCAGTGTCATGGGCTGACTATATCTGTGGCTGGCAGTGGCAGGGTAACAAGGGCAGTGAGTGGAGGATGATGGATCCACACTCTGATAGATCCCATGCTGTAATTTCCCAGGGCAATGGGAGGAGATAAAATGCTGTCACAGAAGGCAGCCCAGCCCACACACCAAGAGAACACCTGAACTGAGTGATTCCACACAGTGACAGATATGACACAACACACCATCACCAACACTGACACAGATCAGCAGGCCCAGCAAACACTAGAAGAGCAGGCTGTGGGATCGTGATGATGTCATCACTCACTGACACATTGCACATGTGATGGATGTCCGGCTGGCTGGGTCACACTCACACAGACATGAGACATCAGAGTCAGACATTGCCTTCCTCTGCAGGTGCAGCTCCGCCTCCGCTGATAAATGGGAAGAGAAGGGCTGGACCACACAGTGATCAACACCTGCCAGCCAGCTTGCAGTAAGGGACTGAGTCTGAGAGGAACACTGGAAGGAACAGCAGCTCAGCTGCTACACTGGCCCAGATACCTCTGTCCTTTCTTCCTCCCGTCTGCGGCCCTCCACTCAGCTGGAGAATCATTCTTGACGTGGCGGCATCCCACACAGAGAGAGTGCTGGCCTGTGCTGCTTCGAGGTGCCCCTAGGTGGCTGCCAAATTTGCCTAGTAGAAGCACCGGCTCTGTGAATACAGTAGTTTATGTGCTAATAGGAATAGGATAGGAAAGCAAAGTGACAGAGAAAAGAGATTTTCAGTCTTCTGCTTCATCTTTCCTGCCTTGGTTAGGAACTAATTGTATTAATTCTTAGCAGTGGTGAAAATGTAGATCTCCAGGCTGCCTGCACTGTTTGACAGAGCTGTGTAAATCGTAGGTCTGGATGGATGGAAATGCAAATATTTTGGCAGGTAAAACAGCTCCTTTATATGTATTTCATCTGTACATTTAGCATTTTGCTTAGACTTCAGCTTTAAAGGAAGCCTTAAGCTCTGATCTTTAGATAACATTAACATTGTCTTGATCTAGGAAAAAGGCCAAACGTTAAAGCTTTTCATATTACCCTTCATTTTATAACACTATTAATAAGGATTTAACATCTAACAACTATTTATCTCTTGCTTTATTGTTATAAGCAGTTGCTGAGATAAGCAGAAATGTGTACATAAAACAGAGTCATTATCATTGTGATCTTCAAACTAGTTTGAGTCATATTGTTAAATAATGAAGTCTCCTCATTATATTTATTTGTTCCCTTTGTTGTAATCATTTTTTCTTTCCTGTAGCTCTTTTAGAATGTTAGGGTTACACTTTTGTTTAATCAAAAATGCAGATTTAACATTTGTAAAACATTCATGAAAAGGAACGTTTTACTAAAAAAAAAAGAATTAACTAATATTTTCTTGCTAGGAATATTAAAAGCACAATTTAACATCCCTTTTAAAGTATATAAATACATTTGGGATGCATTAAAGTGGAACTAAACCCTTTTCAGCCAAGGAAACTACCATCTTAGGCTCTGATTTACAACTGCCATGGGGCTGCACATGTGATCAGTTATGACACCAGCCAATTGATGGTTTGACAGTTTGGTTGAAAATACAAGCAAATGTGACAGCTTTCCTGGCATGTTTTTTGAAACCATTAAATTGATGGGTTTAGTTCAGTTTTAAAAGAACAAAAGGTGCACAGTTTTGATATTCTTTTTATTTGCCTAGCAGATCCAATGCCTCTAAAACAGCCTGTTTCCCACCAAAAGTCTAAAGTTAGGGACTGCTGCAACTTATGCAAGTACATAACCCCTTCCCTTCTAAGTCACACCTACAGCTCTGCAAACTGCAAAGTCCACCCTCCTTGCCTGACACTCACTGAATTTAAAATAGATGAAAAAATAGTTTTCATCGGATTTATCATGCTTTTTTTTAAAGCAGAATGTATAAAAAACGTGATAAACGTTGTTGGTAAAGCAAACAATTGGCCACTTACATAACTGTGAAGAGCACTTGAGCAAGCTAGAGAAAGAAGCTTGTCATGCCCCCTGCCATGCCTACACCCCTTCACAGCTTGTGACATATATGCTCTGGGTTCCCATTCTGTCATTCACCCTTCTGTGCTTGACAGCAGTGTCTGTGTCCAGCAGAACTGCTTTCTCCTTAGCTAACTGTACTGTTCTTTAAGGCTCTTTGATCTGGATCAGCTGATGGTTCTCCTGAGGCTTAACAAGCTCAAGTGTGCTTTACATTCATGTGATTGGCCAATTGTTTGTTTTTGCATTAAGGCTTACCACACTACACTTGAATTGAACCCTCTGTTCTGTTTTATCTTTTACTAGATTGAAGTTTTCCAAAGACCTCAGAGAGGAGCTGCAGCAGTTGGACATTGAGGTTGTTAACCCTTTCTCTACGTGTATACTTATTATAAAACACCTGAAATAAATATATAAATAAATAAATACATTTCCTGGACTTTTTATCCTTTTACCAGTTTGACATATTTATTGGTTCTGTTGCTCATTTGCTTTTATTATAATCTTTCTTTTTTAGTGTCACTAGTTGCACCATTCTTTGTAAATATACAGTGGGTAAACAAAAGAATCACCCCATCTTAAAAAAAAAACACATTTTGTTGCTTTGCAGCCTGAAATGAAGACAGACACATTTTTTTTCATCCAGTTGTATTTACTCAGTGCAACTTATAACATGCAAGTGAAAGATATAACACCAAAAAAAAAAAATTCAAAAGCAGAATAACTGAGTTCAAAAAAAGGATCAACCCCTCCTAAAATGACTTCTAAACTCAATCAAGTGTAGCTAATCACCTTCTCAATGGCACACAAAGCCATTTGACTTTCAACTGTAATCAGCTGTGGTCATTTTCATGAGCTCAGCATGCAAAGAGCTGTCCTGGAGCATTTCAGTCTCTGGCAGTGCAACTGAAGCAAGCAATCAACTATGGGTAGCAAGGCACTGTCAAAAGATCTACGGGATAAAGTTATGGATGGGCACAAGTCAGGCGATGGATATGAAAAAATTTCAAAAGCTTTATCAATGCCTAGAAGCACAGTGAAATATATTATTAAGAAGTGGAAGGTATTTGGTACAACACAGACCCTTCCTGGATCAGGTTGTCACTCCAAATTGGATGAAAGAGCCAGGAGGAAACTGGTCAGAGAGGCTATCAGGAGGCCTACAGCAACTCTGAAAAAACTCTGGAGGAGTTTATGACAAAGAGTGGTCATTGTGTGCATGTGACAACAATAACACAAATTATCCACAAAAGTTGCTTGTACTGTATGGGAGGGTTGCAAGACAAAAGCCACTCTGATCACCGCCATACACTATACCAGCATCCTAATCACTGCTATACCCCATACCAGCGTTCTGATCACCCTATATGCCATACCAGCATCCTGATCACCCCATATGTCATACCAGATCACCGCAATACACCATAACAAAGTCCTGATCACCGCTATACCCCATACCAGCACCCTAGTCACCGCCATATACCATATCAGTTCCCTGATCACTACCATACCAGTGCCCTGATCACTGCCATACACCATACCAGCATCCTGATCACTGCCATACCCCATATCAGCATTCTGATCACCCCATATACCATACCAGCATCCTGATCCCCTCATATGTCATACCAGTTTCTGGATCACCCCCATATACCATACCAATGTTCTGATCACTGCCATATCCCATACCACAGTCCTGATCACAGCTATATCCCATACCAGCATCCTGATCACCGCCATACCAGCATCCTGATTACCACCATAACTCATGCCAACATCCTGATCACCGCTATACCTTATACAAATATCCTGGCCATTGACATATGTCATACCAGCGTCCCGCATTTTAGGTCTCATGTGATCAATTTTCAGACATATATCCCATAGTTTGTAGACTCTAACTTTCACACAGACTAAATACACAGACTAAATAATATACACTGTTTTTTTTTACCCAAATAATGTAGCAGCATAAATTTTTACCTAAATTTATGAAGAAAGATTATTTTATAACAAAAGCTAAGCAAAAAAATGTTGGGGTACTTTTTTATTTATATATCCAAAAATAAAAAGCCCAGTGGTGATCAAATATCACCATAAGAAAGCTCTATGTGTGGAAAAAAATGATAACATTTTAATTTGGGTACAGTGTTGCATGACCGTGCAATTGTCATTCACAGTGCAACAGTGCTGAAAGCTGAAAATTGGCTTGGACTAGAAGGGGGTGAAAGTGTTCAGACTTGAAGTGGTTAAAGACATATACAGTTTATCTTAAACTGAAGTGTAAGGTAATTTTATTTCTCAGCACATCAATCACAGGCATTCCTTATTACCATTCTAATTTGCCCTGTGTGTATTTCTGCTGTGTGGTCATTTACTATAATGCATTTCATGGAATCCTGCTATGTTAATATGGGCAGCACAGTGGCTAAATGATTAGCATTTCCACTTGGCAGTACTAGGGTCGTTGGTTCAAATCCCAGCCATGGCACCACCTGCCTGGAGTTTGCATGTTCTTCCTGTGCCTGCGTGGATTTCCTCCGGGTTCTCCTTCTTCCTCACACACTCCAAAGACATGCTGGTAGGTTAAATGGCTCCTGTCTAAATTGTCCCTAGTATGTGTATGTATGAATGTAAGTTAGGAACCTTAGATTGTACACCCCTTGAGGGTTAGGGACTGATGTGAATGTACAATATATATATGTGTAAAGTGCTGCGTAAATTGACGGTGCTATATAAGTACCTGAAATAAATAAAAATAAATGTAATCAGGGCCAGGATCCAATTTATAGAACTGCTAATGCCTATTCATATACAGTATTTTTAGCGTAAAGTTATATAGTTTATGTCACAAAACATATTTATGACAACTTTCAGGATGAGTTTTGATATAGCTTTAGTGTGTGAAGGAGACCCAGAACTGCACTTGAAAGGGATACAGCTGTAATGGAAGGGGTCACTGCTGCAAATATTGCTTGTCATCAAGTAAAGCCTTAGAGCTTCTAAAATGCTTTTTGAGCTTATAAGGGGTCAATAGAAGTCCATCTAGGCATGACAATCTTCAGTGTGTCTGACCAAAGAAATCATTATAGTATGTGTGGATGAAAGTAAGCCCTGGAGTGTTAGGCTCACTTGTATGTAAGTACTCTAGATGCATATTATATGGAATGGATAAAGTACACATACAGACTTGTGAATGAAAAGCTTTTCCTGATGCTACAGTGTCCAGCAGCATTTGTGTGTTATTGACATGCATTCAAATAACTAAGATGTATAACTAAAGAAACCATTTATCTCCTTCTTTACTGTTGGGTCGTTGCAGCAGACACATTCACATGCTATAGGTTTCCAGCAGGGTGCATTTCTATCAAGTGAAACATTGTAATATATACCATACTCACAGTTACTAGTGACCTTCAGTGGCCTACACTGAGCATGTCACCCACAGCAGCAAACTAGCGCATCAGGAAACACACTGTCTTCAAATCTGTTTGTATCCTGACAAGTCAGCGATAAGAAAGAATAACCACCGTAGTTTTAAGTGAATTTCGTTGTAGTTTCATTTTTAGTTAAGGCTAAAAATAATGAAAGGAGTACCAGTTGAGTGTTAATGCATTTTTATATTAGAAAGAATTGCTTGTGCTGCAGTGGGAAACACAAGGATCATATATTTTCGCTCCCATAGACAAAAGCATCATTCACAAAATCTAATACAGTTAGTGTCAAAAGATGGATGGAGATAAAACTCCTATAACAAAGTAATATCCTGTGCAAACCACACTATCAAAACAAAATAATGTCTCTAATGCCATGGCTTTCTCTACCAACATATCCACCTGCTGAACATCTCAACTGGTATCACCTGAAAACATTTTTCCTTCTGCTATCAAGAATTCCAGTCACAACTTATAACAAGACTGATTACTGAATTACAGGATTTCTGTTTTTTTTTTCTGAAGAATCATATCTTAGGTCTTTTGGAACAGTTTGGTAGCAAGCAATACAACTCAAAATTTAGGAATACCCATATTATTTACTGTTATATGAGGGGCATTCAAGTTAAACTGGGACCTTTAATTTTACAGGCATAAAAAGAGATGCTAGTATGGTGGAACTACACACAGTAGTAAGTAATAATAGGTCCTATGCGTGTCCTGCACATGTCACAAGCCAGTTCAGAGACCGCTAATCAAGATGGCAGACAACAGTGCTAGTGCGGAATAGTGATGAAGTTTCTTGTGAATTAAGTTATAAAATCCCCGACTATCTACAGAAGACGTCAAGCACAGTACAGTGATGAGACACTCAGCAGCAGTAAGACATTTGAATGGTGTAAACATTTCAAAGATGGCCATATGTCCATCAGTGACGATCTCGGCCATGGTGGTTCTCAGTCCACAGCAGTCATTTCTGTGAACATTCAGTGCATGGAATGCCTGATCCCCATTTCTGAGGTCTTTTAGAACAGTTTTGTAGCAAGCAATACAACTCAAAATTTAGGAATACCCATATTATTTACTGTTATATGCGGGCCTTTAATTTTACAGGTATAAAAAAGGGATGCTAGTATGGTGGAACTACACACAGTAGTAAGTAAAAATGTGTCCTATGTGTGTCCTGCACATGTCACAATCCAGTCCAGAGACCGTTAATCAAGATGGCAGACAACAGTGCTAGTGTGTGCATGGAATAGCGATGAAGTTTCTTGTGAAATAAGTTATAAAATCCCCGGCTATCTACAGAAGACGTCAAGCACAGTACAGTGATGATACGCTCAGCTGCAGTAAGACATTTGAATGGTGTAAACATTTCAAAGATGGCCATATGTCCATCAGTGACGATCTCGGCCATGGTGGTTCTCAGTCCACAGCAGTCATTCCTGTGAACATTCAGTGCATGTAAAGTAGGCTGCCTTAGGAAGGTTTGCACGTACTGACAAATCTTTCTATGCCGAAGCTTTCCAGGCATTAGTTAAATGCTGGGATAAGTGTATAAATATAACAGGGGAGTATGTTGAAAAATAAATGTAGTTTCCACTCCTTGAAATTTGTTCTTTTATTATACAAACTCAAACGTCCCAGTTTGACTTGAACGCTCCTCGTAGTTATGTGAAAATGTAACTTACAAATTTAATTTAACAATGAAAAATAATGAAAATAACAGTAGAGGATCTAGGAAGGTATGATGCAGACATTAGTGCAGTTACCTTAAAAGCTGAGGCCACTGAGTTTGATTCTTAGCATGCTTTGTACTAGATACAGTTAATGCCTTCTCTTTTTTCTTGCATTTTACTGTATATCAGATTTTAAAAATATACTGGTAATTGGCTTTATATTTTTTTATTTAAAAAGCGTCACCCTATCTGACTACAATTTAAATGTGTCTATGTTGTAGAAAAAGAAAAGCCATTGTGGCAGGTATGGTATTGTATTTGGATGTTGTTATGTATAAAATTTCCATGTGTGGGAGATTATCCATTGGTTTAGCCTACAAAACCTTCAACTCTAAGATTTCTTGAGTGATTAAAAACACCTATCATACACAAATGCATTGTGTAATCAGCAGAAGCGACTCTGTTACAGGAGAGGGTAAGGGGCAAAGTGCTGATGGTATGAAATACGGGCACCTAGAGGTGGCTGCACACACCTGCATCAGTGTCCAAAGCATTCATAAACAATAGAGATCATATATTCGCAAAAGACTGATATCAAACAAATCTTTTTATGAGGAAGCAAACTTATATAAAGGAATGGCTCTGGATATATGTGGACTTTGCCAAAGGGTTTGACACAGTTCCTGACAGATGGCTAAAGTGCAAGATAACATAATCCCATTTGTAAATGGATACAAAACTGTCTTAAAGGCAAGATTCAAAGAGTAGTGATCAATGACTCAGAAGTCAGTAGAGTGTGATCTGCACTCCATTAGTTTCATTGGAGTGAAGGTAAGAGATCAGAGGTTTTCTATACCTCAATGTCTCATTGAAAGAGAACCTTTTACCAAAAAATGTCCCTTTTGTGATGAAAAAAAAAATTTGCAAAAAAAAGTGCATAAAGTGAATGTTACATCCAAGCCCTCCTAAAAAATGTATGCGCACCTCCTGCCCCTACATACGTGCACATATGAACATAAAATAATGTGTTTGGGACCTCTATGCATGCAAACATGGATGACCTATAGGGCTTTTAAAGCACCACCTATGGAAAACAGGGTAATGAATTTTGTTGCCATTACACAGGAGCACACAATTTTAAGAATTGACATAGTGGGTATCTATTTACTTGGCACAACCTCACACCTAAATATTTTACCAAAAACTGCATAGTATGTTTTGTTTTTTGTTGCAATATTATCATGTGACCTAAAAAATTAGAACTATCACTGATTTATTACTTAGGGTGTCTGTTTTCAGAAAATATACAATGGCTTGGATGGTTTATGTAATCTTCAGGCCTAATATGATTTTTTAAACATGTGTGCAAAAAATATAAAAATTACTCCAAGTTCCATTCCTTGAAAAAAAATATCCAGTGATATCTGGGTAGTAGCTCTTTTTTTCTCGTAATAGAAGACATGGTAAAAATGGATGGCGTTCTGATCGGCTGCTGCAACCTTTGTTTACCGTTCTACATTCTGGTCCTGTGCTTCTAAAACTAACAGTGCCTCTTCAAAAAAAGAAAATCCCCATGCCATTTCCTGTGTCATGAATCTCTTTGGTTCTTCAGTTATGTCTTCCTCTTGGCTTTATTAATCCTTTTGCTGGGCCTCCTATTCCATCAGGTTGCACAGCAAGGAGTTCAATGAAGTCATCCTATTGCAGACCTAGCTCCAGCTGCTTGATGAGGGTCACTAAGTTGCTAAAGACCTCTTTGCACTCCTTACTCACCATCTCAAATTCATGAACATCATAAACAAACTGATGGCAAAGGTTCTTCAAGGTGACAGCAGTAGCCTCACGCCAAGCAAAGTCAATACTTTTTTATGGCCTTGTAGATATTATAGTCCTTCCAAAATTGCCACAAGTTTGTTCCTGATGCTTCAATTGCCTTTACTGACTGACGATATGTGGGACATAAATAATATTTCTTGAAAGTGGCAATAACAACCTGGTCCATAGGTTGGATAAGTGCCATAGTATTTGGTGGCAGATGTACTACTTTGACATTGGGATGAAAGTCATCTATGAATGGGGGGGTGGCCCGGAGCATTGCAGCAGAGGGTGAATGCATGTGACAATGTCCTGGAGACACGTAAGCTTCTTTCATAATTTGACATACAAACGCACGTTTGCATCTTTGAAAGTTCACAGCTTGAAGGTTCATAAATAGGGGAATTAGTGTGTTCATATAAGTTATGAATCTGGGAGCTATAAACATGTATGCGACATGTATCATACAATCTGTAGGGAATACTGTATATAATTTGTAAAAGTAAATGATGGAGAAATATTTGGGAGTTCTGGTAGATCATAGACTTAACATTATTTGATGCCAATCTGCAGTTTTTAGAGCAATATACTTTCTTGTGTGAAATGAGGTATAGACTAGGAAAGAGATACATAATCTTATACCTGTATAAAGCATTATTAATCGCTCATCTTGATTATCATTACTTTTTCTTTTTACATTTTTTTTACTTTTTTCATCAGGAGAATTCTGGATTTTGTCAGTGGAGACCAGATCTAGTCCCTCACCCCATGCAGCTGTGCAGCAGCAGGTCCCTTCTAACAGTAATCTACTGCTGAATGGAGAGGAGGGACAGTGTTGTAAAAGCTCTGCCTTACTCTCCATACAGACATGAAGTTCTGTGACCTCACTCATGATATTCTTCCAATATAAACACAAAACAAGAGGTCTGTGTTTATTTTAGATTCTACGGACCTCTGTCATGGAGTTTTTTGCAGAATGATCAGAAGGCCAGCAGCTGACCATATAAACTCTTTAGATTGCATAAAAAAGGTGGGTTGAATTTCTAAATGGGCAGAAAATAATTTACTATGAAAGCATATGTTCAATTCCTCATGTTTCATTTTGGATAGAAAGGAGAGGGAGTTGTACCCCCTTTGTTTCAGCTTCTTTGCAAACATTTTCCCTCACTGAGGTCTGAGTGCAAGGCCGCTTGTGTACACTAAGTGGAACAGTGCAAAAGCACTGATCCTGGCACATCACAATGTTTACTCTTTTGTATTTTTTTTTTTTTTTTAGTTAGAGCATGGCAAAAGTTAAATTTAATTGAATTGTATTCACTGCAGTAGCAGTGTAATGTGGTTGTTTGTGTCACAACATACTGAGCTGAAAAAAAGTACTGAATGCAGTCCTTTTTTCATTTCATACTGCCACAACACAGTAGTGGGAACCTGCTTCATAGAAAGAAAGGAAATAGCTTTATTTTTTAGGAAAACTCATACAATTGAGCGCAGAGAGGCCACTCCCGGTGGAAGCATGTGAACAGTTGAATATGAGCTTACCACTGCTGCCTTGTTAATCATTTGCATGATGAAGAGAACTGAAAAGAATAGGCGCTGTGGAAAACGCTCTCAGTCAAGCACCTTTATGAAGGTGCATCTTTATTAAGTGAGATAAAGTAGCAAATATAATAAAATTTGACCAGCCTGAAGTGAACAGTGTGACTCCAAAGGATGGTACGTCCGCTCTGAAGGGAGCTGAGATTGGAGAATGCTCCTGTCGGCTCCAAATCATGTGGTGTCAGCGTATTGGTGTCCCGTGTGGTGTCATCACGGTAAGAGAAAGGCGGAAGGCAGTGTCCGTTGTCGGCTTCAGCTGGGTGCATATGCAGGGTTACCAAGACAACATGTTTTGCGCAGTTGCGCTTTGTCAAGAGACTTGCGCTGAGGGTGGCATTGTTATGCAAGGTGCTTTGGAAGGGAGCTCCCCTGCCCCAAAGTATCCCCCCATGTTGAGGGCATGTGGCCTGGTAGAGTTCAGGAGGGGAGTGGTGCTCGCTTATCCCTCCCCCTTCCCTACCTACCGGGCTGCATGCTCAGAAAAGGGTCTGGAATGGATTTTGAGGGTGACCCCCACGCCATTTGTTTTACATTTTGGCATGGGGGTTCCCCTAAAAATCCATACAAGACTCAAAGGGCTTGGCATGAATGGGGGGACCCCACGCCATTTAAAAAAAATGTTTACTTGCCGGGCAAAGACAGCAATTCTTTTTGCATTCAGCAGTCAGCGGGAAATCCCGTTGACAGCTGAAACATTAAAGAATATCTCCACTACTAAAATACCACATGACTTAATAATATAACTCATGGGGTATTTTAGTAGCTGTGTGGTATCTTACCACATACTCAGATGTGGAAAGATACCGCTTAGTGAATAGTCCCTATTCGAAGTTCGCGGTCAAATGTTGGACCATGAACTGAACAAGAGGGTGTTCGGTCCATCACTAGTTTCATCAGTAAGTGTGAATTTTTAACAGCAATACAGATAGAAATAGCATTTTGTTAGTAGAGTTAAAAAGGGTTAGAACCCCAGTTAGCTTTTTTCTTTTTGCTTTACATATGCTTTATCATTTATAAGAAATAACACTGTAGGTTGTTGATACAGGGAATATCTGATTGCCTTAGGAGAACAAAATGATGTTTTCCCTGTCGAAGGAAATGTGACCATCTCTTAAAAGGTTTTTTTGTTCTCCTCTGGATCATTTCCAAGTTTAATTTATGATGCATATTTGTATTTTATTTACGTCTCTCTGTTTGTTGAACTCAGTGACCATGTGTCTCTTTTCACCATGTAATAATCTGCAAACATATAGAAATTCACTAATAAACACAAAAAAGTCAAAGGCATTTACTTTCCAAATTATGAAATTATATGTTACAATATAACAGTAATTCTTCTCTCAACATGGCCACGTTGTATAGTATGTTGTAATGTCTAGGTGAGCACTAGTAGTGCATTGATCACTACAACATGGCATACCTTTGCAAAAGGATCATTGGATGAAACTTTTAAAAAAACATGAAATATTCTAGCAGAATAATCTATGCAAGTGCTAGGGGGCAAGAATAGGTTTGTGACTGCAAAGCTAAAAATACGTTTAAAAAAACATGTTTTTGTATTAGTTTTTCAGGCAACGCAAGGAATGCAATGCGATTCACCATTGACAAGGCTCATATAAAATGGTTAAACCATTAAACCATGGTTAAACCAATGGTGTGTTTGTTGACATGTTTGTATCATTTGTATCCTCATCCTAAATAATATGAATTTTTAACGAAGATCTGCCAGCTGTTTTCATCCCTGTGGAAGGTACATTTGGTCTGCAATATTTTTTCTTAACCTTTGCATACTAAAATGTTGAAGGTGTGATTGTAACCTAAAGTCATTTAATATGCAAAGACTATGCAGTCTTTGCAGAGAGATTACATAAGTAATAATGTTGAAACTGTTTCTCACTTGCAGTCTGGAGATTAACCTTTCAATTAATGATGCCCTATGCCAAAGGAATCTACATTCCCTTTTCGACAGTTAGCAGCAGACAATCATGTGATCATTATGTCAGTTATGACATCATGATTACATGCAGACTTGAGGCTTCATTGCTAAGGAAGAAAAAAGCTTTCAGCCTGCAGATGTCAATGTAGCCTAAAGATAGCTGTGTAATTCTCTTTGATACTTTGTCAGGTACAATTACAGTTCTGAAAACAGTAAATTAATGTATTTAATACATTATTGTAAACATTTGAAATTGTTTTTGTTATTTTGTCAGCTTATAATTGAAAATAAAATCTTGTTTTTATTAAAACATTGTAACAAACCAAACATCCTTAAAAAAATAAACATTTTAAAGGTAGACAAATTAGTCAAATAATTATTGTGAAGTCATTCAGTGCATTCTTATGCTGCTAACTTTGGTGCGGACAGCTAGGCTTTAATGGCTCCTGGGCAAACGTTTAAATTAATTTGTGATCTATGTGTAATTTTTTGTCAATTTAATTATCTCTCTAATTGTAGTTATTTATTTATTTTTATATACATTGGGATATAATGACATACAGTAAGAGCATAATGGCTGTATCTGAGAGAAAGAGTTTAAACACTGCTGGAAATGTATTTTGATACAGTAAATTTAGGACGAGCAAATATCAAACTCTTGACATCTCTCTATCTTTTGCTGTGCTCTGCTATTTCCATTGTAGACATTTACACAATTTAGTCATGTTGTAGTTAAAATAACTGTTTAACTCACATTTTCCCCATAGGGATTTAGCTTACAATTTGGTCATTATGCTATTGGTATAGCTTGGATGCATGCCTTCTTTACTAATACAGTAATGCTGCAGAGTAATGATTACTGATACCTGCAATAAATCTGGGAATTAATGGTCCAGTAAAATAAATTGTTTTTAAAATACATATTTAATTAAATGAGCACAATCAATAACAAGTAGGGTAATGAGAATGATAATGGCAAATCACTGGACTAAACAAACAATGTAGCCATCAAATAGATTAAGATGTAGATCATTTAGCAAATGACCTGCTTTAAAATTGTCAAGCATACTAGCAGCCTTTATCTTTATTTAATCATTAACAAATCAGTATGACTATATCATATAGGTACTATAAAATCTTTACAGTCCTTTTAGGGAACAAGAAAAATATAGGTATTGTTGATATCAACTTAAAGGGCTATCAAACCAAATATTCACATTTATTTCTTAAAAATAAAATAAAATGTCAGATTTTCATTAGAATTAAGCTAGTAGATCAGCAAAATGTATCAATTACTATGCAGTGTAAAGACATTTCTGACTGGATATAGTTTGAATTGTTTGTTGTGGTATGGCCTCACACTACATATAAAACATGAAGAATGGGGGGCAACACACTGCAATCCCATTTTCTAAATAACATTATTGGGCTGACAGGCTGCTTTTCCCCACCAAGCATATCTTTTTATTGTATTTTGCACAATACTGGGGTCAAGTGTAGAACTCTATAAAATGTCTTGTCAATTCAATAAAATCATTAACTGAGTGAAATCCTGGTGTGCAGCAGCGTCCTTTATTTGTTTGGTGTGTGGGATGCACATTGAATATCTTTGCCCATAGAAGGTGACGACTACTACAAAAGAGCCTAGAATGATGCTTTTTTGTTTTGTTGAAGCAACATTTCTGGCTTGTCTTAAACCAACAGATCAAAACTAAGGGAATATGGAATGTTGTTTGGTTAGTGATCATCTTCTGATCAATATTACATTATGCAAGGCCACTTTGCACAAAAGAAGAAAGTCTTCTCCAGAGGGTCTTGTGATTGGTAGACAGGCCTTGGTATAGCCTCCTAAGATATTGCATTTCTCTGGCATAATATTTGATAAATATATCAAGTAGGCAGGACAGACATGCTGAGAACAATTTTATATCCTCTTTTTATTGCTGTGGGTTAGAAAAAAATCTGGAGGAAAGCATTTGATTACACTGGTCAACACACTTTTTCTGGCATAAGGTATTTAAATGGTTTTAATGTAATTTTGGGGTGCTGATTCCAAATCTGGCATCAGTTTATGTCTATCACATCAGGTGTTTTAGATATCAACTATTGCATTTTCAATAAAAACAGCACATTTATGCTCATATACAAATAGCTATACAGGCATACATACAACAATAGGATACAATATACAATAATAACGAAACAAACATTTAATGAGCCATAGAAAAAAGTTGTGAGTGACTGCATATCAACGTGAGTGAATGCATATTACCATGTAAGAATTGAATTGCGAAGATAAGAAAAATATGTACAAAAAGGTCATTCACAATAGTGATGTTACATCTGCATAAACGACCTTTTCTTTGATGATCTCCAATGCACAGCTTGTGGAATGTCTCTCATCAAGGATCAGCAGTAATTTGCCATCATGTTTGAGTCCCATCGGCCTTGGTAACGTTCTTCCATAACTTTAATGTCTTGATGAAAGCGTTCACCTTGCTCTTCGCTAATGTGACCCATGTTCTCTGGAAACTGGGCCAAGTGACTATGTAAGTAGTGAACCTTGGTGCTCATTCTACATCCAAGTGCTTGGAAACTCAAGAGCAGCTCCTCCACAATCTCTCGATAGTTATCCACTTTCCTGTTCCCAAGGAAATTTCGCACCACATCAGAGAATGCATTCCAAGCTCTAGCCTCTGTCGCAGTCATTGTTGTAACAAAGTGTGGATCCCTGATGAGTGTTCTTATTTGAGAACCATCAAATATTCCTGCCTTTTTCTTCTCGGCACTGAGACTTGAAAAGGTTAAACATATACTGTATAGCTGAAGCAGTCTCCAGTGTGATCAAGAGCTTTGACGAAGTGCTTCATTAACCCAAGTGTTATGTTCAGTGGGGGAAATAACTTTATTCCTATCAACCAGAGGCTAATTCTTGATGTTCTTGTCACCAGGCGTCAAACTAATTCTTGGTGGCCAGTTCTTTTTAACCCAGTGTTCTAATGTAGCCCTACTGTCCCAGTAGCACAGGAAACAAGGGTATTTGGTGTGACCTCCTTGCTGACCCAGCAGAACCATTTTAAAATCAACACAAATTACCCATCCATGAACATGGTATTCCAATCTATCCAGAACAATCTGACTCACAACAACATGCAATCATAAGTGACAAAGAGTTATTTTCGGGAAAAATCAATGAAAATGAGGTATGCCGATAGCATAAAAATTAGATGTGATAGAGCAAATCTGAGATCAGATTTGGAATCAGCACCCTGAAATTAGTCTAAAACAGCTGCAAATGTCCAGGCCAGAATTGTTTTATTTTTGTTGGTGTTGTTTATACAGCCTGTTAACTCTTTTTTGCACAATAAATGAATGTGTCTCTGTCCTGTCCTTCCCCTATTTTCCAACAAAAAAATAATGAAGGAAATACAAAGATGAACACCTGTGTAATATGCACTAAACCCTAAAAATTAGCAAGGACAGATGTTTGTATGAAAAGAGCCCAAGAGATAAATAGCTCTGCAAAGGAACTAATTCCCAGAAATTCCCAAATAGGGAAGAAGTTCTGCAAATAAAAAAAGAAAAAGGAAAACCATCTAAAATCCAAGCTATAATAATGAAAGCGACAATGTAACTTTATGTGTATCCCAAATAAACTATCAAATGTCAAAAGGCAAAATCAATGCATATACAGGAATAGAATGAAATACAGTATATATATATATATGTATATATTTATATATATATATACACACATACAGGTGCATCTCAATAAATTAGAATATCATCAAAAAGTTAATTTATTTCACTAATTCAATTCAAAAAGTGAAACTAATATATTATATAGATTGAGTGATATATTTCAAGCATTGCTTTTCATTTTGATGATTATGGATTATAGCTAGTGACAACCCAAATTCAGTATCTCAGAAAATTAGAATATTGTGAAAAGTTCAATATTTTAGACTCGTGGGCCCTGATTCACTAAGATGTGAGTGTAATAGCAGAGACTGACCATTCAGGCAGACTCCGGTCAATCAATCAGTCGTCTGACCAGCGTCTAGCAAGCTCATTGACGAGCGTCTATTGACTACTTTGCTATCACTGGCACATTTTTAGGTGCAATACCGGATATGTTCGCTAGATGGCGCACAAGCGCGGGCTTTATTTACATTGGCGTTTTCATGATGGCAAAATAATTCTTAGAATGTTATAAATACACATGTACACCTGTATTAGAATTTTCTATTTTCTTCTATTTATTTTCTTGCTGTGTCTCCAAAATGATCAGGAAACTAATGCATTTACTAATGAATGTCATACATTCTGTACTCAAATGTTAAACATTTACACACTTATATCTCAAATAATTTATATACTTCTAATTTCCCAATATAATTATATATCTTCATTCTCTTTAGTCACGTAACTATTCTATGGTAAAGACAAGTGCAGCGCTATAAATGCATGTGATCAATAATGAACGCATGTAAAAACCAAAAAGTGCAAAGAATTGCAACAATGATGTAATATTGTAAATGGTGCTAAAATAAGTTCATAGAATCATTCCTGAATAATGGAATGTCCTTGGTGTGAGAGTACCAACTCAGAGAGTGCCTATGAATGGCACGTGTGGTCTCTCCGTGACGGACAGTAGTGCATGAACTCGTGAAAGGTAAACCACCCTTGGGACTGGTCTACACTCACCAGAACAAAAGTATTAATGTGCATGGGTTATACACATCACACATCTGGGGGTGCAGCGGTATGCTGGCAGTTATGGGTTAGTCATCCAGCTCAATCCATCCATCAGGGTGGGTGCCCAAATGGTCCTGGGGAGGAATTAGCTCAGCCACAGGAGCCAGAAAGGTGCTCAGTAGTGTAGTACACTGTCACAGGGGTGGATGACCTTTCACGAGTTCATGCACTACTGTTCGTGGTTATATTTATCTTGTGTAATACCATTTTAGTAGTCTATATAATTTGACCAGCGCTCGCTCTATCATTTTCAAACAATGTAACTATTCTACATTATAGCTCAAACTGTGTCTCCCACAGTGGTTTAGTGGTTAGAGCTCAGAACTTACAGCACTTGGGTCATGGGTTCTAATCCCAGTCATGGCTACATCCTAAAAAATGGAGATCAATTTTCTGGGTTGTGTCAGTGCCAGGAATATTGATCAAACAATTATGATTTTGCCTAATGACTAGAAAGTGGATGAATGTACTCTTCTGCCAATTAGGAAATGTGCCATTTTCATGCCGTGTATATTTAATTGTAACATTTTTCTCTTTTAAATCTGTCTCCTTATACAACTTGACCCCCTCCCCCACCCCGCCATCACCTGTCCCATATGCAAATCTATGGATCACCGCCCCACTCTTTAACTATCTATTTACTGATCAAGTGAATGTGTCTCATTTTCTATCAGCTACAGCTCAGATCTCACATTATTATACAATTGCTGATTGTATCTCACCACTAGTCTGATTGAATTCACAATTCCTGGTCAGTCCCGTTCCCTGACCTCTAATAAACTTTAGGGCCAGTTCACACTACATGTGTTTCAGTTGCTTTTTCGGCATCACAAACGCACAGAAAGAAGGTTATATGGTTGTCAATGTCATAGTTCACATCAGCGCTTGCATTTTCAGTGCATTGCAGGTGCTGTAAACAAAGTTGACCACGCTGCATTGTTTCTGCACAGAACTGTACTGGAACACATTGAAACGTCCTTGAATGTACTAAAACGCACATGTCCCTAACTACATTGAATACAAAGAAAATAGAAAAAAATAAGTGGAAGGGATATAAAAATGCAATGTAAACATGTCCAAAACGCATTCAAAATGTACTGGAACACACTAAACATGCATGCCAAAAGGGCATGAAAAAAACCCATCAGGAACACATCTAGACTGTTTCTATAGTGTGAACCAGCCCTTAGGACTTGTTCACACCATTGGTGGTGCAGAAACGCATGCAAGAACACACATTTTCCAGCACAGCAAAGAAATGCAATGCCCTATGTAGATGTGCGCAGGTACCATGATGAAAACGTTGTTGCACCTACACACGTCTATTAAAAACAGCCCCATTCACAGCCACAAATACGCATGGCACCACACTACTGTGCGGTTAGGTGCGACACACTTGGAAAATAACATAAAAATAAGCCAACATGGCTAAAACATATCTTGAAAATATGGGGACTCTGATATCCGGCGACAGTCCGTTCACGAACGAGAAGCAATTCTGCACCCCTAAAACCAACATAGAGGAAAGGGATGGTCAAATTGCTGTGCTGCTTCCAAACCACCTCTGGCATGCCAGGGTCATTATGCAGGTCCTCGATGCCAGTTCTTGCCTGCGGCCACAAAATATCCACTGGCCACGAGTGAAGGTGAGTGGAGGACGTGAAGGTGGATTTCTACCAGCTTCAACCGCAAGCAGTACCACTCCTGAAAAATGAGAGCAAATAATCATTGACACGTCATCATGACAGTCAATTCTCAGTGCAGGCTATCTAGAGTGTCTTTCCTTTTTAACCATTTCAAGAGTTCAAGGAAACATTCTTGGAGCATCTACTGTGTTTGGAAAGGCCAAAGGTCCCCCCCCTCCCCCAGGCACACTAATGCTTATGCAGACCATAGACGGGGAGAAAAACGGCCGATTTTTCTTTTAAAAAATGAAAAATTGGTTGTTCAAGCGGCCGACGTTGCCAGCAATGGTAAAAAAAAATCGGCCGATTTTCATCCCGTCTACAGCCAGCAAAAAGTGTCTCTGCAGAGAGCTCCGCTATTTCTTTGACAGTTCCTTGACATTTACAGCGGTTGCAACAATGTATCTATTTGTATCCATTTAGGATACAGATGGTTTTATTCGGAAACAAATAGATACAATGTTGCAACTGCTGTAAATGTCAAGGAACTGTCAAAGAAATAGCGGAGCTCTCTGCAGGGACACTTTTTGCCATACTGGAATTCCTCTCATTTTTCATCCTTCTTCTTCTTCTTCTTCTTCATCATCATCCTCTTCTTCTTTTTCATCATCATCCTCTTCTTCTTTTTCATCATCATCCTCTTCTTCTTCATCCTCTTCTTCTTCATCATCTTCATCCTCTTCTTCTTCATCATCTTGATCATCATCATCCTCTTCTTCTTCTTCATCATCATCCTCTTATTCTTCTTCATCATCATCCTCCTCTTCATCATCATCTTCTTCTTCTTCTTCTTCATCATCATCCTCTTCTTCTTCATCATCATCCTCTTCATCATCATCATCATCCTCTTCTTCTTCTTCTTCATCATCCTCTTCTTCTTCTTCTTCTTCTTCATCATCATCATCCTCTTCTTCTTCATCATCATCATCATCATCATCCTCTTCTTCATCATCATCATCATCCTCTTCTTCTTCATCATCATCATCATCATCCTCTTCATCATCATCCTCTTCTTCATCTTCTTCTTCTTCATCATCATCATCCTCTTCTTCTTCTTCTTCTTCATCATCCTCTTCTTCTTCATCATCATCATCCTCTTCTTCATCATCATCATCATCATCCTCTTCTTCTTCTTCTTCATCATCATCCTCTTCTTCTTCTTCTTCATCCTCTTCTTCTTCTTCATCATCATCATCCTCTTCTTCTTCTTCATCATCATCCTCTTCTTCATCCTCTTCTTCTTTTTCTTCTTTTTGTCTTCCTCTTGCAGGTCACTGCTCATGTGCAGATTTTTTATCAGTAAAAAATCGGCCAATTTGCCCATCATTGCCGCGAAAATCGGCCGATCGGCAAATTCGGCCGTTTTTTTTTCCAACTTTACCGAAAAAAAAAATCTGCCAAAATACCGAAAAACGGCCGAACAAATAGCCCACTAACGATTCGAAAATCGGCCGATTTTATTTTCGGACGAAAAATCGGCCAATTTTCGACCCATCTATGGCCTGCATAAGATATGGTGTGGCCCTAGGGTCAATGTGTGTTTAGAATACTTCCAAAATGCACATATAAAAACACTCCATCCAAATGCATGTTGCATTTCTATAGCATGTTAAACAGAAAAAAAATGCACTTACATAATGTTAACATGCGCAAGTAAAAGTAGACAAAATCCACATCCTTTTATTCTGGCTTCACATACATGCATTGTGGTCTAACACCGCACTCCTGGGCAAATCACATGCAATTTGTGTGCGTTGCAATTAGAGACAAACATTTTGCACACCTCAAATTGCACCGCATCCGGGCCAAAAATGTGCAGGACCCTTTTTCAGGGTATGCACATGTATTGTACTGTCCAAGGCATTGCACACTAACGCATTGCACACTAAAAATGTCAAATACGTTAGTGTGTACAGTGCATGAGTGTAAAATGCGTTAGTGTGTACAGTGCATGAGTGTAAAATGCTTTAGTGTGTACAGTGCATGAGTGTAAAATGCTTTAGTGCACACTGCAGTGTACAACGCATTGCACACTGTAATACACTGTAATACCGTGTACACCCACACATTGTAGACTGTAATGCACTGTACACTATCATGCAGGATGGAGCAACGCATTGCACACTGTGATACCGTGTACACCCACACATTGTAGACTGTAATGCACTGTACACTGTCATGCAGGATGGAGCTACGCATTGCACACTGTGATACGCTGTCCACTGTCATGCAGAATCCAGCAACGCATTGCACACTGTAATACCATGTACACCAACACATTGTAGAATGTAATGCATTATACGCAGTATACATGTCCAGATATTCAAAGATTAGCCATGAAGGCCTAGCTGGTTACCTATTGGGCGACCGCAGATAGCCGAATAACGCTACACTGCATCCAGGCAGCTCTGGGAGGGTGTCATATGACATCCTGGCAGAACGCGCTCTCCGTGATTGCTGTGTCCTAAGGACACAGCTGATCACGTGATGTGGTAAAGGCCAATCACAGCGGCTTTTTACCATGTGATCAGCCATGTCCAATGACACGCTGATCACCGGGAAATGCATTTGCCGGGTCTTGGCTGCACTTTCATCACGCTATCAGAATGTGTGGAAAGTACTGCCGAGAACCAGCAGTTATCAAAGCAGGGGTCGGCCCCGATGATCAGTGCCCACCAGTGCCACCCAACAGTTACGCCCACCTGTGGCCAGCAGTGCCACCCACCAGTGCTGCCTCATCAACGCACATCAGTGTTGCTAAATTACCAGTTTACCAAATGTTATAATATAAACAGACTTTTATTCATTATGAGCTATTTTGTGGTTTATCGAGCAAAAAGTAAAACACACAGCAGCAAGTCAATACCACCCAAAGAAAGCTCTATTTGTCTGAAAAAACTGATATAAATTTAAGATGGGTACAATGTGGCATGACCGCACAATTGTCATTCAAAGGGTAACAGTGCAGAAAGATGAAAATTGGCCAGGACAGGAAGGGGGTAGGAGTACCCAGTAGGCAAGTGGTTAATATAATTGACCCATCAATACCCAGGAGCTAATGTACAGATAAGTAGCATGTGCACCAAGTGAGATTCTGCTAGGCCCCACCCACAAAATTGCAATTACCTGTCCCTCACATGTTATAAACATGTTTGCAATGGCCACACTTACTGTACATATAAGGATCATCTCCTCAGTTGATAACTGTGCTCTCGCCATGTCCAAATGCCAATAAGGTTATCAAAATTTTCAACCAACACAAAACCTCCAACCACTTGTCATCCACTTACACTCCCCACAACCACTTCCGGGTGCGCGCGCACGTGATGACGGACTTCCAGGATAGCCGTTCATGCGCCATGCGGACACCTGTTTGGTGCTTATTTGTTTGCAATCGCGCATTTTTATGTGCGGCTATGATAGCTTTCGCAAATGTGTGTTTCTTATTGATTTGTTTTTTTTAACCTTGGCTAATATTTGTTGCCAAAGGCCAAAAATCAACAAAGTGTGGACTATTTTATTACTGTAAATCGAATTGTAGAAAACCTGTAGCTGGCTGCACAGTGAATGTGACATTCATTAGTACATAATATTGTGGTGCAAGTGGGTTTTTTTTTTTGGTTTTGAAAAAGCCAGTTTGCACACACTTGCATATTCACGCTCTTACAAGCTACATTTGAGCAGATTATATAAGTATACAAAGTAACTATTAAGGTTGTTCATATATTGAACATAAAATAAACACAAAAACATCGGTCAAATATTTATTGATCAAATATATCATCATTTATTTGGTCAGCAGGAACAAGTAGGTACAGTCAATATCTTGGTGAGTCACAAAAATAGGATTGATGTGGCAAAAATAAAACACTCCTGCTCATAAGAGCTTACAATCTAAAGATACTTCTAGTGAACTGTGTGTGCACAGGTTATAGCAGGAAACAAAGGGGAAGATGAATCAAGTAACATTTTCATGCACATAGGATTTACTTACACAATCACGTAGTATAAAGATCCATTCAAAAAAAAAAGTCTTCAGATCAAAATATCAAGAAAACAAAGCATGTGAAAAAAAACCCTCCCACCTCTACAAATCCCCTCCCACCTCTACAAATCCCCTACACATACATTTGTCAGCAGGTTTGTCAGAAAAATGCATTGGAGTCTAAATAAGCAAGCAAAATTAAAACAAGAGAAGATTTTAAACAAAACGATTGACATGTGTGAGGCTTTCAATGCAAAGAGAAAAAACACAATCATTGTGCAATAACACACAAACACTTTACAAGGCCAAAAATATGCAAACATTTCCAGCCCACTTCCAAACACAGCCTGAGTGGTGTCTGGGGCAATTCAGCACAAAATCTCTTCTTCCCCCAAACCACTACAAGCAAGGACTTAGTCACAAACCACCCGGCCTAGTAACAGGCCAAATCACTCCCTACTGCACATCTTTATATAAGCTAGGTTGTATTTGGAGCGCCAAACAAGGCCCCACACCCAATGAAGCCACACCCACCACTGACCTTAATTTGGTCAGTGAAAGTGTTTTCACCTGATGAATCCGCTTCCTACCTGCATTAACCCTTGGTATACAGGCCCCACAAATCAGAAAGAAATATACAGTGAAATGTACGTGTGCAGCATACAACAGAACATTGAGCAGGGATGTGAAAGGGAACCCCAATTGGAACCTTTATTGCTACTATGGTCACAATTCCCTCCAGATTCTCGCATGAGTTAAGACAGTCACATGACCACATCTTGTATGCAATACTGAAAATGACAAATCGATTTGACTAGTATGGTGAATTTCCCATCAATTGGCAAAACACTCCAGAAATCAAACATCACCAAACATTACACTCTGGGCAAAGCTGATTTACAAATCCTGCGACTTACAGTAAAGTTGACCATTTTAATGCAATTTTCAAGACATCTGACACAGATCTCTATGCAAATTGCCACTAAAGTAGTACATGTACTACTATAGAAATCAGTGTTTGAAACGCACCCATGTGGTCACTCTAATAGCAGACAATAGGGTGCGACTTTGCAGACGATTTACAACTTGCATGTTGTGCAAATCACATGCCATGTCCCACTCAATGTGCACGCTATTGGAGCGTTCATATTGTTGTGGTTCAAACTTGGTTGGAGCCGCAAGTAATAATAGAGTAATGAATACACTACTTTTCATGCAATTTGCTGAGAGATCGGTGTCGATTGTCTTGCAAATTGCACTTGAAATCACCATGTACCCTAACTTTGAAATCATGCAACTTCTATGCAAGTCACATGATGTGACTGTGGTGTCAATAACACCACTTAGAAATCTGCTTTAATGTGACCGGGTAGCCCCCAGTAACATTGTTTGCGATTGCCATGCAATTGGCATTACAGGCGACTTGCAAATCGTAGACCAAGTCGCACCCTATTGGCCACTGTAGGCTCTGTTCACATCCAATTGGATTGTGAACTCGTGCAACTTCACTGTAAGTTGGGCAATTGCCGCATCGGATTAGATGTGACAGTGGTGTTAGCCCCCAGTAACATTGTGTGCAATTTGCCATGCAAAGAGCAAGCTGCTGGCCATGCCAATCGCATGACAAGTCGCATCCAGGGTGTGCAATTTCAGGTGCGATTTGTGAATTGACATGGTACCTGATATTGGATATAATGAATGTGAATGTGAGTGTATTAACGTACGCCATTTGTTGCAGTGAGAGTTCAAAGGTATTTGAAGATTTTGGCCATTTATTAGCAATTTAACATCTAGACTCAAATAGAAATCGCAATGCTACACACAATTGAAAACACAACTAGTTAGTAATTCTCTAGAAAACACAGTAAAATTGGCAACTTAAACAGTAATTTTCATTTGCATATAGTGTGAGCGAAGCAGGAGAATTAACAAAGGAAATAAATCTTTGAAGGCGTGCGGTCTGCTTTGCATTTGGTGGAAAAATCCATACCAGTATTTGTGACAAGTTTGATGTGTGGATTCACCAACCAAGTCTTTTCTCTCTCGCTCACTCTTCTTTGTCTCACTGGCTCGCTCTTCTCTCTCGCTCACTCTTCTGTATGTCTCTCTTTATCACTCTTCAGTATGTTTTTCTCGCTCACTCTTCTTCATCTCACTGGCTCGCTCTTCTCTCTCTCTGTCAGCTCTTTGCTTGCCAAATCCTTCACAAAAGTGGGTTGAGTGTAAACCATCATTATCAAATCTATTAGTGCTCGAGGCTCTTATCTTACCCCATTGTATGACATTCACATAAGGTGCAGCTTTGAAGGTGTTTCAACAGACAAGGCCTCATTCTAATTCACATTTTAGGGATCACTTAGACAGAAAGCAAAGATGTTGCCAGAACATCTATTTGAAGACAGCCACACACGGAGATCGTACTACTTCCTTGCCGTGGTTGGGATTCAAACCGACAACCCTAGAGTTGTGAGGCAGTAGTGCTAACCACTAATCCATGGAGCTACATTGCTAATCCAGCCTGTATTTCTGTGCTGTGAATCAATCTTAGGTCCCTGGGCAAGTTCAGTGTAACTACCAGATATCTCCAATGTGACACAAATGTTGTGCTATGTTGCCAATTCACATGTATGATGGTTCTATGTATCCCAATACAAAGGATTGCAATACTAATACAGGCGTACCTCGGTTTACCAATGCCTCAGGGAACGTCATATTTGGGGTACAAATGCCAAACCATTTCAGTTAATTGGTCTGTTTACAAATGTTTGAATAATTTGGTATGGGCATGTGGCCTGGTATGGTTCAGGAGGGGGGGAGGCGCTCGCTTGTCCCCCCCCCCTTTCCTGACCTGCTGGGCTGCATGCTCAGATAAGTATCTGTTATGGATTTTGGGGGGTACCCCATGCTGTTTTTTATTTAATTTCAGCGTGGAGTTACCCCTTAACATCCATACGAGACCCGAAGGGCTTAGTATGGATGGGAGGGGGGACCCCACGCCGGGTTTTTTACAAATTGTTTATAATTCCCTGCAATACTTTTACATCAACTGTCAGTGGGGAACTCCGCCGACAGCTGAAACATGAGCGCTGCATTGGTTTTCGCTACTAAAATGCTGCATGAGTTGATAACATAACTCATGCGGGATTGTAGGAGCGACAGCCATGTGTTAATGTTTCAACTGTCAGCGGGGTTCCCCACTGACAGCTGAATGTAAAAAAAAAAAAAAAAAGCGTGGGGTCCCCCCTCCCATCCATACCAAGCCCTTCGGATCTGGTATGGATATTAAGGGGGAACTCCACGCTGAAATAAAAAAAAACAGCTTGGGGATCCCCCCAAAATCCATACCAGACCCTTATCCGAGCATGCAGCCCGGCAGGTCAGGAAAGGGGGGGGGGCGAGCGAGCGCCCCCCCTCCTGAACTATACCAGGCCACCTGCCCTCAACATGGGGGGGTGCTTTGGGGAAGGGGGGCTCCCCCCCAAAGCACCTTGTCCCCATGTTAATGGGGACAAGGGCCTCTTCCGTTATTGGGATAATTGGTCAGCCATTTTTTGAGATTTTAGCATATTTTGTTTACCAGTAAAGTTGAAAATTTTTTGTTCCAAATTTACTGATAAAAAAAAAAATGTGCCAAAATCCCGAAAAACAGCTGACCAATTAACCCACTAACGGCCCGAAAATCGTTCGATTTTCTTTTCGGCAGAAAAATCGGCCGATTTTAGACCCATCTATGGCCTGCTTTACATGGGTCTAAAATCGTCCGCAAAAAAAATCGGCTGATTTTCAGCCCGTTAGTGGGTTAATTGGTCAGCCATTTTTGGGGATTTTGCAACTTTTTTTAATTGGTAAATTTGGATAAAAATTGGCCGATTTTGCAGATCGGCCGATTTTAGCTGCAATGATCGGCAAATTGGCTGATCTTTTAACAGATAAATAATCTGCACATGAGCCATGACCTGCAAGAAAAAGAATAAAAAAAAAGAATAAGAAAAAGAAAAATGCAGGCCTTAGATGGGGCGAAAACTGACCGTTTTAAAAAAAAAAAATCGGTTGTTCAATGGGCCGACGTTACCACCAATGGCAAAAAAATTGTTAGATTTTCGCCCCATCTACGGCCTGCAAATATAATAGCGAAGTAATTACTTCTGTCCCTGCAGAGAGCTGCGCTATTATATTTGACATTAAAAAGTATAAAGGTTGCAACATTGTATCTATTTGTATCCGAATAAAAACATCTATATCCGGAATGGATACAAATGGATACAATGTTGCAGTCTCTATACTTTTTAATGTCAAATATAATAGCGGAGCTCTCTGCAGGGACAGAAGGAATGTTTCAGCTGTCATCGGGGTTTCCCACTGACAGCTGAATTTTAAATTATTTCCGTGAATTAAATAAATAATAAAAAAAACAGCGTGGGTCCCCCCCTCTCATCCTTACCAAGCCCTTCAGGTCTGGTATGGGTATTAAGGGGGAACTCCACGCTGAAATTTAAAAAAAAAACAGCGTGGGTCCCCCTCAATATCCATACCAGACCCTTATCCGAGCATGCAGCCCGGCAGGTCAGGAAAGGGGGGGGACGAGCGAGCGCCCCCCCCCCTCCTGAACCATACCAGGCCACATGCCCTCAACATGGGGGGGTGCTTTGAGGCAGGGGGGGCTCCCCCCCCCAAAGCCCCTTGTCCCCATGTTGATGAGGACAAGGGCCTCTTCCCCACAACCCTGGCCGGTGGTTGTGGGGGTCTGCGGGCGGGGGGCTTATCAGAATCTGGAAGCCCCCTTTAACAAGGGGGCCCCCAGATCCCGCCCCCCCCCCCCTACGTGAACGAGTCTGCGGTACATGGTCCCGCAGACTCCTTCACAAAAAAACTAAGTGTGGTGTAAAAAAACACAGTACAGGGTCTTTGACAAGTCCTTTATTAAAACAATGTCCCCCGAAGTAGATCCAACGTCAATCACGGCGGCGGCGGCAGGGACCCGAAAAAAGAAAAAAAAAAAGGTTCCGCTCCCGTCGGAGGCTCCCAGCCTTGTGAAGAAGAGGCTAGCTGACAGTTCTTATATAGGTATGGGGCGGGGCCAGCCGGGCACATCATCCCCGCCCCTTACCTATTTGAGAAATGTCACCCTGTCTCTCCGCTGAGGCTAACTAGCTGAATGCAGGAGACAGTCTGACATTTCTTATATAGCTATGGGGCGGGGCCAGCCGGGAACAGCAAGCATGTGACATGGGGCGGGTCACTCGGATGATGTCCCCGGCTGGCCCCGCCCCATAGCTATATAAGAAATGTCAGACTGTCTCCTGCATTCAGCTAGTTAGCCTCAGCGGAGAGACAGGGTGACATTTCTCAAATAGGTAAGGGGCGGGGATGATGTGCCCGGCTGGCCCCGCCCCATACCTATATAAGAACTGTCAGCTAGCCTCTTCTTCACATGGCTGGAAGCCTCCGACGGGAGCGGAACCTTTTTTTTTTTTCTTTTTTCGGGTCCCTGCCGCCGCCGCCGTGATTGACGTTGGATCTACTTCGGGGGACATTGTTTTAATAAAGGACTTGTCAAAGACCCTGTACTGTGTTTTTTTTACACCACACTTTTTTTTTTTGTGAAGGAGTCTGCGGGAGCATCTACCGCAGACTCGTTCACGTAGGGGGGGGGCCGGGATCTGGGGGCCCCCTTGTTAAAGGGGGCTTCCAGATTCTGATAAGCCCCCCGCCCGCAGACCCCCACAACCACCGGCCAGGGTTGTGGGGAAGAGGCCCTTGTCCTCATCAACATGGGGACAAGGTGCTTTGGGGGGGGGAGCCCCCCTGCCTCAAAGCACCCCCCCATGTTGAGGGCATGTGGCCTGGTATGGTTCAGGAGGGGGGGGGGGCGCTCGCTCGTCCCCCCCCTTTCCTGACCTGCCGGGCTGCATGCTTGGATAAGGGTCTGGTATGGATATTGAGGGGGACCCACGCTGTTTTTTTTTTTAAATTTCAGCGTGGAGTTCCCCCTTAATATCCATACCAGACCTGAAGGGCTTGGTATGGATGAGAGGGGGGACCCACGCTGTTTTTTTTTTTTTTTTTTTATTGTGGACCTTTATTTTTACATTCAGCTGTCAAAATAAATATTATCTAGACCTTTGAAATAAGTAAAATCATTACAGAAATAATTATAAAGGATAAGAAACAAAAATAGAATCACTAGAACTAAGGAAATCTAATTAGATTACATGAAGATATGCCGAGTGCTGTTTATTAAACACAATAGTCGCGAGCGAGTACCGGCTCTCAGAGGATTCCACAATCAGATTCACTATTAGTCAGTGGCTAAAAAGCAAACGCCCATGGCAGAAGTCTAAAATGTGTTCTGCACATGCTCAGTTGTATCTGCCAAAGACACTGCACGGGCTTCTAGATTTTTACTGTGTCGATTTCCTTGAAAAAAACGATTTTTAACACATTTTTAATTTTTTTGGAAATAGCAGATATTGTTTAAAGTGAAGTCCTGATATTTGGCAAAGCAAATTTCTAAGTGAACATGTCTCTGCAGTGATTTTTCATGGTTTTAGACTTGCTTCTTAGCAAGTCTGTTTTGTGAGTCTGATTTTGGGCGTGTGTCTTTTTGTGAATTAGATTGGGCATCTGCTTATGGGCTCTGCTCAATAGTGAATTAGGTTGCAGGGTAAAAAATGACAGACGCCCATGAAAATTGGGCTTAAGCCCATAAATATGCGCCCACGCCCAATAGTGAATCAGGGCCCTGGTATCACACTCTAATCAGCTAATTAACTCAAAACACCTGTGAAGGTTTCCTGAGCCTTTAAATTTTATTTTATGTTTATTATGGATACTTATATAGCGCCATCAATTTACACAGTGCTTTACATATGTATTGTACATTCCCTAACCCTCAAGGGGCATACAATCTAAGGTTCCTAACTTTCATTCATACATACACATACTAGGGTGAATTTAGACAGGATTCAATTAATCTACCAGCATGTCTTTGGAGTGTGGGAAGAAACCAGAGTACCTGGAGGAAACACATACAGGCACAGGGAGAACATGCAAACTCCAGGCAGGTGGTGCCATGGTTGGAATTCAAACCAACAACCCTAGTACTGACAGGCAGATGTGCTAACCATTTAGCCACTGTGCTGCCAAATAGTCTCTGAGTCTGCTTCAGTAGGTTACACAGTCATGGTCATGGGGAAGACGGCTGACTTGACAGTTGTCCAGAAGATAGTCATTGACACCCTCCACAAGGAGGGTAAGTCAAAAGATCATTGAAGCTGGCTGTTCACAGAGTTCTGTATCCAAGCATATTAATGCAGATTTGAGTGGAAGAAAAAAGTGTGGTAGAAAAAGGTGCACAAGCAACAGTGATAACTGCAGCCTTGAGAGGATTGTGAAGCAAAGACCATTCAAAAATTTGAGGGAGATTCATAAGGAATGGACAGCTGGTGTCCGTGCTTTAAGAGCCACCACACACAGATGTATCCAGGACATGGGCTACAACTGTCGCAATCCTTGTGTCAAGCCACTCCTGAACCAGAGACAACATCAGAAGCGTCTCAGGAGAAAAAGGACAGGACTGTTGCTCAGTAGACCAAAGCCCTCTTTTTGGGTGAAAGTAAAATCAAGGTCCCAAAGTCTGAAGGAATAGTGGAGAGGCACAAAATCTGAGTTGCATGAGGTCCAGTGTGAAGTTTCCACAGTCAGTGATGATTTGAGGAGCCATGTCATCTGCTGGTGTTGGTCCACTGTGTTTTATCAATTCCGAAGTCAGCACAGCCCTCTACCAGGAAATTCTAGAGCACTTCATGTTTCCTCTACTGACCAGCTTTATGGAGATGCTGATTTATTTTCCAGCAGGTTTAACCACTTGCCCTTTAGAGGATTTACTCCCCTTCCTGAGCAGGCCATTTTTTGTGATATGGCACTGCTTTATTTTAACTGACAGATATATATATATATATATATATATATATATCTTTAGTCACATGAAATAAGCAATTAAAACAATTACATCACCTGGGAGCAACCAATGAGAGGAATTAAATCTAACAAACAAAAAATGTAAACAAACAAAATTAGAAAAGATAATGTAACCAATTAAGTGTTATTCTATGGAAACATTCAACATAACAACTTATGTTGAGCACAGAAATTGAAAGGCAATAAACAAAAAGGACTACTCATGCATTCTTCTACAAAAAAAATCAATGCAAAATTACAATGAAGTAATTTAATGAGATAATGTGATTCTGCTGAAATGTATCAGAAACAGACAATCCCTGGGAGAAAAAAAGACTAATGAATCTTGCAGTAGAGCTAGAATCACCTACAGGGCAGTCCTGGGGTGGAAAAGTGGACCAAAATAGTGAACAAATCAACAAGGTTTTCATGTGTTCAAGTTCCTTAATTGACATATTTGGTTTTTTGGATCTTACAAAAACAAGCCAGTCAAAATAGACCACTGGCATATTAGGCATCACAACATGTGTGTAGATCAGCCTCTCAATAAGGATGCCCAGGCACCCTGGGGTGCCTTGAGGTTTCTTCAGGGGTGCCTTTGCAAAATGTCTAAAAATTGTTCAAAACTTGTATACAAGCTAGTGGGTGAAACAATCAATGACATCATCCGTTGATAAGGAGAATGTCAGTTGCCTGCACAGCATCCTTGTTTGACCCTCCCCTGCCCCTCTCCATCAATGCTGGGGTCACATTACCTCAGTGATGGATAAAAACTGGAGGGGAGAGGAGAAACATTGGAATACTAGTCAGTATCAGTGTGCAAATGTGTATTTGCTTTGGAAGAATAAATCACCTCTAATGTTGGGTGTCTTACATGTGTGGATGTTGCTGCTTAATATAAAACTATTAGAATAGTTTTTCACATTTTAGAATAGGGTGTCCTTTAAAAATTATGGACAGTCTAGAGGCACCCCATTTTAGAATGAGGTGTGCCTCAAGACTGTCCATAATTTTAAAGGGTGCCTCAGGACTGTCCATAATTTTAAAGGGTGCCTTGATTGAAAAAAGGTTGAGAAACACTGGTGTAGATAATGTGCACACACAGAGACTCACTCCAAGATATTCAGTGAAAGAACCACACATGAGCATGCAGATGTGGATATCACAGTCAGGTATTACTCCTTATGCTGAAATGAACCCAAATTAATCAGCAAATAGACCTCTACATGGAGCTGAAGCGGTATGATGGAGCTGTATAAATAGCACACAGGTTATTGCAGCAGTATTAGAGGAGCAAGCATGTCCTTTTAAAAAAACGATGAAACAATATGCAGGTCACAAAACTAGGAAAGGTCTCTTGATAAAATGTGGATGTAGGGAATATTATCCAAATATATGAAAGTGGTAGTCCAATTAACTTTGTAGTGGAAGAACATTCAAAACCAGAATAAACAATAGCATCAAAAACTGTAGGCCATATCCAGGCTATCCATACATATAATGGCAGGGAATCCAGTCAAGAAAATCAGAATATAAATAAAAAAAATAAATCCAAAAAAAAATGCATAATGACCCAAAGGATGGGCTTCTAAAAGAATCTACAAACAATAAAATGAGAGCGCACCACCTACGGTGCAATAATGAGAACGACCATTACATTAATGACCATAATTATATTAAATCTACTATATATATACAATAAAGTGGATTATTTTTATTTATAAAAAATCACGCATTCAAGAAACAGGAAAAAATAATGGAATTGTTTAGACATGGAAATATATGGGCCTTTAACCTATAAATCCATCTACTCTCAAACTTTAGTGGTTGCTTGTCAAAACTACCTCCATTTTCATTTCATTTCTATAAACCATGTCTAGAACTTAAAAATTGTCACTATGTCTACTGTATGTAGAGCATGTGGACTCTAGGTAAACTAAGATAACCCAAAGAAAGGTTGGAAATATGGTCAGATGCCCAAAACAGAAATTGTTGTTTGGTCTTCCTGACTTGAAAATGACTGCAACTGCAGGTAAATCCCTCCATCCGTATTACAGTTAGCAAAGGGTCTTTAAAAAAGAACCTTATCATTAGCTACTTCAATTTGGTTACTATTGAGAACACCCTTAAAGATGGTATTAGAGCAGTGCCTAGTACAACAGCATGGAAGGCAGTGTCTCATAAAATGATTTTGGACTAGTTGATCACCTATTGATCTAGGTTGTCTACATGTACTAGAGGGCGAATGAGGTACTAGCTTAGATATAATAAGGTCCCCTTGAAGCCAGTGTCAGTGTTGACTCAAAATTCTTTTCCCCTCAATGATTGTTTTGAAAATGTAGTAATAAAGCAAACAGAGGTCTTTTTGCTTGATTCTGAGTATCTGCTTTCAAGTTGTATCCCTATCTATGGGTCTTTGCATGATGATATGCTCTCTCAAAAACTCCCATATTCTTACAAGTGAACCTGGAGCTATTAAAAGAATCTATAAAGCTGCAAAACCAAAAGTACATTTTACACCATGGGCTACACTAACTAATTGATTTCTTTGTGGTGAGGTTGCCATTCCCAATAAACCATAACTTTCTTATAAAGACACAACTTCAATATTTGAATATTGTACCTCTGCAGTGGTTCCCCCTCCACACTGCAAGGGTAAACTGCTAATTTTTTCTAGGGGTTACAAATAATGTAAAGTACTTGCTTTACTTGAGTGCTCTTAGAAATCATTATGTATATTTAAGGATCAGTGGCCCTGCATTGTACCTGAGGGCCCACCCACTATCCGAGTATCCGAAAGTGGAGAGGAGTGCCACCTGCTAGGGGAGCAAGGAATAAAAAAAGCAATTCACCTTATTTGTCATCCCCTAGAAAAACAAAGTAGTCAACCCTTGCAGAGCATAAGGGGAACTGCTGCTAGGGTAACTTTGTCTCTAACTTTCAGCTTTAATATGTATGGACCTTTATACTTAAAAGTGTATACATTCATAAGGGAATAGGTTCTCTGCTATGTTTAACACCTTCCCACCTGGCCTATAGCAGATTGACGGCCGGGCGGGACACTCGCTGTTGTGACTGGGCTTCATTTGATGTCCTGTCAAACTGAGCAGCTCACGGGGCCACGCAGCAACGAGATCTGTCACCAGCTGTGTTCACAGTCGATGAAATATCACTACAGCAGCCCGTTGCCAGTGTCATGTGACCACTTTGACCAATCACAGCAGATCGCATGTCAATTGTATACAATGGATGGCTTCCTTTCATGCCATTCATTATATACAATTATGTTGTTAGCTGTGACTGGTCAAGGCAGTCACATGATACAGACAGGGCCAATCAAAGTCCATCTGTATCAAGTGGTCAGCTTTGCCTAATCACAGCTAATCACAACAAAAGACTGAATGAATCAGTTTCATTCAGTAACAATGATTGCAAATATCAATGAAATACATTGGTATTAGCAATCATAATGTGTTAAAAAAAACCTGATAACTTCCCCAGAGTAGTTCAATGTTTTTTCAAAAGTTTTTTCAAAAGTTTCAGGTGTTTTTTGTTTTATTTAGCAAAAAATAAAAAACTCAGTAGTGATTAAATACCACCAAAAGAAAAAAATGATAAAAATTTCATATGGGTACAGTGTTGCATGACCGCGCAATTGTCATTCAATGTGAGACTGCGCTGAAAGCTGAAATTTGGTCTGGGCAGGAAGGGGGTATGAGTGCCTGGTATGGAAGTGGTTAATTATTTCACTGTTGTGTACTGCATACATATGCTGCTGTAAATTGTACTCATATAAAGTCAATTTGAGATTTTAGATTGTGCATTGTATAATTCCCAACGAGTAGTTGTACTAAACCTTCTGTATACTGAGTTGAGTTTAAGGATTAACAAAGGCGGGATGTTTTTTCTTCAAACACCTAAATATTGATCTAAAGGTCATTTATGATAATCTTGGTGTTTTTGATTAAGAAATTATTACAAACCGTACATTTGAATTAGGATATCTATTCCCTTTTGCTTTCTCTCCGTTACCAATCTTGAACCAAGAGGGCTTTCTAAGCAGATGCACAGCTTTTACAGATCAGTGATTACAAGCTTTCTGCTTTAGCATTAACTATTTTGCAAGTATGTCAGTTTCAACTGCTGAACAATCCACGAAAATAACATCAGGACATAATTACAGCAATATTTCTGTGTTATCATTCTTCATTAGGAGCTGGACTGCTGAGTTTTGCATGAACTTGTTTTGTTTACTGTTGGCTTTAGCAAAATGTTTGGGTGATATTGAGTAAGTAAGCTCTCCAGGATGCCACATTAATGTCTACTATGCAGCTATCTTGAAGAAATTAATTTTGGCATCTAATAGCCAATTTACCATGCCTACATTCATCCAGCTTCAACCTTAAGCTCTACATAATGATGAAGGTAAAACTAAACTCAGTAGGCATTAACAGTTTTTTTCCCAGTACTGTTTTGATGTGCACCTCAAAGCTCACTGTAATTAAAAAGCATCTGCAATTGCAGCATTAGGTTATATGGAAGCTGTGTGGCCATTGTATGTAATGTCTGTATTTTATCAGATACGTTTTTAAATTTAGAAACTGGCTGTAAAACAGTTAAAGTTATGCTGTTTAGCTCTGTAATTTTATTATCTTAAAGTGTTACTAAACCCATGAACCTGCATTTACTATATCTGGTCTCCCACAGTACACAGACCATGGAAATGCATTTATTGTAGTAAATATAAACTGCTAAATACCTTTTCTCACCAGCAGCATTTAGCTGTCTTGTGACTTCTATCAGTGTCCAGCAGAGCATATGTTAAAGCTTGTAGGAGGAGTTTTCATTATGCTGTAGGAGTATGCAGTACCCCTGACCTCTGGACAGTGCCGATGGACCCTGTCTCTAGCAATACACACCAAACCGAGCATGTGCAAAGTGACTCTACACAATAAGTCTTATCAGGAGATAAGAGGGGGACACTGGAAGAAGACGAGGATCAGAGAAGTCAGGATCAAACAGCGTTTTTACACAATGCAGATGATTAACCCTTTAGGTTCCACAATGAGTATAGCAAGGATGCTTTATTGCACATACAGACTGATTTGATTGTTGTGGGTTTAGTAACACTTTAACATAAGTAACTTAAACATGGTAAAGGATGGGAGACTCATCAGACTGCCCTGAAGTGTTGGAAATTAGTGAGCACTGTAGAACTGTTAGTGGACATATTATACTCTGTCTATGACTTCTATCCAATTAGAGTGACCTGTTGGATTGCTTAAAGACACATATATGAGTTAAAGCAAATTTGGTCTTGCTTTTTGGTTAAGTAAGTGCAGGAAACAAAAGTCATAGATTTTGGTAGGAAGAAAATTCAAGGATGTTGCCAAAAATGTACATTGGCTCATGGTGACTTTACTAAAAAAGGAAACTTTTGGAACTTGAATGCTGTAAATTGACATCTATGAAGTTGAAGCTTATAACTGCTTTACAGAAAACAGTTTTAGCAAGAAATTGTTAATTTCCTAAAAGATGAATATAATGTGTTAAGGTAAGTGGATCCTTCTTCTCACCAGTAGGATATAGAGCTCTTGCTATGGTGTAAATCTGAGGTGTCAGAACCACCAGTGCCACTGTTGGTATGGATATTAAATATCAAAAAGTAAGTGGGCAGCCCCCTAAGCTGACCATAGGACCATTTAGTCTACAAGGCAACTTTATGGAGTCAAAATATAGGACAATGACTGAACCTCTGGTCTTTGAAAAACTTGCAAATTAAATTAAAGGCATAGACTGAAGTAGAGCTAGATCTCGTGAAGGTAAAGGTGTAGGGATGGGAGTCTCAATCAAGTACTTGATATTATTTAAGTCACTGATATAATATCAAGTACTTGATATTATATCAATGACTTAAATATTTAATTTAAGTTTGCAACAGGAATTTAAGGGAAAAAAAATGTAAGTCAAGGATTTAACTAGTAGCCAGGTCTTACTAGTGGTCCATTTGGCACTTCTGGGACCTTACTACAAAGTGTGTGTGTGTGTGTTTGAGTTTAAGAGGAAGACAAGGACTTGTTACAAATATCAGCTGAGCAATGCAGATCAGGTGGGTGAAGAAGCAGATCTGTAGCATTAAGAGGAATGTGTAACATTCTGATGAGGCAATCCAGAAAATGACTGCTGGGGAAATCAATCTTTTCACACCATTCTGAGTGTACTGCAAGAGCTTTTCAGGTTTTTAGATATTAAACTGTAACCATTTCTAGTGGCATATAAAAAGAATGAGAAGTGTCACCTCTAAGGACTACTCTAGTAGAGGAACAAGGGTAGGGTGGTGGGCACCCCAGTTTTCCATAGTAGTGAGCAATATCTTTAGCTTTAGAAAAGTTCAAACACTCCTGCTCTCAGACAATAGTATATCCAATGGTGTCACATCTCATAATGCTTTGCCCGATGCAGCCTTCCTCAGATCCGGAAATCTTCAAAACATTGAAAAAACATTCAGGAGGGCACAAACGCTTGATGCTTTGCCACCATTAATGTTTATTGGAGCCAAATGACAATTGCATACTCACAAACATAGTAAAGAGCATGCGTATCAAATGACAACTCTAGTCATGAGGCAATGGCCATATATTTAATGGCAGGAATGCACTAAGCATTTGAGTCCTCCTGTGTGTTTTTGAAATATTTTTAGCGTTATCTGATTCTAAGATTTATTTATAAACTGTTAAGACCCTTTCAATCCCAGGGGACCTATCTTTACAGAGAAAGGAGGATACCACATTGTGTTCTTGTCCTGAGCCCCTGAGTCTCTGTAAGCCCTATCAAATATAAGTGGTCACTTGTGGGGTCTTTGTAACATATTGCTGAAGAGCCTCTGGAAGGCAAATATAAGTTTGCCTTGGGGAAATGGGCAGAATGAAAGAGCATGAACATCTGCTCTACTATCTGCTTTTGCAACTAACAGGGAAATTTAAACATTTAAAGAGATAAAGCTAATGCCTAGGGTAGGTAACTAATGAACATAACCCAGAAGGTTATACTTGCTCAGAGTTTGCTGGTATTTTGCAAGTTTCCATATTCTTTGGAGCTAGAGGGAGACAAGCCCATGATGGGACCCTTGCCTTTGTAAGTAAAAAAATCTTAAGTATAAGCATATAAGTATATATATATATATATATATATATATATATATATATATATAAGCAGAACGCTTAGATGTGACCATAAATATCTCAAAGGGGTGAGCTTTGGGGATATGGTCAATTTGGCAATGATCAGTCTGTGTGCTGCTTTTGAGGAAACAATTGGCTAAATGCAACTAAGAAGTGCTCATCTTGCTACATGTCAAGCTACACTTCCAACAGATGTTATTGGAAAGCAAAGTAGCTTTCATGCTACAGGAAAAAATGTAAAATGAAGTAATTGTGCCATATAATGTTTATATAATTATGCTGTTCTTGCATATATTTATCCCTAAAGAATATGTAAACCAAACATTTCATATTCCTGATATGTGTCAGCTGTACTATGTACTTGTAGGAAACGTATCCTTATTTTCCTTGAATTGCTTCTTTTTGTAAAATCCCCAGTGTTCCTGACAGTCACTGTGCTTTCACTAGCTGTGTCGGGAACTCAGCCTGCTCTCCTCCAATCAGACTTGTCCTGACACCCCCTTCCCTGCACAGCCTTTCACTGGGAAGATCAGTGTGATGCTGTTTCTTCTCCCATAGCTTTTATGCAGTTGAGAACAGATGGAATGTGATCACTTATATAAAAGGGAAAAATGTATTTATATTCAGTTTATATCTATACACATATGTTTTGCCTTTCATTTCCATTTTAAGCAGAATGGTTTGTTTTATAAGGCAAGGATTTACAATCACTTTAAATTTATTTTGGTTTGTGCACTTAAAGGCACTACAATAAGCCCAAGGACAGTAGTGGTCAATTCAAGACTTAAAAAGACCAGGAATAATGTGTGAGAATCCCTTTGTAATGCTTTTTTTCAGCCTCAAGAACCTGTGGCTGCACCCTCTTTTACGAGGACCAACTAATAGCTAGTCCAAGAATAAAAAAAATACATACTATCATTGAGCATTACCAATGCTGCAATATATCAATACCATTAAAAAAAAATAAAAGATTTTGCTTACAAACAGAAATGACAGTACTGAATGTGTAGGAGACAGTTTTAGTTTTCCCAAGTTTGTCACTTGCTGTGAAGTCTTCAAGCAATTAAAAAATCATATTTAATAGGTTTACAATTTATGTTTGTAGTGATACATACTTAACTGATCCCTAGTCATTTCCTCTTTGGCAACCTCGGTTTGAATAAATCATAAGGATTCATATGTTGTGGAATATGTGAAGCCAACTTCAAAGAGGCAGAATGAAGCCTTGTAGTAATGGTTGCACATCAGTGCCTGAAGTATAAAGCTCGGTGGAATTTATTTGGATAAAAAAGCATAATGCAAATTCAATTTGCTATAACTTCATAGTTTATTTTTACTTTTATTGGATTTTAACCTTATAATTACATTTGGCATATTTATGCGGATTAAAGAATCTGCCTTTGTAGTGCCTGCAAAGGAGGGATTGGCAAATTAATTCAGACTGTGAATTTCTGAGTAAAATACAATTTATCCAATAGGAAATCTCAAGTAACAGAATCTTCAAAGAAAAACGTGACAAAGAATAACAGTATTTATCGGAGTTAAGTATTTACATTCTCTATACTTGCAATACGTTTTTCATGCCTTAGTGTTGTCTTTAAAGTTCCCAACACAGAATGATAAGAGGGGCTGTCTCAACCGAAAAGGACTCATGCTAAGGTTGATTAAAAGTAATCCAGGGGTTGCATCGCAATTAGTGCAAGTCTTACTGTGTTTCGGGGGAAATAAGTAAAACCATTTATGTGTGACATTTCATATTACATTTTCCTTTCACACTTCATTAAAGTGGACCTGTAACCTAAATAACAGGTTTGACATACTTAAATAGTTTTAATAATAATTTCCATCTTCCTTGCTGGGTCTATCATTTTTAAGATATTTAACTTTTTTAATCACTAACATCTCTTCTTGTATATTTAAATGCTAATTGCCCTTAGGCATAATAATAAAACATTCACATTCAAAACGTTCCTATATTTCGATAAAACCTGACTGTACTTGCTAATTATTCTGTAGATACACACACAAAACTAATTCCTATACATCCCTGTGCAACCATATGCACAAAAGGTCTCAGAGTCACTACTAGAGAATTGTGAAAGAAGATGGGACATTTGGGACAATGACAATCACTTTTGGAGTTATTTTGTACAATCACTGACTAGTTTATATCTGTGTGCGTATATACAGTATAATCTTTGATTTACAACATTTATTACATTAAAATGATTCATAGAGAGCTATAAGTTAGCTAAGGAGAGAGCAGATTACATGTATTTCCCTCCCAGACATGACAGCGCCATATAAAGCGCCATTTGTGAAATAAAAATTATTCAAATTACTAACAAATCTATTTAAACATTCTTCATTTGTTCTGACAATAATAAATATAAAGAAATATTTTTAATAAAAGCTTATTTCCCTTTAATTCGCACACATTAATTAGAGATCCCTATGTGATGATAAATGGCATAGACCCCATCTGGGACGACAAACGAGTATAATTGTCAGGTATTTGAAAGATAGGGAAATTTTTAGAGATAAGCTAAATGTGTTTAAAAAATAAAATGTAATTGGTATTCAAGCTTCATTTTATGCTGTATGGCAATCAAATATATAACTGTACAGTTTGGCTTCATACATACAGCATAACCCTAAAGATGTCTCAGCGCAATAGCAATGCTGTGTAGCATCCAAACAGGGCATGCTGGGATTCTTACCACAAGTCTTACTAGAAGATCTATCATCTACTGAATGATTTTCTTTACCTCTTGTAAAGGTGACAACTGTAAAAATGTTTTAATTCGTATCACTTCCTAGCCAGGTGACAAAGCTTACCAGAAGGAAATCTTCCAAGTGAAGGCAGACAGCAGTAAAAAGGTGAGAGAGCTTCTAACCCTTCCCTAATTAACCACTTGCCGGGCACTTATACCCCCTTCCTTACCAGGCCAATTTTCAGCTTTCAGCATTGTCGCACTTTGAATGACAATTGTGTGCTCATGCAATATTGTACCCAATTAAAATTTTTATCATTTTTTTCACACAAATAGAGCTTTCTTTTGGTGGTATTTGCTCACCACTGGGTGTTTTATTTTTTGCGTTATAAACAAAAAAACAGCAAAAAATTTGAAAGAAAAAAGTTTTCTTTGTTTGTATTATAACATTTTGCAAACAGGTAATTTTTCTCTTTCACTGATGTGAGTTGATGAGGCTGCACTGATAGGCAGCACTGATGGGCACTGATATGTAGCACGGATAGGCAGCACTGAGGGGCACTGGCAGGCAGCACTGATAGGTGGCACTGATGGGCACTGATAGTTGGCACTGATAGGCTGCAATGATAAACGGCCCTAATGAGCTGACACTGATTATGGGCACTGATAGTCGGCACTGATGGGCACTGATAGGCAGCACTGATGGGCACTAACTGACGGCACTGACTGGTGGCACTGCTGGGCACTGACTGGTGGCACTGCTGGGTGACACTGATGGACACTGGTGGGTGGCACTGATGGGCACTGATAGGCACTGGTTGGTGGCACTGGTGGGCACTGATGGGCACAGGTGAGTGGCATCAGTGCCCCCGTGGGAGCGCAGGAGAGCGAGTTCTGGGAGGACTTCACATGATGTCCTCCTAGAACTGGTCAGCCTCAGTGAAGCCGTCATTCGGCTATCTGTGGTCAGCAAGTGTTTAATCCACTACTAAAAAAGCTATGTCTTTAGGTCCTCCTTCTTTCTATTTTAATTTTGTTGCCATAAGCAAGTAAAAGGCTACCTGAGTGTGGCCTGGGACTGGCTCAGGTAACACATAAAAAGCATACTTTTTTTGTCCTAAACATTAAACTTAAAGCAGAACTATACTGCATCTACACCACAGACTGCTATTTAATTCATTTTTTATATTCACAGCAATTTCACCCATCCATCCATGCTTCCATGCTTTATTTTGACGAGAAGTCACTTTGAAAAACACCCACAGCATTTCTGGCTGTAGCCATCTTGAGTAAGAACAGATGATTCATGTAACATTTACTTAATGGAATCCATCTGCCCTTAACTCAGGCATGCAGGCAGGAGGATGTGCTTAGCTGAAAAAGCCTCTCCTCCCCTCCTGAAGATTCCTGGAATGTATGACATCATTTACCTAGGCCTGGAAACAAGGAAGTAACTGAAGAAATGTAAAAGAAAAAGTTTAAAACAAGTAAATATGATATAATTCCCTATCTATTTATTAATGCTAGCAGTATAAGGGTTAAAAATAGTTATTGTTGTTTAAGAGAGTGAAGTTCTACTTTAAGTATACATTTTAGTGTCATTTTTTGCAGCTAATGATACACAAAACTGCATCAAATGAACCTTCTAAATAATAAATAATTTAGCTTTTTCTGCTTGGTGAATTGTGTTCAGTAAGTTAATATCAGTTTCTAAGGCTTCTGAGTGATTCACCAACATTCAGTAGGTGTTTTAATCAATCTGTTTTGTTACAGTGTGCCAATGCTTTACACATTTCTTCACTTACATTTCTGACATGGTGTCATTTTTAATTATGCATTTGCGATTTGCCTTAAAATATGAATACACATTACATTTTTTCAATTAATATAGTTTTAAATTAATGGCTGCTTAACTCCCACACATTGAATTAAGTAGGCCTAAAATGTAGAGAGATGATTTTCCAAAAAAAAAAAATGATTAGTAGAACATTTTTACAAATACAGAGATTGGAATACATTTCATAAAACTAGATTCTCCAAATGGGTTTCAAAGCCCATGTGAAGGGATGAGGTTTTCTGCTGTCAAGGGTTAGCAGTAAATCCCTATGATGTGTGAAGGTCGTGATTTCAAATTTTTGGATGAAAACATTTCAGGTTCAATTCCAGGAATAACAAACATCCTATAATGCAGTGCATAGCCTTTGCCCCTGGACAGCTTAATCACAAAGGTTTTGATTTGGAGTTTCAATAATTTGAAAGAATGAATAAACCAGCCCCCTTTTTTATATAAAAGGGTGGTGAGGGCTCACAGCAGACATACTGTTAGTGTGTGTTGAAATTGTTAGGGACAATTCTATGAAGGGATAGTTTTTTTTCACTGTTATTGCTTTTTTTTCCATTTTGGCATATGTATTCCCCATGGCAGTTTTCCGATTTTTTGCCTTCTCTTTGGGCTTACTTGCAGTACAAAGAGCCAGAATTGAATCAAAAGATTTGTTCCTCCCTATAGACTTCAATGGCGTTAACCGCAAAGCTTACATATGTCTTGCAAGATACACAAAATTCACAAAACCACACCCAGACAGATTCTTTCATCCCTTCAGTGAACCATTATGATATTTTAGATTTTGTACAGTTATTTGTGATTTATGGAAAATGTTATTAAATTCTTTGGCAAGTACCTAATAATATTTTAATGTATTTATTTCCTGAACTTCTTAAGAAAAATTTTAACACCCTATGTTTTATATTTCATGGCTTTTTGTATATGATTTAGGTGTTTTACTTTGATATACATTAACCTTTTCTGAGTCTAAGTAGAATTCTGGAAGACAATTCAGAACATTCCATGATTTGTAGCATTTTGGTTTCTACCTTCAGACAACAATTCATGGTTGTGTATGGTTGTGGATGTGTGAAACAAATAAATTAAACTAAAAATTGGTAATTTATAGTTGTTTTTAGCTGAGCTGAGGTGTGCCATGTTACTTTTGCATTTACCTCTCAGATGTCTGGCTAGATGACAGCCAGGGAAGAAGAATTTTTAAAAGAAAATATGCCTGCATATTTTTTTATGCCAGTTGTTTTTGTAGGGCCCCTTTCACGTGGGAATTCATTCTGAATCCATCTGTCAGTTATTCATACAGATCCAGACTGAACCATAATGTACTGTATGTCTATGAGTGGGCGGATGTAAATAGATGATCACCTGTTTACATCCGCCTACATCCTTGTCCAGTTAGGTCCATTTTAAAAAAAAAAGGAACAAGGCTGCATCCTTTTCTCTTCAGACAGACTTGTACAGATGTAAACAAATGCTATCCATTTACAACTATTCCATTTATATCCATTCTTTAGGTAAGAAATATTTTTTATTTCACTTTCTTCACTTATGAATGGTTCCTGCAACAACTAAAAAAACAGATGCAAAAACAGATATAAACTGAACGGAACTGAAGATAAATGCACAAACTGATTTAAACTTTTGTAACCTGAAACTGTATTCATGAGGTTTTTTTTAGCAAAATAAGTAACTGTACTGTTGCCTTTCGTGTGAAAGGATCCTAATTCTTTAAATTACAATTACTGTAAGTATAAGGCTGCTTTCACACGGATGCATTTTTGCTGTGCTTTTACTGTGCTAAAAATGCAATCCCTTTAATATCATGGGACCCTTCATACCACTGCACTGCTAGTCCAGTGCATTTTGAAACATTCTGCATGCTGCATCTTTGATGTCGTTTTTAAGGCCACACCAAAAAAGCAGGTCCCCATTTAAATGAATAGAAAATGTAATAAAAACACCTGTGTTGCTATTTGGTGCATTTTTTGAGTCACATGTCCAAGTTTCATAGGTGCATGCTGAGTAATAGGCACCCAGAAAACACGCCAGAAGCATGACAAAAATACATATGCATTTTTACAGGGTTTTTGCTTAGGAGCAGTGTGAAAAGCAGGGTTCAGGCACACAGAGAGTGTATAGGCATTTTCTAGGTCTAGCATATATTTTTTTCAACATTTATAAGTGTATGGCACCTACATCTTCCTGAGAACGGAAAAAATGCCTGTAAAAAATTCCTGTACATGAACCCTTGAGAGTCAAATATTGGTGTATTGGTTTTACTGCTTAGTAGAAGTAACATTTTGTTGACAATTGCATCCTTATCAAAATAGAGAAAACAATATATTGCAAAAATGTTCTTGGCAATGAGTGATCAAAATCTTATGCTTAATTTAAAACAGAGATTAAGTTTGCAGTCTCAGAGTAAGCAAGATGTAAAACACACAGTTAATAAAAGTGAGAAGATTCATTTAGTGGTCAACGTGAAACACTGAGATACACATCCATTTACACCAATCTAATTCATAAGTACAAACTGCACATAAACATATGTTGAGCAATCTTTTTGGTCCTATGCTTATCAGTCCTTCAGTTTTGAAGAATGAATATTGTGACAAACTCGGTGACAGACCCCTGCCCTTCTCACCAACTCATGACAAAGGACTGGCCAATCACACATCATGCTATCACATCAATACCACTCTCAGCTGCACCCTGCACAAAGAGTTTTCAGCTCATGGGGCCACAATCTAGGTGCTGCAGCCTGAGAGCAATGGTCACTGGGTTACGTTAACTAAGCAATTAACTCTTTAAGCTACCACCACAGCCTTTTGACTGAGATGGAAGAAACTTATAATCTTATCAAAAACAACTATGAAAAATAAGTGTCTGTACACATACTGTCACCAAAGACAGAGATTTGTCATATACAATAGCACTCTTCAAAAGACAGGGATTCTTTAGCTTGCATTAAAAGCCTTAGGGACAGTTTAAACACTTTTAAATTTAGAGTTTAATAATGAAAAGGTCAAAATGGTGCAAATAAAATATTTGCAGAAAAAAAGGTGTTACAACAAAATAAAGAAACCATAAAGCAACAGAGTATTAAAAAGGAGTTGAAAAGGAAGAATACTTATGAAGTCCCTGGTTTTACCAAAAACGTCCCTTGTTCTTTGGTTGTCCAAGCAAAAATCTTGCAGTGGCACTCTCAAGTCTGGTTAGGTGTTCCTTGGTTGATATTAAATGAAAGCTGTCTGAGGGTCCTGGCATTTCCTTTTTCTGTCATCTCAAAGGGGTGTTGCTAGAAACCATCTGGCCAATTACTTTGTTTAAGGGTTGGTGACTGGGAAGTCACTATGTTTTATGACTGTATCATAGCCCTCCCTTACATGCAGTTTTATACTAATATTAATATCTTCCACTATGTACAGGTTGCATTCTGGAAACTGGTAGATTATTGTTCAGCATTATATTTTGTTCCAGGGATACCAAACACAGTATTTCAGATGGGTCTGTCACTAAGGAGGGAGGAGACTGTTTTCTTCCCTTTCATATTTGCTAACTTAGTCATGTATGACCTTGATTTGTTTGGTATGATATTCCTCATTCAAATAAATTCTTAATATTAATGTGTCCTGTTCCTGTTGGATTTTATGAATTGTGTGTGGATTTTGTTAAGTTTTGAATTGGGCAGAGGTCGCCCATGCCTGGCTTTTTTTTGTGTAGATGTTTTATGGCACACTATGCATTCCAAGTGCTTTAATTACCTTACACATCATGTATGACAGAACTGATGGATTTTGTCATTGTTTTATGATAGGTCAGAGGGACGTGTTAATCTGTAGAGTTTTTTTTATGGTCCATAGACACAGGCATCCTGCTAGGCCACAATTAGCAGTTTAGAGCTCTGACAAAGGCCTTCTAGGCATGAAGGTAAGAAACCTTCAGTGTGCAGCAGCCCCCAGCCCACCTAATATTTACTTGAGTCCCATCTTGACTCTGACTGGTCTCTCACTCCTCATTGGCTGACACAGCAGTGAGAGCCATTGGCTCCCACTACTGTCAATCATAGTCAGTGAGTCAATGAGGAGAGAGCATGGGATGGGGCAGAGCCATGCTTTGTGTGTGAATGTACAGACAGCAGTGGTTTGGGAGTGAGTCTGCTCGGGTACCCCCATAGCAAGCTGCTTGCTCTGGGAGCCCTCAGCATAAAGGAAGGGCCAGGAAAGCCAGCGGGGGCTGCCTTGTGCAAAACCACTGCACAGATCAGATAAGTTTGACATTTTTGTTGTTTAATCTGCTTTTAATACCACTTTAAATACGATCTTGCCTAAACAATGTAGGCCAGGATATACCTGTAAACATAAAACCCCCTCCATATCCTAAGCTCGGTTACGCTCAAAATAAGCTCCAGGCTGACAGGGTTCTTTACTAGGTTTAACCTGCTGATAGCACTTTGGCCTGGATTATATCCAGTATTGCTTCCACTGGCCTCCAATAAGTGACAATATGCTTATTCTGGGCTCTTGAAATGTTCATCAGATGTGCCTTGCTTTTGGAGGCTTTAAACACTGAATTTGCCTCATTTAGGTGCTTCATATTTTTTTCAAGTCTTCATTATTGTGCGTTTTGTTTGCATTCAGCAGCACTGTTATTCATAGTTTTAATCTTTTTTACTTGTGATCACCGCTTAGCTTCTTGTGGGATGTTTGGTCTAGTTTTGCATTTGTCCCTTAGTGTTTAGCATTGCTTTCTTGTTTGCTTTGTGACTCTTCTACTCTTGTTACAGGATTTGTCATTTTACTTTGTTACGCTTGCCACAATAAATGTACTTTTGTCTTCAATTTATTATTTCATTCCAACCATTGTGGTCTCTGTGTTCCTAAAAGGGATCTCTACATGGGAATCATTACAGGGAATCCTGAAATACTTAGGGTGAAATTATAAAACAGTGCACCAATTGAATAGGTAGGTAGACTCATGGAATACAAACACAAGAGTAAATATTTAGACATGAAGATGCTCTACAACTATCTCCAGTATGTTCTGAGATGTCATTTAACATGTTCTACAAACCATGGCTCAAGAGGTTAAAGGTTCTTAAATTGTATTCTGGGCTTTAAATCTTCAAAGAAATTAGTTTGGTCTTTTGTTTTTACAATATCCAAGACTAAGCCTCGAAATATAACATAATCTCAGTTTATATCATAGGCTAACTTAATTTTATTATCTAGAAATTATCATCAATTTAGTAAATTACTCAAAAAAAGGTAATATATCTCAAGGTTTACCAGTGCACTACACAGTATTTTTAGAAGCTTATCTAGTACAATAATCATTTGCTTATTAGCTGTTTGATTATTATTGAGTAGACTATGCTATTAATCTCTTTGAAATAAATGCACTGATGTAATGATGTATATAAATTGTAGTAATTTGAATTTTTAAATCCAGAAGCTCATTTTTTTCTGAAACCTATAATGACAGTGTTAAAGAACACGGGCATTATAGGACCTAATAAATATGAGCTTTATTCTATGAATAACACATTTCTTACCACATTCACATTAAGGGTATAAATGTAAAAATGACGTGTAATTAGAAGAAATATGGGCAAACTCAGTTTTAGTCAAGGTGATTACTGCTCAGTAATGTATGTATTTTGTATTTTTATGGTAAATGTGGTCATTAATTAAGTTGTATTAATAAAGGCGTTTCTTACCCATGGTGAGCAGACATTTTTTAAGATCAACAATAAACCTATACTCAACCTAGTTTATGAAAGAGGTTCAATGAACTACGTATCTAGAAACCGTGTTTTAACCACTTGAAGGGGAGGAGCTGGTTGCTATAAGTAATACAATACTGTTATACATGAGATGTCCTTAAAATTGGCTCATTGGCTTAAAGTGTGACACTTTGAGAAAGAAATAATCCCCTTTGGGCGAATTTAAAAAAAAATTGTTGAAGACCTACCTTTTCTTTTCTGATGAAAAAGCTTTTCTTTCCAAACTGATACCTGAATAGGTAGGTCAGCCTTTGTTATAAACACCTGGGCAGCTTTTACTGTTCTAATGAGAATAGTTGCTGGATCAACTAAGTAGATACACCAACCATGATATCCCCATTTAAAATGATGCTTAAAATGTTACTTATCTTACTTTAGTCTTCTGGAAAAATCCATGAGCCAATCGCTAAAAAAGGCATTTCTGGAGGCATTCTCTATACCAACAGTGAACAGAATGCTTCCGAGTTACCCTATTACATTGATTTTGTTTGACATTTTTTTTTTTTAAAACTAAAGCAGCTGAAGATTTAAATGGAAGATAGTTTTAACATGGCTTATGTAGAAATGTTATATGCTATATTAAAGATTATTTAAAAAAGAAGTTTTCCTTTAAAGTGGTTGTAAACCCTGACATATACCCAGTGAAGTGACAAGCCTCAGGTACACATAGATTAAACAAATCCTCCTACATAGGTTGTCCTCTGCAGTCTTCCAAAACACACACTTTATACAGCATTTCTCAGAAGCAGAATACAGTGGGCAGGAATCTGACATCACACACACTGCGGAGCTAGAGCACAGAGCTCTGTGAAATCTGATTAGAGGGAAGAGGTACACATCCCCTCTACACAGGGTAACGGAAACATAGAACTGAGGGTATGAGTACTCTGCTGTGTGCTGGAGGGGAAGGCCATCTCCCAGGAGGCTGAAGTGTTGGCTTAGAATCCTGTTATTGAATCATGCAGATAGAGGAGAGAACAGAGATCAGAGAGAAGTTACACTGGGTGTTTTGCATTGAGGATAGTATACACTATAGTGGGATGTGCTTTGTTCAATTTTCATGTTTTAGGTTCATCAACCACTTCAGTTTATCAGCGCGTATGATCCATAGTGGTTGAAGTTGCCAATTCAAAATGCCAAGTATTTTTTCCATGGATATTTATTTATTTTTTTATAAATAAAATTTAAAACTTTTATTTATCTGTATGCTTCATTAACTGAAGTTTTATTGATAGTAGACATTCCCAATAATATTTCATGGTTTAGCTTGCAGTTTCCTGCCTGTGAAATTCTTACCTCCTTGCTGCAGTGCTTCGGTTAGACCTGTGTTTTTATTCACATGTGCTGTTCAACTGTGTTTACCTATGGTTGTTGTCTGTTCTACTGTGGATTTATATCCCTTTCCCTTCTATCACTTCCTGGCCGTCTCCCAGTCTGCTTCCCTAGAGAGGGCATGCTCAGAGCAGCCCATGCTGCCTGAGCAAATTCCCAGTTTGAGCTCCTGGTTTGCCTCGCATTACTTGTATTCTATCTCTTACTTCTTGTGTTCCGACCCTGGCTTCATCTTTTGCTTGCTTGCTTTCCACCCTGACTTTGGCTCATTTCTTGGATCCTCTTCTGTCTCCTGCTATCTGTACTCTGCACAAAGTGGTCTCTGCATCATCATCTGGATGTACCTGAGGGCCGCAACCTGGTTCTAGCTTGCTGCAAGTCCATCCCCGACATCTGGGGCCCTGGTAAGGAAGCAGGCTGGAACTTAGACTCCGAACCCTGGAGAACCCTGAGTTGGCATTCTGCAAGGGCTCACTACCACAGAAACCTGAAATAATAACTCAAGAAGCTAAGGCAAGCCATAGATGATGCAAATTTTTTTCTGCAACCGCTGACTGTGTTGATGGGGGATCCCTCATGCGGAACTATGGTGTTCTTCTTGGGAGAGGGGGGTTGTTGCAGGGAGCCCATAGTGATTATTGGTAGCGGCTATAGCAGCTGACAATAATCGCATCCTAAAAAACTGACATGCTTGTTGTACCCATGTCAATCGGTGGACCAACTTGGGTACAATCATCCTACCCATACATGGATGAAATCTTGACAGATCCCTGCAGAACTGGCTAGATTTGAACCAGCTATGGCCGATATAAGTCTCTAAACCTTTAACCCATTTTTAGGACAGACTTTGTTCAAATCTAGTAACAACTGATATTGAAGATCTGCCTGCACAGTACAGACAGGGTTACTTATGGCAAACACAGCTGCCCATCTCCTTCATAAATGAAGGAGGAGAACAATGCAGGATTTTACAGTGCTATAGGATCCAAAATAGAGCATCTAAAAAAAGGTAAGCTGCATTATAACTTTTTTTTTTTACATTATGCTATGTGAGTAAGAATGTAACAAATAAAACGTAAGTGCTCGCCTGATTTGGCTGCAAAAGTGGAAATACACTTTATGCTAGTCTCAGACATTAAAGGGTGGTCAGATAGTGTAGAATGACCCAATTGATGAAAAATGTTTTTAGATGCAACAAAAAATAAAAACAGGGGTGCTATAAAGAACTACATATAAAGAACTACATATAATGGCCTAAAACAAATAAAAACATTTCAGGTTACAGTAGTTTTCTTACGTTTCATCAGCTACTGTTCTTGGCATATGATTTATTCTCTACTAACTAAAGGATCTATGTCCACAGATAAGGTAATGTGTAAAGAAGGCAAGTGATGGAAAAGATATGAGTCTGCATTTAGATGGCTGCAATGCTTATTTTTTAAAACTGTGGGCTGGCAGAGGTAATTCAGGATCATTAGGTATGCTGAAGCACCCAGAAAATATATTCATAGGTTTAAGAAAATGAATGACTGAAATCACTTGGTTAGTTTTATTGAACATAGGTAGACATTAGAGATGAGCGAAGAAATGAAAAATTCGATTCGGCTGATTCGGCGAATTCCAGTGTGAAATTCGATTCGATGCGAATTTCTCCGCTACGAAGATGACTTATTTAAAGGGTTTCTAGGCTTCAGAGAGCCTTTAAATTAGTGCAGAACACTGTACCTTTAATTTAAATGCCCTTGGAGATGAGGAAGGAGAAGGAGAAGGAGAAGGATGAGACGAAGGAGAAGGAGAAGGATGAGAAGAAGGAGAAGGAGAAGGATGAGAAGAAGGAGAAGGATGAGAAGAAGGAGAAGGATGAGAAGAAGGAGAAGGAGAAGGAGAAGGATGAGAAGAAGGAGAAGGAGAAGGATGAGAAGAAGGAGAAGGAGAAGGATGAGAAGAAGGAGAAGGATGAGAAGGAGAAGGATGAGAAGAAGAAGGATGAGAAGAAGGAGAAGGATGAGAAGAAGGAGAAGGAGAAGGATGAGAAGAAGGAGAAGGAGAAGGATGAGAAGAAAGAGAAGGATGAGAAGAAGAAGGATGAGAAGAAGGAGAAGGATGAGAAGAAGAAGGATGAGAAGAAGGAAAAGGATGAGAAGAAGAAGGATGAGAAGAAGGAGAAGGATGAGAAGAAGGAGAATGATGAGAAGAAGGAGAAGGATGATAAGAAGGAGAAGGAAGAGAAGAAGGAGAAGGAGAAGGATGAGAAGAAGGAGAAGGATGAGAAGAAGGAGAAGGATGAGAAGAAGGAGAAGGAGAAGGATGAGAAGAAGGAGAAGGATGAGAAGAAGAAGGATGAGAAGAAGGATGAGAAGAAGGAGGAGAAGGATGAGAAGAAGAAGGATGAGAAGAAGGAGAAGGATGAGAAGAAGGAGAATGATGAGAAGAAGGAGAAGGATGAGAAGAAGGAGAAGGATGAGAAGAAGGAGAAGGATGAGAAGAAGGAGAAGGATGAGAAGAAGGAGAAGGAGAAGGATGAGAAGAAAAAGGATGAGAAGAAGGAGAAGGAGAAGGATGAGAAGAAGGAGAAGGATGAGAAGGAGAAGGAGAAGGATGAGAAGAAGGAGAAGGAGAAGGATGAGAAGAAGGAGAAGGATGAGAAGAAGGAGAAGGATGAGAAGAAGGAGAAGGAGAAGCAGAAGAAGAAGGATGAGAAGAAGGAGAAGGAGAAGGATGAGAAGAAGGAGAAGGAGAAGGATGAGAAGAAGGAGAAGGATGAGAAGAAGGATGAGCAGAAGGAGAAGGATGAGAAGAAGGAGAAGGATGAGAAGAAGGAGAAGGATGAGAAGAAGGATGAGAAGAAGGATGAGAAGAAGGAGAAGGATGAGAAGAAGGACAGTTCTGTGACAGTTTCTGTCTATTTCTGACAGTTCTGGGACATTCACTCCATACAGCGGTTTCAACCGCTGTATGGAGGGAATGTCATAGAACTGTCAGAAATAGACTATTAATGACAGTTCTGGGACTGTCCTTCCATGCAGCGGTTGAAACATTGTATGTATTTGTTTCCATAAATGGATCCATTTATGGAAACAAATACATACAATGTTTCAACCGCTGCATGGAAGGACAGTCCCAGAACTGTCATTAATAGTCTATTTCTGACAGTTCCATGACATTCCCTCCATACAGCGGTTAAAACAGCTGTATGGAGTGAATGTCCCAGAACTGTCATAAATAGTCTATTTCTGACAGATCTGGGACATTCACTCCATACAGCTGTTTTAACCGCTGTATGGAGGGAATGTCATGGAACTGTCAGAAATAGACTATTAATGACAGTTGTGGGACTGTCCTTCCATACAGCGGTTGAAACATTGTATGTATTTGTTTCCATAAATGGATCCATTTATGGAAACAAATACATACAATGTTTCAACCGCTGCATTGAAGGACAGTCCCAGAACTGTCATTAATAGTCTATTTCTGACAGTTCCATGACATTCCCTCCATACAGCGGTTAAAACAGCTGTATGCAGTGAATGTCCCAGAACTGTCATAAATAGTCTATTTCTGACAGATCTGGGACATTCACTCCATACAGCTGTTTTAACCGCTGTATGGAGGGAATGTCATGGAACTGTCAGAAATAGACTATTAATGACAGTTCTGGGACTGTCCTTCCATGCAGCGGTTGAAACATTGTATGTATTTGTTTCCATAAATGGATCCATTTATGGAAACAAATACATACAATGTTTCAACCGCTGTATGGAAGGACAGTCCCACAACTGTCATTAATAGTCTATTTCTGACAGTTCCATGACATTCCCTCCATACAGCGGTTAAAACAGCTGTATGCAGTGAATGTCCCAGAACTGTCATAAATAGTCTATTTCTGACAGATCTGGGACATTCACTCCATACAGCTGTTTTAACCGCTGTATGGAGGGAATGTCATGGAACTGTCAGAAATAGACTATTAATGACAGTTCTGGGACTGTCCTTCCATGCAGCGGTTGAAACATTGTATGTATTTGTTTCCATAAATGGATCCATTTATGGAAACAAATACATACAATGTTTCAACCGCTGTATGGAAGGACAGTCCCACAACTGTCATTAATAGTCTATTTCTGACAGTTCCATGACATTCCCTCCATACAGCGGTTAAAACAGCTGTATGCAGTGAATGTCCCAGAACTGTCATAAATAGTCTATTTCTGACAGATCTGGGACATTCACTCCATACAGCTGTTTTAACCGCTGTATGGAGGGAATGTCATGGAACTGTCAGAAATAGACTATTAATGACAGTTCTGGGACTGTCCTTCCATGCAGCGGTTGAAACATTGTATGTATTTGTTTCCATAAATGGATCCATTTATGGAAACAAATACATACAATGTTTCAACCGCTGTATGGAAGGACAGTCCCACAACTGTCATTAATAGTCTATTTCTGACAGTTCCATGACATTCCCTCCATACAGCGGTTAAAACAGCTGTATGCAGTGAATGTCCCAGAACTGTCATAAATAGTCTATTTCTGACAGATCTGGGACATTCACTCCATACAGCTGTTTTAACCGCTGTATGGAGGGAATGTCATGGAACTGTCAGAAATAGACTATTAATGACAGTTGTGGGACTGTCCTTCCATACAGCGGTTGAAACATTGTATGTATTTGTTTCCATAAATGGATCCATTTATGGAAACAAATACATACGGAAACAAATACATACAATGTTTCAACCGCTGTATGGAAGGACAGTCCCACAACTGTCATTAATAGTCTATTTCTGACAGTTCCATGACATTCCCTCCATACAGCGGTTAAAACAGCTGTATGCAGTGAATGTCCCAGAACTGTCATAAATAGTCTATTTCTGATAGATCTGGGACATTCACTCCATACAGCTGTTTTAACCGCTGTATGGAGGGAATGTCATGGAACTGTCAGAAATAGACTATTAATGACAGTTCTGGGACTGTCCTTCCATGCAGCGGTTGAAACATTGTATGTATTTGTTTCCATAAATGGATCCATTTATGGAAACAAATACATACAATGTTTCAACCGCTGTATGGAAGGACAGTCCCACAACTGTCATTAATAGTCTATTTCTGACAGTTCCATGACATTCCCTCCATACAGCGGTTAAAACAGCTGTATGCAGTGAATGTCCCAGAACTGTCATAAATAGTCTATTTCTGACAGATCTGGGACATTCACTCCATACAGCTGTTTTAACCGCTGTATGGAGGGAATGTCATGGAACTGTCAGAAATAGACTATTAATGACAGTTCTGGGACTGTCCTTCCATGCAGCGGTTGAAACATTGTATGTATTTGTTTCCATAAATGGATCCATTTATGGAAACAAATACATACAATGTTTCAACCGCTGTATGGAAGGACAGTCCCACAACTGTCATTAATAGTCTATTTCTGACAGTTCCATGACATTCCCTCCATACAGCGGTTAAAACAGCTGTATGCAGTGAATGTCCCAGAACTGTCATAAATAGTCTATTTCTGACAGATCTGGGACATTCACTCCATACAGCTGTTTTAACCGCTGTACGGAGGGAATGTCATGGAACTGTCAGAAATAGACTATTAATGACAGTTGTGGGACTGTCCTTCCATACAGCGGTTGAAACATTGTATGTATTTGTTTCCATAAATGGATCCATTTATGGAAACAAATACATACGGAAACAAATACATACAATGTTTCAACCGCTGTATGGAAGGACAGTCCCACAACTGTCATTAATAGTCTATTTCTGACAGTTCCATGACATTCCCTCCATACAGCGGTTAAAACAGCTGTATGCAGTGAATGTCCCAGAACTGTCATAAATAGTCTATTTCTGATAGATCTGGGACATTCACTCCATACAGCTGTTTTAACCGCTGTATGGAGGGAATGTCATGGAACTGTCAGAAATAGACTATTAATGACAGTTGTGGGACTGTCCTTCCATGCAGCGGTTGAAACATTGTATGTATTTGTTTCCATAAATGGATCCATTTATGGAAACAAATACATACAATGTTTCAACCGCTGTATGGAAGGACAGTCCCACAACTGTCATTAATAGTCTATTTCTGACAGTTCCATGACATTCCCTCCATACAGCGGTTAAAACAGCTGTATGCAGTGAATGTCCCAGAACTGTCATAAATAGTCTATTTCTGACAGATCTGGGACATTCACTCCATACAGCTGTTTTAACCGCTGTATGGAGGGAATGTCATGGAACTGTCAGAAATAGACTATTAATGACAGTTCTGGGACTGTCCTTCCATGCAGCGGTTGAAACATTGTATGTATTTGTTTCCATAAATGGATCCATTTATGGAAACAAATACATACAATGTTTCAACCGCTGTATGGAAGGACAGTCCCACAACTGTCATTAATAGTCTATTTCTGACAGTTCCATGACATTCCCTCCATACAGCGGTTAAAACAGCTGTATGCAGTGAATGTCCCAGAACTGTCATAAATAGTCTATTTCTGACAGATCTGGGACATTCACTCCATACAGCTGTTTTAACCGCTGTATGGAGGGAATGTCATGGAACTGTCAGAAATAGACTATTAATGACAGTTGTGGGACTGTCCTTCCATACAGCGGTTGAAACATTGTATGTATTTGTTTCCATAAATGGATCCATTTATGGAAACAAATACATACGGAAACAAATACATACAATGTTTCAACCGCTGTATGGAAGGACAGTCCCACAACTGTCATTAATAGTCTATTTCTGACAGTTCCATGACATTCCCTCCATACAGCGGTTAAAACAGCTGTATGCAGTGAATGTCCCAGAACTGTCATAAATAGTCTATTTCTGATAGATCTGGGACATTCACTCCATACAGCTGTTTTAACCGCTGTATGGAGGGAATGTCATGGAACTGTCAGAAATAGACTATTAATGACAGTTGTGGGACTGTCCTTCCATGCAGCGGTTGAAACATTGTATGTATTTGTTTCCATAAATGGATCCATTTATGGAAACAAATACATACAATGTTTCAACCGCTGTATGGAAGGACAGTCCCACAACTGTCATTAATAGTCTATTTCTGACAGTTCCATGACATTCCCTCCATACAGCGGTTAAAACAGCTGTATGCAGTGAATGTCCCAGAACTGTCATAAATAGTCTATTTCTGACAGTTCTGGGACATTCACTCCATACAGCGGTTTCCGGCAAAAAGTGTATGTGCAGAGTTCCTCTATTCTGCAGATACACTTAGAGGAGCTCTGCAGATACACTTAGAGGAGCTCTGCACATACACTTTTTTCCGGTTTGGAATTATTCTTATTTTCATCCTACTTCTTCTTCTTCTTCTTCATCCTCATCCTCATCCTCTTCTTCTTCTGAGGATGAGGATGAGGATGAAGAAGAAGAAGAAGAAGAAGAAGTAGGATGAAAATAAGATTAATTCCAAGCCGGCAAAAAGTGTATGTGCAGAGCTCCTCTAAGTGTATCTGCAGAGCTCCTCTAAGTGTATCTGCAGAATAGAGGAACTCTGCACATACACTTTTTGCCGGCTTGGAATTATTCTTCTTTTCATCCTACTTCTTCTTCTTCTTTTTCTTCATCCTCATCCTCAGAAGATGAGGATGAGGAAGAAGAAGAAGAAGAAGAAGAAGAAGAAGAAGAAGAAGAAGAAGAAGAAGAAGAAGAAGAAGAAGAAGAAGAAGTATAATGAAAAGAAGAATAATTCCATGCCGGCAAAAAGTGTATGTGCAGAGTTCCTCTATTTCTGACAGTTCTCTCACAGCTTCTTCACATGTACAGCGGTTGAAATATCTGTATCCTAAATGGAAACTAATAGATACAAATTGTATCTATTAGTTTCCATTTAGGATACAGATGTTTCAACCGCTGTACATGTGAAGAAGCTGTGAGAGAACTGTCAGAAATAGAGGAACTCTGCACATACACTTTTTGCCGGCTTGGAATTATTCTTCTTTTCATCCTACTTCTTCTTCTTCTTCTTCTTCTTCTTCTTCTTCTTCATCCTCATCCTCATCCTCTTCTTCTGAGGATGAAGAAGAAGAAGAAGTAGGATGAAAAGAAGAATAATTCCAAGCCGGCAAAAAGTGTATGTGCAGAGTTCCTCTATTTCTGACAGTTCTCTCACAACTTCTTCACATGTACAGTGGTTGAAACATCTGTATCCTAAATGTAAACTAATAGATACAATGTTTCAACCGCTAAACATGTGTTCCTTCTGTCAGAGAACTGTCAGAAATAGCGGAGCTCACTGCAGGGACACTTTTGCCGGCTGATCGGGAAATGTTCGATTCGCGCACCCGAAGTAGGCAAAATTTCGGTTTCGACACGAATCGAATATTTCCTGAAATTCGACTCGAATTCCGGTTCGCCTAGTTCGATTCGCTCATCTCTAGTAGACATAGTAACAACGTTTGTATAAAGCAGCTTCAAAACTTTGACAAAACAATTTGCTTAGGAATTGCAGGGCTAGCAATTAACCTTTTACAGATATGAAAATGTCCCACTGGATAAACTAAAAGTGCTGCTGCTTCCAAGCAAATCTGTCTATAACCTATTCATGCGTTGTTCTCTACAGTGATCACACCCTTTGATAGGTAAATATATCTATTAATATATGTTATAATAAACAAATGTATTTCTTGCCTCGCTATTTACTATATTATTATAAATGACAAAAACCTGCTTTTCATAGCAGTAATGTAGAGTTATCACTGCCATGCACTACAAAAAGGTTTCACTTACTGCAAGGTTTAACTATCATGATATGGTTATAGTGTACTATGCTGAGCATGTAAACTCCATTTGTGCTTCCTTTTTAAACACAGGATTCAGTTTTCATTAGTGCACTATATACAGACATATTTGAAATAAAAATGTCTTAAATACTTAAGATCATGTGCTTGTCCCACTGAGCATAGTAAAAGGAGTCCTTGGAAAACCACCTTTTAACTTTAGGGACAGCTTCAAAGCACCCAGTTGGCTTTAACTTGTATCTCTGAAGCACAGATCAATGATATGAGCCTTAAGGCATCAATAGACTTTAGATGCATGTTTCTGATAGCTGGTATAGCAAAACCACACATCCAGAAAGCTGCAATTCCAGAATGAAGTGTGTATTCCACTACAGGTTAAAGCTTAATTACCTAAAGCATTTCGGCAAAAAAAATGAAGCTACAGTACAACCTTAAGAAACAACTGTAGTCAACGTAAAATTATGTAATAAATTAATAATCCATACATATGTTAATTAAAACTGATGGTAAATCAATGAAAATTGAATTATAATGCTCTACAAATACTTTTTTCTGCAACGACAAGTGCTGACTGACCAAACTATATATATAGTGAAAATATACAATCTGCTCATTATTTGCACAATTTCAAGTGCTCAGTGCATATCATAAAATAAATTATGCCTCTCTAAATTGCCATTAAAGGGTTATCTATTTTAATGCTTGGTGCATTGCCCATGCATGGTAAACCAACAGGTTCATGGTAATGCTGGCTCCTTAGCAACACATACATACCTTACTTTCACTAATTGCCTGCATTGTCTACCTCTGAACATACTCAGTACTTTCAAGTATAAGGAGAAACAGATTGAATCCTTTTCCTCCTGCATGATAAAAGGGCGAATGGTAATTGCTTAAGTAACCAGCAACAGGAAAAAGCACAGGGGAAGTTAAAGCCTAGTACACCCTATAAGAATATCAGACAACTAATCATTAGATTTTCTACAAAAGTGCATATCATGATGTAGTTAGAATGGTATTGACTTATACAAAACATTCTCAGCTAACAAAGGTAATCATAGGCAAACCTAGCTACGTACTAGTGTAGTAGAAGAGGAAGTGTAGGGTAGTTTCTGATCATGCGCTTTTTTTTTCTAATTGATTATTTCCATACAATTACTGTATACGCTAAACGAAAATCGGAAGCTTTGTTCACGTACGCTAAAAATTTTTTAGCTTGCAGACTCATTTTTTGTCTGCTAAAAAGTTGGAACATCAAAAGCACTATACTAATGATTAGATAATCAGCTGACTGTTCTTCGTACAGAAATTTTCATACCATTTTTCTATTGTATGTAGAGGCCTTAAGAATAAGAAACTGTGGGGATTAGCAGTAAAGGCAACCTATTGCTTTGCCCTGCATGCATATCACACGGGTTACATTTAGGTCTCCTCAATGTAATATTTATTACCACTAAAAGGTCATCTCTCTTAGTTCCCTATGATGCAATAGTACAGCTTTCTTCTTGCTATTTTTTACCTTTAAGAAAATTTACTAATCTACTCCTTGCAAAATAATTATGCAGGATCAGCATGGTAATATTTCAAATGCCCTGTCTAATCTGCAATAACATGAGAGGAAATATGATTCATATGCACCTCACAGCAGCAGAGTTTTTACTTTCAAAAGACTGAATCCATACTTTTATATTCATGTGTTTTTGAAGTTTGCAACTCATCTGTTTTATACAACATAACTGCAATAATTTTGCCTCCAAGTGTGCTTTGCAATAATTCACTTTCAGTAAAGAAGTAATTGAGAAAATACAAAATGAGACTGCAGGCATTTTTCGCTATTATTTATTGTAATATTTTTCCATAATTTTATATATAAAAATCTTCTTAAGAAACTTTTATCCTTTCATGTTAAATTAATATACAAGCCATAAACCAAGGTAAATAAATTGAGGAATGATCAGCAATACTCAAAATGTTAATAAAGACGGATTGCTCAAAAGGTGCTGCATACAAAATAATTCATTAAATCTATAGTTTAATTTCCCAGTCTGGTTCTGTTCATTGGGGATTGTTCTTAATTAGTTTACAAAGGAATCAAAATGTGACAGGAAGGAAATGTTATCACCAGCAGCTCAAGAACTATATTAACTTTATGTTCTTTCCAACCAGAAATCGAGGTCTTTCATACTTAAGGAACCTTGAGGTAATGCACATAAAGTAATTGCCCTAGGACGAGATCTGAGAACTTTAAAAGTAAATATTTTTGGGAAACATAGAAAAGAACTTACTAAAAATGTTACATGCTGAATGCAGCAAATATGTGTAAGCCATTGCATTGAAAGACAAAAATAAAGTGTCTGTGTTATGTTACTTTCAACAACCAGTCAACATTCACCTATCATATTTTCATCATATTAAATGCATAAGGCTGGCTCATTTTATCATTTTGTAAATCTGAGTAACTTCTTACATTAAGAGAGGACCTGATTGAAAAAAAAAACAGCAAATGTTGCAGAAATAACTACAGGAAAAACTAGGTCAGGACCTGAGGTTGTATTGCTATTTCTTGTCTTAGTGATAATGGTGACAGTAAGTGAGGGGAATTCTTCTCAAAAGGGACACAGGCAGCAATAAAAAAAATGGACATAAACTTTTTTTTATTTTAAATCTAGAAAAAAATTGGGTGAAGTTGAATTTATAATAAATGAAGAGGGGACCTCTGTTTAGAGTTAATGGTTTAAAAGGATTCAATGAATGAGAATTCATATGTAGTATACAGCATGGAATAGATATTCTACTACCACTTCTTTATTTACTGTCCTACTTAAAGTAAACATGTGACAAGGCTATGGCCATTCAAATATTCACATATTTTTAATAAAATTCAGAAATGAAAAAAAAATTGCCAGGATACAAACTTACAGGACATAGGTTTGTCTGTATGAACATCTGAAGAAGTTGTATTTAAAATTTGCAGTATATTCTGAAAAAGGAGTCATTATTCATACAGTATCATCTTGAAAAATGAAATATCTTTGCAAGGTTCCAAAAAATTTCATCATGCATTAGTAACTTCACTATACAAAAACAGAATGTTTCCTGGAAATCCCCAACAGAAACATGGATAGTCATTTTCACAATCATCAGTTTTGCTGGTTGGCAGTCTGATTTTGAGTAGTAGTAGGGCTTTGTTAGCTCTCTAGAAACACAGACCTTTGGTTGAACACTTTGCAAGGGAAAGTTGCACATTGTAAGGGAATTTTTCCCTGGAGCTTAGTGAATGAGTTGAAGCTCTGCTGACTTCCATTATTCAGTCATGTTAAAAAAAAATGAATTTTTTTATTGCCCTTGCTCATGATTGGACTTTCTTTACAAAGTGAAATTTCACCACATTCAGTAAGGGAAAATTCACATGCTAATGCAACTTCCCTTGCAAAGTGAACAGCCCAATCGCCTTAGTAAATCAACTCCAGGGAACCATGTTAATACACCAGTGAGAATATATGTTACTGTAAAACTAGGTACTATAGATACTCCCTGGTACTATAGATACTCCCATGAGCATCACATTTATTCTTCCATTTACAGTAAATGCTAAAAGTTCCGCATTATGCAAGCTTGCCAGCTTACCCCTTTGTGATTTGGTCACATTGAAGCTACAGTTTGCTTCAAAAAAAAAAGGTGTCTGAAATGTGGTACACGGGAATAAAAATTGTTCACATAATGGTGGTATTCTTGACATTCCACTGCTACCCATAAAATGGACATTAAGGGGGCTACAGATGGCTATGAAATGTGTAACCTATACATATCTCACAGAGTTCCCACACCTTCACCCTATACATAGAATGTTTACTGGGGACAAATGACTTTGTATTAAGTCTGTCTGTAAAGTGGATGAGGGACCCATCAATACACATATTTTTCTGTGGGGTATACATACAGTGTATTAAAGTATATAAATGAAAACAATGTGGTGTGCTATCATCATAAATAGAACCATAATCTTTGAAAGCATAAAGTGACAGTCCAAAAAAATTTAACAGATAATGAACGTCCAATCCAATATATGTTGCATTAACATCCAGCCATAATCAACACCGTGCTTGACTTGTGGCCCCACTCCCTGCTCACCTTGACCAATGACCTATAAATTATAATAGGCCAGAAACACGCTTTATAAGGAAAATGTGTCTCCAAAATTTCTGATCCATGACGTGTTCCTTCCACATATTATGTTTCTTTAAACTCCAGATCCGTGCAAAATAAAACAAAAACATATGCCAAATGCTTGTAAAAGCGTGTAAGGGCCATCACATATGTGACTTTGCCCTTGTGTGACATCAGTGACCAGCATGCATCGGTCAATGATGTCACATGGGAGCAGGGTCACACAGGCCCCTTACATATTTAAGAACTGTCAAACCTGCTTCCAAGCAGACGACCGGGGGCCAGCGACGGTGGCGGAGCCTTTTTTTTTCTATCTTTGGAGCGGCAGCGGTGGAGGCAGACACTGTGATTGACTTTGGATCTACTTTGGGGGACATTTTTTTATTAAAGGACTTGTCAAAGAATGACTCCTGTCTTTTTTTCACACTACAGCTTTTTTTTGTGAATGGGTAGCGGTACCATGTACCCCATACTCATTCATGTGGGGGGCCTGGATCAGGGGGCTTCCAGACTCCTATAAGCCCCCCACCCACAGACCCCCACAACCACAGCCCAGGGTTGTGGGGAAGAGGCACTTGTCCCCATCAACATGGGGACAAGATGCTTTGGGGGGAGCTCCCCCTACCCCAAAGCACCCCCCATGTTGAGGGCATGTGGCCTAGTATGGTTCGGGGGGGGCGCTCACACTCGCTCACCCCCCCTTTCCTGACCTGCCGGGCTGCATGCTTGGATAAGGGTCTGGTATGGATTTTGGGGGGGAACCCCACACTGTTTTTTTTTAAATTTTGGCATGGGGATTCCCCTCAAGATCCATACCAGACGCTGTTTTTTATTATTTTTTAACTTCAATTCTTTCTTTTACATTCAGCTGTCAGTGGGAATCCCGCTGACAGCTGTAACATTAATGCATGTGTTTCACTACTAAAATACCGCATGACATGAAAAATAACCTGTGCTGTATTTTAGTAGCCTTTTTTAGTGAATTTACTATTTTTCAGTGCATTCTGGGAATTTGGGAAGGTCTCCTGAGGTTAACTTTTAAAAAGCTTGTAAACGCAAACGTGCATAAACGCGGCAAAATGCGTTATGCAAACGCAGCTAAACTGAAGTTTTTTAACCTACGTTTCCCAGCAGTCAGTTTCCATTGTTCAGAAGAGTTTTCCTAACACCCCGTGTACATGAGCCCTTACACCCTGAAAATGAGTGTAACACGTAACATGTTATGAAAGGTGAACTTATTCTTTTACGTTTTTTGGAAAATTAATTGATGATGGACCTAATTTTGTGAAGTCTATCATATGCAGAGTTCATTATCATTTTATATCATGTTCTGGTCATTACTGAAGAATATATGGGCATGTGATGGATTTGGTGTGTGACCCAAAATGATTCAGTTCATTGCGGGGATTGCTGTGTTTAATGTTGTGAAATGTTTTAAATTTTGAAACAGCGGTAGTCTTTTACTGAAATGCTCTGGCATAAAGGGAATCTGGATTATTAGCAATGAACTGTTGGGTGTTATATTGTTCCACAAATAAACTGAATAGTTCTGCGGTGAAAAAACAAATAAAAATAATAATGTGTGTTATTTCAATTTCCACCTTATCTGATTGGGCTATAAATAGGTGGATAAAAGGCACTAATGAAGTAAAGGGTAGCCACAAATTATTTGAAACTGCCTTTGGAACACTAGTATGGGCTCTCTGGGAATCTGTTGCCCTAACTGTGTTGATGTTGCAATACCGCACTGCTAGGGGGGAACCGTTTCATCCTCTGAATCAGATGTTGCCACTATTGAACCTCTGCTTTCTAAAGGTTCATACTCGAAATCTGAATTTAACTCAGAAGTCTCCCAGCTGCTCTCATCAAGCATACTAAGAATTTTAAATGCATTTTTTCCTGCAATTTTCCTGTATTTTTCTTGTACTTACAGTAATCTGGTACTCACTGGCTGACTCAATGGTGCTAGCGGTACAGGTACTCAATTCTTGCTGGTGCTCATATTGTACTGGCTGTGCAGGCACTGGTACTGGATGGTGCTAGTATTGGCTGTACTGGCACTGGTACAGGAAAGCACTGATACTGGTTGTGTTGGCACTGGTACTGGATGACACTGGTATTGGCAGTACAGGCACTGGTACTAGCTGAATCTGGTACTGGATGGCACTGGCTTGACTATATAGGCAATGGTACTTTTGCTGGCTATGATCAGAAGTGAACTCTTCCATTTTCTCTCACAGCTGATTGCTCTTTATGAGAAAAAGGAAGACTGTCTACTAATCCCAAACATTTTTCCCATTTTTTGATCAATGTAATTGGTCACAGCACTCTCATAGTACAGGGTCACTCTCATTGGCTCTGTACCTTTTTTTGATTTACATTGTCCACTGTCCATAAATATACATTGCTTTGCTGTGTAAATGTTATTTTTCCCCACAAAAAGACATTCAGTCATTAAAATTATTATGAATTTGTACTTTAGCTCAGAAAGCGTTATTTTATCTTAATAAAAAATGTCTCAATTTACTGCTCTCCTTTGTAGACACCTCATACATAACCTCAGCCAGAGGTTAATGTCATTTTAGGATGAATAACCTATGAAATAATAGGGTTGATTTACTACAATTGGAAAGTGCAAAATCTGGTGGAGCTGTGCATGTTAGTCAGTCAGTTTCTAACTCCAGCTTGTTCAATTAAACTTTGACAAGAAACAACTGGAAACTGATTGGTTTCTATGCAAACCTGCACCAGAATGTGTAATCTCCAGCTTTAGTAAATCAACCCTAATGTGTATTAATTGTCTTTAGTCTTCAAAACCGTACAAAACAATATGTATGTGAAATATTTAGCTGATCCATATACTAAATCAATTACACTGCAAAAAAAAAATGTTTTTAGAGTTTTACTTTAGTGAATTGGTCCATTTGAAATATAAACACAGAAATGCATGTACTGCCTATAGCATCCAATAAAATTGCAGTCCACTAAATCATTTTACTATACGTTTTGCATTTTTACTTCACTGCAGTATTCACACATGATAGTATGTGTGTTTAGCACACAGGGCACTGCCTGCATTATAAGGAATAAACATATAATATGTTCAAGCCCACCTCCAGGCAACTAAAAAATTATCCCTTGCAGTGGAGCTGTGCCTTCACTCCAAGGGTCACTTGCAAGCATTAATTGGAATTGTCAACACCGGACAGTCTATTGCTGTAATGCGGGGAAGTGCCATCTTCCAGGGAAGTGGAAGATCATGTAAGTAAAAATATTTCTCCTATCTCCTTGACAAAATGAGCAGTTAACTCTTGCAGTGTTGTACAGCCCCACTGCAAGGGATAACTTTACATTTTTCTGTAGTTGAGCTTTAAATATAAACAATCATAGAGTGCATGACTGCACCCTTTTATGCGCTATGATTTAAATCCCAGCAGAGAAATGAAAATGGCATAAAGAAAGGTCAATGACTAAATTAAATTATTCTGATTGAAATGAAGGTGATAGAGCAGCCTGGATTTATGTGTTCAATAGATTGCTGATAGAGAGTGAGTGATTCTCTCCTGCCTTGTGAAGAAGCTGGAAAATCTTTGAACTCTACTTATTAGAAGGAAGGGCGCTTTTCAACTTCAAGTTTTTATATGTAAAATTATTCTGGTCAAGCAAAGTGCTTTCTGGCAATGTAAAACACAAATTTATATTAGAGATTCAACATTAAACAAGCCTAAAATGTTCTGAACGCTAACAAACAGTTATAGCAATAATGTGATTTTACAGGGGTTTTAAAATACATTTTTCCAAGTAGTATTTTGTGATGTTTGAAGTGTTGAAGTGTAATGAATAACTGCTTACTAAAAACTTGTATCAAAAACTTGGAGCCACCATGCTATAGCAGCAAAATTCTGACTTTGTAAAACGTCCAATCCTCTCCATAGTCATACTCTTCTAATCAGTGCTGCCTTACAGCTCCTGCTTCCACGGCAGTGAACACAAAAATCATAGATGTCAGCTGCTTTTCGATGCTGATGAGAGTGGTGATGTCTTTCCCCTGGCTATGTTGCAGCACTCAGACCTGGCAATTGACTGTGTATCAAACAGTTGCCCTATTTTTTCACACAAAAAAAACTGTTTTCAAATGTATTCACCCTTTTTTTTGCATCTCAGTGATGCTCCTCTCCCCCAGCCTTTTTTAGCCAATCCCTTTCAACATAAACTCACTCTAGCATCAACTACACATCTTTGCTGTTCATAGCATTCTGATAACAACAGTGGACCATGCCTGCACAAAGTGCACGGCTGCTTGTTGACTCAAACATGATCAAATGTGACAAGGTGGGTTCTGGAGTACAACTTGTCAGCCCATAACATGATGTGCCTGAATTATTTTATTATTTGAAATAAAACTGCAACTTTAAAGCCTACATTTACTTAAAAAAATAAAATACCAGTACAAAGGACATTATTTATCTTTGATGTGGCTTAGGCTGGACCTTCTGGTGATGGTACCCTCTCAACAGTAACAGACAGTTTATATTTGGAATGTTGGAGGGACAGGGTGCAACCCTATCTGGTGAATATAAATTGTGAAAGACTTAAGCATAGTGCCGATGACCCTGACTAAAGCTGATGGTGTACAGTAAAGGACTTTGATCCAGGAGGGCAATGTCAGAATACCTATGTGTGCCTGACTTTAATGCCGAAATTCACAGTCTATCCTATCAAAGACTTTCTTTGCATCAGTGGGCAACAGTAGCATAGGAGTCTATGTCATTCTAGCCTTTGGCATCAGGTTTATAGATCAAATGTTGTCCTGCATTTCTCATGAGGGGATGAATTCAGTTTGGTTTGGTGGATCAAACGAAGTCTGTTTGCTATAATTTTAAAGAAAAAGTTTAAGTCAAAATGTATTAATGGGTCATATAACTGGCACAAAGGAAAGTGTCTTTATCTTGCTTAAGGAAAATGTCAGTAATAGAACACTTTAGGTCTAAAAGAAGACTGTGGCACTTTTTGATGGCATTGACTGCTGAGAAAAGAAGGTTTTGTAGTAAGGTATAATAAGACCACCTGGGCCCAGTGCCTTTACACAGGGCGCATCAGCTCAGTGAGTGCACAAAATAATTCCTTAGAGGTCAGATTAATCCTCAGATCGACTATGTTGGGGGTTGTATAAAACTTACCTGCTGTGGAAGAGGATAAAGTAGGTTTATACGTTTGAGCTATTTGAGTATTGAGAGTGTACTCTTAGAAAGAATACTGCTGGTCATCAGGAGGTATTTTGCTTTATAAAGGGTGTGTGTCCTGAGCCTGTCCCTCAATTTACAAAGTTCTGTGTCTAATTGTTTAGATAAATCTTTCTCGTAGCTCTGCTCTAGGTGACAGATTTGGGGAAGTAGACCATTGGTGGTTTCTTCCTGAGTCTTATTTGGCTATGTGACCATTTTTTATTAGGATGTTTAACATTGTGAGAGGCCCTGAGAGAAAGTTACTTGTCCAATGATCCCTTATTGATATCAAAGAAGGCTTGTACTTATTTGATTAGGTCTGCTTTGTTTTCTGGGTCCTGCAGAAGGGTCTCATTGAGATACCAGATAGCATTTAGGAAATTTGCATCTCAAAAATGGTTGGGGCATGGTCTGACAGTGCAGTCTGGCCTATTCCTGCATTAGAGATAAAATAGTAAAAAAAGCTATGAACTGTGGAGTGAAAAGTAAAGTCCTTCACCTGTGGGTAGATTATCTTACAAATGTCTAAAACTTGGTGTGCACGCAAGGTCCTTTTGAGCCTGGTCCAGGCTGCCAGAGATAAATGTTGGTTTTAGTCTAGAGTTTCATTGAAGTCATCGAATATGATGAAAGTTCCTTCCACAAAATCATAAAGTCTGTCCAGAAAAATATGAAGAAAGAAGTCTGATTGGTGTTAGGGAGGTATATGTGTTAGCATGAAGATCTGTGAGCAGATATGACCTTTGAGAAATAAAAATTTGGCTGACTCTGAGGCCATAACCAGTACAGCTTGTGATTAAAGAAGCACAATCATCGCTCAAGTCCACAGTGAGTAATCCATAGAGTTCACAAAGCAGGTGGATTGATGGCTGGGAAGGTGGATGAGAGAAACACACTCTGTCTGGCAGCTCCTAGCCAGTGGACCTGGGTAATCCCTCACGAGCATACAAAGGAAACAGAGCAGGGTGCCAGATTAGTGTAATTTTCCACATTTTGTCATGTTACAACTAAAAACATAAATGTATTTTATTGGGATTTTATATAATAGACTAACACAAATTGGCACATTTATGATGTGGAAGGAAAATCATAAATGGCTTTCCAAATTTTTTTCAAGTAAATATCTGAAAAGTTTGGTGTGCATTTGTATTCAGCCCCCTTTACTCTGATACCCCTAACTAAAATCTAGTGGACCTTCAGAAGTCACGTTATTAGTAATTTCATCTCAGTATAAATACAGCTGTTCTGTGAAGCCCTCAGAGGTTTGTTAGAGAACATTAGTGAACAAACAGTATCATGAAAACCAAAGAAAACACCAGGCAGGTCAGGGATAAAGTTATGGAGAAGCTTAAAGCAGAGTTAGGTTATAAAAAAAATCCCAAACTTTGAACATCTCACAGAGTACTGTTCAATCCAAACCTACCAAGACATGGTCATCCACCTAAACTGACAGGCCAGGCAAGAAGAGTATTAATCAGAGAAGCAGACAAGAGACCCATGGTAACTCTGAAAGAGCAGCAGAGATCCACAGCTCAGGTGGGAGAATCTGTCCACAGGACAACTATTAGTCGTGCACTCCAGAAATCTGGATATTATGGAAGAGTGGCAAGAAGGAAGTCATTGTTGAAAGAAAGCCGTAAGAAGTACCATTTTCAGCTTGTGGGGGACACAGCAAAAATGTTAAAGAAGATGCTCTGGTCAGATGAGACCAACATTTAACTTTTTGGCCTAAAAGCCAAACAGTATGTATAGAGCAAAACTAACACTGCACATCACCCTGAACACACCATCTCCAACATGAAACAGTGTGGTGGCAGTAATCATGTTGTGGGGAGGTTTTTCTTCAGCAACGACAAGGAAGCTGGTTAGAGTTGATAGGAAGATGGATGGAACTAAATACAGGGCAATATTAGTAGAAAATCTGTTCTGCAAAAGACTTGAGACTGGGGTGGAGGTTCGCCTTCTAGCAAGAACAATGACCCTAAACATGCAGCCAGAGCTACAATGGAATGGTTTAGATCAAAGCATATTCATGTGTTAGAATGGCCAATTCAAAGTCCAGACCTAAATCCAATTATGAATCTATGGCAAGACTTGAAAATTGCTGTTTACAGATGCTCTCCATCCAATCTGACAGAGCTTGAGCTATTTTGCAAAGAAAAATGGGTAAAACTTTCACTCCCTAAATGTGCAAAGCTGGTAGAGACATACCCAAAAAGACATGCAGCTGTAATTGCAGTGAAAGATGGTTCCACAAAGTATTGACTCAGGGTGGCTGAATACAAATGCATGTCACACTTTTCAGATATTTATTTGTAAAAAATGTAGAAAGATATTTATCAGTTTCATTACACTTCAAAATTATGAATCACTTTGTGTTGGTCTATCACATAAACTCCCAATAAAATACATTTATGTTTTTGGTTGTAACATGACAAATTGTGGAAAGTTTCTCGGGGTATTGTATGAATACTTTTTCAAGGCACTGTACAGCTGAAAGACCTGTAGACTTTGCCAGGTATCAGAGTGGTGGTGCGATATACAGCTTACCGCAATCTGGATGGACTAATAGGGCTGCAGGGCACAAGCAGGGACCCGCTGCAAGATGGAAAAATGGGCGGCGGCTCTCCTCTCACTCATGGCACTAACAGGAAGGCAGACAGGAGACAGTGACAGGCTGTGGGGGGGCAGACTGCAACACGTTCTGAGGTCCCACCTTTTTTTCAATCAGATGGGAGTGGGCAGAGCCAGCCGGGGGACTGCAGTGGAATAACAAATGAGTGGACAGTATCAATGTTAAGTGGAGTGAATATCAATGTTAAGTGTGGCTGAGGGGTAAGAGTCAGGTAAGATTAAATAAGTAGCCATGCAGCCAGTGGATTGAATACATCCTTACACAGGAGGTAAATTGTAGTAACAAGACAAATATCAAGAATACAATGTTAGTAAACTAAAATAATGTGTAAACAGATCTATCACACATATATGAGATAAACAATAACAAAATTAAGGTAACCGACTCTGAGGCCATAAATTGTCATAGAAATGATGTGGCTAGTAGAAAACTTGTTTTCTTGGACTTAAAGTTTGAGGAGGAATAATGGTAAATAGGGTAGCGATAGTTATGCCACTTGGGAATTTTGTTGGCCCTGAACTGTATCTCCTGTAAAATTACAGTCTGTGCTTTCTGTCTCTATGGATCAGTAAGAGAATGAGTCCATCTTTCGAGGAGTTGAGACCCTTGATGTGTTAGGAAACAATTTTCAGAGACATGGTTTGTAGAGGGATGGGAGAGGCTCCCACTGACAGGGAGGAGAGAAGGAAAAAAAAGAAAAAAGAAAAGGGGGGATAGAAAGTGGAATATTACTGGTAGGTAAGTTGGAAATGGGAATTGGGGAGTGTTTGGGATTGTAATTAGAAGTAGAATAGGGTGGAGGTGGGGAACAGAAGACTAGTTTTTGAGGGCTGTAGAGAAAACGAGAGAAGGAAAACTAATTAGTTGAGGTGATCAGGTCCGCTAGTGAATGGGGATAAATGGTAGAATTAAAGAGAAAAAGGGCGGTAAGGAAGAAAAAAATCTCTAATTGTCATGTCTGCAGCTACCAGGGCAGAGAAAGACCAAATTAGTATTGTGGTAAAGCACATCAGAGCTCAAGGTGCCTGAAAAAGGTGTAAGTTTCCACATAACCACTAACAACATAAGAATAAATACCCAACATACAGAAGTGCTTTAAGGTTAAGGAGGGGGGCAGGCATGCACGTGAACCTAGTCCCAGGTTAGGCACAATGAAATGACAGCAATGATGACAGCTTAGCTATTACTTTGTGGTCTCTGGGTACTTTAGGCTATAGGTACAGGCAATCAAGCTCCCCCTGAGGGGTGCACAGTTGGAGTGCATAGAAAAACAAAACAATCCATTAGAAAAATAGTTATGGAGGATACTGTGTTCTCCATGTGGCCTTCTAAACAGGTTGTGCACCTTCCAAGGTGGCTGTGACCAACCAGAGGAGGAATCTGATCAACACTTACACTTGAATCAGAGGAAGCATCCAAAGATCACCATAGTAACACACCTATGCCCATTTCAAAATATAGTACAATTTTTGACTAATACATTTCATATCCATAATAGAGTAAAAAAATAGGCTCATGTGTTAGGGTAGGAGGACCTCAGACAACGTAGAAAAGAGTAATGCAAGTGAGAGGTCTTGTGATAAGAGCCCATGTTAGACACAAATGGTGGGTTTTGTTTTAGAGGAGTTGGTTAGATCCATGGAACAGTATGCTTTTATCTTTGTGTATGTAATAAAGAGGTATTTTTGTATTTAAGGCCGTGAGTTTTGTATATATGTATATATAAAGCTGAGAATTATATTTTAATATAAATCATTTGTTGTTCACATTAGATCCTCCATGACAGTCAATTTAGAGCTGGTTTGACATTTTTATTTGTTTGCTGTCTACATAGTTTTGAGTCACAGTGGACTCCAGAGTATTAAATAAAAAAGGGTTTTTTTAGACTTTTGAGTTGTTTTTAATCGTTTGTATTCCACATTGTACTGTAGTGTGGTCATGTTCTAGAGTAGAGTTTCTAGTGTCAAAACTAGACAATTTTTGCTTTACTTAGTGTAGATCTCCTAGCAAGGCAGCCTCTACTCTGCCAGCTAGCTCCTCAAATTCTGACTTAGTGGGTTGGCTTCAGAAAAAATCCATAATGTCCACTTCCATGGGGTAGCTGAAGCCAAAAGCGCAGAGTTGTTTGAACAGGGAGAGTGGTACTTAGTGTATGCACTCCTTGTTGCAGAGGGTGAGAGGGTGACGGTAATCTCACTGCTTGATTGGAGGTTGCAGTTAAGGACAGACCATTATGGGCTCTTCTGGAGCCATGTAGGAGAGCCTGATCACTCTCTTCAGAACGTTGGTCCTGAGACAGTGTGAGCAAGTGGGTCAGTCATGGAGATAGTTTGCTTGGTGGAGAGAACGGAGACATTGTATGCTAATCCAACATCATTACTGAGGCTATGGATGCAGAAGTAGCAGCTGTGGATGCCTTCATGGTCATTGCCAGGGTTGAAGCCATCATCTGTGATTGTTTAAGATAGTGATCCATGTCAATGGAGGCTCCAGGCTGCAGTCTGCTAGACATTGAAAAGGTTGGTAACGTGTAGTCTGTTGTTGATATTGAGTGTTAAAGGTCTAGTGGCCCAGGATCTCAGCTAGTGAGTGTTTCCACTCTTCTATCTTATAGCCACAGCCCATATACATACTTTTTATTTAAAAGTATCAGAAAATATATGCATGTTTTGTTCTTGTATTCCTCTATATCAACAATATTTCTTGATTGGGTGTATGCAAAGTTTAATATGGGAATACAGTTTTCAGGCTTCTGGGCATACACTGCTCTCTGCTGTGCATGGCCTGCAGTAACATGCAGCTCACTATTTTTACACACAGAGAAGGGGCACAGCTAGGTGCTTCTCCACAGCAAGGAGAATTATCTGAAAACTTGCTAGAGTTCAAAATGACACAACATCAATAAATCATCCAAAAGTGGTAATTACATATAATCGAGGAACACATATCACATATGTAACAGTAGAATATCTAAAAATGCAAACTTGGGCGTTAGTTAAAGTTATCTCTGTCAAGCAGCTGATGGAAATGTACCCTTTAGATATGTTTTATCCCTGTTGTACAATCCTCTTGATGTCTAATAGAAAAATACATACTGACATACTGTACAATATATGGCACTTTTATTATTTCTTTATTCTCTCAGTAGATGCATTATTGAATCAATTCCTTTAATATGGTGACAACACTGTTGTTTCTGCAGTAAAATTACACAGCAGTGTAGCCACTCTATGGACAGGGCATTCTTAGACATCAATTGCAACTGATGTATCTCTATAATGATATTCTGTAAAGTTCTAAAAGTTTATTACAGGTTTCACTTTGCATCTGTTTTTGCAAGTCAATGCCCACGTATAAAACAGCAAGCCTTAATCTGATTTTAAAGTAGTATAAAGTTCTGAACTGTAAGCATTAGTGAGTAGCTTTTGGCATCGCATCTCTTTTTAAATTTGCCAGCTATCAGCTTTGTGGTTTTATCATTATTTACTTTCTTGCATTTAAGTAGCTTCTGAAAATTCGCCTTAACTTTTATAAATGTACAAGTCAACTCAGGTGGTACTTAGCTGTCAGTTGTGACAAACGATGGATGCAAATGCATTCTCGTGGAAGCAAACTGTGCATTCATCATGCAAAGGTTTCTTATAATTATGTAACCTAATAAAATATACAATTATGATAAATTTACCAATATAAGGAAGCTTTACAGCTAGAAAATGACATTTCAGAACATATGTTTTGGATCAGATATTTACTTTAATAAGGCATATTCTAGATCTGAGACATCATTAAAAGGAAACCTGTGCTGAGAGAAATTATATAGCCTAACATAGCTGACCCCCTTATGAAAATGTTATTTGCTGGATTGCCTCCAGTCTCAATGCATTCTGGTCCTTTATCCAAAATTGGCATGCAGCAAATGAAGTCAAATTCAAATGAGAATGTCTGATATGCATACTTGTTTCAGGTCAGTAGTTTAGAAAGCACTAAAGCCAATGGATTAGGCCAGGCATCTTGAGTTTTCAGGATAGAAGTCATCAGCAGACACCTAAGTTACTTTACAGGTGTCATTAAACTGTTTTGACAGCCAGTGATTTATCCTGTGCATCATAGATAACCATCTTTTGGGTAGCCAGTGATGCATGGTTTACATGTCAATGGGTTAAAACATGGTCAAAGCTGCCACATGGTTATTTGGACTGTGAATACTAGTAAAAAAAAGAACTACAAGACAAAATTAGCCTTAGAACAGATCTAAACCCAACCATTAAAACCGCATAAACATTTAGCAATGTATTGTAATGTAATTTCAAAAGTTTTTTCAGTTATTTTAATTCTGCAGCTTTCATTAAACTAATATACTAAATTAAAAAAATAAAATAATGTGTTTCGCTATATTTATATGCCTTCAGGGAATAAAGTAGTAATCTGAAAAGGTAAAATCAATATCAGTGCACAATATTTTTTCTACAAATGTATTTGTTGCTATTAAAGAGAATCTTCTTATGCTATCTGCTCATGCTACCGTGATCCAACCACAGAACAACATCAGATGCTTGTTTCTCTGCTACATCTATGTCGGTAGATCTTTCATTCTGTAAACACCTATCAGGAAACTTCACTCCCCCCTCATTTTTTTTTCTGTTTGTACCTTTCATCCTCAATTAAAATACTTACCCACGCACCTAGAGTTTTCAGCATTGTCCACCTGTAATCCACCACTGCCACAAACCATGTCCTGTGCCATCAACTTCATCTGGCATCATCAAGAGCTAACTGTCAAGTCCTTCCTCCTCCAGCACTGAAGCTGAAACCTTTCCCCAATATGGAAAAGGGTGTTTTTCTTAGTCAAGGCCTGCTTTAAACAAGACACAGATCTTGCAGCAATTGATAGGTACACTCTTTCTGGTGAAGCAATACTGAGGCTTTAAATTCAGCCCAAATCAAAAAAATAGTTACTAACTATATCTCCAAAGGAAGGACTATAAACCTCATTTCCAGAGGTTCCTTGGGATAGACAACATTGTTCTCTTCTGTTAAAACCTAAAAAAATAAAAATGAAATCACCGGCTACATGAAAATAAGAGACCTCATTCATATACACACATTTAAAATGTCTGAAGATCCATAATAAACCATCTCTCTTTTCCCCACATGCAGCTGGAGGAAAAAGAGAAGATGATAACAGCAAATACTTCTGAATTGCCTTTGAAATCAGATGCATCCGAGCAAAGCATTTTCTGAACAAATATGATGTCTCTAAGCTAGCCTAATTCCTAGAGGAGAGACCCATACTGCTGGCTTCACTGCATCTTTTGCAATGACCATAGTTATGCTTATGATCCATATGTAGAGTTTTATTTAACCTGTTATGTCAATAATTATGCAGTGTATGGGACTTTCCTAACTTCTGAAGCCTAAAGAATACCTCTTGGATATCATATTATCAAAATGGCAAATGAGGTCGGACAAGGGTTGCATTTAATTATGAAAAAATATAAACTTTGTATGCTTAAATGTATTGTCCTGTGCAGATAATCTAGGTGCCTTGAATTTCTGGATTGATTCAATATGCTAATTGTTATGAAAGGTTTCACATTTGTCAACATTTTACACCAATATTCTTTGCAATAAATCTTGAAAGCAAGCAAATAAACAGGAACATGTGAATAATTTGAACAAAACATCCAATAAAACTTTTTTTGCATCTTAGGCCAACCAGACACACTTCATACACTCTAGTTTGGCATAATTCCTTCTAAAATGTAATGTAAAATAAACCATTTTAGGTGCAATTCATTCCTGTTTTATAATGAACTTCTTTTATTAGCTATAAACTACTAAATTCAATGAAGTGCATAGCATGGAAAAATATACAGTAAGAGAGGAAATGTCACATTTTTAAACACCATAAACATCAATCATTTTGATTCTATTAAGTTATTTGTGCTGGGACCCACAAAGGTTTTCCTCTAAGGAACATGTAAAGTGCTAAGAAATATCATATCTTACTGTACAGACAGTCTAGACACTGATTTTATATATATATATATATATATATATATATATACACACACACACACTATATTGCCAAAAATATTAACATATTGAGACATCTGCCTTTACACACACATGAACTTTTATGGCATCCCAGTCTTAGTTCATAGGGTTCAATATTGTGTTGGCCCACCCTTTGCAGCTATAACAGCTTCAACTGCTCTGGGAAGGCTGTCTATGGAAATGTTTGCCCATTCTTCCAGAAGCGCATTTGTGAGGTTATACACTGATGTCGGATGAGAAGGCATGGCTCGCAGTCTCCACTCCAATTCATACCAAAGGTGTTCTATCAGGTTGAGGTCAGGACTCTGTGCAGGCTAGTCAAGTTCCTCCACCCCAAACTCGCTCATCCATGTATTTATGGACCTTGTTTTGTTTACTGGTGCGCAGTGATGTTGGAACAGGAAGGGGCCATCCCCAAATTTTTCCAACAAAGTTGGAAGCATGAAATGTGTCTTGTTATGCTGATGCCTTAAGAGTTCCCTTCACTAGTACTAATTGGCCAAGCCCAACCCCTGGAAAACAACCACACACCATATTCCCCCCTCCACCAAACATTACACTTGGCACACTGCAGTCAGAGAAGTACCGTTCTCCTGGCAACTGCCAAACCCAGACACGCCCATCAGATTGCCAAGCAGAGAAGCGTGATTCGTCACTCCAGAGAACATGAGTCCAGTGGGGGCGTGCTGTACACCACTGCATTTGTGCTTTGCATTGCACTTGGTGATGTAAGCCATTCCATGAAGCTCCCTACGCACTGTTGTTGTGCTAATCTGAATGCCACACAAAGTTTGGAGATCTTTAGATATTGACTCTGCAGGCAGTTGGTGACTTCTGTGCATTGTGAGCTTAAGCATTCGCTGACCCTGCTCTGTCATTTTATGTGGCCTACCACTTGGTGGCTGAGTTGCTGCTGTTCCCATTTGCTTCCACTTTGTTATAATACCACTAACAGTTGATTGTGGAATATTTAGTAGCAAGGAAATTTCACGGATGGACTTATTGCGCAGGTGGAAACCTATCACGTTACGACGCTTGAATTCACTGAGCTCCTGAGATTGACCCATTCTTTCACAAATGTTTGTAGAATCAGTCTGTATGCCTAGGTGCTTGATTTTATACACCTGTGGCCATGGAGGTGATTGGAACACCTTAATCCAATGATTTGGAGGGGTATTCCAATACTTTTGGCAATATAGTCTGTGTGTATATTGTGAGAACTAGCAACAAATGGTAGTTTTTCCAGCACACAGCCACTTGCTTTATTCTTTTTTTAAAGGCCTTTTAGCCCATTTTATTTAAAAGAAAGTTCCACAACATGCTTCCCATGCAAGGGTATCCACTATCAAACAAATGAAACAAATAATCAGCCTCCTGGCTTGTACACCAATTTCTGCCGCTCTGGCCTTCCACTTTAGGCTCTCAGGTGTCTCCTACAGACTCCTTCCAAAATGACTTTTAGCACACAGCTAGCAGCCTCTTGCACACAGCTTGCAGCCCCTTGCTGCTCTGGCTCCCACCTCTCCTCGGTGGAGCTCTCCTGACTCCAAGGCAGTGACCTCCTGTCTGCCGGGGTGGAGCCCAGAACACTGGTCCTGACTCTAGAAGAGAGCCATGCACACCTGACCAATCAGTATCCTGGTCATTCCCAAAACCTGGTCGCAGGATTGGAGATTTCATCCCTCCCAAATCACTTTGAAATCTCCAGGCTCCAGGTCCCAAAATGGACCTTTCAAACAAATGAGGAAAGTAAAAAGCCACTTTCTTCTGCATCAAACAAGTACCCTGGAGCCCCTCAACCTGCCTTGTTGAGAATCCCGGGTGAAATATCCTTTTTATATCATGACAGATCACCACACTGTCACTATATATATATAAAATATGTATCTTGCATCAGCCTATTATATTGTGTCTGTGTCTCCTCTGGACATCTGTACATGGTTCATTTAAAGTATATGTGAACCCCCCCTTTATAAAACAACCCACCCAGTTTAAAATAGAGATGAAAGACAACACGTGTATGTACAGTATATAAAAAAATATTACAAATACCTTTTTTATAAATGATATCCTCTGTTCTCAGTTGTATAAGGAGCTCAGAGAGCTGGGAAAGGAGAAACAGCAGCACACTGAATTTCCCAGAGACTGGCTGTGCAGGGGGTGTGTGTCAGCACAAGTCTGTTCATTGGAGGTGAACAGGCTGATTTATCAGCATAGCTAGAAACTGACCACACTGTGCTCTCATGTCTAGTGTGGATAGTTTTTGATAGGAAAGCAGAGGCACTAGCAAGAACACCAGGTATTTCACACCAAGGAAGCAATACAAAGAGAACAGGAAGGTTTTCGTAGAAGTACATAGTACAGCAGGCACATATCAGGAATATGAAATGTTAGGTTTACATATTATTTAACATGTTGACTGTTGGAATCATAACTGTCTATCCATCATTCCACCATCTTTAGCACCTGTATACTATTCCTCAAAAGTATATAATGCAGCACAATGTTTACAAAAAAGTAAATGTTAGCCAGTGCATTGGATCATGTTTCTTTAAGGGCAGTATCATACCATGAACTAAACTGAATGCTGATTTTCTTTATTTTTTTTTTTTTCGTGTTCACTTTTTGAGAATATAAATGAATCCTTCATAATATCAACGAGGGAATCATAAAACAATTGTTAATTAGGCAAGGTGAACCCACTGTTCATTTGCATTGGTTTGTGCAGTTTAAGGGCAGTTGGTTTGTGCAGTTTTTAATTTTTTTTTTACATTTCAAATCAATAGTAATGTCATAAAAGATGTAATTTGCACTGAAGGCATCATCCCTTAGATTTAACCTAATGTCTATATATAGTATCATGTGGAGGACTATACAGTACATATGGGCATATGGTGGCCATAAGTCTATATTATTAGTATTTTCATGCATCTTCCACTGGTTCTAGGAATACTGGAGCTAGGATCAGATTATAAATTTGTACCCCTTTTGGCTTTAGAAAGGTCTTATTTATTTAATCCTCCTTTGGTAGGCTAAGAAGAACTCCAGTGACACAATTATTTTTACTGATATTCTAGAGTACACAGGGCTGAGATTAGCTTCATTTTTTTCCAGGTTCAGAAAAAATGCTCTGAGTTAAGCTACAACATATTTCCTTAATCTAAAGAGAAATGTGCTAAGTACAGTGATTTGGAACAACCAATCACAGTTCATCCTGTTATATTAATATAGTGAGCTAAAATGCATTGCAGAAGGGTGTCATTATTTTGTTATCTCATGATAAAAAGACACAAACTACTAAAAAAAACTATAAAATGAACATACAAACAAAAGATGCATTTTTTTTCTTTAACAACTGATAATAAGAAATGTTCTGTTAGCCTTGCCGGGTTCTGCTTTAGAATAATTCCACCTCTAGAGGTAGTTGCAGTGCCAATGCAATAGAGAACAATGCAATCACATCTTAGCAATTCTATTCCTGAAGTAATTCTAAAGCTGTGTATATGAATCATATTTTCCACTTACATATCATGCATATGTGGTGCATCCAATTTTTTTTTTTCAAACTATGGACATGAACTAAAGGAACAGCTGCTTCTTTGTCATCATTTAAATCATCAGCATATCACTATAAAATTTACAATAAAATGCTGTACACATTCTGCCACATATTCAAAGTTTAGTATTGATAATGCATACAAAGAGACATTGCATAAATATTTAAAGGTGTAGCAAGTTATCTGTCATGGCGCTTAGCCCAAGCCCCAGCCTTTTATAAAGGGAAGGTATTGTAGTTCTGTTCAATATTTTTTCTCTCTACATGTATTGTGGTCCAGACTAAAAATATACTGTATATAATTAATTATTAATAAGGAAAATTTTAAATATATGCATGCAGAAATAATATTTTGACCTTGGTCCAGCAGGTTGCACTTTAGGCTTCTTTCCATGTTTAAAAGGCTATTAGTGTGCTTCTTTGATTTAAACAGATGTATCCCCTTGATTTGTCCCGCATGATTGGGATCAGCCCAAATATTCAGTTCTACAAACTGGGCCTAAAAGCAAGCAGCTCTGCTGTACTGTCTTTTTTGTGAAGAGCTCATTCACATGGGCACATAGCCGGTACAGTGTAAATAGCCATTTGTTAATTTTTCTCTACTAGTGCTGAGCCACATACAGGCAACCTAATAAGGGAATTTGAGACTGAGTTTGACGTTATGCAGTTGGGTACACAGGCTCAGATGCACAGACTCTGCATGGGGGGCCATGCACCCCTCTTGCGTATCTGTCAAACTCAGTGTAAGTGAGTTTCAGTAGCTAATGAACATCCAAAGGCGGTCAATTAGAAAATATAGAGGGCCTCAAAAAGGGCACCTGACACTTCCAGGGGCTGCACAATTGAGAGCATTTTTGCATCTCAACACTCAAGAAAGTTGGTCCTGTTGAAGTTTTGCAGCATGTCACAATGAACACTGAAATAGATGGAGTACAATAACCCCAGTACTTGTGTCAATGGATACAACAATAACTTTAAGCATTGTTTCAGTAGACTAGTAATAACTCTCAACATTGATCTCAGTGAGTGCAATAATATCCCTGGAAGTGAAATTTAAATCCCCCCACCCTGCATTGGTGGACAGTAGCAGTGACAGTTAACCCCTCATCCACACCCTGCATTGGTTGTCATGGCAGTAAACTTTAACCCCCACTTTATTGGTGGCCAGTGACAGTGAAAGTTAATTCCCTATTTTCCCTGCATTGGTGGTTAGCGGCAATGAAATTTAGCCCCCACACCCCGTATTGGTGGTCACTATCAGTGAAAATTAACACCTTCTTCATTGGTGGTTATGGTTTAACCCCCCTAAATAGTGGTCAGTGGTCTTGAAAGTTAACCCCTCATTCCCCCTGCATTGGTGGTAACTGGCAGCTACAATTTAACCTCCCACCCCCCTGCATTGGTGGGCAGTAGCAGGTGAAAAAATAATCCCTCAACTCCTCTGCATTGGTGGCCAGTGGCAGTGAAAGTTAACCCTCCACCCCCCCCCCCGAATTAGTAGTCACTGGCAATGACATGTTATTCCCCCCACCCCCCTGCATTGGTGGACAGTGGCAATGAAAGTTATTTTTCATCCATCCTCCCATTGGTGATCACTTAACTGATTACATGCTCATATGCTGATCCTTCTCTCTACCCAGGCCAGGGCTTCACTGTACTGTGGGTGGAGATAACTCAACATGTTGGGCACCAGGGTTATAGAGTTTCTCTTAATACCTCATAGAGTGTAATGTGCTGTTGCCTGATTCCCGATTGAGAAACTGCTCCTAGTCTACTCCTTTTATTGCAATAGTTGCATTTCCTGTTTGATCTGTGCTAATTGCAGACCCCCCCTTTGCCATTTTGTTTGCTTTCTCACTTCAAGCTGTCCTGTTTGACTGAGCATTTGGCCTCTATATTATAAAACGTGGTATATTTCTAAACTATGGAAAGGGGGGTTTATACATTTATTTCTATATTGAGGAAAGGGGATTGTTAGATTTATTTCTAAACTATGGAAAAAGGATTTAGAAATGTGTTTCTAAACCGTGGAAAGGGGAATTGCAACATATTTTTCTATACTCTGGAAGGGGGGATTTATACACTTACTTCTAAGTGGAAAGGAGGATTGTTACCCTTATTTCTAAACAACGAAAAGGGGATTTATAAATGTATATATAAACTGTAAAAAGAGGGATTTATATATTTATTTCTAAACAATGAAATATTTTTAAACTGTGTAAAGGGGATTGCTGTATTTCATTTTAAACTGGAAATTTTCACAAACTGTATTTTCACATTTCTAAATTTCTAAACCATGTAATGAAGGCTTTTTACCTTTATTGTTAAACAAAGAAAAGGGGATTTTTTACATTTATTTTGGAACTGCAAAAAGGGGGATTGTTATCTTTAATTCCAAACAGTGGAAAGAACGATTTTTACATTTATTTCTAAAATGCTGTAAGAGGAGCGGTTACCTTTCTTTCTAAACTATGGAAAAAAGGATTTATACATTTATTTCTAAACTTTTGGCAAATGGGATTGTTAACTCTATTTTTAAACTATGGAAAAGGGGGATTCATACCTCTATTTCTAAACTATTGAAAAGGGGATTTCTATATCTACTTGTAAACTGTGCAAAAGGAACTTTCTACATTTATACCTATACTGTGCTCTGTGAAGCTGAAATTTTAAAAAGCAATTGACTGAAGAGCATAAGTTTTCTGCTAAAATGCAATATAGTGGCCAGAACCTCTAGCTAATGTCTTCAGCCCCCCGCGTTTAAAAAAAAAAAAAAAATTGTATCATAGTTTTCTCATACTCTCATGTTTCAGGGTGGAAAGGCAGGATGTGCAGGCATTACATACACTTGGGAGGAGCATAAAGCATTCAGGAAATTGCTGGTCTACAATTGGCTTTATAAGCAGTGAATGCCCATCCTGCTTAGTAAAAAAGTAGTCATGTTCTGCAGTAATTATATGCAAACAAAATCACATCTGAGTTGGTAGATATGAAATTCTGTTTATAACTGGCATTCTTTGATAAAAAGTCACAAATCTATCTAGGGCTTTTTTTTCAGGGGAAATGCAGGGGTGCGCTGGAGGTTCTATTTTCACTTGTGGGAATCTATTTTTGCATGGTGGTCTATTATTGCTGGGGGGGGGGGTCTTATGTCACTGGGAGGCTCAGTTGTTGCTGGGAGGGATCTTCTGTTGAGAGAGTAGTCTATTGTTGCTGGCTGATAGATGGCCTATTGTTGCTGGCTGTTGGAAGGCCTATTGATGCTGGCTGCTGGAGATCTATTTTTACTGCTGGGGATCTAGGATTGCTGGGGTGGATTTATTGTTGCTGGGGTGATATTTTGTTGTGGGGGTCTATTGTTGTTTGGGGGATTTATGGTTGTTGGCTGCAGGAGCTCTATTGTATTTTACTGCTTTTCTTGTTATTTATTTATTTCAGGTACTTATATAGCGCCCTCAATTTACGCAGCGCTTTACATATATATATATATATATATATATATATTGTACATTCACATCAGTCCCTAACCCTCAAGGGGTGTACAATCTAAGGTCCCTAACTCACATTCATATACACATACTATGGACAATTTATACAGTATCCAATTAACCTACCTGCATGTCTTTGGAGTGTGGGAGGTAACCGGAGTACCCGGAGGAAACCCACGCAGGCACAGGGAGAACATGCAAACTCCAGGCAGGTGGTCCCGTGGTTGGGATTCGAACCAACGACCCTAGTACTGCCAGGCGGAAGTGCTAACCACTAAGTCATTGTGCTTTTCTTGTTATCATTAACACATTACATACAAACTACTTAGCACCACAACATTATACTTGGTTCTATATTCTCTAACAGGGTCAGTATTGGGAGGTGGATAGAGGGTGGAATCAAGGCATGGTGCTTGGGGGTGGGCAGGGGGTGGAGACAAGGGGTTACTAAAAAGGTGGGGAGCTCCTGCACCTATTATCTGAGAAAAAAAGCCCTGAATCTAACTATGGATTCCTAAAAACTAAAACTGAAGCCTTGTTGATTGCTGGACATATAATGAGGCTGATTTGCTAAAGGAGTTGAGAATCTTTACATGATAACTTGTGTGCATTTTTACGTCAATTATTTAATCATGTGCAGATAAAAAAAAGTAAGCAGGAGAAATTATTTCACTTCACTGGGTAACTAAAGTAAATAGTCACACCAATTTTACCTGAAGTTTCTTAATGCCTTTTTTTAATCAGCATCACTGTGTAGTCATAGCTATTTTTATATTGGAATAAAAACTAACTGAAGCATTGTGGCTATTTACAAAAATAACTTTTGAAGGAAATCTCTTTTAGTACTGTTTAGGTCAATGATTTATTGCACAAATACACAAACTAACAATCTAAGTCTGCAATAGTTAATGTTTTATAGCAGTGGAGATCATAGTGCAAGGTACATATTGAACACCTGAGCACTAGCCCCAGAAAAAGAAACAAACTAATGAAAGTTTTCCAGCACAAAGGGCTTTCAGATAATGACTTGATGACTTGCTCAGTGGAATCAAGGTCTGCTGCAGCCTGTTCTACAAAATGCCTTAGGATGGTGATGAAGACAAATGAATAAAGCACAGTATACAACGATATATTCAAACACCTCTATTCTGCTTCATCTCAGGTGATGGATCATCTTCTCACCACAATATGTTGCAGCACTAGGAAACATTTCATCTTCTCATTTTCAAGAATTAAATTAGGGAAAACTAATTTCTTGCTTCCAGAAGAAAACAATTGACTGGAAATTGTATAATCACTAACTATGACAAATTTATTCATCTTTTTTTTTTTTCTTTTTTTCTTTTTGCAGTTGGTGCAGTGAAGCATTACTTCACAATCACAAAATACAGAGCTACTTAGTATGTTAAAATATTTTTTTCACTGAGGAAGAAAAATTTAGAAAGATTTTTTTAATACAAAATAAAATTAGTTTTCGGTAATATACAGTAATTACATTAAAATATAAAAATATGATATGTCAAACAAAGTCAATATTGAATTGTTTAAAACTGACTATAATATTAGACAAAATATTACCGGTAACTACTAACTATTAATATGTAATCAGATATTATGATGGTTACACACTAGTTACTGGTCAGAGCTCAACCATCCTTAGTTCATGTTCATTTATTAAAAGACATTCATTAAAAGAATCATTAAAATAAAGTTTTCCCAAATAATTCCATTGCCCTCTCACAATTCTCAAATGAAGTATATCCCCTAATTTACACAGCACTACTAAAGAGCACAGATAGTTCAGTGGCCTCACTTCTATCTACTGTAGTTAACCACTCTGTCTTAGTCATTTCCCCACACCCAACCCCTGATTTATCAATGAAGTAGTAGAAACACACTGATGATATCATCTTTATTCCCTCCTCAGTTTATTAGAGTCCTTGCCAGCACAAGTGTAGAGTCTGTTTGGCGTAGTGTGAAAATCCTATGTTTCTCAGTTTGGGTTCCACTGTACAGGGGATTACAAAAGAATTATATCAAGACTCTGCCTGAAAATTTTCTTTAATCGCTGCCTAATTCCAAACACGTATTCTATCTGTGATGACCATAAATTCTATATTAATTGTTGAGGAAACAGTGCACATCTACATTGTCAATATTCACAAAAGCAGGTGCTATTTCAGACAAAATTATTACCTTGTTATATAAGGCCAATAGTCCTGTCTGTTCTAAGATCAATAGCTTAGAATGTAATTGTTAATAGTAAAACCTTTGACATACATTATAAAAAGATAAGTTGAAACAGATTAAAAATCAAGTTGAATATGTTTGCTTCAATCAACAGGGTGTAATATGCTTTTTGTGAAAGAAGTCTTCTAACTGGAGAAGCCCTATTATGTGATTCATTCATCTAGTGTCACCAATAATACAACTTATTTCATACTGTTGTACTGCTCCTGCCATAGACTACACACATTTTCTTTTTTACAAAACAGTACATAAAACAAAATGCCAAACAACAAAGGCACTTTTTTCTTACATAGATAAAGTTACAAGTTATTCTGTTCTTACCTGCCATTGAGTCATCAAGTCCCGAATTCCCTGTGTATCTTCTAACAGTCCTTCTTTATGTTTTGCATCCTGTAGTACATTAGCTGTAGTTTCAGCTTCTGTAAGCCAGGCAAGAAACTTTTCCAAGTCCAAGTAAAACTGCTGCAAAAGTCGTAAAGCTGCCTCAAGAGCACCATCACGATCACTAACTCTGAAATATATAATAAAGTATATATACAGTATAACACACAATGATTCTGTTTTAATATATTAGGGATAGATTATTGTAAATAACACAATTAAATGTATAGCAATAAAAGGGCAGAAAAATACTAGAATCAGAAAAAACCTTTGCTGGCTTTGCACAGACAAATTCCTCTGCGATTATACCTATAGATCCTACTTTTTGTCAAACTTAACAGGCTCATAGATTCACAGCATGGCCCAGGAGTGAGGAAATGTATTTTTATTGGGGGTAGGGTTAAATGATCCTTTTGGTTTGCACTGCATATGCAATAGAATGTATCATGCATACATACAGAACACAGTTTTTGTTAAAATAGCAACCAGTTTGTTAATGATCTCTAGCTATCTGTCTATCCACTTACTATATCTATCTCATCTACACTATATTGCCAAAAGCATTAGGACACCCCTCCAATTCATTGTATTCAGGTGTTCCAATCACCTCCATGGCCACAAGTGTATAAAATCAAGCACCTAGGCATGCAGACTGCTTCTACAAACATTTGCGAATGGGTCTCTCTCTGGAGCTCAGTGAATTCAAGCGTGGTACCGTGATAGGTTGCCACCTGTGCAATACGTTCATCAATGAAAATTCCTTGCTACTAAATATTCCACAGTCAACTGTTAGTGGTATTATAACAAAGTGGAAGCAACTGGGAACAACAGCAACTCAGCCACGAAGCACAACACCAGTGCACATAGAGCTTCACAGAATGGGTTTCCATGGCTGAGCAGCTGCATCCAAACCTCAAATCACCAAGTGCAATGCAAAGCGCCGGATGCAGTGGTGTATAACATACCACCACTGGACTCTCTGGAGTGACGAATCACATTTCTCTGTTTGACAATCTGATGGACGTGTCTGGGTTTGGCGGTCGCCAGGAGAACAGTACTTGCCTAACTGTATTGTGCCAAGTGTAAGTTTGGTGGAGGGGGGATTATGGTGTGGGGTTATTTTTCAGGGGCTGGGCTAGTTCCAGTGAAGGGAACTCTTACGGTATCAGCATAACAAGACATTTAGGACAATTTTATACTGCCAACTTTGTGGGAACAATTTGGGGATGGCCCCTTCCTGTTCCACATGATTGTGCACCAGTGCACAAAGCAAGATCCATAAAGACACGGATGAGTGAGTTTGGGGTGGAGGAACTTGACTGGCCTGCACAGAGTCCTGACCTCAACCCAACAGAACATCTTTGGGATGAATTAGAGCAGAGACTGCGAGCCAGACCTTCTCATCCGACATCAGTGCCTGACCTCACAAATGCACTTCTAGAAGAATGGTCAAATATTTCCATAGACACACTCCTAAACCTTGTGGACAGCCTTCCCAGAAGAGTTGAAGCTGTTATAGCTGCAAAGGATGGGCCAACTCAATATTTAACCCTATGGACTAAGACTGGGATGCCATTAAAGTTCATGTGCAATCGTCCCAATTATTTTGGCAATATAGTGTATCTATATGTGTATTGAATTTATAACTGTCATTTCACTGTATTTGATAAGCCATACATCAAAAATAGACCTCAAAGCTTAATTAAAATCACTTAGCTACAATGTAAATTCCTGGATTACAAAGTAAGTTAAATGTAATTAAAAGTGATTATCTAAATAATTGGATTTCAAAGGCACTAATTTCTCTTGCATTTAATGACAGCAGAAATGACAAAATATAATTGGCACCAAATACTGTGAAAAACAGATAACATTACTCAATGAGTTGTGACACACAATGGAGAAGAATATGTACACACAAACACACACACACAAGCTTTTCTACATTTCGCGCTATATTTCATAATAATGTAAGGGACTCATGTGAGTTTTTGACTCAGTTCTCTGCTTTGCTTCGTTACAACAGACCTCAAGTAAATACGAGAGAACAACAAACAAACTGATGACTTATTGATTAAATGTTGTCACACTGGCAGAGTATTACCAATTACAAATGATTCCACATGGGTTGGGAGTCAAGATTGCACCCACTATGTTTTCCAAAAATGAGTACTATAAAACCAAGTTCCTGCTGGTATTGATAAGTGTTCCTATGACTTTAATGGTATATTATAAAGAAAAGGAACAAGAGAATCTTTTGCATATTGTTAAGGACATGAAGACTGCGTTAACCCAGTTAATGCTTAGAACTAAGTGTACTTTACAGGTACCACAAGTCTTTAGAGTGACATTAGCCCATAAATCCAAAGGACATTGGTTTTATGGGGGAATATCACCCTTAGAACTTGCTTAATTTATTCCCAAATTACCATTCATAGACAGAGAAAAAAGGGGCCCATATAGTGTAGTAAATTTCATAAAAGATCCAGTACATTTTTTAGTATTGCTTATATTTAGAAATTCATCAACTGGCAAAGATTTCCCATGTCGCAGCCATGAGCAGCTTCCTGGAACGCCGAAGTGCCGAATAGCCTCAACAAAGATGGACGCTCCGCCACTTCCGGTTCCCGTGTAGCGTCCAACTTCACGTCCCTTGAATAAGTCCGGAAGTGACGAAACACAGATCTTTAATGAAATTTACTACACTATATGGGCCCCTTTTTTCTCTGTCTGTGAATGGTAATGAGATAAAGTGAACTTGAAAGCTGATTGAAGCCTGGAACCCAATCCTGGGAGTCATACCTATACTGGAGTGAGAGTCCAGGGGATTACTCTAAAGGCTTTTTTATACCTACCTTAGGGTAAGTGTATGCAATTCAGTCACATAGAAGTGTTCACAGAGTGTTCACTAATGTATATATGAGTGTACACAGATTATTTACCAATGTGTATATAGGAGTGTACACAGAGTGTTCACATATGTGTATATAAAGATTGTTGTTCACAATTTTGAGCTTTAATATTCACGGTTAAAAAAACTAAAAATATTTTTTTAATATTTTATTAATATTTTTGGTGGATTATATTACATTGAGGATAATACATTTTCTTTTTCTTTGGAGGTATACGCTTCTTTGAACATACACGGGGAAGATGAAACAGAATATGGAGGAATTATTGTTTGGACTTTAATATAATTTTTAACTGATACTAAAAGGTTTATTTGCAGATTTTATATATCTGATAACCCCATATAATACCTGTAAAGTTAATTTAGTTTTTTTTTTAATTTTCATGGTGTCATGGATGTTGTACCGATCAGACCTTTAATTTTGTATATGCACTGGATGCCTACATGGAAGATACAGTAATTTAGATAAAGTAGACTTTAAAAATAAAGTAAAGAAACAGGTGAAGAAAATGTGTATAGAGATGCAAATCTGGAAATGGCAGAACATTAAAAAACAGTAAAGATGATAATGCCATCAACTGTGCTTATGACTGGACAGATGGAAGTGCTTGGTGACACCAGAATACATAATATGAGGGGGACAGTCATTAGTGGCATATCCTCATCATCAGCCTCTTTTATATCTCCAGGCAAAGCATGTCCTTTTTGAAGTACACAACAGGAATAGTCTGATTAAGGATTAGGAGAGGTGACCAGAGACAACCTAGAAAGTTCTTCTGGCCATACTGCTCCTGTGGGTCACAAGAGTTCGGCACTCCTGTCATCCATATTCAGCTAATATTGGCTACAGTCTGCTGTTGGTTGATGTCATTCAGCCTGTCCAGACTCTGGAGGGATCCTGACTTTAATGTCGGGATCCACCCAGATACCCGACCAGCAGCTGGCTCAGCCTTTCAGCTCGGCCAGCCTCCCCCACCCCCTCCACTGTTCATCGCTCCAATGAGTGCTGGGGGGCAGAGCAGAGAGACTGATGCTGCATCCACCTAGGTGAGTATGATTGTTTGCTTTTAAATCCCACACTTCTCTTTTAAGAGGGTTGTTAAAGTAGTAAGTGATTTATAAGTAAGGGCAGAAAAATTAGAGAATGAGTAGAAAATTTTCTTGTGAGAGATTATCTAGCTGAAACTCCTGCACATGAAAGAACACAGCTTGAAAGTGAATGTAAGAAGAGTTGTTATATGGCAAAAGGGAAATGTGACAGGAATATATATCTACCATTTGTGTCCCAGTTGAATTACTTGTCATAAAGGTTTTTCTTGTATAAATAGACATTGGCACATTTTGAAAGTAAATTATTCCAATTTAAAGATTATTAAACAAACTTTTCATATTCCTGATATGTGCCCGTTGTACCATGTACTTGTATGAAAAATGTTCCTGTTCTCTCTGTATTGCTTCCTTTGTGTGAAATCCCTGGTGTTTCTGCCAGTCCCTCTAATCTCCTATTAAACACTGATCACCATGGTAGGCAGAAGAAAACATCATGGTCAGTTCTCTAGCTATGCTGGGAATTCAGCCTGCTCTCCCCCATTGTTCAGACGTGTGCTGACATCCCTCCCCCCTGCACAGCCTTTCACTGGGATAATTAGTGTGCTGCTGTTTTTCCTCTCCCAGCTCATATGCAGCTGAGAACAGAGGGATTGTAATTTCCTAAAAAAAAGGAAAAAAAGGTATCTAAAATGTGTTTTTTTAGATATCTATACACAAATGTTTTGCCTTTCATTTCTATTTTAAATGGTTTACAATCACTTTAAGGAAAAACCTATACAATCTTGTATTGTACCTATACAATCTTACAAGATACCCTCTTTAGGAGGGATCTTACTATATTCAGTTATTTAGTAAAATCAGATCATTTTACCCCAGGTAAATCTATTGCAACTTTTGTTAGGTCCTAGATGCACAGGCTCATTTACCTATTTCAATTGTATGCAGTGCTCAACTATGACAAAATGGGAGAGCTTTGATCATCCCCAGAAAGGATATAGGATTGTTATTAGACATTATCTAACATGTCAATTCTCCTATGTAATATATCAAGTGTCCATGTGGTTTCTGTTATGTTAGAGAGACCACACAGATATGTAAAGTACAGCATCGCAAGACATAAATATGTCACTAAAGATAAGAGGGGAGAATACCATTGATAAGACATTTGACTAAAAGAGGCCACATTGTCTCTCAGATAAGGTTTATGGCTATCAATCATATTCCAAAACTAAGGAGAGGTAGAGATAGGGAATTAATAATAAGGAAGAGAGAGAGGTGAAGTGCATAAATAATTTGAACACTTACCCTTACTTGTTAATATATTTATAAACGATATAGAGTCTGGGATTAAAAATACAATTTCAGTCTTTGCAGATGACACCAAGCTTTGCAGTAGAATAACGTCCTTACAAGATATCTCCAATTTACAACCTCAATGCACTGTTTAATTGGGCAACAATGTGGCAAATGATGTCTAATGTAGATAAATGTAAGGTTATGCACTTGGGGGCTACGAATATGCATGCATCATACATACTAGGGGGGTACAACTGGGGGAATCAATGGTGAAGGATCTGGGAGTTCTGGTAGATCACAAGCTTAATAATGGCATGCGATGCCAAGCCGCGGTTTCTAAAGCGAGCAAAATCCTCTCTTGTATTAGAAGAGGTATAGACTCAAGAGAGAGAGATATCATATTACCCCTGTACAAATCATTAGTAAGACCTCATCTGGAATATGCAGTTCAATTTTGGGCACCAGTTCACAAAAAGAACATTGTTGAACTGGATAAAGTACAAAGAAGGGCAACCAAACTGATAAGAGGCATGGAAGAGCTCAGCTATGAGGAAAGATTAGAGGAACTGAATTTATTCTCTCTTGAGAAGAGGAGATTAAGGAGGGATATGATCAACATGTATAAATATATTAGTGGTTCATATAGTGAACTCGGTGTAGAGCTATTCACCCTGAGGTCATCACAGAGGACAAGGGGGCACTCTTTACACCTGGAGGAAAAGAGATTTATTCTCCAAATACAGAAAGGTTACTTTACAGTGAGAGCTGTGAAAATGTGGAATAGACTCCCTCAAGAGTTGATTCTGGCTAGCTCAGTAGATTGCTTTAAAAAAAGGCCTGGATTCTTTCTTGGATACACAGAATATAACTGGATACTAACATTTATAGGTAAAGTTGATCCGGGGAATATCTGATTGCCTCTCGAGGGATAAGGAAGGATTTTTTTCCCTGCAGGAGCAAATTGGATCATGCTTTGCTGGGTTTTTTTTGCCTTCCTCTGGATCAACTATGGGTATAGGATTATAACTTTTTTTTTGTTTTGGGTAAACTGGATGGACTTTTGTCTTTTTTCCGCCATACTAACTATGTAACTATGTAACTTCACAGCCTCTCAGGTTGAACACATATTTTGATTTACATTTTACTTTTGTGAACTTCTAGATGATTTTTACTATTGTTGTTGTATTTAAATCTGTAGGTATCAGTACGGGGATATGTCTTCCGGATCCACTCAGGGACATATAAGCAGTGCAAAAGGAGAATGTTAAGATATTTTAATCAGTTCTGGTTTTTTATTTAAGATAATTGGTGTAAGGTGATATATATTAGACAATAGGCTAGAGAAAGGTTTACGCAAATGGACTTGAAACAGTTGTCCAGAACAAGAGTTGCAATTTGTATTGAGACAAATGTGCATCAAATCAGTCAGATGAGCTCCATTCACTGCCTAACTTACAAGGAAAAATCAGAGAGAGACTTGGAATGCAATGCCATAATCAAACATTTTAGTGCAGATATATACTTTTGCAGCACAATAAATGAAAACCATAGGATTGTCAGTTTCTGATGCCCTCGCTCTTTCTCAAGTTCAAAGTTGAAGGTATATCAAGAGCAATTCGATGAGTTTTCTATGCACAGTATTGGTTCAAATAATTCACAGTTGCATTTGCATGTGTCTTGGATATATTTCCTTCACCTTTATATAGAATACTGTAAGAAACATTCATACAGTATGTGACAACCCCATAAAATTAGATCAACAAGAATTTAACTAAAATTTGTCTAGGCATAAATTTGGGAGCTGTCTTTACTGAATTCTGTAAATGTTTTTGGAACTCATACTCATCTCATGATACCACAACTTGGCATGTCTGGGTATGTTTAGCTACACAGTAAAGAACAAATGTTTACAGAACAAGTTGTGAAAGAAGGAAAACATTCATACAGTATGTGACAACCCCATAACATTAGATCAACAAGAATGTAAATAAAATTTGTCTAGGCAGAAATTTGGGAGCTGTCTTTACTGAATTCTCTAAATGTTTTTGGAACCCATACTCACCTCATGATATCACAACTTGGCAAGCCTGGATATGATTAGCTACACAGTAAAGAACAAATGTTTACAGACCAAGTTGTGAAAGAAGGAAGGCAACAGGGATCCCTCTAGATGTGCATTCTGATCATTTCAAACTCATGGGATTGGGACATGGTCAGGGCCCAATAAATCTTATATAGAAACTACTTTCTCCTATCAGTTTGTGTTCTCTTTCTCCAGTGATTACATGAGTTAAGTCCAAAAATGTTTATTTATGGCTTTTAACAAGACATTAGGGTTAATTTACTAAAAACAAATAGGCTAGTGACTTCACAATTGAATTTCCATGGTGCAAGGTAATTTTCCCTTAGCTCAGTAAATCTGATGAAAATACACTTTACAAAAAATACCCAATCACATGAAAGGAAAAATAAAAGCTATCCATGCCACCACCCACCAAAAGTGCTCTATGTAAAGAAGATATAATGCCAAAGCTCTTTTGGCCATACTTCTCCTGTGGGTCACAGGAATGTACTTAGTAAATATGGTGAAAATGCACTTTGCAAAAAAATACCCAATCACATGCAAGGAAAAAAAATGGCATTGCTTACATATGATTGGATGATGGAAGTTAGCACCTCATTCACCTTATTCACTGAGTGAAAGGAAAATTCACTTTGCCATCAATAAATCAATAGGTATTTGGAACAGATACCTTTATTGTTATTTTTAATCCCTATCTTCAGTTACAGTGTAAACACCTTCAGACTGAATGTAAACAAAACAATTGATAGACTATGATAGTACCTCTCAAAACACAAGAAAAGAATAAGCAACAGTGTATATCTACAAAGTTACTGTACTTGTTGTTCCCAGATATATTAACTACTTGGTAACCGCGCTATAGCCAAATGATGGCTATAGCACATTTATCCAGTTCTGGGAAGGCATCATATGACGTCTTCCCAGAATGTGCACTCTCGCACACCCCCATCGGTGCGCACCTGGCAATCTCTGTAATCGCTGTGTCCTACGGACACAGCTGATCATGTGATGAGGTAAGAGGCCAATCACAGCAGACTTTTACCACATGATCAGCTGTGTCCAATGACATCATGCTTCCCAGCAGTGCCACTCATCAGTGCCCAGCTGTGCCGCCCATCAATGCTGCCCTTCAGTGCAGCCAGTTAGTGCCATCAGTAAGTGCTGCCAGTCAGTGCTGTCAGTCAGTGCCATCAGTCAGCGCCACCCATCAGTGTCACCCATCAGTGCCACCTATCAGTGACCATCATTGCTTCATATCAGTGCAGCATCATCAGTGCCTGCTCATTAATGCCAACCAGTGCTGCCTCATCAGTTCCACTTCATCAGTGCAGCCTATCAGTGCCCATCAGTGCTGCCTATCCGTGCCACCTCATCAGTGCCCATCAGTGCTGCCTATCAGTGCCCATCAGTGCTACCTATCAGTGTAGCCTCATCAACGCACATCAGTGAAGGAGGAAAATTACCTGTTTGCAAAATTTTATAATAGAAGCAAAAAAAAACTTTTTTGTTCAAATTTTTTGCTCTTTTTTGTTTATAGTGCAAAAAGTAAAACCCAGTGGCGATTAAATACCACCAAAATAAAGCTCTATGTATGTGAAAAATATGATAACAATGTCATATAGGTACAATGTTGCATGATCACGCAATTACCATTCAAAGTGCGACAGCTCTGAAAGCTGAAAATTGGCCTGGGCAGGAAGAGGGTATAAGTGCCCAGTAGGCAAGTGGTTAAAATATCCAAGTTGTTTTTAATACAGAGTTAACTATTAAGATAAACACTGCAACAGTAACTCAAGAATTGATGAGGATACACTGTATTTTTCCTTCAAAACATTTGAGTTTAGACATACTCTAAATTTGAATAGAGGTGATTTTGCCTTTAACTGCCTCCCGCTCGCCATATAAGGTAATGACGGGCGAGCGGCGGTTCTTGTTCTGGGAGGACATCTATGAAGTCCTCCCACGCTAACACTGCGCTGATCGGTGGTGCGCTGTGTCCCTGGGACACAGTGGATCACCGATCACTGTAAAGAGCCAATGATGTTGGCTCTGTCATGTGATCAGCTGTGTCCGGTTATTGGCAGTCCTCTCCTCTTGCTGACAGCATGTGAGAGCAGAGGAGAGCCGGTAATCGGCATTCCTCAGAGGGGACATCTAACACTGATCATCAGAGTACTGATGATCAGTGCCCTGATGATCAGTGTGGCCCCATCAGTTCCACCTGTCAGTGCCCATCAGTGCCACCTGTAAGTGCCCATCAATGCCACATACCAGTGCCCATCAGTGCACATCAATCCCACATATCAGTGCCTACCAGTGAACATCAATTCCACATAGCAGTGCCCATCAGAGCTGTCTTTCAGCACCAGGCAATTCTGCCTATCAGTGCCAGTCAGTGTCGCCTATCAGTGCCCATCAGTGCCGCCTATCAATGCCCGTCAGTGCCGCGTAAAAGTTACAATCAGTGCCGACTAACAGTTTCAATCAGTGCCGCTTATCAATGCCAGTCAGTGCCACCTATCAGTGCCAATCAGTGCCGCCTACCAGTGCCCATCAGTGACATATATGAGTGCTGCCTTTCAGTGCCCATCAGTGATGCATGTCAATGCCCACACGTGATGCCTGTCAATGCCCATCAGTGCCACCTATCAGTGCCCATCAGTGCCACCTATCAGTGTCCATCACTGCAGCCTCATTAGCGGACATCAGTGAAGGAGAAAAAGTACTTATTTACAAAATTTTATAACAGAAACTAAGAAAAAACTTTTTTTTTCAGTCTTTTTTAGTTTGTTTAGCAAAAACTAAAAATCCCCTTGGTGATTAAATACCACCAAAATAAATCTGTCACAAAAATTATAAACATTTTGTTTGGGTGCACTGTTGCATGACCACGCAATTGTCATTCAAAATGCGACAGTGCTGAAAGCTGAAAATTGGCCTGGGCAGGAAGGGGGTAAAAGTGCCCTGTAGGCTAGTGGTTAAATAAAATGCCTCACAATGCAAAAATATAAACAGCCAATGGCCATTTTCTTAAACCATAAGTGAACAGTTGCTCTTTTCATATCTACAAGCTATACACACATCTGCAATCACTAATCATTTTTCTCATATGTTGATTGTGTGGAGCAGTGCTTAACTGGTGAGTCAAAATAGTAGGACTAGGTCGTAAAAGACAAGTGTAATTTTCTAAATCTAATATTTAGCATATTTAAGCACAGTTCTTATATTATGGCCATATACTGTTTGTTCTTTCATCTATCTATCTATCTATCTATCTATCTATCTATCTATCTATTTATCTATCTATCTATCTATCTATCTATCTATCTTTTAATCACATTTTTTGCGTAATACTGTTTTTTTACATTTATTCTGCAAAAATATTAAATAGATCAATAAATAACAATATACCCAAATGCCAAAAGCCATCTGTTTAATGTAGTATTGTATTAATGCACATCCATTTGTCAAGCACACCTACCTTCCACCATCCACTCTGTTCATATTATATTTTTATCTCCTGCTTCAGTTTCCTTTATCATTTTAATCCTTTGCTCTTGTGTAACTGTGAAAAGCTTTAGGTCCCCTCAGCAGATACTATTTTATGTGCTATTTTTCACAGGTTTTCTAACAGAAGGATGCATGTTCATGTGACCTTTTTTTTTGGGACCATGTATTAACTCCTTAATATGCTGACACTTGTCATTCCTTAGTGGTCTCAGCAATGTTCCATGTGCCATTTGTGGTTTAAACAAGTATCTTGATTTAATTGAGTTGTTTATTTTTAGAAACAAATATGAGCTTATTTGTTAAAGAGCATCTACTGTATAGTATTTCTTTTACATGTGAAAGAGATAAAAGTAACATAAATTATCTTAATAATATGTGATACTGCATTTAAAATCATAAAAAAAAATAAAATTAAAATAATGGCTTGGTATTACTAGTATAACCCCTTCTGATTCTTGTGATCTATAATCTATTTCCACGCTATCTAAAACCTCCAAAAAAAATGCCTTTAGCTATACTTTAAGGATAAACATATGAAACTATTCTTGTAACAGGAAAGCTGAATTAGAACTGGTCAGGATGAAGTGCTTAGAAGTCTTGTCAGCTCCATTTTCCTCATTGGGGTTTGAGGAGGTTTTGTATCAGGCTGAACATTTATTTATTGGGAGCCCCTATATTATTTTCACCTCCTCAACACCCGTAGTGAGATATGCCAACACTGAGAAAGCTGCAGTATGACATACAGAAAGTAGTGTGCACTTCAGCCTACAAATGACAGGCATATTAGCTCCTCTTCTGTCCTTTTACAGATTGCGAGTGCAGACCTATCTGATGCTGGACATATATTGCTTCTTTCGCCATCCTGCATCCTAGTTTCAATGCGTTCCTGTCATTTGCAAGAAATAGGCGTATCAGAGAGGGAGTAAGGTAATAACTAACAAGTTTTAAAATGTCATATGGTTACACCAACTCCAGCCAGCTGATGTTGGAGGTTCACATTTTGTGGGATTCCATGAACTCCAGGCAAACAGGTAATTAAACAGATTAAACACATTTAAGGGAGATTTACAAAGCTCTGTCACAGTCATTATGGGCATAGGAGCTGATCTTTTTCTGTTGCAGTTTCATTTTCACTTACAGGTCTCCTACCAACTCCCATACTGTTATTGCAGCATGACACTTTATCTCTGCCACTCTGCTCTCTGCATCTATCAGCATTGCATGGCAATACACTTGCATAGCACCAAGTGCTGCTTCTCCCTCCCCCTCTTTGAGCTCACAGGAGACTATAAAAAGCACACATCTAAATAATAAGCTTTAACATATTAACTGTAATATCTGTCACCAACATATTATATGAATACTGTTAATATGTTACACCCAGAATTAGCCAGGAAGAAGTATAATTTCTACTTTGTTTATGTAATTACCATTAACTATTATAAATGGACAGTGAGTACATATAACCCACAAAAATGATTTCCTGGTAATTGCACATTTACTTTACTTTACATCTAAATCATCAGGATAAAATGACATCTATCATGACATGGATATCGGTAACTCCATAAAACGTTATGTGGTAGGAACAAAGTCAAGTGCACCCAATTAAGAGCCTGTAAAGAAAGTGATCAGCCCTGTACCTTGGACTCCTAAACTCATGTTTCAATTTTGATTTACCAAACTTTAATGTATCTAGTGCATCTATGTAAAATAGGAATTACAGAAATATATGTATGCATTTAAATTTATCATAATCAAGGGAATGAGACACATGTGGCTAAAGAGCTTCTAAATATGTTAACTGTCATTTTTAAATCACATTTATTTTTAGAATTATGTAAGAGACTCATTTTAGTTCCTCATAAGTAATTCACAGAAACATATAACCAAGTGTATTAAGTACCTTTAATGGTAAAATAAATACATTCACATACACATATTGCAATGAAAAGGTCAGCAATAATTTGTGAGTTAAGGTCTTAGCTAAACATGACTTGCTTATTAATATGAAGGGCATGCTACAAATTATCCTGCATTCACAGTATGTGGTGCTCATTAAGCAGTATTAGGAAATCTAGCCATACACAACATTGCTGCTTCAGCTGATAAATTGAAAAGTCCTTCGCACTAGTAATATGTAAACTTTAGCAAAACAATTTTGATTCTTTGTTAAACCATTTTTAAATATAGAAACAAAATATATTTTCATATTTCTGTTATAAAGTTGTTACCCATCTTTTAACAAAGCCCAGTTATTAATTTTGAAATATTTATTAGCATCAACAATAAAGTAGTTGTTACTGCCCATTATGTGAAATATGCTGGGAGTTGAACTGATAATTCCTGCAGCTTTAAAAAGATAAAATGTTACTTCTCCTTTTACTCTACACAATATTCATATTACGTTCGGATTGCTTTGTACTTGGCTAGGATCTGACCAAGAGAACAATGGTTTTGTAAGAGGTTAAAAATACCATCAGCCAAGGCACAGGTTATGTCTGAGTAAAAGGTAATTCTAGCTATAAGGTGAAGAAGGTAAAAATGGCAACATCCTTGAGGAAACAATAATGAGTGTCTCATTCGGCCCTTCCACTCTACTTGCACCTGCGTCTCTCTCATGGTCTCTAAATATCTGTTGCTTGCAAGACTAAAGCATTTATTATTTCAATTTTCCTGTCCTTCATCACAAGGATAAAGTTTTGCAAATCAAAGATATATAGGAGGGCATTGTAAGAATACCAGCTTCTAATTCAGGGTTATAACCACTGCAGTTACAATCTTCTTCCCTAGCAACATATGTTGCTTGAAACTTAAAGTTAAATACAGTTGGTTTTTGCAGTGTTAATGTTTTCGTGGCACTTTCACATTTTTACATTTTTTTAAATTTTATCAAATATAGATATTTGTATACATATACCTACAATTAATGAATTACTACACTAAATCAGTCTAACTATTTAGCAACAATTAAGATACTGTATGATATCAACCAAAAAAGAATGCATTGTTTGAAATGAGTCAGATGACACACAGATCTACACTGTGAGAAGGAGCACTAAAGCACAACTATTGAGCCTACATGGCCCACCAGCACTTTTTGTGTGACCTGGTGTGTCCTGGGCTGAGTCCATGTATTGGACACCTTTAAGTAGATAAACAAGGCTCCCAATGTGCTAAATAATCATAAAAACTGGCAGTGCAGATATATTCCTATAAAGAATAACAGGTTAGCCCTAGGATAGGAAGTGATTAAGTGAGGTATAAAAAAATGTGATAAGTTAAGCTCTTTATAGAACTCAAAAAAACAATCCAAAAATTCTCAAAGAAGGAAAGTAAAATTCCTTGGTTCTAAATAATTACTAACATGTGACTTGCCTGAAACACTCCACACTACTATATATGAATACGCAGTATTATAAACTGAACACTGCATTGATTAAACATCAAACCATTTAAATCATGTGAAGAAAATAACTGCAAATACAATAAATAAACTTTATAATGTGCATGCATTAATAAGCTTAAACTCATGCAAGACTCCCAGTATGAAATGAAGAATAAACAATGTCCAAATTTAAAGTGCAGTAAAAAAATGAGAACAACATGCATATAAAGTCCCATTTAATAAACATATATTAATTTCAACTGTGCAATTTCCTTGTGCATCCAGTTTCCATCTGTGATATGCCCTTCTTTCTTGTAAAATTTCAAACTGCTCACTTTCTGTACAAACCCCTAAACCAGGGGTGGCTAACCTGTGGCTCTCCAGCTGTTGTGGAACTACATTTCCCATGAGGCATTGCAAAGATGGGAAGTTACTGACTTGCAGAGGCATGATGGAACTTGTAGTTCTGCAGCAGCTGGAGAGCCGCAGGTTGGCCACCCCTGCCCTAAACTATAGGAGGTTTGTAATAGCTTATGTGACCATTCAGCCTATTGCATCATAATAAAGGAAGTACCTAGGGTTAGTGAACAAATGGTCTCATGGATTACCTAATATTGAAAAGTGCAAAATCTGGTGCAACTCTGTATATAAACCAATCAGCTTCCAGATTCTATTGCCAAAGCTTGCTTGAACAAGCTGAAGTTAGAAGTTGATTGGCAATCATGCACACTTGCACCAGATTGTGAGTGCACTAGTTTTAGTAAATCTCCCCCATTGCATTCCAGGATCATTCTAGCTTTCTGCTAAGTACATGCATAGTAATTGTGAGGACTGGTAACATGTTACTTTATTATCATTTTCACATGAGTGTTTTAATGACATGTGTGGAATTCCATTAAAGATACACAGTGAACACTATGGAAGTCTTATTTTTTATGCATTAAGCTGAATGGTCAAAATTGTACATAAGCTATTACAGACCTCCTATAGTTTAGAAGTCTGTAGATAGGCTGAGCAGATTGCGCAACTATTTTCTTCACATTATTTAAATGGTTTGATGTTTAATCATTGAAGTATTCAGTGTATGATAATGCATATTCATATATTGTAGTGTGGAGTGTTTTAAGAAACTCACATGTTAGTAACAATTTTGAGCAAAGGAATTTAAATTTTCTTCCTTGTGTATATTTGAATTATTTTTGGTGTTCTATCTAGCACTGCACTTATCACATTTTTTGTATGTCTCCCAATGTGCCAGCTGTACAGAAGAGAAGGGTAAGCAATACCCAGTACCTTATTCCAGGGTCCATCTGTCACTATGCTGTCATCCTGCACAAACAGGCAAACCTAAACCAGTTCCCACAAATCAGAAGCAGAGAATTGGACTACAGCTGTCTTAAAAATAACTTTGCCTGCTTTTTGTTCATAAGCAAAAGAAGCTATAGTTATAGGGGAGTTGTGAAACTCACTTCAAGTGTATTATGTAAATATAAAAAAATATGTGCTCCATCACTGGATAGGAGGAGGGGCCCAAATGTATCCAAATCTTAAGGGGGGCTGTGACTCAAAGCAAGGGCAGCTGTAACTAACTATTTCAGGGGACAGCTGCCAATAAAATCTGATGAGAGTGATTTTGACATGGAGTGAGTGATGGTTGCGTAAGGGAAAGGGATAGGCATGTGACTGATAGGGGGGGACTGGGACTGACTGATGGTGAAGATATGGTGTTTGATAGGGGATAGGTGTTGTTACTAATGAGGAGGGGTTTTGTGACTGATGAGGAAGGTCCTGTAAATGATCGGGGCAATGCTGTGACTGATTGGGGGGTGGGGGGGTGCCAACCTTCTACCCATTAATCCCTATTTACCAAGAAATACTTTTGATTTATTTGATAACTGTGTTTCCTGCATAAACATGGAACACTTGCATAAACAAGCACATAGTTATCCAGAATTTGAACAAAACCTATAAAAATCATGTTGTGGTACTAAATTTTTGTCTATGCAAACCCAACTTGATTTCTACTTAACCTCTTGGTGCCGGCAGCACACAAATGTGGAGCCTCCCGGCATCTGGGCCTTGGATTTGCGTGCAATCAAGAAAAACATGTGCTGAGAGCGATCGCCCTGTGAGCTCCCAGCACACATGTCCGGTACTCATAGAAAGGTCCCGATCTCCTCTTTCGATCAGGACCTTTCCCGATCATGTGGCCGCCGTGACGGTGAATCACAACGGTCAAATGACCCTAAAACCCTGCTCCGCCTCCTGGCTTCTGAAACCCTTAAAGGGCGGTGCCGGCGCCAAGGGGTTAATGATAAATTCAAGTTTTACGTAAACAGATTATTTGTCTTTGTTGTGTCATAATGAAATGTTCAAATAGCAAATTTCCAAAAAACAGAACTATTGTGCACACATTTCCTCTATAGTCATGAAGTTGACCACTGCTGGCATAAAGGGACAAAGATCATAATATCCTCACAGACTTTATTATGTACTTGTTATGCATTTGGATGTGCATGCACTAGTATATATGCTAAATTCACAAAAAAATTTTATATGCATTTATATGTGCATTTCAAGCAAGCACAAAACATGCACATTTATATCTCTAAAGGTGACAATAAAAGAATACTAAAGGTAAAAAAGCTATAGTCCACACTGCATGGAAGGTACCATAGAAATAAAGTATTTGACTACAGTAAGCATGGGTACGCTCATAAGTTATTTTCAGGCTCCAAAATTAAATCTTGTTATAATTGCAAGTTGGGGTTTTGGATATTCCTGTCCTCCTTGGGGTATTCTAACTTCCCATTTAGTTTTTGCGTAATGTAAAACACATTTAAAAGATTTGTGGATCTTGTAACTCAAACACAGTATTGCTGTCTCTTCTGGGAGACACAGTATATGAAAAGGCCAAATAAGTGTTTTACTTCTCCATCACATAAACTGAAATTACTGCAATGAACCAAGCAACAGTAGAAAATGCAGTCCAGAAGAATGGTCACAATAGAAGACAAGGTCAGGGTCTGATATGCATGGTCTACAAAGAAAGTAATGTAAGGTTTAGAAAAGAATAACCAAGGTCTGTGCTGCTAGGTGCCCTATGTGATATTCTGTAATAAACAACATTGAGGCAGTAGTTTCTCTGAACTGTGGCTGTACTTTTTGAATACATGTCCAGTTGGTCAAATAAAATAGTTTGTAGGGGCTTGAGCAGCATTCAGCTTTGCTCAGACAGTCGGATAAAGTCTTTCTCAAGCTCAAAGAGTCTGGTTTGGTTATTTGGGAATCACCATAATGTAGCCTATGTTCTACTGCCATGCATTGCTGTTTATAACTTTCACTGGTTAGATCACAAATGCATATCTGATAATCGTGCCATGCCTATGGCTGAAATGAACATAACTAGAACTGAATAAGTAGGCTTAATAAGATAGGCTGAGGTTTTTGTAATATTCATAGCTTGCCTGTTATTTATGAAATAATAAAAAATGTAATATTAATTTTCAAACTGACTTTAGCCAGTTCTGATTTGCCACAACTTTCTATAATGTTCTAATCAATTTATAATAATGTTGTGTATAAAGCCTGGCATAACATGAAAGTGTCACAAGTGTTTTAGCAATTAAATGTATTAATAAATCACAGTTATGAAATTTCTACTATATTGAAACTCCAACAATACAATACAGCGTAAGGTAATTAAATATAGAAAGATTCTCAGTGTTTGCTGAACTGTTACCATTTTCTGTGTACACACATACGTTTTTTTTTATCTTTTAACTAGTTGTGACTATGCATTTACAGGAGGTCTACTTTATATAAAAACCTGAATTAAAAACAACCATCCCTCTTGTCAGTTCAAGGCCTACATCCTTGATTGCATTAGACACAATAATCATCATCATATCTTAGGACTGAAATCAGCTTGACAGAACTCAACTCGTGTCTGCTTCTTCCAATTACCTGAAAATTGCAGCCCAGCTTATCTCGCAGGAAATAAGTTTGCATTTACAATTCCACCGAGGTGCAAAAGTGATGCAGTAGATGTAGCAATTTAACTTGCTAACTTATACAATAACTATTTCTTTTAAATTCACTCATCTCTAGTGAATGCCTTTTGACACAGCTGAAATTCCTAAGCTGTACTCTGTTTTGACTTTCAAAGGATTACACAAATACTGCAGAAACAATATTAGATTCTGATTCAGAAAGATAGAGAAAAGGAATGTTTATGTTTTTCAAGCATGTATGAAAACTCAGCAAAGCTTTTTATACATGCAGGTCAATTTAGGAAATGCTTAGCTATTATATCCTTCCTCATGAAACTGGCCAAGTGTTGAATTGAATAAATAACAGAGATAGTCACATGACCAATCACCTCCTTTTTTTTCTTTGAGGTTTGATATATGACCTTCTGCATGTCTCTCATCTCTTAAATGTAGGCAAGTTTGTTAATATCCCAGTTATTGTATTCCACATAACATATGACCAGGTGAGTGCAGTAAAAAATAAATATTTTTGGACAGGGGGAATCTTCATACACAACCTTACTTTACAACAAGGAGCAAGTAGGAGTAGAATGTCATGAAATTAAAATGATAGTAAAGTTCATCAAAAAAACAAACAATTAGGCTCCCAAGCACTTTAAGTCATAATATGTTAGCATCCCCTGCATACCAGCACATTTTTAACAGACTTACTTTGACACAAAGCTCTCCAGCAGCACGATGTCACCACTCTCGGCACTTCCATTTCCATCTTCATTCTGGGTCTGTGGGCTCCAGCCTTTTGAATGACTAGACAGCAAGAGTTACAGTCGTGGCACAGCTCTTTCCATGGACAGCATACTCCTGTATACCATCCATTGAGAGAGCAGTGCACATGTGCCGGTCACGTCACCAGCCTCTGCAAATGTGAATATGTCCCAAATGGTACACGTTTAGGAGATATACATTGTACCTACAGGTAAGCCTTATTATAGGCTTACCTGTAAGTACATGTCATAAACTGGACTTTAATACAACTTTAAAGCATCTACTAAGGTTTACAAATTATACACTGCTCAAAAAAATTAAAGAAACACTTTTTAATCTGAGTATAGCATTAAGTCAATTAAACTCCTGGGATATTGATCTTATCAGTTAAGTAGCAGAGGGGATTGTTAATCAGTTTCAGCAGCTTTGGTGTTTAAATTAACAACAGGTGCACTAGATGGGCAACAATGAGACTACCCACAAAACAGGAATGGTTTTACAGGTGGAGGCCACTGACAATTGTTTGCCTACTCGTCTTTTCTGACTGTTTTTCACTAGTTTTGCATTTGGCTAGGGTCTGTGTCACTACTGATATCATGAGGTGATACCTGGACCCTATAGAGGTTGCACAGGCAGTCCAACTCCTCCTGCCTGCGCTTTTCACAGATGAGAGCAGGTTCACTCTGAGCACATGTGACAGACGTGAAAGAAGCCGAGGAGAATGCTATGCTGCCTGTAACATCATTCAGCATGACTGTTTTGGTGGTGGGTCAGTGATGGTCTGGGGAGGTATATCCATGGAGGGATGCACAGACCTCTACAGGCTAGCCAATGTCACCATGACTGCCATTAGGTATCATAATGAAATCCTTGGACCCATTGTCAGACCCTACGCTGGTGCAGTGGGTCCTGGGTTCCTCCTGGTGCATGACAATGCCCGGCCTCATGTGGCAAGAGTATGCAGGCAGTTCCTGGAGGATGAAGGAATTGATACCATTTAATGGCCCCCACGTTCATCTGACCTAAATCCAATAGAACACCTCTGGGATATCATGTTTTGGTCCATCTGATGCCGCCAGGTTGCCCCTAGATTGTCCAGGAGCTCAGTGATGCCCTGGTCCATATCTGGGAAGAAATACCCCAGGACACAATCCCTCATCTCATTAGGAGCATGCCCCGATGTTATCAGGCATGCATTCAAGCAAGCATGTGGGGGCCATACAAACTACTCAGTACTATTTTGAGTTGCTGCAATGAAATTTCAGCAAAAATGGACTAGACTGCTGCATCATTTTTTCAGTTTGATTTTCAGGGTGTCTTTGAATGCAGTTCTCTGTAGGTTGACAATTTTCATTTCCATCAAACGATGGGACATCCTTATCTTCCTAACACTTTACCCAGTCCATATTAGTATAGATACCCAGCATGATATTTTTCCCCATTGAGATCTGATGTGTTTTCAAAATGTTCCTTTAATTTTTTGGAACAGTGCATATTCTGAGAGATAATGCAAAGGCTACCATTGCAGATCTTTTGAAAATGCTAGTTGCCATTGCCTCTAACTTAAACACATATCACTGTCCGGAACAATAAAGATGGATTGGGTGTGCAAGGAAGAAACTTCCAAAAGTAGAGCAGATTAAACCTAGTTTTAATTTATCATTTAGCACAAAAAGTTAATGCTTTTCAAGCGCTTAAAGCTTCTCCCTTCATAAGTGTTTCAGCCACCCTCCAGGGAAAGCTGCTGAAAGATTATAATTCCTTCTACACTGCTTAAGTCTAGGTTCACACTTATGCAGGTTGCGTTTGATGCATATCTGCATTGCATTTTGCGTTTTTGGACTTGCGTTTTTGCCGCATTTTTGATGCATTTTGCGTTTTTTTAATTTTTTTTTCTTGTTCCTATGCAGATTGTAAACACAAAACGCATATAAAACTCATCAAAAACACAGCACAAACCCAACAAAAACATAATACATGCTTTTCTGCAGAGTTCCCATTGAAGTCTATAGAACAAAAAATGCAACGTTTTGCATTCAACAAATTTCCTTATCCTTTCCAAAAAAAGCACCAGGTGAAAACGCTGTCCCATAGGAAATCATGTTACATGGACTGTACTGCATTTCTGCAAAATGCAAAGCGCTGCAGAAAACGCTTAGGTGTGAACTTAGGGTAAGACTTTATATGTATACTTGTTGTGAGCCAGTGGGGTTGATTTACTAAAGGCAAATAGGCTGCACACTGTAAGTGCACTGAAAGTGCAGTTGCTCTAGATCTGAGGCGAACATGCAAGGAAAATAAAAAAAAACTGCATTTTTGCTTGCACATGATTGGATGAAAGAAATCAGCAGAGTTTCAGCTTATTTCAGAGCTTCCCCTCGGATCTAAAGCAACTTGCAGTGCATTTGAAGTGCACTTGCAGGTGCATTTGCAGTGCACAGCCTATTTACCTTTAGTGAATCAACCCAGTGCCTGAGGAAGTATTGAAGCCATTGATTCAGCATGACAACCAGGGCACTAGTGTTTAAGATGGAAAGAACAGCAATGGAAGACTACTTTTGTGTCTTACATTTCTAGACCATTAAATCATCAACTTTTCATATTTGCCAAAGCTGCTCTTTCATACCTTTCAGATGGCATTCACAGGTTCAGCATTATTAACTGGTATCTTTTTTTCCTGCACATTCCTGCTCATCTCATATTCTGATTCCCAAATGTAACATAACATCCCACTCTCTTTCTCAAAAAGCTAAACCCCCAACTTTCTAAAGCAATACCATGCAAAAAATCCCCCCTGCTGACAGACTGGCTCAATTTATCTACCATTTTTAATTAAAGATAAAAATGGCATGCACATTTTTCATTCACCTTGTCTTTCCTTATTTCACTTTAATTATCTAGTCTTCATTACTCTTTCTCCACCACCCTCCTGTTTCTATACTGCAATATAACAATGCAGATTGTGTGCAAGATGAAGGAGCTAGGAGAGATCTGTAGGAGTACCATTAGCCAATACATTAAACTTAACTCATTTACCTCTTCAAGGAGCATTTATTTTTACGAGCAATGGGAAATTCACAAGTGAAAGAAGAAAAAAGGGACAGAGAACTTAAAGAGTGAGTTGCATCAAAAGGCAAAAGTATAGAACCTGTTCTTTTGCTTAAAAATCACAAAAGGATCAGCAAAGGCCATATTCTAAGAGCTCTCATCTATCTGTCCTCGAAGTCATTTTTTTTTCTTCTTTTGGAATATGTTATGGAATTTTCATGTAGATGAGCAAAGTTTAGCATTTAATCAAAAGAAAACTTATTGACTTTAAGTTCTAGAAACCAGAAAGAAGAAAAACTATTTTTCTAATGAGATAGTTAAATATAGAAACAAAAAGGACTAATGCCTGGGGTCCATGCAACCCAGGACCTGCAAGCAACTGTATTTGATATACACTGTACATTCATTGGCTCCCTGTTATTTTAAAAGGACAAACAATCATCATTTGTAGTAGGGAAGTTTGCAGTGGAGTCATAAATGAACTATGACCCATTCAACCAAATTATTAAATAATTGCTAGTTTCTTAAAAATGTGTTAGCATTTTTTTCTAACAGTAGCATGAGTAGTGTTATTATTTTACTATAACTAATATTACTATATTATTTTAGTTTCAGAGATGATATCTTATTCTACAACACTTACAATGTTGGTGGATCTGAAGGTAGGCTGGCTAGAGGTCATTTTATTTACCTGCACACATATAGTATAAGGAAATGTAGTATGTGTGAATTTGAGCTTCGGGGTAGCAATATAAACTTCTCTGAGCTAATGTCTAATATCATTGGCTAATTTAAAAAAAAATTAGACTTCACCATTGCTAATATAATGGAGTACTTAAATGATAATACATGCAGGTAAAAAATGTGCATTTGTTATTTTTTGTTGCAGAAGACTGTAAACCATTGCACTAGCGATCAGCAGATCGCTGATGCATTGCAGATCTCCTGCAGACCTGTCAGTATATCTGCTTGCCTATACAGGGCAAGCAGATATAATGACAGGAAGAATAAATGAACTGCCATGGTGCTCCACAAAGCCATGGTAGTTCATTCAGAACTACAATGTGACAGCCGCTAAGGCTGTTGGGACTTGTAGTTTCTCATTCACAGAGGACTGTGAATGAGTGATGTGGCTGGGTGGGCAGAGCCCCGCATGGAGTTGTTTTTTTTTAATTTTGACAGCTAGTGGGAGGAGAAGATCCCAGCTAGCTGTCAAAGGAGGGGAGCCAGGGCCGGTCTATTCATACCATGTTACATGTTACACCTTGGAATATCGGTGTAACATGTAACATGTTATGAAAGGTGAACTTTAATGTACCATTAACAGCAAACCTGTGGCAGTCAGCAAGTATAGAGAAGCAACATGTTTTAATCTTTAATCTGCAGTAACTTAGTACTGAAAATTGTAACACATTTCCTACTGAGGCAAAGTAGATTAAAAATATATTTGAAAGAAGCCTGTTTTTAGTGGTTATGTGTATGCTGGAATAACACAGAGAAACATGTTTGAAATATGCAGTGCAAAATAATTAAAATTGAATCTGTGTATATCTCTGACATTGTCACACATACACAGACATCCATGAGTATGATAAAAACGTAAATCTGATCTCCATGTTTCCTGTAACTGTAAATAGTTTGTTTGGACCAAACTGGTCTAAATGAACAATTTCCTTCACTAAGCGCTGTAGTGTCTCTAAACACTGTATGTACTGCATGCAACTTCAGCATTGTTCCAGGTGTGAGACAGGAAGTCTCTGTCTCACAGCCAGAATGCAGCACTGTGTACTGGATGTGAGACAGAGACTTCCGGTCTCACACCTGGAACAATGCAGAGTCTGTCTGAGTGTCACTCAGCCATTCATAGGCGTCTTTGTAGTCTGTGAATGAATACAAAGCTTCCTCTGATTGGCTGTGGCAGAGGGGCAAGCTGATGATCTCACACTCTCTTTCTCTAAAAAAGTTGCTGCTCTGAGGAACAAGCAGGAAGTTCCTTATTGCTGCTTACTAGTCCCACAGAGGTGTTGCTTCCATCAGGCTCCATGATGCAGCGTCATGTGTTTCCTAATATATGTACTAACCAGATCGCTGCAGACCCCAATGGTGCTATTGGGAACAGGCACATTCAGAAAGGCCCACACCACAGAGCTCTTTCTGTTTGCTGTCTATTAAAGTGCTCAAGTATGGTCTTGAAACTAGACAATTTCTATAAAACATATATATAATGGGAATAATGGGAATAATGGGGAATACAGGAATAGAAGGGGGTTTTAGAAAAGGTGGAGTCCTGGTTTTGCAGTGCTTTGTGCACTTTATGTTTTCACAGATTATTAAACATTTAAGGCAACACACTGTTCTGTAACACCACATAAAGCTTAAAGGTATCTCCCAAGCATGTAATAGAGAGGATTGGTGTTTGAATTTTGAATTGGTACACGTTCCCTTTGCCAGGTTCCAGATCCCCATGCCCTTTGTTTGACAATGCCATACTTTTTTATTATTATTATTATTATTATTATTATACAGGATTTATATAGCACCAACGGTTTGCTCAGCGCTTTACATTATAGTTGGAGACAATACAGTAAGAATACAGTTCAATACAAGAGGGATTTGAGGGCCCTGCTCCTTGGAGCTTACAATCTAGGAGGGAGGGGTGAATGGTACAATACGTAATAACTGTGGGGGATGGAGTGGTTGGAAGAGTAAAGGATTCCAGTATTAGCATAGGGTGGGATAGGCTTCCCTGAAGAGATAGGTTTTCCGTGATCGCCTAAAAGTAAGTAGAGTAGGCGATAGTCTGATAGATTGGGGTAGGGAGTTCCAGAGGATGGGTGATGCCCTGGAGAATTCTTTTAGTACTTTTAACCACTTCCCGCCTGCCCACCCGCAATGTACTGTGGATGGGCATTTGCTGTAGGCAAAGCGACATACCCGTACGTTACTGCCTACTTCCGTGTTTCAGGCACATGCATGTACGCACCCACTGTAATTGTACACAGTGGGAGCCTGTTAGCAAGTCCTGGCCAATGATTCATGGCTGAGACCTGCTGATCAGCTATGTACAATGACAGCCCAGAACTCTGTGTTGACAATCAACACTGAGCTCTGTACAGAGGGAACGATCTTGTGTAAACGTAGAGATCTAGCAATAGAAGCAGCACACTTTACACACATTACATATAGTTAGGCACACATTTAACCCTTTAATCACCCTAGATGTTAACCCCAGCTAGGGTCATTAGTACAGTGACAGTGTATAATATTATCACCGAAAATACCACCAAAAGAAAGCTTTATTTGTGTGAAAAAAATTATATAAATTTAGTTTGGGTACAGTATTGCATGACTTTGTAGAGTTGCATGACCACACAATCGCCAGTTTAATTAGCACAGTGCAAAACTGCAAAAATGGCCTGGTCATGAAGGGGATAAAATCTGTTGGAGCAAGTGGAAAATCCTTCAAAATGGCCAAAATTGACTCTCAAGATTTTCCACTATACACTTTAATAGGGTTTCAATTAAACTTTGACATTTTTGGACTTAATGGTGGGTTTGATAATAAAGCTTGATAAAAATCATGGACTGCTTGAAACTGTTGCGTTGCTACAATATCTGCTGAAAACGTGTTCGGCAGGATACCCACCTGTTGTCCTGTAGAACATGTAGCACATCATACACTGCAAAGGGACACACCCACACCTATATATTATATATATATATATATATATATATATATATATATAAAGTATGGTGCCTTGCACAGGTTTACTACCCATGCAGGTTGAGGGGCTCAAAGATGCTTGTGTTACACAGAAGGAACTGGACTTTTAGGGATCTGTGATTTTCAGGGATTGGTAAATCCTAGATTGGGTCTTGAAGCATACAGGATATGTAGAGTCATGGGTGGGATAAAGCTTACAGTTCCATGGTGTACACATTACTTTTTTTGTAGATCTGTATAGTGTTCAGATCTCCACCCAGTAGACAGAGGAGGTCCCAAACCCAGGAGACAGAGGAGGTCCCAAACTCAGGAGTCAGGAGGGCTCCACCCAGGAATCCGGATGGGAGCTAGAGCAGCTGGGATCCTTAGATGTGTGCACAAAGAGCCTATGTGAGCTTAGTCTGTCTGGATGAAACAGACAAAAGTCTAAGACCTGATGGCAGAGTAGAAATGATGCAAGTGCAAGTCAGGAGGCAAATGAGTAAAGTATATGTATAATAAGAGAGATGTAGAATAAAACACTGAAAGGTAACATTTTGTGTTACCTGAACTTTATTTTATTAAAAATGGGCGAGGAAAGTTCTGAAACAGAGATTTTGTGAGTGAATACATTCTTAAAGCTCTTACTTTTGTAAGCTAAATCCAAGCTAATAAATAAAAACAACCCGACCCTAAAAATAGATTTTTAAACAAAATGCTTAAGTATACAGCAAACAATGTGTGTCCATAATAATTATGCACAGAGTTTATATTTCAATATATCTGTTTTATAAAATTCACATCCCTCAATTACTACAGGATCAAACAATATATGCCCCAACTATTGTATTTTTTGGGTTAAAAATACAATATATTTGATTTTCTTCAAAAATTCACTGAGAGTGTAAACATTAGCCAGACTTTGACATTGCTGAATGAGATTGTATTTGTCTGTTCCCAAAATCACTGTCATACTGATGCTCTTTGAAAAGTGTGGGAAAAAACTGAGATAGCATTAAATGCTCATGTGCCCTTAGAGCAACAAATTGCTAAGTGTTTTTTTATGGAAATTAGTAGTCATGAATTTTATTTCCTTACACTTTACAGAAATACACAGTGTGACAGAATTTTAAATATTGTGCCTAATGTAGGATAAGTGCAAAGGTTCTTAAATGTTTCAGAATTGTGGGCCATATTAGTAACTGGAGTGCTCATTTAATGAAGCCAGTGCAAAACCACAAAAGGGCATACAGTTTGAAACAATTTAACTCTGACATTTTTGTGGAATTCATTATGAAATTATGCCCGGCAAATAGCTTAGTTAAATGTAACCTTTTATCTGGTTTGCTGCAGGATAATATGGAAACTTGCCCAAGTTGAACAGGTTGATGGAACGGTAAGCTTTAAAAATAGAAAGTGGTCTACCTAGATTACAAAGCTGCACAAAGCATTATGAATTGAATAGCATTGCAAAAAGTTGTATATAATAAATTTGATACCCAGCTTCTTTCAGTTACTTTACAAAGGCCATGAAAAGCATTTATTAATGATAAGATATTGCAGAAATGCTCATTTTATTTAGTTTTTTTTGTTGAACTATATGTTATTTTGTTTTAATTATTATTGTATGTTTTCATTGTCATGTGTTTTTTTTTAAATTTGGGAGTGTGTCATTACAGAATTGCACGCAATGTACAGCATACCTAAGGCTGTTTACTCATACTTGTGGTTTGCTAAACATTATCCATTCCATTGTCCAAAGATACATCAGCTAACTGATGTAGTATCTGGATTCAAAAATATATTTTTGTAATGTTTGTGGGACTATCTTACATCAGTTAGCCAGTTTCCGTTCACTATTCATGTTAGAACAATACTTCAATATATTTACACTTATATCAATAAAGGTGACCGCTAAAAAACACAGAGAAATTAATAACATAATTGCCCCTTCAATATACAATCAGCATACCAGGATGGGTTGGTGATAGAGCTGAAAATTAGTAATGGGCTGAACACCCCCCTGTTCGGTTTGCGCTCAATCATTCAAACCTACTTAAAGTTCGACCGCAAAATTTGAACAGGGACAATTTACTTAGCGGTATCTTACTGCATCTGATTATACGACAAGATACCGCTCAGCTACTAAAAAACCACACGAGTTACATTATTAAGTCATGTGGTATTTTAGTAGTGAAACATTCATTCATGTTTCATCTGTAAGCGGGGTTCCCTGCTGACAGCTGAATGTCAAAAGAATTGTCGTCATTGCCCGACAATTACATTTTTTTTAAAACAGAGTGGGGTCCCCCCTCCCATCCATACCAAGCCCTTCAAGTCTAGTCTAAAATTTAAAAATAAAATGGCGTGGGGGCCCCCCAAAATCCATACCCAACCCTTATGCGAGCATGCAGGCCGGAAGGTCAGGAAAGGGGGGGACAAGCAAGCTCACCCCCTCCTGAACCATGCCAGATCACATGCCCTCAACATGGGGGGTGCTTTGGGGCAGGAAGGCTACCCCTAAAACCACCTTGTTCCTATGTTGATGGGGACAAGGGCCTCTTCCCCACAGCCCTGGCGGATGGTTGTGGGAGTCTGCAGGAGGAGGGCTTATTGGAATCTGTAAGCCCCCTTTAACAAGGGGGCCCCCACATCCCCCCCATGTGAATGAGTATGCAGTACATGGTACTACTACTCATTCACAAAAAAAGGTGTAGTGTAAAAGTGACAGTAGACAGTCTTTGACAAGTCCTTTAATAAAAAAAATTTCCCCAGAAGGTCAGGTGTATTGCTTTGGCCAATCACAATGCACTGTCAGGGCGCAGTGCATTGTGGGGCGTGGAGGGCAAATAGCCTGCTGAACGTCCTTACTGTTTGTGTGTTCAGCGAACACACAAACGAGCAATGTTCGAGTTGAACTTATCTTAAGTCCATCACTACTTCTAAACTTTAAAACCAAAATGTTATACTCTATATCGCAGCTTACCAGTCAGGGGCGGACTGACCATTTGCAAACTCGGGCACTGCCCAAAGGCCCGGGGTCAGTAGGGGGCCCCATGAGATGCCCCTGGTACCTTTTTCATAGGGCCCCATGATCCCCTATTGCCCGGGGGCCCCATGAGTTGTCAGTCCGCCTGTGTTACCAGTCCTTATGTGTGGTTCCTGCAGTAGTTCTCTTTTTTAGTCTTTTTTCCTTTTTTTAACCTTTTGATTGACCAGTAACTATGTTACTTTTTTACTTTCTTCCACAGAACAAACTGTCCAGTAAAAGAGGCAGTTTGAGGGTTCAGACAAACCATTTAACACTGACAGGGTGCTTATAATTACATTATTTTTTATTTTTTCTCCAACACAGTTACACATAAAACACTTTACAACCACAAACAATTACAATTACGGTTTTGATTGTCTCCAGCTATCATAATAATTTCCATACACCTAATGCATTATAAACAAAATATATATACTCAAACCAAAAAACAAATTCATATATAAAAACTTACAAAGTATAAACATTCCCTCAATCTTCTAATTATACTATTGATATCTCTGTATGTGACCAACATCATTTCCCCTATAACCTTTTTGACACTTTTGACCTAAATTAAAATGTATGCTTTATTCAGATATTACTAATATACTGTGTTTTATTATCCCATACCTAATAACCTCTTTCTAACTGTAGAGGAAACACCTCTGTAGTATTCAACCATTTATTCCATTTTTTTATAAATTTTTCTGGCTTGCCTCTGTGTTTGTATACCATATATTCTCTTTGTATTTTCCATTGCAAACCTGCAATGGAAACAATTCTCTATCCAGCCCCCCCAAAACACATACTTTGGGATCCCTCGGGATACTAATGCTAAATTGTGGACATAGAGGAGTATGTCTCCTATGTCAACTTAAAGTTTTTGGGGAGTTCAATATGAGTGATGTATAATAAACAATAAAACTTTCTCTGACTCAGACAGGGACCCTTGTCTTATGGTATCAAGAACATCAGTTCATTCTTCATCATTTATATGACCAATTTCCATTTGCCACTGCGTTCTACATCTCAACAACATTGCTTTTGATGCTTTCTGCAACAATGCCCTATAAAGCGCTGTTATTTAACCTCGCTTAGAAGTTGCAGTTTTAAACTGATTAAGAATTATAGCTATGGTATAGATCCATTGTGTTCATTTGGACTGTGTTTGAATTGCGTGTCTAAGCTACAAGTATTGAAAGAAACATTTGGTAGGTAGGCAAAATTCCTCTTGTAAAGTACAAAAGTCCTTCAGAAGCTGGTCATGATATAACTGTAGAATATATAACAAGGGGGCCCCCACATCCCCCCCATGTGAATGAGTATGCAGTACATGGTACTACTACTCATTCACAAAAAAAGGTGTAGTGTAAAAGTGACAGTAGACAGTCTTTGACAAGTCCTTTAATAAAAAAAATTTCCCCAGAAGGTCAGGTGTATTGCTTTGGCCAATCACAATGCACTGTCAGGGCGCAGTGCATTGTGGGGCGTGGAGGGCAAATAGCCTGCTGAACGTCCTTACTGTTTGTGTGTTCAGCGAACACACAAACGAGCAATGTTCGAGTTGAACTTATCTTAAGTCCATCACTACTTCTAAACTTTAAAACCAAAATGTTATACTCTATATCGCAGCTTACCAGTCAGGGGCGGACTGACCATTTGCAAACTCGGGCACTGCCCAAAGGCCCGGGGTCAGTAGGGGGCCCCATGAGATGCCCCTGGTACCTTTTTCATAGGGCCCCATGATCCCCTATTGCCCGGGGGCCCCATGAGTTGTCAGTCCGCCTGTGTTACCAGTCCTTATGTGTGGTTCCTGCAGTAGTTCTCTTTTTTAGTCTTTTTTCCTTTTTTTAACCTTTTGATTGACCAGTAACTATGTTACTTTTTTACTTTCTTCCACAGAACAAACTGTCCAGTAAAAGAGGCAGTTTGAGGGTTCAGACAAACCATTTAACACTGACAGGGTGCTTATAATTACATTATTTTTTATTTTTTCTCCAACACAGTTACACATAAAACACTTTACAACCACAAACAATTACAATTACGGTTTTGATTGTCTCCAGCTATCATAATAATTTCCATACACCTAATGCATTATAAACAAAATATATATACTCAAACCAAAAAACAAATTCATATATAAAAACTTACAAAGTATAAACATTCCCTCAATCTTCTAATTATACTATTGATATCTCTGTATGTGACCAACATCATTTCCCCTATAACCTTTTTGACACTTTTGACCTAAATTAAAATGTATGCTTTATTCAGATATTACTAATATACTGTGTTTTATTATCCCATACCTAATAACCTCTTTCTAACTGTAGAGGAAACACCTCTGTAGTATTCAACCATTTATTCCATTTTTTTATAAATTTTTCTGGCTTGCCTCTGTGTTTGTATACCATATATTCTCTTTGTATTTTCCATTGCAAACCTGCAATGGAAACAATTCTCTATCCAGCCCCCCCAAAACACATACTTTGGGATCCCTCGGGATACTAATGCTAAATTGTGGACATAGAGGAGTATGTCTCCTATGTCAACTTAAAGTTTTTGGGGAGTTCAATATGAGTGATGTATAATAAACAATAAAACTTTCTCTGACTCAGACAGGGACCCTTGTCTTATGGTATCAAGAACATCAGTTCATTCTTCATCATTTATATGACCAATTTCCATTTGCCACTGCGTTCTACATCTCAACAACATTGCTTTTGATGCTTTCTGCAACAATGCCCTATAAAGCGCTGTTATTTAACCTCGCTTAGAAGTTGCAGTTTTAAACTGATTAAGAATTATAGCTATGGTATAGATCCATTGTGTTCATTTGGACTGTGTTTGAATTGCGTGTCTAAGCTACAAGTATTGAAAGAAACATTTGGTAGGTAGGCAAAATTCCTCTTGTAAAGTACAAAAGTCCTTCAGAAGCTGGTCATGATATAACTGTAGAATATATTCAGGGCTCCATATTAACCACTGATCAAATCCCTGTAAGTTAAATAACTTGGGATAATTACAATTCTGGAATATTCGAGTATAATTAGTATACCCCATATCATCACAGTAATATTTGATCTTATTAAATACCCTATCTATCATATCTAACATAGGGAATTGCCTAACTATTTTAAATTCAACATCTTCTAAACTATTCATCAACCCTTTACCTCTCAATAGCCCTGATATTATTTTTCTAATAGGATCAGTACTCAAATTTGTGAAGTGCTGGAGCTGTGCAGCTAAGTAATATAGGAAAGGGTTAGGGACCCCAAGCCCCCCCCCCCACTTTCCTTGGTCTCTTGCATCGTTTCCACACTGGTACATTTTGTAAAACAAATAACAATTGCACTTATATAATTTTTATAAGAGTCACCCTCCCAACTACTGAAAGGGATAGTTTGCCCTAGCTTGTAGTTTTCTGTTTAAATTTTACCAGCAAGGGGTTTATGTTTAAGCTAACATATTGAGAGATGTATCTATGAATAGTAATCCGTAAATATATATATATGATTCAACCACCTTTATTTGGGAGGCAAAAAGTGGTAAGGAAGGTAGGCTTACTCCAACTTATGGTAAAGCCTGACTATGATCCAAAGATGTTAATAGGGGAAAAAAGGCATTCTATAGGCATGGTCATGTCACCCAAGAATAACAAAGCATCATTTGCATATAATGCTAGTTTATCTTCTGTCTCACCTCTTTTGAATCCCACTATTTGACCATTTCCACCTATGCTGTGGCTAATGGTTCAAAAGCCAAAGCAAATAAAAGGGGAAATAGTGGGCATCCCTGTCTTGTGCCTCTGTTAAATTTAATCGGTATTGTAGGGTATTATTAATTCTAAGGTGAGCTGTAGGGAATTGATATAGCAATTTGATCCATGTTATAAATTCATCTAAGTTAAATTTCTTTAAGACACACCAAAAATAGGGCCACTCCACAGTATCAAATGCCTTAGTGGCATCTAAGGATAATATAGCTCTATTACCAGCATTATGAGGTGTAATTTGAATACTCAAATGTACCCTACGGATGTTCACAGCAGTCGACCTTTTGGGAATAAATCCCATTTGGCCTGGGAGCACTCATTTGGCTATAACTTTAGATAGACGAATTGCCAATACTTCGGCTAAGATTTTAGGGTCAGCCATCAATAATGATATTGGTCTGTAAGAGTCTGCTACAGTCAGATTTTTCCCTGGTTTCAATAACACAGTTATCACTTCAGTTTACCTAATTCCTTAGCCTCCACTATTGTAGAAAGTAACTCTGGAAGGAGTATATCCCCAAAAGTTTTATATACCTCTATGGGTAACCCGTCGCTTCCAGGGACCTTTGCATTGGGAAAAGTTGAGACCGCTATCTGCAGCTCTTCCAAAGTTATAGGTGCATTCAACAACTTCCTATCTACTTCCCCTAAACAGGGCAAGGTAACCTTACTCAGCCATCCATAGAGATCTTGATTGTCATATACAACATTAGAATCATACAGATCTTCATAGAATAGCCTGAAACCCTGCACTATTAAAGGAATATCTTTAACAATATTATGTAGAGTTAATGACAAAGCTGATATACAGTATAAGCAGGGGGCGTCTGGGATTTGGTGATAGTGGCTTACAAATGCCCATTTTGTCCCCTTCTTCAAAAAAGGTTTGAACCGAATGAGATTTATTTCTTTCTGCATATCTTATAGCTTCTATGTGATAGAATCGCTGGGCCTCCAACCATACCCGTTCTGTTTCTTTGTTAGGGTTAACCAGATAACCCTGTTCTTTCTCATCCACCAACTGCCTAGCTTTTGTTTCCCATGCCCTAGTATTGTTTTTCATGACTGATACTTGGTTATCTTTTATTAATTTAGTTAAAAATCATTATTCCCAAAAAATGTTTCTGTAACTGCTTAAAACGTGTTAACTGGAGTTGGGTTTTAATTTGTTAGTCACTTATGTAAAGTAAATCTACTTCCATCTAATACTACCATACCAACAGGTTGATAATGTTGCTGTCCAAAGGTAGCTTTATTGCTCATTGATTGAAGCCACCCTAAAATAGAAACTGATTTACTGGCTCAACCACCAGGTCAAAAGAAAAAAAAAGGGTAAAAAAAAAGGTAAAAAAAAAAATGAACACAGGCATCACATCTAAGGATTGATAAGCTGCAATACATAATTTTTTTCAATGTTGATTCACTTTTAACTACAGCAAAGATGGGTGATGTCTCCAACTAGTCACAGTGAATAGTGCATAAGACTGGCAGAACAGAAATATTATTTTATTTTTGCCAGGTAATATAGCTTTTATATTGCTATTTCCATTGAGTTTAGGTATATGCCAGTCCAACTTCCACCCTATAATGATCTCTTTTTACAGCAAGCCTGAAGTGTTTTTTTGAGAAAAAAAAGTGTGGAAAACATATTTGTTTACTATAGACAGGTCTTAAAAAAGAAAAAAATGCTGTGGGTAAAAAGCCAAGGTACCTAGATTATCAGGCACCTAGAAAACTTTTTAAAATATAAGCTTACTGACATTTAGCGACAAAACTCCATTACTGTCATTCTGCTAGGCTCTAAAAATACTCTTAGGCCAAGAGGTTGATATCATTTTAATTAGTCATAACAGTAAGGAGACTCTCTATTACTTGTCACTTTGATAAATTCAATCTTTAAAAAATGTAGTTGATTGATCTAGAATGACTTTGCGTTGTTTAACTGCATAACAAGGAAGATTTTGCTTAGGACATGCATATTCTGACATAGACATGTATTTTTCCTAACTGACCTGTAATGAGCTGATTTATGTGAATGTCACATATAACATTACCGAGTTTGATAAACCATGTGTGATGCAGGTCATACAGTAGTTCACTCTGCTTACCGCTAGCAAAAGGTCTGTAGCATTTGGGTGTGAGACATGATCTACATTAATAGCTGTGTTAGAATTGGCAAATATAAAGGTTCACACAACTATAACTGGTAAGACTGTGAACAATAAAGGCTGTTCACTGAGTATTTGAGATAAGAATTCCATGAAATTCAAATTGCATAAATGCAAAATACCATAAAAATGATGATGGATGACACACTTTCATATATGAAGGCAAAACACCTCATATGTATGTTCTATTAACTGATCAGTCAGAAAACAGTGGCAATGCAAAGGGCAATTTTGTTGTGCATGAATCTTTAGAAACAAATCAAATTTCAATGTTACCAATTTAGAGCAGTCAATAAGAATCAATTCTGACTGGATGCAATGGATTACAGAACTTCACATACTGTCATAACTTTTTAAATGAGAGCTATTTAACTTGGTGTTACTCAAAGTATGTTGCATGTATTACAGGTAATACTTACTATAACTGTAGGTGGCTGCGAGGCTCTAGAATTCTGTGCAAAACTGGCCTGTGGATATATTTTTACTCTAGTGTGAGTAATAGTAACTGTGGATACTCAAACACCAAAAGATTGTGACAGTTGCTGTGTAGCAGACTGAAGTTTAGAAAACACTGATTAGCTTCTTTGCATCTCATTAACAAATATGCCATGTAATAATATCAGGACTTTCTACTTTACTAAAGTCTACTTTTGAAATGTATCATGCTGATGCTGCAGCAATTTTAAGATGCAAAGTAATATAACGATATGCACATGTTTCACACACAATAATTACATGTATTCAGATACTGTGCATCATATTTGAAAGATGAACAGTTGAAAAGATTTTAAACAACAGACCAACGTATTTGTATAATTTTTTAAGATTTATGGATCCATGGCATTGCCACATCTCTCTGTGGCAAAGATTGTGGAGACAGTTCGTGACAAAAATTACTTATAGAGGGTTATAAAAACTGAGCAGATAAATATTACAGGGGTAGTTTTACAGTGTATTGAAGAACATGGAGAGGGGAGGTGTCTTTGGGAAGCTACTAATATATTCACTTGAAGACCAGGCTTTTTCTGGCACTTTTTGTTTACATGTAAAAAATAAGTATTTTTTGCTAGAAAATTACTTTGAACCCCCAAATATTATATATTTTTTAAAGCAGAGGTCCTAGAGAAAAACGTTTTTTTATGTGACATGGTTTTCGAACACAATTGTTTTGGAAAAAAATACACTTTTTTAATTTAAATGCAAAAGAACACAATACATATTCCAATTTTTTTGTAAAATATAAAGGATGATTTTATGCATAGTAAATAGATACCAGACATGACACGCTTTAAAAGTCCATGCAGTGGCGACAAACCACGAAAATGTTACTATCTATAGGTAACACTTTAACCACTTGCTAACCGCGCCATAGCTGAATGACGGCTACAGCGTAGTTATCCAGTTCTGGGAGGGCGTCATATGACATCCTCCCAGAACGTGCCCCCAGGGGCACGCACCCGGCGATCTCTGTGATCGATGTGTCCTACGGACACAGCTGATCATGTGATGAGGTAAAAGGCCAATCACAGTGGCCTTTTACCATGTGATCAGCTGTGTCCAATGACACAGCAGATCACGTAGAAAATACAGTTGCTGTTATTGGCAGCACCTGATGATAAGTGCCTTACAGTGCCGCCCAGCAGTGCCACCTACCAGTGCCCAACAGTGCCACCCATCAGCACCCTTCAGTGCCCAGCAGTGCCACCCATCTTCGACCCCCAGCAGTGCCACCCATCAGTGCTGCCCAGCAGTTGCCCCCCATCGGTGCCCATCAGTGCCACCCATCAGTGCCTGCAAGCAGTTGCCTCCATCAGTGCCCAGTAGTGCTGCCAGTCAGTGCCATCAGTCAGCACCACCCATCAGTGCCGCCTATCAGTGCCCATCAGTACTGCCTATCAGTGACCATCATTGCTGCATATCAGTGCATCATTATCAGTGCCTCCTCACCAATGCCCACCAGTGCTGCTTCATCAGTGCCCATCAGTGCAGCCTATCAGTGCCCATCAGTGCTGCCTATCCATGCCACATGATCAGTGGGTATCATTGCTCATCAGTGCAGTCTCATGAAGGAAAAAAATTACCTGTCTGCAAAATTTTGTAATAGAAGCAAAGAAAACCTTTTGCTCTTTTTTGTTTATAGCGCAAAAAAAAAACACCCAGTGGAGATTAAATACCACCAAAAGAAAACTCTATTTGTGTGAAAAAAATGATAAAAATGTCATATGAGTACAATGTTGCATGACCGTGCAATTGTCATTCAAAGTGAGACAATGCTGAAAGCTGAAAATTGGCCTGGGCAGGAAGGGGGTAAAAGTGCCCGGTAGGCAAGTGGTTAAAAGCCTTTACATGTTACCACTTTAGATTTACACAGGAGGTCTGTTGCTAGAATTACTGCCCATGAGCTGACGTTCACTGTGATACCTCACATGTGTGGGACTATTCCTGTTTGCGTGCATGCATGACAGACGCATGTGTTCACCTTTGCGTTATTATTATTAATAATTTATTTTATGTTTTTTTATTTTTACACTTTTTTTATCACTTTTATTGCTGTTACAAGGAAACATCCTTTGTGACAGAAATAGACATGTGACAGGTACTCTTCATGGCGGGATTTGGGGTCTATAAGATCCCAAATTCCTCCTCTGCACTTAAAAGCATTCAAACACCAAGATTAGTGTTTTTGAATGCATTCTTTTTTTAAAGTGGCATAGTTTAGTTTGGAGTAAACTGGAAGTGATGTCAGGTCATTGTTTCTGCTTTACTATAACGGAGAACCGTTCAAAGCCGATCATGGCTTTGTTCAGCTATTCGGCCAACTGGTGGAAGTGCCAGCTGGTCTCTAGGGTCTTCCAGTGGGATGGGAAAGCCACAGAAAGCGACAAAAAGCAGTCGAACGGTTAGCTGCTCCAAATGCCAATACAAGCACTTGAAGTCTAGGGACCTACCAGGTACATGACTGGTGGCAAGTGGATATTGAAGGAAAGCTCACACCCTGAAAATGCTTTGTTTACAGTAATACCTTCTGGAAGGCGGTTTATGAGTATTCCCCCCCCCCCCTCTTAGCACAAAGATGCAAAATAACTTTTTCCAGGGTCTGTTTTTGAATGCTGGAGGTGTTTAAATTGTGAGGTATGTGATGTCCTTTGCAAGAGGGCTATATCTATGTTTCATTTTATGATTTTTTTTTAAATTATAAAATAGTAATACATTTTATGATTCTGATTCTGATGGGTGTCTGAGGTTGTGTGCTGAGAGTGAGTTTACGGTACACTCCCAGTACACCAAGTGAGCAACAACTCTCAGTCTCTGTTTGTGATCAGGACAATATCCCACTCTTTGGGAATACAACTGATCTCTACATGAGTCTTAAAACTTTCAGTTCCATCAAAAATACAGGAAAAAAAACAATCCATTTGCACAGCTGGATGACTGAAGAGTCCAGGCTTTATATTACATTCCGTGGCCACAACCAAAAAGAGATGCGTTCCTAAAAACAGTTATAATATGCAAAATGTTTTTTGCTCTCACATGTAAGAAAAGTGTACATGGGTAAACACAGAAAGGAGCCCAGCAAACTGAAATAAAGAGGAGCTTGGCTGCATCCAACAATCGTTAGAAACTCCCTCCAGTGCAAGTAAAATGCAGCAGCTGTCCTCAAACACTCCTAGGCTCCTGTCTATTGCAGCAGCTTTATAAATTGAGTCACATATCAAACATGTATGGAAAGTCCAGTTGTACTGCCCATTCTGCCCAGGACTGGCATGCATGCTCTTTCCATGCAAGAAAGCAGGTATTTGTACAGGGACATGTAACTGGGAATCAGGGGCGGACTGACCAGTTGGAAACTCGGGCACTGCCCAAGGGCCTGGGGTCAGTAGGGGGCCCCATGAGATGCCCCTGGTACCTTTTTCATAGGCTTTTTTGAGTTTGGGCAAGGACACAGGGGCCCCATGATCCCCTATTGCCCGGGGGCCCCATGAGTTGTCAGTCTGCCCCTGTTGGGAATAACTAAATAATGGTTGTGTGCTAGTGCTGAGTCCTGGGATGTAAGCCTTGCGAACCTGAGCAATATAAATTAGGCTGGCGAATGATTCAGTTTACCATATTGTGAAGGTGGAGGGGGGAAAAGGTCTTGATGATAAGGCTCTTAGTTCATTTAGTAAAAATAAATGCTAGTAACAAGACTGAGTGCTTTATGTCATCTCTATTTTTAAAACTAAAGGATTCTACTATATGTTTTGACATCTTAGACTTAGACTGCAATTTAATAGCAGTGACCATGCACAAGAATTTGGAGAGGACTGCCTCTCTACTTCTCTGAGTGCTCTATGTCATTTCTTTTTTTTTAATACAATTTGAATTCTGTCATCTGCATTAGCACCTCAGACTTAAGGGTTAATAATAATGGAGAACAAATACAGCTATAGGCTCTCAGGTATACTCTGCAGTAATATTCTATTCTGTAACTGTAACTCTTACCCCTGAAGGAGATGCTGATTTATGGGTCCCCTGGTTACAGGTGACAATGATCTTTCCAGCAAAGCCAGACCCTTTGACACACTAAATGAGGTTAAATGAGGAATGTTTATTTGTGAAAAACTACAAACAATGCAATAAAAACTGGGGGGTTGATTTACTCTGCTTGCTGATTTCTATCATTCATTCATTAAAATGTGCAAGCAAAAATGTTTTTCTTTTTTATATTTTCCTTGCATGTGATTAGGTATTCTTTGCAAAGTGAAGCTTTGCCTCATTTACTAAGCTCTGGAGAAAGTGCACAATATATTTGCCTTCAAACAACCCCAGTATACCAAAAGCAATAAACATTAACAGATTGAAATAAACATTAACAGGTTAATTTGTAAAACTCCATATACAATAACCAAGTGTCTGCACCTGAATCCTGAAACTAGGCAGGTCCTTACTTAAGGGGTGGTACCGGAAGCTAAAGGCCCTTCAGTCTTTTCTAAACCCCTTCCACTGGCCAGTGTAATTTAACTGTTGAGGCCCAATTTCCAGCATTGCTCAGCTTTAAACAGTTCCCACAGTACATGACGTAAGTACCCAAACCATATCCTAAGGTAAGATGAAACTGTCCCTTTCGTAAGTGGGCAACAAAGTTGTGACCAGTGGCCTCTTAGCACCAGGCAGTCTATCTAGCATCCAAAACCAGTGCCATCAGCAGCGATTTAGAACCTGACATTAAGATTTTCTCATGGAACTGGTGATTTCAGCAACAGTTCAGGACCTGGAAAGGACAATCTTTCACAGAAACAATGATGCTCTCTGACAGCTGTGACCTCTATGTAGATGTGACAGCCCAGTTTCTTCAGCTCTCTGACACTACACCAGGCAGCTCTAAAGCACAGCAGCAAACTCTGATGGTCACATCTCACTTTCCTTCACAAGGGTCCCCAAGCCCTGGCTTTTGCTCCCTTTTCCTCCTCTGTCTAGCACACAGTCTATGTGCTTTGTAGTCCCACACAGGTCTACAAAACTGAGTTCAGTCTCTCTGGGGACTACTTCCACCCAGGGGCGGACTGACCATTTAGTACCTTTTTCAAAGGCTTTTTTGAGTTTGGGCAAGGACACAGGGGCCCTATGACCCCCTATTGCCCGGGGGGCACTATGAGTTGTCAGTCCGCCCCTGCCTCCACCACAAGTATTTGCTCCTTCCAGCAGTTCTCATGCAATGAGGTGTATCTGTTCCACCCCAGACTGAACTGCAGTCAATCACAATGTTCTCTGTATCCTGAACTGTGACCAGGCTGTTCTACAGCAGCTTTGGTTGCAAATGCAGCCCTGTGGAAGTGCCTGTGTCCCCTCCCCTCTCTCTTGCTGGGAAGAGGGGAATGACAGCTGTAATGTGAGGGCAGCAGTAGCAGCCTGGTACATGTAGTTCTAGTTCTAGGAATGTCAAGGGGCTACATAACCCATCCATGCAATGCTGGTGTTGAGTCTGTGTCACTTCATGGAGTTCAACAGGGAGAACTCCATGATTGAAAGAGAACCAGTCACATGTGCTTCAACGGTTCACATAACAAAGCTATCTTTCTGTTTTTTTTAACCACTCCCATTCTTTCGGCAGAGCACTCAGCACATTTATGAAGCACACTGCTTTATGTACACATCTTCCACTCCCAGGTTACAAAATAATTAGTTCATTTTCAGAGGAATTTAACGTTTTCTGAAAAAATCTCTATTTTCGACTATGGGATACAATGCCCATGGATTTTATTTTTCATTAATTAATTCATTAATTCATTCATTGTCTTATCCTCCAGTCCCCATTCTTACATAAGCAATGCTGCATGTTTCTCAGGTCAATTCAAATTGCAGTACAGCAGGCTGCATTTAAAAAAAAAAAAATACAAGTACATTTAAGATATTTCTATATTAACGTACAAAAATATATGGTCCACTATAAATTAAGTTATTTTCTGGCTTTTTGTTGTAGTTGATTTGCAATGGAATTTACCCATTTTTTGACAGTGTGTTTTGAAGATTTTTCAGTCATTTGTTTATTTAATCATTTTCAAATCTGCATTTATGACTTTGGTGAATTTTTCAAACGTACTGCATTGCGGTATGCTTTATCCAAAAGAGAGAATGGAAATAGATATTTTTAAGATTCGCATCTATATTTACATGTTAGAGTGTATAGGGAAAAAAAATTGTGTTGTCTGTGTGGGTTTTTGCTGCAGTTCCTTGTCATTGCAGACATGCTGCATTCCACTGTGTTTTTCAACAGGAATTTTGAAGACACTTGTCTTATAATTTTCTACATATTGTTGCTGCATGTTCCTTAGACAAAATTGTAGGACACTAAACTTTATACTTTTTTTTTAATTTATCAGTTGTTGGCACATTCCTCTGTGTGTTTACAATGGATTTCAGATTGGGTTAAATGAATTTATTTCTGCAGTTGTTGCTCAGTGCCCTCCTGTGCTTTTGCCATTACACTTTGATGTTTTTGATAGACGTGAGCATTAATGAAACAGTGTAGTGTATGTAGTACACTGTCACAGTGGGTACAATTGGCTTTAGCAGTATCCATATAATTTTGCAGGCCATGTTTGACATTGGGAATTGAAAAAAAAAGTAACGCTTGCAGAAATTCTGTCCATCTTATATAAAAATATCAGTGTTCTACCATGTTAATCATTGATAAATTAAGAGAATTTGACATTTAACCCCTTCACGCCGAGGGGTAAAACAAATCTAAATGCCTTAGCACAATTCTGCAACGTTGACATGTGTTAGTAAAACTGTACATATCATCACAACTACTTTGTGCATCCAGGTGGATTATACCTTGTTCTTTTCAGGACAATTTGGGCTTTCATTTGGTGGTAAATGGTAATGGATAGCTCCTAATTTTTTTTATTATCATAGGAAAACTGGCCCAAAATAGTAAAAAAAAAATAGTTTTTTTTTATTTAGCTGTGTGTTTCTTGTTACAACCATAACCTACCTCCATAGAACAACCCAAAATAAATTTTCCAGATCATGACAATGGCAGCAATACTATATATGTGTATGTTATTTGTACACGTAGTACAGCCCAGAAACAATAGTGCACATTTTGTTTTTTTTCTTTTTTTTTTACCTAAAACACACTGACACTGACATTAATGCTAACTGACACTGATACCAATTCTTTTTAAATCCTGACCTTTGACTCTGACCTTTGACCTTGAACTTTGACCCTGACCTTGACCCAAACACTAACCCTGGCACTGAACTAGATCAAACCTTGATCTAGATATTTTTCTTTATTTTTTTCTTTTATTTTTTAATATTTATTTATTTATCTTCTTTTTTTTTTTTTTTTTTTACAAACTTTTTTTTATCTCTCTATGTCAGGAGTTAGAGAGATACAATGTATCTCTCTTCTCCATTCATAGAGAGAGAAAAAACAAGGGGGCCGGGCTGCATAGTGACTGATCACTGTGATAGCCAATCAGAGGCTATCACAGCGATCACATGACCCGGAATAGGGAGTCCTGGGTCCTGATCGTTAGAACGGGACCTGGGGCTCTCAGTGACACCACGGTCTCTGTGCTGGGGGAGCGCCGAGTGGTGCGCTCCCAGCACAAAGACAGGTACGCAAATATGAAGCCCCACGGAAAAAAGCCCAGTTCCGTGAGGCCGCATATTTGTGTGCCGTTGGCGTCAAGGGGTTAAATTATATCCTTTTTTTGGCTAACCTAACATGTTTGTGAAGCCAAAACATATATCTTAGTTTTGGATAGAGTTGGGTAAGTGTTAAAACGCCTGTCAGGTTATTTTTTGCTACCTCCCTGTGGAGAGATTACTCTTCACCTTATTGCAAGATGAAATGGGTGGAAATGTGAAAAGGTGGACAGAATTCAAATCTTCAAAAGTTGTCACAGAAAAGGTATCCCTAGTGGAGGTTTCCCCCTTACCTCTTGCTCTGGTGACAACTGAAAAGCTTGGACTTCTCACTTCCTGTATCAGTAACAATTTCCACCCAGACAATCTCCCCAGAAGGAACACAGACAGCTAGATCCAAAACTACGAAAATGTTCCTTTCCATAAAGTTTATGTTATTAAGCCTTTGTAACACGCTAGGTTTTTTTTTAGTTAGCAATTATATATTATTCACACTTAAACATAGAATAACAGAGAAACAAGGAATTAGAACTGTTTTCCCCTAACACATGCAATGGCTTTTGGAAAATGCTAGGATGCATAGATAATGATAAAGGATTAGGCTGGCCATATATGAGTAGAAAGCAAGAAATTAAACCAATAAAGCATTCTCTCAATCTAACATTTGATGGACCAATCATTGTATCAGAAAATTTCCAGCAATGTTTGACATTTTTCTGATAGTTTTCAGCATTACACTTTTTTTTGTCTGATCAATTTCTACTATTATCCTTATTGTTCATGCACATTTCACTTGTTTTTTTTTATTTTTTTGTAAGATTGACCTAAAATGATTAAAACATTGCTTCTTCTTCTTCTAAAAAAAAAACAAGTTTGTTCACTCATTTTTGATCTTGAAATGAAAATCATCTCAGTAAGCACACTAATCATATGACAATTGAAGGATCGGTCTACTGACTCAATTGTTTGTTTTTCCATCCATATATGACCAGGTTTAGAGTGATATAGAGGGAATTGACAAGTTTTTGAGGTAAGAAATATAGGCACATTTCACACTTCAGAATGAGCTGGTGAGAGTAAAAGTTATTTTGAAATGTCTATTTACCTTTGATCACAGGACTGGAGGAAAAGAAACGCATTTACAGTCATGTCTTGGTTGACTACATCAAGTTTTACAAATATTTCTGGCAATCTGCATTATATTAAAAACTTTTCCTTCCAAGACTCCTGGTTTGTTAATAGAAATTTAAGCACTACTACTACTTACTAATTTGTTTTAAACACCAGTCGTATTTGTCTGTTTTATAGGTACTAAATCCTAACACTGACGTACAAAGCTGTCCACCATACTGCCCCGAACTACATCACTGACCTAATATCCAAGTACCGCCCAGCACGCACACTCCGCTCCTCACAAGACCTCCTTCTCTCTAGTTCCCTGGTCTCCTCCTCCCATGCCCGCCTCCAGGACTTCTCCAGGGTGTCACCCATCCTCTGGAACTCCCTGCCCCAACCCATCAGATTATCACCTACTCTCCTCTCCTTCAGGGAAGCCTACCCCACCCCCTGCTAACTTGCCGACCTCCTCCACTCTTCCTACCACTGCATCCCCCACAGCTATCTCATCCTGTGCCACCACCCCCTCCCTCCTAGATTGTAAGCTCGAAAGAGCAGGGCCCTCGATCCCCTCATGTTTTGCATTGTATTGGTATTGTTCTGTCACATGTTCTGTCCCCCTTTGTAATGTACAGCGCTGAGCGAACTATTGGCGCTTTATAAATACTGTATAATAATAATAATAATAATAATAGGTACAGACAGTGAAAGCATGCCACTAGCAAGGCCCAAAACCTAGACCATAAGACTTTATTGCTTTTAAAGTGGCTTTGAAAGAAAAAGAATCTTACATATTGTTACTGATCTGCTGAATTTTGACAGGCTATGAGGCCCAATATACAGAATATCACTGGGTGTTTAGGTTTAGAGCTTCATTTAAAGGCTACAGTATGTTCATATATTTGATTTGCTGGAATGTATGCAGGAACAGAGGTGGGGTGCATTGCAATGCCATCCATTTTGAATGGCACTCTAATGCACATCCTCAATTCGCTGCAACGGACCTGTGTTTTAGTACATAACATCTCACAAATGTAAACTATCTGTTTGTTGTGTTGTGTTGTGGTGCACGTAAAAAAGGATAATGTGTACATTTATGTCTATTTTGTCAATCCAGTCAAAAACATAACACAGGATAATGTGCTAGCACCTTAGTCTACACATGTAACAACTACATGTTTGTTGTAGATATTTGTATATATATATATATATATATATATATATACACACACATTCTTCATTTCCAGTATTTTTTCACAACACACGCAAATACTGTATGTGTTGATGTATTTCTTTTGGAAATACAAAATGCATTTATACCTATTACTATTTTGAAACAGACTAAGTTTGTCAAAGCTTATATGAACAATGTAAAGTTAGAAGCCGATTGGCTACCATGCACAGCTGCACCAGATCTGGCACTCTCTAGTTTTAGTATATCAACCCATAAGTGAACTGCTTGTTTATTAATACAAATAATCTACTTGAGGCTACGAATTAAATAGCTGGAGTCATGTTTGCTAATATATGAATGTATGTATGTGAGTTAGGGACCTTAGATTGTACGCCCCTTGAGGGTTAGGGACTGATGTGAATGTACAATATATATGTAAAGCGCTGTGTAAATTAATGGGCTATATAAATACCTGTAATAAATAAATAATAAATTACTTCTCACTATACAAGAATGAGGTGTCAGGCTTCCCAGATAGCTGGGATGATTCATCACTGTTCTCATGATCATTGACACTCCACGAGGTGAGATCTTGCATGGTGCACCAGACCTAGGGAGACTGACAGTTGTTTTCTGTTTCTTCCATTTGTGAATGATTACACCACTGTTGTCACCTTCTCACCAAGCTGCTTGGCGATAGTTTGGTAGCCCAGTACAGCCTTGGCTAGGTCTACAATCTTGTCCCTGACATCCTTGGACAGCTCTTTGGCCTTTGCCATGGTGGAGAGTTTTGAATCTGATTGTTTGATTGCTCCTGTGGACAGGTGTCTTTTATACAGGTAACACAATGAGATTAGCAGCACTCTCTTTAAGAGACTGCTTCTAATCTCAGCTTGTTACCTATATGAAAGACAGCTGGATGCCAAAAATCCTGCTGAATGATAGGGCAAATACTTATTTCCCTCATGAACATGCAAATCAGTGCATAATTTGTTAGACATGCATTTCTTTTGAATTTTTTGTTGCTATTCTGTCTCTCAGTGTTACAATACACCTACCATTCGATTTTCAGACTGATCATTTCTTTGTGAGTGGGCAAACATTCAAAATCAGCAGGGGATAAAATACTTATTTCCTTCACTGTACAGTATATTCCCTTTTACCATTATGCCGTTTTAATAACTAATTTTATCTGAAAATCACTTTAGTCTACCTGCAAATCAGTCTTTAGAAACGTCAAGCAAAGGTTCATTGGTGATGGAGGTATAGATCAAACTATTAGTTAGCACTAAACATAACAGGAGTAGCAAAAGCAACAGGCTGTGCAAATGGAGATCATCAAAATGCTGACTTTCTTTTTGCATTTTTTTTATTTATAATCATTTTTCAGATAGTACAAGCAGAAAATAATTAAAGTACAACAGGTGTTAGAGTCACCCTGATGTGACTTAAAAATATGCAGTATATTATAATGAGTCTAGATATCATATTCATTCATATCTCTCAAGATGTGACCCTCAGTAGGTCACCTTGAGCTAAAATAACAGCTTGAAGAGCTTCCTAAGATGTAATATGACATCTGACAATGTCCTGCCATTGACCTTGCCACAGGGTGAGAAATGTCGAAAAGAGGGAGGTAGAAAAGTAGTTACAGCACAGGCGGATCATCAAGCCACTGATAGGAGAGCTGGGCGCCAAAGTCACTGAAACACCCCCAACAAAAAAATGCTGCCTTAATTGATATACAACACAATGACCCAAGAGCAGTTTTCTGTTTTATAACTCCTTACTCAACAATAAAACTCCTCACCAGGAAAGAAAGTACAAGCTACATTTCCCAAATTGATATAATCTTTAGACAGAACCTAAAATACTCTCTTGTCACTCTTTCAAGTTTCAGAAATCTCATCCAGTAGTCCATTCCATGCAATCTGTATGTGAAGCATACACTGATAGCTTTATGCCAGGGGAGATCTGTCACCACCAATGTAATTAAGGAGAGTACAAACTACATCTCCCACATTGATATCATCTTCAGAGAGAATCTCAAATGCACTCATCACTGTTTCAAGTTTCTGAAATCTCTTCAAGTAGATTATTCTCATTTCTCTACAATATGTATATAAAAGTAAAAGTAAAGCTTGTACTGTATTTGAAAACATACACAGATTGATTTATACCTTGAGAGATCTGTTGCTACCAATATAATTAAAGGGCAAGAGACATACTCCACATGTAAACTAAAATGATTTTCTGTTTTATTCCTCCTCCCTAATACATTTTTTTACAATTAACTATAGCTCTCACATTGATACAGTTTTTGCAGAGAAGGGTAAGGCCTCATTTAGTTGGGCACTGTGTCCCATACAGTGTGAATCAGGTGCTTGTTTATGCAGCTGGAGCAGGGGCGGACTGACAACTCATGGGGCCCCCGGGCAATAAGGGATCATGGGGCCCCTGTGTCCTTGCCCAAACTCAAAAAAGCCTATGAAAAAGGTACCAGGGGCATCTCATGGAGCCCCCTACTTACCCTGGGCCCTCGGGCAGTGCCCGAGTTTCCAAATAGTTAGTCCGCCCCTGAGATGGAGAGAATTGGAGCTGTGTGCAGGTAGCCGATGTAACTTTATGGGGATACAACAGCTGTATGGACATCTGTATGTCTCCTCTTAATTTGACAGGCATGCAGAGGTGTGCGAGTGGTCTCAAATGCTCACCTGCCCCTGCATACCTGGCAAAGTAGATTAAATGGCTGTGTCAGTACACATGTGCAGAATTTGCAGGAACATGATAGTAACAAAGTGGCTGAATGGTGGAACCAAAGGCACCCAACACACCCAGAAGTATTATATACTGAAGATTCTAGCAGAGGGTGTAGTTTTGCAAGACAGTGAAGCTTGGATTTACCTATAGAGGGAATTGTGAGTATTATTATTGCCTTTGCAATTGATTTTTCTTTTTATATTTTTTCAGTGACATTGTCACTTTAAACTTCCCTCTAAAAGCAAACCCTAACACTTACTCTTTCATCAGCACTGAAACATAACTCCAAATGTAACTTTGATAATTAATACTTAACATTTAACCTACCCCTCCCGGTTTTTAAGAGGTTTGTGATGCTGGGGTTTAGGGTCATGTGACCGCACTGCGGTCACATGATCGTTACTTGCGGTCGGGAGCTTTCCAATCATGTGACCACCACGAGGAGCCGACAAATGTGCCTAGAGTGCACATCTGATGCACATCCTTTGTTTACATTGGGTATGCAAATATGCAGCCCTTTGGCACCAAGGCCCACTGCTGAGAGGCCGCATATTTTCGTGTACTCGCCACCAACAAGTTAAAGCTGAACTCCAGGCAAAGGGCTAAACACATAGATGAAGTATTGTACATATTTTAGAGCTGTTTAACCTGCCAATAGATTTGCATTTTTGTCCAGTCAGTCCAGGGATTTACACAGCTCTGTCCCAAAGCACAACCCTATCTATCAAGGGAGGTGACCTGATCAACCTCTGAGGTTGACTTACTTTCACTTACAGGAATCCTCTCTACCCCCATCCCAGGACTGGATAATAAAAGGACAAGCAACACACTGATGACCTCATCTCTCTGTCACTGCTGTCTACTCCTACCAGCATGTTGCTTGCACTACAAAACACCTAATTGACTTCATGTGCTGCTTCTCCCTCCCCCTTTCTAAACTTAGCTATATATTTGGTCATGTAAACTGCAGCAAGGTCGAAATTTAGGTACTTTCACAGCTTGCATTTAAAAAATAAATGTAATAATATAATAAAGGCCTGCACCCGCACTCACAAATTGGGAGTCGCTGTATCCCAGTTGAAATGGCTGGAACTGCCTGCTTCGGAGTGCATAGAACATCTATGCATCCCTGTGAGGGCAAACAAGACCCTCACCAAAGATGGTATCCAGATCTTTGTCATAAGATTTTCATTTCATCTCTACCAGATATTGCTGGTATTCATTGCTTTCCACATACAGCTGTTAAACTTTAAAAAATCTGTCTTCTAAATGTATCTTATTATTACCGAACAGAGTTTGCATGCTGTAATGCATGCTGTGTTGTCTATGGCCATGTATGTTTGGCATTCTAAGCCTGAGCTGGTCTTAGCATGTTTGGCCATACACACAGTACACGTTGACAAATACTGTATGACACCTATATTTAATCATATAATGGATGCAATGGGGTTGATTTAGTAAAGGCAAAACTTCACTTTACAAATTCACTTTGCAAGGAAATTTTCGTCAGAGCTTAGTGAATGAGTGAAATACAGCAAATATTTGAAGGCACATACAGTATATGTAATCATATAATGGATGCAAATATGACACATAAATGTAATCATATAATGGATGCAATGGGGTTGGTTTACCAAAGGCAAAAAATTCACTTTACAAAGGAAGTTTCACTTTGCAAGGGAATTCCCTCAGACCTTAGTGAATGAGTGAAGCTGCTCTGACTACCATCATCCAATCATGTGCAAGCTTTTTTAGCGGCCTCCTGCCCGCCATATAAGGTAATGACGGGCTCAAGGCGGTTCTCTCGGACACAGCGATCCGAGAGGCTCTTTCTACCGATCAAAGGAAAGAGCCGAAGATGTCGGCTCGGTCAAGTGATCAGCTGTGTCCAATCACAGCTGATCGCATGTAAATAGGGAAATGCCAATCACGCAGACAGTGAGGAGTGGAGAGCCAGTAATTGGTAACCCTTAGAGGGGACATGTACACTGATCATCAGGGCACTGATGATCAGTGTGCCCTGATAATCAGTATAGCCCCAGCAGTGCCACCTGTTAGTGTCCATCAATGCCAGCTGTCAGTGCTCATCAATGCCACCTGCCAGTGCCCATCAGTGCCACATCAATGCCACATATCAGTGCCTACCAGTGCACATCAATGCCACATAACAGTGCCCATCTGAGCTGCCTTTCAGTGTCACCTATCAGTGCCAGTCAGTGCCACCTATCAATGCCAGTCAGTGCCACCTATCAGTGCTACCAATCAGTGCCAGTCAGTGCCGCCTATCAGTGCCAGTCAGTGCCACCTAACAGTGCCACCTAACAGTGCCAGTCAGTGTCACCTAACAGTGCCAGTCAGTACCGCCTATCAGTGCCAGTCAGTGCCACCTATCAGTGCCACCTATCAGTGCCATATATGAGTGCTGTCTTTTAGTGTCCTTCAGTGATGCCTGTCAAAGCCCATCAGTGCCACCTACCAGTGTCTCCTCATCTGTGCCTATCAGTGCCATCTATCAGTGCTCATCAGTGCAGCGTATCAGTGCCCATCAGTGCAGCCTCATTAGCACACATCAGTGAAGGAGAAAAATCACTTATTTACAAAATTTTATAACAAAAACTAAGAAAAAGGGGTTTTTTTTCAAAATTTTCAGTTGTTTATGGTTTGCTTAGCAAAAAATAAAAAACCCAGAGGTGAATAAATACCACCAAAAGAAAGCTCTATCTGTCTCAAAAAAATGATAAAAAATTCATATGGGTACAGTGGTGCATGACCGCGCAATTGTCATTCAAAGTGTGACAGCGCTGAAAGCTGAAAATTGGCCTGGGCAGGAAGGGGGTATAAGTGGCAAGAGGTTAAATTATTGTTGGACATGATTGAGTATTCTTTTCAAAGGGAAATTTCTCCACATTCACTAACCCATGGGGGGAATTTCCAATGCAACTTCTTTCACAAAGTTAAGAGCCTATTTGTCTTTAATAAATCAACTCCATTGAATAGCAAATACAGTCATGCATTCATATCCACCAGCCAATGGAATTAGCTTCAGTCAAGACAAGAAATAGGCAGATTAAACCTCGGCTGGTAATAGAAGCTGGACCATTAAAAGGAGAACTAATATAATTCTCTGGAAAATAGGCACCTATCTGCTAGTTCTCGGTGTATGAAGACGTCTAATCTTTGTAAGAACATCACATGACGTATGCTCACCAGAGGCAATATTTTCATGCATAAAAATTCAAGTAATTTCTCTTTTAGCCTATGGGAAATTCACAGCTGAAAGGGGAGATAAGCTTTCTGTAATTTAATCTAACCTTCAGTGAGAGGATCACAATGTTTGCACTGAAAACATGATACTTTAATTAGCAATTAACTATGATATAATGGTAAATATTAAGGAATGGACAGTATATGTCTTACTTATGCTTTTAGTATTCTAGTTCTATGTTTTTACCACTCTAAAATATGTCACCATCCAATTCATCTTTTTTAAAATGACTTCAAATTTTTTTTGACCACCTTTAAAATATAAAATATCTGAGAAAACACAATACCTTTTATTAATTCTTGTCCATGTAATATTAATGTTGTCTTTCATTAGTTCCACTTTTCTGGTGTCATCAGCAGAATAGTCCCGCAGAAGCTTGAAGGCCAAATCATTTGCCACGTCAACATTTATCTGCCACTGACGAAGTTCTTTGGAAAATTGCTGTGGGTAGAAAGACATTTTTTGTTCAGTTATCAGATACCATTAAAGCGTTGAAAACACTAGGCTGAAAAAAAAACATTTGCATCAATAGTTTTACAACAGACCTACTGGAACATTAGCAGGAAAAATGCAGAAAGACAGAAATATCGTCTGGTATCTTGAATCAAAGCATAACATATACAGCCTTTGCAGAGATGCTGAAAAATATTTTAGCGTTTTTCTTATAAAAATCACATTAATTATAGAAAAAGATAGCTGATTCTGGACATTATTCATAATTTTGTATATTGATTCTAGCTGTTGTTGAAATGCATCACAGCCATGAAGTCTTGCACATTCATTTTATTAATGTAACATGTATCCAAATGGTTGTGTAATTAGTGCCATCTGCTGGAGAGCAACTCTAATTGCATATAGTTACATTATCAATGCTGATGAAAGAACTGCATTTTAGGTCCCGGAATGTTAAATATCACTTTCACAATCACATAAAATAACAAATAATTGGTTAGCTTCAGATATACATCCCTTAAACAACAATGAATCATGTCCCAATAAATCATAATAATGATCAGTAGATGTAAGTAGAGTACAATAATGATCAGGAGGCGGTATTTGACATGATTCTGCAGAACAACTCCTAGAACCATTATTACGGGGGAACACTTATACAGCACGATAACAATTGTCATGGCGATGAATCTCCAAAACTGTAGGGAACTTCATGCATAGCACAATTAGAGTTCATAGACACAACTAATAGAAAGACAAGAAAAATAAAACTTCTGGTCTATGGCACCCAGAAAATTTGGCTTTTAGGTCTTCTTTTTGCTTTAAGTAAAAAAAAAACTATGTAACCTGGGTGATTGATACAGTCTAAAAATCAGACTTTCCTTATCATTTCCATCATTCAATTTGAAGCTATTCTTTAAAGTGGTTGTAAACCTGATACAAAATATGAGCAAAGCATAACCCTCTATAGTGTGTACTTCTCAATCCAGAACATTATGTGTTAATTCTGCATGTTGCCCTGTACCTGCATGTTGCCCTGTACCACTGCTATCAGCATGAATTACTTCTGACATGTTTTCCTGACACCAAGAGAAAAAATGGTGACAGGGGAGGGAGCTCTAGCAGATTGACTGCCTCAGCTCTGCTCATGTGTGGACTGGGGTATGTCTCTTCTCTTCAAACAGCTCTCCTCAGTGAGCTCTGCAGTGTGTAATTTAAGATCTCCATCCCCCTTTTTTCTAAACTCTCCTGACAAGCTTTTTAGATTCTGCACTTTGAACAGATGTAGAGAAGAGAAGACTGCAGATGAACAGGAAAACCTATGTAGGAGGATTTTTTTCATCTCTGTATACCACCTGATGCCAGTCACTTCACTGGGTTTATATGAGAGTTTACAACCACTTTAAGGATAGGAAAGGGTCAAAACCCTATCAGTTTTTTGCTTTGCCCCCTGTCTCCCATTGGGAGATTTCCCATCACTTCCTGTCCTATAGATACAGCAGTGAAGGAAGTGTGAGAAAATCTATTATTTTCAATGCAGAGAAACTGAACACAGTTTTTTTCTTTTCCCCACATTTTTCCATGTTTTTCTCCAGTCTTGCTATTTCTCACCATTTTACTTTTGATACTTGAACTTCCAATCTCAAATGTACAGTATCTAAATTTAATTAAAAAATAGTTACATTTAGCGGTGAAGCGGTGAAGCGGTTTAGCGGTGAAGCAGAGCACAATGCAGCAATTATATTACATATTTCAACATATCTCAGCTTTAAGCAGAACTCCAGCCAAAAATACCATGATAAAATACATTGCCAATTAACCCCTTCACTACTGTTGACAAAGGTCATATGGTAGAAAATAATCACTTCCAGCTGGCCAGGTAAGCATGCCTTACCTCGGCTGCATTCCTCCATCTGCAGTAACTGCAGGCTGCTTCAGTGACTATGAACATATAACAAAATAGTTTCCCAGATGCTGATGATTAAAAGAACAGCTGTGAGAAGTGGCTGACGAGCCGCGAGTCAAAGCAATCTGTAAAAAATGTGACCCCTATCCTCCGCTGCTACTGCTGCTCACACACCATCCACACTGAGTCCTGAGTTTCTGCATTCAGTGTGGTTGCCGATTGTGTCCCTCATTTTCCCGCTTCTGTCCCCCACATCCTTATCTCCTCCAACCCCCAGGCTTCCCTCCATTGTTCCGGTCATATGATCCTCCATACGACTTTCCCTGCAGCTGCAGACAGCAAAATGATTACAAGATGATCTAGCAAATCCAGCTTTTGTTGTGAGATTTTCCCCACATCTTTTCCTTCATTAGATGTCCTCAGTTGGATGGTCAACATTGTTCAACTCACTTCTTCTGAGCCCAGGTCATCCTGGATCTTCCCCAGCCATTTCTATCTGCATGCTTCCTACAAGAACATTAACTGATTGGCTCCTTGTGCTGCTTCTTTTCACACTCCAATCCTGCTATACAGGGAGTGAAGAAGTCTGATGCCATGTCAAAATTCAGGTGCTTATACTGCTTCATGTAATGATGCAATAATGAATACAGAGCTGAATTAATGTGTGTATTTTATACCTAGCAAGAGGTCAGCTTTAATGTAACTCATTAGGCTATAATTACAAAACTTATAAACATTAATACAAATTCTAATCATGTGGTTTTCCACACAACAGATGTCTTTCCTGTGAAGTTGGAACATCTAAGGAGCTCTTAGTTTGTAAGCTCTAATGAGCAGGGCCCTCTGATTCCTACTGTATTGGATTGGATTGCAATTGTACTGTCTTATGTTGGAAAGTGCTGAACAAACTGTGCTGTATAAATCCTGAATAATAATAATAAAAAAGAACAGCCATTATTTTTTTTACACATCATTATTATATTTTTTTCATATTTTGATAGGACCAATATGTAAATAGAGCAAAACAACTTGAAATGACCCTAGGTCCAATAAATTGGCAAATACATCCCAATTTTTAAACATTACACTATAAAAGTTAATCAGAAAGTGTGTGCAATCCTTATGTAGGTTGCCTCTGGTTGCTGCAGTTTTATCCAACTGCTTCCTCTTTTTCCACTTAAGGATCCGTTTACACTAATTGTGGGTGCTGGGTCCCCTCCTAGTGCAATATAGCTAATTTCTGTCTGTCATTTTTACTGGTGGTTGGCTAGAGGAACAATATACTGTACATATCTGATGTAGAAGCTGTTAGATGATTTCATCCACCACTGGTAGGGTTCTCAGATAGTAAGATGCTTTGGGGGAAGGGCTGATACAAATAATTCTGTGTTCTTTGTAGTGTGGTATGGAATATGTTGACACTATATAAATGAATTAATTATTTCCCCCTCACCAACTGAGCCAGTTGTTTTCTTGTCATTAATTTGTAATCATGGATTTTATAAAGCCTAACATAACATATACTTATCTTGATACTAATCTACTTTTATTTTCAATAAAGAATGATTATAGTAATAGGTACAAAGAGGATAAGTTATGAGAATTAGAGCCATAATTAAAGATTCTAAGCACATTCTCTAGGGTCTCATTATGGCTAAATTTCCCAAATGGAATAACATTTACAGAGAACAACCAGCACAGCAAAACTATCAATTACGGAGATTCCATTGTGTTTTATTATAATGATTATATTAAAATGAAATGAAACATACTGTACGTCAACTTCCTATATCTATAAAAGTATGCATGTAACAACAAAAGATGCAGGTGAAAGATACATAGAACAATCCTATATTAAAAATGCATGGTGCTTTTGAGAAAAAAGGAATATCATATTAGTGACTGTTCAGTTTAGTGTGTCTTGGATATTTTCAATACATAAGAGAAATGCCAATTATATTAGAAGCTATTTTCAATTATTACCCTACTTAAGGATCTTTTTGGAGAAAAGAAAAACTACAATGGCAGTCATTGTTTGATTAGATAACCCCAAATCACTGAACCAGCAAATCAGTTTACTCTCTTTATTAGTTTCCTAATGGCCACTGCGTCAAACTATAATATCAGTTGAAGCCATCTAAAAGAGATATCTATCTATCTATCTATCTATCTATCTATCTATCTATCTATCTATCTCTATCTATCCACATATATACACACACACAAAAAAGGTGATGCCACAGAGAGAATGAAGCAATGTCCAATTCAGTGAAAAAAGAGGCACTCTTTGGATATTTCCATTAAATTATTAGGTAAAAAAAATCACACTCTTCTGAACTGATAAAAACTGATAAAAAACACAGCTCATATTTTGCTGAAAATATTAATGATGTGTATAAGTTGAATATTTACAATAAGAAACAATAAGACCAGAGCTTATAGTATTTTTGTAACCTACTAAGTGACATATCGGCATGGATGTCACTCCACTTCTTCAAACTCAATCTTTCAAAAACTGAGCTCTTAGTATTCCCCCCAGCCCGTGCCCCCGCCCCTGACTTCTCTATCAAGATCAATAACACAATCATCATTCCTTCCCCTCATGCCAGGCTACTAGGTGTAATCCTAGACTCCCATCTGTCCTTTAAGCCCCAAATCCAATCGCTGTCCAAATCTTGTAGACTTCACCTACGCAACATCTCCAAGATATACCCATTCTTAACTGCTGAAACTACTAAGCAACTTATTCACTCTCTGGTTATCTCTTGCCTTGACTATTGTAACTCCCTCCTCATTGGCCTACCTCATCGCAGGCTATTCCCTCTTCAGTCTATCATGAATGCTGTTGCCAGACTCATCCACCTTACTAGCTGTTCCGTATCTGCCTTCCCTCTCTACCAATCCCTCTACTGGCTTCCCATTGCCCAACAGATAAAATTCAAAACATTAACAATTACGTATAAAGCCCTTTATAACGCTGCCCCAAATTACATCATCAATCTTGTCTCCAAATATCATCCAAACCGTACTCTCCACTCCTCATACGACTTCCTGCTCTCTAGCTCCCTTGTCTCCTCCTCCCATGCTCATCTCCAGGACTTCTTCAGAGCTTTCCCCATCCTCTGGAACTCTCTACCCCAATTTATCAGACTATCGCCTACTCTGCTCACTTTTAGGCAATCTCTGAAAACCTATCTCTTCAGGGAAGCCTATCCTGCCCTCAGCTAACAATGGAATCTTCTATTCCTCCTACCAGTCCATCCCCCACAGTTATTACCTTTTGTACCACTAGTCCCTCCCTCTTAGATTGTAAGCTCCAAGGAGCAGGGCCCTCCTAACCCTCTTGCATTGAACTGTATTGTTGCTGTATTGTCTCCCGTTATATTGTAAAGTGCTGAGCAAACTGTTGGCGCTATATAAATCCTATATAGTAATAATATACAGTACTTAACCTTGAGTATTTTCCAGAACCCTCACTGTATACACCTACACTGCCACACACTAAATACAGCAGTTGGTTATAGTAGTGGCTTCAAATATCAGTGCTAGTAGTGTGTTCTATGCCTTCAGCAATTTACCGCCACCAAAGAAATATACAAAAAACAAGAAATAAACAATTAAAACCATAAATTAATGTGATATAAAAGTGTAAAAGTTCTTTCTCATAGAATAGTCCACAGAGCATTCAGTATAAACAAGAGAACAGTTAACCCTGATGATTTTTCATTTATAGTTGGCTTAGTCTACTGCATTTAAATATTTAGTTACATTTTAATAAAACATGTTGGCTGCTCTGATCATACCTCTTATAGTGATAGGACTGGCTTATCCAAAAGCCCCCTTCTTGACCCTTCCAAACCAGCTGACCTAAGTTCAAAGGCCAGGTAGTGGATTATGGTTACAAAGAATTCATTTTGGCCAATTTGCACATCAACATGCTGGTATTGCAAACCTTGAACATGCAGAGTTCACCTCCAAGTCATGGTAGTAGAGAGCTGGAATCTCATCCCTGGTGTATACCTGTCAATTCCTATAGATTAGCTATAGTTTTAACAGCCTTCCCTATTCATAAACACCAACTTTATACAAAGTGTAAATACTGTAATTTAGATGTAATAATATACAGTATCCTACTTTCAGGGTAGAGAATATTGTATACTTACAAAAATGTTTTGTAAAGGTGGAAATCCTTAAATGTCAAAGATCTAGAATTTGTTACATACGGTATGTTATACATTAAATCACCAGCAAAGGAGTAAAAAAAGATGTGGAGAAATGCAGCAGTTATCATTGTATCCAAACAAATAAAAGGATTGTTTATAACTCAGTTGTTACATTCAAGTATCAATTTCCCATGTGTGTAGCTGGTAAAGTCCAAGAGCTGACACAAAGGCAAGGCCAAATGGTTCAGAGCATTTCACAGATGAGCACCGATATACAGGCGGTGAATGACAATTTGAATTGCTGCTTCATAGCATTCAGGTCACACACTGATCTAAATAACAGAAAACACTGTCAAATATGTCTTGTATTGAAAAGACAGAGGGTGGTGGGTCATTGTTGTCAATGTTTACCCAAAACAGGGTAAATTACTCTTAGTTTAGGAGTGAGTTAAAAGATGATAATCAGTTCAAGCAAAGTTTTCCTCTAATAATACTTTGAAGAAGAAATATCAAGTTAGCATTTATGAGTGAAATGGGTTGACTTTGAACAGATTAAAAGTGTAACTGTGAGAGAAAAGTTCCAGTTAGTTAGTAGGTAATGGAGAGTGCACACATTCTTCAGTAAGAGGATACATACAATGTAATTTAAAGTAATCCAGTTGAACCATTCATTTTTTAATGAAAACTGACCACATACATTGATTTAGATGTATTTTCTGGGTCACTTCCAGCTAGACATACATTTGTGAAAGGCATTAACACCTGATACTTTCCTCACATTGTTTGAGTTGCTGTGAAATGGGGCTCAATAACATCTCACTGTCATGGTAACAAGAATTGTTGGGTAATTCATACAGGAGACTGGAAGCATACTGCTATATACTAAAATAAAGTGGTGATAACTACTGACTGGTGGTCTGTACTGCTTTATGTCTTTAAGATGTTAAAATAAGTAGGTCTACATGGGTTCGCATTAAGGGGTAGAGGAAATACATTGGGTGTGTAGTAGGACACTTGTTAGCTCTGCAGTTCTCATACTTTAGTGTACTAGTTTCTGTACTTGAGTGTCTTTTATTCACACATCTAAGTGCTAAAGTTAGCTGTACATTTCATATGAATTATGAGCAGTAATGAGCATGCAAAATGGATCTGAATGTGTATTACACCAGTAAATCTTCCAATGTTTTTAAAATGACCTGCAACATATAACACGGTCGTCCATTTTAATTGTGCTGTACCTATAGTAGGCAAAGTGGTTAAATTTCTAGCAATACATAACATCTTCTATTAATCTCTCCAATGCTCCCCTGCTGCTGAAGCCTGATAAGAAGGTAAAGAAAATGCTTTAAACCTCGTACACATGATGAGAATATCTGACAAATGATCATCCATTTTTTTGCATGCTAGTCCCATATCGAAAAGTAATAGGTTATTAAAATGAAGAAAATTCTTAATTCTTAGACAGAATACAACTACAGACGTGGTGTATTGTATTGTATTGTAATGTATTCTTTCATTTCCAAACATGCATGGTCTTGCTCACTCGATTTTTTATGGACGAATACTATACTTATTAAATGAAAATTGTTCGTTCTTTTATTGTATGAGAAACATTTTCATGCTTGTCTTTTTGGATAGTTTTGCATGCTCTTGAAAGCTGTGTACTAAGGATCAGATTATTGGTTGATCGCTCTGAAAGTGGCATTTTTCATCTGATTTTCTCATTGTGTACTAGGCTTTACTCTCACCCTGTGCCTTCCATAATATAGTGCTGAGTGCATGGACGGATATTTCCCAGGCTGTAAAGTAGGAGGATGGGTGGTAAGTATGCCCTGTTGGGACATAGAATGTTTTGGAACTTACTGTGTCCTGGTCCCAATACGATTGAAAACCACTGTTCTAAACTTCTCAAAACTGACTGAGAGCTTCATATTAATAGCATAGTAGACTTGATATTAAAAACAGCTAAAGAGATATGAAAATACTTGCTTGAAAGCTCTTTTAATGACTGTTAAGAATATATAAATAGTTTGATGTCCATAATCTGGGCACAAGTGCACTTTAACTGAGGTCTCTAAAACACTTTATGATACAATATCCTCTGTACACTTCAGGAACCAGCAAGTCTAACATTACATTTGCAGAGTTAAGTCTCCAGATCATAACTTAGACTAATGAGCTGTTTGGCTGACATATCTTGCCTTTAACAGCACTGAAGATGTATCCTGCCTTATTGATGCAGAATTTTATTAGTACTAAGATCTCCCTTGGCTCTCCCCTTGCTGAATGATCTATGACATTATATTTTCTTAGACAGGGTACTTTATGCCATGTAATGCATGTCTTGGTTATGTTTCTGTCTCAGTCTTTTTTTAGATAACAGTCTTGTTCAGGGGCGGACTGACCATTTGGAAACTCGGGCACTGCCCGAGGGCCCGGGGTCATTAGGGGGTCCCATGAGTACCCTTTTCATAGGCTTTTTTGAGTTTGGGCAAGGACACAGGGGCCCCAAGATCCCCCATTGCCCGGGGGCACCATGAGTTGTCAGTCCACCCCTGGTCTTGTTGCCTCCTTGATGTGGGTTTCTATCATTTTCAAAGTGCTCTGTCAGGCTGCATGCCCTGCCCACTGCCCTTAAATGTCAAAAGCTGGGCAACTTCCTTCCTTAAATATGGCCTTACTTTACAATGATATTTGTCCCCTACATATCTGTACGAATCCACATCTTGCACTAGCTGTGTCCTCCTCCACCCTTGAACCATGGTGACAGATTTTAGCTTTTGTTATTTGTTATGTTACTGCTTTCAATATCGGAACACTGTTCATCAGTAATTTTATGCAGCAAGATTAAGACATTACTTCTGTTGGATAAATATTTTTAATTAATTAAAAGAATGCCTGATGAGGAATGTAAAACATTTTGAAACATACCTTGAAACCCTGTCCTATTATTGTATTTAAGGATCCCAGTCCTAACAATGTAGTATAGTTGCTAGCACTTCATAGCAGTGTGAGCAAAAGGAAACACATTACAACAAGTTATTAAATGTATACATATCATTTTTATACTGATTAGTTGTGAGTACATACTGGTGTAGCTTTGCAGGAGAGAATTGCTGGTGGAAAACAGGGTCATATTTACAGTAAAACTATGTCTTCCCATTAAAAGTGCTGTAGCACTTATTTTTTTAGTAGATCTGCACCTACAGTTGTATAGTTTCCATTACTGCCCTTGAAGTCCACAACTTGTAGCTTCCTGTGATGGGATGAAAATGCTTCTGCACTGCTCCAGAATTTAAAGTAGTGTTCTCACACTCATTTTGTCTGTGCTTGCTTGTATGACAGTGGGATGTTGCAGGCAGGGCAGGAGCCAGGATAAGACTGCTTAGGTAGCCACCTTAGGAAGCTAGGATAGGGGGAACAGAAAAATTTTAATCCCCAGTCACTTGCTGAGGATTCAGATTTTTAACCCCAGCAATCACCATTGATTGTCTATCACAGTGATCAGAGTTAAAATTACATGTCTACACATGTTTCATCAGCAAGCAGCCGATACATTTTCTCTCCTCTGAATGGAGAGAAATAACATGGTTTAAAAATAATAATTGAAAAAAAAAAGCAAGATCAAGGCTTGATCTAGGTCAGGGTTAGTGTTAGGGTCAAAGTAGGGGTCAAAGGTCAAGGTAAAGGTCAAAAGGTTGTGGACAGGGACAGTATATTTTGTAAGATTTTAAAAAATTATTAAATTAGTTTTAGTGTCAGTTAGTGTCAGCAAAATACATCTTCACCTTTGTAGACAAAAATCTTTGCACTGGCTCTGGTTGCAAGGGGAGTAGCTATCAGAACAACCACTGCTGATTCACAAGCCTGGAGCTTGTTAAACAGCAGCTGACCACACCTCCCCCTGCTCACTTGCTGTTTGGATTGAAAGCTACACCTTTGCTGCTAAAACCATCCCATTGTGTACTGCAATATTTAAGAGGTGGATCATGTGAGGCACAAATGAAGGTAAACATGTAACGCAAAAATGATAGACAATTTAATTAACTAAGAGGAGGTATAAAAGGTATTTAAATGAGGACTGTGTGTCAAATAGTGACTGTATCACACCCAGAAGTTTGTTCAGAGACTGGTGATACATGGCTCATTTCCTGAAAGGTCTAAGAGATATGCATGAAGGCTCTATTGTGGAAAAATTTCTGTTTAACGTGTTCATAAATGATACAGAGGTTGGAACAAATAGTGCACTCTTAGGGTTCGTTGATAATACCAAGTTAAGCAGAGCAATAACTTTCCATCAAGACTTTGCATCCTTACAAGAAGACCTTAGTAAAATAGAAGGGAAGGCCAAGTGAGGCTTAATACTGAAAAAAACAAAGTAATGCACTTAAGACCTAAATATAACTATGAAAGAAATTTGCTAAGGAGAGAACTTCTGCAGAAATCGAGGATGATCCTTGTAGACAACAGACTCAGAAATAGCATGCAATGCCAAGCTTCAGCATAAATTATTATTCTACCACTTTTCTTGCATCTTGAGAATGCGTTTCAGTGATGGTTGTCAATTCCCAAGAAGCATGTCCTTCAACTAGAGAGTCCAGAGAAGGGCAACAAAACTGATATGGGGGCTGGAGGACCTCAGGTATGAGGAACTATTTCAACACATATTTTCCCTGGATATGAGGTACTTAAGAGGGGATATGTTCACAATATTTCAATAGTGACTGTAGTATTGGGAGAAAACTGTTTAATCCAAGGTCTTAGAAGACACATAGTCACACAAGGAAGTTAGATGAAAAGTAGTTCAATCTTAAAGGTAAGGGGTTCTTTACTGTTATAGCATTAAGAAGTGGAACTCCCTTCCACAGTTAGTGGTAGCAGTGTAGAGTATTGATAACCAAACTATTAGATGTGTTTTGAGTGAACACAATATACATGGATATGGAAATTGGTAGGGCACACACATACACACACACACACACTCTGGACCTGTGTCTTTATTCAACCTCACCGACTATGTAAATATGTAACTATGGATTTAAGACCTATTTAGACTGTCACACATGAGCTGTTTGACGTACTTTAAGAAAATAACTCAAATATGGAAAATAACTAGAATAAGCTAATTATACCTGAAAAAATATCATCAAGGTTCATTGCCCTATATACTGTATACTGAATGAACTGTGAACTATTCTTCAAGAAGAAACACTGCAACGCAATAGAATCTGTTTTAAAACAGTTTTTATGTCACATTGAACTTTATTTTATTTTTTTATTTTTTTTGTTGTTCTATACTTCACTTTGCTTTTTAGTATAAGGGAGACTGTATAACGAATATTATTGCAGACTCTATGCAACACTAACAACAGAGTCCAAACAAGCCAACAACCAAACTAAATACAATCTTTAAGCTTTTTTGCAAAATGTCAGATAAAAATGACATTGACTCCTGAAAATAGGTGCATTGTGTCAACCAGCATGGCTTCAGAGATTAGGGAGCACCCCCAACAGATGGGCCATTGAAGCCTATGGCTGATGTCAGAACTCCAGGCTTCACTAGCCATTGTTGGAGCTCTCCCTCTTTTCCTTTGAAGTCGTTGCTGGCTGACACAGGTCATAGATCACTGATCGCACCAGAGAAATGTAAAAATAGGTAGGTTTATACTGTAAATCGTTATTACACAGGTTCGTTAGCATAGATGTTAGGATGGGGGAGGACAGGATGGACAGTTTTAAGGTTAGCTAGGTGTAAGCTGGAATTCCTGTTCAATCTTTAGCTTTTTTCCCACTAACCAAAAATCTATCATCTAAAATATTTTTAACCACCAATGTAAGGGAATATCGCTACCACTGACCACCAAATGATTTCAAGAGTTCCTCTGAGATAAAAAAAAAGCTGAGATAAGTTGCTGCAATATAACATTTTAAACAAAAAAATACTGTAATTTTGTTATTTAAATTATTGTTATTGAACAGAGGAACCATCAAAATAATGGTTTGGTTTTAAAGGATAAGTTCACCTTTTGACAAAAAATAATAAATGCACATTTTTTTGCAGGTAAAAAAAATTAGCATTTATTATTTTTTGTTGCAGGAGCCTGTATAGCATTGCACCAGCAAATAAAAATGATAACATCAACCGCCGGTTGTGTATAGTAAGCCATGCGGTGTAGCAATCAATACAGTCCAGTAGAGGGCACTCTCTGACGCGTTTCGTGTTTAATACACGTGATCAAAGGGCATGGCTTACGATACACAGCCGGCGGCCATCTTGGATTTCCTAATGTAAGTGTGTTTTCCTTGTATGCTTATCACTTACTGCATTAAAGTTACTACACTATCAGAAGCTTTGTCTGGGGCCCTGTTTATTCCAGGAGCCCCATTCTTTGAAGGTCTACCTGATTCCTGCCTACTCGAAGTTTGATGTCTGGGTTTAATACCCCCTCTGGTGGCTGAAGTCGGCATCCCAGGATACCCCTGATGTATTACAGACCCATGACACCTGGTAGCTGAGGCTTAGATGACTACTACCTATTCCAGTGATTCACATCCTGAGTACCAGGAGTAGGTCTTATATACTCCATGCGCAAGCATTTCATCTATCTGGTTAGAATATATCTATACTCCTCTTTACCGCCACAGGAGTCACAGAACCTCCACTATATTCTGCACTTATTATTATTTGGGAACTTTATATCTGTCATTTACTGTATTTATTTGTATTGATATATCTGTGATTGTCACAGATATACTAGCGCTGCATTTTATTATACATTTAGCATTGCACCAGCGATCAGCAGATCACTGATGCCATGCAGGTCTCCTGCAGACCTATCAATGTATCTATGTGTCCGTACATCCCATACGGGCAAGTAGATACACTGACAGGAATAACCAATAAACTATCACAGCACAGTGGTAGTTCAGCTGCTAAGGATGTCGGGACTTGTAGTTAACTCATTCAAAGAACTCAGAGAATGAATGATGTGGCTGTGTCGGTGGAGTCCCTCATGTATGGCCATGCTGTTTTTAAAAAATGGTAGCTTATATGGGGAACCTCTCCTTGTACTGCTGTTATGGAGGGGGCGATATCGCAGCAGCTGCAGCATTGGGAACATGTTTCATGTTCCACCCTAAAAATGGGTGGAAGTTCATGTAACATGTTCCCAAAGGTGAACCTATCCCTTAAGCTGACAGTAGATCTGAATAACATGGTCACTGTGTAAACTACCTCTTTTTTCCTGAAACTTTGTATTGTTATAATAACCAAGATTTTTGAGTCCCTAATAAATTCTGGAAAAGTAATTAAAATATCTGTAAGTTATAATCATACATAATATTATTTTTCCATAAACTAAATAGAATTCACTTGTATAAACACATATGATATAAAAGTCCACATTAGCAATGCTCTCAAAGTCCAAAACATTTTCATCCAAGTATCTGTGTGTTCAATAAATCTTCATATTTGGTCAACAAATCCTTAAAAAGTAAGGTGATAGAGAAAGCCTGATAGTGGGAAGGGGTTGGAGTTCAGAAGTTCTTTCTATGGATTCCTGAAGCTTCTTCCTGTGCACTTCTAGACTCAGCTGACTCAGCTGAGGCTCCTGCAGCAGCAGAGCCCTAGGAATCCATAGAAAGAACTGCTGTAAACACATGATACAAACCAACCTCTTCCCTCCATCCCTCCACTGTCAGGCTTTCCCTACAGCCTAATTTTCTAAAGACTTTTTAGCCAAATGGATATTTTGTATGACTAAGTGGGGCTGAGCATCAGAGGAAAAAAGTGCCTAGAAGTGGAGGAGAAGTAGCTGATCACCTTTTTTTTCTAGGAACATTGGTCATCCAGACCATGAATATGGGAGGCATTGTGTTCTGGTGAGTCTTTGGCCTGTAGGGAGTGGTGTCTTACATGTTCACTAGGTGGTAATATGGAGATTTATTGAACACATGGGTGCTTGGATGAAATTTTTTTGGACTTTGAGAGCTAATGTGAACTTTCATAACATATGCATTTACACGGATAAATTCTATATAGTTTTGGGGAAAATATGTTTGTATGATTACCAGTTATTGTGGAGAAGTGCTGACTACAACGCTTCCTTAAACATTAAATGTATGTGGTTTTATAATTCAAATTTGACTTTTGTTTATTAGTCTCATTTTTTATAAGGTGGTAGCAGTGACACGTTCACATTTTAATTTAGATTTTTACACATATTAATTTAGTTTATATTTTTTCTCCTGTGGCGTTTATTTATTGCATTTATCTGTAAGTTAGTTTACATGAATAAAGGACAACAATTAGCTATCAGCACTACTAAAAACTCTGCCTGTGAAATAGCCAACCATTCTTATGGTTAGAGTAAAGCAGATAACATACCTTAAGGTCAGTATTTTGCTTCTTCAGTGCTTCAACAGTATATGAGATTTCTTTCCAAGATTCAATCCTTCCTTTTGCTTTTTCCAACATCTGCTCTGCCTCATGACGTGCTTCAATCCACTGGACAGAATCCTTGAGCATTTCCTGTAACTGTTGTCTTCGATTTTGGAGATGACATTGTACTTCCTCCCACTGATTTTGTATTTTTTCAACTGTAAAATATAATTTTGTTTACATTTCTTATTATTGTATATATTCTAATAAATTAAAAGAGGTACTCTAAACCCTAAATGCATTTTCTGAATAATTTTGATGCATCTTGAAACATAAATAGACTAAATAATAAAAAAAAAAATGTATTCACTGTATAGGCTCACGTCTATAATGTTCTTTTATATTAGTGTTTGGGTTATGTATAATAATATTGCAAATAGTTATTTTTCAATATCAAGGCATATCACCACTAAATATTTTTGGTTTTGTTTGTTCCAGGGATGTGATACAGCATTCTTAAAGGGCCCAAGTTGATAAATCTTGCTATTTTTCTTAAACATTGCTTTGTCAGTGAAAATTACAACTCGTTTTTGCAGAGAAATAAAATATTTAAGACTTTTTTTGTGCATCATCGTTATATTTTCACAATTTTATGGTAATACCATCTGACATAAAGATATACGGGACGTCATCTTATTTATATTCAAATGAAATTTTCATACTGAATAAATGTTTCAATTAGTGGTGTTAAACTATAAATATTCGACATATGAATTATTCATACATTTTGCCATCGAAAGTTCTTCATTAATTTCTGTCTTAATTTATTATTTTAGAGGAATTATAATTAAACCTATACATTACACACTGATTCACACAGATTTTCCAAGGTACTCTACTTTAAGAAACAATTCTTTCTACCCTATGTACAGTACATACATAGACATTACACAAGTAGCTCTAAAATACAGTTTACTTAATCCTAGGGAGCTAAAAAAGTTCCACCTTCTTGTAGCCACCTCTGCCAAAATGTAATTTTTAAAAGAGTAGAGGAGGGTCAAAACTACTTGTGTTTAATGACACACAAGAGAGATTTCCAGGGACAAGGTATGGTCCAACGTGGGGGGAAACCTTCCCTGGCCTTGTATAGATTTAGGGAGGGGAGGATTTTAAGGGTTCCCCATTAAAATCCATACTAGGCCTGACAGGTTTGGTATGGATTTTGGGGGACCGCATCTTATTTTTTTAAATTTAAAATTCAAACAAGATCCAAAGGGACTGATTTTTTAGGGGGGGCTGTGTTTTTTAACACCATAAATTCACTTCCCCCTGCAAGCTTCCTTTATTTGAAAAATAATGCAATGGGAACTCCTGCAAAATACATACCAGACCTTCATTCTGCTTGATGTTTTTTTTTTTTGGGGGGGGGGTGCACACTGCATTAATTGCAAAATAAAGGAAGCTTTCAGGGAAATGTGAATTAACTGCATTTTAAATGTCTTTTTTTTCCTTTCTAAATGTCACTTTTGCTGTACTACTTTGTTTACAAGGTAAAGATGCACCACTCCACAGGCAGGTTTAGGAGACACCCCAAAGAAGTTTTTTTAAAGGAATAATGCATTTGTAATGTTGCATTTTCCACAATATTAAATTCACGGCTCCTTAGAAAACTGTATTTTTTTGCTTTGGTGCATGCCCCTTGTCAAGCCACCCGATGATTTTTGGTTATTGCTATCCCTCACTGTTAAACTTAAAAATAGAGAATTGATTTAAAATATTCAGCCCCGTGACTTTAATGGGGTTTGGATGCAACATCAGAGCTTTTGATGTGTTTGGTTGAATGTGTTGTGAATTGAACCCAGGTGTGTTTACCTTACCAAAGCAGCCCCATTTATTTTAATTAAACTCTTCTTTAAGATAGATTAACCACTTCCCGCCTGCCCGCCTGCAATGTACTGTGGATGGGTGGCAGCTACAGGCAAAGCGACATACCCATACGCCGCTCTGGCTGTATCAACATGCCTCATGCATTTCCACTGTGTCCACTGGACACAGCGGAATGCAGATCCCAGTGAATGAGACCCGGTGGTCATGAGAATGCTATGTGATCATGTGATCAAAGCTAACCCTGTACCCTGGAGCCAATCACAGATCACTGTAATTTTAACTATCATGAACTTACCCCATTCATGACAATTCAGAGCAAACATTCAAAGCAAATAATCTTTATTGCTCCTGCAATGCAAAGTGTAAAAAAAAAAAATCCCTGATCATCCCCCCAAAATAGTACAATGTTACTATGGTAACATTATACTACTCTGATGAAAGTATTTTTTAAATAATAAAAAAAGTTTAAAAAAATAAAATACTTTATTGAGAATTTAAGAAAAAAAATATTTTTAGGCCTTTTTTTAACTAGTGCGGGTGAGTGGCGGCTCTGGGCAAAGAGATTTACCCTTATGTCACTTTATATTTCTGGGAGTGAGTGCGCATGCACCCCCCCGCTTCTCCCATCAGTCCAGGCAGAGACGAAAAAAACACCATAATGTGAGTAAAAGCACTGCATTACTACCTCTAGCAAAATCAGATAGCATCAGGGTCTGTAAGCTCCTCTCCCAGCCAGGGTCAGTTAGCATTAGATTGCTCGCACACTATCACACTCACGCTATAGGCCATTACTAGTATAGTGTATGTACGGATCAATATATTGATCACAAACAGAACTATACTAGTGCCTTCTTAGTATAGTGCTAGGGATCTGCTAGCACTAGTGTTTAGCCACTCATCTGTTTTTCAAGGAAGATTTGTATCAATTGATTGTGGGCCAAAGCAATTTATACGCACAACAATACATGGCCGCCCACCCAAATTCAGCTCTTGCCAGACAATTCTCAAGTAAACCTATCACAGTTTCTGAATTTAAAAATTTTTGGGGGCCTAACCCTCAACATGGGCATCACTAAAAAAGATTCATCATATGCTCATGTTCTCTGCAATTACATATATTTCCAACAAGGACCAGCAAGCTGTTCACCTTCTGTCTGATGAAAAGGTTGTCCCCTGTACAGGAGTGGAGGGAAATCTCTCCCACATAGTACCTGGAAGCAGAAAAACCTGTCAAATGTTCTAATCCTTGTCTGCTCTATCCAAACCTAAATTAATTCCTTCTTCTCCTGTTAACCCATTATATTGTGTTATTAGGCTTTAATTGTGCTATTCCTCAGCCACCTTTACTGTGCCATCCCCTTAATGTATGCTTGCCACCATACCAGTTCTAGCAATTTAGGTAAAGCTAGCTGATTGTATTTGTATTACGAAAAGGCAAACACCTAACCTTTCCTTAATGTAGTCTCCTAGCTGTGCCAAGATACCATGCAAACAGGATAATTAAGGGTTCTAAACAGGAATTAGGCAGAGTGTAAATGAAAGAAAATTGTAGCTTTCTTACATGATTTAGGGATCAAGTTGTGTGGGTAGAATACATTAATCATAATTGCTAGCTACAATTCTTGGCGCACTCCAGTGCTGGGACCTGCAGATAGTTTCAATACAGTAGTTCATGTTTCATTGGTCATCCACAGCTCCACAGTAAATCTGCAGAAAGTGGGATTATAGGAAGAAGACCTTACAGTAAATCATAAGGTCTGTTCATATTGCCCAGGCCCACTCCCCCTTTACAAATCACCTACTGTTAGGTGTAAAATAATGTACCTGTAAAAAATTAGATATACCTACTTTACTCCAGCCTTCCACATTGCTAAAAGTCATCATCCTTACAAGAAGGTTCTTTAGGAATGCAGGTGAAAAAAAAACCCATGAGAAAACACTCCAGTCTTTTCACAAGATTTTGGCTTCTCTGTATATACACATGAAAAATCTCACATGAAGGAGTAATACATCTTCTTAATTTAGGCACAAAAGACAGGGTTGAAGTAAGAAAAATTTAACTTTTTTCTTTCCAGGTACATTTTACAAATCATAATAACATGTGAGTTGTTAAGGGGGAGAGGGCCAACACCCACACCAGATTACTGCAAGGTCCACTTTAAATGAATGAACTTTAAGGGATATTGCCTGGTATGAACTTATTTTTTATTTTCATTATAATATGTTTGTGCAACATTACAGGAGGGTTCAAAGTCAAATGAAAATCTTTTGGTTAAGAGATTGTTAGACTTTTTTTAAGTACCATCATACAATGCTCTGTGTAAAACAATTTAATTGCTTGCTATTCATTTTGCTAACTAGCTTCTAGAAAGCTTATCTGAATAAATGTTGATCTTGATAAACAGCAAGAGGACATCTCTACACAACTTATATTTCAGTGAACAATAGCTCATGTTATTACTTGAATCCCTCCTGCTGAAGAGAAACACATTGCTTTGAAAATTGGTGTCAAGTTGTTCTGCATAAAAGAATGCCCTTAAGGAAAAATTTGAAATCCATTACTCTGTTATTGCAGACACATATTATTCTAATTGAATGCACTCAGTACAGCAGTCATGCAAACTGAGCACCCTCCCACTATTCCTGAAAGATGTTATTCTGCAAGGATGCAAGCAATGTCTTGGGATGCTTGATGCTCTACTGAGCTTGTATATTGACCTGTCTAGTTAAACTACCAAACTAGATATTAGAGATAAAATGTACAAATGTTGTATTTTCCATGTATCACACTTAAGTTACTGGACATAACTCAAAAGTTATCTAAAATAAAACATTGGTTACTTATTCTTACTTTGATGGTACTTTAAGTAAAAATGTATATACAGTATTGCAATCGCTAATACAAAACTAAAGCTAGAACATTTCTTCACTATAAAATATTTTTATATGTATATACACATGGTTCAAGAGCTCTAAATGTGCAAAATTAGGTATATTTTACATAATAATATTTATATTTCAATGTTTTTTAAAAAAAAAAACAACATATAGAGCAACAAGATCAGCGAATGTGACAGTCAAAAATTTTCAAACAATAGTCATTTGCGAAAATAAATGGCATTAAATAAAGAGATGAAAAAATCGGACTGAGCAATTAGGTACGGGACCAGCCAATCCCTCTGGTGCAGTGTACAGACCAAGAGAATAAACCGCAACAGTAAACAGGAATCTGGTATATAGTGCACAATGAGAAACAAATAACCATAAGCATAATCAACCTGTAGTCAGATGCCAGTACATAATACAGCAAAATTAAATTGTCAGAATAAAAAAATGTAAATGAAAAAGAAGGACGAAAGAAGAAAGAAAAAGAGCAGATTAACCTCCCTAGCGGTCTGATTATGTCCAGATTTCTGTGCTCAAAGCGGTACATTTTTTTATTTTATTTTATTTTATTTTTTTTTTATTGTAGGCCTGTAATTTTTAGGAATAACTCACTGAAATCTGTCCGAACAAGAGTCTAGTAAACATCCCGGGTATGTTAAAATTTGAAACACGAAATCACAAATTATAATTTAATAAATAATCATAAAAAATAATAATATAATAAAAAATTTAATTCAATAATATAATCAAACCAAAAACACTGAAATTTGAAATATAGCGCCAAGTTCGCCCATCACTGAGCAAAGTCGCAGAATCGTTTTCAGTGTCTGATGATGAATTTCCCCATGAATCATTATCACTTAATTCTGCAAGTAGTTCCAATTTACTATCACCGTTCTCTAGCCGGTCTAAAACTGATTTTGACCTAAAGGGACGCTTTTTGGATGCCATGGACGTTTCTCAGTAAAACAGAGAAGAACAGTAAAAATGCAGGCAAGGTACAGGACAAAGCACTAGGGACAAAATGTATGTGAAATGGTTTGATACAGTAATGTTTTACTATGTGATTTTAGTGATTTTAGTGAATGTCACTTTTTGTCACTTTCAAATTTCCCGCCTGTTCTGGCCACTGTAAGTCCCGACGTTACAGGGGACAGAACCCAGAAGACAGATGTCGGCATCCGCCGGAGGACATTGCAGAGGACACTGCAGGAGGGACATCGCGGGAGCGCAGGACAAGGTAAAAGAAGAACAGATCCCGGAGCAGCGCCGCATGGTAAGCCCGAGTGTAGCTCGGGGTTACCGCTTGTGGTACTGAAACTTTACCCCGAGCTGCATTCGGGAATACCGCCAGGGAGGCTACAAAAGAGTAAAGTAAAGGAGGGTTAGCCACAAACCCATTAACCACTTCAATACGGGGCACTTTTACCCCCTTCCGGCCTAGGCCAATTTTGAATGACAATTGTAAGGTCATGCAACACTGTACCCAAACTAAAATTTTATCATTTTGTTCACACAACTAGAGCTTTCTCTTGGTGGCATTTAGTCACCTGTGAGGTTTTTATTTTTTGCTAAATTAAAAATTTTTTTTTAAAAAAAGTGTTTTTTGTTTCTGTTACAAAAGTTTGCAAATAAATAATTGCTTTTCTTAAATTTAGGCCAAGATGTATTCTGCTACATTTCTTTGGTGAAAATAATCCAAATCAGTATTTATTATTTAGTCTGTAGGAAAGTTATAGAGTTTACAAACTATCGGATATATCTGAAAATTGATCAATCCTGAAGTACTGACAGCCAATCTAATTTCTTGAGGCCAAAACATATTTCATAAGAGGCATAGTGAATTTTTGTAATTTTTTTGCCATAATTTTTTAGAAAATTAAGAAATTAAAAAAAATATTTTCACATTTTTTTTTATACATACTGTCATTAGTGCAGTACAGTATCATCAAATAACTGGTGTGGTGGTGATCAGGGACACTGACTGGTGACAGTACAAAAAAAATTGATAATTATTTTCTATTTTTTTATTTTATTATTATTTTTTATGACTTTTTTAAAGATTTTTTTATCATATTACACTATGACCAAGGTAGTATAATGTTACCATAGCAACACTGTACTACTTTGGGGAAGTGATCAGCATTTGTTATTCTTTTACACAATTTGATTACTCATAGCAAAGAATTTTTAACTGAATGAAATCGATTCATTCAGGTATTTGTTGTGATTACCTGTGATTGGCCATGGCTAATCACATACCACAGATGGGCTGTGATTGGCCCAGCCTGTGCATGTGATCACAGTGACCATTCACAGCTAGACACACTTGCATACAATGGATGACATGAAAGAAAGCCATCCATTGTTTACAACTCTCATTGGTCACAGCAGGTCACATGATACTGGCAACAGGTCCGTACACAGATCTGTCATCGGCTGTGTCCGAGGTACACAGCTGGTAACAGATCTTGCCAAAACGCGGCCCTGCGAACACGCACAAAGCACAATCCAGGAAGGACGTCATATGACGCCCACCCGGATCGACGAGAGACCCGACCGGCTGTCATTTTCCTATTGGCTGGGCGGGAAGTGGTTAAGGAACAGAGAGGTATCGAATCCACGCATCCCAAGTACTGTCAAATTTTGTGGCAGTATTATTAAGAATACAAATGAGCTTGTAATTAGTCATTATCCAATTAAGTTTATTTTTGACATAATCAAGTGCTATCACCGATCGCTTCCAACTTTTAGCTATCATAATTCTTGCATCCAGGAGAATGTAAAGAATCAGTTTGTCCAATTTCTTGTGGATACTCGAGGGTAACTTCTGAAAAAGGGCCACCTCCGGGGACCTATGAATATTCAATCCTGTCACTGAGTAAATAAAATTGAATATATGAATCCAAAATCGAATTACCACAGGATATTGCCACCAAATATGGCACATAGTTCACTCCCACCCTCAGCGCCAAAAACAGGAGGGTTATGTGGTAGGGTACATTTTTGCAAGGCGTGTAGAGACCAAGTACCAGTGCAGGAGCGTTTTATAATTAGATTCAATAAGTGTAGTATTAATAGAAATCTTGGACAAAGTGTAAGCCGTATCCTGCCAATCAGTTAGTTCTAAGGAGATAAGTAAGTCCCTTTCCCATTTCATATAAAGAAGCTTGGTTTTTGGATCCATAAGGGAAGTATATATAGTAGATATACGACCTTTCAGCATACCTGAAATTTGACAAGAGAGTTCGAAAGAGGTAAGTGTTAAGGTTTCTGTTAATAGTTTTAGTTTGGATTGGATAAAGGACACAATTTGATTATATCAAAAGATTTCACTAGGGGGTAGTTGGTGCTTATCTCGAAAATATTGTGAGGAATATGGGCGATCCCCACCTAAATTACATAATAATATTTCGTGAACATTTATGTTTTTCTCATAGCTAAGCAAAAGCTTTGATTTTCTAATAGTGGTGGGCTAATCAATGCACTCAAACAGGGATGTTTGACTTAGATTGGGTAGATTTGCAGGAAGCAAAGCTTTGCTAACTTTTGATGGTATATACAATTTACACTTTCACCTGTGCAGTATTTTAACTCTCAGTAGGATAGCTTATGGTATCTTGTATTTCCTCTAAGCCCCTCTCTTGCCTCCAGCTCTTTGCAGCAGTTATTTAGGAGGCATTATAATCATTAGGCCCAACCTTCTATGTAAAAGTATACCAAAACAGAGCAATTTAAAATTTTTAAAGTGAAACTGTGTCCAGATTATGAATATTAAACTATTTACATACACTTAACAAACAGAAATAAAGCACCTCTGACTCCTCTAGCAGCTTGTACTGTGATAAAATTTGTTCTCAAAAGTACACAAGTATTACAACAAAGACTCCAACGTCAGGTTCCTAAAGCTAGATACACATGGTCAAAATATTGGTTGGTTCAGCAGGAATCGGCTGACATTTGGACTGTGTGAATAACTGACAGAAGCCAGTCTAAGTACAAAGGGACATGCCAGAAAATATGCTGGAAAACCAGTATCCAGTGGCTGTGAGCGCTGATCAGTGTGTTCTGGCGGGGGGGGGGAGTTCCCCTGTCAGAACACAAATATACTGCACTAATATCACTTAGCACAGCAATCTTTCAGGTTTTTTTTGTTCAGCCCAATGAGTTGAAAGAAAAAAAAATGTAATGTGTGTACCAGGCTTAAGAGCTTAGCAAAAATCTACAGTGTGTTTATACTGGGTGTTAGAGTGCTAGCAAATGAAAAAGATTCTGTTGAAACTGAAAATAATAGTACATTTAAAAAGTTTTCAGAGCCTCTGTTGGGAACCTTGAAGACAAATTTATCCACAATGCCTATTGCTATAGAGGTAAATGTGGGCTTCTTTTAAAGTGCTTTTAACACTTGTTTTTTTAATTGGCATATATAGTGTGGACACAGGTTGATATTAAAGTGTTCCTTTACTGAATGCTGGTAAGACAGTGAATGAATTGAATGCTGGTAAGGCTTACTAGTCCACAATTTTACTTACTAACCTGTAAGAGTTATGGGGAGAGGGGCTCTTCTATCACTCCTTACTATAATAAGCAGCAACATTTTCCAATTGCATTGCTTAGAGGAAATGACTGTGACAAGCAGGGGTGGACTGACAACTCATGGGGCTCCCGGGCAATAGGGGATTATAGGGCCCCTGTGTCCTTGCCCAAACTCAAAAAAGCCTATGAAAAAGGTACCAGGGGCATCTCATAGGGCCCCCTACTGACCCCGGGCCCTCAGGCAGAGCCCGAGTTTCCAAATGCTCAGTCCGCCCCTGGTGACAAGCTATGCAGACTTTCCACTTTTCAGTAATCTGCATTTGCACACATTTGACAAAGGCCATGTTAAGGATAATGGTTAAAGTCTCATATTGGCCACATTGAGCCACATTTTAATTTAGAGATAGAAAAAGAAGTCTAAAGAAAAAATATTCTGCATACTTGAAAATTCCTCCAAAAAACTGGCAAATGTATAATGTGAAACTATTTGGGTGAAGCACAGTATTTAGTGCTCATAAGGTAAGTTATGCACAAGACAGATTAGCTATTGGACCCATACCTGTTTAATGAAGACTAAATAATCATAAGAGGTTTTCACAATTAACAAAGGATAATTACTATAAATACCTAAAGAAAATTGGGAAAAAATCCTAAAGTACCCCTTGCAGGAAAAATAATAATGGTACCAGTGTAGCTCACCACCATAGCTGGAAACCCTCTAGATTCTAGAGAGATTTCAACTAAATAAAAATGTTACTGGGTCTCCAGGTTGACATAAGTTCCCCCTGGCACAGGCTAGGTTACTAAGGTAGTAATTTTGGCTTTCCTGTTACAGTCATCCAAGAGCCATAGTGGCGAGGCTACACTGTAAAAGAAGACAGAGCCATGAGGAGATGTGTAGTGTTTTCTTTCCTCTTCCAGCAAATTTGTCTAGCCACTGAAGACATGTACGGTGATAGGAAGGTGAAAACCACAACCTACTAGAGGCCTGAAGTAAAGGTAATATAATGGGGAAAGATGGGAGGTGAGCTATGTTGATAGTCACTGTTATTGTTATTACCAGAATATTATGATGATTGCCATTTGTAAGTCACATGTTGTACAATAGCCCATTTGTGCATATGTTTTGCACATTATCAGAATGGACAATTTCTGCCTACATGTTTCATGTCATCAGGAGTGACAGAGGAGCAAATTATTTTTACATTCCACTGCAGGACTGTTACTATAAAACCACCCCTCTAAAGACTGCAAGATATTATACTCATGCAAAAGTGCTATTGACAATTTGCCACACCATTATTATTCCCACAGTTTCTCACAGGAATTATAAATTTCCCAGGTATTGACCTCGATCACAAATCCTCAAGAATTAACAATCAACTTTTGTAGAATGGGAGGTTTATTAATTCTGCTCTTTATCCCTTTTTGGAGCCATATGAGAAATGTACTGTACATTAAATTATTGCTTGTCTTAATTTGTTCTCATTTCTATTACTCACACCCTCCTCCCCTCAACAGTTTTTTTTGTGTTTTTTTTTGTTATCTTGCTCTGTATACATGCCCTTTCCTTCTCTGTATTTTATCTCCTTATTTATTACTTTCACTGCTTTGTTTTGCTCCTTTCCTTTTTCCTAATTACAAATACTTGTTATTTTGCAGGACTTGATTCCTTTTACTATTCAGCACTCAACACTGCACTAAGTGTCACAAACAGGATTCCTTTGTTTCCTTCATGGTGACACCAGTGGGTAGCCTAGCAACCTGTCACTCCCCCACTAGTTGGATTATATACACATATATATTCCTGGCATATTTTAACTGTTTATTTTTATCAATCTACAAAATGCAAAGTGAACAAACAGAATAAAAATCTAGATCAAACATATATAAAAATACCCAACAGGTGCTAATGACCATCAATTTCATATGTAGTTTGAAACACAATCATTGACTGAAACAGCTGTGAAGAGCCAAACTCTGCTACTGAGGTGAGGTTGTGGAAGACAGTTTCATACACTATGGCAAGACTGGACACAGCAACAAGACACATGGACAAGGTCTCTCCCAGGCAAAAATTTCAAGATGTGCTGGTCAAGCTCCTTTGAAGAAGCACAAAGAAACAAGCAATGTTGTGGACCATAAATGGAGTAGTCTGCCAAGGGAACATATTGCATCAGATGAAAGACACATCATGCTTAGTTCCCTTTGAGATTACAAAATATCCAGCAGTGCCATCAGCACAGAACTGGTGGAAACCAGAGGGACCAAGGTACACCCATCTTCTGTCTGGAGAAATCTGGTCAGAAAAACATAGGAACTGGGTTGCAGAAAATGGGAGCAGGTGCTCTTGACTGTTGAGTCAAAATTTGAAAACATTCTTAATTTCAGCATTTTATCACACCTGCCTAAAACCTTTGTACAGTAGTGTATATGCAAACATTATTGTATTGCCAAGGTTGGCTCCATTTCAACTATTATCTAGGAATGTTACGGCCATGAAAGAAAAAAATAGAAAAGTGACCCCATGGGATTGTTACCTCTATCACCCATTTGTTGTTAAACAAATTCTATTCCTAGTAGAGGCCTATGGTGATTGTAGTGTATATGTCTGTCTGGGGCTTCTTAACTGTTTCTTTCAGTTTTGGGTAAAGGTTTTGTTTTCAGGTAACATGCTGCTTGTTGTTGCTAGGAAGATTTTCCCTCAGCTGCTGGGCAAATATTCAGTCGGCTGAGTATTAGATTGGTGATAAATCTTTGGCGGGAAAACAGATGGCCAATGAATTTAACCTTTCACTTGCATATCCTCTACTGTCTCAGGGCAGTGTCACCAAATACCTCAGGACTGTCTTCTTGATTAACCTCTTGATTATCTTTGGCCTTCCTTTTGGACCCTTTGACCTGCTTTCTCTAAACAACCTCTCCTTTGCTCTGTTTTTCCCTTATCTCTATAAGTCTTTATGAGTTAATATCACCCAATTTTGGGTGGAGAGTGGTTTCCTAACTGTAAATTGTCTGGTGTAAATTATTGCTGCTTGAGTCTTGATGACTAAGCATATTGGTCTGTTAATGGTTACCAGCAGTTCTGTTTTGTAATAAAGGTTACATTTTATTTCATAATTACAATCTACTGTATTTAAACCCAATAATGGGTCCATGGTCTAAAGTTTTCCAACAACCTTTATCACATGTTTACTTTATTATTATTTATGTTGTTATGATAGTGTTATGATGCTGGTATAACGATGTGTTAATGGGGTGTGCAATCTTATGCTCAAGACCTATGCCCCTTAGCTGATTCGTGTAAATTTCTAATTAATCTTGTTTGGTAGACTATTAGCTTCTATTGTCTTGCACTGTTTGATTGCTGGTATTTAACTGCTGAAGAACCAATCAAATTAAATGCTTCTTCTCTGTAGGATGTCATTAGCTCTTACTCTGCCTGAACTATTCTTTTAGAATCACCTACAAAGTTAGTTAATATTTATTACACTATGTGCAAGGTTCACAATCTCGGTACATTTGATCAATAAAATGCTTAACCTATTACAAATAATGGTTGTTTGGTACTGTGCATGTTCTTCCAGAAGAATTAATTAGAATGGATCTATAATTCTACGGTATATTCTAGACCCCACACCTTAGTAGTATGTTAAAGTCCAGACACTGTTTTTATTCCCTGCTTAACACTTTTACTCTCCTACCGTTTTGCAGCATTTCTCTCAATTTCTTGTACCTCCACTCAACTAAAATGAGGGCAGAAGCTTTCACCCTCCATGGCTGTTAAGTACACAACTTCTTTTTGCCTCCTGCTTGAGGCTGCCACATGCCAACCTATCTCAAGTTACACTACCGGGGAGCCTGAATGCTTTCTTACTTGTGGTTTGTGATGTAAGGAGGACATACTTGTTCACATAAGATAGTGACCTATTCTAGGTGTGAGGGGAAATAGCTATAGCCAAGTAAAGCACCTGATATTAAAAAAATATATATGTTCCTCTGAAGAAGGATACATTGCTCCCAAGATTTATGTCAGGAACAGTTACACACATACAAGAGGAATAGTCTCTATGTATGTATCTATGGGTGGTAAAACATACTTTTCCATCTATGCAAGATATACAATTATGTGATTTGCTGCTGCTGATGTGCATACCCTTGTTATCAGTATTGTACACCATACCTCAGTAGAGATATTTGAATCATGGTTTATATGGTATAGAAATAAAATAATGTTTAAATACATTTTTTGATCTATTATAAGTCCTACTAAATAAGTCCCTTTTCTTTCCTATTTAATTTTATCCTCCTTCTAGGTACTGCTATTGGGATATATTCAGGGACCACTTGCATTTTGAGGATTATGGATAAGCCAAAAGTACCTGGATTTGGGTCAAGGATGAATCCAAACCCCACTGAAGTCAATTCGAGCAGAATGTTAAAAAACAGCAACGGTCATTTTCCAGACTATTAGGCAGAGGGTTTGCAAACAAATGGCATGGGGGCTGGGCTCTGCAAAGCAGCAATTTTGCATTAAAGTGGTAATAAAACCACTTTGTTAATTTTTACCTACAGGTAAGCTTATAATAAAGCTTACCTGTAGGTAAAATGAATATCTCCTAAATGTGAACCGTTTAGGAGGTAATTGGGTTTTTATTTTAGTTGGCGCATGCACTCTGTAGCCTGTGACTCCTTTGTACATGCGCGGCAGTGACGTCATCATGCTTCAACTAGTTAGATGGCCAGAGCCCGCTAATCCAGAAGGAAAACCGGGGGAAGATGGAAACCTTTACAGCGGTGACAGCATGCCACTGGAGGGCTTTTTTTTAAGGTAAGTTTCACATAATGTGCTAGTCTGTGATGCATACTAGCACATTATGCCATTGCCTTGCAGGGAGTGTTTTTTTTTTTAATTTTAATGCGGTTTACTACTGCTTTAAGGTCATTATATTTACAAAGAAAAAAGTGCCATTTAATTTGCTGACAAATGACAGCATCAACAGCTTTAATTATCTTTGTTAAGAAATGGTTGGGAATTTCCTCTATCTATATCAGACCCTTGTCCTAGATGAGGATCTGATATAGTTGTTAATGAGGGATCTCCATTAAAAAAATGGGTACTGGTGCCATGCTTGTTTACATAGCTGGGGATTTCCGACTAGTAAATGAATGAGGCCAAGTGAAGCAATTAGTTGCTAAGGACGTCCGAAGCAGCCTTTGACAGATAGGAAGCTGTCATTGATAGTAACATAGAAATACTGCTACTGTATATAATGTTTGGCTTCCTCCAAATGAACTAAAAGTCTGAGTGTGGACAAACATTCAAATAGCCAAAGTTCAGTTCAAACTTGTGTTCAGACTGAGCCTTGTGCTCATCCCTACTGAGGCAATCAGGCAGCTTCCTAATGGGATCTCCTTCACATAGTGTACCTTATATACGGCTACTTGCAAACCCCTAACCTATGGTTTCCCCATGTGTGCAAAGAGGATAGAAAACACAAATGCTTTCCAGCTCTAGTATTTTTGCTAGTGCACATATATATGTAAATATCCATGAATCGAGGTGTATTCAATATTTATAATATGTTCTTCACTCATCACATCAGTACACACAGCACATGCCTACTTATACAATAAAGAGTAATGTGTTATGTAAAAAAAATGTTTACTACTCCATAAAATCAGGGAGTTGTACCTCTCCACGGGCATTATATGATTAGCAGATATTCCTGCAGATTGGATAAGAGTTTCATGAGGGGAGAAAAGTTAGGGCGGTTTGGCCAATAATTTAGTATCAGAACATAAAAGTCACTCACTGGCGTTCTCTGTTATCCAAGGAAATAAGATTTGAGTGTACATCTTTTTGTGAGTATTGGGAAAAGACATATCAGTGGTTAACATTTTATAGCATCTACTTGTCATTTGGTGTCTTTGCTTTGATAGATGTTCCTAATTTGTCTTTAAAAATAAAGGCACCTAAACCAAAATTTGTAAGAATATAGCTGAAAGTGTAACAGCTACAACATAAAATCAGTAGCAAATCACAGTTTTTCTTTTTTTCTAAACTACACTTACAAGGCACACATAATTCACTAGTTTACTAGCGCTAGCCATATATAAAGCTATATTTTTAGTGAACATTTCCAAAATTTTTAATTTAAAGTCCACTAAAATGGTTAGCCATATAACCAGTATAGCTTAACAATTTGCTACGTGACCTTCTGATTCATTATAATTAATTCAAATTTTTCATTTTGTTTTATGAAGCATTTTAATAGTACATATTGAGATATTTTTACCAAATGTGTTGGTTTTATAGCCAAAAACCTCAAAGGCATTGTCAAATACATTTTGTGAAACAATCCAATACATTACTTTAAAATTTACTATATTCTGTATGATAAGGAACAATACCCATGCAACAAATATAATTTCTCAGGTTTTGAGAGGCAATATAACAGAGTTACTATGTTATCATTTGACTGCTAAAACAACTGTCAGTTTAATGATGTAGCTGCAAAAATGACACAGTTATAGCACACCATTTAATAGCCTCAGCACTCCGATGACCATAAAACTGACATTTGTTCTGTTTTGCTGTCATTTTACCTATTGCAAGATATGGCAGAGACGGTTTTTAACTGCATGCAGCAGCACTTTACATTTTGCAAACATGAAGTAAATAGCAGAAATGGTTTAGGAGATGCTGATAGAAACACTGTTATACTTATTTAAAGCATTCTGAAATAAAAATGGGAACCAAATCTAATGTCCTGACAGAATTGTTTAAGACGCTATAAAAAACAACAAAGACAGTAAGTTGTCAAAATAAATTTTGGAATATACAGTATTTTAGTGGGAAAAGCAGCAAAAGGAGCATCTAAGGCAGTCTATACATGATTTGATTTTCATTCTATCCACCATGGGTGGAAGGAAAGCAAATTGTTTGATTCCTACATCAGCATAGTCAGTGTTAAAGGGGAAATGCCTACCACAGTATTATTGTGTTCTGCTGGAGGGGAAGGAGGTGGGTCATGGGAGCCTTTCTGGTTGACAGAAAACAATGATTACTACTAGCAGCTATAGGCGCTGGCATGTAAAAAAAATCTGACAGGCTACTTGTACCCAAGTTGATCGATGGATCGACTTGGGAATAATAAGCCTGCCCATACATGGATCAACATTCAGGTGGTCCCTGCTGAAGCAGCCGAATTTCAGTCCATGTACGGCTGGATTAAATACATACAGCTATTACAATTAGCAAAATGATGCACTAAAGAAATAGAAATGTGGCAGCAATCACTAGTGACTCACACATTTTTTCGACACAAAGTTATCCAAAGCAGAATCTAAATAGTGTGCTGTAAGCAATAAAGATTCCACAAGCACTGGAGTTGATTTACTAAAGGAGCAGATACTGTTCATTTAGCAACATGATTTTTTACTAAGCCTACTGAAGAAGGCAAAGCTGTTTTCCATGAAATTATCCAACCATGTGCTAGATAAAAAATAATATATTTTTTTTAAATTTACCTTGCACATAATTGAGTATTCAAAGGGAACACATCTTAACCCTATTTACTAAGCTAAGGGAACATTCACTTTGCTAAGTGATTACTTTCAATTCCTTTATAAATCAGCTCACATAAGTGAAGAATTATTACCATCTTGTCTTACCTGGTGTACTTGAAGGCAGTATAAAATATAATTCCTACCCTGCCTGGGTGCAAGCAAGGGAAATGCTAAAAGAAAAGTAGGTGCCATAACAGTCTTCACATACTATGATGTCAAAATAAACTTGCTGGTAGAGGCCTCTGTTATGTAAAGCTACCTTTAATTTTGCAAGTTAAGCAAAAAAATTACAATTGGAATACAGAGTAGGGTCAATTTACTAAAACTGGAGAATTAAAAATCTAGTGGAGCTGTGCATGATAGCTTCTTACTTCAGCTTGTTCAAAGAAGCTTTGACAAAAAAAAAGAAAAACCTGAAGCCGATTGGTTTCTATGCAGAGCTGCACCAGACTTTGCACTCTCTAGTTTAGTAAATAAACTCCAATGGGTGAAGTAAAACTATGAAGAAATGCATTGCATTGGATGATTTGTGAGGGTCTGTTTACTAACCGCCCAACCATTGAACTATGTTGTTATATGATCCCATAATCCCTTTAGTGTCCTAAATCTTTATTTACATCCACTGTATGTCTCTTTAAAGGCTTTCATTTATCCAGGTAATAGTATAGCTAGTAGTAGTTAATCACATTCAGGTGGACATTTTGAAGATGTTTCAGCATTCATCTAAGTGGCTTCCTCAGTTCTAATGAATGTCTGGAGCATATTCCAGCATTTATAATTACACTGGTAACTCTGTCATCTAAGTCCAATTACCATGGAGTGCTTCAAGGCAAATTTTGATTGTCCAAGAACATGATGGTAGGTGTGATAGTTTGTGAAACTGCCCTGTTCTAATTACATAATCAAATCACCATGGCACCATTAAGTGTGGGACATTGATCTGATATATGTATTGCTTAAGAAAAATTACTTAATGTTTACAAATTCTTGACACAGGTCAGTAAAGGTCCTCCGAATCAAGCTGAATGGGTTATTTATTTATGGGTTGTTTTATTAGTCACAGCCAATAGAGTTTTGTTGTTCCTACATTTTTAAAAGTTGACTCTTGCTGTAGCTGAAGTTGGTAACATAATTATTCAATGCAAAATGAATGTAAATGAAAGAGAATCAGTCATCTCTTAATTAACTGATAAAGCCGTGTTATATATGTGTAGGTAATGTAAAATACAGAGCATTAGGCAAAAGTGTCCAATTTATCGAACATACTGGTCTTGGTGTAGTGACTATCCTTAAAATAAATGTATTTAGGCTTGCTTTTAGTTTCAGCATGTTGCTGTTTCTCACGGCATTATGGGATTCTCCAGGATTACCAGGCTCTGTCACAGAAAAGACAATGCAAAGAGACAAAACAGTTTACCCTATTTAACAATGCTTTAGGCATGTTTTACTCCATTGTTTACATAAAAGATGACTGATACTCAGTAACAGGAAACGATAAACAAATAAACTGTCTAAACATACTTTAATCCCTAACCTAATCTTTTCCTCTGCTGCAGTCACATTTAAAATGAGCAATTATGTTTTATACGCTACATAGTTAAAAAAGTATTCAAATTACAATTTAAAAATAATTTCAGTTATTTACATTAGGCAGCTACTCCTATAACACAGCAGGTGCTAAGACACACAGGTACTGTGGACTTGCCCATAACTTCATCCACAAAGTGCCCATAGATGCTAGAGAGCAGTTGGCTGTTGGTTACTTCTAATTTTTGAACTATCAGAGAGAGAAAACCATATGGCGCATGGTTTTCTAATTTTTCCAACTGCCTCTCCCACCACCACCAAGAAGCCTCTGCTGGTGGAAACAAAAATCATCCCTAATTTAACAGACATCATGTCTATAGGTAGGTTTAGACTGACAGATAGATATGAGTGAACTTAAAGTAATACAGTATTAAACTCTCAATTTTTAATGTTTTTAATGCCCTTTCAGTATCTGCTCTAATCACATACTGAGTGTAGCTTCTACATGTTTAATCATTGCCCATGTTCCTATTTACGCAGGTGCCATGACAGCTGCTCCAGGTTTCCTGTTTCCTGTTGCATTGTCCTCTGGAGACACTCTTGCATCCAGGGACTAGAACTGTGTCTGCCTAAAATGTTTGCATCAATAGAAACACACAGCTTCATAGCCTAGGATTGCAAAGAAGTCCCCTATGCCTCCCTTCTACAAACTAACAGGACAGCAAGTTCAGGGAAGCAGCACTATTAGAGCAGGAGCCAACAGCATTGAAAGCTGTAAACTTTTCTGGGGAAAGGATTGTAACAAATAGTTTACTGGAGTGTGTTTGTTATATTGTACTCAATGAGTTAAAGTGATACTAAAGCTATGACCCTGCATTCACCTCTCCTCGATTATCTCTGCCTCTGGATCCAGGAGAAATAAAGCTCCAGACACTGAAGTGTTAGTCCTCATGCACAGAGGACATTTTTACAGCTGCTGTTTTTGGCTTTTGACGTTTTTTTCTACAGTCAGTAAACTCCCCAGCATGTTATCCTTTGTGTCCATGCACACATAGACTATAATCAACATTTTTTGGCAGGGGCGTTTTTGGGCTGGAAAAAAACCCCAGAACTAGTGGGTTTCTAGAGGAGTTTTTTAGCTACTTTATTTATTAGGACCCTTGAGTATTATTATTATTAAGGCTGTGGAATTAAACTGATACTAAACCCAGGACCCTGTATTCACTATATCTGGTCTCCCACAGTACACACAACATGGAAATGCAATTATTTTAATAACTATAAACTGCTAAATACCTTTTCTCATCAGCAGTTAGAGCAGTCTTGTGACTTCCGCAGAGCACTGGTTAAAGCTTGTAGGAGGAGTTTTCTTTCTGTTCTAGGAGGATGTGAAACCTCTGACCCACTGTCTGGACAATGCTGATTGGCCCTGTGCTGATCTTATGCACTCTCCCAAGAAAAAAAAACCTCTCTAGCCATGCACACCAAACTGAGCATGTGCATGTGACCATGGGTTCAGTCTGTATCAGGTGGCCATTTCAACAAGAGGAGGGGCAGAGAAGCAAGGATCAAACAGCCTTTTTACACAATGCAGAGTATTAACCCCTTAGGTTCCACGGTGAGTATAACTAGCATGCTTTACTGCATATACAGACTGATTTTACTGTAGTGGGTTTAGTAACACTTTAAGCTAAAAAATACTGAGGGGTTAATATAACTTTAATATCTACAAGTTATCTGCATAAGCAGTTTCACCAAGTCCAGTTCTTTTTCTCGTATATTTCTTTTTTTTTTAACCAGAGTGTGCATCAGGAATACTGATTGATAATATCAGCCCATATACCCTTCAGCATCACTTATCAGCAGGTATGAGTGCATAGAAACATGACAAACAGCTTTCAAAGTTTCCTGCTGTTATAAGCAATATGGAGCACTTACTGCGATCTGTTACCACTGCTCGAGCTTCTGGGTTGCTTGTTTTGTTTTTCAGATTTTGTGCTGCAGTTATGAGTTCTTCCAAATGAGGGTGCTTTTGTTCTAAATCCTGTAGAGTTACCTATTTAAAATTAAAAAAATAAAGAAATAAATATTCACAACCAAAATGTGTGCTGTTTATGTGGGAATTATTAAATTGATTGATAGTTGAAGCGGTATTAAACTCAAAAACGAAATGTAATATATTGCAAATTGTTAATCATTGGATGTGCTGGCTGCAGTAGTTTTCTTTTTTAGGCTTTTTTTCCAACTGGTGATCCAGCCAGTAACACACTTCCTTTTCTGCATTCTGGATGAAGCAGTAAAGAAGACACCTTTGGACAGTAGAATTGTCAGTCTGGGAAGAAGGTAGTGTTAGACTAGCAGATTTAGATGGACTTGACTGACAAACTGAAGCTGAATGCCAGTTAACACTTTATAGTTCACTTCACTTTATAGTTTTTATAACACTTTATAGTTTTCTTTCCATTTGAGATGAAGGTTTTACATAAATTAATAAAAGCTGATCATTGTAAGCACTCCTGTCAATGTAAATGGTTTGTCTTAACCCTGTATGTGCTACTTTGTTTGGACAGCTTGGTCTGTTCAAGTACGTTGAAAAATAACAGATGCACTGGCTAGATCACCAATTGAAAATAAATGAAAAAAAAAAATCTAATAAAAGAAAACAAATTCAGTCACCATATAAGAACTGTTAAGCTGCCACAAATTTCAGTTTTTGGGATTAAGGTCACTTTAAGGTTAATACTTCATTTATCATTTTCTGAAGGGAACCACATACACCAAAACGCTGCCTGCATGACTCTTGGTCCATTGTTGCAAGCCTCATCTCTGTGATCTGAAAAGGCGTTAGAAATTCTTCTCATTTCAGATGTAGTCAGGAAACAGTGAAGGTATGAACTTTTTTTTTTTTTTATGTCTGTGATTATAGTTACTATCCAGATCAGTGGGAATGTTTTTTTGTAGGGGGGGGTGTCCTGAAGATGATTTTATACCACTACTGATAATACTTTTAATAATAATACAAAATATTATTATTTGTAGGATGTACTGTATATACTAGTAATGTACAGCAAAGCATAACAAGATGTATGTGGAAAAAAGACTGATGTATCATATAGATATAAGGCCTCATGCAGACAGAGCATAAAAATACTGCTTATAAAGGTCTGTAAAAGCACCTCTGTGTTAATCTATGGGGCCACGCATCCATAAATGTTTACAGGAATATTTGAAGAGGACATTTACAGGCAGCAAAAACCCATCAAAGGTGAATGTGCATCCATCCTAAGAGCTTTTGAACAGAAAAATGCACATATGTGGGTTCTTATAAAATAATTATTAGAATATTAATAAAATTATTTCTGGCTAGTAGAATGCATTTATGCTCAAACGCCACACACTCAAGCCCAATTCCAGTCAACAGGTCATGATTGGAAACTCTCTAACAGCAACAGAGAGTAGAAAAAAAACATATTTTTCCAATGAAAGGGATATAACTCCTGTTTCATTAATATTGCTGTCTGTCCAGTGATGCTGCTTCCTGTCCAGTGATACTGCACTGCATCCCAAAATGTATTGTCTTATGTCACAGACTGTCACAGGGGCAGGAAGTCAGGTGTCCCCAGTAGGGTCAAGGACAGCAATACAAGCTTGAAGGAACCATTCACTCTTACCAAGCCTATGCAAAATAAAAAAATATATAAATTTGTTTTGATTGCAGTTGAGTGTTAAAGATGAACTCTGGGCTTTTTCCCACCCCTTGCCCATCATCATTTCAACTAGTTGAAAGAAAAAACTATTCTAACTATCCAAAATACCCCAGTCCCCAGTCTTCTATCTTCTTTCCTGCAGTGGAGGAGGATCCTTAATTGGGTGTCAACAGGGGCGGACTGACCATTTAGAAACTTGGGCACTGCCCGAGGGCCCGGGGTCAGTAGGGGGCCCCATGAGATGCCCCTGGTACCTTTTTCATAGGCTTTTTTGAGTTTGGGCAAAGACACAGGGGCCCCATGATCCCCTATTGCCCGCAGGTCCCATGAGTTGTCAGTCCGCCCCTGGGTGTCAATGTTATTGCCTAGGTGACATCACGACGAAGGGACCAATCAGTGTGAGCCCTGGATCTATTGATCATTATCTTGGAAGTGGAGATAGGCTTTACACAGAATTAGCAAAGTAGCTGAAGATAACTGGGACCCAGTATACCTCGCATAACAGAAGTAAAACTTACCATCATAATGAAACTTTTTTATATATAATCCACTGCACACATATCAGAGATAAAAAAAATGGGTTTGGGTGCACAGCAAAGTCTGTAGCTCATATAGCCCAATGGAGAGAGTGGCACTCACAGACCTTAATAGGTGACCACACAGTGATGATTTTATTTCAACATTTTGACAAGGCACAAACTCACATTTTTCAAGATAACGCTGTCCTGAGGAAGACGAGCATGTACCTCATCAAATGTTGAAATAAAATCTTCACTGTGTGTTCACCTCTCAAGACCTGTGAGTACCACTCTTTCTCTTGGAATATATATATATATATATATATATATATATATATATATATATATTGCAAGTATGCTTGTTACACGCTTGTTACACTATGAATTTTGACCTCATGCGTTACAAAGCCACACAATTAATTTGCATTACTACATATGATGGCCACAATGCCATATAATACTGCATGTGATGAATGTTCATCTTTTAGTATTGTTATACAAAATACAATGGTTGGTATATTTCTTTATAAAACCTTCCCCCGTTGACCCATTCACATTTGTTATATTTTAAGCCATATGAGAGCTAGAACTATTTTAATGTATGGGACATCTCTAAAACCCAAGGAATATTTTACTTTTTCATTTACCATTCCCTTCTTTTACCATGAAATAAAAAAAAAGCAATCAGATAAAAAAGTTTTCTATAATTAGGTAAAATATTATATCAGTTTAAGAAAGACAGACTTTAGTGGGAATACACAATTTTGCAATGTTAACTAAGGCGTACTAATATTACATGTTTTATTGGTAGAAATAATCTGTCCAGGATCAGCTGGAATTTAGAGGTGAATCACACTGAAGTCTATAGGGGGCAAATATTGTAAAATTCTGAATAATTTTACAGTTAATCATCAAACTACTGTAAGAAAAAATTTTGCTATGAAGCAGACATCAGCCGAAATTGACTGTAACCTCAAATTATCCACAGAATAAAAAAAAAATTAAAAAAGCCCCAAATAATAAGAGCACCATAAATCAAAAGGGGTTGGCTGCCCAAAGAGCTAGTAATCATAATTAAAGTACAGATTCCTAAATGATGCCAAACCCTCCTTTGCAGTTTGACAGCTTTTGCTATCCTTTATCTACAGCAGCTTCTAATACACTGACACTATACTGGCTCTTTCCCCACCACTTTTGTAGTTAAGCGCTGGCTTATACAAAAGCCCCCTTATCAGCCCTTCTAAACCTTCAAGCCATAGTTCAAAGACCATGAATTGCATTATGGTTTAAAAAATTATCACGGGCGAATCTGAAAAAAAAAATTACTGCATCAAACTTAAATCCATTCCCTAATTATTTGTGAGTTATATACAGTATGGGATTAACATATCTGGTTAGCGCAACAGGTAAATATTTCATTAGTTGGGGCAACATTAAACCTTTCATGCCACTGAATTCTTAATCAAAAATGACAGCATGCAAATTCTTTACTGGGGAGACCATGGTATAATTTTAGTGTCAGACGCAAGGGACTACGTCGATCCTTCCAAAGGAGTTGCATGAACTTTAAATACACAAATAAATAAATAAACAATATTTGCTTTTGGTGGGATTCTAATAGAATCAGATCAGTTTTTATTGGTTTTTACATTAAACTAATGCAATGATCGTAAGCTCAGTAAGAAATTTATGCAGTGTAATTTTCAGTTAACAACAATGGCCTGCAACTCTATGATCTGACATCGCATTTTGTAATGGTGCATTGTAGTTTTCTTAGCACTGCAATATCACAGTCATGTAGCTTTTTATAGTTGAACTATTATAACAAAACAAGAAAAATCAACCTTGAAACTAAAGAAATAGATTAGAAAGAAAATTGCCATGAGAACCTAGTCTATGGATTTTTGCCTACTTTTTCTGGTGCCTTCTTTGAAAAGGAGGTAGACATGTAAGGTTGAAAAGTGCAGTAACAAGGAAGAAGAAAATGTTTTCATTTGTGTAAAGCAGAAAGGGCTATGAAAATCGGTAGCTACATTGCTCTGAATTTTTCCTAATGTGTGGAGTGCACACAAGGGCTTTTTTGACAATCTGCATTGCACTGTTTAGAGCCAAATGGCAACGTCTTCTGTTTTCTGAAAATTTTCAGCTAGAATTTACATATGTGTTAAAACAAGTGGTGTTCATACAGTACGTTCATTAGTGATCTTTATTATTTTTAAGTAATATATAAAAAGAAATTAAAAGTAAATATAAGGAAAATTATGAATGGACCATCCAAGTTGTACTAAATTTGCCAGCAGACATAAAATAAATCTAGCAGCCATTTTAAACTTTTTAAATACTCTCTAGGAGCTCTACCATATGCCTCTCTTAATATAGATTTATTTTGTTACTGGGGCCTTATTTTCCATATTTCTGGTCTAAGCTGCACTATCTAACAACCCCATGTCCATTGCAAGCCACTGAGGTGGTGTAAAATGACATGGAAATGTTAATTGGCAGTACAGATTTTTTTTTTTTGGCTAGTAAACCTAATAGCTGGCAGCTTGCTTATATATTTTAATTCCTCTTACACATGAGTTTTGCTAACTATATATTTTCAATCTCTTTCAGAGGCTTAACCTTAAAACTATACCTCATAAAATCGTCTAGACAGGGAGGTGAAGAAATATGATGCTAGTAATGTATATACCCTTGAAAGATGAGAAAATGCTTTGAAAATGTGGTCATTTCGTTAAAAAAATGCAAATATAAAGTAACTTAACATAGGGCAATACCTTTTACCATATTAAATACTGTAAATTATGATGGTAAATCCTGAGTCATGGAGATGACCAAAGTTCTCACTTGAAGCTCCACCACTGAACCATCCAATATATCAATCGTCCTCCCAGGTCATATTATTTGTAGTCCATAAAAACTTCCTCAAACACACAGAACCCATCTAGGCTGAAACTTTTTTTATATTATTGTAATTAGTTGCAGGTGTTGCTGTTCAATTACAAACAACCATCATTCAACCAAATGGAGCAGTCAATAGATTGTCCAGGCAAAGCCAATTATACAGTATGACACTGCCACTGTCAAATTTCACCCATGTAACATAATAACCCTGTTGTGTTGGTTTTACGTCAGATAAGTTATATACTAAGGTGGTACAATCATTTATGTAATAATGTATTTGAATAAAGAATTACTTTTAAGATAATACATCTTTAGACTAGCCAATACAGTATTAAGATTGCAATACAGAAAGTTAAATCTCAGTTACATAGTCTGCAACATCCCAAAACCAGGATGTAAATGTGGCTACAGCATGCAAATAGACAGCTATGATGTCAAGAAAAGCAGAGAGCCTACTTTTGTCTAAATGCACTGTATAATAATATACTCTGTCATCAACGGCAGAAGAATAAAATGATAAAATTAATGGGTAATCAGTTTAAGGACTTATAACAATATGCAAAAGCATTTGTCCCTCTGTCAGGGTGTAGGCACACTTGTGCACCTTGACATGTGTATGAAACACGTGTCTATGCATTTCTATGTGGCACATTTGTCTTTCTGAGTCAGTAGGGGGCCCCATGAGATGCCCCTGGTACCTTTTTCATAGGCTTTTTTGAGTTTGGGCAAGGACACAGGGGCCCCATGATCCCCTATTGCCCGGGGGCCCCATGAGTTGTCAGTCCACCCCTGGTTGCTTACATCATCACTAACCAGCCACATACTTACCTTTCTGACTGTGCTGAGATTTCCTGCATCACCTGTTACTTGCTGTTGCACGGTCTCTTTTGGAAAATCTTCAGTATTGGATCCTGCTGCTCCCATGCAAGCACACCACAATCTTTAAAATAAGGATAAATTCCTCTTGCGCTTAACAAATGTATAAAAAGATACAAGCAGCTTCACCTAAACCTATACCAAAGGTGCAAAGTAGTAAATATATAATAATGGTGAAGTGCTATATGAATGAATAAATAATTATATAATTAAAATAAATAAATAAACTATAAAGTGCTGATGGGTGACACTAAAAAGTGATAATGTGCAAAAAAATGGTCACAACCAGGACCCATATAAAGTGCAAAAAACACACACAATCCCAATGACTAATGAAAATATCCAACGTGAATTCAGACACTACACCTAAAAAACAGGCACAATTTCCTTAACCCCCTTGGTGCCGGTGTCTCCCGACCCTTTAAGGGTTTCAGAAGCCGGGAGGTGGGGTTTTACGGTCATGTGACCGTAAAACCATGTGTAAACATAATCTCATGTGTAAACATAATCTCAGTTTTTCTATTTGAATTTGATTGGGTGTTTTCTTCAAACTGCAATTCCACCACATTCACTATACTCTGGGCAAAATTCCTATTTCACTTTAGTACCTCAGCAAGTCTAATAGAAGGTGAAGAAAATGACCACTGCTAGTCAATTATGTAGGAGTTTCTGTATATGTAGTGTACAGGGCTTCCAATCACAGAAAGAACATCCCCTGAATTATTATGATGTGTTTGTAGTACATCTGTAGTTAATAGAATTCCACAAACTAGTGCAGCACTAATGAAAATATCCAACATGAATTCAGACACTACACCTAAAAAACAGGCAAAATTTCCTTAACCCCCTTGGCGCCAGTGCCTCCCGGCCCTTTAAGGGTTTCAGAAGCCGGGAGGTGGGGCGGGGTTTTAGGGTCATGTGACCGTTGTGACTTGCTGTCACGGCAGTCACATGATCAGGAAAGGTCCTGACCGAAAGGTCCCGACCAAAAGAGTGAGTACTGGACATGTGTGCTGGGAGCGCGCAGGTCTTTCTTTTTTTTTTTTTATTGAAGATTGCACTATTAGGGCTTTATAAATTCTGGACTATGATTTGAAATGTCTGGGATTTCACTGAGTTTTGTGGGACATTTTGGCCTGTTTTTAGGCATTTTATATGAATTCACATTAGATATTTTCATTAGCACTGCTTTCATTTGTGTGTTTCTTTTATCTTTTTGGTGTGTGAACCGCATGTTAGTGCTGGCTTGGTAATACCTGGATTTTAAGAGTGTACTTTAGGAATGATTGTGCATACAGTAATCCCTATATTTGTCAGTACATTTGCAGTGCTGGAGCAGTAAAGTGTTAAAGGGGCATTTTATTAGTTAATTTCTGATTAATTATACTTGCTGGTGGTGTTTTAGAGGGGAAAGGGGCTAAAAGTTGGCCATGGTGAACTGGTAAAGATCTCATAGATACTTCTACTAGTTTACACTGGATGGAAGTGGGGAACAGAAGAGATGTGTTTTAAAGGGCATGAGCTCTTTTAGTGCACTTAGTTCCCACTGTCTCTCCCAGTTTATATACAAAAAACAAACTTCCCATTAGAATGAATAAAGATTGTGGTGTATATATAAAGTGCAAAAAACACAATCCCAAATAAAAACTCACTGAAAGTGACTGAGTGCTGTGACTCTCAATATAGTAAGAATAAATAAGCCTCCAGTGATTATTGTGCCAATACAATAGGTCCCAATACCTGGACCCACATAAAGTGCAAACAATCCTCCACAATCCCAAATGGGGATAAAATAAAGTGATAATTCCCAATCAGCTACAATTGATCAAATGGTGACTTGTGCTGATAATAATATATAACACAAAATGAAAAAATATAACACAAGATAAAAAAATATTCAAAAATAGAGTCCAAAAGTGCAAACAACATGTGCAAAAAAATACTGTGCAAAAATTGCAAATATTGTGCTTCAATTTTCACTCCAGAATATTAAAATCAACAATAGCTAATTGATCTATAGGCTCATGCACCTTATTCTTATCTTTAAGAAGGTCCTTTCTCTCCAAATGTCCCACTTCTATTATATTATCTTTTAAACTTGCTTGTGGGTAACTTTTACTAATAAAACGTTCTTCCATGATTTTGGCTTGTATTATAAAATCTTCTTTAAAAGAACAATTCCTCCTTAATCTAATAAATTGTCCTTTCGGAATGTTATATATCCACGGTGGATAGTGGCAACTATCCACCGGGATATATCCATTTCTATCCACATCTTTAAAATATGTCTTAGTATTTAAATGATGTCCTTTAACTAAAATCTCTAAATCTAAAAAATGGATTTGTTTAAAACTATATTCCCATGAAAGCTTTTATGCAGACATTGACTCCTAATAGACTCAATGTTGAATTTGATCTCAATTGCTTTATCAGTGACTTCTAAGTTTATATCTTCCACCTGAACATTATTGATTATATATATTTTAATATTTATTATTTAAGATTTTTATATATTTAATAAATTATGTGAACATATGGTATGGGTGTCTCTGTAGGAGCTTTTATCCATTTAGTCATATTTTATTCGTTTTTATATATATATTTTATAGACTTTTTGGTGATATAAAATACAGTGTATATATATATATATATATATATATATGTTTTGTGTGTGTATATATATATATATATATATATATATATATATATAAATTATTTTTCCTATTCCATTTAATATTGGGTTATTGAGTTTTTATCCCCCTCATGGTTTATTAATTTAATATTATTGTATACTAATAAAGATTAAATACTTATACAGCACTCAGTCACTTTCAGTGAGTTTTTATATGGGATTGTGTGTGTGTTTTTTGCACTTTATATGGGTCCTGGTTGTGACCATTTTTTTTGCACATTATCACATTTTAGTGTCACGCATCAGCACTTTATAGTTTATTTATTTATTTTAATTATATAATTATTTATTTATTCATATAGCGCTTCACCATTATTATATATACACCACAATCTTTATTCATTCTAATGGAAAGCTTGTTTTTGTATATAAACTGGAAGAGACAGTGGGAACTGAGGTGTCCGTTTATGACACAGAGAATAGCTGCGATTCAGAGGATCGCAGCTATTCTATGGTTATTCACAGTTTATGACACTCAGGAGATCAGTGGAGAACTGTTCAACTCTTCACTGGAGATCTGTGTTCTCCCTCCAGATTCTCCAGCCCAGAGCTGGAGAATCGGAGGGACCGCAAACTAAGCAGCGATAATTTACCTCTGCTTAGTAAACTGATCTTTTACTGTAATCTCGGGAGATTATAGTAAAATCAGCCATTTTCCAGCGTTTGTAGACCGTTCTCCAGCGTTTGGAGACCATTCTCCCTTCGTTCTGAGAACTGCTTCATAAAAGTCATTCACAGGAGAACTGTGTTCTCCGAGAATGCCGGAGAGCTGAGCAGCGATCATTTATCGCTGGTTCATAAACGGACACCTGAGGTGTTCGTTTATGAACCAGCAGTAATAGATCTCTGCTCAGTTCTCCGGCATTCTCGGAGAACACAGTTCTCCTGTGAATGCAGTTTATGAAGCAGTGTAGATCAGTACTCCAAACGAAGGGAGAACGGTCTACAAACGCTGGAGAACGGTCTACAAACACTGGAAAACGGCTGATTTTACTATAATCTCGTGAGATTACAGTAAAAGACCAGTTTACTAAACAGAGGTAAATTATCGCTTAGTTTGCGGTCCCTCCGATTCTACAGCTCTGGGCTGGAGAATCTGGAGGGAGAACACACATCTCCAGTGAAGGGCTGAACATGTTCTCCGCTGATCTCCTGAGTGTCATAAACTGTGAATGACCAGAGAATAGCTGCGATTCAGAGGATGTCTGTGTCATAAACAGACACCTTACTGCACTAAAAGAGCTCATGCCCTTTAAAACACATCTCTTCTGTTCCCCACTTCAATCCAGTGTAAGGTGTCCATTTATGACAGAGAATAGCTGCAATTCAACGGATCTCAGCTATTCTCTGGTCATTCACAGTTTATGACACTCAGGAGATCATGTCAGCCCTTCACTGGAGATCTGTGTTCTCCCTCCAGATTCTCCAGCCCAGAGCTGGAGAATCGGAGGGACCGCAAACTAAGCAGAGATAATTTACCTCTGCTTAGTAAACTGATCTTTTACTGTAATCTCACGAGATTATAGTAAAATCAGCCATTTTCCAGAGTTTGTAGACCGTTCTCCAGCGTTTGGAGACCATTCTCCCTTCGTTCGGAGAACTGCTTCATAAACTGCATTCACAGGAGAACTGTGTTCTCCCAGAATGCTGGAGAACTGAGCAGCGATCTAATACCGCTGGTTCATAAACGGACACCTAAACTAGTAGAAGTATCTATGAGATCTTTACCAGTTCACCATGGCCAACTTTCAGCCCCTTTCCCCTCTAAAACACCACCAGCAAGTGTAATTAATCAGAAATTAACTAATAAAATGCCCCTTAGGAATGCACAATCATTCCTAAAGTACACTCTTAAAATCCAGGTATTACCAAGCCAGCACTAACATGCGGTTCACACACCAAAAAGATAAAAGAAACACACAAATGAAAGCAGTGCTAATGAAAATATCTAATGTGAATTCATATAAAATGCCTAAAAACAGGCCAAAATGTCCCAAAAAACTCAATGAAAACCCAGACATTTCAAAACATAGTCCAGAATTTATAAAGCCCTAATAGTGCAATCTTCAATAAAAAAAAAGAAAGACCTGCGCGCTCCCAGCACACATGTCCAGTACTCACTCTTTTGGTCGGGACCTTTCGGTCAGGACCTTTCCCGATCATGTGACCGCCGTGACAGCAAGTCACAACGGTCACATGACCCTAAAACCCCGTCCCACCTCCCGGCTTCTGAAACCCTTAAAGGGCCGGGAGGCACTGGCGCCAAGGGGGTTAAGGAAATTTTGCCTGTTTTTTAGGTGTAGTGTCTGAATTCATGTTGGATATTTTCATTAGTGCTGCACTAGTTTGTGGAATTCTATTAACTACAGATGTACTACAAACACATCATAATAATCCAGGGATGTTCTTTCTATGATTGGAAGCCCTGTACACTACATATACAGAAACTCCTACATAATTGATTAGCAGTGGTCATTTTCTTCACCTTCTATTAGACTTGTTGAGGTACTAAAGTGAAATAGGAATTTTGCCCAGAGTATAGTGAATGTGGTGGAATTGCAGTTTGAAGAAAACACCCAATCAAATTCAAATAAAAAAACTGAGATTATGTTAACACATGATTGGATGATGGCATTCAACAAAGCCTCACCTCATTCATCAAGTTCTGGGGAAAATTTCCTTTAGTAAATCAACTCCCTAGATTAAGGCTGAACAATCAGAAGTGGTTTAATAATATTCTACATTATTACCATATTACCATATCTGTGATATTGTGTACCATGAGCAATTGGCATTTTTAATAAAATGCTGTTTTCACCATTTTTTCATATTTTTTTAAATATCAGCCTAATTCCTACACAATTTCCTGTCTACATGCATGCACTCCAGCAACTGCTGCACACCATTGCTAAGCGAGGTTTATCTGATGGTGATATTAGTGCACCATGACTCTGCTATTTGTGTCAACACATTCACTTGTAAATAAGACAATGGGAGAGAATGTGAGAGGGTGAAAATAGTAAAATAAATTTTGAAGGGAGACCCAGACCATTATCACACTATAGTTGGAAATGCCAGCACAAAGACCTTCATGACAGGATCGCTACGTATTATTTAATTACATGCTGAAAATTTAGACATACTGAATTTTACTTTTGAACTTATTTTACCATGTTAAAGTATATATGTTATTTTAATAATTGTGTTTATATATTACCATTACCATTACACCTACATGAGCTTCTCCACTCCAGGTCAACACCCTCCCACCTTGCTGTTAAAACAGCCTTCACTATTTTGAGAAGATTTTGGAATGTGTCTAGGGGGAATTATTTTCCCATTCAGCCAAAACATCATTGTGACAGCAAATACTAATGTTAAACAAGTTCTTTATTATTCTGAATGTGTTCAATAGACTTCAGGTCAGGGCTCTGTGCAGGCCACCTGAGTTCCTTCACTCAAAACTCATTAATTCATGTCTTTATGGACCTGGGTTTTGACCACTAATATACTTGGAGGGGTGTCCACATAATTTTTGCCAAATAGTATACTTTAAGCATCAGTTTTTGATATCCTGACTCTTTGGAGTTGATTTACTAAAAGCAGATAGTTCATTTGAAAGGAAATTTTCATCAGAGTTCAGTGAATGTGATGAAATTTTACTTTACAGAGAATACCCAAGCACATTTTAAGGGAAACAGGAAAAAAAATGAATTCTAGCTTACACATGATTGGATGTTGGAAGTCAGAAGAGCCTCAACTCATTCTGTAAACTCTAGGGAAAATTCCCCTTAGAAGAGTACAACTTCCATTACTAAAGGAACAGCCTATTTGCTTTTAGTAAATCAGCCCCTTTAAGTTTATAGCATTGGCCAACAATGCCATATTCCAATGTATCTTTAGTACTTAGACATAGCAGTTGACGTACAAAAAAAAAGAAAATGAAAATGTACTGAAAAATTATTCTAAATTTAATTTAGCACCTGTGATTTTGCACATTTTCTTTTCTCATTATGTAAGGATCAGTTCATGTTAGTACATTGTCTGCTTCCCTTCTATTGCATAGTAACACACCATATATAGAAACTGATAATGAGAAATGAGAAATTCAGTGTTTAGCTACATCGAGTCAGTCTAAAATGAACAAGGCAGCCAGTCAGCTCTGTATGCCTTTATATGGTTTAATATGAATGCATATATGAAAAAAATGCAATATAATTCAGTACAAAAATAGCATCTTATCATATGTGATAAAGCAATATTATCTAAGATTTGCTGAAATGCACAGATCTCCTCTGACTCTTAGCTATTTGTAGATATGTATACTGTATGCTCCATTACCCTTGCACCAGCTAGGGAGTTGTTTGCACGTAACAGCATTTTATTCTTGACTGAATTTACACCCAGAGTGTTGCTTGCTAATGTAAATATACTATTTTTCATCTGAGAACTGCAAGGCAGACTGCTTTTTACAAGCTGTGATGGCTTATTTGGGGTGTAATAACGTAAAAAATACACTTTAGGCAGATACTTTCTGAAAACTCATGTATGCCTCTAACAATATTTATAAAATCAGACCTTGGTTTACTCTATATAATTTTCAGAGGTCTTTAATTTTCCTTAATTAAGTAAAAACTCCGTCCTTTTGTTTCCTGATTATGACTGACTGAAGCCCCTGTCCTGGTGTCATCAGCACCATTAAATATATCACTGTATGAGTACATAGGCCTGGGTAGCCCAAAAACATTGTGCATATACAAATCAAATTTTTGAAAATAAATACATTTTTGTGGGGTTTAAGGTGACCGATCCAATAAATCTCTGCTTCCTACCTGAGCTGGTGGGTGGGCACTTGCAGCACACATGTGCTTGAAAGGGATATGCTCCTCTCTGCTAGAACTAAAACTCTGATTGGGGATGCACTTTTGGGAGCAGGTTGCTGGAAAACAGTGATTTTGCAGTATTGGTAGCCCTTCAAAGGAAGTGCTGGAGAAAGGACAATCAAAAAGTTGGGGATGTGTAGATGGGAAGAAAACCGGGGTTTAAATGAAAGCCACTTTGGGGAATATACAATCGACGGTGCAAAAACAATTTACCCTAAAAATATACTTCAACTAAAGAAAAGGGAAGAAAAGCAGTCTTGCTGAATGATACCCATGCTACTCAGGCTCAAAGCACAAAAGATAATCCACTCCCACAGAGACATAGAGGAAAACCCCTATGATGACAAAGACTGAAGGGGAAAAGTCTTGCTGCAAATAGATAGGGACATGGAAAATGGAAAAAAAAAATGTTGTTAAACAATAACGTACTAGTCAGCAGCATTTAAAATTGGAAAGGTCCTAAAATAAATATATAAATATACAGGCTTATTACATAAGCATGAAAAATAGCAAAGTACAGTGTACAACGTAGCAGCAATCCAAATGCATATTTTAATGGTCAGGGTTACTGTGCCTACCACTTTGTTTGTTATGCAGTTTTTTGACAGAGAGTGAAAAAAAAAAAAATAAAGCAAAAAGTTGAAAACTAGAGGCTCAACGTTTCTAGGCAAAGAACTGAATAATTGAGAAATTGAGACATGAGGATCGCATGTCTCAAAGTATGTATACTTTGTAATCAGTGCTTACTGAAAGAAAGTCTGTTTAAGTTTTCAAACAGCCTTCCAAATAAATACATAAATAAAAAATAAAGCTGTACAGTTTTTATAGGAAGTGTTTTCGAACCCCCCCCCCAAATGTATTTTAGCTTATCAATCCTTAGATGGGGTGGCTGCATTCATCTTTTTTTATGCCTTTTTTCCCTATTATTTCACCTTCTGATCCTGTGAAAAAGGCACTTCCTTTTCATTGGTGGTTACCTATCTATGGTTTATCTATGGAGGTGGCATCACCCTTACCCAGACTTGGCTTGAAACATATCTCCATTACACGAGGGTGTAGCAGAGTTCCCATTTACACACTATGCTTAGATGCAGTCACAAGCCCTTTTAACTCCATTTCCCACAACTCCTTGGCTTCCTGGAAATGCTCAGGAGGTATAAAAGCTTCAGCTTTCCTCCCTCAGCAGATCAGAGAGGCCCCACTTGATGAGGCAGAGGTAGCTGGGAAAGTAATCTGCAGCAAGGTGAGCAGTCCTTTGCTGCCAGCATATGGGCAACTGAGCAGGAACCTAATAGCAGGAAGCTTCTTTGGAAGACCCAACTACCACTCCTCATTTAATACCAGAGTACTCCACTTCCAACTGGTATTTTCCTTTGTTAGCAAACACACTCTGTACTTTACTGAGAGGGATGCTTTTACATTATTATCATTATTATTAATATTATTATTATTATTATTATTATCATTATTATATTAAGATCACAAATAAATGTTTGTGTTATGACCTGTTTTACTGAATTAATGATTCTCAGCTAGACAACCTGTTGTTGTATAGTCTTACAGAGACTATGCTTTGCAGCCACATTACACTGACTGAGCCTTTGAAGAGTCCATATTTCTGTAGCTATTATAATCAGGCTGTTTTTTAGATCCTTTAGTGTATTCATGTTTTTTGCCATTCTGAGTGTGGTTTGCATTTTTGCTATTTAGTAATGTTACAGGCTCTTCCTGTCTGATAATTCTGTTAAACCCATTCTATTAAAGGTGTAATGAGATTACTGGTTTATGGAAGAAAGATACAACTGTTTTATGCTTCTAGATCATCTCATAGAAAGCCACATTGACAACACATTTCAGGCAAGACCAACATATATATATATATATATATATATATATATATATATATATATATGTGTGTGTGTGTACAGTATATATACTTGATGAAAATATTGTTTGCCTATAAGAAAAAAAGAAAAAAAAACACATGCAGCCACCACCACCACAGACTGGTAAGCAGGAATATACCACATATTTGTTCTTGGGTTTAACTATAATTTAATCAGTGGACAACATCATAAATGACCATATCGGTATTGGTAGCATTCTGCTCTGCATTCATACTGAAGAAAATCACTATTTTTAGGGGTGTTCTATAATGTGCTTTCCACTTGAGCAGGCAAATGGGAACCCAGTGTAAGTAATTGAAAAGTTTCCTCCTACTGTTTGCAAACAGAATTTAGAGAAAACAGTAGGCGACATATCCAGTTTTTAATTAAAAACAGATGGAAGATACTGTGCTGCTTTTTTTTATTCTGCTGGTTCAATTTGAGCTGCCTATAGTTAAGTGTGATGAAGCAAAACAAAATGTGTAGTTGTAATTATCAAATGTGTTCACCAAGACAGGTCTGCATTTTGCTGCATGGGGTGGAAGTGACAAGAATACATTTTTATACAGAAATGCCTTTATTGATTCAATGTGAGATATGAGATTTTAATAGTTATGGCCATTAACTTTTAGTCAACAGCATAAATTGCTTTATTCGGCTTGCTATCTATAAAAAGAATCAAACAAAAAGCTTTTATGTTAATATAATTAGGGCAATAATCACATTTGCAAATGATTGTTAAAATGCCTTGTCATCTAAAAAATGGTATAAAAAAATGGTAGAAAAAACCTGGGCTAAAATATCTTCATACAAACAAACATTTAAAATTTAGATTTCTAGTTGTAACTATATTAGTCACACTCACTAGTCAAGAGGTTATACCCATGGTAGTTGGGAATACAAAATAGGTGTTAATCAGATTTAATTGGCTTGTGAACATTTTTGTAAAATGTTGTTATATGGCAACATGCATTAGAAGCAATAGAGAAATTAATATAGTATGGTGGTTTCTAAGGGTGTAAAGACCTTAAACTAGCTTCAAGGGGTCAGGGAAGCTCCTTTCAACTGTCCTGCATCTGTTGTACAAACATTGTTGTAAACATCAGACATGAAATATGAATAAGACATGTTCCTCTATAGTGTGCACTTGTCTCAATTAAGAGCACTAAGTATAATTTCTGTCTGCTGCTTTGTTTCTCTTTTTTCAGCATGAATCACTTCTGACAAGTTTTCATGACACCAAGAGAAAAATGGTGATGGGGAGGGAGCTCAAGCAGATCAACATCCTCAGCTCTGTTCTTGTGAGCTGTGTGGAAGGGTGTGTGTCTCTTTTCTCCAATCAGTTCTTAGAGCTCTCCTCAGTGAGCTCTGCAGAGTATAGCTTCACCCCCTCTTTTTATCTCTCAGACAAGCTTTATAAATTCAGCACTTTGAATGGCTTTAGAGAAGAGAGGACAGCAGATACACATGTACAAATTATGTAGGAGGATTTGTTTCATCTATGTGTATCACCTGAGGCCAGTCATTTCACAGGGTATATGTAAGGGTTTACGACCACTTTAACCTCTTCACTCCAGCGCCTCCCGGCCCTTTAAGGGGTTTCAGATGCTGGGAGGTGGAGCGGGGTTTCAGGGTCATGTGACCGCTGTGATTTGCTGTCACTGTGGTCACATGATTGGAAAAGGTCCCAATTGCAAGGGGAGATCGGGACCTTTCCGTGAGACACTGACATATGTGCTGGGAGCACACAGGGAGGTCACTCTCAGCACATACGTGTATTCAAATGATATGCAAATATGCGTCTGCTCAGTGTCAAAGCCCAGCCACCGAGAGGCTGCATATTTGCGTACAGTCGGCATCAAGAAGTTAAGGTGAGATAAGGAACAAAGATGGACAATAACCCTAACACTAAACCTATATTAATTAACAAAGGTCATAATGTTTGGCTAATAAAAAAATCCAAGCAAATTGCACCTAGCAGTGCTATGTGGCAAAGTTAAAGGCTAATTTTTAAAAATAAATGTAAAGGAAACTTGATGTTTCAGAAATAGACGTATTCCACTTCACAGGAGCTCCATGGAAAGAACCTGCATGTCCTTCACAATTTTTCAAACAATCAAACAAACAAACAAACTAACAAGAAAAAACACTGTTACCTGTGCATGCATCACAAGGTACCAGCAAGTACTTTTGTTATACTTCCAAATCCCTTCCCTTGTGCCTCAGCTTATCTGATTCACCAACCTGGGAGTTATTTGGAACCTAAACACAGCTAATGCGCTTCCCTAATCTCTCTTTAGGGAAGGTGGGGCTACCATTAAAATCAAACTTTGAAGTAGAAAGAAATTGCTCAGAAGTTGGTTTTTATTGCAGGAGCACTGATTGATACACTAATCCAGGGGCAGACTGACCATTTGGAAACTCGGGCACTGCCCAAGGGCCTGGGGTCAGTAAGGGGCCCCATGAGATGCCCCTGATACCTTTTTCATAGGCTTTTATGAGTTTGGGCAAGGACACAGGGGCCCCATGATCCCCTATTGCCCGGGGGCCCCATGAGTTGTCAGTCCACCCCTGCCCTGATTGATACATGCACAGCTTAGTCTTATGTGCTTACATGGGATTTATGTTATTCTAGGCCAGCCAATCAACATGCCCAAAGAACCAAGCCTGGAAGAGGTGTCAGTGGATGTGAACGAGCTTGCAGATGTTATATTGCCACTATAAACCAAGCTGAGTTGTTAGAGGGGGACCCCTTTTCAGCACTGAGTGACAGCAACTGACAGCTTTGTCATTCATTCCTGTTTACTTCACTCCTATCAGGAGAACAAAGCCATTGCCTTTCATTCATTTATCTGTCTGGGAGCTAAATTATGATCTATATGAAGATGTAAAAGAACAAAATGATATGAACAAATGTAGCAGATGTATTTTGTTTACCATGTTTGCCATATGCCTACATAGACCATATTTTATTTACTATGCAAAAGGTTACTTGTGTTTCTGAACTGACATTTCCAAAAATATAGCTTGTCAATGTCAATGGCTCAACAAAGCATTATTACATAATATTAAGCACAGCTGAATGTACATGCAAAACAGTATAGGCACATGGAAAGTATTTGTTTACTCTGTGCTTATAAATAGAAAGAAACCAAAAGGACAGATAGGAAAACACAGTGGCATTCAGTATTTATTCATGCATGTCAATGTGCTTCAATGGGATGACCTAGATTTCTCAATTTAAGCAAAGCTATTTTTATACCTTGTGCTGTAAATGTATTATAGGACTTGCCCTAAATATCCATAACAAAGACTTATGTAAAGGGCTATCACAAAATCAACATTTACATGAAAACAACAGTTTAGATGAACAATTACCATGATACTTAACTAAACACAATACAATGTTAAGTCCTGACTTACTAAAGTGGAAAGCGAGGTGAAGAGCAGTCAAATGAACTTTAATTCAAACAAGGCAGTCAAGAGAAACATTTTCTTTAAGCTCCAGCCCATGGATCTTTGTTTTCACTTACCTCTCGCCACCTCATATTGCACTTGGGTGTAGCAGGTTTATGGATTTACATATTCTAGGTCATGCTATTAGACAGAGCAGAGTTTTTCTACTTTGCTATTTACCACTGCATGTAGGAGTGAGCACATTTTTATTGCTTATTTTACCAAGTGAAACCCGTATGCAAACGGTGAATTTTATGTATAACAAAATACGTACTGTATATCCAACTTTGTGCAAATATACATACCTGGATATATGTACAGTTTTATGTTACTGAAGACACTGAATTATGAATCAAGTAAAGCTCAGTTTGTGAACAGAGAATCTTTAGTTTAATTTACAAAAGTTCAGCACAATGTATTAATCGATGCTTTGCAAAAACAAAACTTGGAAAGTACTGTACATCCAGAGTACTGAGCTTTATGGAATTGTTCAGATAAAGGATTTTTTTAAATTGTTTTGTCATCATATATGTGTAGTATTCGTAGAAGGTGTGATGTGATACTTTTATAGATCATTTCTTCCTTAGGAAAAGTGAAGTGTAACGTTTTAAAAGATATGTTGCTGATGTATTTACAGGGGTTTGACAAAAATATGGAAATACTACATGATTTGCAGGTGTGAATGTGACAACATGTTTTGCGTGGAAAGCAGAAGTGATGCAACAATCTTTTGCTTCTGCTGTGTGATGAGACACCTAGCTAACAGGTGGGAAGCCTCACTTTTACCATTCACTGCATCTGCTGCTAGCAATACAGAGTCGTGTCAGAGGTTACTGAGCTTTTATAGAGGGCAGATTTTTGGTGCCCACTTAGCTGGTGCCTCTGTGACTGAAGTTGCCAATTTATTTGCAGTGTTGCGAGGTATAGTATTAAAGGTTATGACAGCATTTATAGTCTCTGGAAAATTGTTGGATAAGCAGAAGTGCGGTCGACATGGTCCACTGACCAAAGAGATAAAAGGACATTGCGCAGGATTGTGACCCAGAACAAGAAAACAACTGCTGCAAAAGTGACTGCAGAGCTCAGTCTTAGTCCTGTGAAGATTGAGATTGAGCTCTGCAGTAACATTTGCAGCAGTTGTTTTCTGGCAAAAAACTTCATGTTTGCCATAACTCATCTATCCCCTTCATGAGGTCCCCACTGCAGCTAGTTTTAAAAAAAGCATGAGGATGGCAGGTCCTTCTTTTTTGTCTGGCTGGGTTTTTGGTTTTTGGCCCTTACTCCTGTACCGAGCAGCCCTCACATAATGACATGTGAGTGCTGCATGGTGCAATAGTACAATGAGCCCAGGCTGCAGTGATGAAATAACCCCAGGGGACGGGCTGAATGATGTTAAGGACATGAAGAAAAGGAATTACTGCAGGGGACAGCTTCAGATTAAAGGTGGCCATTACATCAAAAGCTGTTTTCCGCCTTTTCAGCCAAATTAGAGAAACCCCTCACTATATGTTTGTTTTGTGTTCCCTTTCATGTAGTATATCTAAAAATCTTTAAATGTCTTTCCTTCTTTGTTTCTTTTCAGCAGATTCATACAAAGGCAACTTGTTCAGGATACCTTGCTGAACAATACACCACAGGGGCATTTTAGGGACTGTTTTGTTTTCCTCAACATTACAATGAACAAGAAAGCTAAGATCTTTTATAATATTGTTATAAGATTTTTCATAAAGTAGAAAGGTCAACAGCAAATAATTTTTTTTAAAGTTTTTCCGTGTGAATGGAAACATTTAAAAAATATAAAGTTGGTGTTATCCCAATTTGGCTTCAAAGGTGGAAATACACTTCAAATATCCCCTATCCTATCCAAAAAAAAAAAGAAAAAAAGAATGGCATTAGATATACAAAAATTGCTAAAAGAAAGTCTGGTCTTTAAGTGGTTAAGACATTTTTTTTTTCAGGTGATGCGTCTTTCTATCTATCTACTATACCATACATATTGTATGCAATTATTTTAGCATACTGCTTTTATCTACTATCATAGCAGAGTTGGTAATTCTTCCAGGCAGATTAATACCCTAAATATATTGCTTGTGGAAAAAGTTTCTGTGACCATTGCAAATAACTGCATAGATAAAATGTGATTATTGGATCTTTTTAGAAATCTCTGTAGCACACAATAAAACATATTATGAATACTTCTGCTGAAGTGTGATGGGTAATCTCTGGAGTGACTCTTCTCATTGTTAACTATACATATCTGATTATTAAGACCCGTGTGAAGCACAAGCTATAACATTGCAGATGTCACGTCAAGTAATACAATATTTGACAGGATAAGAGCCTGTTTTATAAGTTGGCCAAAGAAACATTATATCACATTATACAGGTTATATATGTTGTAGATTTCTCACTCTGTCTGTAACAAACCAAATAAATGTCCTATAAAATGCCAAGAAAATTTATTTGACTGTTCAGCAACATGAAATGGCAGCTCTGCAGTGTGAAGGAATCATCCTATAAAGCTTTTTCGAATATTGTGGAAATCTCCTCAGTGACAAATGGCAGGGGTTGCAATTCCCTAGACTATTAAGCCATTGAAAGTCAAACAATTTTGTGCTAACTGCGGACTTAAAACTCTTTGTCAAGCAAAGGTTCAGCAGAAAGGGCAGTTTAGGGGATATTTTGTGAATTCATGGAAGCCAAGATTTACAAAGTTACCATCTGAATATTAGGAATGTTAAAGAAGAAGTCTCTCCTAACTCTCTGCTAATTACTCCTGTATACCAGAGGGTATGTCACATCTTTTTATGTAATCTCGATTCTGAATAAGTGTGGTTAACAGCACACCACCCTCCCCCTACTGCTGTTTAAGCAGCTAAAAAGGAGCCGAATGTGTAAATGTGTAATAAGCACCAATTGACGATGCTTGTCCCTAGCACCAGGTCCTTGACGTAGACAAGCCTCATCATTACACATGCAGGGAAAGAGGATAGCTTGCCAGTAAAAAAAAGCACTCTCCAAGAGAGGTGCATTCACACTATAACAACCAATGATGTTGTGCAGTCAATTCACCTGCACCTTAGAAACAAATGATACTATATCACTCCACTGTCCACATCCTAGCAATGATGCTGCATCACCTAGTGGTGGATCCAGCTTAGCCTGTCACTGCTTGAAAGGACAAAGTGAGGTGCACCAAGGGTTCTAGGTGTTGGAGTTACAGTCATGCCATATCAGGGAGGAGGGAGATTAGCTCTTGGCAGTGTGACCAATGTTAATTCACCTGACAGGCATGCTTGCTTAAGTGGGGGGGCAATCACAACCGAGCCCTGCCTGAGCTCAATAATAGTAATTTTCACAAATCAGGCTTCTGGTAACAATCTATTAGTGTTTCATTGTAGAGGCATAAAAGATATTCATACATGAATGTATGGACCAGTATTTAATTTTTAGTGCCTATAAGAGTTATTTATTAAGATATCACACCTTGAGTTCTCAATCCTACCAAAGCCTTTCTGCAAAGTATCACCATCTTGATTTTTACTTTTATATTGTAAGATTGACAGTGACAGTTGACAGCAAAATAACACATAAAGGCATATTTCTAAAGCCCTGCTGTATCTAGTCCCACTCGCTGTGCTGTTCCCCCCACTAGCACCCAAATTGAAAACCTTATAACACCAAGAGCTATGTGGGTGAATATTCAAACTAGCTAATGTCAGCAAATGCTAAGTTAAAGTAGGGGCATATTATCTGGCAATTGTGCAATGAATGTGTAGACAATCTTTGTAAATGGCTCATGATAAAGAAGATATCATTTGTGGCAGTGGTGTGCCCTGCCATGGTGTAAAACAAGGTTATGACCCAAGATTCTCATCAAGGCAGGTTGAGGGACTCCAGGGAACTTGTGGCATTCAGAGAATAATGACTTATCAGTTTCCTCATTGGTTGGTAAAACCAGTTTTAGGACCTGGAGCCTGGGTATTTTGTAGTGATCTATCAAGAATGAAATCTCAAATCCTGGGTTCGTGTTTTGAGAACCACCAGTACATTAATTGCACAGGTGTGTGCTGGGCTTTTAGGAGAGACCTAACTAGGGTTCCGGGCTCCACCCCGGCAGATAGAGAAGGTCTCAGTCCAGAAGTACAGATGGCAGCCAGAACAGCAAGGGGCTGCGTATGGATCAAGATTTTTGGAGAGGTACTGAGTGGTACTGTGTCACGGTCTGTGGGACCAGTCTAAAGGCCAGGAGGCTTAATGTTGTTAGTCCTTTGGATGGAAGATAAATGTTGAAAAACCCTGCGAGGGAAGCTTGTGTAATTTCTAGAAATGTGTTGAACTTTCTTTTAATAAAAATGGGTAAGAAAATCCCTTAAAAAGAAAAATTCAGTGAGTGGATATGCCCTTAATGCACTACCACTTTAAGCTAGGTCTTATACACTATAATCCTGTATTTGGCAAAAAAAGAATAAACAGAATAGCAAATAGTAGCCACATGTAAAAAATGAGAAAGTTATTGCTAGGGTTCCTCTATAAGAGAAAAAAAATTATGAAGCTAAAAAATTATTTACCAATAAACCAGCCCTCCAGCATCAGTAAATATAGCTCAACATAACTGAAGCAGGATAAAGGGACAAAGGCAACTATAATAGGTTTACTCCAATTATATTCAGGAAGGTATTGCACAACATCTGCACATTGATATGGTGTAAGCTTATGTATTTAAGCAAACCATTTTTTTCCACATTCTTCAGCTAAGGTTTAGCCAAAAAGAGGCATGCTTGAAAACTCTTATAAAACAAAATTGAAAGATGACAAAAGCACCATTAAAAAGTTAAAATGGTTAAATTAGCACACAGTGACAAAGCTCTATTATCACATCTTTATTGCAATGGCTGAACTCATTTTAGCTATAGCCATAGCAACAATACTTAGTAGAACATTGTTGTCTAGCAACAGGGAAATTTTAGCTTTTGCTAAATTTCATAGCAATTTACAATTGATGTCCTGTTGTTATAGTTTCAGAACTGAAAAGTAGGATAACCTAACTATTATCCAAACTATTTTTATCCATTAATAAATTATTCATCTTGTAGCCATTTAGACACTGAATTAGCTGCAAAATGCTGAAAATCAGAGTAATTGTTTTTTTTTCAAGAAATTGCTTAGCTTTGGACATAATGTCCAGCTTGTTCTGAAATAAGAATCAGAGACTATAGAAAAGGGAATAACTATAACAACATAATTTGATCCTGAATTTACAGTGTTACAAGAGCATATACAGTATATCTGTTTGATAGATATTGTAAAGAAAAGCAGGAATAAATAATGGAATCTTATACAGTAGGATCAGGTCACTTTATGTGACTATTTAGGTGAACTGTTCAGGATACACTACAGTCAAAACTGAAAATTAAGCAATAGAATGCATACTAGGACTACCGTCTACCTGCTTAAGGTTTCAACTTTTCATGCAGAGTCAGCTTTTATTTTTTGCTGAAGAGCAATGGCATTTCACGTATCGCAAAGAAAATAATGAAAAAACTTTGTACACTGAACGTTGTTGGATGATAGCAGTTCTTCACCTCATTTCCTAAGCTAAGGAAAAATTCCCTTGTAAAGTTAAAATTCCTATGCAAATGAACAGCCGTACTTGCCTGTAGTGAATCAACTCCTTTTTAAAACAAAAAACTATGATTTTAGGGTATTCAGATGAAACTGTCCTATGCCTATTTATGTCTGTTGAGGGATGTAGATAAATGGATATAAGAATTTAATGGTTTAAGTAAAATTTAATTGCTTCTGATAATGGGTTGGTAATATGTTATAAATTGCCACTGATATATAACAAATGTCAGGCAGATATTTTAATGATTCATTACCAACATTTAGTACTATGAAAGGTCCACTTTAATGAGGCAGGTAAATAATCCATTGCTCCAGCTTTAGTAAGGTGAAGATCATGCATAATTTATATATATTTGGCCAGGTTTTCTAAAAAAAAATCTCACATCACAACATTAAACTTAACATGCTGTCTGACTGAACACAATGTCAGTCTTGCACAAAATCGGGCCCTAGGAAATGGGTGAGGCACCTTCATGCTGAAATTCTGTATAGGATGGCAGGGTTGACTCTAAATCAAATTGCATGTGCTTAGTTGTAGCCAAAGCAAAAGACTGGTGTGTTTTAAAAGATACAAATAAAAAAGTGATATTCTCTTCAGCCTCTGCATGCTGGCAGCATAACCATCCTCCCAAAGAAGAGGCATAGCATCTCCTGTAATAAGCAGCACAACAAGGATACATCACCATGAGACAGTACTGTACTTAGTATAAAAATAAATGTCATGCACAAAGTACTTCCATAAAAGTGTGGTGATTTAAAGCAAGTGGCTTTTTTCGCAACGGGCAGCATCTGTTCCCTCACTTTAAGAAAACACCCATCTCAGTGTATAATATTTCTGCCTCAACATGCAGTTGCATCTTTCAGGCCAGCTGTAGACTGAAAGACATACGAGTCAGCTGTGGAGTGGGAGTTATTATGACCAGCTATGGAATGAGAGTCATTCAGACCAGCTATGGCGTGAGGTTGTGCAGTCAGGCAAAGAAGGAACACCATACACTGCAATAAAAATATACTCAGTCCACCCTAGCATGCATCTCATCGATACACTGAATGATCCTCTGTATACTCAGCAGTCTGCTTCTTGCACCCAAATAGACATTTGCCACCATGCATCCAGATGTATTATGCAGTCCCTAAAATGCACTCAATTGCACCCAGAATGCTCCTGCATGCACCCTTTTATACACTAAGCACTCCACAACATGTACCCCATTACATTTCTTAATAGTTTATTTTTTGCTTAATAAAACATACATAAGTACATCAAGGTACAAAGAACAGCACGTATTCCACTACATTTAAACAGACATCTGTACAGAGATTAATTACATTTTATCGAGCAGTGTGGCAGTTGTATGTTGTTAATATACCATAGGGTACAGAGAAATTGTTACCTTAGCCATTGAGTAATATACATATAAAAAGGGGAGAGGTGAGAGAAAAAAATGGAGGGACATGGGGAGGAAGGGGGCAGGAGAATGAGAGTCACTCTGACCCAGGATGAAGTAAGTTTATTCAACAATCAATACCAAGCTATTGATGAATTCCTAAAACAGTTTTGGAAGCAGTGAATACAGAAGATGTGTACATCAAAATAAGTCTACATTGTCAGCCTCTGTGCATCAACAGCCCAGTAAGCCCTTATTTGTATACATTTTTAAGTACAATTTCATATGGAATATGTAAGTTTGTATAACAGTAGGACGCTGTTAAATGCCAGGTGCCATATGTATAGCGCAGATGGGGTAAGGAGTTTTAATTTTAGCAAAATATAGCATAGAAATTCATATAGAGGTTTCAGGTGGCAGGCAGCCATGATAATATCTGTTACACAAAGTAGCATGATTAATGGATCTACTGCCAATATTAGTCCTTGAAATGTGTTTGGTAAATACTGGAGAATTGGGTATAGTAGGCTGGATCATGCATGAAAGATATTGTTGCAGACATTCATTACAGTCTTCCACTGTCAGGGCAGGTAAATTCCCCTGCCATTTCAAAAGAAGAAATATCAGCCTAGCAGTATTGGAGTTGATAATTTTGGTGTACAGAGAGCAAACCAACAATGCACCATAACCAGAACTGTCACCTACTAATAGATCTTAATGTTAGAGAGTGCCAGGATCTCCAGTGAGAGGCAGTTGCAGGGCAGCCTTTTAGGAATTTAGGAAGTATGTCTATAGAAATAGAAAAACCTTGGCAAAAATACCATTTTTAAAAAGTTTACCTGGCTTACTGGGCTCACATTTGATGGTGAGATGATGAAGCAGGGGGAGAAGGTAATTTGTGATATACTATGAAACAGGGGCAGACTGACAACTCATGGGGCCCCCGGGCAATAGGGGATCATGGGGCCCCTGTGTCCTTGCCCAAACTCAAAAAGGCCTATGAAAAAGGTACCAGGAGCATCTCATGGGGTCCCCTATTGACCCCAGGCCCTTGGGCAGTGCCCGAGTTTCCAAATGGTCAGTCCGTCCCTGCTATGAAATGTTATTTTTTTACCTGTACCCCAAGATGCCTACAACTTGTTACCCAGCATACGGGAGTGTTGGTGTCAGTGGGCAATGTCAAAGGGTTAAGTGGAAATAGAAAAGACCTATCCTTAAAATATAACATGCACTGCACCTGATGCCCTGAGTAAAATAGCAAGAGGTTCCAAGGCTTATAAGGCTTACAAATAACCCAGTTAACAACAGCATGCATCACAAAGGATGCCAAGAAATTATTTTTTGTATGTACACTGATTATATGTGCAGAGTGCAAAAGCTCTATCTAAAATATATATTTAGTGCAAAGGCCAAATTTCCAAAGAACTGCCCAAAGATACTCCCACTTAACTGAATCAAGTGCCTTTTCAACATCAAGTAAAGCAACTACCTTGACCCACCACCTGCATGAGCAAAGTGTGTGAAGGGCCACTGGAAATTGATATATCTGTCCTCTTACCTAGCATAAAGTGTGTTTAAACTTGAAAGATCAGAGAAGTAATCATTTTGCCAGAATCTTAGTTTTTTTGCATCCACAAAAGGGAGATTGAACAATCAGAAGAACAGAAATCAAGCTTTTTATCTTGGGATACCACTATCACATTCTACAACATCAAGGTGGGAAAATTCTCATTAGTCAAAGTGGTAAGAGCCTTTAAGACAACTTTTTGACATAAGTTTAGGTTTTAAACAAATTCTACGGGCAGTTCAGACTGAAGGCAGCTATGGTCAGATTTCCTTCAGAGAGACTGCTTTCTCAATAATCAATATTGGAGATTTGAGAATCTATGCTAGCTAGGTACAACATCAATGCAACCTTATTATATCTAGCCTTGGAAGTATGTAAGGTTTGATAGTAAGAGACAAACTGCTTTTTATTCAGGACAAAGTGTACTCTCAGAATGTTCTATCACAGCTATACTAGCCATTACAGATTGTAATCTAGCTAATCATATCAGTAATCTGTCTTTTTCCCTCCTCTTTGAAAATATAATGCACATTCTGAGAGGCCGCCTCCATAGTTTGTTGCATCAGTATGCGTACATTGTCAGATATCCCATGCAGCAAATAGAAATCCCAATAATCTCAGAAAACAGTGTTACTTGCATAAATAACATTCATATGAGACATTGTGTAAAATGATAGACTTCAGTGCATATAGAGAGATCGGATCTCTCTGCTGCTTCTGAGGTGAATCTACCTAGCCTGGAACTAGTAGACATAATGAAGTCACCTGCGATACCAATGTTATCCATGTAGTATGCAGTAACCAGGAATATAAATGTATGCAGTGTTTGAATCATGGCTGGTGGGGGTATATACAGTCCCACCAAGACCAGCTCCATATATTTAATATTCATAGTATACAGTATGTTATGACGCATTTCCCTTTGAAATCCAATTTGAGATTGAGCGGCTGAAATGGGAGGGACTTATGTATTAAAATACTAACTCTGGCACAAGTGGAGCAGTTGCACTATAGTAATGCCCAACTCAAGATTTCTAAGGCTTACATGCCTTCTCTCCATAAGATAGGTTTTTTTGAAAAATACAAACATGAGAATGCATTTAAAACTTTCAGCAAAAACAATTTTTTCACAGTATCTCCCTCCCGCCCGCCTGCCTCTAAACCATTCTGATAGTATCCCCCTTACCTGGTGAAAACAGATATACAGTACTCCCCTAAGTCCCCCTTCTCAGCCCCTCACTGCCTCTGGTTCCAGTGTGGGGGACACTACGCCAGCATTGCTATGGTACCTCGAGAACACCAGCCCCCCATAATGATGTCATCCTCTTATCTCTCCTGAAAGGATCCAGCTGGTGAATAGGAAGTGTACACATCTCACAGGCAGTGACAAGGACACCCAACTCAGGCTGCTGCAATTTCTGGTAAGATAGGCAGACTAGTAGTGAGAACCTATAGTATGAATCCATGCTGATTACCAAAATAGGGCATAGAAGCCCAAAAAATGTTTACTTCTTAAGTATAGTATTTAGCCATTTAGAGGCTTCTTCAGGTAATACGGTTCTTCATTACATTTAGCACAATGCAGAGTACAACACAGTTTACTTAGTGCACCTCACCACAAACTGCATAGACACTAAACTCTTACTGCTCCAGGCACTCCCAAAACACTCAGAACACTGCATAAGGCAACCCAAAAACACTGAGCATACTGCCGCCATTCTTTCCAAATAAAATAAGCATACAGTATTGGATTAAGCATATAACCCAAACATACAGGTACATTGCAGCACATCCATCCAAATACACTCAGAACATATGCCCATCACGTGTCCATCTCAGTTCTCCCATCTCCCTAAGATGGCAGATAAGCAGTTCTAAGGCTTGATTTTCCCTTTGCGTTTTCAATGATTTAAAGCTTCCATATCAATTTCCTTCTCATTCCACTTCAGATGCCTGCAGGGCTGCTGATGAATTTTGTGCTGGCTGTTGGAACACACTGTACTTCAACCACAGCATCTACTACAACTCTTCAGAACTGGACTTTTTTTTACTTTAATGCATGCTCTGCATTAAGGTTAGTAAATGTCCCTGTATTTGTATCACTCCCTCACCCCCTTGTATACTTACTTGAGCCCATTCTCGATCCAGCACTGTGCCCGTCTGCAGTGGCTTTTTCTTCTCTGTCTGATCAAAGAGGCAGCAGTGCGAGCCATTGGCTCTTGCTGCTCTCAATAAAATCCTGTGAGCATAGAGCAGGCAGTGGGGCTGAGCCATACTGTATGTGTCAATAGACACACACAACCCAGCGAGCGAGCCCGCAGGTGGCTTCCAATGGTGACACACTGAGAAGAGGAGGAGCCCAGAGAGCTGTTGGGGGACTAAAGAAGAGAAGATTCAGGGCAGCTCTGTGCAATAGTGGTAAGTATAACATGTTTATTATTTTAATAATAAATTATAAGCTTTACAATCACTTTAAAACTAGAGCTTGGTCAGTTAGTGTGATACCAGTTAAGTTTTTTTTACTCTAACAAGGAAAAAAGCCTTACTTGGTCCCCAAAGATAATTGCATACCAATGAATCAACCTTCATTAGTGTTATCTTTTATAAATATCAATAGCCAGTCATGCTCTATTGCATGTTTTCACAATTGAATTTATATATATATACCTGCGCTAATAAAAACCACATTAAACAATCAATAGTCAAAAAATGAGTTGTGAAACATGAAGAAGCTGAACACAAAAACCCTGATACTATGTAATCTGCAATAATACATAAAAGTGCAGCACTCAAAAAAGTGACAAATAATCATAAAGAAACAGTGAAAAGTGTATAAAAAAATAGTCCATCTAAAAATTAAAGAAAAGTCCCAGAGGTTGTGATGAAACAAAAAAAATCCAACTACAGTTGTTGTATCACCAACCACTACTACAGAAGGCTTACCAGAAAGGCATGCCCCCCTGTTAAGAGGGGCACTGGTGAACATTGATAAGGAGGCACTGATGATGATGCACTGATATGCTGGAATGATGGGCACTGATGGGCACTGACAGGTGGCACTAATGGGCACTGATAGGTGGCAGTTATGGGTACTGACTGATGGCACTGACTGAGACAGCATTGAATGGTGGCACTGACTGATGCACTGGCTGGAGGCACTGATGGGTGGCATTGCTGGGCACTGATGGGCGCAACTGCTGGGTGGCACTGCTGGACAGCACTGATGGGTGGCACTGCTAGGCACTGATGGGTGACAGTGCTGGACACTGATGGGTGGCAGTGCTGGACACTGATAGGCAGCACTGCTGGACAGCACTGATGATCCTCTGTGACATTTGTCGGTTATTGGTAGTACTTTCCTCACGCTGTGACAGCGTGAGGAAAGTGCTGCCGATAACTGGCAACTGTATTTACTTTGTTATCTGCTGTGTCATTGAACACAGTTGATCATGTGGTAAAAGGCCGCTGTGATTAGCTTTTTACCTAGTCAAGTGATCAGCTGTGTCCGTAGGACACATCGATCATTGACGCCGCTGGGGGCGTGCGGGGGGCATGTTCTGGGAGGACACCACATGACACCCTCCCAGAACTGGACAACCACGCTATAGCAGTCATTTGGCTATAACGCGGGGTTGTAAAGTGGTTAAAATCATTGTCGTTAAGACATGTACTATATAAATGGTATCATCTAGAAACCCATCCTTTTATGAAAAGGATTATGTGAAGCCAATTTATAGACACTGATTAAAACTGTGAAAGATCTATCTAGCTACCCAAAATAACCTCAATGAATTTTCTTTACATTTGTAATGATTAATAACTTTCAAAGCAATAAGTAGAGTCATTACTTTTACTCTAGGCTGCTTAATTATAATGCTCGTTGGGAGTGTTTGTTGTAAATGTGCAAACACATTAATTCTAATTACTGAAAAACATTATTACACAATAACAACACAACATTAAAGCTCCAGGTTTTCTCAGTTTTATATTTTTGAGCATCTGTCCTTTTAAACTTTAGGTATTAAAAGTTTTGTTATAAAAATACATCAGTACAGAGCAAGCTGCATCAATATCACATTATTATTATCATTAGTAATAATGCTATGTGACATTCATATCTACAGTACTCAAAATCATCATGAACTATGTGTGTTAAAATTGAAATAAGAACTAATCAACTTCAATTTTCCAAGTGTAAATGAATATGTCGAGTTGCTTATTAGGTATCACAGTTGATTAAATCACACTGCCAAACAGTGAATGGTTCATTTTTTAAAATATAATAAAATATATATTTATATTAGGTTTCTAATTAAGCACATTTGGTTTAAAAATGAATGGTGTATTTGAACAAATGGACAGTCACATGTTTATATACTGTACATATTGTGTACATACAAATGTATCTACAGGCCAAACTTTTTTTGTATTGTTTTGAATAGAATTTGTGAGGGTGTGAATACTTGTCAAGTTTTTTTGCTGTTTGCTTTTCTTGCCTTGAGATCCACTTTCTGAGATGGGAAATCAACAATTTGTACAGCTGCCAGGAATAGACGTGCATGCTGCAAATTTTCATTTCAGGTGCATTAATTAGTTGAAGAATTTTGTTTTAGATGTATTTGTTAATTGAACTAGTTCATTTTCGGTGTTCGTTTAGTATCTTGAGCATTCATTTAGTTTCATTCAGAATAGCTGGTTGTTAAGCAGCGGGTGACCACTGTGTCCTTAGCAACCATTACTCATCTGCTGTCAGTGGGATTCTTTGCTGACAGCAAAATGTAAACAAAGTGCTGCATTAAAAAAAAAAAAAAAAACACAGCGTAGGGGGTCCCCCAATTCATACGCGGTGAGCGGGGCTTGTCCATTGTCTATGCTGTATACACTGGTGTCGGTCTGGACACCTTACTTGTGAGTGCTATGAGTGTTTATTAAACGGAAATTGTTTTAAAACGTGCTGCACCATCATGTCTTTTCTTTGTCTCTGAGTGTGGTCCCAAATTTTACAGAGATACGGTGATATATGAAAAGGCTCATCTATGAAAGATTGGCTGCAGAGTATTGCTCCTTAATTCTGGATATTGTCTATACTGCAGAGTGTTGTTTCTCAGTACCTGGAAATTTGCTTACCACTGCAGAGCATTGCACCAAAGAGTCTGGAAATTGCTACATTCATCGCTCCCAGAGCAATAGCGCTTATGCTGGTCTATAATTTGATCAGCATGTAGCTCTGGTGAGTTTATCCAACTTATCTGGTGGTGGATTGATCACGGTGTTATGATTTTCACATGATGATTTTTTTATATGTTTATGGTGTTTGGACTTTCACATATTGATTTATGGACACTTTATTTGGTTGCTTTATTTAAAGTATTAGCGCATTCCTATATTTATTTTTCTTTTTTAGTTTAATTTTTTGGTGGGCTATTAATATTTTAAAATAATTTTTTGCTAAAGTTCTGCTTTAAAGAATTACACACTTCTAGTAAATCTAATTCAGATCCTCCAGTGATAGATCAGGAGCATGCCCATATGGTTGCTCTACACCAAGTGGCTTGCTGAAGGAACACTTAGAGGGAGACGACGTGGACTGCACCTTCAGGGTACTGCCAAAGAGAAAGTAAACAACACCCTAGTACACAACAGGTAAATATAACCTCCTTTGCTCTTTTTTATTCTAAAGGAAAAATGTTTTGACTTTAGTATCACTTTAAGCAGTAGTTCACCATGGCGTCTGTAAAGCATTTTTTAACACATTTGAGTGTTCTCTTATACTGCCTGAAAATTTTCATCTTAAAATTAAATTTCACAAATAAATTATTCAGCAGTGCTAACTGTATATGTATAGTATATTTCAGCTACAGCGTAAATATACTATATGAAGAAAAAACTTCCTAATGAAATGGCAGACTCTAACAAAACTTTGATGCGGTTTGTCCACTTTTTATGCTTTGTGAAGTTACATTTATTGATTATAATAGTCAGACTAATTTATAGTAATCTGATTAAACAGACGGTATGTGAGTGTCTTCCTTAATATGTGAAAATATAGGTAAATGGATAAAAACAAAAAGGGAGTAGGCTTATAGTTTCACACAGCAAAATCATGTTGGTGACCTGACTTTTCTCTATCACAGCAAGAAATATTGTTAGGTCATCTCCCTGCTGCTAGCCTGTGATTGGACAGTGACAAAGCAGAACAATGAGGAGTCATATCATTACAAGAGACTGATACGAAGTGCAAATTGAGTACTTATCTGGCTGCATTCAAATATGTATGGTGTGGTTCTTTAACCCTTTTGCTGCCAGAGCCATTTTCATATTTTTGCACACATGTTTAAAAAATAATTTCAGGCCTGAAGATTATACTAAACCCCCAATCATTATATATTTTCAGAAAGCAGACATCCTATAGAATAAAATAGTGGTAGTTCCATTTTTTTATGTCACATGATATTATAGCAAAGGTCTAGGAAATTCAAAATATCAGTAAAAATCACACTAAAGTGAAGTTTAGGGCAAACAAGTATAATAAATTACCCTAATATTTGGTAAAATATAAAAGACAAGGTTGTGCCGAGTAAATAGATACCCAACATTGCAAACCTTAAATTTGCATGCGCCTATGAAATGGCGACGACGCTTCAAAAGCCCCTATAGGTCATCAGTTTAGCATTATGGAAGAAGTGCTAGACTTATTGCTCTCACTCCAGTGTGTGCAGCACAACATGTGTATCACAATCAACGTTTTTACGCACAGGCGCCCTGACATGTACATTTACATTCGTACATGTGTATATGTGGGGGTGGGCGGCCTCAAAATTATATTGAGGGGGTGTCATGTGCTTGGGTGTAAATGTACTTTTTTACCAAAAAAAAAAACAATTTTACTTAACAAAGTCCCCTATGTGATGATTTTTTGGAATGCATGTCTCCTCTGGGCTCCATTAGATGCATTGCAATGCAAACAGCCTGGAAAGTGACAGCCATGACCTGAAAGCAAAGTTCATAGATGTCGTCTTCCAGGTCACACATAGAAGGGGAGGGGAGCAGATGTTCATGTTTAGCAACATGCTAAAAAATCCTAATAAAAATAGATCTACACCATTCTGGGCAATTTAGTGCAATGCAATGCATTGCAGTGCATTACCGTCCATTGTGCTGTGCTGCAATACATGTGCATTGGAGCTGCACTGCCTTAAAGTCGGAGGTGGACTCTGTACATTTCAGATACTCACTCACCCAGTGGATCTAACATTGTCCTGCTAAGATCCACTCATCTTCTGCCACTGCTTGGTCCCATGTTGTGTGTGATGTAATCAAGAGGTCTGTTGGCTCTTCTGGGTTCAGAGGGCAGGCCTCCCAGTGACACACCACTAAGCTTGCCCTTCCTCCCTATTTGTGAATTAAACACTATGCCAGTTGTGCTTACTGGTATATGCATGTCACATAACCCAGGAGGCACAGCATGCACTATGGATGTCATTCGCCTAGGTGATTGATGTGCATGGGAGTTGGGCAGGACACTTCTCTTTAAAAAAAAAGGTAAACAAACAAATATAAAAAAGTGCTATTCATGTACAGGATGAGAGGAGGGGTGGAGTGGATGGAACCTTGTTAAGAGAGTGAAGATCTGCTTTAAGGTGTTTGGAATCCATTCAATATTGATAGCCATTCATTGCACTGGAAAAGTATAAATGGGCCCCATAGAACAACTGTTCCACTGTGCATTTCTGGGCAGGACTATATAGGATCTAGTGGGCAGCAAGAATAGGAGGGACTAAAGACTATATTTTTGAGTGACCGTTATATATTATGAATTTTTATCGAGCACCCAGTAATCAGTCCAGTTCACAATTACAACTGTTTGTGATTGTGGCCTGTCCAAGAATATACAGCAATCTAAGATAATACAGGTAAAGCTTGTTTTTTTTAAGGCTCAGAAAATTCACTAAATAACTAAATTTCAAAATACCTAAGAACATATCATTACTACGTGGTACAAATCTGACACAATTTCAGTTGAATGCATCATGCAAGAAAACAAGACAGTTTGTATTACTAGCAGTGGGGCATGCATCAGTAGTCTCCACAATACCATACTTACAATAAGGTGAGAGGTTCAAATAGAACATTTTTGTTAACAACATGGCAAATCAGTGAGACTGGTACACTCTACTGCAAATCATGTGTAAAAGACCCTTACGTGACCTTATTGTCAATGTGTTTTTCATGGCTTCCCCAGTATTACAAATTACCTGAGATACAAACCTTAACAGAGGAAAAGGTCATTTTAATTGCATCTTATGAAACTGCTACAGCCTTTGCTTGTGCAATGAACAAGGCAGTGGGACTGAGTAAAAAACTACCTGCCAGAATTAGTAATTTTGAGAAATGTGCAATTTAATACATGTCATTAGGATTAACTCACTAAGCTTTAATGATCGTGATTTGCCATAATGACCATTTATTTCTAGCAAAATTTTAGTCACATGACTAAAAGTAAAATTAATTATGGTAAAAAAAAGCACATGCATTATATCTTAGGGAAAATGTATAAGAACATTTTGTATAAGAAGACTAGTAACAACTGATGAAGTGGCTAGATGCAAACATCAACCTATAGAAAAAATAGCACATTTTACAAAAACATAATGATTTACTACGTCATTAAAGATTCCATTTTCAGTGTAGTCTACTGATAGAAAAAAAAAATTCTGTACTGACTTTTTGAATTTATGCAATTCTTTGTGAATGATGAGCAAAAAATTTTAACTTTGAGGTATTTTAAAGTTATTATATTTTAGGTTTTATGGTAGGAGTCAAGCAAAGAGTAACAGTATTTACTAACCCAATACTAGCAATCAGAGATAAAAATTCATGCTTCTATTTACATCAGAGTACTAAAATCACAAAACAAGCTTTCTAAGGAGCCAGCCTGCCTGTAAAATGTTATAGAACAAATTTAAAGCATGAATAATCATATTGACATCCACATAACTTTTAGCTAAATTATACACAATAAAAAGTAAATCTTTTTCCAAAATGGTCCACCTCACTGGGACAAATGAGCAGTTTTCCTCAATGTATGGAAGCATGTTAAAAAGGCTAAAAGTGTTTTTTTTTAAATTAAACTTAGGTGCTTTTAAAGACATGAAAATCTTTGTCTCTGATAGAAAAAGCAATGGAAAATCCCAAAAGTTTGAACAAAGGACATGGACAGAATAAAATAACACTGATATTGATCTTAAATATTCCCTATTTTATCCAAACAAAAAAAGCTCTGTCTGATCAAACATTGTGTTGTGAATTCAGGACTCGGTTATATTATCTTTATTGATAATGGTATTCACTTTATAGAAAGTTTGCCCCTCTGGTGGTTTGAGGCAGTGGACTGCATTATTTCTTCTATACGTGTTTTTATATTTGAATCACCAGATAGTATTAGATAGCAGACAAGTAGTCACTTGATGGGAACTCAAAAGCTGATAAAAGACACAACTTTTCTGAAGAATTGTACTGTTACTATATATTGTGATATGTCAGGAGTTTATTCATGGAGACTTGTAAACATGCTGAAAGCACCACTTTAAGGTTGCAGTGAGTTATGGGACAAGAATTAATGTCTCTTTTGATGTGAAGAGACAAATAAGAAAAGGGACAGGAAACTAAAATGATGCACTAGACCACTTTAACAAATCTGGCAAATTCTTTCTAGCTCAGAGGAAACTGTCTGTATTTTTGAGTTAATGCAGACTGATTCATTCATATCTATTAATTGGTTTTCATGTGCACATCCTATTGGCCATGTTGTGAATAGCACAGCAAATGGTGAATTGTGTTTTTTTTTTTAATACAGCCTGGTTTGTAATGCTTAAAAATATTTGCCACAATACAGTTTTAAACTAGCTTTATTATTTTGGCAAGTTTAGCATTCCCATATTGAAGGACTATTAGAACATGGTCATAGTTACATAGTTAGTCTAGCTGAAAAAGTCCATCCAGTTCAACCGGAAAAAAAAAAAAGTTATAAACCTATACCCACAGTTGATCCAGAGGAAGGCAAAAAAAAAAAACAGCAAAGCATGATTAAGTTTGCTCCTGCAGGGAAAAAAATTGGTCACCAAGCCCCCCGTTACTGTGGGACTACCAAAACATGGCCAGTGTATCTCTTTACTATGATCTATTATTGGGAGACTACCAAAACATGGCCACCGTATCCCTTTTTAATAGGTGAGCTCCAGCAAAATGGCCACTGAAAATGACATTACTTCCAATAGCTATATAATGGATTGTTTCACCCTGTTCATTTCCCTATGAAGTCATGTGGGGCATGACGTAATGCGTATAAGGAGCCAGGTGATGCTGTTGCTGCAGAGAAGCTGGATTACGGCTGTTTTAAGGAGTTTTAAAGGCGTTATTACTTTATATATAAGTGCAATTCTTTTAATAAATGTTTGATATTTATTTTATTACACTTTGAGAGACTACCCCATGTTTGTTTGAGCGTATCAGCAGTAGAGAAGGCAGAGACCGGTGGTCTCTTAAAGGGACATATATCAGATGGAATATTAAAGGGAGGAAGATCTGTATCTGAGGAACTCACAGAATTTATTCATACCCCCAAGGGGAAACACTCATCTAGGCCTAGAAATTAAAGTTATTGGTCCATGATTGGAGGTGAGCGTACAAGAGGATAGGTGGTGGGACCACTTGCATGATAGTGTGGATTACTGTGATCATTGAGCACAAAGTGAGGGACAACATTGCCTGTTTATACACTAATACAGTTTGGGGACTATAAACACTGGTCCTTGAGTAATTTAGCAACTCATTTATTTGTTCAACACCTTTAATTTTGTGTATATGTATTATATTTGTATATTTTATTTTGCACAACAAGGTAGAGTGGCATAATGTATACACTAATACTTTTCATGTCTAAGGTGTTAGCTAGCAGTTCAGTTCATTCTTTAATGATCTGGCTTTGACCTCAGGCTCATGTATGGGTGAAAAGGTGTTCTTTAGCAACAGGGACAAGACAGTAGATCAGATATTTCAGATTACACATAGAATATAAAGATACTTGAGCCTCTTGAACATCACAACTCAAATGCAATATAAATATAGATTTTCTGATATACTTTTGTATTTTTTTTTATTTTTAATAAAAAATGAAACAACATTTCATTAATAACACTTACCTTTTGTTTGATAATCATTTCATTAATTTCTTCTACATCTCCTACTGTTACAATTTGAGCCTTTATCACACGATCAAGAAGGGTGAGCCAGTCTTTAAGTTCGGCACATGTCTTATTGAATTCAGCCAGAGCTGGGACCTCTAAGAGAAGTGAAGATGGCATATCTCCTGTTCCTGTTGTTACAAGAGTCTGAGTAACCACAGAGGCTGTTTGTTCAGGACCTGAAAAAGAGTTTATTTTTTTATTAATTTATGACGAGAAACAGATTTCATCACTTTTTTCTCCTTCAGTTTGTATGCACAAAATTATATATTTAAATCTGTGTGATGAGACACATAGGTAACAAGTGGGAAGCCTCACTTTCAACATTCATTGCATGCTCTGCTAGTAATACGGAGTCATGTCAGAGCTTAGTGAGCCTCCAAGAGGGCAAATTGTTGGTGCCTGCTTAGCTGGTGCCTCCGTGACAGAAGCTGCCAATTTATTTGCCTTGACGTGAGATATAGTATCAAAGGTTATGATGGCATATAGTTTCCAGGAAAACGTCATCTGATAAGCCTAACTGCTGTCGACATAATCAACTGACAGAAAAGGACATTGCACAGGATTGTGACCCAGAATAAGAAAACAACTTCTGCAAAAGTGACTACAGAGCTCAATTTCAGTCTGTTGAAGATACAGGCTACACAGTGATAAAATATTAAATACACATTTTTTTACCTGCAAAAAAAATGTGCATTTATTATTTTTGCATTTATTATTTTATTTTATAAAAGGTGAATTGGCCTTTAAGAACACGTCCTTTATTGGCTAGCTAAAAAGACAGAAAATGTAAGCCATTGAAACGCAATGAAAAGGATTTACTGATACTGGTGCACACAGAATCTGGTGCAGCTGTGCATAGTAACCAATCAGCTTCTAATTTCAGCTGTTCAATTAAGCTTCAACAATAAAACCTAAAAGCTGATTGGTTATTATGCACAAATGCACCAGATTCTGTGTGCACCAATTTTAGTAAATCTCCCCATTAGGTTTCTTCTTTTAAAAAATTCGGACTCCATGATTGAGTAAAATAATATTTTTCGTGTAGTAGTGCAGCAAAATATGTTTTATTGATTCATATTTCCAAGACGTAAATACTGTGGTATAGTACAGTAGTGTTTGCAATTTTTTTAAATGAATGAACTTTTTAAAAAATGTTTTTAAAATTAGTTGGCATTTCTGCCCCCAAGAGCACAATATTAATCAAAAGCAAAATATTAATATTCTATGGTGTTGCCACACACTGTTTAAAGGTCTTATTAATTTTAATTACCAGTACTCCACTTTTTTACTTAGTTTTAAGTCTCTAGTCATGTGGGAATTTTGCCACACTACGAATCTCAGCTGAAAGAATCTACTGATTCCTGTTCCTGGTATTGACAGCTGTGTGTGAATAGCAATGCCAATCCCATACACAGCAATAACAGGCTGTTGGTGGCTGCAACTATTCATGCCTGTTGGCACAGATAGCAATTACCTGTGGTGATCATAGCTGGATGAAGTTTGTGTGCGTCTAGCCGCAGTCATCACAGGTGATTGCTGGCTGTGTGAATCTGAAGCCAAGTTTATCAAACTGAAAAATCCCATCTGAACTAATAGGCAAGGGTTGTAAAACATTAACATAGGGGGTGGGCACTATTATTGAGAACATGTACCAATGCAAAAAATAAACAAATATATTCCATTTGGCTGGTGACATTGATTGTTTTAAAGAAAAGACATTTACAAAAGAAAAACTTTTAAATTGCCAGCAAATAACATCTTCTTCCTGGCTTCTTCTTTTTTTTAAGAAAAAATGGTATGTAGCTCCCAATGGTGCCCCAAGATACATTGAGGGGTCTGTGTGCTGAGTTTTCTTCTTTTTGTTTTTGCAAACAATGAACTTTCATTTGCCAGCAATTTAAACTGTTTTTTCCTTGTAAATGTCACTTTTCTGTAGTACATCTTTTGAGTCTGGTGTGTATTTTAAAGGTTAAATTGACCTTTTTTGGAGAAAAAAATTAATGTATATATTTTTGCAGGGAAAAAATGTGCATGTATTATTTTTTTCACAAAATTCTGCAGAGCATTGCACCCATGATCAGTGGATCGCGAGTGTAATATCAGACTCCTGCAGACAGTATAATTTCTTGCTCATACTTCTGTATGGCCTTTCTGTTAGAAAGCTGGAAGAAGTGTCAGAGGACTATAAGGACACTCATCCATTGAAAACTAGCTGTCTGCCATGGTAGCAGATGGGACTCGTAGTATCTTCATTTACAGATTCCTGTGAAGAATCTATTTAATTGATTTCAAAATATGACAGCAAATGCAGGGAGAAAAACCCTATCCACTGTCAGGGGGAATGGAGGCTTAGGAGTGGGTCTCTTTGAACATGTTACATGTTACATCCTAAATATGGGTGTAATATCTAACATGTTCAAAAGGAAACCCTATCCTTTAATGGGTATCTCATGAAAAAAAAAAAAGTTTGAGGTCCCCCATCAAAAAGTACCAGGCCACATCCCCTCAACATGGGACCCCCTCAAAAAAAGTCCCCATAAACAATAAGAGGGCCCCTAAACACTGGTCCCTTTGCTTCATTTTAGAGCCCCCCATATATCAGGGTTCTTATCAGAATTTCCCCATACATCTGGGCCCCCATCAGAAGTAGAGACCAACTGAATCCTCAATCTGTGCACTGTGTAAGAGGACACACCACTGACGTTAGCTGCAGGATAATTCAAATTTCATTGCAAGCTGGATGTGGCTCACAGGTCATAGTTTGGGGACCCCTTGTATTAGATTATTAGGCACCTTTATTTCTGCTTGAAAGCCAGGACTACTTCTTTCAGCTCTCTTACAATCAGAAGAGCAAAGCTATCCACTGGACCATACTTTTTTTACTAGTTGTTCTCCAAGCCTCCTATTAAAAAGAATGGCTGTAACAATCACAATCATTTGGAGGTATGTAATTGCTAAGACTTCTTGAATAGCTTTTCTCAGCTACGTAAAATCAAAGAATGCAGATAACTGAAGTAAAACATCTCAGATAAAAAGATAATGTTACACAGTCAAAATTAATCTTGAAGGTTTATGCTAGGAGGTCTGCAAAAATAAAAATGCAAATCTCTAATCTTAATTAACCTCAGGGTAACATTTTTCAAGGTTGCCTATGATATATGAATGTTGGCCTTGTAATTTGACGAGAAAGACAATTATGTGGATAAAGTTTCTGTCAAAGCTCAGTGTCTCAGTTGATTTGATTTGATTTGATTTGCTGAACAACAGCAGTCTTGTTGTAAAAAATGTTAGCTATAGTATTATTTAGTAGAAAATACACTGGTAGGTAATTCACAATAATAATCATCACTGTTGCAAATGATGGTCACTGACAACAGATAAAGCTGAACTCTAGGCAGTTATAAATGGCACAAATTAATTTAGTTGTATGTTCATTGATGCAACAATAAAAGCATTTTTAACAAAAAAAAAAACAAGAAGTGTTATTACTAAAATTATATTTGAAGAGGAAGAAGCAGCTCAAGCAGCCAAGCCATTTATTTGCTGAACAGAAGCATGATGATGGGATGAGAAAGCAGAGTGAAAGAGGGATGAGATCATTGCTGTGCCTTTTCTGCTTCACTATCAAGTCATATGCTAGGGATGGGCCCATGATGATCTGAATTCAGAGAAAGTATGTTGAATGATGCTGCCTGTCACTTAACCAAAACTGAGGACATTGTGTGGCAGTAAAATAAGTACTGTAGGGGACAGCTCTGAATTGAAATTATTTTAGAAAAGAGGATGTTTTTTTATTTTATCTATTTATCAGCTTTTTTTTTTTTCTGTTGTAATTTTTTGGCTAGAGTTCAGATTTAATACAATGACTAATACTGAACTAAAAGATATTAGGATTTGTATAAGGAAGGGTTACAAATAAATGCAGATATAGAAAAAAATCCATATATTATCCACACCCAGAATTTTTTGCGTAATCACTGTGTAAAATATATAATTTATGATATATACATATACTGTATATATATATATGTATAAATACTGTATAATAATATATATATATATATATATATATATATATATATATATACACACTGTATACACACACACACATATATATATATATATATATATATATATATATATATATATATATATACTGTGTGTGTATATACAGTGTGGATCGAAAGTTTGGGCACCCCAGCTAAAAATGTGTATTAATGTGCATAAAGAAGCCAAGGAAGGATGGAAAAATCTCCAAAAGGCATCAAATTACAGATTAGACATTCTTATAATATGTCAACAAAAGTTAGATTTTATTTCCATCATTTACACTTTCAAAATAACAGAAAACAAAAAAATGGCGTCTGCAAAAGTTTGGGTACCCTGCAGAGTTAATATCTTGTACTGCCCCCTTTGGCAAGTATCACAGCTTGTAAACGCTTTTTGTAGCCAGCCAAGAGTCTTTCAATTCTTGTTTGAGGTATCTTTACCCATTCTTCCTTACAAAAGTCTTCCAGTTCTTTGAGATCTGGGCTGTCTGTCACGCACTGCTCTTTTAAGGTCTATTCATAGATTTTCAATTATGTTGAGGTCAGGAGATTGTGAAGGCCATGGCAAAACCTTCAGTTTATGCCTCTTGATGTAATCCCCCGTGGATTTTGAGGTGTGTTTAGGATCATTATCCATTTGTAGAAGCCATCCTCTCTTTAACTTCAGCTTTTTCACAGATGGCATCAAGTTACCATCCAAAATTTGCTGAAATTTTATTGAATCCATTTTTCCTTCTACTCGTGAGATGTTCCCTGTGCCACTGGCTGCAACACAACCCCAAAGCATGATTGATCCAACCCCATGCTTAACAGTTGGACAGAGGTTCTTTTCATTAAATTCTGTGCCCCTTCTCCAAACGTACCTTTGCTCATTCCGGCCAAAAAGTTCAATTTTAACCTCATCGGTCCACATAACTTGTTTCCAAAATGCATCAGGCTTGTCTATATGTTCATTTGCAAAGTTCAAACGATGATTTTTGTGGTGAGGACGTAGAAGAGGTTTTCTTCTGATGACTCTTCCATGAAGACCATATTTGTACAAGTATCTCTTTATAGTGGAATAGTGTACCACAACACCGGTGTCTGCCAGATATTTCTGGAGGGATCGTGCAGTCAAACGTGGGTTTTGAATTGTTTTTCTCACAATCCTGCGAGCTGTTCTGTCTGATATTTTTCTTGGTTGTCCAGATCTTGCTTTAACTTCCACTGTTCCTGATGACTGCCATTTCTTAATTATATTCCGAACAGAGGATATTGACATCTGAAAACACTTTGCTATCTTCTTATAGCCTTCTCCAGCTTTGTGAGCGTCAACTATTTTCAGTTTCAGTTTTCTAGACAACTGCTTAGAAGAACCCATGGTGCTGATTGTTGGGGCAAGGTCAGATGAGTCTGGGCATTTAAAACCTTTGAGATTGACATCACCTGGTCTTCCCAGACGATGATTGAGAACAATCCATGACACTGACAGGTCTCAGCTTTGCAAAGGGGGCAGTGCATGCTATAAATTCTGCAGGGTGCCCAAACCTTTGCAGACGCCATTTTTTTGTTTTCTGTTATTTTGAAAGTGTATATGATGGAAATAAAATCTAACTTTTGTTGACATATTCTAAGAATGTCTAATCTGTAATTTGATGCCTTTTGGAGATTTTTCCATCTTTCCTTGGCTTCTTTATGCACATTAATACACATTTTTAGCTGGGGTGCCCAAACTTTCGATCCCCACTGTATATATATATATATATATAAATATACACATATACATATATATACACGTATATATAAATAGTGATATAAACTCAGCACAGGGTACAAGAGGAACAATAGCAGAAATGTATGAATGAATTATGTGTATGTAAAGTATCAAAGTACCACATAGCGGGTAAGGATAAGAGAGGGAAAATTAAATAAATATTAGCAGTGAAGACAATAATGATAATACATACCTATATTAATAACAAAAAAGGATGGGTACTGCTCACAAGGGGAAGGAGGAAGAACAAGATTCCATTCTTGCTCATACCCCTTTTCTACAAATCAATTTTTAGTCTTTACCTTCACCTGCACTCTGCCCTCAATTAATTTTTTTCATTGTGCCCTTATAAGTCAAATATGATCACATACAGGGGCGGACTGACCATTTGGAAACTCGGGCACTGCCCGAGGGCTCGGGGTCAGTAGAGGGCCCCATGAGATGCCCCTGGCACCTTTTTCATAGGCCTTTTTGAGTTTGGGCAAGGACACAGGGGCCCCATGATCCCCTATTGCCCGGGGGCCCCATGAGTTGTCAGTCCGCTCCTAATCACATACACCATGTTTCTGCTATGATCCCTCTTGTACACTATGTTGAGCTTGTATTTAATATTTTTCAGCTATTTAGATACATTGTGGGTGTCAAACATATTTAATAGTTATTGCTTACTTATATATAATACACAAGTTTTTGGGTGTTGCTGTCCTGGTGATGGGTTTGTTTGGTTGTACCCATGGGACTGGTAGATTGCAACCTCTTCAAAACTTCAGTTAAAACAGACTCGCTTTTTAACTGATACAGATTAGATATAATTATTCTCTATTACTATGAGTTGTTTTCAGTCTAAAGCTTTGCTTTACTCAAAGAAGAAAAAAGTTCTGAGTGGCTGAAAAGCTATTCTTACGCAGCTAATCAGTAACGGCTGGAGGGAGGTGGAGTCTCACCATTAGGCCACATCCCCCAGCAAAGGACATTCTTGTGCACTGTTAAAATTCCTTTATTGCATATGCAACTGAAATATTAAAGCGATAAAGTAGCTAAATACTATGTATTCTCAAATACTTATGCACAATGTTTTCAGAAAACTTTAACATACAGTATATGCCCCTGATTGTGCATTGAAGCATTTACGAAAAGAAGAAATTTGCATGTTTATCATGTAATTTGGTTTTAAATTTTTGCTTTCTTAACAACTGTTTGCAGAAATAGACAGAAACATTATTAAACTGAAATATTGCCATTATTACGATAAATGTAGCTTGAAAATGGATACATAAATCATACAGTAACCCAAATGAAGCTTCATAAGTCAAACAAACCCAACATGCCTTTTAGAAGAACAGAAAGTCAGTGTCCTCCTTGCTCATTTTTACCTTTCAGAGTGAATTATTAACATATAGTGTACATCCCTACAATCTGTTAGTTCATACTGCAAATCATTAGCAGAACTCTTACCAACAGATGGACCACATATAGTTCATTAATAATAAATATTTCATTCTGGCATTGAGCAAAACAATGCTCAGGTATGAGAAGCCAAAGGGGATACCGTAAATACATAGCTTAAATAATTAAAAACGCACATGACAACAGAGTTTGAAGACTGAAAACTGCTTCACACATAACTACACATATGTGAAATCAGGAAACTATCATTCCAACCTTAACCTATTTCTTCCAGCCATTCCCATATTCTAATCTGCATTCTAGGGCCATTTGTGAAGACTTCCTTAAACTCTGAAAACTAGAATAGTCTCACAGACACCGGTGATTTTAATGTAGACATGATTAGATTCTGTTTCTCAACAGTGGTATCTGTGATATGCCCAATCTAGCCACCAATGTTACTATAATTGATGAGATTGCATCTCTCAAAAAACTTTTGAGGCTAAAGTGCTTGACCAGTGGTGACATGCACACATAGATCAAGGATAGGCAGAGTTCAACTTCTGGCCACATTTATCAACATTGCCTTTAGTATTTCTTCAGAACTGATTCTATAGAGTTGACTTACTAAAAGCAAATAGGCTGTTCACTTTGCAAGAAAATGTTCACTTTTAAAGAGAATTTTCCATGAGTTAGGCGAATGAGGCAGAGTTTTGTTGGCAGATATCATCCAGTCTTGTGAAAGCAAAGATACATTTTTGTATGCATGTGATTGGGTATTCTTTGCAAAGTGAGATTTCACTACATCCACTAAGTTATAAAAAAATAACCTTGCAAGTCGAACAGCCTATTTGCCTTTAGTAAATCAACCCCCATGTGTTGTGGTGGCTACTAAAATATGCACTTTCCACTTGTAATGCACTATAAACTGGTTAATGGTTTTGTGATAAATACATAAAGGATTCCACATCTGCACAGCAAAATAGCAGTATGCTGTCTCCAAACAGGCTCATCAAAGGCTACTTGTAGTCCAGCTGTCTTATTTCTAATACACAGATAAATAATAATCAATCTATTTAGTAATTGACATGTTCCTAAGATATAAGCATGCACACATAAAAGTCAAAGAAAAACTGTTCTGCTATTGATTGGCACCCTCAGCGTATAACTACCATCTAAAGTTTATAATTAAGCGTCATACATTTACAGTCTTTAAGAGACAGCTCCTGATACTGACAAAAAGAGGGGCAGTGCAACTGCGCTGGGTGGACACTCTTATTACTGAAACAGTCAGTTAGTGTTGATGATGCCAGTCTGCATGATCTCCTACGCCAATGTCAGAGTTTGGTCTGTTGTCTCCTAGAAAAAGTGCTTCAATGATGGTAGAACTAACAGTATGAGTATGCATTAGACGGCAGAGCCACTACAGACTCTGTGCAGTGTTTCACATGTAACTGACTCCTGTATATGAATTAGCAGTCAGCCTCAAAGGCTCTGTGTAACTGTGTTAGGGTGTTTTATTTGAGATTCAGAAGGACAAGAGAATGGAGTGGAGGTAGCAGTGTGGGTATGACAGATGTCACCAGCCACACCCGTGTCATTGCCACCAGTGCATTCTTCTGTTCTTCTGCATGAGTGACATACTAGCATGGCCAGTCACATTCAATAGCAAGGAGCCTCTAAAACTGGCTGTACTATTTTCTGTGAAATTGCTAGTTGCCTGCCTGCCACTCTGAACAAGTATGCAAACAAGATTTTTCAAGCTTTCCTAATGTGCATTTTTCCAAATCAACAAAAATATTAAAATTGGTAAGTATCACAGTCAGGTGACTTTCAAAAGTTGGAAATTGCAGCCCCATATTTCCTTCTGTAGGTTTTCTTTATAACTTTACCTTTATACTTATTACAAATATAGTTGGCTATTATGCCTTTCAAATTCCTCTGTGTTTTTTTTTTATTGTCATACATTATTTAACTTACTACTTTATTAAGTACACAGCCCATAAAGTATATATTAAAGAAAATATTACTCTCGTAGAGGGTATCACTTCAAGCAGTTCATTTTTATACGATAACCCATTTAAGTCAACCCTTTGTGCAAAAGATAACATGGAAGCATGAAAGTATGAACTTAACAAGCATGAGATGGCTATGACCTAATGAAATAGTTCCAGTCAAAGGTTAAATCAAGTATGTTGTACTAGGAGTTTCAACTGATTCACATTGAATGATCTCTTTATTATTATCTCCCTCAGTTATCAAATGGCATCTTTGTACTTTCTGTTGTAGCCTATGATGATTTTATCCTTTTTTCTCTGCGGTCTCATATCAGATCTTTCTGAACAATGGTTTCTTATTATAAAAGGCAAGCATTTGTATGTAGTACCTGTAATATTCTAATTATTAGTTTCTGCAATAGGATTTTCTCTGACCTGTGACTGGATTTAACCTTTGGCACCCATTCCACTATGTATTGAGTTTGAAAGGCAGTCCATTTGTATTTTTCAGTCAACATACTTAAAATATTTTAAAACAATGCCAAATACATAGCTGACAATATACACACTATTTTAACATGAATATTCAGGGTTTGGAGGGTGACTAATAAACAAAAGTGAGAGAAAGGGATTATTTAGCAAGTAGTAAGTAGGTCATGTCAGAGTGATTATTATTACACCAAGAGCTTTAAACTAGCCCCTCACAGTAGCAAAATATGCGTTCTACACATTCCAAGGCCACACATAAGACAGAGTGCCCTCTCAAGATGCTTCCTCGGCTACCAATAGCATGGCCTCACTAGGCCTCAGGATCACTATCTGTACACAAATCCCTCGCCAGCTAAAGTCAGTAAACAACCACCTATGCCTCTAGGCCTTATTAAAGGGAGACTAGCAACCCCATCAAAGGTCACCACATCTAGTTGACTTGTTTCCTAACTTATCTTTGCCTCACAGTTTCTTCCCAGACTTTTACCAGTTTTACATGTTTGGCCTCTCTTTAGCCATGGCCAACTCCTCTCCTTCACATTATCATTTTGGTGTGTAATCAAAGAATGAAGTCTTCATAATTGTCCTTCATTAAAAAAGATAAACTTTTTTTTTACTAATACGTTTTTCTTCAGCAACATAAACTCAGGTACATGCAACTTCATAATTTAGTTATCACGGATGGTGCCAACAATAACAGCATTTATTAGGCTGTTCACACTGCACAACGGACAAGAAATTTTTCCTCGTTACCTCAACCCATCAGGAGAAGCATACTGAAAAATTCCCAGGGAAAGCACAGCTAATGGGGCCATACTCCCCTAAGATGGGGAAACACAAATTCCTACATCCCACATTTGACTGTGTTTGATTTGTAAATAATATATGTGCATGTATTTATTGTAACTAATACCAACCATATGACTATTCACTTACATAGGATGCAGTTAAGATTGTTTGCACTGCAGTTTTTTTTATAAATATCCCTACAGTCTGTTTAAGTAGGAATGGTTAAACTGGCTTTTTTTTTTTTTTGCAAATGGAGCATCCAGTTGACAGTACAAACACATTAACACAATGCCAAATTTTTGTTTTAACTTCGATAAAAATATGAAATATAAAAAAATGTGCATATCATATTGATAAATACATACAAATTCCCCCAAAAGCCCAATAAACAATGAAAATTAACCAACTATCCCCACACAAATTACATAATGAAAGAAAGAACAAATACACCAAATAAATTCTTCTTCTTTTTATTATTATTGTTATTCTTATACAGGATTTATATTGTGCCAATAGTTTGCACAGCCCTTTACAAAACAAAGGGAGATAGCATAGTTATAATACAATTCAAATGGAGAAAAATTGTTTAAAGAAGTGGTGTAACAGCTGTTATTAACAGCTTTGGGAGGTTATCAACTTTACCAAGGGACGATGTGTAGATAATGAATAAAATGGGCCTTGGGAACCCATGCAAAAAAGGAAAAGGAGAGGAGGAGTTGTAGGTGACATTGATGGTGCATTGGTTGGAGTAACTTTAATGATAGTGAAAAAAATAAATATAGGTCAGTGCATTAATGTATAATAACCTCCCATAGCCTTTCCAATGACTTGCTAATATTTTTAATTAAAATCCCTTCTTTAGCCACTGTCTCTTTGTTTTGATGCTCCTCCTGTTATTTAAGCCTAATTTGTAAGTTTTTAGGAAGAGGCAGTGCATAGTTGCCACCACCCCCCTGTCTAGTGAGCACGCCTGTAGAATAGTGTGTCTGGCTGCATTCTGTGTATTTTAGTTCAATTCCAACTACACACAGTTTCAGATCTAGTTGGCTACTAGGTGTTGCCACTGGCATCTTGTATATGGTAGCCTGTGAAAGCTGTAGGGGTGTCAGAGTGAGGGGGCCTCTTTCTGACTTACACAGTAAGCCATTCTTTATACACTCTCTTTCACTTCACATTCTTTAAAGAAGAATGATTACTGTGTAAGTCCAAATGAAACTGTGTTGCAGACTGTCGCACAGGAAACAAGAGCCTCATTCCGACTTCCGACATAGTAAAGCATTATACTTCAACGTATGTCAAGGTAAAACAAGCAAATAAAGAAAGCTTTACAACATAAGTCACAATGAGTCTTTTGTTCCCTGTACTGCAATTTAGGTTTTTTTGATCTGGAGCCTTGTTCTGACACCCTTTCCTCTTGCTTTATAGTACTAAAGGCATTGAGCTTTGCTGTGCACACCTGTGTGGGCTTTTTTTAAACTTTCACTGTACTATAGTTGAAGCTACCCCTCTCTGTGCATATATTGTAACTACGCTTGTCTCAGAGAAGCATAAAGTGCTTACAAAGCTTCAGCTTCAAGAAAATCTCCAGAAAGGTCCAATCAGTTATAAAAGGAGCACAGCATTTTGAGGATTGGAAGCACAACAAATTTACAGACCCTATTTATTTATATGAGTTTTATTGTATTTGAAATATGCACTTTATTTGTATTTTGCTGATCACTACTGTTTTTATTCATTTCATTAGAGTTCATTATGCTTTTGGGGAATAAGGAATATACATGGGCTCAATTATAGTGTGGCACTTCTTTTTACACTTACCTAAAATTTCTGCCTGCCTAAAGGACACTCTACTCCTATATATATCCGTAGCTCCAGGGAACATAGATAAATAAAGTGTTCCTTTCTTTAAACAGGTATTTCTCACACTATTTCTTCCTTTAATGTTCCTTTAATGTTTTTAAAAGCTTAGGACCAGATGGTTTTACCATCAAGCTCTACAAAACCTTTTCCATGATTCCTTTGACTGCCTTTTTCACTCAGACGGGTAACACTATCTCTGATTCTTGTCCATCCCAACCCAAGCATTAGAAGTGCATATTTCTGTCCTTCCCAAACCAGGAAAAGACTCAAAATATGGCAGCTTCCATCCCATAAAACTAATTACTGTGGACATCATGTTTAATGCAAAAAAATAAGTCAGTTGATTACAGTCTCTGCTGCAAGGCTTGATTCATCCAGATCAAACAGGGGTTTGTTTTGGGTAGATAGGTGGATACAGGGTAATTCTGTTTCTTTATTCCTTCTTGCTGTGGACACCAAGAAGGCCTTTGATATAGTCCATTGGCTCTTCTTGAAGTCCATCCTCACTCATTTAGGGCTGGGTAGGATTTTTGTACCTAAAATTAGGGCCTTTACTTTAACCCTACTGCTATATTTAAGTGAATGGTCAGCTGTCCTTGCCATTATCTATCTAGAACAAGAAAAGACAGGGCTGCCCCTTGTCACCATTGTTCTACAACCATACCACTTAAACACTTGGCTGTCTATTTGCATACTAATCTCTCCAATTAGAACCTGCACCTGGAGTCATACTACCACAAACTGGCTATCTACGTTGATGATCTCTTACTGTATATTATTCCCCTAGTATCCAAAACATCCTGAAATAATTCTCTCAGTTCAGGACACTTAGTAATTTGATTGTAAACAGCTCTAAATTGGACTTAAACTGTCCCAATCTGAGGACCTAATTCTTATTTTAAATGGCTACATATTGCAGCCATTAAGTTAATCTGGGACAGCTGTTCTCCTGATTTCTCACTATACTACAAGGCAGTGCTTTTGGCTAGGTTTTACTCAAGTATAGACAAGATTGGAGTACTACCAAAAAGATCTTTCCCTTCTTCCATTACTGATTTTCCCTTAGGTGGAAACCATCTTACAACTGATTACCTCCCACTATTAGCTAACTCACTGTTACAGTAAAGGGACTCCATACTATTCTCCCTAGAGTTATACTCAAGACCCAGTTCTTTCACTCCAATACATTAGAATCCTAAGTTCCCTTTCAGGATGTCTCCAGCCATGTTTTGAATCTAGAATGCATACAGTCGGGCTCAGGATGGTACACCATGGGGGTGCTCAGGAGGGCACATCATGGGGGGGGATCACGAGGGTATACCATTGGTGGGGCTAGGGATTGCATACCACAGGGGGGTTTAGGAGGGCACACCAAGGGGGGGCACAGGAGGACACACCACCAGGAAGGCTCAGGAGGGCACACCATGGGGACTCAGGAGGGCACACCTCGGGGGGGCTCAGGAGGGCAGCCACAGTTGAGGCTCAGGAAGGCACATCATGGGAGGCTCAGGAGGGCAAACCACAGGGAGGTTCAAAAGAGAACAGTACAGGGGGGCTCAGAAGGGCACACCACAAGGGGGCTTAGGAGGACACACCACAGGGAGGGCTCAGGAGGGCACACTACAAGGGGGCTCAGAAAATAACAGTACAGGAGGGCTCAGGAGGGCACACCACAGGGGGGACTCAGGAGGACATACCAACGGGGGGCTCAGGAGGACACACCATGGGGAGCTTAGGAGGATACACCATGGGGAGTTTAGGAGGGCATGGCACAGGGGGCTCAGGAGGGCACAGTACAGGGGGGATCAGGGGGGCACAGTACAAGGGGGATCAGGTGGGCACACCGTGGGGCGTAGGCTCAGGAGAGTACACCAAGGGTGGACTCATGGGGTGTATTACAGGAGGATCAAGAACTGTGCAAGAAACCTACTGCAGCTGATCTACTTTTTCTGGTCCCTGCCAGCCCTCCTCTCTTCTCCATTTCATCTGATATCATCCACATGCACCTTGGGAGGACTAGAGAGGAGAACTAGTGGAGATCAGAGCAGTTCACTTAGGGGATGAGCTCAGGTATGTTCTGACAGAATCCTGAACCTGCCTGAGCTATCACACCATCAAAGCCAACAGCCAAATATAGGCGGCAAAAGTCTCCACCCTGCAGGTACTAGTAAACAAGGGGCAGGTTGCACGGTGGGGCGGGGCAGAGATTGGATTTGACAGCTTCACAGCATTGGAGCACAAGCGACCAATATGCCTAAACTCATCTATTCCATGCACAGATCTTCTACTCTGAGGGAGAAATGCTCATGGAGTCTCAGCAAGGCAGAGACTCCATCGTGATCCACCTGTCACCTGCTTGCAGCCGACTGGTAGATCGTGATTGACAGGTTGCCAACCTGTCTATGCTCTATATTTTGATGCATTTAAAACTTTTTTTAAAAGTAGGATGTTATTGAAAATCATAATAGACTACAAACGAGGTGGTAATTCCATCCAATAGCTACCCAATATAGACTGCAAACCAACAAGTGGTGGACTTGGAAGGAAAATCTACCACTTTTATGTAGTTGATCCTACTTTTTATGCAGTTTATCCTCCTTCCAGGGGGAGGTTAGGTGTGGTTGGTGGTTCCCATGCCATTTGTATAGTTAATCATTAAAAGGTACAGGGCACTATAAGGAATTGTATTATATACACCCATGGATCTTTCTGAATTGATATTAACTGTTATTTATAGCTTCACAGAACCTGAGGATGTGGAGTTGGAGACCCATGAAATGCATTTTGACATATCGCTCTATTCCCCTGATTAGATACTACTTTATGTTAAGGTGTCAAGTTGTACTAAGAAGGGTGTGATTGATAATGATATGCTATGAAACACATGGGGTGATTTTTTTGTATTACATGTTTGTATACATATGATAAGGTATTATCTGTGTGTAGTTATGAAACATTTCACATTTCTAAGTGAAATACCCCATGAGATAGATTTAATAACCCTGGAGCACTCAGAGTCTGGTGCAGCTGTGCAGGGTAGCCAATCAGTTTCTAACTTCAGCTTGTTCAATTAAGCTTTGACAATGAATCCTGGTTTTTAAACCTGGTGAACCCAACTTTGCACACTCCAGTTTTAGTAAATCTCCTCCCATATGTTTTATAAATTTCACAATAAAAGGATACATTTTAACATTATGATATATGTATTGCACTATTCAGGTACCTTTAAATTCTCACATTTGTAGGAATGTATTTTGGCTATTAGTAATTTTAGGGATGATGGTGCCTATCCAAACAATCCTGGCAATATATACAGTATATGTAAATCTGTGTTACTCATTATGGTCTGGTATTTTATTGCACTTATTCAAAAGAGACAATACAAACAAATTTAAAGTAAAATGCAGGGATTCCATATATGTTGTTACACCCTGGAGAATCCCGAAGTGCAGAATTCCATCATAGTAAACCCCTTGTGAAATATCATTACTTCCAGGCCTGGAACATCCAGAATACACTGCTTTTTATCTTTAGGTATATATACCATTCTGTGTTTTATAAATAGCAACCTACAGATCAAACAACTGTGCATGTCCAGACTAATATGTTATGAGGCTAACATTTCATGAGTGTGAAATTTTAAAAAGTTATCATAATTCAGACTATATGAGGAATTCTAATATATCATTCATTTTTAACGTCATGGCAAGCCTCCAAAACTCTCAAGTTGCTTAGAATTGCTATACTCATGCACTGAGGTCTGGCTCAACTGCTGTTGAATTTGCAAGATTAATTACACTGATGCTACACTTCACTTCAGATTAGATAATAGTCTCAAGGTAAACTGAGAAGTCAATTAAAAAGCTGCCCTTTGGAGGTTTACAATGATGTATACATTTTCAGTTTATATTAATGGAATAGCAAGCTACTGATTATGGGGGCATGCATCATTTTTCTTTTAGTGTAATATATTTTGGATGTAATAATATACAGTAGAGCTAGACACAATTCCAATAAACTTTTATGGAAATCAATACGATTGCCAATGCAGTAGTGATCATGCATAAACTGGCATTTTGCATATTATTGTGCTGAAAGGAATAAGTGACATTTTTTAATAATATTATTATTATTATTATTAGTATTATGTATCATGTATTATGTTAGTATTATGTATTCACCATATCTGCAATATATGCATTAGTTAATTAGTTTACTTTTTCATGTCCTATGAAAGATATGCTTTATAATATACTAAAAATAATTCTATAACCCTGAAGAAAGAATAGTGTGAAAAGGTGCTAAAAAAGTGAATCTGTGCCCAGACAATGTACATATTTTGAACAAGCAGAAAACAAGCCCTCATTCACCCATGCAGTTATAGGTTTTGTTGAGAAATTCACCTTCAAAATTCACAACAGAATAAAAAAGTCACATCTCCTTTACCCTTTATTTTCTTTGAAATAGCAGAATATTGGAAACCTGCCATACACAGCAGGTGAAAAAAATGAAAAAAAAAGAAATTTTAATGCATACAGTCTTATCACAGGTACTTTAGAAGAGAAGTATGAGATTTCACTTTTTTTAAAATCAAACTTACCTACTTGGATGCAGCATCGGTCCAATGCTGCATCTGACCCCCTCGACTCTAAGTGTGATAACTCAGTAATCACATAACCACTGATTGCTGAGTTCTCACAGCTGCTCTGAGCAGAGAGTAGTGACTGTCAGTCACCTCTCTCTGCTCTGCACCCCCCCCCCCGCACTCACTGGAGAGCTGGAATGTAGAGGGGGAGGGGAGGGAGGAGCGGGTGGCTCAGGCTCTCAGTGGATTGCTGAGAGGCTAAGCCAGGTGCCAGTCCAGACTCTGGGGTGGATCCGACTTTAAAGTTGGGATGTTTCCCCAGCCTAGAACGGCTGAGGGACATCAGAAAATGGGTCACAAGAGTGCAGAATGAATTGCAATCTTGTGATCCACAAAAGTACAGCCAAAATCGTTTTGGCTGTGCTTATCCTTTAACCGCCTCCCGTCCACCATATAAGGAAATGACGGGCGCAAGGCGGTTCTCTCATTCTGGGAGGACATCACATGACGTCATCCTAGTCTAACCGCTCGTGCGTGGCGATCGGTGGTGCGCTGTATCTATCGGACACAGCAGATCACCGATCAATGGAAAAAGCCAAAGACGTTGGCTTGGTCATGTGATCAGTGGTGTCCAATCACAGCTGATCGCATGTAAATAAGGAAATGCCGGTTATCGGCATTTCTCTCCTCACAAGCTGTCATGCTGACAGCCCTTGAGGAGAGGAGATCTGGTGATCAGCATTCCTCAGAGGGGACATCTACACTGATCATCAGGGCACTGATGATCAGTGTGCCCTGATGATCAGTGTAGCCCCAGCAGTGCCACCTGTCAGTGCCCATCAATGCCAGCTGTCAGTGCTCATCAATGCCACCTGTCAGTGCCCATCAGTGCACATCAATGCCACATATCAGTGCCCATCTGAGCTGCCTTTCAGTGCTCCCTATCAGTGCCAGCCAGTGCCACCTATCAATGTCAGTCAGTGCCATCTATCAGTGCTGCCAATCAGTGCCGCCAGTCAGTGCCACCTATCCGTGCCAGTCAGTGCCGCCTATCAGTGCCAGTCAGTGTTTCCCAACAGCGCCAGTCAGTGTCATCTATCAGTGCCAGTCATTGCCGCCTATCAGTGACACCTATCAGTGCCGCCTATCAGTGCCATATATGAGTGCAGACTTTCAGTGCCCATCAGTGATGCCTGTCAATGAACATCAGTGCCACCTACCAGTGCCTCCTCATCAGTGCCCATCAGTGCCACCTATCAGTGCCCATCAGTGCAGCCTATCAGTGCCCATCACTTCTGCCTCATTAGCGCACATCAGTGAAGGAGAAAATCACTTATTTACAACATTTTGTAACAAACCCCTTTTTTTCAAAATTTTCAGTTGTTTTGGTTTGTTTAGCAAAAAATAAAAAACCCAGAGGTGATTAAATACTACCAAAATAAAGCTCTATCTGTCTCAAAAAATGATAAAATTTCATATGAGTACAGTGTTGCATGACCGTGCAATTGTCATTTAAAGTGCGACAGCGCTGAAAGCTGAAAATTGGCCTGGACAGGAAGGGGGTATAAGTGCCCTGTAGGCAAGGGGTTAAAGTTTAATTTTGCATGCCTCGAGAAAGCCTGAAGTGATGCATAGGGAGTAAGAATGAGCAAAAGTTAGGGCTGAACTCAGTTTAGCCTGAACCCATGGGAAATAATTAAGGCCATTAAGATGATGTTTTTTCTCTCCATACATGGCGCTAAAGCAGAAAGCACCTTCTCTGAATCCAGTCCTGAATTAAGTGACCAAACTGCCAAGTTCAAATTGACAGCTAACATCCTTTCCCCAGTGCTCGCTCTCTTGCTCACTCTCTCTTAACTGGAGGAAACCTAACAATTAATTAGACAGAGGGAACAGCAATTACTACAGAATACAAAACAGGAGGATAACATTCCCCCTATTAAAGGGACAGCTAACAACGTAAAAGCAGCTCAGAGTTATTCTATAATCTGCATTGTTCAGTATCCAAACAATCATATTTCATCTCTCATACATTTAGAACAGTCAAAACAATTAAAGATGAATGCTGATTGGTGACTTTGGCATTCTCCAGTTTGCACAAATTATATATACTAAAGCGAAAATATTTGCAAGTTACAATTTTGTGGTTTATGGGGCATTTATAAAGAAAACCATAAAATGTTGCAATGCAGGTTGGCTCTATATTGAGGTTGCTACCTGAAAAGAAAACAAACATCTGTATAGTCAACTATAACATACTCTCATCTTTCTTCCTATCTAAAGTTGACACATGGGGTGTTAATGGAAAAACATACACAGCTGTGACTAATATTAAATCATTTGTTGTGAGTGTGCTGCTGTCAAAACATGACAAAAGGCTAGATTTCAGGATTCATGGATGTTAACATTTATGAATAAAAATAGGCTGAAACTTGCTATTGTTCAGAATATTTCCAAGGGATATCTTTAGCGGTTTCTCATACTTCTTTTTTTTTTAGTTAATATTACCCCTGCTCTTTTCATTACTTTTCCCTGCTGGTGTCTTACAGCATGCTGTGAATGACCTCCACAGATTGCTCAAGTTTTATGCAGAGAATACATTGATTCTGAAAGCTTTATTAGATAAGTTTGTTGTTTAGCTACTTCCTGGTGTCAGCTACATTAAAAATAAACCTCATAAAACTGAGCTGTGACCTTCAAATATCTAAAACCGCAAAGTGATTTTTTTTTTTTAAAAAAGGCATACAGACCTGAACAATTCAGTTTCACTAAAAACTTGCTGTTGAAATCAAATTTTAAAACGCAAAATATAAAGTGAATTGTGCAACGCTACTAATTTTATTTATATTTTACACAATATCCATTTGGTATATGGTTTGGTGTTAGCTGCTCCCTCCCCATAATTGTTATTAGTCCAATTATGAGTAGCACAGGAGGTTCCTATTGTTAAATTTTAAAACTCAACTACAAATTTTAGCTACTGCTTTTCAGAGGGTTCAGCCACTATGCCTGGGTTAGAAAACCCACTCAATTTACCTAAAATACTATATGGTATGCTACAATGAGACTGCAATGGATGTTTAGCATATCCAAATAGCTGTATTACAACCTGTTTCTGGTTATTCCCTTACTGTCCAAGCAGGGGCGGACTGACTATTCGAGCACTTGGGCACTGCCCGAGGGCCCGGGGTCAGTAGGGGGCCCCATGAAATGCCCCTGGTACCTTTTATAGGCTTTTTTGGGTGTGCTTTGAGCGTGGGCAAGGACACAGGGGCCCCATGATCCCCTATTGCCTGGGGGCCCCATGAGGTATCAGTCCATCCCTGTGTCCAAGTGTCCTAAGGACTGGAGGGAATAATTATCTTTTTTTAGTAGAATGAACATGGGTGAATATAGCTATAATGGGGTGATCTTGGTCCCCGCATAATTACAGTGTCTACAGCAAGTCCAAACTGGTGTAGCTTGGAATCACAGGCCTGTAGAAAAGAGGACACCAGATCAGTATCCAGATGTCTAACTCCCAGTCCCAGATACAAAAACATTCTGTGTTGTAGCCTTAGGGATTAACTTCAAGGGTGATTTTAATATCTTAATTTAATACTGTATTTTTAATATCTTAGTTATAGAAGAGATTTTTTTTTAAATCAGATCTTTTTTATTGGGCTTTTGTATGAAGCACACAACTACACAAGAGGTTACAGAAGAGATTTTTAGTAGCTCAATTATGCTGCTAAAATAGCTCGAAAATATTTTTAGGGTATCAATGTATCGCTAAACAAAGAAACCAAATACAGTATTTTCTGGCGTATAAGACTACTTTTTATACTTAAAAATATACCCCAAAAATTGGGGGTCGTCTTATATGCGGGGTATAAAATGTGAACCTTGAGTTTGTTTGGGTCAAGCTGGCTGGATGTGTGGTAATACTGTACATACAGTATACCGCGCTGAGCCAAGCTGGCTCAAAACAAATGTCCCTATGACAGATTAATCTGTCAGCCAGCTGGATGTGCGATATATACAGTATACTGCGCTGAGCCAAGCGGTTTTAAAATGTACCGGTACGTCCCTACTGTAATCAGCCCACTGGATGCGTGTATGTACGGTAGCTGCGGCTACATACAGTATACACTGAGCCAATCACAGCGAGTGATGTATTCTACTAATGAATACAAAGCCTGCTCGGATTGGCTGAGTCAGGGAGGTGGGCTGATGATGTCACAACCTCAGCCAATCCGAGCAGGCTTTGTATTCATTAGTAGAATACATCGCTCGCCGTGATTGACCCAGCATATACTGTATGTAGCTTCAGCTACTGTACATACACACATCCAGCGGTCTGATTACCGTAGGGACGTACCGGTACGTTTTGAAACAGCTTGGCTCAGTATACAGTATATACCACACATCCAGCGGGCTGACAGATTAATCTGTCATAGGGACATTTGTTTTGAGCCAGTTTGGCTCAGCGCGGTATACTGTATGTACATTACTGCACATCCAGCGGGCTGTATATATACTGTATACTGTATGTAGCCGAAACTACCGTATTACCGCACATCCAGCAGTAACCATCTGATTTGGAATTTGATCCATATGATGACTGTCTTGCAAATGTATCACAAGATGTCATTCATGAACATGAGGATTTTGAAGGATTTTAAGTACCGGTAAGTCATAACCATTTCAATAAAAAAATCTGATGTTTTTAAATGGTGTTGCCTCGGAAGGGGGGTAGTCTTATACAGTGAGTATAGCCCAAAACGTATGTTTTAACTGGAAAAGTAGGGGGGTCGTCTTATACACCCAGTCGCCTTATACGCCGGAAAATACGGTAGCTCTCTGTGGAGTAATCTACATGAATATCATGCAATAGCGATCATTCTCGCATGGTAACACAATGCATACATCTTGTGGGATTTATCATTAAAAAAATACCACAAGGGAGCCATTTTCTACCAGAGACTCTTTACTTTTTGCCCTGCACAGGAAACAGGAAACAAGAAAAGATCTCCTCAATATAACGTCTATTCCCACCTTGAAGAGTTGTCACCAGAAAATTTGGAGAAGTTTTCCTCACCTCTTAATAATTTTTTATAGGTTTTAGGAGGAAGAACACAGAAAAGAAAGAAAAAATTATACATTGTCATTGCTGCATTTATGTGATTAATGCTATGCCAAATATATCTTAAAAATGTAGAGGGATACCACAGAATTGTTAAATTTCCATAAAATAGCATGAACAAATAACACAGTAAAGGAAATGGACATTTTAGTGACAAGTTAACGCAGGGTGCTCATATTAAGTAGGAATCCATACACTGGACCAAACAATGTGTCATCAAAGTGACTTGGATCAAAATGATTCATAGGATTATATACTGTATAATACCTATAGTCAGCAGTGGAATGGAGAAACACCTTCCTGGAGAACTGGAATACAGGAGCACACATATATACTGTAGTGTGTATATACACAAGGTGTATATGAACATATATATATATATATATATATATATATACAGTGGGGCAAAAAAGTATTTAGTCAGCCACCAGTTGTGCAAGTTCTCCCACTTAAAAAGATGAGAGAGGCCTGTAATTGGCATCATAGGTAGACCTCAACTATGAGAGACAAGATGAGAAAAAAAATCCAGACAATCACATTGGCTGATTTGGAAAGAATTTATTTGCAAATTATGTTGGAAAATAAGTATTTGGTCATCTACAAACAAGCAAGATTTCTGGCTCTCACAGACCTGTACCTTCTTCTTTAAGAGGCTCCTCTGTCCTGCACTCATTACTTGTATCAATGGCACCTGTTTGAACTTGTTATCAGTATAAAAGGCACCTGTCCACAACCTCAAACAGTCACACTCCAAACTCCACTATGGTGCAGATCAAAGACCTGTCGAAGGACACCAGAAACAAAATTGTAGACCTGCACCAGGCTGGGAAGACTGAATCTGCAATAGGCAAGCAGCTTGGTTTGAAGAAATCAACTGTGGGAGCAATAATTAGAAAATGGAAGACATACAAGATCACTGATAATCTCCCTTGATCTGGGGCTCCACGCAAGATCTCACCCCGTGGGGTCAAAATGATCACAAGAACAGTGAGCAAAAATCAAAGGACCACATGGGGGGACCTAGTGAATGACCTGCAGAGAGCTGGGACCAACGTAACAAAGGCTACCATCAGTAACACACTACGCCGCCAGGGGCTTAAGCCAGTACATGTCCGGGCCCATCTGAAGTTTGCTAGAGAGCATTTGGACGATCCAGAAGAGGATTGGGAGAATGTCATATGGTCAGATGAAACCAAAATAGAACTGTTTGGTAGAAACACAACTCGTCGTATTTGGAGGAGAGAGAATGCTGAGTTGCATCCGAAAAACACCATACCTACTGTGAAGCATGGGGGTGGCAACATCATGCTTTGGGGCTGTTTCTCCGCAAAGGGACCAGGACGACTGATCCATGTACAGGACAGAATGAATGGGGCCATGTATCGTGAGATTTTGAGTGCAAACCTCCTTCCATCAGCAAGGGCATTGAAGATGAAACGTGGCTGGGTCTTCCAACATGACAATGATCCCAAACATACCACCCGGGCAATGAAGGAGTGGCTTCGTAAGAAGCATTTCAAGTTCCTGGAGTGGCCTAGCCAGTCTCCAGATCTCAACCCCATAGAAAACCTTTGGAGGGAGTTGAAAGTCCATGTTGCCCAGCGACAGCCCCAAAACATCACTGCTCTAGAGGAGATCTGCATGGAGGAATGGGCCAACATACCAGCAACAGTGTGTGCCAACCTTGTGAAGACTTACAGGAAACGTTTGACCTCTGTCATTGCCAACAAAGGATATATAACAAAGTATTGAGATGAACTTTTGATATTGACCAAATACTTATTTTCCACCATAATTTGCAAATAAATTCTTTCCAAATCAACCAATGTGATTGTCTGGATTTGTTTTCTCATTTTGTCTCTCATAGCTGAGGTCTACCTATGATGCCAATTACAGGCCTCTCTCATCTTTTTAAGTGGGAGAACTCGCACAATTGGTGGCTGACTAAATACTTTTTTGCCCCACTGTATATATATATATATATATATATATATGTGTGTGTATATTTATTCTAATCCTGTAAAATATTTAGCTACATTTAAGTACCAAAGCATGCATGTCTTGTGATCATTCCTTTATATATAAAGCCGGTACATGTCCTACATAATCCACAGCTTGGTTTACATAGAAAATGCTGAGGTATGTTGCTTGCCCTCAGACATAGATTTTTTACTATTAATTTTAGTGTCAAAGGAGGTTTATGTGGCAACTTGACACAGAACTGATAGTCCTATAGTGCAGGCTGAATTTTAAAATGAGTGTTCAATTTTCAGCCTACTAAGCAGAGAACTATTTAATTTTACCTGTAAAAAGGAGTGCAGCATTGCAAGCCCACCCCATCCACACTGATGAGCCATCTGAGCACAATCATCAAGCCAACCAGCTCCAAGTAATTTATTGTATATTTTCTTAAAATGTAACTCTATGGTGCTCATTTATTAAACCAAGATATGCTGTGATAATGACTATAGAATGCATAGAATGACTGTGATGTGAACGGGAAGCTGATGAATGACTTCAAAAACATTTAGGGCAGCATTGTGTAGATAGATAGATAGATAGATAGATAGATAGATAGATAGATAGATAGATAGATAGAATGTGTGTGCCCGCTGTAAAAATCCTTATTTGAATAGTAACCACTTGCCAACAGGGCATTTGTACCCCCTTCGTGCCCGGGCCAATTTTCAGCTTTCAGTACTGTCCCACTTTGAATGACAATTGTGCAGTCATGCAACATTGCACCCATATGAAATTTTTATAATTTTTTTTCACACAAATAGAGCTTTCTTTGGGTAGTATTTATTTGCCACTGGGTGTTTTATTTTTTGCACTATAAACAAAAAAAGAGCAAAACATTTGAAAAAAAAATGTTTTTCTTAGTTTCTATTATAAAATTTTTGCAAACAAGTAATTTTTCTCCTTCACTGATGTGCGTTGATGAGGCTGCACTGATAGGCAGCACTGGTGGGCAATGATGAGGTGGTACGGATAGGCAGCACTGGTGGGCACTGATAGGCTACATTAATGAGGTGGCACTGATGAGCCGGCACTGGTGGGCATTGATGAGAAGGCACTGATGATGCTGCACTGATATGCAGCAATGATGGTCACTGATAGGTGGCACTGATGGGACTGGTGTGGGGCACTGATGGGCGGCACTGAATGACGACACTGACAGCCCTGACTGGCAGCACTGACTGATGGCACTGATGGGTGTCACTGCTGGGCACTGATGGGTGGCACTGATGGGCAGCACTGCTGGGTGGCACTGATGGGTGGCACTGCTGGTCACTGATGGGTGGCACTGCTGGGCACTGGTGGGAGGCACTGCTGGGCACTAATTATCAGTGCCCTGATCATCAGTGGCAATCTTCTCTGTGTCAGCTGATGGTTATTGTCAGTACTTTCCTTACACTGTGACAGTGTGAGGAAAGTGCTGCCATTAACCGGCAACTGTATTTACTCCATAATCTGCTGTGTAATTGGACACATCTGATCACATGGTAAAAGGACGCTGTGATTGGCCTTTTACCTCATTACATTATCAGTTGTGTCCTTAAGACACAGTGATCACGGAGATCGCTGGGGGCACGCCCCTGGAGGCGCGCGGGAGGGTGCGTTCTGGGAAGATGTCATATGACGCCCTCCCAGAACTAGGTAACTGCGCTGTAGCCATCAATCAGCTGTAGCACGGTTACCAAGTAGTTAAAATATGGAAGTCGCAATAATATGAGTTACCCAATAAACTTGTTGTTAATAAAAATCATATTGGGGAGGGATTGTAAATTATTAATTGTGTTTTTATTTATATCAAGACATTTCTATGATGTGACATGCCAGAGTGTGTTTGTGGCTATGCAGCTATCCTTGAGTGTATGTGTCATAGAAATGTCTTTATATGATTAAAGCAGAAATATTTCTGAATGGTCTTTCTCTATTATATCTTTCATTAACTTTAATTATATTGCTTAACTGTTATTGTTGCCACATTGATATTTTATTTTTTTAATTTAGGAGTATGAATTAGCAGACCATTCAGCTCATATGGGGTTTGCTAAACTGTGAAGTCAATAGGAACTAAATCTTTAAAATAAGCTCTGGCCATATTTAAAGCTAATAGTCATGGGAGTGTAAAACAAGGGTCTTGGGGAGCTCAGCATTGCCTTGACGGACATGTAGCAATGTGAAAAAAAATTAAAATACCATTTGATGAGGAGCAGTGATTTTAAGAATGCTTAAAGTGAAACAATGTCCAATTGCTTCAAATAGCATGCTGGGGGATACCCTATATTTGCCTGTGAAGTGCTATACCTGTATGATGCATACAATGTTCTTCTCCTTTGGAGAAGAGAATTGTGATGGATGTTTATAATGCTCTCCTCTAAGAGCTTTATATATAATGAATAGATGCAGTGGGGTTGATTTACTAATATTGGAGAGTGCCAAATTTAATGCAGCTCTACATAGAAACCAATCAGCTTTCAGTTTTTTTTTTGTCAAAGCTACATGTCAAAGCCATGCACAGCTACAACAGATTTTGCACTCTCTAGTAGTAGTAATTTACCCCATTGTTTATTCACTGCTTAATAAATGAACACACACACTACAAAGTAAAACTTTTTAAAATGCTGTTGGTACATTAAATGTATAATCAAAAATTATTTTTAAAAGTAGGAATATTGCATTTTGCAGTATGGGATGTAGACAGTGTTGCTACCTCATCCCAATTGTGTAATTAATATGTGTTTAGTTTTAAAGGGATGAGGTGATGAGGTGACAACCCTAGATGTAGACCTTTTTGTTGGCTGCTAAGTGTGAAAGTGATTAGATGAGATGTGATCACAGCATACAAAAAAGTGAACTATTGGTGCTACATTGTTTTTGGTGTTTGGAGACACAAATAAATTACAGCACATTCCTGAGTAGGATTTTTGTTATTTGTAAGAATAATGAAAATAAACATTTTCATACAAAAGTGCCAACCACACTAACTAAAGGAGCACAAACAAAATACCCTAATAAATGTGAAGGTCAGAGAACATTTTGGAAACAATGTCCACAATATGGTAACATTTGTAAGTACAAAGTTTTTAAAAGCAAATTTTATAACAACTCAGAAGTTCTTTATTTCATGAACTGGGGAGGCATACTAGTTACATGCAGGAAATACACAGAAATTACGGTTGGGTTAAACAAAGCTAAAAAGGAAAATGGGAAAAAAGTTAGAAAAACTATGCATACTTAGTTTATTTTAGACATCTTATAGGCAGCTTAAAACATATATAAAAAAATATCTTCAAGGCCATACAGAGAACAAAGGGAACTTTGTTATATATAGAAAGAAAATATTATCAGCTTAGAAAAGTGTTATATAGATTATATATATAAATATATATATATATATATATATATATATATATATACACACACACAGGAGCACAGCAGATAAAGCAGAACCATGTGCCTAATTGTTTATATAGAAGGTTTCACAAATACAATACCCATGCCCGCCTCCAGGATTTCTCCAGGGTGTCACCCATCCTCTGGAACTCCCTGCCCCAACCCATCAGACTATCACCTACTCTCCTCTCCTTTAGGCGCACCCTGAAAACCCATCTCTTCAGGGAAGCCTACCCCACCCCCTGCTAACTTGCCGACCTCCTCCACTCTCCTACCACTCCATCCCCCACAGCTATCTCCTCCTGTACCACTATCCCCTCCCTCCTAGATTGTAAGCTCAACAGAGCAGGGCCCTCGAACCCCTCGTGTATCGCACTATATTGTTATTGTACTGTTGCATGTTCTGTTTCCTTTTATTTATTTTACAATAATAATAATACAATACAGAACCTTGAATTATTTCTGAGATCTTTTGATTGCAGCTCTTCTGGATGCATAGCCCAGAGATCATAAGCTTTCAATACCTCCTTCTTAATATTTCTATATAGTTTCTATCCATTATACTATTAGCATAAGGGGCAGAAACCATCACTGCACAGAACAAATATGACTCTATCCAGGGTTTTGTGTTCTCCTCTATTGTTGACAGCTGGATTTTTAAAACAAGCAACATCTGGCTTACATAAAAGCAGTAGAGTGGAAAAACTAAGGAAGGATAAAACATGCCTGATTCCTGCCAAATAATTAAAGTACTCCCTATGGAGAGCTTCCTGTGAGGGAATAAGTACATCACTTCCCTTAGATGGTAGATTCACCCTCATCACCTCACATTGGAACCGAGGAACAGACTAAGCAAGATGATAAATGGATAATATAACATATGGATAATGCAAACCGTAACACAGATAAAGGGTAACACAGAATTGTGACTTGTAACAGAGTATCTGTATTAAAATAAAATATACTTTATTTTTGCTGTAAGCTGTGGAAGGCCTTACCACATATCATGGTACAGGCAAAATCAACAATAACTTTTTAAAAAGGACTGGATCATTTTTCAAAGCTGAACTCGCACACGCACATCACCCCCATACTCAAAAAATCCTCCCTGGACCCCACCGACCTGAACAACCTTAGACCCATCTCCCTGCTGCCATTTACTTCCAATCTCCTTGAGCGCTTAGTCTACAATCGCCTAAGCTCCCACCTCACTGACAACAACCTCCTCGATCCACTACAATCTGGCTTCCGTCCCCTACACTCCACCGAAACCGCCCTACTCAAAATCACTAATGACCTGCTAACCGCCAAAGCTAATGGCCACTACTCATTCCTTTTACTCCTTCACCTATCCACGGCCTTCGACACAGTTGACCACCCCCTCCTCCTTAATAAACTACACTCCCTCGACATCAGAGACTCCACTCTCTCCTGGCTCTCCTCCTACCTATCCCAACGCTCCTTCAGCGTTACCTATAATGCTACCACCTCCCCCTCTCTCCCCCTCTCTGTTGGGGTTCCCCAAGGTTCTGTCCTCGGACCCCTTATTTTCTCCATCTACACCTCCTCCCTCGGCAAACTGATACACTCCCACGGCTTCAACTATCACCGCTACGCCGATGACACGCAAATTTACCTCTCCACCCCTCACCTCACCCTTTCAGTCTCCGCCTGTATCACCCACCTGCTGAATGACATATCAAACTGGATGTTGCTCCATTTCCTCAAACTGAACCTTTCCAAAACCGAGCTCCTAATCTTCCCCCCAGCCCGTGCCCCCCCACCCTCTCCATCACAACCAACATGCCACCATCAGTCCCACCCCGCAAGCCAAAGTCCTAGGTGTCACTCTAGACTCAAACTTGTCCTTCCAACCCCATGTCCATTTGTTGGCAAACTCATGCAGACTCCACCTCCGCAACATCTCCAAAATACGTACATTCCTAACCCCAGACACTACCAAACAACTCGTTCACTCACTCATTATTTCATGCTTGGACTACTGCAACTCCCTTCTCACCGGCCTACCTCATCACAGACTATCCCCGCTTCAGTCTATCCTGAACTCAGCGCTCAGACTCATCCACCTTACCAACCGCTCCTCTTCTGCCACCCCCCTCTGTCATTCCCTCCACTGGCTCCCGATCGCCCAACGCATTAAATTCAAACTACTAACACTGACATACAAACCAATTCACAATGGTGCCCCAAACTACCTCACCGACCTGATACCCAAATACCACCCAACCCGCAATATTCGCTCCTCACAAGACCTCCTACATTCTAGTTCCCTGGTCTCCACCTCCCACGCCAGACTGCAGGACTTCTCCAGGACTTCCCCCATCCTCTGGAACTCACTACCCCAATCAATCAGACTGTCACCTACCCTCCTCACCTTTAGGCGCACCCTGAAACCCCATCTCTTCAGGGAAGCCTACCCCACCCTCACCTAACAGCCGATCTCCTCCACTCCTCCTACCACTCCATCCCCCACAGCCACTTCCTCCTGTATCACTTTCCCCTCCCTCCTAGATTGTAAGCTTGAAAGAGCAGGGCCCTTGAACCCCTCGTGTATTGTTTTGTTACTGTACTGTCTCATGTTCTGTCCCCCGCTATAATGTACAGCGCTGATCAAACCTTTTTGGCGCTATACTGTATATATACTGTATAATAATAATAACTCCAGGCTTATTTTCCATCTTGCAGGCTGTACAGGCTCTTTTCCTGTCATGAAATTGCTTATTCTGATTCCACTACATACTGCAAGCTTTTCAATACCTCTTATTAAAAACAGAAAGTTATTTTCCTGGCTGGAGGATATCAGGTATCATTTAGGGCTTTTCTCCCCAGCTTTACTGTCCCTGGCCCACACCTTTCATTAATTGGATTTCAGTTCCTTCAATTGTATAAGCTCAGCATCATATGTAGGTCTAACCACATCTTACCTTTTTTACTTTTTTGCATGAAGCTTTGTATGGTTCCGTGTTGTCCTCTCCCACCAACTATGATCTGCTTGCATTGTATAGGCCAGTGGTCGGCAAGCCGCGGCTCGCGAGCCACATGCGGCTCTTTACACTCTTTAATGCGGCTCTTCTGTGTGCAGGGCGCCCGCTCCCCTCCCTCCTCTCGGGTGGCCCCCCCAAAAGTCAGGACTCTGCAGCTAGCCCAGCAATGGGCAAACTACGGCCCGGCGGACCTTTTAATCCGGCCCGCGGAGCGTGGCAAACATTGGCTGTCAGGATGTAGGCGGGGCAGCGTGACGAACTCCTATCCTCTCACAGTCCGCCCTGAAGACCGGAACGGCGCGGGAACACGACGAGAGGAACGCGCGGAGCAAAGGTAAGTGAATTGACACAATATGGGGAATGAATTACTATAGGGGGGATGAATTACTATATGGGGGATGAATTACTATATGGGGGATTAATTACTATGGGGGATGAATTACTATATGGGGGATGAATTACAATGGGGGATGAATTACTATATGGGGGATAAATTACTATGGGGGATGAATTACTATATGGGGGATGAATTACTATGGGGGATGAATTACTATATGGGGGATGAATTACTATGGGGGATGAATTACTATATGGGGGATGAATTACTATATGGGGGATGAATTACTATATGGGGGATGAATTACTATGGGGGATGAATTACTATATGGGGGATGAATTACTATGGGGGATGAATTACTATGGGGGATGAATTACTATATGGGGGATGAATTACTATGGGGGATGAATTACTATGGGGGAAGAATTACTATATGGGGGATGAATTACTATAGGGGGGATTAATTACTATAGGGGGGATGAATTACTATGGGGGATGAATTACTATATGGGGGATGAATTACTATAGGGGGGATGAATTACTATGGGGGATGAATTACTATATGGGGGATGAATTACTATATGGGGGATGAATTACTATGGGGGATGAATTACTATATGGGGGATGAATTACTATATGGGGGATGAATTACTATGGGGGATGAATTACTATGGGGGATGAATTACTATATGGGGGATGAATTACCATATGGGGGATGAATTACTATGGGGGATGAATTACTATATGGGGGATGTGTTTTCAGTTTTAAAAATGTGGCTCTCAAAATAAATTTCAATCGTGGTTTTGGCGAGATTTGGCTCAGTTGAAAAAAAAAGGTTGCCCACCACTGGTATAGGCACTTAATAGGATAGGTTGACTTTTGGGAACATGTTCCATGTTCCAGCCATTTTTAGGGTGGAACATGGAACATGTCCCCACCACTTCTCAATCGCCCCCCACCCCCAAAAAAAGGGCATTTATTTATTTTATTTTTTAAAGTGAACTTATCTTTCTAAGGACCAGGCATATTCTGACACTTTTTGCTTACAAGTAAAAATCAGTATTTTTTTAATAGAAAATTACTTAGAATCCCCAAGCATTATATATATTGTTGAACACTTCATGCAACAGAGCTGCAAATATGAAGGGGTACACTATATTTTGGAGGAACAGAATTTGCAGAAGAGGTGGAGAGGTATGTATGTATATGAAGAACAGTCTGAAATTAGTTTGAGGGAAAATATCACTAAAGAGAATTGTGATGGTACAAAGTCTTCATGGCTGGAGCTCCAAGAATTCAGAATAGTAAATTACTTGTGGGAATATGTTATAGGCCGTATAAGGCATGAAGAGAAGTCAAAACTCCATTCTTAGGCTGAAATGGACAGGAAGCAGGGCAATGTTATTATTTTGAGCAATGTATTTATCCTGATATTAACTAGGCAAATTAAACTGCAAAGTCAACAAAAGTTTTTCATTTCTTAAAAATATTGCAAGATAATTTAATGGAGCAAATGATGGAAGCCCAAAGAAAGAAAACTGATCTGTTGGATCTATTAATTTCAAACAACATTGAGCTTATTACAGATGTGTAAGTTAGATACAACTTTGGTAATAGGGGATCATGGTGTAATCACATTTGCCATAAGTTACAGGAAAGAGGAGCATGTTTCTATGACAAGAACTCAAAAATTTCTAAAAAGATAACATCAATAAGCTATGATGTTTACTGCACGACCAAATATTTGCAAAGACATCAAAGAGCACATAAGGCAAGTGGGAGTGTTATAAACACCAATTAAACAAGTGTATTAATCGTAGGGGTTGATTTGCTAAACCTGCAGGGTGCAAAATATGTTGCAGCTATGCATGGCAGCCAATCAGCTTCTAACTTCAGCTTATTCAATTAAGCTTTGACAATAAAACCTGGAAGCTGGTTGCTTTCTATACACAGCTGCACCAGATTTTGCACTCTCCAGTTTTAGTGAATCTCCTTCATTGCAATCTGTTGGATAAAAATCATTAAATAAAAAACAAAATTAAAACCTATGTGGCTAAATTCTAATGTAAAAAAAGCAAATAAATTTGAAAAAAACAGGCTTTTAAAAAATACAAAGTAAATGATTTACAAGGAATGCAACAATAAATGCAAGGGAACTATCAAGACTGCTAAAACAGAATACAAGAAACACATGGCTACAGCAAATAAAACAAATCACAAAATATTTTCGAATATATTAATAGTAAAAAGGTCATGAAAGAACAGATAGGCCCCATATTAGATGAACACAGAAGGCTGGTAACAAATGACAGGGAAAAGGCAGATGTAACAATTCACCAGACTCAGATGGCTTACACCGTGAGTTCTTTAGGAACTTAGCTCATTAATGCTATATTAATATACAGGGGATCTGGAATTTAGAAAAAAAAGGGCAAACTTATCCTTTAAGGCTAATATTAACTAGAGGCTAATATTAACTCAATAGAGAAAGACGACAATGTGTTTTACACTATTGAGTGAATAAAGAATGTACACTAAAATGGAGAGGGAATGAATATAGTGTTTGTTGCACTACAGAGTGAATAATAGCAATATGCACTTTAATAGAGAGAGAATAAAGATGTAGTTTGTTGCATTACAGATTGAATGATGGTAATGTACACCAGGCTGGAAAAAGAATGAAGATTATGTTTGTTGAACTGCAGAGTAATGTATCCTGGACTGGAGAAAGAATGAAGATGATGTGCAATATGTTGAAGAGTACCTGAAGATGATGTTTGATGTATAATGCACTGAAGAGTACTTGGAGATGTTGCAGTACAGAGTAAATTAGGATGTAATGTACTCTAGATTGGAGAGAGAGAGAATGAAGATGATGTGCAATGTGCTGAAGAGTACTTGAAGATGATATGTGGTGCACCACAGAGGGCATAGGGGTAATGTGAACGAGGGTCATGCGTGATATAGAGCAAAACAAACTACAATACGTGATGTACTGCAGATTAAATGTGTGATGTGTTGCAGGGTAGCATAAATGTATTTATTATAGGCTCAGCCTCCCAAGTACTGAACACAAATCTACATTGGCAGTTAGGCAGATGTCAAATAGATGTCAGTCAGAAAAGCAGAAGATGCATTTCTAAATAGGTTAAATGTCAGCAGTTCTGGCATCTTGCCTTCCTTAAATCACATTCTCATATTTATACACTTTCTCTGTGACATGTCATGAGTGCAGTATTGCCAAGTTATTAATTATTATTACCTGATTATTTGAGAATGTGAGGCATGAATAAAGTGGTCATCCAGAGTAAGAATTTGTGGTATTTACTCTTGGTAAATTCAACAATGGACATAGCAAATTTAATTTAGCTGACATACATTTTTAATAACTTTTAAAAATTATGTATACTTGAAGTCAATTGGTCTCATTTACAACCATTATTAAAATATCATATGCAAGATGTCTTACAGTTGCAAATCCATATTTAGTGCTGAACGATGAGATCCAGTCATCATTAAGTAACATAATTTTATTTTCTCCCAAGACTAAGAAAAATTATCTAGCATTACACACCAAACTGAGCATGTGCAGTGTGTCTCCACACAACATCTTTTCAGGAGATAAGAGGGGGACACTGGAAGAAGGGGAGGATCAGAGAAGTCAGTATCAAACAGCATTTTTACACAATGCAGAGGATTAAACCCTTAGGTGCCACAGTAAGTATAACAAGCATGCTATACTGCATATACAGACTTATTTTACTGTTTTGGGTTTAGTAACACTTTAACTGAACGAGCTGCAGTTAAAAGTTAACATGCATAGCTGCACAAGGTTTTGTACTCTTAAAAAAGGGTTAAAACAAATATTTTAATTTAAAAAACCTATAGTTTATGATATACTACTTTATCAAACAAAATGTGACTAAGTTAATCTTTATATCTTCATTAGGACATTATAAACATTTACGGTATAAACAGACATTTTGATACAGTGTAGAATCTAATTCAGAAGTCATTAAGTCTCCCTCTAAGCTGCCAAAGTGTTTGATTGGATACTCTGGATAACTATAAACTATAGATCTTTTCTCTGTGATAATGTTTCTATTTAAACAAAAATCTATTCTCTGATAATCTACTATTTAAATGTGCATTATTTTCAAATTGATTTACTACAGTTTACTCATATTGCTGTGAACTATTTGAGCAAGTACATACAGGTCCCAACCATTATTAGGGATATCATACCATTAAAACATATTATATAATATACAATATCACTTTAAAATGCTTGTTATAACAGAAGATCCAAATAACCAGTACCAATCAAAGGTAAGCCAGCTCTCAATAGCTTAATTGCAGATGAGTAAAGGTTGATTCTTTCGAGCTTGGTAGAGTTTACTCTACATTTCTGTTCCCCCTTTCAAAAGTCATTGAAGAGGTAATCTATGGCACTACCCTTATACTGTATGTAGAATATAATGTATAGCTATTTTAGAATTCAACTGAGGACTATACTGATTTGTACAGCTCAGTGTTTAAACATTTAACATTTAGAGGCTGCTAACAAAACACTTACGATCAGTTGTTGATGGTACCACAGGTCTCCTCTTTAGTTCTTCAAGTAAATAATTTACTGTATTCCACTCTTTGTTCAAATCTTCTAATTTTCTCTGTTAAATGCAAATACAAGTTATTTAACTTTTAGCACCAATATTTTTTCAACTACCTGAACATTATATTAACAATATACGTTATCATTGGAATTTTCTTTGTACAAGTGAATTTGTTAAGTAGAATTATCTAAACTTTGTAACTCAAAGCCTGTGTAATTTACAATAGCCATGTTCATACAAATTGTGCTCTTTAATGACAATATTACTGTTCTGACAACCTTTAATGGAGTGGAGGCTGTGGTGAGCAAACTTTACATTAGATGATACTATATTTTAACTTTTCCTCTATTATTAAACACAATGTGAATAGGAAGCCAGCATTTTCACTGAATGCAAACATACAAAGTTTTTGTTTAATAAGAAACAAAGGGAAAAAACATATTTTTTTTAATGTAATGGAAATTTCCCACACTGCATAGAATGGTCAGGCTTTATGTGCCCAAATCCATAAGATGATTGTCTCAAAGTCTTTTTTTTAATACATTTTGTTTCAAGTTTGTAAAAACATCCAAATAGCATATATACTGAGGAGAAAGACTGCTCCTCCTCTCAAAGAAGCATACATGGCTGTCCACAGGAGATATAAGACAGGGGAAGAACACATATGAAAAAAATACAGAACAGGGTGTGGTAATGGGAGTTAAAATCATAATGTAACAATATTATCATGGTCAAAAATAGCTAAAAGTGGAGACCCCAACAGAGACAGAGATTGGGGACCAGAAAAAAAGAAAAGGAATGGGAGAAGAGGCAGGTTTGAGTTTGAAACTTGCATTATTCAGCATCAGTAGCAGATGAGTCAAGAGGTGGAGAATGAAATTCCAGATGTTAGTAAAGTTGGAATACCTGCCATGTAGTCTAGCCATCATGATGATTCTCATGATGAGATTCAGTTCAGCGGTACAGTCCTTTATACTAAGAATGGAGGTGGACATCCACTACCTAGGAGTTAGCATTCTACTAACAGAGGGCAAATTTCTCAGTAAGCCTTTCTTGACCACTTTAGGTTACCAGGTATAACTGAAAGTAAGGAAACCTCCAGGGGATCCTGGGCAGGTTACACATGTGACCCTAGTATAAAGATCAAAGATGGCCAGCCAAAAGGGTTGACTACACCTGTAAAACCACCAGATATGGATAATGGTAACCTCAGTGACTCCACATCTCCAGCACCGCGTACTGAAGAAAGATTTTGTATAACATGGAAGGACAACAGTACCAATAAGAGATAATTTTATAGTTCCTATAGTTCATCATGTACATGACTGGCTGAGAATGGCCCAGTTCATGTTCCCAATCCCTAGTGTAAAATGGTAACTGCTGAAAATCATCGGTTGGTAGGATGTTATAAAGGAGATAGGTTATGTGCATGCTATGAAGGGAATTTGAGCAAAGATCCTCAAAGATTTAAGAGTTAAGTCCTGGCGGGTGTCCCTAGTGAGCTAAGATCTGCATGAAAGTGCCAAAGTAGTGAAGTAGTGAAGCTGTCAGGGATCCTACCGCGGTAGCCTCTAGCACTCCACAGACCGGATTCCCCCAAGGCGCGGAATCTAAGCCCCTACCTGCATGTTCACCGGGCCCCTGATGGTGGGGATGGACTTGGAGCAGGCCAAGACCAGGTCGCGGCCCCTGGGTTAACCCAGCTGTGGTAGAAGCACCGTTGCAAGTGTATAGCAGGTGAGAGTCTGATGTGAGGCGGTCACAAGAGCAGCGGCAGGCAGGCCAGGTTGGTAACAGTGGTGGCGGCGTGGTACAAAATCAGCAGGCAGAAGAATAAACAGGTCACAAGCCGGGTTCGTTAACAGGAGATCAGAACATGCAGGGTTAAGCAGGAAAATAGTCAGACAAGCCAGGGATCAGAACAGGAGACAGACAGCAAATCAGGGTCAGGCAGGGTCGGCAACAAGACAATCTACTAATCAGGAACTTCAGGAAACAGGTAAGACCATATGGCAATTCAATGCAGTCCTAACCTGTTTTGAATAGGGTGCCCTGCGCCCTGATTGGTGCCAGGCTCGCGCCCTCGATCGCGAGTGCCCATGCAAGAGCGCCGCTGCAATCGCGGGTGCCCTGGTCCCAATGCTCGCACGCTAGTGCGGCCGGGCACACCGCACATGTGCAGATCGCGGCAACCACTGGGGTCCCTGACAGAAGCCAGCAGCCAGAGCATGGGGAGTCTGTTGGGAATAGTGCAGACAATAGACTGAGGTGGGATGCCCTTAGCACTTGTAGTATAGAGGAATGTTTGGGTAGGTGTCATTTCAGGAAGCTAAAACTATCTAACCCCAGAGTAAACTCAGGGTTACCTAGAAGGGGATTTGCAGGGCCCACATGTGTGGTGAAAATCTCAATCCCAGGTATCCAACAGCAAGACCACTAGGGGAGGAGGAGTACATAGTATCAATAGGGTAGGGTGAGCATAAAGGAACCAGTGAACCATGAAGACTACTGCCATTTATTACATTTATACTGTATATGTGGACGGCCAGATCTGTCTTTACTTTAACATTTAGTAAAAATGCCATACCAAAAGGTAGACAGATGAGTGAGGCCATAGATTGTGAAGGAGGGACAAGGGTAAGCAGTGACAAAAGGAGCAGGGGACTCTAATGGGCAAAGTCTGAAATCAATACTAAAAGAATGGCAAGCATCTGAGACAGGAATGTTTTCTAAAAGACCAAGAGAACAGATGAAACATTGGGTAGATTGAAGCAGCGGTAAGTAGTTCATCTCAGGGGCGGACTGACAACTCATGGGGCCCCCGGGCTATAGGGGATCATGGGGCCCCTGTGTCCTTGCCCAAACTCAAAAAAGCCTATGAAAAGGGTACCAGGGGCATCTCATGGGGCCCCCTACTGACCCCGGGCCCTCGGGCAGTGCCCGAGTTTCCAAATGGTCAGTCCGCCCCTGGTTCATCTCATACTATTTATCCATATTGGATGGCATGTGAACTCCAAGATGTTTGATTGATTGGGTTGCCTATCTAAATAGATAAGCTAACCCTGGTTGCCATAGACCAGTTTTCATGCCTATTGGGGGAAAGGGCGAGAAGATGCATCAGGACCTACACTGACCTCAGCATATATATAGGTGTAGTGACAATATATTCATCAGCAAATAACAACAAATAAAATTAAAGACAGTGAAAGCACTTTCACAGAACAAGGGCTACAGTACCAAGAGAAGCAAAGATCAGATAACTACACTCAAAATGTTGCAGAGTCACTGTTACCTCAAATGGGTCAATAACAGCCTGAGATCCAAGAGGGGATGGGAAACTGCAACCCAATGGAGGGAGGCAAGCTAGGTAAATACATGTGCTCCATACCACCAAAGGAGGGGACATTTCAGCCTCAGAAGTAGAGGATAGACAATCAAGTGCTACAGCTGAAAAAAAGACTTAATAAAATAAACTCCACCAGTAGCAAACTGCTCATATAGCGTAAAAAGATAAGGTGGGACACCAGAGTCCATTTTTTAAATTTTTTTCTTGTTGGTCTTACCCATTGCAGGTGAGAAGAAAGCAATGGAGTAGATATGGGCTACAAAAGCCTGGAGTAGGTGCGAGAACTCGTGCAGAAGCAACTGCTGTCTCTGCTGTCTCTGCTGTCTCTGCTGTCTCTGCTGTCTCTGGGCATTCCAAGACAGTTGTTGATACAACCTTGCTGATCATCCTCAAGGGAGAAATAAATAATCCAGGTTTAATTGTCTTGTCTGATCAAAACTGTTGTTTCTGAAATGTTTACACAGCAGATAATCTTGCACACTCAGGCAATATGAAGGAAGGATAGGTTGGAGTCCAGAATGACACCCTTCTCATTTTTCTCATTTTCCTCTCCTCCATTCCCAAAATCCATTCACTATATCCCTCTGCCCCTCCCAAACAATTGTATATTGTGTCCTCACTGCTTCCTTCGCCCCTCTATGGCACCCACCACCTCCTCCTATTACTCCGCTCTCCCACTGACCCCAACACCTCCACTAGGAGTTTCTCACGCTCCTGCACATCCCGCTCCCATGCCACCTTTCTCACCCTTCTCCTCCTCCTAGCCGCGGGGGACATCTCCCCGAATCCTGGCCCTCCACCTCCCTCACCCGCTCAACACCCTCCCACCTCCACGTCCTACTGCAACCCCCACAACTTAGTATCTGTCCCCCTGCTCCCTAAAATCCCCCCCCATTTTCATGTGCACTCCTGAACGCCCGTTCGGTGTGCAACAAGCTTACCGCCATCCACGACCTCTTTGTTTCCCGCTCCCTCAACCTCCTAGCGATCACGGAAACCTGGATCCAGCCCACTGACTCTACCTCCCCTGCTGCACTCTCCTACGGAGGTCTCACCTGGACCCACTCACCTAGGCCTAACGGTCGTAAAGGTGGTGGGGTTGGTCTGCTCCTGTCACCGCAGAGCACCTTCCGAGTCCTCCCAAACCCCCCCCTCCCTATTCTTCTCCTCCTTCGAGGCCCACTGCATCCGACTATTCTCCCCAACCCCCCTGAAGATTGCTGTGATATACCGGCCTCCTGGATCTATACCCCGCTTCCTGGATGACTTCTCCTCCTGGCTACCCTTCTTCCTCTCCTCTGAGCTACCCACCATCATCTTTGGGGATTTCAACATCCCTGTCAACCTCGACAACCCGGACACATCCCGTCTCCTCCACTTAACCTCCTCCTTTGCACTTGCACAGTGCATACAATCCACCACCCACTCCGACGGAAATATCCTGGACCTTGTCTTCTCCAACCGCTGCGCCCCCCACAACCTCACTAACACCCCCTTCCCTCTCTCTGACCACAACCTGATCACCTTCTCTATCTCCTCGTCCTCCAACGCCTACCCCTCCAAATGTCACACTACTACCAGCCGTAACCTCCGCAACCTTAACCCTGCCTCCCTCCACTCTGCAGCTGATCAGCTCCATGACAGCATCCTCCCTCTGTCCTGCCCCAACTTGGCTTTGACCGCCTACAACAATGCGCTCTCAACAGCCCTTGACTCACTAGCGCCTTTAACCACACGCAACATCAGACCCCGACCGCTCCAGCCCTGGCAGACTGATCACACCAAAACCCTCAAACGACAAAGTTGTGCCCTGGAGCGACTATGGCGCAAAACCAAATCCCAACAAGCCTTCACCCGCTATAAATCTGCCTTCCACACCTACACCTCCTCCCTCCATGCTGCCAAACAGGCCTACTTCTTGACCCTCATCAAGGCCCTCTCCTCCAATCCTCGCCGACTCTTCTCTGCCTTCAACTCTCTACTCTCTCCACCCCCACCTCCACCCAGCACCTCACTCACTGCCCTTGAGATTGCAAATCACTTCAAAAACAAGATTGACACAATTCGCAAGGACATTGCCGCAACTCACACGCCCTCTCAACCCGTCCCCTCTCACACAGCTACCCCCTTATCCCCCCTCCCCCTCGACATAACCCGCAGGGACTTCGTCGCTGCTCAAACTCTCTCCAACCCCCTTCACCCTCACTCAGCTACCCCCTCATCACCCCTCTCCCACGGCCCCACCACTGCTCTGACCTCCTCTTCCACCCCACCCTACATTCCTCATACTGAAGCTCCCCCCACACTCCGCACCTTTGACCTTACTACCATCGAGGAAGTCTCCAAGATCCTCTCTGATGCCCACCTCACCACCTGCCCCCTCGACCCTATCCCCTCACAACTCCTACGACCTTCCTCCTCCTCCATCCTAGGCTCCCTCACCCACATCTTCAATCTCTCCCTCTCCTCAGGCACTTTCCCCTCCCCTCTGAAACATGCACACATCACCCCCATACTTAAAAATCCCTCCCTGGACCCCAATGACCCGAACAACCTCAGACCCATCTCCCTGCTCCCATTTACATCTAAACTCCTCGAGCGCCTAGTCTACACCCGCCTATGCTCTCACCTCAACGACAACAACCTCCTCGATCCCCTACAGTCCGGCTTCCGTCCCCTACACTCCACCGAAACTGCCTTACTCAAACTCTCCAACGACCTGCTAACCGCCAAAGCTAATGGCCACTATTCAGTGCTCCTACTCCTTGATCTCTCTGCGGCCTTCGACACAGTCGACCACCCCCTCCTCCTCAAAAAACTACACTCCCTCGGCCTCAGAGATTCTGCTCTCTCCTGGCTCTCATCCTACCTGTCACAACGCTCCTTCAGCGTTACCTATAATGCTACCACCTCCCCCTCACTCCCCCTCTCTGTTGGGGTCCCTCAAGGCTCTGTCCTCGGGCCCCTTCTCTTCTCCATCTATACCTCCTCCCTTGGCCAACTCATACACTCTCACGGCTTCAACTACCACCTCTATGCCGACGACACACAAATCTATCTCTCAACCCCCCACCTCACCCCCTTGGTCTCAGCCCGAATCACACACCTACTGAGCGACATATCAGACTGGATGTCGCTCCACTTCCTTAAATTGAACCTCTCCAAAACCGAGTTTCTTGTCTTCCCCCCAGCCCGGACACCACCCCCCATTGATTTCTCCGTCACATCCAACAACGCTACCATCAAACCCGCCCTGCAGGCCAGAGTACTGGGTGTCATTCTGGACTCCAACCTATCCTTCCAGCCCCAAGTCCAATCTTTAACAAACTCGTGCAGACTCCACCTCCGCAACATCGCCAAAATCCGCACGTTCCTAACCCCAGAAACCACTAAACAGCTCATCCACTCCCTCATCATATCACGACTCGACTACTGCAACTCCCTCCTCACTGGCCTGCCTTGCCGCTGGCTATCCCCGCTTCAATCGATCCTGAATACGGCTGCCAGACTCATTCACCTTTCCAACCGCTCTGTCTCCGCCACCCCCCTCTGCCAATCCCTCCACTGGCTTCCGATTGCGCAACGGATCAAATTCAAAATCCTAACGCTGACGTACAAAGCTGTCCACCATACAGCCCCGAACTACATCACTGACCTAATATCCAAGTACCGCCCAGCACGCACACTCCGCTCCTCACAAGACCTCCTTCTCTCTAGTTCCCTGGTCTCCTCCTCCCATGCCCGCCTCCAGGACTTCTCCAGGGTGTCACCCATCCTCTGGAACTCCCTGCCCCAACCCATCAGATTATCACCTACTCTCCTCTCCTTTAGGCGCACCCTGAAAACCCATCTCTTCAGGGAAGCCTACCCCACCCCCTGCTAACTTGCCGACCTCATCCACTCTTCCTACCACTCCATCCCCCACAGCTATCTCCTCCTGTGCCACCACCCCCTCCCTCCTAGATTGTAAGCTCGAAAGAGCAGGGCCCTCGATCCCCTCATGTTTTGCATTGTATTGGTATTGTTCTGTCACATGTTCTGTCCCCCTTTGTAATGTACAGCGCTGAGCGAACTATTGGCGCTTTATAAATACTGTATAATAATAATAATAATAATAATATGAGCACTGGACTGCAGGCCAGGTCAGGACCAAAAGGTGTGAGCTGCCACAGCAAAGCTATGGACACTGGTGGGATGACATTGCTGCTCTAAAGAGTCAACAGCATTGTTGGCCCTTTACAGACAGACACACTAGCCAAAGCTCTAACGTTATGTGAAAGCTTGTAAAAAGATTTAAGAAAAACATTTCTATTCTATTTGATTTAATTAAAACAGTATGAAGAAAATATAAGCACAGTGGTAGTTTGTTTTTAAAGCTATAACCAGGGTGGTATTCAATGGCATTTTTTTTCTGTTTGAGGAAGGGGCTCCATAAAAAGTTTGCAATGGGGTCCAGTGATTTTTAGATATACAGTAAGCATACATGTTTAAACCATGCCCACTTGAAATATCATTCATTCAGCAAACAGATCTTGCTATGTCATTTAGATGTAATGGAATCAGGATTCTGTAAGTAAGAGTCTACAAGTACAGAGTATATAACACTACAACTTTATCTGAAAAAAAGTAAAGACATTTATTTCAAACAATTTACACATGAATCTTCAAACAGCTCTACCTTGTTGTTTTAGTATACCAGCCACTTGGGACTAGAGCATACAGTATTCCAAACTGTCATAGCTCATTGTTAGATGGCAATTTATTTCCTTCTGGGCTCAGGAGAACAAAGAGAGGCTACAAAAATTCACAATGCCTTTTCAAAACAAGTATTTAGAAGTCAATATATAAAAAAAACATCTTTCATAAAAAATATAAAAACAAAAAGAATATTTTCATTCCAAACAACAGAGACAAACTTGAAATTGGCTAGTTTGACTTTTAAATGCATATGCCATATTCATTCTTTTCTGTGAGCTTAGAATTGCTATGAGCATTGAATTCTTTTAAAAGGTCTCTTTTAGGGAGGTGAAGTAACTAGCTCAAGGTCACCTAGCAAGAACATAATACAGCAGAAGCACAAATTATTTATGCTATAAAACAAAAAAGAACAGTCACTCACTTTCTTCAATGTCTTGGCATTGAATACTTTTCTAACTTTAGTTTGCCAACTTTAGAATAAAATGTGTATAAAACATAACTGTAATAGAGATATGAAATCGTGCTATATAGGTTAATACACTCATTTTTAAAATGAATCTTGCTTTACAATGTGCATGTATATTTGTATGAGTGGCTCAGGGAGAGATAATAGATAGATAGATAGATAGATAGATAGATAGATAGATCTTATTTATAGTCAGTAATGATATTGTTCCCATGACTTATTTTGCCATATGTACAGTATAAATCTGCTACAACTCATACTGATGACAACACAGTCTTTCATGTTTTATATTTGCAATAACTACCCATCTGCACTGGCACAATGCACAGAAGAGCAAAAATGAAAAACTGTTTTTGCCAAGGTATGAAAACAAATTAAACCAATGATGTATTACATTTTGCACAAAGGAAAGTTCTTCTAATTTCTCAACTTTCCAAATTCTCACAAATAGCAGGTGCCTACAGTTTTAAATTATTATGTAAAGCATAACATTTCCAGTAATTCATGCCATAATCAGTATTAAAGTATAAGAACCAGAGTTTGACTGGTGCAAAATATTCTGCAAAATTAACCATATCATCTTTGGGCATGCTGATACATTTAATTGGAAGGTCACCAGTGACCTGTTCTCATTTTATATTTTACTGAATGACTAATCTGTGGGATTATGGCCTTTATTAGTATGTTATTTTAGGTACATAGTACATGTGGTTTAGTACAGTGCATCCAGAAAGTATTCACAGAGCTTAACTTTTGCCACATTTTGTTGTGTTTTTGTTATGTTACTGCCTTATTCCAAAATGGATTAAATTCTTTTTTTTCCTCAACATTCTACAAACAATACCCCATAATGACAATGCAATAGAAGTTTGTTTTGAAATCTTTGCAATTTATTAAAAATAAAAACAAAAATCACATGTACATAATTTTTCACAGTCTTTGCCATGACACTCATTGAGCTCTGGTGCATCCTGTTCCCACTGATCATCTGTGAGATGTTTCCACAACTTCATTGAAGTCCACCTGTGGGAAATTCAGTTGATTGGACCTGATTAGGAAAGGCATAAACCTGTCTATATAAGGTCCCACAGTTAATTGTGCATATCAGAGCTCAAACCAAGCCATGAAGTCCAAGGAATTGTCTATTGACATCCGAGACAGGATTGTATCAAGGCACAGATTTGGGGAAGGGTACAGAAAAATTTCTGCAGGATTGAAGATCCCAATGAGCACAGTGGCCTCCATCATCCAGAAATGGAAGAAGTTTGGAACCACCAGGAATCTTCCTATAGCAGGCCGCCCAGCCAAAATGAGTGATCGAGTGAGAAGGGCCTTAGCCAGGGAGGTAACCAAGCACCCGATGGTCACTCTGAAAGAGCTCCAGCATTTCTCTGTGGAGAGAGGAGAACCTTCCAGAAGAACAACCATCTCTGCAGCACTCCACCAATCAGGTCTATATGGTAGAGTGGCCATACAGAAGCCACTCCTCAGTAAAAGGCAAATAGCAGCCACCTGGAGTTTGCCAAAAGGCACCTGAGGGACTCTCAGACTATGAAAAACAAAACTCTCTGGTCTGATGAAACAAAGATTGAACTCTTTGACCTGAATGCCAAGCGTCAGGTCTGAAGAAAACCAGGCACTGCTCACCACCTGGCCAATACCATCCCTACAGTGAAGCAGGGTGGTGGCAGCATCATGCTGTGGGTATGTTTTTCAGTGGCAGAAACTGGGAGACTAGGCAGGATTGAAGGAAAGATAAATGCAGCAAAGCACAGAGACATCCTTGATGAAAACCTGTTCCAGAGCACTCTGGACCTTAGACTGGGGTGACGATTCATCTTTTAACAGGACAACAACCCTAAGCACACAGCCCACATAACATAGGAGTGGCTATGGGTCAACTCTGTGAACGTCCTGGAGTGGCCCAGCCAGAGCCCAGACTTGAACCCGATTGAACATCTCTGGAGAGATTTGAAAATGGCTGTGCACCGACGCTCCCCAACCAACCTGATGGAGCTTGATAGATACTGCAAAGAATGGGAGAAATTGCCCAAAATTAGGTGTGCCAAGCTTGTAGCATAATACTCAAAATGACTTGAGGCTGTAATTGTAATTGGTGCTAAAGGTGCTTCAACAAAGTATTGAGCAAAGGCTGTGAATACTTATATATATTTATTTTGCATTTTTTATTTTTATTATATTGCAAAGATTTCAAAACAAACTTCTTTCATGTTGCCATTATGGGGTATTGTTTGTAGAATTTTGAGGAAAAAATGAATTTAATCCATTTTGGAATAAAGCTGTAACATAAAAAAAAGTGGCAAAAGTTAAGCGCTGTGAATACGTTCTGAATGCACTGTAAATCTACTAATGGAGGGTTTCACTGTTAAGATTTAGGCTCAACAAGCCATTACCAGCTGCATGTGAGAAAAAAGTTATTATGGAACTTAGAATATGACTAGAGATGAGCGAATTATTCAAAAATTTGATTCGGCTGATTCGCCGAATTTGAGGAAGAAATTCGATTCGATGCGAATTAATTCGCTACAAATTTAACTTATTAAAAGGGTTTCTAGGCTTCAGAGAGCCTTTAAATTAGTGCAGAACACTGTACCTTTAATTTAAATGCCCTTGGAGATGAGGAAGGACAAGGAGAAGGAGAAGGATGAGAAGAAGGAGAAGGAGAAGGATGAGAAGAAGGAGAATAGGAAGGATGAGAAGAAGGAGAAGGAGAAGGATGAGAAGAAGGAGAAGGAGAAGGATGAGAAGAAGGAGAAGGATGAGAAGATGGAGAAGGAGAAGGATGAGAAGAAGGAGAAGGAGAAGGATGAGAAGAAGGAGAAGGATGAGAAGAAGGAGAAGGATGAGAAGAAGGAGAAGGAGAAGGATGAGAAGAAGGAGAAGGAGAAGGATGAGAAGAAGGAGAAGGATGAGAAGAAGGAGAAGGATGAGAAGAAGGAGAAGGATGAGAAGAAGGAGAAGGAGAAGGATGAGAAGAAGGAGAAGGATGAGAAGAAGGAGAAGGATGAGAAGAAGGAGAAGGATGAGAAGAAGGATGAGAAGAAGGAGAAGGATGAGAAGAAGGATGAGAAGAAGGAGAAGGATGAGAAGAAGAAGGATGAGAAGAAGAAGAAGGATGAGAAGAAGGAGAAGGATGAGAAGAAGGAGAAGGATGAGAAGAAGGATGAGAAGAAGGAGAAGGATGAGAAGAAGGATGAGAAGAAGGAGAAGGATGAGAAGAAGGAGAAGGAGAAGGATGAGAAGAAGGAGAAGGAGAAGGATGAGAAGATGGAGAAGGATGAGAAGAAGGAGAAGGAGAAGGATGAGAAGAAGGAGAAGGAGAAGGATGAGAAGAAGGAGAAGGATGAGAAGAAGGAGAAGGAGAAGGATGAGAAGAAGGAGAAGGATGAGAAGAAGGAGAAGGAGAAGGATGAGAAGAAGGAGAAGGATGAGAAGAAGGATGAGAAGAAGGAGAAGGATGAGAAGAAGGAGAAGGAGAAGGATGAGAAGAAGGAGAAGGAAACAAATAGATACAATGTTTCAACCGCTGTATGGAGGGAATGTCACAGAACTGTCAGAAATAGCGGAGCTCTGCAGATACACTTAGCGGAGCTCTGCAGATAGATACAGCGGTTGAAACATAGGCTATGTTTCAACCGCTGTATGGAGTGAATGTCAGAGAACTGTCAGAAATAGGCTATTTCTGACAGTTCTGTGACATTCCCTCCATACAGCGGTTGAAACATTGTATCTATTTGTTTCCATAAATGGAAACAAATAGATACAATGTTTCAACCGCTGTATGGAGGGAATGTCACAGAACTGTCAGAAATAGCGGAGCTCTGCAGATACACTTAGCGGAGCTCTGCAGATACACTTTTTGCCGGCTTGGAATTCTTCTTATTTTCATCCTACTTCTTCTTCTTCTTCCTCTTCATCCTCATCCTCATCCTCTTCTTCTTCTTCTGAGGATGAGGATGAGGATGAAGAAGAAGAAGAAGAAGTAGGATGAAAATAAGAAGAATTCCAAGCCGGCAAAAAGTGTATCTGCAGAGCTCCTCTAAGTGTATCTGCAGAATAGAGGAGCTCTGCAGATACACTTTTTGCCGGTTTGGAATTCTTCTTATTTTCATCCTACTTCTTCTTCTTCTTCTTCATCCTCATCCTCAGAAGAAGAAGAAGAGGATGAGGATGAAGAGGAAGAAGAAGAAGAAGTAGGATGAAAATAAGAAGAATTCCAAGCCGGCAAAAAGTGTATCTGCAGAGCTCCTCTAAGTGTATCTGCAGAATAGAGGAGCTCTGCAGATACACTTTTTGCCGGCTTGGAATTCTTCTTATTTTCATCCTACTTCTTCTTCTTCTTCATCCTCAGAAGAAGAAGAAGAGGATGAGGATGAAGAGGAAGAAGAAGAAGAAGTAGGATGAAAATAAGAAGAATTCCAAGCCGGCAAAAAGTGTATCTGCAGAGCTCCTCTATTCTGCAGATACACTTAGAGGAGCTCTGCAGATACACTTTTTGCCGGCTTGGAATTCTTCTTATTTTCATCCTACTTCTTCTTCTTCTTCTCCTTCATCCTCATCCTCAGAAGAAGAAGAAGAGGATGAGGATGAAGAGGAAGAAGAAGAAGAAGAAGTAGGATGAAAATAAGAAGAATTCCAAGCCGGCAAAAAGTGTATCTGCAGAGCTCCTCTATTCTGCAGATACACTTAGAGGAGCTCTGCAGATACACTTTTTGCCGGCTTGGAATTCTTCTTATTTTCATCCTACTTCTTCTTCTTCTTCTTCATCCTCATCCTCAGAAGAAGAAGAAGAGGATGAGGATGAGGATGAAGAGGAAGAAGAAGAAGAAGTAGGATGAAAATAAGAAGAATTCCAAGCCAGCAAAAAGTGTATCTGCAGAGCTCCTCTATTCTGCAGATACACTTAGAGGAGCTCTGCAGATACACTTTTTGCCGGCTTGGAATTCTTCTTATTTTCATCCTACTTCTTCTTCTTCTTCATCCTCATCCTCAGAAGAAGAAGAGGATGAGGATGAAGAGGAAGAAGAAGAAGAAGTAGGATGAAAATAAGAAGAATTCCAAGCCGGCAAAAAGTGTATCTGCAGAGCTCCTCTATTCTGCAGATACACTTAGAGGAGCTCTGCAGATACACTTTTTGCCGGCTTGGAATTATTCTTATTTTCATCCTACTTCCTCTTCTTCTTCTTCTTCATCCTCATCCTCAGAAGAAGAAGAAGAAGAGGATGAGGATGAGGATGAAGAGGAAGAAGAAGAAGAAGTAGGATGAAAATAAGAAGAATTCCAAGCCGGCAAAAAGTGTATCTGCAGAGCTCCTCTATTCTGCAGATACACTTAGAGGAGCTCTGCAGATACACTTTTTGCCGGCTTGGAATTCTTCTTATTTTCATCCTACTTCCTCTTCTTCTTCTTCTTCTTCTTCTTCATCCTCATCCTCAGAAGAAGAAGAAGAGGATGAGGATGAAGAGGAAGAAGAAGAAGAAGTAGGATGAAAATAAGAAGAATTCCAAGCCGGCAAAAAGTGTATCTGCAGAGCTCCTCTATTCTGCAGATACACTTAGAGGAGCTCTGCAGATACACTTTTTGCCGGCTTGGAATTCTTCTTATTTTCATCCTACTTCTTCTTCTTCTTCTTCTTCATCCTCATCCTCATCCTCTTCTTCTTCTTCTGAGGATGAGGATGAAGAAGAAGAAGAAGAAGAAGAAGAAGTAGGATGAAAATAAGAATAATTCCAAACCGGCAAAAAGTGTATCTGCAGAGCTCCTCTATTTCTGACAGTTCTCTGACTTTCACATTTACAGCGGTTGAAACATTGTATCTGTTTCCGAATAAAAACATCTGTATCCTAAATGGAAACAAATAGATACAATGTTTCAACCGCTGTACATGTGAAGGAACTGTCAGAGAACTGTCAGAAATAGCGGAGCTCTCTGCAGGGACACTTTTGCCGGCTGATCGGGAAAAATCCGATTCGCGCACCCGAAGTAGGCTAATATTCGGATTCGACGCGAATCAAATTTTTCCTGAAATTCGAATCGAATTCCACTTCGCCTGGTTCGATTCGCTCATCTCTAAATATGACCACAATGTTAAAATTGGTTTTGGAATAGGCATATTTAACTTGAAATTGTTTTACCCCCTATATGACCAGGGCATTTTTGCGCTACTTTAACTGGCAATTATGTGGTCATGCAACATTGTACGCTAATGAAATTTATATAATTTTCACACAAACAGAGCTTTATTTTGGTGGTATTTGATAACCACTTTTTTTAAAATTATATAAATGACAAAAGATCAAAAATGTATATATATATATATATATATTTTTTTTTTTTTTTTTACTTTCTGTTATAAAACACATCAAATAAAAAAAAGATAAAAAAATAAAATTTCTTCCTAAAATTAGGCCAAAGTGTATTCTGCTGCATGTCCCATCCTGCCCTCAGCTAATACTGGAATCTTCTACTTTTCCAACCAGTCCATCCCTCACAGTTACTACCTTTTGTACCACTAGCCCCTCCCTCATAGATTGTAAGCTCCAAGGAGCAGGGCCTTCACATCCCTCTTGTATTGAACTGTATTGTTGCTGTATTGTCTCTCGTTATATTGTAAAGCGCTGAGCAAACTGTTGGCGCTATATAAATCCTGCATAATAATAATAATAATAATGTCTTTGTTAAAAAAAAATCCCAATAAGTATATAGTATATATGAATTGGTTTGTGCAAAAGTTATATCATATGCAATCATTTTCACATGGCATATATACTGAAATGTACACAGCTATGATGCTATGCTGGTAATTGCGGTGTTCAGCGACTTATAGTGGGACTGTAATAGTGTGTCAGACAATCTGGCATTAGCTGATGCTGGCTGGGAGGGACACTATTTGAATAACTAACACTGACATCAATAATGACACCAATACAGTGATCAGTGCCAATCATGTACATTGTCACAGTACTAATGACACTGGCTGTGAAGGGGTTAACACCTAAGGGCAATCAAAGGGTTAACTGTGTGCCTATCAATGTTTAATGTGTGTAATATGTGCTGCTTTTACTAATAGATGCTTTGCAGAGAGGAAAAACAGCCACATCACTGCTCTCTGTACAGAGGCCTGTGTTGTTAGTAAACACAGAGCTCTGTGCTGTGATTTACTAAGCCTATTAGCAGGTACCGGTCAGAAATCATTGGCCAGAACCTTTTGACCGATCTGTGATTTACCAAATGACAGCACAGATTGGATGGGAGGCGTACATGAGCACACACGCCCGCTACCCAGAATTGCTGGATCATATACATGTACGTCATATAGTGCATCGGGACCACCTGCCAGCAGTATATATATTCTGGGTGGTCTTTAACCACTAGCCTACAGGGCACTTATACCCCCTTCCTGCCCAGGCCAATTTCCAGCCTTCAGTGCTGTCGCACTTTGAGTGACAATTGCGCAGTCATGCAACACTGTACCCATATGAAATTTTTATCATTTTTTTGTGACAGATAGAGCTTTATTTTGATGGTATTTAATCACCTCTGGGTTTTTTATTTTCTCTTAAACAAACCAAAAACCACTGAAAATTTTGAAAAAAAAATTTTTTTCTTAGATTTTGTTATAAAATTTTGTAAATAAGTGATTTTCCTCCTTCACTGATGTACGCTAATGAGGCTGAAGTGATGGGCACTGATAGCCTGCACTGATGGACACTGATAGGTGGCACTGATGGGCACTGATGAGGAGGCACTGGTAGGTGGCGCTGATGGGCATTGACAGGCATCACTGATGGGCACGGAAAGGCAGCACTGATAGGCGGCACTGATAGGCAGCACTGACTGGCATTGTTAGGCAGCACTGACTGGCACTGATAGGCGGCACTGATTGGCAGCACTGATAGGTGGCACTGATTGGCATTGATAGGTGGCACTGACTGACACTGATGGGTGACACTGAAAGGCAGCTCAGATGGGCACTGATATGTGGCATTCATGTGCACTGGTAGGCACTGATATGTGGCATTGATGTGGCACTGATGGGCACTGGCACAAGGCACTGATGAGCACTGGCACGAGGCACTGATCAGCACTGACAGCTGGCACTGAAGGACACTGACAGGTGGCCCTGCTGGGGCTACACTGATCATCAGGGCACACTGATCATCAGTGCCCTGATGATCAGTGTACATGTCCCCTCCGCGGAAAGCCGATTACTGGGTCTCCTCTCCTCTCGAGTTGTCAGCGTGACAGCTTGAGAGCAGAGAAATGCCGATAACCGGCATTTCCCTGTTTACGTGTGATCTGCTGTGATTGGACACAGCTGATCACATGACCGAGCCGATATCTTCGGCTCTTTCCGTGATCGGTGATCCGCTGTGTTCGAATGACACAGCGCACCGCTGACCGCCGCGCTGCGCACTCCCTGAGCCATATGACTTCCTCCCAGAACGAGAGAGCCACCTTGCGTCCGTCATATTACTATATGGTGTGCAGGAGGTGGTTAAGCAGTTAAGCACCATGTGTGCAAAGTATGTCTGTGGTATTTTCTCTGGTAGTCAACCACTGTAAGTACAAAATCTGGAATGCTAAATAGGATTGCATTACTTCTAGGTGACCTTGTGTGCAAGGAGTCTAAATGTATTTTAGCTGCTTTCTTTAATTACTTTGTGAAAATGATAACATAAAGAAATATTAAAGTTTGCATTACTCATTCTAAGGTTAATTATATTATACACTATATATATATTATACTGTCAGTAAGGAAACATTCTGAGTTATCATTGTAACATTTATTGATTTTAGTTACATGCCATACCATATTTTATAAAATCAAGCACCTAGGCATGCATACTGCTTCTACAAAATTTGTGAAAGAATGGGTCGCTCTCAGGAGCTCAGTGAAGTCAAGCGTGGTACCATGATAGGTTGCCACCTGTGCAATAAATCCATCCGTGAAATTTCCTTGCTACTAAATATTCCACGGTCATCTGTTAGTGGTATTATAACAAAGTGGAAGCAACTGGGAACAACAGCAACTCAGCCACCAAGTGGTAGGCCATGTAAAATGACAGAGCGGGGGCAGCGCATGCTGAAGCGCAAAATGCGCAGAAGTCGCCAACTGTCTGCAGAGTTAATAGCTAAAGACCTCCAAACTTCATGTGGCCTTCAGATTCACACAACAGTGCATAGAGAGCTTCATGGAATGGGTTTCTATGGCCGAGCAGCTGCATCTAAGCCTTACATCACCAAGCGGAATGCAAAGTGTCGGATGCAGTGGTGTAAAGCACGCTGCCACTGGACTCTAGAGCAGTGGAGCGGTGGAGACAAATTTTCTGGAGGAATGAATCACGCCTCTCTGTCTGACAATATGATGTACATATCTGGGTTTGAAGGGAACTCTTAAGGCGTCAGCATTGTGCAAGAGTCTGGTGACACTAACTTTTGCAGTGAAGTCTTGCTATTATTTTTTTGAAATGTAAGAAGTCAACTAGTGATTTAGCATACCAGTGCCTTCCCTGAAACTGGGATGTTTGGGTACAACTTGTCTTTTATTTTATTTTTTTCTCTATGGTCAGAAATGCCATATTGTACCCAGGTTCTATTGTGGTAAAATACAGATTTGCTATTAAGACAATTTCACAACATCTTTATTGGTTATACTTGCCCAATCAGTTTTATTTAGGAGTCTGCATATACTGCAAATACTGATTTTGTATTTAATTTTTTTTTAAAAGGGTTTTTTTCTGGAAAGGGTTTATCACTGTCCATGCTATTCATTCCTGGTGACTACTGTATATATCATTTTTTGCATGGATATAACAAGGACAGGAAGCGAGAGAAAGTCTCCCCATCTGGGTAACATACAGAAATAAAAGCCTGATAGAAATTTTGTCCTTCTCACTCTATCCTAAACTAAACCATACAATTTTGCAAACAGGTAATTCTTCTCCTTCGCTAATGTGTGTTGATGAGGCTGCACTTATAGGCAGCACTGATGGGCGGCACTGATGAGCTGGAACTGATGAGGCGGCACTGATGATGCTGCACTGATATGCAACAATGATGGGCACTGATAGGCGGCACTGATGGGCACTGACAGGCGGCACTGATAGGCAGCAGTGATGGGGGGCACTGACTGGCGCCACTGCTGGGTACTGACTGACAGCACTGATGGGCACTGATGGGTGGCACTGCTGGGCAGCACTGATGGGGGCACTGCTGGGCAATGGTGGCTGGCACTGCTGGGCACAGGTGGGTGGCACTACTAGGCACTGCTGGGCACAGGTGGGTGGCACTGCTGGGCACTGATTGGCGCAGGTGGGTGGCACTGCTGGGCACTTGTGGGCAGCACTGCGGTGCACAGGTGGGTGGCACTGCTGGGCATTGATCATCAGGGCACTGATCATCAGGGCACTGATGATCGGTGCCAATCTGTCCTCTGACAATATGATGCCCTCCCAGAATTGGACAACCGTGCTGTAGCTGTCATTCAGCTATAGCACAGTTGGCAAGTGGTTAAAGTTCATGTGCATGTAAAGGCACGTGACCCAATACTTTTATCAATATAGTGTGTGTATATATATATATATATATATATATATACACACACACACACTCTGTGTAATGCTTCCCTTTGTTATCTGACTGATGATATGTGATTAGCATTATCAGCTCTAGTCATGTGTGTACCATTTGTGGCTGCTGCTACATTTGCTACATGGCTTACCTTTACTCAGGTAGAAGTCTCCTGTTGCGTTGAATGTCCAGCACTAAGATTGGAAGTTTGGCTGCAGCACAGATATCACAGGAGTCTCATTGCCTTGCATCTCCTCTATTCATTAAAAGCCTTGACTTAATTTTCAATAAATGCTCAACTTTTTGTGATTAGAGGAGGGGAGATTGTGATGTTCATCCACACCTCTTCAAATCACAGAAAGCCTTAACCTCCCTAGTGGTCTGATTATGTCCATATTTCTGTGCTCAAAGCGGTACATTTTTTTGTATGGAAATATGTATTTTTTTTATTGTAGGCCTGTAATTTTTAGGAATAACTCACTGAAATCTGTCCGAACAAGAGTCTAGTAAACATCCTGGGTAGGATAAAACTTGAAACACAAAATCATAAATTATAATTTAATAAATAATCATAAATATAATAATATAATAATAATAAATTTAATTAAATAATATAATCAAACCAAAAACACTGAAATTTGAAATATAGCACCAAGTTCCCACATCACTGAGCAAAGTCGCAAAATCGTTTTCAGTGTCTGATGACGTATTTCCCCACGAATCATTATCACTCAATTCTGCAAGTGGTTCTGATTTATTATTGCTGTTCTCTAGCTGGTCTAAAACCACTTTTGACCAAAAGGGACGCTTTTTGGATGCCATGGACGTTTCTAAGTTTCCAGGCAGAAAGAACAGTAAAAATGCAGGCAGGGCACAGGACAAAGCAGTAGAGACAAAATGTATGTGAAATGGTTTGATACAGTAATGTTTTACTATGTCAAATTAATTTCTAAGAAAATGACCGTTTCAACAAATTTTTAAATTTGCCGCTGTTCCGGCCCTCATACGTCCCGACGCTCGCAGGGACCGGAACACGGAAGCCGGATGCCGACATCGGCCTGAGGAGATGGCCGGGGATGCGGCAGGGGACGCATCGTGGGAGCAAAGGACAAGGTAAGCGCTGCAGGGAATCCTTGAGCAACGCCGCATGGTATTCCCGAGTGTAGCTCGGGTTTACCGCTTTTGGTACTGAAACTTTACCCCGAGCTACACTCGGGAATACTGCCAGGGAGGTTAAAGAAATGTAAGTTTTTTTATGAATGAAGTAGGTGCCAAGAGCGTGACCTGTAATATCTGTACTGCAGCCAGAACTAACGATTTTAGCACTGACAGAGAATGATGCTTGAGTAAAAGTACAATATGCGGTAAACGCTGAAGAAACCAGAGACAGGACACACATCTTTAGACCTAACTTATTTGTACTGTGCAAATGGCCAAAATCATTATTGGCCATACTTTAGATTTAAGCACAGTCACAAGTTACAGCCCAATTAAATTCGCTAAATAAATTCCAGGTGCATCAAAACAAAATGTGTGCTATGTCATATAGTTTTATACTTTTTTTTTAAGCAGCAGAAGAGTAAAAACTTGGTCATGTGCTAGAATTCTGCCGATTAGACCCCTTGACCTTTGTGTGGAAGCAGTGGTCTCTCTGCAAAGGCTCAACACTTCCCTATTGAGTCAGAAATTTAGCTCTGCCATCAGTAAAGTTCATACTCCCCGCTGAGCTCTGGCTCTGGCAGGGGGTATATTAGATCCCTTCAAAGTGATTAATTCTTCTGCATGGAGAGAAAGATCCCACTCTGCAGCGTGCTTGCAGAGGACAGGCTGATTTTTAAATAAAACAAACTAACTACCTGGAGATAAAAATGAATTCATAATCTGTTTTGGATGAAACTATACTCACTAACACCTTGACTTTCTTTCAAATGTAGGAAATACATACACCTTTAACCGTTACAATAATTAGTCTGTCTTCCTTTGTTATACCCTGTACACATTACCAGTTTTTTCTCATTCAACCCAGCTGGTTGAAGGAAAATAAAATGTATAAATCACTGTACTAACACAAGATGTGTTACTACAGCAATCCTCCCTGCTCTGCTATTGTGTTCTGACAGGGGAATTGCCCCCCACCCCCCAGAACACACCGGTCAGCACTCTTCGCTATTGGCAGAGAGCACTGATCAGAAGCCTTTTTTTAGTCATGTCTCATCTATTGCAATGATTGCTGTACACAAAGGCCAAATATCGTCTGGTTTCTATTGAACCTGTTGATACAGCCTGATTTTTGGCCCAGGTGTATAGGACTTTAGTTGCCTTTTTCTCACCATTGTGATAGAAATATACTACTTCTTGCAGTGCAATATTGTCCAGTTAGTGCTTCAGACAATGTAGTAACATCATTTTCCCAACTCTGCTTTTATACAGATGTAGGGTTTTTAGGTATTCAACCAGTTAGGACAGTTGTAGGAACCATTTTCATGGACATTCAAGGCTTTAATTACTTCCATTTAACCTCTAGCATTTTCTACACACCCCTGTACCATTTTAGGTTAATAACTGGATTTGAACTACTTAAATTCCACTACAAACTGAAAGAAAGGTGTTGTTCTAAATCCTTTGACTGGTAGTGTATATATTGTATTATATTGTATTATATTGTATATATATGTGAACCCCTTGGGATTACGTGGCGTTTTGCATGAATTGGGCATAAAATGTGCTCTGAACGTCATCTAAGTCACAACAATAGAAGAACACAGTCTGCCGAACATAATACTACACAAACATTAGATGTTGTCATGGTTTAATTGCACATAACATGTAAACATTCACAGTGCTGGGTGGAAAAAGTATGTGAACCTTTGGACTTAATAACTGGTTGACCCTCCTTTGGTAGCAATAACCTCAACCAAACGTTTCCTGTAGTTGCAGATCAGACCTGCACAACAATCTGGAGTAATTTTGGACCACTCCTCTTCACAAAACTGTTTCAGTGTAGCAATATTCTTGGGATGTTTGGTGTGAATCGCTCTCTTAAGGTCATGCCACAGCATTTCAATCGGGTTTAGGTCAGGACTCTGACTGGGCCACTCCAGAAGGCGTATTCTGTGCTGTTGCAGCCATTGTTTTGTTGAATTACTTGTATGCTTTGGATCATTGTCCTGTTGCATCACCCATCCTCTGCGGAGCTTCAGTTGGCGGACAGATGGTCGTACGTTTTCCTGCAAAATGTCTTGATAAACTCTGGAATTCATTTTCCCATCAATGACAACAATCCGTCTAGGCCCTGAGGCAGCAAAGCAGCCCCAAACCATGATGCTCCCTCCGCCATGTTTTACAGTGGGGATGAGGTTTTGATGTTGGTGTGCTGTGCATTTTTTTCTCCACACATAGTGTTGTGTGTTCTTCCCAAACAACTCAATCTTGGTTTCATCTGTCCACAGTATATTTTGCCAGTAGTGCTGTGGAACATCCAGGTGCTCTTTTGCAAACTTCAAACGTGCTGCAATATTATTTTTGGACAGCAATGGCTTCCTCTGTGGTGTCCTCCCATGTACTCCATTCTTGTTTACCGTTTTCCTTATTGTAGATGTGTCAACAAAAATGTTAGCATGTGCCAAAGATTTCTGTAGGTCTTTAGCTGACACACTGGGATTCTTCTTTACCTCATGCAGCATTCTGCGCTGTGCTCTTGCAGTCATTTTTACAGGACGACCACGCCTAGGGAAAGTAGCAACAGTGCTAAACTTTCTCCATTTGTAGACAGTCTGTATTACCGTAGACACATGAACATCAAGGCTTTTGGAGATACTTTTGTAACCCTTTCCAGCTTCATGCAAGTCAACAATTCTTGATCGTAGGTCTTCTGAGAGCTCTTTTCTGCGAGGCATGGTTCACATCAGACAGTGCTTCTTGAAACCAGTAAACCCAAAACATGTGTGTGTTTTTTAAGGGCAGGACAGCTGTCAGCAACACATCCAATATCATCACACTGATTGGAGTCAAGGTTGGCTCACTCCTGGCTCCAATTAGCTCTGGGAGAAGTCCTTAAGCTAGGGCCTCACATACTTTTTCCTCCCTGCACTGTGAACGTTTACATGTTATGTGCAATTAAACCATGGCAACATCTAATGTTTGTGTAGTATTATGTTCAGCAGACTGTGTTCTTCTATTGTTGTGACTTAGATGACGTTCAGAGCACATTTTATGCCCAATTCATGCAAAACTCCACGTAATCCCAAGGGGTTCATATACTTTTTCTTGCAACTGTATATTAGATTCCCTTTAAGACATCATACACAGGAGTACCTAAAAGAAAGTCTCAGTGTGATGTGAGGGACTTAGTCATGTGGAGTAATGGAATTCTAATTTGGGCTATGAGTTAGTAAAGTTGATTGCTCAGTGAAGTTCATGCTGGTCCATGTGAACACTGCAATTCTTTGTAAAGTGCATACTAAAAATTAAACCAATAACAATATAATATTGATGTTGGACATTTACCTTTACAGGATAGGACACAGATTTCTCCGTATGAAGCTGATAACCCTTAGACAATATGCCTTCCACATGTGGCTTTTTAGCTGTTATAACATCCTCGGTTTCCTAAAAGAGGGAGAGAAAATCATTAAATATGGAATTCAGTATAAAATGCTAATGAATTAATAGAAAATGGGCTTGAGTTCCTAAATTAGTAGTGAAAGTTCTAATTTAGTGAATAAGGTGATTACATGATTTAAATCAACCCCAGCTGCGTAAGTGAACCTCAGTTACAAAGCAGAATTGGTTTAAAATTTTACCCATATTACATTTTTTATATTAAAGTTTAATATTAAGATAAATAAAAGGATTACCATATTAAAATTTTAATAGAAAGGTTTAATGATTATGGTTTATAAATGTTAAACTTTAAGTTACAATTGCATTGATTTTCAGCTTCTTTTTTCCAGAACTGTGCAGCAGACTCTTAATACAGAAAAAAAACATGGTCTATTTATTTTAGTAAGATCTTTTTTTAGGAAATTTGTCACCTCTTTAGCAAAGAAGGGGATAAAATTCCCATACAAGAGAACAAGTGATATCTGAATGGAATTTACTACCCACTGAAACCAGCTGGTTGCTTAGCAAAGAGCAGAGCGTCGCTAAGAGCTCATTTAGACTTTTGGTTGGGGAGTGTTACAAATGCGCAGTTGAGCAGTGTTTTTAGGACCCCCCAACCACCCCCCTTAAGCTGCAATAGCAGGGAACGGGGGTGTTTACATGCTGCAATCACGATGCTTAAGAGGTGTAATATTGACTCCGCACCATCTGTCAAACACCTCTTTTCTCTTATTATGCTTTACAAGAGTTAAAAATTGTTAAAAGGTTGATTACAAAAACCTGTAATGTGCAAAACTGTTAATACAGCATGATGGCCAGGCAACTAACATTTTCAGAGATTCAGTAAATGAAGCCTGAATATTTACTCAGCACATGTTTTATTCAACAATCTCTTGTAAAGCATACTAAGATAAATATGAACAATGCATTAAAAGTAACATTTGAATGTAATATTCTAAATTAATCTATATATTTCCTGTCCTCAGTCTGACTGCCAGGATTATTCAACCCCACTTTCTCTGGACCCACTCTAGCTTGTTACTAGACAGTGAAAGGAGCTAATCTCTTTGTCATTCTTCTGTTTTCTCCTCTTATCACTATTCTTCTTGCCAGCACTTGAAAAAATGGGCTCCTTGTGCTGCTTCTTCCTCTGACATTCAAGCCCTGCTGTACAGGGACTGCAAGATGCTAAATCAGATCAAGTTCAGGTACTTATACTCTTTGTATTAATTATTAAAGAGTTACATCCATTTTTGTCTTTTATGTCTGCATAGAGATGTGCTATAAGGACATTGATGATGATGATGATTATTAATATTATTATTATTCAGGATTTTTATAGCACCAACAGTTTATGCATCGCTTTACAACATGAGGGCAGACAGTAGAGTTACATTACAATTCAACACAGTGGGAATTGGAAGGCCCTGCTCATTAGAGCATACAATCTAGGAAGGAGGGCCAAGAGCTACAAAAGGTAATAACTGTGTGGGATGAGCTGATGGAGAAAATAAAAGTACAGTTTTTAGGTGGGGATAGGATAAGCCTCTCTGAAGAGAGGGATTTTCAGGGATTATTTAAAACTAGACAGAGCAGAACATAGTGGAACAGATTGGGGTAGGGAGTTCTATAGGATGGGAGAGGCTCATGAGAAGTCCTGGAGGTGAGCATGGTAGGAGGTGAGAAAGGAGCTAGAGAGCAGGAGGTCTTGGGAGGAGCAAATATATACAAAAAAATATACATTGTAGAGATAATTAATATTTATTTACAGTTTCATTTAGACTAAACAAGCTGAGCTTAGCATCACCATGTATGTAAAGTGCTGTGTGAAGTAGTATTAAATATTTTTTACAGGAATCTAATCAAGACCTTTAGAAAAACCTAAACACTATTATTTTTTTCCAAATTGAATCCGCATTTACTAACATTTAAAATATGTAACATGCTTTTGGTTCTGTATCTGTCAGTGCAACCTCCCCAAACTTCAGGTGATGGAGCACACACTGTACGCATCACATTCTTGTCACTTGACCGCCATGACAGGATTACAATTCTACAATACATATCTTGGGAGCTATTGTTAATAAAATTGAAGAGGATGGATGGGGAGCTGGTTTGCATCCCTGGGCTTCAGAGCTGCCTGTGCAGATGCCTGTTATTCTGAGCCTTGAATAGGGAGTTTTCTTGTAAAGAAGGCTATTATGAGGCTCCATAGGACCCTACAATGGAGCATAGCCACCCAAAAGATGAACTCTTAGGACAGTCTATTTTCAAAGGGTGAATACAAAGCTTAAAAAGAAAGGCACACAAAAGATGTTGCAAGTGTTGATATATGCTGCAATATGTTTTTTTTCTTGTAGGTTTTAATATCACTTTAAATATTGTCTTGACCACGCTCATATAACCCCTGTGTTTGCTGTGAGTGATTAAGGATAAGTGAGAGCTTTTCAATGCCGTTGTTAGAACAAATCAAGTGGCATAAGATGTATGAGCAGCAATTTTGCACATCTTAATGTGTCAGAGAGAAACATTTTAAATACATAAAACATTAACAAACTTTAATAATAGATTTTTAAAAGGCCATTTGCCAGTGGGAAGCAGAAATCATGACAGATTTTGCCTGTCAAGTAGCAATTTTTCCAAAGGTCTACAGCAAATGTGACACTGCATTAATACACACAGACATTAACATGAAACTAACACTCAGCCTCTGCTGCTAAACAGATTTACACTCTGTTTTTCAGAGGAAACGTACAGAACTGCATTTTGTTCCCCAGATGTTCGATAGAGAATTGTACTTTTATATCTTGCCGCCATAAAGATTAATTTTTCCCAGCCAGCAGCTACAAAAGCGTATTAATAAATTTTTGAAGTACACTGATACACACTTGGCCTGACCTTACTTTGCCTCCTGATCAGACTTTTTTGTTTGAGTAGATTTTCCCAAACTGGACATCTGCTCTTAAAAATGTATAGCAATCCAGTGACATATATAAAAAAGAATGTGTGACTCTTTTTGAAAATCAGTGTTGCTGATTGTGAGCTCTATAGCTAAGACTTGTCGAAGCCAGGTCAAATATAAGACATGTTACAGTTCCTATGGGCAAAACAATCCTGCACTAGAGATTTTATACTGTAGGTATCCATTCAGGGGCGAACTGACAACTCATGGGGCCCCCGGGCAATAGGGGATCATGGGGCCCCTGTGTCCTTGCCCAAACTCAAAAAAGCCTATGAAAAAGGTACCAGGGGCATCTCATGGGGCCCCCTACTGACCCCGGGCCCACGGGCAGTGCCCGAGTTTACAAATGGTCAGTCCGTCCCTGTATCCATTAAACATTCACTACCTTATTGTTTAACATTTCCTATGTTGTGATTGTTGTGTTTGTGTTTAAAAATGCTTTCATTTGTTTTTGATTTTTTTAAAGGTTAACTGCTTGTGCATAGAACATATGATTGCTTGAGAGTTGTATTGTATGTGACAGAAATAATCTTTAGAGGTAAACTCTGAAAGTGCCACAACTGGACAGCCTGGAAACATTCAGCTTGTTTTCCATTTAAGGCCTCACTGTTTTCCATTTAAGGCCTTCTATACATGTGAGGTTTTAGCCCCGATGCATGAGGCCCTGGGTTTAGTCTCAGCTGAAGGGCATAAGCGCAACATCTATTCCCACTGCCAGCAGCCTGTACAGGTGTTGCAGCTGGAAGGGGCTGTGTGGTGCACTCAGCAGTACCTTCGTTTAGGAAACTATGCACTCAAGGATGAATGCCTGGAATGCAAATAGTCTACATTTCGGGCATTATTCCCTGGGCTCTGGCTGCCCTAAACTGAAGTACTGCTGAGATCACTATTAATTTCCGATACAGCTGCAGCAGCAGTTAGACTCATAGATATTAAACTTCTAACAGCAGGGCTGGATGTTAGGCTAACCTCAGATCCTCTTGCACTGGGGATAAATGTCCCAAGTGCACGAGGCCTCAATTGTAGTTTTACTGCAAAGTAAAGTTTTCAGCGCTATAAGATATCAAGCATAATAATTAAATAAAACGTTTTGTACATTTGTTTTTTTTGGGACAATGTGTATACTGTGTATACTGTATATACTCAGTTACCTCTTTATCAGATAAAACTGTTTAGAAAATCAAACATCAATCTAAAGTGCAGATATGGTTAAGAGGTTTGATTTTTGGTTGATCAAACATTAGGGTGGAAAAGATGTGCGATGTAAACTACTCTGTCTGTTCAATGATTGTTGGTGGCAGATGTTTGCTACAGCATCTTGGAAACAAAAGAAAATGGTGCATAAATAATAGCTGGCAGAATTTAGTATTTCTATGTTTGTCACCTTGTTAGGCTCTATGTACACGAACCTACCCTGACCGGGAAAATGCAAATTGCGACAAAACGCGGCAAAACACAGAAACCGCGGTACTGCAATATTGCCGTGGTTTTGCCGTGGTTTGCGGTTTTTCCCACGGTCGGCGGTGAAAATGTTCCTATCCTGAAAGCGATTCTTCTGCGTTCAGAAGAGGGAGGTTTAATCTTACCTAAAAGCAGCAGTTCCTAAACCCTGCTAAAGGCCTATGCGTACATGGACACATAGGCTTTTATGGAGTTGAGTTTAGGAACTTTGGCAAAAAAATGCCAAAAGCTCCTAAACTCGAGTTTAGGAGCTGCTTGTGTACATGGGGTCTAAGTGTTAAGAACTATTAGGAAGTCTAATTGCTCAAATAAATTCTTTTTGGCCCCTTTACCACGGGCGTTCCGCATGTCCATTTTTCATCTGTCCATTTACAGATGAAAAACAGAAACCCATGTATTTCTATGGACTAGCGGATGTAAACGGATGATCATCTGTTTACATCCATTAATCATTTGCCCTCCAGAAGGTTTACCCCCCTTCTTGACCAAGACATTTTTTGCGTTACAATGCTGCGGTATTTTAACTGACAATTGCGCGGTCATTCAACACTGCACCCAAATGAAATTGATGTCCTTTTTTCCCACAAATAGAGCTTTCTTTTGGTGGTATTTGATCCCCTGTGCGTTTTTTATTTTTTGAGCTATAAACAAAAAGGCCGACAATTTTGAGAAAAAAACAATATTTTTTACTTTTTGCTATTAAATATGTCCAGTAAAAAATGTAAAAATCTAATTTCTTCATAAATTTAGGATAAAATGTATTCTGCTACATGTCTTTGTTAAAAAAAATCCCAATATGTGTAAATTGGTTTAAGTAAAAGTTATAGGGTTTAAAAATGGCGGTATATATACTGGGATCTGTTTTCTTTTTGCTAGTAATGGCGGCGGTCAGCGACTTATAGCGGGACTACAGGACTGCAACAGGCATTCTGACACTGGGGAGAACAGACTTGGTGTCACTGACAACCCCAGTGACACAAATACAGTGATCAGTGCTAATAAAAAGCACTGACACTGTACTATTGGCACTGGGCAGGAAGGGGTTAACATGTGGGGCAATCAAAGGGCTAACTGTGTGCTGTGTGCTGTTTAGCATATTGGGTTGTGTTTGTGCTTCACTGTAGGCACACTGCTTTGCATGACTGTGCTTTGCACAGCCATGCAAAGCAGTGTGCAGGGGCTGAAAGAGAAGAGAACTGTTTTGTTTACAAACAATTCTCCCCTTGTCGGAGATGCTCAGCAATCCCCGGGCGCCGGTGAGTAATCACCCACCGGGACCGAGTGATTGACAGCAGAGGGTAGGGCGAGTTGCACGCCCCCCCACCTGGAAATGCAAAATCACATATCTATACGTGATTTTGTGCAACCGTGCCACTCTGTAGCAGTACTTCTTAATGTCCTCATCCATTAACATGAATGGAAGAAAACCCTATTTTTCTTCCATTAAAAAAAACTGAATTGACAAAAAAAGGATGTAAATGGACAAAAAAAGGATGTAAACGGATGAAAAACATATATAAACGGACAAAACAGATGTAAATGTACGAAAACGGGTGTAAAAAATGAAAGACGGCTGTAAACTAATGAAAAACTGATGTGAACTGATGAAAAACTGATGTAAACTGATTAAAAACGAATGTGAACTGATCAGTTTTTTCTTGGAAAAAATGGGACTGAACTGATGGAAAAAACGGAACGCTCGTGTGAAAGGGGCCTTTGTGACAGTGACATACAGAAGTGCATACATTAATATACAACACATTGAACTTGATGGAAATGCAGCACTACAGTTGTATTACCTACAGCAGCAGAAGACTCTGCTGGGTACCACTCCTGAAGATGACTGAAGATCAGAAAAAATATTGCCTGGTTTGACAAATGTTGATTTCTGCTGTTATATGCAGATAGTAAGGTCAATATTTGATGTATGGTATGGGAGGGAGGTTGGGTATGAGTAATGTGTTTATACAGTATGGGGGGAGATTTACTAAAACTGAAGTTTTTGAATCTGATGCAGTTGTGCGTGGTAGCCAGACAGCTTCTAACTTTCATTTGTTAAATTAAGCTTTGACAATAAAACCTGGAAGCTGATTGGTTTCTGTTCAGAGCTGCACCATATTTTGCACTCTCCAATTTTAGTAAATCTTCCCCTACATTTAAATTCTGACAGTTTAAATAAAAGAGGTTTTTTTTTTTTGCGCAGGTGAAAGCTGCTTGGGAGCTATGGACCCCCAGCTCTGAACCATGCTGTCTGAGACAAGGGGTATCTAAGAAAACTCCCCTGAGTGGTAAGACCCGTATCTTTGGACTGTGGAACTATGAATTCTTAATTGCACTGAAGAAAATGATTTATGTTAACATTCTGAAAATACAATCAGCTTTTTATGTTAGTATGTTGAGTAATAAACAATGTTGTTACCAATTAACAGTATATTATTGTTGCAGACAATTTTTTTTAGCAATTTCTATGTTTGCTTGTAAAAATAGTTTTGAATCTTCACTTGGCAATGGAATACTATATGAATGCATGAATCCTGCAGCACAAACATGTTTTCTGAAGAACTTTGAGGGTTAAATCTTGGTCCTAGCTGCCAGTCACCCACTTAGATATTAAGGTTGATAGATAGAAAACAAAACATAGTGCATCCAGTTACTTTTTCTCATTTCCATCATGCTGGGGAATTTTCTTTTATTTATCGACAATTAGGTTTACCGGACCCTAGCCACACACCTAATTCTCCATCTAACTGCAAGCTGTCAGCTTTATAATGAAGTGATTGACAAGGGATGGCATTTGTTACACTGTTATTCCAGAGAAAGCCTATACAAGCCTAAGACAAAAGCATTTACTTTCAGCATTGCCTTTTCTATTTTACCCGAACAAATGTTCATCAGGTTTAGCAGTCATGACAACCAAGCTCACTTTAATATTTATTTAAAAAAATCATATACAATCTAGGGACTGAACTAAAAATACGGAATTATGACCTTTACCACTCCAACACAAATTAAAAAAGTCAGGAATTTTGTTTGCCTTTGAAAATAATTTTTTTCTTTGTCTTTGGATATATTTCCATATTTATCTTACTGTATGTTCTAGAAACAAACATTTCATATAGATAACTGCACAGTACAGTATATAATTATTACATTAACATTTCCCTTCTGAGAAATGATAGGCTATAGAATTCAGTGATACACTTTAAAAGCCTGTAACTTATCACTGCAAGCATCCATACCTTGCTATGTCACAGAACACTTGTAAACCATTTTCAGAAGCATTTTTCACTTCCATCAGCAATTTTATTTTAAATACACACTTATTCTAAAATTTTTCCTATCACTTTTTATGTGAAAAGAGCCAATAGATGAAGATGATCCACAGGGAAAAACAGGACTACACCAAAATCAATATTTCTTTATGTATGGGTGTATTTCCTGTACACATAGGACTTGAATAAGGCAGATTCTCCAAAGACGTCAAATAAAAAAGTGCTTGAAACAGCAAGAAATGTGACAGGAGAGAGACAAGAGAAACATCAACTATCATAACCTTAAAAGAAAAGTGACTTGCCCACCCTCATGTTCTCATATTTTTTTAAAAAAAAATAAAAGCATGAAGAAAACCTGTGTTTTTCAAAGACTTGCCACAGGAACATTCATCTACTTATACTGTATAATACAAAACCGATGGGCATTTACATGTGTGGTAAATTCAGCACAAACAAATTCATAAGCCTATTTTCTTTTCAATTTATGAATAAATATAAACAGATTGTCTCAATATGGAGTCTTTCATGTATTAACAAATGTTCACATTACAAATTTAAGCTAAAAAAATGCTAATTAATATGGATTTTGAAGTGCATAATGTGCATGCTGATTAATGGTAAATTAGAATTAAAAGTGAATATTTAATACACACAATATGCTCACAGTTTCTCATTATGCTTGGGATAATATTTTGATTTATGCAAATAATGTAAACCTTATGACTATTTTGGAAAATAAATAGCAGGTACTGTCTACATGGAAAATAACAGCAAAAAAGGAAACAGCTCCACTTATAAAAGTGCCTGAAAGAAGAAATCTCTGTTTCTGGAGCAGGCATTTAAATTCTAACTATAATTTTTCAAGTATATCGGTACTTGTGTAGTTCTCTTTTACCATTATCAACGTGCACTCATCGGTCACTTTATTAGGTACACCTTGCTAGTACCAGGATGGACTCCCTTTTGCCTTCAGAGCTGCCTTAATTCTTCATGACATAGATTCAACAAGGTGTTGGAAACATTCCTCAGAGATTTTTGGCCATATTGACATGAGTTACTGTTGCCTTACTATCATCTTGAACCAGTCTGCCCATTCTCCTCTGACCTCTGACATCAACAAGGCATTTTTGTCCACACGCCTACTGGATATTTTCTCTTTTTTGGACCATTCTCTGTAAACCCTAGAGATGGTTGTGCATGAAAATATCAATAGATCAGCAGTTTTTAAAATACTCAGACAAGCCTGTCTGGCACCAACAACCATGTCATGTTCAAAGTCACCTAAATTCCCTTTCTTCCCCATTCTGATGCTCGGTTTGAACTTCAGAGAGTCGTATTCACCATGTCTAGATGCCTAAATGCATGAAGTTTCTGCTGTGTGATTAGCAATTTGTGTTATCAAGCAATTGAACAAGTGTACCTAATAAAGTGGCCAATGAGTGTATATTTAAATAGTTACATGTTTACTTTGACATATACATGTAGTACATATGCATATCATATGTAAATGCCTTAAAGTAAAGCCTTCCTTTGACCATTTACGTAATGTAAATGTTTCACTTAGCTTCCTCTCTAACTAGCAGTATATACAGGTGAAACTTGAAAAATTAGAATATAGTGCAAAAGTTCATTTATTTCAGTAACGCAACTTAAAAGATGAAACTAATATATGAGGTAGACTCATTACATGCAAAGCAAGATAGTTCAAGCCGCGATTTGTCATAATTGTGATGATTATGGTTTACAGCTCATGAAAACCCCAAATCCACAATCTCAGAAAATTTGAATATTACATGCAATCAATAAAACAAGGATTGTACATAGAACAATATCGGACCTCTGAAAAGTATAAACATGCATATGTACTCAGTACTTAGTTTGGGCCCCTTTTTCAGCAATTACTGCCTCAATGCGGCGTGGCATGGAAGCTATCAGCCTGTGGCACTGCTGAGGTGTTATGGAAGAACAGGATGCTTCAATAGCGGCCTTCAGCTCTTCTGCATTGTTCGGTCTCATGTCTCTCATCTTTCTCTTGGCATTCTCTATGGGATTCTCTATGGGGTTAAGGTCAGGTGAGTTTGCTGGCCAATCAAGCACAGTAACCCCACGGTCGTTGAACCAGGTTTTGGTGCTTTTGGCAGTGTGGGCAGGTGCCAAGACCTGCTGGAAAATGAAGTCAGCATCCCCATAAAGCTCATCTGCAGAAGGAAGCATGAAGTGCTCCAAAATCTCTTGGTAAATGGCTGCGTTGACCCTGGACTTAATGAAGCACAGTGGACCAACACCAGCAGATGACATGGCTCCCCAAATCAACACAGACTGTGGAAACTTCACACTGGACTTCAAGCATCTTGCAGTATGTGCCTCTCCATTCTTCCTCCATACTCTGGGTCCTTGGTTTCCAAATAAGATGCAAAAGTTGCTCTCATCAGAAAAGAGGACTTTGGACCACTGAGCAACAGACCAGGTCTGTTTTTCTTTAGCCCAGGTAAGACGCTTCTGACGTTGTTTGTTGTTCAGGAGCGGCTTGACAAAAGGAATACGACATTTGAAGCCCATGTCCAGGTTTTCGTCTGTGTGTGGTGGCTCTTGATGCACTGACTCCAGCCTCAGTCCACTCCTTGTGAAAGTCCCCAACACTTTTGAATGGCCTTTTCCTGACAATCCTCTCCAGGCTGCGGTCATCCCTGATGCTTGTGCACCTTTTTCTTCCACACTTTTCCCTTCCACATAACTTTCTATTAATGTGCTTTGATACAGCACTTTGGGAACATCCAACTTCTTTTGCAATTACCTTTTGAGGCTTTCCCTCCTTATGGAGGGTGTCAATGTTGGTTTTCTGCACAACTGTCAGGTCAGCAGTCTTCCCCATGATTGTGATTCCTACTGAACCAGACTGAGAGACCATTTAAAGGCTCAGGAACCCTTTGCATGTGTTATGGCTTAATTAGCTGATTAGAGTGGGACACTTTGAGCCTAGAATATTGCACCTTTTCACAATATTCTAATTTTCTGATATTGTGGATTTGGGGTTTTCATGAGCTGTAAGCCATAATCATCACAATTATGACAAATCACGGCTTGAACTATCTTGCTTTGCATGTAATGAGTCTATCTCCTATATTAGTTTCACCTTTTAAGTTGCATCACTGAAATAAATGAACTTTTGCACGGTATTCTAATTTTTTGAGTTTCACCTGTACTCACTTTCTTTTTCTATTCCATGCTGTTCCATTTGGCTATATGAAGTGAAGTAATATTTCCAGCTCCCCCAGGTATGGGTGAGCATGGATTTACTCCTCCACTCCCATATGACAACACCAGGTGCCCCCTGATTAGCCCAGCATTGTCACATAAGGACAGTAAATGTTTCCAAAGCCCTGTGTAGGCTCTAAAAAGTTGGTTTGGAGCTTTCAGAGGATCTTTTTTCCTCAGTCCCAGAAGGTGAAGAGAATTGCAGGGAGCGAGGAAAGGCGAGTATATGCTCATGGGGAGATAGGATGTTAGGTCACCCTTTTACTTTACCCTGCATGGACAAAGAAAAACATTTACTTTCTAGAACATAACTTCACTGTAGATATTCTTATATAAATATGTGGTTGAACAATCTAAGGTACTTTCAAAAAGCATGCTCAGCAAGCCTTTGAGAATCAATTTAGTACTAAAATGTTCACATCAACATATTACCTGATTATACTTGGCTTACAAAGAAAGTGATTAGATACATATAATGTAACTGGATACTAACATTTATAGGTAAAGTTGATCCAGGGAATATCCAATTTCCTCTTGGGGGATCAGGAAGGAATAGTTTCCCCTGCAGGAACAAATTGGATCATGCTTTGCTGGGTTTTTTTGCCTTCCTCTGGATTAATTGTGGGTATAGGATTATAACCTTTTTTTTTTTTGGTTAAACTGGATGGACTTTTGTCTTTTTTTCATCCAGACTAACTATATAACTATGTGACTGAAAAATCACCAACTGTCAAAATACTTCTGCCAGACCCATTGGTAACATAGCACTCGTACACCTTACCCGTACAGCAGAACAGCAAAATCAACTTCATAAAAAGAGGTGAAATATACTGTTACAGGTACTGCTAAGTATTGTTTCAAGAACACAGTTTAATTTAATTGTGTAATTAAATTGGTTGCAATGTGTATTATATAATTTTTCTGCAGTTGGCCTGCCTCAGCAGTGAGACATGCAAAACATGTAACTAACTGCAGATGGTTATCTGCTTATTTTACTCTAGCAAACTGAAATGTTTACATTAGTAACAATACTTGCTGGATGCTCTTTCAGTTAGACAGTAAGAAATTAAAAAAATATAATAACTCACAGCAGTCATTTATAAATCACTTTTTCACCTATTTGACTTCAAGTGGAACTTGAGGCTAGAATTAAAGATGGGATAACAGGCAAGAATTTTAATGCAAAAGAGACATGCTTTGTCTCTTCTGCATTTAAGTTACTTACCAGCCTGTCTGACCTTGTACAGTGAGCCATGCACGCACAGCTTACTGTACAAATTTGGTAATGCCAACTCTGACTGAACTCCTGCAAATGCACAGGAGTAATGTCCTCCCCACCCAGCCAATTACAGTGGCCAGCGATCAAGGCCCAGAAGCCAGCTGCCCGAAGATGTAAGTGGCCAGGCAGGGGACTCAGGGATGCCAAATCAATGGAGTCGAGATGAGCATAAATCCACTTTACGTAAACTAAACTCTTGTTGACATGCAATTGTCTTATTATAATCTATAGATAGATAGATAGATAGATAGATAGATAGATAGATAGATAGATAGATACAGTATCTCCCACAAAGTGAGTCCACCCCTCACATTTTTGTAAATATTTTATTATATCTTTTCATGGGTCAACACTGAAGAAATTACACTTTGCTACAATGTAAAGTAGTGAGTGTACAACTTGTATAACAGTGTAAATTTGCTGTCCCCTCAAAATTACTCAACACACAGCCATTAATGTCTAAACCGCTGGCAATGAAAGTGAGTACACCTCTATGTAAAAATGTCCAAATTGGGCCCAATTAGCCATTTTTCCTCCCCAGTGTCATGTGACTCATTAGTGTTACAAGTTCTCAGGTATGAACGGGGAGCAGGTGTGTTAAATTTGGTGTTATCGCTCTCACTCTCTCATACTGGTCACTGGAAGTTCAACATGGCACCTCATGGCAAAGAACTCTCTGAGGATCTGAAAAAAAGAATTGTTGCTCTACATAAAGATGGCCAAGGCTATGAGAAGATTGCCAAGACCCTGAAACTGAGCTGCAGCATGGTGGCCAAGACCATACATTGGTTTAACAGGACACGTTCCACACGAACAGCCCTCCCCATAGTCAACCAAAGAAGTTGAGTGCACGTGCTCAGTGTCATATCCAGAGGCTGTCTTTGGGAAATATACGTAAGACTGCTGCCAGCACTGCTGCAGAGGTTGAAGGGGTGGGGGTCACCCTGCCAGTGCTCAGACCATACGCCGCACACTGCATTAAATTGGTCTGCATGGCTGTTGTCCCAGAAGGAAGTCTCTTCTAAAGATGATGAACAAGAAAGCTCACAGTTTGCTGAAGACAAGCAGACTAAGGACATGGATTACTGGAACCATGTCCTGTGGTCTGATGAGACCAAGATAAACATGTTTGGTTTAGATGGTGTCAAGCTTGTGCGGTGGGAACCAGGTGAGGAGTGCAAAGACAAGTGTGTTTTGCCTACAGTTAAGCATGGTTGTGGGAGTCTCATGGTCTAGGACTGCTTGAGTGCTGCCGGCACTGGGGAGCTACAGTTCATTGACGGAACCATGAATGCCAACATGTACTGTGACATACTGAAGCAGCACATGATCACCTCCCTTCACAGCAGGGCAGTATTCCAACATGATAACAACCCCAAACACACCTCCAAGATGACCACTGCCTTGCTAAAGAAGCTGAGGGTAAAGGTGATGGATTGGCCATGCATGTCTCCAGACCTAAACCCTATTAAGCATCTGTGGGGCATCCTCAAATGGAAGGTGGAGGAGCACAAGGTCTCTAACATCCACCAGCTTCGTAATGTCGTAATAGAGGAATGGAAGAGGACTCCAGTGGCAACCTGTGAAGCTCTGGTAAACTCCATGCCCAATAGGGTTAAGGCAGTGCTGGAAAGTAATGGTGGCCACAAAAAATATTGACACTTTGGGCCCAATTTGTCCATTTTCATTTAGAGGTGTACTCACTTTTGTTGCTAGCAGTTTAGACATTAATGGCTGTGTGTTGAGTTATTTTGAGGGGACTGTTATACAAGCTGTACACTCACTTCTTTACTCTTTACACTCACTTCTTTACTTGTAGCAAAGTGTCATTTCTTCAGTGTTGTCACATGAAAAGATATAATAAAATATTTACAAAAATGTGAGGGGTGGACTCACTTATGTGAGATACTGTAGATAGATAGATAGATAGATAGATAGATAGATAAAGAGATAGATACAGTAGATGGACATATAATCAGTTATCCAAAGCCAAAGCATTAAGAGGTGGAAATAAGGTTGGAGTTAATGGCAATGACAAGGCTATTTATTCCTCTTCTCTCTGTTCTATGCTTTATAGCGTCAGAGATAATGTGTATGTATTTAGTAGCATCAGAGCAACTGGTAACCATAAAAAATAAACCATTGTAATCATAATTTACCATCAAATGTTAAAGCATGAGCAATAAACTCAATAAAACACCTTTTAAATATCTTAGTATACGACACACAGCATATCAGTTGTTTTACTAATATCCTTTAAGAGCCTTTCCACATTCTTGTTAGTAATCATTTTGTTCTCAATTAAACAGGAACCATAACTAAAACAAGGATTAATGTACCATGTTGAATTATATCCTTGTACGTCTCTCAGAGTGTATCTAGTCTACATTTTATAAAATAATCAAGCTAATAAAACCACAACTCCTAATGTTTTACTCAGCATGCCTATAGGATGGCTTCTACCTGTTCTGTATTAAGGGAGGTACAGTTATTAAAGACAGGGAGGCTTAATTAGACTTATATCTACTGACATCAGTACCAATGTCCAAAGGATAAAGAAAAGCCTTTTTTAAATGACAACAAATGTACAATGATAGTTAAAACCCAAAGTAGCTGTATTTAGAGCAGTGACTCCAAACTCTTAGGCTTAATAGTCACACATATTTCTCAACTAATGAAACTCTCAGCAGGACATTTTCCAAGCTTCAGCTGTGAAACAGGTTTATCAGAACACCTGGTATATTTATACTTTTCATAGGAGGGAATTATATATATATATATTTGGAAGGAATAGCTAAATATACCACTCACATGGAATACACTATTGGTAATGGCATTTGAAAATACAAAATGAGCAACACATATGGGATATGTTTTGTTTTGTCTCTCAAGACTGACCTACACAGTCAAATACTTGTCTTATAAGTAGCCATTTTACTACCTTTATTTGAGATATGTTTTGTTTTATCTTTTAAGACTGACCAGTATAGTCAAATACTTGTCTTTTAAATAGACATTTTACTGCCTTTACTGATTGAAAAAAAGGTAGGAAAATACTGATATTCATGTGTGTACTTCAATCTAATTTAATGATAATATTATTGAAATCAAGATAATGAATGAATAAAAAAAAACATCATTTGATAAAAATCCAAATGTATGCATATTAATAGTGCATGCTTAAGTTAAAGGATTAGAAAGAAGGAAAAACTTGCATATAAGTGAAATATACTCTTGATGTTTTAAATAAGCGATCAATAACCTACAAGGATATTACACAATAGGGAGCATTACGGTGCTTTCCATACATGGATAGATTTTTATTCTGCATGCATGGTTTTTCATTTCTTTACTAAGCCCTGTAAGTCAATAATGCAATACACGTGAAAAAGATCCAAAGATTTAGCGAGTTCACTAAGCCATATGCACTTGAAACAGCCAAATGCATTTTCATTAAATAAATCCAATCTACCAACATATTGTTCCATGCTCCCATTTAAGCCAATTTAATTGCTATTTTATATGTGGTAATAGAGTTTGTTGTCATATCATTCATTTTAGCTTTTGAAAATGTGGAAATATCTAGCTCAGCCAATATTTTAGTACATTTCAGAGAAATAATTGCTATTTGGATTGAGTATGTAGGTTCATATATTCTTAGTGAGAATAGCACACTGTCATACCTGTTCTCAAAAGACTATGCTTCTAGTGATAATATCATCAGTCACATTGGAACCTGATGAACAACCGTATGCTGTATATACAGAATTAACTCAATTTTATACTGAGCCGGCCACCAGGGACATAAACCATGATTCAATTAAGCTCTTGTTTTAAATGATCTTTAACCCTAAAAACAAAATATATTTTCAAATGGGAAGGGGGCTTGACAAATGCAATGCACAACAGCATGGACTTAGCAGAAACTGCATTGTATATGGACCAATAATGTACATTTTATTTAATTATTTTGTTAGAGAAGATGGGACTTTCAGTGTGCATGAACATGAATTCCAAAATAATAATTAGTATGTTTGGTATTCATGTTCATGCATCCTGAAAGTCCCATCTTCTCTATTGAATATTTGTAATTTTAAGGGATGTGGCGCAATAATCATATCTGATTGCCCGCTCGCCACTTCACTGTTACTAATTATTTTGTTAATCATGCTCAGTAAATATTGGGCTCTGATATAACTTGCAGAACTCCTCAATAAAGTACTTTTTCACATGTGGGTATTGAAGTAATTGTTACCTGTCACACCTTGGTTACATTTTCACACAAAGTTTAAAGTCTATCTACTGTAAGCTTCTACAGATACATTTACTTATCTTCTTTTTGTATCCCATGGACTCCCATGGACTTTATGGACTCCCATGTGAAAGTACTGATTAGCCCAGGACTGTCACATAGAATGCATTATATTAGCCTTCATGCTCAGGAGTGCTAAGTATTTCTGGTACAGAAACAGAGCAGAAGGGGAGCAAAGGAAAGATAAGTATATGCTGTTGGGGACTGGGGGGATAAAGAAAACCTGCTGCTTTTCCTTGAATGCACATAGCACAGATTTGTCATAATGTGGACCTGAACTCAAGAAGTGAACTGTTGCTAAGTTATGGGAAATATCTTCAAATATGACATAATAATAAACAGTTCCCTAAAACATCCACGTTTTGTGTTCAGTTTCTTCTTCCCAACATGTGACAGTGCCTAAGCACTCCTGTGCTTACAGACTAAGAGTTGTATCACAATATTTACAGTGAGATTTAGTGATGTCACAACTGTGTTGCTCACTGTTCTTCATGATGGAGAGGAATCTATACCCAAGGACCAGCAATAGAAGAATTCCCCCCTTTCCTTCTTCATTCATTCTGTGAATTTGTACTTTCAACACCTTTCCAGCTGCATCTTGATTATATCCCGCACCAGTTATCAAACTACCAGTCATAATGGGGGCACCTCAGACATGAAGAAGCATAGTACTCTTTCTCTACCAAGATGGACACTTCCACAAAGGGACACAGTGAATCTGTAATGGGGAAAAGACCAACTGAAGGAAGTTCACTGGTAACACCAGTATTTAGTCCTTTGCCCTTTGTTTTCCTTTCTTGGTCATGCCTTACACAGTACAGATCCTTTAAGGTTAATTAAAAAGACCACATTTGTTGAAATATTTACAGTACATTGAGAAATACATGGCAATATGGTGAGCTTTTGAATAGTCATGGTGTTCATTTTTCATTTTTTATTAAACACTACAAATGTTATTGGAGTCATGGACCTCTAAAAAAGACTAACATCTTTTAATTCTATAGTAACAGATGTACTAGGTATATTATACTGATAGTTTAAAGGTTTCAGGAAGAGCAAAGTCCTATATAAAGAGAAATTTGTCAATTGAGAAACAAAGGAAGTTAGTAACTCTTGAGGTATACTGCTGCCCATAGAAAGAATGGCCACATAAAACAGAAAAGCCTAGTGCAAAATAACTCTGACTACTACCAGTGTGCCTCAGTTTGTTAGTGTCCTAGGAGCAAATAATCATTCTCTGTTAGCATTTTTTTTTTCGATTGTTCCTTCAAGAAGACTGTCTTTCTCTTTATCATCCAGGATAGTCCCTATAAAGGTGCACCAGCTTCCTATTCATCATTTCTCAGTGGCTCAAACAGACCCTTATCCACGCTTATTCTTATAAGGATCAGGTTCCACCCTTTCCTGTCAAGCATACTCTTTTATATCTGAGGGACCTCTTGGACTTTTCAGCTTCAGAGATCTGTTTCACAGATTTAAAAGACTGCTACCTGGTCAACTGTTCACACATTTATCCAAGTTTTACCAGGTGGATGTTTAGGCCTCAGCAGATGCCAGTTTTGGGCTTAAAGTCCTTCAGGTGGCTCTTGCTGCATGCAGTCCCAATTTTTGTTGTTTAGAGTGAGTCTATTAGAATTATATTTGCGGTGTTTCCCAATTCTAAGTTGGACTGCTTTCAGACATCCTGACAATTCACAACTTCCTGTTTCTCTCAAAGGATGAAAGAAAGAAAAAATAAATATATATTTTAGTACTCATCATAAAATCTGCTTTGTTGCAAACTGAGGCATGCTGGTAGAAGTGGTTATCCTGAGCTGGCTTACATTTTTTTGCTTGTCAGGTGTCCAATTCTCATGTGGGTGGCAGTATAAACCAACAGTTATTGTCTTCCAGGGTCCCTTTTACAGTAAATTGTGTGATGAGTACAAAAATCCTATTTTCTGGAGATTCCCTTGATTTGCAATAAACGTCATCATGCAATCTTTCTTAAACGTACTAAACTTTATACCCTTGATTAAAGTACAAAAGTTCTTATCTATAAAGCCCACCCATTAACATCCCTTAACTGGCTAGGCTTTGACGCTGAAAGGCCGCATATTTGCTTACCCTATGTAAGCAAATATGTACCATGTGAGCTCCCAGCACATTTGCCAGCTCTGTTTACTTAATTTGATTTTAATTCTTATGTACCATTTGATAAAACCAAACACTTCGATTTTGGACTGTAAAGCCCATTTATGTATACATTAAAAATCATTAGAGAGTCTATTAACATTTTCCATCCTTATTCACTGTATATTTGAACCTTCAAACTAATTGAGGCAGCATCTGGATTTTAAATGTTAGATTCCATAACTTTCAATATATTTTACAAAGTGTCAAATATGTTGAAAAGATTAACCCATTACTGTTTACAACTTTGAATTTGGGAATCCAAATATTTCCTGTAGAGTTCCATACAGCTCTTTGTACTCAATCACTGCACATTTCTCACAAATGTGTGCAAGATTTGCCTCATTCTTTAATGTTCTTTAATTTAAGGTTACTTTCTCTCTGCAACATTAAATGGTCAGCTTTATATTGTATATGCTGGGGAATGTGGCCAGCAACTGGTGATGAATTCCTAAAAATCCAGAAAGGCTTCATTGCTCAGATTTGCCCAGTCTTTATAAACTGCCTTCTATGAATTGTTAATATCATTTACTGGTTTAAAGTAGTATTAAACTTTATGTTTTAAACGTTGCTGACAGGTTGGGTTTTTCGTCTTACAGGAGAGGCCCTATTGGTCTCTTTTGTCATAAATGTCCACCCCCCCCCATCTGACAGCTGTCATGTACATTGAGCCATGTACGTGAAGCTCAGCGTACATTTGTGACACCTGATATGCGCCTTGGTTTTGTCATTCCTGTTAAAGTTATTATTATTATTATTATTATTAAAGTGGCCAAAGGGATGGAAGCCAGAGACAAGACCAGTTGTAGAAGGAAGCACCCTGCTCCAGCGTGAACTGTGACAGTACAGCACTGGAGGGCAACACATTAAGGCCTAACCCACCTGAGGACCTATGTATTTTTAAAAAAATCCAGTTTACTACCACTTTGAAGTTTAGATTTCTATTACAATGTTTATATATGAAGTTATAACATATGGTCTGTCTCTGTCTGAAGAAACCGTTAAGGCTAATTTCCACAATGACAAGGTCTCTGACCATGTGTGGTATGAATTTGCAGGTGGGTGTTGCCCCACAAAAGGCAGTCACCCTATCTTGTTGGTACGCCTTCCTCACTAGGACAGTCATGCAGCAGGCAGTAACAGGTGTGTACACTCTTTAGATAGACATCTTGTCCAGACTGTAGTTTGATGGAAGGTAAGTGGGACACTGTCTTTCTTAAAGAAATAGTGCTGCTAGAGGCAGAGAGTCTGAACAACCCAAGCTGGGGAACTCTTTAGCCAGGTAGCTGAGCTAATATAGTCTGTGTGGAAACAGACTAAAGGTCTGAGCAGACTAAAAATTAAGGTTGAAAGTTTGTTTTGTGTCCTGTGTGATAGTGAACCTTTACTTGGGGAACTTGATGTTTGGAACATTCTGTAGTATAAAAGTGGGCAGAAATTATCTCAAACAAAAGTTGGCGAGTGGACTGAGCCCTTGAAGATTTTCCCTTAATGCTAAATCTTTGCATATACTTTATCATTTGTAGCACATCTAAAAAATAAGCAATGTTGTTCAGAAACTAATTTTCAGATAAATCAAGTAACTTCCTGAATGGAGGATTTTACATCTGAGAATCACGTTAACTATGAATACCTGCACTCAATGGTGAAACGCTGTATGACTCTGTCTTGATGATATATGTGGAATTTTTGCAGTTATATTATATGTGATATATAGGCAGTACTGGTCATTTTTGTTTTACATAGTTACATAGTTAGTCTGGCTGAAAGAAGACAAAAGTCCATCCAGTTCAACCATTAAAAAAAAAAAAAGTTATAATCCTATACCCACATTTGATCCAGAGGAAGGCAAAAAACCCAGCAAAGCATGATCCAATTTGCTCTTACAGAGAAAAAATTCCTTCCTTATCCCCCGAGAGGCAATCGGATATTCCCTGGATCAACTTTACCTATAAATGTTAGTATCCAGTTATATTCTGTGTATCTAAGAAACAATCCAGGCCTTTTTTAAAGCAATCCACTGAGCTGGCCAGAACCAACTCTTGAGGGAGTCTATTCCACATTTTCACAGCTCTCACTGTGAAGAAATCTTTCCGTGTTTGGAGATTACATTTCTTTTCCTCCAGATGTAAAGAGTGCCCCCTTGTCCTCTGTGACGACCTCAGGCTGAATAGCTCTACACCAAGTTCACTATATGAACCACTGATGTAATTATACATGTTGATCATATCCCCCCTTAATCTCCTCTTCTCAAGAGAGAATAAATACTGTTCCTCTAATCTTTCCTGATAGCTGAGCTCCTCCATGCCTCTTATCAGTTTGGTTGCCCTTCTCTGTACTTTCTCCAGTTGCCCAATGTTCTTTTTGTGAATTGGTGCCCAAAACTGAACTGCATATTCCAGATGAGGTTTTACTAATGATTTGTACAGGGGTAAAATGATATCTCTCTCTGGAGTCTATATCTCTTTTAATACAAGAGAGGATTTTGCTCGCTTTAGAAACCGCAGCTAGGAATTGCATGCCATTATTAAGCTTGTGATCTACTAGAACTCCCAGATCCTTCTCCACCATTGATTCCTCCAGTTGTACCCCCCTCGTATGCATGATGTATGCATATTCTTTTCCCCAAGTGCATAACCTTACAATTATCAACATTAAACCTCATTTGCCACATAGTTGCCCAATTAAATAGTGCATTGAGGTCAGCTTTTAATTTGTAGACATCCTGTAAGGACATTATTCCACTGCACAGCTTGGTGTCATCTGCAAATTCTGAAATAGTATTTTTAATCCCAGACCCTATATCATTTATACATATATTAAAAAGTAAGGTCCCAACACTGAACCTTGGGGTACACCACTGACAACCCTAGACCATTCAGAGTATGAATCATTAACCACTACTCTTTGAATATGATCTTTTAGCCAGTTTTCTATCCATTTACATATGGATTTTTCTAAGCCGGTAGACTTTATCTTACACATTAGCCATGAGTGGGGAACTGTGTCAAACGCTTTAGCAAAATTCAAGTATACCACGTCCACCACCACCCCTCTGTCCAAGGTTTTGCTCACCTCCTCATAAAAAGAAATTGGATTTGTTTGACAACTTTTGTCTTTCATGACTCCATGCTGTCTGTTGCTTAAAATATTTTTTCCAGCAAGAACTCATCTATGTGGTCTTTTATTAAACTCTCTAGTATCTTCCCAACTATAGAAGTTAAACTAACAGGTCTATATAATTACTTGGTAAAGATTTTGACCCCTTTTTAAATAATGGCACCACATTGGCTTTATGCCAATTCAGTGTTACTATGCCAGTCATTAAAGAGTCCCTAAAAATTAGAAACAATAGCTTTGAAATGACAGATTTCAATTCGTTAAGGACCCGTGGTTGTACACCATCTGGTTCAGATGCTTTATTCACCTTTATTCTATCTAAATATTTTTGGATCATATCAATTGTGAGCCAATGTGGATCATCTGAAGCTGTGTCAATACCATGCACATTATGGACAAGATCTCCCCCATGCTCCATTGTATACACAGAGCTGAAGAAGGTATTTAATACATTTTCCTTCTCTTTGTCCCCAGTCACCCACTCTAGATTATTTTGTAAAGGGCCTACATGCTCAGACCGGACCTTAATTTTAAGATTTTATTATCAAGTATACATTTTTCCAGACATTGGGGACAGAAAGGGGTGTTTAGGTGGACCTATAGGAGGGGTACATTACTGGGTATTTCTCATCATTGTGATGATGCTCTTTCATCATCCAATGAGCAAGCAGGAAACACAAAACTGCAACATGGGTGCCACCATCCTGGCTACATAATGTAGAAAGATGTGTAACTTACAATAGCAGTTGAACCAAAGTACAAACATTTTTCAGAAAAAAAAGTTTACATATATTTACTTAATTTATGTATGTATCTGTTTGGTTGGAGTTATGCATTAAGCCAGGTAAACTGCAACTGTCCATAAACATACAAGTCCCAAAATTACACTACATGTAATGTTAGTAGTATAAGTGATGCATGGTATACTCAGATTTGTGTGCAGACAAGGAAAACTGAAACAGATTGGTTTTATAACAGTTGCTCTATTTGGACACAAACATTATTCACTGTATAAACACATGACTGTTTTTTGCTGGTTTAGATATTCACTCCAATAATCATTTGACCTGATTTGAGGAAAAACTGATATAGCATTGTAATTTAATTTGAATCATAGTCAATGGCTAGACATTGATCTCTGAGGATGACATATCAATTTTCACTTTTACCCCACTTTATTGCTAGTCATGTTTGTGTTTTGTATCTTATATATTCCTATTTTTCCCTTAGACACTATGCATGCCAGCAGGGTGTTATGAACATGCATAAACATCCTCAAATGTAACAACAGATATAAATCTGAACATATTTAACACATTTTCCCATTTTCCATTCTGTTATGTGTCTGTTTATTTTTAGCCTGGTACAATGGGAATTAGAAAGCAATAACAAGCATTACAAATCACTTACAATAGATAACACAACAGGTCATAAGGATTCTGCTACTGGAACAGATTGACTGCTTATCTCAGATGAACATGTGCCAATCCTGAGAGTATTCAAAGAGTCTCTTGGAACAGGTCTGAACTGTACAATCAAGCTGAAATGTGACTCTAGTAATGTAAAACTTTAAATGATAATCATACAGAATATCAAATAACTACTTCTGTTAAACGTTATAAAATAATTATTACATGTAGCTAAAATAAAAATGTGAGGCAACTCATCATATGTAAAGCATTAGTCAAAGCAAAGATAATATTTCAACTATTGTGTGATGTTGAGGCTTTCAACCACCCAATGTTTTTTTATATTTCTTGGAGACATCATTTTGAAATCTCTGCTAGTTTGAGTGCCCCGTTCTACACATTTCTTGCTGCAGTTACAAAGGGATGTCAGGCTTCTAGATTTTTAATTAATTTTATACTATGAACAATACAATAGGAAGAGTGAGGACAAGGACTTATGGTACAGATATAACACTGCTGATGTCCTGATGAGATGTTATAAGTGAGTGGATAACAGAACTAAAAACTACACCTATAACTGAAATAAAAGGTTTATGCGGACTTGCCATTCTTAGTCCTAAATTACCAACATGATCGTTGATTTCTGATTGCTGCAATTAATTCAATGCATGTACTTCTAAAGTGATCTCTAGGCTATTGTAGCCACAATCATCTAAAATTCACTATTTGTAACACTAAGAGGCATATTTCACTGGGTAAATGCACCTATCTCCTATCCCCACTCTTAACAAGAACAACGCATTAACTCCTGCTGCTTTCACTGGGTAAATGCTCCTATCTCCACTCTTAACTAGAACAACGCATTAAATCCTGTTAATTTCGGAACAAATAGTGTATATATATTTTTGTATATGTTGACTAGCTCTCACCTCTAGTTGCAATCGTTTTATGACTGTAGTCTGGTCTGTTTGAGAAACATCCCCCCCGTTCATGTGATCTTTATCGGTTCCTAATTGGGGCGGAGATGAGTGCTCATTTGACCATCTCCCTATACATTTAGAACAGCTCATGGGGGGAGATCACTTGCGTGAGTGCTGCGTTTATGGAGTGCTAAGACGCAGTTAAACACAGTAGTTTAACTAAAGGAGGAAAACTCAAGCAGCAGGAAGATATAACAACAAGAAACTCTACTGCATGCTGGACAGACTGCAAGCAAACACCCTGGGAAACATCTCCTACAAGTCTGTGTCCCACTCTGTGTACCTTTTAATACGTCCCCTCTACTCCTCCTTTTCATATTATTTTCCTGCTTTCCTAAAATCTCACTTCTTTATCCCTCTGCTCCACCCCAAAACTTGTACATCTCACCCTCACTGCTACCATCTCCCTACTACTTCTCTCATCACCTCCTGCTGATACTTCACTCTCCTGCTGACCCAAACACCAGGACTGGAAGGCATGTGCACTCGTGTACATCCCATTCCCATGTTACTTTCCTCACCCTTCTTCTTCTCCTAACCTCTGGGGATATCTCCCCAAACCCTGGTCCTCCACTATCTCACCCCCACAACAGGCATCCTCTTTCTTCTGGGAATAGCCGCAATCCCCTCAATTTAATATCGGTCCCCGTGCTCCCAAGAACCACCCTCCGTTTTTCATGTGCGCTCTGGAATGCCCGCTCTGTCTGTAATAAGCTCACCTCTGTCCATGACCTGTTTTGTCACCCGCTCCCTTAAACTACTAGCAATTACAGAAGCCTGGCACCAAGCAGCAGATTCTGCTTCTCCCACAGCACTTTCCTATGGAGGCCTCATCTGGACCCACTCACCCAGACCCAGTGGTCGGAAAGGTGGTGGAGCTGGTTTACTTCTATCCCCACTGAGCACCTTTCAAGTCTTCCCTAACCCTCCCTCTCTATCCTTCTCTTCTTTCGAGACTCACTGCATCCGGCTGTTTTCTCCCATTTCTCTGAATATTACAGTGATCTATCGGCCTCCTGGACCGGTGTCCCGCTTTCTTGATGATTTCTCTGTTTGGCTACCCTACTTTCTCTCCTCTAAACTACCCACTATCATTCTTGGAGATTTTAACATCCCCATTAATGTCAACAACCCGGCTACATCCCAACTCTTCAACCTAACCTCATCTTTTGCATTAGCACAATGTATAAAGTCCTCCACTCATTCTGATGGGAATACATTAGATCTTGTTTTCTCCCGTCTTTGCATTACCTACAACCTCACAAACCAGGCATCCTCTTTCTTCTGGGAATAGCCGCAATCCCCTCAATTTAATATCGGTCCCCGTGCTCCCAAAAACCACCATCCCCTTTTCATGTGCACTCTGGAATGCCCGCTCTGTCTGTAATAACCTCATCTCTGTCCATGACCTTTTTTGTCACCCGCTCCCTTAACCTACTAGCAATTACAGAAACCTGGCTCCAAGGAGCAGATTCTGCTTCTCCCACAGCACTTTCCTATGGAGGCCTCATCTGGACCCAGTCACCTAGACCCAGTGGTCAGAAAGGTGGTGGAGTTGGTTTGCTTCTATCCCCACTGAGCACCTTTCAAGTCCTCCCTAACCCTCCCTCTCTATCCTCTTCTTTCGAGACTCACTGCATCCGGATGTTTTCTCCCATTTCTTTGAGGATTGCAGTGATCTATCGGCCTCCTGGACCAGTGTCCCGCTTTGTTGATGATTTCTCTGCCTGGCTACCCTACTTTCTCTCCTCTGAACTACCCACTATCATTCTTGGAGATTTTAACATCCCCATTAATGTCAACAACCCGGCTACATCCCAACTCTTCAACCTAACCTCATCTTTTGCATTAGCACAATGTATAAAGTCCTCCACTCACTCTGATGTGAATACATTAGACCTTGTTTTCTCCCATCTTTGCACTCTCTACAACCTCACAAATGCCCCCTTTCCTCTCTCTGATCACAATCTCATCACCTTTACAGTCTCCTCTTCTTCAAACACCTATCCCTCCAAGCGGCAAACATTTTCCTGCAGAAACCTTCACAAATTGAACCCTGCTGCTTTCCGCTCTGCAACTGACCAACTCTATGACAGAATCTCTCCCCTGTCCTGCCCTGACCTGGCCACTGCTGTCTATAACAGTTCGCTTTCATCCACATTAGACTTGCTTGCTCCTCTAACAACACGAAGCATCAGGTCACGACCGTTACAACCTTGGCAGACTGACGACACCAGAAATCTTAAACGACATAGTCGTGCGCTGGAGCGATTGTGGCGTAAAACCAAATCTCAACAAGCATTCACCCTATATAAATCTGCTTTCTTAACATACAATTCCTCCCTTCATGCTGCCAAACAAGCCTACTTTGCCACTCTTATTAATACCTTGTCATCCAGTCCTCGTCGTCTCTTCTCTACTTTTAACTCTCTACTTTCTCCACCTGCACCTCCACCCAATACCTCACTCACTACTCACGAGATTGCAAATCATTTGAAAAAAAAAGATTGATGCAATTTGTGGGGGCATCGCCACTGCACAGATATCCATCCCACTTATCATACCTTACACTAAACCTCCCTCAACACTTTCCTCTTTTGACCTTGCTACCACCAAAGAGGTTACTACGGTTTTCTCAGAAGCCCGTCTCACTACCTGCCCCCTGGATCATGTCCCCTCACAACTACTATGGACACCCTCTTCTTCCATCCTATGCTCCCTCACTCATATCTTCAATCTTTCCCTCTCTACTGGTGCCTTCCTCTCCCCTCTAAAGCATGCGCACATCACTCCCATACTTAAAAAGCCCTCCCTGGACCCCACCAACCTGAACAACTTAAGACCCATCTCCCTGATGCCATTTACCTCTAAACTCCTAGAATGTTTAGTCTACAATCGCCTGAGCTCCCACCTCACTGACAGCAACCTTCTTGACCTTTTACAGTCTGGCTTTCGCTCACTCCACTCCACTGAAACTGCCCTACTAAAACTCACTAATAATTTACTAACAGCTAAAACCAATGGCCACTACTCCGTACTCTTACTACTTGACCTATCTGCGGCTTTTGATATGGTTGACCATTCCCTCCTCCTCAAAAAACTCTACTCTCTTGGCCTCAGAGATTCTGCTCTCTCCTGGTTCTCCTCCTACCTATCGCAGTGCTCCTTCAGTGTTACTTATAACGCTGCCTCCTCCTCTTCACTCCCTCTTTCTGTAGGGGTCCCTCAAGGTTCTGTTCTTGGACCCCTTCTCTTCTCCATCTACACCTCCTCCCTTGGTCACTTGATAAACTCCCATGGCTTTAAGTACCATCTCTATGCTGATGACACACAAATCTATCTTTCTACCCCTCACCTCACCCCTTCAGTCTCCACTCGCATTACTAACCTACTAAGTGACATATCGGCATGGATGTCACTCCACTTCCTAAAACTCAATCTTTCCAAAACTGAGCTCTTAGTACTCCCTCCAGCCTGTGCCCCCTCCCCTGACTTCTCCATCAAGATCAATAACACAATTATCAGTCCCTCCCCTAATGCCAGGGTGCTAGGTGTAATCCTAGATTCCCATCTGTCCTTTCAGCCCCAAATCCAATCACTATCTAAATCTTGTAGACTTTACCTCCACAACATCTCCAATATACGCCCGTTCTTAACCTCGGAAACCACTAAGCAACTTATTCACTCCCTTGTTATATCTCGCCTTGACTATTGTAACTCCCTCCTCATTGGCCTACTGAATCCCAGGCTATCCCCTCTTCAGTCTCATCCACCTTACTAACCATTCTGTATCTGCCACCACTCTCTGCCAATCCCTCCACTGGCTTCCCGTTGCCCAACGGATAAAATTCAAAACACTAACAATAACGTATAAAGCCATTTATAACTCTGCCCCAAATTACATCACTGATCTTGTCTCTAAATATCACCCAAACTGTACTCTCCGCTCCTCGCAAGACCTCCTACTCTCTAGCTCCCTTGTCTCCTCCTCCCATGCTCGTCTCCAGGACTTCTCCAGGGCTTCCCCCATCTTCTGGAACTCTCTACCCCAATTTATCAGACAATCACCTACTCTGCTCACTTTTAGGCAATCTCTGAAAACCTATCTCTTCAGGAAAGCCTATCCTGCCCTCATCTAATACTGGAATCTTCTACTCTTCCAACCAGTCCATCCCCCACAGTTACTACCTTTTGTAAAACTAGCCCCTCCCTCCTAGATTGTAAGCTCCAAGGAGCAGGGCCCTCAAATCCCTCTTGTATTGAACTGTATTGTTGCTGTATTGTCTCCCGTTATATTGTAAAGCGCTGAGCAAACTGTTGGCGCTATATAAATCCTGTATAATAATAATAATAATATTTATAAAGCAGCAAATGTGACCTTAACCAAAAATTCACTGATGCTGAATCTGTCACTGTAATTTAAAACACATGCACCTGGAAGATTCACCTGCAGTGAATGTTTGGTGAATGTCATATTCCTTAATTTATAAGTATGCCCCTAGGCAACTAGGAGCAATCAAACAAGGACTATTACTATGACCTACGATTGTCTGCATATACTACATTTATATTTGGTTTAGCTATGCTTTAATCACAGCGATTTCAAGTTGTAGATGATTTAGTCATATGATCAATCACATAGCTAACATAAATAAAAAAAATGTTTCTGTAGTTTTAACCCAATACCCTCCAACTAAATTTACAAAATTACAGATACAGATTAAGAGGTCCCCAGGGGGCTCCCTTCATTGCTGAGTGAATGTATTAAAAAATAATTCTTTTTAGGGTTTTTTGAGTTTTACAGGGGAATGACTGGGGTGCACAGATGGAAATTTTGGCTACTAAAAAAACAACAGTGTGTCTCATATTACCACCTGTAAAGTTCTGACATTTACATTATCCACTGAATTCTGCACATGGTTTAATGAACCTGGAATGCTGTGAGTAACCCATGTGGCAAGTAAAATTGCTGGATGCTGTGTAATTTATATAGCCAATGCCTAATTTTAGAAATCTCCACAAAACCCCCAAAACCTACAGTGAAAGCAGCTGTCTTACTTTTCCATTGCTGCCACCAATATGTGATGTAAGCACTCTTGGCCTCACCCTGCACTGAGATTGTTCAGTTAATAGTGCAAAAGTCAAGATGCCAGCAATTTTGGGGTGATCTTCATTGGAGTCAGTTATCTCCACAGTTCACCCTTTGCACACACGAACAATACCTATCACAACTCTAACATAAACACATCCCACTCACACTATCACAGCGATAGCAATCCTTAGTTTTAAGAAATGTGTATGACATGCCAGCAAGGAATGAAATAGAGTTCGAAAAATGGTAGTCTTCTTCAAGTGGCAAGAATTCTTTGAGTTTTAGTTTAGAACAATTAGAGATAGAGCATGATGATTTTTAAGCATCATTTTAATATACAAAAGGAAAAAAACATGCAAGAACTGGTACATTCATAGAAAGCAATCACCTGTAAAATAAATGAAATAAAAGCAAAAAGTAATCAACTTGGTTTTCTTGGTCTTTGGTTTCAAAATAGTCCGATCATAACAGATTCACTGGCTCTCAGAATGACCCTCAGTGTTTGTTCTTAGTTGAATGGGAAATTGAGAGCTACAGCTACCAATTCCAGAAGGTTTTTGTGGACCCTCTGTAAGGTATCATCAAGCCTGCCCCACCCAATCGAAAAGGGTGCGTTGTAGGAGGGTTAGAGTGTATATGATATTTTAGCAGACCCTCCCACCTGAACAGATTTCGAAATTCATTGAAATTCATTGAATGCACATATCTCTAATGACAATAAATGTGAATAACTAGCCTCATGTACAGCATATCCTAATCATGTCTGGTCTTGAACTTTTCAGTATCTACTTAATTAATGTGTAAGTCATTATTAATATTGTCATTTTGTCAGAGAACTGTATGAATAGAACCCTTTCAGATCAGATGAAGCCTGATTCAAAATGTGGATTCCTTCTAAATGGTATAACCACTTGATCTCCAGGCCAATTCCAACATTTCTCTCAAATGTGTAAAAATCTGCATTTTTTTCTAGAAAACTACTTAGAACCCCCAAATGTTATTATTTTTTTTAAGCACAGGTCCTAGAAAATAAAATGGTGGATGTTGCATTTTTTATGGCACACAATATTTGCCCAGCGGTTTATCAGACACATTTAAGAAAAACTGTAATGAATGTTAGAGTACACCAGTGTTTCTCAACTCCAGTCCTCATGGACCCCCAACAGGTCATGTTTTCAGGATTTCCATTATTTTACACAGGTGATTTGATCAGTTTCACTGCCTTAGTAATTACCACAGCTGTTTCATCTGAGGGAAATCCTGAAAACATGACCTGTTGGGGGTCCATGAGGACTGGAGTTGAGAAACACTGGAGTACACAAATGTAATATAATATCCAATTTTTGGTAAAATATAAAAGATCATGGTATGGCTCGTATATAGATATGTTGTGCTTTATAATTGTGTATGCCCATGGAATAGCGCCAAAATACAGTACCTGAAAATCTTCATAGGTGATGCTTTAAAAGCCTTTTAATAGTTTAGAGTTACACAGGAGTTCTGGAACTAGAAATTACTACTCTCACTCTGACCACATACTGTATGTGGTGCAATAAATGTTTACATATGTGTGCGGAACCTATGTGCATATTCAGATTTGCGTGTGAGCATGGGGGCACATTAACTTCTTTTATTTTATTATTTATTACATTTATTTATTTTTTTTATGCTATGCTTTATTTTTTGGGATCAACTTTGTTGCTATCACAAGGGATGAACAATGCTTGTGATAGTATTGGCAATGACAGGGCCTCTTTATGAAGAGATCTGGCATGTATTAGACTCCATATTCCTACTCTGGTCTCCAGAGTATCTGAAAAAGCCGAGCTTGGTTTAATGAGATGCTGTACAAGCTGATATAGGCTTGTAAATAAATAGCTTCTGGCATCACATTCTTCCCAGGAAATGCAACCAAACTGGTTGCATTGTTACTGGGCTCCCCAATAAGATAGGAGAGCCTAGTAAGGGCAGCAGTGGCAGCTGTATCGCCACTCAGATCACTTTTACTTTGAGGGGAATAGCCAGAAAAAAAGAACAATACCAGGGTTGTGGTTTTAGCTGTAAACATGGTCCTTGTAAAGCCACTTCAACCCGGGCTGTATATACATGACTTAAAGGTGGAAAGCGAATAATAACAGCCATTACAAAAACACTATACCAAGGAATGTTTTAGCAATTCTTATACATTATAAAAGGTGTCTTGTTATTGATTTATGATTTAGGCCTGTATCCTGGCAAAACTGGAAGAGAAATATGGTAATTTGATAGGTCTCATTACAAAGCTCCTATTTATTAGTGTTCTGGCTGCATAATGTTGATGTTACTACTAGACATTTTAAAGTGGTTGTAAAGGCAGGTGTTTTTTTTGCCTTCATGCACTCTGTGAATGAAGATAAAGAACCTTCTGGGTGCAGCTCCCCCTCCCCAGCCCTATACTCAACTGAGCCAGATCCAGCAATGTGTACGAGAGCCAAGACTCTCTTGTCTCTTTCACTTTTCATTTGCTCTCACTGCTGTCAGTCACAGCCACACAGCGGGGGGAAGGTGGCAGCACTTAAGGACACACAGAGGCAGATCGGGAACGAGCCCACATGAATGGCCACCATAAGAAGCAGCTTGCTATATTGGTCACCCATGGGAGAAGTGCTAGAAACATCAGTGGAGACTTGAGAAGGGGAGGATCAGGACTGCTTTGCTGCCATTGCACAGAGCAGGTAAATATGACATGTTTTTTTATTAAAAAAAACAAACCTTTTCAATCACTTTAATATCCATTTTTACAGCACTCATTGCTTAGCTGATAATGAGCTAAGTAAGATTTATTAAAATGTGTTTTGTCTGAAACTGAACTGTTTAATTTTATGATTTGGTTGATTTGGTTGTGGAATTATGAATTTTAAGTACAACATGCTATCCTTCACTCATTTTGGGGTCTTCATGAATACTATGTCAGCAGCCCATCCAAGTAGGTCATATTTGATTGGGGTATTTAGGTAAGATAATAAAAAGGGTAGTTTCACTGATATATGTTGATGCTTAAAGAGATAGGTAATGTTACAATAGATTTTAATATGCAGGACTTTTTATAGTGTTGGATTGGTCACCCTAGGTCTTTGTCTTGTGCAGGAGCAAACCTGTTTATGAGATTACTTTGTTTCATTCTGCTAGAAACAATACTGCATAAAAATCACATTAGTCTATTGGGTAAATATCACAGGCTGTTGATTAAAAGAGATGTGTCTACAAAAATGGATGGTTCTTAAGAGTCGGCAAGATTAAAAGACATAGTATTGTACGTATTGTAGTATTGTAAGTATTGCTTAGACTTTGAAAAAAAGTCTTTATTCTAAGCATTATTTTTAGTGCAAAAATTAATTATACAACATTTAGCAGATTTTTTATTTTTTGCACACACAACTGAGTGCAAAATAAAAAAAAAATATTTTAGGGATTTTGTAGTTGCCGATGTCAAGTCTTCAAGTGTGAATGTTTCCTTATAGGAATCAGCTGTCCTTAAATTCCCCCACATGCCTATACTCCCTCACATTTCTATTTTTATATTTAGCATTTGCCTATGCAGTCTTGAAATGCATTAATTAAATCTTGAAAAAAGCCTCTGCTGATGGCATCACTAATGGTGAAGTGATCTAGGATCCTTTATGATTCATGTTGTTACTTGCTACTTAGCTATTTGTGGGAATGCTTTTACCAGTCAGTGGCATATTCATATAGCTTAAAATACATAAAAATAATGCATTTTAGTCACAGTTGAACAATTTTGACTTTAAACATATTCATTTGAGCCCACTGAAAGTAAATAAGTATTCTGAAGAAAAGCAATTATCCAATTTGTTTGCTACAGATCTGTTCCTCAAGTAAGTGGCTCACAGCATGCTGAACCACCTCTACAGTTTTTTCTTAGTAATGCAGTTAAGCTAAATGGCAATAAGGAGATAATCAGGACATACACCAACATGCTTATTAGTTGATCACATGCTGCTATCCCTAATGATCCTACATGATTTTCTAGAGTATGACTGTTGAATTTGGAATGAATGCAAACAAAATGCAAAATTAATTCTCATAAGATACACAGTGCTGCTTAACTATACAACTAGAAGTTATTTTCCTTGCACATACTATAAACAATCACAGTGACCAGAAATGTGGACATTATATTTCTCTGATTAATAAAGCATATCATTTGTGAAGAACTGTGCATCTCTATGAATTCAATGCATAATCAATATTTCTGACAAAATTGACTCTAAGTCTAGGACAACACTGGCAGTTAAACTTCTTTCCTACTGAGAGATTTACCTACTCATTGGCAGTCATCTCATGGGCAGTACACTGAAATCAATGTGCTTATAATGAGATAATGGCCAATGAGTAGTTAAATATCCTAATAGCAAAGAGATTTATTTCCCAGTGCAGCCATAGCCCAAAAGTAACCAAGACTAAATTTACAATAATGGCATTTGTGGACCAGTGCTTATGACAAGAGAATTATAGAGAGAGCAGCACAATAAAGCCTCAACATTTGTATATTGTAATGTTATTTTCCTTATTTTATCTCCCTCAATTGACTAACCTGAAGATTACTGTATGTATTTTGCAAAAGAATGGCTGGGGGAAAAATGATAGGTATGTTAAGAAGGGTCTGAAGGCTCATTGGTCAAAACGATCACTTGATACCCAAACCACTCACAGTGCCCAAGTACAGAGTACCATGGTCTGATGTGTCCACAGTACACAATGGTCACAGCATTACATTGCTCTATGGCCCAGGGGGCATGCCAGTGCACATGTGCCACCTGTCCACAGAAAATGTACTGTGGGCGAACGGCAAGTGTTTAAATTATACAAAGTACTTGAAAAACATTGGGCAATTTTAATGTTGATAAAAAGTTGACAGACATTTTAGGGAAAAAACTAATCTGGTGACTTTAAAAGCCACAAATCTTAAAGATATCTTAATCCATAGTGAATTTGTCTGGAATTTCACCCTTTAAGTGAATGTTTAAGTGGGGTCATTGCAAAGTATGCAAGTACTTAGAGAAACAAAAGTATTTTGAGTTAGTTAGGATAGACATTGGCCCATAGGATAATCAACAGATGTAAGAAATACATATATTGTGAAGCACTTAATATAAACATATACTGAGCCTATAATAATAAATATAGCAGTCATCTTCACCATTTCCCTATGGCCCATAAAGGGACAGTAAACTTATCTTGTCAATCAATACATGTCTCCCTAATAACCATACAAAAAATATACAAAAAATCAATATATACATAAATGCATAATAATCTAAAGAATACAAATTGAAACATTCTATATAAAAAATTATAGAAAAACCCTGGATGTCAACTCTAACTATTTACTAAAACATTAGACAACGTGTCAAAAATCACTAGTAAAACAACACCAATCAAATTCGATATTCAACCAATTAGGAACTGGTTCCTTAGTCTCGTAAATGTATGCATCTATTTACTCTTGTCTTTTTAAATTCTCCCCTCTCCACCCTCCAAAACTGTATTCCCTCTGGGGCCATCTTGTAATGTGTGGCAAAATGCTTGAAAACATTGTGGTTCCTATACCCTTTTCTGATGTTGTACTATATATATATATATATATATATATATATATATATATATATATATATATATTTATATTATAATCTTTAACCCCTTAAACCCTTTTCAGCCCTGTTATTCTGGAAGGACATCATATCATGTCCTCCCAGAATTTCCCCTCATGCAAAGCCCACAGGCCACACTCTGGCACGTCCTGTTATCCAATGTGTCTAACGGACACAGTTGATGGCAGATCACTGTAATGGCCCGCTGCTGGGCCAGTCGGCCCATCACTGTGGCCAATCACAGCAGATCACATGACAATTGTACACAATTAAAGGCTTTGATTCATGCCATTCTTATTGTGTACTATTGTGATGAGCTCTGTGATTGGTCACAGTGATCACATGGCACAGACAGGGCAATCACAGCCCATCTGTACCATGTAATTAGCTGTGGCCAATCACAGCTAATCACAACAATATACACTAAATGAATCAATTTCAATCAGTAAACATGGTTGCTTATACCAGTGCATTTCACTGGTATAAGCAGTCACAGTGTGTAATAAAAAAAAATCCTGATCACCACCCAAAGTAGTACAGTGTTACTATGGTAACACTGTATTGCTCTGATCACTGTATGTAAACAATTGTTAAAAAATGAAATACAAAAGAAAAAAATGAAAAAAATTGCACTGATGACAGGGTCATCAAGGTACCACACCAAATGCAAAAAGTTAATGTATTTATTATACAAAAGTAATAAAATTTAAAGACATCAACCATTTAGAAATTGTTAAAAACAACACAGTCATATAATATCCTCCAATGTATGGCTTGACCCACCAATACACATGGGATGATCTTTGGACTACAAGATTAACGGGATCCATTGGGAGGCAGATTAAGGAACCCTAGGTGACTTTATGGAGGATGATGGCAATTGTCCTATTATTTTGCTAACCTTTTGTTTTGTGGAGCTTCATTTAGGGGCATTGGTCTGCCTTCAGATGCTTGACAATATTGGATCCTAACAATTTTTCTGGAATGATTCGGGTCCCCCAATCTGTATGGTGTTTGTGGCTCTCTATATCTGGGAACTTCTTGTAAGCTTTACGGTTTTCTGCAATAGTAAAATTATATGCCAGATCTTTCTGAAGAAGCAGGTTTGTCCTGCAAAATGAGTCAGAAATTACTGCTCAAAATTTTTAAACTCATGACCATTGTGGGATGCAAATGTGAATGGCTGACATATTATATGACTGTTGTTTTTAACAATATCTCAATGTTTGTTGTCTTTAAATTGTACTAATTTGTATATTAAATACATGAACATTTTACATTTGGTGTAGTACCTTGAAAATCCTAGTAGTTTTTCTTCTGAAAGGGAATTGGGTTACATTTTAGTGTCATGTTAATACAGGATGTGGTCGCAGTAAAGTCGTTGGATAGGTTGAGACTGTTTTGCATATATCCAGATTTACTGCACTTTGACAGTATATTAAAAAAAATAAAAAATTGTAAAAAAAAACATTTTTTAATTTCTTAATTTTCCAAATAATTGTGACAAACAATTACAACTTTAAAAAAAATCCCCTCTTACTAAATACCTTGGACTGTCTACTTTCAAAACATAGGTCACTTGGGGGATATTTGTACTGTCCTGGCATTTTTGGGACTCAAGAAATGAGATACAGTACATCAGGACTGATCGACATACTGAGTAATGTATGTCTTGAGTAATTTTTACCAAAGAAATGCAACAGTATACATTCTAGCCTAAATTTATGGAGGAAGATTATTTATTTACAAAATGTTATAACAGAAACAAAGAAAAACTTGTTTTTTTTAATGTTTGTTTATTTTCCATTTACTCAGCCAAAAAAATAAAACCTAGTTATGATTAAATACCACTGAAAGAAAGCTCTACTTGTGTAAAAAAATGATAAAAATTTCATGTAGGTACAATGTTGCATGACCGTGCAATTGTCATTCAAAGTGTGCCAATGCAGAAAACCGAAAATTAGCCTTGGCAGGAAGGGGGTAAAAGTGTTCGGTATTACCACTTTACAACTGCACTATAGCCAAATGATGGCTACAGCGTGGTTGTCCAGTTCTGGAATGGCGTCATGTGACGTCCTCCCAGACCGCGCCCCCTACGTACACAGCTGATCACATGACTAGGTAAAAAGACAATCACAGTGGCCAATGACACAGCAGATCACAAAGTAAATACAGTTGCCGGTTATCGGCAGCACTGTCCTCACGCTGTCACAGTAGTGCCGATAACTGGCAAATGTCACAGAGGACTTCCGCACTGAAAATCAGGGCACTGATCATCAGTGCCGCCCATCAGTGCCCAGCAGTGCTGCCCAGCTGTGCCCAGCAGTGCCACCTACCAGTGCCCAGCAGTGCTGCCCAGCAGTCGTGCCCAGCAGTGCCCATAAATGGCGCCCAGCAGTGCCGCCAGTCAGTGGTGTCAGTCAGTGCCACCAGTCAGTGGTGTCAGTCAGTGCTGCCTATCAGTGCCCATCAGTGCCGCCTGTCATTGCCTATCAGTGCCGCCTGTAAGTGTCTCCTATCAGTGTCCATCATTGCTGCATATCAGTGAAGCATTATTAATGCTTCCTCATTAATGTCCACCAGTGCTGCCTCCTCAGTGCCACCTCAACAGTGCAACCTAACAGTGCCCATCAGTGCTGCCTATCCATGCCACCTCATCAATGCCCATCAGTGCTGTCTATCAGTGCCCATTAGTGCTGCCTATCAGTGCAGCCTCATCAACAAACCTCAGTGAAGGTGAAAAATTACCTTTTTTTCCAAATTTTTAATAGAACCAAAGAAAAACTTTCTTTTTTTGTTTATAGTGCAAACAATAAACACTCAGTAGTGATTAAATACCACCAAAAGAAAGCTCTATTTGTGTGAAAAAAATTATAAAAATTTTCTATGGGTACAGTGTTGCATGAAAGTTGAAAATTGGCCTGGGCACGAAGGGGGCAAAAGTGCCTGGTAGGCAAATGGTTAATCCTAATCCCCAACTCCTTGGTTCTCCCCATTTATTATAACCCACAGGAACATTGGAAAATAAACACAATTCCATTAGTATTGCATGAAATAAAGCCATCAGTAGTACACCTGATTGTACTAGTTACAGTATTCCTTCTGCTCACAATATTCTTATCTACCCAACAACCCTAAGACCTTTCACAGCCAAAAACGGCTTTTCTATATATAAACGGAATCACATTCTTCCATGGGGAATCCATTACATTTCTATTTTTTTTATTTCTCAATGTAGGGGCATTCCTATACATAATTCTTACATGCTTTTATATGCTTCATCTCTTCTGCATTAAAATTATCTATCTGTCTGTCTGCTCCTGTACAGTGAGTTGTGCACATGCCTTACACAGGACACTAGAACTATGCTAACTTGCCTCATATTCTTCATATGTCATGAACTATTCCCATATAAATGCTCCCTAAATATCTCAATACACTTCAAACTGTCTTGAATTCACTTATCTGAGGAGGGAAATACCCTGCTCCCCTGCATCTTATGCTGGTCTGGGAACCCCTGATGTTCAATCTTACTATAAAGCTACTATCCTAGCAATTCAGTCAGCTGTATGTGTTGTGCCATTGACCTCTACATAAGAACAGTTAACCATACATGTATATTTTTGGTTAATTGCCACCATTCACTGTACAATTTGTGCTAGTTGGACACTCACTAGAATTATAAAACTACTAGCATTGTTTTCTTTGACAATACTGCGACAATATCAGCAACAACCTTGTACCGAACCCTGTGCCAAAACCTAATAAATGGTGAAAAAATTGCAACTCCACTCAAATCTTTTTTTTTTTTTCATTTAAAAGAGAGTAAGGAAAGGTTAGAATCTTCATCATTCGTAATTGCTTTCTGTGTTCCATTGGAGGGATTGCCCATACTTCCTGGTTTGATAAGTAAGTGAGGGAAAACCTCTCCAATGGGAAGAAACAGGTTCTAACCATTCTCTTTCTTATGCAACAATAAAATTTAAATAGTTTTGCATGTATCAAATTACCGTTCTTTATCTGTCCTACACTATAAATTTCCTGGTATGAAAAGTGACTATTATACGCACTCTAGAAACACTATGGACTCTTTACTGAGAAATGGTAACTTTCCACTGGCTTCGTAATACTTACTGTCTACAGACTACTCCACAGCTTCATAATATCATAAACTGACTTTGATGATTTGCAAGCATTGAACCAAGATGGGACAGTGTATTAAAATGGATGGTCCTGTAGTGAGCTTGACAAAGAGACTGATATCCTGTTAATATATTAAGGCAAGCTTCCTGCAAGGGTCTTATAAAAAGAAATGTGGATTGTGCTAAATTTTATTGTATTACCGATATTTTAGCATTTTTGAGCAAATATAACACATGCTGATATATACTTCAAGTATTCACATTTGAACTGTAATTGTGAGGTTGTAAAAAGAATTGTTGCTTCATACTCCATTCTATGGATAATTTTTTTTTTCAATCTCATATTTAAATATATTTCTTTGAGAAGGCATCTACAAGGTTTATCATTTTAGTACATTGTTTTCTAATATCACATGTACTAGAAATGTGAAATAAGACTGTGTTACACCACAAAAGGAATTTTTGCTTTTTACAAAGATAGCACTGCTCCTACTATCTATTATTTGCGTGGTCAACTTTCTCTTCAGCCATAATAATGTCAGTTTCTTAAAGCAGAAATAAACTTCATCCAAGCACCAAAAACTGAAAACACAATTTCATTTATTTTTAATATTTGAAGCAAAGTCATCCATTCTTCCATGTCTCCAAGCTTTATTTTGTTGAGAAAACACTTTGAAAAACACCCCCCTAAGCGCTAGCAGATGGCTACTCGGTGATCGTTCCCCTCCACCGCCAGTCACATTAGCAATCACTCTGCCTCCTGGAGAGCCCGCTCTACCCTCCACCACTGCTCTAGTCCTCCTCTGACTCCCCCACCACATATGGGGAAGAAGTTGGCGGCCTCCTGCTCCTCCAACACTAGATTGCAAGACCGTTCCTGTTCTGCAGCCTACCCGCCGGCGCTTCCTCCAAAAGCCCCAGCCTTGATTTTGGTGGCTTCCCTGCCGCTACTCCTGGGTGACCTGGATGCACCCTCTGAACTGGAGAGCCTGCCTGGCATCCCTCCAGACCTCCCACAGCCCTTGTGGGACGCAGACCTCCTGGCCAGGTTGAAGACAATGCTGCAGCAGGAGCTTACTACACCCACATCCAGACTAGCCACTCATCTCACTAAGGAGATTCACGAATTGGGAAGTTGCACTGACGTTCTTGAAAAAAAGATGGACACTGCAGCTATGGTGATAGAAAACCATGAGCAGGACCTTTCAGATCTGAGAAAAGAGCTTGAAGCGACTCTCCTGCGTCTGGAGGACTTTGAGAATAGGTCCCGTCAGGGTAATCTTCGCCTGCGTGGCCTGCCTGGAACCATCATTGATCTCAAGTCCACTGCTACCGCGCTTTTTCAAGAGTTGGAACCGGCGATACTGATTGACCGCCTGGAGTTCGATCGTATTCATTGGGCCCTGGGTTCGAAGAGGTCTGAGGGTCCCCCCAGGGATATCATAATTAAGTTCATCTATTACCACAAAAAAGAATCACTCCTATGCTCTGCACGAGACAAACAGGATCTTCGCTTCCAGCGTCATCCATACCAGCTGTTTGCGGATCTGGCATCATCCACCATACAGAAATGGTGACAGATGAAACCCTTTACGTCAGTCCTCTTGAACCGTCGCATCAGGTACCAATGGGGCTTTCCATTTAAGCTTACGTTCACTTACTAAGGTTGGAGCCATGTTGTCCATAAGCTGGAAGAGGCCAAGTCGACCCTGGAGGCACAGCACCTTCTGCCCTCGCGTGATACTTCCGACAGCCCGGTGCGGCTTTCTGGCTCACATCCTCCTTCATCTCAGCTGGGGTGTATATGGGAGAAAGTTTGAAGCTGTAAATGCTCCCTCTCTAGAACCCCTCCGCTGTCCGGTTCCTCCGGCTCCGATCCAAGTTGAGTACGGCTGAATGGGTAAGCTTTTCTCTCCATAGATGGCTTGGTCCATTGACTTGACTCTCCATGTTTCTGGTAGGGCGGAGGCCTTGACTGGCCCTTGTTGGGAGAACAATTTGCCTGTTTCCTGTTCTTATTTTTACAGTTTGAACTGTTTTCCTATGCAATACTGGACTGTACTGGTGGTGATCCTCGGCCCCCGCCGGCTCCCCTCTATCCAGCTTTGAATTACTTCTAATAGGAACTTGTGGACTTTCGTGTTTGATTTTTTTTTTTTTTCGGTAGGGGAAATGTTTGTAGGCCTTTGGGTCCTTCCCCTTGGTCTCCTGGTTTTGTTTCCAACAATTTTCATTGCAATACTGGACTCTGTTTACAGGGATCCCCGGCTCCTTGATTTTTGCTCTGGATTGCTGCAACCCATGAAAACTATTGAGGTTACGGTCTTGAACTTTATGGTGCCTCCTCTTCTATTACACTGATATGTCTGTGTTCATGATTGCATTTTCTTGGTATATTGCAGTGTTATGTGATACATTCCTTAGTTTTTTGTACTTGAAATTGACTATTTGTCTGTGCATGTTTTCTCTTTCTCCCTCCCCCCTTCATTTCCCCCTCCCCTTTCATCCCCCTCTCCATGATGGGTTTTTTTAATGCTGTTTATGACATACCCATGTGTCCGGAGGTAGAGCTACCCTCCTATGTGTGTCCTTGCAGTTGGGACGCAATTTCCACTGATTGTGGTTTTGTTACACTATCTTAGATTTTTTTCTTCTGTCTCTTGTTTCTTCTTTGTTTTTCTTTTCTCTTTTTTCACGGATTCGGGGCCATCCATTTGAGGATTGGACCGTCATTCTTAGTGTGTCTTGGCAGCTGAATTCCCTTGACTTAGTATGGCGTTAAAACCTTTAAAGATTTTCTCTCAAAATAATCATGGTTTTAATTCTCCGACCAAACGTTCTAAAGTGTTCCATCATCTCAAGTTCCAAGACGTGGATGTAGTCTGTCTGCAGGAGACAAGATTTTCCCAATGTTCCACGCCATGCTATCTCTCTCACCATTATCCAACCTTTTTTTCTGCTTCAGCCCCTGAGAATCATAAGGGAGTGGTTATTGCTTTTAGACCCAATCTGCTGTTTACTTGCAACCTGGAAGTAGTTGATACCACTGGCAGGTATTTGCTCCTCCGGGGTACCCTTTGGGACCATGAGGTGACCCTGGTGGGTTTATACGCACCAAATACTTTTCTCACACAAATTATTTTCTCATTTGCTGAAGGTGATGTCGCATCATTAAAGTGGTATTCTCCTATTGGGTGATGCGAATGTTGTTCTTAATTCCTCTGTCGATGGCAGCTACCTGTCTGGAGTGACCCCAAGCCACGACCTCACCCAGGAATCTAAATTACATGATACTCGGCAAGCTTTTGGTTTGGCAGATGTTTGGTGGGAACTACATCCCACGTCGCGGGAGTACACTTTTTATTAGGCTCCACACCTGAGCGTTTTTTGGAATAGATCACGTCTTTATTCCAACATTTATTTTTAATTCAAAAGATTGTCATTTCAACCTTAGCTTGGTCTGATCATGACCCTTTGGTCTTTTCACTGCATCTTTCTGGTATGGCTCGGCCCTCTTTTCTGTGGAGACTCAATGAATCCCTTCTCATCACTCAGGCTTCTTGTTCCCAGGTTCTCACGCACATTCAATCCTATTTTACAGAAAATGTAGGTTCTGTATCCTCGGCCGTCTCCTTGTGGGAGGCTCACAAAGCCACCATTAGGGGTCACCTGATTGCTTCATCCAGGAAACATGCCAGAGAGAAAAGGATGCTGGAATTGACCTCTCAATTGGCCGTGGTAAACACTACCTGGAAAGCCCGCCCGACTGCGGGCAATAGGAAAGCTTGAGATGCTATGGCTGTTGGTATGCTATTTCCTTAACTGTCAAATACATGCAGGCTTTTTTTCTTCATCTTTCCCAATTTTCAGGGGCACAAGACAGGGATGCCCACTGTCACCTGTTTTTTTTGTTCTCGCTCTCGAACCTCTAGCTGCAGCCATTTGAAACCACCCGGATATATCCGATGTTCCCTATGCAGGAACTCAGTATAAGGCCAACTTTTATGCAGATAACACACTCTTGGTTTTAACCAATCCTCTCATCACTCTCTCCAATCTCCAGGTCATACTGGACCGATTTTCAGCTATATCTGGCCTTAGCATTAACTTGTCTAAAACCACGGAGTTGAATATTACGCTCACTGCCAACCTGGTTGAACGGTTGCAGACACAATTTCCTTACCATTGGGCATCCCAATTGGCTTTACACTTACTACCTCCTACTCTGCCTTATTTTCGGCTAATTATTACCCACTATTGCGATCCGTGACTTTGCTGCTTCATTCCTGGCAGTTTTCTTCTTTGTCATGGATTGGCCGGATACATGCTGTCAAGATGACTATCTTGACGAAGATCCTGTACTTTTTTCGCACTCTCCCTATTCAGGTCCCTGTGTTCTTTGATTATTGTTTTATTGTAATGTTTTATTTGGGTTCATAAGCATCCCAAAGTGTCTAGATCCACTCTGTATACCCATAGACTGCAGGGAGGTCTGGGAGTCCCACATGTTTCTAGATATTATTTGGCGGCTCAAATTTCCCAGTTGTCCATGCTTCATGCCACCACAGATATCCCGTTATGGGTACTCTTGGAATTACCCAACTGTGCTCCGCTTTCCTTAACTGCATTGTTTTGGCCTCCGCATAAGTTTCGCCCCTCGGACCTGAGTCCAATTATGCTTCACAGTCTACGGACCTGGGATTATGTTAAATATTTGGTTAATTTAATATCATCTTTTCTACCTCTTTTGCCAATTACGCATAATCCTCTATTTCCACTGGGCTTAGAACATCCCCCTTCTCTTGGTGGACCTCAAATGGCTTTGTCACTGTACATGACTTCCTGAACACTCGTTTGTTTCCATCTTGGGAGTCTCTTCGAGAACCACAGGGGGGGTTCCACCGTGGGAATATTATCGTTATTTGCAATTACGCCACTGGCTTATGTCCCTTCGTCGTACCTCCACATGTCCTTACAGCAAAACACCCTTTGAACACATTTTTCAACATTCCCCAGGGTCCCCTGGTCTCATTTCTGTAATTTATGCCTCTCTTAACAGTAGGTCCTCCTCATCACCCCTGTCCTATGTCTATCATAGATCTAGGCTCCTCAATTGCGGTGGAGGATTGGCACAAGGCCTGGAGGATGGTGGTGAAATGTTCTTTCAATGCCATCACTCTTGAGGCAGCCTACAAAGTACTGGGTCCCGGCTTGGACTGCTCACTTTAATCTGATTGGTGGAGACAGGTGTTTCCGGAATTGTGGTCTACGTGGGGACGTCCTGCATATCTGGTGGTCATGCCCACGATCGATAGGCTTCTGGTCTACGTTTTTGGTTTGCTGCAAACATTATTTCACATTACGGTCCGTAAGGATGCAAGAGTGGCCCTCCTGCATTATCCAATTTTGGGTCCGTCCAGGTCTCAGCAGAAATTAGCATCCTACCTATTCATTTCGGCCAAACATGCTATAGCTCAAGCCTTGAGAACCTCTTCTTCCAGGGTGTGAAGACCCGGCTGAATGCTACGTTGATCAATGAACAGATGTCTAGCATACAGGGGCGGACTGACCATTTGGAAACTTGGGCACTGCCCGAGGGCCAGGGGTCAGAAGGGGGCCCCATGAGATGCCCCTGGTACCTTTTTCATAGGCTTTTTTGAGTTTGGGCAAGGACACAGGGGCCCCATGATCCCCTATTGCCCGGGGGCCCCATGAGTTGCCAGTCCACCCCTGCTAGCATACTTCAGGATTCTCATCTGAGATTCCTTAAGGTTTGGGATCCTTGGATACATTATTCCCTGCTGTCCTTGCCTCCTACTAACTATGGCCTCTTGTAGTCGTTGCCTGTGCTGGCCCTGGATCCGTGATTCTTCCATTCTTCCCTTCTTCCTTGTTTTCTCCCTGAATCTTTTCTCCCTTTCTTATTTCTTTCTACTTTTCTATACTTTCTTCTTTTCTTTGGTAAGATGATGGAATGCTGCTGCTAGTGTTTGGTTCAGATTTTTGCTGTTCCCCCTTGGTGCCATTGGACGTTTCGTTATTTGGCTAATACACCTTGCTGATTTGTATCTGCTTATGTATGCTTTTGTTCCGCTCTGCCCCTGCGTGGGCAAATCATGAGCTTGTTGTATTCCAAAAAAATTCTTAAAATAAAATAATAAAAATATTGAAACAGAAGAAAACCCCCCTAGCATTTCTAGCTGTGACCATCTTCAGTAATGCAGCATTTACTGCCTGAAATCTATCTGCCGTGAGGCCAGGCCTGCAGGTAGGAGGATGTACTTCGCTGAAAAAATGCCTCTACCCCTCCTGAAGACTTTTAGAATGTGTGACATGATTTGCCTAGGCCTGGAATCCAAGAAGCAATTGAAGAAATATTTAAAAAAACAGTTTAAAACAAGTAAATATGATATACTTTAATATGTATTCACTAAGGCTAGCAGCATAAAGATTAAAATAGTTAATGTTGATTGAGAGATTTTAGTTCCACTTTCATTTTTTTAGTGTGTAACATATGTAAGGATTTAAACAAAAAATAATAATGGAAACCTCTTCTGCTACTATGTAAACAATAGCATAAAACGAGTGGGCTGCTAGCACCCAACCATATACCAAATGGATAATAAGGAAGACAATAATAGATATATTGATGCAGCTCTACCCTTGATAAACCTATATAAGACTATATAAACATAATAATATTAAAAAACACTTGTAAAGTGACAAATCATAACAAATATATCTGGTGAATAAAATTAGATCATAACGTGAAATGATCCTTAAGAGGATCTAAAGGTGAAAAACGCATGACCGCAATAATGAAAATCAGTGAAACTGCAAAAAGTCCAATTGGAACTAACAATATGTGAAGAAAAATTATATACAGTGAATCCCTATAAATGGGATCAAGATTCTCACAATAAAATGTGATCAACAGGCTATAATTCAGCCAAAATATATGGTGAAAAAAGTGACATCTGTGAATCCCAGAATGCGGGACAAATTTTCACAAAGTGACAAGTGCTGTGATAAATCAATAATATTGTATGTGAACAAAAAATAATTAAATGCAAATACGAATAATTGATGTGTAATCAAAAAACTATGAAAATCCTCTTACGAATCATTTCACGTTATGATCTAATTTTATTCACCAGATATATGTAAAGATTTACCTTGATATCAAATGCTCCTGGTCTTCCCACTTGATTGTAGAATAATAACTGATCTTTTACAGATGAGACCCACAATGTCAGCTGATTCAACTGTATTTCAAACAAGGAAACATTCTTTAAATTATCCTCTATTTCATTTTGCTTATCATGAAGATCCTTTGACACCTTAAAAATAAAAACAAAAAGTAGAGCTTTTAAGAAAAACAAAGTGATATGAAATGCTCTGCACCTGTCACAGTCAAGACCACTAATTCATTCTAATGACATACAATATATTACTCAAATTGTTTCTATATTTTCTATATATTTCTATGCTGATTTATGCAGTAAGAAATATCAAAGATGGGCAAGAATCTACACTCCAAGGCTCTTCTTTGGAAGTCATTGCTACTGAGGTAAAGTGTGCAAGGACAAGTTGGTTGCATGTGTCCAGGCCTCCCTGGACTAAACAGAAAAGCATATGTGCCAGGCTGATATCTTATGTGAATAATACATTGACGAGAGAGAAAAGTCATCTGTGCATGATGTCTGAATGGACAGGTGCCCAAACCAGACCAACATTTGAGAAAGACCGAAATAGTTAGTTTGTCCTGGAACAGGTTGACAGTCAGAGTTGACCAAGTGATATTATAAAATAGCCAGGAGTCTGGGAATTGTTGAAAGCAGAAACACCACCTCCTGCATTCAGGGACCCAGATCAGAAATAGATGGATGGATCAACCTCTATGGGAGTTCGTCCATCAATGGATCAAAGGTTGTGCAGCTCTTAAATAAGGCTGGGGGAGCCCGAACAATACTGCCAATGAGAACAAAAGAAAGCGCACCAACCTTGTGCATTACTTCAGAAAAAAATGTGACTGTATTAAAATAGGATGTATACTCACAAACGTAGCAGTATAAAATGCATATAAAGTCCAAAATTGGAACACTGAAGTGCAAGATACGTGCGAGTCCTACCAAAATGGGAGACACTCAAAGTACATTTGACGCATTTTGAAGGGAGATCCGATCTTCATCAGAGCTAATCAAGCTCTGATGAAGAGGGGATTTCCCTTTGAAACGCATCAGTTGTACTCTGAGTGTCTCCAATTTTGGTAGGACGCGCACATATCTCATACTCCAGTGTTCCAATTTTGGACTTTATATGCATTTTCTATCCTATTTTAATAAATTCACATTTTTTACTGAGGTAATGTGCAAGGTTGGTGCACTTTTTTTTGTTCTCATTTGCAGGCTTGGGAATTCTTGTCCTGTGTTCCTGTATCAGATTTGAATACTCCCCATAAGATCATACACTTGAAAGCGCTCTGATTAATGTATATATATATATATATATATATATATATATATATATACACACACACACATACTGTACACATTAGTATGCCAGCACTCATCAATATATATATATATATATATATATATATATATTAATTTTAAGTGTCACATCAGCAACTGTTTGTGCTACACACAGGTGCTATTTTAATATAAAAACATTAGGAACTATTGATGAGTGCCGTCATATTAGTCTTCAACGATAAGCTATTTACCAAGGTGAGTGAATCTAAAGCTGTGATGGTTGCCTTGGCAACTGCAAGTTTAACAAAAGAGAGAAAAAAAGGTAGGGGCAACAAATAACATGCACATTTTCGTTTTAAGAACTGTAATAATTCAACACTAAATATGCTATAAATATATATATATATATATATTTATATATATATATATATATATATATATTTATATTTATATATATATATATATATATATATATATATATATATATATATATATATATATATGTTTTTTTTAAAGATCTGCATCCCACAGTTTGCCCGTGTTTATCATGTTTTTATTAAAACAAGTGCAGTAGCTTCAAAGAAGCAATCAATCATCCTTCATTATTTTTACTGTTCTAAAATGAAAAAAGATGACACATTTGCACATCATCATTGCTTTTTGCACAGCTCTATTAAAGAAGCACTATTGTACCGGTTCAGCAGTTAGTCATTTGACAGTAAAGTTTTGGTTGTTCTTTGCTTGGTTAGTTTACTGTTTGCTTTAGCATTCATCCTGACCTTGGCTTAATGATCAAACATTAGGAATTATTGATAAATGTCACCACAGTAAGGTTTTGGTCAAATCAATTATAGCAAGAACTGAGAAAACACAAACCACTATCTATGCAATATATATATATATATATATATATATATATATATATGTGTGTGTGTGTGTGTGCAAACCCACAATGCCAATCAGTTGAAACTTTCAGGCTTTTCAACTTATTACAAGCTTTCTGACGTATCTCACTGGAGAAAAAAGTACAAAATAATTGTGGGCCTGCCTGGATAGACTTCTGTATAAGCCAAAGGTAATGGGCCTGCAGTTTTACTGTTCCAAGAATGTGACAGTAGAGAGAGCCAAGCTGTAAAGCTGCTTAACTGGCTGCAGCGCACTCTTCATCCCTAATAGACAGACGCTGATGTACTAATACTGTACTTGGACAGCACAGGGGTGGACCTGACATACAATCCAAAGTCCATATCATTCCTGATTTAGCAGGTCTCTTGATAATTTTTATACTGTGATTATTTTAAGACAGGCAGCTTTTTAACCATGGAGGTTTACTCAGAAATTAGGTTTTGCAGTTGCCATTTTGGTTATTCTACCGAAATGGCAACTGCAAATGTCAGCAGTACATGTTGTTGAGTCAATTCTCAATTTACATGTGTTATTGTAGAAAAGTGATGGTATTTTATTTTCATTATATTTCCTGCATGGAAAGCCTACAAACTATAATTTCATTTTTTCTCCTGTAGCTTTCACAATATTTGCAGTACATTTTGTCAGATATATTAGGTTAAAAAACACTGGGAAAAATTTACTAAAATGGGTGCACTCAAAATCTGATGCAGTAATGTATGGTAGCTTCTAACTTCAGCTTGTTCAATTAGGCTTTGGCAATAAAATCTGGAAGCTGATTGGTTTATATGCAGATCTTCACCAGATTTTGCACTCTCCACTTCTAATAAATAACCCCCCACTATGTTTCCGGTAAATACATTCTGGATATCCCCCCTCCTGTTTAATAACTGAGATGTAAAGAAAGAAAACTAGAAATAAAAATTTTATAAAGATTTAATAGAGCTCCACCTGGATTAATACCTTTTCTGATGAATTTATTGAAAAGTAGTTTCATTTCTTCCTTTAGGATTGAAGGTGCCCAGGTCAGGATTAGAAATAACTCCCTACTGTGATGCAAAAGTCGGTATCTCAACACTTGAGAAATACATGTTGTTACTTTTGATATACCTTGCCATGTAAATAAAAACTTGGATTTGGCCATGACAGCATAGCAAGTTTTCTCCAGTAGTTTATGTGGTTTTGAATATTTTGAAAAATAGTCCACAATCAGAAAAATGGCTATTGTTTTTGGTTTTGTAGAATGCATGCAATAAACTTAAAGTTAAAAATATCCTTGGCTAGCTGGTGCCACAGTAGTTCATATGGCCTCAAAGTCTAATTTTCGTTTGCTTGTTTGTTTTTTGTTTTAAAGGCTCTCTAGCTTTGCATGTAAATGTACCTAAACATACAGTGTTTTTTTAATGTTTATATGTAAAGCACAACAAAGTTCTTCAGCAGCCAGTTAAAAATTATATGACTGAAGAGTCCACACATACACTATATTGCCAAAAGTATTGGGACGCCTGCCTTTACACGCACATGAAGTTTAATGGCATCCCAGTCTTAGTCCATAGAGTTCAATATTGAGTTGGTCCACGCTTTGCAGCTATAACAGCTTCAACTCTTCTGGGAAGGCTGTCCACAAGGTTTAGCAGTGTGTCTATAGGAATGTTTTACCATTCTTCCAGAAACACATTTGTGAGGTCAGGCAATGATGTCAGGTGAGTCTGGCTTGCAGTCTCCACTCTAATTCATCCCACAGGTGTTTTATCAGGTTGAGGTCAGGACTCTGTGCAGGCCAGTCAAGTTCCTCCACCTCAAACTTTTTCATCCATGTCCTTATGGACTTTGCTTTGTGCACTGGTGCGCAGTCATGTTGGGACAGGACAGGGCCATCCCCAAACTGTTCACACATTGTTGGGGACATGAAATTGTCCAAAATGTCTTGGTATGCTGATGCCTTAGGAGTTCCCTTCACCGGAACGAAGGGCCAAGGCCAACCCTTGAAAAACATCCCCACACCATAATCCCCCCCCCCCTTCACCAAACTATACACTTGGCACAATGCAGATCACAGCAAAAGTGGAACGCCAGCGGCATGCATGCACCCTCAGTACCCAGAAGTGCAGAATCACATACATACAGCATAGTGTATGTGATTCTGTACAGAGCAGCCACCCTGTAGCAGTAAAACTGCTATAGGGCAGTTGGCAAGCAGTTATTGTACGCATTATGTATATATTTTGGAGATTCTGTGCATTGTTTACATGGTGATACAGCCCACACTGGTGCGTGAGGTGCTACAAATCGCATAGCTTTAAACTATGCTTTAGTTGTCCCTCATGTTAAACAAACGTAGATAGCTTAGTCAGGATTAACTATAAGTTTTTCTTTTAACCTAATTTTGGGCAGATGCTTACCTTCAAGCCAGAGCTCTTCAGTGTTTTTGACATCACATTTTTTAGTGTTAAGCTTGAGCTCTGTCAGAAATTTGTGTATACCTCGATTGTGTCTGATATCTTCAAAAAACATTTTTGCAAAGACTGCAATTGTTCCTGATTTGTAGCAACACCTCTCTCAGGATGAGGCTTGGGGATTTTCACACACTATAGTCAATTCTTCTTCAGCTATGGTTTACGGTCAAATACTGTTTTCTGATCTAATAGCTACTTGCAAGCCGGTGTTGCAGTCAAATATACACTTTGTTGCCTGATGATTATTTAAAAAGTCTGAATTCTTTTGACATGGGTTCAAACATTTGCTGAAAATATTCTTTAGGGATTTTTGTTCATGCTGATTTAATAGCATCAAGCTGTTCTTGCAAAATTGGTGACCGCATTTATGGTATACAGAGAACCCCGTCTGTCAACTCATCTCAAATGCATTAATTCTGTGATAACAAATACCTGTCCATGCCATTTAAATTTTAGAAATCAAGATATTCCGAAATCAAGAGCTGTCAGAACATACCATATTTCTGTCCTGAACTCTCCAGCTCTAGCACTAAACTTGTCAGAAATATCCATCATTTTAGAGGAATTCTGATCTATAGCAGTTACAATTCAAAACTGATCCTTCTGAAAATAAAGCATATATGACAAAGAAGTACTGCAGTATGCCAAATACTGCACTGTGCTTCTCAAAGACAACTGAAATCTAACAGATATACTGTATGTGTTAAATGTTATTCCTACTTCCTGTAAGATGCTTAATTTACAGTCTCCAATGTGAATAGTGGTGGTGCAATTTTTTTGCGCCATCTTTGAAGCAATGGCATATAAAGTGGATTTTAACAAGAAAAGGACAAAGCATCAAATCACAACAGCTTTGGCATAATACACATGACAATTAATTCATGCTCAGCAGATCTACTAGATCCACTAAAGCAGCTGGAGGCTCCCAATAAGATTTTATTGTGATGCTTATAAGAATTAAGTGTCTTATAAGTGTCATATAACAGTGATGAAAAGTCACATTACCTTACTGTTTTCAAACAATTGGATTTATTCAAGCCGCATTGATTTGATAAACATGGCAATGCGTATTCACTAAAGGAAGGTAACATATGCTGATTTTAACACAAAGACATAGGTTTCTAAACAGAATGAATTAAAATTCACAATAGTGAATGTGATAATAACCAATTCTCCACATGCATACATTTATTTTCCCCTGAAAACTTGATTGTGGTAAAAAAGGGTAAGCAATGTTGTCTACGTCAGTCATTTTCAATGCTGTGCATTTAGTGTAATAAAACTCAGCTAATGTAACTGATGTACTATCTAGTGGAGCATTGAACGGCCCTTCATTTTGAAATATATGGTATGCATAATGTATGACTGAATTTAATTGTTAATGCTGCAATTAATGGAGTGTGTCCAAAGAAACAAATAGTATGCCCCTTGCTAAAGGCAAAACAATTGCTGAGTTTCAATCTTTTATCAAGTAGTCCTTATGAAAATAAGGTTGTCTTAAATAAAAAAAATTTGTATAGTGTTTTCATGTATTAACTGTTATGGACCAGAGCGATAACTTGGCTAAAATATGTACTAATTCAGATTTCATGATGACCCGCTACAAAAAAAAGTACAACATAGTTACATATATACAGCATAATAGACACAAATCATGTTATGCAAACTGCCTTTGTAATCAACTTTTAAAAAAATATTTTAATGCGCTTCCTGCACATTAGATAGCAGTTTTATAGTAAAGTTGAAACAGCTAATAGAAACATAATAATAATAAAAGCTACAATTTCTGGGGAAATTGTGTGAAGTGTTCTTGCCTCCACCAGTAGTCTACAACTGGAGTGGGCGGAGTAAATGGATGGAGTGGCTTGAGTAACTATTGTGTGGTTGGAGTGGCTGGAGTAACTGTGAAAAGGTTGGACTGGGCAGAGTAACTTTATGGAGTGGGCAAAGTAACTGTGTGGAGTATTTGGAGTGAGTAAAGATAGAAAACATTACTCTAACCAATTGATTGATCAAATTTAAAAAGTGCACATGGCAAGCTTGATAGAGTGGGAAATGCAGTTCAACTTTTAATTATTTATATAGCACATTTAATTGCAATGTTGTTGCCCAAAGTGCTTCACAGCTACATTAAAACATACATTTATAAAAACATTAGCAGCATTATTACCCCAAATACTCTCTACTGTAGAAAACTTATTTCCAAACCTTTAACCAGAAGCCGGCCAAACTGTCACAAATTCAAAATTAGATTTCAAATAGGGCAGAAAAGAGAGGTTAAAAAGAAACTGCTCCAAACTGCTCACTTCACTGGCGTCTTCAAATGGTCGTAGTTTTAAAAACTATAAATCCTACAGTGAAGAGCTTTATATTGTGAGAATCACAAGACCCAGACCTACATTTTTATGCATAGTATGTCTCGGAAATATTAAAAATGAAGGCACAGTCGCAGTTTAGATATTGCCCTTCAAATTTGAGGTGGCTAGAGTGCAGTTTCAATGAATGTCAATGGGTGGCGTGAGTTTCAAACAAATGGTCATATTGTGAAAACTATCAGGAATATGGCATAGCCGTGGCCATTTTTAGTGGTAGCAGGGATAGCTGAACGTTTTTATATAAGATTTGTGTAGGTGGGCTTGAAAATGAGGGAGTGATGGCAGTTTAGAAATCATGTCCTGATTTTTCAGCTCACACTCTAGCTTTTGTCAGTTCCCACTCTAGTTTTGAACATTCCACCATTCATTGCTATGGGACCAATTTCACCACAAAAACGCCAATATTTCGTGAACCATTAAGCGAAACATTCCACAAAGTAATAGCACACCAATCAAGAACAATCTGCACGTTTCGGTATATTACTGTCTATGTAGTGTAAAAACTGTGGGAGGAGTTAGGGTGGTAAATTTGGCTATAATAATAAGAATATATATGTGAGATAATAGTAAGTGGTCTTGCCATGCAAGAACACTTAATAAAGATGATAGAATGGGAAGGACTGCAGTGGGGTAAAGGGGATCGAATTGTTGCTGGTAAGAAGTATCTATGGCACCTAGGACCTAGTCTAGTACCTAGGCAACTATGAATCCAAGCACATACCCACAGTTGTTTTATGTTTCTTCTTGTTTCAGCAAAATGCTGGGCCTTTCTGACAGACAAAGATCCAACACTTTGGGGGAGCGTGGGGAATTGCCACTAAACTCTGCCCATACATATTCTTTTAGAAAAGAGAAAACAGAAAAACTTGCTTTCCAGCTCCTTTTGACAGATTAAAACCTTTGACTACACCATGTAATAAGAGATGAGTCACTGCTTTGATGATTCATTGTGGTTTATTTACCAAAGACAACTAGACATCTCACTTTACAAGAGAAATTTCACTTAGCATGGGTATTTTCCTTTGGCTTAGTGAATGAGGTTAAGCTGTGCTGACTTCCTTCATCAAATAATGTGCAAGTGAAAATACTGTCTTTTTTTTTTATTTTCCTTGCACTTCATTGGGTATTCTTTGCAAAGTGAATTTTCACCACATTCACTAAGCTAAGGTAAAATTCCCTTGCAAAGCAAACAGCCTATTTATTGTAGTATATCAACCCCACCTAGTTCTGTAGATAATGAGCTTTTCTCAACACAGCTGAAAAGTGATCATGTTATGAAAAGAGACTGGAGCTCCTCATGCTGCCTACATAGAACACTACATAATATCATTGTGCAATGCATCATATTACCAAACTAAAAATTAAAACTTAGTTAATGTTTTAATTTCTTTGTTCCTGATCATAAATAAAGGGAAATATGTACAAAATAAGATTTTACTACTTACTGTAAAAATATTTTTATTGAATACAGGAATTTAGTAATGCTTAAATATTTGGTTATTGCTGCCACCTACAGGAGATGGGAATACTGGCAAACAAAAAACCTTTTATAACCCTGCCTCCAAACCCTCATTTCTATTTTGTGAGCAAGCAGTACATATGCCAATAATATAGAGGGAACTGATACTATGTTCCTAAATAGACTTCAAGAAAAAGATTTTAAACTAAGTACAAAAATCCTAATTTATTAATTTTCCATTTAAAAACACAATTCTTAGATATTCAGGATCTAAAACAGTTCAACAGAAGGGTAGACAGTATCCACTGAGAGATTCACCGGATGCATAAATCATACTACAAAGATTATCTGAGGGATTCAACACCTAAATGAAGTTTAGTTAAAGCAAGGCCAACCAAAAATGATATGACCCAGCAGTAGGGCACCATGGAGCAACCTCATGCTCCAGACAAGTACAGTTACCAGTAAGAGGAAATTTCTACCTGGAGAATGATAGGCCATTCTGTGGAGGACAACCTATTTTTCACCATACAGAACGTATGTGGAACAACAAACTAACTGAACAAAAAAAAAAGAAATAGACCAAAAGCTAAGATGGTAAAAAAGCAATGTTTAATAGAGGAAAAGCCTAAGCCAAGTGTACCTAACCCTTGACTTTAATGCGGCGTTCCAATGAAACTAAAAAAATAAAAGTCAGCAGCTACAAAAACTGTAGCTGTTGACTTTTTAAAAAACAGCCACTCACCTGTCCTTTTATCCCGTGGTGTCCTCCCCACAGCCCATTTCACCCGCTGTCCTGTGTTCCCGCAACCAGCATCTTCAGTGTGGGCACCCAGCTGTGACACCTTTCTGAATGGTCCTGTAGTCTTCTGGGAGCTGTTACGTGTCCCAGAAGACTATGGGGAGGGAGGGCAACTTCCGCTTCCAATCGCCTACACGATCACAGTAGAAATGGGAGCGGGTACCTGTCAATTTCTGGTACCTGCTCCCCAAAGATGCCAATCCTTAATGGGGATCAGGAGAGCAGTCATTAAAACGGAACTTGCCCTTTTGGGTGGAGCTCCACTTTAAGGAAAAGAAGCTTGGACAGACTAGGGATGTCTAGTAGAAACACCAAGCCAACAACAGCTGGAGGCTTAGAGAAAACACTCAAAACTCTTCACTTTAAGAAGAAGCAGGTCCATAATAAAACAAAGTAGGAAAAGATGCATTGATGTAAGAGGCCTCTCAGCCGATATTACAATAGAGAGAAATAATAGAAACCCTTAAAGCATAAATGTCAGTTCACACTACTGCAACCTGAAAGATGGTGTGACTTTGCCAGGCAGCTTCCTGGCGATTTGCTGGTGACTTGATGTGATTTGAGTACTACTTTACTCTGACTTTATGTGACTTTCATGACATGCAACTTTGCCTGTGGTCTATAAGAATATCAGCTACAGGCAATCTACCTGTAATGTCGGATCCAAACCACATCAATATACAGGTGAAACTCGAAAAATTAGAATATCGTGCAAAAGTTCATTTATTTCAGTAATGCAACTTAAAAGGTAAAACTAATATATGAGATAGACTCATTACATGCAAAGCAAGATAGTTCAAGATTTGTCAAAATTGTTATGATTATGGTTTACAGCTCATGAAAACCCCAAATCCACAATCTCAGGAAATTAGAATATTAAATGCAATCAATAAAACAAGGATTGTACATAGAGCAATATCGGACCTCTGAAAAGTATAAGCATGCATATGTATTCAGTTCTTGGTTTGGGCCCCTTTTGCAGCAATTACTGCCTCGTGGCATGGAAGTTATCAGCCTGTGGCACTGCTGAGGTGTTATGGAAGACCAGGATGCTTCAATAGCGGCCTTCAGCTTTTCTGCATTGTTCGGTCTCATGTCTCTCATCTTTCTCTTGGCAATGCCAAATAGATTTTCTATGGGGTTCAAGTCAGGTGAGTTTGCTGGCCAATCAAGCACAGTAATCTCACGGTTTCTCACTGAACCAGGTTCTGGTGCTTTTGGCAGTGTGGGCAGGCCAAGTCCTGCTGGAAAATGAAGTCAGCATCCCCATAAAGCTCGTCTGTGGAAGGAAGCATGAAGTGCTCCAAGATCTTCTGGTAGACGGCTGCGTTGACCCTGGACTTAATGAAGCACAGTGGACCAACACCAGCAGATGACATGGCTCCCCAAATCAACACAGATTGGAAACTTCACACTGGACGTCAAGCATCTTGAAGTGTGTGCCTCTCCATTCTTCCTCCATACTCTGGGTCCTTGGTTTCCAAATGAGAAGCAAAAGTTGCTCTCATCAGAAAAAAAAGAGGACTTTGGACCACTGAGCAACAGACTAGGTCTGTTTTTCTTTAGCCCAGGTAAGACGCTTCTGATGTTTGTTGTTCAGGAGCGGCTTGACAAGAGGAATACGACATTTGAAGCCCATGTCCAGGATCCTTCTGTGTGTGGTGGCTCTTGATGCACTGACTCCAGTGCACTCCTTGTGAAAGTCCCCAACACTTTTGAATGGCCTTTTCCTGACAATCCTCTCCAGGCTGCGGTCATCCCTGCTGCTTGTGCACCTTTTTCTTCCACACTTTTCCCTTCCACATAACTTTCTATTAATGTGCTTTGATACAGCACTTTGGGAACATCCAACTTCTTTTGCAATTACCTTTTGAGGCTTTCCCTCCTTATGGAGGGTGTCAATGATGGTTTTCTGCACAACTGTCAGGTCAGCAGTCTTTCCCATGATTGTCATTCCTACTGAACCAGACTGAGAGACCATTTAAAGGCTCAGGAACCCTTTGCAGGTGTTATGGCTTAATTAGCTGATTAGAGTGGGACACTTTGAGCCTAGAATATTGCACCTTTTCACAATATTCAAATTTTCTGATATTGTGGATTTGGGGTTTTCATGAGCTGTAAGCCATAATCATCGCAATTATGACAAATCACGGCTTGAACTATTTTGCTTTGCATGTAATGAGTCTATCTCATATATTAGTTTCACCTTTTAAGTTGCATTACTGAAATAAATGAACTTTTGCATGATATTCTAATTTTTTGAGTTTCACCTGTAGATGAGGAATCAACTTGGAGGCAACTTCCATGGGTACAAGTCGGATAGAAGTTGCCTTGAAGTAGTACAGAAACCTTTTCTAAAGTCAGAGTGATAGTGCTAATTAAGACAGCTCTCAATGACTAACATGGAATTTCACATGTCATGCAACTTGGCTTGGTTCTCAAAAGTCTGATCATAAGTTACGGCAGTGTGAACCGAGTCCAAGTTCATGAACAACTTCTCCAGTGTTCAAAAGAAAAGTCACCAGCCTGCAATATATAATAGGGTAAATATTCCTCTGGGATAGGGAATAAGCAGTGCAGCCCTCCTCAGACAGGGGAATCCAACCACAAACTGCAAAAGAACACACAGGAAGTACAAATGCCTAGAGCATTACCCAAGATTTATTGGAAGAAATGCATACTCTGCTCTGTGGAAGGGGACACATCCCCGAAACGCGTCAGTACCGACACGACCAGCAGTTGGGAACCCACCATGTTGGTTGATCATCAGTCATATGTATTTTTTACCTTTGATGCTTATGAGTATGCATTTGGTTTGAGGATTTCTTCCAATAAATCTTGGGTAATGCGCTAGGCATTTGCGCCGCCCTGTGTGTTCTTTCAAGCAGAGCCTAACTCCACATTTAATGTACCTTTAAATAGTTTCTATTTAGCTACATATGGTATACAGCTCCTTATTATGGCAGTGGGATGAGGACTTCCCATCTCATCCCCAGAACAAAACATAGTGAATCTGAGTACTGCTCAGCGATTCACAGTAAGCTTTGCATTTTGTGAATGTATACAAAGCTTCCTATGATTAATTGAGTTGGAGAGCATGGCATAATTCACCTGCCTCTCCACCTCAGTCAATTAGAGAAGGCTTTGCATTAATTCAGGGAATACAAAGCTTCTCATGGATGGCTGAATAATGCTCAGACCCAATTTATTTTTTTCTGGGAATGGGAATGGAGGTCCCCGTCCTACTGCTGGAACACTGTATACTGGTATACAACATTGTATACCGTATGTAGCTGAGGCTACATACTGTTAATACAGTACATTACACCCAGCAAGCACACCTGTTAGTGCAGTAAATAGTTTGTTTGGTACACTATGGCCCAAATGAACTATTTAAATGGACACTGAACATGAAGTTAGCCTTTAAAGGATAAGTTCACCTTGTTAAACATGTTACGATTGGACTGGCTGCTGCATCCCCCTGATCCCCTTTGTGACAGCTAGTAGAGGATCTTCTTCCCACTAGCTGTCACAATTTAAAAAAAATGCAGACATGCCTACCCGGATGCTTCACTCATTCACAGTATTCTGTGAATGGGAAAACTACAAGTCCTGGCAGCCTTTTTCGGCTGTCGTCTTGTAGTTTTCAATGAATTATCATGGCGCTCCACAGTGCCGTGCTTGTTCATTGAGCCTTCCTGTCTGTAAGTATCTGCTTGGCCGTATGGGATGTACAAGAAAGCAGATATACTGAAAGTTCAGGGGTGGACCTACTGATCTGCAATGCTTTAAAGACTCCACAAACAATAAATGCTTTAGAGGCTTAACAAACAAAAAAAATAAATGCAACATTTATTACCTGCAAAAATATGTGCATTTATTTTTTTTTAAAGGTGAACTTATCCTTTAAGCTGGGAATAATAAACAATACCTGTAAAAAAAATAATGATCAGGGGTGAGGACACACCACAACACTGAACCCTTAGCAAATTTTGTGCTTGGTGCAAAAAAGAAGTAAATAATGCAACATATATAGGAAGCAACATGCAACAAATATCCTAATATAAGATATCCAATATGAAAAATGTAGAATCTGCTGCACTGTGCCCTTAAATAATATGCAATATGTAAGTTCCACAAATGACACATTTAGGTTGTCAGCACACCTTCTGGGAGAAGATGGGGATGAAGAACATGTTTGGCAGGTTTTAATCCTTGTTTTTAATAAATGCTTACAGAGGTACCGACACTATATTGAGTGCTTTGGTTTTTTCATGTTATGTGGCAATTTGTACATAATGAGAGATAATAATGGTGGAATGACTGGCAGATACCTTCCTCTGTTCTCATGATGGTATACCTGCTGTGAAAAGCATTTAGTGACTTCAGTTATTTTGAGGTTCACTTTTTCTGGTAAGAACCCACTCATATCACACTGCTGGAATGAATATGTGTCATTTATGGAATCTACTCATGTTATACAGTAGAGATTGTAAAACACATTGTATTTAATTTAAAGGAATCAGGAAGCAATCTCAAAATTTTTCCTACCATACAATTTGCCTACCAGGACCAGAAGGATGAGAATGAGTCTCTCCATTTACATCCATGGGTGCCACACTGCATATCTGCTTGAACAATTATTAAATATTGATTTTATGAATATTTATTACAAGGCACAGAAACTAGGGGTATGAATCCTAATATTAACCTACTACTAACTAGGAATATTAGCCTGATAGAAATTAGAAAGAGGAAGGAACATAAGGGGACTTCCTCAGGCCACAGTGGATGATCTGTCTTTTTCATAAATCAACTGCAGACCTTATCTGTTACTTGTAGTTCTACAAACATGCAAAGCTAATCTGTACTTGTAGTTCCATAAACATGTGGCTTCATGCTACCTCTTTGATGCACTGGTCTGGGAGCTATAGGAGGTGTCACCATATCTCACCTGCTGATTGATATAGTCAGCTAAATGGCCAGTTCCTATCCAGCCTGGCAATCTACCTCTATATTTAAGGTGTGCTCAGACCAGCACACTTTAGGGTTGCCACCTCATCCCTTTAAACTCGAACACCTATTAATTTCACAGGCTCTGAGGCTAATTTAATGCAGATATGGCATGAAGTGAGTTTAATTAATCACCTTAATCAGCCACAGAATCTGTGTAATTAATATGTGTTCAGTTTTAAAGGTATGAGGTGGCAACCCCAGGCCATTTCCTTTTCCAAGGCTCTACTAAATGTTGGTTCCTCAATTCTTGTGCTCCTGTGTTCTCGTATTACAATGTCCTTGTGTATCAGAGGTCCTGAGTGTCATTATCTCCAAGTTTCAGTGTCCCCGAGTTCCTGAGTTCCAGTGTTCTTGAGTAACTGAAGCTCCAGAGTGTCACCCTGTGCACTTTTGTGACCTCATGTTGTCCCTGTGTGTCCCTTCATAGTTATTATGGCTAAAAAAAAAAGTTATAATCCTATACCCACAGTTGATCCAGAGGAAGGCAAAAAAAACCCAGCAAAGCATGAACCAATTTGCTCCTGCAGGGGAAAAAATTCTCCCGAGAGGCAATCGGATATTCCCTGGATTAACTTTGCCTATAAATGTTAGTATCCAGTTATATTCTGTGTATCTAAGAAACAATCCAGGCCTTTTTTAAAGCAATCCATTGAGCTGACCAGAACCAACTCTTGAGGGAGTCTATTCCACATTTTCACAGCTCTCACTGTGAAAAAACCTTTCCGTGTTTGGAGATTAAATTTCTTTTCCTCCAGATGTAAAGAGTGCCCCCTTGTCCGTAGTGATGACCTCAGGGTGAATATCTCTACACCGAGTTCACTATATGGACCACTGATGTATTGATCATATCCCCCCTTAATCTCCTCTTCACAAGAGAAAATAATTTCAGTTCCTCTAATCTTTCCTCATAGCTGAGCTCCTCCATACCTCTTATCAGTTTTGTTGCCCATCTCTGTACTTTCTCCAGTTCCACAACGTTCTTTTTGTGAATTGGTGCCAGAAACTGACCTGCATATTCCAGATGAGGTCTTACTAATGATTCCTGGATTCCTGCTTTCCTGCCATTTTGGTTATCGAACTCTGCTTTGTATATGACATCACTAGTTTTCTGCCTATCCTGACCTTTGGATTGTTCCATTTTTTAGATTGTCTGTTGATTTTAGTACTGCTCTCCGATTCTTTCTTTGGTTAGCTTTCCTCTGCACAGGTGTGTCCAAGGACTATGACCTGGGAGCAGTTCTGTAGCAAAGTCCACCACCCTTGGCTCCTTAGACTCTGTGCTTAAACCTCTACCCAACATGCAGGCTGTACAGAAGGTCCACAATCCCAGCCATACATGACAATCTTCCAGTAACCAGGTGCCACAAAGGCCTGGTTAACAGGATAACAAAGTTTCCTGTCTACTGACCCTCAAAGGAATTACATGACTTATTAAGGATAGATCATTTCTTACAAGGAAGAAAGAAGCAACACTAGTGTGCAGAACACTCACTCTTTAAAGTGGTGAATGTCAGATCTGAGAATCCAGAAGACAACACCTTGACACCAGGTAAAAAAGCATTTGTGGTCATGAATGGCACACTTATTACTGACCAGCAAAGATAGTAAGTAATCAGTAAGTTACAAGTTCTTAAATCTTTCAAGAGGTGAATGATCTTGCTGCCTACAGATGATATCTACAGGGGGTCAGATTAAAAGACTGACCAACAAGAGGGTTAACTCCCATCAACTTGGAAAACTGTGTGTTCCATAGAACTAGACAAGAGAATAGATCCATTATGAATATACCTTGTATTGGGAAAAGGGATAAATCCCAACCTGGCCAAAAAATGGCAAATAGCACTGAACATCAAAGATTTTGATTCCTAAACACTTTTGGGTGTATCTTATAGCTTGAAAATAGCCTGCAATTTTTAAAATACTGTTTCATAAAGCTTGTATGCTTTTGCAATATCTTTGTGTATATATATATATATATATATATATATATATATACATATATATATATATATATATATATATTTAAGTTTACATGTTGCTTGTGTGATAAGATGCTTTGTGTTGCTCATGCATGTCCAGGCATGTACTCATGGCTTACTGCATGGCATTTGTGGAACCGGTATAGTTTTGGTCTCCACCAAAATGATGTCACACATTTCAAGAGTCTTCATGGATATTCTTTTTTTTTTATCTGAAGGAGGGGAGTCAAAGGCAGATACATTCCAGGAAATAAATGCCACATGAATCATCTACCCTTACTCAGAATTGCTACAGTTAGAAATGCTAGGGGGTGTTTTTCAAAGTGAATTGTAAACAAAATAAAGCATAGAGACATGGATGGATGGGTGAGTTTGCTTATTAAAATTAAATTAAACAGCATTTCCAGTTTGTGGTGCTCAGATACGGTTTAATTCCATTTTCAGTCATGAGACAAGTGAGACCATAAATAAGACAAGGATGCTTCAATGCACCAGCCAGGCACAGACTGTAACAATGATCAGCATTTTGAACTGTGTACTGGTGAGTCTCATCTCATAACACAATTAGAACTAAATGACCTGGTCATTTAAGTTTGTCAAAATCAAAAGCAGAACTACTGAGTTCATGGCTACAAGAGTGGTGTTTGCTATCACCAGGTAAAAAAAAAATTCTGTTTTTCAGAGCTGCCAAGCTGATCTAACAAATTTTTTTTGCATACGTTAACCTTATTTTCTGAACTGAATTGACAATTTGTTCACAGCTTTGCATTGTGAGTATGACCCACTACAATGGTGTCTCTTTATTGATTCCTCAGTGTTAAGCTCAAGACTGTCTTGTTACACAATGTGCACCCTTCAATGCCTGTTGGCTATGCTGCACACATGAGAGAAGAAAACACAGAACTGTTGTTGAAGCTCATTCAGTTCCACAAGTACAATTTGAATATCTGTGAGAATCTAAAGGTAGTGGCTCTGCTGCTTTGGATGCAGCACAGAAATACCAAGTACTGTTTTTACATATGCAAACGGGACAGCAATGCAAGAGAGTCATGCTACATTATTAAAAAATGACCACTCTAAAAGCATATGATTCCAGGATAAAAAAACATGGTACATGAACTACTTGTTGACCAAAGACATTTTTGCATCCAGTTTACATAAAATTCGAAGTGATGAAAAAGAACAACTGATGCCAAGGTTAAGGAAGACTCTGTTATTAAGGAAAGATCTGTTTGTGGGGCCAGAGAAAATTATCTGGAAAGCATTCAGGAAGATCACTTGGAATTTTCTTGGCAACTACAGAGCACCACACTGCATTCAACTGGTTGACAAACATCTTACAGCATACAAGACCATGAAGTGCAACATGTCACTGTAGATTCATTCTCTCCATTTGCACTTGGACATTTCTAGTGCAATCTAGGTGCAGTTAGTGATGAACAAAAGTTTCACCAGGACATTGCTAGAATGCATAAATGGTATCAGGGCAAACTATAATCCATCAGTGCTGGCTTACTGAGTACTGAGTACAAATGAAAATCAGCCACAAAGTACTTTTAGCCCTGTTGAATGCAGCATGTCAGAAACATTATGAAATTAAATACATTATACTTATTAAAAGGTAAATAATTTCTTATTGCCTAAGAATCCTGTGTGATACAGTCATTTTGAAACTTTTGAAAAAAAAAACTGTTCGGTTAGCAATACTTCTTGATCCAAAGCAATCCAAACAACATTGGAAGATGCACAATGGAGTGCAGTTATACCAAAAAGGGTACACAATTGGGAGCATACCTTCCTGCAGAGGGATGAGCAGATGAGACAGAGGACTTCATGTCTAAAGATCTGTGGCTTGAGTGGGAAATAGACTGTGAGGGTCTACAAGGTACATATGTAGTAGCAAATGGAATAGGGGTTCCTTTGCCCCATCCAAAGATCTCCTGTCTTCAGGCAACTGTACATTCTGCACTAGAAGCATCAGGAATTATATTGTCAAGGGCAGAAAAAAAGAGATGGCTAGCCTTAAAGAGAAAGTAAATCAGATGTTCCTTGAGCATATCCTTGATATTCCAGGTATGAAGCCAAAGTTCCCAATGCATATGAACAGACATTACACCCATGCAAAACATAAGCTTAGATACTTGTAAGAGACCATCACAGCTGAAATCTCTAAAACCCTGTTTAGATGTATGCTTTGGTGGGATTTTTAAAATGGCATCTGTCAATGCCAACTGTTAGGTAGATCCCACTGCTTCATCCTTACTGACCTTCTCACTATGTGAGTTCTTGGAAACTGGGTCACAATGGAAGCAATGCCATAGCTTTGGACCTGGAGAGCACACCATAGCTAACTAACATGGTATATGGATGGAAAATGCCACAATGCAGAGCTTAGTGCCTGAAAGTCACATTTTATGCTAGTACTGCAATCTTCCAGTCCAGCAGGGTCCAAGTACAACATCCAAAGCTGTTGCTGTGAATACATCAATCCAGATAGATGCTGTGTAGAAGCTTGCTCAAGCAGCGTTTCTGAAGTCAAAGAGGGAAAAATACCTACAGTATACTGAATTACTTGACTGAGGAAAATAATAATAAAAACACTAGCAAAAATATAATAAGTCCTTGTTCACATTATTGTGTAGCAGGAATGAGCGTTCCCACTACATGATTTTGAGACCACAATATTCACACGATTTTGCATGTCACATAGGGTACTGCATTTACTTGAACGGGCTGCCCTATGCACTTTTGTCACCCAAAAAGAAGCTCCTACTCCTTCTTGGGTGACAAGCTTTACTCGATTTGTAAAGGCGTGGTTAGCTGTGATTGCCGAGGTGTCCTTTTGCACAACAATATTAGCAGAATTGCATCACATTTGGGGTCCATTGAAGGATAATGGTACCCAAACGCATGCAGTGGGTTGCACTGCAATTGCCATGTGATTTGGGATTGCTAGCAGAATCACAAAGATTCTGCCTGCAATCCCAAATCGCAAAATGTGAACAACTGAGAAATACCAGTTGGAGGCAAAGTTACACGGGGGCTGGCTGTAATTTTTTTTTTCAGTAACCCAACCTCCTGTGGATAGCAGTATACCCCAAATGTCTATGAATTACTGAATTCATGTGTTCCTCAATTGACATAAAAAATGTAACTATACATTTCCCTAAAGTAATATTCTCAGTTTACTGCATTCCTCCATATTTTATGTGGAAATCATCTAAATAGGTGCCCTGAAAGCACATTAAATTATGACAGGTATCTTTTTACTTGGGCACTGGATGTAGGTTTATATCCACATGTACACAGTACAGAATGAAAAATAATAGATTTCCAAGTTACAGTGCAGTGACAACTTATAAAACTGGAATATGCATTTGTTTCTAGACACTTACAAAGCATCACAATGAGTCAATGCTTCATCCACTAATGTTTAGAGTGACACAAGCATATGCTGATACAAGACATAAATTTAGAGAAATTCTATTTCAAACTTTGTCAACAAAAGCTTATCATGAGTAATTCATCTTGTCTCTGTCATTGCTATATGCTAGGCTTCTCACTCAGGATATGGTCTGTACTGTGAGATGAGTGTAAAGAACAGAAATAGAAGTAATTTGGTCATTTTGATTCCATTCTTTACCAGGATATTGGATATATATATACAGACTTGTAACAGTTAGCCATTTTCTTGTGTTTATAAAGAGTGTATTGGTTAAAACTAAACTCTGGGCTAAAAAAAACTGCCATTTAAATATATTCCTTTATAGCCACAAAGAATTTAAATCTACTTTGTGTGCTCACAATGCCTTTGAAAAAACAGTTATTATCATGAAAAATAATGGTGGCATCATCACTAGGAGGGACCCAGCAGTGCCACCTGTTTCAAACTGCAGAAAACTACAGGAGGCAGATACAAGACCAGTCACCCTGGACAAAAAGAAAGGGAGAGAGCAGCAGAGGCTACTTTGGTATGGAAAACGCCTACATAGAGGAAAATTATAGGAAATGTTTATTACTAGAAACAAATGGATTACTGCACAGATCTGAAAGAAATACACAAATTCACAGAATTGAGTAAAAAGGCTCAAGAAGTGGAAGTCTTGGCTAATACTCTTTAAGCGTAAACCTGCTCCCACCCCCATTCTAACCCTATATTAAATAACCTGTAAATGAAAGATGTCTTACCTATAAAGAAAGATGTATATATTTACCTAATCTAAGAGTGCGTTGGTCTGGTCACAAGATCTCCTCAGCAGCTGGCACCTTTATTTTAGCTAAGCATACACATCTTTCCTTTACAACAGTGGTCTTCAAAATGCGGCCCGGGGGCCAGATGTGGCCCTTCACTTGCCTTTATTTGGCCTTTGAGGCACCATTCCATCCAAAGACACCTATGATGGGGCACTATTTCTTCCACTGACACAAGTGTTGGGGCAGTATTCCTCCCACAGACATTAAATACCAACAATGGGGTACCATTCCTCAGACTGATACCAACAATGAGGTACTATTCATTTTACTAAAACCAATGATGGGGCAATGTTTACTGCCACTGACACCTGGGCATTTTCTAATCCTAGTGGTCACAGTCTGGCCCCACTAAAGCCTGAAGGACAGTTAACTGGCCCTTTGTTCAGAAAGTTTGTAGATCCCTGCCTTACATTATGGTTATTATAGGGTTTAGAATGGGGGTGGGAGCAGATTTAAGCTTAGATAGTGTTAGCCTAGACTTCTACTTTAAGGAATTTACTTGCAACTTAAAATTACAAATAGCTTCCATGACCCTCTTGTAGCTGTAAAGCTATGTTTTACTAATGGGAGGAAAGGTGATGTAAAGAAATTGAAAAAAAAAAAAAAAGAAATCCACTGTATGTGATTGGTTGTTTGAGTTAATTTCACTGCACTTCACACTTTTGTAAACCAGATGCTGAATGTGTATAACCCACTTGTAGGCATGACATATACACTTTAAATATTGATTGGAAAATCTCATTAAAGATGCTTTAAAACAGTTTCTGGAAGGATGTTTGCAGTGAAAAAAGGTGAACTGCAATTTACACTTCAGTACATCGGGCCTAGTATCTTCGTACTGCTTTAATAATGCTTAGTTCTTTAAATTTATTAACCAATTGTTCCATTAAATATAAATGATATTGCAGAGTACAGTAAGAACTATAGCACTTTATGTTTCTGCACTGTATTTTATTCACTTGGCTTTTATCGTGTTGATATTTATACACACTTTCATGTTGAGCTAATGTCCCACACCCACAGTGAAAGCAATTTGCACAATATTTTAGTCTTAGCAAAAATACCACTTAATGAGTAATGAAATGCCACAAAGGCAATGAAATGTTTTTGATCTTTACTAGCTATGCAGTTAACATTATTAGTGAGAATGAATGTTATCTCTAGCATGCATGCATTAGAATTTAAAAAAATATTAATGTCATAAATTAAAGAAAATGTAAAACATGAATATACAGTAGATGGTAAAGCCTGAGTGGAGTGTTTGAACATGAAGCATTCAAGAGAGTTTTGTTATCAACTGAAGCTCCATTTCACAAGTCTCACATCGTAAAATTGGTCCCATTTTCACAATGCAGATACCACAATGCAGATACCAAACAGTGAAGTCTTGATACCACATTATGCTAAGCAACACTGACTAGTTAGTTTCTTATGAGTAGTGTATGTGAGAGGTACACTTTCAATTCAGTTATAAAAATTTTGTTACAAGACAATTACGCTTGTTAACAAATAAATGTGAAAATAATGTCTGATGATTTAAAACTGGATTGATGCACCACATTATATGTTTTTATGTTATATACAGTGTGTGTACATAGCTAAGGCTTAGCAGTGAAAATTAGAATTGGATGAGTGAATCCATATTTCAGTGGCCAAATTTGCAGTAATTTACAGTATGGGCTCATTCACACTTGACTTTATTTCTAATTCTTGCCAAATGCCTCTATAATGTTTGACAGGCATTAGACAGGTGTTTGGGAAGTGTTTTTAACGCTCCTCAAACACTCCCCAAACGCTCCTCAAACGCCCCATGTGTGGTTTTGAGGCGGTTGATAGACGTTTGCCAAGCGTTAAAACCGCACCACAAATGCCTATAATGAAGTTAAATGGTATTAACGCTCCGCAACCACACCAGACTTGAATGGGAGGCTTCAACTCCTTCTGACTCGACACGAGGCATCAGTTTTGCCGCGACGCAACACGATGCAACACTAACACTTCAGTGTGAACAGGACTGTGTACTGCCATGTGCAGAAGTTTCATAGGAGTTTGAGAAGCATTAAAAATACTTCCCAAACGCCTGTCTGATGCCTGCTGACAAAGGTAGTGTTAACTGAGGCTAAGAATGTGTGTTCTGTTACACCTACTGGCCATCCCACATAGATGTTTACCTTCATTTTTTTGTGCATTTCCAACCCAGGTTATATATCTGTTCTGTGCACCCTTAACTGTTCAAAGTACATATGCATGTGACTGCAGGTGCCCCCTTGTGCCTTGCATATGAATTCACGGTAAACATACATGTTTTGAAGTTTGCTGTTTCATATGTACGTAAAGTTAACCTGACCTGGCCTAAAAAGTTGAAAATGTAACACCAGTGCCTAGAAAAAAGTTGTACATGAGGCATCACCTTCTGTCAAAGTCAAGATTATGTCATATTCCTTCTCAGAACTAAGCCCACTCCTGTCTTTCAACTGTTAAATGGAATTTTAGAGGGTAGTACAGGCTCCGGAATTTAAAAAACGAATGATGGGAGCTGAGGCTTAGCACCAAGAAGTGGTAGGGCTTAATCTTAACTTGAGCAGAAGTCAAAAGCTTCATATACAACCTTGGCCTATGAAGAATAAAAAAAATCTAGTTGAGGATCACCAGAGTAATTGCAGACAACAAAATGTGCTATATACCTTTTTTAGTCATGTAAATATTTATTAAGCCTATACTTATTATAAGCTCTTATTTTGGGCAGGTAGGTGGAGCTTTAGGCTCCATTTAGTATGTATTCCTCCTTCTTCTTACCGTCATTGTGCTAAAAGCCTTGTTTTGTACAATATAAGCTGATATTTACAATCAAAGTGTATGAGAGCAGAGAATCTCATGCCATTCATCCCCCTCACTCCTGAATGCTTCTATCTGAGGTTTCAATAAGAGACAGAATTGCTTAAAAGGAGTGAACTACTGCTGTGCCTCTCAATTTAAAGGATAGCCTTTGTCTAAAAAAAACTTCTAGCATGCTCTTTATTGTAACAGACTCTTGTGTCTTTTATGCCACATACTGTAAGTACTCTCTTTTTGCTAGCAAAATAGTTTTTTTTTTTTAACACCGCTAGTACAGTGTACACTCCACAGAAAGTGTACGCTCTGCAAAAGAGTAAAGCCTAGTGCCAGGATGATGCAATTCTATCACACATACAGTTCATAAAAATTGCAACATCACAAATAGCCTGTTGATAAAGGAGAATGATGGTCTCTGGAAGAATCCTCTGAGAAGATATCACTAGTGCTTTTGGAAGGGCAAGAAAGAGTGTGGAGCTATATGGGAGAAGAACACAAGCCCAGAAGTAAATTGTAGTGGTTGTAAACCTGAGACAGGAAATCTGAACAAAGCACTTCCTTCTATATTGGGTACTTTTCTCTATCCAAAGTACAGAGTGTGATTTATCTCTGCTGCCTGGTTCTTCTGTTATCTGTATGAGTCACTTATGACAGCTTTTCCCTGACACCAAGAGAAAAAAAGTGACAGAATAGACTTGTAACTAGAACCTTCAGGGCCCTGTTGCAATAAACCATAAAGGGCCCCCTGACTACCGGCCAGGCCCCCCCATGGTGGCAGAACACCTGGGCCCAGTCTCAAGTGCGACCTTTGTGACCCCCTGTACTGCCACTGGTGTCAGTAGGTTTTTGTTTTTTGCATAATCTCTTTTAATTGAAATATTTTCAATACAAAAAGAATTAAGAATTACAGAAAAGAAGAACAAACATTAATGTCAATAACACCAGTCACAGCAGTTCTATAAAGCAGAGTGACAGTACACTGCTTCGATGTACTGTACATACATTTTAGTATACAGCATGACAAAAATAAACAAAAAAAAACAAACAAAAAAACAAAACACTTGCATCAGAAGCGCATACCCATAATAATATTTCAGGTGGGGGTGGAACAACTGAGATTCAGTCCACCTCGCTGAGTGTGTCGAAGTAACCAGTGACATAACTCCAATGATATTATATGTATCCTGGATAAACACAATTAGAATCAAATAGGAAAGGAAAAACGGTATAGCATAAACCTTGTGTAAAGGTCAACTAGAATCTTAATAGTGAGGTTGATTAAGCAATGTCTATAGTACATATGGCACCAGCTAGAGGTCAGTGTGCAGTCCAAGATCAAGTGAAAAGAAATTCCTATGAGGGAATATTAGCAGTCTCCAGTATAATTATATCAGAAGGGAAGTAGCTATTGAGGGTCAAAAAGCAGGTCAACTGGGGTTGTCAGGTTCTAAGGAGTAGTACATCCAGCCAGACCAGATGTTGTGGAATTTCTCCTGCTTGTTTTGAACAGTGTATACCCATCTCTCTGCCTCCATGACCTTATCTACCTCTCTTCCAGTCATGCAGTGTAGGGCAGGAGGCTTGTTTCCAAAATCTCGGTATAAGGCTGTTAGCTGTATTCAAAAGTGTGGAGTAACGCTATATTTATATGACTTGAGGGAGGATGGAGTATCATGGAATAGGTAGTGGAGGGTGGTAAATTGTATGGGTTTGAGCATTGTTCTGTGTATCCACGGTGATACTGTATATCCTTCCACGATTTCTAAATTTTTGGGCAGTGCCACTAGAGATGCAGAAAAGTGCCTTCTTGGGCACATCCCCTCCAGCAGTTACAATCTGTACCTGGAAAGACCTTAGCTAAGCATGAAGGTGTTTTATACCAGTGGGATAGGAACCTATAACAAGATTATTGAGTCCTAGAGCTTGTTGAAGACACATGGGACATTTTAATAATGTTTTGCTTCTTGTGTGAAGTGAATCCCACAGTTCTAGTTCCCACTCATATACGAAGTAAGAGTTTGTATGTCTGTGATAAGATGTGTTGAGCATCCCCGATGGGTGTGCACATAGATTTCAACAGCATTAGGGTGTCATTAGGATGTAGTTTGGACATTAGTTTCTGTAAAAAAATCACCCAATTGCCTATGACGCCAAGCGTCCATGGGAAATCCACCATAAGTGTGTCTTAATCCTTCTAAGGTCAGAAGCGGTCCTGCTGGTGCCAGATTAGATCATGTAGATTCACCATCTCTGCTCCAATGTTGGAAAAATATGACATCCTCACCAGGGGGGGACCAAGGAAACCCACCTACTGGCACCAGAGGTGTTGTCAGTGGGGACAGTTCATCTGTTTTGTTGATCTGATCCAGATCCGTAGAGTGGTCAATATTAAGGGTGATGTCCAGCTCAACAGCCTGCAATAGATTTCTCTAGAATGACCCAGATCTTGTCTCTCAAGTTATAACACCAGTTAAGAATGTGGACTAGCTCCACCGCCTTGCAACAATATCAGGTAGACCTAGTCTCCCATTTTCCTTACATTGGCAGAGGATGGACTACGTCAGCCCGGGTTGTTTCCCCTGCCAAATGAAAGTAGTGAACAATTTATGAATCCACTTGAAAAACAGAGGTGGTAGCTTTATGGGTACTGTATAGAGCAGAAACAAAATTCTCGGCAATATGTTCAATTTAATTACATTAATAAGTCCCAGCCATGTGAGAGCGGTATTCTGCCAATGCTGCAGTTCTCTTTCTATAGCCTGGAAGAGGGGGTCATAGTTAGCAGAGTACAATAAGTTGAGTTCAGGAGTGATGTGCTTGCCCAAGTAAGGCAATGTGTGTGGTTTCCAAGTAAATGGAAAGTTTATTTGAAGCTGCAACATCAGGCATGGTGGGAATATAATTGGTAGAATTTCAGATTTCCCAAAATGGAAATTAGACAGATGTCCATATTCATGAAATTCAGACTTTAAGATTGTGTTATTTTTATTATTATTATTTTTTACCATTTTATTTTATTTATTTTATATAATTTCTATTATTATGTAATTTTTACAATTTGCTAGGAGCCCCAATGGGGGGCTTTGGTGAAATATCAGGGGTCTAACCAGACCTCTGATATTTCACTTTTAGATAGAGAAAGTGATTAAATATCCATCTCTACAGCCTCAGCTGTACAGAAAGAATGGACAGGAATACTCCACAGTTTACTATGCTTCAGTTATGAATGAACAGAGTCCGTGATCGGTATGGATCACTGACTCTATTCATTAAGACAAGGAAGGAGCTGGTAAATCACACATTTACTGGCCTCTTCCCCACTCTCTATCCTGACAGATTCCCACAGCAGCTGGCAGGAGAGGGAAGTACACAGGAGCCCTGGGGCAGCAGGAGGTGGATAAGAAAGATAGCGGGGCAGCATGTAGAGGGGATTGATTTCTCTTTTTGCAGCCCTCCTTATCCAAGTGTACAGAAAGCCACATGGGCCCCTTGGAGCATGGGGCCGAGTTGCAACTGCAACCCCTGTGACCCTTGTACATACGTACCTGACAGGGGAGGAGAGCTACAGCACAAAGCCTGTTGTTGACAGTCACAGCTGTCCTTGTTATCTGTGTAATAGGGTGTCTCTAATCAGGACTCAGAGCTCTCCTCCCTGAGTTGTTCAATGTGTGAATTCAGTTCCATGCTCCCCACTTTGTGCTGCTGAGAGATGCCTACAGATTCTTTGTAAATTATGTGTATTATAGAAGGCTGTACAGGGCAGATGGTTGCAGATAAACTGATACATCAAATGTAGGAGGATGTTTTCATCTCTGTGTATTACCAGAAGCAAGTCATTTCACTGGTTATATCTGAGGGTGTTCAACCACTTTAATGTACAAGTATCCTCTGCATACATGCAGACTATTGAAAGTGCTTTCTTCTCCCATTCTCACCTTTCAGTTTTGCTTTAGCATAATTCATAGTGCTCTGGGAATCCTTTATCATGCATTAAATGATTTTTGTAAAACAATTAATACATAGCAAAAAGAAATTCAATATAAAAGTAAAAATAATTATGATCCTAAACAAAAATAAAAGTAACCCAAAATTTCTTTACATTTTAATATTTTTCTCCAGAAAATAGGGTGTGGTAAACAGCTACCTGGTTAATACCAATGTTATTGTTCACATGTCACACAGGGAGAACATAAAGTCTTTTATTGTTCATTCCACAGTATGTTCACCTGATCTCTAAATGGTTTTGCATTGTTTATCAGCCGTACAGCTCTTGGTCTGTGCATGTGTATTTATTGACAATCAGAGCTTAGCTCTATTTCTCTCTATGATTTATCTAGTTTGCATGCATAAATATCTCATATTTCGTTGAATGATCCTACTCTTAAATTAGCAGTTCACTACAAAATATTGTAAAAGAATATATTAGTTGGAATCTGTTTTCTTATTGCAAATGTTCATAAAATAGGAACAAAAGTAATGCATCAATCATTTCACACCCTATTTACTGAGTAACATATAAAACATACACCAAATCATGCCACATTTACACATGTAAACCAAAGAAAAATTAAACAGAAATATTGTTTTCTAACTATATAAACATAAATGGATGAAAGGGCTGAAGATACATTAAAAAGTAACAGTATGTGATGCCTCCATCAAACACTTATCATAACTTTTATGATGCATGAAGTCTATGTCTTGGAGGCTAAGGGGGATAAATGAAGAGAATGCTTGTTCTGGCACCCAGCTTACTTTCTGATAATCTAGCTCATCCTTCTTGGCTGACACCAGACCAAGAATAACATTAAAGAGTAATAAACCCTTTCCAGCAAACCTCTTATTCCATGGTTCACTGCCCCCAGGTCTAAGCTATCAATCCATTTACAGCACATAAAAGGTAAGAAAGTCATTACTGGTCTGCTATGTGCCTTTGCAGGTGGTATATGGCACAAACTGAATCTATTGCTAAAGCTTGTGTCACATTGAATGCTTAGTATAGAAATTGCAGATAGCCAATCGCCCAGACGATAAAGCCATATGGTGCATAGCACAGAAAAAAAAACATACATACTTACACACAAACAGAAAAGTAAGGTCAAACTTTTTGTTGCATTTCAAACTTTTCTATTTTGCTAATTTAATTTACTCTGTAAGTTAATGATTGCTAATTAACCTTTACAGTACAACATAGCTCATAGTCAGTTAAAGTAGTATTAAGTCATTAGTATTTTACTTCTTTCCATATTTAGCCCAATAAAATAAATATCCCCCAGTACGCTATTTGCTAAAAGTTTTACCCAATTCTTGCAGTTTACAATGTTCAATGCTGCTAACTCCTGCTCTCTCAATGCTGCAAACCTGAACTTGCAGGCTTTGCAGGAAAGAGCTTGCAGTGGACAGTGCATTCTCCAGTCAGTCTGTTACTTTGGAGAAGGGAGGAGGGAAGAGTAGGGGGGAGCAGGGAAGTGTTTTGCCTTCTTAGGCTAGGGACTGTCTGTTTCAATTGATGCAGACAGTATAGAGAGACACAGCTCTATTCCTTGCATTTAAAAGTGGCTTCATAGTGCACTGAATGAGAAAGTAGCCACCCTGATACAGGAAACCTAAAGCAGCAGTCATGACATCTTGAACGGGAACATAATAAGGAAGGGATAAAAGATGAAGAAGCTACATACTCAGTAAGTGTAAATCAGCTGCTGGAAGTACTTAAAAAACTGAATTTGCTACATAAAATGCATATTCTTTATATCTATCTACCTACCTATTTTTCTACCTGTAAAATATCCATTTAAAATAAAGGATACCAACATTCTAAGTGATGTGAAAACTGAGCAAAGTTGGAGTTGCTGGAAATTCACTGAAAACATAGCTGTGAACCCCATAGAAGTCAACAGGAGGTGAATATTATAATGAAATTATGGCCTTTTTTATGGGCAAATGTTTTTTTTTTAAAAAAGGGCATAGGTAGTTGTACATTGCCATGAAGCATATGTACTAATGCAAAAAAAAAAAAAAAAAATACCATTCAGTGGGCATAAGACAACATTGAAAATACATACATCCTTAACAAGCTTGGGGCAAGCCTTGGACCTACAAATAAAGTTGCTTACCAGTACAAAATACTGTTGCAAAAGTGATATAGAAAACTGTAAACAATGTTCCCTGATGTAACTCCAACATCAATCATGTAATCCAGTGATGTAGATCCAGTGGTAATTACATATTATCTCTTGGGTGGAACCATCCAATTAATCTCTCTCATTCTCATTCCCAAGTAATTCAATCTAACATCTGATTGCCCCCCCCCCATATCTTGGGAGAGAAAGGAGTGAAGGGACTTTAAATGTGCCATGGGGTACCATCTGAACAGAATCCACATGTCAAGGGAACAGTGCATTAATGTCATCAAGAGATTCCATCACATTGCCAGATCTAGATGTCAAACAATATATAATATACATATTTTATAACTTCTGAATCTGGCAGAGAGAGTTCCTTATTTCTGGATATCTAGAGGAAAAACTGGTAAATTAGCATCACCACATAGATCATTACCCCTTGGAGATAGGCAGCTATGATCTATGGAAGTTCTTGATGACATCGTTCCACTGTTCCCTTTGCATGTGGATTCTGTCCAAATGGTACCCCAAGGTCATATCATTAACTAATCCAAGTGAATGAATCCTAAAGAAGCAAGTTAAATGTGAAACGCGTCGATTCACCACCTTATCTTGGGATAAAGAACAAGCATTATTTGTGGTATATTAGATATGATGACTGTAATTATCATGGAATTTTAATGTCATATTAAATCTGTAGTTTTTTATGTGTATATGTCTATGTTGTGGCACACTTAAAATTCCTTCACTCCATCCTCCACTGAGATATAAGGGGGGGGGGTGGAGAAATGAGATGTTAGATTCAGTGGTATCCACTATCAATATATAATATACATATTTTATAACTTATATCCTAAAGAAGCAAGTTAAATGTGAAACGCGTCGATTCACCACCAGTTTGAAGTACTTAAATGAAAACTGTCTTACAAGGCAAAAAATGTGGATTTGTTCAGCCACCAATGATTCACATACCCCTACCACCCTCTGCAGCCAGGAGGGTGACAATGCTTATTCTGTTATAGTCAGGGTCTCAGCCTGCTGATTGGACAATGAAGGATAACTATTACAGCGCGTGTACACAATTCTTGTTTAAGTATTAAATGGTAATTGACAGATTCCCATTTATCTCAACAGAAGAGTGTAGATGACTGTGCCAAGGCTGTGTTAGACCTGCTTTACATTGTGTTTCTCTCAAAGCAGTAAGTCCTATTCAAGGCATTACATGCAAAGCAGGTCAAATGCAGTCTTTTGCATTCAACTGCATGCATTTGAACAGTTTTTAACTGTTCACCTGTTTTTAACTGTTTAACCCTGACCCCCACTCCCTCATCACAAGATTTGACTGACAGCAGCGGGTACCCTTGTTCCCGCTGCTCTCAGCAAAGCCTGTGAGAGTGGGCAGAAGTGGAGGGAGCAGCAATAGATGGGCACATAACAGGATCGAGTAAGGGTTCAGGTCAGTGTATTTAGGTTTTGTGCTGCCCTAGGCAACACAAAAATTGTCTCTCCTCCCCTCAATGGAGAGACCCAGACACCGGCCAACACCCCTTCTCCCCCACGAAGAGAGCCTGACATTGGCCAACAACACCGCAGCCCCCCACCCCCACCTCAGAAAGCCTTTTACTACCACCGCCCCCATACACTGGCAACCCTCCCCCAGTTCGGCAAGAGATAACACACTCACCTTCACAGCTTTGGACATCCCCTGGAACAAGAGTCAGGCTCTGCATACACCATTAACAGCCAGCAGCCTCTCACAGATCCCCATGCTGCTTGTGTCCCTTCTTCCTTAGCTTCTTTCAGGGGACGGTACTGCCCCCCTGAAGAAAGCTGCTGCCCCCCTGAAAAATGCCACCCTAGGCAAATGCCTTGTTTGCCTTGTGGTAAATACACCCCTGGTTCAGGTAAGTATTGGGGGGGTTTACTATACTTTTAGCAAGGGACACATTAAGTTAAAAAATGTTTAGGCTTTACAACCACTTTAATCCACCTGCATTTGAATATATTTAATGTTTTTTTTTAATTGATACCACAATAAACTGTGTTTTAGGTTGAGTATATTCAGGCTACTGACAGCATGTTTACAACAAATGTTTGGCATGAATAGGGAGAAAAATTTGCCTGTTTGCTGATGAAAAACTATAATTTAATTGAAATCATTTGTGATATTTTTACTTACTAAATTTTGGTGCTTCTGTTTAATAGGGCAGTGTAACAGCAATGATGGTATGCCAGATGTGGTGATTTGTAACTCTCAATTTACCCTTTTGTCTGTTTAGCGCAATACTACCCAAGGCTCATTTGCGATAATGGTACTTGTACGTCAGTGTCTAGGGCATAGGGGAAAAATGCCAAGCCATAAAATTTGCAAAATCTATAGATTTATCTCGGCATCAGGGCATCCAGCATACAAAACATAAAGGTGTTCAGAAAAAAAAACATATAATTGCTACATCTCAGATACCCACTTTCCTCATTCATGTATACGCAAACTATATATATATATGGAGTAAAAAAAAAAGCAGCTCTCCTCATTTGTAAAAACTAGGCAACATTTATTGTATCAAATTTAAAATCATTTGAAAAAAACACAACCATTTCCAGGATAACAGTTTTATATCTTTAAAGTCCTTCCAATGAACCATAAAATTCCCAGCAAAGTTCCAACAGTCAGTATAATTTACTCTGATGTTTCTCCAATAAATGTGATCAATTATTCTCTTGATGTTTGCATGTAATCAATGTGTTATTATATTTCACATTGAGACTTCAAATACTGTGTGTACAGCAAAGTGTCCCCAGGGGGTTACTAACCAAATCCATGTTGCTGTGGTTCCCTTTTCAATGACCAACAGCTCAGTGTCCGGAATCTGGCATAAATGCTCTTTGTTTTGCTACTGGGGATCACCAGGGCCTGCTGTGTTAGACAGGTTCCTCCAAGAATCCACATACCAAGTAATTAAGTTCTTTGTTCAAACACTAAGTTTCATGTGATGTTGAATGAATTACATCCATGATAATATTGTAAAATACCATCAGTCCATAACCACATCAGCAAGAATAATACAAATAAATGCTACTTTATATTGATTTGCTTTGCAAGGTCCAATCTCCTAGTGTATAACACGCCTGACATTTCCCCTTGTTTTATTTTTCAAGGGAATAGCAAGGACCCTGTCAGGTTTTTGTCACATTTTGGAAATTTCTTTTCACTTCCTGTGCCAAAGACACAACAGTTTCTCCAATATAGGAAATCCCCTCAAAGCATGTGCCCCCATAGAAAGATTTTCCCTCATCTATTGTTTTTCTGACACCTCTAAAACGTTTGATTTCCCATCAACCTCTGTACTAGAGACAAGAGTCATTGGGACAAATAAGGGGAATGATCAAGGGTTTCAACACTTCCATACCCACTAGTCTGAAACTAAAGAAACTAGTTTGGCTTAATGGCTGAGTTAAAGGCAAAACTTCTTTTCGTTTTGGATAGTGTAGAGAGAGATTAGAACATCTTCCAGTTTTCATTGCTGTCTGTGACCCCATTAAGCTGATTCACTCATTCTATCTGTCCTGTTAACTGTTATCATCAAAAGTGAGAGGGAAAGAAAATCCAAAATTTTGGGTTGACATCAAAAACAGTAATAAAGAGACATTTTTTTCAATGGGAATGCTAGTTCAGGTGATCTTGGTGACCTGACAGGAGTCCCTCAGTTTGGAAGATTTCCTCTCACTGTTTTGGCTATTTGACAGGAAGTGAAGGAGAATCTCCCTAATGGGACACAGATGGCAAAAATAACTGACAGGGTTTATCACCCTCCCTTACTGTATCCAAAATGAGAAGAAAAAAAAACTATTTTGCTTTTAGTTACACTTTAGCATAAACAGTATTCGGTCAAATGTTTAAAGTATATCTAAACCCAGAAGCAAAAAGTAATATATTGTGACTTATCAGCTCTTAGATGTGGCGGCTGCAATAATTTTCTTTTTTAAACTTTTTTCCTTTATTTCAGTTTTGGAAATCTTTTATTGTATTCTGGCCAGTAACACCCTTCCAGTTCTGAGATGACAGCACTCACCCAACTATATCAGGACAACAGAAACCGAAAAGGGCTACAAGACTCCACCCCTCTTCTCTTCTTCATGACACAGAGATGCATGGTTCTGAAGTCCTCAGAGATAGCTGAGAACAATGAAGCTATGAGCCAGTACAAGTAAAGAGCACAGGAAGTCATAAGCTTTAAAAACTGCTGGCAAGATCAACAGGTATTTTTGTGCACTTTTCAAACAGATATACCATTAAAAGTATTTTGTTACATTTAATAGACCAAAAGGGACAAAAAGGAGAGAGGTCCATTCTTTTATTTTAATATATATTTTACTTAGTGGACAAAAAGACACAGAACTTTTAGGATATCTTCAAAGAAAAAAAAAAAAAGCAAAGAATGTCATGGTTTTCTTACAGTCTAGTTCTGAACTGTTTTTCTCTGCTATATTTTAAGAATTTATCGTAAAAAATTACAAGGTAGGACAAATGTATAGAAAAGCTGTTATCTATTCAATCTTACAACTGACTTGAACTAAAAAGGTCTATTCATTTGAAATTTCTAAGGTTTGTCAGTCTACTAAGTGACCACATAAAAAAATGTTGAAATAATAGCCAGACAATCCTTCTTGATGTTTTTTCTGCATTTTTTTTTATTTCATGTGATTTTTTTTGTCGTTATTGCTGTAGGCCACCATTCTGTAAGAGTAAAAGCCTTACCATAGCAGGAGGTACTTTTAAGTGTGTCACCTGCAAGGTCAAAACTCAAATGACATTTCCCCCTGCCATCAAAACTAAATGAAAACTGGCACAATTCTGTCATCTGCCGTACAATAACTTCTCTTGTGTAATTTACTGCTTCGTGGTTTTCACATTGAAAATGAAAATACCTTTTGTACTGGCAAATATCATTTTAGGAAGAATGATTAATTTTAATTAGAGACCATTAAATGGTTTACAGCAGCTGTGAGAAACCGCCCCCCTTTGATGAAGTAACGGAAGCCATGCTGTCGGGGGTAATCAGCCTGCAGCTGTGAGCCCAATGAAAAGATGTTTTTTCATCAACATCACACATTTTTTATTTGCCTGTATTTTTAAACTTATTTTATCTAGATGACTTTTGTCTGATTCGTTGGCATAACACAGTTATGTATTTATGCATTCCACTCTATATCTGCAGTTTAGAGGATACATGATGTACTGTAAATTGCTAAAAGAAAACTTCCTCTATTGTCTGTACATTTTTTACAAGGTTTTCAGGTCAAGCAAGGCAAGGAAACAGCAATGTGCATGTTTAATCAGTTTCATTTGAGCAAAGCGATTTACTGTACAAAAAATACATTTAAAGAACATTTCTTCTTAAGCATTGCTGGGGAAATTCACCATATGGCCAAAGCAATAAACTTAAAGCTTCTCTACATTTTAGAGTTAAAGTGACACTAAACAACATCATTATTCTCCAAAAATAATCCATACTCATCCACTACTTAATGGTCCTATACTGTATTTTTCATGAAGTCCTTTCTTACTGTGTTTTTCTGCCTCCTTGTAATGTCCTCTGTGAGCTCTTGAACCTCTTCTTTTCCCTATCACATTTGTTAGTTTGAAATGAGCCGTGCATGTTAGTTGCAGTCATGTACACTGCTCTATGCACACTACAAGTCCCATAGTCTATAGTCCCTAGGCCATTTAACCAAGGTGGCTATGTTCCTACATACAGTGGAACCATGGAGCAACCCTCTGATGGGAATCAGATCATAGCAGTAACTAAAAAGTAGTTTAGAGATTTGGAGGAGGCTGAAAGCAATACGGCTGTTCTGTGTGGCAGGACTGTGAACATTTTAGGACTGGATAGGCAGAAATACAAATCCATTTTTACATACAGTGCTTTACGTATTTCATCTCTGTATTTAGCTGTTTTCCTGGAGTACAGCTAAAGCTCAGCCCTTAAAAATAAACATAATCAGTCAGGTAAATATGAATGCCTTGAATGCAGGCCAAGGAAAGACTAATTATAAAACCACCACAATTTCCTCACAGAAAAAATGCTGCACTGCTCATGTAAAACATACTGTATATAATTTATTAAATACTATAGTATAAGGAAACTCTCCAATCCCTTAAACAATTAATCCCTTGACGCCGCCTGTACTCATATATGTGGCCTCAAGGAAGTGGGTCTTTATCTGTGAGGCTTCATATATACATACTTTTCTTTGTGCTGGGAGCATGCCACACATCACACTCCTAGCACAGAGACCAAGCTTTCGTACTAACAATTGGGACCCGGAACTCCTTGTTCCCGGTCACCTGATCACTGTGATTACCTTTGATTGGCTATAACAGTGATCAGTCACTGTGCAGCCTGCCCCTGTGTTTTCTTTCTCTTCTGAATGGAGAGAAAAATACTTTGTATCTCCTTATAGGAGAGAAAGATATAAACAAACAAAAGTGTGTAAAAAAAAATAGTACATTAAAAAAAATGTGATTTAGGTCAGTGCCAGGGTTAGTGTAAGGGCTTGTTCACACCATAAGTACATGAAAACTGATGGAAACTGATGCACAGATTTCACTTGCAGAGACATCAGTTGTAATGCACATTTCAATGAGTTTTATACACAGTGCAGATTCTTGCAAAAAAAAATCTGCATGTCATACTAGTGTTGTGGTGTGAACAAGGCAGGTAGAGGACAACTGATTTCATTGTGTCCTTGCAGAATGAGTGCAGAAAAACTAACATCTCTGCACCATGGTGTGAACGAGCCCTTAGGGTCAAGGTAAGGGTCAAATGTTTGGAGTCAAAGGGCATGGTCAGTATATTTTTGGTAAGATCAAATAAAACATTTTTAAAATTAGTATCAGCGTCAGTGTGTTTTAGGTAGGATTAAAAAAAAGCAAAATGTGCACTATTGTTTCTGCGCCTTACTACAGGTACAAACAACAACAAACATACAAATATGTAGGTACAATAGGTAGCGATGCAATCATCCGTCAGGAGCAGGGGAATCTATTTTGGGTTGTTCTTTAGTGGTAAGTTATAGTAATAGCAAGAAATATACAGCTGAATGTAAATAATATTATATTTTTACTTTTTGTTGAGCCAGTAATTATTTGATAACAAGAAAGTCAGAGAATATATATTATCAATTACCACCAAAAGAAAGCCCCGTTTGTCCTGAAAAAACAAGGTACAATCTACTCTGATATGCTAACTAGCTGCAATGATATGTACAGTTTTACTAGAGCATTATTGCAAAATTTGCAAAACTGTGTTCAGACATTAACAGTGTTTTTACCCTCGGTGAGCTAAGGGTTAAAAATTCCATGTAACTCTTACAAGAGACCACTCTGAAATGTAAATACCAATTGAAATATGTATATAAACCAGCAAATGCACACAAATAAAGATATTTTATTACAGTTGTTATAAATCTGATTGCAGATTCAGATTGTATGATGTATGTCGTTTGCACTTGCAAACCTCAAAAGGGACTCCAAGGGAATCCAAGTTGTATAAATTTAAAGCCTAGCCACAGCAGAAGCCGATACTACAGGACAACTACAATGCCTCCCCTGGGACTTTTCAGCAGCAAAAGATAAATATACAAAAACAGTATTTATCACCACACCAAGTACTAAAAATCTATAAATTTTTATTCTGTTTGCATATAAAATCCTCCATTAAAAACAGAATGTTCTTGTCTTATTTGCATGGCTTTAATATATTATAAAGCTCATGTTCATACTGTTTCATACAGTTCACAATTTGCACAGTATTGATAACATTAAGAATGACGTATACATTACAATGCTTTGGTTCACTCCAATACAAATTCTTATAGAGTAGCATATAAATTACAATGCCACATATCTATCTCCAATACATAATTCCCAACATGTTTCAACCATAGAAGTCTTCATCAGGGGATTGATGAAGATATTGAAGCCGTGCAAACAAGACCAGAACCTTTTTTTTTAAAGGAGTATTTTATATGCAAACAGAATAAAAATGTATAGATTTTGAATACTCGGTATGGTGATAGATACTGATTTTGTATATTTATCTGTTGCTGCTGAAAAGTCCCAGGGGAGGCATTGTAGTTGTCTTGTAGTATCAAATAAGGGATGTAGCAGCAGGACTCACAATCCCATTACCCCTCAATTTCTATTGAAAGCAGAAGCCAAGTAACATGTGTAGGCCAATGGATGACCACTAGAACACACTGATCGCCAAGGAAAGTGACAGGACACAGCTTTGCCTGTGTAAACAAGGCAGAACTGTGTCCTGTCAGTGGCGATCTGCTGGATTTTCTTTACCTGCAAAGCAGTGAATAAAATCCGCCACTCCAATCAATATATGGCTATTGGAATCTTTTTAACCAAAAAATAAAAAACCCCATGCTGATCAAATACCAACAAAAGAAAGCTCTATTTGTGGGGAAAAAATTACAGATTTTATGTACAGCGTTGCATGACCACAAAATTTAAAGTAACACAGCACCATATAGCAAAAAATGGCTTGGTCATGAAGGGGAGGGGGTTAAATCTTCCGGAGAGCAAGTGGATAAAGAATAATGTATGTATTGTGGCAGTGCGGTATCCTGCCACGGTGGAAATCATGGTGGTGACCCAGGATTCTCGACTATACAGGTTGAGGGGCTCCAGGCAGTTCTCATAATGCAGAGAAAACTGGTTTATCAGTTTCTTCTTTGGTTTGTAAAGCCTGTTTTGGGACCTGTAGCCTGCAGATTTCTAAGAGATTTGGGAGGGATGAAATCTCCAGTCCTGGGTCCATGTTTTGAGAGCAGCCAGCGCGCTGATTGCACAGGTGTGTGCAGGCCTTTTTGTGGAGGCCAGGCCATGATTCTGGGCTCCACCCCGGCAGACAGGAGTCAGGAGGGCTCCATCCTGGCAGAAAGGAGGTCTCTGCCTTGGAGTTAGGTGGGCTTCACCAAGGAGAGGTGGAAGCTAGACTAGCTGTGTGCTAGAGGTTTGCTGTGTGCAAAAACAACCATTTGGAAGGAGTCTGTAGGAGACAGACATAAAGCGGTATACCTGAGAGAGCCAGAAGGCTGAAATTTGTTGCATTTGTGTGATGGTGGATACCCCTGTGTGGGAAGCATTTTGGTTATTGAACTTTCTTTCAAATAAAATTGGGCAAAAAGGCCCTTAAAAAGAAGCGAGTTGCTGTGTGCTTTAAAAAAGCTCTACCATCTGAAGCGAGTTCCCACAGTATACATTTAAATATATACAGTATATATATACACACACATAGACTAATCCAAACAGTAAAAGGAAGGCACCTTCTACAGCTCAGAAATAGATTGCAAGTGATTAACAATAATTTAGACGTTATAATTTCCACTGGTGACCCTTTTTTAATGCCCTACAGATAAGAAAATGCATTACAGGTGAACAGAATTTGTAACATAACAGTTCCAAACAGGATCACCACTTTAGACTTTATTTGTTACAAATATTATTTACCTGTAATTTCTAGATCATGACATTTAGTGAAGCGTGAATTGACAATTACTCAGGTGCAAACCATCCAGGTGATGTTTTGTGTGTTTTTGAATTATATTTGTAGATATGGTAGTTTACCAGAACCACTTAAGTACATTATTTAGTTTTATTAAGTTCTTAGATCAGGCCTGTTCTAGAGTTTACAAAGTAATTACAGGACAATCATTAGTCAAGTAGATAAACCATAGAAGTTGACATAAGTGAATTACTAGTCCAGATTGAAACCATTATAATGCACTAGGTAGAAATAAATTAGAATGTTGCTTTAACAGTAACAAAACTCTCAACAAGTCAAATATATGTGTTAACGTATGCTGTAGTATTACAGTTTTAATTAGCATCTCCTAGGAATTCAATTAGGCATCACAGTATTTTTCTGGCATTCTCGGTAGATGCCTTTTTTTTCTGGGCAGAGCAACTTTTGGTGTTAATGAAATATATGCCCCACTCACCAAAATAACAGTATTTTTATTGTTCTTATGAAATAAATCCGTAATTTACCCTGAAGATTGACTCCTAACAGCTAATCTAATCCCTAATTCCTAATCCCCAAAGAAACATTTCAAATGACTTAACCTTACCTAACACTGGCAATTATTGATAATATATACCTAGCATTTAAACACTTCCTAACTTTAATCCCTAAACCTAATCCCCTAATACCTGACCCTAAGCTTATCAATGACTTAAAATGATTGTAAAGGTTCAGTTATTTATCATTTAAAATAGCAAACATTTTATTCTTACCTGTTGTGTGCAATTGTTTTGCACAGAGCAACCCCGATCCTCCTCTTCTGAGGTCCCCTGCCGGTGCTCCTGGCTGATCCTTCTTCCAATCCACTTGCTATGAGGGCACTCATGCAGGCTCAATTCAGAGCGGCCTATGTGTGTCCATAGACACACAGAGTGCTGCTCATTCCCTCTCCACTTCCTCCTCACTGCTGTGTCTGATCCAGTGAGGAGGGAGAGAGCCAAGATCGTGGCTGCTCTCATGTACATGGCTGGATTGAGATTAGGCCCAGGTAAGTATAAGGGGGTGATGAGGGGGGAGCTGCACATTAAAGGTTTTTTACCTTAATGCAGGGAAGGCATTAAAGTAAACAAATCTTTAACATTTACAATCAGTGTAACCCTTATCTTATTGCAGTCCCTGAGGGTCATTATCTACTTCAGATGCAGTATAATTAGCACCTGATTGTATGAATTCAGTCTTCATTATGTGACAGACATGGCTAGTGCAAATGTTTAGATTGTAGCAGTAAATTACCAGAAATCATTGACATAATGGGGTTGATTTACTAAAACGGGAGTGCAAAATACAGTGTAGCTCTGCAAAGAAACCAAAAAGCTTCCAGTTTTTTTTTGTCAAAGCTTAACTGAACAAGCTGAAGTTAGAAGATGATTGGCTACCATGCACAGCTGAGTCAAATTTTGCACTTTTCAGGTTTAATAAATCAACCCCAGTGCATTTTCATTACATGACCAATGAAAGTTAGCGGCACCTATTCAGATTAAACATATTTTTTAGTATTACAGGATAATTCCATCCAAAATTGATATTTTAGTCTATTGCAGATACTAGAAAGTTAAATTGGCTAACAATGTGTTATATCTATGGAATTATTCATTTGGTGAGATATCTGAATTCAAGCATTCAAAGCTCCCACGTAGATTGGAACAGAATCAGGAATTGTGGCACATCCATCTCTGTGCTGGTGTTGCAAAGACATATAAGAAATATGGGGCTGACTCAAATCAGTCTCTACCTATAACTAATCTATCTTTTTAGGATATACTAGCTTATAAACTTACTATCATGTTAGTTAAAGAAAATCTCATCAATATAATTATGCAAACAGCACAGCACAGCTGCTTTTGCAAAGCTTTCACAAAAAAATGTTCCATGATATATAAAGCTCTACTTGTGGTGAAAAATTGATCTACTGACCTTTATCCAGCGCTGATTAGCCTCCTTGAGGCCACTTTCAATTTTTCTCTTTTCTTCAGGAGCTATTGTGGCACTTTCTATAGCTGTTCCGCCAGATTCATTCAGTTGTTTCAACACTTCTTTGCGTGGCTGAAGTTCGCCCACTTTAAACTGTTAGAATAAAAGAAAACAAAATCAAGAAAACAAAAGCAAACTTTATTCACAGGAGGGACAGCAATTTTGACAAATGACAAGACAAAACCCAATGTTTGCCTACCTGAGCACAGGTGGATTCCATACAGAGCAAACATAAAAGGTTATCCTGTGGATGCCAAGGATAGAAGTAGACCTTTGCAACTGATACCAGTTATGTGACCTTTCATAAAGCCCAAATGATCTTTCAAATTAAATTAGATAATACATTTCAGGTGCATCAAAACAAAAGGTGTGCAAAGTCCTAGGGCTGGTTTGAATTTTTGTTTTGCCTTTTAGGTGCATTGCATTTTAGGCACTTTTTTTATAATTGTATTTTATTGAATTTTTGAGAAAAAAATATAATAGTACAGAAAAAATAGTACACATTTCACAGAGACTGATATAGAGATTAAAGATATCTGTACATAAGAGGAGACTCATAGAACCTAATATGGTAAGGCAGATGGATACCAATGATATACAGAAACAAAACAAATTCAAATAGATACTAGGGGAATGAGCTGGGATAGACACAGTCCTAGCCCCATGGCACTCAAATTATATAAAGGAAGAGTTAATGAAAAGAGCAAAACAGGTTACTACACTCCAGGAATGAACATGATGGCAGGGTACATGGAGTTAAGGTCTAGAGTAGCATTTAAGATATCATGGGAGGAGATGGGAAAACATATACCAGTTGGTCTCATGCATCCCAAATTTTGTTAAACTGTTCTAGTGTGTCAGCAGGTTTTGCGGTGAGATGTTCCATTCTATGTCCATGTATAATAACATCCAATAGCTGGGAGTGGGGTGGGGTGGGGTTGTTATGAACATCCAAAGTAGATAAATGGTTCTCCTAGCTACAGTTAGAATATGATTCACTATTTCTTTTTTTTTTGAGTGTTTGGAAATAACATGGAATGGTAATCCCTGGAGAAAATGAATAGGTCTAAAGGTAATGACACATCTAAAATTGTGAAACGAATAGACATCACATGAGGCCAAAAGGGTTGAACATTGGGGTGCTGTCAGAATATATGATAAAGAGAACCTTTTCCCTGACTACAGGATTCGGATAACCCAGGTTTCAAGGCATGTAACATCTCAGGTGTTTTATACCAAAACATCATAATCTTATAGGCATTCTATCCATACCCCACACAAGAGAATTTTGAATATTGGTGCAATATCCTTTTCCAAGACTTTACAGAGATGGGGCATTGAAGGGCTTGGGTCCACTTATTTATTTACAAATGATAGTCCTCCCAAACTGACGATTCCTTACAAACAAGTTTGCAAATGTAAGATATTAAATGTAATTGATGAAGTCTTTAGATGCATACGTATTTAAATTTAAGAGATTGTTCCAGAGTTAGGGATGGGCACAAAGTGACAAAAAAAATGTCTGATTTGAAGATATGAACAGAAAAGTTGTTTGGGTATATGATGTGTGGTTTGTATATCTTCAAACAGACAATGTTTGCATTTACATGGATTAATCTGATGGCATAACTGAAAGGTTGCTAGTTTAGCCAAGGGCATCATTCCTCCATATGATAGACTGTCTGGGATCAGTAGGTTATGCAAAACATTAGTCAAAGAGGGACATGGTGAAGAGAGAGAGAATACTTTACAGAGCATTTTTTTATCCAAATGGATAGCATGAAGAGCATGGGAGAAAAGCATGAATGCTTCAGTTTAATACATGAACTGAATGAATATGACCAAATCAGCAAGAATGGATGTATAGGGTAAATGAGCCCATATTCTATTTCTGTCCATTGATTAGAAGGATATTAAACATATAAGGAGATGATGGAACGTAAGAGTGAGGCATAGTAGTATTTTATCAAGTCCACTGCTTCCAGCCAACCCCTAGATCTCAAAGATAGAAGAGTGAAACATGCTATGTGATAAGATTTATTGTGCCAAATAAATTTAACAAAATATAGCTAGAGGGCACATAGTTGAGAGAGAAGGATCGGAACTGGGAAAATCTCAAAGAGGCAAAATTGACATTCTAAGCATGTTTATCTATGTTTAAATAGAGAAGGTTAATTGGCATTATATAAGGTTGAGTATGAAGCTGTAATATAAATGCTCAAATATTTAAAAGCGATATGGGTAATTGGACTTTAACGTGTTTCTACAATTCAAAGGTTTTTTTTTACCTTAATGCGTTCTCTGCAATCAGTTAAAAGACCTTTTGTGTCCAGGAATCCCCACCCAGTCCCCTCTTATACTTACTAAGGGAGATAGTGGGCACCCTTGCCTAGTACCTATTCATCATGAAGAACAAAGGGGGCAAAGCAGAGGAAATATAGGGCCTTTATGGCATTTAAGAAAGGGTCTTTAACCATTAGCCGCCCGGCCAATGGCCGTTTGGCGGCTTCAAAAGTGCATCGGCATTCCGGGTGCACGCCATTTGGCGTGCACCCGCACATGCGCAGTTTGCGGTAATGCATCGATTTCATTCAGGTAAATGCTTGCTTATAGCAAAGTAATTCTTTGCTATAAGCAAATTGTGTAAAAAAAAAAAAAAATACTGATCACTTCCCCAAAGTAGTACAATGTTACTATGGTAACATTGTACTACTTTGGTCATAGTAAAATATGAAAAAAAATCTTAAAAAAAATAAAAAAAATGTAATAAAAAATTAAAAATAATTAAAAAAAAATATATATATTTTTTTTTTTCATACTGTCACCAATCAGTGTCCCTGTTCACCGCCATGCCAGTTATATGATGATGCTGTACTGCACTGGTGACAGTATGTAAAAAAAAAAATAGTGAAAATAATTTTTTTAATTTTTTAATTTTCCGAAAAATTATGACAAAAAAAATACAACTTCAAAAAACTCGCCATTCCTCTTATGAAGTACGTCAGACTGTCTACTGGTCATTTGGGGGATATCTGTACTGTTCTGACATTCTTAGACCTCAAGAAATTAGATTGGCAGTCAGTACTTCAGGATTAATCAATTTTCAGATCTATACCATAGTTTGTAAATGCTATAACTTTCCTACAGACTAAATAATACATCCTAATTTGGGTTTTTTTCAGCAAAGACATGTAGCAGAATACATCTCGGCCTAAATTTATGAAGAACAATTATTTATTTGTAAACTTTTATAACAGAAACAAAGAAAAACGTGTTTTTTTTCAAAATTTTTGGTCTTTTTTTGTTAATTTAGCAAAAAATAAAAACCTCAGCGGTGATTAAATACCACCAAAAGAAAGCTCTAATTGTGTGAAGAAAATGATAAAATTTTAGTTTGGGTACAATGTTGTATTGTCATTCAAATTCAAGTCAAGTCATTCAAAGTGTGAGAGCGCTGAAACCTGAAAAATGGCCTGGGCAGGAAGGGGTAAAATTGAAACGGTTAAAGCCAAAACATGATAAGGTTGAAAACATATATGGCCAACCAAGTCTTTTGGGTGTCTAAGCTTAACAATAGAGCTGGAGTCTTGTTTTTTTTTCTAATATTTCAACTAAATCTATTGCCTCTCTAGTGTTATCCTCCACCTCTCTAGTGGATACAAAATCAACTTTGTCTCTATTGATGAGACAAGGGTGTAATCAAGACAGCCAATTAGCCAGGACCTTGGCCTAAAGATCCTATAATCTGAGTTAATCAAGGCAAATGACCTATAGCTAGCAGGAGAGGAAAGGCATTTCCTGGCTATAGAAAAAGCATAATATAGGAGTGCATAAAATCTGAATGTGGGATATCTCCCACATTGAGTAGATATTGAAATAGTCTAACAAATGAGGGGCTATGATTGATTAAAAAAACCTCTTATAGTAAGAATACAGAAGTCAGGGCCAGGAGACTTATAAAAGGTAATTTTTTAACAACCTCTGTAAGTTTTTTTTATAGTTATGTCAGCATTTAAAAGTTTCAAGTCAGAGGAAGATAGCTTGGTTAGCTGTACAAGGTGCAGCAATTTAATTCTGGAAATGCCCGTGGTGTAGCAATGTACTAGTGAGCGACGCAGCCATTCACACTCAAGCGTGTTCTGACATGTTCTAACTTGCAATCACCTGGGTCACAGACCAGTTGATTCAGCCTTTATGGAGTAGTAGAAAAAAATAACATGTGTGCATTGTTCGTGGGAAATGAGTGACAGGAATCTGGAATAGTGGATTATCATCAAATTTTGTATGAAAATTTGCAAAAGTGCAAGTGAAACTTTAGCTCTGTGACAACAGGCTTATGGTGAACATTCCATGAAGAAATCAAGTGTTTTTGAATGATATAGGTGGCTTAAGAGGGGGTAGGTAGGAAGATGCCTATAATGACACAAGAAGTCAGCAGCCAAAAGCGCAAAGGACAGATGCAAATGTGGACAGAGTTCAAGCCCTCATATGCTCATGCTTGCATGTTTTTTTTATCACAAGGGGATAGTTCACTGTAAGTTCATAAAACACATTACGGTCAACAACCAACTGGTCTGTGACCCGAGAGTGTGCAAATTAGAACATGTCAGAACACTCTCAAGTGCAAATGGCATTACGAAAATTATATTAAATCTGTGATTTATTGTGAGTTGAAAGAAGGAGGGCTTCTGAGCACAGTCTATTTTTGGTATATTATGGACCAAGATAGTGAACAAGCCTATCAGATGTGACAGAAGGTCTGAGTCTGCCACTGCCGCGGAACACCTCTGATGTGTAGGTTTTGACCGCATTCCCTGTTTTCTAAATCTTCTTGCTGAAGCTGAAGTTTGGTGACAGTGTGTTTCATGGCCACATTATCTTCCTTAAGAACATGATCGTATTAGACTAGATCATCAAACTCAGTCTCTAAGTTACCTCTCCAATTAACGTTATTTCTTCTCTCACCTCTTGTGTGATTTTCCCATTTCACGAGAGATATTGCGAGTTATATTTTGCAATAGTACTTGTAGTTTTTCCTCCAGCACATCAGTGGTTATATAGGGCACTGATGGAGATGGGAGTGAAGAAGGAGTGGTGTCCTTGTCTGCTCTCATAGCCATGAGTGGGTCTAGAGGCTCTGCTGGATAGCCTGGAGTACTCAAGGCCAGGGATTTGGACCTGGTTAAGTAGCAGTCAAGTGTGGGTAGTCAGAGCTCCAGGGAGGGGGGAGGAACATTTTTGCCTTCCAATTTAGCCCATGTAGACCCCTGGAAGATGCTGTGTCAGGTGTGGGGGCCCCCAGCATGTGTTTTAGAGGCTATATGCTAGCTAAAGTAAGCAGAGGCTCAACGGAGCTCCAGTGTTATGCTTCAGCCATGGTTGGCTGCCACACATGCACCCCTTTAAATACATTTTACATGTAATTTAGGTGCATTACCATAAGATTATATAATCACGTTTTCATGAAAACTCATCAAAGATGCAGCAAGCAGGATTTTTTTTACACCTGAAACACATATAAAATACACAGGTGTGAATGGGGACTGTTTCCCACCAACATGCTACAGGGTGAGATTTGTGCTTTCAGTCAGAAAGCAGTGATCTCTGTCCTGAGGTTCAACAGTCAATAATAGAAGTCTCAAATCAATGGGAGCATGAGATTTGTTGATTTTAGAGTTAAGGATCTTACTTAGTATGGGGTTTGTAGAAACCTCTGCAATGAGGTTTATGTTTCCCCACAAAGAGCAATTCTCACTCTCTGCTGCTTGTGGCAAGACATAGACTTTTCTTCTTGAGGTGTGGCTGCTTTAGATAGAAAGCAAACTTTAAAACATTGAACACCTTTTGTTTTGATACACCTGGAAAGTATTTTGCTCATTTAAATGAAAGGTTCAATTGGACCTTAGCTCCAATAATAAGCAACTTGTTGGTTATCCTATTTGTTGTTAACACTTTCTCCCACAATCTTTTGTCAGCAAATGGCTGAAAATCTAACAAAGTCACTAATGCCCATAGATCTAATCCACAACAAGCTAAGTATTCATCCTTGATTCTAAACATCATCACAAGCTGTCTTTTCTGAATGGGTAAGAGTTTAAGTTTAAAGCAAACATGTGTTGATACCAGCGCTGAGCAAACTGTTGGCGCTATATAAATACTATATAATAATAATAATTCAGTGCAATGCACCCTCCCCCCTTTTCTTTTTCTCCTTCACTGCTTTGTTCAGAGCTGAAAGTCCTGAAAATCAAAAAAGCACTTCCAGACATAAGAGCACTGTACCATTCATGTCTCGTAAACTGGTACTCCCTAGCCTAAAGCTGCTGTTGTGCCCTGCATTGGAAAAACAAACGTTGGGACTGTGTGAGTGTAATTCAAGATCAGGGCTCTTACAGTCAACAAAAGTACATACAAACAAAAAAAACTATACCTTGACTTTTTCAAGTAATTCATTTAACTGAGGCTCATTTCCTTGTTCTGCTGGTGTACTAGCAATTTCCTCTGCATCTTCTAACCACACTCGGAAATTATTTAACTCTTCTTGAAGTCCATATAAGTTCTTCTTCTCCTCTTCTAGTCTGGAAAAGATTTTAGCAATTTTGTATAAGTTCAGTCTAGGACAGGACAGCTGACCTTCAGCAAAAATAGCTGCTTTTTCAGTACTAGTAATACATGCTCAAGTTTGTTTCCTGCATCTTATACCATTTTAGATAGGATAGGGCAGGTTTAGAAGGCAAAACCCAAAGAACAATAGTTTTTACAACCATTATCTCTCACAAATTAGTAGGTCATGTTAAATTAGATAGTTGGAGAGGATTTTCACAATTCAAAAGTCCAGAGATTTTAAACAATACTACAACATACTGTACTTTGTATTTAGATTCAGTTCATGCTAACACCTAAAATAAAAATTTAACAAGCTAACAGTTTTTAGGAAGCTCTATGAGCATGCAAAACAAGGTGAAGAGAAGAGTTAAGAAAAAAAATTATATAATTTTTAAGTAAATTCCACTCACCTAGAAGTTGCACACTAAATCTCTTTGGATCCCCATTGTAAGCTAATTTATATAAAGTTACCATTTTAGGATGAAGCTTAAAATATTTTTTACTATTTAATACAAAAGCTGTACATTTTACATCAAATAAAACTGAAAAAGCGAAACAAACAGGTCAAATACATATGTGGGGGTCAGGGGCGGACTGACAACTCATGGGGCCCCCGGGCAATAGGGGATCATGGGGCCCCTGTGTCCTTGCCCAAACTCAAAAAAGCCTATGTAAAAGGCACCAGAGGCATCTCATGGGGCCCCCTACTGACCCCGGGCCCTCGGGCAGTGCCCGAGTTTCCAAATGGTCAGTCCGCCCCTGGGGGGGGTTGATTTAGACCTCATGCAGTCTGGGTGTTTAGCCCCAGTGCATGAGGTTTCAGTGTTTAGATGAAGGTAGAAAGTACAGGTGCACTGTCCAGCCCCAGCTTCTTGTGTTCAGGGCATTATTCTTTGGGCACACACTGCCCTAAATGTAACCACCTAAACGTTGGAAACCCATGCACCAGGGCCTTACCTGTCAAAAGATTTGTAATTCTGCCTAACAAGTACTAACATTTACACAGCTCTGCTGCACCAAACAGCCCAGTCTGGAAGGGTAGCAAACCTGATTTTGCTGCAGTGAAATAACACTTATAGGTCTTGTCCCTCCCTTAGCTGGTGATTGAACAGTGAAAGGAGAAGTAGCAGGCTGACAAGTTCATGTGTCTGCCATTTTGCTATCACCTCTCCTTATTAAAATCCATGTCAGCACATAAGCACTGCAGAACAACTAAATGGATCCTTGTGCTTCTTGTGCTTTCTCTTCCAGTGTCTGCTATATAAGGGATTGCAGGAGGTTGATACTTTGTCAAATCCAGGTACCTAAACCACTAATATTTAAAAAATAATTTTACTGATGTATCAATGAATACAGAGCTTCATTAATTTGCCACTTTATATCTAGCTGGAGTACAGACAAGTATAAAAGGAAAATTATATTTGGCGATAAACACAACACACAAGCTCATAAACTTTACAGAATGTTGAAATGCATACATTTCCAAAGTTCTGAGTGGTAAATTAGCTTATTTAGGAAAAACATAGTGAAAAGATAGGTCTAAATTAAATCCATTCACCCATGTGAGATGTATCTCCAAAATTTATAGTTGCAGTAAGAAGTTGTTGCATCAAGTATTGGTTTGAGTGTTAACCCTTTTGCATGTGAAAAATATCAAGGTGTGTGTATGCGTGTGCTGTGCGCGCGTGCGTGTGCGCGTGTACGTGGGGGTGGTCTGTTAGAACAAATTTTATTCCTGTGTAGGGAACTGTTATTTTATACACTAGTTGTGGTTTGTTTACATTCATATACAGCCACTACCATAGAGGTCCCATTACAGACAAGTCCCTAGGTGTGCTTCCTGCCCCTACAAGGAGGTCAAGAAACCCCAGGATGTTATATAGTTTGTTTTCCAGGAAGTATCAGGCAGAGGGTGCCAGCCTGCCATGTGCTGTGTATCTGGGGAGAACTGTATGGTGATTCTGTGAGTAATGATCCAGATTAACAAGGCTGCTATCTATCTAGTTGTTACTGAAGCAGATTAGGTCTGCCTCTGTTATATTTCAACTTCTGTATTGGAACCCTAATATCTCTGTAAGAGAGAGATTTGTGGTTCATTATCATTATTCTATTTACACACTGCAGAATCCTTATAGTTGTCTATATATATATATAGATAGATCAGTGTTTTCACCTGCATAAGACTGTCAGGTGAACTTTCTGTTAACTGCAGTGTATCTTTGCAGCCTCTTTGCTTAAAGCCATAGCACCCTTATTGGTCTGGATCTCCTTTTATCTAGGATTAGCATAGGGAGCGTTGGATAGATTAGGCTAGAGGTAGGTTAGGCATCCAATGGCCACTTAGACAGATAGAGGCCCGGTTGCAGTGACAGCCCAGTTTAGGGATAGGGACTAAGAGTAAGGAGAGATAGGGCATTTTATCCTTTTAGGTGATGCATCGCTGATCGTCAGACAAGCAGTGCAATCATCCGCATTGAACGTGTTACTTGGACGCCATCGCAGCATCTGAAGTGGAAGCGTGCATCTTATTGACTCTCACCTCTCCAGGGGTCCCTGCAACCGGACTGTGCTATAACCCATGGTTGGAGGTATTCTGTATACCACATGCACATATACCCGGGTATAATTGCAACCTCCCAATTTATGGTAAATTGTAATTCCTGAATGTTATTCTTATGCATCCTGTTTTATATGGCTGCTTTATATAAATTTTGCATTAATCTCATACAGGTGTGGTGACATGTTTTCATGTTAGAAATATAATCTGGGTGCATTAATATTGCTATGTATAGTTACTTTAAGTTGTCTACCTGTTACATTCCTAGAAAGGGGTGAGTCTACTCAATTGCAGGATCCCTATTCTAGGTGGAGGCACTGCCATTTGTATTATCACAACCCCCTCTTCCATATAGCGAAGGCTCAGGATTGCCTACTCATATACAGGTTAGCGCCATAGCTTGTTTGGTGTGGGCCATTTCACATAACCCCCCCAAAACAGGGCTACACCTGCATATGCTTTTGCTATTCAATTTTAAATTTGAGACTACATTATTAGTCTCACATTCAGTGAAACTAATACACTATGGGGCTGATTTACAAAAACTGGAAAATAGAAAATCTGATGCAGCTGTGCATAGTAGTCAACTGGCTTCTAACTTCAGCTTGTTCAATTCATCTTTGACGCAAAAAAACCTGGAAGCTGGATGGCTTATCTGCTTCCCGCCGGGTACGTCACTCTGGTTGTACTAATACAGCGCTCTCCACCCATGATTGCTGTGTCTGCCACAAAACAGGACCTTTGCTATGCAATCACATGATCACAATGTTAACAAAGTTGTTATGAATCAATCTGATTCATTACACTTCTGTTTCTCTTCTTGGTGAGCTGTGATTGGCACACAGCTCTCACATGGTACATGGGGCCAATCACAGTACCCTGTACTATGTGACCAGCTCTAGCCAATCACATATTACTATTTTTTTGGACTGTCGTGAACTTAACCCATTCATGACAGTTCAAAGCAAGCTTTGCATTGCAGGAGCAATAATCTTTATTGCTCCCTCAAAGCAAAGTGTAAAAAAAAAATCCCCACAGAGTAGTACAATGTTACTATGGTAAGGTAGTAAGTAAGTGATATGAGGAAATATGCCCTTTGAGAGCCTAAAGGTGGTCATTGGATTTTGGGGGTTTGTATGTTGCTAGGCTGCCAAAAAGTCTCTCACATGTGGTATTCGCATACTCTGGAGAAGTAGCAGAATGTTTTTTGGGGTGTTATTCTACATATAGCCCTGGCATACATGAGCAATATATCATTTAAGTGACAACTTTGTGTTAAAAAAAAATTGCCATTTTCCAAAAATTTGTGGCAAAAAATACAATCTTCCATGGACTCAACATGCCTCGCAGAAAATTCTTTGACGTGTCTACTTTCCAAAAAGGGGTAATTTGGGGTTTTTTTTGTACTGCCCTGGAATTTTAGCACCTCAAGAAATGTGATAGGCAGTGTTAGATAATGAAATTATGTGAAATCTCCATTAATAGATGTAAATAATGTTATAATTACAAGTATATTTTAGTTATAGGGAAATATACAGTATTTAAACTATTGAGTGTTTTGCAGCATCAAAACTTTCTAGCTTCCATACTGGTGTAAATATATATAGAGTTTTCCACTATACAAGTTCTGGCCTTTTGTTGTCCCCTTAGCATATCTCACATGAGTGGTAAACAGCAGCCTTCTGTGAACTTCCAATCAGGCTGCGCCCAATATACATTGGCTAGGTACAGTGTCCAATTAGTGAGCATTATATTAGCCACAGTACAGACAGGAGGGGGGATATAAGGCCTGGTCACCCAGTTGGAGGTCTCTTTGTGCTGGGACGCCCAGCAGGCAGCATGAGCAGACATGAAGTTGAGAGGTAACTAACTTCATACCTGTATTGTACATTGTATTTTAAACACGGTTTTGTGGGTAAATTGTAAATATTGTATAAGTCAAAAGACTTAAACTGTACATTGTGTTGTAAATAATGCTTAGCGTGTAATTTGTATATATTATGTACCTCTATCAATAAATGTATATTGCAGATGGAACTCTCAGATCTAGCTGGATATATGTAAATACTCCTACAAGGATTGGGGTGTATTCACAAATACACGTAACCTAGTCAACAGCAGTCAGAAAGTAAAAGCTGTGTAAATTCCAATACTGTATATATACCATAGTTTGTAGACGCTTTTTACCAAAGACATATAACAGAATACATTTTGGCCTAAATTTATGACTGACTTTGAGTTTATTGGATATTTTTCATGACAGAAAATAGAAAATATCATTTTTTTTTCATATTTTTTTTTTGTTTATATCACAAAAAATCAAATACCCAGTGGTGATAAAATACCATCAAAATAAAGCTCTATTTGTGTGAAAAAAGGACATAGATTTTGTTACCAGTTGAAATAGCACAGCTCTGAATAGCAAAAAATGGCCTGGTCAGAAAGGGGGGTAAATCTTCTGGAGGGCAAGTGGTTATGGAGCTGTACCAGATTTTGCACTTACACGGTATTTACCTAAGCATACAGTATCTTCTATTAATCTAAAATGTTGTGTTGGTTACAATTTCCTTGGGAATTTTACACTATAATGCATTCAGTGAAAAGCGTATGTTTTTGCTTGTGAAATATTCTTATATTATTCATTAAAGTTTGGTGGAAAGATTAAAAATGTCACAGTCATCTGAAAACACATTGTGGATAAATAATTAAACAATTTTTTTGGCTATACTGTGTGTCATTGCACAGTAAATATCAAGTGAGCTATTAACATTTAAAAACCATAAAAATAACAAAATATTATCTTATTCTGTTTCATCATTTTGACAAACTCATCTATACAATTAAAATATTGCATTCTTGCTTCAATATTATTTATGAATATATAATGTATGCATTGTTGAACAGGATATTTACATATAAATGCACTTGTAATACGCGGCATGTTATTATAACTCTTCTATAAAAATAACTATAGCATTTAAGTGTGTGATTCGACTTATTTATGTATATATTTTGACAATATTTATGTAGTGCTAAATTCATTTATGCTATACTCACCATAATGTAGTAGCATTAGTAATATCTTTAAGTCTACATAACCCCGTGTTTTGGCTTGTTCACGCCACCATGCATGCATTTTTTGTGTGCTGAGGCATTTAGGATTAGCCAGCCCATTCAAAATTATAGAGCTGTAATACACCTATATGTATAAAAATTTAGGGCAAGTTGAACATTCTCACATTGGAGGATTATGGATTATGAATGTGAATCATGCATGCTGTACTGGCGGATGTTGCAGCAACATACATTTTACTGCACTGATGTGAACAAGCCCCTGAAGGCATATTTTTAATTGCATTTGTCTGGTGAGGTTTTCATTCAATTCAGAAGTCATGTAGTTAAAGTGTTACTAAACCCAGGACCCTTCATTTACTATATTTGGTCTCCCACAGTACACAGGACATGGAAGTTCAATTATTTTAGTAAATATAAACTGCTAAATACCATTTCTCAACAGCAGTTAGAGTAGTCTTATGACTTCTATTAGTGTCCAGCTAAGCACATATTGTAGGAGGAGTTTTCATTCTGCTCCAGGAAGATGCAGGACCCCTGACCTCTGTCTGACCAGTGTTGATTGGCCCTGTGCTGATCACATGCACCTTCTTAAGTAAAAAAAAACTTTCTAGCAATACACACTAAACTGAGCATTTGCAGAGTGACTCCGCATGTAATGCCCTATCAGGAGAAAAACGGGGGACACGGACGATCAGAGAAGTCAGGATCAAACCATGTTTTTCACACAATATAGAGCAGTGGTTCTTAACCTGGGTTCGATCGAACCCCAGGGGTTCGGTGAGTCAGTCTCGGGGGTTCGGCGGAGGTGACCCACACCCGACTCATATGATTTGTGATGACATGCCCCGCTTGTCCATCATTGGCTGCAGGTGGTCACGCAACATCGCTTAGCCCAGTGGTCGGCAAGCCACGGCTCTTGTGTGCCGGGCGCCCGCTCCCCTCCCTCCTCTCGGGCGGCAGGGACTCAAATGCAATGATTGGCCAGTCTCGCTGCCACTCACATCCTGATAGCCAGTGATTGGCTGTCAGGATGTGTGTAGGCGGGGCAGCGTGACGAACGTGAGAGGAGCTAGGCTCCTCTCACAGTCCGCCCTGAAGACCGGAACGGCGCGGGAATACAGCGAGAAGAACGCGCGGAGCAAAGGTAAGTGAATTGACACAGGGGGGACTTGGGGACTTAATATGGGGGATGAATTAATATGGGGAATGAATTACTATAGGGGGGGTGAATTACTATATGGGGGATGAATTACTATATGGGGGATGAATTATTATATGGGGGATGAATTACTATATGGGGGATGTATTACTATATGGGGGATGTATTACTATATGGGGGATGAATTACTATATGGGGGATGTATTACTATATGGGGGATGAATTATTATATGGGGGATGAATTACTATATGGGGGATGAATTACTATATGGGGGATGTATTACTGTATGGGGGATGAATTACTATATGGGGGATGTATTACTATGGGGGATGAATTACTATATGGGGGATGAATTACTATGGGGGATGAATTACTATATGGGGGATGAATTACTATATGGGGAAGGAATTACTATATGGGGGGATGAATTACTATATGGGGGATGAATTACTATATGGGGGGATGAATTACTATGGGGGATGAATTACTATATGGGGGATGAATTACTATGAGGGATGAATTACTATGGGGGATGAATTACTATATGGGGGATGAATTACTATATGGGGGATGAATTACTATGGGGGATGAATTACTATATGGGGGATGAATTACTATGGGGGATGAATTTTCATACCGTTTGTTACAACATATCTTTGCGAGCAATCCTTTTCGAGGATGCTGGACATAAAGACGAAGAAAAGGAACAGACTTTGTTGCGAAAATGACATGAGAGTGGCACTTGCCAAGGTAATGCCGCGCATTTCTGAACTGGCCTCTGAAAGACAACAGCAGAAGTCACACTGATTTGCGGTAAATATTCATTATTTTGTTTTTGTGTGAAAATCATGTTTTAATGGTTTTGTTCTTTGTTCTTAATGGTTTTGTTCATTTTGTGCACCTATGTATAAATATATACCTATGTTTTGAATTTTAAAAATCATATTTTATTTTTCCAATTAAGAAGGGTTCGGTGAATGCGCATATGAAACTGGTGGGGTTCAGTACCTCCAAAAAGTTTAAGAACCACTGATATAGAGGATTAACCCTTTAGGTTCCACAGTGAGTATAACAAGCATGCTTTACGGACTGATTTTACTGTTGTGGGTTTAGTAACACTTTAATATTGCAAAACATTTATCATCCAAAAGTATGCATTCTAGGGGAGGTTTGTTACTTTGTTCAGGCAAATATCATGGGTTTCTTTTTCTTTCTTTCTTTCTTTCTTTCTTTCTTTCTTTCTTTTTTTCTTGGCATTGGTTCTGGTATCATTTCTATGGATGGGAAATTTTCTTATAATGAACAACACAGGGTCAATTTGCAATTTTGTTTTTGGTTTCTTTTCTTTTGAGGCTAGTCTCAAGTGCAGTTTGGGTTACTGTTATATATTTTTATATTTGTGAGCCTGCAAATGGAATATATTGATTTAGGAAATGTTTGTTTTTGATATTTATTTAATAATATTTTTTTTTAATTTTTGAGTGTCATGGTTATACATTGATTACAAGCCGTTGTATATGATTATAAGCATTTTCATATAAACCTTTTCATTCAATATGGTCCCATATTCAATAAAATTAGATGTCTCTGTGGAACTTTACTTTAAACTGGAGTATGCATGTATCTTTTTATGTCTGTATGTTTTTTTGTTTTGTTCTTGTGAGTATTCACAAAAATATATACTTTTAGGATTACCAGCAAATATTATTATGCATTATGCTTTTTTCTAATGAACTAGAAAAGCCAAATAAATATATGCATTTACCAAAATTGTATGAGGAAATCAACTGCACCCTGAAAATTCCATTATTACAAAACCAATGTAGACTGTTCAGTATAGCACTAAAAAAGAGGAAATGGGTCCATGCCCATGGACATGAGCTGTAGAGAGTATTGTGACATCTGCCTGCAGGCCTGCATAGTTCCTCTTTGAGTTATGTTGCTAAATGTAGTTTGTGTATAGAGGTAGACAAACAATGCTAAAATAAAAAGACTATATAAATACATATTTTGCTGCACTCCTTTTACCTAGCTGATTCGGAGGCTAGCTACCTTTATTAAACCTAGTCCTAACAATACTTATATTGTTAAGAAAACCATCATGATAATATAGCTTTTGTGATTCATAGTAATTTATGAGATGGATTTACAATTCATTCAATTTATATAATATAAAATGGTTTTCCTTTTGCCTTGAAACATCCAATTGTGTTTAAAACCACATGCCAAAATCATTCTTCTCATAATCCTCATCAGGATATGTGCCATGTTTATTGGTTTGGACAGAAGATGAATACCACGGATCCTTACAGGCTAATTCCACTGAAAACCAATCACACAGAAATGGGGATAGGCAATCAATGTGAGCTTTCTATAACATACAGCAAATGGGTGGGGTGGCAGAGTTGTACTGGGAAGCCACAGACCAGTTGCTGGGACACCTTCACATGCATCCTTTGCAGTGAGTCATGTGACACTCAGCACATTACATTTCATGCTATTGCATCTTCCTTATATCTCTTGGGAACTTTACCAGAGAGATATCTCCTCTAGAATTCACAGAGTCTACCCAAATACTGCAGCTGTTACAAAGACAATGAAGGGTGGTTACACTTGCTGGATTCCCAATAATGTGAAATAAACCAACGGCTAGGAAATCTGGGTGCAAGGCTTTACCATGATCTGCTAAGAAGATGCAGGAATGCAAATTACTTAGTGGGAATGTTGTCTCCAAGGTTTAAAGAGGTGTTTCACCTAAAAACAAATAGTGTTATATTGCAGATTACCAATCATTAGATGTGGTGCCTACATTTGTTTTTTTTTTCTTTAGCTTTTCCCTCTGTTTTCACCTGTTATCTGGTCAGTAACACACCTCCGGTATTAGTGAGACATCACTCTTGATGAATGAGCACTGGTGGCACATCAGACAGCAGCATCAGCAGCATTATCAGTCTGAGGGGAGGGGAGTGGTAAATTTATTAGCATATTTAAATGCACTAACAAATTGAAGCCAAACTCCAGCTCACACTTCATAACCAGTTACAGTAAACCATTTTTTTTCCTTTTGGGATAAATGTTTTACATGAATAAAAAAATAGATCATTATAAGTACCCCTGTCATTATTAAATGGTTTGTCTCATCCATGTAAATGGATACATTCTGCTGGAGAACTTGTGATTTTGAAAAACAACAGACTTTTTGTCTGGATCACCAGATGAAATTAGAAGAAAGAAACCCTAAAAAAGAAAATGAATGCAGTCATCACATCTAAAAATTGGTAAGCTGCAAAATAATTAATGTTTGCTTTTGGGTTTAATACAGTTTTAAAGTTAAAAGTTTAAAGTGTGCACTCAGTTTATAAATATATGTTTTGGATGGGCCAGTCTTTAGAGTTTGTCTTATTTTTACAAGTTAAATCATCATAATACATTGATCTGAGAGGTTGCATGTGTGATTAAGCTGCATTTCATTCAGTCACATGAGTGATCTGTGTCATGAGTTTGTACAAGACACTGAACACTTTTATTTAGAAAAAAATGTAAAACTTTAAATGTACTGCTAATGCTGATAATAAAGATTTTATGCCATCACAAGTGGACTGTAAATCTAATATTTTCCTTAGCTACCACAACAATATAAAAGTTGCTACCTACTACTGTAGAACAGCTGAAAAATATGCTCCATTTCCTATAACCTGCTATCATAGCTCATTAGGTTCAAGCTCTTATATTGAACCTGTAATAGGCTATTGCTCTGTTTCCCAACTGTGTAATATCAATCTTTCATTTTTTTCTGGTGACCACTGTCACAGGGACTGAAAGTGAGAGAACAGTCAAAATTTCGAGTTGTCACCAGAACAGGAACAGAGAGGAAATCTTACAATTGGGACACTTGTCATTTTTAAACTTTTCAAGAGGATATTTAAATACATTTGGAGAGCTGCTCTCCTCTCTCACAAGTTCCTGCTGTGTCTATATTCCCTTCACTATCTAAAACCATGATTAAAAAAGTTTGGATTTAGATATACTTATGTAACAGTATATAAAGTACTATCAAATCACTTGGCTTAGGCTCCTGAAGCATATCTACATTTATTTTATTCCCCTAAATGCTATAGGAACTATATTTCCCAGGTGCCATACCTTAACTCCCACACTAAATTGTATATTAGGCAGACAACATTTATTGCTTGCTTTACTTATGTGTATATATTTGATATAACAGAGCCAGATTCATAACATTGACCCATATAGAAACTGTAGATGTAGATGTAACTTCTGTAGATGGCTATCTGAAACACCCATACACTGTGTGTATTAGCATGCTAAGAATTTGGGTTCTGCATATATCAGAATATGTTATGCCTAAGTCACATGACAAAAATGTAGAGGGTTTATGGCAGTAATGTGAAAGAAAAATCAAGTCACAAAAGCTCAGGTAGTTGAAAAATAATAATCATTTCTTTGTCCTCAGCATGTTTCTTGCCATAAAAATTATTCAGAACTGAAACAGTGGAGCTGGGAAACTCTCCCTCTTTTTTGTGAATGCATCATTAAACTTCTTACTCTTCCAAACAGAACTCATAAGCATTAGTTTTCCTTGAAGAATAAAAAGTCTTACCCCTAGAGAATCTGAATTCATGGTTTTAGAATTCACTGCTTTTGTGCCAGGATAATGGGATTTGAACCATTCACTGCAATTCTTATCTCCATCAAGAACAGTCATGCTTTTCATTACTGATATTTTTTTAGCTAAATATTGTTACACTAAAAGATGACTATTACATAGCTGAGCAGTTCTGTTACTTTCAGCATCTTATTTTCATCACTATTGTTTTACTCTGTCTTTTACACTGCAAAGGTAATGTAGACGGCAAAATGTTTTACTCCACAGTTTTTTTAATAATTCTTGTATAAGTCATAGATTTCACAATAAAAAAGGATACATTTCCCTGCTAATCAAGCAACAATGTATTATTTAAGCATCCAGATTACACTGTTCAACAGGTAAAAAGTTTTGGGCATAAAATTAGCTAATCTTACATAATTTTGGGGTGCTGAAAACGAAAATGACCCTAAAAAATGTTGATTGGCTCTAGTTTCCATGATATATTCACCCATCTAATGACGTAAGCCATTCAAAATTATGATGCAACTTCAGCTGCATATTGCGCAATTGATACTGGTGACCAATAGAAAATTGTATGTATACTGAGATGATGCAATATTAGCCTTTAATTGCATCACTTCACTGCATAAAAGCTGCAGTATCTGTAGCTGATTGTAGTTCGACAGCGTCTTTACATTTCGTTTTATGCTTATATAGGCTACTCAGTAATGCCTCGAACTTGTGTGAATAAAGCAGATAATTTCTGCTATATCTGCGGTGAAATAACTTTTATCTCACAAAAAAGGAGGATAACAGGAATGATTAAGAAAGCCTACAACTTGTATTTTGGCTGCAAGATAGGAGACCAGGACAAGAGCTGGGCACCACATATATGCTGCAATTCTTGTGGGACGGCACTGGAGCAATGGTTGAATGGAAAAAAGGCATCTATGCCTTTCGCTGTGCCAATGATTTGGAGAGAGCCAACAGATCATGTTAGTAATTGTTACTTTTGTATGGTGCCTCCAATTGTAAAAGGGCTAAATAAGAAGAAAAAGTTATCTGTGCACTATCCAAATATTCCATCGGCAATACGTCCAGTTCCTCATGGAGAGGGGCTACCAATTCCTAAAGCACCAGAATCCTTCGTGGTTGAGTCAAGTGAGGAAGAACCTGAAGCGTGTAGTCACGTGCAGTTGTAAGAGATAGCCCTTTCCTCGAATACAAGAGAAAAGCCAAGAGAAGCAAAACCGACACAAACTGAAGACAAAACTAGTGAGAATCCTAAGTATTAAAATGATTCAACTTAGCTTATGGCTATAATTTTTCTTGGTAATCCTATGCAATATATTATGCCATTTAGGCTTTGTTATGTAGTCAATATCACTTGCTTTATATTTGTGGAAAGACATCTATCTATATAATTATTGTGTAGTCATTACACCTATAGTAGAAAACATTCCGTTTACAGAAAAACTAGAGCCAATTGACAAATTTCATTGTTATATTTGAACTCAGAATGTGAAATTCATTAAGAAATGGATCCTTTTGTTTCCAAAACTGGCAAAAAATAAAAATTTGTTGAACAGTGTTACTAGCAGTACTGTAGAATACACTGAATTCTAAAGAACTCACCTAAAGGAAATACAGAAAAAAGTTACCACTTTTCCCATCCTAAAAAATTATGAATCCATACCAGAGTCATGAATGTGATGATTATGCTTTATTCCTACATTTAGCATATTCCTATCAGAAAGGTAGAAACCTGAACCATAGATTATATTTTAAGAGGGCTGTGCACACCTACAAAACCAGAACCCTGGTTGCTAGTAAGATGTGGAAATATGATTGGAGGTCTCATCCCACCCAAGACTCTACAAAGCCTTCAGTCTCCTGGACCCATTCCAGGATTTGCCAAACTGAGAAAAAAACTGCAAAGCTAGTTTTCTATGATCAAAACAGACTTCTATAGAGCCCCTCAACCTGAATGGGGACAATCCTGGGTAAGATCAGACTCATCTGACACTATGACACGGCATGGCCCTGTCACCATATAGGTATTGTGTAAAGGGTTCTGGATGGGAACTATATTGCCATTTTATTAGGGTTATTGTCTCTTTAAGAGGCAGTATGAAGATAATGGACCTGAAGGATGCATTTTTATGCAGGTAACTCCACATAGCATGTGTGGAGTAATATTTATTTATTTATTACAGGTACTTATATAGCGCCGTCAATTTACGCAGCGCTTTACATATATTCAAGGGGCATACAATCTAAGGTCCCTAACTCACATTCATACATACACATACTAGGGCCACTTTAGACAGGAGCCAAGTCACCTACCAGCATGTCTTTGGAGTTTGGGAGGAAAACGGAGTACCCAGAGGAAACCCATGCAGGCATAGGGAGAACATGCAAACTCCAGGCAGGTGGTGCCATGGTTGGGATTCGAACCCACGACCCTAGTACTGCCATGTGGAAGTGCTGCCCATAATTCAAGCTTGAAGTGTAAGGCAGATGTCTGAAAAAAGCAGTTTGAGCTACTGAATTGCTGGGCACTGCTAAGGTCTGTCTTTGATTGCAAACAACTAAAACATCTTTGACCTGTGACTTCCATGGAGCCTCTCAGCCTGAATGGGTGACAACCCTGGGTTACACTGGACTCATTTAACACCTTGACATGATACAGTTCTGTCACCATACTGTATATATATATATATATATATATATATATATATATATATATATATATATACTTTGACACCACTCCTGCAGGCAAAAGCCCTAAGTTGGTGAGAAATTATCTTTTTTATTTTATGCGAAAGAAATGCTCACTATACATTATTGTACTGAAGAAGAGCCATTCTTCCAATTACTGCTGGAAGCACTGTTCTGTTACCCTTTTTTTGAGGAATAAAGCCAGGTTCTGTGTATCATACAGCTGCACTGGTAATACCTGACCTTATGGGCCTTGCAATGTGCATATGCATCAAACAATTATTGAATTACAGAACTGAGCATTTAACTAAATGCTGTACTAAAAGTTTGGATCCAACAAAAATAATGATGTAAAAGAAAAAGAAAAATGGACGATTCCATCAATTTTCTGACCCCCTTTTAAAAAAGACAAAATCAAATTGACTGAGAACGAGATAGACAACAGGTTCCATTGTCTTTGTTTTTTATTTTTCCAGTGAAAAATTGTGTCATTTATCTCATTAGAAGAGAGTTGGCAGAGGAATTGCATTATGTCCTTGCATCAATCGATAGTCAGCAAACCTGGAACATCAGTATGTGGTTTGGGATAAATGGTTTATAACATATGGCTGTACATGTGATAGATAACCGGTATACTGGGTGCACATTTGCCACTAGAAGGAACAATTTGCTCCACCCAAGTGATTAACATAGGAATATGCTTATTGTTTTTAGATATAGAAGTAAAGAGATGATATAAAACACCTCCAGATTTAAAAAGGTAGTTGATGGTCGTATTTTCCATACCTTGCAGGATGGAGGTCAAGGAGATCCAAACTTCCCGCTAGAGAATCCTGCCACTCAGTGTCCCTAATGCCGTGTTACGCAGTCTTAGCAACATAGCTGTAAAAGCAGTCAGAGTGGTCTGTCAGACACAAGGATGCCAATAAGATGGTACAGCAGCCAGCTCCCCTGTACAGTGCCAAGCCCCATTAGGTAAATAAAGGGGCCCCAAAAAGTTTTAAACTCTCTAGCTTGGAGCACTTACTCTATATCTCCTGCAAGGTCCCAATGCATAGAATAGATACACACAGATAACGGCAATAACCATGTAGAGCCGAGGGAGCTCTTAGACTCCTGCTTGACTAAGAGATACCAAATGCTGAGGGGAGGCAGAAGTTTTCTTGCCTCTGTGCCATGTTTAATCTGAGGTCTGGTAGGTGGAGAGGCATAGACCTTCTGTTTTAGGGTAGGAGGGGGTGAGAATTCCTGCCTGGGGGAGTTTCTTTTGGTAGGAGGTTAAGAATGGGGGTGGGTTTACTTTTGGGGAAGGATAGGGGAGTTTCTTGTGGGGAAGTTTACAGGGGGTGGTTAGGGGCTGGGATTTGCTTCTGGGAGGGGAGTTTGTTTGAATGAAGGGAGGTTTTCTTCAGGATTAGAAATCTTTGCTGGGTGGCGTTAGGGTCATGGGGATATACTTTTGCTTTGGGGAGGGAGTTTATTTTTGTGGTGATATTTGAGGGAGGGGGTGTTTTCCAGTGGGGATCTTTGTTTGGGGGTTACTTAGGAGGGAAAGGGGGATACTTGAGGGAAGGTGGGTTTTACTTGGGGGGTTACTTTTAGGAGAGTGTTTCCTTTTAGGGGGTTGCTTGAGGGAAGGGAGTGCTTTTGGCAGAGATTTTTGCTTGGCATGGGGGGGTTTAATAGTAGATATTTTTGATTAAGGGGATGGGGCCTGCAAAGTACTGCATGTAGTACATCATTGCAACCCACACCACTGCAACACAGTGGAACAAACTGACTACATAGCAAATAAAGCAAGTTGTCTTTTTATTCAGACTGCACTTGATGAGGTTGCCCAGTGCAGCCAAACACAAATGATGAGAACAGGCCCTGACAGTGGAACTTTTGTTTGTTTTTTGAACATTGCTAGGAGATTTTTTCGCTTCTGATAACAAAAAAAATACTTTCCCCTCTCCCATAGCACATTTTTAATTAGACAAAAAAGGGAATAGCCACCTAACATGACACGTAAATATGTGACATATAAATATCTCCGTCTCACTAATAATTAGTGTGGATTTATAAACCCGATATACTTAACATAAAAAATAGCAGTATGACAAGTGCAATACTGCTCACACAGAGTGGTTATTAGAAAATCCAAGCGGAGTAATATGATTAGTAATTACAAAAAAATTTTATTCGATCACATGGATCATAAGGAGGTTAGACAGAGACATGGTAAACAAGTCATTATAAAATCACTAAATTAAAAACATTCGGCGTCTCCAGATCTAATAGTTATTCGGCAATCAAGAATCCACATAAGGCAATGAATTTCCTAACTACTTGATCAAAGAGTTTTCATATTTTCCATACGATATCTGCATAGGGAGAATATTCTTCAAAAAATTGTTACCACAATCTGGTGCCCATTGCAATACCATGTTGCACAGTAAGGTTGGCTAATATCCAGTTTTAGTGTGCTACCTAAGCAGGTGCAAAGGGCACTATATTGTGGTAGGCAGCTCAGTTCATAAATTTCCTTTTGGTACACAAGTTTTAAAAGGTTACAAAAACCAGCAACTGCACTTCCTGACATAATATGGTGCCATTTTTACCTGTTCAGTTTGCACATTAGGACTGAATAAGAGCCAACCATACTGATCAGGTGCAAAGGGCACCATGTTGTGTTGTGTGTGTGTGCACTGACTATTTTTTTTTTAATCTCTAAAATATTTTATAAAATTTTTTAGGACAATTTTTTAAGATTAAAATAACACAATAATGCACAGTAAGGTTAGCTAATATCCAGTCTTGGGTCCCATTCATACATTCTAACTGACTATGGTGCAAACTAGGTTTATTGCAAATACCTGCGTCCAGGATCCCAGGTGTCCCAATCATCGACAGTTGATCAGCCTGTACACCTAAGTGATGGGCTGAAAATATCCAAGGCCATCCACTGCTGAAAACATGTATCCAGGTATATCTGCACATCCAGTGGTTACAGGATTGACGTAAACTACGCTCTACAGTCCCTGATATCTATATTTGCATAGCTGCTGCACCGTCATTACTCCCCCAGCAAGGATATAGTAACCTATAATCAATTAACAATTTATGCACATACTTCCTGTGCAATGTAAGTGACCCAAAATGTAATCACTGTTGTGCAATCTTCTTTCTAACCAAAATAAAACATCCATATAAAGTCCAAATACAAAGAGTTCACATAAAATTGTGCCAATCAGTGACTTGTGCCATATAACTTGATTATTTTCCAACAATGTGCAAACACTCAATGCCACCCTCCTTTGCCACCACACTCACTGAATTGTAATGACCTCTTATGAGATATAAGAAGGTCTCAAGTGCTTTAATATGGCTACTCCAGTGTCACTGCTCTTGCAGGATGCTTTACCGCTAGTATCCTCCCAACCTGCAAGCATGTAAGTGGAAAAACAAAACCAGAGGCAGCGTCCAATAGCGTTACTCCATTTTATTTGAGGAATAAGAACAATTAAAATCCATTTGCGGTGTTAAAATGCTTGCATAGTATACAAGCAATATTAGCAAGCCCCAATGCGTCACTTCTCCTTCCTACTTCATGTTGGTGGAACATACATGGTACAGGAAGTACCATTGAAATATGAACTATTTGTATTGGGACATTATATGGATGTTTTATTTTGAATAGAAGGAAGATTGTACATCTGGTGGTTACCTTCAGGTAGGAATATACAATATGTCTGCCCTTGGATGCAATCTCTCTGCATCCAGGGTTGGGCATTTGTCCCTAACAGTTATCCCCTGGATGTGCAGATACACAGAAGCAGACATCCTTAGCTCTTTTTAGCTTGCCACCTAGGTGTACAGGCTGAGCAGCTGACAAAGATTAGAACATCTGGGATCCCCGCTGTAGGTATTCATGACATATATGCCATTACATGGCAAATTAGGACATATGAGTGACATGTAAGACTGGATAATAGCCAATGTTACTGTGCAGCCTGAGCAGGTCTTTGTGAAGTTGGCCCAATTTCTTTCTTTTTTTTATTAAAAAATCATTTACCAGGTACCTGCTGCATATTGCTACACAGTGAAAACATGCAGTAAGTACCAATTACAACTTTTTTTCAAACACTTTATATCTTTATAGTGTTAAAGAAATAAATCAGTATGGATCCAAGTACAAAAGTAGTTCAGGAAGGATATACAGTAGTTGGTGTATATTTAAAATCCTTAGGATGTCACCTACATAAACACCTAGCTAATTTTCACTAACGTTGCACTCTGAAGAAGATCCATGTTCAGACTGATCTTCAGAGAGCATTTGGCATACAGTGAGCAGGCACTATAGTGTTTCCTCACCACCTGTTTAAACCCCTTAAACTGCATGCATTGTGTTCTTGCACGGTGCGCCTATTCATTTGAATGGGTTGCATTCAGCAGGTGGTACTGCCCACTAAACTCAAGGTTATAATTTTTGTAAAGCTTCATGGCCCCACTCTGATGCCACATGTTTTTATCCCCCCCCCCCCCCCCCAATACAAGTGTAAACAATGCCTTAGAATTTGAGAGAGTTGACACCTCCCCACCAAGAAATAAAAATATCCACAGCCTTGTCACCTTGCAACACTTATGAGGGCCACCTAGCCATTATAAAAAGATGCATTGCAGTTGAATAAGTTGGTCTACATTTGTAGGCGGTATCTGTATAACCAGTAGCTCTGACAACACATTTAGTTTGTAGAACATGCAGCAATGATTATTATTATTATTATTCTACAGGATTTATATAGCGCCAACAGTTTGCTCAGCGCTTTACAATATAAAGGGAGACGATACAGCAACAATACAGTTCAATGCAAGAGGGTTAGGAGGGCCCTGCACCTTGGAGCTTACAATCTAATGATATGCCTGGCTTTGTTTTCTATCCCTAAAGAAATCTTTTCACATACCGAGGTAGGTAAAAGTGATCATATGGCAATAAAATAAGAATAAATAAATTATATAGTGCTGCCCCAAGAACCAATCTTGTGGGAATGTAGTATTGTGCAAGTATTATTGTGCAAAAAAACAAACAAAATGTGTGTGCAAAAATAGAACTATAGTGCACCTCCCCCACTTACTGTAAATCAATATCTCTACACTTTTAAACCAACATGGACATTAGAAATACATAGTCCTATATTAGGAAAGTTCAATTGAATCTAGAAAAGAATTGGATCTTGGGGGCAGCCCTATATCATTTATTTATTCATTTATTTCCACACATCCTCTTTTGGATTGTGTTAGGTGTTAGTAGCCTCCAATCCATAATTACCAATGCGTGGATCCATCACTTTTCACAATAAAATATGAATTGTTCACCAAAAGAGTCAGTAGCTAATTTTTTAAAATATATGTTTCGATTTGATTTGGTCAATTTGAAAAAGATTACCTTAAATGAGACATAAATCTTAAAGTGCACCAGTCATAGGAGAAGTATGAGGGATGTCATTCATAACATTCCTCTTAAAATATTAGTTGCCTGGCTGTAGGTGGCATTAATTTATTTTTAATTTTTTGATTGTATATCATTTGAATAGATTGTTTGTGTACAACTTCACACTAAATAGTTATTATTAAATCTAATGGAGATCGTAATATATGTGTCTAAGTTTTTTTAAACTAGAACCAACTTTATTACTTGCACCTTTACTGTTCCAATTGTATAGTGTACCATTCAAATATTATTATGCAAAGCTTATGAATGTGGACACTTTTTCTCCACTTTGCCACTGTCTTCTTTAACTCCAGTGATTGCACTGTAGTGCTAATTCCCAACCTAAAAATTGCTATGCCCTTCCTACATCAATGTCTAAATGTCAGCTCTCTGAGCTAGAAGGGGATAAGATGCTACTGCAAGGACCTGTTGCATCATCACTACTAGCGCAGTCATAGGTACCACAGAGAGCATGTTGTAATTTTAAATTAGGTTCTGGTTGAATATGCATTGATATACAGTATATATGCAAATGGTTTGTGCTACCTGTGATGTGTGTGCAGTAAACACAGTAACAATAGCTAAGTGTTTGCTACACAAGAGTGGTGCATATGTGCTATGTAGAACAACCAACTATCTATTTTCATGGATTAATAACTTTATGCAACTGTTGTGGTATGCTATACCTACAGTATATAATAGATAACATGGATATATTCATGCATGAGCACTTGTGGACCATTAAATATCTCACTAACACAGGCTATATTGAGCAAGAGTTCTATCCTCTCATATATCCCCTTGTAACGCTTCACATCTAGGACAAGTATTATTATTATACAGCATTTATATGGCGCCAACAGTTTGCACAGCGCTTTACAATATAAGGGAGACAGTACAATTACAATACATTTCAGTACAGAAGGAATAGGAGGGCCCTGTTCGTGGAGCTTACAATCTAAAGGAAGGGGGAGGTGATACAAAAGGTGATAGCTGTGGGGGATGATCTGGCTGAGGTGATTCAAGTACAGTTCTTAGGTGGAGGCGGGGTAGGCTTCCCTGAAGAAGTGAGTTTTCAAAGATCGCATAAAGGCAGACAGGGTGGGGGCTGACCGGACATGCTGTGGTAGGGAGTTCCAGAGGATGAGAGAGGCTCTGGAGAAGTCCTGGAGGCGAGCGTGGGAGGAGGTGATGAGGCAGCTAGAGAGGAGGATATCATGGGAGGAGCGGAGTGGGCGGTATCTGTGGATGAGGTTGGTGATGTAGCTAGGGGCAGTGTTGTGGATGGCTTTGTAAGCTGTGATTAGTATTTTGAATTGTATACGTTGGGTTAGTGGAAGCCAGTGGAGGGATTGGCAGAGAGGGGCAGCAGTCGCTGATCGGTTGCTAAGGTGTATGAGTCTAGCAGCAGCATTCATAATAGAGTGAAGGGGGGATAGCCTGTGTAACGGTAGACCAGTGAGGAGGGAGTTGCAGTAATCAAGGCGGGATATAACCAAGGCGTGGATAAGTTGTTTTGTGGTGTCATTGGTCAGGAAGGGGTGGATTTTGGAAATGTTCCGGAGGTTGAAGTACAACTACAAGTACAATTAGGCTCCATCTCCTCAAGACTCTCTCTGTCCTACAATTTCACTTCTGTTTCCACCCTCTCCATCCCCCAGTCAACTTGCACAAAGCTTAGTAGGACACAGGTGAAGGACTGCAGTTCTGGGGGGTTCAGCCATCTACTTTTTTCCATGCGCCAGCCATCATCTGTAACCTTTTTGCAGTAGGAAGTACCAACATATTGGTCATGCACGCATTATACCCTGATGTACTATGCAGCCATTTAACTGCCGAATGGTGCCCTGGGTGCCCTAGATTTGTTAGAATCATAAACATTTTTTATTTAGCAAAATCCCTTGTTCAACAATCATTTATTATACTATATGAATAGTATGTATAGCTTCTCTTTACAACCTGTTGACATGGATAAAAGAAAACAATCATAAGAATTTTATCTTTTGTCTCTCAAATTAAATATGCTCTAGATGAGACCATGACTAAACTGATACAGAAACACCATAGATCTCCTAATATTCATGAGCTTCATATCTCTTTGATGGGTATTTACATGACCAGTGATGACATTTATCTAAAAACATTTCAGCAATGAAGTAAGATCTATTATCAGACATCAAAGCAATGTACCAGTTGAATTGGAGGAATATCTCTTGGTTTCAAAGTTAAGATTTAATATCTTAAATCAAGGATGGGAACAGGATCATAATTTATTATCTTTCATTTCTCGCAGGCTAAAATGATTAACAGTGATTTATACAACTGCACAGATTAAATATTACATATTTATCAGTAGTGTTATAATTACACACTCCATTTTCTCATTTATATAGACTCAAAGCAAATAAACACAGTGGGGTTAATTTACTAAAGGCACATAGACTGTGTACTTTGCAAGTGCAATTGCACTCTGCAAGGGCATTTGCTCCAGAGATTAATAAATGATGAGGAGCTCTGTTGACATCCATCATCCAATCATGTGCAAGCAAAAATGTTATTTTTTTTTTCCTTGCACGTGATTGGGTAAAGTGAAGCTTCACCTCATTTACTAAGCTCTGGAGCAAATGTCCTTTTAGATTTCAAGTGAACTCTCAGTAAATCAAACCCAAAGTGTCTTCATTTTATAAAACTGTTCCACACCTCGTCCCAGTAAGGCCATTTCCAACACCATCATTCTCCAGTACTGAGAATAGGAAAGAGAAAGTTTATAGCCAAAAATTGGTCACTCCGGGACAATTCTGCCGTATATGCAATAAAGTACCCCACAGCTCCACAGCCCATACAATATGCCTCAGGGTAATGCAAAACTACAGTATATTAGTGTGACAAATAAGAAAACTCATAGAGTGTCACTCCAAGCACCAGCATGTACTCAACCAGTGACTCTCCTTTGCTGCCAGGTGCTGGAAGTAGCTCATCCTAGCTCACCATACGGTATCTAATATCAAGAATAGAACAACGCACACCAAAGTCAGCCCAGTCTATGTTTAGTCAGTCACATAGTTACATTGTTAGTCTGCTTGAAAAAAGACACAAGTTTATCTAGTTCAACCAATAAAAAGGGAAAAACATTTTAAAAAAAATTATGCAATCCTATATACACAATGCTATACCCACAGCTGATCCATACGAAGGCAAAAAACCCCAGCAAAGTATGATCCAATTTGCTCTATCAAGAGAAAAAATTCCTTCCTGATCCCCCAAGTGGCAATATATTCCCTGGATAAACTTTACCTATAAATGTTAGTATACGGTTATATGTTCATTTAGGAAAGAATACAGGCCTCTCTTAAAGCAATCTACTGAGCTGGAAGGAACAAGCTCTTTAGGGAGTTTATTCCACATAATCACAGCTTTTACTGTGAAGAAACCTTTCTGTATTTGGAGATGAAATCTCTTCTCCATCCTCTGTGATGACCTTAAAGTGAATAACTCCACACCGATTTCACTGTATGGACCACCTATGTATTTATGCATGTTGATCATATTCCCCCTTAATCTCCTCTTCTCTAGAGAAAATGAATTCAGTTACTCTTATCTTTCCTCATAGCTGAGCTCCTTCATGCCTCTTATCAGTTTGGTTGCCCTTCTCTGCGCTTTCTCCAGTTCCCCGATATCCTTTTTGTGAATTGATGCCCAAAACTGAACTACATATTCCAGATGAGGTATCACTATAGATTTGAACAGTTGTAAAATGATATCTCGCTTTCTGGAGTCTATATCTCTTTTAATACAAGAGAGGATTTTGCTCGCTTTAGAAACCACAGCTTGGCATTGCATGCCATTATTAAGCTTGTGATCTACCAGAACTCCCAGATCCTTCTCCACCATTGATTCCCCCAGTTGTACCCCCCTAGTATGTATGGTGCATGCATATTCTTAGTCCCCAACTGCATAACCTTACATTTATCAACATTAAACCTCATTTATCACGTAGTTGCTGAATTAAACAGTGCATTGAGGTCGGCTTGTAAGTTGAAGACATCCTGTAAGGATGTTATTTCATGTCTTTCATGAATCCATGCTGTCTCATGCTTAAAATATTTTTTTCCAGCAAGGCCTCATCTATGTGAACTATAATTAACCCCTTGGCGCAGGCGCCTCCCGGGCCTTTAAAGATTCCAGAATCTGGGAGGCGGGGGCGGGGTTTTAGGGTCATGTGACCGCCGTGATTCGCTGTCACGGCGGTCAAATGATCGGAAAAGGTTCCAATCGAAAGAGGAGATCAGGACCTTTCCATGAGTACCGAACGTGTATGCTGGGAGCGCTCAGGGTGCGCGCTTTCAGCATATATGTTTTTTTTAATAGAATGCAAATGTGCGGCCACTCGGAGTCTAGGCCCCGACGCGGAGAGGTCGCACATTTGCGTTCGGCCGGCGCCAAGAGGTTAAACTTTCCAGTAACTTCCCAAATATAGATATACGTTAAACTAAAATGTCTATAGTTACTTGGTAAAAACTTTGATCCCTATTTAAATATAGGCACAGCATTGGCCTTACACCAATCCAATGGTACTATATCAGTCCCTAAAAATTAGAAATAATGACTTTTAAAATGACAGAGCTCAATTCTTTTAGCTCATGGGTGTATGCCATCTGGTCCAGGTGCTCACCTTTATTCTGTCTAAATATTTCTGGATCATATCAATTTTGAGCCATTATAGATCATCTGGAGCTGTGTCAATATCATCCCCATTATGAACATGAGCTCCCCCATGCTCCTTTGTATACACTGAGCTGAAGAATGTATTTAATACATTTACCTTCTTTTTGTCCCCAGTCACCCACTCTAGATAATTTTGTAAAGGGCCTACATTGCTCAGACCTGACCTTTTTACTATTAATGTATTTGAAGAATTTTGGGGGGAGTTTGTCCTATCTTTTGCAATCTCTAGTTCGTTTTGAATTTTTGAGGGCTCAATTTTATTTTTACATATTATTTTATAATCTTTTTAACAATTAAATGATGATAGTGCTCCTTCATTTTTATATTTTTAAAAGCTCTTTTCTTATTACGTATAGCTTTTTTAACTTTGTCCATGAGCCACATAGGTTTTTATTACGGCCTTTTATTACAGCTTTTTAAATTTATTTCCCATGGGATGTGTGTTCATATACAGTCTTTTTTGAAGAATTTCCATTTCTGTTCTGTGTTCACCAATATTCCCAATATTACCTCCCATTGTAAGCCTTGGCCCTCATTCATAGAAAATTTGCTCTCTTGAAGTTGAGTGTTTTTATATTTCCAGTATGTGCTTGTTGTTTACAGCTAACATTAAATGAAATTATGTTATGGCCACTGCTACCCAGATATTCTTTTATATGAACATTAGTAATAAGCTATGCATGGTTTAAGATTACCAGGTCCAGCAGAGCATCATTCTTAGTTGGGGCCTCTATGAACTGTAGCATAAAATTGTCTTGTAATAGGTTTATACATTTTTGCCCATTAATTGCTCCTGTTATGCCATTACTCCAGTCAATTTATGTGTAGTTAAAATCCCCCATGTGCATTTCCACCCATAATGGAAAGAAATGTATAGGAATCCACCCGGGCCATACCCCTCTAATGCATTTCACCCTCCCACAGAACTTAATCATAGAGGTTCACCTCAGAAGTAGGATAAGAAAGTAACAAATCCCCTGCTGTTATTTGGGATTAGCCTATGCAGTCTGTCTTGAATGAGGTGTACTAGTTTTTTTTGTCTTACAGGTCTTTTGAAGCTTGGGGATGGTATAGAGAATGTTGTCCTAGGCCTTTTAACCACTACTTCTGCAATATTGCCTTCTTGTGCCTCTAAAGATCCTTCCCACTCAGCAGTGAAGAAAAAAATCAGCTAAGTTTTGGGGTTTCCCACACCAGGGCTTGTTTTGGTTTGCCACTGTTTCAGAGGAAGAAAGATTGCTGCAGAGCACCAACAGTATATGCTGTAACAGCCTACCTGGTCTGGATCTCCAAGAACAGGCAGTAATCTTGCATCCAATCCATGCCCCTTGCTGTTCTTTTTTTCTCTAACTGAACTCCAACATCTGTAGAAAATCATCTATTGCTGACAGTAGGAAGGTTTACAGATTCCTGTATGGAAGCATTGGTCAATCAATAGTGGTATCACACGCCCCAAGCTTACTCAGAACTACAGCTCTAAAATTAACAATGCTCATGAGCAAGGAGAGTTAGCAGTGCACAGCTGTAGGTCTAAATAAACAGTGGGCTTCTTGGAATGCTTCAATCACACAGGGAGCAGTGGCCTATTCTACAGCTTACTGCTCAGGAGGAGAGAATTTTCTACTGGTGCTGGTGCCCAATTAAACAAAGCAAAAAAGTAGGACATTTGATATGTACTTAGGCAGAAGATTATTGGAGTTTAGCATATGGCTGCACGTTGTTCTCCAGATATTCAGCTTTCCTTGTGAAAATACATTGACTTTCAGTGAGTCATAAAGCCTGGACCCTACTATATAAACCCAATACCTCCCTCTAGGAAATTAGATACCACCCCAATATTGTTGATTTATGGGTATGGCAAACATAAGGCCATATTTTTCTCATATATTTCAGAAAATGTGATACTACATATTATTTCACCATTTTATATGTCTGATTATTATTTTTTATAGCTGGGCTATTCTTGTAAAGATATTATTATACAACAGTTTGCTCAGCACTTTACAATATAAAGGGAGACAATACAGCAACAATACAGTTCAATACAAGGGGGTTAGGAGGGCCCTGCTCCTTGGAGCTTACAATCTAAGAGGGGCTAGTGGTACAAAAAGTAATAACTGTGGGGGATGGACTGGTAGGAGGAATAGAAGATTCCATTATTAGCTGAGGGCAGGATAGGCTTCCCTGAAGAGATAGATTTTCAGAGATCGCCTAAAAGTGAACAGAGTAGGTGATAGTCTGATAATTTGGGGTAGAGAGTTTCAGAGGATGGGGGAAACTCTGAAGAAGTCCTGGAGATGAGCATGGGAGGAGGAGGCAAGGGAGCTAGAGAGCAGTAGGTCGTGGGAGGAGCGGAGAGTACGGTTTGGGTGATAATTGGAGACAAGATTGGTGATGTAATTTGGGGCAGAGTTATAAATGGCTTTATATGTTATTGTTAGTGTTTTGAATTTTATCCATTTGGCAATGGGAAGCCAGTGGAGGGATTGGCAGAGAGGAGTGGCAGATACGGAACGGTTAGTAAGGTGGATGATGTGTGTGCTTTGCCTGCTGGAAATCAGTCAGGCCAGGAAGCAGTGCAAAGACCTTATTATTTTAGGTTGATTTTATCTACAATTCCTTCGTAGAAGTACTGGAACAGCTGAATATTACATCCTATTCTATCAAAATGACTTTGCTTTGAAAAATGTATCCACCTCATGTCTTTAAGTAGAAATATTGTGTAAATGATATATTTACAAACAATTAGTTTTGGGTCCAAAATCTTGCTGTTGTGTGCTAGTCTTAGAACTCCTTATGATTGATTTACTAAAGGCAAATAGACTGTGCACTTTGCAAGTGCAGTTGCACTCTGCAAGTGCATTTGGTCCAGAGCTTAGTAAATGCTGACTTCCATCATCCAATCATGTGCAATAAAAATGCTGTTTTTTATTTTCCTTGCATGTAATTGATTATTCTTTGTAACGTGAAGCTTCACCTCATTTACTTATTGAGAAGCTTTGGAGCAACTGCACTTGTAAAGTGCACAGTCTATTTGCCTTTTGCAAATCAACCCCCTTGTGTCTCATTATCTACCTTTTTCTAACATTGCTGCCACATTTTCAAGGGGAATTATTTAATGTTCTGAAGGAATAAAGACATCAGAAAAGTGATAGTCATGCAGTTCTGCTGCTGACAAGGCTTAAAACTGGCTATTGACAAATTGAAATTTGGTCAGTTCAGCAGGAACCAGCTAAATTTCAATCCATCTATGGACAGGCTGATTGTACTGAAGTTGACTTCAGTACAAGTAGCCTGTCTGTTTTTTTTGTTCAATCACTGCTGATGGATATAGCCGCCAACAGTGACCATGTATTCTGCCTGCTGTCAGAATACAATAGTGCAATGGGACCCACATTTACTAAGCTCCGGTTAAAATTAGGTTAACTGCACTTACAAAGTGCAGTCTACTTGCCTTTAGTAAATCCATCCTAGTAAATGAAGGCAATTTCAAAAGCCTGCAGTTGTGGACAACTGGTCAAACACTGTTAATTTCTATTTTTCAATCAGACAATGGGCACCCACCGCTGAGACCCACCATTGTCATAGTACACTGATCAGCTGCTGCAGCTCACTAGCTGCAGCCACTGATTGAAAAATATTTTCTAGCATGTTCCTTCAACACAAGTTAAACAAATGATCAACTTCTGTTGAGTTGGGATGGCCATGCATGGATTGAAATTCAGCTAGTGTATGGCCAGCTTGAGCTTGCCTGCCCCATCCTTCTTCCCATGCATTGTTATTGGCCAGTAAGGCAGCTTACCACAATAATGGAATGTGTGGAGGTGGGAGGTAGTAGTATATGTTGGATCCTTGACTGTCACAGCAACGTAGTATTATGCTAAAACTAAGGCTCTTGGAGGATACTGTATGCAGTTATTTATTTCCTGACTGAGTCTTTTAAGCACAGTTTTGATTACTGGATAGCATTAGTATCTTACTGAATAATTGTCTTATTGCATGGAATTGCTTTTAAAAAAAAATACCATAATAATTTCCTTATAATACTGCAAACAAATGCAGACAGTGGTATTTAGCTTGCTCCTGTATTGCAGATTGTAATTCTGATATAAATGGTTTGGTTCTTCTATGTAACTATGTGACAGAATGACTATTTTATTTATCTATTATCTGTGCACTGCTGATGATAGATATTCCCTGCGTTCACTCTACTATACCATCTAGTTTGCTATGGTAGTTACTCTCTCTAAGTCACTAAAGAGGGTAGCTACATTTTTGTTTTGATGCATTTAATGCATCAAAACAAAACATTTATTGAACATTAGGACCGGGTCAGCTGTAATTGCAGCTTTAATAGATGCCTAGAACTGCTGAATACTTTCAGTTTTAAAACATACAATAAGCTGGAGAAAGTGAGTGTGTGTCTGTGTGTGTTTGGGGGGGGGGGGGTAGATATTGATCACAGTCATGAAGGTCTGCATGCAGAGTTTATAATGATTTGAGAATTAACCAAGCAACCTTAGACCATGTCAATTTCGGTCTGCAGGGAATCAAACAAAAGGAGACTTTCTACAAACACATGACCACAATGCCGTCCCCATACTAGCATTAAAATATCCCAATGTAGTGTACCAATTCTACTTTATAGGAATCTGTTCAGAATAAACATATCACACAACCACTTAAAACTATTTAAACTCTCACCCTGTTGGCAAGATATTAATACTGCTATATAGAATATCTTTTCCAACAGGAACTCTGAAAATGTGCATTCTATGTCGATAGTAATCCTTCTAGGATTCAAGGACTATGTCCAAAAGTGAACAACTGGGTGTGCAAGTGATAATTCATAATGGTATGGTAATATTATCCCAGGTTGATGATAAATATACAGTATATAAAGAATACCAAAAAGAAAAAAAAATATATATATATAAATAAATATATATACATATATAATGTATATACTGTGAGAACTCGCTTCAAAAATGGTAGAGCTTCTTCAAAGCACACAGCAACTTGCTTCTTCTTAAGGGCCTTTTTGCCCAATTTTATTTTACAAGAAAGTTCAAATAACAAAATTGCTTCCCACGCAGGGGTATCCACATTAAACAAATGCAAATGATATTCAACCTTCTGGCTGGTACACCGATTTCCATCTGTCTCCTGCAGACTCTATCCAAAAATGGCTTTCCCGCACACAGCTAGCCAATAGCACACCGCTTGTCTGGCTTCCACCTCCACTAGGTGAAGCCCACCTGACTTCAAGGCAGTGACCTCCTGCCTGCCAGGGTGGAGTCCTCCTGACTCCTGTCTGCTGAGGTGGAGCCCTCCTGACTCCTGTCTGCCAGGTGGAGCCCTCCTGACTCCTGTCTGCCGGGGTGGAGCCCAGAATCATGGCCTGGCCTCCACAAAAAGGCCTGCACACACCTGTGCAATCAGCGTGCTGGCTGCTCTCAAAACATGGGCTCAGGACTGGAGATTTCATCCCTCCCAAATCTCTTAGAAATCTCCAGGCTACAGGTCCCAAAACAGGCTTTACAATCCAAAAAGGAAACTGATAAACCGGTTTTCTCTGCATTATGAGAACTGCCTGGAGCCCCTCAACCTGCATGGTTGAGAATCCTGGGTCACCACTGTGATTTCCACCATGGCAGGATACTGCACTGCCACAATACATACATATATATATATATATATATATATATATATACATATATATATATATTTCAGTTGGGCTGTAGGACAGCTCACATCAATGCTCTCATTTGCATATAACTGACAAAGTATATCCTCAGTTCAGGTTAGCTATCATTCCACTGATCCTCTGGTTGAACAAGAAATCTGTGGGGTCATAGCTCTGGATCTCAATATTTTGTCATCAAAACCACTTCCCTACAAATCACATCACTCTCCCCAAGTGGAATGATGTCTAAATTTCATGTGGATGTGTTATGTGACAATAAGATGAAATTATGCATCTTGTATGAAGTGTGCAAATCTTCATCCACTTGCAATATTTGTGTATTACCTGCATAAATAATGCTCAGGATTAACAGTCTTGATAGTAAAGCAGTATGAACCACAGGGTATATAACAATAGGTTTTCAATATAGTGGTGGAGAATATATCATATTGCCTTTATATATTTCTACCATACATGCAAATCTCCTTTGTATTATATCTTATCTATACACAGACAGGAAGATTTTCCTTATTTCAGGTTTGGAAATACCTGTGAAACCAGGACACGACAGGAGGTTTTATCATCTTTAATCCAACATGAGGATGGTAAGTAGATTTCCTGATATTTTGGATATATCAAAACAGAACAGTAATGTATTTTTACTGCCATTGATCATGTTAGTGCTCCCACACACTGTTTTCCTTTGTAGTTGTTCCCACTAATTCCAGGTCCAGGGTTCTGTGATGGTCACAGCTTGTGCTGTATCATATACAAAATGATACCTGGACAGTGGAAACGAGAGGTTTGGTCCAAGGATAATTTCTTTGTGTTCCTGTGCCAAGTTCTGTCATTGCACAGGTATATTGATAATGCCTTTTCCTTTACATGGGATTGTTGAATTTGTTGAACTCATTTGTGGCAGCTCTGGAGTACAATATATATAGTAAAATTTAGCAGTGAGTAAGGAATACAATCCTGGAAGCACACAGTGGTCACCCTAAAACGTACGGTAATAAAAAGCATAACATACAGGAAATATTTGAGAATCTGAAGAAATTGCATATTAGAAAATCAGAAAAAAAAACTTTAAAGAGGAGGCAAAAAAATTAGGAGACAGGCAAAAAAATCATGGATATAAAGACAGGATACTATTAAAACTTTTAACAGAAATTAAACAAAAAATATAAAAAAATAAATAAAAAAGAAGCAAGAAAAATGAGATATAATAATCACTACATATTGTAATCAACATGAGGATTTATACAGAATCCTGTCTAAAAATTGGGATAGACTCAAAGAAGACCTATATCATCTAAATCTATCTATCTAGAAAGAGCACAAATAGTATACTGTAGCAGGGCAAGGCCATGCCACTGTGGGATTAGACAGTTTAGGCCAGATTTTGGAGGAAATAAGCACATTAATGATCCAGGAGTGTGCTTCTTTCACATTGGAGATCAGGGGCGGATTGACCATTTGGGCATTGCCCGAGGGCCTGGGGTCAGTAGGGGGCCCATGAGAGGATCACTATCCAATGACAGTGTGGGGAGCGGAGGAGGAGGCAGTCTCAGATCCCGACCCAGAAGTAGCTCACCTGTCACTTCGCGTGGGGTCCGGACACTGTGCTGGCGATGGAGCCGGTGGGAAGGTGAGAGGCATGGGTGCGGGGTGTTCACCACACACACCCTGCACCCCCCATGGATGATCTATATCAGGAACAAAGTCGGAGGTGATCAGTGTAGGGGAGGGACAGTGACAGCACCGATCTCCCTGCACAGATTTCAAGGAAGCAGCTGAAAACCATGGGACGGAGAAGCTTCCAGCTGCCTCGTTGAGATCCATGCAGGGTGCTGTCACTGTCCCTCCCCTGCACCGATCATCCCTGACTGTGCATCGGATTTCCCTCCTGGGCCCCCCCTCTGTGCTCCTCAGACCCCCCTTGCAGGTCTCTGATGCCTCTTCTTCTCTGACAGTGTCCAGCCCCTCCCCCCATCCTCCACAGCAGAGCAGAGAAGAGAGGATCTTCTCTGCCTCCCCGTCCAGATCAGCCGGCAGCTCTGTGTTACTTCTGAATGTACCAGGTCCGTCTCTCTCTTCTCTCTCCCTCTCTCTCTCTCTCTCTCCCTCTCCCTCCCTCTCTCTCTCTCCCTCCCCGTCTCCCTCTCTCTCCCCTCTGTCTCTCTCCCTCCCTCTCTCCACCTATCTACCCCTCTCTCTCCCCCTCTCTCTACCCCCCTCCCTCTCTCCCTCTCTCTTTCTCTCCCCCCCTCTCTCTCTCCCTATCTCTCTCTCTCTCCCTCCCCTCCTTTCATTTCCTTCCTCCCCCCCTTCTTCCTTCCCTCCCTTTCCTTCATTCCTTCCTCCATCCATTCCCTCCCTCCTTTTTCTTCCTTCTTCCATCCCCTCCCGTTATTCTTCCCTCCCTCCCTCCCTCCCTCCCTCCCTCCCTCCCTCCCTTCCTTCCTTCCTTCCCTTTCCTTCTCCTCCCTTCCTTTTTTTCTCTATCCTTTCCCTTTTCCTCCTTCCTTCCTTCCTTCTCTCCCCTTCCTTCATTCCTTCCTCCATTTCCCTCCCTTTTCTTCCTTCTGCCATCCGCTCCCTTCATCCTTTCCTCCCTTCCCTCCTTTAATTTCCTTCCTCCCTCCCCTCCTTTCATTTCCTTCCTTCCTTCCTTCCTTCCTTCCTTCCTTCCTTCCTTCCTTCCTTCCTTCCTCCCTCCATCTATTCCCTGCCTTTTCTTCCTTCCTTTCTCCCCTCCCCTTCCTTCCTTTCTTCCTACCCTTCCTTCCTTCCCTCCCCTTTCTTCCTCCATCCATTCCCTCCCTTCCTAACTTCCTCCCTTCCCTCCTTTTCCTTCATTCCTTCCTCCATCCATTTTCTTTCCTTCCTTCCTCCATCCATTCCCTCCCTCCAAATTCTTCTTTCCCTTCCTTCCTCCATCCCCTCCCTTCATTCTTTTCCTCCCACCCCTCTTTCCTTCCCTCCTCTTTCTTCATCCATTCCCTCTCTCCCTCTTTATTCCTTCCTTCCTTCCTTCCTCCCTCCCTCCCTCTTCCTTCATTTCTTCCTCCATCCATTTTCTTTCTTTCCTTCATCCCTTCCTTACTCCATCCATTCCCTTCCTCCCTTTTCTTCCGCCCCTTCCTTCCTCCATCCCCTCCCTTCATTCATAATGACATCCCAACATATACTAGTGCTCCCTGTTCACTCCCTACTGACACTCTTCACTGCCCCCACAAAATAATTGTGAAAAAAAAATACATAAATTGTAAAAAATAATTTAGAAATTAGATAATAAAAATTAAAAAATTGTGACACCCTCACCATTGCTCTACTGACACCATCCACTGGCCACCCAAAAGCATTTTGAAAAAAAATGATAAAAATAATAAAACATTAATTTGTAAATAAAATCATAAAATTGCAAAAAAAAATAATACTAATAAAAATGAAGAACTACAGACACCACCTACTGACACCATCTTACACATAGTACCCACAGCCATACACTCCGCACTCCGTGTCCCTGTACATACTACCCACTGTCATACACTCCACACTCCTGTCCCTGTACATACTATCCACTGTCATACACTCCGCACTGTACATTCCCTATTTAACATGACCTCATTCTGCACTATATAAGTCATCTCAGGCACTTATTAACCACACCCCTTTTAAGCCATGCCCAATTTTAGTGCAATTTAACCACTTGAGCTCCTGAGGATTTACCCCCCTTAATGACCAGGCCTTTTTTTGCTGTTTGGCGCTGCACTAATTCAAATGATAATTGCGCGGTCATGCAATGCTGTACCCAAACAAAATTTACGTCCTTTTTTTCATACAAATAGAGCTTTCTTTTGATGGTATTTTATCATCTGTGTGCTTTTTATTTTTTGCGCTATAAACAAAAAAACACAAACATTTTGAAAAAAACAATATTTTCTACTTACAGCTATAAAAAATATATCGTAAACTCAAAGTTAGTCATAAATTTAAGCCAAAATGTATTCTGCTACATGTTTTTGGTAAAAAAAATCCCAATAAGTGTATATTGATTGCTTTGTGTGAAAGTTTATAGCGTCTACAAACTATGGTATAGATACTGTAATTTATGCCTTTTTTTGCTATACAGCGCTGCACTAACTCAAATGATAATTGCGCGGTCATGCAATGCTGTACCCAAACGAAATTTACGTCCTTTTTTTCACACAAATAGAGCTTTCTTTTGGTGGTATTTGAGCACCTGTGCACTTTTTATTTTTTGCGCTATAAACAAAAAAAACATGAAAATTTTGAAAAAAAAACAATATTTTCTACTTTCAGCTATAAAAAATATATCGTAAACTCAAAGTTAGTCATAAATTTAAGCCAAAATGTATTCTGCTACATGTTTTTGGTAAAAAAAATTCAGATCCCGGGCAAACTGGCGCTATATGGGAGGGGCGCTAACATTATCGAAAGTCACCAGTGACACTAATACAGTGATCAGTAAAAATCTGTTCACTGTAATCAATGACACTGGTGACAGGGCAGTGAAGGGGTTAACCGTGGGGGGGGGGTGGGGGCGAGCAAGGGGTTAAATGGGATTACTGGTGTACTGGTGGGCAAACTGGCGCTATCTGGGAGGGGCGCTAACACTATCAGAAGTCGCCAGTGACACTGATACAGTGATCAGTAAAAATCTGTTCACTGATCAATGACACTGGTGACAGGGCAGTGAAGGGGTTAGCTCGGGGGGGGGGGGGGGGCGATCAAGGGGTTAGACGGGATTGCTGGTGTATTAGCAGGAAATCTCGCGCTATCTGGGAGGGGCGCTAACACTATCGGAAGTCGCCAGCGACACTGATACAGTGATCAGTAAAAATCGGTTCACTGATCAGTGACACTGGTGACAGGGCAGTGAAGGGGTTAACTGGGGGGGGGGGGGCGATCAAGGGGTTAAACGGGATTACTGGTGTACTGGCGGGCAATCTGGCGCTATCTGGGAGGGGCGCTAACACTATTGGAAGTCACCAGCGACACTGATACAGTGATCAGTAAAAATCGGTTCACTGATCAGTGACACTGGTGACAGGGCAGTGAAGGGGTTAACTGGGGGGGGGCTTAAGGGGTTAAACGGGATTACTGGTGTACTGGCGGGAAAACTGGCGCTATCTGGGAGGGGCGCTAAAACTATCGAAAGTCGCCAGCGACACTGATACAGTGATCAGTAAAAATCAATTCACTGATCAGTGACACTGGTGACAGGGCAGTGAAGGGGTTAACTGGGGGGGGGCGATCAAGGGGTTAAACGGGATTACTGGTGTACTGGTGGGCAATCTGGCGCTATCTGGGAGGGGCGCTAACACTATCGGAAGTCGCCAGTGACACTGATACAGTGATCAGTAAAAATCGGTTCACTGATCAGTGACACTGGTGACAGGGCAGTGAAGGGGTTAACTGGGGGGGGGATTAAGGGGTTAAACAGGATTACTGGTGTACTGGCGGGAAAACTGGCGCTATCTGGGAGGGGCGCTAACACTATCGGAAGTCGCCAGCGACACTGATGCAGTGATCAGTAAAAATCAATTCACTGATCAGTGACACTGGTGACAGGGCAGTGAAGGGGTTAACTGGGGGGGGGGGGCGATCAAGGGGTTAAACGGGATTACTGGTGTACTGGCGGGCAATCTGGCGCTATCTGGGAGGGGCGCTAACACTATCGGAAGTCGCCAGCGACACTGATACAGTGATCAGTAGAAATCGGTTCACTGATCAGTGACACTGGTGACAGGGCAGTGAAGGGGTTAACTGGGGGGGGGTTAAGGGGTTAAACGGGATTACTGGTGTACTGGCGGGCAAACTGGCGCTATCTGGGAGGGGCGCTAACACTATCGGAAGTCACCAGCGACACTGATACAGTGATCAGTAAAAATCGATTCACAGATCAGTGACACTGGTGACAGGGCAGTGAAGGGGTTAACTGGGGGGGGGGGCGATCAGGGGGTTAAATGTGTCCTGGATGAGTTCTAACTGTGGGTATGTGCTGTTGGATGTCTTCTTCTCTGTCTGGAATGGAATGTGTCCAGGCAGAGAAGAATGACATCATATCCTGTCCTGTGTAAATGTCAACACAGGACAGGATAGGACAGGGACCGATCATCTGATTTCAGCCAGACATCACTGGCTGAAATCGAATGATTGATCCCTCCGGGATCAAATGGTGTCACCCGCGGGTTGGCGGGAGCGCGCGCCCCCTGCCGGCGAAAACGTTGGGAGTGCGGAACCCGTTTTAAAACGTGGTTTTGCGCCCCAGTGCCGCCCTGCAAACGTATATATACAGTGGCAGGGCGGCAACCGGTTAAAACACACCCCTCCTCTCTCATCCCCTCCTCTCTCTCACACCCCTCCTCTTTTTCAACCTCTCACCCCCCTCTCTCTTTCATTTCCCCCACATGGCAGCCATCTTTAAACCTGGAAGTGCCTAGTGGCTTCTACGGAAAGAAGCCGGGAACATTCATGCAGTCTTTGCTGCAGTAAATATTTAAATGCCCTTTCTATGCAGCTGCAATATGTAGGTAGGGTGTTGTGTGGGTGTGGCTTGAGTGTAGGTGGGGGCACAGGGGGCCCCATTATCTCTTACTGCCCAGGGGCCCCATGAGTTGTCAGTCCGCCCCTGTTGGAGATGGTATCAGAGCTCCCAAGGGGTCAGTGTGTGAAGGGAATCATGAGAAGTGTTGCTATGCACCAACCTGTCCAGGTCAGGACATTTTGAGGCACGAGCCTCTGAGTATGGAAGAAGTCCATGAGGGACAGAATGGACACAGAGCTGAGGTAAAGCAGTTAGTGCTCAGAGCACTGAATGTGATGTGTTTGACGGTCCAAAGGACCAACACTGCTAAGATGGGCTGCAAAGGTGCATAAAGAGCCACGAGGCTGAATACTGTTTGATTGATGATGAGAACCCCTGCATGAGAAACCTTTTTTGTGAACTTTTGTTTTGTTTTGAATAAAATTGGGCAGAAAAAGCCCTGAAAAGTACCTCTGGAGTGAAGTGAATTCACTGTTTTGGCACTACCAATGAGCTATTAAACCCCCAAATCATCACAATACAAGCATAACATACAAGAAAGTGAGTACAAATGTCACCAAAAAATATAACACAATCCAGTTTCAGAAATGTGGTTTTTGCAGATATATTCAAGTAGGGACAGTAAATGAAGTAACTATGACCAGAGGACAAGTAGTCAGAAGTAAATATTAAACAAACTGTGAAACAGAAGGAGTTATATATACAGTATTCTAATATCCAAATGTGATATGTATTATTTTGCAAAGCTTAGAGAAATGTTAAAGAGTGGGATTTCTTTTCATCTCTATGATGTTGGGTTCTGGAATCTCAGGTCCCAGGTAGCAGACCAGATGTTGTTTCAACACAGTGGTAAAGTAGAAAAGTTCAGTTTCTTTGCCCTAAATAGGGTCCTATGGTCTATTATTAGGAGAATACTATAAAAGCAAAAGGGCAACTTCCAGTTGATATACAGAGGTATATCCTGCACAACTATATAGAGCTTCTTATTACACCCTGCGGTACATACTGCTTTACTATTAAGATTGTCAATCCATAGAATTGTTCATGCAGATAAGGAATGCAAGAGACTGGTAATGGGGTCTTTTGGGTTATGAAAGGAAGATTTGCATAATATAAGGGATCCTTAATAACATTTACTGCAAGTGGATGAGGATTTGTGCAGTCTTCATGCAAGGCGCTGTGATTTCAACTTACTTTCACATAACCTGTCCATATAAAATTTAGGCATCACTCCACGTGGGGGACAATTACAAATCTGGTGCCTGTGATTTGTAGACTAATAACATGGGAGGTGGTGTTGATGACAACATTTTAACACCCAGAACTATGGCCCCACAGATTTCCGATTTGACCAGAGGATCAGTTGAATAATAGCAAACCTGAACTGACTGTATACTTTGTCAATTATATGCAAATGATAACATAGATATGAGAGGTCCTACAGTACCATGGGCTAATTACTCTGGATCAGGGGCAGACTGACCATTTGGAAACTCGGGCATTGCCAGAGGGCCCGGGGTCAGTAGGGGGCCCCATGAGATGTCTCTGGTACCTTTTTCATAGGCTTTTTGAGTTTTGGCAAGAACACAGGGGCCCCATGATCCCCTATTGCCCAGGGGCCCCATGAGCTGTCAGTCTGCCCCTGCTCTGGATATACTGTAGATATACTGTATGTGTATCACCAGCCCAGGATAATATTACTATTGCATTGTGGATTATCACTTGCACACTTGGTTGTTGTGGTTTGCATACATTTGTTGATCCTGGAAAGATTAATATTGATATGGAACAAGGATTTACACAGAGCTCTGTTGGCATGCATGTTTACTCTATACAACAATATAATTGCTATGTTATGCAGGGATATCTTTTGAAACATTTTAAATGTCTGTTTGATATGTTTATTCTGTGCACTTTCTGTATAATAACAATAAAAAGCTCCTTTTGTATGCTTTAGTAAGATATTTTGATATTTCTCTATATGGAGTATCTCGTTTTCTTGGGTGAATTAACATTTTATTTATTCAATAGTTGTGGAGTTAACGTCCATTAGAAGTAATACTAATCAGAAAATGTGCATCCTTGTCTGATTTCCCAAGTTTCATTTTCTATGGATATTATTAAAACAAATCTGTCCTTTCTTCAAGCTGTTAAAAAAAAAAAAACATGTTTTCTATGCAGAAAGCAATGTCATAAACATTTACTTTCCCTGCACTGCTCTACCAAACCAATTTGCTGTCAGATGCCCCCCACCCCCTTTTTAATTTTCAGCATTCTGAAAAAGACTATGCAGCCTTCCCCCACTTCCAGATGGTAGTGTCCATGCCTGGTGAATGACCACTCAAGCACCACGCACCCAGAGTGGACAATAAACAGGTATACTTTAAAAAGCAGGCATTGAGCTGTAGGCAAGTAAATGTTCCTAGGCTGAGAGGTACAGGCTGGGAATAATGTATTAACTTTATTGCAGGCAGTAGGAAGCATTTACTCAGTATCTTCATCCAGTTATCAGTCTGACTTTAACACCATACATTTGTCAGCAGTTTAGGGCAGAACTGTTTGAGACAACATATGCATTCTCAAAACAGAATATATTTATGTTGATCTACTAAAGGTAAATAGACTGTGCACTTTGCAAGTGCAGTTGCTCCAGGGCTTAGTAAATTAGGTAAAGCTTCCTTTTACAAAGAATACCCAAATACATGCAAGAAAAATAAAAAACAGCATTTTGCTTGCACATGATTGGATGATGGAAGGCAGCAGAGCTTCCCCTCATTTACTAAGCTGTGGAGCAACTGGACTTGCAAAGTGCACAGATTATTTGCCTTTAGTAGAGCAACCCCAAAGGCTATTGTAGAGGCATTTAGATTTACATGATTGTGACATTGATTATTGAAAGCCTTTTAGACCAGGAAATAGATGTAAACCATGTGTGATGCCTGAACTAAGATGGTTCTGGACTTCAGGGTCAAAATAAAGATAAAAGACACTTTCAAAACAGCACTATGATCTTTGAAATGCATTAAATATCTACAAATATTACACTTACCCAATAACTTGCATGAAATAAAAAATAAATAACTGATGCTTCGTCTACTTTAAGTATGAATTTTGTAAAATGCTTCATATTTAGCAGATAACATTTTTTTATTCCTATTTGACTGAGAAAATGCTAGCTCAAAAGCCATTACCCACATTACTGCTGATGCATTCACTAAAGCATTAGATGAAAGTATGGCAGTATTGTATTTCACGAGTCAAATCATGTGTTCACATTTAAACATCCTTTCAATTTGCCATTTATTCATAAACAGAGTCTGTATTGGATTTGCAATGAGCCAACAGGCCATTACTGTACAGTAATGGAGTTTAAATCTGTATTTATCTACTGACTGACTACTTTGACCTAATGCCATAGTTGTTAGCGTGTTTGCGCTTACATTTTCTAATGTACAACCCTAAATTTCTTGTAATAAAATGGGCTCTTTGGAAGCCATGTTTATTTCCACCACATAGAATTAATATGGAGGACAGAGCATCACCTTAGACAATGTTTTGGTAAAAAAAAAACCAATTGTTTCTTCATTCTACAAGTACTGAGAGCTAGTAACAGAGAACAGGTGGAGGACTAATAAGTAATAATTACTATATTGAAAATGAAAGTAGGCATGATTAATAGTCATGCTGCAATTCAAGAATGTGCTAAGTCTTTTAAATGGCATATGGTTGAACTTGTATTGATTCCCGAATCTGCCCTGCTGTTTTCCTTTTCCTTTTCATTAGTTTCACTTGCTGAGCTTTAAGTAACTCTACAAGACACTTTCAGCTTTTTTTAACTTTAGAAAAAACATAGTATGAAAAAGGTTCATTTTATTAACATTATAATGCATTCCTTATACCTTTTTGTGGCAGCTGGATTATTTAGGAATATGTAAACTTTATCTTGGTGCATTTAATTAAGTAAATGCTTTAATCTTTTATGAATGTAAACAAAGAAAAAAAAATAAAAAAATCTCTGCTTTCTAGCTGAAATCATTAGGCACAAAGCGCACTAGATGCATCAAAAGGGATCGTGACAAAGATGGCTGCACAAACTTGTGGTTTTTTTCTTGGTATATCATTATTCTGAGCAATTACATAGGAGAGAATTCTACCTGAAAGGACACTGCAGCTTCAATACCAATTACACCTGTAATAGCCCGCTGATTACTTATGAACAAAGTGCTAATATATGCTTAAAGTCTACGTAAAGCCAATCGTTTAGTATTGAACAGAGTAGGACGGGACTCTTGTCAGGTTTTTTTTTCCTATGTCCCATTAGGGAGATTTTCCTTTTTTTCCTGTCCCATAGATACAAAAGGAAACAAGTAGAAATTTTAGACAGTTGTCACCAACCAGTGTCCCCAACTGTCCTGTTCCTGTGATGACTTTTGGATTTCTTCCTTATCTTCAGTCCCATTTATTAAAACAAATAGAGAAGGGAAATCATCCCACCTGGGACAGAAATAAATGCTCTGTCCAAGAGTTAAAAAAAATAGTTTTAATACTCTTTACAGAGGATACAGCTAACACACAGTAATGATATAAGTATTAAAATTGTTATGTATTTATTCAATTAAAGCAGTATTAAATCCAAAACCAAACATGTGTTATATTGCAGCTTACCAATCCTTAGATGTGAAGGCTGCTTTCCTTTAGGCGTTTATTTATTCTTTATGTAAAGTAAACATGAAGAGGTTTGCACAAACAGGAACGAGGATCACTTTCACAGAATGTTAGGGTCCCCAGCCCACAGCGGGACCCTCATGGGGGCTCTGCTTTCTACCTGAAGGGTCCCCATCCTACAGTGGGACCCTCATGGGAGCTCTGCATTCTAGCTGAAGGGTCCCCAGCCCACAGTGTGACCCTCATGGGAGCTCTGCTTTCTAGTTGAAATCATTATGGAAAAAATGCACTAGGGTCCCCAGCTTGCAGCGGGACCCTCATGGGAGCTCTACTTTCTAATTGAAATCATTAGGGACAAAATGCACTAGGGTTCCCTGCTTGCAGTGGGACCCTCATGGGAGCTCTGCGTTCTAGCTGAAGGATCCCCAGCCCACAGCGGGACCCTCATGGGATACCTCAAAGGGTTCTTCTCTCTCCCGCTCTTTCTTGGCAGGTTGCTATTGGTTTTTCCGGTGGGCTCGGCAACAGCGGGTGATTTGTGAATTTTTGGTGGGCTCAGAAGCCTGTGCTCTGCTGCTCTATATAAAGGCCACCTCTCCCTCATAGAGAGCACCACTGAGGAGACCGTACCACTGCTCCCACCCCCCCCCTCCCCTGTTTACAACTTGTCACAGTGTTGTTTAGTGGGGTTTGTCATTCAGTATAATCTGAATGGACAGTGTGTCTGGAATTTTTTTATATTTTATTTGTGTTTTCTGATCAGATATGGCTAAAATTATAATTTATTTGGTTTCTGATATATGTAATTGAGGTTACCCTTAAATAAACACTGTGGCCAAATAGTTACGAAAATAAAGTGAGTGTGTGTTGTCTCTTTATTTATTTCTCATTTGTGCTATCCCATGAGAGTCATTCCCACAATAGTGCAAAAACAGAACTGCAATAAAGAGAAGTAAACAGAAAATCATTGTGAGAAGTGAAGACAAGAGGCCCTGTGAAGACATGTAAAATCAACAGTGCACATTTTTAGGCTTTTGCTCTGTTTTCAACTATCGATCTGGCTAATAACACACCTCCTGTATCAGAGTTCCCTAATCTGGAGGAATGAGCTTGGGAGGCACATTTGGGCAGCAACATTGTCAGTCTAGGGGGGAGTTAGATTTACTAACAGATTTAAATACACTAATAACTTGAAGCCAAACTCCACATCAGACTTTATAATCAGTTTCAGGAAACTTTTTTTTCCTTTTGGAATACATATTTTACATAAATAAATAAAACTGATCATTCTAAGCACCCCTGTCCATGTTTAATGGTTTGTCTCATCCATGTAAACTCAGTCTGGAAGAGAGCTTGTTTTGTTGAAAAAATTCAGATTGGTTACATCACTAAATGAAAATAGAAGAAATAAAGCCTAAAAAAGAAAACAAATGCAACCATCACATCTAAGAATTGATAAGCTGCAATATATTAACTGCTTTTAGACTTCATACTACTTTAAGGATAAAACAATCATATCACTTAGTACAGGGCTTAAAATTTCAAGTCCTGAGCTACTAGCAAGGCCTTAAGAGTTACTCGCCACCAACAAACACACACAAACAGAGACACCTGTACACACACAGACATGTACATACACACACACAGAAACATGTACACATAGACACATGTACACACATACAGACACAGGTATACACACACAGGCCCGTACAGATATGCATACACACAGATACATGTACATACACAGAAATACACATGCACAGACACAAGTACATACACACAGACACATGTACATACATACACAGACACAAGTACCGTATTTTCCGGCGTATAAGACGACTGGGCGTATAAGATGACCCCCTACTTTTCCTGTTAAAATGTAGTGTTTGGGCTATACTCGCTGTATAAGACTACCCCTCTTCCAATGCACACCAGTGGGAAGAATCGTGCCCCATCATTGGTGTCAGTGGGAGGAATAGTGTCCCATCATTGGTATTAGTGGGAGGAATTGTGACCCATCATTGGTGTCAGAGCGACGAATCGTGCCCCATCATTGGTGTCAGTGGGAGGAATAGTACCCCATCATTGGTTTCAGTGGGAGGAATAGTGCCCCATCATTGGTGTCAGTGGGAGGAATCGTGTCCCATCATTGGTGTCAGTGGGAGGAATCGTGCCCCATCATTGGTGTCAGTGGGAGGAATCGTGTCCCATCATTGGTGTCAGTGGGAGGAATCGTGCCCCATCATTGGTGTCAGTGGGAGGAATAGCACCCCATCATTGGTGTCAGTGGGAGGAATAGCTCCCCATCATTGGTATCAGTGGCAGGAATAGTGCCCCATCATTAGTATCAGTGGGGGGAATAGTGCCCCATCATTGGTGTCAGTGGGAAGAATCCTGCCCCATCATTGGTGTCAGTGGGAGGAATAGTGCCCCATCATTGGTATCAGTGGCAGGAATAGTGCCCCATCATTAGTATCAGTGGGGGGAATAGTGCCCCATCTTTGGTGTCAGTGGGAAGAATCGTGCCCCATCATTGGTGTCAGTGGGAGGAATAGTGTCCCATCATTGGTATTAGTGGGAGGAATTGTGACCCATCATTGGTGTCAGAGCGACGAATCGTGCCCCATCATTGGTGTCAGTGGGAGGAATAGTACCCCATCATTGGTTTCAGTGGGAGGAATAGTGCCCCATCATTGGTGTCAGTGGGAGGAATCGTGTCCCATCATTGGTGTCAGTGGGAGGAATCGTGCCCCATCATTGGTGTCAGTGGGAGGAATCGTGTCCCATCATTGGTGTCAGTGGGAGGAATCGTGCCCCATCATTGGTGTCAGTGGGAGGAATAGCACCCCATCATTGGTGTCAGTGGGAGGAATAGCTCCCCATCATTGGTATCAGTGGCAGGAATAGTGCCCCATCATTAGTATCAGTGGGGGGAATAGTGCCCCATCATTGGTGTCAGTGGGAAGAATCCTGCCCCATCATTGGTGTCAGTGGGAGGAATAGTGCCCCATCATTGGTATCAGTGGCAGGAATAGTGCCCCATCATTAGTATCAGTGGGGGGAATAGTGCCCCATCTTTGGTGTCAGTGGGAAGAATCCTGCCCCATCATTGGTGTCAGTGGGAGGAATAGTGTCCCAACATTGGTGTCACTGGGAGTAATAGTATCCCATCATTGGTGTCAGTGGGGGGTGGAATAGTGCCCCATCATTGGTGTCAGTGGGAGTAATAGTATCCCATCATTGGTGTCAGTGGGGGGTGGAATAGTGCCCCATCATTGGTGTCAGTGGGGGGGGGGAGGAATAGTGCCCCATCGTTGGTGTCAGTAGGAGGGGAAAAGTGCCCCATCGTTAGTGTCAGTGGGGAGGAGGAAAAGTGCCCCATCGTTGGTGTCAGTGGGAGGAATAATGCACCATCATTGGTATCAGTGACACCAATGATGGGGCACTTTTCCTCCCACTGACACCAATGACACTTGCTGACCCCTGTTGCAGTATGGTGCTGCTGCAGCCAGCATATGTGGTTGCAGCAGCTCCTCTGTACGGCACACTTACTGGCCGCTCCTTCATTTGATTTTCGCGGGGCCGCTCGGCTCCTCCTCCTCGCTGGTGATTGGCCGCCTGTGTGCCTTTCCTGAGCTACAGTTCTGGCGGCCAATCACCGGTGAGGAGGCGGAGCTGAGCACCCACGTGAACATCCAGTGGCAGAACTGAATGAAGGAGCAGCTGCGCTTCCTGGACCGGATCGTCGTGGGACCGGAGCCAGGTAAGAGACAGCAGCCCCTGCCCACCCCTGTATTCAGTGTCCCTTCCGTTGGAAGGGGGGGGGGGCGGCGGTGGCACCGCCCACCTAAAAAGTGTCGTGCTCAGAGCTAGAGGAAGGGGGTTCGTCTCCCGAAAAGCATCAGCTTATCCCTATCAAGGGCACAGCATTATTGACTGTCTTTGTGGACTACATCATTTGCTTTTAATTTCCTTTGGTTTGTGAGTATATATCTATTTGTCTACACAATATATACGTGGTGTACCACTGTAATGCACAATGAGAGTGCGCCCTTGTCTGCTTTTGTTCACCAGTGTCTAGATTCCCCGATCTTTGAAGGGCAGCACCTCTTTGTTTGGCATTCAGAATTGTCTTTGGTCTGCATGAGGATTTGAGCACTGGTTTCATTTGTTTGTCTTTTGATATGCATATACGAGTGCAAATGAATTGCTTTTGTAGTCAAGCACTGGAGTAACAGGAAGGGATGCTATAAGGAAGTTTTGTAGACATCAGACTTTTTGTCAGTGGGTTCTCTGAACATCATTAACCCTGATTGATATCTGCATCATTAGACATTGTAACTGACATTGGATTTACATTATCGGACATTATTATTATACAGGATTTATTTAGTGCCAACAGTTTGCGAGGCACTTTGCAATATAACACATTTTTTGTTTTAATAAAATAATTCCATTGTTGTGTTTGCTACATTTTTGATGGAAATGGGTAACAAGGGATGAGGGGATAGAACCCTAGTCCCCAGCAACATGGTACCTTTCCTATGATGAGGGCATGTGGCCTGATATGGTTCAGAAAGGGGTGTGCACACTTATAGACTCTCCCTTTCTTGGCCAGCCAGGCTGTATGCCTGGATAAATGTCTAGTATTATTATTGTTTTTATTAATAATATTATTATTATTATACAAGATTTATACAGCGCCAACAGTTAATGCTGCGGTTTACAAAATGAAGGTAGACAATACAGTTTGGTACAAGAGGTAACAGAGGGCCCTGCTCATTAGAGCTTACAATCTAGGAGGAAGGGTTGAGTGATACAAAAGGTAATAGCTGTGGGGGGATGAGCTGATGGAGGAAATAAATGGCAGTTTACTAGGTAGAAGCAAGCTGGGCTTCTTGAAATAGAAAGGTTTTCATGGATTGTCTAAAGGTGGATAGATTAGGAGATAGTCAGACAGATTGGGGTAGGGAGTTCCATAGGATAGGAGAAGTCCTGGAGGCGAGCATGGGAGGAGGTGACATGGGAACTAGAGAGCAGAAGGTCTCACTTTTATTGCCAGCTGTTTAGACATTAATGGCTGTGTGTTGAGTTATTTTGAGGGGACAGCAAATTTACACGGTTATACAAGCTGTACACTCACTACTTTACATTGTAGCATAGTATCATTTCTTCAGTGTTGTCACATGGAAAGATATAATAAAATATTTACAAAAATGTGAGGGGTGTACTCACTTCTGTGAGATACTATATATATATATATATATATAGTGGGAACTCGCATCAAGTGGTAGAGCTTTTTAAAGCACACAGCAACTCGCTTTGTTTTTAGGGGCCATTTTAGCCCACTTTTGTTTATTTAAAGTTCCAAAAATCCAAAGCAAGCAATTTCCCTCAGAGGGGTTTTCAGTATATCAGTCTTCCAAAACCAACTTTTAGCGTCTTGGCTTATACATACAATCCTCCTCTGGCCTTCCACTTCAGGCTTACATCTGTCTCCTGCAGACTCTTTTCCAAATGGCTGTTTTGCACACAACTAGCCACTAGCACACAGCTACTCTGTCTTCCACCTCTCCTAGGTGAAGCCCTCCTGACTCCAAGGCAGTGACCTCCTTTCTGCTGGGGTGGAGCACAGAACCCTGGTCCAGGATTGGAGATTTCATCCCTCCCAAATCACTTTGAAATTTCCAGGCTCCAGGTCCCAAAATGGATTTTACAAAGACATGAGGAAAGTTAAAAGCCACTTTCCTCTGCATCACACAAGTACCCTGGAACCCCTCAACCTGCCCTGTTGAGAATTCCGGGTGAAATATCCTTTTTATATCATGACAGATTGCCACACTGTCACTATATATATATATATTTACAATGACTTTTCACTTTTTATAACAGAGATTTTAATAATAGTGTTTCTATTATTAAACTGGACAACAATGTAGCCAATTTCCTGAACTAAACAAGAATTTTCCTTACTCATAATATCATAATGTGCAAGAAGGCATACAAAAGAGATAGCAAGATACAAAATTTATTGCTAAAGGTTCTCAAAGGATAGCTCATACATAATGGAAAATATTTAATATATCTGGCAAAGTTAAAATTCAGATAAGTGTAAATTTTTATTATTCTGTATTCTCTAATTTTCATGGATGTTCATTGGCTCTGTCTCTCTTTTTCTGTTTCTAAACACACATACACTGATTTACTAATTTACTAAAGGAAAATAGGTTATTCACTTTGCAAAGGAAATCATAGGAAATTTTCCCCAGAGCTTAGTAAATATGGTGAAATTTCTCTTTGCAAAAATACCCAATCACAAGCCAAGAAAATAAAAAAATGTTTTTTGCTTGCACATGATTGGATGATGGAAGTCAGTAGAGTGTCACCTAATGCAATGTTGAAAATCCCTTTGTAAAGTGTATCTTCTCTTACAAAGTGAACAGTCTGTGCGCATGCACATTGCAGCTCATGGCCTGCATCATAGGGTCATGGCTGTGCACACATCTGTAAGGTTTGGTGCATGTGATAATGTGCATGTTCTTGGTAATGTGCAAGGGCACTATTAGTGAATTTGCATTTCCAGCACCAGCTATGGCACCAGGAGACCTATCTAAAACCCATTAAAACTGAGGAGAGCTGACGAGTCATTGTCAGCTCCTGTGACCCATGACCTGATCTGTGCTCCAGCTCCACTATCCAGCTTGCTTCCTGACTCTACAGTATCCTTATATCCTGTTGCTGACCATGACTCACATTCTGACTAAGCTTTTGCCTTCTGTCTTGAATCCTGTAGAGAAATATAGAAACACCCCCTTTGGATATCCTATGGTTGATTAATTGATTTATTTTTACCTTCTATTCTGAAATCTAAGGAGATTGAGTTATGTGAGGGAACTAACAATTAAGTCCACAGAAAGCCTATGCATACCGATCTACTTCTGTACAACCACCCTGCACGAACATTTTCCTCTCAATCAGCAGTGCAGATCTCTGTATTCTGATGGTGGGGAAGTCTCCCCACTGTCTGAATACGACACAGCTGGGAGGATTCAGATCAGTTTTTTTTGTTCAACCTGATAGTTGTATGGATGAAAACTGACCAATCTTTGGCCATCTTGAGGCCACCTTATCCCTTTTATCACTTTTTTGATAACTAAATTGGGGGTGAATTTTATTTGTGGAGGGCTTTACTTTCATCAAGTGTTATCAAGCCCTGCTTCACAACCTTTTTCAGGTCCTCATGGACCACCTCCATGAATAAACTAATAAACTGGTTGTTGGAAAGGGCTGGCAGTGTTTTGGTTTTATGGTTTTATATTCATCGTAAGAGGAGCATACATTTAACTTCCTATATCTCTTGATCTACTGGTTATTTTGATATTAGATCTTCACTAAAATTATCTCTGATTATGCATTTTTATAACATACTCATTTTGAATTGTACAAGTTTGTAACAGGTTTACTTTTATCCTTAACCGTACAGGGGTAATTAACCACAGAGTTTTTATATTTTGATGTTGCAATCCTCCTTGCTACCTTGTGATTGCTGAAACTCAGCCTTCATTGTCCATGACTGATGCATTATTGTGTAGTGTAGCCAAGAAAATAGATTTTAATGTTATCATAATTGCATGCCATATAGCAGTCACTGTCCAATATTTTTAATGTTACCAAACGTTGTGTCATCGTGCTTAAACAACATATATACAAAATCTATAGTAAAGTAAAATGATTAGCACTCATTAAGATAATCAAAGTTGCTGTTTTTTTCAAATACATTTCAAAAAGCATTTTGTTGATTTTCAAGAGGCATTGGTTTGGCATCACAGCTAGATCTCTGCTACAAAGTGCTGGCATAAACTGAGGCCAACTCTTTCTGTGTGCAGCAGCACTAGGCTTTAGAAAGAACACCTGGAACTGGAAGAAGAGATGTATTGGTAATGATAAATGACGCCTGTGGCTTCTCTGTAGTCTAACAGGATCATGGACTTCAATCACTCCAGCAAATCTTTCTATGAATGTTTAATGAATAGTAAACAATAAATTAGCAGATGTGTTTTTTTTTCTTTCCACAGGATGAGAAATTTGACATGACATACATAGCTTTAAATAAGCCATTTAAATTGATTCAGTAGTTTGATTGTACTGGTGTTAGATATGCTATGCAATGAGCAGTTCTTGTATTATGTATTGATATATTAATAGTGATTTTTTTATTTACTTGTTTGCATAATTCATATAATCAAAATTAAGAAAAAACACATGCTCAAAATACTTTTTAAAGTTAGGTAAATCTGTGAGATGGGGAAACAGCTCTCATTGTTTCAACACTGTTTGTGTGCTGTAAATTATTGTGTGGAGTAAATTGAATGTTCTCGAGTGACATTCTGTGGTTTAGCCACAAGATGTCACTGTTTTCCTAACACAGCCTCAGACTGCATAGATATTTCAATATTCATGAAGAGATGGGGTTTTTCACACAGGGTTTGGAGAACAGGGAGGAGAGAGACAGCAGCCATGTTTTGGAGGATGGTGAATGCAGGAGCCATGTGAGCAGAGAATCTGATGGCATCCAGGTGTGAGAACATCCCTCAGTAACCAGAGCTGCAGCTAAGTGAAGCTGATCATGTCCAAGACCCTGATCCTGTTCAGAGAAAGGAAGATTGCTGCCAGGAATGCTGATGAGAGCAGAGGAACAAAGCAACCTACACTGCGATACTGCATGCTTATTGGAGAGATATTTGTTCTGTTCAGTCACCAGCGGATGCAAAGCAGACCTGGGTCGGTAAGATTGTGCACACACCTCATTTCAGTGTTGGCGGATAGAGACTGAGTCCAAGCTTATAATTAGCTAGTTAGCGTCTCTGTGTCAGGCCACAAGTGTTATTACTGATCATTGGAAGGACTCCATAACTTAAAGTGACATTTCACATTAAAGAGCTGATAACAACCCACAAACTCAATCCAGACTGGCGTTTTGCTCAGAAGGGATACTCAGGCATGTGCTACAGGACCAGTTATGAGAGGGGGAATACTGTAGATTTGTGTAAGATTTTAAGCTGTTGTGCTGCAGCACAGGCTAGCCCATACCGTACACCCATACACTGATTCCTGCTCTTTAGGGTAATAACGGGTAAGGTGTGGCAGCTTAGTTGTGCCCGCCAGCAGGTAAATTACTACACCTTTTGCCTTCATCCATCAGGAGGCGCCGTGCTGTACAGCACAAGGGTCTCAGCCTTTGGGCTGGGTGTATGTAAATTTATTGTATGTTTCCAGCATTTGTGGTTGTGTTTATTTGCCACATCTAAGTAAAATTCTGTTGTGGCAAAAGCTGGTGTTGTGGTTGCTTTCCTCGTTCGTGACTTCACTGTATCCTGGGGAGCCCACCCCGGTACACGGCCTACAAAATGTAAAATTGCATAATGATCATTTCCATTTACAAACCCAACCAGCAGTTGGAGCTCTAGGATTCCCTTCACAGATTTTCCAGCCACCCTTAGCTACTAGAAAAAAAGCTTTTGTTTACAAACTTCTGCAACTTATCTTTGAGATCAAAACAAATATTAATGCGTGTAAACAGTTTTGCAACTTTGACAGGTGTTAGTAAAACTGTACATATTGCAATGGTTTATTATATGCAGGTGTATTATACCTCTTTTTTTCAGGACAAATTGAGCATTAGTTTGGTGATAAATGTTAATGGATTTCTCCTAATTTTTATTTTATTATTGAAGGAAAATCGGGCAAAAATCATTTAAAAATTAATTTTGAAGTACAGTTGTATATTTCTTGCTATTATCATAACCCACCCCTAAAGAACAACCCAAAATAAATTACCCTACTCCTAATATTCACAGCAATGCCACATACGTGCATATTATTTGTTGTTCATACCCGTTTCAGGGGCCAGAAGCAATAGTGTGCACTTTGCTTTTTTATGCCATCTAAAACATGTTGACACTAACTGACATTGATAAAAAATAAAATAACAAAATTATGTAAATCCTACCTATAACACTGACCTGGCCTTTGACCCCAGCATTGACCCTAACCATGATACTGGCTTAGATCAAACTCTGATCTAGCTATTTTTTTCCTCAATTAATTAATTAATTAATTTGCAGACTCCTTTTTTTTTTCTTTTTTTTTTTCTTTTACTCCTCTAGCCTGTGATAGATTATAACCGTACTCAGTAACTGTACAGCTCATCTCTTTACTCCCTTTCTCTTCTTAAATAGAGAAAAAAATACACTGTATCTTTTTATCATCGGTATCATCAAAATGATCATGTGATGGAGAAATGGTCCTTCCTATTCCTGATCATTAGTACAAGTCCTGGAACAGTCAGTAATTGATTGGTCTCTGGGCTAGGAGTGTGCTGTGCAGCATTAGCCAAATTTAATGCGGCTTTGCGCCAAATACTGATATTTGTGCAAAAACTGCAGCAATCCTTACCTGGAGGAAATCCTTGCAACTGTTGTTATCACAATAAAATTACTGTGATTTAGCACAGTCAATTTTTTGTGACTTATTTATAAATAAGTGTATCACTGAGTAACAGAAATTGTGTTCATTTTTTTAAATTTTGCATGGGCAGTGAAGTTTTTTTGTTTTCTTTTATAGCTATCTGTCTATATATATAGTGGATGGGATGAAGCTTTCAATCCTGTGTCCAGGTCTTTCTGGAGACCTGCAAGCTGGGTTTGGTCTTTTACCACATCACATGACCAGCTGTGTCCATAGGACACAGAGATCACTGGGGGTGTGCAGGTGAGCGCGTTCTGGGAGGACATCATATGACGGCCTCCCAGAACTGGCCGGCCGCAGTGCAGCCGTCATTCTGCTACCTGCGGTTGGCAACTGGTTAATTTACACTTATTGGGATTTTTTTTTAGCAAAGACATGTTGCAGAATACATTTTGGGATGAAGCTTTCAATTCTGTGTCCAGGTCTTTCTGGGGACCTGCAAGCTGGGTATAGTGTGCAGGTGTACACACTCATTATAAGGAAGGACCTGACCATACCGCAGGACTTCCATCAGGATACAGGTGTGTGCTCCATCCAGGACACAGGCGTACTCCCATTAGGAGAGATGTTCTACTCAGGAGTCAGCACTCCATGTTGGAGGAGAGATTCCTTACCCACAAGACTGAAAGAGTTGGAACAGGTAATTGAGTCTGTAGGACTTAGAGAGCTGAGACAATTAGATGAGCTCAGAGTGAGTCTTTAAGTTTCGGAGGAGTGAGAGAGCCTGAGGTTCCTGAAGAGTGGGCTTGTGCAGCAAGGGGGCTGTAACTATAGGCTGAGAGAGCCAGAAGAGCCCAGAGATTCAGGAGAGCTGGGTAAGACAGTCTGAGGGACCAATGAAAAGAACAGAGATGCTGCTGAAGAGAGAGTCAGGTGGCTTTGCATTTGCTGGATCTGTTGTGCTGGTGAAAATCCCCTGAGGGGCGACATATATATATATAGTTTTCCATATATAACTTGACACGACTACTTTTTTTATTCAGTTACACACTTATTTGTGGGGGTTTAAATGGTTTCCTAATAAAATCTTAAAAATATTCATCCCTTCAGACCTGTTACTTTTTGTTGAAAGCCCAGCTATACCTTCACTCTTAGTCTCTTCACTCTGCACTACCTGTTGTGCAATAAATGTAGCAAGGTTTGCTTGCACCATTTTGTACTTTGTGCCGAATTTATTGTAGCAATTTATGTCATTTTCATAAACTTAAGCAATTTGTGAACATTTCTGCACCGAATTCACCTGCTCTGCGGCATTTTCCTGCTCCATTAATGATACATTCAAACCAAGGTGTCCGCATTTATTTTCTGAAACATGGAAGTTCTAGATCAAAAAAATTTAAAATTCATACCCCAGACACCAACACCTATCAATATTCTGAGGATTTAAAGACATGAACACACAGGAGCTGAATGTAAAAGCAATTTCAATGTCAAAAGCATTTCTCAACCTAAGAGTTCAGTGTTATCTTGGCTGTGGAACCATCTGTAACCAATGCATACAATACAGTTCATTTACAATAAATATCAGGAAACAAATGGAGGGCACTGGGAACTCTGGGCAAGTGTAATTTGCTTATATTTGTGTGTAAAGGTCCTTCTCTTTAGCAAGGAACAGTTGAAGTTATATTAGCCATTGCAATTAATTCACTGTTTAGTAAAGCTTCATTGTTTCATAGTGACTAACCTTTGTCTTCTTTCATTAAGCTTCCTGTAGATTATAAACCAGCGTGAATTTAGTGTATCTAAATTCTCCTTAATACGGGAAGCATCGGCAGTTGAAGACTGCTCAGCAATGTCTCCTCCATATACATTCAGGGCTCTAACAGTAGCTTGCTGCTGCTCTATGCCATCTTCAAGCGCCTGAAAATGTAAAAGAAAAAAATGAAATGTATATTAAGAAGAACAGATAAGCTTTCTAGACATAAAATGCTGGGCACTAATTTTCTTCAGTTCAAATAATCATGTAACAGATACATCTAGAAAATAGAGAGTCCATTACTTTCCAGCTATTAGTTCTCCCCTGTTCAAACTACCCACTAGACTGCTTGGAAACACTTACAAATATGCCTCCCGTTAAACCCACAATGCCCATAAAAGGTTCACAGGCTCCCCCTAAAGGAGAAATATATTCATTTTCATTTGGTACTAAATAGAATATATATTCTTATACATACTGTATAGTAATATCATACATCAACTACAAATTAACATGAATGTAAAAAAATCAAGATGCCCAATTTTAAAAGATAAATTTTACTCAACATACTCATATGGCTTGCTGTGACAATGTGCATCCTAGCACCCTCTTAGACAAAAGCACATCCATAATCATTTTATTCATATTTAAAATTTATCTTCTAACTTATGTTTTTCATAAAATCTATCACACTTTAAAATAAATATGAAATTACCAATTTTATCAAGGCTTTTGTCTTAAAAATGTTAAATTGCTGTCCCAAGCGCATTATTAATCACATAAGTATCCTCTGAACCTATCATAACAACCCTTTTTAATTCTAGTTTTTCATGATCAAATTCTTCACTAATACATTTAAACTACTGTATAGAACATTCTTAACCTTTTTAGAATATATGAAACATTCCAATCACATCTGCATGCTACCTTGCCATCTATGAGCTTTCACACTCACCTGATATGTTGGGTCATCATTACTGAAGGCCGGAAGCATTTGATGGTAGGCCTCCTGGTGTCAGATCCCAGCAGATATTTTAACATCAGACACTGCTAACTTTTCTCTTCTCTCACATGTGCAAATTGCAAGATTTCTTTGTTAACACTGGTGGAGCTAAAGTTTTTCTAAGAAATTCCAGATCCTCCTGGGTGCATTTTTTCTTCTTCTTCTGACAAGGATCCAGTACAGTGTCTGAATGAAATGCTTCTGAAAATGCCTCTTATGAAATATGTCTGGCTGGCTTTTGCATGCTTTTTATGGGATCTATCAGTTAGGAAGCTTGACCACAAACATTTTTCCACTTGGATTTTTTGCATGTATAAGGAGAATTAGCAGTGCCTGATATTGTTCAACCTGCTCGAATCTATCAGTCAGGAGGCATGACTACAAACATGTTTCACTCACAATATTATTGGTCTGATATATTTGATGAGTGCATAACTTTATACCTTTGGGTGGCTTGTAGGACTCTGTTGTGAAATGAGAAGTTTATATCTATGTGGCCTAAGAGTGTGCTTTCAAGCTGTAACTAATAAGAAGAGACATGTCTTTGCATTGAAACTAATACGTGTTAGAGATATAGCCAATAGTTATAACTACACAGGCATTCAAGTAAATAAACCATCTTCTAAAGAGGGTTTACTTATTCATCCATGTTGATAACACGACACAATTATACAGAAACAAGTTTTTGTATGTATTTACTCTTTAATAAAAATGTAATCTCCAACTAAACGCACAACACTCCAACTGATTATTTTTATGATGACTTGTGAACCAGTTCAACAGATGCTACAACTCATTTCATCAATTCATTATATCTTGATATTTTAAAATGTATTAAAAATATTGATGGGTAACATTTTATTACAATTGTTTCATGATAAAAGTGTTGGTTTTTTTACTATACTTTATAGATTACACAGGCTTCTAACTTTCCTTTTCCCTTTAGGCTTAAGAAATATTAAATACATTTACTGCATTGTGCTTAAACATTTGTAGTAAATTCTTTAAAATTCAGCATATTTACTGAGTTCAATTTAAAACTGAATGAATTGCAGATAAATGTGTACAGCATACAGAATTCTAAGCATGTACGATATCTCTTTTAATCCACTGCAAGAGTATTTGATTCACAATCAGGAACAGTTTGACAGGACAGAAATATCATTTTGCTGGTTGAACATCAGGAATCAAACAATCTTTTTTGAAATTCCGTCAACGAGTGCACTGTGATTTGTATGCCCTGGGGATGTGTTCTAAAATATTTTCTCAGGGAGATTCCAAAACAACCACTAAACAGCAGCCCAGCAGCTTGTGAAGTAATAAAGAAAGGCTGATAGACTGGAGATAGGATCAAAAAGAGCCACAATACAAAATAAGAGTACTAAGAAAAAAATGTACTGTAGACAGAAAAAGGCAATATATTTTCTGTGTACTTTAGACAGTGGAAAAACATCCTGAAACAATAAAAATGATATGATGATTGCGGGGTTAAAGCTTTGATCTATAAACTAGTGTAAACCCTACTGTTAAGTCCACCATTACTAATGTTACAATGTATTGCTTTAATAAACATTGTATACATGTTTAATGGGAGTTAATCCATTATCTCAAATTCACCTTTATGACATTTTATTTTATCTGAAACTATTTTAACATTCATATTGTTAATCTTACATATTTGAATATTTTAAATATATAGCCAAACTTTTTTTTTTTTTTATTAATGAGTGTGCTAGACCTCTGCAAAGAGACCACTGTTTCCACATAGATAATAAGGGTCTTTCCTTATAGCATGCTGTCAGGGATCAGGATTTGTGACTGTCTGGCTGCTTTCTAAGGAAAACAAAATGCAAGGTTTTGCATGCCTCTTGTTTTGATGCTCTTGAAATACTGTATAGTTAGCTGTTTAAGCTAAAGATTGATAGGGATTTAACCCCACTAAAAACCCTAGAAAATTATCTTTGACTCACCATCCCTGGGTAAGCAATGTATTACAACTGTCTGTTATAACTGTATATTACAAATTTTTCTGAATAGTCTGTCCACATGGGTTATTTTACTAAAAGAGAAGAGACTTTTTAGAGTTTGATATTAAATTATAAACTCAGTGAACATTCTTTTCTAAGTGAGTAGACTACTTCTTTAGTAGGTGGACTCCAATGAGTCTTTAGGTAATCCCAAATTTTTCAATAAAGTAGAGCTAAAGAAATTTTTTTCTATTTTTGTTTTAATCCTGGATAGCTAAGAGAAGGTTATATAATGAGGGCAGCACAGTGGCTAAATGGTTAGCACTTCCACCCAGCAGTACTAGGGTCGTTGGTTCAAATCCCAGCCACAGAACCACCTGCCTGGAGTTTGCATGTTTTCCCTGTGCCTGCGTAGGTTTCCTCCCACACTCCAAAGACATGCTGGTAAGTTAATTGGATCCTGTCTAAATTGGCCCTAGTATGTGTATGTAAGTTAGGGAGAGTGTACGCCCCTTGAGGATTAGGGACTGTTGTGAATGCAAATCCCTCCAAAGTAAGGAAATACTGGGGTGACAACAGGGTCACCAGAACCAGTGTCCCCATTGGAAGGTTTCCTCCCTATTATTGTTCTGTGGACAAACCAAAATTTGGGATTTTCTTTTACTTTCTTTCACTTTTTATGACAGCGGTAAATTGAAAGATGATGGTAAATCTTCAGTTAAATCTCCCTAACAGGGGCTCAGAAAGCAATAAAAACTGACAAGTGTTCTAACCCCTCAGTGCTCTATCCAAAACCAAATAAAAAACAAATGTGTTGCTCTTAGTTATTCTTTAAAGCAATGGAATTTGTGTGGATGGAAATGTCACTGCTGATTTGGTTTTTAATAATGTAAGCTTCAGAGTTGTCAAACTGATCCATGCTTTGCTATATAGTGATTCACATGCATAGAATTGCACAGTCTGTGAAATCAGAATAGTATCAGCATCCATACTGCATTTGATTCCAGGTCTGTGACTCACTAAATACTAAATCCAGTAAAAGGATGACCACCTTGGTCCTTTCCCTGTTAAAACTAAGTTAATAGTAGTATGTTCTACACTTCTATTCTTACTGGTTTGTTTTAATAACTCACAAAAGTTTTAATGTAGCACTCCATTGTTTCAGTAAATGAAAAAAAGATATTTATATTTTAAATGAAATTTTCCTTTTTATTTTAAATGATATAGAATGCTTAGTTTACTTTATTTCAATATGTCTGAATCATCATATTGTACCTGAAAAATGAGAGAAATATGCATCCTCACCTGACAATCACTCTGTGTCTTAATAAGCAAAATTAATGGCAGGCAGTGATAGGCTTTTTGCCAGCTCAGCTGTTTGGATGCAATTGGCTTTCATTACAGCAGGTAATAAAAAGAAAAGACTGTCCCATACAGCATCTAAAGTGAAAAAGTAGATCCCATGTTGCAGGTAATTATTCTGGCAGGTAGAATGATGAATTACTAAAGCACTATGGATGTATCACCTTGGCTAAAATTATGATATAAAGATATACAATATATTGTAGCTAAATCTCAATCTAAATGGCTCCAGCTTGTCCAGTTTGCCCGCTTATGATGAAGAAGAGCACATTACTCAAACCCTGGATAGCCAGCCAAAACATACAATTGATGATGTGTATAAGCATAATTAATTTTAATAGAAGTACATTGTTCTCAATAACTGAACATTCAAAGAACATTTACTGCAATTTCTCTTCCTTTTTTTCTTAAAACTGTTGTTCTTTCAAAAAAAAAATTGACATAGATATCTTTCACTATTGTGAAAAAGAAAATTGACATTTGATGCAATGACTAATATTTGAACAATGGTCCAGACTTCAAGGTGTAGAGGATTACTTTAGCCTGTGTCAGGAATATAATTTGCTTTTGAGAAGCCTTTCTGCTTGTCAGTTCCTGAATAACAATGGCTGCCCACCAAAGTTTCCTGCTATAGCTTTTATGTTTGACCACAAACACTTGTTTGGTAAAGCTTCTGGTTTTATTTCCCTTTTGAAGGTATGAACCTTTTTTCAATTTAATTTTAGTTAAGAAACTGCCACCACTCTTCTCTAATCCTTTTAATATCTGTGCCCCTAGTTAGTTATAGGCAAAAATGTCTGTAAAAAGGCTTTTCTTTTTTTAAACCACTATACACTCACTGGCCACTTTATTAGTTACACTTGTTCAATTGCTTTGTCCATAAGACTGATGTAAGATACCTACAGTCAGTATCAGGGGATCTTTGCAGAACTGAACAACCAATTTATCCCTCATCAACTGTTGTCTTTATTAGATGTAAAGAGGGTTTGGGAAACTGGTCATTTCCCTTATGAATGTTCAGACAAGGAGGTGGTTTAGATGAAAAACAACCCTAATAAGGGTCCCTCGTAGAAATACCAGTATATGATCCAAACGCACACGTTCCTGCGTTAAAAATGGCTGTGTGTATGAGTGGGTGCTGCAGTGACCGTCGGCTGGAACCAAACAGAATCAGCAAGGAAAAAATGTCACCAGCACACCGAGGATCACCAATATGGGTCCAAAGGTTTTAATAAACCATCACATAGTTACAGCAAGGCAACGTTTCGGAGTCTCGCAGGACCCCTTCATCAGGCATGTGAAAAATTGTGATAGAAACTGGAGAACTATTTAAAAAAACCATCCACCAATCAGAGTGAAGTGAAATGAGCTTGGCCCCACCCCATGGTGTCATATTCCCTCCAAAAATGTATTCAAATCAATGTAAACAGAAACAATACAAACTGCAAAAAATAAATAAACAATAATCAGATGTACATAAACTGCATTCCTGGGGATATAAACATTGTGGTCACATGTGTATCATGGTACTCCCCGGATTGTAATAAAAGTGTCAGCTGAAACCAGCGCTGGGTTCTGGAATCAACAACCAGCAGCATATATGTCCCTGACAGAAGATAAAGACTGTTACCTAGAAATATGGGAGGGTTGTCTCCGATTGCCAAGTGAGCTGCAATGGGGACACACCTACAGTGGTCCTATTAGTGCAGTGGCCGACAGTTTCATAGCGACGCATGTCACCTGCATGCACCATGAGAGTTTACTACTCACACATGCGCTCAAAAACATTCCTGCACCGGTCGCCATCATCATGGAAACCCATGATGTTGGCGCCGGGAAGGACAAGGCGGAGGCAAGTCGCCGGCGTCATAGAAACATATGGCGCCGACGCCACACAAACCAGTGGGTGGGCGGGGTTGCAGAGATGAGCTGTGAAGAAAAAAGAACGCAAAGAAAACAGATTGAGGGCTAGTTCACACCACATGCATTTCAGTTACTTTTCATCTGCATCCAAAGATAAAGTAGTATACTATACATGGTTGCCAATGTCATAGTTCACATCAGTGTTCGTAGTTCCAGTGCGTTCCAGCTGCAGATAAAAAGCAGAACAAGCCGCATCTCACTCGTACAGAGCTGCACTGGAATGCTGCAAAACGCATCAAAGCGTACCGGAGTGCACCAAAAATATGCCGTATTACACATATCCCCATCTCAAATGAAAAAAGAGAGGGGAAACAAATGGACTAGAATGTATAAAAAATACTTTGGAATGCATAAAAAACGCACCAGATATGCCAAAAACCGTGTCAAAACGCACAGACAAAGACACATCTGGAACGCATCTCGACTACGTATTCATAGTGCGAACCAGCCCTGAGAATGATGATAATCAGTCCATGAATGGAGCTGGGGAAAAGTGAAAGAAAAGGGAGTGATAAAATGGAAAAGAGGCTAGAAAAAAAAAAAAAAGGAATGTATAGAGGTGACACAGCTCACCTACTCGCAGGAAGAAAGAGAGAGACCACTGTGAATAGTGCAAATGTGAAAAATCTAAACCAAAAGTTATCTACAAAACTATATACACTTCAATCATGAGGAATCATCATAACCAAAGTTCATCTGCGATCCAAAAAGCACAAATATGATGTGTTAGTATTAAGTCCCCTCGGTTGTGTTGTGTCAAGGGTATGGATCCAATAAGCTTCACGACGGAGGAGGAAGTTGTCACGATCTCCTCCTCTCGCCAATCGACTGACGTGTTCAATGGTCATGCCCCTCAATTCATGTATCTGGTGTCCTGTCGAAATAAAATGGACTGCTACGGGTTTGCTCAAATCAATGGGTTCACCTTTGGTACTCTTGACTAGAGCTATCCTAATGTCACTCCTATGTTTCTGAAATCTTCGCTTAAAGGGACCTTTTGTTTTGCCCACATAAACTAGTGAGCATGGGCATTTCAGAATATAAACGTAGTGATCGGTGTTACAGTTCAGGTAACCCTGTATCTGGTAACGTTTCCCACTGTGGGGATGTGTGAAATATTCCCCACAGATCAATGAGTTGCATACATTACAATTGTAACACTTATAGCAACCCTGTCTTTCTGAGAACTTAAATACTGCCTTAGTGTATTTGGTCCTAGGGTCCGCTTGAACTAATAAGTCATGTAGGGATCTACCTCGCTTATGTGCCATCAATGGTGGATTCTTTAAGTCGGGTGATAGAGTGTCATCAGCTCTAAGGATGTTCATGTTATGCATGACCGCTTGTTTAATACGCTCAGATGCCTGATTGAAGCCGTGTATAAAGAGCGGCCTGTTGACTGCCCTAGGGCTGCCTTCAGAATCTGCCATAGCTCTGGCTAATGCCTGATCAAGTACTCGAGTAGGATAACCTCTTTCCACAAATTTTCTATACATGGCCTCAAGTTGTTCTCTCCTGTCACTCATACAGGAACAAATGCGTAACACCCTCTTGAACTGTGAGATAGGCAGGCTATCACGGAGATGCTTGGGATGTGCACTCTGGTAATGTAGTAGGGTGTTCTTGTCCGTTGGTTTTGAGAACACAGATGTCTGGAGTGTACTCTGATTATTAGTGATCCTCACATCAAGATATGTAATGCTGTTGGGGGATATCTCGGGGTTGAAAATGATACCAGGAAAGATGCCATTAAGCTGGTCAACAAACTCATAAAAAATAGATGTTTCCCCTTTCCAGATAAGGAAGATATCATCTATATATCTTAGCCAGCATTTGACATGATCAATGAACAAAGGCATGACATAAATGTTGTGCTCCTCCATATACCCAACAAACAGATTTGCAAAGGAGGGGGCAGCAGAACTGCCCATGGCAGTGCCGCGTATTTGGGCATAGATGGTCCCCTCAAATGCAAAAAAATTGCTTTCAAGTACAAAACGTAAACAATCAATAAGACCCAATTTGGACCCATATTGGTGATCCTCGGTGTGCTGGTGACATTTTTTCCTCGTAGAAATACCACTCTCCTAATTAAATACAACACCCAATAGAAAATAGCCTTGAAAGGAGATCAAGGCCCTCCATGGGCTTTAGCACTGTGGAACAAGTAAGTTACAGTATGTGTGACAAAGAGTCATTCTTGTCAATGACTTCAAATCATTTAGAAAAAAATGAATGTATTAAATAGGATTAAGATAAGTTTGATATGCTAAAAGGAAGATAGAAAGTGCTTGTGATAACGTGAAACATCACTGTTTAAGGTAACAAGGTTTATGGAACTGTTCAGCTATGGAATTATTATAGAAACAAAAACATTTCTGTAAATACCAGAAACACGATAAAACCCCTCAAGAGCTTTATTAAAGAATTTGCTTTTGTTTTGCTGATTTAATATAATTCTTTCATTAGTGTATAGAGTCTGACGAGCTAGTCAGTTTTAATCCTGCAATACTGTTCAATTGGAATTTGCATGGAACACCCTTGAATCACAATAAGAGCTGGATTTGCAATTTTGCCAGGCTGGTGTGAAGTATATCTAGGAATACTTCATTGTTTAGTGTTTATGTGTGAAACAGCGGGTAAAATGCTCACATTTACAAGAATTTTGTCTTTCCTTGGGGTTTATATGTTTTAGGACTGCAAATCCTGATAAGAAATTTGCAGCACCAGAAACCTTAATTAGAAAAATAAGCAATCTCATTTGAGGCAAACATATTATTTCTCTGTGGATACCTGAACGGATATGAATGAAGGCAGCAATAAATAAAGGGGTCAGGGAAATGACCCATGCATGTAACCAAACTAACCAAACCATTATTGTACAGTAAGGCAAGGCAAACAGTGATTGCAAGGCAATATGTGATTGCCTTTGTGTTAAAAGGATGCAGTTTCCATAGTGTTTAATATTCAAGTTCTATTTACTTCATAGTAGGGAAAAACAAGAACATGCAAAAAAGAGATAAGCATAACAGTGGGTAGGAAATCACTTAAAATAGAGTCACAGGTACACACACAATAGAATTTTTAAAAGGTTTTCACAAAGGTAAATCTGAAACAACATTCAATTTGAGCCCATCCCATTTCATTCCACTGATTTTACATACAATTTAAAGTCATTTTTATTTTATATTGTTTCCTTTCATTCCAGCATTACACAAAGCCCTTTCTTAGTAGAATAAAGGAATTATTGATATTGTTTGTGCTGCATAAGAAGGGAAGACTGAAAAAATAATATAATTACTTTTTTTTTAGAAGACAGCATTGGTGGATTTCATTCACCTTTGTGCACTTGCAATTAGTACTACAATTACTGAGGCCTCATTCAGAAGGAAAAATAATGTTTCTAGTTGCAGCTCATTGCCAGACTCTTCAGTGTTCATCCTTACATGTTTGACAAGCTTCTTTCATCGTTATGAAAAAGCTGTCAGTCACACAAAACATGGGTAAGCATACTAACGGACATCAGTGGACACTCACTACATAGGAATGTGTGCCTATAAATGCTGATATCTGTTTCTGAGCTTACTCTACTACATGTGAATGACAGCTCCATTCATCACAGTGATGAATATAGCCTGTCAAATATTCAGAGAAGTGTGTAGAAGTGGCAGGCGATGAGCTGCATCTGCAAAATGTGCTTATTGCACATCTGAGTGAGGCCTAAGAGATGTTGCATATTGCATAATTTAATACAAATGCAGCCAAGTTCACCCCATTGCTCAAATTTAGCCTCAGATACTTAATGGCTTCTTGATCAGCTTGTGACTTAGATTCGGCTCAGGATTCTTTACTGAATTCACATTTTGAATGCACTCCTATGCACTACTGAAATAGCAGGTAAAGCGTACCCTCTGCAGCAAACCAAAACACAGGCAATGCACAATGTGGTGCACTGCCTCAGAAAAAATTATGCATGTCAATTTTTACCTGCACAAATGGACTTAATGCAACACTAAGATGTGCGACCTAAAAGGTAAGGTGGAGTCTTGGAGATCCAGCACCCCTCCATACCACATTTTCCAACTCTGCACTCCTCCCTCCGAGAACACTCACGCTCTTTGTTATAGCTTAATAGGGATGAGTGAATCCACTGAAGTTTGGTTTGTGAAAGGTTCAGTACAAAAGTGCACAAAAAATCCACACAAATTCCAAAAACTGCACAATTATGTTGAAGTCAATAGGAGGTGAGTTTAAATAAGCAATTGTGGCTATTTGTAGGGCTTATGGGCAAACTATTGCCAATCACATAGCATAGAAAGCTAGGCACTGATTTGTTGGTCCTATAACATTGCAGAAAAAAACACAGCAGGGAAAGGGTATTTAAAATATAGCTTCAAGGGCAACATGGATAATATATTAGGTGATATCCAACTTTTTTACTGCCACAGCCATACCAGCTCATGGATCTGCTAGCTGCAGTGGTTTATTTACATGTTGAAGAAGCTGGGTTTAGGTTCTTTAAAAAAAAGTTGATACAGGGGGCTATAAAGACACCCAATCACTTCTAAATGTAGAGAAATATGTGTCCTTGCCCCCCTCCCTCATGTATACTATGGGCTCACCTCTGCCCTGTGGCAGCCCAGGACATCCATTGTACCCTTCAGGATGGAGAACAGGAGGAAGGGGAAATGGGATAACTCAATTTCTCAACAATCCCTGAGAAAAGTCTAATAGAAACCTAATGTCTCCTTGTTAGTCCCCTTTGTGATAGTAGTAATCACAAAAATCCTAAAAAATGTTAAAAAAGAAAATACAATACATTTAAAAAACAAAATAAGCATGCGTGGCCAGCACTGAAGGTGGACGTGGAGTAGAACCGCGCCGTCCACCCGCCAGCCTAAACGCGGCTCAAACCGGCCCTGGGTACCTGTAAGTGCGAGGCGCCGATACACATAAGGTGCCCGCACACCCGCTACAATGCCAAGGAGGAAAAAACCCCTGGATCAACCAGGGAAACTAACACAATTCTTCCCGGCCGTCGGGCCGGGAATCCAAGATGGCGCCCGCGGCTGCAGACAGGGAGACAACAGCAGCACTCAGCAGGAGGACTACAGGGCTCAGCACCCGGATCCCAGGCTGCAACAAGCACTATACCCAGGGGACCCTGGTGAGTTGTCTCCCCCACTGTCCCCTACACTACGCAGCCCAGCTAAATCCAGGCCACGGCTAGATCAGGACACTAGCACATTTCTACAGGCCTCAATCTCTCCATTACATCCACCCCAAGCTGCTATGCCTGACTTAGAAGCATTCCCGGTGTCAGACATACCACTGACAGAAATATGCATGAAAAATATGCTTACGTCATTGCGCCAATCTTTACATAACGATATCTTTACGCCACTTAATCAACTATCAACTTTAGTACAACAGCAAGAACATAGAATCAGCCACATTGAAAATGCCATGGGAGACATAACAACGGCGCACAACAACCTAATTGATGCGCACACAGAGCATTCGGCTGATATTGAGCAAATCAATCAAAAACTAGCTGATCTGGAAGACAGATCACGTCGCAACAACATCAAATTCAGAGGCATTCCCGAATCTGTCACCAACGCTGACTTAATACCATACATACAGCAGTATGTCAAAATACTCCTCCCCACTATCTCTGACTTGGAGCTCGCAATTGACCGGGCACATCGCTTGCCTAAGCCCACTTTTTTGCCGGCATCCATTCCGAGAGACGTATTGGCACGCATTAATTTTTTCCACGTGAAAGATAAAATTATGTCGGCGGCTCGAAACCCACCGCCGCTCCCACCATTATACACGAATATCCGATTATATGCTGATTTGTCCAAAGCTACCCTCCTTAACAGAAAACGAATGATATCTATCACCAAGGCCCTAAGAAACCATGGCATAGCATATCAATGGGGGTTTCCCACCAAACTATTGGTGCGTCATCAAAGTAGAATTTTTACTATCAAAACTTTGGAGATGGGCCTAGATCTACTGAAAACTTGGAATATACTCCCCGCTGATCCGCAAGAACCCGCATATAGCTCTATGGAGGCAACTTGATCTTCACAAGACATACTCTTCCTCCTTTCCTTATATATCTCCATACTTTTACCCAGGAGCAATATTTAATCCGATTGTCTGGCGTTTGGCCTACATTTGGTTCAGTTTGTTCAAAATGGTTGTAATTGGCTCGACCCCCGTCTGGCGGTCAAGCCCACCTGCATCCCCCAGTTTTGAGGTAGCAAAGATGGCTACTCGGGACATTTGCATTTTTCGCAAATCCTTTTTTACTGTTATTCTTCCTATCCTTACCCCTTCCCTACCATGGCACCTTTGGATACCCACGCAACACCCATATATCACCTATTTCGACACATCTTGGAATACTCCCCTCAACACTCCGATTGAGTCACAATTCTATCACCTCCTCCTACCTGCTTGTCTCCTAGCTAGACACAGGATCATCTGCCTCTCCCAAATACCACCTCAAGTTATGGAAAAGCGAGAAATCATGATTCCAAATGATTAGTCTTACATCACTTAACGTCCGAGGTCTGAACTCGCCATACAAACGCTCATTACTCTCTAGAGAAGCACGGAAGTCTCAAGCGGACATACTCTTTATTCAGGAAACACACTTCGCTACTGAAAAGATGCCTAAATTATACCTCCAACGTTTCTCTCAAATATTTATAGCAACTAACCCAAAAAAAAAGAATGGAGTGATCACGGCCATTAAGGATTCTCTTTCCTTTCGCTTTTTGTCACAGAGGGCGGATCCACTTGGACGCTTTCACATTTTAGTATGCCAAATAAATGACAAGACTTATACCCTGGTAAATGTTTATGGCCCGAACTGCAAACAGCTATGTTTCTACCGTAAACTTTACAAAACCATCTCCATACTTAAACAAGGGAAACTCATCATTGGCAGGGGATCTTAACATTACGGGTAATTCGAACATAGACTCTTCTTCTACTTCCAAATCCACGAAACCAACTATCAATCAATTTCTACACGACAATGATCTATACGACATCTGGAGATGTCAACATGGCTCTGAAAAAGACTATACTTATTACTCCCCTTCACATCTTTCATACTCACGGATAGACATGTTTCTCAAATGGACATTGCAACAAGTGACAGCATCCAAAATTGGAACTATAACTTGGTCGGACCATGCCCCGATCCATATCTCATTAGACGACGACCAAAACACAGCGCTCCCACCCATCTGGAGACTCAACTCTTCACTTCTGACGACGCCGGAGAACCAGAAGCGTATCCAAGAAGCCCACAAACTCTTTTTTGACACCAACACCACACATGATATTTCTATTACCACACTTTGGTTGACTTACTAGGCCTATATGAGAGGTATTCTTATCCAGTTAAACGCCCGTGCTAAGAGACAGCAGTCTCAACAAATTGATCAGCTCATGACTTCCATTCGCGCTAATGAAAAACTAAACAAACAGAATCCAAACCCTGACATAACAACGACTCTAAACTCAGATAGGAACAAACTACGTGCCATTTTACTCCATGCATACGACACTAACCTACAAAAAACAAAAGCAAAATTCTATGCACTCGGTAACAAGGCAAATTCACTCCTTAGTAAAATTATCAAACAAAAACGTCTTAAATCAAAAATATCCACAATCCGACATCCTGCTTCGCACGACACTCTGACAAACCCACAGGATATCGCAAATGCTTTTGCGGCCTACTATCAGACATTATATAACCTAAAAGACGATGTCAATACAATCCAACCCACGACACATTCAATAGAACAATTTCTATCTAACATTAACCTACCACACATAACCCCGTCTCAACTTGAATCCATTTCTATACCAATCTCTTCGGCGGAGATTGAAAAAATCATACGCACAATTCCTCTGAATAAATCACCAGGGAACGATGGCTTCACTAATGAATACTACAAAGCCTTTGCCCTCGACCTTTCTCCGCACCTATCTCCCCTCTACAACCATGTCGCTACTTGTGGTGCATTCCCCCAAGAAATGCTGCAATCTATAATTACCACCATCCCGAAACCAGGAAAAGACCCTCAACTGGTACAAAATTACAGACCAATTTCGCTCCTTAATACAGATATAAAGATATACGCTAAGATAATCGCCCTAAGACTGATGCCTTACCTACCGACTTTAATCCATCCTGACCAGGTAGGATTTATCCCTGGTAGACAAGCCCCTGATGCCACCAGACGGATTATATCCCTGTTACACCATCTTGAATTAGATCCTCAACCTTCGCTCTTATTATCGCTTGATGCAGAAAAAGCGTTTGACCGAATCCACTGGAAGTTTATGACACATACGCTCCAAAAATTTGGAATATCTGACTGGATACTTTCGGCCATTTTGTCCCTTTATTCCAAGCCATCGGCCAGGGTCCTGACTGACGGCACACTTTCTCAACCCTTCTACATTTCTAACGGAACTAGACAAGGCTGCCCGTTATCCCCTATAATTTTTGCGCTACTCATTGAACCATTGGCAAACACCCTTAGAAATGACCCCAAGTTCACGGGAATTAGATGCTTAAAATCCGAGCACAAAATAAGCCTATTTGCCGACGACATTATCCTAATGGTCACTAATCCATACAACTCCCTTAAAACTATACAAACGCATATTCGAAACTACACATCCGTATCTTACTATAAACTAAATGAACCAAAATCTTCTATTCTGAACCTACACACACCAGAGGTCACCCAAAATCTAATTTCCAAACACTTCCCCTTCACATGGGAAAAAATTAGCATACCATACTTGAGAATCAAACTGACTCCAAAGACCAACCTACTATATGTCTCTATCTTTAAACCATTACTTGAATCCATTCCGCAAGAGATTAAAGGCCTACGCACCACTACTCTCTCGACACTGGGCAGATTGGCGACAGTTAAAATGTGTATCTTACCCAAGATACTTTATATCTTTCGCACGCTCCCTATACCAGTTCATCACATCTTTTTTACAAAACTTCAGGCAATATTGAACAAATTCCTTTGGAATGCAAAAAAGCCTAGATATGCTACAAATCTACTAATCCGCCCATCCTCCAGAGGCGGAGCGGGACTCCCACATGTGAAATCCTATTACCTAGCCACTTTACTTGACCAGCTCTTTTTTTGGTGGCAGCCCACGTTCAACAAAACTTGGACTCTTTTGGAAGCTTCCTTATCCCTACCACACAACTTGTCAGACTTATTATTCATACCTCGAGGGACACACCTTACGCATTTACATGGTCACCCTTGTATAATAGCCTCTTTAACAGCTTGGTATGACTTTATTTCTCATACCCAAATACGTAAGGACAACCTCCAACTTCTCACCCCGCTCTCATCCCTACACTTCCTCTCTCCTTATTTAAACTTAAAATTGTGGAATGACTATGGCTTATTCTACATACAAAACCTGTACACCAACAATACAATACATTCCTTTCAGACTATTAGAGAAAAATACCAAATCCCAGCTACTGAATACTTCACCTATCTACGTATAACCCATACCCTCAACAAAGCGAATGTACCCTGTAATATTAAAATCCCAGCAACTACACAACATTTCTTACAAAACTCAACCTATCCAAAAAAAGGCATTTCATTGTTCTGCAAACTCCTAGTTGAATCGCAATTTATTACACACACATCGTCCATAACAAACTGGGAAAAAGCAATTCAACAACCCATATCTCTGAGCACGTGGGAAAAAACATTTACCATGACTTATAAATCTTCAAAGTGCAGTTCGCACTGGGAATCGTACCTGAAAATACTTCATCAAGGGTACTTAACTCCTGTCAAATTAGCCCTATTCTATCCTCAACACTCGCAATCCTGCTGGAGACATTGTGGGGAATCAGGTACTCTCACACACTTATTATGGCGTGTAGGTCCCTGACCTCCTATTGGAATCAAGTCTTTCAAATAATCTCTTCCATTACAAAGACACCGATTGCCCCAAACCAGGCTTTAGCGCTCCTCCATATCGGAATAGATAAAATTCCACTGTCCTCACGCACCATCACTATACATATTCTGTCAGCTGCAAAACTCAATATCACCAGACTTTGGCGGTCTACTAACACTGCCTCTTTATCCCGACTGGTGTCCGATCTTAACTTCCTATGTGAAATGGAGAGGAGAACAGCCCTCCATAACTTCTCATACACCAAATTTGAGACTCAATGGACCCGATGGTTACACAACCCCAACTGCTCGATAAAATGATTATATATTATTCGACCAACTACAGGATTATGAGATCCTAGGTGCCTCCACCCCCTCCTCCCCCTTCCTCTTTTCCCTTCCCATTTTCTCCTTTACTGCTCATACCACAATTCAAATAAGGTGCACTATATTAAGCATACCTCTCATGTAGCTGAACCAAGATTTCGCAAAGTACCTCGGCCGGCTGGCGTGGTACCACTACCCCATTTTACCTTACCTATACAAGATGTTGTATTAATTGTGCACCTCTCTATGCTAATGCTTTCAATTATTTTGTATGTTTCAAATTTTCCAATAAAAAATATTTGAATATAAAAAACAAAATAAAAATCAATGTAAAGCCCCATCTATGGAGATAGAGAGGTGAATGTGTGATTTCCTTGAGCACAATTTGCCACACAACAACTTTGCCTTTTCTTTTAGGGCTTCCTGTCATTGTTTTTGGGAGGTGTAAGCCTACATGATATTTTCCTATGGTAATGAGGGGGTTTGCTGAATATGAGTGAGATGAGGGGTTTTGTGGCACAATATTTTGGCACAACCATGCAGCAGCATGTTGTGCACAAAGAATAGCTCCAATAAAATTTCAGCAAGAAGATTCTGCAAATAAGGCCCTATCAATGAAAAAATAACCCCCCCCAACACACACACACCTAAAAAAATTGCTGTAAAGAGCTGCCCAACAGCTAGCATACAATGACACTTGTAAATTTGTGTAGACAGGGGGACACAGAAGACAATGTAGTCCAACGCTGAAAAAAAAGTAAATAACAGCATACTTTAGTACAGATCTCCTTAAATTCTCCCTATACAGATTTACAGCTGTAAAAATTACAAAATTCACTGATAATATGACTACTGTAAGTCCACCCTCTTATAGTGAGGGGACTCTATTATTGACCCTTCTAAGCCCAATGACCATGGCTCAAAGGCCAAGCAAGATTCTATCTTGTAAAATCACAAATAATTAGCTGGTGCATGCAATTTCAAATTCAGACGTTATGCTGTAAAACCATGGTTGGCACAAATCTAAACCTCACTTCTACTGCTTAATATACAATACATAAAAATACAATGGGGAGAGTGATAGTAAAGCTTTCCTGAGAGAGACATGAAGGCTGCTATTGTTGACTTCTCATTCTACAAATGCTGATTGCCTGGCTGTCATGGTAACCCTTTGCCACAATTATGTAGCTAAGGTGTTCTGCCTCCTCTCACTTTTCCTGATCTGGCATAATAGCCAGAAAGCATTCAGTAATGGCACCTTTCATGTTCCTCTATGAAAAATGTCACCTTAAAAACCTTTTGTAATGGTTTTAGATTGTGGTGGAACTGAGGTCAGTTGTATAGGACTGCTGACATTTTCAAGTATGAAAAATCATTAGGTGATTCAGTCAAGAAATATTGAGCCTGGTTGTACAATAACAACTTTATTATAATTTTCCCGCAATCCACACTCTTCACTGCTTAGCTTGATCTAATATAGAAACACTTATGCAAAACTGCAAATGTGTATTTCAGTAGAATCTAGAATGCTACTTTTTTCCAGTCCCGTGGGTGGTACACCTATCTTAAAAAAAGCATTTTTATATAAATAAGCAGAGAACATTAACAAGCATGGTACAATTGGATGACCAAGATGATGGAATAAAATGTCTGTACCCTCTGCATGGTAGTTACATACACTTATTATGGACATGTAATTTCAGTTCCTTGAATGAGCTATGACATGTGTTTTCAACCTTGTAACTGTCAAGGCACTTTAAAGTAATTAAAAAAATGTCAGGCTAGACTGAATATCATGTGACATTCTGTTCACACTGCATTCAGCTCTTGGAAATTGCCACTTGAGGCCTTGGGTAAAGTTAATATTGGGTAGTACCAGTAATGCAGACTGACAGTTCAAAGTACCAAGAGAGTCAAATGACATAGTCAAGCTTGTTTAATATCAATATATAAATACGTTTTAACTTAGTATTTAAAATGTGCACACAGCAATTTTATATTGATATACAAATATAAAAACATGGCTTGCCATCTTATCCCATGGATATTTCTGGAGCTGATGTACACAAGGAGGAAATATATTTAGTAGAAGCATGCATCTCTTTGGCTGCTGTGGACAACAACATTTCCTTTATTTCTGATTTCCAAATATCAGCCCCCTTACCTGACATTATAATCTTAACTGCCAGCTGAAAGTAAATCACTTCTGCGTGGGCATCATTGGGGAGAAATAATTATTGTGCTTAGTGACAATGGTAGAGCCTATTCAACCAAAAAAAAGTCATAAATTATGACATGTGAAGGACTATAAAATATAAAAAAGTACTGGGATTTAATGACTGCTGGGAGACAACTGCTGGTGGACACAGAAACTATGATCTTCCACTCTGGAAACCACAATGCCACCAACAGATGATCCAGGTCCTGACACTATTATTACAGAGAAGACAAGGGAAGATGGGGTGTCTGGTCAGATCTGTAGGAATTATTGAGAGATTCATTTTCTTTGGTTGTTAGTATACAGGTGCATCTCAATAAATTAGAATATCATCAAAAAGTTAATTTATTTCAGTATTTCAATTCACAAAATGAAACTCATACAGTATATTGTATAGATTCATTACACACATAGTGATATCTTTCAAACATTACTTTCTTTTCATTTTCATGATTATTGCCTACAGCTAGTGAAAACCCAAAATTCAGTAACTCAGAAATTTAGAATATTACATAAGACTAATAAAAAAAGGATTGGTAAGACAAAAATGTTAGATTACTCCTTTTGCATGAATTACTGCATTAATGTGGCATGGCATTGAGGTGATCAGCCTGTGGCTCTGCTGAGGAGTTATGGAAGCCCAGGTTAATTTGATAGCGGTATTCAACTCATCTGCATTGTTGGGTCTGGTGTCTCTCATCTTCCTCTTGACAATACATCACAGATTCTCTATGAGGTTTAGGTCAAGTGAGTTTGCTGGCCAATCAAGCACAGTGATACCATGATCATTGAACCAGGTATTGGTACTTTTGGCAGTGTGGGCAGGTGCCAAGTCCTGCTGGAAAATTAAATCAGCAGCTCCATAAAGCTGGTCAGTAGAGGAAACATGAAGTGCTCTAGAATTTCCTGGTAGAGGGCTGCGCTGACTTTGGACTTGATAAAATACAGTGGACCAACACCAGCAGATGACATGGCTCCTCAAATCATCACTGACTGTGGAAACTTCACACTGGACCTCATGCAACTTGGATTCTGTGCCTATCCCCTCTTCCTTCAGACTCTAGGACCTTGATTTCCAAATGAAGTGCAAAATTTACTGTCATCTGAAAAGAGGACTTTGACCACTGAGCAACAGTCCAGTCCTTTTTCTCCTTAGCCCAGGTAAGACACTTCTGACATTGTCTCTGGTTCAGGAGTAGCTTGACACAAGGAATGCGACAGTTATAGCCTATGTCCTGGATACGTCTGTGTGTGATGGCTGTCAAAGCACTGACACCAGCCATAGTCCACTCCTTGTGAGTCTACCCCAAATTCTTGAATGGCCTTTACTTCACAATCATCTCAAGGCTGCTGTAATCCCTGTTGCTTGTGCACCTTTTTCTACCATACTTTTTCCTTACTCTCAACTTTCTATTAATATGCTTGAATGCAGCACTCTGTGAACATCCAACTTCTTTAGCAATGACCTTTTGTGACTCATCCTCCCTGTAGAGGGTGTCAATGACTGTCATCCGGACAATTGTCATCTCCGTGATTGTGTAACCTACTGAACCAGACTAAGAGACCATTTAAAGGCTCAGGAAACCTTTAAAGGTATTTTGAATTAATTAGCTGATTAGAGTGTGATACCATGAGGCTCCAATATTGAACTTTTCACAATATTATAATTTTCTGAGGTACTGATTTTTGGGTTTTCACTAGCTGTAAGCTATAATCATCAAAATTAAAAGAAAGAAATGCTTGAAATATATCACTCTGTGTGTAATGAATCTATATAATATACTGTATGAGTTTCACATTTTGAATTGAATTACTGAAATAAATTAACTTTTTGATGATATCCTATTTTATTGAGATGCACCTGTATACCTATACTTCTTTAACTTCAATTATGTTTTAAATGCTAGCTGATGTATGGCTGGTTAGTGGGGAAAAAGCAAGGACAGGTCCTTGGGCTATTAACTATTTTATCTCCCACACTTGTATTGCCATTTTCAGTTAGAACACTCTTGTCACATTTATCATTCACATTCTGTCATTACCTTTTATTTACATAATTGTTTGTCTTTTTTTTGGAGGACAAACACAGTTTTGTTTTTGTGGCATAATTTATTTTCTATATATTTTAAATCAATATTTCCAATCAATTCCTCTATCTCTCCTCTGAAGTATGAATCTGGAATTGTTCAATTCCAAAAGTGCTCAGTTCTGGCTTAGCAGCGTTGCATAGGAAGCTCATTTATAAATAAATAGATGTCCCCAGCCTGGTCACAAGTTCCCTTTAAGGATATACAATGTTTCTATGTCCAGAACCCAACTGTATCTTGATCTAGTTCAGGTACAATGACTACTACAGGATGCATATTAAACACAAAGATTGGCAATTGGTGAAGGAAGTGTCTTAGCTAGATTTATGAATTTGTTACAGAATATATTCATTCTGAAATTGCTTCTAAATCCCCAACAGAGATAATGACAAGCACAACTGCTATTCAATTCTTGAAATGCTTTTCAGACCTGCTGCAGTTCATCATCTTCCTATGTGATTAGAAGTAGTGAATATGCAAATTGATCAGAACAAAAATGTAAATAACTGTGATTTGGTGCTTTTTCAACTTTTCAATCTGACACTAACAGTATTTGTTAAATAAATTTATAGAGAACAGGATGTCAGCTGAGAAGGTAACATAATTATGCTGTTTTATACATGTTTGCCATTATGTCAAACAGATTAAAAAAAAAAAAAAAAAATATATATATATATATATATATATATATATATATATATATATATACACACTGCTCAAAAATTAAAGGAACACTTTGAAAACACGTCAGATCTATATGGGGGAAAATATGCTGGATATCTATACTGATATGGACGACGTAATGTGTTAGGAACGTAAAGATGCCCCATCATTTGATGGAAATGAAAATTATCAACCTACAAAGGACTGAATTCAAAGACACCCTAAAAATCAAAGTGAAAAATTATGCAGCAGGCTAGTCCATTTTACTGAAATTTCATTGCAGCAATTTAGAATGCTACTCAGCAGTTTGTATGGCCTCCACGTGCTTGTATGCATGCCTGACAATGTGGGGGCATGCTCCTAATGAGACAACGGATGGTGTCCTGGGGTATTTCCTCCCATATCAGGACCACGACATCACTGAGCTCCTGGACAGTCTGAGGTGCAACCTGGTGGTGTCGGATGGACCGAAACATGATATCCCAGAGGTGTTCTATGGTGGGAGCCATTAAATGATATCAATTCCTTAGTCCTCCAGGAACTGCCTGCATATTCTGGCAACATGAGGCCGGGCTTTGTTGTGCACCAGGAAGAACCCATGACCCACTGCACCAGCATAGGGTCTGACAAAATGAAACTCATACAGTATATTGTATAGATTCATTACACACAGAGTGATATCTTTCAAACATTACTTTCTTTTAATTTTTATGATTATTGCCTACAGCTAGTAAAAACCCAAAATTCAGTAACTCAGAAATTTATAATATTACATAAGACTAATAAAAAAAGGCTTGGTAATACAAAAATGTTAGATTACTGAAAAATATGTCCATGTACAGTATAGTATGCACTCAATACTCGGTCAGGGCTCCTTTTGCATGAATTACTGCATTAATGTGGCATGGCATTGAGGTGATCAGCCTGTGGCTCTGCTGAGGAGTTATGGAAGCCCAGGTTGCTTTGATAACGGCATTCAACTCATCTGCATTGTTGGGTCTGGTGTCTCTCATCTTCCTCTTGACAATATATCACAGATTCTCTATAAGGTTTAGGTCAAGTGAGTTTGCTGGCCAATCAAGCACAGAAAAAATGATGCAGCGGGCTAGTCCATTTGACTGAAATTTCATTGCAGCAACTTAGAATGCTACTCAGGCCGGGCTTTGTTGTGCACCAGGAAGAACCCATGACCCACTGCACCAGCATAGGGTCTGACAATGGGTCCACGGATTTCATTCCGATACCTAATGGCAGTCAGGGTGCCATTGTCTAGCCTGTAGAGGTCTGTGCGTCCCTCCATGGATATGCCACCAGACCACCACTGACCCACCACCAAAACGGTCATGCTGAATGATGTTACAGGCAGCATAACATTCTCCACAGTTTCCCCAGACCCTTTCATGTCTGTCACATGAGCTCAGGGTGAAGCTGCTCTCATCTGTGAAAAGCACAGGTTCCCGGTGGTGGACCTGCCAATTCTGGTGTTCAATGGCAAATGCCAATTGAGCTGTATGGTACTGGGCAGTGAGCACAGGGCCCACTAGAGGACGTCAGGTCCTCAGGTCACCCTTATGAAGTCTGTTTCTGATTGTTTGGTCAGAGGCATTCACACCATTGGCCTGCAGGGTTAAGGACCTTCTACAGCCCTATCCAGCTCTCCTAGAGTTACTTTCTGTCTCCTGGAATCTCCCCCATGCTCTTGAGACTGTGCTGGGAGGCACAGCAAACCGTCCGGCAATGGCACATGTGGATGTGCCATCCTGGAAGAGTTGGACTGCCTGCGCAACCTCTGTAGGGTCCAGGTATCACCTCATACTACCAGTAGTGACACTGACTCTAGCAAATGCAAAACTAGTGAAAAACAGTCACAAAAATGAGTAGGGGAACAATGTCAGTGGCCTCCACCTATAAAATCATTCCTGTTTTGGGGGTCATCACATTGTTGCCATCTAGTGCACCTGTTGTTAATTTCATTAACACCAAAGCAGCTGAAACTGATTAACAACCCCCTCTGCTACTTAACTGACCAGATCAATATCCCAGGAGTTTAATTTACTTGATGCTATACTCTGATTAAAAAGTGTTTAATTTACTCATTATGCAACTGGTATACAGTAATGTAATGTACAATATGTCCTTTAAATGTTGAGTTACAATATACATTTTTTTGGATTAAGCTTAGTACCTTTTATTTTGTTTATATCCTAAGTTTTATTTTATTGGCCACCTACCCTGGGGTACCAAAGACTGAACACAAACATTTTTGAAACCTAAACCGATTCATACAATGTTCGATCACAAACTTACTACACTGTGTTTTTACATTAATGTACACACTCACACACAGGCACACCCGTGGATTTAACCTGGAGACATTTATGTATTAACATGCATATGCATTCATTCAAATATATACACTTATTCATAATCAGGCATGTTTATACCCATAGTTCATTTCAGAATCTGCTTGTAAAGAACTGCAACAGTTTGCACTAATTTATGTCTGTGACCAGTCTCTGGCGATTTTTTTCTGGAACATGCAACCTCACTGAAGTTGTACTTGCTATTTAACAAAAGACAGCTTTCAAAAGTGACAAAAGAGAAGGTTACAACAGAATGATGTGTTAGCTGACTGCTAGAAGTGGGTACTGTCACAAGTAGCAGCCTTGTTTCTAGAGACAGTCATTTTACTAGGGACCACTTATAGGGACTTGTTATATCACAACGGTTGTAGTCATATGAAACTGCCATGTTAATGGTGACTTCAATGTCAGAAGTAACTTGCAGAGTGGACATAGATGCTGCTTTTCACCTAATGGCTCACCTCTAACTATAGCAATGTGTTCCCAGGCACTCCCTGTATTTCTTTCATATGATCTGTGATACCATTTCCAGATGTTGGGGAGTGTCTTCATTTACCATTTACCTCATCTTTTGCTCTTACGTAAGTCTTCAGCTTATATCCCCATGACCCTCTCCGGACAGATTTGGTTTGATGCTCATGAGAGCAATACAAGCACACAATACATGGAGTTTGAAAAAAAAAAGAGTCATTAAATGCCTATGTGCACTAAAATGTGTTCTAAAATTATAGCCTTACTAGACTGCACTGATTAAGTGGCTGTATAGGCCAAAGGGTCTCCTGTTTGACATACTACCTTATTCAGTGTCATTCAAGTATAAGATGATTGGAAAAACATTTTATAAAAATCAGATACTAAATCATAAGTCAGTGCTATATAAATGCTGAATTTTGGCATCAAATACTACCTGTAGATTTATTTTAGAACCACATATTCAGAGTAATTTTTACTTCTTTTGTGCCTGTAGAATAGTGACTAAGAGCGTTCAGGGCACATAATGATAGTATTTAGGCTAAATATCTGAATATGTTTTCCATATGGATAATTTCTGAATGAGAAGCAATTATATCCCGAAACAATAGCAGAAAAAAACATTATATATTGTACATTTTGAAATCTTTCACTTACAATAGTTGCAAATAATTCAGCCTGATTGGTGTGCATGAAATATAAGCAATTATTTGATGTTAGTGGTAAAGGTTCAGATGGGGTGAGCAAGAGATGTTTGACCGAAAGTAGATTAATGTGACAGTATGACTAGATTAATTATACTGCACTTTTTACTTGCATTTGATTTTGTTCCAAACAACCTTTTATTTTCACTGCCACATGGACTTTTCAGGGGTTATAGAGTAATTCTTTTTCCTACATAACGGATCTCTGTTAGCTACTCTCTATGAATGTATTATTTTGCCACACAACTACACAGGCAACAGTACATTAGTAATGTATTTAAAAAAAACTCACATTCTACTTTAAATGTGATATAACATACATAAATCTAACACAATCTATTTTGTGATTAATTGTTGTTAAAAAGTCCCTTTTCTATTTCAGTTTTTTGGAGTTGCATCGAACAGTTAAAACATCACTGCTTCAAAAAGATGTCCAGCCAGGGCTGTCTTATACACCTACACGCAGTGCTGGTTATTTTTTTTTACTTTTTAAAATAAAAATCTACACAAGGCTGAAAATCAAATTATAGGAATCCTTTGTAGTGGAATTTCAAGACTCTTCATAGCTACGGGGGTAAAGATGGTCCTACTTAACTCATTACAACACCAGGATTGCTCAGATGGTGATAATGAAGATATATATTCCCTATTCTGTTGTAGAAAGCCAAGGTAAGGTAAACATAGTTTTCCTCAAACCTGAGCACGTTACAAATCCACAATAAAGATTGCCCAAACCTCAAAATGTACAATATATAGTTTACTTGGGAGAGATTGAGTATTTTTTTAATTAGAGGTATGCTTCACAATTTAATATAGCTCTGTCTAGCAGGTAACAGGGAACATTCAATGTCCTAGTCACTCCCAACAAGGAACTATTAGTAACAAAAAAAGTTCTTTAAACTATGCTTTATGTTGCAAAACAAAAGCTTATGATTTTGGACTTGATACATTTTTCTATTCTATTTTATTTTTTCTATCTAATTTATATGATGAATTTATATGGGAGATTGATCAAAATTATTATATTATTATTATTCTTAATTCATTTTTAATTAAGTAACATGGCGATAAGTGTATTTGAATTTATACAGTACATGTAGTATAGCAAGGTAATCAGGATATGAAATTTGCTAATCTAATAATGACAAACAGGGTACAAAATAATAAAGTATACTGTACATTCATGATGCTGATATAACTATTATACAATATATGAATTGGAAAAATATATCAGTAACTCCCTCCTCACTGGTCTACCGTTACACAGGCTATCCCCCCTTCAGTCTAGACTCATACACCTTACCAACCGATCAGCGACTGCTGCCCCTCTCTGCCAATCCCTCCACTGGCTTCCACTAACCCAACGAATAAAACTCAAAATACTAACCACAGCTTACAAAGCCATCCACAACACTGCCCCTAGCTACATCACCAACCTCATCCACAGATACTGCCCAAATCGCCCATTCCGCTCCTCCCATGATATCCTCCTCTCCCACGCTTGCCTCCATGACTTCTCCAGAACCTCTCCCATCCTCTGGAACTCCCTACCACAGCATGCCCAGTCAGCCCCCACCTTGTCTGCCTTTAGGCGATCTTTGAAAACTCACTTCTTCAGGGAAGCCTACCCCACGTCCACCTGTACTTGAATTACCTCCGCCAGATCATCCCCCCGCAGCTGTCACCTTTTGTATCACCTCCCCCTTCCTTTAGATTGTAAGCTCCACGAGCAGGGCCCTCCTATTCCTTCTGTACTGAAATGTATTGTCATTGTACTGTCTCCCTTATATTGCAAAGTGCTGCACAAACTGTTGGCGCTATATAAATGCTGTATAATAATAATAATTATAATATCAGTAAACTTAAAATCAAATATCCTGGATTGGTTTTCACTTCTGCTGCATTTAAATGGTAGATTGAGAAAGGTCATTCCAAAGTCTTTAAACACTGAATACAGATGAGAAGTTCCAATTAAAGATAAACTCCAGGCAGATAATAATGTATCTCTAAAATCAATAATACATTATTAAGCATATTTTTAAAATGTAAGCAGTGTAAATAACTGAATTTGACTTGGTATCAGCATTTTTGGACTAAATTATAGCGACGCTCTAATAGGGGAAGTGAGCACAAGGAGTCAAACATGTGTGCTGCAGTGTAAAAAGCATTCTGATAGGAGGAGAGCAAAGTGACAAAGACATGAGTTCATCAGTGTGCTGCTTCTCCTTTTGTTTTCCAGCCACAGAGTTGGGATGAGAAAGAGACTGATAAGTAAATGTGAAACTGTAGCAGAAAAAGATCAGGCCCCCTCCCCTGCCAGGCAGCACTGCACTGTATGATAGAGCTGTATAAATATCAGAACTGGATGGACAGAAATATGAATCCTTTGTCAGGTGAAACAGCCCCAATATATATATTTTATTTGTGCATTTAGTGCTTTGCCTGAAGTTATACTTTAAATATTTCCCTAATATGTTCAATGTCAACATCACATTAATTAGTATACGTCACTCCATGGCAGCTGTATTTATCTTACACCACTGCTTGGTTTTCTATTGGCAGCTGAGATCTGCCACAAGATTTCTTGAGATCAATTCAATTCCAACAGGCAAAGTTTAATTAAGTCATTGAAAAGCAAGGGGGTACCTATCTATTAGTTTAGTACTGGAAGTTAGCTTTCCTTATTTCTCAAGAGATGTTTAAAGCCCTTCACGGCTATCAGTGGCAAAATAATAGCCAATAAATACCTTGATGGATATGCCCTTAGAAACTAATATTTAAATGTTGAATGTATGGCGTTCAATGGGTATTCCCTATTTCTCAGGAAAATATTTAAACCATTTAATTTTATCTATTCATATTCTATTTCTATTGACCTACCAGTAGCAAAAAGGTATTGCCAATACATCTTTTAATAAGTGTGTGTCTAAAAAAACTGGTATTCAAATGTTGAAGTCAGAAACAAACTTTACTGTATTAACATAATGGTGAAATCTAGGTATTTAACCTTGCTGTTTTACTTGCAAAACCTTAAGCTACCCTGGCAACCCTTGAGAATTTAGGCAAAATACTAACTCTGTAAAGCTGGCAAAATAAATTATATTTATGGACACACAGGAGTATCTATATAAAGCAGTGAATATGACATTTACGAATTATTCACTATAAGCAAACTTTCCTGGTGCATTGGAATAAAATTAGAAGGAATTATCTGCAGTCAATGTTAGGTGAATGTCACATTTACTGCTTTATAAATATACCATATAAAAAAAATCAAAAGCATGTTACCTACCAATGAAGTTAATTACACTGGCTAATTTTCCTAGTCAGTGTCTATTAAAAGTAGATGCCCGAATGAGTACCAACTATTTAGAGAGTGTTAAATAATATATATTTTATGACTTTAATGCTGAAAAGTGGAAAGATATTTAGGAGTTTATAATCAATTAAAGCACAAGCACATTAATTAAATAGCAGTCTTTATCATTATTTTGCAAATTACAACTGCCATTAGCACTCGATAAATCAAATTGAAGTACTTAAAAGAATGAACACTCCACTGTAGATTTGTTTTATGTTTAGTAAATTGAATTTTAATTACATTCATTGTGAAATTCTAAAACAAAGATCTTTGCATTTCCAACATTTTCTACTACAAGTAATGCATATAACAGAATCATACATTAGACAATTGCCTGTGCAAATAGTAGAGCAAGCAGATCTCTGTGTCCAGGCCTGTTATATCCACATTTGGATTGGTAAAATAAAAATCTGTAACATATTAGTCTTCACTGTAAGACTGCTGGATAGACCAGACATCCACAATGAATACCAAACTGGGGGCATGCAAGTGTCAGTCAAGACTTATTCAACAACATGATGAAAGCACAGCTGGTATCTTTGAATATCTGACAGTGAAAGTTTTTTCTATTAGAAGTAAGAGTACTGTAGGATGCCTTAGTAAGAAGATCCTCAATGGAACACAACACTTAGGATATATATTTCAACACTGAAATACCAAATGGTGATCCAAAAGAACACAGGGATCACACTGTGACCCTTTGTAGCTTTATCTTCTCCTCCAACACCTGTGGTCACTTATTGTATCCTCACTATGTTCTTGTCTCTCCAAGCATCTCAGATTATGGAAAAATATGGAAGGCTATTTTTCATAAAGACATGCATAGGGCAATTATGAAGTGCAAAGAGCAGCAATCCAAAAACTAGGGTTTTCTTACACTTTACTGTACTGTAGCCCTATCAGTACTATAGATATTCTGATGGCCATAGGTTACTACACTGACACTATTCACTGAAAAAACCTAAATTAACATTTAAAATATACAATAAGCAACAAATATCTTTCTGTACTGGGAGATGTGAGCCACAAGGACACACATAGGAGTTGATTTACTAAAGGGAAATAGATTGTTTACTTTGAAAAGGATGAGGCACTTTGCAAAGGAATTTTCCCCAGAGCCCGAAGAATGAAGTGAAGCTCAGCTGATGTCCATGATCATGTGTAAGCAAAAATGCTGTTTTTTTATTTTCATTAAATCTGATTGGGTATTCTTTACAAAGTGAATTTCCTCCACATTCACTAAGCTCTGGGGAACATTCCCTTGCAAAGTGAATGACCTATTCCCCCTCGTAAATAAAACCTCATAAAGTGATGGCAGGTGCTCAATGGGATTTTCAGTGGAAAGGAAAGTAATTCTTTAGATCTACACAGTCTTTGGCTTTTACAGTAAACTGTAAAACTACAATTAATTTGTTTTTATATTCTCATTAAAGGGAACCTGTCATGAAAGATATAGGAGAGCTTCCATTATCAGTTGGTTTTGATCACCTGAAAGTTCCAGGGCTGTTAAAGCCAAACTCCAAGTATGGTTTGTATTGCATAGTTACAAAGGTCCAGCTTGGATCAATGTAATTTTACATATTTCGTACCTGTGGGATAGCTGTGGAAATGGAGAATCCTAGCAGTAGCTGGCACTACTACAGTGATTGCCCCAGCCTTCCGTGTCCTTCTGTCAAGGTAACAGACAGAAGAAATAAAATTTTGGCTTCTAAACACCTCTCTATTCATATATAAAAGAGTTTGTAAAGGCAAAACCTTTTTTTTGGGTGGTCTTGCATAGACAGAGTTTTTATTGCAGTCTGTGTCCCCTGCTGGGGGCATTCACCCACTCTACCAGTCCTATCAACCATTGTTACAAGACAGAAATTGATAGAAAATCCAAAATAAATAATTTGTCAAATAAACAAGAGTCGAATGGGAATTTTGTTCCAGTGGCAACTGTCTAACATGTGATTTTACCTCACTTTAGAGAGATATCTACTTATTTATTGTTGTTTCTCCTGGATAAGAAGAAAAGGCTAACCTCCTAAAGAGACACAGACAGCCAAAAAAACTGTCAGGGGCCCTAAAGTGAACCTGTGCCAACTAGAGTACTTACATATTCTGAACAAGCCATGAAAACACTCTAAAACAAGCACTATTCACATTTGTAGCTATAGGTATTATGGACAAATCAAAGTTTACAATAAAGTCTCTGAAACATTTTTCCTATTATTTTCTATTACAGCAGAATAATTGAAGTCTGTCGGCCTTCTAAGGTAAGCACCAAGTTTTTCTAAGCTGTGAGTAAGACCTGACTGTAGAGTTGTATGTGTGTGTGTGCTTCCATATCCCTGCACATTGTGTTCACTGAGAAATACATTCATTTTTTTTAATTTCTCTACACTACCAGCTGACACCACAAACTGTGAAAGAGAATTCCACACCTTTACTGCTTTGATAGTAAAAATCCCTTTTGTGAGTTAAAGTAACGCAGTGCTGTATCGCAAAAAATGGTCTGGTCAGGAAGGGGGGTAAATTCTCTGGAGGGCAAGTGGTTAAATAGTCTTCATATCATATCCCTTCTTAAGTGTCTCTTCTCCAGGGAGAGTAAGTTTAATTTTTGTAGTTACTCCTCCTGCTGAGGTCCTCTAGCCCTTTTAGTGGTTTTATTGCCCTTCTCAGGACTTTCTCCAGTTCAAGGAAGTCCTTCCTAAAGAATGATGACCAGAACTGGATGGAATGCTCAAGTTGTGACCACACCAGAGTTTTGTAAACTGGTAGAATTATAGTTTTATCTTTTGAGTAAATGCCATTTTTAATAGTCTGCTAGAATTACTTGCTGCATCTTAACATTGTTGAGCCTGTGAACTACAAGGACCCACAAATCCTTTTCCATCCTCAATTCCCACAGAAGTTCTCCCCAAGCAAGTAACTTGCTTGCATATTATTAGCTCCTAAGTCCATTACTTTACATTTTTCAATATTAAACCTCATCTGCCATATAGCTGCCCACCCATCTATTTTCTCTAGATCTTCTTGTAAAGTTGCTATAACGAGTTGTGCTGTTATTGGCCTTCTTAGCATGGTGTCATCAGCAAACACTGAGATTGAACTATTTATTTTAACCTATGTGTCTTCTATAAATAAGCTAAACAGAATTGGTTCCAGGAAAGAGCTCTGGCGTACCCTGGCTTACTGCTCTAAAGTATTCAGAACATATACCATTAATCACTACTCTCTGGATGAGTTCCTGTAACCAGTTATTTTTATCTAGGCATATACAATATCATCAGTTCCAAAACACCTTCATTTGTGAATTAAATGTTTATGAAGAACTGTGTTAAATACCTTAGTAAAACCTAGATAAACCTAGATGTGCACAGTACTTCCTCTATCTAAATTACAGCTCACCTCTTCAAAGAATGTTGAAATTAAAATGTTTTTATCTATGCTGTCATCTTAGCTAGCATCATAGACAAGGAAAACTAGAGTATCTCAGCAACTGATTGTCACTGAGCTAATGATCAAAATATATTATACATTAAAGGTCTAGACAATGAGGCATGGCACGTATACAAATCCATTTACATAATGTTTCTGGAGTTCATTGTAACAAAAGGCAATTGATTTAGGAACTCACTAATACAAACTAAAGTCAATATAACCCTTAACAGTTTCTGCATTGTTAATTTTATTTCTTACTCCCACCTTTAAATGAGACAAGGCTTAGACAATTGATTACAATACATGTACAGCTGTACAGCCCGTGTTATTTAATATTCTTTTTACAAGCTTAATTTTATTTTTTCTTTCTCTGCACCTCATAATATTTTTATTGATGAGCAGGGCATAAAATCAAGGAACAGGAATTGTGTTAGACTTAACGTACAGCAAATACAATGCCCATTTGCACATGCTCTTACAAAGGAATAGGTGAGCTGGAGAACTAGTAATAGTAACCTAGCTTACATGAAACAAATGTGTGTGTATGTAGAGTAATTTTTTAAAGCAGCCAGCCAGATAATATCTGGTTCTCTTAAGCATATCTGGGTATACTCATGGAGAAAACAAGGTTATGAGAATGAAGAAAGGAAAGCTCTCCAAACTGTGGCAACAGGAACATCCATGTAAGTAATAGTGTCTGACAAAAAAAGTGCATTGTCCTTGAAAAGTATTAAAACTGTTTATAAACAAAAATTATCAATATATACATTCACTAGCAAATATGCAATTTCAAGTATATATACATATATATATATATAGATCTCTCTCTCTCTCTGTATATATATATATATATATAGTAATACTGCATAGCATGTGCAACCTAGTGATGCCTCCTGCCAGCAAGACACAGCAAAGCAATGGCTGAAAAGTCCCTGCCCCATCTTCAGAGCCTACCAGTGGTCTGAAAAGAGCCTGTTTCTGAGCACAATAGTCTTCATCCCAGATACATGTCCATCTTAGCCTACAGAACTGTCCATCTGGTAAATTTCATATTCACCTCTGGTGATGCCCACTGTCTGCATGCAGATAAATATTACCAGCTGTGGGTTTAAAGTGTGTTTTCTAGACTCTATCCTTCAATTCCATAACTAAGTTCCAAACCTAGGAACACTAAGGTCATATCCTCAACAACATTGGTGTTGTCAATATCAAAAAGATTCTTGTTACAATTATTACACCTCCCTGGCCAGATGGCATTGCTGCATATAACTGTTGATCACATGCTTTGCTGCCAGCTGGTTGTGGGGGTTACCCAGTACACTGACAGAGAAAGCAAGACTGGTCTCAGAGTACATTTAAACTACAGGTCTCTTTCTGGAATGGAGACCATGCACTGCAAACTAACAGATGGCCAACTGACTGCACAGATATATAGAAAGTTTCTACGTTCCCAGCCAGCTGCTTTCTGAGTGAAGGCATGACAGTAGTATCTAAGAGTGTACAGATTGGCTATGGCCACATAATGAGCTTTATACGATTTAGATTTACACCACTGGTAGACTGAGGAAATGGGAAAGTATCCCTGAAATGCATAAGCCTTTACTGTGCTGTGTCATGATGGCATAAAGCATCACTAGGTTCCACATGCAGTCCAGTGGTGATGGTGATGGTAGATTGAGGAAATGGGAAAGGATCCCTGATATGCATAAGCCATTACTGTGCTGTGTCATCATGGCATAAAGCATCACTAGGTTCCACATGCAGTCCAGTGGTGATGGTGATGGTAGATTGAGGAAATGGGAAAGGATCCCTGATATGCATAAGCCATTACTGTGCTGTGTCATCATGGCATAAAGCATCACCACATGCAGTCCACTTGGTGATGATTGGTGGTGTTATTGTACATATATTTCACATTTGCTTGTGGGCATACAGTATATCACTATATTTTTGCTATAGGGGTCAGTGGTGGCATATTTTAAATGAACAATTCAGTTTTGATTGTAGGATTTTTGTTTGCGTGGATTCTAACTTTAATGCAGCCACTGCTAATTCTTCATGTGTTATTAATATTTAGGTGGGGAGGAAGATCATTTTTGTCTATTTAAAGCATTTGCTCACACTTATAAAACCATGAACAGGACAATTACAAGTAAAGAAAATGCTTGATTACAGATTATCATTTTCCATGCAATTGAACATTTTTGCCCTGTAGCATAATTGTATTCTCCACAATTTCCTCTCCACCTTGGTCTATTACCGTGACTGTGTTATTTACTTATATTTCATTAAGGTTAGCTTAAGAGCTCGATGGAGGTTAATGTCAATTTTCCTTTCTTCCATCTCCTAACTTTGCTCGATGCCCTACGGCTTAACATTTAGAAACAGCGGATAAAGAATCAGCCAACAATTTTAACCTTTAACATGGGTTTTATGAATGTCTGTAATAATACTGAAGTAAATACTGTGCCATATTTTCTTAGCTTGGATTATCCACACAGCTACTTCATATGTAATTTTTTTTTCCAAACGTCATACAGCATTTATTGATCAGAAACAAGGTCAGGTCAATTAAGGTTATACAATTCTGAAGTTATATTGTAAAAAAGATCTGGCGATACACAGTGCTTTATCTTTTTTTTTACTTCAAAAAATATTACAGAAAGCATCATGTATAAATATGGTAAATATGAACAGTTTGTTGCTGCCAGTTAAGTAGAGAAACCCCCAAATGCTGGGGAAAATGTATAAACTCTAATTTATCCTCCACCCAGAGGTATGAATGTTAGTTACCGACTTGACCAATAACCAGAGTTCAGTGTAAAGTTGTGGGCTCTGTAGTTTGTTTAATGTCCAACTGAACCTATCATTTACATCTGCTAATTAGATTCCAGGCACCACAATAAAAAGATGGGTAGAAAGTCTGTCCCTTGCCTGCATGTTGAAGAAAAGGACATTTGCCTTCTATATGGAAGCAGTGTTCTCTCTGTAGGGGTATGCACCCCAAACCTATAACTCTGAAATCAGTAAATGTCAGACTGTCTAATGTTTTAATAGCTCTAACTGTGACTAAGCAGGGTGTGTTGAAGTTTGGCAGAGACCACGGACTCTGCACAGAGAGTAAGGGTCCTTCTCTTCAGCATGCTTGCAGGGCACAAGCAATTCTACTCAGGTTGTGGTTGTGTTCTAAATAAAATGGCCTGCTCGCCTTTGTTTTGGTTGGACTGGAATACATATCTGATATAAAACCGAAAGTAGGGGCTGCTGCTGTATAAAACAGAGCTTCTGTACAGGGTGAAAAACTGTATAGAAAGTTATATTTAGAAAAACACCAATATAGCAACATTATTGCTGCACTCAGTTTCCATGCATATGCAGATCAAAGGGGCAGCTATTGATCTACATATGCTTTCAGTTAAAACAACCTTACAAGTAAAAAAGGTTTTGAAAAATAGATATACACAACATATTACCTTGTTTTCTTAAATAATACCAATTGTAACGATAACGGTCCATGGTGGAAATTTAAAAATTATTCTGGTCCATAAGGTGTATACAGGTGCTGCAGTGGTTCAATATATGCAAAGTGGTCCTCCAGTGATTAATTGGCAGGAAGCTCAAATTCTATTTACAACAATTTTTGTATCAAGTCCACTTTCATGGAACAGAACCAAACAGAGATTTGCAATCAATACTTTTTTTATTTCAAATGGATTTTTAAAAAATGTTTTTTATTTGTTATTGTCAGTATTGAAAAAATAAAAATGTGTTGGATTTTAAGTTGATCATTTAAAATAAGTTAATCATTTAAACTCACCTAAAACTATAAGTACTGCATAGTAACCCTTTTACTGTCGGGAGGGTGCATAAATTTAACAAGCCAACTGTCAGATGGAAGCAATCACATCTTCACACCCCTGTGAATGCCAGTCCCCCCCATGCATACCCCCACCATGTTTCCCAAGCTGTGTCATTGGCAGACCCAAGAATGAAATGGTAGATGCTCCCTGGGAGCTTAGAGTGGAAACAGGAAACCACTGAGCTATAGATTGTTAAAGAAGGTTCCTGAGAAGTGATATTCATTTATTTGAGGGGAGGCTGCTTTCCATACACAGCACAAGAGTCACGTTTAAGGAGGACAGAGCCATGCTTACTAACTGAGTGAGCTGAGCACGGGACCAGACCACACTCCAGAGGGAATCCTGGATTTAAACCTTAAGAGGGGTTATCTCTTACATGCGCATACTGATTGCGGGCCTGGTGAGTGCAGAGTCTTTTATCAGTTTGGATATCACCACTTTTTGAATTTAACACAGAGATCTTTATGAGCACTCAACCCACTGGGATATTGTGGACTGGGCACTCACAATCATTACCGATTAGTCATGACGCAGTGACAGGAATTACTTATGTGTGGACTTTACCTTTGCACTTTATTGTGTTTTGCACCATAGTGTGTGATGTACAGTTTTGTAACCATTTATGCACACCGAAACACTTGTTTTTAAGCAATTCAAGCACTTTATTTGTTTATGTTTTAAGCATTATTTATGATCCCCCAGCGCTGCACCCCTTGCTTATATATTTGTTCTGAGGTTGTTTGGTACCTTTTGGTGTCCAGCGGCTATAGCAACTTTTAGCGCTCACTTACCCATTACTTATTTTAGAAAAGGACATGTGTATGCGACCTCTAAAGCCCACCCACCGAGAGGCCAGGTTTGTTTTCATATATTGCTTGGTTTGCACATTGAGTTTAACTGTTAGTGAATTAGCACTGTACCCCCATGGGGTTTTTACTATTTTGTTCTAAAGAGAGCTTCAGCACTTTGCATCAGCAGCTGGATCCATTTATGTATTTATTTATTTAATTATTTTGTTGTGCAGTTGTGTAATTATATATTTTAAAGGTACCTGTGCAATGTCTGTAGTGCAAAAAAATCTATATAATAAAACCAGCTATGTGCAAAATTATATAGATAAGGTAGCTGCTGCCCTAATGGTATGTGTTCCCTATGTACCATACACTAGACCAGCAATGGGCAAACTACAGCCCTTGGGCCGTATACGGCCCGGCGGACCTTTTAATCCGGCCCGCGGATGTGGCTGTCAGGATGTGTGTAGGCGGGGCAGTGTGAGGAACGTGAGGGGAGCTAGGCTCCTCTCACAGTCCGCCCTGAAGACTGGAACGGCACGGGAACACGGCGAGAGAAACGAGCGGAGCAAAGGTAAGTGAATTGACACAGGGGGGACTTGGCTTACTACTTGGGGGGGAATAGTACTGTGGGGGATGAAATACTATATGGGGAATGAATTACTATATGGGGGATGAATTACTATAGGGGGAATGAATTACTATATGGGGGATGAATTACTATGGGGGATGAATTACTATATGGGGGATGAATTACTATGGGGGATGAATTACTATAGGGGGGATGAATTACTATAGGGGGGATGAATTACTATATGGGGGATGAATTACTATGGGGGATGAATTACTATATGGGGGATGAATTACTATATTGGGGATGAATTACTATATGGGGGATGAATTACTATGGGGGATGAATTACTATATGGTGGATGAATTACTATGGGGGATGAAATACTATGGGGGATGAATTACTATGGGGGATGAATTACTATATGGGGGATGAATTACTATATGGGGGATGAATTACTATGGGGGATGAATTACTATGGGGGATGAATTACTATATGGGGGATGAATTACTATGGGGGATGAATTACTATATGGGGGATGAATTACTATGGGGGATGAATTACTATATGGGGGATTAATTACTATGGGGGACGAATTACTATGGGGGATGAATTACTATGGGGGATGAATTACTATATGCAGGATTAATTACTATGCTTACTATGGGGGAATATTACTATACTTACTATGGATGACACATACACATCATTCATCTACTCTTGGTCCGGCCCCCGGGTCCAATATATGAACCCATTGCGGCCCTCAAGTCAAAAAGTTTGCCCACCCCTGCACTAGACGTTATAAATCAAAAATGCTGCACTCACCCTAAATGAGTTATGATTATGGTGCAAATCCCAACAACAATAAATTCATCATCATTAAAACAATCAAAATTCAAATATCTTTTAAAGTGTCCTTTTTTATCCAAAATGAAAAAGCCAGCACAATAACAGTGCCACATTAAAGCGCAAACATATGTGCCATAAATCTTCTTCCAAATAAAGTGATCCATGCTCCTTGCAACTTAACTCCACTCCTCCAACCTTGTGCAATCACCCGTGTCCCTTAGTATCCCCTAAGTATACACCAAGGAAAGGTCAATATACTTTTTTACACAGTCCCACTGTGTATAGTATCCTTCTCCTTATAGCCAGGTATCTTATGTAAATAGAGAGGAAGCTAGAGAAAACTTCATAGGGTTTTACCATTTAATTCACCCAGAACGATCTGCCCAAAGCTTTCTGTGGGAATACTGGTGCACCATGAAGCCTGGAGCCGGCGTGTAATCCACATGGCGGAAGTAGACTGACTGGAAGTTCCTGCTCCTATATTGAAAAATCTTATACACTCACCGTCCACTTTATTAGGTACAATTACTGTTTAATTACTTGGTAACACAAACTGCTAATCACTCAATCACATGGCAGCAACAAAATACATTTAGGCATCTAGATGTGGTGAAGATGACTTGCTGAAGTTCAAACCAAGCATCAGAATGGGGATGAAAGGGGACTTAAGTGACTTTGAATGTGGTCTGGTTGTTGGGGCCAGATGGGCTGGTCTGAGTATTTAAAAAACTGCTGATCTACTGGGATTTTTACACACAACGATCTCTAGGGTTTACAGAGAATGGCCTGAAAAAGAGAAAATATCCAGTGAGCAACAGTTGTGTGGGAAAAAATGCCTTGCGGAATAGAATGGGCAGACTGGTTTGAGATGATAGAAAGGCAACAGTAACTCAAACAACCACTCGTTACAACCAAGGTATGCAGAATACTATCTCTGAACACACAACAAGCTGAACCATCAAGCAGATGAGCTACAGCAGCAGAGGACCACACTGGGTGCCATTGTTGTCAGCTAAGAACAGGAAATGGAGGCTACAATTCACACAGGCTCACCAAAATTGGACAATGGTCTGATGACTCTTGATTTCAGCTGCAACATTCAGATGGTAGGGTCAGAATTTGGTGTAAACAACATGAAAGCATTCATACAAGAAGGAAAACAAGCTAGCGCAAGATGAGATATAAAGCAGCTAGCATGAAAGGATGAACCCCTATATCCTCGAAAAGTTAATAAATGGTAAAATGCAGTGCTGTATAATTAATCAATGAGAAAATAAAATAAAGTAACAAAAGTGACTGAATCAATGAGCAAATAAAGTGACACAAGTGACTGAAACAGAAGTGAAGCGCATATAATTATGCGCTAACGTGAACAAAATGCCATAAAAGTGTCTCGCCTAGCATATGCGAGAATGGTGATTAAAAGTATATATATAAGTGACAATCGTGAATAGTCCAACATGTATGGAATAAAAAATAATAATAGTAAATAATATATATAAGAAATATAAATAGAGTCCAAAAAAACTCACCAGAAGCGCATGTATATTGCATGTATATTGCGCATGAAATCAAATCCAACTCTTTCATGGTAGAAGTGGGCAAGGAACTCCAAAAAACTTCTTGCAGCATATCGGGGAAGACCACTGGCTTCTAACAGCATACAGGGAAGACTCCAGCTCACTAAACACTGGCCTCTAACAGCATGCAGGGATGGCTCACAGGGTTTCTCTCCAACATAAATGGAAGATTCCAAAAACAATGTATACCACCTCAAGAGAAATGGCTCACAAAAACAAGCCACAAACAAGAGTTCTAATAGTGTTGTATTTCTTTATTAGGTGGTAAAAGTAAAAAAATCCACGTGGATAAGTATAAATGAGAGGCTGGCAGCTGTAACACTTACAAAAGCATTGATCCATCCTGCCTTGTATCAATGGTTAATGCTGGTGGTGTAATAGTGTGGCGGATATTTTCTTGGCACTCTATGGGCCCCCTGATACCAACTGAGCATTGTTTAAATACCTCTGCCTACCTGAGTATTGTTGCTGAACATGTCCATCTCTTTATGACTACAGTGTACCCAGCTTCTGATGACTACTTCTAGCAGCACAATGCACCATGTCACAAAGCTCAGATCATCTCAAACTGGTTTCTTGAACATGGCAATAAGTTCACTATACTCCAATGACCTCCACAGTCACCAGATCTTAATCAAATAGAGCACCTTTGGGATGTTGTGGAAGGGAGATTTGCATCATGAATGTGAAGCCGACAATTCTGCAGCAACTTTGTGAAGCTATTATGTCAATATGGACCAAAATCTCTGAGTAATGTTTCCAACACCTATGCCTTGAAGAATTAAGGCAGTTCTGAAAATAAAATGGGGTCCAACCAGATACTATCAAGTTGTCACTAATAAAGTGGCTGGTGAATGTAAACAAATTCTTAAAATAAGCAGTTTTATTAAATTAATATTAAAAACACTCCTCCGATATTCCGTGGCTACATCTGGTGGTATAAAATATACAATAACATTTCCTATTTCTTAAATTAACTATATCTCCATCTTGTGGTGCCAATTTATGTACCCACTAAAACTGTTCAATCAATTGTAACATAAATAAAATAAAATAAACAAAATAAATTGAATGAATGTATTGTTTTGGTGATTTGCACCATAATCATAACTCATCTAGGGTGAGCGCAGTCTTTTTGATTCATAACGTTCAGCTGTGTATTTATGTTTCCCCTTCATTGGATGAATTTTTACACAAGTCAGGGATCTTGCATTTGGGAATAATCATTTGACAGCTCCCAGACCCCCACAGTGGAATGTACACAAAGGGCGGGATATCCTAGGTGACATGATTGACCATGTATTATTTAGCCATTCACCAAACTAGAGCTAACTCCTACTAGAAAACATGGTATCATCCTGTTATTCTAATGCTAACTACCATAAAGATAGTGCTTGGCTTTCTTCATTGAAAGTCCAGTATGATTTTCAAACAAAGTGGTATAGAGCTTGCAGTAAGTACACATGTAAAATGTAAATGTACAAATCAGTAAATATTTTTACATTTTTTTTAAATATCAAATGTAATATTAGTTTATAGGTAAGTAGTTTTAAAAAAATAAAGCAACCAAAAACGTTTGTATTTTCACTTTATAAAACTTTTTAACTGACACGTAAATTTGTTTGATTTACAATCACTTGCACATTTTGTATAGCATGTGCCCAGGATATGTAGAAGCAATCAAAAAATTGTATACACTGTATTTACTTTATATACAAATCAACAATGAAAAATTTACTGAGCTATTTATGGCAAAAATGTCCACTACACGTTTTAATAAAATTATGTAACAAGCATTATTTGAAGTGCAATCCTGTTTTTATTGTATTGTGCACATCTATTGATCTTCCTCTCTTTTGGTCAATCTGCCTTCAGGTAGGAACTTGTGATTGATGGATTATCTTATGAAATGACAGGAGTTTTTCCAGATGATAGAACATATGTCTCTTTTGGAAAAGCAGAGCATTCATACTGTAAATACAATCCATTTTGTATAGTAGGCAATATGAATGTTTCCTGACATAAATTTTATAGAAATTCAGATTTCACGGAATTGGTTCTGATCTTTTCTTAAAGCTTTTTCACTCTTCACCCATAATTTATTGCAGCTGTTGTAAATAAATAAAATAAATCTCCTCAAGTTAGACATTAAGTATGGACTGGATATTCAAAATGTACCACCTGTAATGAAAAACAGTTTTCATTCCTTAACCAATGAAACAATGATGATCATATAACCATATAACCACAAGAATATAACCACCTACATAGTCATAACTGGAATTTTTATGATTTAAAGCTATCTAAAGACAATAGTCAATTGCAAGCTCATTGGAAACAAGCCTACTACAATAATAACTGTAATTATAGATATACTTGCTTGTGCCCCATGACCCTACATGTGTATATAAGAAATAATGGCTTGTGGCACCATGCTCGTCAATATCCACATTTGATTCTTGCATAGGTTAATAGCCTCACCCCTGACAGTAGTGACCTGCTGAGGAGAAACGTGCCAATAGATGTCCTAACAATCAATTTATACATTGGTTAAATTGGTCAATCTGGTGATGAAGTGTTTAAAAATAAGAAAAAGGGCATATTGTGCTGTTAAGAGACACTTGTTTAATGCTGAATAGCGATCTTGATCTTATAGGCTTAATTATTAAAATGTGCTAATGATGAACCAGGCATTTCCTTGATAGGACCTTCTTCTCTGACTTTTGAAACACTCACTTAATAAAAGTAAATGGATTTAGCATAATGCAACATTTTGCTCTCATTATGTTTACTGCGAGACTTCTAATCATCTATGGTATTGAATTTTCTTTTACTCTGTGTAAAGAATATTGACAGCAATATTTGGTTATTTGTGCATTTAACAACAATTGCTACAGTTGGAAATAGTATTACTGCTGTTATGTGTGATCTGGGACCAAGGTTTCCCCCCTTATTATGTATGTTTTGTATGTAGATTATATGGCATTGGAAATTGTAGAAAATAACAAATTATTATTTTTTTGCTTTGTTAGTTTATCCTTATTTCTAATCATCTAGGTTATTTTTAAGACTAGATTGACAATTGTTTACAAAATATCCACATTTTTAAGAACACAAAACAGCAATATTCTTCTGGTTGTTTATGCATTTAACAAATGCTGCAGTTGGAATTGATATTATTTTTACTGCTGTGATCAGAGACCATGGTTTAGGAATATATGACCTCTAATCATATTGATTATTTTTTCTAAATTAGATGACATCAAAAGTTGTTTACAAAATTAGTTTTTTTTTTGTTAGTTTACCCTTATTGGCCAATCATGTGGACTATTTTTATAAATTAGGTGGTACTAAAAATAGTTAACATTTCAAACCATTACTCTTTGCTTTGTAGATTTACTATGTTAAACTGATTAATCTTGGTAGGACTAATGGAGGAAACAAACTGTATGATATACAGTATATTTCCTGTGGAAGAGACCTGTCATGTAAATCAACAACAGCCACTGTTTATACAATCAGACTTGAAATTCTTTCACTCTTAAATTAAAGTTCAGCCTTGAAAACTTTTAGAACCATGACTTTTCTTTCAAAGACATAGGAGACACTCTTAGCAGCAGTGAAGAAAACAATAAAATTAGAAAACCATATGATGTGGAAGAGAACCCAGTAGCAAACTGCCACTGTAGCTGTTCTGTTCCATTGGCTGCTTACCAGACAGTTGAGCCTGGCCAGAATTTTAAAGCAGGAGAACTTCATAAAAGTACGCTGCAAAACCTGAAGCCTCATTGCAGAGAACATATTCATACTAATGACTATCATTTGAGCACATAAAGCTAATAACAAAAGGCAAATATCTGTCTTTAGAGAACCAACAAGGTTTCCAGGTTGTAACATCGAACAGAAAAATCACACAATATTTTGTTAAACTTTAATAACTGGAACTTTGCAGCGGAGATGCTTAAACCTGCAAAGTAAAAGGTACATAAAGGAAATAAAACCATCATTCAGTTTCTGTGTCATAAAAGTAATTGAAACACATAGTAATACAGTGTTTATTGCCAACAAAGTAAAGTTTACGTGCTTTAGAAATATGTTATTGCAACAGCTGTTGAAAAACTTTAATAGAAATGCAAAATGCAAATACAAAAAGTAATTGTATGACACCCTTATGCTTTTAAGGTAGATGACATATGTTTGTAAAGTCCAGTAATTCAAAATCTGGCATCTAATGGAACTTTATGTGTCATTAATGATCTTACTTAGTTTTACTATGCTGCAATAAAAAATACCTATAGGAGCCCACACTGCTTATCAAGCAAAATATGGAGTAACAATGAAGAGCACTTTAGCACATCTCTGCATTACAGAAAGGGTATTGATGGAACTGAAGTTTTAACCAGTGGCTCATTTCTGTTCCTTTGAGTTCAAAGACAGGCGTAGAAGTATGGGTAAGGGTGGCAATACAGCTGTACCCCTAACAGGGACACTCCTAACCTAAACTCTATTACAAATACAGTATGTTACTTTTTGACATACGGTAACAGTGTTTTGATAGTTGTTTACTATTTACACTTAAAAGAGAAATATGGCCATACCTTGTGGGTCACAGGAGTGCACTCACCTTTGCTCTGGTGTGACCCACAGTTAGATGATAGCAGGCTATTGCCCACTATCAGCTGAGGTGGCAGAACCACTCAATCATATCAGGATGCACCCAGCTGGTATGTGGCTAAGAGATGGATCCAGCTGTACCAGTTCCCCTCCCCACCTTGGCGCTCTACTGAGTGCTGTTGCAGCAGATCAGAGAGCAGTGACTGATGGTCACTGCTCTCAGCAACCACATGATCAGAGGCCATGTGATCACTCATCACATGTGATTCTCAGGTGGGTCGGCTGCAGCATCACACCAATAATGCAGGATAGAGGTGAGTATGTATGTTTGTATTTTTACAAACCCATATTTCGTTTCTGAAGTTTGAATAAAGGATTGCAGGAAATGCAACTGATTCTAGATATATTCTTTTCACTTGTACCGACAGGCGAGCTGCGCTAGTACCCTTGGATAAAGCTGGCAGCAGGAACCATTTTGACAACTCACCTGGAGTGGTTTATTACTGTGTGTTTTCTTCACAGTTGCCCTGCCAATACCATTGTTATCATCTCTAGAGTAGCACCACAAGTTTCCTTGAATTGACCCTGCACTTCTACTTAAAGGAACATTCATAATGCAGCCATGTATTAGCTTTGGAAATATAACTGCTTGACATACATATTCATTTACTTCTAAGCTGCTCTATAACTAAATTCTTAATGGTTGCTATAGGTCACATCTCTATTGCTCCTTGCACAGTTTGCTGTGCCTTACAATTGCAATCATCAGCTAATATTGTAACACCTGCTGCCATGGTTATGTACAATAACTGCAAGTTAATACAGTGAAGAATAGGCTGCAGGTATTGTGCCAGTTCAAGTGCCAACTTAAACCTGATTGTATGTTTACCACATTATTGTGTGAAATAGCATTTATAGTGATAAAAATACTGAAACACAGTATTGACCATTTTTATTTTGCATACTAAAATGTGGAACTTTGCATGGAGCTGATCATCGGATTGGAGGGCTAAATTAATTGATGACCACCTTAATAGAAATCTTTAGCTCTATATGTTGATCTAAATATAGACAGGCTATGTGATTTGGTGAGTTTGCCTGTTAAAGGGAGTAGGTCACAGAGCACATTTTTAAAAATCACACGGAACACTGAGCACTGAGTGAAGATTGGATTTTTATTTATTCAATTAAGCGGACTTATTTTATGGTAAACAACAGCAAAACAGGGCGCACTCTCATCATGCATTACCCTGGTGAAACACAAAGTTATTTAAAAGCATATAAATGCATACTCACAAACCAAAGGGGCTGTGAGTATGCATTTATATGCTTTGAAATACATTTCACCACAATGAGAGTGCACCCTGTTTTGCTTTTGTTTACCAGTACCAAGATTTCCCGATCTTCTAAGGGTTGCACCTCAATTTTTGGCATTTAACGTTATCCTAGTCTGCATGAAGATTTGAGCGCTGGTTTCGTTTGTATATTTGGACTTATTTTATGACCTTTATTCTATGTTTGAGAATACCTGACTTTTTATGTTGAATATATGCACAGACAATTCGCTTAGGCAAATTTATTACACCCCACTTGGAAAAGACTTTTGAATACACCCCCTGGGGGGATAATAGGGATCCTTGTGGTAGTTGAAGGGACCTTTTTTGTGGCCACGGCCTTGTGGCTTCCTGTGGACGCTGGCAGATTTCAGCCTCATAAGACCTATCTTGGGCTATTCTCATGTGTAATATTACTTATACTGACCAAAGTTGATGTACCCAGTCCTTCCCCCTGTAGAAGGAGTTACTCTGCGAACAGGGGCGGACTGACAACTCATGGGGCCCCCAGGCAATAGGGGATCATAGGGCCCCTGTGTCCTTGCACAAATTCAAAAAAGCCTATGAAAAAGGTACCAGGGGCATCTCATGGGACTCCCTACTGACTCCAGGCCCTCGGGCAGTGCCCGAGTTACCAAATGGTCAGTTTGCCCCTGTCTCCGAAACATGTTGGGATTTGGGATATATTGAAGAAATACACCCTTACTAACTAAGTTATGTTCTATGACTGGCAGTTTTTGTATGGTGTATATTTACATGTATTTGGATACAGCTAGTATGTTTTGTCAGTTGAGCTGTATATTGTACTATATATAAAGATCAGAAGATTTTACTGACCCATTGGTCTATTTTACTGTGTTTGCTCCTTGTATATGCAATAAAGAATGATACGTTTTAGATGATACACTCTATTGTGCTTCTGCCTGAAAAGGAGGGGGAATCTAGAATCGCAATTAATATTTTGGGTTAGTGCATTTTTTTGTTTGGTGCATTTTTTAATATTTACAGCAGGGAGATATATATTATTAATAAAACACTGTTATAAAACATATATAAGAGTAAAAGAACTAGGCAAAAATTATATGTGTATCAATTCTGTAAAGACAGTTGGCTAAAGAGAAGCCAAGCAGCTAAATATACATTCCTGATATTTGTAAACCTGGCAAAATATTTGTGATTCTGTTTGGCATCCTTGTGATTCACATACTGTTGCCACATAGCTAGAAGAGTGATGCCGTTATTCTCCATTGCATTTTGCATCTTCCTTCATGTTCTTGCATCAACTAATTTAGCCCTCTATTGCTTTAAGCTGTCTATTCACTTCTGCTAACCTCAGGCACATATTAGGATAACAATACCATGCAGTGGAAGGCATGTCTACATATTGGGTCTAAGGTAAGTGTGAGTTTTTTTTTATATTTGCCTGGAATATTACCTTTCATAAAAATTAATACATACTACTTTTTTTGTTTTATTCCTCCACCTAATAACTGTACTTGAGTCACCTCTATCAGATCATGCCCTCCAGCTATCACATTTCATACCACCCCTCCCCCTTGCTTTAGACTGTAAGTTCCATGAGCAGGGCCCTCCTATTCCTTCTGTATTGAACTGTATTGTAATTGTACTGTCTCCCTTATATTGTAAAATGCTGTGCAAACTGTCAATTCTATATACATTAATAATAATAATAATAATATTTCTGCCTAAATATTTTGAAAAGACATAATTTGGAATGTCAAAAACAATTCTGAAGATGTTTTAATAGTGCTAAAATAAGGATAGAATATAAAAATGTCCCAGCAGTCCTAATTAAGACTAGATAATTAGACTGTAGGAGGCAATTAATGTTTTACTGCTGAATGCATTCTATAAATATACAGATAAATTAGGCTGTTGCTTCTGTCAATAGTAACATTTCTAAGTGTTACATTTGCATTGACATAAAATGATGAAAATGAATTCAAACACAATTATTAACCAGTTTAATGAAAAGTCACACTCAGCCTAGAAGTGATGAATTCATACAGATATTAAGAATATTTACAAATAACTTAGCAATATCTGCCAATCTAGATAGTTTCCATTAACTTGTTGGCAGCACATGGTAATGAGTAAAATACCATAACAGGACAGAGTGGTGGAAAAGACAGACTATAAAACACAGAAAAATATTTATGTATACGTGGTCTAATATACTTATATGACTATATAGCGTGTTAGCACACCAACTGACATGGTAAGTGATCCCAGTTTTACACAAAAGTATACTTTTACTTAAGCCCTTCATTACCAAGGGTAAACTTAAAATAAACATAAGTAAAAATATAATTTTTTAATTTGCCTGTATATTTCTTGCTACTACCATTATAAAAGAACAGCCCAAAATAAATTCTTCTTCTCCTCATGATCACAACGATACCACTGTCTGTATGTTAATTGTTGTTTGTACCTGTAGTAGGGCCCAGAAGCAATAGTGTGCATTTTGCTTTATTTTAACCTACCTAAAACATACTGACACTGACACAAATACTGCTACTAAATTTTCTAAAATATACTGAACCTGACCTTTGACCCTTACCATTGCCACCAAGCTTTGACCCTGATCTTGACCTTTGACCCTTATCTTTACTCTAACACTAACCCTGACAATGACCTAGATCAAGCCTTTATCTAGCTATTTTTTCCTTTTTTAATTTTTTTATTGTTTAAAACACTTGTTTGCTTACATCTTTCTCGCACTTCTGGCGTGTTTGCTGGAGAAAATTGGAGATGGGAAGGGCAGTCATCATGTCATGACAAAAGCTATTTCAGAGCAATTTAGGCAATATTATGAACAATTATATAATCTCCCTGTAGGTGGCTCCTCTGACACTTCACCAGCTCAAGGACAACAGCGTATCAAAGATTTTCTTTCCCGTTTTGCTCCCTGTCTATAGCTACAGCTGAGGCAGTGAAATTGGATGCGCTGTTGACAACAAGGGATCTTCACCATGCACTTAAACAAATGAAGCCTGGCAAGAGCCCGGGTCCAGATGGTTTCACCCTTCAGTGTTTTAAACATTTTGAGGACATTCTAGCTCCCCATTTTGTGAGGGAGTACAATAGCCTTTATAAGTTTCAAATTACTGCCCTATATCCCTTCCTAACATTGATCTTAAGTTGTACAGGTTGCTTCCATTGCTCCCCACTTTGATCGCTCGGGCACAGGTGGGGTTTGTCCCTGGTCCAGAGGCTCGAGACACCATCAAAACAATAAATCTTCAGCTTTGGGCGAAGTCAACCCATGTCAAAGGCCTTCACCTGTCCTTGGACGTGGAGAAGGCCTTTGATAGGATAGCGTGGGATTACCTGGAGGTGGTCTTGTCATCCTTGGGCTTCGGGGCCTGTTTTTGTAGCTGGCACTCTACACTAACCCCATGGTGAGGGTTGAAGTGAATGGCTCTCTCTCTAATAACTTGATGATTCACAATGGCACACAAGGTTGTCCACTTTCACTGTTGATCTTCATCTTGTCCATGGAACCATTTCTTCACTCAATCCAGGCCCACGCAGATGTGAGGGGCTTTACAGTGGCGGGCAAAACTTACAAGTTAGCAGCATACTCAGATGATCTTTTGTTCTTCCTGATGGAACTGCACATGTCAATGCCAAATCAGACGCAAGCACTGCAGGATTTCTCAGCTTATCGAATCTCAGTGTCAATTGGTCTAAGTCATTAGACTCTTAATCTGGGTCTGTGTCTGCAGGAAGTGGCTTTATGCAAACAAAATTTTCCTTTTACCTGGAAGGAAGATGCTATTACATATCTGGGGATAGAGCTTCCTTTGGATGTTTCACAGCTTTACGTGCGTAATTTCACACCACTGCTGCAGCAGATTCCAGCATGTTGAAGGCTTTCTTACATAATTCTTGGCCACACGCTCACCCTAGGGCTTACCAGTTTTTTCACAGGGGATGCCTGATCGACTGGGAGGGCTTTGGCAGCTGAGTCCCTGATTCAAAGATTCTTCATTGGACTTACGTACAAGTTCAGCATTATCTCAATGGCCCTGGATGCCGAGAAAGCTTTTCTAGAGACTGCACTCCCTTTGAATACATTTGTAAGTGGTCATCTCCCCAATCACACTTAGTGTATTATATTTGTGCCCTGTTTTCTACTGAGCTACATATTTGCATTGGCTTGTTGTTTAATCCTACAACATCTCATGTGCACTGTAAGATCGTACATTCCTGGTTGGTTTGGTGGGCAGCCTCCCCATGGACTGTCAAGAAGACTCACATACCTGTGCCAGTACCTTGTAGGAGACCTACTTTGGGATTATGTTTTGTTTCCCTTTTTCTTTTTGTTTTTCTCCTTTTTGTGTACTTATTCTCCAATAAAAATTATTATGGAACAAAAAAAAATATGATCCTTTGAATATACTTCATAGACAGAGTTATGATTATCAACTTAGTGTGAGTCACTATCAGATACACTGAGGTTGAAATGCTACTGGCTATAAAAGTCAATCTTACTGCCAGGTTTAACTGGCATGGCAATATGTTATTCTCCTGTGCATTACAGAATACATGCACTTTTAAGTAACATGCTCTAGCACCACCACCCCTAGTTTACCCTGTTCATTAAAAGAAACATGCATTCATAGAGCTCAGATGTAGACCTGATCTGCAGCAAGCTTACACTTGTGGATCATTTATATTTTCCACAGCCTTTCTGTCCCCAAACTACTGCACTAACATTTTCCATAAAGAATAATGTGCTCTCTGGCGATTCTGGAAATATTCATCTTCATAAAAGATGTTGGTACATACATAGCATTGCAGGATGAAGATGCACTGTAAAAGGGTGTAAACAAAGCAGCGACTGTGAACAGATCCAAAATGTTTGCTCACCATAAATCATTATCTGGAGTTTATAAGTTCATTTTTTATAGGCAAAGAGAGAAATGGCAAGGTAATATTCTTGTACAATTTTTCTTTATATTTACCAAAACCATATAATATGTGGTCAAACCTATCAGGCAGGTCCTTGCACTGTATAGCTGAAAGTAAATCTAAAGGGAATTGAACTAGAAAATTGTATAATTTATGGCCAGCTTAAAAGTTCACTTATCCTTTAAATATAATGAATCTAGATGCCCTAATCACAAAAATGTTAACCCTTGCAACTCTTTAGGTTTAACGGTACCCATATACAGTGGAAACCTGCTATTCTATATCTGCCTTTTTAATATAGTATAGGTAACGAATATGCATTTTGAGTAATTTTCGATTATTTTAAAGCGTATTGTAATAAAAAATGTGTGACTGCAAATCAGTGACCTATCTTTCTCTGGAATATAAAAACCACTGGGAGCAGTTTTTGGCTATCTCTGAACAATTGATTCTATCATTTGGACCTTTTGCCTTCACTTTTTACATGACTATGTTTTGACTGTATGTAATTAATCAATAAAGAGAATTGCGGACAAATAGAGACTTTAACTGGTACCCCATAGACTTCCCAGACAACAAAATAAAGTTAACAAACTTTGTTACACGGACACAAAAAAGACTTCACCTTTAACTCTCTGTTGGTGTTCATCTATACAGCAGTGGGATTTTCCTTGAGTTTACAAATTTCCTCCAGAATTGCAGTCTTTACCTCTTTTTTTTCATTATTTGGATTATTTGTGGATACTGACATTACTTTCTATGGCACACTTCCAATTTTTTTTCCATGGTTGTTTTGGCCAAGGTGTGGATGTACAAGTATGTTGGGGATTCGGTTCCTTTTCATATGCTTCTATACTCGCCCTAGGGATGGGGTTTCAACGTGGATGTGTGTTTGCCTTTGCATATTTATCATGATTTTAATTAATGATGATACCTCCCTTCTCCTCTCGAGGAAGCAGATAGTTTCCACAAAACATGTCAAGGATGTGAATTGCTTCCAGGCTGCCCTTGTGAAAGATCCCTTATTCTCAACTTTATTCAATAAGTTAAAATCAATATTTTCCATAAAAACAACAAAATAAATATTCTGACCTTTAATAGAAAGGCCTATAAGTCTTCGGCCTGATTTATTACGGTAATCATTAGGTCAGCACCTTCTTATATTTATCACCACCCATAACAAATACAAACTTAACAATGATTGAAGAGAAACTTGCTAACCTAATTAAAGCAGAACTATAGGCAGCTTTTACATCCCTAGTCGATTGTTGTAGATACTCTGCTAATTGCTATAAATATAAGCAAATGTATCTGTTTATTAGATAAACATAATAAAGTTATGTCATGAACGATCTTCTAACATGTAGTACTTGATTTGTTATAGTGCCTTGCCACACAGCAGAGACAATAAAGACTTCATTCATGGCTTTTTGACTGAGAGCCAGGCAGCAAGAAAGAGAATTATTTAATTCCTAAGCAACTCAAATTTGCATTTAATCTGCATTTTTGAAGGTTAATATATAAGGCATTTGGCATAATGGCAAACAGATGAGTAAAACTATCATTTAGACAACCACTTCACTCCTGTTGGTGCTGGTGAACAAATTTAACTCTAGAGTTGGCTCAGATAAAAATGGGAGTCCCTGTCAAAGCTGGATGTCATTGAAAAAGACGCTTTTATTTTCTTAAGAAACAAATTGATTTTCTGTAAGCACTGAAAACCTAGGAAATATCTCAGACAAAAAATTCAATACACGGTGGTTTTATTTCCATTGCTTTGTTTGATTTTCTATGTGAATCTGCAATGTTAGCTGCAGGTCACATGGATATCTTCATTATAATTTTAGTTCAAGGACAAACATTACCAAAATATTGATTTTCACTTGAACATGAACCACGCATAATAGCAGCTAAAAGTTTGTATTTAAAATCCAGCAGTTATCTGATACTCTCCATTATCTGTTCCAGCTGGTTAATATCTTTTGTTTTAACATCTTGAAGCTACCATTTTAAGGTCACCATAGTTTTAATTCTGGCTATCTGGCTGATGTATAAACATTTTTCCAACTGAAGACTAATGTGCAAGGGAAAAATATATATATTATTTTTCTTCTTTAAAGGTATACTAAAGTCCAAATTGGTAATTAACGTAAACCTGTCATGAAAGAAACAGGAAAGCTGCCATTGTGACTTCTCATTCTACAAATGCTATTAATTTGCCAGCCACGCTGACCATCTTGCTTCAGCACTTTGAGTCACTGATCTAAAAAAAAGTTGATTTAAAACTGGATGACATGTAGTTTTTCTACTTTTTTTTTTATAAATTCCATTTTCAAAATCATTTAAAAATAACAGAGGTACCTGAGCAAGGACATTTTATGCCAGAATCTCATATTCTAGATATGTCTTTTGTGCCATTGACTTATGTAAAAAAATATCCTGTTTGCATTGCGTTCCAATTTCAAACTGACTGGAAGCTCAAACATCCCAGCATGGTCAGTTTTCTGGCTGTGCTGGGAACACAGCTTCCCTGCCCTTCAATGGTCAGACATGTGCTTACATATCTCCCTGCACAGACATTAACTGAGAAGATAAGAGTAAGGCTGGCCATACATTATACAATTATCTGCAGATTTTTGGTTTAGATTTACCAAAACCCATATAATAGGAGGACAAACCTAAACAACACTTTCAGTTGTATCCAATTAGGCAGGCCCTTGCACTACATAGTTGAAGGTAAATCTAAAGGAAATTGGGCAGAAAATCTGCAGATAATTGTATAATGTATGGCCAGCCTTATGCTTCTTGCTGACACGCCCCACTGCTGTCTCCACCCCCACTGCTCCAAGCCCCTTATGCAGCTGAGAACAAAGGTCATGTGAGCACTTATAAAAGTAAAGAAAAAAGGTAATTATAATTTGTTTTATATAAATACACACACAGTTTTGTCTTTCATTTCAATTTTAAATTATTGTTTTACACAGTGATGTTTAACATATATTTTACGAAAACTGTAGGTATGCTTTTAAAATATGTTAAAGTTTATACTACATTTTGTGATTGGGTTTTCATTTGCTTAATGTGTGCAGATAAAGACTTCTAACTTTTCTCTTACTCTTCAGATCCGGATAGTTGTTTCAGGTTGGTAAGTTTTGAAGACAGCAAAGTAAGTCAGCAAAACAGATAGAGAACTTGCATTTTCAGAAGGACTGCAGTGTTTGAATGAACTTAATATACAAAGTGACTCTCTATTTAGAACTCCTTTGAAAGTTAAATCATGACTGGTATTGCATGATGTAGAGATACAGTCTTAAGATAGTCCACTTTTGGTAACCCTTTCAGGTGCCTTTGTTCTGACTGAATTTTATTACAGAAACACTCAGGTTAAAAATCAACTCTGAGAACTGTTTATAGACATGTGGAGCCCCTGGAGATGTATAAAACAAAACAAAAACAAAATCAACCCTGACTCCCCTGGTGTTATCCTACACTAATTCATTTGTGTCTATAATTGTCCTGAGTTTACCAAGAGTTGAATGACACTCAGTGACAATGCATGGCATCACAGAGCACCCTGTACTGACAAACAATGATGCAGAGGACAGCACAATTGTTGTCAGTGGCACTCACTGCAACATTTAGGACCACCCATCACCAGGGAATATCTAAAGAGGAAGAGAGCCCTGACCATCACCTTAAAGATGCATGGAAAAGGTGAATATTTAAAAAAAAAAATCATAATATGCTGCGGGGGGGGGGGGGGGATACTGGAGAGGAGAGCCTGGAGTTGGGCTTTAGGTAAATTAAGTAAATTTAGCCACCAGTAATGATTGGCTTCAGTTGATTCTTGGAACCTTTCATAGTAGATAACAATGTTGACAAAGTTGTCAGAATTGCCTTTAGCCATAGGCTGCAGTAAGGTCTATCAGCTATAAAACAAAAGAACAAAATCTTACCTCTCAGGTTGTACCCTACCATACATACTGTATATATTGCGAAAGAGAGTTTGTTATGGCCTTCAACATCACTGCCATATTTAGTAAACATCATTCAAAATTATATTTATATAGTTTTACTATATTTCGCAAAAGAAAGTTTGTTATAGCCTTCAACATCACTGCCATATGTAGCAAATACCATTCAAAATTATATTTATATACTTTTTAAAATTATATTTAAGTTGTTGCTCACCGATTTCACAAATTGCATTTGTAACCTTGTCCTTACATTATCTAAATAATATGATTTTGGTTAATATACAGTTTTCACTTCATATGGCATAACATAATAAACTTTTTTTATGCCTTGTGTAGAGTTCTTATATCATCCTCTACTGTACATATATAGGATAATATAGTATATAGGGTTGAGTATGTACACACACACTTACAGACACACACACACATTTTATTAATATATATTCCAAATGACATTGTCAGAATAGAACCTTTGATCCATATTATATCATTTTGAGAGCAGATGAAAAAGTGGGCATTTTTTAACAAAAAGTAAAGTAAAAGAAAGCCTGAAAAAACTGATCCTGAATATACCTTTACATGAATTCATAAAAATATGTTCATGCTGTTAAAATTAGCTTTAAACATCATTTAGATAAAACTGTGAAAAGCATTAAAAAAATTACTATACAAAAATATCTGTATAAGACAGCCATAGCTATCCGTTACTAAAGATGTTAAAAATGAAATGTGAAAAGAAAATGCCTGTCTTGTGCAGTGATGGAGCACAGCAGGACAGGCTCCACTGCTAGAATATTTAAACACAAACACATAGGCTTCTGAGAGATACTTATAAGGGTTAATCAAAAAAGCTAGAAAGAGATTTAATGTTATAGTAGGCCATGTCAAGGAGCTCAACTAAAAAAGCTATTATATGAATATACATTGGTAGAAATGGTCATTTAGTGGGAATAGCATAACCATTTCAGATGACCATCTGAATGTAAATTTGCAAACATCAGAACAGATTATATATAGACTGATTTACTAAAAAAGTTGAGAATCTTTGCAAAATAAATTGTGTGCATTGTTCTTTCAGTTATTCAATCATGTGAAAAGCAAATTCCTGTTTATTTATTTCATCTGCACATGATTGGATAGTTGAAGTAAATATTCACACATGTAAGGAATATGCCTGTGCAGCTTACAGTTTTCTTTGAGAGACCATGTGACATGGTGATTTATAGGCGAGAGGTTGTGGAACAATAGAGCAGAGCATTGTTAACTCAAAACACAAAGGTGTCCTTTTATGAAACAGAGATCAGCGGTGATCCTGAGGATTGTTGCTGATCATTAGTGGTTTAGGAAACAGAGATGATCAGCGGAGAGCATGTTCTCCGCTGATCATCTCAGCACAGAGATGGCCAGTATATGAAGGAGCAATGTCAGCCTTTCGCTGGTGATCTGTGTTCTCCCTCCAGATTCTCCAGCCCAGATCTGTAGAATCGGAGGAACCGCAAACGAAGCAGCGGTAATTTACCTGTGTTTGACTGATCTCTTACTGTAATCTCGTGAGAATATAGTAAAAGCAGCCGTTTTCCAGCGTTCAAAGTGTTTGTAGATCGCTTCTCCCTTCATTCAGGAAAGCAATCTACACCGCTTCATAAAAAGGCATTCAAAGGAGAACTCCTCTAAGAATGCCGGAGAGCTGGGCAGTGGTCATTTACCACTGTTTGATAAAAGAACACCAAAATGCCCAAACAAGGACCTTTATATCAATATCACCAGCAATTTTTATGAATGCTAGCAATTATAATAAAAATAAACTTACGTAATATTATCATGTTAAAGTTTATATGAGATTACAGTGGTTGGTGTTACATCTACTTTAACCTCCCTGGCAGTCTGATTATTTCAATATTTTTGAATGTCAAAGCGGTACATTGTTTTGCATGGAAATTTCAGTGTCCGATGACGAATTTCCCCTTGAATCACTATTGCTCAATTCTGCAAGTGATTCTAATTCACTGTCGCTGTTCTCTAGCTGGTCTAAAACTGCTTTTGACCTAAAGGGACGCTTTTTGGACGCCATGGATGTTCTCAAGTTTCCAGGGAGAAAGAATAGTAAAAGTGCAGGCAGGGCACTGGACAAAAGCACTAGGGAAAAAACTGAGGTGAAATGGTTTGATACAGTAACGTAATCCTAACAGATTACAATGTTTTGCGTGTTTGTCATATTTTTACTTTTTTGAATCTCCCGCCGATTCCACCCCCCTGCATCGTGGCTCTTGCAGGGAAGGGAACACGGAAGACGGATGCCGGTATCTACCGGAGGACACAGTGGGAGGACAGCAGGGGATCGTAGGGACAAGGTAAGTTACTCTACACACACACACTACAGTGTAATCCTGAGTGTGGCTTCGGGTTACCGCTTTTGGTACTGAAAATTAACCCCGAGCTACACTCGGGATTACCGCCAGGGAGGTTAACAAGGAGTGCTTGAGTTCTATAAAAGTGCTATGCTGTGGTACATTTTCTTATGTGCCTAGCCTGTTTGCACAGATTGCTAAACACCCAAAAAACCTTTTAAGGTTTAATATCTGTCAACAATGACTGATTAATAGCTATCTCTTCAAATTCTTAACCACTTTTTTCTATTTGAGGTTATTCCTTTTCTCTTAGAAATAAATACTGTGCACCAAAACACTGTTCAACCTTCTCCCAGATGCAGCACAAGCCCCTGTGATATCCCTATATTCTTTTGGTAAAAATTGGCCAAAAGTAGGTCAGCATGTAAACATGACCAGATAGAATCGGCTAAAATATAGAAAGACAAACACAAAACAGATGTTTTCCTCCTTTAGAAATTCAATATCATCCCACAGACACTTAGTAGACACTTGAAAAAATTTACCAGAAGCATGGCAGTTTTGTAGTAAATTGAAAATGGAAGAAGGCTTAGATACAATGCAGCTGCATTGTCACACTAAAATAAAAGTTTGCTGTACTAGAGACTGGTAGATTAATGTGTCCATGCATTATAGTCTAAACTGAACTGACAAAAACTAGGCCAGTTTGTTTTCTGCAATAAAAATGTCAGTACAGTATATCAGAAACTCTTGTGAAATAGGATGGACAGTATGTTAGCTGCTTGAATAGGCCATAACGCAAGCAAGGTTTTTTTTTATTTTGGTCATAAAAATTGCTAAGAAAATATGCCTCAGTGTCTATGTCTATGCCTATGTCTCAGTGTACCCAAGGGTCAAAACTTGCGAGTTGTTCTGCAGTGAAGTTCACCACTCTTTTCTGAGTGTGCTGGTAAATACCAGACAGCCTCTTAGACTCTGCATCTCAGGTTTTGGGCACATTGGCAACTCTGGCAAATCGAGACAAAAAGAATAAGGCCAAATGTTGAGATTGAAGGCACAGAGAGATTTCATTTAAAAAAGAAACAGAGCATCAGCTTTTTTAGATTTATGGAGGTCAATTTTTAGGGGATGAGCAAGCGTGGAGAATGACAAGGAAGAGAGGTGCCATGAGATGGAAATGTTAACAGAAGAAACATCAAGAATTAAAGTGAAACAGTTTTAGATTTTTTTAGTTAAATTTGACATAAAATAAATGTTTATCAGTCACATATTCTCCCTCTGTACTTAACGCCCTTTCTGAACTAACACTTGCAGCAAGGCAGAATTTGACATAAAAAATATTGCCTACTGTACTGGGCCACTTTCAGCTAGTGGCAACACCCTTAACATACAATCCATTTTTTATTTACAGCCTTTCTGTTCTTTCCCCTGTTTGTTTAATCATGTGAAGGATGGCCTTGTGAAGAAAAAAATTATAATGCAATTTATTTTAAAAACTTCACTGGTAAATCATGGTTTTACAAAAATAAAGCACATAAAAGGGTTAAGTGATTAGCACTTCCACTTAGAAGCACTAGGGTCATTGGTTTAAAAGCCAACCATGGCACTACCTGCCTGTTCTCCCTGTTTCTGTGTGGGTTTCCTCCAGGTACTCCAGTTTTATTCCACACTCCAAAGACATGTTGGTAGGTTAAATGGGTCCTGTCTAAATTGGGCCTAGTATTTGTATATAGGAATGTGAGTTAGGGACCTTAGATTGTAAGCTCCTTGAGGACTGGGACTGATGTGAATGCACAGTCCCAGTAAAGCATTGTGTAAATTGTGTGACACCCCCCTCTCAAGGCCATTACCTGGAAGAAAAGGACTATATTTGCCAGTTGGTATGAAAGCAGACAAAGTTTGCCAAGCCACCATTCAGGTCATGAATGTGGGGTGGTTTGGGGACATTTATTTCCTTCACTTGGGCTTGGGAAATCTAACATGGGAATGTTGTTTCTAGTGAGGGTGAGGTGGTTGTTGGCTGTAGGATCATATTTAATTTTTGCTGCTACCCTCTTTCACCTGGAGAAATGCCATGAAATGAAAGAGCAAAGAAGAAAACAAGAAATTGTGTCTTGGAATATGTCACTCTAGGAGAACCCAGGCCAGAAAATTTCAGTTAGGTTTTATAGGAGGGGTTGCAAACCAAGGAGCTTGGATAAAAGAGCTTGTCTGCTGTTATCTGAAGCTGCACTGTACATTCAATCTACAATACTTGCGCCTGATATCTCTAAAATAATACACTCATTTCTATTTCAAGACAAAAGATGATTTTTTTTCTCTCTCTGCTACATTGCAGCCTAACCAAGCTGCTTACATATGGATCAGCCACTGTACAATATCTGTGGCTTTTGTCTCTAGTGTCTCAACTAATACAGTCTACCTTTTATTTTTTTTAATAAAATTGGCCTTGTCTTTCCTTCTTATATTGCACCCTAAGAATGCTGCTAACATACTGTTTGGTCACAACATTTGTGGCTGTATTTCTTAATTAATACACTCTAATTTATGGCAAAATAAAACCTGTCTTGCTTTCTTTATTTGCTGCTTATGCAAGAGCTCCCTTTGATGCGTATTCAAGCACTGACTTACTGCTGGCCAATTTCAACCAAACACATACCACAAGTCTATATTTTTTTATTTTGAGAATAATTGGGCATGTATGGATGGCTGGGTGTTCAGGGAATTTGGGGTTGTGGTTTTAAAGGGTTTTAGTGCACTCTGTTTTACCATTTATTCTACTTTGAATAAAATGCAGTGTGGTGCTGTGAAAAAGGAAATTCCCAAATTATTATACTATGAAACTTTTTTGCCAGTGGCCAATTTGTATGAAGTTTAGGGTTTTAGCTTGTGGCTCTGACTCCCTCCAGTCAACTCATGTCTATCACCGCTTGATAAAAAATTCAGGTGCGGCAACCAAACCTACTTAAAAAAGTCTTTTTTCAAATGGAATTGATTGCACTGTTCTTTAACATCACATACAGCTTAGAGCATCTCCTTAGCATGTACTTTAAAGGATTGGTATTTTCTCTATGCCACCCTTAAAATTACATTAAAAGGCCTCTTTTCCCAAAGTATGGTGTTTTTGCTACATTTACTTTGCTTTGTCAAATGTTACCCATGTCAGTGCCCAGATCTCTGTGCCTTTTCTGACATTAGCTGCCTTATTAGCCGGAAATATCCAAAGTTTAGTATTGAATTTTGCTCTTGTAAACTCGAATAGGATTTGCTGCTAAGTTACGGTTTTGGGAATTTCAAACTGGATTCTGCAAACCCTCTGTGTACTGAACCCAAGCAAATTTGCTCATTCCAATTTACCATCCAAGGGGGAGATCTGACACATTTGGGCATCTGTACAGCTACACATGTTCATGGAAATTGAAAGAAAAGATCCACATAAGTCACTCATTAACAGCTTGCTGTGCTGCTGACACAAGTCCATTTGTCACTCTCCAATCACTCTGACTAAAATCCAGTTCTGTTAAAAATTGATGTACCATTTATAATTGCTGCACAAGGCCCTTCATAATTTAACATTATTAAAATTACATTTCCATTTCAATCTGCAGCCGACATGATCCCTGTAACTTTCAAAAATTAGAACTTCTCCTTGCAGCAATGGCGGCAGTTTATAAGCAGAATTTGGCATAATCATCACCTCGTTGTTTTGTAATTGGCTCCCAGCCTTGACCACAAGACTGCACAGAGGTCAAATTACAGGAAACCTGGTTCATGAATAGGGGCATAACCAGCAATCAGTTTAGGTTTTCTACAATTATGTAATCATGAATTATACAATCATTATGTAATTACAAAGAGTTCATATCAGAAAAAAATCCTTGAATGTTTCAGCAGCATAGGTGTGCAATATAAATGAATTTCTACAGAAGTAATGGTACACAATACAGAAACTGGAAACTTTGCATGAGAGAAATATGGAGGTCACTATTGCTGACTTACATTTGAAAATACTAGCTACTTTGGCTTTCATGCTAAAACTTTGACTTCTTTGATTCTGACCTTTCTCCAATAGCCACTTACTGCATACTAGTTTTAGGGCTGTGACTTTAAGTCCTGAAGTCAGAGATTGCTGGGTCACTAACATTTTGTAAGGAGTTTGGAAAAAAAAACTACTTCATTTATCTCATGACAAGCTACTATGCTTTCTAATGCGACTGCATTCTGTGAATATAGTTCATGGTTTCATTTTCAATTGTGACTTGAATTTAGCAGTAAAGTGTTAGTAAACCCAGGACCCTGCATTCACTATATCTGGTCTTCCTTAGTACACACTACATGGAAATGCAATTATTTTAGTGACTATAAACTGCTAAATACCTTTTCTCATCAGCAGTATATAGCAGTCTTGTGGCTTCTATCAGTGTTTAGCAGAGTATTGGTTTAAGCTTGCAAGGGGAATTTTATTTCTGCTCTAGGAGGATGCAGAATCCCCGACCTCTGTCTGGATAGTGGTGATTGGCCCTTTGATGATCAAATGCACTCCCCCAATAAGAAAAAAAAAAAACCTCTCTAGCAATACACACGAAACTGAGCATGTGCAGAGTGTTTCAACACGATATGCCTTATCAGGAAATAAGAGAGGAACACTGGAAGAAGGGGAGGATCAGAGAAGTCAGGATCAAACAGCATTTTTACACAATGCAGAGGATTAACCCCTTAGATTCCGCAGTGAGTATATCAAGCATGCTTTACTGCATAAATAGACTGACTTTACTGGTGTGGGTTTAGTAACACTTTAACAATTGATCACCCCCTCTATTAATTTTACCTTTAGGCATACAACATGCTCAAATTGTTCCCATTATACCTGTCCAATATAGATAATTCCTTAAAAGATCATTAAATCTATTAATCAATACTACTAAGTCAAATGTCTATATTCTTCATGGGAGCTTTGACATAATCTCCTTTACACCAGTACTCTGGTTGAAAGAGGACCAGCATTATGAGCTACTCAGACTTCATTGCATTTGCAGAGTGCCATTGGCTTAGTATTTGTAACTACTTCGGAAAAGGGAAGCACACAAGAAAAACCTCATCAGTATGCTGCTGTTCCTTTATCATCCAGCCAGCAGGCTGGATGTATTAGGGTTATAAATGTGGCTGTGGATGTTGAAAATGCTTGCATCCATTAGGATATTCCTTCTAAATACTTATATTTTTTTTCAGGACTTCATAATGCAAGCACTCAAATAATACTATAACTCAATAAACAACATTGCCACATCATAGCCTAACACCAGGCTGAGCATTCAAAATAGTTATATATCACAAAGTTTTGATTAAGATTTTGATTTAGAATTTCCATCTTTAATGCTTGTACAGTTTATCTGCAAATAATGATAATGGCAGATGGACTCTGAAGGAGATGTATTTAACAATATGTCAGTTTGTTGTGCTAAAAACAAAACAATGTCTGAGTTGTAGTAGTTTTTGTTATTGTGAAGTGAGTATTCATGAAACCTGGGGGATACCATTATGGAACTTCAAATGCAAAAATAAAATCTGAAATGGCCACAATTACATGAAGCTTCTAAAGAGCCTTGCAACTGTTCTGATTTATTAAACTTATGATACTGTATATTTAAAACATTCTGTACATACAATACATAGACTGGTTAGTTTGTCTATATTTCAATGTTGTTTTTTTTTATGAAGCAATAAATGCCTAATTGAAACCAATCTTCTAGAACTGTGTTGGCTTCCAGCAAGTGGTTAAACTGCTCAATATCAATGCCCTTATTCACTAAAGAGGTCTTCCTCTTAAGTGCTAATTATTAAACCTGAAGTTTAATCTGCAAATATTTTGCCTTCTTTTATTTCTTCCCCCTCCAGTCTGGGCCAATACTGACATTCCTCTCCTACATGTAAAAATCATCATGTTTTTGCAAGACAACTACTTAGAACTATCAAAAATTATATATTTTTTAAGTGGGGGCCCTAGAGAATAAAATGGTGGATGTTGCATATTTTTATGTCACACAATATTTGTACAGCAGTTTTTCAAACGTAAATTCATTGGAAAAATACACTTTAATGAGTTTTAATGCACAAAAACAAAATATAACCCAATTGTTTGGTAAAATATACCCAATTATTTGGTAAAACATAAAAGAGGATGTTAAGCTGAGTAGATAGATACCAAAAATGTCATGCTTTAAAATTGTGTACGCCCATATAACAGCACCAAACAACGGTACCTAAACATGTCCATAGGCAATGCTTTAAAAGCCTTTACAGGTTACCAGTTATGAGTTACATAGGAGGTCTAGTGCTAGAATTATTGCTCTTACTCTGACATTCCCAGTGATACCTCACATCCGAATGCCCATTCATCATTGAATGTACAGAGTATTTACTTCCTGATGGTTCATGGTTTCAACCACTTTTCCATGTAATCTGCATGGGGGCTCTTTATTTGACGACCTGCACTTGTGATTTCTTCATCATTGATAATGTTACAGCTATGCAATTCATGGCTCTGGAGAGAGTTATGGAAGATCTTAGGGGAGGAGATTTTGATAGGAGAGTGGTTCCATAGGAGACCAGGTGGATACATTGAGTTAAATCTACAGTACCACCTGGCCTCAATGATGTGATCAGTTTTGCATCCTGTAACAACTTGTAATGCACTCCACTTTTTCTATGTGTATGTATTGATATAGAGCTTGTATTTACCTTGATGTCTGCATGTTCTACCTGTATCTATGATTGTCACATTATATAGTCCACATGAGTATGGCGTTATTTTGGAGGTTATGGTGTGGCGATATCTAACCCTTTTGGGGGGGGTGTTGAATTTTTTATGTTTTATGTTCTTTTGTTTTGTTGTAGCTTATTATATTTTTCTTCTTTTCCCTAGAGGGTGCAGGTCCAGATGTGTTGTGGGTGGTGGTGGACTGCCGAGGGAGTGGGGCCCTTATAGCACCAGAGTCAAACTCCTACGCCTTCCTTTTGATGCCCTTTGGTGGTGTTGTGCGCATGTGTTCCCTGCATGTACACCTCTAGCACCAAGAGTCACTGTGGTGGTTTTCCTATTCCCCATGACTGGCCTATGCTGCCTATGGTGGAGTTTGTACCTGCAAAGCAAAATAGCTGTGCGGCGCCCCCTATCACTTTGGTGGGGTGAGCACCAACTGACATGTGCGACACCCATGCACGGTCCTTCTTTATATGGCAGTGATCATCTTGGGTTTTGTGGGATGCATGGCAGCGTCCCAATGAAGGGATTCCAACTGTGTCCAATTTAAGGGGCTGTTTGGGGGTGGGTGCTATGCTCGGCCATGCTGCACTGTTGCAGATGATATTATTATTGAACCTGACCATGCTGAGCTGATTCTTATCAGGCTGGAACTATATGGAGTACATTTACTTTCCTTGGAGATGTGGGAGCTTGCTTGTTTTAACCACTTCCCGACCGGCCGTTGCATATAAACGGCCGGACGGTGGCACTGCAGGGTCGGGTGGCCCTGGGAGCGCGCAGCACCGCGATCCGGTGCCCGCTGTGTCCTCCGGACACAGTGAAACACCGATCGTAGGACGGGACCTCTGTACGAGGTCCCGATCATGTGATCAGTGATTGGCCAATCAGTGATCACATGCAAAGTAGTAAGCAAGATGTCACTTGTAACATCATTGCTTACTACGTGTGAAATCTGTGAATGATCACAGAGGTCACATGGTACAAGGCTATTCACAACAGCCTTGTACCATGTGACAAGCTGTGACCAATCACAGCTCACTCAGTACTTCTCAATGAGTGCAAGAATGCACACAGAGAGAAAGAGAAATGATTGCTTTTACATCCTATATGGGTGTAAAAGCAATCAGTGTAAAAAAAAAAAAAAATCTTCATCACCCCCCACAAGTAGTACAGTGTCACCATGGTGATACTGTACTGCTAGGGTGACAGTATGTAAAAAAAATATATATATATATATAAAAAAATAAAATAGAAATGTAAAAAAAATGTTTAAAAATGATAATTTTTGGTTATATACTAATTTGGATTTTTTTTTTACTAAAAAGATAACGGAATAAATTTTGGCAAAGATTTATGATGAACTATTATTTATTTGCAAAATTTAAAAAAAAACAAACACTTTTTTTCAAATTTTTTTGACATTTTCATTTACATAGCAAAAAAAATAAAAATCCCCGCGGTGAATAAATACCACCAAAATAAAGCTTTATCTGTCTCAAAAAAATGGTAAAAATTCAATTGGGTACAGTGTTGCATGACCGCGCAATTGTCATTCAAAGTGTGATAGCGCTGAAAGCTGAAAATTGCCCTGGTCAGGAAGGGGGTAAAAGTGTCCGGTCTGGAAGTGGTTAAGAAGGTATGTTTCCAGTATATTTGGATATGGTTGGGAAAGGAGAGTTGGTAGTTTCCCTGGGAGGAGTTCTGGTCTCTTGGGCTTTTCTACCCTATCCATAGTCTGTCTCTGATATGCTATTCTATTATAATACACTGAGATGAAGAATTGCAATTAATGATTATGTGTTTTGTCTAGATCATTATTTAATAATATATATTGTGATGGCTCCTGAGAAAGTGGTTTAAGTCCATGAAACGCGTTGAGCCTAAGGAACTGGATCTGTGAAGCAATATGATATTCTATCAGATTGCAAGTTTTTAACTTTTATAAGAATACAGTGTTGTTGGACATTAATACAAATGTTTTAATGTATGTACTGTATATTGATATGAAATAAATAGTGATTTTATATAGATGTGTCTCAAAAGTCTCCAAATTTTTGAGGGGTGGTTTTCTTTCCCCCCCTTTGTTTCTTTTTTGGTTTATGAGTACATAAAAAAGTAGGGATGTGGCACTTTTGCATTTTATCCATATAATGAATTGCTGCAGCTTCTAGTGCATACTGCGAGAAGCTCACAGTGTGTAGTAAAATCAGAGGAAGCTATTTCGTTACAGGGGAAAGGCCTTTGAAACTGTTAAAGACCAAACTTAAGGATGTATTTCTGCTTTAAGTGCTGTGAACTTTAGCATCCAATTATAATTTACACAGATGAAGTCATACAAGTATAAAGATTTTTATTGGTTACTGCATTTAAGAATAAATGCTGAATATTAAAAAGTGTTTATCTCTTTTGGCGCATTCCTCTCCCCTCTGAAGCACGCGCACATCACTCCCATACTTAAAAAGCCCTCCCTGGACCCTACTGACCCGAACAACCTTAGACCCATCTCCCTGCTGCCATTCACATCCAAACTCCGTGAGTGCTTAGTTTACAATCGCCTAAGCTCCCACCTCAACGACAACAACCTCCTCGACCCCCTACAGTCCGGCTTCCGTCCTCTACACTCTACCGAAACTGCCTTACTCAAACTCTCCAACGATCTGCTAACCGCCAAAGCTAATGGCCACTATTCAGTGCTCCTACTCCTCAACCTCTCTGTGGCTTTTGACACAGTTGACCACCCCCTCCTCCTCAAAAAACTACACTCCCTTGGCCTCAGAGACTCCGCTCTCTCCTAGCTCTCGTCCTACCTATCACAACGCTCCTTCAGCATTATCTATAACACTACCACCTCCCCCTCACTCCCCCTCTCTGTTGGGGTCCCACAAGGCTCTGTCCATGGGCCCCTTCTCTTCTCCATCTACACCTCATCCCTTGGCCAACTGATACACTCTCATGGCTTCAACTACCACCTCTATGCTGACGACACGCAAATATATCTCTCGACCCCTCACCTCACTCCCTCAGTCTACGCCCGAATCACAAGCCTACTGAACGACATATCAGATTGGATGTCGCTCAACTTCCTTAAACTGAACCTCTCCAAAACCGAGCTCCTAGTTTTCCCCCCAGCCCGCGCACCCCCTTTTCCATCACGTCCAACAATGCCACCATCAGGCCCACCCCGCAAGCCAGACTACTTGGTGTCATTCTTGACTCCAATCTATCCTTCCAGCCCCAAGTCCAATCGCTAACAAACTCATGCAGACTCCACCTCCGCAACATCGCCAAAATACGCCCATTCCTAACCCCAGAAACCACTAAGCAGCTCATCCACTCCCTCATCATATCACGACTCGATTACTGCAGCTCCCTCCTCACTGGCCTGCCTCACCACAGGCTATCCCCACTTCAGTCGATCCTGAATACGGCAGCCAGACTCATCCACCTTACCAACCGATCCGTTTCCGCCACCCCCTCTGCCAATCCCTCCACTGGCTTCCGATTGCCCAACGGATCAAATTCAAAATGCTAACACTGATGTACAAAGCTGTCCATAATACTGCCCCAAACTACATCGCCAACCTAATATCCAAATACCACCCAAAACGCACTCTCCGCTCCTCACAAGACCTCCTTCTCTCTAGTTCCCTGGTCTCCTCCTCCCATGCCCGCCTCCAGGACTTCTCCAGGGCATCACCCATTCTCTGGAACTCCTTACCCCAATCCATCAGACTATTACCTACTCTCCTCTCCTTTAGGCGCACCCTGAAAACCCACCTCTTCAGGGAAGCCTACCCCACCCCCTGCTAATTGCCGATCTCCTCCACTCTTCCAACCACTCCATCCCCCACAGCTTTTCCTCCGGTACCACTATCCCCTCCCTCCTAGATTGTAAGCTCCAAGGAGCAGGGCCCTCTAACCCCTCCTGTATCGCATTGTATTATTATTGTACTGTCTCATGTATTGTCTCCCATTGTAATGTACAGCGCTGAGCGAACTGTTGGCGCTTTATAAATACTGTATAATAATAATATTAAACATGATTACATCCATTATAATTGTCTGCGTAGACTACTCCAACAAAATGTAATTTGGACATTCTAATGGTTTATAGTTTACCTTAAAAACTTTTACATGTTCATCATAAAAGGCATTCATTTTCTCTTCATCTGCTAATGAGTTGAAGCAATTTGTACTTTAGTTGTCACTTGGCATAGAAGGGCATGTGTCAACATATCTCCTCTTTAATCTGGAATCTTTATCTCTCCATCAATTACAGCTATCTGACCTGTTATGCTACCCTGGTGTAATTGGTGTATTATGAGAAAAGAAAATGTGACGTTAGTAAAACATCTGACTCTACAGCCAGCAGCCTAAATGCTAGGCACCATGTTCAAATAATGCAGCAATAAAAATAAATTATTTATAGACTTTTTAAATAAGACATCCATCATATTTTCCAGCTATTTAGCTTTGAATAGTAAGAAAAATGAAAGATCCTTGCTTATTGGTTTTTGTAGATTACTTTGCTGTACACATTCCTCTTTTGCATTGCTAAACATTCCTTTTAGAGAGATGTAGGTGGAGCAAGGTCAAATCAGAAGACAAATAAGCATACAAATGTGTTCAGATATGCAACAATAAAAAGGGAATCATCAACTGATCTTCCTTTTTACCATTATGGTATAAAAATAGTAGAAAACATATGCAGATTAGATGAGTATACATGGGAATATACACCAAACAGTAATAATATATGCTGATGAAAATCAAATTTATGAAGTACAAAAGATTGATCCCTCATATAGTACAGTGCTGTAATCCAGTGAATATACATAACAAATATAAGTATACCATGAATAGTTATGTGTATTTTTTTTTATTATCACTCGCTAACTATTGAACTGATTTGGGAGTGTGTTTGTACACTATCATTTTATTTATTCATTATTCACCTGCTTTTGGATCTAAATATTGATTTATTTTTCATTCTATTTCATACAATGCTTATATTTGTTAGATATACTGTATTCACTGGAGTACAGTGTTGTACTAAATGAGGGAGCAATCTTTTCATCTTCATAGTTTTGATATTTGTCGTGAAATTTAAGCACGGCAGCTGGTATCACATTTGTTCATTATTTTTTATTCACTTTTTTGCGATATGGCACTGCATTACTTTAACTGACAATTGCACGGTCATGCAACGCTGTACATAAATAAAATTTATGTCCTTTTTTCCCACAAATTGAGCTTTATTTCGGTGGTATTTGATCACCTGTGCAGTTTCTATTTTTTGTGTTATAAACAAAATAAGACTGACAATTTTGAAAAAAACACATTTTTGACTTTTTGCTATAAAACATATCTAGCAAAAGAATTTAAAAAATCAAATCTCGTCATAAATGTAGGTCAAAATGTATTCTGCTACATGTCTTTGGTGAAAAACCCCCCCCAATACATGTAAATTAATTGGTTTACCTGAAAGTTATAGTGTCTACAAATGGTAGTATATATACTGGAATTTAAATTTTGTTTTTAGTAATGGCGGTAATCAGCAATTTATAGTGGGACTGCGGCAGGCATTCTGACACTTGGTGGGAACTGACTAACTGTCACTGACATCCCAAAGACACTAATACAGTGATCAGTGCTAATAAAAAGCACTGACACTGTACTAATGACACTGGGCAGGAAGGGGTTAACATCTGGGGTGATCAAAGGGTTAACTGTGTGCTGTTTTACTGCATGTGCTGTGTGTGTTTTACTAGGTAAACATGATGCTGTGTATTTCTTTGCTGTGCAGAGGAATACACAGCAGTATGTTATTGCTGGCAGGAGAGAGACATGTGTTGTTTGCAGAGAGGTCTCTCCCCTGTCAGTGTTACTCATGATCGCCGGGTGCCGGCGGGGAATCTCAGTCCAGGACCCAGTGATTTGCAGCTGTAGCTGCCAATGGCGGAGCGGATAGGGCAGTGCACATATAAGTGATTTTGCACAGCCCTGCTGCCCTGTAGCAGTACTTCTGCTATAAGTTGGAGGGGAAGCGGTTAAAGTTAATTTAGTTCTGATTAGGAACATGTTAATATACAAGGCTCAATAACATTAGTTAAAAACTGACCACTGCCTTCATCCCAACCTAGAAATTGACCTGCATCTTATGATGTTATCCAGCTGTCCTAAACTGGATGTTGTAAATGTTGTAATTGTGCTTTTATTATAAAAGTATTTTACATGTTATTATTTTAATTTTTACATCCTTTTTAACATTTAAAATAGTATTTTCTTTTATTTGTAAGGCTGTTCGTGTGAAACTTTCATGGATGCCTCTCAAATCAAAACTCATGTAATATATTCTGTTGGCCAAAGCAGATATTACTCTTTTGCCTAACAAAGATGAAGAATATGATGAGAATGCACCAGCTGACTTTGCTTAATCAAATTCTTGTAGTTAACTTTCCTTTGTTGTTGGGGAAAAGAAAAGAACAAAAATATTTTTATTTGCTTATGTAGCTCACTATGTACTGAATAACTCACTATTTTGTAAAATCTTTATAAATAGTTAAATACATGTATATCTTGTTATGTTAAGTGATATTGATGGTTTTATGACAGTACTGCAGAGGATACAGCAGTGTAAAATTGGCCAGCAGCAATAGTTTTAATCAGGGACAATAGACCTAGCTAGTATATGCCTAATTTTATGCCCTTGGGTGGACTGTCAGCAACAACTGCCTGAAGCATCCTAATGGATCCAAATTTAAAGTTAGTATCTAAAAATATGAATAAGGGTATAAGATCCCATTTAATAAAAAAATGAAGAGCTATCTACCAGCTGTTGTAAACAGATAAAATTAATTGTTGGATGGATAGATCTTTGCACACAAACAGAGCACATAAGAAAATGCTCCCAACACTGCAATTTAAAGAACTCAATCATAGTTTTTTTTTTAATGTGAATGTAAACTCAACCACTAAAATCTCATAATCATTTAACAAAAATATTGCAATCAGCAACAAGTATTCCCTGTGAAAATACACATGCAGCCACTTGACAGTGAAATGTATGTGAACTCAAGGACAGGTTGTGAAAAAAATGCAGCCAGAAAAAAGAAAAGAAAAGATGCCATTTAAAAAAAAAACACATACAGCCTTGTATGACTGTAGATTAACATTGGGTGTAGAAAGGTAGGATAATATGTTCATAATTCAGACAGACCTTTACAAATAATTGTAATCAATCAACTCATTTAGGACACACTTTTAAAAGAATCCTCTCAAACTCTGTGACTGCTGGGCACCAAAGCTTCTGGAACCATTTAATATTTTTCAAGGATCTGAGGGAATAGGTTTCATTGCTCATAAGATCCAAAATATTTGATGTGGGGAGATGCATGCAGATACCAAATAAAATGTCCTGACCACTTGTTTTTTGGATCCTATCCACAGCAGTCATGTGTTTGGACATGCTGCAATCTGGATGATGAGGTGATGTTTGAAATCCTACTTGTGACCCAGCCATTAGAACCAGCTTGTCCATATAAGCTATGGCCACTTCAGAGGCAAGAATGTTTCTCAAAACAGGTAGGGCACCCTTCCGAAAGCTAATTGGTCAGCAGAGAAGGGTTCACCCCAAACCTTTCTCCCCATAAGTGGCATAGAACTGAACAAAGCATATAATCTGGAACTTGTTTTAAACAAGATGACTAATGGTTTTCCCAATGTGTTCCCACCAAGAGGACAAGCTGACACTGCTAAACTGTAAAGTTTACTCCCATGGAAGTTTTTCTGCCATTTTTATTTTGTAGCAAATAGTCTGTAATCCTGTAGGTCATTTTCTTTTTCTTTGTACTTAGTACTTCTGTTTATATTCATGCGCACTGTTCTGCATTTTTGGAATATTTATAATAAATTAATAATATAAAATTAATAAATAGGTCTTCTGTGTACTAAGCAAATAATTCAGAAATTGTAGAGAGACTGTTGTGTTACCTATTGTTTTACAAGTGCCTACATACTTGGTTGCTGCTAATCTGTGTGAGACTGAATTGCGTGCTTGTGCCCTCATGTTCCCAGTAGTTGCAAAGTTTGGCTGACAGAGAATTGGAGGGCTAATTTGATTGCATGCAGATTACTGCCAGTGTGTGGAAGCTATATAATCTGCCATAAGAAGGGAGATCTCTTAGCCAGTGGAAGGGATCCGTGTGTGGTTACAGAATGTGTATGGTTGCCTAGCATACCAGTCAGCTGACAAATTGTAGATAGTGACGCTTATGTAGTGGATATTAGTGCATGCTGTTTTCAGTTGCTTGCTGTGTCTGGATTGGGGAACTTTACGCTCACATGATAATTTGTAAGTGTGCAGGTCAATTTCTGAGAAAGCACTGCAGATGGTAATATCTTGCACATCACTGGGCCTCCTCTTCCTTGTATTCTCTGTACCCTGATCTGTGACATACACCAATAAATAATTGTACTTTCTTGATTAAAAAATTATTGCATACCTAGTTTGCTTACTGTGACTTACTGCAAAATGTCTGTTTAAATTCCTACTAATTATCAGTCATACTCTAAAAAGAGATTAGCATTGTTTATCATAAAAAATGTGGTATGCAGCCTGTGTTCTGGCCTTTGTTGGATAGAATATAGTTCAAAACTGTCTGTCATTGTGCCAGAGACAACATCTGTGCTGGCTCTTTCTGGATTTGAAGATTGTTTGATCACTCATGTCGTAACAATATTGTTTCCTAGGAACTATTCCAATGAATATGGTCAAGGTGGCTGGCTTTTAAACCAATAATTAGATGAAACAAGTTCTGACATTGGGAACATAGTCAAAAGTAGCAAATATCAAATTCTGGCTACAAGACTTTGCTTACAATAGAATCATCAAGTTTTTGTTTTGTGCTCATCTCTGGTGGCTACTCTTCTTAATTACTGCTGAACAAACCTGTATAATTGCTTTCTCACAAATTTCTTTTAAAGCTAGGTTGCTTTTCCATAAGTTAACTCTGGACCACCCAAAAATGTTGCCACCGTAATTAAAAAATGTATATATAACACAAATACACATGCTTTGTTTTATTTTCAAAACATAACACAGAATTGCATTCAATCAAAAACAATTCCTAAAGAGAAAAGCAACATATTTGGTGCATGTGTTAAAATAATTTGTAGCGAGCATCCAGAAATGTTAATTGTGCCAAAGCAGTACCCTGAAAGGACGTCATATGACGCACTCCCAGAACTGGCCGGCTGCAGTGAAGCTGTCATTCGGCTATCTGTGGTTGGCAAGTGGTTAAAAAAGCTACTGCCACTCATTTGTAGTCCTCTGTGAATTAGAGGCTACAAGTCATGACAGCCTTAGCAGCTGTCATCTTGGTGCTGTGGAGCGCCGTGGTAGTTCATTCAGTCTTCCTGCAAGTATATCAGCTTGCTCGTACATCCTGTATGGGCAAGCAGATATACTGACAGGTCTGCAAGAGATGTGCATGGCACCGACGATCTGCTGATCACTGCAATACTTTACAGGCTGCTGCAGACAAAAATAACCTGTAAAAAATGGGCTTTTATTATTTTTTATTAAAAGTTAAACTAATCTCAGAATATGTGGACTTCGTATCTCTGCTAAGATCCTGAGATGGAAGCGTTTCCTACAGTATTATTTGCCTCTTTTTAACTGCAAAAAAGAAAGCTATTTAAGTTGCAACATTTTTATAGTTTGCATCAATCATTTCATGTTTTAGAAATTCACACCTGCCACTTTGCATTTTGTTCTAGTTCAGCCATCTTTTTGAGTTTTCTACAGCCTTGCATACATACAATGATGTGATATCAATGATGCACAAAACAGAATCATGTAATAAGAAGTTTTTATTCTTACTCACCTAATGTTAAAGTGGACCTAAATTAAAAAAGTAGAAGTGCTATTTTTTAGGAAAAATTGTGACTAATACTCTAAAAATAGCAATGCACTTCCTGGCATGTGTGTGTACCTAGGCACTCCTGTGTATACAGCCTCATAGCTGCCTATCTGCAGATATCACTACTGTGCTACTCATTGTTGTTCTTGCTGGAAACTCTGACTTGAGGAAGAAAAAGCCTTGTCTCTATCAAGATGACTGTCTTTCCTTCAAACAGTGCAGAACAAGGCAAAGCAAGTCAGTAATGGGGAAGTCAGCTGCAGGGAGACTGTGGGCAATACTGGCCACTAGTCCTTTACCCTCCAGCTTCCAGGGTTCAGTCCCTATTTAAATTTTTTTTTGCAATTAATTGCATTTTTTTTATTTTATAATTGTGCTGTTGTTGTATTATGAGACACTGTTCCATCCATGCAGAAACTGATAGGTTTGCTTTGATCCATTGAAACGTAAAAATGTAAATGTTAGTGAAATGAATAAATGAAAAGGCATGCAAAATATACAGGATTTACACTGAAAGGTTTTCCAGATGTTTACAGCTGTACCTATTTAATGAACTACAATTATACCAATAAATGTGTTCTTAAAATCATTTACAAAGAAACCAAACATGTATAAATTATTTGTATCTTTGCATTTATATGTTAGTTTTTATGTTTTTGTGTGTGCAGTATATAATCAGACTGTATTTTTACATCATATATTTGGCTCCAGCAGTATCCTATATTTTATTACCTGTATTACCCTCTCTTTGCTCCTCCAATGCTCCATTAATCTCTAAAAATAAGACCAAGCCCTGTCTAAGTTTTAGGTTAAACCTAGCTTGAGCCCAGTGCATAAGGACTCTCTCCTTGACCTCATGTGACAACAGTGGTGTCTGGGGGGCCAACTGGCAAGCATAAGCATGGTCACATGACAAGATGATAATTGAGTCACATGCTCTCGCATACCTGGAAGTACTCAGTATTTCTCTTTTCTCCTGGAGGCAGACAGAGTAGTTGGGTAGAAAATATAAGCTCTTGCAAGGCCAGTTTTAAAATGAGCCTGTTGCTTTGCCCAGCATGGGCAAAGCACCAATTTAATTTAACTCTCATCTGTTTCACCAGCACTGTCACACTTGACTGAAAAGTTCCACAGAGGGTGCTATGGCTAAGAAGAGTGAACACCAGGGATGTCATTTGGTACTTGAACAAATTAGACACCTATGAAATATAAAAGGTAGGTGAAGTATACAATGATTGCGCTCTTGGACCTTTAATTCCAAAAGCTGATCTCCAGCTTTTCGTGAAGTTTAAATACTTCATTTGGACTAAGATGGTGCAAATTAACTAGTGCCCTCACTATTAGATGTGGCTGCTATGTGCACTGTATAAATGGTATATAGCCCCAGCTACATACAGTATACAATATACAGCTCTGTGTTTCGGCGTGGGAGGGGAAGTTCCCCTCCCACTGCCAGAACATATTTGAGTTGGGCTGAGTGTTGCTCAGACATTCAAAGGGAGTTTTGTATTCACTGAATGAGTACAAAGCTTCCTCTGGTTGGCTGAGGTGGAGAGGCGGTTGGACGATTTCACAATCTCCAACTTAAAGGAAGCTTTGTATTCATTCATAGAATACATAGCTCTCTGTGAATGGAGGAGCAGCATTCAGCCTGACTTGATTTTTGTTCCTGGAATGGGGGGAAAGTCCCCATCCGACTGTTGGAACACAACGCAATATACTTTTTGTAGCTGAAACTACACATAGTTTATATAGCAAACACACTTTGGGCTCATTTAGTAGTTAACTAGGTTAAACTTTTCAAAAAACTAAAGATTAGCCTTAAGGAGTGGGACAGCAACAATGCTCATGAAACAGTTAATCTTGTACTTTTGTCCAACATGATCTGTATCCTAGAGCATTTCTTTAAAACCAACCACCAGGAATACTTTAAAGGGCTAATACACACTGTAGCAATAAAAGTGAAATATGTATGATCTTCTTTCAGTGATGAAAACCCAGCCTAAAATGATATACTCTTGAAATCACTTCTGTGATGAGGCTGCATTTTTGTCTGCTATCTTGTGATGAGTAAAACTCTGACACTTCTTATTGATTAAGCTCTCACAAGTGTGCCCTAATATCTGTCCTTTGTGGAAGCTTTTATGATACCGGGAAATGAGATTTTATGTACTGAATACAAAGATCACAATGCAATCTTTAAAGCAACAGAGAAATGACAAAGCAAACCAAGGTTGAAGTGAATAATGATGATGTCACTTGTGGGCTAGAAATTCTCTGTTTTATAAATATCTCTATAGGACAACATGGTCTTCAGAATAGAGGCACTGTCTATGGGAGACAGTAAAAAAAGGAATATAATCCAGAGATAGTGAAAGGAAAGCAAGTGACCTTTATACATGAAAAGTAAGATCCAGAGTGCAAATATAATGATTCCACTCATTTAATTTTTGTAGCTGTATTTCACTTTATTTTTATGATGGGGACTTACACATGTCAATTTTCAACAGAAAAATATGAACAAAAACATAATAAGAGTTATTAATTAAAGCTGTACTCTAGCCTTACCTTCAGTTTTGCACAGCTTTGCGTGCTCTCTCCCTCTACTGAAACTGCTTACTCTAATTTCTCTGCAGACAACGAGCTTCACACAGTACATCAGAAGCTGCAGCACGGTGGATTGAGTCTTCTTTTTTCCTGGCTAGAGGACATCCAACAAAATCTAGCTCTCTTTTCTTCCTTCCTTGATGACCCTGGCCCAACTCTTTCATTCACTGAATTTTGGCCCTTTCAGTCATGGAGTCTCAACAATACATGTGGGCATAATCTAGGGCAGTCTGCAGACAAATGACACCTGTCTAGAAACACCCATTCCTCCAGGCTGACATCCACATATCAAGGCATTTTAATATGAAGAGCCAGCCTGCTGCTTGCATCAGAGCTGGGGGCTCTTGACATAGTAGTGAGATTCTGTGATGTACAGCATCTTGCAGCACCCCCACAGCCACGATCTGTCTGTCCCTGTAGGTACAATTATTTAATTGTATTTATGTTGGAAGCATTGCACTGTTTTTGAGTAATATTGGTATACAACACATAAATTTGAGTATGTGAAGGGCGTGGGTAGCTTTCATATGGATCACTAGTGTGTGGTCATATTAGAGGATTATAGACGTTTTCAGTTATTTGTGCATAGCAGCTCACAAAATCATATACATTTGCCATTAATCACTTCCCCCTGAATGTGCTACTGCAACCAGTTTTCTATATAGGTACATACCTTATCATCAATTTCAAAAGACCTTATTTTGCAAATGAATCACGTGTGGAGTACTGTATCAAATGTCTTAGAAACAGTATGCAGTACATCCACAGGCTTCCTCTATCCAAATCACAGCTCATCTCCTCATAGAATGTTAAGAGGTTGGTCTGGAAATAAAGGTTCTTCATAAAACCATGTTAGTTGCTACTAATGTTACTGTTTACATAAGCAAATTCCTGATGGAAATATGGTCCCCTATCATTCCTTCCAATAGTTTGCATACTTTTGATCATTGACTGAGCCTGCCTGGTCTGTAGTTTCCAGGTATAGAGCTTTTTTCGAATATTGGTATCTTGTTTTCTTTTTTGCCAATCAAATAGTACCATTCTAGTCAATAATCTGTCCTTAAAACCTAAGTGTTAGAACTAGAGAAAATAAAACAAAATTGGAGTGGCCTATTGTCACCAAGATTCTCATTTATTTATCCACAGATTAAGAAGAAAAAAACTATTTTTGGTGTTGGGTACAGTGCATTTTTTAACTCATTTCACTTTTCTCCAATTTCCTTGAATAAGTCTCATTCTCGTGGAAACAGTATTATATATCATCTGCATACATCTATAAATCTGCATATGCCTAGGATAACAGATAAAGGGGCATGTTGGACTATCCAACTAATTCTTGGAAGTATGCAACAAAATATGCAGCAGACATGGCCAGTCATCACAATGCCGAAATGTGACTGTTCATGACCATCTGGATAATTGTTAAATGTAAAAAACATCCCTATTCTGTGTGGGGAAGATAGATCTGAAATTATAAAAAATATATACATGCAGCAGTACAGCCCATGTACAGCTCTTTAATCCGTGAGCTATCCAAACAATGTCAAGACAAGACCCTGTCTGATCTGAAATTTAAGCCTGTAACAACTTAATGAAAATTGTGTAATTTGTAGGCAGATGATCTGTCAGTGGATTTGGTTGTCATATGAATATTTTTCCCCCATGAAAGCAGAACACCTATTTAAAAGATGAAAGTCAATATTTTATTAATTTTTTCATAATATGGATACCAGTCTATCCATGTCCGGTTCAGTACACACATTTGGAATGTGCACCTTCTTAGAGTGTTTTCAAATGCAACAGGTTTATCAGATGGGCCTATGATATCAGATTAATTCTAAAAGTGTCTGCAAGATGATCTTTGTAATTCTACAGGTTTTGAAGTCAATGTACTATAATAAGCTCACTTAGTGCATTTAGCTAAAAATAGCAGAGCGGGCTTGAATCTGTCAGCACAAAGGAAAACTGCCATTGGGCAAAACATTGTCATCATGTCAAGTCTTTATGTGCATGCAACAGTTAAAGGAAGAAACCTCTATTCACTACAATGGATCCAAATGCATGTCAGATCATTGAAGATGAAATATTATGAATCACTACACAGCAACTGTCTCAACTTCTCTAAGTTCTCTGTCTCCCAATTCTTACTTACTTGAGAACCTCTATATACTATATGGTATAGTACATATGTGTATGTTTTTATTGCTACATTCTATCTATCTATCCATTCAGTCATATCCGACCCTTGGTGTTTGCATGGACCGTCACTCGTAAGCGACTTTTTCCATGAATTCTCTTAGCAATTATTTTACAGGGTAGGTTGCCAGGTCTTCCCCAACCCCTACCATGCAGGAGATCCCGCGTGGCCAGGGATGAAACTAGGACAATTTAGACAGGAGACAATTAACCTACCAGCATGTCTTTGGAGTGTGGGAGGAAACTGGAGTACCCGGAGGAAACCCACGTAAACACAGGGAGAACATGCAAACTCCATGCAGGAGGCGCCATGGTTGCTATTAGAGATGAGCGAATCGAACATGACGAAGTGGAATTCGTTCTGAAGATTTGGAAAAATTCGATTTGCGACGAATCCGAAGATTAGCAAACTTCAGATGCATGAATCGAATTTTCCCAAAAATGGCGGCGATATGTGTGGCGACAGGAGAAAATGGACAGAGAAGATGGGGCGGGGATCTCTGGGAAGGCGCGCAGACAAGGCGCGCTGACCCATAATGCATTCATGAGTCATGAATCATGACATGTGATCGCATTAGCCAATCAGCAGCCAGCCAGCACTGTGTAATGGTGGAGCTATAAATCGCGGCCTTCTTAGAATTCTCCATTAGCCTCCGGTCATTCAAGAGAGACAGACCTGTCTGTATTAAGGGACAGAGTTAGGGCCACAGAGACTTTAGGGCCACAGAATCGTTACTCAGGGACACAGAATCGTTACTCAGGGACACAGAATCGTTACTCAGGGACACAGAATCGTTACTCAGGGACACAGAATCGTTACTCAGGGACACAGAATCGTTACTCAGGAACACAGAATCGTTACTCAGGGACACAGAATCGTTACTCAGGGACACAGAATTGTTACTCAGGGACAGAATCGTTACTCAGGGACACAGAATCGTTACTCAGGGACACAGAATCGTTACTCAGGGACACAGAATTGTTACTCAGGGACACAGAATCGTTACTCAGGGCCACAGCTATCAAAGAATCGAAAATTTAAAGTGACATACACCCTTTTTTTTTTTTGGTGGCTGTCGTGCACAGTTGGTGCTGCAATTGACCGATTGTGCAAAATAAACTGACTTTCTGCTTCACAACCACTATTGTACGTTCAAAGAGTTAAATCCATTTACACGCCGGCTGGCGGTAGTATTTTTTGGGTGATTAGTGCATTCCAGTGACAGAAACGTACAGTTTCCAGCCAACGGCAAGCTGCAATTGACCGATTGTGTACAATAAACTGACTTTCTGCTTCACAACCACTATTGTACGTTCAAAGAGTTAGATCCATATACACGCCGGGTGGCGGTAATATTTTTTGGGTGATTAGTGCATTCCAGTGACATAAACGTACAGCTTCCAGCCAACGGCAAGCTGCAATTGACCGATTGTGTACAATAAACTGACTTTCTGCTTCACAACCACTATTGTACGTTCAAAGAGTTAGATCCATTTACACGCCGGGTGGCGGTAATATTTTTTGGGTGATTAGTGCATTCCAGTGACATAAACGTACAGTTTCCAGCCAACGGCAAGCTGCAATTGACCGATTGTGCTAAATAAACTGACTTTCTGCTTCACAACCACTATTGTACGTTCAAAGAGTTAAATCCATATACACGCCGGGTGGCGGTAATATTTTTTGGGTGATTAGTGCATTCCAGTGACATAAACGTACAGTTTCCAGCCAACGGCAAGCTGCAATTGACCGATTGTGCTAAATAAACTGACTTTCTGCTTCACAACCACTATTGTACGTTCAAAGAGTTAGATCCATTTACACGCCGGGTGGCGGTAATATTTTTTGGGTGATTAGTGCATTAAAGTGACATAAACGTACAGTTTCCAGGCAGCGGCAAGCTGCAATTGACCGATTGTGTACAATAAACTGACTTTCTGCTTCACAACCACCATTGTACGTTCAAAGAGTTAGATCCATTTACACGCCGGGTGGCGGTAATATTTTTTGGGTGATTAGTGCATTCCAGTGACATAAACGTACAGTTTCCAGCCAACGGCAAGCTGCAATTGACCGATTGTGCTAAATAAACTGACTTTCTGCTTCACAACCACTATTGTACGTTCAAAGAGTTAAATCCATTTACACGCCGGCTGGCGGTAATATTTTTTGGGTGATTAGTGCATTCCAGTGACAGAAACGTACAGTTTCCAGCCAACGGCAAGCTGCAATTGACCGATTGTGTACAATAAACTGACTTTCTGCTTCACAACCACCATTGTACGTTCAAAGACTTAGATCCATTTACACGCTGGGTGGCGGTAATATTTTTTGGGTGATTAGTGCATTCCAGTGACATAAACGTACAGTTTCCAGCCAACGGCAAGCTGCAATTGACCGATTGTGCTAAATAAACTGACTTTCTGCTTCACAACCACTATTGTACGTTCAAAGAGGTAAATTCATTTACACGCTGGCTGGCGGTAATATTTTTTGGGTGATTAGTGCATTCCAGTGACACAAACGTACAGTTTCCAGCCAACGGCAAGCTGCAATTGACCGATTGTGTACAATAAACTGACTTTCTGCTTCACAACCACCATTGTACGTTCAAAGAGTTAGATCCATTTACACGCCGGGTGGCGGTAATATTTTTTGGGTGATTAGTGCATTCCAGTGACATAAACGTACAGTTTCCACCCAACGGCAAGCTGCAATTGACCGATTGTGCTAAATAAACTGTCTTTCTGCTTCACAACCACTATTGTACGTTCAAAGAGTTAAATCCATATACACGCCGGGTGGCGGTAATATTTTTTGGGTGATTAGTGCATTCCAGTGACATAAACGTACAGTTTCCAGCCAACGGCAAGCTGCAATTGACCGATTGTGTACAATAAACTGACTTTCTGCTTCACAACCACTATTGTACGTTCAAAGAGTTAGATCCATTTACACGCCGGCTGGCGGTAATATTTTTTAGGTGATTAGTGCATTCCAGTGACATAAACGTACAGTTTCCAGCCAACGGCAAGCTGCAATTGACCGATTGTGCTAAATAAACTGACTTTCTGCTTCACAACCACTATTGTACGTTCAAAGAGGTAAATTCATTTACACGCCGGCTGGCGGTAATATTTTTTGGGTGATTAGTGCATTCCAGTGACATAAACGTACAGTTTCCAGCCAACGGCAAGCTGCAATTGACCGATTGTGCTAAATAAACTGACTTTCTGCTTCACAACCACCATTGTACGTTCAAAGAGTTAGATCCATTTACACGCCGGGTGGCGGTAATATTTTTTGGGTGATTAGTGCATTCCAGTGACAGAAACGTACAGTTTCCACCCAACGGCAAGCTGCAATTGACCGATTGTGCTAAATAAACTGTCTTTCTGCTTCACAACCACTATTGTACGTTCAAAGAGTTAGATCCATTTACACGCCGGGTGGCGGTAATATTTTTTGGGTGATTAGTGCATTCCAGTGACATAAACGTACAGTTTCCAGCCAACGGCAAGCTGCAATTGACCGATTGTGCTAAATAAACGGACTTTCTGCTTCACAACCACTATTGTACGTTCAAAGAGTTAAATCCATTTACACGCCGGCTGGCGGTAATATTTTTTGGGTGATTAGTGCATTCCAGTGACAGAAACGTACAGTTTCCAGCCAACGGCAAGCTGCAATTGACCGATTGTGTACAATAAACTGACTTTCTGCTTCACAACCACCATTGTACGTTCAAAGACTTAGATCCATTTACACGCCGGGTGGCGGTAATATTTTTTGGGTGATTAGTGCATTCCAGTGACATAAACGTACAGTTTCCAGCCAACGGCAAGCTGCAATTGACCGATTGTGCTAAATAAACTGACTTTCTGCTTCACAACCACTATTGTACGTTCAAAGAGTTAAATCCATTTACACGCCGGCTGGCGGTAATATTTTTTGGGTGATTAGTGCATTCCAGTGACAGAAACGTACAGTTTCCAGCCAACGGCAAGCTGCAATTGACCGATTGTGTACAATAAACTGACTTTCTGCTTCACAACCCCCATTGTACGTTCAAAGACTTAGATCCATTTACACGCCGGGTGGCGGTAATATTTTTTGGGTGATTAGTGCATTCCAGTGACATAAACGTACAGTTTCCAGCCAACGGCAAGCTGCAATTGACCGATTGTGCTAAATAAACTGACTTTCTGCTTCACAACCACTATTGTACGTTCAAAGAGGTAAATTCATTTACACGCCGGCTGGCGGTAATATTTTTTGGGTGATTAGTGCATTCCAGTGACACAAACGTACAGTTTCCAGCCAACGGCAAGCTGCAATTGACCGATTGTGTACAATAAACTGACTTTCTGCTTCACAACCACCATTGTACGTTCAAAGAGTTAGATCCATTTACACGCCGGGTGGCGGTAATATTTTTTGGGTGATTAGTGCATTCCAGTGACAGAAACGTACAGTTTCCACCCAACGGCAAGCTGCAATTGACCGATTGTGCTAAATAAACTGTCTTTCTGCTTCACAACCACTATTGTACGTTCAAAGAGTTAAATCCATATACACGCCGGGTGGCGGTAATATTTTTTGGGTGATTAGTGCATTCCAGTGACATAAACGTACAGTTTCCAGCCAACGGCAAGCTGCAATTGACCGATTGTGTACAATAAACTGACTTTCTGCTTCACAACCACTATTGTACGTTCAAAGAGTTAGATCCATTTACACGCCGGCTGGCGGTAATATTTTTTAGGTGATTAGTGCATTCCAGTGACATAAACGTACAGTTTCCAGCCAACGGCAAGCTGCAATTGACCGATTGTGCTAAATAAACTGACTTTCTGCTTCACAACCACTATTGTACGTTCAAAGAGTTAGATCCATTTACACGCCGGGTGGCGGTAATATTTTTTGGGTGATTAGTGCATTCCAGTGACATAAACGTACAGTTTCCAGCCAACGGCAAGCTGCAATTGACCGATTGTGCTAAATAAACTGACTTTCTGCTTCACAACCATTATTGTACGTTCAAAGAGTTAAATCCAGTTTTATTTTTGGGGTGCTTATTGAATTAAAGAGTATGTCAGACAACACGCAGAGGAGTGGCAGAGGAGGCAATGTTTCTGGAGCGAGCAGACGTGGCAGCAGAGGAAGGGGTCGAGGCAGCACTAGTCGCAGCCAGAGGCCAGTGCTTTCGGTGTCATCCAGCGGTCGTGTCTCCACCGACAAACCTGCCGTCATCGATTGGTTGACTCGGTCGTCTTCCTCTTCCCAGGTCACCTCTGACACCTACAGCCAACGGTCGGTGGGTACGTCAGACACAACCGTTAGTTGGCATGGCCCGGGAGCAAGCCCACTGAAATCACGTGTCCTCGACCTGCCCCTGTCCTTTGGTGTTCCCTCACCAAGCGAAGTATCGCATGCTGTGGGCTCAGCCCCACTGTACAGTGAGGAAGAGCTAACAGAGGGCGATCAGGAACGGGGGGAGACATCCGCCTCTTCAGCAGCCAGGCAAAGAAGTACTGGCGAGGAGAGTGGCTCGGTAGCCGGTCTAGAGACAGGTCTGTCTCCTGACCCACACGCAGCCGAGGGGGCTAGTAGTGACGCGGAGACCCTAATTGATGATGATGAGGCTGATCGCACTTGGCAGCCTCGTCGTCATCAGGCTATTGCTTCCGCATCATCAGGAGAAGAGGGTGCCAGCTTGCCAGCGAGCAAAACAGTCGGTGGGTTGCCCAGGAGGCAGCAGGGTCGCAGCAGTGTCAGTGGAGCCAAACGGCCACGGAGTAGAGCACCAGCTCCACTGCAGCCTACCACCACGGCCAGTAGTGGTGCCGGTGTGCACGGAGGAAGTAGCAGTCAGCCAGTGAGGAGTAGCGGGGGCAAAGTTTCCTACTCGGCGGTGTGGCAATTTTTCGTCACGCCGCCCGAGGAAGTAAACGTAGCCGTATGTCGACTATGTGGCCAGAAAGTCAAGCATGGTCAGGGGGCCAATGTTGGGACTACAGCGTTGCGTCAGCATATGCAGCATCGCCATTCGGTGGCCTGGGAAAACCGTGATAAAGATACGGCGGTTCTGCCTGCCCCAGCCCCCGCTCCATCACCCGCTCCGTTACTTGCTCCGTCACCCGACGTCAATCGCCCTCTATCAGCCAGTCAAGGCTCCAACACCTCTGCTGAGGGGAGTTGTCGCTCGTTGGCATCTTCCGCTCGTTCAGATGCTCCTTCTCCTGCTACTCCTCTTCACGGATTCCGTCAGCAGTCTTTCTTGGAATCCGTTTCCAAGAGACAACAGTTTGCGAGCACGCACCCGACGGTGCAGAAGCTGAACGTCCTCCTGTCCAAGTTGCTGGTGCTGCAGTCCCTCCCTTTCCAAGTGGTGGACTCAGCACCTTTCCGAGAAATGATGGCTTGTGCCGAGCTGCGGTGGAGAGTGCCAAGCCGGCATTTATTCGCCAAAAAGGCAGTGCCAGCCCTGCATTCACATGTAGAAGAGATGGTGGGCCAGTCTTTGAGCATGTCGGTCTCTGCCAAAGTGCACGGCAGCGCCGAAGTGTGGAGCTGTAACTACGGTCAGGGACAGTACATGTCATTTACGGCCCACTGGGTGAACGTGGTGCCGGCACAGCCGCACCAGCAACTTGGACAGGTCACGCCGCTTTTGCCTCCACGTTTGCACGTCCTTGGTCCAGCAAAGATGTCCGCCTCTACCACCTCTTCTTCCGCCGTGTCCTCAGCCGCCACCCCCGTGCCAAGTCCCATTACCCGACCAGCATATCACATGTGCAGGGCGCAACGGTGTCACGCTGTGCTGCACCTGGTATGCCTTGGCGAACGTAGTCACACAGGGGAGGAACTTCTGAGTGTAATGAACAGAGAAATCGACAGATGGCTGTCTCCGCGCAAACTGAAAATCGGAACCATGTTGACCGACAATGGAAAGAACATGGTGTCTGCTCTGCGTCAAGGAAGGTTGTGCCATGCGCCATGCATGGCTCACGTGTTCAATCTGGTTGTCAAGCGGTTCCTAAAATCCACCATCCCACTGCAAGACATCCTTAAAATGTCACGTAAACTTTGCATGCATTTCAGCCATTCCTACACCGCAAAGCACACCCTCCTTGAGCTGCAGCGGCAGAATGGAATTCCACAGCATCGCCTGATCTGCGACGTTGCAACAAGGTGGAATTCAACCCTACATATGTTAGACCGCCTTTACGAACAGCGAAAGGCCATCACCGATTTCCTGATGTTACAAGCGGATAAAGGTACTCCCCTGTGTAACTTAGATGTCAGCCATTGGCAGCTCATGCGTGACACCTGCCGCTTGCTCAGGCCCTTTGAGGAGGCCACGCTATTCGTGAGTCGGCAGGACTATGGGATGAACGACGTCATTCCTCTGTTGCACGTCCTGGAACAAATGCTGTTAACAATGGCTGGTCAGGGTGCGGTAGACGTGGCGCACAGATCTCAACGCCACATGACCCCTGTGGGGGCAGGACAGGAAGAAGAGGAGGAGGTAGAGGAGGACATTGGTGCTCAGGAATTATTGAGTGAAATGGGTGGTTTTTCCACTCAGTGGACAGGAGTGGAGGAGCAGGAGCATCTGGTAGAGGAGGAGGAGGACCCAGACGCACCGTGGCAGTATGCTGTGGAGATGGAGGCAGGGAGTCCCTCGCATTCCTTGGCACAAATGGCCCATAGCATGCTCGGTTGCTTGCGTAGCGACAGCCGAATAATAACCATCAGACAGAGGGATGACTTTTGGCTGTCCACCTTGTTGGACCCTCGCTACCGTTCAAAAATGGTGGCCTTTTTCACACCTGCTGAGAGGGAGGCCAAAATAAAGTACTATAAAAACCACCTATGTAGTCATGCAGTATATAGCCCTATCGGCCACTTTCTGGCATCCAGTTGCTGTAGCCCCCATCACCACACTGTGCCACGGGCCCCTGTACCGCCTTCTCATACTGCTGCCAGATCCATCCTCTGCCATGTGCGTCTTTGTCGTCTGCTCACGCTGCTGGGTTCCAGTTTTAAACCTAGGCCTGTGTATGGCTTCCGAATACTGCTGCCTCCACCGCCACCCTGCGCCATGTGCCTCTGTCGTCTGCTCACGCTGCTGGCGGCTTCCGCTTTTTAACCTAGGCCTGTGTATGGCTTCCGAATACTGCTGCCTCCACCGCCACCCTGCGCCATGTGCCTCTGTCGTCTGCTCACGCTGCTGACGGCTTCCGCTTTTTAAACTAGTCCTGTGTATGTCTTCCGAATACTGCTGCCTCCACCGCCACCCTGCGCCATGTGCCACTTTCAGGTCTCCTTACACTGTTGGTGGGTTCCATTTTGTGATAGGGTGCTGTATGGCCTTCCATTGCTGCTGCCTCCACCGCCACCCTGCGCCATGTGCCTCTGTCGTCTGCTCACGCTGCTGACGGCTTCCGCTTTTTAACCGAGGCCTGTGTTTGGCTTCCGAATACTGCTGCATCCACCGCCACCCTGCGCCATGTGTCTCTGTCATCTGCTCACGCTGCTGACGGCTTCCGCTTTTTAACCTAGGCCTGTGTATGGCTTCCGAATACTGCTGCCTCCACCGCCACCCTGCGCCATGTGCCTCTGTCGTCTGCTCACGCTGCTGACGGCTTCCGCTTTTTAAACTAGTCCTGTGTATGTCTTCCGAATACTGCTGCCTCCACCGCCACCCTGCGCCATGTGCCACTTTCAGGTCTCCTTACACTGTTGGTGGGTTCCATTTTGTGATAGGGTGCTGTATGGCCTTCCATTGCTGCTGCCTCCACCGCCACCCTGCGCCATGTGCCTCTGTTGTCTGCTCACGCTGCTGACGGCTTCCGCTTTTTAACCGAGGCCTGTGTTTGGCTTCCGAATACTGCTGCATCCACCGCCACCCTGCGCCATGTGTCTCTGTCGTCTGCTCACGCTGCTGACGGCTTCCGCTTTTTAACCTAGGCCTGTGTATGGCCTTCAATTGAAGCTGCTTCTGCTCCGCCACTCTGCCATTGGACTCTTGATAGTCGTCTCCCCACACTGCTGCTGGGGGGACTTTTTAACATAGGCCTCTGTATGGCCTTCAATTTTAGCTGCTTACGCTCCGCCATTCTGCCATGGGCCCCTGTACCGCCTCCTCATGCTGCTGCCAGGCCCGTAATCTGCCATGGGCCCCCGTACCGACTCCTCATGCTGCTGCCAGGCCCGTAATCTGTCATGGGCCCCTGTACCGCCTCCTCATGCTGCTGCCAGGTCCAGAGTGTGTCATGGGTCCCTGTACGGCCTCCCATTGCTGCTGTCTCCATCGCCACACTCTGCCATGTGCCACTTTCAGGTCTCCTCACACTGCTGGTGGGTTCCATTTTGTCATAGGGTGCTGTATGGCCTCCCATTGCTGCTGCCTTCACCGCCACACTGTGGCTCCACACTCTGGTTTTGGCCCCGTGACTGCCCAAATGAGTGAAGTGTGCGGTGATTCTAAGATCGACGGCACTCATCTGCATGTCATACTGACTGACAGTATTATTTCTCTTCCCCAGCAGACTCCAAGGGCATTTAAATTAAAGGTACAGTGTTCTGCACTAATATAAAGGCTCTCTGAAGCCTAGAAACACCCTTTTTATAAGTTAAATTCGCAGCGAATATATTCGGCACAAAGCGAATTTAATCGGCGAATTCGGCGAATCAGCCGAACCGAATTTTTGAATAATTCGCTCATCTCTAGTTGCTATATTATATACAGAAATAATTCTCAGAGTCCCTAAATTCCTACTATAGGCATGGTGGATGTAAAAGCTCTAACACCCTATCTCTACGATAAGCTAGTTTTTAAAATAATAATTAACATAAAAAGCATACAATAATCTAAATTGGTGTCAAAAATTCATACACATTTTTTAAATTCACATTGATTCATACTTGCCTGCTATTTTAGGGCTTTGTTCCCTACTGCCAAGGGTAATGAGATATGTTCTGTATTGTTTATATTTAATTTCCATGTAATCATCTACCTGCCAGATTCAAACACCTTAACAACCACTCAATGTCCACAACCTCTCTATGCCAATCCCTGCACTTGTTTCTGCTCATCCAGAATACATTTGCAAGTACTAAAACAACATACAAAGCCATCCAAAACTCTACCTATAGCTACATCACCAACCTTGTCTTAAAGTATCTCCTAATCCTTGCTCCCTACTAAGACTGCCTGACCTCTAGCCTCTTTATCACCTCCCCTGACACTCCCCTTTATGACTTCCCCAGAGCTTCTCCCATCCTTTGGAACGCTATCCCAATCCTTCCAGCTATCTCTTACTCTGTCGGCCTTTAAATGATCCCTGAATACTAACCCCTTCAGAGAAGCCCATCATGTCTCCACCTAGCAACTGAACTTTTACCTTGCTCATAAACTCATCCACACACAGTATCACGTGCCCCTCCTTCTTAGATTGCAAGCTCCCAGAACCCGGGCCAGCCTAACCCTCTCGTCTTGAATTATATTGTAACTGTATGGTCCCCTTTATTGTTTAAACTATAACAATTCTGCATTATAATATAATAATAATAATAAAAATCACAATAATAATAGTAGTAAGATAACTAATAATCTACTACCGCTTGACACTTGCAGAGAATAAAATCCAAACATGAATCTTTCTTTTTGTAAAACTGCAAAGGAAAGCAGCAATTTTATTTGTTCCTAGTAGATAATTAAAATTTTATTATTCATAGTAGCATGTCATTGATTCCTTTGCTGATCCTTAAAACATCTGGCCCACTGTTTAAAATTCATGTAGTGCAGTAATGTCAACCCATGCTGATAATCAGAGGACCTTCAATTAAGTCCCAGCACAGCAGCCAATGGTAAACAAGAGGAATGACTGCATCAGCCAGCCACTGACTTTTTTTTATTTAGTAGCAATTAAAATCAGTTCTCCGGCCTAGAATTTTCATTAAAAATGTAAATCTCAAATGATCACAGTGATTTCCTACTTGAGAGGTTAAGCCTTGTATCTAGTAAAATTCACCAAGGCATAAAATATACCTACACAATCCCTAAGAAAATCAAATCAAAAGTTTCTGCTTCTTTTTACCTTAAAAAAACAGGACCCATGACAATTATTTAAAGGCTACGCACATTAATACATAATTTACAATGTACAATATACTGTAGGTCTGCTGTCCTTCTCCTTCAATGTTTATTATACATGTGGCTGTGATCTACTTTTTCAATAAAATATTTGAGCCGTGATCGTAACATTGAAACACTCAAAGCAAATTGAAGTAGATTTCATCCCTAAATGGATGACAGTTAGCTTGCTAAAGCACTTTGCATCATAAACAAATGCCAAAGCTTTTTATCTGTAAAGTACCATTTTTTTTAGATCTATTTTTGCATCTCAGTGCTGCTAACTTCCTCCAGCCTGTTTCAGCTACCTCTTTTCTATATGCACTTGATCCAGAGTCAGCTGTACATCATTACTGACCTGCTTCTGGATAATGACAATGATGGACCATGTCTGTGTAATGTGTGCAGACATGGCTGCTTGTAGTCTGTACCAGAGGTGGGCATATGAAAAGGTAACAACGTATTGCAGGACATAATCAGTAAACCGTGTGATCTATCCAGAGATGCCTAAACAAGGACCTTGATGGCAGGATCACCAGGTATTATTATGAAAGATACAAAATTAAAAACAACTTTTTAACCACTTCTTGTCCGGCCTATGTATATAAACGCCCAGAAGGGAGCATTGCAGGAGCGGGTGGCCGTTTAAAAACGCCCTCCCTGCTCCCTGTCTGTGCACGCTCCCTGGTAGCGCGCGGCACCACGATCCGGTGCCCGCTGTTTCCGGAGGGCACAGCGGAACACCAATCGCTGTATGGGACCTCTGTGTGAGGTCCCGATCAAGTGATCACTGATTGGTCAATCAATGATCACATCAATAGTAGTAAGCAAGATGTCACTTCTGACATCATTGCTTACTACTAGTGAAATCTGTGAATGATCACAGAGGTCACATGGTACAAGGCTGTTCACAACAGCCTTGTACCATGTGACAAGCTGTGACCAATCACAGCTCACACAGTATTTCTCAATGGCTTCAAGAATGCAGCCAGAGAGAAGGAGAAATGATTGCTTTTACAGCCTTTATGAGTGTAAAAGCAATTAGTGTAAAAAAAAAAAATATCTTCATCGCCCCCCACAAATAGTACGGTGACACTGTACTGCTAGGGTGACAGTATGTTAAAAAAAAAAATAATAATAATATAAAAAAATAAAGTAAAAATGTCAAAACATTTTTTGAAAAGTTTTAATTTTTGGTTATAAACTAATTTGGGCGATTTTTTTTAATCAAAAGATAGATTAATACATTTTGGCCAAGATTTATGAAGAAAGATTATTTATTTGCAACATTTTATAAGAAAAACACTTTTTATCAACATTTTTGGACTTTTTCATTTATATAGCAAAAAAATATAAATCCCAGTGGTTATTAAATACCACCAAAATAAGGTTTTACCTGTCCCAAAAAAATGCTAAAAAATTAATATGGGTACAGTGTCGCATGACCGCGCAAGTGTCATTCAAAGTGTGATAGCGCTGAAAGGTGAAAATTGGCCTGGGCAGGAAGGGGTTGAAAGTGTCTGGACTTGAAGTGGTTAAATAACATTAAAGAGTAACTACTTGTTGTGAAAAAAACATCCCCCATGTGGTGATCTATGTATATTGCAAGGATTTTAACAATCTTTGTTGCAGATTCCTACCTTTTGTTATTCTGAAGACATAGATGTCTGTCTGTGTTCAGAAGTGAATCTGTGGGAGTGATTTTATAGTTATCAATCAGCTACTGAACCTGCTAATGTGTAAACTGGCAAGGTCTGCATCCCTTTAGACGTGATTTCCCATAGGGAGTATCTCATCAAAAATAACATTTTTGTTGCAGGGAATGCCAAAAATCTGACTTGTATCTTATTGCAGACTTCTGGGAAAATCAGTAAGTGAATCACCCAAGCCGGAAATTACATTTTCAGGAGGTGTTCTGTATACTGTACACTCTGCATAAAGCATACCTCTAGGTAGCCATATTGCATTGCATTTTGTAGAAAAGCACAGTGCTGCAGATTGAAAAAAAAAGGTTGTTTTTAATAACATTCAATTATAATATGACTTGAGTTGCAATTGTAAACGCTATATAATATTTTTTAATTTGCTATTTTTTTTACCCACGAAAGTGGAGTTAATTTAATCTGTTATATTACTGTATATTGGGCTTACATCTATTCACAACTATAACAATATAGCACACTAATATTTAGGGTTAGTCACTAAAGTGCATAAAAGTAAGTATGCGCTGAGTTTATGTGACAAAAGAGTGCATACTTCTTTCCCCCACTCATTTTTAGAAATGGAGCTCTTTATAGGGTAGGTCTTCAGGGTCATGAGTAAATGTACATAAAAAGTGAAAATCTGCACTTTGGTATCAGAATTTGTGTGCAAGTAGCTTTACAGATATTTAGACCAAACATATAAACATATAAAAAAAAGTGCAGCGTTAAACAAATATACATGAACCACTTCCTGCCAGCAATGTACTTTGGATGGGAAGGCAAAACTACATACCCGTAAATTGCTGCCTACTTCTGGGACCCATTGTGATTGTACACAGCTAGAGCCTTTCAGCAAGTCCTGGACAATGATTCAGGGCTAGGACCTGCTGGTTACCTGTGTACAATCACAGACCAGAGGTCTGTGCTGACAATCAACACAGAGTTCTGTATCAAGAGAATGATCTTTCTTTTTCTCATCCCTGTAAAGCAGCATGCTAAATTGCAAAAAATTACCAGGTCATGAAGTGGGTAAAATCTTCCGAAGCTGGAGTGGTTAATTTAACCACTTCCCGCCTGCCCGCCTGCAATGTACGGTGGCAGAGTGGCCGCTACAGGCAAAGCGACATTTCCGTACGTCACTCTGGCTGTACTAACACAGGGGCGCGCCACACCCGAGTGGGTGTGCAGTGCTCCCCCCTTGCGACTGCTGTGTCCAGCGGTGAATCGGACCCGGTGATCATGTGATCACAATGGAAGCAAAGCTGTTATGAATCAATATCATTCATAACAGCTCTGCTTCTCTTCCTAGTGAGCTGTGATTGGCCCACAGCTGTCACATGATACATGGGGCCAATCACAGCAACATGTGACCAGCTCCAGCCAATCACAGATCACTATCCTGAGCTATCAAAACTTAACTCATTCATGACAGTTCATGAATGAGTTAGGTTCTGATGACAGCAAGCCTTACATTTCAGGAGAAATTCTTATTACTCCTGCAAACCAAAGTGTAAAAAAAAAAGAAAAAAAACCCTGATCAGCCCCCCCCCCCCTCCACACACACACAGTAGTACAATGTTATTGTGGTAACATTGTACTATTCTGATAAAAGTATTTTCAAAAAAATAATTTAAAAAAATGATGAAAAAAAAGATATATTTTTTTTTAACTACTTGCCAACTGCTTACCCACATTTTGAAGGTGAGCAGCAGCTCTTGGCAAAGCAACATAATCTTGCATCACTTCCTATTTTGGGGTGTAAACACACCTGCACCCCCGCTGCCCCCCCACCTGTCGGTCCAGGGAGAGAAGTGAGAACACTGCACCGAGTAAAAGGACATTTTACACACACACACACACGTGAGATTAGCACATTTAACCCTTTGATCACCACTATTAACCCTTTTATCACCCTGTCACCCAGTCAGTGCCATTAGTACAGTGTCAGTATATAGAATTTTCCACTGATCACTGTATTCCTGCCACTAGCAACATCAGTTAACATCAGGGTTAGTTAGCTCCCCACCCAGCCAGGGTCAGCTAGCGTTATATTGGCTGCAGTGCCGAACAGCAAAAAATGGCCTGGTCAGGAAGGGCTGTAAATCCTCAGGAGGGCAAGTGGTTAAACAAAACATAAATAGTCACAAACAAGATTTACAAATGCCCATAACCATTGCAATGTTTGAAACTAGTATATACTGTAGCAAATTTGATAAATATCCACACAAAAGTATGCAACCAAATAATTTGTGATAAATCAACCAATGCAGAAAAAGGCAAACATCCTCTTTTAGATAAAGTGTTCTCTTGTATGAAGTGAGTGATAATCATCCACTACTCCCTGAATTCAAACCAATGCAAACAAATATCATTGCAATCTTTTAGAAGAGTCTGTGCTAGTTATACTGAGGCAGTGAAGTCTGATTATACAGTATGTCCCAGATATCATCTATTACAACCTGCTTAGGGCCTAAACAAACTGGTTCATTTGCATGTCTATCTTGTGCACAATGTACATCTATGATAAAAGATGAATCATTTCAGCCTTCACATTCCTTGATACTAATCAAATATTATTTAAAATGAAAAAACATTTTTTTTTATTTACATGAGTAAGTGTCCATATGGTCTCTTCTATACATAGACACAGAAGCTAAGAGATCAGATTACCTAATATAAATATTTAGTTTGGGATACATTGATGTAATTACAATTTGAAAGACAATTTGGGCACTTAGCTAGGACTTATGGCTATTGATTAGGTAGCCAAACCAAGAAAGAGAGGCTTTTGAGAATTGATTAAAAAACAAAAGGAGGTAAATGGATCCACAATCTGAATCCATTACACTTTTTTAATGGAAACTCTGAGGAGGGGATTCATTGATCTGTGGCTGCTTGAAGACCATTGTTAGTAGAATTAGGATCTACTGAGAGTGAACCTGTTTATGCATATTAGGTCATTTCCTGTTTCAATGTTATTTCTATCATTGGGATTATTACTGGGGTTGATTTACTAAAGGCAAATACAGCGGCGGACTAACAACTCATGGGATCATGGGGCCCCTGTGTTCTCACCCACACCCAAAAAAGCCTATGAAAAAGCCTATGAAAGGTACCAGGGGCATCTCATGGGGCACCCTACTGACCCCCAGGCCCTCAGGCAGTGCCCGAGTGCTCGGATGGTCAGTCCACCCCTGGACAAATAGACTGTGCGCCTTGCAGTGCAGTTAGACTTATTTTAAACCAGAGCTTAGTGAACATGGTGAAGCTTTGCTGGTTTCCATCATCCAATAACAAAATTGGATGAAAAACAAAAATGCTGTTTTTTTTTTAATTTCCCCTGCATCTGATTGGGTATTCTTTACAAAGTGAAGCTTCACCACATTTACTAAGCTGTGGGAAAAATTAGTGCACCTGCACCTGCAAAGTGAGTTTATTTGCTTTCAGTAAATCAACCCCAGTATCTTATATTAGTTTGCAAATATTAATAATTTCAAAATAATAAGTGGTCATTAGGTTGGGTTTATAAAACAAGCTAGTAAATATACAGTATATTTAACCACTTTAACCCGCAATGTACTGCAGTAGAGCGACAGCTACAGGCAAAGCGATGTTCCCGTACATCATTCTGGCTGTACTAACACAGGGGGGCACTGCACGCCTGACTGGGTGCGCAGCACTCCCCCCTCGCGACTGCTGTGTCCAGTGAACAAAGCGGAATGAAGATACCAATGATCATGTGATTGCTATGCAATCACATGATCACTATGTAAGCAGGATCAGGATCCTGACGAAGCCACATGACATCGTGAAGTAACGCGTAGAGCGCGGTAACGTACTTCTGGTTACACACACCGGCAGACGCCATCTTTGGGCACCCAGCACCTTGCAGTACACCCACAGCACATGGGAGACCAGCTGTATGAGATCTGAAATACTGTGAGTGTTCTCTTTTGGCTTGTTTTCATCTGCTATATGGAATAAACTGTATTTCACTATGGAGGCTCTCTTTGTCTACCTCTCTATGGCCTTGTGATAATCCTGGGGGTATTACCATCTGAGGGCATAAGTGACCTGGCAGAGGAGACTGAGTGGTACTACAGGAGCATTATAACAGAGATCCCCAGTCTGGTGGAGCATTATTATTTAAAGCATTGTGGCCCTTAGAGGTCTCATGGTTAAGGTGAGGAGGCACTTTAGCCACTTTTGGATTACGATATACACGTGTGGCATGCTAACACGCATCATGTTTGGAGTGAAGAATTGAAGCACTGACATCGCGGTGTATGTTTGCACATGAAATGTCAAGCTGTTGTTATTGCACTTTATTGTGGATTTTTATCTTTAACCAACATTTATATTCATACTGAGCACCTGTCACTTTCAGTTAGAGTGCGCAATGTCATTGTGTATTACTTTTACTTTCCATATATTGTATTTTGGCACGATCTAGTCAGCAAACGCATGACCTGTCTTGCACTCTCAGCACTTGGTACGTATATATTTTTTTGGGGGGGGAATACTTAGCACTAGTCATTTATACCTTTCAATACAACGTGGTCACTTTATATCATTTATATTTTTATATCATTGTACTTTATATATTTAGTTCTTTATGTGAAGCGCTTCACCAACATTAGTTTTTTACGTTATACATCCTGTGGTATTGGGAAAAGGTGGTAGCAGCTTGCATATATTTGGGGTTTTGTTTGTTCATACCAGTGGAGCGCAGGGGGATTATTTTCATAGAAAGGTACCAGGGGCATCTCATGGGGCCCCCTACTGACCCCGGGCCCTCGGGCAGTGCCGAGTGCTCGAATGGTCAATCCGCTCCTGCATGGGGCCAATCACAGCACCCTGTACCATGTAAACAGCTCCAGCCAATCACAGATCACTATCCTGAGCTGACAAATCTTAACTCATTCATGACAGTTCATGAATAAGTTAAGTTCTGACAGCAGGCTTTGCATTGCAGGAGAAATTATCTTTATTTCTCCTGCAAAGCAAATTGTAAACAAAAAAAAACCCTGATCACCCCCCACACACACACACAGAATTGCAATGTTACTATGGTAACATTTTACTCTTCTGATAAAAGTATTAAAAAATAATAAAAATGTAAAAAAAAAATATCATATTGAGACTTTTTTTTAATCTTTTTTTTAAGAGTTTTTTTTTATAACTACTTGACAACCGCTTACCCACATATTGTGGGTGAGCAGCATCTCTTGACAAAGCGACGTAATCATGCGTAGCTTCCTAATTTGGGGTGTGAATGCACCTGCCCCCCCACTGTCCCCCCCAACCCATTGGTCCAGGGAGAGAAGAGAGAGCATGGCACCGAGTAAAAGCACTACTACATTTTACGCGCATGTGTTAGATTAGCACATTTAACCTTTTGATCGCCCCTTTTAATCCTTTGATCACCCCGTCACCCAGCTAGTGCCATTAGTACAGTGTCAGTATATAGAATTTGTCACTGATCACTGTATTCCTGCCATTAGCGACATCACATAACGTCAGGGTCAGTAAGCGTCCCTCCCAGCCAGGGTCAGCTAGCGTTAGATTGCCCGCACACTATCGCACTCACGCTACAGGTTGCTGATCACCTCCATTACTAGTTTACTGTTTGTACAGATCAATATATTGATCATGAACAGAATTATACTAGTGCTTCCTTTGTATAGTGTCAACAAAAACGCAGAGTTCGCAGGATCAGCCGCATTCACTGCCAGCACTAGCGTTTAGCCCCTCTGCTGTTTTTCACTGAATATTTGTATCAATTGATTTTGGGCCAAGGCAATTTATATGCACAACAATACATGGCCACCCACCCAAATTCAGCTTTTGCCAAACAATGTGCATGGAAACCTATCACCTATTTCTGAATATAAAACTCTTTTGGGCCTAACCCTCAACATGGGCATTACAGAAAATAATGAATTGCGGTCATGTTGATCCACAGACCTGATTTATTGTATGCCCGTGTTCTCTGCCAAACATGGACCAGCAATGTACTGGCATGTCACTGGACTTTGAGTGGTTATACCGGGATGATGCTTGCAGCTACAGGCATCATCCTGGTATCTTTTTTCAGCTGGTGGTCGGATTTCATGTAAAAACAAAAACTAGTGGCCAATTAGCTGCTGAATTGTTTTTAAGAGTAGCGGGAAGGGAAATCCCCCCCCCCCCCCGCTGCCTTCCACAGATTTCTTGAGCTCTCCTGTCCCATAGGGGAATCTGAGAATGCAGCCAGCAGTTCTGCTGGCTGACCATAGAGCTGATCAGAGACCAAAGTGGCTCCAATAATCGCTATAGTCTAATAAATCGGAAGCTGCAAGCATTTCATCACTTCAGTTTTCCAGGATATAAACAGCACCATTTGTAAATTGGGAAAGCATCTGATCACACCGATCTTGGTGAGAATCAATAATGTAATGACCCCAGATTTCTCAAAAAAAGAATATATGACAATTCCCACTGAAGTTATAGGGGATATTTGCATTTCATGTGATAGCATTAAAAGTTAAAAAAAATTAAAGGGACAGTGTAAAAAAAAAAAGAAAATCAAACGCTTGCGTGTGCAAGCGTTGATCTCATGCTGGTATGTAAACAGTGGTTGCACCACGCATGTGAAGTATTGCCATGAGCATCAGATAAAGGGCAGTAATTTTAGCACTAGACCTCCTTTGTAAATATAAATTGGTGACCTGTAAAGGTATTTAAAGCGTGCTTATCGATAATAAAAATGTATGTACTTTGTTGCCATTGCACGGACATGCGCAATTTTAAAGCATGTCATGTTTGGTATCAGCGTAACATCATATTTTATATTTTTTCAAGCAATTTGGCAATATATTGTGTTTTTGTGCATTAAAATTCTAAAAAGTGTATTTTTCCCAAAAGATTTGTGTTTGAAAAATGTATATGCAAATACTGTGTGACGTAAAAAATTTAAACACCTACCATTTTATTCTCTAGGGCCTCTGCTTTAAAAAAATATATAATGTGTGGGGGTTCAAAGTAATTTTCTAGCAAAAAAACTGTTTTTTCATGTGAACAAAAAGTTTCAGAAAAGGCTTGGTCTTCAAGAGTGGGTGGTGTGTGGCATAAGCTTCTAATGTTGGCCCTGAAATACCAGGATAGTAGAAGCAACCCCTCCAAATTACCCCCTTTTGGAATGTAGACACTCCAAGGTATTTGCTAAGAGGCATGGTGAGTGTTTTGCAGATCTCATTTGTTGCCACGTTTTTGGAAAATGAAGAAAGAAAATAAAAAAAATGATATTTTCTTTTTTTCTTTTTCAAAAGCCAATGACAAAAATAATATCTGTAAAATACTCACCATGCCTCTTATCAAGAGGGGTGTCTACTTTCTAAAAAGGGGTCATTTGGGGGGGGGAAGTGTTTGTACTATCCTGGCATTTTAGAGCCTCCGAAACTGTGATAGTAGTGGGGAAGTAATATGAGGAAATACTATACGCCCTTTGAAAGCCTGGTGGTGGAAATTGGATTTTTGTATGTAGCTAGGCTGCCAAAAAATCTCTCACATGTGGTATCCCCATACACAGGAGAAGTAGAAGAATGTGTTTTTGGGTGTTATTCCACATATACCCATGGCATCCATGAGCAATGGATTGGATATTCCATTGGATATATAATTGGATATATTTTACAACCAAAAGTGAAAAATATAGTTTTTTTTCCAAATTTTTGTTTTTTTTGTTTATAGTGCAAAAAATAAAAACTGCAGAGGTGATCAAATACCACCAAAATAAAGCTCTATTTGTGTGAAAAAGGATATAAATTTCATTTGGGTGCAGCATTGCACGACCACGCAATTACCAGTTGAAATAGCACAGTGCTGGACAACAAAAAATGGCCTGGTCAGGAAGGGGGGTAAATCCTCAGGAGTGCAAGTGGTTAAAAAAGAAACCTTCACCAGGAAGTATAACAACAACATAACAATAAAAAAGTAAATAATAAAATAAATAAAAAAAATAAAACTAAAAACAGTATAACAATAAAAAACATTCAACAGATATTACAGATAACAACAAATAAAACACATTGTGGTGTCAAAGCTGGGTATTAACATAAATATAAAAAGGAGGTAAATAATGACACGATTTATATGATTTGACAATGAGCTGATTCCTGTATAATTACTTTTCAAATTAAGAAATATTTTTGGGACTTATGGTTTCCAAGCTGCTTCTGCAAATAGCTTCACTAAAGCCTTTGCATTAGTCGAATGAATTATTCTCTGGAAAAACACCAGAGCTCAATACCTCTTAATTGAAAACTGGGAAAAGGGGCACATGAGAAATGTAAATATAGAAAATGATTAAAAACATTGTTTAAATGAGATTGTGGGATGGTAAAAGCTCTTCTAACAATAAGAAAAATAATTAAGCATTAAGACACATCAGGGAGTACTTTGCTTAGTCACTAAATGTGTTATGGGCAAAAGGACAAATCTGGAAATATCAAAAAGGCATTTGGGAGGCATTCTACTACCAGGTGAATCCTTTTATCATATGTCTTGATGTTAATATATGCTAAATTACTGTCTCACATGATATTAAGTCATAAGAATAGAGGCTATCCCCAACAGAATTTTGGTGGATACTAATATTATCAGATACTATTTGTGGTGTTTAACCTTTTAGCAATATTTGTCAATGACATGTTGGAGAACATCTTTGTTGGTTCTTAATGACCTGGCTAGGTACCTATAGAGCCACCCAATCATTTTTATGGTACTCATGGGTGCTGCCCCCATCCCTACTGGACCCAAGTGCTCTGGAGTTCCTGGGCTTTTCTGCTCCTCCCAACCACCAACAAGCAATGTCTGGCAAATGAGAGGGAGGCACATCTACTTCCAGATCCATCATTTCCAGTTTCAGAGCTGGCTGCAATGTCAGGTGCACAGCAGATCAAGCTCAGTCTGTTCTTGATTAACTGTAACAGAATGCAGGGGAGATATAAAGGTTCTGATGTCTCCATAAAGAAAAAATGGTAACTACCCAAGGCTATCACACAGGGGGCTTGTTAGCCCCCTTGTGATAGAAATAAAGCTAAAGACATAAAAGGTGATAAGAAATTCAAATACAATAAAATAATAATAAAAAAATAAAAGAACCTCTTTCACTCCATGCACGTAAGAACACAAATACATGCACAGAGCACACACATGTATGTAAACAACTGCACCACATGTTATATATTGCAGCACATACCAGAGTAGTAAATGTATATCATTCTTTTATGGCTAAGTATAAACTGAAGGGTTGTAAGTGCATTGAAAATGTCATATTGATAGTTTTGAATACTGCAATTTTTTGTCATTTCAAGGGTGTACACAGTTTATAGACTTGACAGTTACTTGATACTACCTTTTCTTGAGAAAAAATATTGGGATTAAATTGTGATTGTGTGCACTAAAATGCATTTTAGCATATTTTTCCTGAAAATATAGATTTAATAAACATTTTTTTAATTATCATGGGAAAAAAAACCTGAAAATGTTATCTTTTTATTCTACAAGGCCTTTGCATTCGGAAAATGTATATTGCGCATGAGATGTTAAGTAATTTTATAGCCAAAAATGCTGATTTTAAAGTGTGTGATAAATGAAAAAAAGTTGTAACGGAGGTGAAGTGGTTAAGTGAAACTATAGAGGAAAAAATATGTAGGTGAGTACTGCTTACCATTTTCCTTCTGTCTGTCTTTCATGTTGGTTAAGTGTCTTCTCAACTTTTTGAGCCACAGGTCAAGTATGCAGATCAAGAATTCTTACTTGATGACTGCTTACTCATATTACTAAATGACAGCCAGGCCACTTTAGAGGGGAGGGGAAGGTACCGGTGGAGAAGGAAAGATTAAAGATGTGAGTGAGGGAGCATAGGATGGAGGAGGAGGGGGACCGCAGGAGTTGTGAGGGGACAGGGTCCAGGGGGCAGGTGGTGAGGCGGGCTTCGGAGAAAATCTTAGTGACCTCTTCGGTAGTAGTGAGGTCAAGGGAGCAAAGTGTTGAGGGGGTTATTGTGTGAGGAGTGCTAAGTGGGGTGGGTGTCTAAGCAGTGGCGAAGTCCCTACGAATTGCGTCAATCTTGTTTTTGAAGTGGTTGGAAATCTCGTGGGTGGTGAGGTACTGGCTGCAGGTGGAGGCGGAGAAAGTAGAGAGTAAAAGTTGAGAAGAGCCGGTGAGAACTGGAGTAGAAGGTATTAATGAGGGTAATAAAGTAGGCTTGTTTTGCAGCGTGAAGGGAGGAAGTGTACGTTAAGAAGGCAGATTTATAGCGGGTGAATGCTTGTTGGGATTTGGTTTTACGCCATAGTCACTCTAGCGCATGACTATGTCGTTTGAGGTTTCTGGTGTGGTCGGTCTGCCAGGGTTGTAGCTGTCAGGGCCTAATGCTTCGTGTTGTTGGCGGTGCAAGCGAGTCTAGAGCGGCTGAAAGTGAGTTGTTGTAGACAGTAGTGGCCAGGTCAGGGCATGACAGGGGATGGATGCTGTCATAAAGTTGGTCAGTTGCAGAGTGGAAGGGAGCAGGGTTCCAGTTTTGGAGGTTTCTGCTGGTAATTGTTTGCAGTTTAGAGGGATAGGTGTTTGAGGACGAGTAGACGGAGAAGGTGCTGAGGTTGTGATCGGAGAGAGGAAAGGGGCATTTGTGAGGTTGCAGGGAGTGCAAAGGTGAGAGAAGACAAGGTCAAGAGTGTTCCCGTCAGAAGAGAAGGATAGAGAGGGAGGGTTAGGGAGGACCTGGAAGGTACTCTGTGGTGACAGGAGCAAACCAACCCCACCACCTTTCCGACCGCTGGGTCTGGGTGAGTGGGTCCAGATAAGACCTCCATAGGAGAGTGCTGAGGGGGAGGCAGAGTCTGTTGTTTGGACCCAGGTTTCGGTGAACGCTAGGAGGTTAAGGGAGTGGGAGACAAAGAGATCATGGATGGAGGTGAGCTTGTTGCAGACCGAGTGGGTGTTCCAGAGTGCGCATGAGAATGGGAGGGTGGTTTTGGGGAGCAGGGGGACAGATATAAGATTGAGGGGGTTGCAGCAGTTCACGGAAGAGACAGGATGTCTTGTGTGTGGGCGAGGTAGTGGGGGACCAGGGTTCAGGGGGAAATATCCCCGGAGGTTAGGAGAAGAAAAAGGGTGAGAAAGGTGGCATGGGAGCGGGATGTATATGAGCGCGTATGTCTTCCAGTTCTGGTGTTTGGGTCAGCAGGAGAGTGGAGTATCAGGAGGAGGTGATGAGAGCAGTAGTAGGGAGATGGAAGCAGTGAAGGTGAGATGTACAGTTGTTTGGGTGGTGCAGAGGGACGAAGAAAAGAGATTTTGGGGACGCAGGAGAGGAATATGAGGAGGAGGAGCAGAGGAGGCATTTCCAAAGGTAAACGGAGTGGGAGTCAGGTGTGGAGAAGAGTTTCCCCGGGTGCTTGATTTCAGATGGCCCAATGTGCAGTGGAGTTTTTCGTAGTTGTGTCTTCCTGCAGCTAGAGTTCTCGTGCTTAAGTTTGGTAGAGTTCAGTTACGTGTCTTGTGGCCAAGGGTGGTACTGGTCCCAGGAGATCTATGGTGCCCGGTGCCGGTGTAGAGGAGTAGTAGTATACTTGGAATCAGGCTAAAAGTTCAAATTTGCGTAAGTTCTAGATTGTAAGGTGAAATTTGACTCGGGGCGGTGAGGGATGGATGTCAGCTGTACTCACGGGGGGTAGACAGATGGGCCTACGGTTCGGGTCAGGTCTCATCGTGGTAGGCTGTGGCAGGCCTCACCAGGCTGGGATAATCTGCTGGGGTCAGGTGGAAATAGGCCCGCTCCAGTTCCCTTCTTCAGGTGTGGGTAGGGATGTGTGTGTGAGGTTCAGTTAGGCTGCAGGCTCTCTGCTGATTGGTCGGGAGATGGGGGCGTGTGCCATGGTGGGCTGTGATGGTTCTTTTAGGCTGTGATGGTTCTTTTAGGCTGCAGGCACATTGCTACTTGGACTTCCGGGGGAGTGTGCTGTGGTAGGCTGCAGGCTGCAGGCTGCAGGCTCACTGCTGCTTGGGCTTCAGGGGGAGTGTGCTGTGGTAGGCTGCAGCAGGCCCTGCAAGGCCGGGTGCTGTAGTCACCTCAGGGGGGGCCTAGGTGACACAGTTCCCTTCCTCCAGGTACAGGTGGGGTTGGGGGGGCCACCGGAGCTCGCCCTCCACTGCTATATGAGCAGCATTAGACTGGAAGGCGGCCGTATGGATCCAGGGCCCAGACTTGATTGCTGTAGGCTGAGGCAGGCCCTGTCAGGTCGGGCACCACAGCGGAGCTCCAGACCGTGCTGCTGGGGGCTCAGGGTATCGTCAGGGAGGCCAGCAGCAGACCAACGGGTGGCCAGCCACGATCCAGGGCCCGCGGACTCTGTTGCTGCAGGCCACAGCAGGCTCCTCCAGGTCAGACGCCACAGCAGGCTCCGCCAGGTCAGACGCCACAGCGGAGCTCCAGACTGCACGGCGGGGGGCTACAGAGGCACCGCTCCCCCTCCAGGTGACGGGAGGGTTGGGGAGATCCCCGGTGGCCGTCGTCAGCCCGCTGGCCCCGGATGGGAGCGAGTGAGCAGTGTGGGCCGTGTAGGTAACCAGAGCTCAGGTCAATGCGGCTGCTGCTGCCGCCGCCATCTTCACCATTATGATGTATATATATATATATATATATATATATATATATATATATAAATATATATATATATTTTTTACACTATACATAAAGCAAATACAATAAACAAACTAAAACTTTTGGCATTTTAGTGAAAATTTCCTGAAGAGCTATTTTTTGCTTAGAGCATAGCAGTTGAAGGAAACTAGTTTAATGGCATGGCTTCTTGGGAATGTTTGGACACTTTGCCATTTCCATGAATCATGACCATGGAGCTAACCATTGATTCATATTATGCAGTGCTGTCACAAAGCCTTTTTTAAGACACTAATTTTTTTCTAGAATGTAATCATTCATCATACGTCTCTGACTACATATTGGTGGATTACATGAAAAAAAAATAAAAAACAGATGTGGTGCTCAAAGCTCCATCTAGCATCATTCTGATCTCTGGACAGGAAAATCTCTGTCTGAAAATGAACATCAGGCAGGGAATGAAAGATTATTATTTAATCCAGTTATACATCCAGTAAAATCATAAGTGGCATTTAAAAGAGCTAGTACTATTATGCAAATCAATCTTTATATTAGCTTCCTGTTATTCCCAGCAGTCAGTACTGAGAACTGATTAGACCACAATACATTTAACAGTGCTACAAAAGCTTATTTGAAGAGAGAGCAGAGTGATGACCTCATCAGTGTCCTTAAATTCCTTCAGTGTCTAACAAGCAATCTTGGTTTGGGGCAGAAAACCTAGCCTTATTGCAAATGAAAAAATTGAGAAATTAGATAGCTGATTAAGTTGTAATGCCTGGCTGAAGAATCTGAACCACAATGATGTAAACACAAATCTTTTGGCAGATAAAAAAGTTTGCATATTCGTTTTTGATTGCACAAAGCTGTTTGTAGAGTAGCTTTATTTTTTTTTTATTTAAATATTTATTAGTATTTGCACAGAAATAACAATAGAAAAAAAATAACGAAAAGACATTTTCAACTCTATCCTCATAAATATACAATTATTTCTTATGTTTTCAATAACCCCCCCTCTTAAAACCTTGACCCCTCCCCCCCCCCCCCGCTCTGCATTCCCTTGTCTTGTATCCAAAGCAAGCGTATCCTACTAGTTTGTTCTCTATGACGTTCTATTTTTCAATTTCTCCTACTTGTTACAAAATTTTCCCATTTTTCCCATCTCGCGAGATGTATCTCCATCTTATCTTCCTGTATATAAAATATCCTCTCCATCTCCCTAGTCCAGTTTACTCTCTCTATCCATTCCTCCTCTTTCGGTATTTCTCTTTTCTTCCAATATTTGGGGATCAGGCTTTTTGCTGCGTTCAAATAGTACCCTAAACCTAATTTCTTATATTTACTAATTGGTATTTCTGAACTATGTAACAGGCATATCCCAGGGTCTAACCCGATATTCATTTCAATGATGTTCTCTATTAAATATATTATTTTTTTCCAGAATATTTGAATCTTTGGACATTCCCACCAAATATGATAAACTGTCCCCACTTCCCCACACTCTCGCCAACACCACTGTGATTTCTCCGCACTTATCTTTCCCTCCACACTCGGAACAATGTGCCATCTTGTCAGACATTTATAATTTAATTCCACATCCCTCAAACTTACATTTCCGTGAACTAATCTATTTATTTTCTTCTGTTTTCCTTCATCTAGTACCACCCCCATGTCTCTTTCCCAATTCACTATGTGCAGTGGTTTAATATTTGTGCCTAAATCTGTGAGGATTCTATATACTTTGGCTATTCCATGTTTCCCATCACCCCGTGTGTCCAGTAACCTTTCAAACAAATTCCAATCCTCTTTCATTCTCAGGGGTTTTTTTAGATTTCCCCAAAAACGTTTTAATTGATAGTATCGCCACTCATCCAGCCTAGTGAAAATATTTCCCTTTTCCTTTTCCAGCTCTTTAAAGGTCTTCAATTTCCCATCCCCCATTATATCTCTGAGTTGGACGTCCTCCTTTGTAAACCATCTACCTGCTATTTCTTCTCTACCTGGTGGAAAAAATTCTGTATTTCTTAGTGGCATAAGTATAGAGTTAAATTCCCATCTCATATATTTGTGGATTTTATCCCATTCCCTTAATACATTTACAGTGTACAAACTTAAATCCTCCTTCAGTCCTCTATATTGTGTCGGTAACCATATTATACTATTCAGTTTAGTTCCACTAAGTGTATTCTCAATTTTTACCCAGCTTTTCCCCTCTACATTGAACGTCCAATCAAAGATTCTTCCTAATATTACTGCTTTATAATATCTCTTTATATCTGGAACTCCCAGGCCACCCTGCTCTTTATCTCTACTTAATACCTCATGGGACACCCTCGGTTTTTTCTTCCTCCAGATATATCCCGTTATCATTTTTTTTATCACTTTAAAAAAAGCTTCCGGGAGTTTAATTGGTATCATTTGGAATCTGTATAAAATTTTTGGTACGATTATCATTTTTACCAAGTTTATACGTCCTAACCACGATGGGGTTCCTCTCTCTAACGCTTTTAATTCCCCTTTTACTTCATTCAATAGTGAAATATAGTTTAGCTTATACAAGTTTTTATACGACGTGCTGAGCCTTACACCCAAGTACTTTATATCACTTTCTTTCCAAATAAAGGGAAACTCTTCTTGTATTTTTTCCTGTTCACTTTTTGGGATATTTATGTTTAAGATCTCAGTTTTTGTTGGATTGATTTTTAAATTTGATAATTCTCCATATTCCTTCAACAATTTCATTAGATTTGGGAGTGTGATCCTGGGGCTCCCCACATAAAACAGCAGATCATCAGCGAAAGCTGCCACTTTATGTTCTACACTTCCTATCTGAATTCCCTTTATGTCTCCATTTTTCCTTATTGTTGATAAAAGAGGCTCTAATGACAAAACATATAATAAGGGAGACAAAGGGCAGCCCTGCCTCGTTCCATTTGACATCCCAATGGGTTCTGTTTTTTCCCCATTTACTATTACCACTGCCGAGGGTTTACTATACAGTTTTCCAATCCATTCCCTCATTCTACCTCCTATTCCTAGATCTTCTAAGGTATCCATCATGAAGCCCCAGTCTACTCTATCGAAGGCCTTTTCTGCATCAATTGAAAGGGCCACCGCTGGTACCTCCCCATTTTTACTTCTCTGAATCAGCATCAGGGATCTCAACCCATTGTCCCTGCCCTCTCTTCCTGGGACAAAGCCCACCTGATCTCCATGTATCCATGTAGGCATAAACTCCTTCAACCTATTCGCTAGGACCTTTGCATATATCTTGGTGTCCAAATTCAACAGTGAAATGGGCCTATAACTTGAACATTGCGAGACGTCTTTCCCTTCTTTATGTAACAGTACCACATGAGCCTGCAAAGATTCTCCCCTCATGTCCATCTCTCCTCCCAGGGCATTCATATATTTTTCCAGTTTGGGGTTTAATATTTCACTAAATTTTTTATAATACCCTACTGTATAGCCATCTGGGCCTGGGCTCTTCCCCATCTCCATACTTTTTACTACTATCCTTATCTCTTCTTGTGTAATCTCTGCTTCAAGGGAGTTTAGTTGGTCTTCTTTTATTTTTGGTAATCCTGCATTTTTTAGATAAATCTTCCTTTTTTTTTTCTTTTTTTCCTTATCCATATTATTTACTTCATCATATGGAGTGATATTATACAACTTCCTGTAATAGTCCGCGAACGTCTTTGCAATTTCTTTATTTGAGTGGACCATTTCTCCCTTAGGGCTTTTTATTTTATCTATATAATTCCTATTTTTTTTTTTCCTTAAGGTTCTCATTAAATATTTTCCTGGCCTATCTCCCCATTTATAGTTTTCGCTTAACACTTTATTATACACTCTCCTTCTCTCCTCTTCCATCAGGGTTTCCAGTTCCTCTTTCTTTTTTATTATCTTCTGCTTAATTTCTATTAGCATTTTATTTTTATATAGTTGTTCTAACTCCGATATATCTTTTAAGAACCCACTAATTTTTTCTCTTCTTTCTCTTTTTTTTCTTGCCCCAATTGCAATCAGAACTCCTCTTATATATGCCTTATGAGCCTCCCATACTGTTGCTTTAGACACATCCTCTGTCTCGTTCTCTTTAAAGAATCTCTCAATTTCCTTCCCAATCCTCTGTGCATTATCCTTGTCCATGAGAAGTGCTTCATTCAACCTCCAACCTACCCCTTCTGTTCTCCTCCCCCATCCCATCCTCAATACAACAGGGGCATGATCCGAGAGCGTCATTACTCCTATGTCTGCTTTAACCATTGAGTCTATAAAGTGATGTTCTATCAATATATAGTCCAACCTTGAGTATATCTGATGTGCATTTGAGAAAAATGTGTAGTCTCTATCTTTCATATGCAAGATTCTCCATGAATCTACCAATTGGCATCCATGGATCACCTTCTTTAATAGTCTCAGAGATCTACTCCCCTCTCTTTGTACCTTAGAATTTGTATCAATTTGTGGATCCATACAAAAATTAAAATCTCCCGCCACTATTATACAACCCTCTTTAAAATCCATCAACTTTTTTAACACACCCTTCAAGTACTCCTCTGGTTTTTTATTTGGACAATATATATTAGCTACTGTGCACTCCACCCCTTGTATTTTACCCTTCAAAAACAGATATCTCCCCTCTGGGTCCACTTTTCTGTCCTTTAATTCAAATCTTATATTTTTTCTGAACCCTATTGCCACCCCTTTAGCTCTCTTAATTGGGGAATCTGCAAAATACCATATTGGGTAATCTCTAGATTTCAGCTTCACCTTAGATTCTATCTCAAGATGTGTCTCCTGCAAAAAGACCACCGAAACTGCTTGATGATGTAATTCCTTAAATAACCTAAATCTCTTCCCAGGACAATTTAATCCCTTTACATTATAAGTGATAACTTGTAAATCTTCCATCCTTTTTTTTTTTTTTTTTTAGAGATCACATAACTATCCTCCTTCTCTTTACCCTTGCTTTTTATACCTCTCTCTATCCTGCAGAGTATTTCCTTTATTATTCTTTTCCCTCCCTCCCTCCCTCAACTCTCCCCAGCCCCTACCCTTCCTAACCCTCCCCCCCTGCCAGCTCCCCCCCCCCTCCCTCCCGCCTCCCCACCCCCCCCAGGCTTCCCATGCCTTTGGATCATATTCCACCTTTGATCCCTCTATGGGGGTTTGACTCTGCCCATGACCGCTTACCTCCCCCTCCTCCCCAATATCCCCTTATCTGTTAATTCTCTATTTCCTCTTTTGACCAGCTGCCACTTTCCTGACCCACAAAAATCCAACTCTCCCTCCTCCACTTCCCAACCAGGTATCGTTTGTCTCTGCAGTCCAAGTTTGTCACAAAATTCCTCCATGTCTTCCGGGAATTTTAAAATAGCTGTAGTTCCATCCCTCCACCCAATTAAACTTAAGTCACGACCCCATCTGTATTTCACATTTTGTTTTTTCATCTCTTCTAATAGGGGTTTCAGTGATCTCTTCCTTCTCAGAGTCTCTGCTGTCAGATCTGCAAAAATTTGGATATTTTTCCCTCCATATGTAATATTTGTTTTTCCTTTGATCTTTTTCCATATCTCTTCTCTATCTCCATAATTATGAAATTTAACAATTATATCTCTCGGTTTTTCTACCCCTTTTCCTTGTTGGTACTTCCCAATCCTGTATACTTCATCCAGTTTGAACATCTCCTCATCCGAGTTGTCCATTATGAAGTTCAAGATTTTGCCAGATAATTCTTTTAAATCTTCCCCCTTTGTCAGTTCCGGGATTCCTCTTACTCTGATATTATTTCTCCTTTCTCTATTTTCTTGTTCTTCCATCCTATAAAGCAATCTCTTGTATTCTTTTTTATCTTCAATTATCCATTTCTCTAATTTTAGGATATTCTGAGCCTGGGCTTGTACCTTCTCCTCCACTTCCTCCACCCTAGTTAACAGTTGTCCCAGATCTTCCCGGATCATCCCCATCTCTTGCTTTATTGAGTTTTCCAAACCTTTAAACATCTCCACCATTTCTTTTTTGTTAGGTATTTGCATATCTCTTTCCAACTCTCTTGGTTCAATACCTTCCATTTGATTGTTATAAACTGGGCCCAGGGAAAGTCTCGGACTATTATCCACACTTATATCCAATTCACTTTTTTCATTTATTCCCTGAGTTCTTTCTGGGGTAACATTTCCTTGTGACACATATTTCTTAATTGTACCAGTTTGGGTATTCTTAGGCCCGCTCCCTTTTATATTTTTACCTTTCATGTTGTTATTGAAATATTTACTCTTGTTTCATGCAACTTCGGTTCTCTTACTCCTCCCGATCTTCAGACCTATCCTAGGAATCCCCTAATTCTTTTATTTTCAGGATGAATTTTTAAAACACTGTCTTATTCTGGATACTTGGGAAAGTAGTGCAGGAGCTCAATATATATAAAAGTCTAATATACGAACCCAATGTAAATGGTGTATAAAAAGGGGACCTGTAGGCTGAAGACTAACCCACGGTCATCACTCACCCACCGCGTTGGAACCTCACTCCAGAAGCAGATCTCCTCTGTATTTTTGTCCACTTATAGCCTCTTGAAAGGATTCCTAGGGGTCTCACGTAGCTCATGTAGCTTATCTTTAGGTCACAAGTCCTCTTAAGTTGGAGTTGATATACAGGTTAATACTTAATAGAGAAAGGAGTAGTGTAGGAGGTATACTTTTTAACCCTTTTATGAAAATGAAGATATAAAGTTTATAAGACTGTAAAGTTGAGAATGGTTAGGAGGTGATATGGGGTGGAGGTAGGTTAAGTAGAGGAGACAGGTATATGTTTATACGTGGTGTATATTGTGGGGGCAATATGTCTTTTGCTCTCCTCCACCTGCACTGCTATCGGGCAATCTCTCTCCTTCTCTGAGCTCCCAGAGCTCCTCCGCGGCTTCCCACGTGTCGGTGCCGCTCCAATACCTTGCCTGTCTCACCAGCGTCTCCCTGGCGACCCCGCTCCTCCGAAGCCGCCGCAAGACGCCGGAGGATACCACGAGGCTTCCCTCTCTCAGCTGGCTCTAGGCTGCCCGACCGTCTCCCTGGCAACCCTGCTCCTCCGAAGCCACCGCGTGACACCGCGAGACGCCAGAAGATACCACGAGGTTTCCCTCTCTCAGCTCTCTCCAGGTTCCAGGCTGCCCGACCGTCTCCCTGGCAACCCTGCTCCTCCTCGATAACAGCTGCTGGGCGTCGGGGGAAAACCCAGAGGTATCCCCCTCCCGTCTCTCTCCTGACACTCTCCTGGGTCCGATCGTCCTCGGGCTTCCACGAATCCTCTCCTGCAGGTGGGTCTCTGCACTCAATTAGTGCTGCTGGCCATTCAATCAGGGATTCATAGGGAGGATAAACGAGGGGAGGCTATCGGAGAGTGCTTACTACACCCTCTCCCATGCCGCCATGTTCAGGCTCCACCCTCAGGTCCCTGTAGAGTAGCTTTAAAGCAAACTGAGATCCAAAAAAAAAAGTCAGTCGTCGCAAAGAGCTCCCTTGTAGTACACATGGGTATCCCCCAGAACTGGGGCTGCTCCATAATGCAACCAACTTGCAGCATCACAGAAAAAAACAGATTGAGATGACAGGGGTTGAGATAAATTATTACACTGCTAGTGGTGCTTAAATAGCCACATCAACAGTTTCTTTATAAAGTAGATTTGAAAGTAGATTTTTAAAATGTGAATTTAAGGTGGGTACCCCTGTTATCCGTTCCCCCAAGCCATGTCATTGTCACTTTTGCCAGTCAACTTTCACTATTGGAAAATGTGCATGTACATTTATTAACTAAATGCAGTTATCAGAATCCAATAGTTTTCATCATAGTAGCCCTTTAAATGTAAAGTGTGTAAAAAAGAAACAGCAAACAAAACAGACCAAATATCAAACATGAATTTGTTTGATACCATTCTTAGTAAACGTATGTAGGTAGTTATAAATGATAGCTGGACTGTGTACATAAGGTTTCTAAAAATCCTTTGTGCACATTTGCACATGCATTGCTGTTTTTTTACCCTTGGAAAGTTTTGCATTCATATTAAATAACTGTTGGCTTCTCCTAACAAGAAAATCTGCTCTAACCATGAAAGAAGTGCCTAGCAGCACCTTGTCAAGCTAAATGTACCAATCTAAGCCTATGGCATCCTTGCCCCATTAAACCCCTGATCATGGTACAGTACACACTTCAGGGACATAAGACAGAGATAATATCCTAATGGATTAAAACAGTTAATAGTTTAAGAATGAACTTTATCAGCCGTGCAGTTGGTATATATGATGTAGCACAACAATGACCTTCAGATCTCTTACGCATATAAAACCCTAACCTTTGCATTGCAACATTCTTAACTCTTATGATACCAACAAGCCATCTTGTATTACATTTTTTGTAGATATGCAGTTTTAGCAAAACACCAGAATTACAAAATATGATTTTCTGTGAAATAGTCCTTCTAAAAAAACATTTTTATAAATAATAAATAAATAAAATAACATACATCAATAATCTCAAAAGGATAAGTTCAACTTTCTGAACATTTTACCCATGTTTAGGGTGTAACATGTTCAGCCTCAGACCCCCTCCCCTCCCTCTTTGTGGCAGCAAGCTGGCGGTCTTCTCCCTGTACTCACTGCCACAATTCAAAGAGAGTGTGGCTCTGTCCATACGCTGCATCATTGATTCACAGATTCCTGCAAATCAACCAACAGCTGCAAAGGTTGAACTACCACAGCACTGTTGAGCTCTGTAGTAGTTCATGCATTTTTCCAGTCAGTGTAAAACTGTCTGTTCATATGAGGTACAAGCAGACTGATAACACTGACAGTCTGCAGGAGACCTGCATGACACTATCCATCTACTGATCACTGGTGCAATGCTTTACATTCTCCTAAAGCAATAAATAGTAAATGCATTTTTTTCACCTGCAAAATAAAGTGCATTTATGCTTTTTTGTAAAAAAGGCGAACCTATCCTTTAAGGAATAATGAAATATATCCATCTGTGCTGTTTTCTTATGCAAGTTTTAATCTTTCAATTACTTTTTTAAGTTTTGATTGAGTGCAAAAGGGTTGGAAACCATCTATTTACCATGGTGACCACCATTGCATCGGAAGTGATGGTCTTGAATGTCTAGTCTACAATTGGCTGAGCAGCCACCTCATTGAGAATAACCTTCTTGATCCCCTTCAATCTGGATTTCGCTCACAACACTTCAAAGAAACTGCTCTCCTAAAACTCAAACAATTTACTAACAGCTAAAGCCAACGGTCCTCCTCTTCAAAAATACTCTATTTCTTTGGTCCCTTTGACTGTACTCTACATTGGTCCACATCTTACCTATATCACCATACCTTCAGTTTCACTTATAACTCTACTTCCTCCTCTCCTATTCCTCTTACCATTGGGGTCTTCCAAGGCTATGTCCTTGGACCTCTCCTATTCTTGATCTGCACTTCTCCCCTGGGTCAGCTGATAGCATCCCATGGTTTCCAATACCATTTCTATGCTGATGACACACAAATCTATCTCTCTACTCCTCAGCTCACCCCATCAATTTCTTCACATATCACCGATTTACTAACAGACATAGACTGGATGTCTCACCACTTCCTCAAACTTGATCTATCCAAAACTGAGCTCATAATATTTCCTCCTCCACGTGCCTCTTTCCCTGATTTCTCAGTCAAGATCAATGGCACAACTATCAACCCATCCCCACATGCCAGGGTGCTAGGTGTAACCCTGGATTCTGAACTGTCCTTTTAGACTCACATTCAATCCCTTTCCAAATAATGCTGCCTCAACCTCCACAACATCTCCAGAATGCACCCCTTTTTTAACCAATGACATTAGAAAGCTTCTAATTCACTCCCTAGTTATCTCTCGCCTCGACTACTGCAACTCCCTCCTCATTGGCTTACCTTTACATAGGCCATACCCCCTTCAGTCCATAATGAATGCTGCTGCCAGACTCATCCACCTTGCCAAATGTTCACTGTCTAGCACCCCTCTCTGCCAATCTCTCCACTGGCTTCCACCCAATGAATAAGATTCTAAGTACTAACAATAACTTACAAAGCCATCCACAGCTGGGGCCCAGCTACATCACTAACCTGGCCTCAAAATACCAACCAAACTTCTCTCTTCCGTCCTCCCAACACATCCTGCTCTCTAGTTCCCATGTCACCTCCTCCCATGCTCGCCTCCAAGATTTCTCCCAACTTTCTCCCATTCTATGGAACTCCCTACACCAATCTGTCCGACTATCTCCTACTCTATCCACTTTTAGACAATCCCTGAAAACCCTTCTCTTTAAAGAAGCCTATCCTGCTTCTAACTAATGCATTGTGTTTTTACTTTCTCCTTCAGCTCATTCCCCACAGCTATTACACTTTTTATCACTTGACGCATCCCTCTTAGGTTGTAAGCTCTAACAAGCAGGGCCCTCTGATTCCTTTTGTAAAAAATTGTACTTTAACAGTAATGTTTGCATTCATTTTGTAAAGCTCTGCACAAACTGTTGGCGCTATATAAATATTGTATAATAATATATTAATAAAATTGCAAATCAAACATATTAAGGATAGGGAAGGAAAGGGGAATTTCCCATCATATTTAAGAATTTTTTTAATTCTCACTTGTTATTGTGTCTATGAGATAAAAATTAAGAAGGAAATATCCCAAATGGGACACAAACAGCCACATAAACTTGACAGTGAGTCTAACTGTTCCCTACTTTATTCCCTAATCTAATTAAAAAAAAGTAGTGTCTAAAAATATACTTTATTGATTAATTAGTCTTTTATCACCTTTTAGTCTACCTCCCTGAAAAATGTATTTTATTTTCTTATGCCCTGGAATACTTTCCTTCCATTAGGCTGTATACCACTATTCCACCTTATAATTGTTCGCTGACACTTCACAGTTCAGGGACGCACACACAATTTACAAATGCCTTTTTACTGCTGTCCACTAAAGTAATTTTTTGACTAATTCCATATAATTCCCACACATGGGCTAAAATTTTGATTACAGGATCCTCATGTAATGACAGAGTGTAAGCTTTTGAGCTGAAAGCCTTCTCTGTATCTTTTACCCCCTTAAAACTGTGCAAGTACAGAAAAATACCATTTATCCAATCCTTTTGGTGCAGCAGAGGCAGTGCTGTCAGCCCACTACAGGAAGTTACAGAATTTCTGGCAGGTATTTTTCTGTACTTAGTGTTTTTAAGGAGACGGAACTGAGTAAAAATGTGTGTACTGGAGAATTCTACCAATGTAGAACATTCTCTTATAAAATCTACCCTGTGTCTCCATGCCTCTGACTAGTGGAGGGTTTTATAGTTCACTATCACTTTAAATAAAGCAGTTTATGTGTTCAGGATTAAATATGTATGCCTATGAAGAAATTCATTTAAGTTGGTCTCCTCAAAAGAAGCAATAAGGAAATAAGAGAAGTGTTATAATAAATCAGGTCATGTGTTTCTCCTCCAAGAAAATTTATGTCGCTTAGTAAAACAAAGATTAAGAACACACAAAGACTTATGTCAATTGTCTCATTATCCATTTAATCTGCATCAAATTGGGTTAAGAATTGTATGACTATTGGTAGCACATGGTTGGGGCAGAAACTCATTGGCCAACAGTTTCAAGAATTTAATTTTCAATTCAGTCATTGCTATTCCCTCCAGAAAAGTCACTGCTTGATAATCTGGCATATAAAATGAATGTTTTGCCTATATAAATATGCCCATTTTAAAGAATTAAATTTTATTAGGTTTTAAAACAGGTGCAAACAGGCAGATTCAAAGCAGGCATTACAAGAAGAAAAAATCCTGCAAATTGGTACATCAAAGAGATGAGTAATACTTTAAGAATTGAAATGTTCAAGCACAGCGTACTATAAGTTGGAAGAACTCCATTATGACCTTTTAAGTATCTTAAAACAAACAGGGCACATACTATCACTTTCAAGTGGTCTGGTCAATATGCTAAGGATGCTAGAACCTAAGCAGGAAGAAACAGAAAAGAAAAACAGTGCCGTGAGCAAGGGAAAAGACTGATTACAAAGACATAGGAAAACCCTTGACTGAGGAGTCAGCAGAGTCATCAGCAGCACTGTGGAAATTCTAAGAAATGTCATAAGTAAGGTTGAAGTTTGGAAGAAGTAGAAAAGTCGATCCAAAAGTATCTCAATGTCACAAATTGCGGGTGCCTGTCATGCACACTGTCAGTTAACTCCTCCATTCTAATGACTGAGTTAAATTACTCAACTCATTCTCTGATGATGGGAGTGATGGCCTTCTTCTGTTTGGCAATGAGTGCCCATGTGGCTGACAGAAGTAATCTGAGGATGTCTTTCTTAAGCCTTGAAAGGGACCCAGGTAGAACCAGGAGGAGTGCCACTTTTACAGTTTCCAGCCAGGTTTGGCCAGTGATCTGATGGCAAGAGGGTGTTCCAAAAGGGCTGAATACAAGGGCAGGCCCAACATAAGTGCAGTAAAGTACCCTCCAATTCCCCACATCTCCAGCACCTATCAGAATTGGATGGGACAATCTTATGCAAGGTGGCCAGGCTTTTATACCATCTTGTGAGGAGTTTAAAATTCCTCTTTTGGATTTGACTAGCAATGCTATTTTTGAATGTTAAGAGGAAGTCTATATCCCAGTCTTCCTCAGAGAGGGGGTATCCCAATTCCCTCTCCCAGTCTCGAAATAAACATTTTATATAATTGAGATACTACGTACATTCAGTCTGAATCATGCAGAAAGGGCTCAGATCCTTATGGTGCAATCTCTTCAAGCTTACAGGAGAAATGCTTCAGTTACAAATAATAAAGCCATTGACCCCAGCAAATGGCATCAGGAGGAAGGTTCTCGGTGAGGGTGTTCAGGCTAGATGAAAAGACCACCTGTTTAATCAGGGAAGGGGCGAATGCCATCCAACAAAAAGAGTTCCTGTTGTGTAAACCTAGTGGGAACTCTGGATTGCCCATAATTGGCATAAGAAGCCCAATATAGAAGTAAATAGCATATTTCCTAATAGAGGAGTCCCAAACTTGTATAAGTAATAATAAAAGGAAGGAAAAGAGTGAAGGGATGGGTGGAAAGCTGGGCTAATCCAGGGTAGGGAAAAAAGTGCTTATTTATTGAGTTACCTTTGTAAAGAATGATGGTTCATATGGCAATTATTCCGATCCTCATTTTTTTATCAATGGGTAATGAGTATGGCAATGATTGATATATATATACATATATATATATATATATATATATATATATATATATATTTTATACTAATATCTCAGAGAAATCTGGGCAGCCTGTTAATAAGCCTCATTACTTCATAAACTCTTAAGCAGCGCAGGAAGGTATTAGTTAACTCTTATGTATGGCCTTACTTCTGGGCAGCTTTGCAAATAGAATCAATGAAAAAATTATTTGGTGTGGCCCCTAAGGCTATCTATCACCTTGCATTTTTTCATTTTGCCTTTACTCTTCACAAAAGTAGAGCCAGCTCTTCATTTTAATAAGAGAAAATTATAAATTCCTACCTTTCCTTTGAATGTATCTTGTAGAAGATTTTAAATTGCCTTATCACTGCAACAAAGTAATCTACATGTTTAAGATTAAGTAAGTCTACCTTGGGAAATTTATATTTTTTGAAAAATGAAACTGCATACGTTTATACGTTGAAAAGAGAAATAGCATTTTGGAATATATTAGGAAAATATAGTGAACCAAACATAAGGGCATTAGGGAGCAAGATCATTCAGTCTTTAACCAACACATTTTTTATTTATCGCATTATAGATTCCAATATATATTCATACTAGTAAAATGGAAGATTTTCACATATTTTACCAATCTGCTGCAATCATATTTTATGAATGACAAAAGATAGGCATAGCCCAAAATACCAGGACTGGTACAATTAAATTTTCTGTTATTTTGCTGACAATTTGAAAATCCTGGAAAATAATGTTAAATGATGAACCCTCTATTTTACATTTTTCATTTAGTGGTGCTTCAATCTACTAGTGGGAAAATGGTTGAAAACCAAACTGGGTACAATAAAAAAAAATTGTTATTAGTCTTTAAAATGGCTACTAAAGATTGTGCTATGCTCAATGATATAACCTTAATCTAGACAAGACCTTTAGATAATATGTATAATTGAATACCCATCCTTTCTAAGTGCCAACATAATGCAATAAAGGCTGTTTGAGTTACACTTGTTTGAAGGCTTCAACCTAAATAGGACATGAAAAACGACTTGAAAGTCCATGGCAACACGATTAAAAAAAGGTTTTAAATATTAAATCTTCAGATCAAGAAGTTTAGTTATTCTATCATGTCCCCAACCAACACTACCAATGAGAACAGCTGGGTTTATCCATAACAGTATATACAAAAGATGTTCTAAGATAGGGGAATCAAGTGACTCTTTCCTGCAACCCGTGCAAGCAAATTGCCATTGCTGACCACCCTTTCTGAAAATACTGTTTGTCTGTGGTACATCAACCCTCTTGATTCAATATTTTGAATCAAGTATGCAAATTAAGAGTTTTTACTTTACTTGCTGCATACCTATTGATGTCAGTGAGTCAAAGCATTGATGCCAGGAACAGCCAGTCATTTAATATTTTCAGAAGGAGTTCAGCAATTGCAGCCTTGGTGTTGCTTTCACAAGTGGTTTCCCTTAATTTTCTTATGTATTAATGTATCAGTGACTTGTTCATTGATCAAGACCAGATGGATCTATTACCTGGACATGCATGAAATCACAAGTGAGAGTCTACCATATTTCCTTAAAGCAATCTTGTGAATCGATTTAATGAAAACTGCTGTTCATTAAGAGATTACAGGCACTTCATTATTAAACAATTCATTTGTTTTAATCATAATTAAATTACAATTTAATTAAATTACCAGCTGATACTAATGAATGTTTATTTTGCCCTCAATAATAGAAAATTCTCAGATAAAAGATAAAGCTTACAAGGTATAAGAAAATGTACCATATGTAACGGATTCTGTATCTTGCTGTTTAAAATAAATAGAGTAAATCATTTGTAGTGATATATAATAAACGATATCAGTTTTGGAAAATTTGGAAAATTTGGTAGCAACTGAATACTTAATATTATATTAAAAAAAACTGATTTACAAACCAATATTTATAACTAAAATCAGTCATGTTGTATTATTTGATGACACAGTGAATACATTTAAATATGTGTAAATGTCACCTCTCATTAATGCCTTAATTTTTTTACCAGTGTGATAGCACCATGTTAAAATAAATAAAGGTTATATTCCCCTTTAAAAAGCAGTCATAAGAGGACAAGGTCTCTACCTGTTGAATAGTAAGTAACATTTTAATGTTTAAAATACATATATCACCATGTCTTTTAAATACAAAAAAAAAAACGCATTTCTCTCTTGAATAGGAGGCAAACTTTGGTGGAACAATCTACTTTTAGCATCCCATCTCCCTATCTGAATCTTTTGTTGATGTTCACCAAAAAATAATATTCATATATCAACATATCAATATATACTGTATATTAGGCCTTCTCCCCAATTATGATAATGCTTTGGCCTGGCAAAAGGCACTGCATGTGTGAGACAGCTGGAGTCTGTTCTTATGCTCCATACCCAACAGCAGTGGGTTCTTCTCAGGGCTTCAGCAGCAAACTGCACAGCAGGCAGGATGGACTGAGTTAAGGTGTACCCCGGAAAGGTGTCTGCTGTACTGCAGCTGGGTTATGTTGGTTTAAATATAAAGGTTAATAATTTTCTTTCAGCAATATACCATTACTTAAAAAAAAATGAAGAAGAATAATGCTGGAAGTTTTCTTCCTTTACGACTAAAATCAGTGTTATCAGAATTTCCCTTCTGATCATAGGTGTGGCTAGAAACTTTCAAAGCTAAAAAGGCTAGGATCATAGTACTAAGGTTTAGCCACTTTGCAGACAGAAAATTATGCTAGTGAAGCAACATGTGCCAATTAGCCTTTTTGCTGGTTTTAAATGAAGCACATGCAGAATTTCAGTTATACATGTGTAACAAACTAGCGTGAACATATGGAACAAAGAAGCAAAAGATGGAAAATAGAGCAATAGATCCAATACTCTTTGTGCTAGAGTGTTTTAAAATGAAGCATATTGGTATCTGTGTTAGGCCTTCTGCACAGAGGGCATCTTCTGAATGCCAAAACTGCTGGCAGGAAAATGCAGCATATAACAAGCACACTAAAAGCTTTGTATTTCACACATGTTTAGGTGAGTTTCAGAGCATTTGTGCGTATATAGCCTTTCAAATACATTCTACTGGCCCAAATAACATTTTAATCTGGCCATTTGAATGCATTTATGCACATATATTTTATGCACATATGTTTTATTTTGTGGCTAGACACATTTTGAAGCATTTAGATGTGCTTAGGCGTGTTTGTGCATTTTTTCTGCTGAAATGCCTTGGATGTTTTTTTCTGTCTGTAAATGCTCCTCTTCTAATACACTTACTGTAAAAAAACGCATATGTGTGCATGGACATATAGGCTTACAAAGAGGTGCTATTTCAGGGTAAGTTAAAAAAAAAACAAAAAAAAACTGTAAAAGCACTGTTTTTGAAGCTCCATGTGTATGAGCCATTATACTTGCAAAACAAGCTAACTGTGTACATTCAGTATAAGTGCTTCTGATCTTTAAATTTCTATACATGTCAAGGGAAGAATTCTAGTATAATATATTAATATAATGCATTCACATAATGTTATGCTACTACAGCTAGATTTTTCATTTTCTATTTAATGATTATTATGATATTCAATGGATATTCACATCTTCCTTTATTTTTTTGCTGAAATTGGGGTTGTGATGCTGTCTGAATCCTATTAACCAATCAGACAGATACAGATATATACTCTTTAGCATACATCAGTAGTAATCCTTGCCGGGCAAAAAAATTCACTGGCAGTTTCATGTGGGGGACATGTACGCTTCAAGCAAAGCCAAGGGTTGTACGGTAAAACAGGAGATTAGCTAGCAGGTGATGTCTTGGCCAGGCAAGGATTTAGACAAATATAATCCAGGCTTTGTTGGAGACAGTTTAAATGTCTAATCTTTACACAAAATTCATGTGAAACATTGTATTATAAACTGGTCATGTTGGGAGGATTAATAACAGGATTCAAATGTCAGTTAGTTAAACATTTAGAATATTACATCTAATGCACGGCTATGTGAGTACAGTTTTATCATTGTCCTCACTGTTATATCAGTGACAGAATAAAAGTCACTGTATTTGCTATATAGAGGGAATGTCTAATGAAAATTAATTATACCCTTTATCACTTGAGCGAGAATCTCACATGGTTTAGAAACAAAGATAGCTACAGTATGTCATCTTCTTTAACAATTCAATTAAAATAGTTGAAATCTGATAATCATGATTAAACATAACTTGGAGCATTTCTACTAGTGGCAGAGAAGAACTTTCCTTGGGGGATAGTTTGAATATAACCGGAAAGCCCTTCTTTTTCTGCAAATAATAACACAGAATAGTCATTTTGAACTATATACAGTAATATTATAATAAATCTCACAAGCAGTTAGGGAAATTGCATCCAATAACAAAAAGTCAAAAGAGAAAAATAAAAAAACTGGATACGCATTTCTAAAATATAAAATTAGGAATAAGAAAATGACGCTTTTGAAATGGAATCTGTAGAAATAAAAATAGATAACAAAATCAAGGCATCAAGGTTGTTTATGTATATACTTAATTTATGTTTTTGGGAAGGCTTATTTCAATACCTGGAAAAGGAGCAAAATGCTGTAACACATAACAACCAATCAGAAATAACTGTTGCTGAAATGGATAAGTACAAAACTGTTTCTGACTAGTTGTTTTAGAATGTAATTTGTACTTTCATCCTTGCACTAATCATGCTAGTGGCAATAAAAGTGCTCTTCTTCTAAAGCATCCTTGGAAACTGACTGTTGCACTATAGCATAACTTTGCTGGCCTTGCTGATACTTTACAGTTGGCAGTACATTAACCACTTGCCCTCCAGAGCATTTACCCCCCCACACCCCTTCCTGACCAGGCTATTTATTGCGATACGGCGCTGCGTTATTTTAACTGACAATTATGCGGTCATGCAGTGCTGCACCTAAATTAAATTTATGTCCTTTTTCCCCCCCAAATAGAGCTTTCTTTTGGTGGTATTTCATCACCTCTGAATTTTTATTTTTTGCACTATAAACAAAAAAAGACCGACAATTTTGAGAAAAAAACTGTATTTTTTACTTTGATATTAAACATGTTCAGTAAAAAAAAAATCAAAAAATCTAATTTTGTCATGAATTTAGGCCAAAATTTATTCTGCTACATTTCTTTCCTACAAAAAAATCCCGATACGTGTAATGGCGGCGATAGGTGACTTGTAGCAGGACTGCGGGACTGCGGTGGGCATTCTGACACTGGAGGGAACTGACTTGGTGTCACTGACATCCCCAGTGACACCAATACAGTGATCAGTGCTAATAAAAAGCACTGACACTGTACTAATGACACTGGGCAGGAAGGGGTTAACATCTTGGCTTATCAAAAGGTTAACTGTGTGCTGTTTCACTATGTTGGCTGTGTGTGTGCTTCACTGGAAGCACACTGCTTTGTATGGCTCTGCTATGCAGACCCGGTGATTGACAGATGAGGCTGCGAATGGCAGCGCTGGTAGGGTGCCTCCTATCCGAAACTGCAAAATCACATATATATACGTGATTTTGCTCACCAGTGCTGCCCTTTAGCAGTATTTCTGCTTTAGGGCAGCGCAGAACTGGTTAGTATATTTTCTTTATCTATGTAATAATAATAAGTGAACACGAGTCCCTGGCCTCCCATCATTTTATCAGATCAGACTATCTTGTTTATTGAAATGAAAATCATCAATTTCCTGTTTGTCTTCAATAGTTAGAAATCACACACACTATGAATCGCAGCATAAGCACATATTATCCAGCACCTTTTTTTTCAGTAAATTCTCACAGACAAACTGCAGCCCTGCACTTGACCCAAATGGCTTCCATTCAAACCCTGCATTTTAACAAGATCATAAAAAATGCAATCATCTCCTCAACAAATCCTGATTTAACAAGGCAAAAACCATGCTATTTATTGACAAAGAAACATCATCTTGATGTGCACAAAGGGTGCTTGGCTGAGAAGCTTTGTGATGGAAATGAGTTGCTGAACAGAGAACCTCAAAAATCAGTGATGAATTTCAGTACATGAAGTGAGATAATTACTGCACAAATTTCAGATGAGTTTAAAAAAGCTCAAATGGGATGTTTTTCCAGGTGTTCAGAAAATGGAAATAAAAGACTGTTTTCCTGTACATACAGAAATATTACATCTCTATGTCACTTGGCATGGTATAATGGTTACTTGTTTATGAAAGAAATTAACTCAGTGGTGTTAAACATCTTCTCTAAGTAAGCAATTACTTTTTCCCTCAGATGTTTGAAATCAAGCCTTGTGCTTTCTGAGTTACAGATTTAGATAACACAGACTAGTGTTTAATAATTTTGTTATAAGTGCCAATATTTACTAGGTACCGCCTGGCACATACAGTATCTACCTGAAAAAAATCATTAAAGCTCTTTTACATTTACTGACAGGTTTTATTTTTCTATTTTCTATGATTAAAATGGAGTTCCACCCATGTTTTTTCCTCTATTAGCAATGCCCTTTTGTTGTACTATTGGATATATATATATATATATATATATATATATATATATATATATATAAAATAAACTTATATATAAAAATATATATATAAAATCGAGCGCATAGTAGGATGTAGATATGGTAGCTGCTGGCACAAAAGGCACCTCGTGAACCTCCAGAGTAAATAATAAAGCATAAAAGTGCAGCGCTAATTAAACAATAGTTACACAATAATAGATCACATGTGATTGTGGATCAGTAAAATGACTGCGTAAGTTCATCAGATGTGCTGAATAAGCATACAGTCTCCAACAAGTGAGGAGCCAGAAATAGTGAATATCAGAAAGTAGCCAAGTAATGCACTAACCAGATAGCGCATGTTAAAGCGTATGGGACATTTAAGACCTGTCCCTGGTACTCAGCCACTGTATCACTGGAACAAGGCGGTGTCATCTATAGGGTGACCACTAGATGTCATCTGTCCGGGTGTATCCAGCCACTGTATTAATGGATCAGGAGGGTGTCATCTATAGGGTGACCACTAGATGTCATCGGTTCCAGGGGAAGCTGTATCACAGATCCAGGGATGTCACTTGCAGATGTGTTCTTGCTAGGCACAGCACCAGGACCTTCTGGATTCAGGCTCCCCAGAAATAAAGAGCCCGTGGAAAAAGGCCTCAAATAGTGTGATATCGTTTATTAGGTCAATAAGGGGCCCCTCTGATGATGTGTACTTACACGATACGCGTTAGGGAAGTGCCAAGCTATGTTTATCCTATGTACATGTACCTCCGGGTCTGGCCATGATACAGCTTCCCCTGGAACCAATGACATCTAGTGGTCACCCTATAGATGACACCCTCCTGATCCATTAATACAGTGGCTGGATACACCAGGACAGATGACATCTAGTGGTCACCCTATAGATGACACCGCCTTGTTCCAGTGATACAGTGGCTGAGTACCAGGGACAGGTCTTAAATGTCCCATGCGCTTTAACATGCGCTATCTGGTTAGTGCATTACTTGGCTATTTTCTGATATTCACTATTTCTGGCTCCTCACTTGTTGGAGACTGTATGCTTATTCAGCACATCTGATGAACTTACGCAGTCATTTTACTGATCCACAATCATATGTGATCTATTATTGTGTAACTATTGTTTAATTAGCGCTGCACTTTTATGCTTTAATATATATATATATGTATGTATTTATTTTTTTATGTTTTAAAATAACTTTATATAGTGGGTAAAGGCGGTGCTGCCAGTCCCTGCCGCCTAGGCAATGACGTAATAAGGTGATTCGCAAGGTCTCTTGGGATATCGGTTCTTCTATCCCAGGAGTCCTTGTGAATCCTAGTTAGGAATGAGGTGCGCCACGCAATGTCATTACTTCTCAGGTGCGAGATTGGGAGGTGCATGCTGGGATAGCCAGCAGCACCTAATACTGGAAATATAGACATGCGGGCTTCAGATGCCCACATTCTTCATGGAGCCTGCCTGCTTTGTAAATCAAGGTAAAATATTACCTTTTATCAACTAAAGAGCAGGATATCATATATATCTTTGTTCAATTATTAATGGAAAAGATGAAAGCGGGAGAGCTTTTAAAAAAGTTGCTATGGGAACTGGAGCTCCGCTTTAACTCTTTTTTCGCTAATTATTATATACACAGTGCCTTGAAAAAGTATTCATACCCCTTGAGATTTTCCACATTTTGTAATGTTACAACCAAAAACGTAAATGTAATTTATTGTGATTTTATGTGATAGACCAACTTAAAGTGACACATAATTGTGAAATTGAAGTGAAATGATAAATGCTTTTCAAAAGTTTTTACAAATAAATATGTGAAAAGTATGGTGTGCATTTTTATTCAGCCCCCTTTTTGCTGCTAACCCTAACTAAAATCTAATGGAACCAATTGCCTTCGGAAGTCACCTAATTAGTAAATAGAGTCCACCTGAGTGCAATTTAATCTCAGTATAAATACAGCTGTTCTGTGAAGCCTTCAGAGGTTTGTTAGAGAACATTAGTGAACAAACAGCATCATGACGGCCAAGGAACACACCAGACAGGTCAGGGTTAAAGTTGTGGAGAAGTTTAAAGCAGGGTTAGGTTATAAAAAATATCCCAAGCATTGAACATCTCACAGAGCACTGTTCAATCCATCATCCAAAAATGGAAAGAGTATGGCACAACTGCACACCTACAAGACATGGCCATCCACCTATGTGGAACATTGAAAGTGGTATGAATGCTTTTTCAAGGTACTGTATACTTTTCATTTTTTTTACACAGAACTGACCAAATAATTCCTTTTTGAGTGATACCTATTACTTTAATTCTGTATTTTTATAAACTTGGGCAACTGCTCAATAGAGAAAAAAAATTAGGGACGTAAAATTACTTGATGTTATTGAAATTGAAATTGCTTGTCCATTAAAATTTTAGCTTTGAATGAAATCACACTTAAAAATTGTAAAGAGATGATCCTCCTGTGCTACCTCCCTACCCGCAATGACCCCAAAAACAAGCACAAAGTGGTTGCAGACACCTAACTATATTACAAAATAGTGAAAATAATTGAAGGCGTGAAAGGGTGCTGCAATACTTGGTGAATGATCAGTAGAAGCATAAATGACATAAACTGAATGTAAACATGTCCCTTATCCAAGTGTAAACAATAATAAGAAAAAGTGGTTAAAAACTGCCTTTTTTAACTGGTTGCCGACCAGCCACAGTGTTTTTACTGAGGCAGGGCAGCACCGCTGCGCAGAATGCCATTTTCAAACATCATTCTGCAAAACAGGTAGGGGGCGTGCGTGAGGTGTCAATCACCGGGTCCCTGGGACTGCCGGCAAACAGTGACACAGAGCACAGCTGCAGTGCGTACAATGCAGCTCTGCTCCCTGTCAGTTCTGAGCACGCTGATCCTGAGAGAAGAGTTTCTCTCTCTGGATCAGCGTGTTCCTGTGAAGCACACACCCCCGCCCCCTAATAAAACACTCCCCTCACACAGTTAACCCTTTTATTGCCTAAAAAAAGTTAACCCCTTCTAAACCTTGCCAGACCATTCGCATGGAAACTCATTACGGTTTTCGAATTTACATTTTTTTTGGGCCTAACCCTCAACATGGGCATTACTAAAAGAAATGAATTGCGGTTGTATTGATCCGCAGACCTGATTCTTCATATGGCCGTGTTCCCTGCTGCCATGACCAGGCATAGGTATGAGAGTATAATGTGTTTTATGCATTTCAATGACAATACACTTTGTCATCCTTGGGGTGACCCTGAATTTGACCGGCTCCACAAAATTCAGCCCCTCGCAAATCACCTTAACCAAACATTTTCAGATGTCTATACTCCCCAGCAAAACATCTGCGTTGATGAGTCCCCAGCAAGCGTGCCAGATATGGGGTCAAGATGTAGAAGACCTGTGAGAGGACAACAGGCTATACTTATAAGTTTCGGATTTACGAGGGAAAAGATAGTCACGAGGAGCCCCCGGGATGCCCAGACTACATGGGGAGCAGTGGCAAGATAGTTTGGGACTTGGTGTCATCCTTTTTCCATATGGGGTACCACTTATACGTGGACAATTTTTATTCAAGCGTGCCACTATTTAAACATTTGTTCAATCTTGGAACTGGTGCTTGTGGCAAAGTGTGACCTAATGTGTGCCCACTATTAGAAGTGGATGGATGCAGGGCAGTATATTCTAATAGTGGGCATACCACACACTTTTTCTGGCAGAGATTTCTTCTCATTTTTTCATTCAGTCCACAGGCTGCATACAAAAAAAAAAAGATCATAGCATACAGTATATAACCAACAAGGACCAGCGATGTACTGGTACATCACTGGACTTTGAATGGTTATACCAGGATGATGTCTACAGCTGCAGGCATCATCGTGGTATCATCTTTTTCAGCCAGCAATCGCCTTTCATGTAAAAGCAATCCTACTGGCTAATTAGCTGCAGGATTGCTTTTACAAGCAGTGGGAGATGATGCCCCCCCGTCCCCTTCCACGGCCTTCTCAGGCAGTCCTGAGCCATCGGGGGAACCTGAGAATGCAGCCGGTGTTTCTGCCAGCTGACCATAGAGCTGATGGAGACCAGAGTGGCGCCAATCATCTCTATAGTCTAAGAATTCGGAAGCTACAAGCATTTCATCACTTCAGTTTTGCAGGATATAAACAGCGACATTTGTAAATTGGGAAAGCATCTGATCACACCGATTTTGGTTTGATTAGATAATGTGAGGGCAGAGGAGATATCCAGAGTCTGATAGACCCCAGATTTCTAAAAAAAGAATATATGACAATGTCCATTGAAGTTATAGGTGATATTTGCATTCCCTGTTATAGCATTAAAAAAAATGAAAGGTACAATATAAAAATAATTTTAAAAAATTAAAATAAGTAAAAAAATAAAGAAAATTGCCCCTCCCATGCACGCACACCTGTATGCACAAGCCTTGACCCTGTGTCGGTATGTAAACAGAGGTTGCACCATGCATGTGAGGTATTTCCGTGAACGTCAGATCAAGGGCAGTAATTCTAACACTAGACCTCCTCTGTAAATCTAAAATGGTAGCTTTTAAAGGCTTTTAAAGCATTGCCTATCGATATTAAAAATGTTTGCAGTTTGTTGCCATTGTACGGGGCATGCGCAGTTTTAAAGCATGTCATGTTTGGTATCTATTTACTCGGCATAGCATCATATTTTATATTCTACCAAATAATTGGCCAATATATTGTGTTTTTATGCATTAAAAGTAAAAAAAAAAAATTTTTTTTTTAAAATTTGCTTTTGAAAAATTGCTGCGTCATGTGCCATAAAATATGTAGGACCCACCATTTTATTCACTAGGGTGTCTGCTTTAAAAAAATATATAATTTTGGGGGGTTTAAATTAATTTCCTAGCATGTGAACAAAAAGTGTCAGAAAAGGCTTGATCTTCAGGTGGTTAGAAGAGTGAATGATGTGTGGCATAAACTTCTAATGCTGGGCATAAAACGCCCCCACCCCCAAAACAACCCCTTTTTGGAAAGTAGACATCCCAAACTATTTGCTGAGAGGCATTTTGAATCAATAGAAGAATTTATTTTTTTACCACAAGTTTTTGGAAAATGACAAAAAAAAAATATTTTTTTACACAAAATTGTCACTTAAATGATTTACAGCTCACACATGCCATAGGTATATGTGGAATTACTCCCCAAAATACATTCTGCTACTTCTCCCGAATATGGGGGTACCACATGTGAAAGATGTTTTGGCAGTCTAGGCAAGTACAGGGCCCCAAAATCCAATAAGCACCTTCAGGCTTTTAAAGGACTTTATTTCCTCATTACACTTCCAGACTACCTATCACAGTTTCGAAGTCCCTGAAATGCCAGGATAGCACCTAACCCCCCCAAATTACCCCTTTTTGGAAAGTAGATACCCCAAGGAATTTGATAAGATGCACAGTAAGTATTTTGCAGATCTCATTTGCTGCCACGAGTTTTTGGAAAATGAAGAAAAAAAAGAAAAACATTTTTTCTATTTTTTTTTATATTTCAAAACCTTGTGAGAAAAAATGAGATCTGAAAAATACTCACCATGCCTCTTTTTAAATTTCTTTGAGTGTCTACTTTCCAGAAAGGGGTCATTTGGGGGGGGGTTGGTGCTATCCTGGCATGTCAGGGACTTCAAAACTGTGATAGGTAGTGAGGAAGTGTAATGCGGAAGTTGCGCACCTTCAGGCTTTCAAAGTGGTCATTGGATTTCAGGCTCCTGTATGTGGCTAGGCTCTCAAAAAGTCTCACACACATGGTATCCCCATACTCAGTAGAAGTAGCAGAATGTATTTTGGGGTGTAATTCCACATATACCCATGGATTGTGCAAGAAATAAATCATTTAAATGACAACTTTGTATATAAAAAAAACATGTTTTTGTCATTTTCCAGAAACATGTGGAAAAAAAAATCTACAAAGTATTTTAGCACCTCAAGAAATGTGATGGGCAGTCAGAAAGTAAAAGCTGTGTAAATTCCATTATCTATACTATAGTTTGTAGACGCTATAACTTTCACACAAAGCAATAAATATACACTTATTGGGATTTTTCTAACTAAAAACATGTAGCAGAATACATTTTGGCCTAAATTTATGACGAAATTTAATTTTTTTTGGATATTTTTTATGACTGAAATGAGAAAATATTGTTTTTATCAAAAATGTGTTTTCCTTCAAAACTTTTTCTGTTTATAGCGCCAAAAATAAAAAGCGCACACGTGATCAAATACCGCCAAAAGAAAGCCATATTTGTGTGAAAAAAGGACATAAATTTCATTTATGTACCGTATTGCATGACCGCGCAATTGTCCGTTAAACTAGCGCAGCACTGTAAAGCAAAAAAAATGGCATAAATTGCAGTATCTATACCATAGTTTGTAGACACTATAACTTTCACACAAAGCAATCAATATACACTTATTGGGATTTTTTTTACCAAAAACATGTACCAGAATACATTTTGGCCTAAGTTTATAACTAACTTTGAGTTTACTATATATTTTTTATAGCTGAAAGTAAAAAATATTGTTTTTCTTCAAAATTTTCGGTCTTTTTTTGTTTATAGCATGAAAAATAAAAAGTGCACAGGTGATAAAATACCACTAAAAGAAAGCTCTATCTGTGTGAAAAAAAGGACATAAATTTCGTTTGGGTGCAGCATTGCATGACCGCGCAATTATCAGTTGAATTAGTGCAGCGCCGTGTAGCAAAAAGAGGCCTGGTCATTAAGGGGGGTAAATCCTCAGGAGGGCAAGTAGTTAACCACTTTTTCTTATTGTTTTTTACTACATTTGTCCCCATAATGTATTAAGTTTACAGGTTTGCTATGTCCCTGTCACTTTTTATGCTTTGAGATGATCCATTTTTCTTCTGCTGCTATTTTGTGTTTCTAGTCTTCTTTAACCTCCCGAGCGGTATGATTATTTCATATTTTTGGTGCTGAAAGCGGTACCATTATTTTGCATGGAAATATGTAGTTTTTTTATTGTAGGCTGTAATTTTTAGGAATAACTCACTGAAATCTGTCTGAACAAGATTCTAAATCGTACATTTAATTCAATAATATAATCAAACCAAAAACACTGAAATGTGAAATATAGCGCCAAGTTCGCACATCACTGAGCAAAGTCGCAAAATTGTTTTCAGTGTCTGATGACGAATTTCTCCACGAATCATTATCACTCAATTCTGCAAGTGGTTCTGATTTACTATCGCTGTTCTCTAGCCGGTCTAAACCCGCTTTTGACCTAAAGGGACACTTTTTGGACGCCATGGACTTTTCTAAGTTTCCAGGCAGAAAGAACAATCAAAATGCAGACAGGGGACAGGACAAAGCACTAGGGACAAAATGTATGTGAAATGGGTTGAAACAGCAATGTTTTGCTATGTAAAATCGTTTTGAAAAAAATGACATTTTTTTAAAATTTTCAAATTTCCCGCCGCCGCCCGTACGTCCCGACGTCACAGGGACCGGAACACAGAAGCCGGATGCCGGCATCAGCCGGAGGAGATGGCGGGGACGCTGCAGGGGACACATCGCGGGAGCGAAGGACAAGGTAAGCTCTGCAGGGACTCCCTATGCAGCGCCGCATGGTAAGCCCGAGTGTAGCTCGGGGTTACCGCTTTTGGTACAGATATTTTACCCCGAGCTACACTCGGGAATACCGTTAGGGAGGTTAAAGTGATTAGTGTTTGCTAGAAGTAATGAGGCTATGTTTCTAAAGAGTCTTTTCCTCTGTACTCCGAGAAAATGGTCACTGCACTCCTCCCCTGAGTGGTTTCAGGTGTGAGCTCTGTATAAATGGAGTTCTTTATTCACCACCCTCCGAGCCCTGAGGAAGTCACGTGACCCGTGATGCAACGCATAGGATGGAGGCGTGGTGACATGATATCCAGTATGGATGGCAGCTGCCATCTTGGTAATCCCAATACCATACACGTTCCCTGCAGTTTTTTTACTACAGGAATTTTGCCTGTTTTGGTCTGTGGACCTATTTTAAATGTGAGTAGTGATTTTTGGATGTTATTCAAAATAAAGTTTGTGACACTATGGGAGTCTTCTTCCTTGCATCTTTTATGTGAGGCGCTGGAGATGACAGAGGTCTGTGGCCATTTCTGGAGCATGCTTGTGAGTGTTTGTCAGTGCCATTGGAGATGACCTTTTGCTCTTTGACTGCATCAAGGACCAATTTCTTGGAATCATCATTTGAGGTTCTCTATGCTTTGTGACTCCTTTTGGGATGCATTTTGAAGGTGAGCATGCATGCTAGCTGCTGGAGGATATTTTCATATATGTTTGCAGCACTGGATGTTTCATGGCCTCCATTAAAGATTTACTGTGTTTTTTCCTGAGTTTTTGGGTCTGTCTCATATATATATATATATATATATATATATTTATTTTTTTTTTTTTGGGACTGAGTCACTTATTTATTTATTGATTTTTTGGGACTGAGTCACTTTTTATATTTTTATATTATACTTCAGCATTATTGATTTATTCACCTGTGTCACCAGCACTGTATAGCTGACATTTCACAGCAGAAATGATCCTACGGCATCGAGCGTACGCCCCTGTGTGGTGGAAGTGCAAAATCAAATATATATACACTTGATTTTGCACAGGAATGCTGCCCTGTAGCAGTAACATTGCTACAGAGCAGAGGTAAAATGGTTAATGTTGTCTGTGTACCTTTTATGGAGATTTACTCTCTTTATTTGATCTGGTGGCTTTTGTCATTGGGACTGCAAATGAGGAAAAATTCTAAATTGTGAGTTGTCACCAGAAAAGAAAGAGGGCAAGTTTTCTGATTGTAACACCAACTCCGGTAGCATCTGATAAGGGATTTTCTTCACTTTAAAAAAAAATGCCTTTTAACTGCCTGTGATGTGTATTGGATTGGAAGTAAAGAAAGTCTTCCCCAATGGGACAAAAAAGACAGAGAAAACCTGACAGGGAATTGCAGTATTCATTCCTACTTTGTAAAAAGTTTTAACATAGACATACTTCAAAGGATGATCTGGTCATCCTACCTTTGATTTTACCACCTGTACCCAGTGGAGTGCATGTGCCAATTCTTAAGAAAATCAGATGTATTCATTGATAAACCCTATAATCCATGAAATTATCTGTATAGTTTGAGAAAGCCTTAAATCATATGGTTGAAAAGCCAAATAGAAAAAAGTGATGCCATGTATTGGATATAAAGCATGTTTGTTACCATTACCAAAATTAGGAAATCTAGCATGCCTGGTAGATGTGGATTACGATCAACATTGCAGTAAAATGAATTTATATGACTGGAGTAACAGTGGCTCATAAAAGTATGAAGCAAAGGTTTAAGCAACGTGTTAACAAGTCATCAGAATGTCCATCCTGAGCAAGACCACTGCTGTGGAAACCATTCTATTTACCAAAAAGGCTTAGCAAAATACATCTTGTGAAATCAATTATTTTAGTTAAACTGGATTTCCTTTTACAAAACTAAACTGTGCATATAACCACTTGTAGCAGGAACTCCTTATGCAAAATATATTTCATATTATGCTTAAAATGTTTTTTACTTGATTATGCTTTCATTACTATGCAAATTAGGAGAAACAAGTATATTTTCATGTCCCGCTCAAATAATCAGCATAGTTCATCAGACTGAAGAAAGGCTCCAGAGATGGTTTTTTGGAATGATAAGCAAGATAAATTCACATTGATACATTTTCCTATTTTCCATTGCTTCAGAGCTTTGAATGTTGGTGCAATTGTACCTCATTGTATAATCGCTTTAAAATTCAAAATACCTATTCATCCTTAAACAATGGTCATACTATGCACCAACTGTATTATAATTACAACACAAATCTACTTTATTCAGCATAATAAAAAATATGTATCTTTAATTTCAATATTCTTCAAATATCAGACCATTTAATGTAAAGTAAGGATGAGCTCAGTGTTTGGTCTGAACTTTAAGTTCGTACTGAACATTGGCAGTTTGAATATTCATCCTAATGTCAAATGTTTTTGGCATGGACATTTGTGACATTTTCCTGCTGTCAATGGTTGCTAAGGAAGCAGTGGCTGTTTGCACCTGCTTCATCATTACCAATCACTGACATCACCTGACCCATTCACTTACATGACCAGGAATCCCCAGGCCACATACGCAAATAGGCAGGAAGTAAAGTGGGTTATATAATTTCCTAAATGTGGCCATATTTAGAAAATTATGTCACAGCCATCCTGGCTGTGAATTGTTGGAAGCAGCAGCTGCTTGTACTCCCTACATCCTTATCAGCCACTGACGTCACTCAGCCCATTCACTTACTTGGCTGAGAATCCCTTGCTACAAAAGCAAATGGATGGGTACATCATTGTCTAAATATGTCCGCAATTGGGAGTGTAGACATCCAATAAGCTGACGCGTTTTGAGGACTTGCCTCTTCCTCAGAGCCTGGCTCTGAGGAAGAGGTAAGTCCTCGAAATGCATCAGACTATTGGATGTCTACAATCCCTTTTGTGGACTGTTACTCAGCGCGGCGTTGACCCAGCTGTTCTTTTATGACGTGCCTTGACTTTATTGTCCTTTGTGAGTACAACACCTACTTTATATCTTATTAAACATTTTTTATGTTTAATGCACTAGGCCTTTGCGCCCCCTGCTTGTTCTTTCCTCATTCAGTATATTTTGATTTCCCCGGTCTATTGAGGGCAGCAAGGTGTGCATGTTCCAGAACATTCTTAATGTGATTGTAGCCTGCATTGAGTCCATCCCCAAGCGCAGGATCATTTGTGTTTGCTGGTTCTTTATTGTCTAAATATGGCCACATGGTCATAACTGGCCAAAAATATTTCTCAAATATGGTCATTGCCTCTTTTCAACAATGATGTCACCACTATTCCTGCCTTTTCCTTTACATACTATAGCTGATGACAGCTCGGGGAGCTGTCATTTGGCTTTGTGTATGGCGGGTAGTTTTTTTATGATTGACCAGGAATTTACAATGTATTTATCATTGAAGGGGGCTTCCAGATTGCAATAAGCCCCCCTCCCACAGACCCTACAACCACCATGCAAGGATTTTGAGGATGAGTCCCTTGTTTCGGGAAAGCACCCCCCCCATGTTGAGTGCATGTGGCCTGGTATAGATTAGGAGGGGGGGTACACCCTCAGCCCCCACCCCCCCACCTTTCCTGGCCAGCCAGATTGCACGCACAGATTAGGAGTGTAGTATTATTTTTCAGCAGGACCTCACATTTATTTTGCATTGGAGTCTACCTTAAAATGGATTGCCTGAGGAGCTTAACACATTATTTGTTTTGTTTTTTTATCTAAAAAAAAGTTTAAAATACATACAAGGCTCAGAGGGGTTTATTTACTAAAGCTGGAGAGTGCAACATTAGGCTCACTTCTGCATATAAACCTATCAGCTTCTAACCTCAGCCTATTCAATTAAGTTTTGACAATAAAACCTGGAAGCTGATTGCTTTATATGCATAAGTGGGCCTGAGTTTGCACTCTCCAGCTTTAGTAAATAAACCCCAAAGGGGTTTAAACCATAATCTACACCATTCTGCTGTCGAACCCATCTCAAGTGATGGCAAGTATCTGTAAATTAACCCAGCTGTAATATTTTGCCCCATAATGCACAAAAAAAATGAAACTTTATGCACACATTTGTGAGTTCATGCTTCCTTTTAATACCTACATCACTAAGAAAACATAAAAAGTAATCATGACTTCCACTGCAATTTCTTCCCATGACTACTTGTGTCACCAAGTAGCCACAAGTTTGATCTTGATTATATAAGTTTAGTATAGCAAGTATAGTAAGGCTGTGGTTATTTTACAAACCTCAAATCATAAATAAAAATATTACATAAAGAAACTGATAGAAAATACAAAAACAACATAAAAATTCAGCAATCCTCAGCTGCCCCATATTCTTAGAAATGAAAACGTGTAAAAATACAGCAGCCTGTTAAATAATATGCATTAAACTTTATGTACAGATTCTGTGAGTCATAAGGGATTTGGGCAACTGTTCTGTGCTTACTTCCTACATCTTTTCTATCAATCATCTTATTGACACTCTTTTTATGTAATTAAAAATTATGCAGTGGGCAAATACCCATAAGAACAATTGTGGAGTACTGAATCATTATGATAGGGCTATATTCTTTTCCATTTGTTTTTCATGTGATAATAAAGCAAGTCATAAAACATTTGGTTACTGAAGGTAATGACATGGTAAGGGCATAAAATGTGTGCATCTGTTTTACAATCTGCTTCAAGCACAAATGCACAGTTTACTAAAAGGAACACAGCATTATATGGATACATATGCAATAATAAAAAATGCAAAATGCATAATACATGTGTATGCATCTCACTAAAGGTGAGCAAACTAATTTACATAAACTGGGATTCCATCTTGATCATGACAAAACAGCCAATGTGCATAGTTGCAAACATTCAATGATCCAAAAGAGTTTGTGCCATGTTATGTATGTATGTATGTATGTATGTATGTATGTATGTATGTTGGCACTTCCTGCTGCCATCCAACTGCTTTAGCTATGCCTTTCTGCCCTTTTCTCACAGTCATCAGACACAACCACTGAGTATGCTGATATTGGTCACTTATGGTTAGTGCAGTCATCAGCTACAGGCCATTGGGGCATGGTCAACTCAGTATTATTTTCTTTCATTGAAGTCACAGCCAGTACTTTTGATATTGTTTTCTACTAATAATCAGAAATTTTTACTTCTTGGTAAACCAAAGGCAGATACAAGGTTGTTCCACACAACCCAGTTATTTTACACATGCTGACTAGCAGCTGGAAACAGCCTTGGTGAATGTGAGGAAGTACAGTAAATTTCAGAGCATTTTCAGTGTATTGAGCTTTTTTCTTGTATTATTTAGACCAAAGTCAATTTTATGTAATTTTTTAATTTTTACAGGTAGTAATCAGTGGATCCCAGAGCCCAAGGAGCTAGTAAAAAAAACTTTGAGTTTCCTGGTGGCATGCAGTAAATCTGTTTACTGCTTGATCTGTTGCCCAAAATACGCAAGCTATGTGGAACTCCTCTCCTTTTGTAGCCTAAAACTTTTTAGGGCATTCATTTTTATTCCAATTTATGACTCTATCAACAAATATAAAGTATAGTTAGCTAATTTTTTCACTTTCTTTTATGGGCTAGCAAAGCCCTTTTGCTCTTTAGTACAAGCAAAAGCTTCTGTATTAAAATGTGACAAACAAAGTGGAATGTATAGTCAGTTTGTAAAGGTTTTCTTCGTGTGTAAGGTTTGGGATTAAAACAAATTTTAATATTTTTTTGTAGTCTATAGTAATTCTGTAATCAACAAATATATTTATTAAATGTATTTATTATTTACAATTACACTGACTTTTTATTTTACTTGTAATTACACTATTATATTGCTTTGCATCAAGGTGATGATAGAAGCTTATACAAACACATTTGTAATAGTTACATTGAAGAACAATTTTTCTCTAATTCGTCCTGTACTGTAAGTCATACTTTCTTGTTTTTTACTTCGTTTTTACATTTTTCTGTTGTACTAATCATAAAAAACCTAATAAAAGATGCCTTGATGAAAAAAAATCTAGCTGGGGAAGTAGGAAATAATGCATATTAATATATTATAGTCTCCTTTCCAGCCATATAGTGGAGCATTGTATAGTTCTTTTTACATCATTGGTCATCATGATTTTTGCAGCTATGCTGAAAAAGCCCATTTGTTTACTTGAATGAGTCATCATCACAGTAATTCATCTCTTGTCAGATAACTCAGTTGAATGATTTCATTGGACAAATCTAATTAACTATATGCTCCTCCTCAAATAAAATTCCCTTCCTTGGCATCCAGCACTCTGTTCATTCTTGGTTCTCCTCCTATCTAAATGCTCCTTCAGGGTCATCTACAACCCTAAAACTTTTTCTCCTCCTCTCCTCTTTACTTTGGGATCCTCCAAGGCTCTGTGCTTACACCCCCATTATTTTCTTTCTACGCATCTTCCTTTGGTCAAAGGATAACTATGGCTTCCAATACCATCTATATACTAACACCTGAATATCTCTACTCCTCAGTTCAACCATTCTGTCCTCTTGCACATCAATACCTTACAAACTGACATCAGTATGGATGTCAAACTACTTAAAAGTCAATCTTTCAAAACCTGAGTTCATGACACAATGTTCCTAAATATTGTGACTTCTTTTCAGGCATTTACTTTAAAATGAATAGCACCGCCAAGATACTAATTCACGTGTAATTTGTGGCCTACCTAAACTCAGGCTTCCCTTCAGTCCATCATGAATGCTGTTGCAAGACTCATCCACCTTAACCACTGCTCAATGTCTGCAAACACTCTTTGCCAATTCCTCCACCAGTTGAATATATTCACCAAATTAATCAATTCATAATATTATAACCTTACAGAATTATCCACAACTCTGCCCCAGCTACATTACCAACCAAACTCTCTTCGTCATTCATTCCAAGACCTACTGCTCTATAGCTCCCTCGATAAGCTCCTCCAAAGCTCAGATCCAGGAATTCTCCAGAGCATCTCCCATCCTCTGGAACAACATGTCTGGCTGTCTCATAGTCTGCCAGCCTGAAAACTCATCTCTTTAGGTAAGCATATCCCTCTTCTAGCTGGCAACTGAATTTTACTCAAACATCTCATTCCAACACAATTACTATGTTATGCATCACTTGCCCTTCTTTTAGATTCGAGCAGGACCCTCATAACATTTTGTCTAGAATTGTATCAATACTGTCTCTCTTTATTTTGTAAAGTGCTGCTCAAACTGTTGCTGCTGTATAAATCCTGTATAATAAAACTAATAATTATAATAATAATTGGATAAATGGAGTTTATAAGCAACCTATTTTGCTGTGCTGTCTCTCTAGGTAACCCATTTACACATTTTGCCATGTAGTATGCGTTTACATGACAATTGTATTGTATATAGCTAGTGATAAAATAAATATAAAACAACAGTTTAAAGAAAAAAGAAAGATAAAAGTTTAACAGCTAAACAACAGATAAAGTCATAGACAATGTCAGTCAGTCAAGCCACTATGCAGACCTCTGTCCAATCACTTTTTTAATAAAACGCAGAAGGGTTAACCTGGTGCTTGCTGCAAGATGAATATAATTGAATTATAAATGAGGAACATCTGTGTGGTGCTCTATAGCTACTGCAGGGATTACTCAAATATTTAGAAAGGTGCAGCGGCACACTTTAAAAGTCCTTAGTTGTAAACCCACAGCCAGAGCTGATGCTAGCTTATTACAAAGAGTAACCAATGATATGTCACCTTTTATCAATTTAGATTAGACAGAAAAATAAAAGATGAAACCTGACTGGTTACTCTTGAATCTTTGATCTGTAAAAAAAGAGAGCACTGAAACACAGTGCACTAGAATTAGGCAATCAAAAGAGAAACACTTAATTTTGCAATATTAACACAAATAAAACACACTGACAAAGGAAGACAGGCATCACATGAAAGAAGGGTCATTCAAATGGCTTTCTGACAGATGTTCAACCTGTTAGTGACCAGTGGTTGAGAATTTTAATAAGAACAATTCAGAAAGGAAAGAATGTAGGGTGATTTATGCTGTTTGTGTTTTTTCTGTTATAACTGGCAAAATAAAATTTTCTCCTTTGGTTTCAAAATGCCAGTACAAGTTTTTTCATTTCAGCCCCTTAAAGCTTCACTTAGTTGTTGCATGGGTGCATGTGCCCTGGAGACTTTATTAGGCACATACGAGTTCATAAAGAGCACATTTAGTTAAATATTAATATTCATGTGTTTACTGTATATGTAGTTTTAATGGCACATATAGTGATCATTGTTTGCATCAACATTTGTATCAACCTATTTTTTTATATTTTAATATTTATCCTTATTTAGGCACAGCATATTTTATTCCAATTTTTATACATTTTGGGTAGAGCAGGAGATTTGTCAAGTTTCCTTTTTCTAGTATTTATCTCTTCCTAATGTAAGACAAGTGAAAAGAGGTCTCCCCAAAGCTAGTGAAATCTTTATCCAGACAGCTGTCACTGTATCCCTATTGGAAGATTGTCCCATTATTTTGGTGCCAGTGGCAATTCAAAATTGAATACTTCCCTCACTTTTAGTCACAAAGAGGATACACAGGGCAATAACTCTGGCAGAGAGGTTAATCCTTTCCTACTCTATCAGAAAAAAAGGCTTTAGATATATGTGCATTGTTTCTTTTGTTTATTCCAGTGACTAAGCACAATTAGCTGTGTCTTTACATAATTTGGCACCTGACCAGTTAAATAAAGCCAATGTGCTGTTCTTTAAATAAACTAGTAACATTTTTACAACCAAAAATTATTTTTAACAAAATTTGACTTACAGAACATCTATAGTTGACAACCTAATACACTAGTACAATAGGAGTATTACTATTTTGGGGACATTACAGGTATTACTTTAAGATAACTGATTCTACTAGGTTTGTGTTTTTCTTTCAGCAAAGCAGTAATATCACAGCCAAATCAGCAGTTTCAGCTGTAACTGGCTAGATGAGCTGGTGAAAAGACTATGATCACAAACCTGTGTTTATGCACAGTGATCGCTCTGTGACATCAAGATCAATAGAAAGAGAGCAAAAAAGGAAATGACTATGATCATATGTGTTGTGTGTGGCCCTAAGCTCCCTGTTGTCTGTCAATGATCTAATAATAAAACAGTCTAGACTGAATGAATGGGAATTTTCCAAAGAATGATTAGGCAGTACACATCACAGAAAGAAAAAAGTAAATTTGGTGAATGTCTTTAGGCACCGTTTATCACTAACAAAACCATTACCAATGAGGTGGAAGACACCAATGTAGTGAAATGAACTTTAGTATCAGTACTTTTAGGGGTATTTAAGAGAATACATGTACATATATTATAACCATGGAAGTGTAATCTTACACGGTCTGTGCCACCCTATATCCATCATTTGCATGTATTTAGAAACCATCCTTTACCAAGGATTTCACTGAATGGTTGAGGCTGAGCAAAAGACTATGGTATGGACTCTGATACTTTCTAAAGTAAGCAGGACTTTCCTTGCCACAGAGTTACCAGTTGAGCAAGTCCCCTGGCACAAAAAGCATATTCACTTCAATAATCCAGTCTAATACAGATGAAAAGGGTAAACAAGAATATGTTCTTCTCATGATTGAAAACTCAAAGTGAATATGCACCCAAAATATTGTGTAAGGATTCACAACTTCTTTAATAAGTAAGCCTCATAATTTCTGTTAAGATTAAGAAAAAGGCAGCATCTGTGTTCTGTAGTATGTCTCTTGTATAACAATAAGCTAGGGGTACAAACTTGAGAATTACCAGTAATAAGATAAGACAAATCATCCATGTTTTTACATACATGATCTATACTTTGTGAGATATTTATTTCCTTAGCAATGTCTGGTGCTAAACCTTATAAGCAAAACATTGCTGAAATTACAAATAAAAATGGTCAAGTTTATTAACTACTTGTCTACTAAAATATGTTTATACAGTAAATGCCATATATGACAAGTGCATAAATCAAGCTCACAGCTGCCTCTGCAACTTTAGAGCTGGCCAATCATTTTTAACCGCTTCCCACCTGGCCACTGCACCTAAATGTGTGGGAGCTTCGCCCTTGTGAGTGTACCCGTACATCCCTCTGAATGTGGGCGTACACCCCAGCACCTGCAAACTCCTGGTGTGCCTGTGTCCACTGGGCACAGCGCATTACTGCTCGGCAGAAGGGTTCTGTGATTGGCACTTTTGATCGCATGATGGCTGTGTCCAATCACAGCCATCATGTAATGTAAACAGAGATGCCTGTCAGTTGATCGGCTCTGCTTCTCCTTACACAGAGCCTGCCAGTTAGGAGAAGCAGAGCCAATCTGTGTTTCCAGCCAGGGAACAGTGAGTTTTTCAAGCACTACACGCTCTGATCACCCAGCTGGTGTCTCCACATATCTGTCACAGTGATCATCCACATCTGACAGTGTCCCAGTGATCATCCACATCTGTATCAGTGATCAACATCTGTCACAGTGTACCAGTGTCAAATCCACATCTGTCACAGCATACCAGTGTCAAATCCACACCTGTACCTGTGATCAACATAATTCACAGTGTACCAGTGTCAAATCCAGGGGTGTATTTACCACAAGGCAAACAAGGCATTTGCCTAGGGTGGCAATTTTCAGGGGGGCAGCACTGCTCCCCAGAAGAAGGGACAGAGGAAGGAAAACACGCAGCATGGGGACCAGGTGGAATCCGAGAGAGGCTGCGGGCTGCTTGATGGTGTATGCAGAGCCTGACTCTCATTCCAGGGAATGTCTGGAGCTGTGAAGGCGAATGTCTCTCTCTCTCTCGCTGGGGGGTGACTGATGATTTTTGTGTTACCTAGGGCGGCACAATACCTAAATACTCCACTGGTCAAATCCACATCTCTACCAGTGATCAACATCTGTCACAGTGTACCAGTGTCAAATCCACATCTGTCACAACGTACCAGTGATCAACATCTGTCAGTTTATGCATGAGCATCAAAATCTGTCACAAAGTACCAGTGATCAACATCAGCAATATCAGCAGTGCAGAATCAACATGTCTAAAAAAATTAAACAGGAGCAAGGAGGCTTTCCAGATACTGAGTATGACAGGGAACTCTGTCAGACTTAGAATCTGAGCAGGGGCCGACTGACAACTCATGGGGTCCCCAGGCAATAGGGGACCATGGGGCCCCTGTGTCCTTGCCCAAACTCAAAAAAGCCTATGAAAAAGGTACCAGGGGCATCTCATGGGGCCCCCTACTGACCCGGGCCCTCGGGCAGTGCCCGAGTTTCCAAATGGTCAGTCTGCCCTGAATCTGAGTATAGCCAGTTGAAAGCAGTGGGTCAGCAACATATTCTCAGAAGGAGAGAGTCCAAACAAAGAGATTCAGGAGATCTGAAGAAGAGTAGGCATCCACCAGTAGTGCATTGGTGAGTACAAGCAGCGAAGCATTCCCAGAAGTAAGGCAGGCATCCACCAGTAGCACAGCAATCCTGGTGCAGTGGCAAGTACAAGCAGGACAGCATTCCCAGATGATAGGCCAGGCACTAGTAATGGGGTATCCATCCACAACAATGAGGTAGGGCCCATACTAGCCTTCCAGACTTACTTTTTTATCCCACATTGCTGCCCACTAATTCTGCAGAACCTACAATTCCCCCTTTTCCAGCACAGCCAGGTCCTCATATACAAACAGAAAATGTTACCCCATTTTATGTTTTCATTTATTTTTTACTGATGATCTGCTAAATTACAGTGTGATCTGTATGCCAGCCAATATATTGCCAGTAATCCTAATTCAATGAATACCTGCCCATTTGTGTGGAAACCCCTCACGTGGATAAATCCCTAGTTTGCTTCACCGGAAGGCTTGACATTAAACAGTACATCCCTACGGGCCAAATATGGGGTACAATTCTACAAGGTATGTGACAGGAACACAGGATTTACCTATAACTTAAAAATTTATGAGGCAAAGAAGAGCCAGCTAGACTACCTTGGATGTCCCACCTATATGGGGACAAGTGGCAAAACTTATGGAAACTTTTAGTCCTGAAATTGTAGGGCCTCAAGAAATTAAATAGGCAGTCAGTACACCAGGATTGATCAATTTTCAATTATATGTAGCATAGCTTGTAGACACTATAACTTTCACACAAACCAATTACCAATTTACCAAAGACACATAGCAGAATACATTCTGGCCTAAATGTATGATGAAATTTGATTTTATTGGATATTTTTTAAAACAGAAAGTAGAAAAAATAGTTTTTTTTCAAAAACGTTTGCTCTTTTTTTCCACTTATATTGCAAAAAATAAAAAACCAAGTGTTGAAAAAATACCACCAAAAGAAAACTCTATTTGTGTGATAAAAAAATAAAAAAAAATAATTTGGGTACAATGTAGCATGAATGAGTAATTGTCATTCAAAGTGTGAGAGCACTGAAAGCTTAAAATTGGTCTGGTATTGAGATGGTTAAGGGGCTTTCAAAGGCACAGCCAGTGGTACCCTAGGTGGTTCCTGGGGAAACTGCTTCCCCAGTGAAATCAGGAAGAACTTAGGGAACATCTGTTCCTCACTGTTATTAGTGACCCCGGAGGGGACATGTATTACAGTATGTCATTTCTGGGGTCACAGCTGTCATTTGTCAGCTAGTGTAGTCAAAGATGAAGCTATTCAAATACAATCTATGTTTGGATTGCTGCAATGGTGGGCAGGGGAGACATTAGGGGTTTAATATACCCTCAATGTATACATAAGGAAGATATCACATAGGGGCTTGGTAACCCACTTGTAATAGCAATAAAGTAAAAAAAAAAAAAGGAAAAGAATTATTGTAATAATAATTAAACTAAGTTTAAATAATCACTGTCACCCCACACACACCCCATATAAAAAGTGCAGCATAGGACAAGCATGTGTATGTAACATCAGTTGCATCGCACATGAGAGATATTGTCACAAATGTCAGAATGAGAGCCCTAACTCTAGGGCCATAGTTTATGGTTAACTCTGAAACCGATGACCTTTAAAGAGTTTTAAAGCGTCACCTATGGAGAACTTTTGGTACTAATTTTTTTTTTTGTGATTTCATGGAAGTGGGCAATTTAACAACTTGGCATGTTTAGTATTTATTTACAGAAATAACTTTTGGTTTTAATTCAAAGGCTGTACAAGGAAAAGGGGGACATAAGTAAGTTGTATAGGAAAGAAAATGTCTACATCCTTACAAGAAAGGATTCTTTACAGTAAGCACGATCAGCTGGGAAATTACTTATAACAAAAAATAATAAATTTAAAAAGGATTAGATAAGTTTCTTTGCATAATTCTTTGCATCACTGCAGTTATTATTATTATGGAAACGGTGTCATCTTTCCTCTACAGGTGACAGGCCTCTACCATGGGCATCCTTGATCACCATATGCTCACCTTACCTGTTGTTCCTTGCAGCTTTTTGTTCCTGTGCTCATTTGGGTATGGGAGAGCTTGAGGGAGAGCGTGAGGGAGAGCATGAAACCTGCTTCCCTCTGACAGCGCCTGGGCAACCTATCAGTTGTGAACACAGCCAATTTCAGCATTGGATGCAAAACAGCAAAGATCTACAAGGTAGTAAAGGTAAGGTTGGCATTTTGTTATCAGGGGGTGTCCTTGCCAGAGACACTTTACTTTGCATTGGTTGCCTCTCCTCCAATAACATAGTCTTCTCTGCTTCATTAGGGTCCATGCACAGTGCTTAAAAAAACACTACTTCTTTAGGAGTTTTGTGTTTTGCCTTTAGAAGCAGCTCAATGGTATCCTAAGTGTCCATGCACACTAGGATGTTTAGAGGCATATTTTAAACCCAGCGTTTAGAGACAGAACAAAAACAATTCTGTTTTGCATTTTTGAGAGCAGTTTTCTAGCAGAAAAAAAACGCTGAATGCTCTTAAAAGCTCCTAAACCCATGTTCAAAAATACTCTATATGAGCATTTTTTTCCTGCCAAGGGAACTGGCATTTTTTTAAGCCCAGTGTGCATGGACCCTCAAGCACAGAAAACTCTGTGACATACTGCAGGCTCCACTGGGAAGGGGGGAGGGGTAGATTTTAGGAATGTACCATAAGATACCAGTTGTGGTGTGTACAAACATTGCAGTGTATGATATAATTTGTCTATGCTATAAATTAAATTTGTAGCCTCCCTAGCGGTCTGATTATGTCCATATTTCTGTGCTCAAAGCGGTACATTTTTTTGCATTGAAATATGTATTTTTTTTACTGTAGGCCTGTAATTTTTAGGAATAACTCACTGAACTCTGCCTGAACAAGAGTCTAGTAAACATCCTGGGTATGTTAAAATTTGAAACACGAAATCATAAATTATAATTTAATAAATATTCATAAAAAATAATAATATAATAATAATAATAATACATTTAATTCAATAATATAATCAAACCAAAAACACTGAAATTTGAAATAGAGCGCCAAGTTCGCACATCACTGAGTAAAGTCGCAGAATCATTTTCAGTGTCTGATGACGAATTTCCCCACAAATCATCACTCAATTCTGCAAGTAGTTCTAATTTACTACCGCTGTTCTCTAGCTGGTCTACAACCGCTTTTGACCTAAAGGGACACTTTTTGGATGCCATGGACATTTCTCAGTTTCCAGGCAGAAAGAACAGTAGAAATGCAGGCAGGGCACAGGACAAAGAACTAGGGACAAAATGTATGTGAAATGCTTTGATACAGTAATGTTTTACTATGTGATTTTAGTGAATTTAGTGAATGTCAATTTTACAACTTTCAAATTTCCCGCCAGTTCTGTCCCCGTACGTCCCGACAATGCAGGGAACGGAACCCAGAAGTCAGATGCTGGCATCGCCCGGAGGACATTGCCGGGGACACTGCAGGAGGGACATCGCAGGAGCGCAGGACAAGGTAAGTGCAGAAGGGATCCCGGAGCAGCACTTCAAGGTATTCCCGAGTGTAGCCCGGGATTACTGCTTGTGGTGCTGAAACTTTACCCCAAGCTACACTCGGGAATACCTCCAGGGAGGTTAAGGGTTTCAGGGGGTTTTCTGGTTTAAAATTTACTGAGAGGTATAACTTAAACATTTTTCTCTGTACAAAGCAGAACATTTAAAATTTAATTATTGAATGTTTTAAGAGCAGTTAAATATATGAGAAATCCCCTTTAGTAAATCACACACCTACATATAAGCATTATGGGGGGGGGAGGATTTACTAAAACTGGAGAGTGCAAAAATCTGGTGCAGCTCTGCAAAGAAACCAAACAGCCTTCAGGTTTTATTGTCAAAGCTTAATTGAAGAAGCTGAAATTAGAAGCTGATTGACTACCATTAACAGCTGCACCAGATTCTGAGTGATCCGGTTTTAGTAAATTTCCCCCTATATGTCTATTGTAGCACAAATTAACGAAAAGAGTTAATTTTCATTTAGCTCCCTGTGGCCGTATTCATTTCAACCATCTGATCATGTGCAAAGGACATTCCATATTTTCCTATTCCTCTGTACATGACAAGGTTCACTTACAAAGTAAAAAATATTAGTCCTTTAGTAAATGACCCCCTTTAAGTTTTCATCTAGAAAAAAAATGCTTCAGTGTTTAAAAATGAGCTTTGGTAACAACATAAATGACTCACTTATCAATCTTGTGATGCTAGTTAGACAATCATGTTAGAATGAAACTGCAAATGATCATTACACAAGGAACAGTAATTTGTATATGTCAATCCAATGCACTGGATGTGTGAATCTTTTATGCCATTTAGCAGCAAGATTTAATCCCAGCGAGAAATGACTGCTGTATCTGCTGCTAATCTCTTCTTCATATTTGAATTGTCCCTTCTTATACCGGAGAAGTGGCATGACTAAACATAATGATATTAAATCAATAACCACAGTTTAAGGAGAAATGAAGGGCAAGATAACTGTGTTCAGCCAGTTTGGAAAACATTAGTTCAGGGTGGAATTTTTAGATAACTGTTTTTCAGTGCCACGGCTATTTTATTTTGCTATAAATATCCTACCATAGCATTTATATCTTACTATAACATTAATATCCCTGTCAACTCCTTGCTCTGCAATTCAATATTTTGTGCGGCACAATGTCAGGATAATATCATTAAAGTGTAACTCTACTTTTTCTCTGCAAAAAAAAATTCTCCTATAGTCAGTTACAATACAATAATGCAATCATTCCCAGTGTTGCAATAAGAAGTGCTTTGCACAAAAGACAGCCAATTACATGAGCAGGAAATCACATTTCTGTGGGATTTCTATACACCAAGAGAATATCATCATTGATGGCACAGTAAATTAGAAAGGTATTGTTCAATAACACTAAATTGCTGCAATATTGTAATTATATATCACATAGGTCTGGTTTTTTTTTTTAGAAAAAAACCTTAACATAAAAGATTAGTACATACTTGACTTGTTAAGCCATCCCTCTTTTATGCTTTTACATGTTATAATATTGTTTAATAAAAAGGGGGGCAACCCTTTAAGGGCTATATATTTTCTATTGATTCTACTGACTAGTAGTACATACATTGGGAATATTTTTCATAGCTTCTACTTGGTTCTTTGAAAACCATTAAAAAATATGCATGAAATGGGGCTTCAGATATACTTCTTTCCAGAATAGGGGTAAAGACCTTTAACCCCTTTGTGCTATCTACTATCTTGCTAAGCCCCAAACCCAGTTAGTAAACCCTTTCTCTGGACAATTTTCATCTGTACCTGAATACACAGAGGGAAAGCTAGTCCACTGTTTCACTATTTTTGCATTGCCATCAACAACAGTGCTACAATCATGGGGTTACAGTAGAACTGGGGTACAAGTATACATCTATTCAAACTGTATCCAGAATATATCCATTCAGGTTCTTCCCCTCCTTTTCTTTCTTTGCTAATCTCAATTTTAGAAAAAAAGTAGTATAAAACCCACATATATTTACCTAAATCAATCTTTGGATTCCTCAAAGGCCCCAAAAGAGTACAGCAGTGTGATTATAGCACATCCGGAGCCCATTTTGTGGAGAACAGCTGATGGTGGACTAATGTGAGCAAAAAAGAGATGTCAGGTTTTATTTTAAAGACAAATTCCTTAAAAGGCGAGGGGCCAAATCTTGCCTAGGGTTTTTATAGATCAAATAGTAACCTTAAAATTTTTTTTTATATTTACCATTGTTTGTTTCTTGACATTTGTACACAGTGCATGGTTCCTCTCATGATAGCTTCCAGTTCATACACCCAAACCAAAGGATGGTTCTTTGACTTAATCAATGGACACAGGCTAAATTAAATGAATCAGTAAGTTATCCTGTAGTCAATATCAGGAGTTATCAGCCTAGGGCAACAACTCTGGTCTCATAGGTATAAAATGAGTGTTGTTACTGTAGGCTAGGATATGTCTTAATGCCTGTATCACTAGATAAAAATAAAGGAACAAAATCCTAAAAAATAAAACAAATGCAGCCACTAGATCTAAGGACATGTTAGCTAAAATATATTTATTCACCATTTTTTGCTTTACCTGCACCTTAAATCGACCACAAAAAGAACATGGCTAAATAGCTTTAATGTTTAAGTGTAATGTTGGCATTCTTCAAATATGTACAGTGCATCCTAACAAGAAAAACATTTCTCTAAAATTACTGATTGGGGGAATCCATTTGTATGCCAACATCAATAGGTAGCATCCAAACTCCCAAACTGGATGGAGCTGTGTTCCTTTTGTAAGATTTTAATAAGTATGGAAGTAGTTAATCCAAATAAGTGGGTTTAGAGACTGATGATTTTCCTTCAGCTATATATTCTGATCACAGTAATGGCCACTGCTTATACCACTTGGCTTCAGTCACTGGAGGACATTACTTTAAAGTGTTTCTTACTGGATAGGACATGATTAATGGAAACACCCATGGGATGGAGGTCTTTTTAGACATACCAATAAAATGTACCTTACATTTACTGTTTGTAATTGAAACCTTTCAAGTTTAACATATTTGGGAGAGGTTACATTTTATTTTGGTAAACAAAGATAAAACAAAGTGTTTTTTTATATGAATATATGCTAAATAATTTACAAGTAAACAGCAAATATTTTCAAGGCTTGTGATTAAGAAAAAACTATTTACTTTTCCTTTTTTTATCTATTTTTTTCCCTTTTTTGTGCCGATACTGTTTACACAAATGTATTTAAAGGCAGTGTATTTACAGTAACTCATTCTGCTGAATATGATGCAAACTGTTTATTCATGTATGCAAATACACCGTGATTTGGGATTGTTTTTAATAAATACATTTTAATTTCATATCTACTCAGAATTTGCAGAGATATTTAATTTTGCATTCTGATGCTAATTTCAGTTTCAGCATAACATTGTATCACAGGTGCTCTATACAATTTTCCCACAGAAATACCCTAGTAAAGCAATGGCTCTTAAATTAAACATATGTGTGTATTTCTTGGAATCTGCAACACAAAAATAAATAAGTAGGTTACAGTCTGACAAAAGGATAGCTGAACTGATCGTCAAGCTTTTTATGGAGCTAAAAGATAATGATGTAAATTAAGAATAAAAAATGAAAGTAGAAAACTGGCCAAAAATTAAAGATAACCAAGAATAGCCTACTATAAGATATAATAAAAACAGCTTTTGCTGCAGTATTGACTTTCAATTCAGAGCTAAAACAGTATTCCATTTTCACCACAAGAGTCCCCACAATATGGTAGCAAGCATTCTTCAATTTCCTGTGTCAGACTTTCAGACTGTCCTGGAACCATTCCCTGCCTTGGGCTGGAAACGAGAAGCAGCAATGAAGAGCTCATATCTTTGTATTGATGGGTACACACTATCAGTTTTTTTTCGTTTAGCCCAGCAGACTGAAGGAAAAAAATCTGAATAGCTTTGGAGGAGATGGCTATACTAACTATACAATGTAAGTACAGTGATCTCCCCACTGGGCTATTGTGTTCTCACAGGGGGACTGTCCCCCACCAGAACACACTGGTCAGCACTGGCAGCCATTGGCTGCCAGCACTGATTGGATGCCGATCGGATGCTGGTTTTACAGCATACTTGCTCAACAGAAGCCGGCTGTTGGGTCAGCTTCTGTCAAACAGGTGCATGTACATATGCGTGTTTCTATTGAACTGGTCGATATTTAGCCCATGTTTATGGGGCTTAACTTTTTTTTCTTCTCCTATCAGAATGTTCTCTGTCAGTACATGAACCTATTGGCTCCTCCTACTGTTATGGTCTCCTGAAGTCAAGGCTTTCTAAGCAGGGACTGTAAGAGGCTGCTTCCAGGTCAAATTCAGGAACTTGCACTACTTCCATTTAAAAAAAAAGTCACATTACTAAGTACAGAGGTGCATTTTTTGTGTGTTTTATAGCCTTAGATTTCAGATTTAAATCATTTTTGCTTCTGTTACTATGTATATAAAGGCTAAATTATGACATGACTTTAAATAGTTGAAAGAATCTTAAAGCATCCAAACAAACCAAATTTCTCAATTAAATTCTTGGGTTGGACCATAAGACCTGAGGAGCCTGACTAGTCATTAAGAATACTACACATATCTACATTTTGTATCATGTGGTACAAGTATTAAACTTTGTCAGTATCAACATATTCAAGCAACCAGGAAGGGAAACAGTTTTTTGATCAAGACAAGCAAGGAAGACAAAAAATAATATTCTATATATTCCTTTTTCTGACATGCAGAAGAAGAACAGGGGCAGAATCTAGACCAGGGCAAAAAATGTTAAATCCTTCAGTGTACACAATAAGCCCCAGAATACTCCTAAAAATCTTGATGCTGTACCAGTAAGTTTCAGTTGCAGCTGTCTGTATTTCTCTCATGACACAGTTACTTTAAATCCAACCAAGACTGAGGGAAAAAAAGAAATCAAAATGCATACTTCTCTGACATGGCAAGTTGTGTTTTAATAAATGAACAACATCCTTACTATTGCCTGTCCTAGATTTTGGGAACTTTAGAATGATGCAGAAAAGTGCTAAAACTCCACTGATGCAAGGGATGGAAACTTCTAATGTGGAAATGAATAATGCTCTGAATAAGAGAATGGGCTCCATTTGCTATCAGAAAAGGTATAAAAGTAAGGAGAAAGCACTGTGAAGATATAGAGACACTTGTATTGTAGGTTTATGAGTGTGTAGACCTTTGTGCATACAGTGAACGTGATCCCTTAACAGATCTGGTAAAGCTACCAGCCTCGTTAAATGCATACCTTGCAGTTCCTTTTCAATGCCCAATCATTCAAAAAAAGGTTTGTTTTTTATTACTACAGGTATTTATAATGTGCCAACAATTTACGCAGTGATTTACATACAGAAAATACTAGTCAGTATCTGCCCTAAAGGATCTTACAATCTAAGGCCCCTACCTCACATGCATAAATAATAGGATCAATTTAGACAGCAGTCATTTAACCTATCAGCATGTGATTGGAGTGTAAGAGGAAATCACAGTACCCAGAGGAAGCTCACACATCATGGTTGAGATATGAACCAAAGACCATAGTGATGCAAGTCAGAAGTGCTAACCACTAAGCCATTGTGTTATCATTTTAAGCAGGTATCTTATATTAAGGAACATAGGCTTTATTCAAAAAGCTTTATCCTAATAATAAGGATCTTTATTTTAGCCATGTGACTGTAATTTTCAAATTTCATTTGGACCAGGGGCGGATTGACTATTTGGAAACTCGGGCACTGCCCGAGGGCCCAGGGTCAGTAGGGGGCCCCATGAGATGCCCCTGGTACCTTTTTCATAGGCTTTTTTGAGTTTGGGCAAGGACACAGGGGCCCCATGATCCTCTATTGCCCGGGGGCCACATGAGTTGTCAGTCTGCCCCTGATTTGGACTCAATGATTAAATGTAAAGACTCCTATCTAGGCATGCTAGCTTTGCAACTTGAGCCCTATGTGTGTTCAGATTCTGCCTATTTTTTAAAAATATGTGACAAGCACATATGTAAGGTATGTGAGACACTTTAAAACCCATATGCATTCACAAATAACAGTTTATGAAATTGTGTATGCGTGCTTGTAGTGGCCAATGTGCGCATGTATGCTCATTCATACTGTAATCCTGTGACACCCCCTTAAAGCATGCACTATGGTCCTTTTATAGTATTTCGGGCTTCTGTATGCTTCAAACAGGTTTTGTATTTCTGTGCAAGTCTATAGAAGAAATGTAAAACTCGCTTAAAACAGGTCAAATGCACCTTTCAATAAATTCTGAAAGATTACAGAAGCAAATTAAACTTAAATCAAATGTGTGCTATTGACACAAGCCACAGACCTCAAGTGATATCAGTTCATTCTTCATGTGGTATTGTTCCTACATGAAAAGTGCAAGATGGCCAACTGATATAAGATAGCCCTAAAAACATTGAAAAAAAATCCCATTTTGATCCTGGTAAACATTCAAAAGCTGAAGGGTGTACTCAATGCCAGAACAAGGTCATCCAGTGCCCAGGGCGGATATGCAAAATTGCACCCACGTTTCCTCCCAGAGTGAAGGTGGGATAAGGTTAACAGTGACACACAGAGCACACCGCAAACAAATCATATGTAGCATATGAGTTTAATAGCAGTACACATTCTGTTCTGCAGTAAAATATGGGGCTAATAGTGAAGTAGAAAGAAATGCCCTGGCATCAGTGTGAGAAAAGTTTCCCCTGTGTTGGTGGTGTCACTGGAAGGAAAACTTGTTCCTGTATCAGTGGTGTCACTAAAAGAAAAAGTTGTCCCTGCATTGATGGTGAGGCTGAAAGGAAATGTTGCCCCTGTTTCAATGGCGTCATTGTAAGGATAAAAATACCCCTTTGCCGGTTGTATAACTGGAATTAAATAATGCCCCATGTGTAGGTAGTGTCACTGTAAAGATAAAAAGGCCCCTGTGTCAGTAATGTCAGTTGAAAAAATAAAAATGCGCCTGTCTCTGTGGCATCACTGGAAGCAAAAAAAGTCCCAGCATTGGTGGACTCACTGCATGGAAAAATGTCTCTGCAATGGTGGTGTTCCTGGAAGGTGGTGTCAGTCTGAGGAGGACTAATCAGGTAGTGGTTTGAAGGGATGAAGGAATCTTGGAGGATGGGGTTTCTGTGCTGTACATTTAACTAAGGGACTCTGTGTGGCTCTGAGGGCTAGTGCACACTAGCACTAGCTAGTAGAGTAATCCATAGTAAATTACTTTTCAAAGGATGCTTGACAGTCGAAGAGGCATAATGTCTGCTCCCCAGGACACCAGTAATAAAGTGGCCTATTAAACCCACACCCTCTATATGACAACACTGCCCCCAACACACACACACAGGTGCCCCTTGTATAGGTGTACTACATTAAAGAAATTGCATATTTGTTAGTGAATTACCCATATGTACATCTTATGCTGTGGGCATCTATGCTAGCACTGTGTGCACATTGATGTGGTACATTATTCAGTCTAGTTTGTGGTTGTATTGATGCCACAGTATATGTGCACAGCTCAAGGGAAGATGTACCACCTAAAAATGCTTTAAAACATTTTGATCATTGTGGCTGTGTACTATAAAAAAAAATATCTGTATATAAAATACCATTAAAATGCAAGCGTTATGTCTAATTGTGTATGCATGTGCAGGGGTTTTATAAAACACTTTATAATATAATGTGTCAGAAATGGTATGAATGTGTGCATGCCTGCCTGAATGTTTGTCTGCGCGTTTTGCATGGCATGTCCATAATTTCAAAAATAGCTAACGCATTATTGTGCTGTCATTCAAACAGTTTGTGTCAGCCTGGGCAGCCAAGTGCAATGAACGCATAATAACATCAGACAGGAACTCTGCGTATTTGATGCAGATATGTATGCTATTGTCTGCTAATGCTGCACATTTTCTTATAGGGATTTCAATATGAAATATAAACTGCATAAGTAATTCAAATAAAAAAAGATACATTTCAAATACATTACCAGTTTAGGTTAATATGGTCTAATATAAACATCTTTCATTGGATAGGACTGAGAAAATATAATCATTCCACTTCCAAAATTTGGATAATTTAGATTGCATTAAGAATTACAACTCAAAGAAAAAAAAACACACTATAAAAAATTAATTGTAAATCATGTAAGCATTGCTTCTAGCCAAAGTATAGCTCTGTCCAAGCTTATATCTGTGGTCTTGCAAAACTATTGTTTCTAATTTCTAATCACCGCGCACACATTTTTATTTCCTGTTACGTGATATCCATCTTTTATTGTAGGGTGACATACTATAATGTATACATTAATATTAATAGCAATAATAATAATAATATTAATAGCCACATTAACAATACAAGTGAAGTCCTTATCAAATACAGAAATACATAGATAAGTGTCTGGTTGGGTCTGTTTGGAATATTAAAGCAGAACGCCACCCCAAAGAAGAAATTCCAGTTTTCTTCCTCCTCCCCCCTCTGCCACATTTTGAATATCTTTTTTTTAGACGGGAGCCTGATTTTGACAGGTACCTGCTCCAACTTCTGCTCCAATTGGCTAGGAGATCGGAGCAGATGTTTCCCCCTTTCATGTCTCCCCATAGCCTCTTGGAACTGTGAGACCATTCACAGGGTGCAGCATGGCTTGCGCATGCATAGTGGGTAGCAGGTTAAAAAGCCACAAGGAATTGCAGCCGGATGCCCACAGTTAAGATGCTGGCACTGGGGGACCCAAAGACTGGTGAAGAACCGTGTTAGGTGAGCACAGTGCTGGATCCCTGGATACATAAGTGTATGTTTTTTAAAAGTCAGCAGCTATAGTATTTGTAGCTGCTGACCTTTACATTTTTGTTTACAGTGTGAATAACCTCTTTAGGCTCAGTGGCTTAGTGGTTAGCATCGCTGCTAACCACTAAGCATGGAGTTTTCATGTATCCCCTGTACTTGTTTGGATGTGCTCTGGTTTCCTCCAAAGACATGCTGGTAGGTTAATTGGCCCCTGTCTAAATTGTTCATAGTATGTGTATGCATGCATGTGAGTTAGGGCCTTAGATTGTAAGCTCCTTGAGGGCAGGGACTGATATGGATGCACAAAATATATGTAAACCACTGAATAGCTTGTTGGTGCTATATACTGTAAATACCTGTAAATACACATCACCCTCTTTTTTGTTAAATAAATGTTTGCTGTCATTTCACAAAATGTACCAGACCAGGTCACATGCCTTTCAACATTATAGAGCATTTTGCAAGGGAATTGTAGCAAATCAACCCCCTCCAAGGGGAATGAGTACAGGAGTACATTAGCACCCCTTAGTACTAATTCCCACAAAAAAGTAAATGCAAATAACACACAAACACCTTCACAATCACTTCATACAGCAATGTAAATTAATCTTTAATCATCAATCATGATGACCCAATGACTACATATGTGTACACATAGAACTCCTATCACTAAATGACAAATCCCTAATACTGTCCTAATGTAAACACAGTCTCAGGGATCCTTTGTGATGTCATTGACTAAATATGGTAATATCTTCTGTGATTCCTAGGGCTGTTTTTACATTACAGCAGCACCAGGAGTTTAGCCAAGTAAACAGGTGCAATAGTTAGATAGGTCTGCGAAATGTGAATGGGCTGACTTGACCATACCTAGGTATAAACATTTGGTTGAGTAGTAGCCAGAGAAGTCACACAATGCTTTTCCCTTTATAGCTTTTACTTAAAGTCAGCAAACTCAGAAACAACACTGTTTCTGTGACAGCATACTTTATAGAATTACTATGCCTTGGGGCCTTAATATGTAAATTTCTGTTTCAAGCCAAAACAAAAATGCCCCAAACAATTCTGGCAATCAATCTCCAATGCACACTTTGTCAAGGATAATTAAAAATAAAACATAGTAGAAAAATTTAAAAAAAATATAATATGTTCAGACATTGTCACTGTCAGTCAGGCAGTAAGTCTCTGTCTAAAAGCAGTAATGTTAGCTGCTAAATGAATTTCCTTGTTGATCATGTTACAGCAAAGTAGTTGATGTATTTCCTGTACAGATCTTTTGTATTTTCCATGGCATTTCAATTTAATAATTAGGACACAATCTCTTAGTGTCTGTCAAATTCCCAGGAGAAGGGCAATGTCTTAAGTGCATTCCTGTTAAGACTGCAGTTATCCTCTTGAATTCAGTGGAGAACATGTGATATAATACTAAGCATGCGCTGGGGTTGTTTTATTAAAGGCAAATAGATTGTTTGCTTTGCAAATTAATTTTCTCCAGAGCTTAACAAGTAAGGTGAAGCTCTGCTGAGTTCTATCAGCCAATCATGTGCAAGCAAAAATGCTTTTTGAAATTTTCTTTTTGCATGTGATTGAGTATTCTGTGCAAAGTGAACATTTGCCATATTCATTACGTTCTGGAGAAAATTCCCAACTTGCAACTTCCCTTGCAAATAACAGCCTATAGTAAATCAACCCCACTGAGTTAATCTTGTTCATCTTCAGACTTGAGATGTGAACAAAATAATAAGGTCTTTAGTTTTTATAAATGACTGAACAAAATATTTTTTTTCTAAAAGATGTATTAGGCCTCCATAAACGTATTAGGTCAAATAACGCAACTTGTCTCTTGCAAATTGTCATTAGATTAAAATCAATAAGTGCTTTAAACATTGGAATGAGCCTCAAAACAGAGTAGTCTAAAGCTGGCCATACACTGATCAACAGAGACTGGCTGAATTTCAATATGTTGGAAAACCTTTGTTGATAAGCAGCTGCAATTGATGTCCTGAGAGAGTTTATTCCTCCATCCATCTCTTTTTGAGGATGGAGGAATCTGCTAGTTTCTTTTTGTTCAGTTCTCTGGCCGAATGAATAAAAAATGAACTGTCTAAGGCCAGCTGTAAAGTTAAAGTGTATGTAAACTCCAACAATGAACATCTCTCATTTACACTCATTTAGTCTGTTAAATATACCATTGAAAGTATTTTGTATTTGTATTATATCTGTTCCCTATGTGGAAAAAATATATTACTCACAAAAGATGAAGTCATTCCTAAGACCTCTGAAATCCTAAATTCCAGGTTGTTGGAGCTCACTCTTTCAGGGGTCCATTTCCCCACACACCATTTAGAAAAATCCTCAAGCCATACATTACTTCCAAAAGATAAAATCAACTTTATTGCTCAGCACATGCGCAAACACAGATACCCTACACAGGACTCGGATCCTTCTAGTACCATGTTTTGTCCCCTTTTGGGGCTTAATCATACAGCATGTGAGCATGTGAGTAATACATTTGATTTTACTTTTTGGAAGTGGTGTGCAAGTTTAGGACTTTGCTAAAAAGTGCAACAATACCTGTTTATCATGTCAGAAATTATTCTGCACTTTTATCAATTAGCATGGTTTCCAGCTATGTCTGTGAACTAAAGAACACCTTCAATCTGTTATAAAGAGAAGGAGAAGTGTTTTATATTTCTAGCACACTTCTTTCCCCAGGATGACAATGCTGCTTGTACATAGATACAGTACAGAGTGTGAATGTTGTCATCATAGGACAGAAGGTATGTTAGTGGCATGATCACCAGGTGAAAATAAAAGCCTCTAAAAAAAAAACCACACCTAATGACCCTACCAAGTCTAAGAATTAGTAAGCAAAAATATAAAAAATTTTTGTTCTTTGGTTTAGATACATATTCACATACATGATGGGATCTTATTGCCCTGAAATTAATAACTGAAATGATACCCATCCAACCCATCAGCCACTGTGCAAACTCACAATTTTCTGTAGGACATATGGATCCCTATTACTGCTAGTGGGGCAGTACTTTTCTGCAGAGGCAATCTATATTATCAACAGAGAGGGCTGGACACATTTTTTCCAACTCAGTGGACCTCTTCCAATGTAAGCACTGCTGTTTTGATGTCACTATATCTACTCAATAGTCACTGTGATAATTACTTGATTGTTCATATTAAAAATAATAAAAACTACCTCAAAGAAAATTCCCCTAAAAGCAGTTATTTCCACAAAGCCCTAAGAGACACATTCAGTGTTGTGTGTCTTGTTTGGCAGCGGGATATATTTTATAAATGATCCTGTCTACAAAGAAAGGCTGAAGTACAATGACACATTCTACTTCTTCAGGCTTTCCTATAACAGCACAATTTTGTTCTCAGTGCACTTTAATGTATATGATATTGTCAACAGAAAAAAAATGACTTTAGATCTAAGCAATGTGGTTTACTGTTGAGAAGAATAAAGACACTTCAATGTGCATTTGAGTCAGTTAAACGTTTAGTATAGAACTATATTGTTTCCTTTACCTTGCTGACCTTATTATTTCCTGGGAATATGTTTATATTCCATATACTGCATATGGAGGACACTGTGACCGCTGTTCTCAAGGAGTAAAATCTATTATTAGCTTTTAAAACCAGGACTTCACCATCTGTTCCCAATATTCTACTCTGGTTAAAATATAATGCGCATTGCATACTGTGATACTAAAATCCAAATATTCACTTTTTATAGTCAAACATATGTCAGTACTTTAGTGTTTTTATTTTTTTATCATAATGTATCTGTATTTTATGAGCTTTTTATGGTAGTCGTATTCCTGTAAAAACAAACAATACATGCAAAAATGAATGTCTCCACATGGCAGACATTTATATCTGCAGAGTAGCTGAACACAATTATTAATACTTATTTAGGAACAGGGGCGGACTGACCATTTGGAAACTCCGGCACTGCCCGAGGGCTCGGGGTCAGTAGGGGGCCCCATGAGATGCCCCTGGTACCTTTTTCATAGGCTTTTTTGAGTTTGGGCAAGGACACAGGGGGCCCCATGATCCCCTATTTCCCGGGGGCGCCATGAGTTGGCAGTCTACCCCTGTTTAGGAAATGAAAAAAGTGCAACAAGCAACACAACCAATCACACCAATCTTTCACTGCTGTGGCTTCAGTAAAATGGCACCATCATCTCTTCTTGAAATTCACAGGTTAAGGAATAGTTCATGCACTCATGCACAAGCACTAACAAACACTAGAGACTTGTTGAATGGAAATGACAGATTGACCAAAAATATAAGTAAATATATGTGGATTGTTTTATGTGCCTCTTGCAATTCTGTGCAGCCACTCTTGTTCTTTAGACACCTTGCTGTAATGCATAAAAGGAAGGTCACTCAATTTCTACTGCAGCTTCCCTTGTCCCCTCCCCTCCAAATTCATTTGGTACTGTAGCTGGGCAGCCGATTCCCCCCCCCCCCCACGGCTCATCAGCCTGCCTTCTCCTCCAGTTTACTGTGTAAACAGCCAGCTGTAATGTTACAAGGGTGGGGTAAGCTGAAGGTTGTGTAACTCCCTCCTCCTCCTGTTTAACCACAAGAGAGGACTTTGTGTGTGGAGCCTCTTCCCCCTCTCTTCTAGGAACAGCAATGGACCAATCAGCAGGGAGGAGACAAGGAACATAGGGCATGTGGTCCCCAGAGACATGCTGCCCATTGGAAATAATGGAGGATGAAATACAGCTTCCACCAAGCTTTGCAGCAGTAAGGTGGAGAAAACCAGATTTTTCTGAAAACGTTTTCTCCTCAGTTTAGTGCTACCCATGCAGAGTGTGTGACAGGACCATGCTAGGGGATGTCAGCTGAGGGAAATCCTACTGCTGTGTGTAGGACTACCAGAGAGTACAGAGCATGGCCCAAGTTTGGAAGGATAATGTAGTCTCCTCACAGAATTCAATACTCCAGCACAAGCAGCCATTTTCCAGGCCTGAACTCGTGTGAGGAAGCTGAAGCTGTCATTAACCCTGTGTAAACCCCAACCTCATGTAAAATTGAACTTACCCAGTGTTTGGACTCCCAACTCCAACAAAAGAATGAATTGACTGGGCAGTGCAGGTAGGATGAATACCAGCAGGCAGATAATTTTGTTTAAGAGATCCTGCAACATTGCCTTGAATGGGCAAGTGACATGAATGAAGGAATCTTTTTAAACTGATCTAATTTACAGAAGATACTGTACTGAGGTGTCCTTTTAACATGTAGCAGTAAATGAATGCTGCTCAGTTCTCTGGCATTCTCAGAGGAGACAGTCCTCTGAATGCCTGTTCATGAAGCTTTATAGACAGCTTCTCCTAATGAGGAGAGAAGCGATCTACAAATGCTTTGAGCTCTAGAAACGGCTGCTGTTAATGTAATCTTGCGAGATTACACTAAGAGATCAGTCAAACACACAGTTTACTAAGCAGCGGTAAATTACTGCTGCTTCTCTGTCACTCCTCCGATTCTCCACCTCTGGGCTGGAGAATCTGGAGGGAAAATTTTCACACAGATCGCCAGTGAAGGGCTGACATCGCTCACTCATACACTGGCCGTTTTTGACAGATTCTCTGTGTGCTGAGATGATCAGCGGAGAACATGTTCTCGGCTAATCATCTGTTTCCTAAACCACTAATGATCTGAGAACAGCAACGATCCTCAGGATTGCCGCTGATCTCAGTTTCATAAAAGGACACCTAACTTTGTTTTCCTCAAATATTCTCCAAGGTCAAAGCTACTGAAGAATTTAAAAGCCCAGAAGTATTTAATAGCTGGCCTCTTATTTACTACTTCTAAGTCAGTTTGCTTTTTATTTTTTTCTGATAATTTGAGTTTCATTTTAAAATACTACTTTAAGTAATACACTTACACACATTTACAAAAGACACACATTTTTCAGAAGACATACATTCAAGCATACATTCTCAGACTGAAAAACTTTAACATGTTGGAAGAAGCTTGCTATTAAAAGGCTTGGAGAGCACCTCTTTTCTTACAAGTACCACTTAATGTGGATCCTATTCCCCTTAGAAGCATTTAGATTGTAGCTGAACTGACAAGTATCCATTTTGGCTCCCTTTCGAGGGATGTTTCATGATTTATACAATGCTTGGATGGATTCATTTATTTGGTGAAATATGTTTTACCTAATAAGTCGATGTTTCTTATTTTCCTGCATACATAAATGCAATTAAGTCAACACTGATGGCATAGGTAAATGTATTAAGATATAATTAGGTACTGTTGTGAACTGAAATAGTAAATATAATTATGTGCATTTGGATGACATACAATGTGAAGTTAAATATATATTAAAGTTAAAAAAAACAATCCATCTCTATTTATATTGCAAGAAATTAAGGTTTTCCCATTAGCCATTTGAAAACTGCATGAAGGCTGCCAGCAAAAATGAATTATGAGTTAATCACATTCATCACATCATAAGCTCACTTTGCATGAAATAGCTGACCTTGAAATTCAAGGAGAAATGTAACTAAAGGGAGTCAGAAAACACAATAAACTTACAACTACTTACAAGTTCATTATTACAGTGTAAAATGATTTGCCAAACTTTAAATGTTATGCCTTTATTCTTAACACTGGATGATTTAGCAACTGTTCAAAAACAGAAAAGGAAGGGAGAAGTATGCTTGTTGATGAAGTCACTCGCAAGAAAAGAAAGCACATTTTTTAAGTCAGTTTTGTTTAAAAACACTATTGTGTCTAGCAGTTCTGTTAAAAATGGTGCTCAGAATAAATAAATATAATCTATGTGGCAACTGATTATTACTAATACAACCCTTTGAACTACTGCAAGTATATTGAGTCTAAGATCTACGTGGACTGCTCACACTCCTGTACTTCCAAAGAGATTGGTTACTAAAGTAGGTCCAATGCTAAGGATACCCATAAAGCATTATGAGCTTTATGAGTAAGTAGTATGTAATAGTAAGTAGTAGAAAGAGAATGTATAAGGCTTCATGCACACAGGACATTTTGCCAACTCATCCTTTCATCCTCGCAGCAGTGTTTTGGCAGAAAAAACGTTTGACAATTGTGAAAGTGTGTAGCACATTTAGACTAGTTTAGGTGTGTCAAGCGCTTGGGCATTACTTAATTTCATTGGCCAGAATAATAATTTATTTTGGCCATTGAAATTTAATAATGCCTCTAAACTCCCCTGCCTCTAAACTCCTCTAAAAGCCTATATATGCATGGTCACATAGACTAACATGCAGGGAGGTTTCGGAGGCAGAAACAAAATGCCAGACACCCCTAGGAGCAACTGAAAAAGAGTGGTCATCACACAAAATATACCAAATGTATAGCCTTGAGTGCAATAAATATTTGTATATTCTATATCACGAGTGTCAAACTGGTGGCCCTCCAGCTGTTACCAAACTACAAGCCCCATAAGGCATTGCAAGATTGACAGATACAAGCATGACTCCCAAAGGCAAAGGCATGATAGGACTTGTAGTTTCGCAACAGCTGGAGGGCCGCCAGTTTCACACCCCTGGTCTATATTGATTGATGTAGTCAGAAACATGAACAACATCAAAAATTAGTCTGGTTGCGTATATGGTGCTCTCTTTATTTTTGACCTGATTTGACCTTAACAAATAACAGGTTGCATTTGCAGCTTTTTTTCACAGTACTATCAATCTGCGGCAAACATATCACTTTGTGAAAAAATTGCCTCGTAGCTTGGCATGGATAGTTCAGAAAAAACATAAAAATGTGCATATCCATCCATTATCTGTAACTTTGTTGACTTAAAAGTGAATAAAAAGAGAAAGCTACAAGAAAGGGGAATAAAAAAAAAGAAACAAACAAAAATACAGTTTTATTCGATAAAAAAAACAATGAGTAAAGTAGTAAGTACAATTCAGTATTCCATATCAACCATACAATAAAACTGTTCTAAATTCAAAGCAGCACAAAATGGATTCTGAATGATTGGTATGGGTTGCGCACTTTGTAGTTAGCACACTACTCCTTGAATTTTTGGGTTTTTTAAACACTTTTCCTTGTCTTTAACTGTAATCTAGCAAGGAAGAATTCCAACTTAAAATGCTTGGTGAATTGTACAGGGGAAATCAGCACACAGTAATAAAAGAGATAAAATAAAAACAAATAGATAAGCAAGGAAGAAAGAGTATGATGAAAAGAGAGAATGGGCATGATTCATCAACCTGTGATTGCACTTAGGATGTGTTGTGTCACATTTGTGTTGTGTCACATTAGCAAGCCTTAAGTACATGTCTTTGATGTTATTGAAGTTTTATGAATGAAGCACAGTGCATGTATATTTCTGTTAAGGAAAACAAAAGAGAAAAGCTGAGAAAGAGGGAGAAACAGAGAAAGTGATAGAGATATATAAAAACAATAGCACGTTTAGCATTGGTGAATGGTAAATTTGTTTGTAATCAATCTTGAGGAAAAGGGGTAATTAAAGTAATGTGCTCAATTATTTACTCAGAGTGCATTAGTATGTGAATTAAACTGATAGTTCTGGAAAATAAAATGCAAATTCCTTTTTTATAAATATTTCAGAATTCTAAAAAGATCTCCTTCTTTGAAAGCCAGGACATTGTGGTATACTGATTAATAACTTGCTGCTTCTGAATGAAGGGTGAGCAAATTATAATGAAATCTCCAGCATTTGTGCTTCTTGACCCCCAGACAAATTTTCCTATAGAGTTCCATATCTAAAATTGCCCCTTTTCCTGGTTTCCATGGTCACAACCTGCTCATAGCCCAGTATCTTTTATCTGCTCATAGCCTTAAAGCCCAGTATCTTGTATCAACTGCACCTGTATGAGTGCTGGCATAGAAATGAATGATCTTTCAAATTTCATTCATTTAGTGGCCCATTTATTTCTATTGTTACCACTCATGCAGGTATAGTGGTGCTAAAATGTAAACTACAGATACTGCTGGGAGCAGTTGAAGATAAGTACACCTTTAGCTGATTGGGGAGGAGATGGTGGCTAACACTGTTATACAACTTCAGTTGCCCTTTAAAGCTAAACTCTAGGAATAATCTTATTTTAAATTTACAATGGACCAGCTTGATTACCTATAATTATCGAATTGTCACATCCAGAGGGATTCAGGGGAATCTATAGCACATACAGTAAGAATGCCCCCCATTCTGGAGGTGCTGAAGCAACTTCAAAAACAGACACTGCTCCAGATCGACCCAATGTGCATCAGCCCCTCCACTATGCAATCAGGAGCTGGTCCAATCTGCAATCTCCAAAGTCCAAAGATGAAAGAAAAAAGGTTGACTGCACTCCAATGACTAGAGAAATCCAACAACATTTATTTCACATATTCCACATCATAAAGACATCACAGTTCTAGACAACAGGGAACAGCAGTTGTATATACAACCGCTGTTCCATGTTGTCTGGACATGTGGGGGTTTATTTACTAAAGCTGGAGAGTCCAAAAACAGACTCCCTTCTGCATAGAAACCAATCAGCTTCTAACCTCAGGTTGTTCAATGAAGCTTTGGCAATGAAACCTGGAAGCTGATTGGTTTCTATGCAGAAGGGAGTCTGATTTTGGACTCTCCAGCTTTAGTAAATAAACCCCGTGATGTCTTTGTGATATGAAATATGGGCAATAAACTTCATTGGTTTTCCCTAGCCATTGGAGTGTGGTCAACCTTTTTTCTTTCATCTTTGGACATCGCTGGTGCTACTTCCCCTGAAGTACACTTAAGAAAAGAGACATTGGGCACAATTCACTAAAGCTTATCGCATATTTTAAGTCAGTCACATGACCACATATTGCATGCGATACTGAAAATGTGAAATCACTATTGCTAGTACTCGGTATTTACCAAAAATAGCAAAAACACTCTGTAAATACCGCGAAAAAGACCTTAACGTCAATTCACAAAAGGAAATAAATGTACGCGGTAATTAAGTAGTGGTCCAGGCTTGCGGTATGTACTGTTATCTGTCAGTACTGTTATGGGCTGTTAAGGAATGGGTGGCCGCCGAGTCCCGAGTCCCTAACAACCTATGAGTCATCAGCTGTCAGCAGGGTTCTTCACTGACAGCTGAATATAGAAAGAAAAAAATTGCCAGCAATTAAAAAGACAACGTGGGTTCCCCCCCCATCCATACCAAGCCATTTGGTTTGGATTTTGAGGGGATTTTTTTTTCCAAAAACAAAGTGAGTACACCCCCAATATCCATAACAGACCCTTATCTGAGCATGCAGCCTGGAAGGTCAGGAAAGGGGGGAGGATGAGCAAACACCCCCCCGCCTGAACCATACCAGGCCACATGCCCTCAACATGGGGGGTGATTTGGGGCAGGGGGGCTCCCCCAAAGCACCTTGTCCCCCCATGTTCTCTGAGGGTGGAATCTAGAAGCCCCCTTTAACAGGCCCCCAGATCCCGCCCCCCCAATGTGAATGAGTATGGGGTATATGATAACGCTACCTATTCACAAAAAGAAAACTGTAGAGTGCCAAAAGACAGGAGACAGACTTTGACAAGTCCTTTATTAAAGGAAGCAAAATGAAAGAATGTCCCCCGAAGTAGATCCAACGTCAATCACAATGCTGCTACACAAAAAAAAAAAGGCTCAGCTCCTGACACTGGCTCCTGGCTATCTGACTGCTCCACTGATTTGACAATTCTTAAATATGTAAGGGGAGGGTCCACCCAGTGATATCACATGTGACCCCACGTGATATCATTGACCCAGCATTCCCTGGTCGAGGAAATCACACAGGGGTGGGGTCACATGGGTGATGTCACTGGGTGGCCCCGTCCCTTACATATTTAAGAACTGTCAAGACAGCGGAGCAGTCAGAAGGACAGGAGCCAACATCAGGAGCGGATCCTTTTTTTTCCTTTTTCCTGGTAGCGGTGGTGGCAGTGAGCATGGTGATTGACGTGGAATCTACTTCGGGGATACTCTTATTTTCCTTCTTTTAATAAAGGACTTGTCAAAGCCTTTCTCCTGTCTTTTTGCATTTTTTTTTAGTGAATGGATAGCGGTACCATACACCATTTAGTGAATTGTGCCCATGGCCCATAATTCATAAAAGGTGTTGTATTCCTTTTGGTGAATACAAAGCACTCTCTGATTAGATGAGATGGAAAGGAGGGTCAGATGACATCACAAGCTATCCTTGTCCAATGAGAGAATTACGTCCGTAAAAAGAATACAATGGGGTTGATTTACAAAAACTGTAGAGTGTAAAATTTGGTGCAGCTGTGCATGGTAGCCAATCAGCTTCTAACTTCAGTTTGTTCAATTAAGCTTTGAAAAAAACCTAGGAGCTGATTGGCTTCTATGCAGAGTTGAACCAGATTTTACACTTTCAAGTTTTAGTAAATTAATCTCAATACATTTTATTAATGCTGAAAAATACTTTTATCTGTTTTTCTATGCATTAGGACAAAACAATATGTCCATGCGTTACCCAGGGTCAGCATTTTATTTCTTGACTGAGATGCTGGCTTGGAGATTAAACAATCACGAAAATCCAGGAGTGTATGCAGTTACCAGCCGTTTTTACAAATATCTGACACAAATCAGTTCCCTGATGCAACTTTTCACCTTATGACTTGCTACAAAATTAAATGTTTCAGTTCAATGGGGGAGGGAAAACATAGGAAGAGATGATTCACACATGTGCGGTGCGGATTGAAGCTCAGGTTTTAGAGCTAATTGACACAGTAGCTGTTCACGGGTTCATGTCAGGTTTACATCAGGTTCTGGACAGGATTAGCTCAGGATTTTATCATGTTCTTACATATGCGGTTTAGAAACAGTTTCCATAGAACTCAATAGCCTGTAATCCTCACCTGAACCTGATGATACTGCTCAGAAATCGTACATGACTCTTTTTCAATCCACACTGAATCCACACTGAATCTACACCACCAGTTCACCAGACATATTTCAAAAGGCACCATAGGAAGCAATGTTATTTTGCATGGCATGAGTATTGGATGTAGTTCAAACCACATCCAAACCGTATTTACTGTATGTGAACCAGCACAAAATGTTTTCCATGCGTGCAGCTGACTGATGACCTCATCTTGGCCTAGGCAAAGTCACTTAACTGGAGCTCAAGGACTGCTTTTAAAGGAAACAAAATATTTGCAGTGTTGCTGTAAAATGTGACATGTCAGTAATTTATTTTACCATAACGTCCACTTTAAGCTGATGGTATTTTCACACTGTTATAGACACAATGCAAGAAGAAATAGCTCTAAAAATAGTGAGGGCTTTGTAAAATTATATGGATAGTTTTCTTGCATTTTCCCATATTTTTGTCTAATGGCTATTACTTGATGGAAAAAGCTGATGTGACTTGTAAAGAGCAACTGTGATGTGTCATTTTTGTAAACTTAAAGGAAACAATTCACCAGTTTCAGCATGATATTAGTTGTGATTGGCTGCTATTGGTTCCTCCACATGTCTAAACTGCTATATGCAGTTCTTAATAGAATTACAGTACATAAGAATATTAGTAAAATATACAATGTATATAAATAAATAAATACATACAGTAAGTAAATAAACAGAGTTGTATTGCACTAGCTTGTGCTTATTTAAAGCTACCTAAACTGTTACAAAAACCTCATTGGGAGAAATCACAAGAACAAATGAGATGAAATAAAATACAAGGTTTGTAAATAGGAATGATTTTGTAAATCATGACATGGTTTATTACTGAAGCCAACAGATGAGGTGAATGTCGCATAGGGAGTCCCTCACCCTCAAAACAAGTCAAGCAAATTTGTTTGGCAGAGCTGATATGTCATAACAGGGGAGAAGGAGAGAAGAAAATAACTAGAAAAATGTCTCATATATTGGCTTCCAGCTTCTGCTCTGCAGCTTTACACTAATGATAAAATATATTCATATTTGACAGATTTTACATGCACTTAAACTCCATTTCAAAAAAACATTATGATTGTATAAAGGGGAAATTTAATTATTCTGACAGCTAATTCAAATATTTAGCATGAACACAAATTTTTATGGATAATATGACTTATTGAAAAAGAAATCTACATCACATATTCACTCTGTAGTAATAAAAAACAGTATCTTTCCATTGATCTGTTTACCCATTAAATGTAACAAGTGGGTTTTCTTACTAAACGTGACCTCACCATTTAGAATGTGTGTACTGCATTTTAAAGTGAAGAAATCAATAAGTCCTATGAACTAATCAGACATATAATACCATCCTCAACCAACACAGACAGACGTGACCTACTCTAGGCTTCCTCTATTATTGCCAACAATGTGAGTTACTTTATTGCAAAGTATATCATTTCAAATTCAATGATTGCAATATGGGTGTTTTTAGAAAATACTTAAATTCTTCACATTTTTGCATTACTGTTTTTTTTTTTGGGCTATCTTAGAATTAGAGAGTTTATATCACCAGCATATTTATATGCATATTTTCATATTATACCAGTGTCAAACTGTGATTAATGTCAATACCATTATAAATTGTGAGACACCACACAGTCAGAATGGAACTGTAACGTGTGTAAGCTCAAGGAAAAGACCATTTAGTAGACTCTTGCAAACCTTTTAAAGCTGAATTTTAATCTTCCCTGCTTCATCCCGCTCCCTTCATCAATATGCTAATTACATTTTGAAATAAAAGCTTTTCTGTTTTTATTACGGTGATATCCTCACAGGGTCTCTGCATTTCTTTATATACCACAGACAGATTATGGTGGTAGGAAGAGCCAGTAGGATGTTGTAAATAGCTTCCCAAGATATCACAGAAACTTGCTTCAGTACTCACCTTTTGAGCTCTCAGTCCTGATGCAAGCATTAGGCTGGCTTTAGGAAGACTATGGAAAATTACAAAATACTTAAATTGATGGGAGTCTAGAAGAGCTGACATTCCTAAACAGTCTGCATGCCTCTATGATGGGTCAGAAACAATTAAGTTTTGGAGGAAAGAACTTGAAGATGCTAGATGTCCACATATGTACACATATATACACACACTATATTGCCAAAAATATTGGGACACCCCTTCAAATCATTGGATTCAGGTATTCCAATCACTTCCATGGCCACCGTTGTAAAAAAAATCAAGGACCTAGGCATGCAAGCTGCTTCTACAAACATTTGTGAAAGAATGTGTCACTCTCAGAAGCTTAGTGAATTCAAGCATGGTACCATGATGCAACCAGAGAGTTGCCACCTGTGCAATAAGTTCATCCATGAAATTTCCTTGCTACGGTCAATATCACGGTCAACTGTTAGTGGTATTAAAACAAAGTGGAAGCAACTGGGAACAACAGCAACTCATCCACGAAGTGGTAGGCCACATAAAATGACAGAGCGGGGTCAGTGAAAGCAGTGCACCGAAGTCGACAACTGTCTGTAGAGTCAATAGCTAAAGACCTCCAAACTTTGTGTGGCCTTCAGACTAGCACAACAAAAGTGCATAGAGAACTTCATGGAATGGGTTTACATGGCCAAGCAGCTGCATCCAAGCCTTACATCGCCAAGTGCAATGCAAGGCATTGGTGTAAAGCAAGCTGCCACTGAAGTCTAGAGCAGTGGAGATGTGTTCTCTGGAATGACAAAACATGCTTCTCTGTCTGGCAATCCGATGGATGTGACTGGGTTTGGCGGTTGCCAGGAGAATGGTGCTTGCCTGACTGCATTGTGCAAAGTGAAACATTTGGTAGAGGGGGGATTATGGTGTGGAGTTGACTTTTAGGGGTTGGGCTTGGCCCCTTAGTTCCAGTGAAGGGAATAAATAAACTAAACCAACGCTCCAATCCTCATGCAAACCAGAAAAAGTCAGAATGCCAAACGAAGAGGTGCTGCCCTTCAAAGATCGGGAAATCTAACCACTGAAAGAAAAAACAAACAAGGGCGCACTCTCATCGTGCATTACTGTGGTATACCACGTGTTTAATAAATAGACAAGTAGATATATACTCACAAACCAATGATAAAAACAGTGTGTGTGGTCCACAACAACAGTCACAAACAACAACAGATCTCTGAGGAAGGGGGTTCAGCTCCCGAAACGCATCAGCTTATCCGCACATTAGACACAGCGATTTGTGACTGTTGTTGTGGACCACACACACTGTTTTTATCATTGGTTTGTGAGTATATATCTACTTGTCTATTTATTAAACACGTGGTATACCACGGTAATGCACGATGAGAGTGCACCCCTGTTTGTTTTTTCTTCCAGTGAAGGGAATTCTTAAGGCATGAGCATACCAAGACCTTTTGGACAATTTCATGCTCCCAACTTTGTGGGAACAATTTGAGGATGGCCCATTCCTGTTCCAAGATGACTATGCACCAGTGCAAACAGCAAGGTCCATAAAGACATGCATAAGTGAGTTTGGGGTGGAGGAACTTGACTGGCCTGCACAGTGTCCTGACCTCAACCTGATAGAAGACCTTTGGGATGAATTAGAGCAGAGACCGTGAGCCAGGTCTTCTCGTCCAACATCAGTGCCTGACCTCACAAATGTGCTATAAAGGAAGGCATTACAATACTTTTGGAAATATAGTGTATATATATATATATATATATATATATATATATATATACACACACATACACATGCATATATATTAATATTGACTGATTTCAGAACTACCAGGACAAAAATGTATCCAGTAGAGAGGTCCTAGAAATGTTGGCTTTTACGTAACTTTCAGCTCTATAGAAAGAAGCCATCAGCACCATAACAACGGCAATTTTTTCCAGTCTGGGGTTTTCCTACAGTAAACATTTGCATCACATGGACTTAGACAGACCCCATCAGGATCAAAATATGTTACTACAATATATTTGCACAGAATGGTCATTCAAATGTGCTGTATATTTTTCTGAACATATCTGGAGTTATTCTTTAAGATTATCTAAACTGTCTATCTAAATATTACAATTTAGACATTTAAAAGGTTTCCTGGCTTTTTAGTGTACTGAGATAGCCACTTATCTTAAGGTCTGGGGCAAATGTTCTTTTTGCCCTTCCATGGAAAGGAAACCATTGCCATGCAAAATACCTTTCTGATGGAGGTTCCTGTTTACTGAAGAACAAACTGCCTGCTAATTCCAGGTAGTAAAGCATCAGTTTGACATCACAGCAAGTGAGGAGACTACCATAGAATTAGCATACAGCTTGTATGTCAGGCAATGGCAGATTCCAACTGACAGGCATTTAGCTTAATGACACATTCTCTTTTTAAAATGAAAGAAAATGGAAACAGGACAACAGTTGTGTGATTTTCTGTTCACTGAGCACTGTGTACTCATGAAAGCAACAACTGCTGCATAAGACTCGTGACAAGTTTGCTTTACAACATCCCTAAGTCAGCAGTACACAAAGCTTCCTACAGCTCTGCCTACATAGCTATAAAAAGATCTGTTACCAAGATTTTACATTTTGAATGTATGCATGACATTTATTTTTCTAAAGCTAATAATGCATTTGTATGTTCTTATGGTATGGACCACTGAATAGTATATCAGAGGTACAATACTCCATAGCATATTGTTATAGGTAATTGAATAATGAATAATGGACTCTGAAACTCAACAAATTTTAGTTGATTTTATGTTTATTATAATAGTAATTTTAAATTGTATATAAAGTAAAGCCAAAGCTTTTTCACAGTTTTGGATAGAACAGGGAAAACTTAGAACCCCTGTCAAGTTTTGTTGCTATCTGCATCTCTTGGTAGCTTCACCCTTGCTTTTTATCCTGGTGACCATGGTAATGGAGACAGAAAATGATGGAAAATCTAATTTTAGAGTTGTCACCAGAACAAGAGGCGAAGGTATATTTTCCAATAGAGACACTTGTCCCGGTGGCAATTTCCCTCAGTTTTCCTTTCCAATCACTTCCTTTGCATCTCAGGAATATAAAGTGAAACAAACAGTTTTTCTACTTTTATCAAAACACACATTAAATGTTTTGGCAATGTCTTCATGTTAAGAAACACTTAATAGGCGGGTCACCTTGCACAGCCTGAATCATATTTATCTTGCTTTTGTAAACTTAAAGTACAAGCTTGCTTGTGAATATGCAGATTTATTTGAAAATGTTTCAGAAGCTCAGAGCAAACCTGTGCTCTGCCCATGCAAGGCAAACTAACAGGTTTGCTGTAATCAATACCTTTTAAACAGCATTTACTGTATTTTTCCATCCCTCCCCTGCAACTCTCTTCTGCTTCCAGAAAAAAAACAAAAACAATCATGTGACATTTGACAGTCTTGACCAATCACCAAGCACCAGCACTGTCACATGGAAAAGCTTCATAGCCCTGAAAAGGTTATGTGCAGCTGGGGAGGGTGGCATGAAAATAAATCTGTTACTTTACCCTGCATGGGCAGAGTACAGATTAATTCCCAGGTAGAATATCTAGAGTTTGCTATACAAAGATCTATTATATAATCTCATATATGTAGATTTGTATATTATTAAACATTAAGCTTCTTCAACAATCAGCAGTGGAAAAAGCATTTATTTTTTAAATGGATCAAACTTGTAGGTTGGAGTCTAAACAACATTTTAAAGTAAAGGGCCAGTTTATTGTCTTTAATACTGCAGGAGTTCAGAATTACTCTAGTGATAAGTGGGAGTTAAAATTGCCCTGGGTTCAGTGATCAGATTGAGTAAAATTTCCCAGTTAAAAATGTCCCAGGTCATTGATCCGTTGGAGTAAAAACTGCCCTGAGACCAGTGGGAACAAAAAATGTCCCAGTGTTGGTGGTCAGTGGGAGAAGGAGTTGTGCTCCATCGCTGGTGTGAATAGAAGCAAAAAAAGTGCCCAAGGGTCAATGGGCATTAAAATCGCTCTAGGGTCTGCTGTGAGTGGAAGACAAACTACTTCCAGGATCATTGGTCAGTGGGAGGGGGAATAGTGCCCCATAGTTGATGCCAGTGAAAAAAAAGAGTGTTCCGTCACTGGTATCAGCAGGAGGATTTGTATAAAATGAATTTTTAAAGCCCCCTCCAGGATTGATGTTCAATTGACATTTAGTTCCTTGTATGCTCTATGTTCAGGAGTTCCCCTCTGCTGCCAAGATCAATGCTGGAACTATACAGACACTGCTAACAGAGAAGGAGACCTTCTAGTACAGTATATTGCGCCACTTTGCAAACAGTGCATGTGTGACCTTCAGGATATAGGCAAGCAGCATGCTGTATCCATCCAGTATTATAGTTTTAGGGCTGCTGTTGATGTTATGGAAATTCTAGGAATTTCCTAACTAAAAGGAAAAAATAGCCCTTTTTTTAAACTATTATTCAATTTCAACCTGCAGCCAGTGTAGTTTCCTAAGCCTGCCAAAAAATTAAAATGTTGCTTCTTTGTAATATGGTAAACTGGAGGTAACCTGCACAGCATAGTGGTTTTCTAAAGGAGTAATGTTTAGCCAAATAAACATATTAAGGGCAGAGATGCTTCAGAATAAGAATCTGTATTGCACATAAATGGCTGAATACAGTTTGACTGAGCTAAGTGAAGATGTATTCCTATAGTAAATCACCCCAATGGGATCCAGAGATCCTAGCAAGCTCACTCTGAAATGTCAGGAAGATAAAGAGAAAAGATGAAAGTTTATATTTACAATGTTTACTTCTGGATATATTAAAAGAGGTTTGAAAGTTCAAAAGGTCTAGTGGACCATCCATGTGTATTGGCACAGGTTCAGAAAGCCAGCCTTAAATGTTAAATTATTTTTCCATTTAAACTTCACCATCTTATTCTACTGTAAGAAAACCATGATCAGTTTTGTCAATAATGCTTTCTTGAAGAATACTCAAATCCATATAATGTCTCCAAACTGTCAATATTTACCTTTGCTGATTCACTTTGTTATTGTTTCAATTTGCATGCATTATACTCATTAACGCCTAACAAAGTTATCCATTATATACTGATAATGCTCATCATTGTTTTTAAAATATTTAAAGAGTAAGATGGGCATCATCAAAATTCTGTTAGCACAAAACACCAGCAAATTCATCATGCAAGATGATGCACCAAAGCCTGCCAACCATTTTTCAAAGCTCATATTTTCACAAAATAATGGGCCTGGGACACTAACAATCTGCAGTATATGCCAGTATTAAATAGTGGAGAACAAGATTATAGCAAATGACTTATGATAAACCAGTCGATTAACTCAAATAATCTGTTGTACTAAATGTGGGAATGATAATTCTGTGAATATTGTTTCAATTTGATTTAATCACACTGACTGCACAGTCTGCAGGCAACTGTCAGCTTTCTGGGCTGCCTGAGAGGCTGAGACATTTATTGGGTTAGAGTGAAGGAATATCTATATCCCAAATAAGTGTGTATTAAAATGCTAGAGGATCTGGACCTATTTCTACTAAATATCATTTCACAATCCCCTTATACCACCAAACTTCTGAATATATTAAATTAACCTCATTAAAGCAGTGTCGGGAAATATACTCAAATTCTTTATTTCTTGGTCTCCAGGATTCAAGAAACACTTTAACTTGCAAGTGCATTTGCACTCGTTTTCCCCAGAGCTTAGTTTTTGCTGTTCTAATTTCAGCACTCAGATTTTGCTTGTATAGTGATAACATTGAGGCAGTTCTTGTAGACAAGCAGCAAAGTCCAGAGAACGAAGCAACACTACACCAGACCATCCACCCAGAAGGCATCAATCCAGCTGCAGCATCACCATCACACACCCGCACTTCTGTGCGGTGGAATACCATCCAGGCCACACCCCAGGGCACAAAAAAAGAAAAAAATGCTCTGCAAGCAGAGGGAGAATCTACAGGAACTGCTTCAATGTTATCACTATACAAGCGATATCTATTCGAGTGCTGGAATTAGTTTACTCCTGATTGTTTTTATGCAGTTTTAATAAAGAATTTTATTCTATGTTGTCCTTTTATTCTTTTCCTGTGGCGAATGGGTATTGAAATATACTAATGAAAATTGTGGAATACCAGGGTGGAAGGGTTCCCTTGGGGAAAAGCACTAGTGACCCACTTGAAATTTAGGGATGAAATGGTCTGATGAGTTTTCTCTGGTGTGGAGGGGAAGAAAAGAAAACTGTGTCAGAAGGAGAGAAAATTGTGGAGCAGATTTTTGAAACTTTTAATTGGTGGAAGCATGCTGTGAAAAGTTGCTTGGACCTGCTATAAGTACTCAGCACTTTAAAGGATTGTGGCACTGCAAAGTGTGTTTGTAACATGGGAAAGTGCTAATGATTTATGCAAGACTGACTTTATGGTATACTGTATTAACTACAGCGAGAAGTACACAATGCACATATTATTGGAATTGGTTTTATTTAGGTTATTTATGATATGAATTGTAATTTTTTTACGTTATTTATTATATGAATTTTGCATCCAGGTATTAGATATTCATTAGTGATATATATATATATATATATATATATATATATATATATATATACATACATATATATATATTATAACAAATAGGAAACTTTCAAAAACATAATCATATACAGACAGTTGTTCCAGAGGAAGGTAAAAAAAAAAACAATAAAGGATCATCTACTAATTTGCTCTGGTGGGTGGAAAAATCCTCCCAGATTTCCCAGGAGGCAATCAGATTTTCTCTGGATGAACTACCACTGGTGCCAATTTCCAGTCATTTTTTTGTGCATTTAGGAAAGAATCCAGACCTTTTTCTAAACAATCTACTGAGCTGACCAGAATCATCACTTGATGGAGTCTGTTCCACATTTTCACGACTCTTACTGTGAAGAAGCCTTTTCATATTTTCAGATTAAATCTCTATTCCTCCAGGTGTAAAGATTGCCTCCTTGTCCTTTGTGATGACTTTTAAATGAATAACTCTAACATGGTGATATCAGCCCTTAATCACCTCTTCTCAGAAGATCATACATTTAGTTCCTTATAGCCAAGCTCTTTCATGCCTTTTATTAGTTTGAGTGCCCTTCTTTGTGCTTTCTACAGCTCCCCAATATCCTTTTTGTGAGCTGGTACCAAAAACTAATAGCGGAGAAGGTTCTGGTAGCTGCAGTTACTAAAGCAAGCTAAATACTGTACTTTCTTGTATTAAGAGAGGCATATACTCCAGAGAAAGAGAGACATAATTTTCCCCTGTACAAACTATTGGAAAGACCTCATCTAGAAAATTCAGTTCAGTTTCCCCATTTGTACTCCTCCTTATGATGTATGTATGATGCATGCATGTTTTTAGCCTCCTAAGTGCATATCTTTACATTTATCAGCATTAAACATCATTTGCCACATAGTTGCCAAATTAAATAGTGCACTGATATCTGCTTGTAAGTTGTAGACATCCTGTAAGGATATTATTCCACTTCATAGCTTGGTGTCATAAGACTGAAATGATACTTTTAATCCTAAACTCTATCTCATGTATAAATATGTTAAAAAGTAAGGGTCCGAACACTGAACCTTGGGGTTCACCACTAATAACCTTAGACCATACAGAGTATGAATCATTAATCATTACTCTCTGAATATGGTATTTTAGACAGTTTTCTATCCATTTGTAAACTGAATTTTTTATGCCTGTAGACTTCACCTTACACATTATCCATGTGTGGGAAACTGTGGCAAACGCTTTTGCAAAATCAAAGTATACTATATTCACAGCCATGCCTTTGTCTTGTTTTTTCTTGCTTCCTCATAAAAAGAAATCAGATTAGTTTGACAATTTCTGTCTTTTTTTCCTAGCAAAAACTCATCTATGTGGTCTTTTATTAAATTCTCCAGTATCCTCCCAACTACAGAAGTTAAACTAACCCATCTATAATTACTTGGTAAAAACTTTAATTCATTTTTTAAAAATAGGCACCACATTGGCCTTACATCAATCCATTGGCATTATGCCAGTCATTGAAGAGAACTGTAAAAAGTAAAAAAAAAGTAAAAACAATAGCATTGAAATAACAATTCAATTCTTTTAGGACATGCGGGTGTATGCCATCTGGTCCAGGTGCTTTATTTACGTTATTCTGTCCAAATATTTTTGGACCTTATCAATTCTAAGTCATAGTGGTTCATTTGGAGTTATGTTAATACTATCCCTATTATGGACTGGAGCTCCACCATGCTTCTTTGTATACACAGAGCTGAACAAGGGATTTATTAAATTTGCCTTATTTTTTGCCTATTGTTTTTAGTAACATGGGGACTTAGGATCTCTCCTTTGACTTTGTCTGCCCCATTATATTCTAAATCACCTTTCTCCCTCAGTCCTAGTTTAAATACTCCTTCAGCCTGCCAATAAACCTTTTCCCCAACACAGCAGACACCCTTCCATTTAGATGCAAAACAAGTTTTAGCATATAAGTTATACCCCAATGAAAAATCAGTCCAGTGCTCTAGAAATCCAAATCTTTCCCTTATGCCAGGTATTTAGCAATGAATCAATTTCTTTAGGCTCCTCCAGCCTTTCCTGTGTTGCACATGACATAGGCAAAATTCCAGAGAATATCTCCATGTAGGTCCTTCAACTTGAAGCTTAGTTCTTTAAATTTATTCTTAAGGAGCCTCCACCATCCATGTATTTTGACAGGTTCCAACATGGACCAAGTCATGCTCAGCAACTTCCAGTAATTTATCAACCCGGTCTACTACATGCTGAACCCTGGCACAGGGAGACAACAAATAATTTGCCTGAGGCAATCCTGGCACCAAATATTTCTATCCGTCGTTCTGATTATATAATCCCCTATTACCACCAACTATCCAGACCTTCCTGCACTACCCTTACCATCCCCTGCTAGATGGGCTGCTCTCTCAGCTTTTAGGGGCAGCAATATCATCTAGGGTGCCACTTCTAAATTCTAAAACCCCCACGTCTTCACTCAACTTGACAAATTTGTTTGGGTGCTCAAACCCAGGATTGGCCTTCCTTTTCTGTTAGCCTCTATCACTCCCTCTAACTACAACAACCCATCTTCCTACCTTATAATTCTGACTTACCCCTCCACCCTCCACATCCACCCATTAAACACCTGTTCAGTGAGCAGAAGGCTCCTTTTAAGGATGTCAGTTCTGCTCAGTGTTGTAATAATAGATTTTATTCTGCAAAAAAAGCCAATGCATTTCAGGAGCTCAACACTCCCCTTCATCAGGGCTAAAATCAAGACAATAAGAAAAGGGGAAATAATATACAAATCCTTAAAATGTGTTACAAAGCTCTACTTCCTTGTAATAATGTAGTCCCAATTACCAACTCCTCAATGACATCCCAGTTACCAACTCATTGCTGACAGATCCAGGGTGTTCTTTTTTATACTTAAACCAATTTGTACATTATTTCTCTTCACCCAATGTGTAATATACAGTTTTAAAGAGCTTCTCAAGGCAACAAGGAATATTAGCAAACATATCGTTCTGAAAAACACTACAACTAAAGTAAAAAAATCTAAAGTAAAAAATGTACTCAATTTTCCTATAATTTTATATAATGTTACTTTTTATGATATATCTGGTTTGGGACTGCTTCTTGGACACCATAGAGATTTTACTCAGATAAATGCCAACAAATATAGAAACAAGTGGGCATATAGATCACATGCTTTCATGTGCATAGGCACCTGAAGAAGTATGTTTATTTTCAACTTTTGCTATGGAGTTTTTGTGGCACAAATTTCAGAACAAAATTTTTAAAAAATAAATTTTACTGCATGCGTTACACTTTAGCCCCTGTAAAATGTAAATGTTACTCAGTCTCTATGAGTAAGAACTAAAGTCACAAAATGTGACAAGGTATCTTTGTGATCCTGTCTGTAAGCTGTGCTTTGTGAATAAATAAAACAAAACACACTGGTATTGCAAGATACCACTGATGGCTCATCTTTTTATAAAGTTCAGTATAACCAGATCAGGCAAGGTCTAAGGACTGGTGAAGTCTGGGCAAACATACTAAGTTCAATTGCCTAGAAGCAGCGGAGAACCATTGTATGTTTTCACAGAGTAACAAAATCCTTCACTACTCCACGGCTACTGCAGATATTCCCCTCTTCCAGTTGCATAGAATATTTACTACTCCTCAGCATGCTGTTATTCCTCCCATTTCCTTTTACTTCACTACAAGATGTGCAAGCTAGTGGCAGGAACCACAGTGTACAGCAGGGGTGGCAAAAATTTGACCCATCTAGTCACATACCTTCAAATGCTAGGGAGCAACAAAGCAGCGGCTCTTCAACAAACAGGCTGCTGGAAAGTTAAATATGTTCACTCTTCGTTTACAGGCTGCCTATTGTTTAGAAGTGACAGGGCCACTTTATCCTTCAATGCTTACAGAAAAAAATCTTATTCTGCCTAATGTCAGGAAGATGAAAAAAGACGTGATATCTCTTAGGGCTCATGTACACTGCAGCTGATAAAATCATGTTTAGGAGCTGTTCAGCGTTTTTTTCAGCAGCCACTAAGCTCACCCTAATGTTTTCCTATGTGTCAATGTATACATCTTCGTTTACAGTCATTTACAGGCATTTGAGTTTACAGTCTTTTTTTTTGAACGCAGAAAACTCGCTTTCAGCAGTCGATTTTATCAGCGTTTCAAACGCAAAACTCTTGTAAATGTGGCAAATCGCGTTTATAAGCGTCTGCAAATTGTTTTAACTCTTTCAGTTCCCGATGCTGTCCAGAGCCTTTTTTCATCATGAAAATTGCATGCAAAGCTTTTTCAAGGTACTCAAATGGACAAAACACTGAACACAAGATGTTCCTACTAAGCTTGTCACACATTGTAATGACCAATTCACACCTCAGGCCTCTCCCACCCTTGGAAACAAAAGATATGTTAATGACCATTCACACCTCAAATTCCTCATGAAGACCCCCTACCAGGTGGCCTTAGTGACTCACTCCACCAGAGACCTTTCCCACCCTTGGAAACAAAAGAAATGTTAATGAGCAACTCACACCTAAGCTAATCTCAACACATACTGCTATCTCTGCTTCTACTCTGTGTTTCTCTGAAAAACAGTCTGAAATAGTTACTAATTTACCACTTTTCAGTGCATTCTGGGCATTTTGGAGGTTCTCCTGTGCTTATCTTTAAAAAATGCTTCTAAACGCAAACGCATATAAATGCATTATGCAAACGTGGCTAAACAGACATTTTTTAACCTACGTTTTCCAGCAGTCAGTTTCCATCATTGAGAAGTGTCCCGTGTACATGGAGCCCTATTGTCTAACTGAATATGTTTTAGCGTACACTTACATGAATACTTGGTTCTGTTTGTCAACTATAGGGTCATACAAATAAGTGGAAGGTCGCATAATTAGAAATACACAATCAGAATGAACTTAAAATAAACAAACATAGTGAACCACATGAGGAGACACATGCATAAATCAGTGGAACTGTTAAAGTGTTTACAAGTAAGTTCATGAAATGAACCAGCAAATGTAGAGGTATAAAAAGTCTTTTTATGCTGCCCTTTGCATTTGCTACCTGTCAAAGGGCAGATTTATATGTGAAATAAAAATAACAGTAAATGACAGAATGAGTGGGTCCCAGCCACTAACTAAATTGAATATTAGGTCAATATGCATACAAAGCATGTAGCTACTTGTCATTAGACTGTTTCCCTTTTGTAGTGATCAGCATGTATCTATGAGGGGGTCTGCATTTGGCCTACGCAAGTCAGGACACGTCACATAGAAACATAACAGTTTTACCTCAGTTTTGGTACTATACACTAGCAAAGAATTTCATAGGTATGTTTAACTATATTAAGATTTTTTGTTCAGGGCTTAATTGCTAATTAGCAAAACTTGTAGCTTTATTTAAACAAAAATTTGCAGCGCAAATGTCACAAGCATTTCCACAGCCATCACAAATAATGCCTGTATTTAGTCTAATATGTTTATTTTCTATGATCATCAGCTCCATCTAGTGTCTTAAATTATTTCCTAAAATTCACCAATCATACCGCATTATTGCCAACAGATAAAGTAGATAATCAATATAATAACACACACACACATATATATATATATATATATATATATATATATAAACATATTAAGCAAAAAAAGGGGATTATTCATGACGACTGAGTGAATGCCGGAGACATTCACACAGTGAGGTTTTTTCTTTATAAATAGACCCCTTTGTCAGGACTTGGATCACCTGTTGGTGACACTGTGGTTCCCTGGGTGGAGGGTTATAGTTTCGATGTCCATCATAGTTACATAGTTAGTCTGGCTGAAAAAAGACAAAAGTCCATCCAGTTCAACCAAAAAAAAAAAAAGTTATATTCCTATACCCACATGTTATCCGGAGGAAGGCAAAAAAAAATCCAGCAAAGCATGATCCAATTTGCTCCTGCAGGTGAAAAGATTCTTCCTGATCTCCCCTCCCGAGTGTATCTAGGAAAGAATCCAGGCCTTTTTTAAAGCAATCCACTGAGCTGGCCAGAACCAACTCTTGAGGGAGTCTATTCCACATTTTCACAGCTCTTACTATGAAGAAACCTTTCCGTATTTGTAGATTAAATCTCTTGTCCTCCAGGCGCAAAGAGTGCCCCCTTGTCCTTTGTGATTACCTAAGGGTGAATAACTCTACACCGAGTTTACTATATGAACCACTGATGTATTTATACATGTTGATCATATCCCCCCTTAATCTCCTCTTCTCAGGAGAGAAGAAATTCAGTTCCTCTAATCTTTCCTCATAGCTGAGCTCCTCCATGCCTCTCATTAGTTTGGTTGCCCTTCTCTGCACTTTCTGCAGTTCCCCAATGTTCTTTTAGTGCATTGGTGCCCAAAACTGAACTGCATATTCCAGATGAGGTATAACTAATGATTTGTACAGGGGTAAACTGCTATCTTTCTCTGGATTATATTCCTCTTTTAATACAAGAGAGTATTTTGCCCAGTGAGTGTCTTCCAACAGCCAGGAGACCCCAGTACTCCTCAGTTTCCACCTGATGCTGGCTGCTGAGAAGGTATTTAGGTTCTCTCCCTACATGTGTCTCTTGCTCCGGTGTTTGCTGCTGCCTGACTATCTGCCATAGATCTGATCTTGCTCCTGCCCTGCATCCTGTTCCCCTTTGACCAATCCTGATCTCCTTGTATCTGACACCAGTATTGATTCCTCCTTCCCATCTGCTCTCAGTTTTTTCTGCCTTTGTGTTCCCCATTTTGTATATAGTTAGTTGTTATGCTTTTTATTTGTTAGGTTTATTAATCAAGTATTATGTCACTGGTTTTTTTTGGTTCACTTATATATCTTTATTTTTGCTGTGTGCTGGTGTCTGGATGAATTTTATTTCACTGTAAATAAATCTCACTTTACAAATACACAGTCTGTTCCCAGTTTTCTAAGTGTAGCCACACAGATCTGGCCACCTCTTGTGTTTCAGCAGCTGCAACAATTTGTAGCTTAGTTGCCAAATGATTTTTTCTTCCTTTACAGATAGCTACAGAATTGCCATAGGAAGCTATTCATTCATCTAATATAGATGCTGATGACCATAGTTAACAAGTAGCTGCAGAGACAAGTATTGCAGCCATCCACAACAGCAACTATGTAGCCTAGCACAAATAACTAGTGAACATGCTGGCTGTTGCAAAGCTCTGCTTCAACGCTGATGATGTGACATGGCTCAGTACTGGGAAAAGCAGGGGGAATTTATACAATAAAGCAGAAAATGCTAAACAGCACACGCATTTAACTAAAATATATCATAACCTTTTTTTTCTTTGTAGAGTGAGGCCAGATTTAGATGAAATAGGAAAATTATTTTTTTTCCATTCCAAAGTAGATACATGCCAACACAGCAAGGCCACTGTGTGTTGCATTTGCCTGCTGTGACTGCACAAAGGAATTCATGAGCATCTTATCCATTTGAATGAGCAATGTTGAATGTTGTGTACACTTTTATGTGGACCCATTCACACCACAAATGCATCTAAGCCTATTTTCTATTTTTGATTAAAAAAATGTTTAACATAATAATATAGTTGGATGGAAACATGGTTACCAAGCCAGATTTTTTTAAATGCAACAAGATGCTACTATTACTGAAAATTGCTAATAGGAAAGACAATGTGCAGCAGTCATTCAAAGTCTCATATGTGTTACAGTCTAGTGCAACCTGGTGCAAAGGCAGCCAGCATGGAGACATTTCACCCTAAGAATGAGAAGGCCTGGCACACAGTGGTTTATTCTACTAAATCTAACATTTTACTTTAAAGACATAGGATCCCTTTGGAATTTTGAGTACAGACACTGAGCCCTCCAAGCAAACCTAAAAACCACAGTTGCACAAAACATACTTTAAATGTTTTGTACTTTCTGGTTTCCTTAGGAACTTGAGATGCAGCCAATGCCTTCCAGCTGTCCCCTGGGAAGGCTATGTCACCAGTTCCTTCCAGGGAGATCTCATGTGTAAATTGCACAAAATAAAAAAGTCTTTCCTCTCAAGGTCTCATATAGCACATGTGCAAGATCTCCCAGTCATATTATCACTGGACCAGCACAGAAAACATGAAAGAAGAAGCTAGCCACATGATGTGTATTTTTAAAATGGTTAGCACTAATTTACATGAGCATGTAGAAAAAAAGCATTAGCATATTGGAAGATTTAAAGAGATGAGACACTTAACCACTTGCCTACTGGGCACTTATACCCGCTTATTTACCAGGCCAATTTTCAGCTTTCAGCACTGTTGCACTTTGATTGACAATTGCGCGGTCATGCAAGATTGTACCCATATGAAATTTTTATCATTTTTTTCTCACAAATATAGCTTTCTTTTGGTGGTATTTAATTGCTGCTGGGCACTTTACTTTTTGTGCTATAAGCAAAAAAAGTGCAAAAAATTTTGAAAAAAAAAAAGTTTTTTTGTTTCTTTTTATAAAATTTTTCAAACGGGTAATTTTTCTCCTTCACTGATGTGCGTTGATGAGGCAGCACTGATGGGCACTGATAGGCGTCACTGATGGGCACTGATAGGCAGCACTGAAGGGCACTGATAGGCGGCACGGATAGGCGGCACTAATGAGGTGGCACGGATAGGCGGCACTAATAAGGTGTCACGGATAGGAGGCACTGATATGCGGCACTGATTGGAGGCACTGATAGGCGACACTGGATAATGGATACTGATAGACAGCACTGATAGGTAGCACTGACTGACATCACTGCTGGGCACTGACTGGCGGCACTGCTGGGCACTGACTGGCACAACTGCTGGGCACTGACTGGCGGCACTGACTGGCAGCACTGCTGGGCTGCACTGATGGGCACTGGTGGGTGGCACTGATGGGCACAGGTGGGTGGGCACAGGGGGGGTGGCACTACTGGGCACAGGTAGGTGGCACTTCTGGGCACAGGTGGTGATACTGCTGGGTGGCACAGGTGGGTGCATTGCTGGGCAACAGGTGGGCGCACTGGTGGGCACAGGTGGGCGCACTGCTGGGCACAAGTGGGTGCATTGCTGGGCACAGGTGGGTGGAACTTGTGTGTGGCACTGCTGGGCACTGATCATCAGGGCACTGGTGATCAGTGACCCTGATGATCGGTGCCAATCCCCGCTCTGACAACTGCCGGTTTTCGGCAGTACTTTCCTCATGATCTGACAGCATGAGGAAAGTGCAGCCGAGAACCGACATTTGCGTTTTCCCGGTGATCAGCGTGTCATTGGACACGGCTGATCACGTGGTAAAAGGCCGCTGTGATTGGCCTTTTACCACGTCACGTGATCAGCTGTGTCCATAGGACACAACGATCATGGAAATCGCCAGGGGGCGCGCAGGGGCGCGCGTTCTGGGAGGACATCATATGACGTCCACCCAGAACTGGCCGGCCGCAGTGCAGCCGTCATTCGGCTATCTGCGGTTGGCAATTAGTTAATAATAATTATATTTATTTATTTAACCATTCTACATTTATTAACGTTGGTGGAATCAGTCATTAGAGAGGAAAGGAAGGGACCCCCCCTCCCTTCCAAACGTACACAGAAGAAAAATGTGAGGTTCTAACACCCTGTATTGAAAACTTTAAAAAACTGTTTGGGATGGGCCACTACTTTAAAGCAGTTCAAGATTTCTGAAGAAAGATATTCTGTAGAGCAAGCTAGGTTTACTGTGCATTGAAGACAGAGCTTTAGTGGTAGAGTGACATCCAGGAATAGATTTGAATAGCTTAAAGGGATATATTCAGCCAGACCACATTTATTGCAAACTGAGATGTAGCATTCATAACATAATACTTCTCTGTGTATCAAAAGCCTTTGACTTTTTATATTTCACAGGAGTCTGATCATTCTGATCATTTCTATGATATATATATATATATATATATATATATATATATATATATATAAATGTATGAAATATTTTACAGCAACAACTTCATTCTATAATATTTATGGAGGGAATAAAATTCCTAAGCCAAGATGTAAAAAAGTAACAATGATTTCCTATGAAAACAACAGTGCTCACTATATCAACACAATATAATATTCTTCATCATATATCTCAATGGACAGATGATTATTAGTTACTGCACAGCGTCTCTTGGGTAAACTGCCTTCAGTTCTCATATTGATTATTCAAAAGCTACAGCTGGAAAAATATTACTCTCTAGAGGATGTATAGCAGTATAAATAGAAACATAGAGGTTGACAGCCAGTAATAACCACTTGAATAGACAAAGCTTTGTGTAAAGTACAGTACATTATCCCTAACCAAGAACTAGAAGGCACAGAGAGGAGAAGAAGCAGAAGAAGTACTTCATAAGGAATAACAGGACCACATAGACTGATGCTTAAAGAAAACTAGGGATTAGGCAAGGATTTGAATATTCACTGATGAATTATTACAGCTGTGCAAGCATACAAACAATTATACTTGCCTCTTTAATTTGCTTTGCCTGAGGACAACTCCGGAGCTGATATTCAGAGCTTTTGTTAATTGCCTAACCTCTTTCTGGTAATATGAACCATTGCCCATCCCTTCAATGTGCATTATGTAAGCATGCAAACCTACAATTTGGTGTTAAGTGCAAACTATTTTGTTATTTTTGTAATACCAACATACACAAGGATGTCTTTTTGAAGCACAAACTAAATGGGTAGCAGGGAGGAGCGCCATTCATAGAATGCTTTGCATTTTCTGAATGAATGCAAAATGTTCTTTGATTAGACAAGGTGGAGACATCAGCATTCTCTGACTGGTGCTCATGCACAGGACACGGAAGCAAGTGGAGATCACTGTAGCAACAGTATCTACTACATTGATTTCCAGCTTTTGGGAGGATTGGCCAGGTATGATTGATGCATAATTACATTGGTCCTGGATGGACCAATGTAACTATATATAAAATATCCATACCTGGAATTATTTTTTAAAAATTGTCATGCAATTCAGGTATTGTTGGTCATTCTGTTTATGAGGAATATTTACTATAGTATTAGCAGCTGTAGTAGCATTAGTAGGGTCAGTGTGACTGTTAAAAGCTTTAATCAGCTAAAATACATACGCTAAATTCATAGCTGAGATACGTAAGTGTGTATTGTCCTACTTGCCACGTCAAACAGCATAACCTGGCTGTGGATTCACTTTCTAATCTCCCTGCAGTTGAAGCAAAACAGCTTGGTCAAGGACCTACCCTGCCTGTGATTGGATAGTTGAAAGAGCAGAAACCCCCTGATCAGGTCAACACACAGCTCACCCCCTATAAGCCAGTTTCCTATGCATTAAGCCATGTAGCAAAGCCTAGTTGGCATTAACTTCTGCCCCTTCTACTCCCACTCTGATTTTTATAGGAAACTACAAGTCTGTCATGTAAAGATAGGCTGGGAATTTTGAAAAGTAGTAGATAACATACTTAAATGGGGATGATTTGTGTGCATCTATACTTTGATGTGAAAATAAAGGGTACATATAGTGTAGGTCTGCTTAAAAACATTGTTACTCACCTCCTGTGCTGTGTACTATTTGTAAAAGAGATGTATATAAATAAATTGCAATGGCCGCTGGCAGATGGTGTCATGGCTCCTGAAATTCACCCGATTGTTGAGCGCATTATGGCACAGGGGAGCTGCTGCTTATGCATTACGTGACCACTACGGAGTTTTAAAAAAAAAGGTTCTACAAACAGTATCCTCCATAGGTAGGAGGAGGAGGAAGCACTGTTTTTATGCAAACTTCTATGCAGCCATTTCTTGAACTTCAAGTCTGTTTTCTTGTAACAATGTATTATTATTTTCACACATTTATCATGGTTTGAATAGTCAGTGAATGAATGACAGCTGTTCAGTAAATTATGTTAAGGCTTTTGCTATGAACATTCAAGACAATTATGACAGAAAACACTATATATGTCTAAGAAAGGAAAAAAAATGATATATGTTAGGGAAGAGATGGAAAATGGTGCCAGGGTGCCAGTCTACAAGTGGGTCAAAAAGCACATTGTGGTATTAGAACTCATAAATAAATGTAAAAAAATCAGCAGTGAACACATACATCTAAACAATTCTGTAAATTTCTAAAATGAACTTGGACATAAACAACATCTTTGTCAGGGAAAGGTTTTCTCAAAAATAGGAAATATATGAATGAAAAATGTAAATTGAGCAGAACATATTAGGAATTATGTTTATGCAGGGCAGATGTAAGCTGCAGCTGCAGCAGAATCCTGTTTACATTCTTGATGGGTAGAGAAGCAGAAAGCCTCAGATATGTTCACTTGACATGAAGAATAGGAGAACCTCTTATCTGCAATCCCTTAGCAGCCATATGCAAACACACTGAGTGAACTGCTCTGTCTGCTATGACAGCAAACAATATTAAATGAAACACAATTATCCCTTTACTGTTTATATCTGAGAGGCTTTGCAGCAAAAGGCACTCACTGCACTGGTATTATAACCTAGGAAAAAAAAAATAATTTGTTACTGTTTCACTTCAACATAAAACACAGAATCCTGAATGCACCAGGATGGTTCAATGACCTATTGGGTGCTGTCATCATTTCACAAAAACATATTCAGGATGCTTATGTTGATAACTTAAAGTTGCCAGAAGAAATTAAATACTGTGTGAAAAAAAAAAACTAAAAAAAAGGTATACGTATACAATATATATATATCAATGGGGAAAAATATCATGCTGGATATATATACTGATAAAGATTGGGTAATGTGTTAGGAATGTAAGGATTCCCCATCGTTTGATGAAACAACAGAGGACTGAATGCAAACACACCCAGAAAATCAAAGTGAAAAAATTTTGCAGCAGGCTAGTCCATTTTGTTAAAATTTCATTGCATCAACTCAATATGGTACTCAGTTTATATGGCATGCTTGTCTGATAATCTTGGGGCATGCTTCTAATGAGATGACGGATGGTGTCCTAGGGTATTTCGGCCCAGATCTGGACCAGGGCATCACTGTGCTCCTGGACAGTCTGCGGTGCAACCTGACGGTGTTGGATGGACCAAAACATGATATCTCAGAGGTGTTCTATTGGATTTAGGTTAGGCAAGTGTGGGGGCCATTCAATGGTATCAATTGCTTCATCTTCCAGGAACTGCCTGCATACTCTTGCTAAGTGAGGCCAGGCATTGTCATGCACCAGGAGGAACCCAGGACCCACTGCACCAGCGTAGGGTCTGACAATGGGTCCAAGGATTTCATCCCAATTCCTAATGGCAGTCAGGGTGTCATTGTCTAGCCCAGTGTTTCTCAATCTTTTTTCAGTCAAGGCACCCTTTACAATTATGGACAGTCCTGAGGCATCCTTTACAATTATGGACAGCCTTGAGGCACCCCATTCTAAAATGTGAAAAACTATTTTAATAGTTTTATATAACGCAGCAACATCCACACCTGTAGGACACCCAGCATTGGAGGTGATTTATTCTTCCAAAGCAAATATACTTTTGCACACTGGTACTGAGTAGTATTCCAGTGTTTCTCTTCTCCCTCAGTTTTATCCATCACTGAGCTAATGTGTCACCCCCACTGATGGAGAGGGGCAGGGGAGGGTAAAACTAGGATGCTGTGCAGGCAGCTGACATCCTCCTTATCAGCTCATGATTTCATTGGTTTACAGGACACCAGCAGCTAGAAGGTCGTAATGGTGCACAATGACAACCTGTGGCTTTGTGTAACTAAAAGGCAAGCTTGTTCCACCTGCTGGCTTGTATACAAGTTTTGGGAAATTTTTAAGACATTTTGCCAAGGCACCCCTGAAGGAACCTTAAGGCACCCTGGTAGAGAAAGGCTGGTCTACTCTGTAGAGATCCGTGCGTCCCTCCATGGATATGCTTCCCCACCCCATCACTGACCCACCACCAAAACGGTCATGCTGAACGATGTTACAGATGGCATGACATTCTCCAGGGCTTCTCCAGACCCTTTCACATCTGTCGCATGTGCTCAGGGTGAACCTACTCTCATCTGTGAAAAGCACAGGGCACCAGTGGTGGACCTGCCAATTCTGATGTACAATGGCAAATGCCAATCGAGCTTTATGGTGCCAGGCAGTGAGCACAGGGCCCTCAGGCCACCCTCATGAAGTCTGTTTCTGATTGTTTGGTCTTAGACATTCACACCAGTGGCCTGCTGGAGGTAATTTTGTAGGGCTCTAGCAGTGCTCATCCTGTTCCTCCTTGCACAAAGGAGCAAATACTGGTCCTGCTGATGGGTTAAGGACCTTCTACGGCCCTGTCCAGCTCTCCTAAAGTAACTGCCTATCTCCTGGAATATCCTCCATGCTCTGGAGACTGTACTGGAAGACATAGCAAACCTTCTGGCAATGGCACCTATTGATGTGCCATCGTGGAGGAGGTGGACTGCCTGTTCAACCTCTGTAGGTTCCAGGTATTGCCTCATGCTACCAGTAGTGACACTGACCCTAGTCAAATGCAAAACTTGTGAAAAACAGTCAGAAAAGATGAGTAGGGAAAAAAGACAGTGGCCTCCACCTGTAAAACCATTCCTGTTTTGGGAGTCGTCCTATTGTTGCCCATCAAGTGCACCTGTTGTTAATTTCATTGACACCAAAGCTGCTGAAACTGATTAACAACTCCCTCTGCTACTTAACTGACCAGATCAATACACACACACACACGATACAATATATAACACAATATATACAGTATACACCTGTATATTACACATAACGATCATCAGAGTGCCATGCTTTGCGACCTTGACATTCTGACATTCCAGCTAGTCAAACACTCCATGCTTTTCTCCATTCGCATAGCTACTGTATAGCAGTGAAGGGCAGGGCTTCTGTAGTGGAAATATTATTTCGTTAAAGCTTCAGCACAAATTCTTACTTCCATACAACACCCCCCCCCCCACCCATATGCCAAGTGCTTCTCTGTTCTACAATTTTGTATTATGTGAGTCCTAAAGAGTTTTTTCTTCTATCCTGACAGACTTCTTCAGGTGTGTATAATTAGAAGGGGAGAATTCCCTATATAAACAATTTAGAGGTTGTTATACATTGTCCAGATGTTTGTGTTTTGATCATATACTGCATACTTTTCTATATTAGCTTTTATACAATATAAGCCAATGCATGCTTGTTTTGTTGCTTTTTCTGCAAGGTTAGGCTAATTCAACAAGGCAAGAAGGCAGGGCTGCTGTTTGAAATCATGGGGCCCCATATAGTCTACCTGTTAGGGTTCTCCTCTCCAAAATACCAACTCTATATTTGCTCTAAAAATACACTAAAATCATTATTAGTAGACACAAACACAACATAACTTACAAAATTGCTAAATATAAATGATAAAACTATATTGAGTTAATACAGCTCTGAAAGAGGTTTTTGGACTCATTTGCATGGGCATTGTGGTTGTATAGTAGGAATCAGTGTTTTTTTAATGTGGCGGGCCCTGTTTTTAAGCAAGCTGTGTTGTGCTACAGGGACTCAGCAGCTGTATGAACATAGGTGTACGGCCTCGAACATGGACAGTGTGCACTCACCTGCATACCTGTCAGATTAGGTCATATAGCTATGTTAGTATGGCTGCTGTATCCTCATAGTAAAAGGCGGCTCCAGCTGCACAAACCACTCATTCACACTCATTCACATGGGCCAGATAACCTGTGTTATTGCGTCCCTACTTTTTTGTATTATTAAAAAGAAATATGGAAATATGGAATTAGCATAAACTGTAGTGAACACTGACCAGCTGGTAACAATGAATGGTCGCCGGACCTCCGTGATCCGGTGGCTTGACGTCATGGCTAGCAGGGGCTCCTCCGGTGGCCATTCATTGTTACCAGCTGGTCAGTGTTCACTACAGTTTATGCTACAGTCCATATTTATTGCATCCTTTGTGCACAAGGATTGATTTTCATTTGAGTACCTTCAAAGTGTGTTTTTACTTTCATTTTGATTCATAATAAATTTATTCCAATTTTGATCAAATTACTACACCATGGGTACTTTTTTCTGCTCCACATCGAGCATTTAACCCCCCAGGACCCCCAGGTGACCATCCCAGGGCCCAGAGGAGAGCTGTACCCAGCAGACCCCATCCATAGCCAGACCTGTAGAGGGGGAACTCTAGGAATTCCGTTATCCACTGGAGAGTTATCCATTCCAGGCTACATCCTATCCAGGATTGAGGGGACCTTTGTTACATATGACATAAATGCACATTCATATTGCGCTTCTGGTGAGTGGGCAATTTACTTGTTTTTCCTGCATGACACCGGGACGTATGTGTCACTGGGATTCAATCAAGTCACCTCTGCTCAGTTTATTTGGGGCTTCATCACCATCTTTACCTTTTGGACTTTTATCTGCACTGTTTATCAGTGTTCTAGCTGCTGTCTCTTCAAGCGCTCACTGAATCCCATTTATTTATATGTTCTGGTTCCTGTAATTGCTGCATTGGCTCACCGATCAACTTCCATGCCTACATCTTATTCCCTCTGCTGCCTGGGCCCCCCTGCTGACCTGGGCCCTGTGCAGGAGTACTGGTGGTATCCCCTTATCAGCAGCCCTGCAAGAAGTTATGTATAAAGGTTGTAGGCAGGGGTGGACTGACCATTTGGAATTTCGGGCACTGCCCGAGGGCCTGGGGTCAGTAGGGGGCCCCATGAGATGCCCTTGGTACCTTTTTCATAGGCTTTTTTGAGTTTGGGCAAGGACACAGGGGCCCCATGATCCCCTACTGCCCGGGGGCCCCATGGGTTGTCAGTCCGCCCCTGGTTGTAGGCTATAACAACCAATTAGAAAACATCTTTTACTGAGTAGTTATCTTCTACATTCGGGTTGATTTACTACAGCTGGAGAGTGCAAAATCTGGTGCATCTGTGCATAGTAGCAAATCAGCTTCTTACTTCAGTTTGTTCAATTAAGCTTTGACACAAAAAACCTGGAAGCTGATTGGTTGAATCAGTTGAATCAGTCATTCACTAACAACGGTTGAAAATATCAATGAAACACACTGGTATTAGCAATCATAATGTGTAAAAGAAAAAAATCCTGATTACTTGCCCAAAGTAGTAAAATGTTACTATGGTAAGATTGTATTGCTTTGGTCACAGTGCGTTGAAAAAATAATAAAAAAAGAAAAAATAATGTAATAAAAAAATAAACGTTTAAAAAAAACCAAATTCAATTATTATTATTTTTACATACTGTCACCAGTCAGTGTCCCGGATCACTTCCACACCAGTTATATAATAACGCTGTACTGGACTGGTGACAATATGTGAACAAAAAAAATTGTGAATTTTCTTATGTCAATTTCTAAATTTTCCAAAAATTTGTAACACAAAAATGACAACTTCAAAAAAACTAACCTGGCCTCTTACCTAATACCTTGGACTGTATTTTCCAAAAATGGGTAATTTTGGAGGTATTTGTACTATCCTGGCATTTTCGGCCCTCAAGAAATGATAGGCCGTCAGTACATCAGGATTGATCGATTGTCAGAAATATATACACCATGATTTGTGGACTATAACTTTCCTACAGACTAAATAATATACACTAATTTGGGGTATTTTCACCAAAGAAATGTAGCAGATTACATTTTGACCTATACTTCTCACTAGAATTTGGTTAACCAAGAGTCTCAGCCTTGTTCCTAGCCTTACACCATTGTTAAGTACTGTATATGCTGTATTCTCACCTAATGTAGATTTGCCATTTCCCCTTCTTCCCCCAAACCTCCATCTCTGCTATTTTTTCCTCTCCTCTTTTCCTCCTCTATTTTATCTCCAATGTTACCTATTTCCTCTGACCCTACCTTGTACCTCCTATGGCTTGTACCTCCTACAACCCTGCAGACTCAAACCTGTTCTCTGGGTATGCCAGTGACGACTCACTCTCCCATTTTCTTTCCTTGAATACTCCATGCTCAACAATGGTCACTTTACACGCCATTGTACATCATGTATCTAAGTTAAAGTCATAGAGTTTTGTACTCTGGCAGTCTTAGGGCATCCTTTTCCCTAAAATCTGTTCTATACTGTTTATGTTGATTTCAGTGTCTTCTTCTGTTCAATTTGAATGTAAGCACCTGTAAATGTTGTAACATGGTTATATTATATTTTTACTTCTTCAGTATATTGTTCGATACATCATTATTATAAATAAAAACTTTATTAAAAATGTGGAACTCCAGCAAAACGCAAACTTTCCTTAAACTACCAATACACCTTCATCATTGCCACATCATTGCTACATTTAATGTTTCTTTTGCAATCAAGTATCTACCTGCTGATCCTGCCAGTCCTCTTGGTGTGGCCTAATTTAATTTCCTTTGTTGGGCAAACAACATTACACTCCCACTGCTGAATTTGATTTCCCATTTATCTTAATATTGGCATCATCACTTTGTTGAGACCATCACAATGCTGGCATAGTTGGCCAGGACTGCACCTCCTCCCAGCCTAGAATGTTATTCAATGCTAGAGAAGGCAGCTACAATATATTAGTTTCTTCCCCAGCTTACTGATCAGATATGTGAAACTATAAAGCAAGCACTAGCACACAGCAGAGCTGAAACTGTATTTAATGAAACAAAACCCCTTCTGTGTTCTGACTATTGTCCACTTATTTTGGCATTGGATATAGAAAACTACACATCGAATGCCTTTTGAGTCAAGGACACTTACTGCCAAACATTCTAAGCTAAAGTTTAGGAAAGCCATTAATATGAGAATGTCACAGTCTCAAATTTATAACATGCTTCTAACATTTTTACAGCAATAGGGAACCCAGCAGACAATTAGTAATATTGAGTTATTGGGCTCAATATACTTTCAGTTCTCATGTTTGGGAAACACTTATATTAGAATGTAATACATTATAACATATATTAGAATCTAATATAGTATATTGAAAAAATAAATAAAGTATATTGAAAAATAAGTAAAGTAATGCACTTGGGGGCTAAAAACATGAATGCAAATTACTTGCTAGGGGAGAACCTCTGGGGAAATCTAGAATGGGAAAATATCTCAGGGTCCTAGTAGATGACAGGCTCAGCAATGACTAGAAGCTAGCAGAATATTATACAGTAATGCATTAAAAAGGGAATTTACTCTGGAGATAAAACTATAATCCTACCACTTTATAAACTCTGGTTCGGCCACATCTGGAGTATGCTGTCCAGTTCTGGTCAACAATCCTCAAGAGGGAGGCGCAGAAACTGGAGAGAGTCCAGAGATAGGCAACAAAGCTAATAAGGTGACTGGAGGACCTCAGTTACGAGGAACAGCTAGAAAAATTAAACTTATTCTCCCTGGAGAAGAGACGCTTGAAAGGGGATATGATACCTGTATACAAATACTCCAATGGTGATTCTAACTTAAAGAATAAACCTTTCAGTCTCAGGGAGTGTAAGAAGACATGTGGCCAAAATTGGAGGAGAAGCGGTTTAACTTTAAACTGTGTAAGGGGCTTTTCACTGTCAGGGCAGTAAGAATGTAGAATTCACTGGTGGTGTCAGCGAGTATTCATTGTTTAAAAAAAATCTTGGATGGGTGTCTTAATGAACACAATATACAGGGATACAGGTAATGATTTTTGACACTCACTAAGACAGGTTGAGCTGGATGGACAGGTGTCTTTATTCAACCTAGTCAACTATGTAACTAAGTAACCTGACTGACATACTTCTTGCCAGTTATGTTAAAATTCAAAAATAGCACACGAATAGGTTAAAGCCTAGGTTCACTTTTTTTTCTAAATTCCAGCTTCCGTATGTACCAATATATCATTAATGTACCTCTGTTGCAGAAAAGAAAAAGCTGTCCCTATATTTTATGGCAGGCATTTTTTCAGCCTCCAGTTTCTTTTATAGAAAACTGCTTTATTACTTCCTGGTAATCATCCAATAAGACACGATAACTGTTAGTAGATGAGGAAATACTTCACCAGCTGATCTACCTAAAATACACCCTGCACCTGCCATTCCCCTCCAGGAGATTGCTCCCCCCTACCTCTTTACTTACATGCTTCTTCAATATAGTCATTGTTAGTGCGCACCAATCTCCCTAAATACATAGCCAGTGTCTTCCTCTGTTGATTGATCTTTTTATATCTCTCCTTTTTCCTGCATAGATCATTCACTTGGCAGAGCATGACCACAGGATAAGGGTGTCCCTGGAAGTCTGCAAAGTTCACTATACAATCTGATTGTACAATCTCCTTTAGATCTACCATTAACTATATAGTGCAAGGACCTGTCTGACTGGTTACAGAGTGATTAGATATATATGTGTATCCTCTTATATAGTTTTGGTAAATTTAAAAGAGATTGTACAGTGATTGTACAATAAGATTGTGTAGTATATGGCCACCTAAAATGAGCTAGTTGGCTTTTGGTGCAATGAACACGCAGAAGCAAAAGCACATGTTGCAGCATGAAAAAACGTGCAAAAAATATGTGGTAAAACATGTGCAAATCACAAATTGCCAAGATGCCCCATGATCTACTTTGCCGCATTTGTCATACGTATGCTAAGTGTAAATGGGGCCTGAAGTAGAAATTGTTGTGTTTACAACCCCCCTCCCTGAGCTAGAGCTGGCAAGAACATTGACAGATGAATGTCTACCTTTGTATAAAGTTGACCATACACTATGCAATCTGATTGTACAATCTTAGTGCCGTTTCCTTTATATTTACCAAAACTATGTAGTAGGAGGACCCACCAGAACAATCCGTTCAATTTGTATCAAATAAGATCAGGCCCTTAACTTACATAATTGATAGTTGATCTAATAAAGATTGTAAAATTAGATTGTACCGTGTATAGCCATCTTAAAAGAAGGAGTAGAAAAGGCAGTGGAAATAAAAAAAAGAAGAGGTGGTATATTAATAAGTGAGGTATGATCCAAAAGGTACAACACACCCAGGGGCGGACTGTCAACTCATGGGGCCCCTGGGCAATAGGGGATCATGGGGCCCCTGTGTCCTTGCCCAAATTCAAAAAAGCCTATGAAAAAGGTACCAGGGGCATCTCATGGGGCCCCCTACTGACCCCAGGCCCTCGGGCAGTGCCCGAGTTTCCAAATGGTCAGTCCGCCCCTGAACACACCCAATTCTGTGATACAGCAAGGCAGTGCATGATGGGATATGACGTTACCTAGATGGTCACACGATGCTACAGGAAGTTAGAGCACAGAATGTGTTTTGACATTTTGAACATATAGGTGAACATTCACACCTGCCATGGACTAGGTAAATGAGAGATACACACATTGGGGTGGCTTGGACAAAAAAACACTTTAAAAAATCCTTCTATTTATTTTGAACAGCGACATTCTGTCTGAAGAGGTGAACACAGTCTTTAATAGTAGAATTTCTAATAAATGTCCTTATAAGTCACTTCTGCCACCATGTTTAGAAATATTTGTAGCTGCACAGTGTTATTTAAGTCAAAAATTAAAAATTTCATTATGTGGGCATTTAAGAAAATGAAACTTAGTTCTTTATTGAAATGCTTTATAAATATAACTATGATTATCCTTAATATGAATAAAGATTTGGTGCCTGCTCAATGTATTGTGATATACAAAATGAAAATCCATCAATCAAGTATTAGAAAATCAACTTAGAAGATGCTAAAATGTCCAATGATGTGCATTCCCCACACCACACTGTAATATATTCATCTTTCAAGTGAATACTTGATCTAAACCACTACTACACCTTTTCTTAGGTCTGGCATAGGAAATGGAGGCTTGGAACGCACGCCGAGCAACAAAGGGGGTGTGGTGAGAATTATACATACACAGGCTGCCTGTACACACATGTGCATGTATCATAGACACTTTAATATGTGAGTGTTATTGCTTTACCTTTTATTTGACCATTCATTTTTTAATAAATACTGCACTAAGATGCTTTTTAAAAGGATGTCTCCCACTTTATCTCTCAGTGTGTCTGAGGCTGAGCCAGAGGATCCCCCAGGAGGACCTGGGGATCATCTTTAAGAGAAAAGAACCTTTGTGAAACATTACTGTTTGACCTACCTGTAGAAAGGGGTCAAAATCCTCTGGTGAGTGTACACTTTTTCTATGAGCACAAGTGGTGAAGAATTTGGAAGCTTGTTTGAATCAAGTATTCACTTAAAAGATGTATATATTATAATGTGGTGTAGGGAATGCACATCACTGGACCTTGCACATAGCACTTAAAGGGGAAGCTGCACATTTTAATTGTAATATTGCTACAAATATGTCTATATGGTATAAAATTATATACAATTTTATCTGTCACAGTGTTATGGTGAATAGGGAGGAGCCACTATATTGGTTGGTTTTCTTGTATAACTATGATTATACAGTATATTGTAAATGAAGATAATCAAAGTTGAAAAAAAATTTGCACAAACAGATGCTGCAACAATTTCCTTTAAATAAACAATTCTTGTAGTACTTGTTGCTTTAGGATTTTGTTTGCATTTAATCACTTGTTACAGCTATTACTTAATGCATAGGGATATCAAATAAATTATGTACTGTAATTAATTTTCTCACCATATGCTTCCATATCATTAGAAATGGGAGTTCCATGCAGTGTTGAGTCTAGAGATGCATCAAGAGGTATCCCAACTTGAAAAATTTTATATAGTTATTTCAAAAGCCATTTGTACTTATAAATATATGACAATCACAGAATAACAGATGGCTTATTTCCCTCTGGAATAACTATAGCTGCATCTGTAAGTGATTAACATTTGTATGCTTTAGGCTTCAGAAGTATAGAAACACAGTAAGTTTGCTTGTCAACAGTACATAGATTTGTGGATAACGACCGTTTAGGATGTGCTGCCATTAAAGAACTGCAATTTAGAAACCCTCGTTATCAAAACTAGGTCAATGTAGTTTCAGCATTTGTTTGCTATGTATAATAAGAATACTACTGCCAGAAGTCATAACAAGTAACACTGCAGGTGAACCTCTTATGAACGAAAAGTTATTTTTTTCCCTACTAGTTAGGAAGTCACTGGTGTTATAAGATAGAAAATAAAGACTATAAATGATGCTATTTTTATATGAGTAGATCCCCCTGGACAACTTTTATGCATGGAATTAAAAGATGAGGCCTTTTAAGTTCAATAATGCAACATATTCTCTATATTTTCTACATACTTAGATTAATTATACTAAAATATCAGAACTAACAAAGTATACTTCGGTCTTCCTTAAGCCAAGATAAAATAGAGATGCAAAGGGAAATTTAGTCTATTACATGGTATTCTAAAATTACAGTTACTTTTTTAGTAGATGATGAAAATTGTGCTGATGTGCTGTAAAACTAAATTGAGGCCTTAATTTGTGGATAGGTCACATTCTTTCATGGAAACAAGGATTCCAGCAGTTGCAGCTGCAATCACATTCTTTTAATACTGAAATAAAGGTGTGAGTCGTGCTCACGGAGGTTTTGCAACAAGGAGATATCCCATGACTGAAATGTTGATATAGCCAGTGCAGAGTAAAGGGGACTTTCAGGTGACTTGGTCATGATATCTGTTCTGGACTCTCATATGTCGTCATACAAGCCACACATGAGAATGCACTCTTGAGCCAATTGTCATCAGCTTTCCTATGTAGCTTTGCCATGGGGGTGTTCAATACCTTTTATCTCAGAGTGCTCTGGTTTATTGGGTTATCAAGGGTCAGCAAGTGTGAAGTGGGGCAACAAGAGGGAAACATTCAAGCAAGATGGGTGGTGCACCTCAATGAAAGCTACCACACTGCAAAGTTCATAATAACTATCCTCTCAGTTTCTATAAATTCTTTATTTTTAAAACCAACTCTATATGCATAGTAAATATGGCTGTTGATCATTTCAATTATCTTATGTTTTGAGTTATCAAACTATGAGATTTACATTTACCGTATTTTTCGCTCCATAAGACTCACTTTTTTCCCCCAAAAAAATAGGAGAAAATGTCTGTGCACCTTATGGAGCGAATATGGAGCGGCCTGCCTGGTATTGCCGCCACCGACGTATTAGAATACCTGGCTGGACGCTAGACTCTACTGTGCAGAAGAACCCGCTGCTTTGTCCTACCTGTTCCTCGGTTCAGCGGTGTCCTGCTTTCACTGGCCGTCTTCTCTCCCTCGCACCAGCATCTTCAGTGTGGGCACCCAGCTGTGACAGCTTGCTTCTTCACAGCTGGGTGCCCACTGCGCATGTGCTAGAAGCGCTGTGCTTTGTAAATGGCCCTGGGACCTGTCACGTGTCCCACAAGACTATGGGGAGGGGGGGAGGACAACTCCGTGGAAGTGGGAGCGGGTATCTGTCAAATTTGGGTACCTGCCCCCCGCCCGCTCCCCAAAGGTCTGCAGTCTCTGGTCATCTCCTGTACTATGTCCGCAGTCTCTGGTCATCTCCTGTACTATGTCTGCAGTGTCTGGTCATCTATTGTACTATGTTCGCAGTCTCTGGCCATCTCCTGTACTATGTCCGCAGTCTCTGGTCATCTCCTGTACTGTGTCCGCAGTCTCTGGTCATCTCCTGTACTGTGTCCGCAGTGTCTGGTCATCTCCTGTAGTATGTCCGCAGTCTCTGGTCATCACCTGTACTGTGTCCGCAGTGTCTGGTCATCTCCTGTACTGTGTCCGCGCTCTCTGGTCATCTCCTGTACTGTGTCCGCAGTCTCTGGTCATCTCCTGTACTGTGTCCGCAGTGTCTGGTCATCTCCTGTAGTATGTCCGCAGTCTCTGGTCATCACCTGTACTGTGTCCGCAGTCTCTGGTAATTTCCTGTACTGTGTCCGCAGTCTCTGGTAATTTCCTGTACTGTGTCCGCAGTCTCTGGTCATCTCCTGTACTGTGTCCGCAGTCTCTGGTCATCTCCTGTACTGTGTCTGCCGTCTTTGGTCATTTCTTGTACTATGTCTACAGTCTCTGGTCATCTCCTGTACTATGTCTGCTGTCAACTGGTTCAGAAAATTTTTTTCTTGTTTTCCTCTTCTAAAATCTAGGTGAGTCTTATGGTCAGGTGCGTCTTATGGAGCAAAAAATATGGTATTTTCTTAACAGTGTTTGTGGATAAATTCAAATAGTATGGGTACAGTTCTGGAACTCTGCTGAGCTTAGTTGCAACTATGCAAAATCCTTAGTTACTGTTAAAATATTTGTAGTTTTATTAATACAAAAAAGAATAAAAATGCCTGAAACATACTATGTATATACTAAACAATTATTCAACATGAAAGCCTCCATTGTGGGCCCAGCAGTCTATGTCTAGTTATAAAAGAGTCATCACATATAAATGGATTGTTATCACAAAGATATCAGGTTATGCTTAGCCCAAGCACTTAACATACCCTATACACCAGCTATTCTCTTCATAGTTGAGTAGTCTTATATACTAATTTACAAGCCCCTGGGGACCCTCTTTCCCACCTTGGTAATAGTGGGAGCTGTGCATTGAGTGAAGGCATAACAGGTTTTTGTGGACTATTCTCAACATGGTAGCTAGGCATAAAAGCGTTTCCATAACCACCTCAGCCCATAAGGTTTTCCCCCCTTCCTGACTGGGGCATTTTTGCTAATCAGCACTGTGCTTTTTAAACTGGTAATTGCATGGTCATGCGACACTGTAACCAAAGAAAATGTATGTCTTTTTTCACACAAATAAAGCTTTCTTTTGGTGGTATTTGATCACCACTGGGTTGTTGTTTTTTTATATAAAGCATAAAAAGACCAAATATTTTGAAAAAAAATAACATTTTCTACTTTCTGGTCTATAAAATATCCAATGAACTAAAATTTAGTCATACATTTAGGCCAAAATGTACTCTACATGTCCAGTGAAAAAAAAAAGTCCCAATACGTCTATATTAATTGGTTTGTGTGACAGTTATAGCGTCTGCAAACTATGGTATATATATATATATATATATATACACACACACACACATATATATATATACACACTCACACATATATATATATATATATATATATATATATATTACACATACATACACACATACATACAGTACATATATACACACACATACACACACATATATATATATTAGAATTTACGCAGCTTTTACTTTACTTTACTTTTACTACTGCATATCACTGCCCTTAATGACCCCTTTCTGGAAAGTAGATACCCCAAGGAATTTGCAGAGATGCATGTTGAGTCCATGGAAGATTTTAATTTTTGCCACAAATTTAAGGAAATTGACTTTTTTTTTTTACACAAAGTTGTCACTTAAATGATATATTTCTCACACATGCCATAGGTATATGTGGAATAACACCACAAAACACATTCTGCTGCTTCTCCTGAGTATGGAGATAACACATTTGAGAACATTTTTGGCAGCCTAGACGCATACAGGTAATCAAAATCCAATGACCGTCTTCAGGCTTTCAAAGAGCATATTTCCCCATGTCACTTCCTCTCTACCTATCACAGATTCAGAGGCCCTAAAATGCCAGGATAACCCCCCCCCAAATGACCCCTTTTTGGAAAGTAGACACCAAGGAATTTGATAAGAGGCATTGTGGGTATTTTTCAGATATACTTTTTGTCACAAGGTTTTGAAGAGAAAAGAAAAAAAAAATTTTTCTTCATATTCCAAAACTTGTGGCAACAAATAGCATCTGCAAAATACTTACCATGCCCCATAGTAAATATCTTGGAGTGTCTACTTTCCAAAAAGGGGTCATGGGGGGTTTATGTTTTGTGCAAAAGCACGTTCTCGCCTTTGAGAATCCAGGCATCACCTGCCTGGAGTTTGCATGTTCTCCCTGTGCCTGCGTGGGTTTCCTCCAGGTACTCCGGTTTCCTCCCACACTCCAAAGACATGCTGGTAGGTTAATTGGATCCTGTCTAAATTGTCCCTAGTTTGTGTATGTATGAATATGAGTTAGGGACCTTAGATTGTATGCCCCTTGAGGGTTAGGGACTGATGTGAATGTACAATATATATGTGTAAAGCGCTGTGTAAATTGACGGCGCTAAATAAGTACCTGAAATAAATAAATACATATTCTGTGTATCCAAGAAAGAATCCAGGCCTTTTTTAAAGCAATCCACTGAGAACCAACTCTTAAGAGAGTCTATTCCACATTTTCACAGCTCTTACTGTGAAGAAACCTTTCCGTGTTTGAGATTAAATTTCTTTTTCTCCAGATGTAAAGAGTGCCCCCTTGTCCTCTGTGATGACCTCAAGGTGAATAACTCTATACCGAGTTCACTATATGAACCACTGATGTATTTATATATGTTGATCATATCCCCCCTTAATCTCCTCTTCAGTTCCTCTAATCTTTCCTCATAGCTGAGCTCCTCTATGCCCCTTATCAGTTTGGTTGCCTTTCTCTGCACTTTTTCCAGTTCCCCAATGTTCTTTTTGTGAATTGGTGCCCTAAATTGAACTGCATAGTGTGTGGGCAATCTAACAGTAGTTGACCCTAACTGGGAGGGGAGCTAACTGGCCCTGATGCTATCTGATGTTGTTAGTGGCAGTAATACAGCAATCAGTGAAAAATGTTATATATTGGCACTGAGCTAATGGCACTGACTGGGCAACAGGGATGATCAAAGGGTTAATAGCAGGTGATAAAAGGGTTAAATGTGCTAATCTAATTTGTGTGTAAAATGTAGAACTTTTGTCACAGTGCGGTGTTCTCTCCTCTCTCCCTGGACCTATGGGGTAGGGGGCAGCAGGGGGCAAGTGCACGCATCCTCATACCTGGAAATAGAAATTAATGGAAGGGCACATTGCTTTCCAGAATCACCTGCAGTGCAGCGCTTGCTTTGAACTGTCATGAATGCGTTAAGTTCATGACAGTTCAAAGTACTGGTGATCTGTGATTGGCTACAGATAATCACATGGTACAGGGTGCTGGGATTGGCTTATGTACCATGTGACAGCTGTGGGCCACCACACCTCACCAGGCAGAGAAGCAAAGCTTTTAAGAATCAGATTGATTCATAACAGGTTTGCTAACATTATGATGATGTGATCACATAGCGATCATATGATCATTGCATCCCAATTATCGGGATCCGCATTCTGCTGTGTCTGGTGTTAATACAACCAAAGCAACATGCCAGTATGTTGCTCTGTCTGTACATGCTGGCCACCTGTAGAACAAGTAATGTGGATTGTCGGCAAGTGGATGATCTCTGCCTGATAAAATAAATGGAAATCATTTTAGAGGTATTTGGGTCCAAACCTTTTTTGTATATTATGTAAACTACAAATATTTTAACAGTAACTAGGGATCATTTACAGTATGTACCTTTAAAGTCCCACAAATAGAGTTTTTGCTTGGTGTTAAACTTTAAATGAAAAAAAAATATGACCTTAAAAAGAGGGGCACACAACATTTGAAGTTATATTGTATTTTTTAAGTCGCTAAATGTTAGCCTACCTAAGACCTTTTCCTACCACCCAGTTTTGAAAGTTTGTTTTCAAAGTTGTTTTGCTGAGACTTTTATACAGCTTTGCTGTAAATGCCAAATTCAAACACAACATGATCGTTTAAGTCTAAAATGACAGATTACCATGCAACATAATGCACAAGTCTATATAATTTCTACTTTCATGGCATTAAAGTTATGTGTTATTTGTGCAGAAAGCACCTCATGTTCTCATTTTTATGTAACACACAATGAACATGTCTTTTTGTTAATGCACCTGGCAGAAGAATTCTTTGCCCAACATACCAACTTAAAGCTATTTGAATAACAATACAATGCCAAAGAACAGTTATTTTAGTCTACTACTGAAAAAAAATGGATTCACAGTTCTATTCCCATCTTAAAAAATAACAATAAGATGCCACTTTTCAAGAAAAAAAAACTCCCGTTCTATTGTTCCTAATCTCCTTTATAAACATTTCGAATTACATTGTGGTGATGTTTCTGTACTTTTACAAGGCTATGCCGCACTTGCCTATTTCCAGTGTCTGCAGTCTTTGTTCAGAAACATGCACAGCATGTTTAGACAATGACTTTGCAATGCCAGAAAGGTTTCAAAAAGTCACTGTAATCAACAAACAGAGCATCAGACAGTCATCTTATTAGTTGGACTGATTTTTCAGTGGAGGATTATGCTTCTATTTGAGGAACTCCACTTTGTGATAGGGCTTTCCTGACTTTCCTAAACTACAGAGCTCAATCAGCAATCCCTGCCTGCTGTTTAAAATATCTCCAGTGTCTCACGTCCATCCATTTTTTCTAGGAAAGTCAGTACAACCACATGCTTTACAGACAACAGCACAGGAACTTTAGCAGGTATGTATGTCTGCAATAAATTCAAACTATGCTGACAATATCCCTAATGAATACAAGATAGTTTACAAAGAAAAGCCAGATTGGAATAGTCATCATAGTGAATTAAAAATCTAAAAAATGTTACAGTCTACTTTTTTATTGAAATGTATATATTGATAGGATCTTTGTTTTGGTATGGCCAGTAATTAAAGGATGATCTTTTCTATCTATGCATTTTCTTTTAAGATTGTAAATTAGTTTGTGTAAGGTTCTTCATCCTAGTGTTTCACATACTTGGGCAAGTTTAGCTCCTGTACAATTTTTTAACGTTACAGAAAATGCGCTGTTCCTAGTGAGCAAGCACCTTTTCTTTTGAGGAGCTGGATGCATGGTTCAACTATCAGGTAGAGAGCAGGGGTGGACTGACAACTCATGGGGCCCCCGGGCAATAGGGGATCATGGGACCCCTGTGTCCTTGCCCAAACTCAAAAAAGCCTATGAAAAAGGTATCAGGGGCATCTCATGGGGCCCCCTACTGACCTCGGGCCCTCAGGCAGTGCCCAAGTTTCCACATGGTCAGTCCACCCCTGGTAGAGAGGAACGTGACTGTACAGTAAATACTGGACAGGGTAGCATATATTTTTTAGTTTCTTTCTTTCTATGGAAATTCTGCCCAAGTATTTACTTAAAATTTTGTGGCCAGTTGACATCTCAACTGCTCTGTGGATACTCACTACTTGAAGGCTGCGGCTGTTTACCTGAAGAAATAGGGAAACAGGATTGCTATCAGCAATATATCTACTGTATATACCTATTAGCACTATACAATATCTATATAATATTGATTGAGACACCTTGAAGTACTACAGTCTTTGAAATTCCCAACAGCATGACCAGAAGTAACATACAGTATCTGGAAAGGAACAACTATCAACTTTTCAAGGAATGAAACACCCAATGCCTCTAGGTATTTGAACAGAATAGGTTCTATTTACTAAACAATGTGTTATTTTACATATTAATTTTTATTCTGAGACACATGACTGTTATTGTCAGTTGTTATTGTCTGTCATTGTGGAAAATAGTTGCTACAGAAAATAATTATTGCTGCAACTTAGCGTATTGAGCCTATAGTTTAGTTATCATCATGGAAGAACTTAGACCATGGAAGTGTGCAGAATGTGCTGAATTGCTGAGAACCCTAGGTATAAAATAATAATAATGTTAACAGCATAAAGACTGTATAGTACCGGTAGTTAGTTGGTCTAAAATGCAGTGACTTCTCAAATTTTTTAAAAGTGAAAACACAAAAAGTATATGATTAAAAAAAAACCTGAAACAGTTTAGCATTTGCTTCATTCATGTTGTATTTATAATGACAAAAAGCACTATAATTAAAAGCTATATGTGATATTTGCGAGTACTAAGATGGACCCTTTGCCATCTGCAGAGCACACTTGCCTAATCAGGAGAGCCTAATTGTACTGCTGAACATTTAACCTGTGCCTGAGCAACAGTTTAGTCTACTCAGGCCCCACATTCAGATCTGTTCATGCCATGAACTATCCCCTCAGACTGAACTGAATTTGTACTTAACGTGGTTGTAAACCTCAGACATGTAAACCTCAGACACAAAATCTGAAAAAAGGATATATACTGTTTACGTGCCTCTCTTCAAAGCACTGAGTGTGACTTCTCTTTGCTGCCTAGATCCTCTGTTATCAGTATGAGTTACTTCTGGCAGATTTGACTGACACCAAGAGTTAAAAAGGTGATGGGGGAGGGAACTCAACCTGTGATTGATATCCACAGCTGTGCTTGTTCTCTGTACTGTATGAAAGGGGTGTGTCCCTTCCCTCCAAATCATCACTCACAGCTGTCAGCACTGAGTTCAAATCTGTAAAGACTCAGATCCCTGCGCCCTGCTGCTAGTGCTGAGAATAAATCCTTTCATCTTTCTGTTTTCCATCTACAGAAAACAATTACGGCAGATAAACAGGTACAACTTATGAAGGAGGATTTGTTTAATCTCTGTGTACCACCTAATGCTAGTCACTTCCATGCGTAAGGGTTTTTGACCTTTTTAACTTGTCTGACATTATTTGGATTATCAGCCTGTTATTTTTGCTATTGTCCACCCCTGCTCTATTTGTCTGGAGCAGGGGCAGGTTGACCATTTGGAAACTCGGGCACTGCCCGAGGGCCCGGGTCAGTAGGGGGCCCCAGGAGATGCCCCTGGTACCTTTTTCATAGGCTTTTTTGAGTTTGGGCAAGGACACAGGGGCCCCATGATCCCCTATTGCCCGGGGGCCCCATGAGTTGGCAGTCTACCACTGTTTAGGAAATGAAAAATGTCAGTCCGCCCCTGATCTGGAGCCTGCAATCTGCTTGAGATATTTGTATGTGCCTGATCTGACCATCAGACTCATGACTGCTGACAACCTGGTAGCTGGCTGACACTAGGTAACACAGTGCGTCCACTGAACTCAGTGACACACCTCCTCCCCACTAAGCCAGAATGTCAGCTCTGTAGTCTGACCTAACATTTTTTTTTGTAGCACTAGTTCCACATACGCTCCATTTATTAGCTCTTCATGTAGCTAATGTATATTTCTATAGTGCAGTGAAAGATTTAATGCCTCCTAAACCAATATGTAATTATTTCCTCAAGTAAATTTTATAGCCTTAAGGCTTGTTTTTAAGGATAATCCACAACTCCTGCCATTAATGTGGTTTTACTGTGATTTAAAGGCTGACCCCAAAATAATAAAAAAAAACACATTTTCTATGACTCAGATATCATACCATACAAAACAAGCCCAAACACTTCTGTGTAAATAGCTAGATAGATATAGATTAGATATAGCATTTCTGTATTTTTGCAGGTAATAGCTCTAAGCCTTGGGGCTGAAAATGACAAAATCAGAGCCAGAAACATCATTATATCTAAATTTCATGGAGCCCAGTAACAGTATTTCATACAGATAACTGTATGGGTAACTGCTAGCTATGTGTATATAATATAATTTACTACATAAGAAACAAATGGAAAGGCATAACAATAGAGCTGACTACTCATCCAATGATCAATTAATCAATGTTAGTGATGAGCACAGGCAGTATCACACTACATTGCAGACTCAAATTTAGAAAGCACAGCAAGCCAAAGCCTGGAGTACTCATGTGTGTAACAGGATGATGTTACAGTCAGTAAAATTAAGCCATAGGCATGTAATAAAGTCTGAAAATTTTGACCGCATATTATTAGAACTTAACACAATATTTTAATTTTACAGTACCCACATTTGTAATTGTTTATTTGCAGACAACAAATGTGTAAAAAAAATATGTTCACATAAGTCTTCTCTTATCTTTCTTCGAAAGCTGTGGAACTTTTGGATTCAGTTCCTCTAAGTCGGAAAAACAGGAACTGAGGTTTGAAGATGACTTTGGCTAAAGACTTCAAACAACAAAATATCTAAAGTATGTACACAATGGATGTTCAACGCTAATAGCAACAAAACAGTATTATAGTAATGGACCATAAATATTTGAGGTGCCTGAAAGATAAAGTGACAGCACTATATACTACAATGCAAAGCTGCTGAGGCCCATAATTACCAATCTGATCTTGTGATCAGAGGTGGATTATCATAAACTCCCCTCTCCATCCTTCATGGACCATGATTTTTAGGAAACTTATAATCATCTGTTCAATGTACACTATGTGTTGTGGTTTTGCTGGAAGTTTGGTCAAAGAAGTGGAAACTGCAGTTCAATGTTTCTAAATGTAAAATAATGCACCTAAGGAAAAATAATCCCTTGACAGAGTACACTGTTGGACAGCACTACAGAGGTAAATTTGGGGGTACTTATTTCAGATAATTGAAAGATTAGCAAACCATTTGACCAGGCAGTGCGGAAAGCAAATAGAATTCTAGGATGCATCACTAGAGGGGTCACCAGCAGGAGGAAGGAGGTCCTGATTTCCCATATAGATTTTTAGTGAGCCCTCATTTAGAAAACTGTGTCCAGTTCTGGAGACCTCACTTTCAAAAAGATATAAGAGAATGAGTCCAGAGATACAGTAGGTAACAAAAATGGTGAAAGATAAAAATTATCAAGAGTGACTTCTGGAACTTAACATGTACAGTATGGAGGAAAGAAGGGAAAGGGGAAACATGATAGAAACCTTTAAATACATTATAAGGTTCTGGAGGGCAATATTTTGAATATGAAACCAAACTCAAGAAGATGGGGACATGACCTCAAATTAACTGGAGGAAAATTCAAAACTAATCTTGGAAGGTATTATTTTACTGAAAGGGTAGTTGATGCTTAGAATAAACTTCCAGCAGAAGTAGTGAGTAAATGGCTTCAAACATGCTTTGAACAAACATAGATCTATACTCAGCTAAATAAGTAAAAAAAAAAGGACAGATTCAATGGATAACTCATTCTTTTTTTCTGGTATCAATTTTTATGTTTCTATGTTTTTAAAGTGTTTTTATGACACTGATGCTCATCCCTGGTATAGTTTCCTTGTACCTACATCATAGTAGAATTTGTGTCTTCTACTTTCAAACATGCAAGATAAATGCAGCAAGCAGAACCAGGGCTAAACCAGGACAGGATTAGAATACGTACACTAGTAGCCACAAGCAAATTAATGGAGTGTTTACTTTAGACCGTAGAACATGGCTGCAAGCTTTTCTAGAATCTTAAATACTGGTCAGAATGTAGACAGAGAGATTAAAAACAAAAATTACGCTTGGAGATATTTAGCTGGTTTAAGATGTTGCTGAATTTCAGTACTCAAAATAGGAGTTGTATAGGTTGCAGATGGCTACAAGATGCTGCTTAAACAGATATGGTGGAAAAAAGCTATATTTCAGTTGATATATTCATTCATTAATAGGTTAGTCTAAGCTCTTTGGGTCTTTTGATGCAGCTTAAGGGCCAGGTAACAAGTTGCTGTTTACAATATATATATCAGTATCAAAAACTTTGTTTTACTAGTATTTCTGGTCCCAACGATAGATTCAACAAAGAAACATTCTCTTAGCATGAGGCATCATTCCTGAAAAATGTATTCTGCAGATTGTGGTTAGGAACAGGTTGGAGCATATCCATACTGCCAACAGAATTGTTAAAATAAAGTGCAGCTTGGTAGAAGGCACTGTAACAGGCTTGTCATTATCTTACAAGAGCTCCTGCAATACTCATCACCATCTGGTTAGGAAAGACCCCCAACTCCCACTAAGGCCTGGTGTTTGGTTGCTTGGACACTGCATAGGGAGGAATATTGCCAAGATAAGACACCTTTAGGTGTCTACAACTAGTCTGCACTTCTATTGTAAGGGACAGTTTACACTATACGTGGTGACAGACGTTTTACCACATAGTATGTCACTGTGGGGACACACAGGAAACAATTGTTTCCTACTGTATGTGTCCCATTCACACTGAAAATGCAGCCTATTGCTGCGCTGCAGTATACTGCAGTAAAATGTAGACATGCTGTATTTTATCGCAGCACACTGGGCCATATCACAGTGCAATGTTGGGCAGTGCGCTGGATGCAATGAAAAAAGTGTACACTTTTTTTGTTTTGTACACTTCATATAGAGCTCGTACAAAGCAAAAAAAGGGAGCCATGCAATGCGGTGAATTATGCACCACACTGCCCCCTAACGCAGCTGGCAACACAGTATAGGTAAATTGCTCCTGCTACTCTGTAATTTACCGGCAGCATAGTGTAAATACTTTAATTGACTTCAACAAGTCCTGTGTGGATTGATTTAACCACAACCCTAATTTCAGGGAGGTAATGTATTCTCCCTATGGTGGCTGCAGAAAGCAAATGTGGGTATATACAAATTAAGGCTGATATAAGGTAGGCAACTCTACTGCTACAAAATCACCAGCATCAATAATGTTAAGAGGCTGCCTGTCCCTATTGAATTGCTCCCTCTCCAGTTGAGGCAGCTTAATCACTCCTCTCTAACGCTGCTAAATCTCAAGTACTAGCAATAAGAGCAACTCCTTGCTGTCTTAGGTAGTAAGGGAGTGAATCCATGGGTAAAGACAGGCAGCCTCTTAGCTATCCAAGTATCACCTGACATCAGCCTAAGACTTTAGTCTCTACAGTGAATATACAAGGAATACAGACTTAGACAATTGATAGGAAAGAGTCTATATCAGGGAAACCTTGATGAAATCATTGATTTTCCTTTTGAGATTAGAGAATGATCGGTAATGGTTAATTTACCACTGGATATGCCAAAATGCAGCAAATTGCACATGATTTCCACTTAAAGAATGGAAAGGTATTGAATGCCAGGGAATGCTGCACCGGCTAGGAAATATATTAGTGATTTTGGATGATAAATGTGTTTAAAAATACCACAAATAATATTCCAAATATAAACTATAAAAAAAATCAGCAAATTATTATAATTAGTATAAATAGGCTTCTTGGATACATTTGAGACAAATGCTCAGAAGAGAACACAGACAGAGCTTTTTTTTTTTACTTTGTGCAAAATGATCACTGTAATGCTCAAGAGCTTCAAAGGACCATTGGTTAAACTGCTACCTAATTTTAATAACTCCAGCCATATAGGCCCAAAAATTGTATGAGTGCTTCCTAAGAGCAAAAAAAGAAAGTAAGAGACAGCATAATCATTTCATGAACAAATCCTAAATGACCACAACAGAAACACCCCATAACTATGCCAGGATGAATCTGTCAGTAATGGTTCAAAACCAGATTTTAATGAGCTCTTTATTTGTTATTCATAAATACATATAATTGGATATATATATTAAATGCTGCAATGTTTTTCTGTACCTCAAAGCAGTCAATGTCACATCAGCTTTAAGTAGTTTGGAAGAATCACACTATGGTTACTAATTTGAAGTGTTTATACACATCATTACTTTTTGTGTATGTTATTTTTAAGCTCTGCAGTTTTTTCCTCTTAAACTGAGAATGAAACCAAAACACACATGGAATGATATTCATTCTCCTTTAACTAAATCACCATTTTGACCCCAGAGCTGTCCTCTGAGATTACGCAAGCCATTCTAAGTTTACTGCTTGATGGATCTGGCCAAGGGTTTGTGTGCATTGATTAAACCATGCACAACTGCATGCCATACAATAGTTTAGTGATTAGTTACCACTTTGCTGAACAGACGAGCTGTAAGATGGGCTTTAAAGTGAAAATGATTTAAAGACGTGGTGACATGATGTCCCAGAGGAGGTAGATTGCAGAGAAAGGTCTGATAGGAGCAAAACAATCAAATATACAAGGAAACAAAAACATATGTATCTTCTTTAACTGCAGTGCAACTAAAGTGGAACTTTAGTCAGAAATGTAAGTTCTCCTAGATTGCTTCATGCTGGCGCCTTTTGCAAGTATAGCTAGCTAAAACATTTAAAAATAAGTGCCTATACTGTTTAAAATCCAGTAATACTCTTTCTAGCCCAGCTATGCACAACCTCAGTTGCTCTCTATTTTTTGGCACTGCTGCAAATGTAGAGGGTGCTCTGCTGATAACCTAATGATTTACTGCTGCTCGGGGGCTCTGGACTTCAGCAAAATAGCAGCCTCCAGCAAGAAGAAACGGGAACAATGCTGGAGGCAATTTACAGCACACACTAATTTTGAAAGCATAATTATTAATGTGGAATGTATGCTCCTTTTTAAAGAACATCTTTTTTATCAAGTTGTTATGGGAAAAGTTTCACTTTCACACTAAGTGCATAATTTCTAAATTGCACTTTTGCCTTCAAAAACAACTTGGTTGATGATTAATCAAGTACTATGACCCTAGTAACCTCCCCTTCATTATCTCATTTTATAGAAGACCAGAAACAAGCCAAGAGTATTAAACTACTTGTGCTGCAAGCTGCAGCTAATTGGGTGCACACGTGAGCATACTCATAACATAGTGCAACATACAATTCATGCTTTTTCCCAGTCTGAATTTAAAAGTATTCTATAATCAAATGTAAAAATGTCAAGTACATGTAAACCATTCATGCAAGTTTTATAAGCTTTAACATGTTAATGTATTTTAAGTTGTTTTCAATAACCTTAAATCTACAGCTTACAAGAAGGCTTTTTAAAACTCAAGAACAAAATGAGAATAGAGAATAGAGTTCAATTTACTAGTCCTTACATATAATGGGTGCATTAGTTTTTCATTTTGCCCTTTATTTTCACCTGGTGTCAGTAAAACAATTCCTACTCAAGTCTCATTCTCTGTACGGTGTTTTGTAGGACAATCCTTTGTCCTAATCTTCCCTTTCTCCTACCCTGTGATATCATACAACTAATACAATGTAAAGGAGGTGTTTCCATGTCCAAACCTCTTTATACCTAATTGTTATGTATCTGTTAATATTATTATTATTATACAGGATTTAAATAGCGCCAACAGTTTGCGCAGCACTTTACAATATAAAGGAAGACAGTACAATTACAATACAGTTCAGCAGGAATAGGAGCCTCCTGCTCATGGAGCTTACAACCTAAAGCAGGGGTCTCCAAACTATGGCATTCCAGCTGTTGAAGTACTATAAGTCCCATCATGCTTCTGCCTCTGGGAGTCCTGCATGTGGCTGTCAGAGTCTTGCAAGTCCTCGTGGGACTTGCAGTTTCTCAACACCTGCAGGGCCATAGTTTGAAGACCCCTGATCTAAAGTAAGGGGGAGTTGGTACAAAAGATGATAGCTGCGGGGCATGATCTGATGGAGGTGGCTAAAGTACAGTACTTAGGTGGAGGTGGGGTAGGCTTCCCTGAATAAGTGAGTTTTCAAAGATCGCCTAAAGGCAGACAGGGTGGGGGCTGACCAGACATACTGGGTTAGGGAGTTCAAGAGGATGGGAGAGGCTCTGGCGAAGTTCTGGAGGTGAGCGTGGGAGTTATATTTAGTATGTGTACATGTGATGTGAAACACTGAGTCTAGGAAAACCAGTATTCTACTTGCCATCATTATTTTTACAAACAGATAACTTGCATGCTGCTCACATACATTGTTGGGAAATTTACCGTTTAATTATAATAGTTGTGAAGGTAGAAGATCTTTTACTATAAGGCATTCTCTGCATTAAGGTAAAGAATCTTTCAATAGTAGCTCCCCCCATCCCCCTAAATACTTACCCGAGCCCAATCTCAATCCAGTGCTGTGCCTGTCTGCAGCAGATCTTCTCCCCTCTCATACATGTTTTGCTGAGAGCAGTGCTGCTTCTGTCAGTCAAAACCTTTGAGCAGAGATCAGATGCGGAACTCAGCTGTGCTGTGCGTCTGAATAGATGCACACAGATCAAGATCAAGCCCTCATAAGTGCCTCCATAGCAAGCAGCTTGCTATGGATGCAAGCTGAAGGGAGGAGGAGACCAGGGAGACAGCAGGGGATCCTAGAAGAGGAGGTTTGGGGCAGTTCTTTGCAAAACCATTGCACAGAGAAGGTAAGTGAACAATGTGTGTTATTAAAAAAAAAATTACAATCACTTTAAAATTCAACAAAATCCCTGTAAAAATAATTAGATATTTTTTAAAGCTGAACTTTGGCAGAAATGTTTTTACATTTGTGTAATGGTTCTTTTTTACCACTAAGGAATTTCTTATGACTTCATACATAGCTATCTAGGCACTAAGAAATCAAAGCTTCTTTCATTATTGAAAATGCCTCTGTCACCTGAATATCTATTTACCAAGACCGCTTTGCATCTTATCCAACTGGCCAACAGCCTTTTAAAATTCTCTATGTAGTTTTTTTATAGTGTGAGTGGTGACATAATTACATTGCTACTTACTGTAATGGAAGGACCCGGGGTCTCAGACTGCAACTCTGAACTGCTTCATGTAGTTACATTGTTTGATTGACAGGGCAGAAGTCTCCTGGTCTGTCCCACTCACCATGAGCTTACGTTTTGACTGATTGTCCAGGAGGTTCCTGTTTTGTCACCAGAGAAATGAAGTGCTCTCTCCCTGGGTGGATGTCACATGTGACAACAAGCATAAGTCAGGGTACTGCACTAAAATTAAAATACTCATTTACACAAAAAGTTAGGCATTATTTAAAAAAAATGACTCTGTAGTTGAACTGAACTTACAAAGAGGGATCTGGAAATGCTAAGTGTGCAGGATCCTGGAGTTCTGCTTTTAATGAAACGTTTTTAAGTACCAGTGCATTTCCTAATATCATTGTCCAACCACATGCCAAGCTGTATCACTTTGAATCACTATACATCATTAGAGAAAAGGTCAGCAGGCTGGGTAGGCTGTCAGACAGAACTTGCTGGATAGAAAAACTAATCCTATGGCATGTTAGATAGCTACCATGATTAAATTAGGACAGTGTATTTAGTTCCTTACCTAGAGATTTAGACTGGAACTACAGCCATTTTTTTAGTATTGGATAGGGTGGGGAAGGATTAGAAACTTTGCCAGAATGTGGTTGCTGTTTGTATCCCCCTTCTGGGGAAAGGTATTTTTACTTCCCGTTGCATTGATCCAACAGTAAGTCAGAGAACAATTCCTCAAAGTTAAAGTTCCTGCCTTTGACTGAGATTTCCTTTTCCTCTCGTGGTCCAGTGATATTTCTACAGTTTTATATTTTCCTTCATTATCTGTCCTGACGAAAAACAATCACCACGTTAAAACATGAGTGCATCTCCCCATCCAAGTTACAGAGTGCAATGAAAACCTGAAAGGTTTTAATTCTTCTTGACTCTATCCAAAGCCTAGTAAAAATGTTGTGGCTGAAGTTCAAGTCTACATCATGTGAGCACATGATGGGATTACATTTCAAATATGCCTTATGCCTGTATACTTAAACAAAATAGAAGTATTCCCTCATCTGTATGTCAGACTGTAATTCTTGGGCATGGCTCTGTGCTTTTCATGACAAACTGCAAAGTACATTATCATTGAGCATGCAGAATGAAACATCAGTGTGCTTTCTGCTAGAAAGACCAAAAAAAGATAATGGCAGCTAGAAATAAATATATATATATATATATATATATATATATATATATATACATACACACACACACAGTTAGGTCCATATATATTTGGACACAGGCACAATTTTAGTTTTTTTTTCAGGTATTGACCAAAACATATTCAAGCTATAGTTACTGTATATAATGGATGTGGGTTGAAAGTGCACACTCAGGTTTAATTTGAGGGTATGTACATCTACATTGGAAGAAGAGTTTAGGATTTACAGCTCTTAAGAGTAGCCATCCACTCTTTTTCAAGGGATCAAAAGTAATTGGACAGTTACAGTCAGGTCCATAAATATTGGGACATCAACACAATTTTAACATTTTTGGCTCTTTACACCACCACAATGGATTTGAAATGAAATGAACAAGATGAGCTTTAACTGCAGACTGTCAGCTTTAATTTGAGAGTATTTACATCCAAATCAGGTGAACGGTGTAGGAATTACAACAGTTTGCATATGTGCCTCCCACTTGGTAAGGGACCAAAAGTAATGGGACAATTGGCTTCTCAACTGTTCCATGGCCAGGTCTGTGTTATTCCCTCATTATCCCAATTACAATGAGCAGATAAAAGGTCCAGAGTTCATTTCAAGTGTGGTATTTGCATTTGGAATCTGTTGCTGTCAACTCTCAAGATGAGATCCAAAGAGCTGTCACTATCAGTGAAGCAAGCCATCATTAGGCTGAAAAAACAAAACAAACCCAGATAGCAAAAACATTGGCGTGGCCAAAACAACTGTTTCGAACATTCTTAAAAAGAAGGAACGCACCGGTGAGCTCAGCAACACCAAAAGCCCCGGAAGACCACGGAAAACAACTGTGGTGGATGACCGAAGAATTCTTTCCCTGGTGAAGAAAACACCCTTCACAACAGTTGGCCAGATCAAGAACACACTCCAGGAGGTAGGTGTATGTGTGTCAAAGTCAACAATCAAGAGAAGACTTCACCAGAGTGAATACAGAGGGTTCACCACAAGATGGAAACCATTGGTGAGCCTCAAAAACAGGAAGGCCAGATTAGAGTTTGCCAAACGACATCTAAAAAAACCTTCACAGTTCTGGAACAACATCCTATGGACAGATGAGACCAAGATCAACTTGTACCAGAGTGATGGGAAGAGAAGAGTATGGAGAAGGAAAGGAACTGCTCATAATCCTAAGCATACCACCTCATCAGTGAAGCATGGTGGTGGTAGTGTCATGGCGTGGGCATGTATGGCTGCCAATGGAACTGCTTCTCTTGTATTTATTGATGATGTGACTGCTGACAAAAGCAGCAGGATGAATTCTGAAGTGTTTCGGGCAATATTATCTGCTCATATTCAGCCAAATGCTTCAGAACTCATTGGACGCCGCTTCACAGTGCAGATGGACAATGACTCAAAGCAGACTGCAAAAGCAACCAAAGAGTTTTTTAAGGGAAAGAAGTGGAATATTATGCAATGGCCAAGTCAATCACCTGACCTGAATCCGATTGAGCATGCATTTCACTTGCTGAAGACAAAACTGAAGGGAAAATGCCCCAAGAACAAGCAGGAACTGAAGACAGTTGCAGTAGAGGCCTGGCAGAGCATCACCAGGGATGAAACCCAGCGTCTGGTGATGTCTATGCATTCCAGACTTCAGGCTGTAATTGACTGCAAAGGATTTGCAACCAAGTATTAAAAAGTGAAAGTTTGATTTATGATTATTATTCTGTCCCATTACTTTTGGTGCCTTAACAAGTGGGAGGCACATATGCAAACTGTTGTAATTCCTACACCGTTCACCTGATTTGGATGTAAACACCCCCAAATTAAAGCTGACAGTCTGCAGTTAAAGCACATCTTGTTCGTTTCATTTCAAATCCATTGTGGTGGTGTAAAGAGCCAAAAATGTTAAAATTGTGTTGATGTCCCAATATTTATGGACCTGACTGTAGATATAATCATAAATAAAATGTCCATTTTTAATATTTTGTTGAGAATCCTTTACTGACATACTGTCAAACTAAACCGGAGAGTGTGCACTTTCAGCCCATAGCCATTATATAACTATAGCTGTGCCTGTGTCCAAATATATATGGACCTAACTGTAAATATCACACATATACATACACAGTGTATATACACTCACCGGCCACTTTTTATTTTTTTTAGGTACACAGGTAGGTTCAATTGCTTGGTAACACAAATTGCTAAACAACCAATCACATGGCAGCAGCTTAATGCATTTAGGCATCTAGATGTGGTGAAGACTGTAGCAATTGTGCACACAGAGATGGACGCGGTCATCCATCTTGCTATGGATCCTCCATCTTGTATCTCTCTCCCCCCAATCCCCCCTCCCTTTCTGTTGAGTGACACATGGTCCCTGTCTCTGGGTTCAGAAGTGCACAGGCAATCAGGCACAGTGGGACAGCTTCATGGTTATAAATCCCATATTAGCTGGTGCCAGCGTGTCTGTTAGCTTCTCAATCTGAGAGAATCGTAAAACCATAAACCAGTCCTTCACTGGGCTTCAAAGACATTCCAGCTAGCCGTAAAACAGACAACACATTTAAAACCCACTTTTCCATATAATTTTATATCTCGAGATGGGAAATAATTACATAAAAACCAAACATATATTCGGATAGCTCAGTTAATGCGAATCGTCTAATATTTTACACCCCCTAGTTGAAGTCTGCAGGAGAGCAGAAACCCATATAGTTCTAGCTGAAATAGTGAACTATACCATGTTTGATATCTAGACGTTCAGCAGATGATTCTGCATATTATTCTACCCGTGGATAGAATGTTACATGTACCTAGGGAAGGATATTGCCCATGGTATAACTTGGGAGGGATTTTGGTTCTAGTCTGAGTCCCCCGCCTACAACACTACTCCCCAAATGAGGAGATTGGTTCTCTGCTGTAAGGAGACACCCTGCTGAGTTCCTAGAAAAAGGCTGTTATGCTTGTAAGCAGTAAGTTGAAGTTGAAGAATTCTCCCCTTTTAACATCCGGAACCAACTTGGGAGAAACTTGCTCTGAAACTTGATCTGCTTAACCCAGGACTCTTGGCAAGTACTCTACCTCTCTAAAACTTCTTTCTGTTATCTTTTTGCTGTGTTATTGCTCTCTGTATTTATATATATATATATATTGGCTACATCTTTTTCTGTAAATATTGTTATTGCACCCTTTCGACCTTTTTAGTAATAAATCCTATTATCTGAAAAGTGTTGAACTGTTTCTAAAGCTCTTTAATGCAAACTAAGAATCCCTGTCTCTGAGGAGCACTACTGTGTGTTTTAAAACCTCTATATATCTCTGCCTGAGGTGAAAGTGGTATACAGACGATTATTCAAACATCATAGTGTTATTGCTAATATTGGTGAGCTTGCTCCTTTTCTCTATAAAAAGGCGGTGGTGGCAGTGTGAAGGGTTAATTACATAATTCACCTGACCCAGTAACAATCGCTCTCAGGCTGCAGGTACATAGATTGTGGTCCATTAGCTGGAAAATCTTTGTGCGGGGTGCAGCTGAGCGTGGCATTGTTACGCACATGACAGCGCGGTTTTAGATTGACTAGTCCTTCGGTCACGAGTTGGTGAGAAGGGCTGGGGGTCTGACTCCGCGATCGTCACAAAGACAACTTGCTGAAGTTCAAACCCAGCATCAAAATGTGGAAGAAAGGGGATTTAAGTGACTTTGAACGTGGCATGGTTGTTGGTGTCAGACAGGCTGGTCTGAGTATTTAAAAAACTGCCAGTCTACTGGGATTTTCACACCCAGCCATCTCTAGGGTTTGTAGAGAATGTTCCGAAAAATAAAATATCCAGTGAGCACCAGTTGTGTGGACGAAAATGCTTTGTTGGTGTCAGAGGTCAGAGGAGAATGGGCAGACTGGTTCGAGATGAAAGAGAGGCAACAGTAACTCAAGTAACCACTCGTTACAAGGTATGCAGAATACCATCTCTGATCGCATATGTCAAACCTCGAAGAAGATGGGCTACAGCAGTAGAAGATCACACTGGGTGCCACTCAGCTAAGAACAGGAAACAGAAGCTACAATTTGCACAGGCTCACCAAAATTAGACAACATAAGATTGGAAAAACATTTCCTGGTCTGATGAGTCTCGATTTCCGCTGTGACATTCAGATGGTAGGGTCAGAACCTGGCATAAACAACATGAAAGCATGGATCCATCCTGCCTTGTATCAACAGTTCAGACTGGTGGCGTTGCTGTGATGATGTGGGGAATATTTTCTTGGTACACTTTGGGCTCCGTAGTGACAATTGAGCATTGTTTAAATGCCATGGCCTACCTGAGTATTGTTGCTGACCATGTCCATCCTTTATGACTACAGTGTACCCATCTATTGATGGCTACTTCCAGCAGGATAATGCACCATGTCACAAAGTTCAAATCATCTCAAACTGGTTTCTTGAACATGGCAATGAGTTTACTGTACTCCAATGGCCTCCACAGTCACCAGATCTCAAGCCAATGGAGCACCTTTAGGATGTGGTGGAACGGGAGATTTGCATCATGGATGGGCAGCTGACAAATCTTCAGCAACTGCATGATGGTATCATGTCAACATGGATCAAAATCTCTGAGGAATGTTTCCAACATCTTGTTAAATCTATGCCATGAAGAATGAAGGCAATTCTAAAGGCAAAAGGGGATCCAACCCCTTACTAGCAAGGTGTACCTAATAAAGTGAATGGCGAGTGTATACTGTGGCTGGTCAGCAAGTGGTTTTATATATATTTTTATCCAAAACAGGTATAGAGGCACTCACAGACATTGATATATATATATATATATATATATATATATATATATATATATATATATATATATGACACCTACAGCCTTTTAAAAAAGCATAAACATATTATTAAATGTGAATAACAAAACAAAAATTGTGAAAAAGACAAATCAAAACATAACTGAATGTTTTTCATTATTAATCTTCGTTTAACACATGTTTAGTATACCAGAAAAATCTCAGATGTCTTCTTCAGATTTTTAACTAAGTTTGAAGAGGCACAAACTGTTCCCACCAGTGGCAAAAACCCCATTGAATTTTTGGGTCGATTAACATTTTTCTGTCTTATAGTTCATCTCCCAAAACTGGAATTAATTCTTTTTATTCTGCTGTCAAGAGATTTATTCTCACTCATTGACTTTCCACTGCTGAGAGAATACTAAAACATGAAAAATATGGAATCAGAATGTTATAGCCAGCTTCATTTCATTGTGCAATAATGATGACATGGAGAGAAGGTTACCATGGATAAATAAACTCTCATCACCACTTCATCAACCTCATATTAAATTTGTCAATTTTCAAAGTGTTTCTTTTATATGGAACTGTAGTCAAAACATTCAGTTTTTCCCTTTGGACAAATAGGAGAAAGTGGTAAAAACATCTGATTATGTTTTATTTTTATTACAATATGTCTCTCTTGGGAAATCTCCCTTTAACCACTTGCTGACCGCGCTATAGCCAAACGAGGGCTACAGCGCAGTCGTCCAGTTCTGGGAGGGCGTCATATGACGTCCCCCCAGAACCGTACCCTCCGCTTGCCTGCTGGGTCGTGCACCCAGTGTGCTCTGTGATCGCTGTGTCCATGGCACATTAAAGGGCAATCACAGCAGCCCTTTACCACATGATTACCTGTGTACAATCACAGTTGATCACGATGTAAACACAGTCATCGGCAGAACTTTTCTCACGCTGCCACAGCATGAGCAGAGGAGAGCCAGTATCCAGCAATTGTAAAAGGGGACATTTACACTGATTATTAGTGTCCTGATTATCAGTACAACCCCAACAGTGTCCAACATTGCTGTTAATAGTGTCCATCAGTGCTGCCAGTCGGTGTCCATCAGTGCTGCCAGTCAACGCTGCCTATCAGTGCCCTTCAGTCCTGCCTATCAGTGCCCATCAGTGTCACCCATCAGTGCCCATCAGTGTCACCCATCAGTGTCCATTAGTGTCACCCATCAGTGCCACCCATCAGTGCCCATTAGTGTCACCCATCAGTGCCACATATCAGTGCTGCCTCACACGTGCAGCCTATCAGTGCCCATAAGTGCTGCCTTATCAGTGCCACGTCATTAGTGCATCCTATCAGTGACATCAGTGCTGCCTATCAGTGACCATCAGTGCTGCCTATCAGTGACCATCAGTGCTGCCTATCAGTGACCATTAGTGCTGCCTATCAGTGACCATCAGTGCTGCCTATCAGTGACCATCAGTGCTGCCTATCAGTGACCATCAGTGCTGCCTCATAAGCACACATCAGAGGAGAAAAATTACCTGTTTGCAAAATTTTATATCAGAAACTAAGAAAAACTTTAGTGTTTTTTCATTTGTTCAGCAAAAGATAATAAACCTATGGCTGATCAAATACCACCAAAAGAAATCTCTATCTGTCTCGAAAAAACTATAAAATTATATTTGAGTACAGTTTTACATGACAGCACAATTGTAATTCAAGGTGCGACAGCGCTGAAAGCTGAAAATTGAGCAGGAGTTGGTGAAAGTGCCCGGTAGGCAAGGGGTTAAGTCTCCAGGCAAATGTTTTTTAGTCATTACTTTTTGTGTAAAAAAGTTACCTCTAATGAGGTGCACCCTACATTCAGAATTGCTGCCAATTCTAGTAAACTTACACTTTTATTCATACTGGAAAGTATTTACACTGTATTTCTGACCCACTGCTGCTATGACAATTGTGGCTCTTATACCCAGAAGCCACATTGTAATTTTTCTGTTCCCTCTCCCCTCACCTATTCACAGAATGCCTTGTAATCTGTGAACCAGGCATTCTGTATAGGCAAGGTGGAGGGGCATATAAACAGTACTACAACTTCTGGGCATTCTGGGTATGAGAGCCACAGCTCTCATAGTTGCAGTAGGCCAGAATTATAGCCTAAGCTATACTATCCAGCATGAATAAAGGTGTCAATTCACCGCTTTTTTTTTTTTTTTTTTTTTTACACAGCAGCAATGAATGAAAACCATTTGCTCAAAGTTCTGCCTTAAGTTCCAGTGTTAGTGAGTTAAATGTTCTAAACATAATCATAGACAACAATAAAAACCTGACACAGATTCCAACCATTTCATCTATCTAAAGCTTAAAAGGTTTTGGCTTAAGTTCATTTATAGTACCACGATGCAATTATGTCAATAGAAAATACACTTGATCTGCTAAAAATCTATGTGAGATGTTTTCATGCAATAGCTCCTTAAAGTGGAACTCCACTCAAAAGCAGAAGTTCTGCTTGTTTGCATCCTCCCTCCCCTCCATTACCACATATGGCACTTTGAGGGGAGGTGGGAGCGGTTACATGGTTTTGACAGGTACCCACTCCAGGGTAAGATCGCCGTGGTGATCTGTGAAGAACTTCCACTTACAAAGCACAGTGCAGCTTGCGCATGCGCAGTTGGTAACAGGTTGTGAAGCTGGAAGGCTTCACTGCCAATTTCCCTTACCTAAGATGCTGGTGCCTGCACCCAAAGCCGATTGAAGAATTGGCACAGTAGAGGACATCGCTTGATCCCTGGACAGGTAAGTGTCCTTACATTAAAAGTCAGCAGCTACAGTATTTGTGGTTGGGAAGCTGGAGCTCCTCTTTAATTATCACACGATTCTTCATTCCTATGTAATTATTTACACATTTCATACACATTTATGTTGAAAAAAAAATCCTGCATTACATGTAGCCTTTATTGTAGAGTAAAAATCTCTTAAAATGAGTAGCAAGCAGCATTATGTTTTTCGCTGTCCATAGTGCTGATTTTGTAACATTTTTTTTTTAAATGGTAAAAGCATTTATCACAACCAGGGGCAGACTGACAACTCATGGGGCCCCTGTGTCCTTGCCCAAACTCAAAAAAGCCTATGAAAAAGGTACCAGGGGCATCTCATGGGGCCCCCTACTGACCACGGGCCCTCGGGCAGTGCCCGAGTTTCTAAGTGGTCAGTCCACCCCTGATCACAACACATCATTTTATACCTAAAATGATATTATAGGATTATTGATCAGAGAATCCCAGTAAGTCTCATCAATGTACTTTTGTACCCTAAGCCTAGGTTCACACTATAAATCGCATAGGAATGCTCACGGCATTCCTGTGCAAGTCACATGCAATTCAATGAAGTGCAATTTGAGCCCATTCATTTTGCACTGCATCACACCAAAGTAGTTCATGCCCCAATTTTGGAAACACACTGAAACTAGATCACATGGTCATTTTGTACCATGTGATGTGGTGTAGGCAAACACAATTGCGCCCTGTGTTCATGGTGTCATTGCACTGATATGCCACTGCATATCTCAAGGGAAGTGCAATTTGAACACGGTTCAAACAGGTTTCCTGCACCGCGTTCTAGTGTAAACCAATGCTACAACTCTTTGCTATCCACAATTTTCCTATTTTGGAATGGAGAGAGTTTTGTTTTAAATCTGTATAGCCTGAATGAGTTCTGGAGCCTTAAGCAGAAGCTAAAGCCAAATTCCAGACAGCTACATCAACAGGGGAAATTCATATAGGAGCTGGTATACAATAGATTTTGTCCAGCCAGATTTACACAGCCCTACCAGACAGGATGGCCTGGTTGGTAAACTCTATTGCAATTAAACAATACATTTTGGTCACCTCCCTGTCCCAGACTGGGGCTGTACAATAATGGAGTAGAGCAGCAGAAGGCTGCCTCTTTTTCTTTCTGTCCACATGTTCCTTGTCAGCACACATGCATGAAGAAGATACTGACTGGCTGGCCTTCCCTCTCCTGGAATAGATGTGAATGTGCAGGTGAGGACATTAGGCTGATATTAGCACATATTCAGGTACTTGCATTTGTTGTATTTAGGAGTGCATGTAATGACTTAACAAATAAACACCTGAAATAAAGTATTATTTATATCTGCCTGGGGTGCAGCTTTACTTCAGATTTTTTTTTTATGTGTTAGCAAAAAAGTAAAAGTTTTTTTCTATAGTTTTGATTTCTTTGGGTTCAACAGCAGTGATTCTTCAGATTCAACAAAGTGTAACAGGTGAAAAGCTAAAGCATTCTTTGAAATAAAGGAAACAAAGCTTTTCAACCAATAAAAAGCTTTGTCAATTAGGTGTTAAATCCACAAGAAAAAAAATCTTAATAAACTATAGATTCAGCTTTTCTAACGTGTTACCTGTTGCTGTCAGGGAATGCTTGTCAGACGTTTGGCTCGCAGAAATGCGCATGCGCGTGGCATTCTTAGTAGAATGATGACTAGGCAAATGCCTGTGCATGTTGGTGCCAGATGGACCATTTAAGGATGCCTCTGCCCCTGTTTAAGTGCTGACTGGTCTTCGGCTATTCTCTGTATTCTGTGTTTATCTTGTGTGTTCCGCTGCTTGCTGACCCGGCTTGCTCTTGACCTGATCTTGAATTCTGCTTCTGCCCCAACACCAATTCCTGACCAGGCTCTGTTGCTGACTTCGGTTTTGCTCATGATTTGGTACTTCACTGCCCACCTGTTGATGACCCTGGCTAATGCAGTGACCATGTTCCAGTTTCTGATTCTGGCTTCTCTACTTGTTCAAGTGCCTACCTAGCTGTCTGCTGTAACAGTTCTGTGCACCGCTACGTGTTTCTGTCTCAAGTCTGCTTAGAGCTCTGATAAACTACACATCCTGAACCTGCAGGGCAAGTGCAGTGCCCCTTTAACCTCGGCTGGACTACTGAGCACTGCTTCTGCTCCTGACCTGATGGTTCACCTGTCTCCTTGGGACCACATCTCCTGCTGCAAGATCTCCTATCAACATCTGCTGGCACTCATGTGCCTCCTGTCCCTCAGTACCCTCTGTTTCACCCTACATTGGAGATATAAGAGAGGCCTACCTCTTAATTTCAGTCTCCTCTCAGGTACATGACAGTTACACTCATATTTAGGGTGTAACAGGTAACATGTTACTATGCAGCAACCAACCTCTCCTCCCTCACCCCCTTACCACAACAGTGGGTGGGAATACTCTGCCCACACCCAATGTCACGTTTTAAAAACAATGCAGCTGTGCAAGGCTCCACCTACACAGATGCATTGTTCATTCACAGAGATCTTGGAATGAATGAACTACATGTCCCATCAGCCACCATGGCAGATGGATTGTAGTTCCCTAAGAACTATGAGAGCACTGATGAGTGCCCTTGTAGTTCATCGACTTTTCCTGCACTGCAGTAACTGTCTGACCATACGGGAGGTATGGGCAGACAGCTGTACTGAGTGTTTTCAGGAGCCTGGTATTATACCCAGGGTCCACTGATCATGTGTGCACTGCATTGCAGGCTACAATGTAACAAGAAAATACATGTACATTTTGTACCTGTAAAATTATGTGCAGGTGAACTTAGCCTTTAATAACAACTGAAATATTTCCCTCTTTAATGAATCATATGTTATTACATGTGATAGTGTTTAACCTCACCTTCAAACCTTCTATAGCTAAACAATCTTACATTTGCATTTTCAATTCAGATAAAGTTATTCCTGTAGTGAATCACAACATGTGTAAGGCTTTACTACAAATCCTGATTTTACTAGAAGATTGTTTTCAAAGTGGTTGTAAAGGCAGAAATATTTTTTTCTTAAACTAATAAACATGTTATACCTACTCTGTGCAATGGTATTGCACAGAGTGGCCCCAAATCTCCTCTTCTGGGGTCCCCCATCAGCACTGTCCACTCCTCCTCTTCTCTGAGCGCCCCATAGCAAGCTGCTTGCAATGAGAGCACTCGTGTAGGCACTCCCCTGAGCTGGGCTGTGTGCTTCCATAGACACATACAGAGATGCTTAGCCCCACCCCACTCCCTCACTCACAGGATTTGATTGGACTGCAGCAGTAGCCAATGGCTCCCGCTTCTGACTCTGTATCCTGTAAGGAGAAGGAGAGAGATCAATGCTGCTGCAGATGGGCACAGAGGTGGATTGTAAAAGGAGTCGGTAAGTTTTTAAGAAAAGAAGGGGGGGTGCAAGGAGATGCTGATCATTGAAGGCTTTTTACCTTAATTCAGAGAATGCCTTTACAACCACTTTAAGCTCCTAGTGAAAGAAAGCCCAAATACTGACCAGCACTTCCCATATACTACACTAAGGAAATATTCTAGACAAAGTTGGGGTTTGAATAAATAGAATCATCTTATAATGACATAGTAAAGGGTTTCTTTCACTTAAGTATTTGTAGATATATAGAGTATCCATAGTAGACAAATTAGGTCTAAATGTACAGTAAGCTAAGGACAGATTGGGCACAGCAATAGAATACATTTGATAAGGCTATGCTTGTGTTCACTACCATTTCATCTGAACTAATTCTCAGATTTCTTATGGACCATGTATTTACAAGGCCACAGTGCTAGTTAAATACTTCATCAAATCTTCCTTAGAGCATACAGCAGACTGAACTTATGAGTTGAGATTTAATGCTCTCCTTATTTCTCTGCACTTTATGGTTATTTAGCAAGCCCTCTCAAAGTATCAATGGTGACATGACTCTTTTAGGTTATTCACAACAAAAAGTAATACCCATTATGAAAACGCAAAACAGTCTCTCACAAGCAAGCAATGCAATAGGGCATGAAATTGAACTCCAAAAAGAGCCACCATTCTGTGTGACTTCTTGGCTGGCACAATTTAGATATTTATAGCTTTACAAACGGGCCACTGGAGAAGAACTTGAAGCTTTTCCTAGCCAGCAAGGATTAATGAACATGTGCACCTAGTAATTACACCACTCCATCTTTCTGAAAGCCCTCACACTGCCTCAATGGCGGAGATTATAATGAACAGCCGTTGAAAATATCAATCAGCAATTGTACAAGTCATCTAAATACTTACATATTGAGGCTGTTTTCACACCTTGCCTCATTGTAGTCTTGGTAAGTCATTGAGAATGAATGTCAGTTGCATGTTTTACCTTTGCATTTTGTGTTACTGGCCACGCTTCATTTAAACAGCAGTCTAAAAAAATCTCATTAGTTCAAACAGGTACAGCCAAATGGCTAAACCATTTGGGGAGAAGCATTGATACTAGTAGTTGAAATGAAACTGAAGAATGTGTTTAAATCTTAATACTGCAGGCATTTGAAACAGAAAGGGAAAAGGCATGTTGTCAAGTGTATTTTATTTCTGTTTAGTTCTATGCCACAACTCCTTAAAAAATAGTTATATTGTGTACGTATCCACATATGAAAACACACACATATGAGTTTTTTTTGCTTATCCAATTTGAACATGGCTTTCTCCAAGCTTTGAAGTGATAACAAAGTTTGTAGACTCATGTGAGCAGTGTTGCAGTACTGAATGTGATATCAGCATCTTATATATCAAGCCGCTCCTCCACATGGGTATACAGAAATGCATACAGAGCAATACTGCCTGTTGGATTTTTCTTAAAATCATCAAAGCTTATAAAAAATGAGTTATAAGAAAGCAACACGTTACAGAAAGTGTTAACTTTCCCTATAGAAAAAGAACACAAATATTGATAAATGCAAAATGAAGGGAAATATATGTTTAGGAGTATAATAAAGCGTAACTACTCAATGATTATATTTCAGTAAAAATCTTTTTTTGAGAAAAATAAAAGTGTAACTAACTGTGGATTAGGTTTGTGCTACTGGTACAAGGTGCAGGATGAAATGCATATACAGTACAATCCCACCTGTATTGCTGTACAAGATTGATACTATATAACTGAACATAGCATTGCTTAGCTACTGCTCTCATCCACAGAATTCACCTAACTTAACAGTTACATTTCAGCACCATAGCAGCATCCTCTGCAAACTCACGCTACCAGAGACAAGACATCTTTATGATGTAGCTTACATGCTTGTATTAATGGGCCTTGCACATGTTGTAATGGAATTACATCTATTCAAAATAAGACACAAAGAAACAAAGCACACTCTGGCTGCATATTCCAAGTGACAGTGGCATCCCGGTCTTCAGTTTAAAATACATCAGCTAACGTGATAGCAGTTCACACAGACCTCTGGATTTAAGTACAAAAAGCATTCCCCTCCCACCTATTGCTCTCAGTCTCCTGCATCATAAAGGAGGACTTACTAGAAGATGCTGGCTGAAATGAATGAGCAGGAATCCTTGTCTCTAATAAATAAAGCACCCATGTGAGCCTTGTTAATTCTGTCGGTTGGCCTTACCTTGACGACGTGACTGTCAAATAAATAAATAAAAGGTCCCACAGATGATTTCAGTTCAGAGAATCCAGCAGTGCATCCGTACAGAGCTTTGCCATTGCTAGTCTGATGAAAAAAGGCAGCTACCGGGATGCTGAACGACACACCAGCCAACTTTGTATGTAGGGAAAGCTCAGTGGAAAATCTGGCCTGCAGCTCAGCAGGGTAATGGACTGGATTCTACACTATAGTCTTTTATATTGGATTGCTGAATTAAAAAGATTTATAAAAGAAGCACATTTATGGGTTTATGCTTCCAGATTCTTGTCTTTTCTTCCATCGAATAATCTATATGGAAAGACAGACATCTGTGACAGGATTTATTAGACATGCTGAGAACACACTCCGCACTCCGATAAAGCAGAAGTATTGTGCTGTACGATAAGGGTGAATACACATGTAGAAAATTTATTTTTCAAATATTTAATAACCGGAAGGCTTGTGGTTTCTAACCAGACCTTTATTTTGTTTCCTTTTTGAATACCTTTTTCTTTATGTTTGCTGGCAAATGATGATATGTCAAGTGCAGTCACCTACAGCAATTGATCATGTTTTAACTGCAACTGATCCTTTTACAGTGAACTAAAAGCTTGCTTGTGGCTGTGGATTACTACACTATGTACAACACTACTGCTATTTGAAATGCCTTGCTAAATTTGTACAGTGTGCATGTGATGTACTGTATTTATATTTTATCTGAGACTGCATCCATTAAGCTATAGTAATATGTGACAAAATATTCCTTGTGTATCTTATTCAGATTATATAATGTTACTTTATATATATAATACAGTGATTTTTAAATTGATACTGCCATTTAAAATTAAATACATTAAAGTGAAATGTTGCCCATAACAACTTGATAAAAAGAAATGTTCTTTGGCAAGGAACATACATTCCACATTAATAATTATCCCACCAAAATTAGTGTGTGCTGTAAATTGCCTCCAACTTTACTCCTGTTTCTTCTTGCTGTGGGCTGCCATTTTGCTGAAGCCCAGAGCCCCTGAACAGCAGTATATCTTTAGGCTGTCATCAGACTGACTTCTACATGATTGGCACAGTGCTAAAAATTAAAGAGCAACTGCAGGGTGAGAAAGTGTGTTACTGGATTTAAAAACAGTATAGGCATTCATTTTAATGTTTACATACAGTAGTTACACTTGAAAAAGGGGCCAGCTTGAAGGGGCCAAGAAGGACCTAATTTTCTGACTAAAGTTCCACTTTACAATGAAATATGTTGGTTCTAGTGTAGAAGCCAAGGGGGCCTTTCAGATCCTCAGTATACTAAGACAATTTTACATGAGTTTTTACAGGCTCTAAAATATGCTTCTGTTTCCATCCAATTATACATTTCAGAATCTTAAAACATGTTTTTAAAAGGAAAGCATTACTTCTATTGCCATAGCTCACATGGTATCCATTGGCTTCAATGCAGTGGGTACTCATATCGGACTGACTGGCAGGCAACCTGTTGTTCCATCAATTTATGCTTAAAGACATCCTCAGCATCCCTTTATGTGTAATTACTCCTTCATTCCTTCTAGTAAATAGTCCATTGCTAGTAGGTTTACCTGATTTGCAGGGGCAGTCCTATATTTTAAAAATTTGCCATTAGGAATGTTCCTGATTTTGAACACTATTACAGTTGATCATAAATTAGCATAGTGCCTAAGTTATGATTTATTAAAAGGGTTATTTATGGTCAAATGCAAAACTATATCCTAGAGTAGTAAGGTAGTGGAAGGTTGTAACTTTAGTTGAGTTGGGGCAGAGCCTATGATGTCATCACGCATAGCTGGAAGTGGAGGTATTAGCTGTAATACAGAGTTGCTAATCTGAAAATCCTCTTAAGGGGCAACACACTTGTTTATGTGTTATTATTGTGGTGCACCAATTTTAGTGGATTGGCTCAAATGAGTATAATGTTATATATTTTAATAAAGAATGTGTTTTACAGTAGTTTAAACAGTAAGCATGATGATACTGGAGTCTTCCTCGGGGAGAAAGTGGATGGTCCTAATATCAATGAGGAAAGTCTGGAGGTCTCAAAGATGTTACAAACCCCTTAAATGGAACGTGCAAATAGATCCATCCTACCATATAGGTCTAGAATCCCAGGTGAGAGTATTTGGTAAAAGCATTGTTAGAAGAAAGAGGAAAAGGGAGATGGAGACCCAAATTCAGGTCTTACCCCCTTGCTTAAGGGATTGGTGCCACACCCCTTAATATTAGGACACTGAAAATAACATCCCTAACTGAAAAAAAATAATGGGGCTTTGTAGGTGCCATACCACAAAAAAATTCAAAACATATGTAACAAATACAACTTTATTGATAAAATTGAAATCACTATTGTGGTAATAGGAACTGAGCACATAATATATTCATCTTAAAAACTTGTATTGTTGATAACAGGCATAATTGATATACATCACTGCAAAATATGGCCTAAGGTAGCCTAGGTATGATAACTGGCATAGTTAGTGCGAGTTGATACTTTGCTTATATTCTAAAACGCGTTTCACAAGGCACAGCTCGCTTCTTCAGGGAGACAAAGCATAAAGCTCTAAAATTGTACAAAACAAGCCAGAGAATGAAAATACACAAATAACATAATAAAATCACAATAAACAAATCTAACACGCTTTGTTAGCATGTTAGCTAAATTACATCAATGACTTTGCAGGAGGCCAGTGGAAAAGAGACATGAGCACAAGGTCCTGGCAGAAAACCCCATTAGTTTTTTCAGTTAGGAATGTTATTTTCAGTATTTGGTGAAAGGTGGTGCAACAGTTACCGGTCACATCATTGAATTATCACACTTGATTCTTTTCACTGACATGTTGTGGATGAACTAAATACTTTGGACTTTTATTATTTTATACACTTATGTTGCTTACTAATCTGAATGATAAAAAAACACTGTTTAAATTACCAATTTATGTATGAAATTGGTATATAATTTCCAGCACACAGGTTATTTATTTACTTATTCTTTTGTTTTATATTTTTCTAAGTATGCAAAGGTTTACTGACAAGAGATGATATACAATGGTGCAGATAAATTGTGCAGCATTATGAGAATATATACTACTCAACTGCGTTGTGGGAACACAAGTCAATGTAGGCTGCAACTACACTATATTGCCAAAAGTATTGGGATGTCTGCCTTTACATGCCCCTGAACTTTAATAGCATCCCAGTCTTAGTCCGTAGGGTTCAATATTGAGTTGGCCCACCCTTTGCAGTTATAACAGCTTAAACTCTTCCGGGAAGACTGTCCACAAGTTTTAGGAGTGTGTCTATGGGAATATTTGACCATTCTTCCAGAAGCACATTTGTGAGGTCAGGCAATGATGTTGGACGAGAAGGCCTGGCTCGCAGTCTCCGCTTTAATTCATCCCAAAGGTGTTTTAATGGGTTGAGGTCAGGACTGTCAAGTTCCTCCACCCCAAACTAACTTGCCTGTCTTTATGGACCTTGCTTTGTGCACTAGTGACCAGTCATTTTGGAACAGGAATGGGCCATCCCCAAACTGTTTCCACAAAGTTGGGAGCATGAAATTGTCCAAAATGTCTTGGTATGCTGATGCCTTAATAGTTCGCTTCACTGGAACTAAGGGGCCAAGCCCAACCCCTGAAAAGCAACCCCACACCATAATCCTCTCTCCACCAAACTTTACACCTGGTAAAACGCAATCAGGCAAGTACCGTTCTGGCATCTGCCAAACCCAGATATATCCACCGGATTGCCAGACAGAGAAGCATGATTCATCACTCCAGAGGTCACTTCTCCACTGCTCTAGAGTCCAGTGACGATGTGCTTTAAGCCACTGCATCCGATGCTTTGCATTGCACTTAGTGACATAAGGCATGGATGCAGCTGCTTGGCCATGGAAACCCATTCCATGAAGCTCTCTACACACTGTTGTTGTGCTAATCTGAAGGTCACATGAAGTTTGGAGGTCTTTAGCTACTGGCTCTGCAGACAGTTGGCGACTTCTGCGCACTGTGTGCTTCAGCATGTGCTGACCCCACTCTGTCATTTTACATGGCCTGTTGTTCTCAGTTGCTTCCACTTTTCTATAATACCACTAACAATTGACCGTGGAATATTTAGTAGTGGGTAGGGAAAAAAGTGATTGGAAATAGGTGTTTACATTTAGGAACAGAAATAAAAATCTTCTAATGGATACATCTGTTCGCATGACGACTATGAGGGAATTGGAGAACTCTTCTCTCACTTCCTTTTGTGTCTCCAAGACCAAAAATGAAGGAAATTCTCCCAGTGAGACACAGACAAATAAGAAATAAATAATTGAGCAAAAACATTAAGGATTTTAGGCTTTTGATAACATATCCAAAATTACATCACATGTTATCATTTAAGTTATTTCCAAAGTATCAGAGAACTCCAGACCAAAGCAATTGAATACTTTTTGCAGCGTAATCAGAGGTACAGATAGCCAATAGCAAAGCGGTAGTACAAACGATTGTGGAGTCTTCAGACTCACAGGCTTGGCTCATTTTACAAATATGAAAAAAGAAATATCTCCAAGTCACACAGAACTCAACAGATCAGATAATCCCATTGGAAGATTTCTCTTCCTTTGCTGTTTTGGTAACACAAAATTTGGGATGCTCACTAATTTTCAGTCCTGGTGACACTGGTCACTGGGAAAACAGAGTGTAAATCTCCCTAATGGGGACACATACAACAATGAAAATCAGAGGTTCTTACCTCTTCACTCTATTCAAAACTAAAAAAAAAGTGGCTTTAGATACACCTTTTGACAAGGTTTTTTTATGATAAACGTAAATGTATAAGGGTTTTCCAGTCTATAGCTTTATGCACAAGGGCAGTATGAGTGTATGCTGATGCCCGGGAGACACAGGTGCAGCAAACAGCACACTTCCATCAGCCTGTCAAAGTTAATGGCACATGGAAACTGTACACTGTTCCAACTGGTACTTGCATACAAGGTTGTATGTGCACAGGAGGTATGCCTCTAACATGAACTTTCTGTGTCTGGGGCATATTTTCTTGTAAACATATTCCCTGTACAAGAATACAGTTCAGAACAGCATAGAGCTGTATACAGCCATCATGTATGTTAGCCTGTCATTGATTTTGATGCTTTTTTTTTTTTGCTGTATGGACCAAACCGTCCATTTGAATGAGACCTAGATCAGCAGCCTGCAACTACGCATTATCTAATTACTCTTGCCTAAACAAATCAAGCCCTGAATCCAAAAAACTCTTGTGATTATTCTTTCTATTTATAGCTGTAATACTTTATTGTACATCTGTTATGACCCTATAATGCCCATAAGCTATAGTAGCTGATGCCTGTGCTAGGACCCAAAGGCAGTGCATAAGCCTACATGGATACAGAACTATGAATAAATATATCCATAATTATTAATGTAACTGCCCATGTAGTTTTGGGGGTTTACATCATATACAGCATATGTTAAACATGAAATATAACTCAATTTCTAGTTCCATTCAAAATCAGCAATGTACTAATCTAAAGAATATGAATAAAAAGTTACAGAATATACACATACTAAACAAGTATACCAACAAATACCACTTATTAACTTTATTTAAACCTCAGATTTTTATTCACCATGACAGTAGATTTTGATTTGAATATCTGAGTATTCTGATCTAAAACACCGTGTCTTATCAACACCAGCATATTACAAGGATTTCAATATGTTGCATTTCTAGAAAAGATCTGATGGAGATGACAACATTACAGAAAAGATTAGATGGAGAGACAAGCAATACTGTATTAGCTTCTATTATTCTTCACAAGAAGCTGTAACCATCCAATAAATCAAGTAAAGAAATACTCTTAGGCTGGCTCTTTTTCAAAGAATATTTATTTTTCCATGTGAGAAAACTGGATTGAAACAAATAAGGCTTAACAGAAGCACGCAAGAATAGCCTACAAATGTTTAGAATCAATAACAGAAATACGAACGTGACCATGCTCTATGCAGATCCCATTATATCCCCATAAACTGATTTGAACTGTTTTTTTTCTGTTGATGATAGGAAAAAAAGACAAAATATGGTAAGACAACATAATTGTAATGGCTGCAGCCATATGCAATGACAGCATTGCAATCATCAAGTCTGTAACAACAGCAGGCTGCAAAGCACTTCATGTGTAAATGTAAATTACTGTTTAGTACAGATCACCGTGTCATGGTTTAAAATGATTTGGGTATTTATTTTCTTTTTAATTTGAAAAAATCCATTTTACTTTCTGTGCAATTTAGGAAAATTTGATTATCGGAAGGAAAAAAAAGGGTGCCACATTTGAGAGCAATGATCTGAAAGACCAAAAGTAAGACAAAATAAACGTTTTGTGCTAAGAATGATGGACCAATAACTGTCAAATACTCATGCACCTGCTAGCATAAACCAACATATACTCGTAGACACAGCTAACATATCTAGCATATGACATCATATGTTCTCACTAGGTATGAACTTAGCATTCAGTGGGGAAGTTTGTTTGGATTGAACACTGGCTATTCGGACATTCGTCTGAACATCAAACATTTAGGGCATCCAGTGTGGATAAACATGATAAGTTATGGCTGTCAAAGGTTGCCTAAGAAGTAGGGGATGCTTGTAGCCCCTACATCCTTATCAATCACTCATGTCACCCAGCCAATTTACTTACGTGCCAGGGAGTCCCTAGCCATATAAGCAAAAGGATAGGGAATTAAGTGGTTTACATCATTGCTTAAATATGGCCACACAGCCATATTTGGGCAATGATGTCATCAATATCTCAGCAGTCAATGTTTTTTAGTGAAGCAGTAGCTGCTTGCAGCTGCTGCATTGCTGCCAACAACTGACTTCACCTGGCCCATTCACTTATATGGTTGTGAATCCGTGGCTGCATAAATAAATGGACAGGGAATAGAGCCTTACAGCATTGCCTAAATATGGCTACATGACCATATTTGGGTCACCACTAATACCATGCCTTCTTTCCAGGAGATGTCATTCTATCATTATCATTAAGGATAAGTTGCATGGATCAAGTCAGCAGGTTTTTTTTTTCAGTGAGTTGATAGTGGTGGGCATTGTAATTGAAGACGGATTTATGATAAGACATTTTCTGGGATTTTTTTTTTCTTTAATAAAATACTTTTCAAACATATAGATATACCCCATACTCATTCATATTGGGGGTGGTATGTGGGGACCCTAAACTATTAAAGAGGGCTTCCATATTCCAATATGATCTCTGCCTGAAGACCCCCACAACTGCCAGGCAAGGGTTGTAGGGATGAGGCTCCTGTTCAAATCCATACAGAGGCAAAGGGTATGGTATGCATTTTTAGAGAGACTCTATGCAATTGTTTTTCATGTTTGCTGTAGGAGTACAATCTGGTACAGTAACTGTTATTTCTCTGAACTTGCAGTTTGTTTAAATGGATAAAACACAGGGAAATGTGCATGGTTTGCAGAGGTGTAAAAAAATATGCTTTTTTAAATGTTGCCTTTACACTTGAAAGTGATAGTAAACTCTACTTTTTACTGTGTCTTATACTTACAGGTAAGCCTTATTATAGGCTTACCTGTAGATACAGTGATCTCCTAAACATGCACCATTTAGGAGATATTTATATGTGTAGCAGCTGGTGATGTCACTGGCGCATGGGGACTGCGCTCTCAATAGACAGCATACTTGATTATGTCATCCATTGAAAGAGCTGTGCCACAACCGTGACTCCCACGTGCATGTGTGGGAGTGACGTCATCATATCCTGGCCATTCAAATGGCTAGAGCCCATGAACGCAGAAGAAAGAGCGGGTGAAGGTGGAATTCCTGTCAGTGGTGACAGTGCGCCACTGGAGTGATTCGTTTTTTTAAGGTAAATCTGTAATTCAGTGCATACGAGCAGATTATGACAAAACTTGCAGGGGAACCAATTTTGTTTTTTAGCATGGTTTAATACCTAATTAAGGCTGTCTGCAATTTATCAGTGGAAAAATAAAGAATATCTTCATCCATCTCTTGGACTACCTATTAAAAACACATGCACATGAATGTCCCCACTGCCTGTTCTCCAATGCACATACAGTCTGAACACCTGACTTTAAGGTATTATTTTTGCTTTTGGATTTTTTAAATTTTGGGGGGGGGGGCTTAGATAACTGGAGTTCAGAAAAATGGCACATTGGCAGCATGGGCCTCTCTTATATGCTCATAAAATCACACTGGCTACATCCTATATAGTGATTTATGGTAGGGGCTATGTATCTTATGAATGCATAGACCGAACATAATCCATAAACCTACAATACTTTTCCTTACTTCTAGTGTGCAGTTATGATTTGACTTGTATCATATCAGATATTCTTATGTGAAAAGATGCAAGATGATGAAATAGAGTTTCCAGTACAAATGTCCATTGGTATGTCATAGCACAGTGTCTGCTGAAGTATTCTCTGTGTTGTAAGAGGTCTATTATACTGACTAATACAGTTATTATGGCTCAGGTACACAAAGGAATATGCAGCTTGCAAAATGTAGTTGGAAAAGATACAATCAGCATTTTATTTGCTCACAAAAATGTATTCTGCAGTGATGGAAGGGGAAAAAACAATAAATTGTACTTATTCTTAAATTCTGTCTATTTAATGTAGTCAGCAGCTTATCAGCACTCAGACACATTGTGGCGAATCCTGGGAAACAGAGTGAGAGCACTTTGGATTTACTTTAGCTATAAATATTGAATAAATACCAAAATTACATGTACAACCTACCCCTGCAATGCTATCATTTTATGTCACATATTGCTAAAATACTCTTGGTAAGTACAATAAAATGATGTTACTAAATATTCTTTCAATAAGTTCATAATGCAGCCATCACACAGGGAATCATTAACTAAGTATTCACTGCAGAATTACATTTAGTTAAGGAAAATGTTACATTTGGTAGATATATTCAAATAGCCTATTTTATTCAACAAAAACAAATATGTAATTTAAAAACTTAAAGTAATTTAGAGTACCTATAAAAGAGCGCAATGAATTCAATAAAGAATGAGGGCACTTTTTACATACCTTAGCTCATCTAAACAGCCAGGTAAATCTAGCAAAGTTTTGTATTTATTTTCCTTTCTCCAATTTTCCCTGAGACAATGACCAAGAACCTCATTGGGCGTGCAGATTCCTGTCTGATTATTAAAAAGGCTGTTTGGGGGTTTTTTTGTTGATGTTTTTAGACAGGTAAACACAGCATGCATAAACCTGCATGTAAATATTTATCTTCTATTTAGCCAATAGGAGGAGGTCTAATCTCCCTTTCACAAGTGAAGCATTGTATCATTCTCACTTATGCTGATAAATGCCTGTTCACAGAACATAAAGGAATGCTAAATTATATCCTTATTCTCCAAAAATAATTCATACACACCCATTAGTTAATGGCTCTGTAATCTATTGTTTTATTAATTTTTTCTTACTGTGTCCTTCTGCCTCCTTGTAATGTCCTTCATGAACTTTTGAACTGTTAATTTTCACCTAGCTACACATTAATTTCATGTGTACTGCTCTATGCACCCTACATATCTCATAGGCCACAGTCCCTAGTCCACTGCCACAGTGGTTATGAGAGGGTGGTTACATTCCTATATACAGTGGGACCATGTGGGACCATTTGGAACTAATGAAGCCACCCTCTAACAGATATCATAATCATATCACAGCCCTTGGAGTTCTGGACAAGACTGAGAGAATCAGAAGGTATTTTTGAGTTAAGAATACCTACTTGACTGGAATTTGTTCTCTTTAAAACAAAGTCTAGTGTCACATTATTGAGGCATCACAGAAGTAAATTATCGTTAAAGTGATACTAAAGGTTCAGATTTTTTTTTTAAATAATAAACATGTTATACTTACCTGCTCTGTGCAATGGGTTTGCACAAAACAGCCCTAATCCTCCTCTGCTTGGAAACCCCACCGGTGCTCCTGGCTGCCCCCCACTCCTGACTGCCTTGTTCACTCCCAAGACACCTTTACGCGTTTATAAGACACACAAAGTGCTGCTAAGCCCCACTCCCTGCTCTTTCCTCATTGGCTGTGATTAATAGCAGCGAGAGCCAATGGCTCCTTTTGCTTTGTGTCGACCAATGAGGAGAGAGAGACCGCAGTAGAGCTGCTGCTCTCGTGCACATTGCTGGATCGAGATCGGGTTCAGGTAAGTATTAGGGAGGGTTGAGGGGAAAGCTGAACAGTGAAAGTGTTTTACCTTGAAGGCATGAAGGTAAAAACCTTCAGCCTTTAGAAGCACTGTAAAGTGGTCCTAAAGCCATAAAGCCACAACATTTTTTTACCTTAATGCATTACCTGTTTGTTATTTTATTATTAATAATAATAACATAAAATATATATGCACTGCTCAAAAAAATTAAAGGGACACTTTTTAAACAAAGTATAGCATCAAGTCAATTAAACTCCTGAGATAATGATCTGGTCAGTTAATTAGCAGGGGGGTTGTTAATAAGTTTCAGCTGCTTTGGTGTTAATGAAACTAATAACAGGTGCACTAGATGACATGGTGCATATAGTGACATGGGGTAGATTTTTTTGAGCAGTGTATATAGTGACATGGGGTAATTAGCGCTTATGGTAGATATATTGTTTTAGTGGGTCCATGGCAGATTCGGCTGGGTCCACTGACTCCTCAATAAGACCTGCTGTCTCCTCCACTGGGAGCAATCTCCAACTGGGAGCCCTAACCTATTGTTAGACCCAAGTATATAAGGACACCTCACAGCTGTGTACTCCAGATTGCATGTCTCTAGCAAAGCCCGGAGACAGGATTGAATGTTCTGATCCAAAGATGCAGAAACCAGAAAAAGCCTGCACACACCTCTGCCATTAGTGTACTTGCCTCTTACAATATTTGGCATAAACTGCCTAATCACACAGCCTTGCACTTTTATAATATATATATATATATATAGTTTACAACCACTTTAATCGGATGGCTTAGTCCTAGGAGCTATAAAGATGAACTCCAGGGCAAATGGCTATATACAAAGATACATATAAAGGTGTGGTTTTAACTGCCAAACAATTGTTATTTCTATGTAAACAGCATCACACAGCACAGCCAGGTAGATGACTCAACTTTCTTTATTACAGTTAAAGAATATAGTGGTGTTTGTATTCTTCCACCAACCTCCTGACTGGCCAGTGAAAGAGCAACAACAAAGTAATGAGGATATCTCTCTGCTTAGTCTAACCTTTGCTCCTGTCAGTGTATTCCTTGTCATCATGTTTGCATTTACCACCTGGTTGGCTCCCAGTGCTCCCCCTTCCATTCCCAGTTTTGAGGTTGCTATGAAGTCAAATATAGGTATATACTGGCAATTTAATGAAAACAGAGCTGCATCAGCCTGTGTGCTTTACATCAATTTGGAGTTCATATTTACTGCAGTTTTCGTACAACTGCTTTCTTTTTAGCTAAGCCATAATGCTTTGCAAGTCCTCTGTCACGTACATAATAAAGCAAACATTGATAATGCAAATATTTCACGCATTCTGCATATACTGTATATATACAGAATATATATATATATATACAGGCATATATATATATATATATTACACTATATTGCCAAAAGTATTGGGATACTCCTCCAAATCATTGGATTCACGTGTTCCAATCACCTCCATGGCCACAGGTTATAAAAACAAGCACCTAGGCATGCAGTCTGATTCTACAAACATCTGTGAAAGAATGGGTCACTCTCAGGAGCCCAGTTAGTTCAAGTGTGGTTCAACGGTGGAGCTTCATGGAGTGGGTTTCCATGGCCGAGCAGCTACATACAAGCCTTACATCACCAAGTGCAATACAAATTAAATGCGCTTCTGGAAGAATGGTCAAACATTCCCATAGACACACTCCTAAACCTTGTGGACAGCCTTTCCAGAAGAGTTGAAGCTGTTATAGCTGCAAAGGGTGGGCCAGTTCAATATTGCAATACTCTCAGCAATATAGTATATACAGTATATATATATGTACATTGTATATTAGGGGCTCTTTAAAAGACAGAGCTACCTATAGCAACTCACAGCACTGTCTGGTGTTTGGGCAAGTTGACATTCTGTCACAATTACAATGGATTAGATGCCAAAAGAAAATTTTTTTTGATCTACTTGGTAGTTTACAATTGATATTATTATAAAGATCATTTTCAAGAGTAACACCAATTGTTTTGGACACTGCCTTATTGTATAGCACCATTAAAAGGTCCTGTAAATGAACTAATGAGGAGGATAATAACTAAAAGAAGCAGACAAGGCGGAGTGGATGAAACAGTCTGTGTCTGTTTAATGAGGAGAACTAAGGATGGAGCAGTACTTGACAATGTCTGCTATGACGATATTCAGTGTTGAATTGTCTGATGTTAGATCATGGATACCAATAAGGAGAAAGGACTAGAAATTATATGTTATTATTTTGACTTCTAGTAAGTCCCTTTCAGAGGCAAGCAAAAGCAACAGGTTGCATGTGCTGATGTAGAGTGACCGATGACAAGTGCAGACTTTTTGGTAAAAGATATTTCAACAAATAGGTATAATAGGTATAGATATATTATACACACATTGGAAACAGATAAAAGTCAACAAATTACAAAATTTTTTGATGCTTGCCCCCAAACCATTAAAGTTTAATTTAAAAAAGTTACATTTGTTTGATACTTGAATGTACTGTTATATCTGTAAAGGTGAATATGTAAAATAAATATATTTATTTTTAACTATTCATTTGTTTCTTGTTGTCCTCAACAGGTGACTGAGTATTAGCAGGTAGATTGGTAAATGTCCAGAAATAGGCCCTTAACTACGTTGTCTAGTTGATGCCTACAAGGTAGACCTAAACATGAATACCCCACTGTCTGGATTTTTAAAGCATCACTTTTTTGCTCTCAGACAACAGGAAAGTACTGTTATGGTCTACTGGGCCCCATTATCACTGGTATTCCTGGTCAGCAACAGCAATATGAAGCTCCATAGAAGTGCCTTAATAATGAAAAAAAAATCACATGGAAAATACATCCCGGTTGCAAAAAGACTGTTCACTTTGCAGGAAAATGGTCACATTGCAAGAAAGTTTTCCCGTAATGAATATGGTGTAAATTAACTTTTCAAAGATATCCAATTATGTGTACATTAAAAAAACTGGATGATGAAAGACAACAGCGCTCCACCTCATTCACTAAACTAAGGCAAAATTCTCTTGTAAATTGAAAACTCTCTTGCAAAGTGAACAGCCTATTTGCCTTTAGTAATTCAACTCCAGTGTGTGCATATACAGTATTTGTCTCCAAAAAGAAAAAAAAAACATGATTCAAGTTTCACAGCAGATCTGAGGGTTAATGTCCATCCAGTAACATGGAAAGGTCTTCACTTGCTAACAAGACAACCAGCCCTGCGCCAAAGCATAATAGGCTGAAACTCTTCTGTCCACAGGTGGACGGTCCCAAGTAAAGAGGTTTTCTTTGCAATTTACCAAGTAAAGTATACATTCCTTCTTCTGGTCTCAAAAGATAAAATGTTTTATCAATAAAATGTGGGGTATAGTATGAATAAAGATTCTGTTTAAAGAAAACATTGTATCATTGAGTGATGTTAATGAAAGGACTGCCAGTCTGCAAAACACTGCAAATCTGTATACATACTTCTGTTTAAGAATCTGAAATGATTGTCGTTTCAGCTTTACTATGCATGGTAAAATATTCAGTCAAAACATATTTATGCTGTTGATATAAATAGGAATGTTTAAAAATGCATCAGGGAAATCAATACTCGGTGACAAGACTGCTCTATATTTCTTTTCTCACGATAAAGAAGCTGGCCAACTGTTCATTAATCAAGGAATGAACAACCGGCACAGGGGAAGCATTTGCGCCAATGTACATTTAGGTTCTCAGAAGGCATCTTCCTGCCCAATCAAAATGTGTTTTTTATTGCAATTCATTCCTAGAGTGATTTCTGTCCCAAACATAATATCTAAAAGAATGTTCAACATTTAAAATATCTTTATATTTGTTCTCTGAACTTTATTCAGTGCAACAGAGGTCTGCCAGGAGACTAGTAATTTCTCTTTCTGCACTTTCCTGATGTACTTACAGCCTTATAGTCGGATGTTAAGAAGTGTACAGGTGAGATGACCACAATATGCATGTAAAGACATACTGTAAATCTTACAATTTAGGACTACTAAAAACACCTGACCATTACAGTTTCTCAGGGGACTGTCTGTTTCTGTTAAATTGATAATGTTGTTTTGCAAATCCTTTAAAAAGCTGGATTTTGAGGGAATATATTCAACAGCAACTAGAAGTGAATAATTCACTAGAGTGAATAATTTAAATTTATCTTCTGTCATATAGCTGTTCTGCTGATTTTAATTTGTAACTATCTTTACAATGGGGTTGATTTACTAAACCGGAGAGTGCAAAATCTGGTGCAACTGTGCATGGTAGCCAATAAGCTTTTAACTTCAACTTGTTCAATTAAGCTTTGGTTAAAAAAAAACAAAAACTGGAAACTGATTGGTTTCTAGTTAGAGCTGCACCAGATTTTGCACTCTCCAGTTTTAGTAAATCAACCCCCCAAAAATATTCCCATTCTATGGCCTCAATTGAGAAAATTAGCAAAGGAGTCTTCTTTTCATTCCACTTCTGAACTTATGGAGATGAAAAAGTTAGTACCCCAGTAGGAAAGAATGAATGTCAAATGATAATACATATTAGTTGAGAAGCATAGCCTTTCTCAATAATAATTACATAACTTAAATGGAACTACATTGCATCTGAGCACCACAAAGCAAACGTGCTATTTGATTAATTTTTAATATTGAAAGGAAACTCCCCCATCCATCCATGTCTCCATACTTTATTTTGTTGAGAAATCACTTTGAAAAACACCCCCTAGCATTTCTGACCATGGCCATCTTGTGTAGTCGCAGATGATTCATGTAGCATTTACTTCCTGGAATTCACCTGCCCTTATTGCAGGTATACAAGAAGGGTGGTGTGCTTAGCTAACAAACCCTTCCACTCCTCCTGAAGACTCTTGGGATGTATGATATTATTTGTCTAGGCAAGAAACTGGGAAGTAACTGAAGAAACTTAAAAAGAATAGTTGAAAACAAGTAAATATGATATACGTTCCTATCTATTTACTAATGCTAGCAGCATAAGGATTAAAAATAATCAATATTGATTGAGAGAGTGAAGTTCCACTTCAATATACCAGTTTAGAATGACAAGAGGACATGGCCCCATAATTCCCCACACTGTTATTTAACCATTAGCCGCCCGGCCAATGGCCGTTTGGCGGCTTCAGAAGTGTCTCTCTATTCCGGGTGCACGCCATTTGGCGTGCTCCCGCACATGCGCCGTTTGCGCTAATGCAGAGTGGCGCAGCAGTGCGATCTGTCACCGGCTGTGCACCTCGGACACGGCCGATGACAGATCCGAGTACCGGCTCCTGTTGCTGGTACCATGTGACCTGCTGTGACCAATCACAGCAGGTCACATGACAGTTGTATACAATGGATGGCTTCATTCATGATGCCATCCATTGTATACTAGTGCCTAGCTCTGAATGGTCACAGCTAATCACATGCACATGTCATGTGATTAGCTGTGACCAAATCACAGCTAAGCACAAAAAAAAAAAAAAAAAAGCTGAATGAATCGATTTCATTCAGGTAAATGCTTGCTTATAGCAAAGTAATTCTTTGCTATAAGCAAATTGTGTAAAAAAAAAAAAAATATGAAAAAAAAATCTTAAAAAAATTTTTAAAAAATGTAATAAAAAATTAAATATAATAAAAAAATAAAAAAATTTTTAAAAAAAAATATATTTTTTTTTTTCATACTGTCACCAGTCAGTGTCCCTGTTCACTGCCATGCCAGTTATATGATGACGCTGTACTGCACTGGTGACAGTATGTAAAAAAAAAAATAGTGAAAATAATTTTTTTCATTTTCCGAAACATTATGACAAAAAAATACAACTTCAAAAAACCCGCCATGCCTCTTATGAAGTACGTCGGACTGTCTACTCTGCAAAAAGGGGTCATTTGGGGATATCTGTACTATTCTGACATTCTTGGACCTCAAGAAATTAGATTGGCTGTCAGTACTTCAGGACTGATCAATATTCAGATATATCTCATAGTTTGTGAACTCTATAACTTTCCTACAAACTAAAAAATACATCCTAATTTGGGTTATTTTCACCAAAGACATGTAGCAGAATACATCTCGGCCTAAATTTATGAAGAACAATTATTTATTTATAAACTTTTATAACAGAAACAAAGAAAAATGTGTTTTTTTTCAAAATTTTTGGTCTTTTTTTGTTAATTTAGCAAAAAATAAAAACCCCAGCGGTGATTAAATACCACCAAAAGAAAGCTCTAGTTGTGTGAAGAAAATGATAAAATTTTAGTTTGGGTACAGTGTTGTATGACCGCGCAATTGTCATTCAAAGTGTGAGAGCACTGAAACCTGAAAAATGGCCTGGGCAGGAAGGTGTAAAATTGCACGTTATTGAAACGGTTAATTAAAATAGGACATTCTCTGATCTCTGTACAGAGAGAAACCAGAGAGACCACACTCTCAAAAGTGAGACATTGGACTAGAAAAAAGCCCAAAAGAGTGGTGAACCAGTGAATGGCTTCACCATGCAGAATGGAAACATTGTGAATATCTAATATATATACCTACCCATCTTATTAATTTGGATTGACTTCTCATATTTAATGATAAATATTGAAATATGTTTGCAGTTTGCTAACCCATTAATGAACACATCACTAGTTGCTGTAAACTGAAACATTTCAGTGTTTGAAATGTGTCTTCTTCAAAGGACAACTGAAATGTCATATTTACATGAAATATGAATCTACTCTTTTACAACACAGAACTCTAACAGTAAACTGAGGATAGGTTCTTGAAAATCATGCAGCAAAAATGAGCAGAATTGGCAGGAGAAATCAGTATCATCTCCATGGTGCATTTTAATTTTTGAGATAAAAGCCAAATACTAAGCCAAGTTTTTTGCTGTGTGCTTAGCTTAACCACATGTACCTTACTGTTACATGCCTTTTATATGGACCTTTTAATTGTCTAGGTTTTACCTTGCTTTATTTTTTTAAAATCCCACATGACCCTGGGTTTTAACGTGCTTTGTTTATGATTTAAAAATCCCACATTTCCAACTATTGATGTTCATACATATCAGACATGGACATTTTAGTAGTTATAGCTGTATATTCATGAGCTTTAGAATATTTTTATGGTTTTCATGTTTAATTAATGTGGAATATCTGCAGTTTTTGTCTAGGTAGTTGTATAATTTAAAAGGTACATCAGCAGCTTTTTATTTGCCATCTCTTTTATAACACAAACTAAGAAAAAAACGGGGTTTTTTTTTTCAAAAGTTTCAGTGGTTTTTGGTTTGTTTAGGAAAAAAATGAAAAAACCCAGAGGTGATTAAATACCACCAAAATAAAGCTCTATCTGTCACCAAAAAATTATAAAAATTTCATATGGGTACAGTGTTGCATGACCACGCAATTGTCACTCAAAGTGCGACAGCGCTGAAAGCTGGAAATTGGCCTGGGCAGGAAGGGGGTATAAGTGCCCTGTAGGCTTGTGGTTAAAGTATTCATTATACAATGGAGTTAGTTTACTGAAGGAGTGGTGGCCATCCACTTAAAGTACAACTAAAGTCCCCTGTATGACAGTCTAAACAAGTAACAAAACTAGTCCCTATGAACAAATAACATAAAGTAAGCAGAAAACAGTGGGAGTGTTTCAGAAACAGAATCAACGATGCCAACCCAGTAAATAGAGGGCAGGACTAGGTGAGGCTAAGTGCTAATTGACAAGCTGCAACTAAAAGCTATTTAGCTATTGATTGTTACTGAGTTACAAAATTAGACCCCAATAGAGACCCATAGGGTTACAGCTTTCATGGAGTGTCACAACACTGTTTAAAGTGTCATTAAGCCCACATTATTAAAAACTATCAACAAATTTTGTATTACAGACTGACCATACTCACTTAGTTATTATGGGATTTGTTATCTGTATTCTGCAAAAAACCTGGTGATCCTGCTGATCTCTATCTCCCCCTCCTTTTCATGCAGTGGGGAACTGCAGCTGGGGAATCTGTAGAGCAGTGTTGGCAGCTAGTGCACATACCCAGTTTTCAGTGTGTTTCTATTTTGTGCATTTCTTCCCTAATCAAATCTGTGCAGCCAATGTGACCATAGAGTCGCATATGTTGGTTCATACATAATGGTAGTGGTAAAGACAGCCCACTCCATCCTTCCTCCTCCTCCATGCCCAGTAACCATCCAAACACAATGGGGGTGGATATTACATGTAGAGTGATAGAGGCTTCACCTCACTAATATTCTAAGCACACACAATAGACACAGGCAGGAGAGGCGTAGCATAGCCTGTGCCCACACCATGTTACTGCCAAAAATAATAAAGATTTGATATCAAATATATATATGTATGAATATTTAAAACAGTTTATTTATTTTAATTCTTTATTTTTACTCTGTATTCCAAAGGCTGCTTTTGAACATGTGACCAGCAGCAGAGGACTAGAAGCTCCTCCTGCCACTGTTTCCCTGCAGATAGGCTAGGAAAGAGCTGGATCATGTGACATCATTCCTATACATACCAAGAAGAGATAATGTAAATTACACAGTGTGTGTTTAGTATCACTTTACACTATTTGAGTAGCTTAGTAATATCTTAGAATGTGGAATAAGTTGAGGCCACTTTGTGCTTTTGCCTGGAATAAAAGTATGGTGATATTCTGGGTCTGGTTTAATGCCAAACGAATTGGGGAATCTGCAAAACCCATAGTTTATAAGAGGGAATGGCAATGGGGAGAACTCTTGTTTGGTATAGCAATCTGGGTGGTAGCATTTGTTGGTATACCTTTAGGGTGTTTAAAAAATCAGGAGATAGCATGCTATAATGTGTTACAGGATTTGATTTTAAAGTTTCCCAAATAGAATACCTCAGAGTGGACCCTGTTAGGTAAGGGCTGTTGGGATGTGTGGGTTGTATTATATTGTATTATAAAGACTGTACATTATATGCTTTAGATTTTAATGTGTTCACCTGAAGGCAGGTGAGGAGGCTGAATTCTGATAGGGTCACCATAAAGCAGACAAGTGAGACCACTGAGGTGGGTAAGACAAGCAGGACTTCATTTGTGAACAGACGTTATTCTCATATGCCTTTTATAAAGTGCTAAAAATTAAAACATTGTTAAAGCTACAGTGTGCAGACCAGGGAAACTCCTGACTTTCCACTAACAATTTTACAGTTCTCATTATATTCACATGATGTGCTTGTATGATTTATTTAGCTTAGAAGTGAACATTTTTCTTGGCAAAAAAACCCCAACCTGTTAACAACATAATTTGTTGCAAGCAGCCGTGTTAGCATGTGAATATTGTCCCACACAGACTTAATAATTTTTGGTTATTATTATAAAAAAATCCTCTGCAAACGTACAACAGAATTGAAATGTTATCGAAAAATCACTTTAGGTTTCTTCTAAAACTCCCTAGCCTGTCAGTGTAGTATTCCAAGTCCTGACCCTATTTCCTTGCATTTTGGTGTATCCCTGGGGCTGTCATCATGGAAAAAAATGCTGCTTCAAATTTATAAAGCTTAGATTTAGCCTAAAACAAAGTAAGCTTATTCTGGCTTTTAGAGTGTTGGAAAGCAAAAGCTTGAAGGACTTTGCCAGCTTTATATGAAAGAAGTTTTCCTATTTCACTGTTTCCCAGAGCAAAATATTTTCTATACGGTTATAGGTATACACATAAAAAGCTGAACTCCAGGCTAACAGCTAAATACAGAGATAACATTTATTTTTGGGAGCTGTTTCACCTACTACAGGATTTATATTTCTATACATCTGATTCTGAGATTTACACAGCTCTTCTACACAGGCAGGGTGGAATACTTAATTATATCTACTGTAGTTTTGTAATACTATACCATGTCCCTCTAGGATATGACTGGACAGTATAGGAGAAGCAGCATACTAATGAACTCATCTTTTTTCACTTTGCTCTCCTCTCCTATCAGCATGTTCCTTGTTAGCACATGAACATTGCAAACAGCTGACTAGTTGTTTATGATGCTTCTCCCTCTACCAGTTTGAGCTCTGTTTTATAAGGAGTGTAAGAGGCTGTCACCAGGGCGAATTCCAATACTCATTCTGCTTGCATTCAAAAATACATTTCATTATGCATTATTGAATAGAGAACTGAAAAGTGAGTCTAAAGTAATTATTTTTTAAGAAAAAATGCCATACTTGTTCTGTGCAATGATTTTGTGCAGAGTAGCCCTGATCCTCCTCTTCTTGGTTCCCCAGCTGATGCTCCTGGCTCTTCCCCCCTGCTGAGTGCCACTTGCTATGGGGGCAGTCATACATGCTAGCTCCTATGCCGACTCTATTGATACACAGGGCTTGGTTTGGCCCCACCCCTGCTCCCTCCTCACTGGCTGAAATTGACAGCTGCAGGTGCCAATGGCTTTCGCTGCTATCTTTGAGACAATGAGGAGGGAGAGATCCGAAAGAGCTCAAGCTCAGGTAAGTATAAGTTGGGGCTGGGAGTGATGCTGCACACAGAATGTTTTTTTTACCTTGATGCATAGAATTAATTAAGGTACAAAAACCTTCTGCCTTTAGAACAACTTCCTCTTTGTATCTTATATCTGCCTAGAGTTCAGCTTTAAAGATCTATTTTTTCAATAATTATTAAAGGGCAACAACCAATTTCCCCCACAGTCATTGAAGTCCTTTTCTCCATTCAGGTGATATTCATATTCAATTTCATCCTTGGCCTGTAGACTCTAAATTCAGGTATGCAAGAATTCTGAATGTGGGCTAAGCCAGAGTTGGGTCAACATGAATGCTATTTCTATCCCAAACTGTTTTTAGGTGTTTATTTGACTAAAGCTTCTTGGGTCACCTGCAGGCTCCTTACTTTATATAATATTTTTGCACTTTGATAGCTCGGTATCTTTGCTGGGAGTGCTCAGTCAGCACACTCTCAACACAGAAACATTGAACACCCAGTGATGCATATCTGTGGCATGTGGGCATTAAAGCCCAACCTTTTGCCACTGCATATATGTGTTACATGGGAGACAACAGGTTAAACAGATTACCTTTACTCCCCATCACATTTGTAAACTATCTCTGATATGAAGTGTCAGATTATAAATTCTTAATTTGGAGAATACAAATGCAGAATGTGCTGGTAGACGTTTTTTGCTATGTTTACTTGCCAGACTTGTGCAAAATGAAAGATTTTATAAAACCTATACTAGCATACCTCAGCTAGCTATGCTCTGTGATGCTGAATATTTCATAGAGAATAGAAAAGAAAACACTTAAAAAAACTGAATAAGAAGTCAGAGAGAATTCCTAAAAAGAACAAAGGTAAACATCGAAGGTTCATCAGAACAGCTAAAGATCAAGGCCAGAAATGTTAAACCTACAACACATCAGCCTAAAACGCAAGATATGCCTAACAAACATAAGAGTGCAAAATGACAAAAAGAAATTATTATGATCCACAACCCAATAGTAACTCAAGCAGAGAACAAGGTCGTATCGCTCTGTGAGTGAAGTCAAATGCAAAGTTAAAGAAATTCAATACACAGATACTAAATGGAAAAAAGAAGGATATCAGAGTTGCATACTGCATATAAAACAAAGACAGCTAAATAATAGTGTGGCTTGAGAAGGAAATAGTCTCATTGAATGGGCATGTAGGTAGGTCCCTGAAGTAAAGCACACTTGTTTCTAGACAATTGACATTAAAGTATTTACATATTCTTAACAAACAGTGAAAAACTTCAAAATGAGCCATTGTTGACCTTGCTAGATTGCATAGACAGTGAAGTCATTGATTTAAACGATCACAACAGAGGCTCTAAATTCAGGTTTTAGTAATTTTCTAGTAGCTTACAAGGACCTGGTGTTCCTTTACATTAGAAAGTTTACAGGCTGTTAGGATTCTGCTCTATATAGTAAAAAGTAGCTGTGATTTCCGAGCCTTTGTTGTAAACTTTGAATTTGAAAATCAAAATCAACAACAATGCCTCTAACTGCAGAGGCAAATGAGGACTTGTAAAAAGTGCTTTTACTGCTCATTAAGAACATGGAAATTCTTTAGCTGGCATATTTATGGCACTGTCTTTTTTTCTTTAGAATAAACTTACCGGGGTTTATCTTACTGCTGCATCTAAGCCCCCCATTTACCCAAAAAGAAGCTGCAAAGTGCAAATGGCACTATGCAAGTGACCCTATTTAGTTCCAAAGCAATGAAGATGAATAAATTCTACTCCATTGTCCCTGACTTCAACATCAGCAACAAACTTTTAATCTTGTGCTAATGGTAGCATTTGCTCCAATATAAGATTTATCTTTACAACACAGTAGGCATGTACGTATATGAAGCAGAGACATTTAAGATTTTCTTTTTATAGTTATAAACATATAGTTACATGATTTCCATAATGGCAATTCTAATAAAAAGTTAATTTGGGTGTCAAAAGCTGTGTAATTACAGTGTGCTTTTAAAATACATGATGTCAGATGAGTATTTAAAAATCTGTTAAACATATTTGAAATATCTATGATTATATTTCAGTGGTAATGTAGCAAATGAACCCCTTCCTGTCCACTCTGTATATAAACAATCCCCAGCAGAATGCCCTCTGCTGGGGTTAAATTTATACATGTTTTTGATTTGAGAGCCACCAGTCAACATTGAGTCCAATCAGCTTAATTCTCGATCATGTGATGTCAGCTCTGGCATAGAGATCACATGCAAGTTTGCTATATTTATCAGATTACAGTATTAAAAACAAAAAAACAAACAAAAAAACCCAAAAACAAACAATAAAACAAAATATAAAGTAAAACAGAAACCTTTTTTAGTATGCATTTTTTTTTCTAAGCAAGGTACCAAATAAGAGCTTTATATGTTCTTAAAAACACGGGAAGCACATTGGCTAAATAGTTAGCACTTCTGTCTGGCAGTTCTAGGGTCATCAGTTCAAATCCCAACCCTGGCACCAGCTGCCCAGAGTTTGCATGTTCTCCATGTGCCTTCGTGGGTTTCGTCCCACACTCCAAAGACATGCTGGTAGGTTAATTAGCTCCTAACTAAAATTGTCCCTAGTATGTGTATGTATGAATGTGAGTTAGGGACCTTAGATTGTACAACCCTTGAGGGTTAGGGACTGATGTGAATGTACAATAGATATGTAAAGCACTGCGTAAATTGACAGCGCTATATAAGTACCTGTAATGATAATAATAAAAATAAGGTCAGTATGCTAAAGCATCTTGTCACATCTAGGCATCAATGACCTCTGGGCACAAAAGGGTTAGGCTAGGTGTGTCTTGCTCTTGCATTTTTTGGCTCACACATTTCTGCACAACAGACTCTGCCTTTCTTGGACCAGCAAATCACCCCACGCCTATCCTGAAGACAGTACTGACTGGAAATATAAATAATGAATGACAGCAGGAGAATGTAATGAGGGCCCCTAGAAAACATACATTTAAGCAGGTTCCTCTACCAAAAACAGATGGCTATAATGATACATGTTAACATTCCGTATTTAATCAATATATTTTCATTTATTTCCTTTTAAACCCATTTAATGCCAATACTGAAATAGCTACTTTGCATCACTAAATCTCAATAGCATATTAATTTTATGTATCTAATGGCCACTTGCAACTGTCAAAGCCATAGAGTGCTACTGTATATAAAACTGTTTTAAGGGATCATTGTACATACAAATTTATATCCCGACTCATTTAGCACGGAGATTACAGAAGGATCCCAGCTGTTCAAAAGTTTTCTTAGCTCATGATTTACAGTAGTTATAAAGAGTGCTACATTTGTATGTGAAAATTATGCCATAATATTTTTCTCACTGGAGCTATAAAGAGACTTGAGTATAGTTTCTGCTACAAAAACAGAAATATGAAGCTCAAAGGGATATTTAATCACAATACGCTGTCTCAGAATTAAAAATCCATTTTGTATGAAGTCTCGCAGGAGCCAAGAAAATCTGGTTGTTTGTAAAAATCAATTTAAAACTTTTAACACACAAACAAAAGAACACAGAAGCAGATGTTTTTCAGCTTCCAATTAGGCACAATCAAGTTCCTGAGAGGAAAAGAGGAATTGTATTGTGCTGGATGTCCAATTGCATTGCTTAAGTGTATAATTACCACCAACTATAAAATGCCTGCTTGTTGTAATCGGACAAAGCTCTTTTTTCTTATAATTAACTCTAGTTTTAATTTTGTCATGATTTTTCATTTGTACACCTGTTTAAACTTTGAAAGCCAAAATATTAATTGTTGACATGTATAGAAGTCATTTCTTGCTATGCCAGAATAATGTTCATTATGTAGTAATGTGCAAAGTGTGTTTAATCCTTAAAGTTTTCAAACAGCAGTAATGGGAGACCTGAAATATTTAACTTTTTTGGTAATAAGGCAAAATTGTCATTCATGTGATACCTAGTCATGTGACCAATGAAGAGGCAATGCAACAATGTTTAGTATTTAAGCAAAAGGAGTTACTGTAGCTATTTGAGAAGCTTGAATATTCACTAAAAATACATCTTTAATACAGCTGTGCTATGAAATATCCATAGTGCTGTCACACTGGCTGAAAAAAACTACATTTATGTGAAAAGACAAAGCCACAGATCCAATTCTTTCAAGGCACTGCTAAGAACTTTGACAGAGTGCCACTGTTGAACACAATGCTGAAACTGAGTATCTGGCATCAGCCTATATTAGAAAGTGCAGGAAACTTACAAAACAAGACATGAAAAAGTCATTAACATCGCAATGATACTTTGTTCAACCCAAATCTAGGTATCTCGCTAACGACTTTTTAAAAGGTCACTTAAGAAGAATTGGTTTCAAGTTTAGCCAGTAAAAAGTGCATCTAGCAATTACACTCAATGTTTTACAGTAAGATTTAAAAATCTGCTTGTCTCTAATAAATGCAAATCTTTTGCTAAAGTTTTGACAGGTTTATGCAATCCATAAATGTAAAGATGACTTAATAAGATTATAGTCTGCTTGACTAAGGTGTTGATTTCCTCTTATAGCTTACACACCTCCTACACATGCTGTAACAGCATTCACAGTGCTGCACCAAAGCAAACCTTTTATTATAGCAGGAACTGAATAAATAACCTTTAGAAGTAAATGACACATTTTTTTTTCTGGTGTTCCAAATCATTGTTTTCATTATCACAATTTTGTCAGTGTTACTTTTACAGTCTTTCTGGCTGTACACATTATTTGTGAAATAAAAACATTTAAAGATACACAAAAGTGTATTTTTTGTTCAGTTGTGTGAGTGTGCTATCCATACTGGGTGCAGACTCATTTGAGTGCTGCAGTTGTCTGGCATTTCTTTTTTGTTGTGTGTTGTATGGCACTGCACTGCTATTTCTTCCATTGCAGCACCCTGCAAAACAAATCAGAAATGCCAGGCAGCTGCCACACTCCCAGCAAGCCAAGGCATGCAGCTTCAGTGATAGTGGAGCTCAGTGTAAAAGAAAAGCCCTCCCCTGCTTTGCCCATCACTCTCCTCCCCTGCACCAAACTTCCCCTCACTTTGAGCTCCTTCTCTAGGAGTGTAGGGAGGTGTCTGTTCTGGTGTTTCTGTACAGAGGGACCTGTACTCTGTACATTTGGGGGGGGGTCTGTACTGTAGGGAGGGTGTCTGTACTGGGGGGATTTAGAATAGTAGGGGGGAGAGCAGGGGCGGACTGACAACTCATGGGGCCCCCGGGCAATAGGGGATCATGGGGCCCCTGTGTCCTTGCCTAAACTCAAAAAAGCCTATGAAAAAGGTACCAGGGGCATCTCATGGGGCCCCCTACTGACCCCGGGCCCTCGGGCAGTGCCCGAGTTTCCAAATGATCAGTCCGCCCCTGGGGGAGAGTCAGTCTGTACTTAGAAGTGTGTGCTGGGGGGATTGGACTGTATTGGAAAGGGAGTCTGTACTGAGGGGTTTGTATTGGGGGATTCTTACTGAGGGGGTAGGCTGGAAATGTATATTTAGGGATGTTAGGGGAGATCTGTAAAGGGGGTTATGGGCTTGGGGGATGATTTGTACTGGGAAGAAGGGGTGATTTGTTTTTGTGTCTCATTGGGGTGCTGCAGTTGCCTGATATTTATTTTTTGTATGGGCTTGAGGGATGATTTGTACTGGGAAAAGGGGGTGATTTTTTTGTGTCTCACTGGGTGCTGCAGTCGCCTGACATTTCTTTTTTGTATGGGCTTGGGGATGATTTGTACTGGGAAGAGGGGGTAATTTGTTTTTGTGTCTCATTGGGGTGCTGCAGTTGCCTGACATTTTTTTTTATGTGGGCTTGAGGGATGATTTGTACTGGAAAGAGGGGGTGATTTTTTTTTGTGTATCTCATTGGGGTCTGCAGTAGCCTGACATTTCTTTTTTGTATGGGCTTGAAGGATGATTTGTACTGTGAAGAGGGGGTGATTTGTTTTTGTGTCTCATTGGGGTGCTGCAGTTGCCTGACATTTCTTTTTTGTATGGGCTTGAAGGATGATTTGTACTGGGAAGAGGAGGTGAATCTTTTTTGTGTCTCATTGGGGTGCTGCAGTCGCCTGACATTTCTTTTTTGTATGGGCTTGGGGATGATTTGTACTGGGAAGAGGGGGTGGTTTTTTTGTGTCCTGTGAGCTTTGCACTCCTGACCCCTGCACTGTCAAAATGTAGAAAATGTATTTAAACTGGAGCAGCCAGAATCTGGAATAGATGTACATCTCCTCTCCTCTCCTTTTTCCTTTCCTCCTCTCCTTTCCCTTTCTTTCCAGTTTAATTTTCTGCTCTGCTCCAGTTTTGATAAATTCCCCTCACTGTGGTTTATGTTTTATACTCTTGACCACTGCACTCTAAGTATATTAAGATTTGCTGTGTGTGGAAAAAGATGCGTGATGGAAAGGTTTCATTTTATTAAAGTGAGCATGCTGAGATTTGTACTCAGCTTCAGTGCTTGTTAGGACTTGCTCACACTAGCGGTTGGGGAGTGGAAAAACCTTGTATTTGAGCCTTGTTTTTCCACCCCCAACTGCTTTTCTTTTAGCCCGCGCGTGTACACATGCCATTGCAGGAACTTTACCCCCTGTCAGTAGAGCCTGCTGAATACAGAACGCTCAAGTGAATTGTGCTGCTTGCAAACATCCCACAACCTCATGCAATGCATAAGGTTACTGCGCGCTAATGCAGGATTCAAGAGGTTAAAGCAGGCAGTAAGGAGGCAATACAAAGCCTATCAAATGCTCTCCAAATGTGGATCACTCTTCAGAGACCAAGTCTGAATGACCCCTTAGACTCTTGCTTGTGGCACAGTCATTAAAGCATATTTTGTGGATAAAAGGACTGTGGCATATGTGTGCTGAGTATAAGGTAGTAGGCTTAGGTTTTATTTAACTGTGCTCCTTCAAGCCCGTCCCACTGTTAATGGTATTTGATGACACTTGCTGGGCACACTGCGTTACTTCTTCATACCATTTTTTTGGGAGGAGGGGGGTGGGGTGGCAGGCCTAGGGTTGCCACTTATGCTAGATAAGCCATTGGTTCTGTTATATGTTAACATATTGCATTCAACTAAATCATCTCTCAGTAATACAGCTTGTGTGAAGGTGATGTAAATGCTGTACAATTTTGAGTACCAATACTATTTCAGATGAAGAGTAAGCAGACTTTGTACCAGTATGGAGCCTGCTCAAACTTTCCTAAAAATGTATACCTGCCAGGAGCATGACAACATGACAGCTTCTTGCAGTGGTAGCAGACTCTGAATGTTATGTAAATATCTGCATAGATGTCTGATGAACAGCTTGGGATGGAGACATAAAAGAAATTTAGAACTTTGTCCACAAACTTTACCAACTTACTCCATTATTTAGCATTCAGTGGTCACTAGATCTGCCTTATCGCTCCTGCATCTCATTCTTGGCTATTGAAGCCACTGATTAAATTTAGGTGCTATTAGTAAGGTAGATGAGGTGGAAGAAAGATCATTGGTATCTGCATAATTACCCTGGTGTTCTAAAGAAGATTGGAACAAACGTATAGACACAAAGCATCTGTTGGACCTGAACAGAGGCTGTTAGCAGTTTGGGAAAGCCCAAAACAGGCCAGCAGCTTGCCTGCATGATTCCCCAACTGCTTCTTGAAAATAAATAGGCCATGGAACTGTCATTTAGCAATGCTGCTAAATAACAGATCCCCACCTGGGTACTGTTTGTTTAGAAAACCAGCTGGGAATCCTGGGTGGCATGATTGACCAAATATTGAACCAAATATTCCCCCTAAAATTTACACCAAGCATTTATCTAGCCTGAGAGGCCAGTAAAGGAAGCGCATCAAGCATGTGGTTACCTGGCCCTCCCCCAACAGAAATAGGTACCCTTTATTAGTAGCCCTCTTACTTATCCCCCACCAGAATAAAAAGTAAATAAAGACACTTACACTGTTAAAAAATCTTTTGCTACCCTCCCCTCCAAGAAGAAAGGTAAATAATGTGCCCTGATGTAAATCCAATCTCAATCAAACTTCAACTCATGTAGAACATCATCAGTCACAATGACCCACCACCTTTTATTATTATTATTATTATTATTATTATACAGGATTTATATAGCGCCAACAGTTTTCTCAGTGCTGTACATTATAATGGGAGACAGTACACAAGACAGTACAGTAACAATACAATTCAATACACAAGGTTTTGAGGGCCCTGATCCTTGGAGCTTACAATCTAGGAGGGAGGGGATAGTGGTACAGGAGGAAATAGCTGTGGGGGATGGAGTGGTAGGAAGAGTGGAGGAGATCGGCAATCAACTGAGGGCGGGGTAGGCTTCCCTGAAGAGATGGGTTTTCAGAGTGTGCCTAAAGGTGGGGAGAGTAGGTGATAGTCTGATGGATTGGGGTAGGGAGTTCCAGAGGATGGGGGAAGCCCTGGAGAAGTCCTGGAGATGGGCATGGGAGGAGGAGACCAGAGAACTAGAGAGTAGGAGGTCTTGTGAGGAGTGGTGAGTACGTTTTGGGTGGTATTTGGATACCAGATCGGTGATGTAGTTTGGGGAAGTATTATGAACAGCTTTTTACGTCAATGTTAGCATTTTGAATTTTACCCATTGGACAATCAGAAGCCAGTGGAGGGATTGGCAGAAGGGGGTGGCGGATACGGAATGGTTAGTAAGGTGGATGAGTCTGGCCGCAGTATTCAGGATAGACTGAAGCGGGGATAGCCTGCGGTGGGGTAAGCCGATGAGGAGGGAGTTACAGTAGTTAAGTAGTGATATAATAAGGGAGTGAATGAGTTTCTTAGTGGTTTCTGGGGTTAGGAACGGACGTATTTTGGAGATGTTCCGAAGGTGAAGTCTGCATGAGTTTGTCAGCAATTGGACCTGGGGCTGGAAGGACAGATTGGAGTCTAGGATGACACCTAGTACTCTGGCTTGCGGGGTGGGACTGATGGTGGTGTTGTTTGTCTTGATGGAGAAGTCGGGGGGGGGCGTGGGCTGGGGGGAAAACTAGGAGCTCGGTTTTGGAAAGATTTAGTTTGAGGAAGTGGAGTGACATCCAATCCGATATGTCGTTCAGTAGGCTTGTGATACGGGCGGAGACTGAAGGGGTGAGGTGAGGGGTAGAGAGATAGATTTGCGTGTCGTTGGCATAGAGATGGTAGTTGAAGCCGTGAGAGTGTATCAATTGGTCAAGGGAGGAGGTGTAGATGGAGAAGAGAAGGGGCCCGAGGACAGAACCTTGAGGGACCCCAACAGAGAGGGGGAGTGAAGAGGAGGTGGCAGCATTATAGGTAATACTGAAGGAGCGCTGTGATAGATAGGAAGAGAGCCAGGAGAGAGCAGAGTCTCTAAGGCTGAGAGAGTATAGTTTTTTGAGGAGGAGGGGCTGGTCAACCGTGTCGAAAGCCACAGAGAGGTCGAGGAGTAGGAGCACTGAATAGTGGCCATTAGCTTTGGCAGTTAGCAGTTCGTTGGTGAGTTTGAGTGGCGCAGTTTCGATGGAGTGTAGGGGGTGGAAGCCAGACTGTAGGGGATCAAGGAGGTTGTTGTCAGTGAGGTGGGAACTCAGGCGATTATAGACTCAGGCGCTCTAGGAGTTTGGATGTAAATGGCAGCAGGGAGATGGGTCTAAGGTTGTTCAGGTCGGTGGGATCCAGGAAGGGTTTCTTAAGTATGGGAGTGATGTGCGCATGCTTTAGAGGGGAGGGGAGGGGAATGTGCCAGTAGAGAGGGAAAGATTAAAGATGTGAGTGAGGGAGCATAGGATGGAGGAAGAGGGTGATCGTAGGAGTTGTGAGGGGACAGAGTCAAGGGGGCAGGTGGTGAGGCGGGCTTCAGAGAAGACCTTAGTGACCTCTTCAGTGGTAGCAGGGTCGAAGGAGTGGAGTGTTGAGGGGGTTTTGATGTGAGGAGTGCTGGGTGGGGTGGAAGTCTGGGCAGTGGCGAGGTCGAAGGAGAGGAGTATTGAGGGGGTTTTTGTGTGAGGGATGCTAGGTGGGGTGGAAGTCCGATGCAAAACGTAGGGACATCGCCACTGCTCAATCTTGTTTTTGAAGTGGTTACCAATCTCGTGAGCGGTGAGTGAGGTACTGGGTGGAGGTGGGGGCGGAGAGAGTAGAGAGTTAAAAGTAGAGAAGAGTCGGTGAGGACTGGAGGAGAAGGTATTTATGAGGGTAACAAAGCAGGCTTGCTTGGCAGCGTGAAGGCAGGAAGTGTAGGTGAGGAAGGCAGATTTATATCGGGTGAACACTTGCTGGGATCTGGTTTTGCGCCATAGTCGCTGCAGCGCATGACTGCGTTGTTTGAGATTTTTGGTATGGTCAGTCTGCCAGGGTTGTAGCGGTCGGGGTCTAATGCTTCATGTAGTTGGGGGTGCTAGCGAGTCTAGAGCGGCTGATAGCGAGTTGTTATAAACAGTAGTGGCCAGGTCGGGGCAGGACAGGGGAAGGATACTGTCGTAAAGTTGGTCAGCTGCAGAGTGGAAAGGAGCAGGGTTCAAGTTGCAAAGGTTTCTGCTGGTGATAGTTTGACGTTTGGAGGGATAGGTGTTTGAGGACGAGGAGACGGAGAAGGTAATGAGGTTGTGATCAGAGAGAGGAAAGGGGGTGTTTGTGAGGTTGTGGGGAGTGCAGAGATGGGAGAATATAAGGTCTAGGGTGTTCCCGTCGGAGTGGGTGGTGGACTGTATACACTGTGCTAGTGCAAAAGAAGAGGTTAAGTGGAGGAGTTGGGATGTAGTCGGGTTATTGATGTTGATAGGGATGTTGAAGTCACCAAGGATGATGGTGGGTAGCTTGGAGGAGAGAAAGAAGGGTAGCCAGGCGGAGAAGTCGTCGAGAAAGCGGGAGGCTGATAGATTAGTGCAATCCTCAGAGGGATTGGAGAGAATAGTCAGATGCAGTGGGCCTCGAAGGAGGAGAAGGATAGAGAGGGAGGGTTTGGGAGGACTTGGAAGGTGCTCTGTGGTGACAGGAGCATACCAACCCCACCACCTTTTCTACCGCTGTGTCTGGGTGAGTGGGTCCAGATGAAACCTCCATAGGAGAGTGCCGTAAGGGAGGTAGAGTCAGTGGCTTGGATCCAGGTTTTGGTGATCACTAGGAGGTTAAGGGAGCGGGAGACAAAGAGGTCGTGGATGGCGGTGTGTTTGTTGCAAACCGATCGGGCGTTCAAGAGTGCACATGAAAACGGGGAGGTGATTTTGGGGAGCAAGGGGACAGGTACTAGATTGAGGGGGTTGCGGCAGTTCATGGAAGTAAGAGGGTCCTTGTATGTGAGCGAGGTGGTGGAGGACCAGGGTTCGGGGAGATGTCCCCAGCGGTTAGGAGAAGAATAAGGGTGAGAAAGGTGGCATGGGAGTGGGATGTACAGGAGCGCGTAAGTCTACCAGTGACGGTGTTCGGGTCAGTGGGAGAGTGGAGTATCAAGAGAAGGTAGTGAGAGCCGTTGTAGGGAGATGGAAGCAGTGAGGGTGCGATATACAGTTGTTTGGGAGGAGCAGAGGGATATAGAGAAGAGATTTTGGGAATGGAGGAGAGGAGTATGAGGAGGAGGAATAAAGGAGGCATTTTAGGAAAGTAAACTGAGTGGCAGACAAGTGTGGTGGGAAGTTTCTCAGGGTGCTTGGTTGCAGATAGTCTAGCGTGTAGTAGCATATCTTGTTGTTGTATCTTCCTGCAGCTAGAGGTCTCGTGCTTAGGTTCAGGATGGGTAGGGTTCAGTTGGATAAGTTGTGGCCAAGGGTAGTACTGGCCCCAGACTGCCAATGTTTCTCTACCTGACAATGCTTACACACCTCCACAATGACCTGATACCCAACAGTCTTGCCCCACTACACCTCTGACACAATATGACAGACCCTGACTGCTACCATGTCTTTGCTAATAAAAATCCCAATACATGTAAATTAATTGGTTTATGTGAAAGTTACAGCGTTTACAAATGGCAGTATATATACTGGAATTTTTTTTCTATTTTTTTTTAATAGTAATGGACGTGTCAACAACTTATAGTGGGACTGAGGTGGGCATTCTGACATGGGGGAACTGACTTGGTGTCACTGACATCCCTAATAAAAAGCACTTACACTGTACTAATGGCACTGGGCAGGACGGGGTTAACATGTAGAGCGATCAAAGGGTTAACTGTGTGCTGTGTGTGTGTTTCACTGTAAGCACATGCAGAGCCATACAAAGCAGTGTGCAGGAGCTGATGGGGAGAGATATGTGTTGCTTATACACAGGTCTCTCTCCCTTCGGTAATTCTCAGAGATCGCCAGGTGCCGTCGGGGAATCACCGGCCGGGACTCGGTGATTGACAGCCAAGGCCACAAATGGCGGCATGGGTAGGGCGCGTGCTCCCTACTTGGAACTGCAAAATCACACACACACTTAGCCATGGTAGTTTTTTAAATGTAGCTTTTAAAGGGTGAACTCCCACTGTTCCATTACACCATGTCCAGATTTAAGGATCCCCCCCAAAAATGCTATTTAAATGATTTGTGTATTTTGAAGGCTGCCATTTAAGTCACAATAAAATACCTCTAATAAAAATAGGGCCCAGCAATAAGTTTGGGTTTGCAGGCTCTCTTATAGGTTAGTTGAACCATCTGCGAACCAAACTTTGCTTGATTTGCCCATTTCTAATAGACACCTCAATGAACCTGCTTTATAGGTAACATATATCTAAATTTTGCATTTTGTTAGTATTTTTTGGATGGATTATGGAAGGATTACATCTAGAAATGAACTCCCAGTTTGGCCCAAAACTCATTTATATTAGTGGGTTTTTCTCCCACTACTATATGTGACAGTTTCCTTCTTCTGCTGTCAAGGTAATTAAGGAAGCAAGGGGTGTTAACACTCAACACATCATTAGCAACCTGTGACTTCATCCAACACCATTAATTTATTGACCAGGAATCGTTAGCTATGTAACCAACAGCACTGTATTCCCCTCATAATTCATACCAGAAAAAAAGTGGGGTTAACCCAAAAAAAACCACACAAGACCCTTTTTGCATACCAGGCCAGATGACCTCAACATGGTAGAATGCTTTCCCAGGAGGGCCCCTCTGATAAAGCACCTTGTCCCCATGTTGATAAATACAAGGGATACTAAACCAAAATCCTGGCCCAGTGGTTGTGAGGATCTGCAATTGGGGGGGGTGCTTAATGGAATCTGGAATTCCCCTTTAACGATAGGAGGACACCTATATGCCACCCCCTACATACAGAGTACCTCCATTCAAAAAAAAAAAAAAAATAGAGAAATAAACAGATGGGATTTTTAAAATAACATTTTCAAAAATTGTGGGATTATATTTACAGTTTACTGTTTGTTTAATGAGTAGGGTTACTGTGTGCTACTGAAGCTGTCATTTGCTGTCAATTTAGACATTGTTTTTTTCTTTGTAAATGTCAGTATTGCTGTAGTAGGTTTTATATATCGTACAGATACTCCACTTCACAGGCAGGTTAAGGGCATCCCCCAGGCATGTGTTTTAAAGAAATTTTGCATTTTTAATGTTTGACTTTAGGCATTATAAAAATTGCTGCTCTCTGTCAAATGGAATGATTTAATTTTTTTTTTTTTGCTTTGGCACATTTTCATCAGGGCAGTGCGCAGTTCCCCATGCCATTTGTTTGACAATCTTTTGCCTATTAGCCTAAAAAAAAGCCAGAAAGGATTTTTAACATTCAGCTCCTATTGACTTCAATGGGGTTTGTATTCAACACCTGAACTTTATTATGTTTGCTGAATCTGCCTCAAACTGAACCCAAGTACATTCAACTCTTCCCTATAAACTGACAATTGATTAAAATGAGAGTTATCCTCACTATTCCGCCGCAATATAGCAGATATACTGCTACAGGACAGCAGGGGTGCGCAAAATCATGTATATATACGTGATTTTGGATTTCCGGGTAGGGGGTCGCATGAGCTGCGTGAGCGCTCTACCCGCTGTTCATGGCCATGGCTGTCAGTCACCGGGTCCTGTTTGGTGATTACTTGCTGGCACCTGGTGATTGCCAGAGTTTTCCCGATGGGGAGAGAACTGTATGTAAACAATACAGTTCTCTCCCGTCAGCTCCATCACACTACTTTGTATGGCTCTGCATAGCAGTTGAAAGCACACACACAGCTTACAGTAAAACAGCAGACAGCACATAGTTAACCCTTCGATCGCCCCACATGTTAATCCCTTCCTGACCAGTGCCTTTAGTACAGTGTCAGTGCTTTTTATTAGCACTGATCACTGTATTAGTATCACTGGGCATGTCAGTGACACCAAGTCAGTTCCCCCCCAGTGTCCTAATGCCTGCCACAGTTCTGCAGTCCCGCTATATTTTGCTTATCGCCGCCATTACTAGTAAAAGAAAAAAAATTCCAGTATATATACCACCATTTGTAAATGCAATAACTTTCACCAACCAAATAATTTACACAAATTGGGATTTTTTTTTTTTTTTGCAACAACATGTAGCAGAATACATTTTGGCCTAAATTTATGAAGAAATTTGATTTTTAAAATTTTTTTACTGGACATGTTTAATAGCAAAAAGTCAAAACTATTGTTTTTTTTTTTCAAAATTGGAGGTCTCTTTTTTCATAGCACAAAAAATAAAAATTTCACAGGCAATCAAATACCACCAAAAGAAAGCTCTATTCGTGGGAAAAAAAGGACATAAATTTCATTTGGGTGCAGTGTTACAAGACTGTGCACTTTTCAGTTAAAGTAACGCAGCGCCGTAACGCAAATGGCCTGGTCAGGAAGGGGGGTAAATCCTCAGGAGGGCGAGTGGTTAAAGAGATTTCCCCTCACTTCCTGCTGTGTTGCCTGAACTGGAAGTGAAGAGGAATTGCCCAAATAGGAAAAAACAAGGGGTGCTAAATATCCACAACTCTGTTCAAAACTAGAAAACGATATGACTGTAGATACATTTAAAGCGATACTATCATAATTGTTGTTGCCATTCCCTGCAAAGTAAGCACTCAATACTCACCAGTCCCACTGGCTGTGCTACTGAACTACTCAGCTATGAAGAGATAATGATGCTGAAACACCTTCAACATTTGACACTTTGCATGCCAGCACACGCCACTGCACTCTGTGGTTCAATCTGCTGTCACTACAGGTCACAGGGGAAGGTGGAATAAAGTCACAGAGCACAGTGGGGGACCAGGCATCTAACATATCTTGAACTGTACTGGATACTGAAGTTCTTTCAGCAACATTATATCTTGAAGACAGAGGATTTTATCAGTACAGGTGAATCTAGAGTGCTTGCATTGCAGGGAGTGGCAGTGTTAAACTTAAAAATAGCAGAATTGCTTCAATTACAATCTCGCTTCTTTTTTTCATGTGTGCTTTAATGGTTTATTTTTTTTTTTTATTGTTAAAGTGTGCATTTGAACAGTATGTACTGTACATGTGTATTAGTAAAATAATGGCTGGCGTTGTGTTTGTAGATAGCCAATAGAAAGTCAAAAGGTTAGATAAAACATAAAGGCATAGTAAAATAAGGAAATAGAGATTTCATTTCTACTTTCCGACTTGTGCAAATTGATTTCTTAAACTACTCTTGCTAATAATAATGGCTTCAACAATCATTACCATTTAGCAATCATTAACAGCTGTGGCATCTTAGTGAATAAACATCATAAAGATGTGTGATCTATTTCCCATCCCAACACCATGCAAAAGTAATTACATGTTTCAACCAAATGACAAATGGTATAATCAATTACTTGCATGATGTCAATATGGTCCCACTACAAACAATGATCTTAAATTGCTGTGATATTGATAACACATTTCAAAAACAGACAGGAGTTTTTATTTCCTCTACATGCACAAGATAACTGGTGCAGACATAATATTAAAATCATTTTATAAATAACTGCTTCTAGGTGTAGGTGCATAAAAAGGTTTTATCGTTTTTGATACCTGCGTTACCCCACTGACCGATCCTTCACACATCATATTTTAAGCTCTAGCAATACCTGTCTGGCTGAGCCAATACATGAGGATGCAATGCCTTTTCCCCTCCCCCCCCTTTTTTTTTTTCTCTTCCCCAACATCTCACCCTATAATTCTTTCTACTACTGTCTTTCTTTCTAACCTCTTGTCTTCACACCTGTTATTTCCCTGTATCATTTCTTCTCTACCAACCAAATAAAGCATTTACCTGCACACAGATATGACTAACTTCAACCATAACACATTCGCTAGCTATAAATATGTAAACAATGACCGTCACAGTACCCAACGCTTTCCCTACCCTTACCCCTATCATCACACTACTTTACCATTGAAAAGTTGATGAGAGTCAGGACGAGAGAACATTCACTAACAGCATTTTATCCATTTTCTTCTTGGGATCCACCATTTGACTTTTTATGATGGATGTACTGTTCTACATGATTTCGTCTTGCACAACTGTTTACAATTTGTCCCGTTTGCGAAATGGAAAGCAACATGTCATGTCTATGTTTTGACTGTGATCTATGGCTGTACATGCTCTAAATGCTTTTGTCTTCTCTTAAAACAATAAAGTATTTTTGGAAAAAAAAAAGGTTTTATCAATTTCCAGTAAGTTATATAAAGTCCAAGGGCCCTGCAGCCCAAATGGCAGAAAAGTAAATTTATGTTTACAAACCTGCATCCATCACATTTTCCATAAATGTAATGGTGGAATACCATCATTTCAAACATTTTTTCCATAACTCAGCCCTGAACAGGTACTGTAATGAATGCTTTTAATTGATGGAAGTGGTCATTATCACATTTTTCTAGCACAACATGACTGTTGTCCAAATCCCGTTTTTAGGACATACTTACCGGTCATTTCCCACAAGACCAATGGTGTTACTTAGTAATTGCATTATGTAAGTAGTAGTATCTACCAATAATAGGTGGGGAGTGTGCTGCCACAGCAGCCTTTTTATTTTGTGCCCTTGGTGTGTGGTTCAGTGTTCCCCCTCTGGTTTGGTGCAAGTTAATACAGATCCCTATCCAAACACTGCCTGCTCCCTTCTGATGTTCAGTACAATTTCACTTTCTATTGCAGAGACAACATTTTTTTTGTTTTACATATCAGTTGAATTCAACCTCTTTTGTCTTTTTAAAAATGTAATGTTATTGTCTTTTTAAAAATGTAATCTGCCTGTGGATTCTTCCTCGTAAGTCTTTTACAGTCAGCAAGTGACCATACTGTCCACACTGACTGGGTGTAAGGAGGCAAATCATTGCATATATCAGCATTAGAAACAAAAAAGTAAGAACAGATCTCTAAAGTCTTCAACACACTCTATTTTATCCAATGTGAAGCTTTACCTGTGCCTCAGAAAGCAGAGTCTCTGCACTTTGAGCCTGGGTTCACACTATGCAGTGCTGGACACCACATGTAATTCACACAGGAATCGCACCACATTCATATGCAAATTACATGCAAATGTCTGCGTGGAGCAATCTGAGCCATACATTTTGTATTATTTTGTTATTATTATTATTATACAGGATTTATATAGCACCAACAGTTTGCGCTGGCAATTGCATCGTGATTTGCAATCCATTTCAGGATGTCATTAATTTACCATTGACACCTGCACCAGATCGCAAGAACGTGATGTGGTTGCAAAGCAGTGCGGGAAACACACAGGATTTGCAGCATTTCCCGCACAGCATTGTTGTGTACCTGGGCAGAGTGACTATAGGCTGCATTATAGACTCTGGTAGCTGTTTACAATTCACTGTGTTTCTGAAGTTTATTGAGGATCAGATTGGAAACTGCTGTATTACTCTTGATAGGTCTGATCTCACTCATCGGAAGCTCATGTTTCTACAGTTTGGAAAGCTGTGCATGTATTGGAGTTTTCTGTGTATTGAACTTGCTTATGGAACTACAATAATTATGCTGCTATGACTGTTTGATTTCTGCTTTACTCAGACACCTGTTTTCCTGCATGTCCTCACACAGCTTACAGTGTAGCAGTGTCTTCTATTCTGCTCATATTTGCATTAACATGTCTCACAAGAATATATGTATTTATTAGGGATGAACCCTCCGTGATTTGACAGTGAGCCACCTTGTTAGAATGCCAAATGCAGATATACAGCAAAAGAAACTGACCAAGTATGTGTGTTGCACAGAGGAGAGCAGACTCAAGGCCATACATAATCAGGCAGAGGAGGCCATACATAATTCAATTCTTTTTTTCTTTTTTTTTGCTCAACCAGCAGGTTGAAGAAAAAGTGAACCTATTTTCTGATTTGATGTGAATGGGGGCATCACTGCCACTGAGCTATTGTATTCTACCATCCTTCCTCGCCAGCTGAATGGTGGCACTAATCGTTTGAGAAAAACCTGACAGGCTGGTGGTACACAAGTCAATCGATAGATCAACTTTTGTACAACCAGCTAGCCCATATATGGATCAAAATTCATCTTGTCCCTGCTGAAAAGCCATTATCTTTGGACACTTCAAAAGATTGCAGTAAAAATACATTGGGTCCAGCTTTTGTGTATTATTAGAGAGTTGAGCTGCCTGTGGATATTGCCAAGTCAGCAAATGGTCATACTGTCTGCACAGATATAGTCTAAGGAGGTATGTCATTACTATATGAGCATTTAAAATGGAACAACCAGGCGATGAAAACATAAGCCGTAACTTGCGCAAATTAATTCTATACAGGCTTGTTGAATGTGTTGAATAAGTAAGTCATGTACATTTTCTTGATGTACAAAATCTAATTTTGAAGTACAATCTTTCCTTCTCCTTAATGGATTTATAGGTATAGTAAATAGGGGAACAACAGAGATCAGTTTGAGCCTAAGCCTATGAAAAGGGGTTCTATGTCAGTGAAAAGCAGTATTTTGTGGAGTAATTGAACTTTAAGGCTAATTATATAGCAGGTCTTTTAGAATAAATAAACATTTTATTGTTGATTTTTAAGTATTAGTAAGGTTCACACAAATTGTTTATTTTATCTAGGGTACCTAAGGATTGAATCAGTTTGGTTACCTCAATGGCAGTGGCAGAGACTGAGCATTAAGAAAAAGCACAGAACAGTCAGCTGAAAGAGGGTAAACAGAGGGGGAAGTCTCTCATATCAGTTTTTTTTCCATCTTTCCAAGTCCAAAATACTGTATGTTACTGAAGCAGATTCACATTGATTTACATTACATCTATTGTTACACTTATTTGAATACCCAATCCTATGTTTGAAACATCTGTATTTTGCTGGCACATTGATTGAATTTACTACAGCTTCACCTTATTCCCTAATCTAAGTAAATATTAATTTTGAAAAGTGCAAATGATCTGAGTTCATCAGCCACATTTAATTGCCTAGTGACACACGCCTGTAACTGGCATTTTCTTCTAGTTGCCTCTTTATTGAGGTGACAGTTTGAATTGCCAGTACAGGCTAAAGCAAAATAGTTCAGAGTTTTACCTTCTAATTGCATTATGACATCTAAATGAAAACACACACCAATAGGTTTGAAATACAAGATGCTAGCAAAAGCATATCTTAGGGAATACCATCTTCTGCCAGCACTGTGCACCCTGCATGTGATAATGTATATGGTAGTTATACAACAGTTGGCACTCTTCAGTAAATAGGGCCAAGAGTGACATTTACATTAAGCGGCTATTTATTCCCATACTCAATTGAGACATTCAATTGTATGATGACATTAAGTGATTCACTGCGGGGAAACAGAGGTAAAAACATAAATGGGGTAATTAACCGATTCTTCCAAATGGGAAGAAAATAAACAAGCCTACAAAGACCACTTCAGATCTTCAAGACAGATGTAGAAATCACAGCAGTTAGTGGTGCACTGTGGCTTAGCTGAGTACAGCAATAAAGTCACAATTTGGCACTTTTGTTAGAAGAAACTCATATTCCATAAATCTCTCAGATTTTATTATTCTAAGTGTACTAAGAACATTTTAAACACTTCAGCATGAATATTAAAGACCGTTTCTAAATTGACTAAACCACTGCCATCTGTACCGATTGCTCAACATAAAATACAAATACATCTGTTTCATTAGTTCAAGGTTTTCTTTATGTAATTTTTACTAATGCTACATAAACCAACTGTGTGCAATTAGAGATGTTCAAATATTATGTTCCATTTGTGTGCGCTGCATGTAGCTGCCGAAAGGAATAACATTTAGGTATATTTTAGTGCAATGCAAAAGGCTATCCGACGTATAGATTGCTCATTTATAAGGCTTGCTTCTAATCTGGTGAGCATAATTATAATGTTCTTATCATTTTCAAATCTAATTTTCTTTGCTAGAGGTTCTGCCAAGACATGGCTTTCTTAGCAGGTTGTTTAGTCTAGTGTACAGTAAACTCTCAGCATAATTAATACATTGCATAGTCATTGCCCCCTAGAGTTCTAGCATGTTCACTTCTCTAATGCAATAAACTGGTGACTTCCACAATGTCAGAGAGCATCCTACTTTCCATTAGTTGCTGCCATTGTTTTCATTTACAAAATGACTTTCATCTAATCAAATTAACTGGCAGACAATGTAAAATGTGTTTCAAGAGGTACAGAATTTGGCTTCATACACAGACTCTGCCTGTCACTAGATTATCATATTTTTCTTGCAGTTTGATATAGTTTAATGAGTTCTCATTTTGATGTTGAATCTATCTAAAATGACTAACTTACGTCTCAAATATTAATAACCACATATAATAAACACAATCAGGCTAGAGTAAGCACTTCAGATGTTGTCTACTTTAGTTTATGCTACACTTAATGCTCATTCTGCTTTCAGAAGCACGGTCAAAGCTTTTGTTTGGGGGGAAAACTCTGCATTTCAAAGCAAATATAAACTATTTAAAGAACAATGATCAGAAAATTTGTAAAAATAAATATTAAAATACCTTTTTGTTACCTTAATGTGTCCTTATAACTTGTAGGTAAAAAAATGTGCATTTACTATTTTTTTTTTTGGAGCCCGTAAAGCATTGCACCAGTGATCAACAGATCACTGGTGCCATGCAGGTCTTCTGAAGACTGTCAGTGTAATCTGTGTGCTTGTACCTTGTACGGACAGACAGGTTTACACTAACAGGAAAACTCAATGAGCTACCACAGCGCTCAACAGCGCCATAGTAGTTCATTGAGAACTACAAGCCAACATCCACAAAGGATGCTGGTACTTGTAGTTCATACATTTGCAGAACTTTTGAATGAATGATGTGCCCGTTTGGGTGATGCCACACTGTTTTCAAAAAGTGACAGCTAGTACAGGTAACTTCTCCCTGTACTGCTGTCACAGGCAGAGAAGGCAGCGGGCAGTGGCTGCAGCAGTGGGAACATGTTACATGTTCCACCCTAAAAACAGGGGGAACATGTTCCCAAAGGTAAACTTATCCCTTACCCAAACTTTTCTTGTTTTTTTTTTTTTCACAAAGCAACATTAACGTCACACTGTGGTGTGCCAAATTGCAAAGGACAGATTGTGTGTCATGCATTTGTAAGCAGATGCAATCTGTACTCCGCTCTGTAGGTGGTGCAAGACTTGAGCAGCAATACAAAAGGGGAAGAGAGTTGGGAACCCAATTCCTTTATGTCTTCCTAAAATCATTAGGAGAGCAGCTGTCTGAATGGATGCTAGTGTTCAGCGTGACCCGACAGCCACCTTGGATGAGGACCATGCTTATTTAGGACACAGGCTCCCTGTTTTGGCAGGCATTCTGTGAGTGGTTAGTGTAGGGACAGGCTCCCCATCTGTCAGGGACAGTATATAGTGTTAGGGAGAGGTTTTTTGGGAAGTAGGGACAGTCCAGTTACCATGCTATTCTCCACTTAGAAGCCTCCCATTGGTTTGGACCAGCCAGGCCACATTCCTGCTCCTTGTTGCAGAAGCTGTCAGCATCACTTCAAGCTAAAGTACCACTGCTGCAGGCTCTGCAAGTGTCTCCAGACAGTTGTGCACACCTGCCGGGCCTAGTTGTACCTTGTTGGAACTTTCTGCAATACATAGTTCACGTTACTTGGCAATCATGTGATATGTTCACACTTTACATATACGGTATATATTTTGATGAGTAAAATAAGCAGGGGTGTGCCTAGTACATTATTTAAAAGTACACTCATGACTAAATCATTAAAGGGGTAAATTAGTTTTTGTGGCTTATTTTTGTACGTTTCACAGGCTAACTTTTTTTTTTTAATTAAACATGGCTCACTAAAATGTTACCACTTACAGTTTTGCCATAAGGAATTTATTTTTATATGCAACAAATTAATATATGCTAAAGGGCACTTAAGCCATGTGGATAAAAAAATGGTCTACTTTTTTCCAGTGCTTTAAGGGGTATGTGTGGATAGGATGGAAGATACAATCATTTGACTTTTTATAAAAGGCATGAACATTGTGTCATGCTGGGAATTTAGTAGGATCTGTGTACTCAAATGTATAATTAGCCTTTAATATTCCACAATGTGTTTAACTGACATTCTTACTTTTACATGGCAAGGTAAAATCACCATACCATCACTTACAATACGTAAATCATCCTTGTCCTGATTAGCAAAGTGCAGAAGGCTTTCAGTCAAATATATTTAAACAAACAAACCGCCTTAATAAAAAAAAAATGCATTAAACAATAGAGGATTAGGCTTATCTGAACTTCATAGAGCTGTCTCGAAATGATTTTTTCCACTTGGATCACAAGGTCATATGCATACTTGTGAAAGCACTTCAGAAAAATCCTTTAATTTTAAAATATGGTATGCAATACTGTGAGATCAAATAACAACAATCAGTTCAACTAATAAAAGGCTGTAATATTCAGCACTTTTTCATGTTTAACTCAATAAAGATTTGTTATCCTACTCATTTCATTGCAGCTTTACAAAAAAATGAAAGTTGTGTTCAATACACCCATAAAGCTGCTTACTGGAATCTAAAGGCAATGCTTTTTTTGATATAAAACATATACAGTAGTTGCTTGATGTAGTACATATAGCTGCTTACCATCCACCAAATCAAAGATAAAAACTCCCGATAATATGTGTGCATTACAAAATGGTGACTGGTATTGATAGAGCATGAAAACGAAAATTGGCTGTAGAAAGGTATCCACTAACTCTAGATCATTTTTTGTTTTACCTAAGCAGAATGAAATACGGTTAATTTAACCCTCTTGCAATCAATTGCACAACCTTCTCCAGTTTATTATTAGCATGTAGGCATTGGTGCATCAACATTCTGTAGGTGCTTGCTTCATTGACTCCTTTTTGTTAAACCGTAAAAATATGGACAAACAAATGAAGGGTTTAAGCGTGTATTTAGGTCATCTGGGAAACTTAACACCTTGCACATGTTTTGGGTCTGTTCTCTTTTCTTCAGGAATTGCAGTATTAGTGTTTTACCTGTTTTCATATTGCATTGTGACCTATTTAAACTAAGGGAAAAATCAGGGTTTTATAGGCTTTTGTGCTTTTATTGTGCTTGGTTATTTTACAACATTCTTGCAATTAAAATTTATTTTGAGGGCTGATATATGAAAGCTAAAGAAACTAAAATTAGCACAAAATTAGAGTTGTCACCCACAGAAACCAATCACTATTCTTGTTTTATTTTCCCACAAAGTGAAAGAAGAGAGAGGATAGGAAGCTACTGAAAACAACTTCAAATGTATGCTTGTTATTTGTTTTTTTCGCTTGTGCCAGGAAGCAACTACTGTATCTCATTATACAGATGTGCACAAATGAGCTTCAGATCTTAAAGCAAAACTCCAGCTCTCACAATTACTTCCCCACTTCTATCCCCCTCCATCCCTTAGAGGGCTCTTGCATCACTCTTTTTTATGTGTACACATGTATTTTTCTCTAAAGTTTTCAGTCTGGTCAAGTAATTTAATAGCCCTATATGGCTTCAGTTAGAGAGTGTATTAACAAATATTTTGATCTTAATAATCCAATGATTATATTATGTTATTTTATTCTTAATATTTTCCCTTTTTCCTTGCTCCTCTCTATTCCTTCCTTTCCCCTACCTCCTTTTTGTTGACATTATAGCTGCATTCTGAAATGAAATTGTGTATCTCATGTAAAATGAAATGATCTTTTTATAGATGTCGGTTGTTTGAATATGTATATTTAACAGCTTTTGTATTTTTTTTCTTTCTTTTCTTTTTTTTTTTAAATGTATATTGAAAAATTAATAAAATATATTATAAATTATAATATTAATGTATTATTATTTTTTTAAAAAAGTAATGAAACAGTAATGTTCTCTTTCTCCTTCTCTTCCTCCAGTGGTGGTTGTGATGACATGGCACTGCTCTCTAAAGTATTCTCCTGTAAGTCCAGGGCAGTTAAATGTCACCCCCCAGGGGGTGGTTCCTTTATGCCCCACACTAATAAAAAGTGGATTGAATGATTCTGATTCTGGGTGTTATTCAACCTGTAAGCGGACTGGTGCTAGACAATGAAGTGATATGTCTAAGGAAGACAGCCCCGAAGAGGACCATTCAGGGAGTGATGCATTTTTTATTTTAACCTGTTAGCCATTATTAAGAAAATATACTGTTTTAATAATACTTTTCCTCTAATACATCAGTGTGTTCTTCATAATAACTAAAGGATTCAATAACCCATTTGACAGTTTACCTTGTAAGTGAAAAATGGCAAGATCCTTATATATACATTTAATTTCCAACAGGTTAATAAAAAAGAGTGTATGTAAATAAAAGCTGGTGGGTGGCAGCTTTTTATCATCATTGCCCATATGTTGCAAAGTTTACAATGAGCTTCTAAGGGGTCCACATTCCACTTTAAAGTGAAACACCCAAACTGTCTATGTGAAAACTTACAGTAATAATAGCAAAATATGTATTTAAACCATAGCTTGTGCACAGCCTAGTGCATTAGGGTGTGCACCCAAATCTCAAACACATGGGCTTTATACTGTATATATATACAGACACACACACTCCTATGGCAGAGCAGGTCAAAGGGAGATCTTTCCCATCTCCCTGCTGTCACACAGAGCAGTAATGCTAATATGCAGAGAGTGATTAGGGTGTGCCCAGGCACCTCAGGCACACTCCTCTGTGCACGCCTATGGTTTAAACTAGAATACGTGAATAGTGTTAAAATCTGTCAGCAATATTGATATGTGAAAACTTTCTTTTTTAATGTACTGTATTAGACTTTATTAAAATTGCTTAGATAGCATCATCTTTGATCATTTATCTTGTAAATAACCTGAAATGCCATGACTGACATGAAGAAAAACAATAGCAAAATCAGGTGAAGCTAATTTTTCTGACCTCAATTTGGCTGTGTTAAAATGACCTTCTAATTGGCTCTAGAAAGGAAAATGTTTTAGTAAAAACAATACTATCTTCCCATCTTTGAATGCTTTGTCATCAGGCTTGAACCATCATCTTTGCAAAGTAACCAAAGAGTATTAGCGGTTCCCAGAAAGGTTTGACAATCTTTGCCTGCCATGAGTGCTCAATGAACAGATGTTAGCTGCATGCTTCCTAGAGAAGACCTACACAGTTCAATCCTAACCCAATTTTTTTATTCTAAAACTGAGCAAGAATTAGGAATTACAAAAGAGCCCTTGTGTGTTGTTTTACTGCATATTTATGGTCTAGTGTGTATAACTGTTCTGAGGCTGCATCTGATTTGCGCTGCATAGTATTTCTTTGGATTCAGCAGATCCTAAAAGGATGTGTTCAAACTGCAAATAAAACGTCTCTCTTTGATGACTTTTTTATGCAAATACAAACAAGTTTGTACAGTTACAATTACATGAATTATTACTTAACAGTATTACCTATGTATTATTGATAAACAACATGAAATGTTTTATTTGGCCTTACATGTTTTTCAGTGTGCATATTATTTTTGGGTTTGTTGCAAACAGTTCTGTTCTCTGAAGGCTTCTACCTTTGCCTGTTCTCACTCAAGGAAAGCTGTCTGCATAGATATGTCAACCAACATAAAAGGTAAATGTCATTCTTTCATTTACACTACCTAATTGACAACCAAAGCAGCTGTAACTGTAGGCAATGGTTAATGAGCATTTACAGCTTATGCTAAAGCCAATTTTTAAAAATTCTTTTTATTTCTACTATCACACATTTTACTAATACACAAAAACAAATGTGAATCCATAAAACAGCAAACTGCTTTTGGTTATTTGTTTCTCTGGCTGTCTCTCAACCTTGTCAAAGCCAAACTACAAGCTGGAGAAGCTGAAACCAATGGCCTCGCTATTTACTAATGACATCTGAAACAAGTATTTCTTAGGTAATCAAGAAAACTAAAAATAAATTTGCAAATAAACACACGTTGGTACCTTAGCGAATTGTTAGTTCAATTTCTGTGAATAGGAATATAGTAGGAATAATACCAGCGCTTCCTACCTTTATCCTCTGTTGCTGCTGTCTCCGTTTCTCTGTATCCCTTGGATCACCTTGGGACTCAGAAAGAATTGTCTCTGCTTCAGTTAGCCACTGGTTTAGGTTATTCATGTCAGCCTGCAGTTTCATCCACTTCTCTAGAGATCTGTCAAACCTCCTAAGAATAATAACAAAGTAAATGTTTGAACAAAGCTGCTGGAAACAGTAGCTCATCATTTCATAGCAATTTAATCAATCAATGCCTAAAATATATTTGGGAAGAAATAGGACAATACAAGTAATAATGAAACTATGAGCACTCTATGAATGCTCTTAGGGGAAGATAAATATATACTGTGTATATATACATATGTCCCCATGGACATTACAATACAGTCTTTAATTAACAGTCTTAAAAAAGTATAACAGTATAAAAAGTATAAGAAGTGAACAAAGTTGAAGTTGCAACCAACTGCATATTCTTCAGCAGCATCAATGTAGAAAAAACTATGACATGTATTAAGGTGAACCAGAAGTAAGCATACTCCTCTCAGACAATGATGCTTTCACATTTTTGCCTTCTGTCAACCCAAGAGAAATCCCCATTTACATGCCTTTTTTCTAGAATTACACAGGGCTAAGGATCATCACCCTTCCTCCACTTGACAGGAATGGAAGAGTCATACGTTTCAACCAACCTGCATGTACTGGGGATCTGACAGGTACAAAGGTTGAGGGAGAGATTGGGGAAGGTAGGTATCTGCAGGAGAGGGAGTTTTAAAGCCAGAGGTTAATCTGTTTATGTTACATAGTTAATCTGACTGAAAAAAGACAAAAGTCCATCCTGTTCAACAATAAAAAAAAAGTTATAATCTTACACCCACAGTTGATCCAGAGGAAGGCAAAAAACTTACAACCCTAGACCATTCAGAGTGTGAATCATTAACCACTACTCTCTGAATACGATCTTTTAGCCAGTTTTCTATCCATTTACATACAGATTTTTCCAAACCCGTAGACTTTATCTTACATATTAGCCGTGTGTGGGGAACTGTGTCAAACACTTTTGCAAAATCCAAGAATACCAAGGCCACAGCCACCTCTCTGTCCAAGGTTTTGCTCACCTCCTTATAAAAAGAAATCAGATTTGTTTGACAACTTGTCTTTCATGAATCTATGCTGTCTGTTGTTTAAAATAGTCATCTATGTGGTCTTTTATTAAACTCTCCAGTATCTTCCCAATTATAGAAGTTAATCTAACATGTCTATAGATACTTGGTAAAGATTATGACCCCTTTTTAAATATTGGCACCACATTGGCCTTACGCAAGTCCAGTGGTACTATGCCAGTCATTACAGAGTCCAAGAAAAAAGAGAAATAATGGCTTTGAAATGACAGAGCTCAATTCTTTAAGATCCCGCGGGTGTATGCCATCCGGTCCAGGTGCTTTATTCACCTTTATTCTGTCTAAATATTTTTGGATCATATCAGTTGTGAGCCAATGTGGATCATCTGGAGCTGTGTCAATACCATGCCCATTATGGACAGGAGCTCCCCCATGCTTCTTTGTATACAGAGAGCTGAAGAAGGTATTTAATAAATTTGCCTTCTCTTTGTCCGCAGTCACCCATTCTAGATTATTTTGTAAAGGGCCTACATGCTCGGACCGGACCTTTTTACTATTAATATATTTGAAGAATTCAAATACAAAAAATGCAGCGCTTGAGTGTATAATACAGGGAATTAGCATGAATAACAGATTTAAATGTTCATATTTCAACATGCACCAGATTCCACATTCTTAAATTGTTAAAACAATAATCAGATGAGTAATGAAGATCTATCCGTCTAATCAAGGTGCATATAGTGATGGTGATGCTAAAATCATAAGTTCTGTGATGTATCCAAAGAAATCCGTGACTTCCGTGATAGGGGAATGACTGTATAATGCACTAACCAGATAGCGCAAGTACATGCGCATTGGAGTATAATGACCTACTCCTGGTCACAGCCAGATGGTCCTCAGCGTGAAGCCCTCAAGGACACCAGTGCACCACTCTTGCCGTCTCCTACCACCAGGGGGGGTGCGCCTCTTTACAGTACCACGAAATCACTTTGTATCCTCTATCGCCAGGATTGGTGTACTTTCTTATCAGGAGATCATCTCAGGGGCTCAGCAATAAGACCCAAAAGAAAGAAATTTCAAACTTGCGGTTCGCCATAAAAGAGGCCTCGCATCGCTTCTAATAGGTCGCGATTAGATGACGTAGGACGGTGGAGGCGGCTGACTGATGTCCTGACTTTTATGGCGAACCGCAAGTTTGAAATTTCTTTCTTTTGGGTCTTATTGCTGAGCCCCTGAGATGATCTCCTGATAAGAAAGTACACCAATCCTGGCGATAGAGGATACAAAGTGATTTCGTGGTACTGTAAAGAGGCGCACCCCCCCTGGTGGTAGGAGACGGCAAGAGTGGTGCACTGGTGTCCTTGAGGGCTTCACGCTGAGGACCATCTGGCTGTGACCAGGAGTAGGTCATTATACTCCAATGCGCATGTACTTGCGCTATCTGGTTAGTGCATTATACAGTCATTCCCCTATCACGGAAGTCACGGATTTCTTTGGATACATCACAGAACTTATGATTTTAGCATCACCATCACTATATGCACCTTGATTAGACGGATAGATCTTCATTACTCATCTGATTATTGTTTTAACAATTTAAGAATGTGGAATCTGGTGCATGTTGAAATATGAACATTTAAATCTGTTATTCATGCTAATTCCCTGTATTATACACTCAAGCGCTGCATTTTTTGTATTTGAATTTTGATGAATGGGGTATACGAGGTTTACCTATATGCTAGCAGCTTGAATCCTATCATATCCAGCGCTCGTCCCTCTCTTCATATATTTGAAGAATGTTTTGGGGTTGGTCCTGCTATCTTTTGCAATCTGTGGCAATTTTTGCGGCCTTTACTTCCTTTTTGCATATTATGTTATATTGTTTGTAATGTTTAAACGATGATAAGGTTCCTTCATTTTTATAATATTTAATATTTAATATTTATATTTTGTTTATATTTTGTCTTCCCTGGTTTCTCCTTGCCCCCTCATCAAGATACTAATTAAATTTTTTAATACAACTTTTTTTTATCATTATATAACTTACTTTAGACCCAGTAACATGATTACTGGGTGTTTGTTGTTCTCTATGCAATGCAGACAGAACATGGCTGATAAGAGGGGCTGGAAGGGTGCTGTATATAGCTTCCTGAAAACACATCACAGTACCCTATCTCAGCACTCCTCTCAAGAGCCCTCAGCCCTGATTCAAGCAGTAAGTTATGCAAATATCAAAATGCCTTGATGGGTGGATGTCAGCCAGGGCATTCCTAAGAACACTCCCTTAACTACCTGCAGACCTTATGTAACCCCCACATGTGATGCTGAACTTCCATGATTGAAAAAAAACTGTTTGGCGTTAAATATTTCAGCAGTTAAATGCACCTGTATGTTAGTCTATGTGTCAATGCACACAGGCATTTACAGTCATTTTAAAAGAGGAGCATTTACAGGCTTTATAGAAACCATCTTTAGCACATTCAAGTAGAGAAGAGTTTGTTCAGAAAAGCTCATAAGCATGTGTTACAGTCAGAAGCATTTGGATGTGCTCACATGCATATTCTGGCCAAAAGAATACATTAATACTTATAATGTAAAGCACTGAGCAAACTGTTGGCACTATATAAATCTTGTATAATAATAATAATAATTAATGCCAAACGGGCGAGTTTTTCCTCTGCGAGGAGAAAAGGCATTTACAGTAGCTGAGCAAATGGTCAATGTGGATGAGGCAAAACAGCAGTTTTTAGTGGCTTCGTTAGAAAAGAAACAATTCAAGTATTTCAAGTAACTAGATCAGTGCAAGATAAGATTTCATCTGCCCGCCCTATCACGTGACTTCATTGTTGTAGTGACCTAACGTGTAGGGCTGGCTGATGACATCAAGCAGCACACCCAGAGGTTTGTGAGCCAGTTGGGCACATTTTAAGTGAGTGCAATACATTTTTTAATACATTTTGGAGGGTTCCGTTAATAAGCTATGATGGTGTATTCTTTCTGAAATTTAGAGGGAAAACTTCCTGTATGGTTTAAGAGCATGAGGATGGATTGAGTCACATTGGGAACCTGATGCTGGAGAGTGCATGAAGTTATACCGTCCCGGATGGGAAAGGTGCTATTTGACCTAAATCTTGTAGGTCAAATACAGGAGGTAAGAGTATATACAGTATGTATGTCAGTGGAGGATATACACACTTGTAGTGATAACAGCACTGATTGAAATCAAGATCTGCACAATTTTACTGATTGATGGGAGGATAATCACATACAATATAAGGATGATTTTTTTTTTAAATCATACAAATATATTGTATTAATTTAAAGGACTCACTAATAATTTATGATTTATGTATATTTTGTATGATTTCATTTTATGTATTGTTTGCAGTAGGTTCACAAATATATGTGTATGACACTGAAGCACGTGTTATTTAGTGGCAATGTATGACTATGCTGCACTGTGATATTACTAGATATATATGTGGGAACGCATAGAGTGTCAGCAGCATGCTGGTGGATTTAATAGGGTGACATAATTGCACTGAAGTATATCTGATTTATAACCACCCACTAAATACTACCCATTTATGTAAATGGTGGTGCAAGGCAATCACCCTGCAGCCGTGTGCAATGCAAGTTTTTGCTGTAGAATGGTGCAGGCTTTTAGGGGTTTAAACAAATTGTGGAGAGGAGACATATCACCTTCTCCTCATCTGTCAAATGCCCTTTAACCTCCCTGGCGGTATGATTATTTCAGATTTTTGGTGCTGAAAGCGGTACCATTTTTTTGCATGGAAATATGTATTTTTTTTATTGTAGGCTGTAATTTTTAGGAAAAACTCACTGAAATCTGTCCGAACAAGAGTCTAGTAAACATCCCGGGTATGATAAAATTTGAAACACAAAATCATAAATTATAATTTAATAAATATTCATAAAAATAATATAAAAATAATAAAAAATTTAATTCAATAATATAATCAAACCAAAGACACTGAAATTTGAAATATAGAGCCAAGTTCGCACATTGCTGAGCTCAGTCGCAAAATCGTTTTCAGTGTCTGATGACGAATTTCCCCCACGAATCATTATCACTCAATTCTGCAAGTGGTTCTGATTTACTATCGCTGTTCTCTAGCTGATCTAAACCGCTTTTGACCTAAAGGGACACTTTTTGGACGCCATGGACATTTCTCAGTTTCCAGGCAGAAAGAGCAGACAAAATGCAGGCAGGGCGCCGGACAAAGCACTCAGGACAAAATGTATGTGAAATTGGTTGAGACAGCAATGTTTTACTATGAAAAATGTAAAAAAAAAAAAAAATGACATTTTTAAAAATTTTTAAATTTCCCGCCGGCGGCGGCGCCTGTACGTCCCGACGTCACAGGGACAGGACACAGAAGCCGGATGCCGGCATCGGCCGAAGGAGATGGCTGGGGACGCTGCAGGGGACACATCGTGGGAGCGCAGGGTAAGATAAGTGAAGAACACATGCCGGAGCAGTGCCGCATGGTATTCCCGAGTGTAGCTTGGGGTTACCGCTTTTGGTACTGAAATGTTACCCCGAGCTACACTCGGGAATACCGCTAAGGAGGTTAAAGAATCTATTAAAAGTTATAAGAGGGCAACACTTATGTAAACCAGCCCTAACTGAGCTCTGTAAATGAATAGGGATTCAGCAAATGCATATCTACAAGGTATGCATGTGAAGGTTCCCATTTACCCAGGTCATGATCAGGGACGGACTGACAACTCATGGGGGGAATAGAGGATCATGGGGCCCCTGTGTCCTTGCCCAAACTCAAAAAAGCCTATGACAAAGGTACCAGGGGCATCTCATGGAGCCCCCTACTGACCCCGGGCCCTCGGGCAGTGCCCGAGTTTCCAAATGGTCAGTCTGCCCCTGGTCATGATATAGCTAACAATAGTCACATTCAGCTGATTCTGTGATGGTGCAGAAGTTTCTCAGCTTATCCAATTTGCTGCTTCTGTCATCCATATATAATGCAATTTTAACATCTTTACCAAGGTGATTTTACAACAATTGACACATTCAGCTATATAAGGCTGAATGTTCATGAAAGGTACATTGTTGTTTTTTTACCCCTCTCTCCTTAAGCCTCTTGTTCAATCACAGAATGCTTTAAAGTGGTTGTAAACCCTTACATATACCTAGTGAAGTGACTGACCTCAGGTGATACACAGCGATGAAACAAATCCTACATACCTTGTACCTGTTGATCTGCAGTATTCTCTAATTTACAGCCATTCAAAGTGCATAATTTATAAAGCTTGTCTAAGATTTCAGAAAAAAGGCGGTGGAGTTACACTCCGCAGAGCTCAGTGGCGAGAGTTAAGAGATGATTGGAGGGAAGGCTGTCAATTACAGTCTGTGTGCTAGAGCTCCCTCCCCTGTCACCTTTCTTTCTTGATGTCAGGAAAACTTGTCAGAAGTGACTTGCAGATAACAGAGAACTGAGGCAGTAGACAGAAATTTAATTTAGTCCTCTGGGTTGAGGCAAGTGCACACTATATCCTGATATGTTTTATTTTTATTTCATATCTGAAGTTTACATCCACTTTAAAGTGGGGATAAAGGCTCAAGGTTTTTTACCTTCTTGCATTCTATGCATGAAGGTAAAAAACCTTCTGTGTGCAGCAGTCCCCCCAGCCCACCTAATACTTACCTGAGCCCTATCACGATCCAGTGATGTCCACGAGAACTTCACTGTCCCGGGTCTCTGCCTCCTTATTGGCTGAGACAGCAGTGGGAGCCATTGGCTCCTGCTGCAGTCAATCACAGCCAGTGACCAATAAGGAGACAGAGGGGCAGAGTCCAGCCATGGCTCCATGTGTGAATGGACACACTGAGCAGCTGCTTTTGAGCGTACAAGTTCGGGTGCCCCCGTAGCAAGCTGCTTGCTATGGGGGCACCCAACAGGAAGGAGGAGCGCCAGCAGGGGACCCAAGAAGAGGTACACTTGCACATTCAGTTGCAGATGATCTGTCACAAAGCCCCTGTAGGCTTTTTACTTTGAATTACAAAACATTGCTTGTGGAAAAGTGCAGCTAATTATGGATCAATTAGCAAAGCTTAGATTATCTATGCAAAAGCTTCTATGTCAGTGAAAGAACAATGGCGTACAATCATTGAGCTCTCTAACTACATTTAGTGTGAATTAATGTATTCTCAAATATCCCTAAATATCACAAGAAAGGCTCTAAAGGAGGCCATAACTGATTCTTTTATTTATTTATTTATTTTTCGTTGAACAAAATAAAAATGAATTGATTCCCCCAATCACACACTTGATGTGGATGGGGTAATCCTTCTCATTGTGCTATTATATTCTGTTCCACGCTGGCAGAATATAATGATTAGTGTTGCAGGAGGCACTGATCGTTCAGGAAAAACCCGACAGGCTGGTTTACACAAGTTGATTGATAAATCGATTTGTGTACAACCAACTAGTCCATACATGAATTTAAATTTTTCCGGACGCTGTTGAACCTGATGAATTTCATCCATTTATGGCTGGCTTAAAGTGGTTGTAAACCCTTACATATACCCAGTGAAGTGACTAACCCCAGGTGATGCACAGAGATTAAACAAATCCTCCAGCATAAGATATACCTGTCGGTCTGCAGCCTTTTCTTCTCTACATACGTCCAAAGTGCTGAATTGTAAGGCTTGTCCGAGGGTTCAGAAAAAGGGGGTGAAGAGCAGAAGTTACACTCTGCAGAGCTCTAAGTGCTGATTGGAGGAAAGGGACGCACACCCCTTTACACAGCACACATGAACAGAGCTGAGGCTGTCAATCTGCTGGAGCTCCCTCCCCATCACCATTTTTCTCTTGGTGTCAAGTAAACTCATTAGAAGTGATTCATGCTGATAGTAGAGGGACAAAACAGCAGACAGAAATGACACCTAGTGCTCTTATTGAGACACGTACACACTATAGAAGGATATGCTTTGTTCATACTTCACGTCAGAGGTTTACAACCACTTTAAGGTTACATTCACATGGGCATGGGTCTCATTGCTCATGTTTATTTCAAGTACTAAAGTTCCTTTGTAATGATCAGTTAAAACTTGCGTACAATTGTCCATTTTTTTTTCTCCAATACATGCATCTGGCGTATGTGCATATGTATGTCCTCAGAAGCAGATTTTTTTATATTGTTTTAAGGATCTAAACATGGGAAGCACAGTGGCTAAATGGTTAGCACTTCCACCTGGCAGTACTAAGGTTGTTAGTTCAAATCCGCACCACCTGCCTGGAGTTTGCATGTTCTCCCTGTGCCTGCGTGGGTTTCCTCCGGTTACTCCGATTTCCTCCCACACTCCAAAGACATGCTGGTAGTTTAAATGGATGTTCCTAAATTGGCCCTAGTATGTGTATGTATGAATGTAAAGTTAGAGAGGTTAGATTGCATGCCCCTGGAGGGTTAGGGACTGATGTGAATGTACAATATATATATATGTAAAGCAATGCATAAACTGAAAGAGCTATATAAGTACCTGAAATAAATCATAACAAATAATAAATGTAGTGCATGTTTAAGCACCTGTATAAATGTTTCCATTGAAAACAATGCAGCTACTCTCAGATCTGAGATTGTAAACACATTGTTTTTATTTCCATATGGATGTTTCCTAAAGTTGGTTTCAATCAGTCTCTAAAAGCTAAAAAACTGGCAGGCTAAATGAGAAAGGAGATGTGATTTCTCTGCTCTTAAGAATTCTGATAAATAATTTCTCCAAAATGCCCATAGCTACAGGGATGAATGAGGGCTTGATTTTAAGCACCTGTAGAAATGTTTCCATTGAAAACAATACAGCTACACCCAGATCCAACATTGTTAGCACATTGTTTTTATTTCCATGTGAATGATTCCTAAAGAAGGTTTCAATCTGGTTGGCAGGCTAAATGAGAAAGCAAATGTTGTTTCTCTGCTCTAATGAATTCTGATAAATAATGTAATGGAACCGACCTAGACTGCGCTTGATTACTTCCGTTAGAATACCGCTTCCCCGTCCAATCACCGACAACAGACACCACAGCTGACCATAAAAGACTAGATGACACCAGTCTTGAAGTAAACCTAGTTTATTTGAACACAGATACAAGATATATACACTCAGGGGACAGTCCCCCCTCCCTGCATAATGACACAGGGTGGGGCAATCTACATTTAGTAACAAGAGACACACAGGTATTCAAACTTCACACCAGCAGACAGTTCCATCAGGAGGGAGGGCTGCTGGAGACACCCCCTCACTAAGCTAATACACATAAACACATACATCCTATAATGGTTTGCTCCCAAGTCAGACAGACAATAGAACAATGGGATGCAGCCACATAACATTAAACAATCAACAACCCCCACCTATCTCCTAAACATATCTACACAGTCTGAGACAAAGCCCACACAATATTAGGACAGATCATCCTGTACGCCTAACAGGCACAGAGTGATTTACACATAAGAGGGATATGTGGAGCTTAGACAGAGGTCTCCCACCTCTCCAAAGTGAGCTGGGTTTCATGGGCCCAACCAAAGTGACTCTCGTCACAAATAATTTTTCCAAAATGCCCATAGATACAGGGATGAATGAGGACTTGATTTAAAGGTTTTTTTTAATGCATACTGCAGAATGTCTGGTCAGTGGTTCCCTTTAAGCTATATGTAAGATGTCTTTCACTGCTTTCCATTGTTCAATGTAACCAGTGATCAGTCTGTAAAGTCTGTGTAGTACAGTGAGCAATTCTTGACTGTCTTTTATAACATTCAAGCATTCTGTCAGCTTTTGATAAGGTAGAAGCAGTCTATAACAGTCTTTTGTAACATGTGAACAGTCTCTGATAGGCATTGGAACCATTGGGACATTCTATGTCAGTCTTGTAACATCAACATTACCAGTTGACTGCAGGTATGGCTGACTAATCTGCTACCAAATGAAGACAATGAAACTGTGCTGACTAAGTATAAGCCTGTTTAATCCCAGCCACTCACAGTAAGCCGCATCTACTCTCCATCACAGAAAGGTAGTCCCTACTCTCATTTGCTCAAGTCCCCAGGTATCCTAGCCCGACACTGCCAGCATGTTTCACATTTCAATTGTGTGCACTATCAGAAGGAGGACATACACTAATTTATGTGTCAGGAATGTGTGAATCACAGAATGGCTGAAAATAATTAAAATTCTTAATGTGCACACAAATGTAATTCAACGGTGTATTAAGCTGTTTAGCTACAAACTGTGAATAATCTTTCATAAATGTTTTTTTATTCTCTCTGTTTAGTTCATTAACATGCCCATACAGCACTGTATGCAACAAAAACTAAACATAATTAAACCCAGGGTTAGACATTTTCCTATGTAAAGTTCTTTTTTCCAAGGTCCTTAACAAATTAAATTTATATTTCAGAACTGTAATAAGACTAAATATAGAATACTGAATAAAGTCTCCCATGGTAAATGAAGAAAAAGAAAAAAAAACTGTACACAGTGCTAAATAATAATATTAACATCCCAGCTTAATAACTGCAGCAGTTTAAAAGATTAGAAGAAATCACCATCTGAATACTAAAACTGACTCATTATTTGTGTTATTATGGAATCAGATTTTGTATCTACAAAAATAGCCTAAGTATGTGCAGTTCTTTTGATTTAATTTAATTCAAGTATAATGTACACATCAAAGTGAATTGTGCTTTTTGTTTAAAAACGGTAAGGAATATGTAAATGTAGTTAGCAAACGTAATTTCCACAACATTTACTCCAATGGCCGTGAAAGCTATAAAAGATGCTTCTGTGCTATAGGGTATTTTTATCAGTAAAGACCACATGTCCAGCCATCACAGCAAGATAAGTACGTATCAATAAGCTCTTCTTTACATGCATGATTTATTTGTGTGTGAGACTGAGATAATCTTACACATAATGAAAGCACACATTTCCATGTAATGCTGTACATTAAACACAAAATATATCTTTAAACTATAAAATGTAACATTTGTGAACACAAATCCTTTAGGAACCAACACATCTTTAAAGAGACCTTGTCACCAATCTAAAAAAAAATGTAGGTAAAACCACAGAAACGTAATGCTTTCTTGCAATGTTTTTCCTTTCCATACACATTTTTGATTGATTTGCATTGTGCTTTTATTGTAAACATGCTAGCAAATCTGTCTACTTCATGATGAGTCAATTTCTTACCATAGCCACTTTCCTTCTTGCAATGCATAGCCCTCTCCTTTCCTCTTCTAGGAGTATCAAATTAGTTTCCATGCTGACCCAGCTCCTCAGCCCCTCCCCTTACCTCCTTGCATGATCTTTTATGTAGATTCTGGCTGGGAGGAGAGAAGGGGAATACTAATGAGTGTCACTTGAGTGACAGCTCTGAGCCTGCTGTGGCTACTGACATCACATACAGGATGGGGGCACCCAGTAGCTTTAGGATGTCTAAACATGGGAGGGTTTTACAGGTAAACAACCCCAAAATAGAGAAAATGCCCATACAGTCATGTGGGAACTTTGTTGCTGAACTCTCTGGCACAAGGTGGTTTTGAAAGGAAGCAGTCAGGAACTAGAGGAATCTGAATTTTCACTTTTAAGTTATTATGATAGTTGAACCTTAACCCTCCAGGACGTTGTGTGCTGTTAGTCACTTGTATTTTCTCTGTCATGGTAGAAATGTCAGCGCAGTGTCAGGCTGGAAGGCCTCTGTGGACGGTGACCTGTCTTCTGCCTGAAATCAGGTCTGTAACCTAACATTCTATTTAGGTTTCTGAAGGGGGGGTAAAATTGCCACTTAGCAAACCCTTTTGTTTTCTTTCACTTCTAAGTATACTTTTTTATATACAAGTTTTGAAGTGTATGTTGCTAGCATTGAGCAAAGGCAAGAGGAAGGGTGGTCTTATAGCCTAACATTCAGCCTGCAAAAACATATATTATTGCTGTACAAGCCATTTTATAATTGCGTGTTATTAAAATGATCTTTCTATTTCAGAACTGCAGCTGCTGTGATATAGTTTTCCTGCTATACAGCAAACTGGTGGCATTCTCTGCATGTTATGTGCATAGAACGCCACTAGAAATGTTATTTCCTGCTGAGTAGTTGGCTTGTTGATTCTCCAGAAGTCTGTACTGATCTAAAAATGAAATTTCAGGCACCCCCTGCAATAAAAGTTTGATTTTTGGTAGATACTTTCTAAAGCTATTTATTAATGCAGACATTACAGTTTTTCTTATTACAACACAGAGCCTGATCAACTTGTAATAATGAAGACAGACCTTCTCATTCAGAGCACATTGTGAGAAAGGAAATCTTAAGACAAGCACAAATTACTTTACAGAGAAAGAAATGATGCTGCATACATTTGATATTATTCTTGTAATGTTTCCAATTTATCTGGAAGGATTGTTTTTTTTTTCTCAACAGAATTAGAACTACCTTTTGCGGTGCAATGCATGCATTTTATTTGTAATGTGGTGTTATGGAAAGTATTTGAAAAACGTATAACTAGGATTTTTTAAAGGGGGATGTAGAAAACTTTGATAAATTTTAATAAATAACTGTGATGCACCATACAGTTGTTAGAGTTACTGTGGTTTGAAGAAAATATTTGCAAATCTTTTATAATTACTTGGATAGTTTGTATTTTGTATAAATAACTCCTAAACTGTGATCAGATCTTCATTTGTCTTATAATGATAAGCAAAGACAAACAACAAAGACAACATGTTACAGGGCCCCTTATAGAAAAACTATATTATCTTCTAGAATAATGACATCTGGAAAAATCAGTAACTGAGCTCAGATATATCAGTGAATGAAATCAGACTAGAGGTGTGATGTGAAGATGACCTACCCTATAAAAAAAAAGGCACAGAAAGTTTCATTACTGACAAAGGCTGAATTATCTTTAGCTCTTAAAGAAAGGGGAAATGGTATCATCACAGGCTTTCATCAATAAGGAATGTACTTGGAAACTGTTCTTCGTGAATGAGGTTGTTTATCAGAGATGGATTTTACATAAAAACACCATCAACTCGTTTCATAGCACAGAGATGGCCACTTTTTCAGGAGGGTATATGAAACGCTAAATAAAATGATAAACCATGTTTTTATACATTTAGTCTAAGACACAAATTATGCGCAATGGAAACATATAAATAAAAGACCTTTAAATATATTAAATAAAAAGATTATACTGTATGGATATAAAAACACATTTTTTATAATTTTATTCAGAGTCTCATGCATCCTTCTGAAGAAATGTCCATCTCTGTTCCACAAAATGCATGACTCCTGAGGACCATAGGCTTAAAGCCATAAGAACCATGTCTACCAATAACCTTGCTCAATAAATGACACTCAGACCAAAGGGCAAGGCCATAGATTTATCTGAAATTTAAGATAAGCAATTTTAAAACATAAACATTGAACCCATGCCAGTCACAATTAGACTGTGAGCACTCAAACTATAACTTGACCTAGTCTCAAAGTCCTGTCATTACCATAAGTCCCAGACAACCTTAGACTGGTGGACCTTCCACTGAAGGGCATAGCCCATTAAAGGAAACCTCTATGCTGGCAAGGTAAAAACCACCAGGCTTTGACAACCAACCTGAAAAGAAGAAAAACAGGGAGAATGGGCGGGCGGGCGGGCAACCTTTCTTTCTGCTTCTTTAGTGAGCGAAGAAACTGTTCTAGAGTTTAGGCACTACCACTCACCCCTGTTACCAGATAGCCAGTGATCTTAATCTGTTTTAGGGTTCATTCATTTAGTACATGCCCCTGTCGATAGGCCATACTCTCTGCAGTCAAGGCTCCCTTTCCCTATGGAATCAAGAGGCCTTCATTGATGATGCTTTTATGGACAATCTACTGTACTTTCAATAAACATCCACTTTCATGAAGAAAAAGTTTCCATGTACATCCTCTTTTGATGGGTGCCTCTGCTGATACCATTTGCCACTGCTTTGAAGACTAAAGATCCAGGGCTTTTTTTTCAGTGGCGGGACGCAGTTCCAGCAGCTCCAGCACTGAATTTATGTAATGGCAAGGGGTGCTAGGGCGTGTTGGAAGGTCTATTGATGCTGGCTGCTGGGGGATCTATTGTTACTGGATGGGGATCTATTTTTGCATGGCGGTCTATTGCTGCTGGGGAGGTCTGTTGTTGCTGATGGGGGATCTATTGTTGGTGAGGTGAATTGTTGCTGAACAGGATCTACTGTTAAGGGAGGGGTTTATTGTTGCTGGCTGCTTGAGAGTCTATTGATGCTGACTACTGAGAGATCTGTTGCTGCTGCTGGGGGTCTACTGTTGCTAGGATGGTATTTTGTTATGAGGGGTCTATTGTTGCTGGGGGAATCTATTGTTGCTGGGCGGGTCTATTGTTGCTGGCTGCAGGGGATCTATTTTACTGCTATTCTTGGTGTCATTAACAAAACATTACTTAGCAATTCTAGTCTATTCTAAAAGGAGCACTACTGGGAGGTGGGTAGGGGTGGAACCAAGAGGCAGTGCTCGGAGGTGCGTGGGGGGGAGGAGACAAGAAGTGACTCAGAAGGGGGAGTTCCTCCACCTATTCTCTGAGAAAAATCCCTGTAAAGATCATTCACCATACATTACATTGGAATCCACGGACTGTGCAGTGTAGTATCCTTTGCATCACCCTCATAAACGTTGCATGTGACCTTCTCTGTGAAAAGACAGATATATTCTCCTCAAGCATCCACAACAGGTTGTCTAATCCCTCCCATGTATTCAGCAACCTCACAGGGGTCAGTACACCATTTCACATGCTCCATCTATTTTTTACTTTTAATACTAATTACTTCACCATAAGCAATTCTCCTGTGGGTTGTCTTTTTTTTTTGCTCCTCATAATACGTTTATATCACACATAAAGATGCTGTTCTTTTTCAGGGTGACCCTTTTCTCAGTCAAAATACATTTAAGGAGAACTTACAGGAAGATCTGTATATACAGTATGTATAAAACTGGGAGTGAATATGAAACTCTTTCTTAAAACCTGAGTCTTCATGATTTAGTGCTATGACAAATTGTCATCAAAATGACTGGGTCCTGCAAAATCCAATGCAAGTGGAAACAATAAAATCCTAAGGAATCATCTAAAATGTTTTCTTCAGACAATGATGAAAAGGGTGCTGCTACTAACCTTCCTTTAGAAAGCTGAACCTTAGTGCTAGACAGGACCTGCCTTGTCCTTGGCCTTGTCCTTGGCCAATACAATAAAATTATTGCAACCTGCTCACAATAGTCATGATATTTCGAGACTTGTTTAAAATCATAATCATTTTAGAAAACATATACAATGATTATGATTTTATGTAATAATTGTCCTACTGCAATCAGTAATAAGAAGGTATGAGAATGTTTTGCTGCATCCACAATTTAATCTGGAGATTTTACAGAAAAAGTTTGCTGCATCCACAATTTTATCTGGAGATTTTACAGAAAAAGACATCAGGATAATAGCTGGTCACTCAAACATAAACAGAATTTAGTTAATTCAACAAAACAGTGACCTTAAACAAAGGAGTAGATCGAAAACAAAATGGCTTAAACAAAAGCAAATGTCCTTTTTATAATGACCAAAACAGAATCCATACCTTGATGAGAAGATGCACTTGAAGATGAAGATAATTGCACACTTAACTACTTCATAACACGAGTAGCTATTTATTGAACATCCAAGGGCACAGAAGTTGGTAAAACTATTCTGTGTATCACACTTAATAGCACTTGCCACAGAGTCTAAACAATTTTACCTTTGATTTTCTAGCATGGCCTGAAGAGTGTTGTTCATGTAAGGAATCTCAGGAATATCAGTTGACTGAATTTGTTTAAAAAATATGGTAAGGGTCTGAAATTCAACATAATCAATGTACAAGTCTGATCATCAACTACAAGAGAAATTTGGTGGTAATGATTACTGTTAAAAGAGGATTTACCAATTTACAAATACATATATTAAAATACTTCTTTCTAAAGGACAATGAATGCTTAAGAATGAACTCCAGCTACAATATTAAGGTAAAATAAATAGCTCATTAACCACTTCCTGTCCGGCCCATGTATATAAACGGCCAGTCGGGAGCAGTGCAGGGGCGGGTGGCCAGTTATAAATGTCCTTCCCGCTCCCCTGCTTGTGCGTGCTCCCCGGGAGCACACAGCACAACGATCCAGTGCCTGCTGTGTCCTCCGGACACAGTGGAACACCGATCGTTGTACGGGACCTCTCTGTGAGGTCCCCATCATGTGATCACTGATTGGCAAATCAGTGATCACATGCACAGTAATAAGCAAGATGTCACTTCTGACATCATTGCTTACTACGTGTGAAATCTATGAATGATCACAGAGATCACATGGTACAAGGCTATTCACAACAGCCTTGTACCATATGACAAGCTGTGACCAATCACAGCTCACACAGTATTTCTCAATGGCTTCAAAAATGCAGCCAGAGAGAAGGAGAAATTTATGGATGTAAAAGCAATCCGTGTAAAAGAAAATCTTCATCACCCCCCACAAGTAGTGCAGTGTCACTATGGTGACACTGTACTGCTAGGGTGACAGTATGTTAAAAAAAAAAACCCATAAATAATAATATAAAAATGTAAACAAAAATTTTGAAAAATTATAATTTTTGGTTATAATCTAATTTGGGCTATTTTTTTTTTACTAAAAAGATAATTGATAAAAGAAAAACACTTCTTTTCAAAATTTTTAGACATTTCATTTATATAGCAAAAAAAAATATAAATCCCAGTGGTGAATAAATACCACCAAAATAAAGTTTTATCTGTCTCAAAAAAATGCTAAAAAATTCTTATGGGTACAGTGTTGCATGACCGCGCAATTGTCATTCAAAGTGTGATAGCACTGAAAGCTGAAAATTGGCCTGGACAGGATGGGGGTATTGTAACAACTGGAACATTCAATATTTTCAAACTTGCTAAATCTTTAAGCAGCCTGGCTGGTCCCTTTGTACTTTCCAAGAGGGATGGAAATAGTGAACCATGCATGTGTTACATGTAGCACCCTCCAAATTTAGAATAGGCTGCTATCAAATTTAGTTTAGTTCCACTGTATGATGGATCAGGAGTGGATTGCTTAAAGCTGTGCCCAGATGGTGGGGGGAGAGCCCATAAACGGTCAAAGGCCTGAGCAGCAGAGATAGCGTTCCTGGGTCCTGTTCTGCAGGATAAGACCCCTGTTGAGGGACTCTGCCCCCCTGGGCTGGAGTCTGGAAGAAAGCCTACTTGCAGCTCCAGTCCAAGGATCCAGCTGGGCTAGGAGAACATTCATGGAATAGAGCCATGGGGAAGCTGTGAGTGAGAGCCCAGGTTGTTCAGAAGCGGTGTGAATCTGCACCTCCTTCAATAGGTGGAGCCTGGTGCATATCAGCAGGCTGCAGCAGATGATCCTGTGGCTAAGTGAGTACAACCCCAGTGCTGCAAGGGTGACAGTGTGGTACTTTTAGACTCTGAGAGGATATGCTTTCAGTTAGTTTGCTGGGTATGTTGCACAAAAATCAATAGTGGGTTCCAGTGTTAAGCAGAACTTTGCTATGTATTAGCATAAGCCACACTAGTTTATTATGAAACTGCACAAACATCACATGAGTAAACTGTAACTTATATTTACAATATAAAAATTAATTAATTGAATATTATTAAATTAACCATATAAAGTCTATAGTAATAAAGGCAGATATTTCATAAAAATGGACCTTCATAAACTGTAGAATACGAAAGACGTTCAAGTCAAACCAGGACCTTTAATTTTACAGGTATTAAAAATGATGCTAGTGTGCCAGTACTATATGCAGTAGTAAGTGGCAAATGGGTCCAATTACTGATAGTCGGCATACATGTCATAGGTCAGTCCAGAGATTGTTAATCATGAAGGCAGACAACAGTGTTAGTGTATGCATGAAACGTGTGGTGATGAAGTTTCTTGTGAACGAAGGCGTAAAACCCACGGATACCTACAGAAGACTGCAAGCACAGTATGGTGATGAGATGCTCAGCCACTGTAAGACATTTGAATGGTGTAAACATTTCAAAGATGGCCTTACATCTGTCAGTGACAATCCCTTCTATGGTAATTCCCAGCCCACAGCAGTCATTCCTGTAAATATTCAGCATGTGGAATGCCTGATCCTGGATAATCAATGCATAACCTATCATGAAATTGCACAAGAGACAAATCTTTCTGTGGAAGTGATGAGCACAATGATGACAAAGTGAAGCAGGCTGTCCTAGGATGGTTCAGGTGTACTGACAAATCTTTCTATGTCAAAGCTTTCCAGGCATTAGTTAAATGCTAGGATAGGTGTATAAATGTAGCAGGGGAGTATGTAAAAAAATAACTGCAGGTTCCACTACTTGAAATTTGTTTTCCTATAAATACTTAAAAGTCCCAGTTTTACTTGAATGGCCCCTCGTATATTGAATATACTGTACAGTTGTATGTACTTTTTGCATAGTTTTTCCCTTGTATATATGTATATATATATATGTATATGTATTATTATCTGAACATCAATGATTATGATATAAAATATAATACAGTATCTTGTTGCAAATATCTTTTTTTTGCAACATTACCTGGATATATATATTTCAAGAACAAATAGGATATGTATGGTAACAGAGAACACGTTATCCCCTCCTACATCACTGGCTGCATCCAGAACTCAATTGTCCCTTTTAGACTGCTTTTTACTGCTGTCTACCCATGAAAAGAGCATCCTAAAATGATATTATAACATTTGGTGGAATATAAAACTACATATTTATCAATTTATTTTCAATACAACTTGAACCTTTTCATAAATATTTTGTGTGAAAACTTAAACTTGTATGATCATATTACCTTCAATAGTTTTTTTTTTTTAACCTGAAGAAAACAACATAAGATCTAAAGCAAATAAAATACTGTATATGACGTAACTGCATTGCTAACAAAAATTCTTTCACATTCCTTTCTAGCTTTATACAAGGTAACTGCAACAAAAGACAAAGCTAATGACAAAGATGTTCTTAACCACTTCCATACAGGGCACTTCTACCCCCTTCCTGCCCAGGCCATTTTTCAGGTTTCAGTGCTGTCACAATTTGAATGACAATTGCGCGGTCATACAACACTGTACCCAAACTAAAATTTTATAATTTTCGTCACACAACTAGAGCTTTCTTTTGGTGGTATTTAATCACCACTGGGACTTTTACTTTTGCTAAATTAACAAAAAAAGACAGAAAATGTTGAAAAAAAAACATGTTTATCTTTATTTCTGTTATAAAAATTTACAAATAAATAATTGTTCTTCATAAATTTAGGCCAAAATGTATTCTGCTACATTTCTTTGATGAAAATAACCCACATTAGTATTAATTATTTAGTCTGTAGAAAAGTTATAGGGTTCACAAACTATGGGATATCTGAATATTGATCAATCCTGAAGTACTGAAAGCCAATCTAATTTCTTGAGGTCCAAGAATGTCAGAACAGTACAGATAGTATAAAGTAGATAGTCCAACGTATTTCATAACAAGCGAGGCAAGTTTTTTGAAGTTTTAATTTTTTGTCATTTTTTGGAAAATGAAGAAATTAAATAAATGATTTTCACAATTTTTTTTTTTACATACTGTCGCCAGTGCAGTACAGCATCATCATATAACTGACATTGCGGGGATCAGGGACACTGACTGGTGACAGTATGAAAAAAATAAAATTATAATTTATTTTCAATTTTTGTTTAATTTTTTTATTAGTTTAAATTTTTTTTCTCTTCTTTTAAGATTTTTTTTTCATATTGCACTATGACAAAAGTAGTATAATGTTACCATAGTAACATTGTACTACTTTGGGGAAGTGATCAGTATTTTTTTTTTTTTTACACAATTTGCTTATAGCAAAGAATTACTTTGCTATAAGCAAGCATTTACCTGAATGAAATCGATTCATTCAGGGTTTTTTTGTGATTAGCTGTGATTTGGCCACGGCTAATCACATGACACAGCTGGGCTGTGATTGGCCCAACTTGTGCATGTGATCGCTGTGACCATTCCCAGCTAGACACACTTGTATACAATGGATGGCATGAAAGGAAGCCATCCATTGTATACAACTGTCATGTGACTTGCTGTGATTGGTCACAGCAGGTCACATGGTACACAGCACCACCTGCCTGGAGTTTGCATCTTCTCTCTGTGCCTCTGTGGGTTTCCTCCGGGTACTCTGGTTTCCTTCAACACTCCAAAGACATGCTGGTAGGTTAATTGGATCCTGTCTAAATTGGCCCAAGTATATGTATGTATGAATGTTAGGGACCTTAGATCTTACGCCCCTTGAGGGTTAGGGACTGATGTGAATGTACAATATATATGAAAAGAGCTGCGTATATTGACGGCGCTTTATAAGTACCTGTAATAAATAAATAATCACCTAAGCAGAAACACAGACAGAAATAAAAACCTGTGTGGGCTTCTTCTCCACTGAATTGATTTAAGTTTATTGGTATTGGATAGCTGCTTGTAAGATTTTTTGTTTTTAGTTAAAAACCTAACAAACGTTATAGACAAAACAAAAAAAAATAAAATTTTGGCTTAGATATACTTTAATTAGATGTTAACTTTGCATGTTAATAGCTTCATACACTTGGTGTGGTCCCAAAATATGACAGGACCTTAACTTTTTGAAATGTGTAAGTTTGAATTGAACGCTGTGGGTATTTTTAAGAAGAAATATATTTTTAGAGCTCCATTGGTTTGTCAGTTTGATATGACTAACAAATCCTCACAGTTTATACGTGATCGTTCCTTATAGATTAGTAGTTGTTCAAGTTTTGCTTCTTTTTTTTTTACTCTGTACCTGTTGATTGGTTTTCCAGAGCTCATTTCAAAATAGTCATATACAATATGATACAGTTAAAATCACACGGTTGACAGTCTCCTGTAATTATCTCAATATTTAGGTTATTTAAACAGATTAAACACAATCTCTTTTCAAACATCATGACTCAGTCACTAAGAAAACTATTTTGTAATTATTTCTAAGTGAAGGAACACTGTGCAAGAAAATCCCTTATTATCCATAACATGTTTTACAAACGTGTCCTGCAAACGTGCATAATGAATTCATAGACTTTGCTTTTTCCTCAGTAAGGAATGCATGTAAGTATTACAACTATAAATAGCATGACATCATGCCAGTTAACTGATCATTGTCACAATGAAGGCGTGATCAGCAGACTTGTATAGCTTACTGTGAAAGCTTATTAGACAATCTATGTATTGTTTGCTTTACTGTTGTTGAATTTCTGACAAGTAAGACATTAAGCTATACCTAAATGCCATTGTTTGTGGCATGCAAGCACACATCATGCTAACAGACTATTGAAACTCATCTCTTTCTTCTTAATATGGCTCCCAAGTAGTGACTTGTTATTTAGAATAGTCAGGGCCCTAAATAAAAACAAAGTTTGCACAAGGAAGAGAAAACAAAAATAAATGAGCTGAGAAAAGCATAAAATGCAGTATGAAAAATAATGTTCATCCATTAAGTAGTATTTGGAGAAAAACAATGTTTTATTTGTCTCCAGAGGGAACTTTGTAAAGCAGGAGCTGTCAAATTCCAAGTAAAAATAGTCAATATGACTGTTCACCAAAAAGTATTTAAATAGTAAAGGTCTATAACTCCTGCTGTCTGGTAACAAAAACACATTTACAGTCAGGTCCATAAATATTGGGACATCGACACAATTCTAACATTTTTGGCTCTATACACTGCCACAATGAATTTGAAATGAAATGAGCAAGATGTGCTTTAACTGCAGACTGTCAGCTTTAATTTGAGGGTATTTACATCCAAATCAGGTGAACGGTGTAGGAATTACAACAGTTTGCATATGTGCCTCCCACTTGTTAAGGGACCAAAAGTAATGGGGCAATTTGCTTCTCAGCTGTTCCATGGCCAGGTGTGTGCTATTCCCTCATTATCCCAATTACAATGAGCAGATAAAAGGTCCAGAGTTTATTTCAAGTGTGCTATTTTCATTTGGAATCTGTTGCTGTAAACTCTCAAGATGAGATCCAAAGAGCTGTCACTATCAGTGAAGCAAGCCATCATTAGGCTGAAAAAACAAAACAAACCCATCAGAGAGATAGCAAAAACATTAGGCGTGGCCAAAACAACTGTTTGAAACATTCTTAAAAAGAAGGAATGCACCGGTGAGCTCAGCAACACCAAAAGACCCGGAAGACCACGGAAAACAACTGTGGTGGATGACCGAAGAATTCTTTCCCTGGTGAAGAAAACACCCTTCACAACAGTTGGCCAGATCAAGAACACTCTCCAGGAGGTAGGGGTATGTGTGTCAAAGTCAACAATCAAGAGAAGACTTCACCAGAGTGAATACAGAGGGTTCACCACAAGATATAAACCATTGGTGAGCTTCAAAAACAGGAAGGCCAGATTAGAGTTTGCCAAACAACATCTAAAAAAGCCTTCACAGTTCTGGAACAACATCCTATGGACAGATGAGACCAAGATCAACTTGTACCAGAGTGATGGGAAGAGAAGAGTATGGAGAAGGAAAGGAACTGCTCATGATCCTAAGCATACCACCTCATCAGTGAGCATGGTGGTGGTAGTGTCATGGCGTGGGCATGTATGGCTGCCAATGGAACTGGTTCTCTTGTATTTATTGATGATGTGACTGCTGACAAAAGCAGCAGGATGAATTCTGAAGTGTTTCGGGCAATATTATCTGCTCATATTCAGCCAAATGCTTCAGAACTCACTGGACGCCGCTTCACAGTGCAGACGGACAATGACCCAAAGCATACTGCAAAAGCAACCAAAGAGGTTTTTTTTTTTATTCCATAAAAGTTTATTTAGAAGTGACAACATGTTACAGGAAAATATAAAGAAATGCACACACAGCATCAATCAGGTCATAGACACAGCTTAAACCAAAATACAGGAAGAAACAACATGGTAGAGTGCGACACTGTGGATAACATAAGCATGGCAAATTACGGCAGAGATAGGCCTGTAGTACTCAAGGTTCAAAAATGTACAATATAGAAGGTAATAACAGCTTACTTCCACCAAGTGAATATTGGCGTACTGGCCTATGCATGGAGGAAATGAACCTTCAGAGCCTAAACCAAAAGCAGTACGCTATCATGAGGCTAAGTGAGCATCGCAGTATAAGAGAAGATGTCGTGAGTACCATTGACTATCCTAGAGGAGATAAGCTAACCATATACCAAGTAATCCTGGATAAAATGAAGACTAAGCCTGATCGAAGACTAAGAGGTCATCGAGAAAGAAAAGAAAAAAGGGGGGAATAGAAAGAAAGAAAAGGATAAGAAAAGGAAAAGAATGGGAGTCATAGTAGAGAGAGAGAAGAGAAAGAGGGGGGAAAAAAAAAAAGGGGGGGGAGAGGGGGGGGGGAGAGTAAGGGGAGAGGGAGAAGGGGGGATAAGAGGCAAAAAAAAAAAAAAGGGAAGCAAGGGAAGCGAAAGGTCCGGGCTGCGAAGTTTGTGTCAACATTGTTATTGGAGATCATAAATGAGAGTGTCAAGAATTTAAACACTCACCAAAGCTAAGCAGGCAAATATAAATTACCGGAAAGGAGGTCATAACCACGCAGATTATGAGAGAACCAAGGGCATAACCAGAGGTAGGGCTGAGCTCAATCAGGTATCCCGACCCATGAGAGATCCGAATTCAGGGGTAGTTACAAAGTGGGTCCAGCAGGCCCAAACATGTGAGTATTTAGTTGGCATATCAAGTGCAGTCGCAATCAGTTCCTCCATTTCCGCCACTTTGCCTACTCGATTGAGCCAATCGCGTATAGTTGGGGGGTGAGTGGAGCCCCATAGCACAGGAAGACAGAGTCTGGCTGCGTTGATCATATGCATCGCTAGGGACTTGAAATATTGACTCCTAGGAATGGGGGTATGATGAAGCAATAGTTGAGCAGCAGAGAAAACTATGGGCAGAGTGGTCACTGAAGTCACCAACCGGTGGACCTCCTGCCAGAATGGTTGAATAAGTGGACAGGACCACCAAATATGTAAGAAAGAGCCATCAGGTGTCCCACATCTCCAGCACACGTCAGGGACAGAAGAGTTAAACCGATGAATTCTGGAGGGAGTACGATACCATCTAGTGGCTAATTTGTAGCCATTTTCCTGCGTCGAAACATTACTCGAGCAGGAGTGGGAGTACATAAAAATGCGGTCCCAATCAGACTCCGATAAATCCGTCTTTAGGTCTCTGTTCCACGCACGGCAAGAGGGGAAAGAAGTGCAAGTCCTGCTATCCCCTAGGAGAGGATAAATCTCAGAGATCAAATGCTTCCGCGGTTCGGATTTAGAGCATAAGGATTCAAATGGAGTAACAGGGCGAGTCAAATTATGGCGGGATTTATGGAAAAGCAGGAAGTGTCTAATCTGAAGAAAGGCCCAGAGAGGGAATTCGCGGATATTCAAGCTAACCTTCAGCTCCTGTAATGTTTTCACCTTGCCGGAGTGAAGAAAATGTTTTACTAGAATCTGAGCGTGTGGCCAGTAATTTGATAAAAAATCCTTGTGCAACCCTGGGGGAAAATCTGGATTCAGGCGGATCGACGTCAGGGGACTAGGAGAGTCCGAAACGGACGTTTTACAGGCTTTACGGAAAACTTCTAACGTGGGACCTATCAAAGGATGGGAGAGGAGAACTTGAGGTGTGTGTTTCGGCAATAGCCAAGGGATCGATGGTAGGGGAGTGGGCGAAAAAGCCTTCTCCAAAAGGACCCAGTCTTTGGAAGCAGAATGAATGTGCCAGTCGACTATGCAGGAAAGATGACACGCCCAGTAATAGCGGTGTAGGTCAGGGAGCCCAATGCCCCCGCTGAGTTTGGGACGAGTTAGCTGAGAGAACGAGACCCGCGGACGCTTGTGATTCCATAAAAATAAGGAACATAGTTTCTTACAAGAAGCAAAGAATGTCATTGGAAGTTGAATTGGCAAAGTTTGGAAGAGATAAAGGAGACGCGGAAGTATATTCATTTTAATAATGGCAGCCCTACCAAACCAAGAGAAGCAGGGGCGATGCCACTTGTTTAGGTCTTCCTGTATGACTTTGAAAACCGGTAAGAAATTTTTGGCATAAATGTCGTCCAGATTGCGAGTAAGTTGTACACCAAGATATGGAAGGGCATCCCTCACCCACTGAAATGGAAAATGAGACTCACAGAAGGAGACGAGATCAGTGGGAAGGGTTATGTTGAGGGCGTATGACTTTGAAAAATTAATTTTCAAGTTCGACAAAAAGCGGAAAAAAGCAAAGTCTTTCAGCAAACTCGGTAGGGTGGTGCGAGGGTCAGCCAAAAAAAGGAGGATATCATCCGCATAAGCAGCAAGTTTGTATTCTTTGTCTGCTATCCTGATCCCCTTAATATCTGGGTTAGCGCGAATTTGTCTCAAAAGAGGTTCAAGGGAAATGACGAACAGAAGCGGGGATAGGGGGCAACCCTGACGAGTGCCATTTCCCAGGCGGAAAGGGTTCGATAAGTGTCCATTAACCCGAACTTGAGCTGTAGGGCCCGAGTATAGGGTCATAATAAAGTTCAGCATTTTCTCGCCCAGGCCCAAAGCCATCAGTGATCCCTGCAAATAATCCCAAGCAATCCTGTCAAAGGCCTTCTCAGCATCCAATGAAAGGAAGAAGGCCGGAGAGTTAGATTTGCAAAGCCAGTGTTGGAGATTAAGGGCCTTGATAGTGTTGACCAAAGAGTTTTTTAAGGGAAAGAAGTGGAATGGTATGCAATGGCCAAATCAATCACCTGACCTGAATCTGATTGAGCATGCATTTCACTTGCTGAAGACAAAACTGAAGGGAAAATGCCCCAAGAACAAGCAGGAACTGAAGACTGTTGCAGTAGAGGCCAGGCAGAGCATCACTAGGGATCAAACCCAGCGTCTGGTGATGTCTATGCATTCCAGACTTCAGGCTGTAATTGACTGCAAAGGATTTGCAACCAAGTATTAAAAAGTGAAAGTTTGATTTATGATTATTATTCTGTCCCATTACTTTTGGTCCCTTAACAAGTGGGAGGCACATATGCAGACTGTTGTAATTCCTACAGTGTTTACCTGATTTGGATGTAAATACCCTCAAATTAAAGCTGACAGTCTGCAGTTAAAGCACATCTTGTTTGTTTCATTTCAAATCCATTGTGGTGGTGTATAGAGCCAAAAATGTTAGAATTGTGTCAAAGTCCCAATATTTATGGACCTGACTGTATCTTTCACTCTTTTAAGTTTACAAAGTTGTCATTAAGTTAGTAATGATCATTTTATAGTTTAGGCCTTAAGTTTTGGTTGTTGGACTACTACAAAGGGTGGTGTCTACAAACTTTACCAATTTAGTTTAACATCTCTGAAACTTCCACTAACATTGAACAAGCATATTTTTTGTTCTTGATTCTATATCGTAAATTAACGTTTAAGCCTGTTGCAAATGTCAAACACTTCAAAAGAGAAGTACACTCAGTCAAGTGAAGAAGAAGATCAATTGGATGTTTGTAGAACACACTGAGATGAGTTGCTTCACCTCACTTCTTGCTTTAGAATCCAAGACCACAAGTGATTTGGTTAAGGCTGGTAATATTTGATTACGTGGTACAATGGGGTTGATTTACTAAAACTAGAGAGTGCAGCTCTGCATAGAAACCAATGCTTGATTGAACAAGCTGACATTAAAAGCTGATTTGCTACAATGCACAGCAGCACCAGATTTTGCACTTTCCAGTTTCAGTAAATGAACCCCAATATGTGTTATATGTGTACATCTGTAGGCAAAGACATAGCAAACATCAACCTGATATATAAAGATTTAGTACTAATTCTAATGCAAACTAAAGTTTACCAAAAAAGGCTTAAAATTATTATTAAAACTGAACTCCAGGAAATAGCTTAATACACAGATAAACTACATATGAGAACTGGTTCATCTGTCAAAGGATTTTTATTTCTGCCCATGAAATCCTGAGATTTAAACAGCTCTGCCCCCCAAAAAACAGCCCTGTCTAGCAGGAAAAGAGAACGCATTTCTCTGTTGCAGTTTGGTCTTCTCCTCACTCCATCCTGTGTCTGGGCAGCAGGACCATGGATAAGGGAGTATCACCAGTCCTCCTGTACAGGGCCCAGGCTAGCAGGGGGGCCCAGGCATCTGTGTGAATCGGACATGAGCAGGCAAGGTGATCGGCAAATTTGGGGGGGCAATTATGTTAGCCGATCCCCTGTATGGCTCTCTCTGCAGCAGCCTAAAGCTGGCTTCTATTTCTCTCCCTCCCGCTGGCTTTCAACTGCTGCAGAGAGAGCCATACAGAGGATTGGTTCCAGTAATTGCCCCCACACCCTACCTGCTCACATCTGATTCACCCAGCTGCCTGGGCACCCCTTTGTACCCCCCATCACCGCAGTGCTGCTGGCTTCCCTCCCCTCCTTCCCACTGGTAGTTGCAAGCACACAATACGATCCTTCGGGATGGAGAGTGGGGGAAGGGTCTGGAAAATATGTCAAATTTACATATTTCCTTTCCTGAATGATCACAATGAGCGATCGGTACCAATCACTCACTGTTTTCATTCATAACTGAAGCATAATAAACTGTGTTTTTTGGGGGTAGGGGGGCCCTGTCAGGTTGGCTGTATGGGGCAATGTGGGCTCTAGCAGCAGCCCTGCTGACCAGTGAAAGAAGAATCAGCAGATCAATGGTCTTAAATCTCTGCTTCGTGATTGGCTCTTTTTGCTGCTTTTTCTTACCCAGTCAGAGATCTGCTAAATAGGGACTGTTAATACCCAGCCAAATTTATAGTAGGTATATTGTTTGAATAGACTTGTGACCGGACTATGGACATTAAAGTGGAACTTTACCCATAACAACTTCATATAAAATAATGTTCTTTAGCAAGAAACATATTTACATTCCACAATAATATATATGCTACCAAAATTAGTGTGTCCTCTAAACTGCCTCCAGCATTGCTCCTGTTTCTTCTTGCCAGAGGTTGCCATTTTCCTGAAGCCCAGAGCCCCTGAGCAGCAGAAAAAATTTAGGCGGTCAGCAGATTGGCCTCTAGTGACTCAGATTTTTGACACAGTGCCTAAATATAGAGAGCTACTGAGCATGGGCAGAGTAGGAATACAACAGTGTATTACTGTATTTTAAACAGTATAGGCCCTTATTTTTAATGTTCTACATAGATATACCTGCAAACATGAAATGATCTAGCAGGACTTAATTTGCTGACTAAAGTTCCACTTTACATTTTCCAAACAAGTAGTAAGAGAGCTTCAAAAGAAGTCTTCACTCATCTCTCTGTAATGTGAAGTAATCCATTCCCTAAGATCCTCAAATATCACAACAAAGACTGTAAATGTGGTTTAAGAAGGTTCAAGCAGCTCAGAAATACTTGCTGATTGTTTCGATAAGAAGGCCGGCAGTCTGCCAAAATCTGCTCCCATAGAAAAAATCTAAAAATTGTAATGAAATTTAGAAACTCATTTATCCACAATGCTTATAGTTATGGAGATGGATCAGGGCTTGTTTTTTGCTGTTTGTTCACAATATCTAACTACATTAGTGTGCATATGCTCACTTTATGGATGTATATTATAGCACTGCTTTATTTTGTGCATTGCCTACAATTTAGTTTTAAGTTCCTAGCGTTGTTACCTTGTTCGTGTGAAACGAGGTATATGAGGGACAGTAGTTCTACTAAACTGTATAATTAGATTGCATCTATTTGTGCATATTCTACATCTATCTGTTATAATAAATAGTTTTCAGAAGTGCCTGAGACTCAGATATGATCTGTTACCATGACAATGAACTGAGCACCAGTGCACAAATAATGGCCTGCCGTTAACATCTGATACTAAGGGTATGTGCTGAGATCTACAGATCATGCCAAGCAAGCTAATTGTATTAAATATACAATCAATTTGTTCTTTTGTAGTTTCAAATATTTTTCTTGTCTTATTTACGTATATTGTATGCCTTATATAAGCTTACAAAAACTTATATTCAGCCTAAGGTTTTTACACAGGATTTCCTGGCCTGATAATAGACTGGTTTAATACATATGATGAGAGACAATATTTTATATACAGTAACTATATTATTCTGCAGTGAACATTTCATATGCACAATAATGCAGTATAATTACATTAATTAGATTTAAGTGATATGCTTATAATATGAAAACAAAACTGCTATCAAATATAAACTGTAGGCACCTACAGGTGCCTGTATATACCTGATGCAGTCTCTAAACCCTACTGCAAAGGCCTGAATAGTGGCCTGTACTGATCAAAAAAATCTCCATTTCATGGTAGTAGTAGAGCTTCCATTGCTGCCCTGCCTCTCCCTGGTCATTTATATTGGACCGCCACTAAGGACTTCCTTAATGGCCAATAAGAGTGTTCCTGATGCAGGAAGAGGTGGAAAAGCTCCCACACTACCATGAGCTGCCAGAGCTTTACAGTAAAATTGGCCTGTGATTTGGCTATGCAGCAGATATTTGGCTGCAGCCATACAGCATATGCATGAAAAATATTTTTTTTTGCCCACATACATGCTTTAGAAGTACACCTTGCACAATAAACCTTAATTGTGTATAAAATACCTTAAAGGGTAAGGAGACTTTTACGCAAAGGTTTCTTGCCCTTTTGCCTCCAGCCCGTAAATAGATGTAACCCTCTACCCACAAATATGGTCAAGGCCTGCATTTTACATTCATCTGCCAAACTCTTGACCAGATATCTGTGTATGCACATAGCGATCACCGATCCGCTGTGTCCCTCGGACACAGCAGATCACAGAAAGAGCTGAAGATGTCGGCTCGGTCATGTGATCAGCTGTGTCCAATCACAGCTGATCACATGTAAACACAGAAATGCCGGTTATCGGCATTTCTCTCCTCTCGAGCTGTCACGCTGACAGCTTGAGAGGAGAGCCGGTAATCGGCTTTCCGTGGAGGGGACATGTACACTGATCATCAGGTCACTGATGATCAGTGTGCCCTGATGATCAGTGTGGCCCCAGAAGTGCCACCTGTCAGTGCTCATCAGTGCCAGTGCCCATCAGTGCCACGTGCCAGTGCCCATCAGTGCCACATCAATGCCACATATCAGTGCATACCAGTGCACATGAATGCCACATATCAGTGCCCATCTGAGCTGCCTTTCAATGTCACCCATCAGTGCCAGTCAGTGCCACCTATCAATGCCAATCAGTGCCACCTATCAGTGCTGCCAATCAGTGCCACCTATCATTGCCAGTCAGTGTCGCCTATCAGTGCCAGTCAGTGTCAGTCAGTGCCGCCTATCAGTGCCAGTCAGTGCCACCTATCAATGCCAATCAGTGCCACCTATCAGTGCTGCCAATCAGTGCCACCTATCAGTGGCAGTCAGCGTCGCCTATCAGTGCCAGGCAGTGCTGCCTATCAGTGCTGCCTATCAGTGCCAGTCAGTGCCGCCTAGCAGTGCCAGTCAGTGCTGCCTAACAGTGCCAGTCAGTGCCACCTATCAGTGCCAATCAGTGCCACCTATCAGTGCCATATATCAGTGTCATGTATCAGTGCCATGTATCCGTGCCCATCAGTGATGCCTGTCAATGCCCATCAGTGCAACCTACCAGTGCCTCCTCATCAGTGCCCATCAGTGCCACCTATCAGTGTCCATCAGTGCAGCCTATCAGTGCCCATCACTGCAGCCTCATTAGCGCACATCAGTGAAGGAGAAAAATCACTTATTTACAAACTTGTATAACAAAAACTAAGAAAAAACAATTTTTTTCAAAATTTTCAGTGGTTTTTGGTTTGTTTAGGAAAAAATAAAAATCCCAGAGGTGATTAAATACAACCAAAAGAAAGCTCTATCTGTCTCAAAAAAATGATAAAAATGTCATATGGGTACAGTGTTGCATGACCGTGCAATTGTCATTCAAAGTGTGACAGCGCTGAAAGCTGGAAATTGGCCTGGGCAGGAAGGGGGTATAAGTGCCCTGTTGGCTAGCGGTTAAGCTTATATAAGATATTTAAAGTGTTTGTAAAGGCTCAAAGCTTTTCACCTTCATGCGTTCTATGCATGAAGGTAAAAAACCTGTGTGCAGCAAACCCCCCAATACTTACCTGAGCCCCATCTTGATCAAGTGATGTTCTTGGGCTCTCCTAGGAACTTTCCCTCCTCATTGGATGAGTCAAAAGTGGAGCCAATAAGGAGAGAGAGGGGGCGGGACCAAGCTGTGGCTCTGTGTGTAAATGGACACAAAGAACAGTGGCTCAGGAGTGAGCCTGCTTGGGTGCCCCCACAGCAAGATGGGGGCATTCATCAGGAGGGAGGGGCCGGGAGCACCGTCATGGGACTTGAGAAGAAGACAATCAGGGCTGCTGTTTGCAAAACCAGCAAAAAGCAGGGAAGCATGAATTTTTTTTACTGTTTATTTAATTGCCTTTAAAATTACTTTAAGGCTTGGTTCACACCACCAAATTGCTTGTTATTTCCTTGTGACCTGCGACATGCTTGTGACTTTTCATCACTCAAGTTGCACCAAAGTCACAGAAACATAGTGCAGGAACCTTTTTTTTTTGTTGCTGCAGCTTGAGTTGCATTGATTAAGATGACACCCATGGAAATAAATGTGTTTTTCCTTGTCATTTTACTTTATGTGTCGCAAGTCACATGATACATCACAGCAGTGTAAAAAGGGGCTAAATGTATATAAGGTATAAGTGAATAACCTTTGTCATTTCATTGTTTTGAGACATTGTAACTGTACATGCTCCCTTATTTTGTAAAACCATAGGCAACTATTGGCCCTACATAAATCCTCTATAATAATAATCACCCGTTTTTACATTCTTATTCCACACATAACCATTTGTTTCAGAAATGTTTTTTTTCCACAGGTGTCTAAGTGTTATAGGTGCAGTTTAGATGGAAATAATTCTTACCAGATATGTTCTTTAAAACACACAACACTATACTAGAAAATAAAAGGATTTTTTGTTATCACTTTTTTGATCATTAAAGAAATAATGCTGAAAATAATGCCTATGTCTCATGTGCCCCATATATTCAATACAATTCTCATTTCACATTGTATTTGCACATTTAGGTCATAGCTGTCCTGTTCAACCCTCGAGGACTTAGAATTTGTCTAATTACCAAAGAATTGCTAAGCAAAGCATTTTGAGTGTAGCACTTGCTGCATAACTAACCTGGCTTGTTATACGGGCAGCTTTAAAAAAAAATTCAGTGTTTAGTAGAAGCTTTTTCTATCATGGTTTTTACCTGGCCAGGGCATTGGTGTATACAGTCTGAAATGATTCATGTCCTCCTCCCAGGGGAGTCTTTCTGTGGAATTTACAGTAAATGACTGGTGAGGGGGTAAGTGTGTGTGTGCTATGAGGTGATTCTAAGAGACATGCTATGTATAGATTTTATTTAGTCTTAATCCTGGGGACTACACAGATGAAGAACGGGTTCTGTGATCATCAGCTGTATGTTAATAAAAAAATAAGGATTTTCAGGCCTGAAATTTCACTCCTGTTTCATGATCCTTGACGTATACATGTACAAGATATATATTTGTACAGTTCTTGTCACGCTTTTGTTACTGGAAAGAGGTTCACTACACTTTTACCTTTTCTGTAATCACATTGCTCTAACCAGTGAAATGACCAGTCACTGTTGTAGCAACTATCTGTCCTCACAAAATGTTTGGAAATGGACTTCATGACAGCTGCATTTTTACTGCTTTTGGGTTTGCTCTACTAGCAACAGATGACTGATAGCAAAAAGGCAATACATCATAAGGCAAAACATAACAACTAGGCAGAATAATAAAATCTGTGATACATAGTCAGGAATAATTTTACATCCACAGGCCACTGAATAGCTTTTACACTAGGCTAAGGTTTCTCAACCGGGGTTCTGCAAGATGTCTCCAGGGGTTCCACCACTGGAGGTGGAAGGAGAGGTGGAGAGGGGATGCTATGTGCTTGGGAGGAAGGTGGTAGCTGGGCTGGCAGAGACAGGAAGTGTGAAGCCTTAAAGAATGTACAGGGGACTGACTTCTAGGAAAAGTGTGAACAGTGATTCCCCCAGAAGGTGGTCCAAACAGAGAGAGCCACCCAAAGGTGGAGAAACATGTGTACATGTACAACAATGAACTGGCTGCCTTCAACACATACTGGGATGGTGTAAATACTCAAACTGAAAGTGTGGAGATGGGGGGTTTCAATTGTGGGGAGCTACGGTGCCGATCCGTAGATATTGAGTGTGGGGAGGGGGTGGTTACTGTATAATGATGGAAGAGCCCTGGGCTCATTATACTGTATGCCCTCTGAACACCCTTATCTGTTAGGACAGAGCTTAAGAGGGTAGATAGGGGACCAGAATGACAATAATGATAGTGTGAGGATTTCTCTATGGGTTATTGGACAGCAAATGAATGGAATTAAGGCTACTTTACATTAGTGTTAGCCCTCTGAAGAGTGATCCATGGTGGGTAATTTCTCAGGGGGGATCTGAGGAGTCTTGAGGGATGTTATGTCACCTCCTTACCATTTGTTTTAAACCCTTAAAGTCTGCCCCACAAATATGTGCATTGCACACAGTTTTTGGCAGTTGCAACATTGCCCATTCACTTGTATGTGTGGTGGGTGGTACTACCCACAAAATGCAAAAGAGGTTTACCTTTGCTACTTAAGGGGGGTTGTTTGGGAGTGGTAAAAAATGGGCTCAGTTTCATGTCCTTACCACTCCCCAACTGCAAGTGTATACTTACTACTATTGTTGTTTTGTTAGAATTATGTCATTATTATTATTATTATTATTATTATTAGTAGTAGTAGTAGTAGTATCACAGTTATAAAATATGGTACCTGAGTTCACTATTATTTGCAACCTACATTTTTCTAGTGTTGACATATTCTGCAGGTCAGTACAGAATATCAGTGTTCATATATTTTTTCCACTAGACACAAATGCAGATGTGTTTTTGAGATTGATTTAAAGGTGTGCTCAGTAAAAACAGCTCTATGTTTTTCATCATCCACTTCAGTCCCCAGCAAGGTTTTAAAATGGCATTGGGATAGCGGCTATTTACCATGTCCCAGTGGCATTTTAAAATGGTGGAGGGGATTGGTGGCTCCCACAGGTACTGGAGGGGACAAGTGCTGGAATTACCAGTTGTCTATGAGAGCTGGTATCCAGCACTAAGGCTAGGAGCTGGAATGATCAGCTACTGGGCTTCTGAGACTTTCACAGAGTGTTCCATAGGAGAGCTTTGTGAAGGTAAAGTTTTACACAGCACTTCCATGTCATTTTTACATTGAGAGAGAAATGACATCACAAGTGAAATCACTGCACTCCCTTTCATTACAGAGGATCAGGAAAAGCTCTCATAGCTCTGCCCGCCTTTCCATACAGCAGCTGATCATTGCTACAGTGATCTATTGCTGGCTGATTGCAACCAGCATTAGATGACTAAAATCAGTTATTGTGAGTATATGATTATAACTTTTTTTTTTGGTTGAACTGGATGGACTTTTGTCTTTTTTCAGCCAGACTAACTATATAACTATGTATTCCTGCAAATCTGCATGAGAGTCTGCATAATATTTCCCCTGATCAGATTCAGACTCTCTTTCCCTTCCCAGAGAGGAAAAGTCAAGAAAAATAAAAAAAATGTTAAACAAAGAATGAAATATAGTGCAAATCAATTTAAAAATAAAAAATATAATTTTTTTTTAAAATATGTATACACAAGCACACACACAGCAATATGTAAAATGTGGGTATTTTTCAGCACTTGAGAAGTTCAGGTGCTATATAGAGCCACCCATAGTGTACTGTATACTGCAGTACTCGTGTAAACATGCATAAAGCATACGGGTATATTCCCGTACACTATATACATGTATATGCGAGTACTGCCTTAAACCCATGAACAGCCATCTACAGACAATAATTTCTCAGTGCATACACTCACACACTACACCAAAGAAAAACTCCAAAATTTTAGCTTGTATGGAGAAAATCAACCTTGAGGCCAATAGAAATATTTCAATCCCATTGTAATTCCCAAGTTCCAACAATGACGGATGATCTGGATGACATTTATGTTCACTGCACAAGCATCAAATGCTGACATAATTGAGTGTAAGCTTATTCAAATCTTTAGTAATTGCATGCCTGTGAAAAAGTCACCAACATGTTAATGTGTGCTCTCATCAACCCATCTTCATGTAATCTTAATATTATACTAACAATTTACGCAAACCGTTTTTTTCGCAATGTAGCATTGAAAGAGGAACAAAGCTCTTTTACAGTAAAACCAATACTGTATATTCACTTTGAGCTTTACCATTCCACTACGTTGCATAAAACTTAAACTAATGAGATTTTGTTGGTTATATTTTGGGACTAATTTATTAGGAAGTACAAATTATGTAACATTGCATTAAGAAAATACAGAAAATTAAATTTTTTTTCAAAATGCTTAGTATGTATTCCCAATAAAACCTAAGGAAATAAAATGTATGAATCCAAATTTGCTACCAAATGAAATCCCTATTTTCCCTGAAAATAACAATTTGAATACATTAGGAAGGCATAGCCAAAATAGAAAAACACTCTGGGACTCAAGGTGATTTACATTCACTTTACTATTCCACTATGCTACATAAAAGTCGCACTAATGTGATATAAGTTCAATTAGCAGACTTTGTTAATTATATTTTGGGCTAAATTCATGACGGTGCATAAATTACATAAACATTGCATTGGGTAAATTACAGGAAGATGAAATTTTTTTAAATGTTTTTCTATTTATTCTCAATAAAAAAAATAATATGCATCCAAACAAAAAAAGTGGTTTTTTTTTTGCTATTTGTCCCAAAAAAAGCAATGTATAATATTTTGGAGTATACTAGAAAACCTAAAACATATAATTTTCAGGACTGAATCATCGTTGAAAAGGAGTCCTACCACTTCTGAGCTATATTAAATGCAATATAGTGCCAAAAAACTGACATGGAGGTTTTCAGTCATTGACAGTCAGAATATGCTCCCTACTGGGCTCTGTCATGTTCCCACCAAGTGACTAGACATACTTGTATGGTATCCTTGTGCATGGGAGAGGTAGCTGAACATATTTTTCTTACCATGTCATCACTATGTTTGAAAAACCCATCAATGAAATTACACGTTTGTTGAAAATTTTTAATGTAATTGTTTTCCTAATTTTGCTGCCAAGTGCATTCTGAAAAATTAGGGTTTCAATTCCAAGTCATACCTCTTTCCTAAATAAAGTCATTTTGGGGATTCTGGGGTCTTGAGCTTCTGAGCTTCTGAGCCACTGTAAATGCAGGTGGGTGCTAAAAAATAGACCTACAACTTCTCCCTCCAAAAAAGGCGTCCACACAGTAGCGTCATTCAGTCACAGATTCTTGTGAATGAGTAAACTAAATAAACTGAAAGTGGCTAAAACTGCATGCAACTTTAGAACAAGAGGGCATCCATTACAATTAATTTTGGATATCTCTTCCACTAAAAATAACTATGCTTTCAAACACATAAGGATAGGTGTACTAAAGAGATAGAGAAGGTTCACTCAGCTTGATGAATACGATGAAACTATATTACCTCTAAGGACCTAAAAAAAAAAGTTTTTTTTGCATAATACATGATTGGATGAATGCAATATCTCAACCTCAGCTCATTCACTAAGCAAAATGAACATCTGCTCTATTTAGTACATCAATCCCATTAATGCATCCGGGGATACCAAACTATTACAGCTATTGTTTCTTTCCCTGTAGCTTAAAGTGATATTACAGTCATTTTTTTGTTGTTTAAGAATAACAGACATGTTATGCTTACCTGCTCTGTGTAATGGTTTTGCACAGAGCAGCCCCAATCCTCCTCTTTTCGGGTCCTCCACTGGTGCTCCTGGTCCCTCCCTCCTGCCCAGGGGTGGACTTGCAACTCATAAGGCCCCCGGGCAATAGGGGATCATGGGGCCCCTGTGTCCTTGCCCACGCTCAAAGCACACCCAAAAAATCCTATAAAAGGTACCAGGGGCATTTCATGGGGCCCCCTACTGACCCCCGGCCCTCGGGCAGTGCCCGAGTGCTCAAATGGTCAGTCCGCCCCTGCTCCTGCCTAGTGCCCCCCACAGCAAGCAGTTTGCTATGGGGGTGGAGAGATCTGAGGGAACCGAGGTTCTCGTGAACATTGCTGAACTGAGATGGGGCTCAGGTAAGTTTTAGAGGCCCTAGGGGGGGCTGCTGCACAAAGAAAAACCTTCTGCCCTTACAACCACTTTATGATCTGCCATCAAGCATCCTAGCCAGTGTAAACATTGCTCTATGTATTTTCACCCTACCTTTTCCCACACAGAAAATGCAAAGAGCAAAAACAAAAAATCAATTTACTCCTTTTACTTGCATGATTCAATGTATCCACCGCCAGGAGCCATAGATGATGTCTATGCTGCAATGCACTTGTGCTTTAATATGTTCATTGATTGTACATTTTCAGAGCAAGCTACTTCTGCAGCTAAATCAAGTGCACATATGGTGGTTTAGAGCTCATGTGCAAGTACAATGTTTGTGACTTAGCTGGATAACTAATTTTTGTCAATAGGATTTTAGTGCTATTATACTGTATTTTAATAATTGTAAATGATATAGGATTTAAAATAAGCAGAATCAGAGAGACTTGTACATAAGCTGAGCTTATCAGAGAGAAGTATCTCTGTTATACAAACAATATATGTGTTTTTTTTTTCATAAGTGTCTATTACTATTGCTTTTAGGAAAAAAAATAGCATGTCCTCCACTGTGTGTAAGTAATCAGCTGTAAACACAGCACAGTAAACCACTTAAAACAATCGCTGGCTGAATATGGCACAGGCAGTAAAGTATATTACAACTAGCTGAACCAAATATGATTTAGAATCATCCTAAAACGGCTATAAAATCAATAGTTTAAAAAAATATATAAATCTATTCTTTCATTAAAAGATTGTTACCTAAGCTCCGACCTGTAATTTGATCAGGTAGGTTACCAAGATTTAATTAAACAGTACTCTCCATTCATCATTTTGGAAAATTAAACTATGACATATCAGCCTACTGGATAAAATATATCAGTGTCAAATACTTGCCAACACTCATGACATATAAAATTGCTGTATACTTATGTGCTTTCTTTGATGAATTTAAGGATGAGTAGTTGCACTGTTTTCCTTTGCACATACAGTATTATTTTCACAGGGCATTTTTTATTTGTATATTACTTTATTAAAAGCTTTTTTATAATACATACATTATCCTATTTCAAAGCAAACTATAATGGATTGAGTTATTTAACTTTTATTTTCAAATGTAAAAGTTGTTTTAGTTAGCTGTGCAAATTATTTACAAAGAAACATTTAATACAAGGGACATCCATGATGTTCTGGTTGAAAAACATACTGAACTTCCTCAAAATAAAGTCTAGCAGGACTTTTCTGCTGCCTGGTAGACTTTGCTAATCCGATAGTTAAGAAATGATTATTTTAGATAGTAGAGGAGAGAGCAGGACGATTTCACTCCTCTTATTCACTCAGATCAACAGCAGGCACGAGGAAGAGTCTCCACAGAACACATACATCGCATAGAACTCAAACTGTTTGCAGCAAATGCTAAATATCAAATATTAATATACACTTAGTGATGATCAAAACAAGCAAAGTTCAAACTGGAGGAGGTTCAGGGAACCCAGCAGGAAGTCCTTGAACGTCAAACCCTTATAGAAGTCAACGGGAACCAAATATTGCTATTTGTTTGGTAAGTTCTGGGCAAGTTTTGTAAGCTATGTTTTAAAAGAGTGCATGCATGGCTGGGCACTGCCATGGGAGACATTCAGCACAATAAGAAAATAGCTAAATATTCATATATGCAAAGTTCAAATTGTATAAGGCTCTGTGAATCCAGCAGAAAGACTGCAATTTATGGACTGCTTTGGTTTTTACTACATTTTATTGCTTTCATATAGTCTTAGAAAACCAGAACACATTGCAAACAATTCCTAGAACATTATAAGCTATCTGAAGGGTCAGCATAGCAGTATATGCACTCCTTAAGACTACCCATGTTGCTGTTGTTTGCAGGAGACAGGCTTTACTAGTTAGGCTGATGCTGTTTTAGAATTAAAATGAACTGTAAGACCCTAAGCACCTTTTTGTTTTGATGTCAGACCAAAATAAAGAAAGAAATAAAATATATAAAGTAGAAAAAAATTCAATATACATTTACATTCAGGCACCATCAGAATTGGTCATTACATCTAAAGAGTGCAATGTAAGAGGCATATTTACTAAAACAGCATGGTGCAAAATCTGGTGCAGCTCTGCACAGAAACCGGCTTCCAGGTTTTATTGTCAAAGTTTAATTGAACAAGCTGAAATTAGAAGCTGATTGGCTACCATGCACAGCCTCACCAGATTCTGAGTGCACCAGTTTTAGTAAATCTCCCCCATTATATGAATGGGAATGGTGAAAGTTTCTTAGTGTGTTAAAAGCGTATTTTGAGAGATGTGATTATTCTAAACTTTTGCCCCAAAGTATTATCTCTCCCCCAATTGGACCCACACCCTGCAGACCTCTGCTGTTGAATTTACTATGCAGAATAAAAACAACTGCATAGATAGATAGATAGATAGATAGATAGATAGATAGATAGATAGATAGATAGACAGACGGACGGACGGACGGACGGACGGACGGACGGACGGACGGACGGACGGACGGACGGACGGACGGACGGACAGACAGACAGACAGACAGAGATAGATAGATAGATAGATAGATAGATAGATAGATAGAATGGTAGACAGACATGCTTATAAAAGTTATAGTGTTGTAATTGTTGCAGTCATATTTAAGTAAATGGGATGTATTTATTAAAATAGTAGAAAGTTATCCACAAAAGCAGATAAATTGCCTTTAACAACCAATCAGGCTTCATACTTTGTTATTTGTAACATTACATAAGGAATCTGATGACTGTGAGTGAGCTCATAGTTTTATAGAGCTAAAATCTTTGATAAACATTTTGATGTAAAAAAAAACAACAATAACAAACTGTCAGATCATTAAAACAATGATATAAACAAAATTAGATATACTTTATAAACAGAGATTACTTAAAAATGTATTATATTAAGATCTAGATTGTATTGCTTACTTAAGCTATTTTATGACATACTTGGAAACAGAACAGAATATGAATGAATGTCCCAGATTTATCAGTGTTTTGCCAAGAAATAGCACCCCTTAACACCCATTTATGTCAATGGATCATAGTGTATATTAAGCCTGAGCTTTCTTTGATAAATCTAGGCTGATGCCATTGAACGAAACTGTCCATCCCTGTGAAATCCTTATGTAGTAGAAGCTTAATATAAATAGAATAGACCCCAGGGTATTCCACTAATAAATTCTCAGCTTTCCAGCTTGGAACATTGCCTAGTCATAATTTACAGTATATACAGCATTTATACATATGTATGTATACATATACATTACTGTGAAAAAGTTTTAGTCTGTAAAGTGAGAAGCTTTTAAAAATAATGCAATTATATTTGTATTAATTTATTATTTTATTAACAATCTACATTGTGCATTAACAGACAAAAAAAACAAATTAACTCAATATTTTTTCTGTCTACTCATTTTCCTCAAAACAGCATGAATTGTACCTAATTCAAAAAATAATAATATATTGCAGCTTATTATTCCTTGATGTGGTGTCTGCATTAATTTTTTCAGCTTCTTTTGCTTTTTTCACCTGGTAGTCCTACAAATAACACAACTGTATCTATGGAAGAAGCCATGGTTGTCCCCTAGGTTGCATTCCCGATATGGAATACAAGCAGGTCCTTATCTCCTCATCTCCTTTTTATGAGGAAGAGTGGTGGTGGTGGTGGGGGGGGGGGGATTATAGCTTACAGAATATAGCTAAGAAGGTATTCTTTGGTACAGATCACAGGAAGTGACAAGCTCACTGCACTTCCAGGAAGATCAACAGGTATTTTCTGCATTTGCTGAAAATGTTCTTAGCCTTAAAAAAAAAAAAACTAATGCAGACAACATATCTAAGTACTATACACTGCAAAAACATAGCATTTTTGTTCTTGGTTTTAGAAAACCTTTAACCTCTTGCCAACCATGCTATAGCTGAATGACGGCTACAGCGCGTTTGTGCAGTTCTGGGAGGGTGTCATATGACATCCTCCCAGAACGCGCCCTCTCATGCGCCCGCCAGCGGTGCAAACCCAGCGATCTCCATGATCGCTGTGTCCTACCTGTCACAGCGTGAGGAAAATACTGCCGATAACCAGCAATTGTCATAGAACAGATCGACACTGATCATCAGTTCCATCCACCAATACCTAGCAGTGCCACCTACCAGTGCACATCAGTGCCCAGCAGTGCCTCCCACCCATGCCCAGCAGTGCTACCCATCTGTGCCCAGCAGTGCTGCCCATTAGTGAAGGAGAAAAATTACCTGTTTGCAACATTTTATAACAGAAACCAAGAAAAACGGTTTTTTTTTTTGCTTTTTTTTTTATAGTGCAAAAAATAAAACACCCAGTGGTGAATAAATACCACCAAAATAAAGCTCTATCTGTGTGAAAAAAAATTCATTTGGGTAAAATGTTGCGTGACCGCACAATTGTCATTCAAAGTGCAACAGCTCTGAATGCTGAAAACTGGCCTGGGCACGAAGGGGGTAAAAGTGCCCTGTAGGCAAGTGGTTAATTACACTTGCACAAAAGTAGCAGGTAGGTTGTTCCAAACATCAAGAACTAACCAAATTTGTTCTTGGATTCAGTCTAATTGCAGATAGAATCAATGATGTTGTGATTAGTGCTCCATGGGAGTCATAAAATCTTTATTTAGGACTCATAGTTCTTCTTTTTCCTAAAGATAATTCTTTATGACTTTGACTGTGTATTTGTCCAGCTGCAGAATGACTTGATCAGATGCCTCCTTTATGGTACCTTATGATGGATAAGTTTAAATTCCTTTCCATCTGTACTTTTCAGCTTTGAGAAGCCCATTCTGACCAAATCTCCAACTCTATGTGCAGAAATGCAGCCCAAGACCTACAGTAACAATAAGTAACAATAGTAACAAGTAACAATTGTTAACAAGTAACAATAACCATCACCCCACTTCACTATTGCCTGCAGATACTCACCATTCTACTGCACTTCAGGACTCTGGAAAACAAAATGCTTTCTGTTGCAGACAGATATTTAAAAATAGGATTCATTAGTCCAAGTACTTGCTGCACTTTTTCTGTACAAATGTCTTCTTAGATAACATTCCTTTTTAATGATTCCTTTTTCATGAACTAAATGATTATATACTGTAAATTAGGAAAACATATATCAAACATCAGTTTTTACTCTTATAAATCCTAGACTGCACAGCAGTCTTAAGTTTGTCACCAGCTGAAAGCAGTTAAAAATACTGTATATATCAATAAGCCTTATTTGCTATTTACTTCACTAAAAAGGATAACATTAAAAACCATGAAAGCACTAAATATATTCAATTAAGAAAATGTACTGTACATTAAAACACTAAAAGGTGTGGGGGTGGCTGGGCACCAGATGTGAACAAATGTTTATTCCCACAGCTCCTTTGATAACATACAATTCTTCCAAATCTTGCTTTGAGCTGTGAGCTTCACCTTCAGACTTGCCTGGGGAACACGAGTAGTACATAGACATTGTATTCAGGGATTTTCCTTGGCAGATAAGCTGGTTTGAGAGTCAGCTTTTTCATAGTGGTGAAGCAAGTTTGAACAGGGGGGGACTTTAGACCAATTAATTCTTGATAGTATATTCTTGACCTGAAGGTATTTAAAGAAATCTGATTTGCGAAGATTGCAGTTAGAATGGAGTTCAGAGAAAGTAATGAGTTTGTCTCCTGTAAAAAGGTCTCCAACATGTTGCATACCCTCCCAATTTTTTAGTGGAAGGTCAGTGGTGATGAATTCCATCAAAGCAAGTGGAAGCATTCAAAAACATTTTAGAATTCTTCTGTAGGTCTGTGAGATGGCAAGCCAGGCTTTTATAGTTGCTGTAACAGAACTGAGATATGAGCGTGGATACAGTAGTAGAGTAGCTGCGGTGATGTTTGGAGCTCCTCTTGTTCAATTTGCAAAGGAGACATGCTATTGCCAGGGACCACTAAAATTTAGTTTGATTGAGGATAATGGTTCTGTATTAGGTTAGGATGTTAGGTGTAGTACACCCAATGCTGTCCATTTGGTTGGGGTGCAGAACAAGGAGCTACAAAACTGGCTGTGTTTTTGTCTCAGATGAAAGAGTTCAGTGTGGATTGCAGTTTATGGATATGAACGGGCATTAAAAGAAGTTGGAGAGTTCAGAAAACATACAAGATATGGGGGAGAAGGAACACTTTTGATAGTGCTATATGACCAGCCCAAGATGATCTAGTAGAACAAAGCTCATCAGATATTGGTTGGAGCTTCTATAAAAGTGCATTACAATTAGTGAAAAGTAAATTAGGAGAGGGCGAGACTAGAGGGTCTGGCACTTGTTACTGAAACCATCAGGATCCAGAGATTTGTGCAGAGGAAGGAAGGAGATCGTCTGATCAATTTTATATTTAGTAAATGGGCTAGAAAGGTCCAAGAGTTGCTCTGGCAAGAGCATGGGTAGTTGGATAGAGGAAAGAATATGTTGGATGGTGTTCAGATTAGGGTGTGGTCCTGAGTCAGAGTGATCCAGATTATAAAGTTTTGAAAAAAATTCAGTGAATTAGTTAACTATAACTAACCGGTTCAGCAGTTTTATACCTTGGCTGTTGGTAAGGTTTGTTTTGCACCATTTTATAGTTTTACTGCCTGGCTAGGAAGGCCCCTGGCTTTATTACTCTGTGCATACCAGGTAAGCGCTTGATATAGAAATCAAGGTTTTTAGGTAGGAGGATGCTCAGTTGGAGCCTAAGCTGATGTATGTTGGCATCATTGCTTACCTTGGGCAGGGATTTATTCCTGGTTTCAATCTGCCTGATATGATTAAAATGTTGGAGATAGTAGCATGGCATGTCTCCTGGGCATCAAATTTGATGCGAAGACCTCTGATAAATATTTATGGGAGTTCCAAAGGACAGCATTATCAGTAACTGAGCCAGCATTAATTAGAAAGAAACTTTGTTGCAGGAGAAACCAGGAGGTGACCACTGTAGGTTGATTTTCTTTTCCCTCCATCACCCCTACCCCCCATCCCCCCTTTTTTTCTCTCTCTCTTTCTTTCTCCACTTCCCTTCCTCTTAATAATTCTTGTGTGTACTTTTTTACTTTCATTATTTTAAGTTTTTGCTTGATGAACTGGAGCAAGTTCAAAGGGGAACTCTTAACAAGTGAAATTTCAAACACAATGGGGACATGCTCTTACTCGGATCCTTATTATACTTCATATCCTATGTGCCCTCCAGCATGTCTTTTCCAGTTTTTGATATAGGCAAGTTTCCTGAATTACAAGGGTGCTGCATGTATGCTACGTGTATGTCTCATCTTTGGTTGTTCATGTCCTTTTGGATGTTGTTTTTTATATTGTGCAATGAGCTTCTCAATAAAATGTTTATCAAACAAAGGAAAGAAACTTTGTAATTCCAGTTTGATCTTTTCCTGGTATTTGGTGTGGGTAAGCAGGGATATGTTCAGATGCCAGATGGATCTGGGCTTATTATCTCGGGATGCTAATAGCTCAATAAAGACTGGGGCATGGGAGTAAATATGGCTCAGGCAATGTAAGAGATTCTCTGGAGGCCATGATTTGTTTCTTACCATGTAAAAAATGTATAAGAGCCAAGACATCTCAGATCATGTGATTTACACAAGTTTGGCACATTGCATAGATTGCAATAGATGTTTGTTTTTGAGGAATAGATCAATTCTGGAATATGATTTTTGGTTGTGGGAATAAAAGGTATAGTCTCTCTCCGAGTCATGTAAACATGGCCAAAGGTCATAAAGTTCTTCTGCATTGAGAAAGGTACAAAGGGCTATATTCCATTTAACAGAGTTTGTTAGAAGAATCTAAATTTGAATCTGGAATCTTATCAAAGTCACCACAGAAGAGTAAACTCTCCTTAGGGTGCTGTTGAAGATTGTCCAAACAGGAAATGTAGAACCTCTTCTGATGGGTGTTGAGTGCATAGAGATTGACAAAAACTATGGGATGGTTGTCTAAGGAAGCAGACAGTATAAAGTAGCGGCCCTAGGGGACACTGTCTACATAGTGTAATTGAAAGTAAACAGGGTTACAGACCACTATCATAACGCCACATTTTTTGTGTTTGTATTCCAAACGAAGATATGGGGAAAAAGTAGAAGCTTTACCATTAGCAAAGTGTGTCTCTTGGACACACAAAATATATGAATATCTGACCATAGCATTAGTCTTTTAAAAGGGCTTTTGAGTCTTGTAGCACTGAGCATGGTAATTGTGATTGCCATACCTGCAAGAATGGATTTAAGCTAAGGAACAGAGGAAGGGGACTATACCTTCCTTCTGTACCCAGAGACAGTTTTTCAGGTTAGTAGTCATGATAAGCAAGCAAGCCCTGATAACAGAAACAATAAGTCATTCCATGTGCTTCCCACTGTGGACTAGGGCTCAGGGACTATGGCAGGAGGTTTGGACAATTTTGGATGAAGCATATAAGTACTAGCAAGGCTTAAGTTTTTAAGCAACTGGAATTCCACTTTTGGGGTGAAGATAGGCACTATTTTGTTTTGGTGCATCACCACAGCTCAGTAGGGTAGTCTTGTGTTGTTGAGCAGTGGTGGCTGATATACCTGTATCTGCAAAGAGGAAGATCTGAAAATATGGCTCAGGCAGTGAAGAAGATGCTCTGGAGGCCATGATTTGTTTCTTAACAGGGAAAAAATGTATAAGAGACAAGACATCTCTGGGAGTTGAAGCTGTTAGATGTTTGAGTTTAACAATTCTATGTGCTCAATCAATAGTAAGGTCAAACAGAGACAAGGAGGGGAGAAGTGTGGTAAAGAACCAGTTAAATCTGTATTTTTATTTGACTCAGGAGGGAGTACCATTGTATGTTGTATCCCCTTGATTGGTTTGATTGGTCTTCCATATTAGAGATTTTAGATTTGAGGCACTGAAACAGTTGCATGTAGTCATGATGTAAATTGACCAGTTCTTTGTAAGCAGTAGTATATCCCTCCATATGTTTCTTAGTTTGATCAGCTCCTTTCTCTACATGATCAAGTCTGATTTGTAAGTGAGAAATGGAGGAACACAGCTTCCTTTGCAAATATGTTTCCACTGATAAAGGAATATATTTAAGTGTGTGTTCAGATACAGGAACATTTGAGGCAGACAAGATGGCTAGTGTATCTGCTCTCTCCCCTTTTATGTAGTTAGCCTGTGTTTCTGCCTAGTGTTTTTTCTTCCTTACAGTTGCCTTTTCAGGAGAATAGGAAGAAGATGAGACTGCCCTATTTGCTCTGTCCTTAGGGTGAGAAGTGCAACAGGCAGAAAGTGTGGTAGCAGAATCCTCCATGTCAGATAGACTGTCAGCAGTGTGTGAAGAGAAGTTGTGCTGATACTGTGACTGTGACCACCTCTCTGCACTGCCACCATCTTGGGAGTCCATTGCTGGCTTGTTAAAGAATTCAGTGAGCTGGCAGGGTCAAGAGGGCTTAGCTCTCTTTTTAGATACTATATGTCCCTGGGTGTCTCTGGCAGGTGATGTCTCCAGCAGAATGCAAGTGGAATTACTGTGAGTTGCTGAGAAAACCCACAGAAGCTAGGCAGCCATCCTCCTCTGCAGCCAAGCCATTTACCCCCATAATTGAAATTTTTATTGTAAAAATTTTAAATCCAAAAATAAATGCCTTTAACAAAAATATGTCTCCTTAAATGTTCCAGAGAATGCACCACTGCACTCCCAATATTGAAATCAATATACTGTGCAGTCCAGGTGTAACTTTAACAATTAAATACGCAAAATAAAAGATCTATTATATAAATTAATTTACTGTAAAATGTAACACTCAATTAAATGTCTTTATGATTAAAAGGGAAATAACGTTAATTGAGCAGCCCAGTGATATTAGTTTACAAAGGCACAGTCCAACTGCATATATAACGTTCAACAAAAAATAACTCCTCAGTAAATCTTGATATTCTTAAAAATATATCAGAAAAGGTATGTTATCTCTTATCATATATCAATGTCGCACTTAAACTTACAAGAAGACTGACTAATATTGAATGCAGAATGAATGAACCCAGACTGGACCCAGACCAGCAAAGACAAGACTGACAGGTACAAATAGAGGCTGATTTACTAAATAATTTCACAAAAAAAAATGGTGCAAATATTTATATGATTAGGTGTGTATGGACTCAAACGATGGATCAGCAGGCATGCCTTGGATAGTTCTATGCTAAAATTAGACTTTATTTACAGTATGACAAGCTATCTCAGAAAACCTCAATTTAGAGTAATCATCACAAAGTGAATGGGATGTACTGTGAAACTGGGCAGGGCTAATTAAACCTAGTTTACACACGTTCTCACAACTTTCTGCTTAGGAATTTAAGTGTATGCATGGCCAAAAGTTTTTCTTTAGCTTTGGAAAGAATGGGGAAGGACTAGACCAGGGGTGGGCAAACTTTTTGACTTGAGGGCCGCAATGGGTTCATATATTGGACCCGGGGGCCGGACCAAGAGTAGATGAATGATGTGTATGTGTCATCCATAGTAAGTATAGTAATATTCCCCCATAGTAAGCATAGTAATTAATCCCCCATATAGTAATTCATCCCCCATATAGTAATTCATCCCCCATATAGTATTTCATCCCCCATAGTAATTCATCCCCCATATAGTAATTCATCCCCCATAGTACTTCATCCCCCATATAGTAATTCACCCCCCATATAGTAATTCATCCCCCATAGTAATTCATCCCCCATATAGTAATTCATCCCCCATAGTAATTCATCCCCCATAGTAATTCATCCCCCATATAGTAATTCATCCCCCATAGTAATTCATCCCCCATAGTAATTCATCCCCCATATAGTAATTCATCCCCCATAGTAATTCATCCCCCATATAGTAATTCATCCCCCATATAGTAATACATCCCCCATATAGTAATACATCCCCCACAGTAATTCATCCCCCATATAGTAATTCATCCCCCATAGTAATTCATCCCCCATATAGTAATTCATCCCCCATAGTAATTCATCCCCCATAGTAATTCACCCCCCATATAGTAATTCATCCCCCATAGTAATTCATCCCCCATAGTAATTCATCCCCCATATAGTAATTCATCCCCCATAGTAATTCATCCCCCATATAGTAATTCATCCCCCATATAGTAATACATCCCCCACAGTAATTCATCCCCCATAGTAATTCATCCCCCATAGTAATTCATCCCCCATATAGTAATTCATCCCCCATATAGTAATACATCCCCCATATAGTAATACATCCCCCACAGTAATTCATCCCCCATAGTAATTCATCCCCCCTATAGTAATTCATCCCCCATAGTAATTCATCCCCCATATAGTAATTCATCCCCCATATAGTAATTCATCCCCCATAGTAATTTATCCCCCATATAGTAATTCATCCCCCATATAGTAATTCATCCCCCCTATAGTAATTCATCCCCCATATAGTAATTCATCCCCCATATAGTAATTCATCCCCCGTAGTAATTCATCCCCCATATAGTAATTCATCCCCCATATAGTAATTCATCCCTCATACAGTAATTCATCCCCCATAGTAATTCATTCCCCATATAGTAATTCATCCCCCATAGTAATTCATCCCCCATATAGTAATTCATCCCCCATATAGTAATTCATCCCCCATAGTAATTCATCCCCCATATAGTAATTCATCCCCCATAGTAATTCATCCCCCATATAGTAATTCATCCCCCATATAGTAATTCATCCCCCCTATAGTAATTAATTCCCCATATTAATTCATCCCCCATATTAAGTCCCCAAGTCCCCCCTGTGTCAATTCACTTACCTTTGCTCCGCGCGTTCCTCTTGCCGTGTTCCCGCGCCGTTCCGGTGTAGCATGAAAATCTGTCTCCTATGAGGCTCTGTCCCCCTCGACGTATCTGCGCATGTGCCAGTTTCAGGCATTAGCAGCCGATCGGTGATCTCCGGCACATGCGCAGATACGTCGAGGGGGACAGATCCTCATAGGAGACAGATTTTCATGCTACACCGGTCTTCAGGGCGGACTGTGAGAGGAGCCTAGCGGGAGCCTAGCTCCGCGGGCCGGATTAAAAGGTCCGCCGGGCCGTATACGGCCCGCGGGCCGTGGTTTGCCCATTGCTGGACTAGACCCTTTTATGTCTGTATTCCCACTATGAAGATTCTCCCCTCTATAACTCCCCCTATTTTTTACTGGTGACCAGTGCTGCGAAGCAAGAATGTTGTTACCACAACAAGAGGTAATGGAGAATCTCCTAGATTGTAAGCTCCAAGGAGCAGGGCCCTCCTATCCCTCTTGTATTGAACTGTATTGTTGCTGTAATATAGAAAGGTAGTGCAGCGCTTCACAATAGTCATATATGATATATAATATATAATACACTTTGATAACCACACATGGATAAATAGTGACCAAAGGAGTTTATAGTAACAATAACTGTGCCCCCCTCACTCCCACTCTATATCGCGGTGTGTGAGGTAGGTATATGAATCACATATAAAAAAGTTCTCCAACAGTAAGTGATGGTGCTTGCAACACAGAAAAACTTCATGCAAGGTGCAAAGATAAAACTCAGGTGGTGGTGAGTGACAATCCTCCTCTGGCTGAAATGCCCCCTCACCTTGGTACAATGACCCAATGGGCCTACACGCCTTCAAGATCACTATGTGGGATCTTAATCACATATGCTGCCAGACAAGCTCCTCCAAGACTTGCGTCAAATGGTGATAATGTGCGCTGGACACTTTGGCTCCTGATCACCGCTGGGTGTGTCACTCGACAGGATGATAAAGGATAAAAGACCCTGGTTATCAAAGTGTATTATATATTTTATATCATATATGACTATTGTGAAGTGCTGCACTACCTTTCTATAAAACTGTATTATATAACTGTTGGGTATCAGATTCAGTGCTGGCTGCTTGAGACGAGAATTTTTAGGTAATCCATTAAGCACAGGAGGATTTTTTATATATAGTTGTTGCTGTATTGTCTCCCTTTATATTGTAAAGCGCTGAGCAAACTGCTGGCACTATATAAATCCTGTATGATAATATTCCAATGCAACATCTGTTTCAGGGTTAACTGTCTAATATTGGAGACTTCCTATAACTTCCTGTTACATCTCTGGGACAGGAGGAAAAGAAATGACCATGATGCTGCACAAACAGCAAAAAAATAACTTGACAGGTGTTTTCACCTTTTCCTACTCTGTCCAAAACTAACAAAAATGTTTAGGCTATACAAACACTTTAATAATCTATATAAGCAACAAATAAACTGAACATAGGCAGACAGACCGACAGACAATATCACAATCATACACAAGGAAGGCTTTTTATTCCCTCTTGTACAAATACACTTATCACTCATAGCTGAATACTGTCAGATTCAGGTATATCGTTGCCACTCAATTTATATTCTATTCTTCCTTCTTCCAACAATGTAGTAAACCTGTAAAATATTCCATCTTTCTTAGACATTTACATGTAGCCCACACATAACAACTCATATTAATAAAGAAGAGATGCCAATGTGTAAGACTTTGGAATTGTTATACTCAGCAGGCATGTAAGAAAATGGTGGAAAATTGCACAGTGAGTGCCAGAGTAAAGATATTTTTCTTGCAACAAGAAAACTAACTTTAATTTGTCAGTTTCTTATTACAGAAAGTCCAAACAGGTCCTATGCTGCGTTGTGTGTTAGAAGGTCTAAAACGCTTACATTTAGAACATACAAATACCTAATCTGTCCTTAGCCAAAATATACATTATCAACATGTTCACCTTGCTGACAGGGCCACCAAATTGTGTGATGTTAGCAGAAGTTTTCATTTAAATAAAAAAAACTCCATAATGATATTTTGTAAGGGCATGCCATTTTCCTGAAAATGAATGTACGGCAAAACCAGTATCAAGACCTTTACTGTTACATGTTGTACAGTCATATTCTTTCCATAAACAACATGCCCGTTCAGTATCACATTTCTGCCCATAAACATCTTCACGTTTCATTATAAACCCTAAATATGCACAGATAATTCCACATTGAATGTTTAACAGTTCGCTGTCAATGAATAGACCTTGAGCCTGCTTCCAACCTTTTTACATTTAAAAAAGGAACATCATAACAACACAGTTTAAGGGTTATGTTTAGTATTCTTTCAGTGAGCACATATTTTGAATTATTGTTGTGTTTATTTATTTATTACAGTTATTTACTGTATATAGCGTACAACAGTTTGCACAGTGTTATACATACTGTACAGTCACATCCGTATTTACATTTTTTTCTTTGTTTTTACATTTTTTACATAGTCTTCCATATTTTTTGGTATTAAATGTACAGATTCCAATATGAACCACATCAAAGGCATCATGCTTTGACCACTACCATTACTATCTCTCGATCTGCTTAACAACTGTTCAGATAAATATCAGTAACACAGAGAGTTTCAATTAACTGACTAACTCTAAAGCTGGACAGGCATCAAAATTTGGCTGGTTAAACCAGCGATAGGTTCTTGAAGTGGCAGAAGTAAGAATTTGTCACTCTTGTCTACACTTGTAACAACATTAGCACAAATGCTTGCCCAAATTAGGTTCAGATAGTTTTATAGGGAGCTACTACCAGAAATCTATTGTAAATGCTTTAATAAATTCCCCAGTGTGTGTCTCTTACCTGGAACAAGAATTTAAATAATACTGTCTGATTTTACCTACCTTTTTCTTATTGAACCCAGATAGCTAACATACTAGTCAGTCACCTAGCATCTTCAGCAAGAGATTTGCAATAGCAGCCCCATGAGTGCCCCAGGAATAGATTTTACTTGCAGCTATGTACATTTTTATGGTAAAAAGTGTAACATTTAATGTATATCTTTGACCACATCTAACACGTATAAATAAAGTGCATAATAGTCAGACATGCTAATGCAAGTTTACTTGAAACTGTTGTAGACAGTTTTCTGAGCCCCCAAGACATCATGTTACAGAGTGTAGCACTAGCTGGTCTGCTTTAAGAGCTGTCCAGCAGTACTGAAAATGAAACTATTCCAGCACTTTTTTTTTTATCCTACCCCTGCTTGATGGACAGAGCAGCAGAGCTCCTCCAGCTGAAGAGGACACGACCCTGGCAACTCAGGCCCAGGCTGGCTTGTGATATGCTGACAGAGTGGAAGATATAGGATAGCTTGTGGATTTTAGCACCACCTACCACCTGTGAGAAGTACATGGGAACATGTAAGGTGCCATATAGAATACTGGGACCCACAAAGAGAGCAGGTTTGTCCATGAGAAAATTGTCCTCTTGTGTGCCTGGGGGATAGAACTGGGGACAGTGTGCTGCAGGAAGAGACGCAAATGCTACTGAGAACATGTGGCTGCTGTCACTGTCCATTGTTGCTGCTGAGAGCCTAGAATCATGTGGCTGCTGTTACTGCCTTTCGTTCAGGTATCCCATTGTTCCAGCAAGCGAGTAGTCCAGTGTTTCAGGTTCCTGCAGTTTCATTGTTATAGTTGCTCTGCTATCCTGCTGATCAAGAGCAGCTTCAGGACCTGGGAGAATGGTGAGAGACCTGTTGGCCATTTTGAGGGCTTATTTGACTCATTTGAGTTGTTTTGATTACCACCGCTGGCCAGGAACCTGCCAAGAGGGCACTGTTCTTTCAAATTCCCTATTAAGAAATAAGCACTTCACTGTGAGGAAAGGGTCAGGAGGTTGGGAGGGCTGGAGTTTATGCTTCACTGGCAAATAGTAAGACAGGGCCTGTTCACAGTAGTTAAGCTTCACTGTTGGTGTTGTTCTTGCCTTGTCGCTTACATTACTACTACTGTTTTGGCAAAATTTCTCTATGTTGGCTTAGGGTGTTTTTTCTACTGTTATTATCCTTGTTTTACTCTTCCCTTCCCTTTCAGGGCTTTTGCCATTAATATAGTCCATTTAAATGTTTTCAGGTGTGAGGTGTTCTTGGGTCCAGGTATGTGGCGGGTTTTCACTGCTGCAGAAGGACCTAAACAATCCAGTGGCTCCTTCAAGGGTAGCGCTAAACAGAGTATCAAATGAACCATGCATACATAAATGCATACCAAACCATAATTGTCATTTGTATGGAAAAAACACCACATTCACCTGGTTCCTTTCCTGATAAATCATATACCCATGAGTAGTGCCTCTTGGCACCAAAAAAGTTTTAACTGTAAGATCAGGACAAACTTTCCTCTCCATACTGTTGAGATGTCTAAACTATTGTGGGTAATGTAAGCATCTTTCAATCATTAAATTATTACCACAAAATGAATACAAAATCCAAATAACAGAAACACATGAAGTTTTTATAAGGCCAAAACTTAACGGCTATATTGATTCTTATGGGTTTGAATATAATAATTACATAAACCAGCTGTGTGCCTTTTACAAAATCTGGTCTTTCACTGGTCTATTCTAACAAGAGCTGCATTAGTTCTCTGAGTCAGGATTGATGGAAACATCTCTAGAATGATGTGTTCATTTCCTTGTCCATAGAACAAGCTATTTTGTAGTGAAGATCAGGATTACTATGCATGCTAATCAAAACACAACATTTGCTCAATCATTCAAAAGATTTTCTGATTAACTGCATGCATTTCAATTTGCAGATGAACCCTTGGGATAATAAGTTCTGATTTCTGATTGTGAGATGAATATAGCCTAAAAAGAGAATGCACAAGGCATCAGACAATCAGAACACAAATAATACAGAGCAGTGAGCTAATGAAGATAACTTAAATCTGAACACTGCAAAAATAAATGTAAATAGAAAGATGTATTGTTTTGTATACAGTGATAGCTTCTTAGGAATTTCATTGCTGAAACTATGTTTGACTTTAAAAATTCAAATAAATGTTTTATAGCAGTTCCAAGTGCCGCAGAGAGAAACTATGTAAGACTGTGCAAGTAAGGAAGCACAAAACTCTAATCTCTCTCTACAGCCCCTTGGCTACAAGGCCACATAGCTCAATGAAGGAATAAAAAGGCATATGTTCCCCTGCCACTAATAGCAGGTTGTTTTCTGCCCCTGCAGTCAGACATGGTTAGGTTTTATTGTAAGATCTACTTGGTTTTGGCACAGGATTTGATAATCAAACTCTAGTAGAGGGTTAGCTTATTCTTATGAGTTAAAGCCAACTCCAGTCATGAGAACCTTTCAAGTTTAGAGCAATAACTATGCCTTAACCTCACTTGCAAACCTCCATTTATGCAGTCTGTCTTCAGTGTGTTAAAAAAGGTTTGTTTTTCATGTTTGATTAGTACTTTACAACTATCATTGTATTTGTGGCCCCTCTACTGATGTAAGCACTGTGGGCATGCCTTCAACCTCTTCTCTTCTTGGTTAATCAAAAGCAAGTAGCCTCAGGCTTCCTTTTGTGATTGATCAGGAGAAGTAAGGAGAGAAGACACAACCACGGTTAAAGGCTCAGTTTAGAAATGAAGGACTCACTTTTCAATTATGTATCGGGTTTATGTGTTACTGCTTAAAATTTAACACAGGCAAAATTTATATATTTTTTTTATTCAGAAATGCAGTTGTCACCCAACAGGAAGGCATATACAGGAAAAGAACATTGCCAGAAGCTCTTACCCTTCCTCACTAAACTCAAAATGTGGCTTTCTTTTTATCTGTGTTTCTGTTGCAGAGATTTCCCTTCACTTCATCATGCTGTTCAAGGGGGCATGCACATTTCTTCTATGGGTGTTACAGGAATAGAAAGTGAAAGAAAATCTTCTTGGCAGGACCAGACAAGATCTCTAACATACTGTAGCCAAAAACATTTTGGCTGAAGTTGGGTTTACAGGATTAAATGTATAGGAATGTGATAAAGAGGAGAATCACAATTTAGGGGATCATTTAAGGGGATTGTAAGTGTTAAGCCGGCCATAGACAGTTCAAGCCTTGGTCCGGTTCAGTAGGGACCAGCCAAGATTTGAACCATGTATGGGAAGGCTGAATATACCCAAGTTGATCAATTGATCTACTTGGGTACAACCAGCCTGTCTGATTTTACATGTGATTATTGCTAGCAGCTATTATAGCCTCTAGCAGTAATCACTGTATTCAACGGCTTTTCTTGGGAATCAAGCAATTTTCTTTTCCTACAATCCAGGAATGAAAACTTGCTTCATCTATGGCAGACTCTAAGTTTTTTAAGGTTAGGGGAACAATTAGTTTTAGGAACATGATTTTAATGTATGGAATACATACCTTTTATGGGAAAAATTGTATGAAAATTGCAGTGTTTTACCAAATATGTTTTACCAAATATGGTGTACTTATATAAAAGTTGAATTTTCTATGACAGTATTCAAACAACATGAATGTAGTCAAAATGGGTGGAACATGTAAATAGAAGTAAGGAGAGAAGACACAACCACGGTTAAAGGCTCAGTTTAGAAATGAAGGACTCACTTTTCAATTACGTGTCGGGTTTATGTGTTACTGCTTAAAGTTTAACACAGTGCTGAGTAAACCCTTTGGCGCTATATAAACTCGATGTAATAATAATAATAATAATAAGTCAGTAAACTTCTGTGTTTTTGTAGGTAAGTAACTTTATCTAGTTTAGAACAGTGCATTACAGGAGCCCAAATCAAAGATTTAAACAGTGGACATTTGTGTTTTCTACCAGAAAAGCTTATAGAAGCCAGAAAAGCTCCGACTAGACCTTGAACACTCTTAAACAGAGCAGAAGCTTCTGACTTATGGCAAAATTTTGATATATCCTATATGAAAGGGCAGGGAAATTCACATATGACTAGGAATGTGCAAATGCTTGGATGCATGTTTAAATGAATGTAATAAGGAATTTGTCACACATTTCTGGTGGTGTGCATACAGTTTGAAGCCTAATTCATGAAAACCTTGCAACATTTTCATTATTTGTGCCTATGCATGCAACAAATTCTATTAGTTAAGACCTCATCCATGTTGGAGTAAATTGTTGAATGTTTCCCGTGTATAAATATTGTGTTGCATCTTTGAGACAATTAATTTCTTTTTTTAGCAGGGTTCCGGCCATTTTCGTGTTTATTAAAAGTCAGCAGCTATGAAAACTGTAGCTGTTGACATTTAATAAACACCCACTTACCTGTCCCAGGGTCCAGCAATGTTCCTTCTCCCCTTCCCTCCACCACGACACCAGCATCTCAACTGTGGGCACCAGGCTGTGACAGCTTGTGGCTTCACAGCCAGGTGCCCACTGCACATGCTCGAGTAGTGCTGCACATCCTTCTTCTTTCAGTTCCCTACAACTTCTCCGGCATATCTCCGGCCACGGGGGGCCGCGCTGCGCTGTGATCCGGATCCAGTTTTCCTGGAAACAGTGCAGAATGGCTCTTTATGAGCACCACCCTTTCACAGTACCAAGTTTAAGGAGGGACTCCAGAGGTGTGTGAATGTCTGATGCACCATGGAACCTGACCAGGATGGATGACCAGTGAGAACTAGGGAGCGCAGCTTTACCTGAGTGTGGAGAACCTAGATGTACCTGGAGAGAGGAAACTTCTTTCATGCGTATTTTAAACGCACTTCTAGTGAGTGCGCATTTAATTTATTTCCTGCTCACTCTTGGATCATTCACCCTGATTTGTAAAGGAGATCTGTCAGAATTGGCACATCACATCCTTTTACATGTTTGTGGACACTAGATTGAACATCGAACTTATATTTGTGACGAATATATGATCTCATGTCCTCATTTTTTCTACTCCTATAATTGAGTGTATGCTGACATTTCACCTTTTCATTATTAGCGCTGCACCTTTTTGTCTATATATAGTGCTGCACATCCTAATTGGTCCAGCAGTCTCCTGGGACCTGTGAAAGTTCCCAGGAGACTTTGGGACGGAGGAGGGGGCCGAACTACTGGCTCACTTTGCCGCGGCGAACTGAGCAGGAAGTGGGAGTGGGTACCTGTCAAAAACAAGTATACGCTCCCCCCTCGCCCCCAAAGGGTGCCAAATATGGCAGTAGAGGGGGGGAGGAGAAAAATATGCAGAGCTTCAGCTTTTGAGTGGAACTTCGCTTTATGTTCATCTTGAACTAATATTTGATATTTTTCCAATGTTCCCAAAACTTCTCCAAATAGATTCCTGTAAAATTCCACCACTACACAGAACAGATGCTTTTGAAAGTTCTGTCAGAGTTGTGACAGATTCCTATACACCTTACCATCATGTAAATAAATCTATTGCAAGTTTTGCCATTTGTCAGACTACTGCAAAACTGGTTTCTAAACAATACAATATTAATGAATTTCAGAGATTAGGTAGTAGGAACATGCTTAAGAGTTGAGTACTGTTATTGATAGTATTTTATGTATTTATGTATTTATTTATTTTTTTCACTGGCATTTACATTTTTAGGGCACATTTTTGGGGTCTTGCCTCTTAAAATACACAGAAAAGGAAAACATAATTCTGTTTGACACAAAAAATAACAGACTGAATGTGAACCTCAGTTTTCTACATCACTATCAAACATTTTTGTTTTACTGTTCTCACCTTTGTGACTCTCTCTACCCTCTCTTTCATTCCAAAGCCCCCTTCTTTACTCCTTATCTGACCATCTCTCTGAAGCTTAGCCTGAAAATGTAGCTATTAGTGAAAATAAAAATGTATCATGGACAGTACTCGATGGTGTTGTAGTAGAAACAATACACCTCTTTCCTGTGCATTTCTATTAGCAGTGTTAAACACAAACATTTGTGATGTCAATTTATTCCTCAGTGCCTCACAATGCATTGCTTTTAACCAAAAGAGAAGTTTTTCTATGTTGGCTGGTAAAGGAAGCGAGTAAACAAGAAAAGGAATACTGTTATCAAAAATGAGTATATTGCATAATTGTGCAATGAAATAGTGACTTACTCTTGCCGTTTTTTATATAGCTTGTTGACATTGTCCCAGTTGAATGAAAGCTCAGCCAGTTTTTCATTAACCTTCTCACTCTCCTTCGGGGAAGCAGACTGGAGAACTGGGTTCTTTTTGCTCTCAATGATCGCATATTGACCTGACAGTCTTCCAAGGATTTCTTTGGAGTTCTGTAGTAACAGTAAAGAAAGGAATTTAATCATTCTTGAGGTAAAACACATATTTAATTTTATATACAAAATTGTTTTAAAATTGTGTGTGCCTTTATAGGAGTGATGGTAAGCTTGTTTGATATAAGTGCTGCCCCTGACATAAAAAAGTAGCTGCACATAATGCAGAATGTATGTAATGCTACAGAAAATTGGTCAGAGACTGAACATGTAATAATAGGAGGTCAGAGGCTGCTATAGGACATGGTCTGAGATTAAGGGTACATACAAGAGACTTCTAGAAGTTACTTCCATAACAATCACTTTACAAGCCAGCTCTTTCTATAGTCCACTTAAAATACTAGCGCCTCATTTGATGTTCCTCTCAGCAAGAGCCTTTAAAAATTAATAAAGGGAAAAAATATACAAAAGAGAAAGAAGAATGAGTTAATGTCGCTATTTTACCTCAATTTATAAAAAACAACAGTCCATTTTTTACCCTCTAAACAGAGGCATAGCTTGAAGCTTGTGGGCATCGATGCAAAAGTTGACCTGGGGCCCCCCACTATCTTCCTTTGTGTGCTAAGATGTTCCCACCGAGGGCCAAGATATGATAGCTGTATGGTGGCTGTATCTCTCTTCTCTCTCCCCTGCTGCCGTCTGCATGTGCACACAAGGAAGGGGCAGGCAGTCCACCCTCTGTACTGTCGAGTGAAAGCAGTACATTTGTATGTAAAAGAGGAAACTTATCAGACCCTCTGACTTCCAGATCCACATACAAGTCAACCGCTTTCACCGAGCAGCTCACTGTGTGATCTGCCTTCTTACACCTTGTGTGCATGTGCAGGGCTGAGCAGAGGCAGGAGGGGAGTACTGTACTGGGCTGGGTGGGGTCAGAGAGTGTGCCACTGCATTTATCACACTTTTTATTTTTTTTAAACCTGTTCTTTTATTTGTTATTAAACAGCACCCAGTTACCTCTCTCATGGCCAGGCTGCAGTGATATGGAGGTGCAGGATATTAGGGAAAAGTAACACCCTCCTTCCTAGTAATGACACATGCCCTCATGCCTATTCTTGGTATTGACAGATGACCACTTCTTCAAGAGCCACCACTTCAGCTAATAATAGATGACCCCCTCCTCCTGTAAAGACAGATGACTTCCCCTCCTGGTAATGACACATGTCCCCCCACCAGGTAATAACTGATGACCCCCTCCCCCCACCAGGAAATGACAGATGCCACCCCCCCACCTTGTAATGACAAATTACCTCTCTCATCCCAACAGATAATGACAGATGGCCTCTTTTCCCCCACCAGGTAATAACAGATGACCCCTCCTCCCCCCACCAGGTAATGACAGATGAACCCCTCCCCCACCAGGTAATGACAGATGACCCCCCCAGTTAACGACAGATGACCCCCTCCCACACTATGTAATGACAGATGATACCCCTCTCCCCACCAGGTACTGACAGATGACCCACCTTCCCCACCAGGTAATGACAGATGACCCCTTAGACATTGACATATGACCCCCACTACCCCACCAGGTAATGACAGATGACCCCTCCCCCACCAGGTAATGACAGATGACCCCCCCCCAGGTAATGACAGATGACCCCCCACCAGTTAAAGACAGATTACTCCCCTCTACCCCACCAGGTAATGACAGATTAACCCCCTCCTCCACCAGGTAGTGATGACCCCCTCCCCTCACCAGGTAATGACAGAGACCCTCTCCCCCACCAGGTAATGACAGTTACCCCCTCCCCCACCAGGTAATGACAGACGACCTCCTTGTTCACCAGGACATGATAGATGACCCCCCCACCTTCAGTTGCCCTCCTCCTAGTAATAACACATGGCCCCCCAGGTAATTACTGATCCCCCTCACCATCCTAGTAATGTCACATTATCCCCCCCCCACTCTCTATGCTGAAAATGAGATTCCCTATCCAGCTCCCCCTCTGCTCATCCTGCTCAAACTGTCGCAGTAAAATCTGAAGCCTCTGGAGCCTGCAGTCCCTCGGAGGCCTCTCAGGAGGTGTTACGAGATTTTGTGAGAATTTTTGTGTGAGTGTCTGCAGGAGTTGTGGGAAGGGGTGGGGCAGTGTGTGTCTGTTCTCTGCATGGATCTGACCGGTATCTTTTTTATCTCCCCAATGACAGCAGTAGCAGCTCCTGGATGGTGCTCTCATTCTCCTCCCTCGCTCAGCCTGGTGACAGCTAGGTGTCAATCCCCTCCTGGTTGTCAGCACTGACACTTTCCCATCCAGCAGGGCTGGCCACACCGCATCCTTCCTCTGATTGTCTCTGACTCAGGACTCGAAATGGAGCCAAAAGCACAGAGCTTCTGCTTTGCTTTGGATTCCTCTTTGCCCATGATAGTGACAGGTAGACAGCACGGGCCCCCCTGGACCAAGAGCGGGGTCACAAATGTGACCCGAGACCCCTGATGCTACGCCCATGCCTATATTCCATAATCTCCCTACTAGGCTTTCCAAGATGGTTTTACTGTGGGAGGTTTAGTCATTTATCAAAGGTTCTGCTATTTTCCCATATGATCTATCACAGGCCATGCTTGCTGTTCTTTGTTAGATAAAATTAAATGAGTTGTTCTCAGCATGGCAGCTGGCAGCTCAGCCTCTTCAATGTTGCTCATGAACTTTAACACCATATAATGAATGCCCCATCTACATACAGGTACCTTTCTTTTTATAATTTATACACTATACAGAAGTATATGACCTAACAGGGAGTAGCTGTGTCCTGTCTCTGACTTATTAAGCCATATGCATGCTTTTAACTAGCAGGGGATCATATTATACTAATTACACAGCATGGAAGTAAAGGAAATTTTTCAGAAAGCATGAATGCAAATACATGAATGTTAAATACTTTACATGAATGGTTACCAGTGGCCAAATGCACTGGTCATTTTATATAGCCAATGGTGTGAAGTACACATTGTTTTCACACAGTGTTGTCATTCAGGTGACATATATTATTTCTGATTAACAAAAAAAAAATCTTGAGTTTCAGTAATCCAGCTACATACATATATCACCTCTACATTTTAGACAGCAGTAAAGCTGTCCCAGAAACAGTAATACTAAACCAAGAAGTAGCAGACTGTTTTCACTGACAAAAAGAGGTATGTGTATCACAAAATTGCACATCCTTTGAAAGGAAATGTGGTCTATGCATTTCATGTTTGATTGGAGTTTTACTTAAAGTACTGCAGAAAACCTGACATCAGCAGACTCCTGAGTTTCACCTGATTTCTTAATATAAATTTTAAAATCTAGTTTTATTTTTATGTAGTTAAACATAAGAGATTGAATGAGAGTGTTTGAGAGTTAACTATACAGCCAGTAATGGTAACTCAGAAAAAATCACATGCAATATTTAATATTTAACTAATACATGAGAAACCAAATAGATTTGTAGATTTTATTAAGAATTGCATTTATAAATAAAGAAAACATGTGCAAAAACATTCTACATTCCCTTAATGTAAACGTCACCTATCCTTAGGTCCACCCATACTTAGGAGCAGTTCTAGAAGTTGCTCTACTATGGAAGGAAAAGAAGGGTATAAATGTCTGATTGTTTAGCAGTCACCATGGATAAAATGTGCTTAAAAATCTTACAGGTATGAAAAGCAAATACAAAGTTCTAAGGGAAAGTACATTTTTTAAGACTATAAAAGTGCACAAATATGAGGAACACTTTTGTATTGGTGATAATATTGGTATATGATATTGGTGATTGATCAGTTATTTACATTTTAAACTGTATTTATCCTGAAAAGTCAAGTAAGGGTCCATGCACACTGAGCTTAAAAAAGCTGCTTCTACAGGAGTTTTGTGTTTTGCCTGTAGTAGCAGCTCAATGTTATTCTGTGTCCATGCACATCAGGACTTTCAGAGGCATTTTTTAAGCTCAGTGTTTAGAGGCAGAAAAGATAACCCTTCTGGTTTGCATTTTTGAGAGCAGTTTTCTAGCAGAAAAAAAAAGATGCCAAATGATTCTAAACACTCCTAAGTGCTCCTAAACACCTGTACAGAAACACTCTATTTGAGCCTTTTTTTCTGCCAAGGGAACTTGTTTTTTTGTGCATAGAACCTATAACTGGATTTAGAGTTTGGGCTAACCATAGAACTGTGGCACAATTGGATGCTAGAAAATGACAGAGATGATAAAAGATATCACAAATTAGCCAACCTTCAGCCTTGAATGCCTATATTGCATATATTGCTTTGCAATTGTGTCTTAGGCCAATTCTCCCAGGTCTTCTATAGGAATTTATAACCAGACCTAAAGACCTTTCTCCTATTCATTACTAACTGCTGCTGGTTCAGATTTTTTGTGAGCTACAAAATTATAGAAGATGGAGAGTTATGATGAAATCAACATCATTGTTCATTTGTAAGACCTTATGTTAGCCGGTATGACTAGCGATACTTGGATAGATACTTGCATACATAACATATTTGGTATTATAAGCCTAGTTTAGGTAAACTAGTGTCCTGGAGCATCATGGCAGTACATAATAAGTTAATGCTCTGTCCTTTAACCCCATAGGACAGGTTATCTATAAATTTGCCCCAGCCATGCCTGTTGGTCATTTTTCTGTCCTACCCATGAACAGGTTATCTATCATCCATTTAAACGCTTTACCTGTTGATTTCCTACAGCTTGCCATCCAGGTTCGATCTCTTCTGGTCTGAAGTCCCTGCAGCTATGACTCTAAAGATGCAATTCAGCAGGGATTCCCATTCTCTGTCTCTCAGGACCTTCACCACATAATGCTTAAATAGCTTGCTAATAGCTCTGGAAATGCTTTGTAAAAGCTTGAGGTTCACACTGCTGTAATACAAGCTGAAGCTTGTGTGAAATAGGCCATTATGTGTTCATTATGGAGGACGTGTATGCAATTTTACACTGTTTTGGTCTTTGCAGTTTTTACCCATATACAGAAAATTTGTGTACATTACACAAATTCATCAGTGCTCACACTAATGATAAAAACAAAATACATTCCATTGTTCAATATCTAAAAGAAAACCCTTTACAAGTAAATTATGAGGTCAGGGTTTCCTGGGAGCAGATAAAAATGACCATTATGGCTGCAAAAGAGTAATAAAAACTGATCTTGGCTGCTATTGATTTCCACTCATATTTTCCAAACATAATATCATAAATCACACCCCCTCAATGTACTATGGCTTGAGATAATGATAACACCTTAATTAAAGGTTCCTCCTGTAGAAAAGCACTTGTATATGTTGTTTTTTTTGTTTATCCCCATTAAGGAAGAGCCCACAGAAAACCATAATGATGACTTGCAAAGATATCACTTAATAAAATTTACAGTCACTCTCTGTAGTTAATTTTAGTGTTTCTATGTTTAATATTACCTAGGGAGCTTTACATAAACAGCATGATTATTTACGCTGACACATTTTTCTGTCCTTCAGGCCAATATAAACTGTTAAGGATAATAATTTTCTTAGCTGATGTTGTCTATGGCCATGAGGGCAGCAGAACGCAATGACACAAACAGATTGTAAGCTTGCAGCATGGAAGACAGTTGGTTCAATGCATTTTCCTGTGCATGAGTGCCCTGGGGCAGTCACTTACTGCCATTTACTTTTATGCCTCAGAGAATGAACAATAGAGATGAAAATATTTATTATAGGATCTGAACATCTGACAATGGAAATTAATGAATAGGTCTTGAAAGCAATAAATCAAAACATGCCACTTTTTCCTAGTAATTGCTGGAAAGCAAAGGTTATTGTGTGCACAAAATAAAATAAAAGCTAGTGTTGACATAGAATGAGGACAGATCACATCCTCATTACTTTTTAGTTTAGCTAAGGAAAATTTACTGTGTAGGTAAAATTCTAATTGTGCTGTTCTGGTACAAAATGACATATCACATAATGATACACCTTAGACACTGCGTCCAACTTTAATTGGACAACTGGATTTCTCTACAAATTGCAATAAATTGCCATTGTGGAGTCAGTGGAAAAGACAATTCAGTTTCCATATATTGTGCCATATGTATGAAAGATTTTATTATGAGCTGCTTTTATGGTATACTGAATGTGCCTCATACAACAGTGTATACAGCTTACATGGAAGGGGTTAATTTGGAGATAAAAAAAAGAACACAAACATGCTTTAACAATAAATTCTAGAGATCACTTCTCTTCTTGGCTCAAAATAGGCCATTTCTTTTACTATTTAAAATGGTGGAGGATACAGGCTGAAAGCATATGGTTTGTACCATATATTATTTGGTATCCTTCTCTTGAAAAATAAAATGGACACCTTTTTATTTAGGTGCCACCTTGGCCTATACACACTGGCCACCTTGGTCTATACACACACTTGCTAAGACACATTTATTTATCAGAGCCTTGTTTTAGAAATCTGTCTATGGGAAGCTGTACAGACAGCCTTTAGTTTGCATTCTAATTTACATTCCATCAAATGACTGTTGCACAGAGAATAGCCACATTCACTGCAGCTTCTGTGAAGCCATTTGGGGTGTTTCATTTTGCAGAACCTACATAGCAATGCTGCAGCAATACACACAAGAATGAAATATCTGATACCATTGATATGCATCTCCTATATCCCAGGCACAGATTACATGTAGGGATGAGATGAAAATACCAGATTTTAGTTTAAGGTGGGTTTGCAGAACATCTCTAAAAAAAAATCTATTTGGCAAAAAGCATAAATTGTAATACTGATTTAAGGGTAATATAAAATGCAAAATTCCTTTAAATAACATGACCTGTGGATCCCCCCCCCCAACCTGTGTGTAAAGTGGCACATCAGTATGATGTATACAATCTACTAATCTAATCTAATTTTTTTTTGTCACATTTTTTTTCTGGAAAATTAAGAAATGAAATACAATTTTATATTTTTTCATAAAGTTTTAATTTTTGCAGGTTATTTGTTGCACAGGATAGGCATATTTGCAATTAAAAACAAAATCCAAGTAGCACATGCTCTAGGGACATAAGTAATGCTAATTTCCCGATGACCTATCCCATCTTTGGAGGCATGGACAGGTATCTTATAAGAGACATAGTGAGCCTTTTGAAGACTTCATTTTTTTGCCATAAGTTTTTTGGAAAATGTGAAAGGAAAATGAAAATGCATTTTTTACACAAATGTGTCAATTAATATTAAGATATGTCTAGTGTGCAGCATAGGCATACTTAGAATTACACACAAAAACACATTCTGCTATTCCTCCCGAGTATGGTGATACCACAGACTTTTTCATAGCCTAGCCACATGGAGAGGTGAAAAATTCAAGGAGCACCTCCAGGCTTTCTAGGGGCATAAATTATGCATCTAATTTCCTGACTACCTATCACATTTTTGGAGGCTGTGAAGTGCCAAGACAGTAGAAAGCCTCACAAAATTATCATAATTTGGAGAGCAAACACCTCAAGGTATTATCAGGAATACTGTTGATGGCTGCACTGGCTCTGGTGACACTGTACTGATGTGGTGTCAATCAGAGACACTGTTTATGACTGCCCTGTCTTTGGTGACACCTGCACTGGTTTGGCTAACAGCCGGGAACATTATTGCTGGCTGCACTGGTCTGGCATTGTTGCTGTTGTGACAGTAATCAGAACACTGTTGATGTTTGTCACTGGTCTGGTGACACTAAGATTGGTGTTGCAGCGATCAAGAACACTGTTGATGGCTGCATTGGTCTGGTAACAACGGCACTGGTGTGGCAGCAATCAGTAACACAGTTGTTGGATTACAATAGTCTGGTGACACTGGGACTGGTGTGACTAGTGATCAAGAACACTGCTCCTGACTTAGACTTGTCTGGCGACACTTAGACTGATGTGGAAGCAATCAGGAACACTGTTGCTGGCTTACACTGCTCTGGTAACACTGGGACTTGTGTAGCGTTGATTATGAACACTGTTGCTGGTATACATTGGTGTGGTGACACTGAGACTTGTGTGGCACTATCAGGAATACTGTTGCTGGCTTACACTGGTCTGGCAACACTAGGGACTAATGTGGCATCAACCAGGAACAATATTGGTGGCTTATATTGGTCTGGTAACAGTGGCCCTGGTTTTCAAGTGATCAGGAACACTGGTTCTGGCTTACATTGGTTTGGTGACACTGAAACTTGTGTGGCGGCAATCAGGAACACTGATGCTGGCATTCACTGGTCTGGTGACACTTCAACTGATGTGGCTGTAATAAGGAACATTGGTCTGGTGAAACTGTGACTGATGTGGTGGTGATCAGGAAAAGAGTTGCTGGCTGCAGTGGTCTGGTGTGGTGGTGGTCAGGAACACTGTTTCTAGCTACACTGGTCTAGCGATACTGTGACTGGTGTGGTTTTGATCAGAGAGCTGCACTATTACGGCTTGTTCACATGTGAGGTTGGGGAGTGGTAAAACCTTGTGGTGAAACCACCCCACAACTGCTACCACCTTTATCTGCATAGTCCCTGGCGATGCTTTGGTTTACAGCCGTGGCATACACAGTGATGTCAGTTTTTCCTTCTTTACAAGGACAGTTCCAAGCTGTATAGATTTATTTCTGGATATTTTGTCCCTGGAAACTGAATGTTACAAGGAATGTTCTGCTTTAGGAACTCTGTACACTATGCTGTACAATATATACTGCACACTGTTCCACTCTTTACACACTGCTGTCTGTTATACCATATAATCAAGACTTATCAAGTGTTTGCCCTCCAATATACAGTATATACTTTGCCACTATTCCCCCTTTAGGCTACATTCGCAACGGTTTTCCATGTTGTGGAGTTTCAGCAAAGAACATTTTACATATTAAAACGCCTTGATCAGCCCATGTGTATTACTCCATGGGCACCAATACTCATCTCATGTGCATTATTTTTATACAAGTCAGGTCCAAGCACATGTGTGTTAACCCCTAAGTACCCAGTCCCCTGCACATTTTTTAACCTCTTTGCAGCCATTCCCCAGTGCATGTATAGTAACCTCTTAATGTTCAATACCCAACCTGTGTGCTTTAATGCCTAAGTATCCAAAATATTCAGCATCCAGTCTGCAGCTTATGTACATTAATTGCTCAGGCACCACAATTCAGTGTGTGTTATAACCTCTTAGCAGCCAGCAGCCAGCTCATGTTTTAACCCTCTTTAGCGTAACTCTCTTGTATTGAACTGTATTGTTGCTGTATTGTCTCTCATTATATTGTAAAGCGTTGAGCAAACTGTTGGTGCTATATAAATCCTGTATTATAATAATAATGTGTTAATCTCCCAGCTGTCAGTCCTGAGTAGATGCTTAGAGTGGAACTTTAGCTATGTAATTAAAAAAGAGCAAACAGGCAGGAATCTTAATACAGAAGAGACATGCTTTGCCTTTTCTGCATTAAAGTTGCATACCTGTCTGTTGCTTGTCTGCTGTCAATGCACTCAGAGAAATATAGAATTGCGGCACAGTGGCTTAGTGGTTAGCACGTCTGCCTTGCAGTAAATGGGTCATGGGTTCAATTCCCAACCATGGCGCCTCCTGCATGTTCTCCCTGTGCTTGTGTGGGTTTCCTCCCACACTCCAAAGACATGCTGGTAGGTTAATTGGATCCTGTCTAAATTGGCCCTAGTATGTGTATGTATGAATGTGAGTTAGGGACCTTAGATTGTACACCCCTTGAGGGTTAGGTTGTGATGTCAATGTACGATATATGTATGTAAAGCGCTGCATAAATGGACAGCACTATATAAGTACCTGAAATAAATAATGTAATAATAAAAAATACCAGCCTTTATTTATAGGTATTGCACTTACATTGAATCAATGGTAAAAGCTCCTTAACCTCCCTAGCGGTCTGATTATGTCAGTATTTCTGTGCTCAAAGCGGTACTTTTTTTCATGGAAATATGTCTTTTTTTATTGTAGGCTTGTAATTTTTAGGAATAACTCACTGAAATCTGTCCGAACAAGAGTCTAGTAAACATTCCGGGTATGAGAAAATTTGAAACACGAAATCATAAATTATAATATAATATATAATCATAAAAAATAATAATATAATAATAATAAATTTAATTAAATAATGTAATCAAACCAAAAACACTGAAATTTTAAATATAGCGCCAAGTTCGCACATCGCTGAGCAAAGGCGCAGAATCGTTTTCAGTTTCTGATGACGAAATTTCCCCACGAATCATTATCACTCAATTCTGCAAGTAGTTCTAATTTACTATCGCTGTTCTCTAGCTGGTCTAAAACTGCTTTTGACCTAAAGCGACATTTTTGGGGCGCCGTGGACATTTCTCAGTTTCAAGGCACAAAGAACAGTAAAAATGCAGGCAGGGCACAGGACAAAGCACTAGGGACAAAATGTATGTGAAATGGTTTGATACAGTAATGTTATACTATGAGATTTTAGTGTATTTAGTGAATGTCACTTTTTAACATTTTTACATTTCCTGCCGGTTCGGTCCCCCGTATATCCCGTACGTCCCGACGCTTGCAGGGAACGAAACCCGGAAGACGGATGCCGCCATCGGCCAGAGGAGATGGCTGGGGATGCTGCAGGGGGGACATCATGGGAGTGCAGGACAAGGTAAGTGCAAGAGGGATCCCAGAGCAATGCTGCAGGGTAATCCCGAGTGTAGCTCGGAGTTACCGCTTTTGGTACTGAAAGTTAACCCCAAGCTACATTCGGGAATACCGCCAGGGAGGTTAAAGAATAAATGACTTGTACAGCTGCAATCCAGCTGTCCTGCAGAGTCTGACACCCGGCTCCTCTAACGCGTTATGTCATGCCCCATGTGACTTCATCAGGGACCCATTTTGAAGATAAGTGGTGTACTGGTGACATTCTTTCTCTCTGACTCTCTTTGGTTCCAGCCAATGGTTGCTGCAGCACCTGTCTACATACACAGACTACAGGCATGTGTGCAGGGGGAATAATATATTGGGAGCTCCAGGATGCCACAGACCTGCTTTAAATATCCCTAGTTCTTCAAGAAGGCAAGAGTGTTAACCCGTCAACTAAAAGTATCCAGTATATATGGCATAATCCTTCACTTTTATTCAACGTACCACACCAAATCTCAATTTTTTCTCCACTGGCCCTGATCCAATTGTGATATCGTCTCCACTTCCCATTTCCTGAATTACCTGGCAACAAAGCCCTACCCCATCCCCTATGTCTCCAGCATCATCTTCACTGTACATGGACTCCATGACACAATCCCTGTTAATAATCCACTTGAGTTTTGGTGTCACATTTTTCCACCATTGTCAGTTATACTGATCACACTCCTCTTGCTTCAGTGTCATCTGCACAACCTTCACATCGGCACAGTTGTTGACACTCTCCTGAACAGTTCTGCTTTCCAGAAATAACCTGTTTCAATTTTAGTGGGCCCTGGACATTGATTTTGACCTTTATTCCTCCTCTGTACAAAAAACTCTGTGAACAACCCCCCATGCTGCTGCTGCTTTGTAACTTTTCAGTTTTGTGAATGGGTTCACTCTGAAGTGCACTACCCCATCCCTGTCTTTCTCCTTTATGGGTAAAACTATTTCTTGTGTTATTTTTGCAAACAATGGAATCAAGTAACCACCATTTTTGTGTAAAAGGGGTAATTGTATTGCCCACTCTCTTACCCTCCATATTTTGCTCCTGCACATACTGTCCACCCTGAACACTCCTTCCCTATACATATTGTCCATTGTTATACCCCCTTTTGTATCTACTTCCCACTGGTATACCCTTGGCATTGCTATCAATGCCTATGACTATAAATTTTAATCATTCTGTTGCAAATCGGCAAAAGATCAATAACCACAATTTGTGATAATTGTTATTGAAATAGTTAACTGAATCACCTAATCCCTTCACACGTCTTTAGCATTGTTTAATATTCCCACCTTGCCCTAACCCAGCCTTTCTGAACCAGGGTGAATTGAGGTTTCTTCAGGGGTTCCTTGGCAAAATGTCTACAAATTGCCCAAAACTTGTATACAAGCCAGCAGGTGAAACAAGCCTGCCTTTTAGTTACACAAAGTCACAGGTTTTCATTGTGCACCATTATGACCTTCCAGCTGCTGGTATCCTGACAACCAATGACATCATTAGTTGATAAGGAGGATGTCAGCTGCCTGTACAGCATCCTAGTTTGACCCTCCCCTGCCCCTCTCCATCAGTGTGGGTGACACATTAGCTCAGTGATGGTGAAAAACTGAGGGAGAAGAGAAACAATGGAATACTAGTCAGTACCAGTGTGCAAAGTGTATTTGCTTTGGAAGCATAATTCACCTCTAATGTTGGGTATCCTATATGTGTAGATATTGCTGTGTTATATAAAACTATTAGAATAGTTTTTAAAATTTTAGAATGGGGTGCCCTTTTAAAATTATGGACAGTCTTGAGGCACCCCATTTTAGAATGGGGTGCCTCAAGACTGTCCATAATTTTAAAGGGTGCCTCGGGACTGTCCATAATTTTAAAGGGTGACTTGACTGAAAAAAGGTTGAGAAACACTGCCCTAATCATTTTTTTAATTTCATGTGTTTTTTCATTTTCTTTTAACCTCCCTGGCGGTATTCCTGAGTGTAGCTCAGGGTAAAGTTTCAGTACCAAAAGCGGTAACCAACCCCGAGCTACACTTGGGCTTACCATGCGGCGTTGCTCAGGGATTTCCTGCAGCGCTTACCTTGTCCTTCGCTCCCGCGATGCATCCCCTGCCGCATCCCCGACCATCTCCTCTGGCCGATGCCGGCATCTGGCTTCCGTGTTCCAGTCCCTGCGATCGTCGGGACGTACGAGAGCCAGAACGGCAGAACATTTAACAATTTTTAGAAACTGTCATTTTCTTAGAAATTAATTTGACATAGTAAAACATTACTGTATCAAACCATTTCACATACATTTTGTCCCTACTGCTTTGTCCCGCGCCCTGCCTGCATTTTTACTGTTCTTTCTGCCTGGAAACTTAGAAAAGTCCATGGCGTCCAAAAAGCGTCCCTTTTGGTCAAAAGCAGTTTTAGACAGGCTAGAGAACAGCGATAGTAAATCAGAACTACTTGCAGAATTGAGTGATAATGATTTGTGGGGAAATTCATCATCAGACACTAAAAACGATTTTGCGACTTTGCTCAGCGATGTGCGAACTTGGCGCTATATTTCAAATTTCAGTGTTTTTGGTTTGATTATATTATTGAATTAAATTTATTATTATTATATTATTATTTTTATGATTATTTATTAAATTCTAATTTATGATTTTGTGTTTCAAGTTTTATCCTACCCGGGATGTTTAATAGACTCTTGTTCGGACAGATTTCAGTGAGTTATTCCTAAAAATTACAGGCCTACAATAAAAAAAAACTTATTTCCATGCAAAAAAATGTACCGCTTTGAGCACAGCAATAGCTTTGAGCACAGCAATATGGACATAATCATACCGCTAGGGAGGTTAATAGACTGGGGGCATTTTATTTGCTAGTAAAAAAATAATAATCTCCTAGTAAATGAAAAAGAAACACTGTTATAGCTATGTGTTTGCATGTTTAAAGAGAATTTAATAAGTAATAAGATATGTACTCATATTACTATCCATGCCATTACTGTACTCATACAACGTTGTATTTCAAGAAAAGAGAAATACATTATTCTACATAGTCAAGTGAAAAAAAATGCTCCAAGCTATTTTAAGTATGAAAGCGCCAAGGGAAACAGTGTAACCTGGTTAAGAAAAGAGCATATGACTTTCATTTCTAAGAAAAAAGGATTAGAGAAACCCATTAGCAACTGGAGTGACACCAGCCTTTAGGGAGAGGATCCATCTCTGCTTCTCCTGAAGAAGAGAAATCATAGCAATACTGACTCTAGGTCCAGTTCATTTTCAGCAACTCAAATTTGTCTTTTGCTGACAATCAAAGGACAACACCGGGTGTAAAAATCTATTCCCAAGCGTTTCCTGCATAACCATCTCCTAAATGGTGCACTCTGACAGATTAAGAAGAGAAAGTATTCAATCACTGTGAGTCCTAAGCGACTGATAACATGGTTACATGAAGAGTAGACTTAAAAAGGGAATTAAAAAATAGGAGATTTTGTCATAATCAACAACTACACACTAATGCTTTTTTTATGAGATTATGTAATATATACAATATATTGTGTTGCATTACTCAGGTAAAATGAAAAATGATACATATAAATATGTTATTAAGCCTTCATGTATGATAAGAAGGAATTCTTTTTTACTTACTGCAGGTTTAAAAAATGATTATTTTTAAATCTACATTAAAGGCAATCTTTCATCAAGACAAGACTCTGGAGACATGAAGCAGAACACTAATTAAAATAGATAATGTTTTTTCCAGGTTAGTTTGCATTGGACTGATGTTACATTGTAGTATTAAATTCACTTTGGGCTCAGCCATTTTGAATATGTATCTGCTGTATCTAGGCTTTGTGCCTTAGCTATAGGATATGCAGCTTTTATTTATAGAGTCAGAGATTTGAACTCCAGACACTAGTATTTTAAAATATGGACACATGTTTATCTGTTTGATCTCTGCACATTTTTAAAAATTTTCTTCAGAGAACATAGACAAATCACCCGTTGGCTCTGTATTAAAATATAGACTGAGCTGTACATCTGCACCCCAGCTGACACCAGTGCTGCAGCAATAAATGATACCAGTGCTGGTGTTGTATCTTCACCTCTGTGTGTGCGATGATCATTTAGAAAACACAGTCTGTAGCTATTTTCTAAGTGCACAAAGCATGAAGGGCCCCCATGGCCAATAATATGCCCATGGAGCCCTTTAATCCTATCATGGACACTTTATTATGGTCCTGCAGTGGGATTCCTTACTGCCGTATTTGGGTTCCCCCACATTGGCAGAACAGCAGAATGTCAGGGCCCAGTCAAAAGTGCAACCTTTGAGACCCCGGTAGTTCCGTCACTGGTGTCAGTAGTGTTTTTTGTTTTTTTTACATTTTATTTACCATTTTATTCTATTTTTTTTCTTAACAATTTTATTTTTATTGTTTTAAAATTTTTGGTGAAATATATGGGATCTAAACAAACCTCTGATGTTTCACCATTGAGACAGAGAAAGGAGACTGAGGACACCTCAATCTCCATCTCTGTGGCCTCAGTGGTACAAAATAAATGAACAGGAATAGGTGTGTACAGAGCTTCCCATTAATTCATAAACTGAAGCATAGTAAACACAGCTATGAATAGTTACTGAACAAACAGGGTCCTTTGGCATCAGGACAGGGATAGGGAGGCAGTGGTGGTGGCATCTTGTGCAACCGATGCTCTCTATTTCCCTCCTTCAGCCACTGAATTTTTGTGGGAGGGAGAGGAGGAGAAGTGGACATTCAGCAGTGCATGGAGAGATTGTTTCCTCTACATGTCACTGCCCCACTTCCCCTCCTATCCAGGGTTATGGGAGGCACACATGCCCCCTGGAGCATAGGGCTGGGTCACAATCGTGACCCTTGCAACCCTGGTACACATGCCTCTAATCTGAAGTATCATGACTGCCCCATTGCTAGTGTTAGGTGAAAATAGTATAATTCCATGAACTCCCTGCCCCTCACTCTTAAGTATATGCCATTTTATGGCAAAAATATAGGTAAGTAAAGAGAATGGGAGCAATACCCCTGAAAAATGAATAGCTGCTATTACAATTTTAGGGACAATATGTCAAAAGATGAAGAGTATGTTTTTGGAATTTAGTTCTCCTTCACATTAAACAGGCATGATGCCCTAAAGGGGAATTTCACACAAAATGAAAAACATTTTTTCTTGTTTTAGTGAAAAAAAACAGTTATACTTACCTTAAAGCAGTATTAAAACAAAAAGAAAACATCTATTATATTGCAGCTTACCAATTCTTATGTGATGGCTGCATTAGTTTTCTTTTTAGGCTTTCCTTCTTTTATTTTTATCTGGTGATCCAGCTAACAAGTCTGTTATTTATCAGAAGCACAAGCTCTCTAGTAGAATGTATCAGTTTACTTGGATGCGACAGACCATTTATTACTGGCAAATGATCTGCTTTGATTTGATCATGTAAAAACTTTATCCTGAAAGGAAATAAAGCTATTACTGTAACTGATTATAAAGTGTGAGCTGGAGTTTGGCTTCAATTTGTTATTGTATTGCTGGTACATTTAATACCACCCCCAGACTGACAATGCTGCTATCTGCTATGCCTTCTGTGCTCATTCCTCCAGAGTTCTGTCTCACTAATACAGGAGGTGTGTTACTGGCCAGATCACCAGGTGAAAACAGAAGAAAAAAGATAAAGAAAAGAAAATGTATGCAGATATCACATCTGATGATTGGTAACTTGCAATATTGTAAATTTTCTGTTTTGAGTTTAATACCTCTCTAACAGTAGTTCCTGCAGACTTCCTCCCCTCTATGCAACATTTACCTAGAAATTGATTCTCTTTGACATGCTGATCTCATCATTTATAGGGCAGGACCACCAGTCCTGCATTGTAGATGAAGATGTCAACAAACTGCTCACAACACTGAGTGCCGGAGGAATGCGTAGAGGGCCAACTGTCAAGGCTAAGGTAAGTTAAATGGTTTTTAAAAGAAATCTTAGACAAAAATGAACATTTAACCCTTGAAGTGTGTGTGTGTGTGGCTCCTTTGCAATGGTAGTTTTAACATGCCCAATTCAGCTTCATATGGCATTTATTCCAGTTTTACTGGTGGTTAAAGTAGTTGATGCTCTTAGAATCGGTGAATGGAAAGACACCAAGAGTAAACTATTTCCTAGCATAAATCCCCCCCCCCCCAAAAAAAAAGAAAAGAAATAAAATAAAGATAAATGGCATGACTGCCTACAAATAGTTTTGTCTGTCTGGTAAATACCTAGGGGAACAAAGCCAATCTATGGCTACATCATGCAGATAAACCCTCCCGCCCTGTGTAATACATCAGATAAACTGGATCTAGGCAATGTTCTGATATACTAAGTCAAAGATAAATGAAATACACTGCACTGAATTTGTACCTGCCATAAAAACAAATGTCACTGTCCAACCATGTAAACCAGTCTCTGGTGTTTTAGTAAAGCATAGTTGTGGACTTTAAAAAATAAGACTGTCTTTGGCTAGTACATGATGTGTTATTGGATATTAAAGGGAATTCTGTGTACCATTTTTACTGCATTAACTAAGCTGTAATTGATTGTAATAAAACGTGTTCTTCTGTGATTGATTTACATTAACATACACAAATGGATAGAGCACTGCAGTAAAAACTGTCTTCTATAGATTGATAAAGCAATAGAACCTTCAGGAATGTGTAATGTACATATGCAGTCACAAAGCTGATCTACTCAGTTCCACTTAAAGGTATAACTATAGTACAGCACTCTACCACAATGCATTTTGGTAGAATGTTTGGAAACCCAATTTCCTTATCTGCTTACAAGGTAGGTGAGGTTTTCTCCAACACATCCACTGTAGGCTCCACTGTCCTGTACATAAACCCTGATGTATTACAGATCATTAGTAAATAGTTGGAAAGCAGGGGCAGACTGACAACTCATGGGGCCCCCGGGGCAATAGGGGATCATGGGGCCCCTGTGTCCTTGCCCAAACTCAAAAAAGCCTATGAAAAAGGTACCAGGGGCATCTCATGGGGCCCCATACTGACCCTGGGCCCTCGGGCAGTGCCCGAGTTTCCAAAAGGTCAGTCCGCCCCTAGTTGGAAGTTTGATTTGCATTACATCAAGCAGACAGAAAAGTAGATACTCACAAAAGACTTCCGCAAACCAAAGGAGTCTGCAAATTCTGGCCTCAATAGCTAACAAAGAACTCAGTTTAAAGAATATCATTAAGGAAGAACTTTAGATATGTCATTTTTACACAGCTTGGACCAATGTGACTATGCATGTGCCATACCCGTAGGAGCTCTCAGAAGATGGAAATCATTGCAGTAGGCACCACAATTCCAGTGACCTCCTCTAGCTTCTGGGTCCCATGCCACTCAGCACTGGCATGTAAAGCTATTTCTGATTGGATGAGGTAGAGAGCATGATGTTACTTCTTCTCGACCTTGTGAAATCAGAGAATACTTTGCATTCATTGAAAAACTGTAAACCATTCTTTAAATGGTGCCTGTACTGAGCAGCTGACCTCCTGTGTTCACAGTGCAGCAGGGCAACCACTCAGCACAGGACCCAGAAGCTAGAGGAGCTCATAGTAGACAGCAGTAGTGTCTACTACAGGGATTTACAGCTTCTAGAGAAATCCTACAGGTATGCCATATGCATAGTTAAATTGGTCTAATAAAGATCAATGTAGTAACTATGTAAAACATGCAATTTCTAGAATTCTTCTTTAACCTTTTGCTGCCAGGCTAGGGGTTTTACACACACACACTGTGTATATCTGACAAGACAAGTTCTGGCTGTCAGATGGAAGCATTCTGGAGGCTGCGTTGTCACCCAATTGCTTCCGCACCCCCTGCTCCCCCCAGTTTGCGCCCCCCCTGCTATGTATCTCTGATTCTTCTTGCCCATCTGCAGGCCTGAGACTGGTATAGTGGGTGCTTCTGGGTAGGGGGAAGATAGCTTAGCTCCCCTCCCCTTCATGTTGCTGACCCAGTAGCAAATTGAAAAAAACTCACTTTCGGGTCCCCTGTCAGTTTCTCTGGCCAGTATGGTCAGGAACGAATGTACTGCAATGCAATCTGCACTGCATTACATTCAGTGGAGCGCAGGGGAGACATCCAGGATCTTTTAGACCCTGGATCCTGTCACCAAAAAATCATCCTTTAGGGGACTTTCTCCTATTTGATAAAAAAAGTTTAAATAGTAACAAGTTAAAGCTACACCCAAGCTCATAAAATCCCCACAAATTTTTGAGCCCCCCACATATGTGCACATATGAATGTAAACTCATGGGTTGGGGGGTGCCTGAACATGAAAATGTTCATTGTGATACGCATGTTACATGCTGCTGCACACATTGGAGTGAGAGCAATATTTCTACCACCAGACCTCCATAACACTAAACTGATGTGATTGATATGTAAAATATACGGTACTGGAGTTTGTTGCCATTTCATGGGTGCATGCAAATATACGTTTTGCCATATTGGATACCTATTTACTCAGTGCAACCTTGTATTTATATTTTTGAATAAAATTGGGAAATATATTGCATTTGTATGACCTAAAATTAACTTTAGTGTATTTTTTACTGAAATTATGTGTTTCCTAGACCTTTGCGGTAATATCGTGTGACATAAAACATTGGAACTACCACTATTTTTTTCTCTAGGAGTTCTGCTTTCAGAACATATATAAGGTTTTGGGGTTTTATTTAAACTTCAGACCTAAAATTATTTTTTTTAAACGTGTGCAAAAAATGCAAAAATGACTCTGGCAGTGAAAGGATTAAACACATGATACTATTTATTGACAGGGCACTAACTGGTTTCATCTTTTGCATAGAATTGCTATTCAAACACACAAATGACTTTATTGAACATAAACAAAATACATGAATATAAATCATCCAGACTTGAAGGTTTACAATAAATCACAATTTTAACTTTTTTTTCAATAATTATGGTTGAAATGCAACATTTTTTTTTATGTTTGAATAATCACCGGTGTTTTATACAACATAAATAATGTTACTGATTCATTATACAAATTGACTACTTTGTATTTGTTGCAGTCTTACTACCAAGGAAACCTTGTCATACTGTTATAGTAATAGTGACATCTACAGGATACATATTATACCATTCAGTATGCAAGTGAAATACAGTATAATGATACCATGTTTTGAGCTTGTAATACACCAAAAAGAGCAGCAAACAAGAGATTTTCTATTTGTGTTAGAGAAAACAAAAACAGCAGGATTTCTTTAAAACAAATCTATAAACACGATACTAGCTAAGGATATTGAAAGATCATCTGTATATACTTTTATCAGATCTTTGTTAGCCTTAGTGCTTCTACTGATTTATATCCAAAAGTTCTTTGATGTCAACAGCAAACAAACAGTAGCATGAAAATCTATAATGCAGCACTGCTGTTTGCTTCATTTTGACAGTTGAAAATATAAATTGAAGAGTGTGCGTATTGCCCAAGCAAAGATAAATAGGCCCAAAGTAATTTCCTTTTAGGAACAAACAAACATGCACAACAATTGAGTGCATATTACAAAAAAAATGTTTTATAAGTACATACAATGACCGTGGAAGTTGTTTTGTCCAAGATATGCACAGGCTACTTAATTCTAGTTATACAGATATACAGTAGTTGCCTGTTTATAGGGACTTATATACATTGCTCCTTGCATTCTTAGATATGGGGTCTATATATAAAAATGCAAATCACACCTACAGATCTTCAGATAACAACATCAGTATGGCCATCTAATTTCATTTCAGACAGCTTTTATTTTGAAAAACAATTACATATATAAATTGGTAGCACAAAGGATAAGCGGTTAGCACTTCTGCCTGAGAGTACTAGGATTATTGGTTTGAATCACAACCATGGCGCTAACTACCTGGAGTTTGCATGTTTTCCCTGTGCCTGTGTGGGTTTCCTCTAGGCATTCCAGTTTCCTCCCACGCTCCAAGGACATCCAAGTTGTCTCTTGTCTAAATTAATGTATGAATGGGAGCTAGGGACCTTGGACTGTAAGCTCCTTGAGGGCAGGGACTGTTGTGAATGCACAATACATATATAAATACAGGTGATAAATACAATCTATAGACATGACAAAAGGATCTAAAATGTTGTTGGTAGGATACCTTCATCTGTTCTGTTGTTTTTGCAATTAGAAGCCAACTGAAGGTTGTTTACATACCAATAAATCTTTTGTTTGTGACCACCATCAAAGAATATGTTAAATTTAAGGTGCAATTATTTAGAGAGCTGCTATTTCTATCTAAGAAACATTGCTCTATTGCTGAGTCCTGCTAAAGCACATTCCAGGGTCCTTAGGACACCCTTACCATACCATATGATCAGTGCTTCCACTCTGCTAGACCCCCCATTCCCAAATGACAATGGGGGTTATTTACTAAAATAGGAGAGTGCAAATTCTGGTGCAGCTTTGCGTAGAAACCAATCAGCTTCCACTTTTTTTTAGTCAAAGCCTAATTGAACAAGCTAAAATTGGCTACCACACACAGCTGCACCAGATTCTGAGCGCACCAGTTATAGTAAATTTGCCCAAATATTTGGGATTGGTTATTGAGGGTATAGAAGTGTGATGAACTGTGCATGTCTGCCCAAATCTATGAATACAGACATTTTCTCCTGGGGATTCAATCAGATCCATGGGGTGAAATATACATTTGTTAATGATCAATATAATGTAAAATAAGCAAAGGGAAGTATAAAGAGAATGGATATACATAAGCAAATATGTGGCCCTTATGTTTTCAGGTAAGTGAGGTTCAGGACAAATTATATTAATTTGTTAATGATCAATATAATGTAAAATAAGCAAAGGGAAGTATAAAAAGAATGGAAATACATAAGCAAATATGTGGCCCTTATGTTTTCAGGTAAGTGAGGTTCAGGACAAAATAGCCTTAGGCTTGACTATTAGGAAGCTCAAACAGGAACATCAGGTGCTGAATATTGTTTGATCACAGTACACCCTTAAAAAGTCATATCATATGAAAGGAATACCAATCCTTACTTTGTCTTTCCTGAACATTAAGCAGCAAGCAGTGTATTAGTCCAGAAAACATCTTCACTTATGTATATCTTCCACAACTAAAGTCAACCTCTGTTTTTTTTTTCTTCTAACCTCTGCCCCAGTAACTGTACACTTTATTCACTTCCATTCCATTATTTAAAGCTTACAAACAACAATGAATGCTTTTATAAAGAAATACATATTCATTAAACGCCTTGACTACTGCAACTCCCTCCTCACCGGCCTACCCCAGTGCAAGCTCTCCCCGCTTCAGACCATCCTGAACTCAGCGGCTAGACTCATCCACCCCCCTCTGCCTCTCCCTCCACTGGCTCCCGATTGCCCAACGCATCAAATTTAAACTTCTAACCCTGACCTACAAAGCTGTTCACAACACTGCCCCTGACTACCTCACCAACCTGATCCCCAAGTACTGCCCTTCGCTCCTCACAGGACCTCCTTCTATCCTGCTCCCTGGTCTCCTCCTCCCATGCACGACTGCAAGACTTCTCCAGGTCCTCCCCCATCCTCTGGAACTCACTGCCCCAATTTATCAGACTGTCGCCTTCCCTCCTCACATTCAGGCGCTCCCTCAAAACCTATCTCTTCAGGGAAGCCTACCCCACCCTCACCTAACGGCCATTCTCCCTCATTCCTCCCTCCACTTCATTCCCCTCAGCCACTTCCTACTGTACCACTACCCCCTCCCTCCTAGATTGTAAGCTCGAAAGAGTAGGGCCCTCTTACCCCTCGTACGTTGTTTGTTATTGTTGTACTGTGCCATGTATTGTCCCCCCTATATTGTACAGCGCTGAGCAAACCCTTTGGCGCTATATAAACTCGATGTAATAATAATAATTAAACAAAAAATGATAAAAAATGATAAGAAGATAAAACAATTACTGAAAAATATACTGAAACCTGTTCACATCTGTTTCTGACTATGAAGTGATGCTCTGTAGCATTAGGAAAAAGATAGAGAGGAGGCTAAGCATTGTTGGCTGGGGGCACAGGTAGAAAGGTAGAAATTATTTAGGCTGGGTGGGGGTGGGGGGTGCAGAGGAGGAACTGATTATGAAAAGGGGATAAAGGATTTAGAATCAAAGCTGATTGTTGCTGATGGGTGGAGAGGCATAACAGCCACTGGGATAGAATGGAGGAGGTACAGAAAGCTGGCAATGGACTTGGAGGAAAGAGTGGGAGAATAGGCAGAGCAAGAGCTGTTCTTAAACCAAGAATAAAGGGGTCTGATGCATATCTGAATATGGCTGCAGAGAAGACTGGAAAATTATTAGAACCTTTAAGTACAGCAGCTGCTGATCATGACTAGGGAAGAAGAAACAAAATAATATTTGGAAGGGTGGGAGGTAGACTGAAATGCAATCCTAGTTAAAGTGGAGGGAGGGGACAAGTGGCTTTCTATTTATATTTACTGAATATATATTACTGAAACATATATTTTATAGGCAGGAGAGAAATAGGAGTGCAACAAGTGTCAAATGTTGCATGCTGTTTTGCTAAGTTTAATACTGCACATGTAAACCACCTTTGGGCCATATTTGCTTCTCCGACCTGGAAGATGAATCACAGTTGATGAACTTTATAAATGTGTGAAATGATGGTTCAGTTTTTTGCACCAGCTATGACACAACTCTGGCAAATAGTGGGGTTTAAGCTAGCCATACATTGCTCAGTTTTTGCATTCAGTCAGTCGCCTAAATGTAAAAACTAAGCTGATTTTTCCATCAAAACATTCGAGGTGGATGGGGAAATCCTCCCCCGCCATCAGAATACACTGATCAGCATTGCAGCCCATTGACTGCATGCACTGATTGAGCAGATATGTTCTGACAAGCCTGTTATTAAAAAAGGAGATTGATAGATCAACGTCTCATTCATGGGGACAGCCATACATGGATTGAAATTCGGCTGGTGCCTGCTAAACCAGCCAAACTTTGATCCATGTTTGGCCATGTATGGCCAGATTTAGTGTAATAGATCAGACATAGCAGATCAGATTTCCTGCAGATTTGGGAAATGTCACTTGACATATCATGTGTGTTTTCGAGTTCATCTCTACTATGGAAACCATACTATAGTTGAAGAAAGCACTCAGAGACTTTGTGCTATAGAATAGGATAGAATTCTAATACATTGTGCGCCTAGAATGCTGGAGAGTAAAGTGAGGCTTGCAGCAGCTGCTGTTGCAGATAGTGTAGGAATAGCTGCCAGAGACTGTTGTGTGGATCTAGGGTTAATAGCACCAAGAGAGGCTACAAAGGACATTGTGAGGGAGCTGTAATAGATGCTTGATGAACAATGTGTGTGTACTGGGTAAAAGTCAAATCTGAAAGAAGATACATACACCAGCAATAAAGGTTAAATTAAAATCTCTCCTTGTATAACACAAAATGACAGGATGATCTATTGCAAGTACTGGAAACTCAGAAGAATCTTTCCAGATATTGTAGTGAAGTTTACTTGCTATGCTCAACAGGTGCAGGCCCCTTTAACTTTTTTTCGGAAAAATTTCTGGGTTTTTGGACACACCCAGGAAAGATACTATCTCCACTTTCATCCTTCAACAGCTCAAAGATACCATACCAGATGAGGCAGGGGGTAGGTTGGTATGTATCTACATCTAGATGAATGACCCCTCACTGTCAGAACCATTGTGTGGTCAGTGCACAGCATCTCCAAGAACAGCTTTTGGAGCTCCTAGAGTATTACCAGACTACCCTAGTTCTAGTAGGTTGGCCCTGTGCCTTGGATCCCTCCAGTTGTTTGCCTGTGTTACCAGAGCTACCCTGGACACCACTGAGAGCGATGCTGTTTCTTGAACATGATCACTGGTAGCTGTTTGTATTCTGAACTGTTTTAAGTAGGCATTCACATCTAGACTTACTGTAGTTATAGAGTTTTACAGAGACTATGCTGTGCAGCCACATGTTAACCTGATTGAGCCACAGTGATGTTGTGTTTGTGTTTGTGCAGCATTCAGTTTAAAAGTCTTTAAGCATGGTCTTTGCCAGGCTGAACATGTTTTGTATTGAAAAAAAATGAAAATTATGGTTATTCCCTGTATAATCATACAGCCAATTACGTATTCTGTTAAAATAGTCCTTAAAAGGGGACATTAGAATCACAGTTTGATATAAGAGCCAGTTTTATTAATTAAACAGAGGAATTTTCTTACCTTGAGACACTCATCTTGTTTGGTGAGATCTTCACAGTCTTTTTTATTGAAACATGAAGAGTTCAGTAGAAGATCAACCTCAGCAACAGACTGCAGGAAGCGTGCAATCTCTGCCAGGTATGTAGAAGGCACATAAGAGGCATCCACTTTCATTCCCTCAATTAACGAACGAGTGCTTTCTTCATGAACAGTTTGCTAGTGTAGAAAAAAGTTTATTTTTATATATAAGTACACTTTTTAAGGTTTTCAGAAACTTTCTGCATATTAATAAAATACTTAAAATGCTGGCAGGTTAAATAAAAATCCATATGTTTTGGTACATCTAAAAAGTGGTGAGGAGATGAAAATTAATGTAACACACTAATAATAGCTTGACAGATTTGTGTCAGGGTCACTGAACACTGATTGACTGAATACTTCATTTACTCCTTGTATATTTCAAGGATTCAAGAGGCTAGATTTCTGTTCTGTTTCCAGAAAGTTTCTGTTGGAGACTCACTCAGCTGTTTTTTCATTAAGAGTTGCACTGGATTTCAATATTGGTAATAAAATTTCAATTAGAAAAAAAAAAGTGGATGGCTCTGGGAACACAGTTGCAGAGATGTTGCCTCCTAAATCCTTTAGCCTTGGTTCACACAACCATTATCTGTATGTTTCCCGCACAACATCGCAGTCGCACTGAGCAATGATAGTTGAATACTTCATTTGCTCCTTGTATGTTTCCCGGATCTGCTGTGGGTCTCAACTGAAAGTTAACAACACCCCAAAAGCAGGTCGCAAACTCAAACGAAAAGCATGTTTGCCTGCACTGGATCGCACAAGTATAAACAACCATGTTATCCGGTTCCAGCATGGCTAAAAAAAGGTGCCTGCACTTTTTTTGGTGTGGATGTGGTGTGATTTGAGCTATTCAAAATTAATGTGCTCAAATCACACTGCACAGAATTGCATATGAACTGCACAGAAATGAGGAGCGGTTCCTGTGCAATTCACATGCAACCTCTAGTGTGAACCTAGGCATAAAGATACAAGGTGACATTGGGTACTGTCAGCATTTATATTTCAGTATCCATAGGCTGTGGACATACAGTATAATATAAATATTCTGTATACACAATTCTGTATACACAATATATATATATATATGTATATATATATATATATGATATGCAGTTATTATTGTTTGATTCTTATTTAATAACAGAGAATTGTGATTTCTAGGAAGCAATAGGAAAACATCTTTTTAATATACCAAACAACTAAAATCATACTGGCTGGCACTAATATCAGCACATCTTTTCATTACACTTATGAAAAAGGTTAATTAAAAAAAAAGTGGCACAATGCATGTTACATATTTGTTTCAAATATCACAGTAGTTTATTATATATACAGCCATTTAAAAGAGCAAAGGTCTAGAAAGAACAAATGTATCTGAGAAGAGAAAAAAAAATCATAATAAAACTGAACACAATATAATTTACTTTGTGAAGCTATGTATGCTATCTTAAAAATAAAATTTAGTTCAGTAGATACTGTTTTTTATGTTATTATTTCATTGTTATGTTTGAAAAAATCCTTAAAGTAGGTCTAAAGCCTAAACATTTTTTATCTTAACAAATTTACCTGCATGAAGGTAAAAAATGTTCCAGTACCTCTCATCTCCCCCTCACCCCCCCATACGTACCTGAACCTTCACTTGATCCAGCATTGTGTCCATCTGTAGTGACTCTCCCCTCTCCTTTCCCTCACAGGTATTGCTGAGACCATTGGCTCCTGCAGGTAGCTTGGCTTGGTGTGCAACCATAGGAATCGGCTCCCTGTGGTGGCACACCCCAAGGTGGAGGAGCCTAGAGGACCATCGGGGGGAACCCCAGAAGAGGAAGTTCTTTTGCATGGAGCAGTTAAGTATAATATGTTTGTTATTTTTAAAAAAATTTGACTTTACAATCACTTTAATATCAAATTATTATGTGAAATGTATTTAATAAAGCACTGGGTTAAAGTGTATTTCCATGTTTGCAGCCAAATTGGGATAACACCTACTTTACAGTATATTTGTACATGTTTGCTATCAAATAGCACATAACTTAAAGAAAATATCACACACAGCACACGGTAAAACAGAACACAAAACAGAACACAATTAACCCTTTGATCACCCCGCATGTTAACCACTTCCTGCCCAGTGCCATTAGTACAGTGTCAGTGCTTTTTATTAGCACTGATCACTGTATTGGTGTCACTGAGGATGTCATTGACAGCAAGTCAGTTCCCTCCAATGTCAGAATGCCCGCTGCAGTCCTGCAGTTCTGCTATAAGTCGTTGATTGCCGTCAATACTAGTAGAAAAAAAAATACCAGTATATATACCGTCATTTTCAAACGCTATAACTTTCACATAAACCAATTAATTTATACGTATGGGGACTTTTTTTATGCAAAGACACGTAGCAGAATACATTTTGGCCTAAATTTTCATGAAATTAGATTTTTTTACATTTTTACTGGACATGTTTAATAGCAACAAGTCAAAAATATAGTTTTCTTTTCAAAATTTCCAGTCTTGTTTTGTTTATAGCCCAAAGAATAAAAACACAGAGGCAATCAAATACCACCAAAAGAAAGCTCTATTTTTGGGGAAAAAAAACATAGATTTCATTAGGGTGCAGCGTTGCATGAACACGCAATTTTCAGTTAAAGTAACACAGCGCCATATCGCAAAAAATGGTCTGGTCAGGAAGGGGGGTAAATCCTCTGGAGGGCAGGTGGTTAAGCTCATTTAGTACTTTTTAGAAATATGAACATATTTAAATCCATAGCCTCCCAACATGTTAACTTTGAACAGAATCTTTGTGAGGGTACACACATTAATATTATCAATGAAAGTATCTAATTTATTTTGACATAAGCCTACTCAGAATATCTTAACTTGGACAATGTAATGATAGTTTTCATCTTGATATATTGTTAGGTCAATCCTGTCATAAAGCTAGGCACTCCAAATTGAGCATATGATGTAAAAATGCATATTTGTAGTTTAAATTTAGTGAAAATGGTATTTCAAATTGAGCAATAAACTGATCCAGATATATAAGCAACCAAGTTTGGATACAATTGTGATTTTTTTGGTGTGTGAAGGGTATGCTTTTCCCTGTCCCCTTCTGCCTCTCAAGTCTCCCTATTGGTCAACCATACTTGGAGGGAGGATACAAACTTCTTACAAGATGGTACAGAATGCCAGAGACACTACATTGCATTGATATGCACTACATTGCATGTTCCCCAAGTCCTGAACACTTGGCAGTGCCTGAATTCTGAGGGGTGCTTACTCCATATTTTCTGGGAGTGTCCCAAGCTAAGGGTTTTCTTGACTATGGTGGAGCAGACTATAAAAACATTAACAGGAGTATTCCTTGGAAGAAACCCTTCAGCTTTCCTGTTACATGATACACCACTTTCAAACAAACAAATCAAAAATTAATTATTGAAACACCTCTTCAATGCAGCAAAAGCCTGCATTCCAGCATTGTGGAAAAGTATGAATGAGAATCAGTGAAATCCAAGAGATGAAAAACCTGACCATGATGATCAGGAAAAATTTGGACTCCCTATTTCTTTTATAGAGACCAAACTAAGCTAGCCTCTCAACCATAGGTTGTGGTGAGATATTGTGACACTCCTTTCGATTCCTGGAGTTAAAAGGTTCCTCAGGGTTCCAGGTCAGGGGGATGGGTGGGTTTCTTTCTTCCCCTACCCACCCCTTTTCTCTTTCTACTGCTCCCCCTTTTTTTTCCTTCTTATCTCTCTCACTATCCCTCTTGTCACCTATTCTCCCCTACTTTTCATCTTCTCTACTGAGGTTTAGTGTTGGCTTATCCTTATATCGAATTACAAAACTAAAAAGTATATGAGGAAACGGTGTATTTCAGGGATGTGTACAAGCAGTTCTGATGGCCACATATAACAAATACAGGTTACACCAGAACCAACGCTTTCGATTTATTTGTATTGGTTGTATGTTTTGGTGTATGATATCTGTTGCATTTCATACTGATGTAATTGTGTTTTAAAGACATGTTATACCGCTTCTTCAAAATTAAGAATTAAAAAAAAAGTCTGTCCATCCCTTCAAAGAAAGCCTGAATCCCTTCCAAGTATTTAATGTTGTCTGCATCCCTACTGTTGGATTTATCTTCTATAATTGTCCTGGTGACCACTGTCATTAGGAGTAAAAGTGAGAAAAAGGAGTGTGTCTCAAGACAGGAGGTAAAAGAAAAATTTCCTCAATAGGACATAGCCAGCAAAAAAAAACCTTGACTGGGGTTTTACCTATACAATACAGTATTCAAAACTGAACAAAACATTTCTGGCTTTACATATATTTTAAACTAAATTGTCTATCTTGTGGAAGACATGGTCACACACCAGTGACATCACTTACACCCTAGTGTACAATTTAGTTTGCAAATCCTATTGCATCAACTGTCAAAATTCTTAATACACAAATAAATCACTTTATGATATTTTAAAAAATTATTTAATTAAGAGTCTATTTCTATTTTATTTCTAAATATAGCTTAATAATAAACCATACAGTGTTGTCCAAGACTGGCCCTGACCATAACTTATCTGCCAAGCAAGTCATTATGGTGGCCCCCTGTGTAGCTACACGGTACGTGGTATCAACCCCACTCTCAGCTGGAACAAATCTGTTTATTATAGAAAGTGCCAATTGCTGTGACTTCTTTGGATGAACCTGAGCAGCTAGAAGCAACAATTTAAAAGACAGCTACTTAAATTTACCTGCATAGACAGTGCTTTGTATTGTTCAGACTGCATGTTGAGTGTGTGTTTCTGTCAGTTCTACACAGGCAATCAGAGCTGGCTCAGTGTTACATCTCATAGTAAGATCCCTAAAGCAAGAGTGCCCTTTTTACATGTAGGTGCATTTTACACTGTTAGCCTCTTGCCACACCACCACAGTATATTTACTGCAGTGGGGCAGCAGGGGCAGGCTCAGTTACACACACACACACACACACACACACACACACACACACACATATATATGTACAGTGAAGGAAATACGTATTTGATCCCCTGCTCATTTTGAATGTTTGCCCACTCACAAAAAAGTGAACAGTCTAAAAATCGAATGGTAGGTGTATTGTAACAATGAGAGACAGAATAGCAGCAAAAAATTCAAAAGAAATGCATGTCTAACAAATGATGCACTGATTTGCATGTTCATGAGGGAAAAAAGTATTTGATCCCCTTCACAAAACATGACTTAGTACTTGGTGGCAAAACCCTTGTTGGCAATCACAGAGGTCAGACATTTCCTGTAGTTGGCCACCAGGTTTGCACACATCTCAGGAGGGATTTTGGCCCACTCCTCTTGGCAGATCCTCTCCAAGTCATTAAGGTTTGGTGGCTGACGTTTGGCAACTCGAACTTTCAGCTCCCTCCACAGATTTTCAGTTGGATTAAGGTCTGGAGACTGGCTAGGCCACTCCAGGACATTAATGTGCTTCTTCTTAAGCCACTCCTTTGTTGCCTTGGCCGTGTGTTTTGGATCATTGTCATGCTGGAACAACCATCCGCGACCCATTTTCAAAGCCCTGGCTGAGGGAAGTAGGTTCTCACTCAAGGTTTGATGGTACATTTCCCCAGCCATCCTCCCTTTCATGCGGTACAGTTGTCCTGTCCCCTTAGCAGAAAAACACCCCTAAAGCAGAATGTTTCCACCACCATGTTTGACAGTTGGGATGGTGTTCTTGGGGTCATAGGAAGCATTCCTCCTCCTCCAAACACGGCGAGTTGAGTTGATGCCAAAGAGCTCGATTCTGGTCTCATCTGACTACAGCACTTTCGGCCAGTCCTCCTCTGCATCATTCAGATGTTCAGTGGCAAACTTCAGATGGGCCTGGACATGTGCTTTCTTGAGCAGAGGGACCTTGCGGGCACTGCAGGATTTCAATCCTTGTCGGCATGGTGTGTTACCAATTGTTTTCTTGATGACTGTGGTCCCAGCTGCCTGGAGATCATTTACAAGTTCCTCCCGTGTAGTTCTGGGATGATTCTTCACTGTTCTCATGATCATTGACACTCCACGAGGTGAGATCTTGCATGGTGCACCAGACCTAGGGAGACTGACAGTTTTTTCGTGTTTCTTCCATTTGTGAATGATTGTACCAACTGTTGTCACTTTCTTATCAAGCTGCTTGGTGATAGTTTGGTAGCCCAGTCCAGCATTGTGTAGGTCTTCATTCTTGTCCCTGACATCCTTGGACAGCTCTTTGGTTTTTGCCATGGTGGAAAGTTTGGAATCTGATTGTTTGATTGCTCCTGTGGACAGGTATCTTTTATACAGGTAACAAAATGAGATTAGCAGCACTCCCTTTAAGAGACTGCTTCTAATCTCAGCTTGTTACCTGTTACCTGGTAGCCAGAAATCCTGCTGAATCTCCCTCATGAACATGCAAATCAGTGCATCATTTGTTAGACATACATTTCTTTTGAATTTTTGTTGCTATTCTGTCTCTCAGTGTTACAATACACCTACCTTTCGATTTTTAGACCATCATTTCTTTCTGAGTGGGCAAGCATTCAAAATCAGCAGGGGATCAAATACTTATTTCCTTCACTATATATATACATATATATAATATATATATATATATATATATATATATATAAATGGTGTTTTTGGGTCTGTGGGCGTGCGCATGCACCCCCTGCCTACCTGAGCTTTGAAAGGACACCTGCACTGTGAATGCAATTTTGTCAACAGGTGTCAGTCAATGATTTTGGCTGAAACATGCTGATCAGCTATGTCTAATCACAGCCCAGAATCTATTGTTGACAAACACAAAGGACTCTGTGTAAACAGAAGGGTGATCTTGCTGTTTCTTCTCCCTGAAAAGCAGGGAGAAAAACAGCAAGATCTGCAAGTAAAAGCAGCACATATTACACACATTACACATTGTTAGTCATACAGTTATTCCCTTGATTACCCTTAGATGTTAACCCCTTCCCAGCCAATTGCATTAGTACGGTGACAGTGTATAGTAATAGCAGTGATCACTAAATTAGTGTCACTATTGATTTCAGTGTAATTTAGTCAGTTAATGTCCCTTCCAGCCAGCATCAGCTTGTGATGCCTGCCACATATCACAGTCTCACTGTAAGTCGCTGATCACTGCCATTACCAGTATGGCATCATAGCTGCATAAATTCCAGTGCATATACCATAGTTTGAAAACGCTATAACTTTTGCACAAGCCAAGTAATATGCACGTATTGCAATTTTTTACCAAGGACATGTAGCAGAATACATTTTGGTCTAAATTTATAACAGAAATTAAAAAATATAATTTTGTCCCTCAAAATGTTTGCTTTATATAATGTTTTGCTGGGTATAACAAGTAAAACCCAATGATGATCAAATACCACCAAAAGAAAGCTCTATTTGTGTGAAAAATGATATATTTCTTTTTTCTGTGGACAGTGTTGCATGACCATGCAATTGCCAGGCAAAGTAGCATAGAGCCAAATATCAAAAAGATGGCCTGATCATGAAGGGGGTATAACCTTCCAGAGCTCAAGTGGTTACAAAATACCAATTACTGTATATGGTAAGCACTATGTTGTTCCTTATATGTTTTCCCTGAGTTTGCCTAAGTGATGCCTTCAGGACCTTGTTGCTGAAAGGTAATTTCTAGAGATGAGCGAATTATTCAAAAATTCGATTCGGCTGATTCGCCGAATTTGCGGAATAAATTCGATTCAATGCGAATTTATTCGCTGCGAATTTAACTTATTAAAAGGGTTTCTAGGCTTCAGAGAGCCTTTATATTAGTGCAGAACACTGTACCTTTAATTTAAATGCCCTTGGAGTCTGCTGGGGAAGAGAAATAATACTGTCAGTCAGTATGACATGCAGATGAGTGCCGTCGATCTTAGAATCACCGCACACTTCACTCATTTGGGCAGTCACGGGGCACGACGAAGAAGATGAAGAAGAAGATGAAGAAGAAGAAGAAGAAGATGAAGAAGAAGATGAAGAAGATGAAGAAGAAGATGATGAAGAAGAAGATGATGAAGAAGATGATGAAGAAGAAGATGAAGAAGAAGATGATGAAGAAGAAGAAGAAGATGAAAAGAAGAAGAAGATGAAGAAGAAGAAGAAGATGAAGAAGAAGAAGAAGAAGATGAAGAAGATGAAGAAGAAGAAGAAGTAGAAGAAGAAGAAGAAGAAGATGAGGATGAGGAAGAAGAAGAAGAGGATGAGGATGAAGAAGAAGAAGAAGATGAGGATGAAGAAGAAGAAGAAGATGAGGAAGAAGAAGAAGAAGATGAGGATGAAGAAGAAGCAGAAGAAGAAGAAGAAAGAAGAAAAAGAAGATGAGGATGAAGAAGAAGAAGATGAGGATGAAGAAGAAGAAGAAGAAGAAGAGGATGAGGATGAAGAAGAAGAAGAGGATGAGGATGATGAAGAAGAAGAGGATGAGGATGAAGAAGAAGAAGAAGAGGATGAGGATGAAGAAGAAGATGAGGATGATGAGGATGAAGAAGAAGAAGAGGATGAGGATGAAGAAGAAGAAGTAGAAGATGAGGATGAAGAAGAAGAAGAGGATGAGGATGAGGATGAAGAAGAAGAAGAAGAGGATGAGGATGAAGAAGAAGAAGAGAGGATGAGGATGAAGAAGAAGAAGAAGAGGATGAGGATGAAGAAGAGGATGAGGATGAAGAAGAAGAAGAGGATGATGGTGAGGAAGAATGGAAGAAGAAGAGGAGGACGAGGATGAAGAAGAAGAAGAAGAGGATGAGGATGAAGAAGAAGAGGATGAGGATGAAGAAGAAGAGAATGAGGATGAAGAAGAGGATGAGGATGAAGAATAAGAAGAAGAAGAGGAAGAGGATGAGGATGAAGAAGAAGAAGAGGATGAGGATGATGAAGAAGAAGAAGAGAGGATGAGGATGAAGAAGAAGAAGAAGAAGTAGGATGAAAATTAAGAAGAATTCCATTCCAGCAAAAGTGTATCTGCAGAGAGCTCCGCTATTTCTGATAGTTCTCTGACAGTTCCTTCAAATTTACAGCGGTTGAAACATTGTATCTATTGTTTCCGAATAAAAACATCTGTATTCCTAAATGGAAACAAATAGATACAATGTTTCAACCACTGTAAATGTGAAGGAACTGTCAGAGAACTGTCAGAAATAGCGGAGCTCTCTGCAGGGACACTTTTTGCCAGCTGTAGAAGGGATGAAAATCGGCCGATCGGGAAAAATTCGATTCGTGCATCCGAAGTTTGCTAATTTTCGGATTCGAGCGCGAATCGAATTTTTCCTAATATTCGAAACGAATTCCACTTCACCCAAGTTCGATTCGCTCATCTCTAGTAATTTCTTTTAGGTGAGAGTATCCCCATACGAATTTGGTGGTGGGACTCAAAGAAACACATATATTCCAGTTTCAGCACTTGAGGAAGACACCAAAAGATTTATGATTATTCTCTTACTGGATATTATTGATTTTTTTTCATGGACTTATGGATATGTTTGGACACTGTATTTTTGAGTTCACATGAATTTTTGGTCATGAGCTTGTTGGACACAAACACGTTTGAACAACAATCAATTTTTGCATACACAGGTGTATCCTGTTTATTATCAATATATTTTTTGATTGTTTATTAAAATTAAGATTTTATATTATGCTTGTTATATTTGTATTGCAGTATTTTTTTAATCACATTTGTATAATTTTTAATTTCATGCTTGTGGCTAAATGTGAAATGTAACTTACTGTATGTGGCTGGGGCTTCCTTAGAACCACTGACAACAAGAAGCTGTCATATGTATATAAAAGCCAAAAAAATACCACTTGTGCATAGGATGATCTTCTCCCACCAAGCAGAGGAGTGAATAGGCAAAATTTCAGGCATAGGTCCATAGGTTCAGATTAAACTTTCAGTTCAGCCCTACTCATGACCTTGTTATCCATACAACTCTTTTTAATGTATATCAGCAAAGTATAAGGAGACTGTGAACACATTTCAGAGCCTGTAATTCTGTATACTTCACCATTCCACATTCTTACTTCTTCTTGGACTATTAGCAATATCCATCACTCTAGCAATGCCCATCCTAAATCATTTCCTTTCTGGAAGTTTACTTGCATGCCTTCCTACAGCTTACAGAGCAGGCACAACATTCAATGTCCGGTTTCCACTGGTAACACAATATTAAAAAAATAAAATCAGATATTACATACACTGCAATGAAAAAGATTTTCACAGATTTCACAGGTTCACGTAAACAAGCTAAAGGGTCTTTTTTTAAACATTACCTTGAAAATTATTTTGTAACACCAGCTCCTTCCCTATAAATAGTAACACACAACTCGATCCAACCTTTGATCACCCAGAAGTAAAACATTGGCACCTTATAATTATACCTGAGCACTAATGAAAAATCTGTTCACCTCAACTTAGCTAGCCAGTAATTAAAGTGTTACTAAACCCACAACAGTAAAAACATCCTGTATATGCAGTAAATTATGCTTGTTATACTCACTGTGGAACCTAAGGGTTTAATCCTCTGCATTGTGCAAAAAGGCTGTTTCATCCTGACTTCTATGATCCTCCCCTTCTTTTGCTGTCCCCAATCCATCTGCCACAGATAGAGCAGCAGTGGCAAGTCTGCACATACCCCGTTTGATGTGTATTGCCAGATAGTTTTTTTTATGGGGGAGGGCGCATGTGATCAGCACAGGATCAATCAGCAGCAGGGGCGAACTGACAACTCATGGGGCCCCCGGGCAATAGGGGATCATGGGGCCCCTGTGTCTTTGCCCAAACTCAAAAAAGCCTATGAAAAAGGTACCAGGGGCATCTCATGGGGCCCCCTACTGACCCCGGGCCCTCGGGCAGTGCCCGAGTTTCCAAAGGGTCAGTCCGCCCCTGATCAGCAGTGTCCACACAGAGGGTCAGGGGTGGTGTAGCCTCACAGGATAGTCAGAGGAGAATGAAAACTCCTCCTACAAGATTAACCAGTGCCCAGCCGGACCCAGATAGAAGTCACAAAACTGCTATATACTGCTGATGAGAAAAGGTATTTATCAGTTTATATTTATTAAAATAATTGCATTTCCATGTTCTGTGTACTGTGGGAGACCAGATATAGAGGATACAGGGTCCTGGGTTTAGTAACACTTTAAGTTAATATGTATCTTCTTGTTAAACCCACAACAGATACAGCATGTTTAAACTGTTTGCTTTGTTATATTGCTCATGTGCACTATTGTACCTGGGAGATATTTGTGACCATAGGGAAGAAGCACACCAGCTGTCTATTGACTGTTTTAATACACTATATACAGTATGTTTGCTTTTACAATGTGTAGTATGTTTGGTTTACTTAGCATGCCCTTGTCCACCTATATTGGAGATGGCGCATAAAATACTTACTTACTCCTAAGTTGTAAATGCTCAGGTATTAATCATTAATGAGCAGAACATTAGAATAAGTCTAACATACTGTATAACAACTATGTTTTATGCAGATGTTTGCACCTTAACATTGAATGATGGGTATATCAAACAAACAAGATATTTCTTGACTGCCTAAACATGCCTAGGGATAACTATATTTTCACTGTCTTAGCCATTGATTCCTTACATGCAGCATTCACATTGGCCTTTTCCTCATTAATAGCGATATGTTGAAGCAGACGTTGATTTAGCATACCTGTCTTGAAACAAGCACTTTTATTGCCCGATGTTTGAGACACTGCAGGGCACAACGCATTGTACACAGTTTAAAGATTTTTCAGCCCAGATTGATTGCTTTGTTCACAGAGTTGAGACTTCAGCTTTGTTTTAGTCTTGTATGTAAAACTTGCAGCAACATCACCATTCTATTAGTAATATCTCAGAGCAGTCATTTCTTTAATAATATATGGTATTATTATTTGTTTTTTCCATTTGCTCTTGGGCAGAGGAAATAATTATATCCTAATGCAACACATAACTGCATGGTGTTTGCCACTGGGCACAAGGAAAATATGATTTTACTGCTGTGCCTGATACATTTAAAATTGCATCTCTGAACAAAAATTTGGCCTGCTGTTTTACTAATTAGGCTTATTTTACACAAATTTTGCCCAAATAAAGCTCATGTAGCACAATTAATGATATAAAAAAGACAAGTATGCAAACTAAGCAGTGTTTGGAATGTATGGTAGAGGTGAGTACAGCATATATCTTGTTTGATTCATCTACAGATTAAATGTTATACTACAAGTGAATTTTGGATTGTTTTACTTTGTACTTCCTTTCTTTCCAAAATGTCAGCCACCCATCCCTCTTGTCCATACATGTGTGAGTATTACATTCCTATATAATCCATATACACCCTTACCCTGCCAGCTCTTATATAATCTATATGCACCCCTTATGTGTGAGTTTGACATTGTCTGTCTGTATAGTATGTGTGAGTTTGACATCCACTATATAATCTATATATACCCCTTCCAGACTGTGTATGTGGGAGTTCAACATCCCCTTCCCCTATTGAAAGTAAGGGAAACACAATTTTTCAAAATTATCAGTCTTTATCCTCTATATAATAATAATAATAATAATAATAATAATGACAACAATTAAAAAACGTTTTTTTAAATACCTTCAAAAGAAAGCTATCCCTTCCTAAAATACATATAGAATTAATTTGGTATACTATTGAATAACCGAGTAATTGTCACAGCACAGCACTGACATTGGCCCAAAAAGGAAGGGAGTATAGCATGGTAGTATTGAAAAGGTTACCTACTTGCCCTTCAGAGGATTTACCCCCCCCCCCCCCCACCTGACTAGGCCATTTTTTGCTATACTGCTCTTACCTTAACCTTACTATTACCTAATTACCTTAACTTACTATTGCGCAGTCATGCAATGCTGTACATAAATGAAATTTATGTAATTTTTTTTCCCATAAATTGAGCATTTTTTTGGTGGTATTTGATTACCTCTGCATTTTTAATTTTTGTGCTAAAAACAAAAAAAAAGCTGATAATTTTGAAAAAAATATATATTTTTGACTTTTTGATATAAAACATATCCAATAAAAAAAAATTAAAAATCAAATTTCATCATAAAGTTTGGCCAAAATATATTCTGCTACATGTCTTTGCTAAAAAAAAATCCCAATATGTGTAAATTTCACTTTACGTAAAAGTTATAGCATTTGCAAATGGCGGTATTTATATTGGAATCTTTTTTATACTAGTAATGGCAGTGATCAGCGACGTATAGAGGAACTGCGGGACTGCAGCGGGCATTATGACACTGGGTGGGAACTAACTGCCACTGACACTAATACAGTGATCAGTGCTAATAAAAAGAAATTTTTATCACTTTTTCACATAAATAGAGATTTCTTTTGGTGGTATTTAAACGCCACTTTTTTTTTGCACTATAAACAAAAAAAAGAGCAAAAAATGTGAAAAAAACGTTTTTCTTTGTTTCAATTTAAAATTTTGCAAACAGGTAATTTGTCTCCTTCACTAATGTGCAGCACTGATGGGCACTGATAGACAGCAATTATGGGCACTGATGAGCTGGCATGGATAGGCAGCACTGATGGGCACTGATAGGCTGCACTGATGAGGTGGCACTGATGAAACAGCACTGATGGGCATTGATGCAGAGGCACTGGTGATGCTGCACTGATATGCAGCAATGATGGGCACTGATAGGCAGCACTGATGGAAACTGACAGGTGGCACTGATGGGCAGCGACAGATGGCACTGATGGGCACTGATAGGCAGCAGCACTTAAGGTCACTGATGGGTGGCACTGACTGGCGGTACTGACTGATGGTACTGATGGTACTGACTAATGGGACTGCTGGGCTCTGATGGGTGCAACTGCTGGGTGGCACTGCTGGGCAGCACTGATGGGTGGCACTGCTGGGCACTGGTGGGTGGCACTGCTGGGCACTGATGGGCGGTGCTGCTGGGCGGCACTGATGATCAGACACTGGACATCCAGTGGAGGACATCCACACCGATAATCAGGGTACTGATGATCAGTGAACGCGTCCCTCCGCACACTCCCAGTGGCACGCATCCAGTGCTGTCAGTGATTGTTATGTCCAACGGACACATCTGATCACATGACTAGGTAAAATGCCAATCACAGCGGCCTTTTACCACGTGATCAGCTGTGTCCAATGACACAGCAGATCACAAAGTAAATACAGTTGCCATTGGACACAGCTGATCACGTGGTAAAAGGCCACTGTGATTGGCCTTTTACCTAGTCATGTGATCAGACGTGTCCGTTGGACATAACAATCACTGGCATCACCGGATGCGTGCCACTGGGAGTGTGTGGAGGGACGTGTTCTGGGGGGCCATCATATGATGCTGTCCCAGAAATGGACAACTACACTGTAGTCATCATTCGGCTATAGCGCAGTTGTAAAGTGGTTAAATGTGATATGATCTTCAGATAAGTCATCATAATGAAACATCCATATTTACCAACAATATTTACAACATTTTAACACTGAAGTAGAGAAATAATAATGGAAAAATGTATGAACCCCCAAAATTAAGTATTAGCAATATTCTTAACCAAATGTTTTTCACTTCCTGTAGCTGCTGTTTAAATTCATAGATCTATGTACAAAAGATTTTGGCTCATGCATATATTTGGAATTTCTTGCTTAAACAAACTACTTTACATCACACCACAGAACATCAGTGGGAATGGGGTCAGAACTCTGGCCTGGCAATTTTAATATGTGCAAATCTTCCTACATTAGTCATCCATTAAAGTTTATCTAATGTACAGTTTGTATTGTTTTGTATTGAATACAGAGGGACTAGAACAATTGTCTAGTGTTTATTGTTACCTGTGTCTCCACTGGGAAGACTCCTTTTTAGCATGAACCCAAAATGAAGACGGTGTGAAGATGGATTCCCTGTCAGCCGTGACAGTGCGCCACTGGAGTGATCTGTTTCTTAGTCTGTAAGTCTGACAAAATGTGCGGATTTACATACACTCTAAGCCCTGTGTTTTGCATCATTATTCTGGTTCATGGCTCTACTGATTTTGAGATTTTACATCACAGAGATATCTTGGCATCCTGCTGTTGAACTTTTTGATTTAATATGGAATTCCTTATAATGTTAATGCTTGCAAGCCATAAAGACCTTGGGACAACAAAAATGTGATGTTATTGTGTTGATTTCTCAGTGTTTTTTTCAAGAGCAAAATAATTATAATAAAATGATTAACTTTGATCATATTTGTCCACAGATTTTTTTAGCAATGCTGAGGAGCATCCAGAAGGCATTAGCAAATAATATCCACATCAATTGTTTTTTTAATAAGATCAGCTTTCTCTTTTGTCATTTTTGTTTAACACCTCTCTTGTTCATATTTTTATAGTAGTCACTAGGCAGTTAAATATTTTATCACATTAGTTGCATTTGAAGGAAAGGAGATTTTACCATCCTCTGCTAGAAAATTTTGTCACGATGGTCCAGAAGTTTTTGTTCTGCCTTTCTCTGGGCTAAACTTACTGGAGTTTTATTAAAGTGTAGAACATATATATTTACTCTTTTTTTAGTAACCCTGCTAAGAATGGAGTGCCACTAGTCTAAATATAGTGGGCAGCTAGTTTGCAGCAAGTCTGAACTCTTGATTGGTACTATTTTCTTTGTTTGTTTCCCCTAAGCCTAGGTAATTGTTTGCTTCTGCCTGTTGTTGGGGAGCATTCCCCAGCATGTAGAGTAAAGGTAAAGTATTATAGATTATGAATATTTTTCTAAATTGCCAATCACTAGGTGGTTTTTGACAGTGATGTGGCTGTGGAAAGAGCTAAATATTTGTGGAGCACTTGTAGAAGGGTATTTGCCCTTTGACCTTTTTTCTGCCTTGACAGAACTCCTTGAGAGAGATTGCTCAGTCAATTGATGGTCATAGCTGAAAGGCCTACATTTAAGAATTGCTTGTATCATCTTAAAGGGACACCCCTAACCCATGAGAGGAGCTGAAATTAATTATTTTTCAGCAGAGGCATTTTTATTATTTGGGTGTCCTGTATATTCTATCCCTATCTCCCTGGACAAAGCAAAGAATTGACTGCTTGGGTGTTGGTGATTCAGTTGCTGCAGGATTGGTGAGTGCTTTGGGGAATTATAGGCAAGATCACCAATAGTAAACTTAAGAGGACCAATTAAATTCAGCACCTTCTTTGGGGGTTATGCCTTTTTTGTTTTGCAGCAGTTATGTGGCACTGACATATTATTTAGTGTTTTGCATGAAACATAAAGACATTCATATTTATTCTTGCCCACAAAAGGTGCTCAGAACCAAATGTCCCTACCATATATACAGTATACAGTAAGTGGCCAGTTTGAGAGAAACACAGATAATGTACCTCAATATTTTGGGATTTTGGAAGAAAACCAGAGCATCTGGAAAAAAATAATGAAACAAACTCCATGCAGATAAAGAAGGCCATAACTGGTTTGAATCAGCAGGGACTGGCCAAAATTTGAACCATCTATGGCCAGGCTGATTATACCCAAACTGATTGTTGTAGGACTTGGGTACAACCAGCCTATCCGATTTTTCATGTGATTATTGCTGCTACCAATAATCACTATGTTCGCATGGCAAGTGATTATTGTTAGTGGCTAAAGACACTTGCAATAATTACTGTATTCTCCGGGTGGGGACAGCTCCCCCCATGCCTCCTCATGTCTCCCAGCCAGGAGAACACAATAGCTCCATGGTGGGATTCCCCCATCAACACTGACTGTGTTGATGGGAGAACTTAGCAATTTTCTTTCCTACAACCTGTGCTTGCAGGAAAGAAAATCATATCATCTATGACTGGCTTTACTGCACAACCTGTTGCACACATTCAGAAATCAGCTGCATTGTTTTGTCCTTGGCTTGATTGATTTATCAAAGCATTCATTCACCTAGATGGAGGATCTGCTTGCCTGACAGTCAACAGTTTTCGATGCATGGTGTGGAGTCATGGACAGGGAGCAGGACAACTAGTAAGTTCAGAGTAGTCAATTTCATTTATTCAGAGGGACAAGAAAAACGTTTTAACAGACTGTAATTAAAACAGTTGTAAATATTTTTGTGCAATGGCAGTAATTATTTAAAGGAGCTGTGAAATGCACTGTTCTGGGAATGCTGATTTGGAAAGAGCATGGAGGGCAGGAACTCTATTGATTTACTATTACATGGGCGTGGTTTAAGCAAGAATGTCTTCTTTTGCTTATCTGCAGCCTTTGACTTGCCTCTGTAGAACCTCCACAGTCTTTTAGAGCATGTTCACAGTCTTTGATTCATTCAGTGTGCCTGCAGTTGCTCACCACCTTCTGACAGTCCTCTTGGGCATGTATATTATCACTAACAGTCCATGTCTGCAGTCCATTCATTTGCTACCATTTTAGATTAATACATTTTGATTAATTTGCTATCATTTTAGATTAATACATTTTGTACCACGGTAATGCACAAAGAGTGTGCACCCTCTTGTGTGTTTTTTATAGAGACTTGAAGATTCCCCAATCTGTGGAGGGCTGCTCCTGAATGACTGGCATACACCATGACATGTGGAGTGCCCTGATTTGAGTGCTGATGTGATTTTCATGGAGTCCATGTCTGCAGCCTGTGTCATTCTGCTTTAACATCCCTGTAGTTTTTGCCAGTCTTCTGTAACATATCTACAGTCTCTGACAGTTTTTTATAGTCTCATGGAACATGACTGCAACCTTTGAATATCTCTTGGAACATAGTACAAGACTTTGTAAAGAAGGAATGATGAGCTTAATGCTCTCTACTACTGGGTACACACAGAACAATTTTTTTTTGTTCAACCCAGTAGGCTGAATGAAAAAAAAATGTAAAGATCGCTGTACCAACACATCTGATGTTAGTTTGGAAATCTCTCTGCTGACTTATTGTGTCCTAAAAGGGGAACCACCTCTCCACCAGGACACACTGATCAGCACTGGCAGCCATTGGTTGCCAGTGCTGATCTGATGCCGATTGTGTGCTGGTTTTTCAGCTTGCCCATTATACCATAACTGGTCTTGAGACCAGCTTCTTTCAGATGAGGAGCTGTACACATGTACGGAAAGTCGGCTGGTTCCAGCTGAACCGACCATTTTTGGACAATTTTTGGCCTGTGTGTACCCAGCTTAAATCTACCAAGCCACTTCCACCACTAGTTTAAACCATTTGTACATCAACAATATGGCAACTTGACTGTTGTGTGTGTGTTTATCATCATTTTGATTTAGATGAAGACCAGAAAAGCTTATTTTCTCAAAACTCTACCGTAAAAAACAGGATCAAGAGACTGATGTATAAGAAACCTTCCATAATAGCATATTTAATTGTGACATCATATGAAAAAAACAGTTTAATGGAAGGTCTTCCACTCCCTGATCAATTATAATTTTTAGAAAACTCAATACTATTTCCTGGCCTGTACCAATACTTGCAGTACAATTACAAAAACTAGTATAAAAGCTAATTACACCTTTTGCTTTATAAAGCTATGTATGGTCAGCAAATCTCAGTTGCCATGTGACAAAGAGAACAAATATTATACCATGTAGGAATCCGACAAGGGCAGATCCTCATAAGCCAGGGGTTGCCGCTCACACTTCTTTATGAAAAAGGAAAGGAAAATAAAAAACAATAAAAAAAAGATGTAAATCAAAAAGTAAAAGTAAAAAGATGAAAAGCAATGCCATATGTAAAGACATAATGCAACACATGATGAGGGAATTCTTTTAAGGTGTTCACACTAATGTTTATGTTCTTTAACATTTATGGTATACTAAATATAACATGTTAGATTACATTTGAATGAAAATTAGGCATAAATGAATCTTGTGGTAAGATCATTTGATAATTATAATTATTTTATTATAACTTATATTTATAGTTTTTTTAGATCTTTACGTCGTTTAATATTTCTTGATTCTAGGATTCCATAAAAAGTTGACCCCTATATATTTAGGTGTAAATTGTACCTTTGCAAATACCAGTGAGGCTAAATCAGGGTTTCCTTACCACTGCTTTATCTGGAAATCACTTTTGGCTAAGTGCAATAGCAAAGTTTACATGCCCCCCCCCCCCAGAATTTTGGAAGCATGAATGATGTTGATTATGACAGTGTTCATTGGGACATTTCAGACTGCAGGAGAGCTTGTATGTGAGAGCTGCGTGTGACTCCAGTAACCAGGGTTCTTGTTAACTCTATCTACAGCACTTGACAGGAAGCCCTGCCCTGGCAGGAAGTGATGGGTAATGTTCTCAACAGGGACACAGAAGCAATTAAACACCTGATTGAAATCCCTTTCCTGCTCTATCCAAAACAAATCAAAATGTTTTGACTGGAGTTGAGCTTTAACATCTTTCCATCTGGTCCATGTCCCATGTTGATAAACGGCCGTACGGGAGCACTGCCGATGCAGGTGGACATTTCTAAATGCCCACCTGCATCCATTGACTGAGCACACTCCCTGGGAGTGCGCAGCACCGCAATCGGTGCCCGCTGCATCCTCTGAACACAGATCGCTGTACGGGACCTTTGTGATCACATGAATAGTTGAAAATAAGATGTCACTTCCTGACATCATTGCTTACTACTTGTGAAATCTGTGAATGATCACAGAGCTCACATGGTATAAGACTATTCACAACAGCCTTGTTCCGTGTGACAAGCTGTGACCAATCACAGCTCACACAGTATTTCTCAATGGCTGTAGAAATGCAGTCAGAGAGAAGGAGAAATTATTGCTTTTACAGCCTTTATGGGTATAAAAGCAATCAGTGTAATAAAGGAAAAAAAAATCTTCTTCATCCCCCACAAGTAGTACAGTGTCACTATAGTGACACTGTACTGCTAGTGTGACAGTATGTTAAAAAAAAACAAAAAATATAAACAAAATAAAAATGTAAAAAGAAGTTTGAAAAAGTCTAATTTTTGGTTATAAACTAATTTGGGTTATTTTTTTTACTAAAAAGATAGATGAATACATTTTTGCCAAGATTTATGAAGAAAGATTATTTATTAGCAAAATTTTATAAGAAACACTTTTTTTTCAAAATGTTTGAACTTTTTAATTTATATAACAAAAAATAAAAATCCTAGTGGTAAATAAATACCACCAAAATACATTTTTATCTGTTTCAAAAAAATGCTAAAAAATTCATATGGGTACAGTGTTGAATGACCGCGCAATTGTCATTCAAAGTGTGATAGCACTGAAAGACGAAAATTGGCCTGGGCAGGAAGGGGGTGAAAGTATCCAGACTTGAATTGGTTAAATTGTACTGGAAAAAATGCATTATTAGACTGTTCTGTTAGTGTCAACCTCTTAAATCTAGAGTGTTCATTAGAATTTCATACCTTCCGAACTCACAGCTTTTGTCCTCGTGAGAAATTTTGCCTTGCTTACTGCTTCGGTCATGAAGTTTTGGACCTTTCTGTAACCTTTCAAGTTTGCATTATTAATTCCAGATATGCCTCAATATAAAACAACAGTATATTTCTTAAGCTGTGCTTTTTAATATTCATCAAATACAGTCCTAGCAGTCCTTGAGTTCCTGGATAGTTATTGTTAGTAGGCTGAGTGGTTCTGACTGATAAAGTGATGTCATGGTTCTGCTGCAGACAGGTGGAAGCCCTTTCTGTTTCCTCATCTTCAATCATCACTCTAACAGAACATTGCAACAACATACCCAAGGTAAAAAGTAGCAAGAGAGGGGCTGATCTGATTGGGGAGACGTGTTCACACAGCCCAGCACATAAAGATTACTACAGAGGCATCTGGATGTACAGTACATGAATGTGCGATGTAGAGGAATAGGTTCTAACCAGGGGCGGACTGACAACTCATGGGGCCCCCTGGCAATAGGGAATCATGGGGCCCGTGTCCTTGCCCAAACTCAAAAAAGCCTATGAAAAAGGTACCAGGGGCATCTCATGGGGCCCCCTACTGACCCCGGGCCCTCAGGCAGTGCCCTAGTTTCCAAATGGTCAGTCCGCCCCTGGTTCTAACCCCTTACCATATAAAAAAATGGATTTGCATACACACAATGTAATAACTGATAAAAGTAAAAGTGTCAAGATTTACAGTTTTTCTGTTATTTGGAAGGGTAAAACTTCTCAAACAGCAATAAAAACCTGGAAGGGCTTTTACCATTTCAAAAATTAAAATAGCAAACAAAAAAATCTTGCCATTAGATACACTTTAACCAAAATATTGTATTTTGTAAGAAAGTTCAGTAGAAAGGAGGGCATAGTAGCTCATGGAAAGCAACCAGAAAGCTGGTTCATTAGTCGTCCCTCTCTAAACTGTTAAAAACTGGGTTCAAACTCATAAATAATTTGTGCTGGTTAGTTAAAAAAAAAGTATTTTTCCTGTGTTTTTCTTTAAGAGAACCCTTCAATTATTTCATCCACCGAATATCCACGATGTGTGTTTAAATACATAAGAAATCATGGCGTAGCGAAGCGTTGAGCACAGTAACATAATCACATAGTTTAGTGACGCATAGTAAAGTGAAGGTGCATACTAATCATTTACCATAAAAATAAAAAATCTTGCTTATAAAAATTTTATATAGCTAACATTAAAGAAAAATACCTCCGTTACTCCTTTACTCATCTATGTTATAACCATAACAGATCTTGAAATGATCTGAATCATTTCGCAAGCCTCTGCCACTCTACTAATATTCCTGGGTCTATTTCCTTAAGTACCCTTATATGTTGGCACATTTTATATGAGGATCGGTGTTAACATCTGACAGAAAGTGATCAATATTAGAAGATAGTTTCTACTGCTGAATGCTTCGTTTATATAATTGCAATTTCACTGCAACAAATTGTGAATAATGCAAAGGCATATCTGTTACAAGTGTAAGCATTGCTAGCTAGTTAGCACTGCACTATAAAAATTGCAGGAGAAACAAATGAGCATTTGCATCATTAGTGACACTGCCAACAGCAGAAGCACTAAAATTAACCTTCCATTATCAGAGTCACTAGTGGAAGTTGCTGACACTGATATTAAACCAGTAGCTAGCTGGGAGCCAGTGATTCAGTAACATATTGCTGATTTGGTCAGCAATGGGAGTGATTCCACTGGACTATGTAGGTAAAGATTTAGAGCTTCAGTGTCAGGTGTCATAAGTGGCAAAAATCACATGGTGTGGGCCTTAGATACCTTTAAATAAAGAAAAGTTTTATTTCTTTAATCACAGTTTCTGTTAAAAATGGCCATGTAATATATACAATCATGTAAAAAAGTAAATATACCCCATGGAAATGTTTGACATTTTTAATATATTTGAGTTGGCAAATATTACATCTTAATTTGAATAGTGTCTAACAGATAACGGTAATATTTTTGAATAAAAACAAGGAAATTTTAAATTTACAATCATTTATTAAAAAATTGCCCATGTAGCAAGTATGACTTCCTGTAAGTGTTTGGTTTAGCTGCCCACCAGTCTCTGAAATCTTTGACCTCTTCATCTAGCAAAATTCTTTCAGTTGCAAATTGTTTGTGGTGTTCCTTGCATGCACTGCCAGTTTAAAACACCTCCACAACATTTCAATGGGAATCAAATGAGGGCTCTGATTTGACCAGTTGATAACCTTCAAGTTCTTCATTTTAATGCAATGTATTTGGTAGTGTGTTTTTGAATTATGCATTTCTTTTTATAATTTAGGACAGATGGGCTTACAATCTCAACAAACACACTTTTCTATGATGTAGCATTTATAGTTTGCTGAATGATATAAGTTTTTCATCCCTCAAGCAGCAAAACTACCCCAAACCATAGCATTTTTACCACTATGCTTCTGAGTTGTTATGAGATTTTGCTCCTGAAATGCTGTTTTAAGTTTTCACCAAACATGCCTACTGTTACTGTGGCCAAATAACTCTCATTTAGATTCATCAGTTCTTGGAACATTGTTCCAGATGGTCTTGGTTGATATGGTTCAGTGACAAACTTAGGGAGACTGCTGGCTCCCACAGCTAATGTAGCTAATCCTGTCCACTCGCATGTAATCTTTCATACAGTGATCACTTGAATGTAATCAGCCCTGGAAGCAGTCAGTCTGAACCCAGGACAAATCATCACATGTAATCACTGCATGAGCGAGTGCCGGGTGCATTTGCAGGTGTCTTGCTCTAATGTTATTTTTAGACAGCAAAGGATTTTTCTGTCTGGCACATATCCCATGCAGGATATGTGCGAAGGCACAATGGGACAATCTTTTTCTGATAGTGGATTAATTTTGATACCAGATATTGAAAAATGGACTTGCCTACTCTACAATGCATTATTTTAGGTTCCTGGAAAATTCTTTTTACATTAAAGAGTCAGCTTTTGGGCTGAGTTTGCTGGGCCAGCCAGTCCTGTTCAAAATCTGTGTCGCTAGTAGATTATTACCTTTACAGTGAAATAGTTGACTTCAAATCATTTGACAATCTTTTAAATTTCTTGCCAGACTCCTTGGTATCCACAATTTTCATTCCGAGGGCCTTATAGAGCTATAGGACACTACACATGCCAATAGCAAAGACAACACCCTGACCCAAGATCTCTGATTTATATATGACAGGTTTCACCTACATACTTCCTCAGGAGATTTTAATCATTGACACATAATCTGGAACACTTTATTCTAATTTAATGGATTTGAAGTAGTGGTAAGTATAGAGGTGAACTTACTTTGACATTTGACATTAAATTTACATTTTTGTTAATTTAGATAAAGATAATTAAATATATCATGTCAGTTTTATGTCTTCTTTGTTAAGAATGTCACCTTTATCTGTAGAAAATGTTTAAATGAAGATATGATGGTTTTCTGTTGAAATATATTGAAAAGGTCAACAATTTTCATAGTGTGTACTTATTTTTTCACATGACTGTTTACTGTTTGGGTACATGCATTTTTCTTTTGAACTTCCTAAAATGGGTAACCTAGTTCTACTCCCTGCTGCAGGAAGGTACTTTTAATGAATGTGTAAATCAATGTTCAGGGGTTACTAAGAGGTAACTAATTTATTCCACTAACAAACAGATACCTTAGTTTTAGTAAGGCATATTGGATCATTCACTGGCTCATTTTTTACTCAGCAACTCATGGACAGGTTAATATGTTTGGCTTGTACATTTACATATATTTACATATTACATATTTAGTCTGGCTGAAAAAAGACAAAAGTCCGTCCAGTTCAACCATAGCTAAAAAAAAAAAGTTATAATCCTACACCTACAATTGATCCAGAGGAAGGCAAAAAACCCAGCAAAGCATGATCCAATTTGCTTCTACAGGGGAAAAAATGAATTCCTAATCCTCCGAGAGGCAATCGGATGTTTCCTGCATCAACTTTACCTATAAATGTTAGTAACCAGTTATATTCTGTGTATCCAAGAATGAATCCATGCCTTTTCTAAAGCAATCCACTGAGCCGGCCAGAACCAACTCTAGAGGAAGTCTATTCCACATTTTCACAGCTCTTGAAGCTGTGAAGAATCCTTTCCATGATTTAATTACTTTTCATCCAGACGTAAAGAGTGCCCCCTTGTCCTCTGTGATGACCTCAGGGTGAATAGCTCTGCACCGAGTTCATTATATGAACCACTGATGTATTTATACATGCTGATCATATCCCCCCTTAATCTCCTCTTCTCAAGAGAGAATACATTCAGTTCCTATAATCTTTCCTCATAGCTGAGCTCATCCATGCCTCTTATCAATTTGATTGCCCTTCTCTGTACTTTCTCCAGTTCCCCAATGTTCCCCAATGAATTGGCTTTACAAAAAAAAAAGAGAGAGAAAAGATGAGTAAATAATAGAACATACCTTTATCCTATTTTTGCTCTGCCAGGAGAACTTTCTATTCACTTGCATAAGTGAACTGAAAAAGTAGTTCAAAAGACAGAGTGGATGGGAAGCCCCAATAGGCAGATTTGCTTTCTCTTGTGAATTTTTGCCCTAAAATAGAAGTACTTTAAACATTAAACCTTTTAAATCATAGCTGTAGGGAGTATTGCTGCATAACTCTTTTAGAACCTTGCAGGATTCAGTATTGCAGGGATAAATCAATTTGTTTATCCCAAGGGGGAAATTTGGATATATTGTATATATGGGACATATAGAATCCTAAGATGATATAAGTAATGATTTAAATCCTGTGTTCTTAGCAGAGAAATCAGAAGATGTTCTTAGCATAAAATGCCCCCCCCCCCCCTCAAAAAAAAAATAGTGGTCAATTCGTTTAGCCAAAATCTACCAAAAACACATTCGGTGTCACCACCTTAATGTGTTTCCGCTTTCAAAGATAACATAATTGGATTATAACTAGATATAAAACGAATTTCCAAGAGTGTTTTTGAAAAGTACCTTGAACAATAAGATCTAGGGTTTCCCCAGCTTTTAAGAGTTTAAATAGAACATCTTTTTCTATTTTTTTTTTGGTCTGCGGGTGATTACCCCCTTATGTAATGGATAGATCATATACAGTATATCTGTCTATCTATACACAGTTCTAATTAACAATTTTTTTCTACTGGATATGACATCACAGTAATTGGTAATTGAAGCTACAAAATTATATCGTAAACCCCCGCCCCCCCAAAAAAAAGAAAAAAAAAGAAAACAAAAGATAGAAGATTTTTACTTTTTAATCTTATTTAAAGATTCTTGTATCCAAAATGAAATTACAGTTTTGTTGATAAAATAAACTTTAGGTAATTTATTTAGAATTTTTGGAAAACTTTATTGCAGAGAAGTGTAATGTAGATGTACAGATAGATCATTCCAGTGCAATTCCTGCAAAACTCCTCAAAGACCTGAACAGCTCCAGTGTAGTAATAAGAAACAATGCACCTGTATGAATGCTCATAGTAAAGTAAAAATTCTGAAGTTATCACCAAATGTACTCGCTGCTTGACATTATGCTTTGTGCAAACATCTGTCAGGAGCAGTAAGGTAGTGACAAGTACAGGAAGATAGGAACCTCTGAGATTTTTTTTGTATTTAATGAAATCATAGCTAGCTGTAAATTAAAATGGAAAGGTTATATAATTACACGTAATTACAAAATAGCTTGTATAGTGATTATAAATTTTGTATTAACTTTTAATTAGACTTAAGAATTTCTTTAATCTCATGGAAGGACATTTGTAACTACTTTTTTCTCAGCATGCACTGGCAGTCTAAATTCTTTGACATTTTCATCAAGCTGTAAATACATTTTTTTAGCCCTAAGATAGACATAATTACCATGAGACACTGTCATATCTTCTCCTAAATTTCATATATAATACTTATACATATATAAATCCTAGCATTGGAAAACATTAATTTACTTCCAGTTGAGTTTATTTGAATAGAAAATTTCCAAACAGTAAACTGCTATTATGATCCTTAGCATATTGTGTAATCAACTGCATTATGCAGAACTTGAATAATTAAGGTGGCACTTCAGGGTTTTTTTTTTCTTTTATTGCCTGGTGTTAGATAAGGATGAGGTTTGGATTCACTGTCCTGTCAAATTTATGTACAGATTTGCCATGGAGAATTTTTAAAATCATAATGCATTCTATAGCCTATGGACTAAAGACAGCAGACTTGGAATGCCAATAAGGCAGCTTTTGGCTAAGCCAGCTTCCTCACTGAAGCAGCCACTGTGTCAGAGAATTGGACATTTTTGCAACTAAAGCTAAAGTTAACAAACTGCAAAGGGAGAGCTCTGCATCTGTTAGGAAACTATTCTTTAATTCTGATTGCTAGCTCTTTGAGCAATCTACCCATTTGTTGCCTTTTTTGTTATTATTACTGGAGATTTTTTGGGGTATTTATTTTATTTAGTTGTTGATTTAACCACTTTTCTTCAGGGCACTTTTGCCCCCTTCCTGCCCAGGCCAATTTTCAGCTTTCAGTGTTGTCACACTTTGAATGACAATTGTTCAGTCATGCAACACTATACCCATAAAAAAAATGTATCACTTTTTTCACACAAATAGAGCTTTCTTTTGGTGGTAATTAATCACCACTGAGTTTTTTATTGTTTGCTAAATAAACAAAAAAAACCTGGAACGTTTGAAAAAAAATTCCTTTTTCTTTGTTTTGTGTTATAAAATTTTGCAAATAAATAACATTTCTTCATAAATTTAGGTCAAGATGTATTCTGCTACATTTCTTTGGTGAAAATGCCCTAAATTAGTTTATATTATTTAGTATGTAGGAAAGTTATACAGTCTACAAACCATGGTATATATATCTGACAATCGATCAATCAATGTACTGACAGCCAATCTCATTTCTTGAGGCCTGCAAATGCCAGCATAGTAAAATACCCCCCAAATTACCCATTTTTGGAAAATAGACAGTCCAAGGTATTTAGTAAGAGGATGGTGAGTTTTTTGGAGGTTGTAATGTGTTGTTACAATTTTTTGAAAAATGTTTTTTTTTTTTTACACATTATGATTGCTATACCGATGTATTTCGTTGATATTTTCAATCATTGTTACTGAATGAAACTGACTCACTCACTGACTCACTGAATCACTTTCTTGTGATTAGCTGTGATTGGGCAAAGCCCATCACATGATACAGATGGGCTGTGATTGGCCCCTGTCTGTACCATGTGACTGCTTTGATCAATCATAGCAAAAACACAACTGTATGCAATGAATGGCATGACAGGAAGCCATCCATTGTATACAATTGACATGTGGTCTGGTGTGATTGGTCACAGTGGTCACATGAAACTGGCAACGGGCCGATGTAGTGATATGTCATCAGCTGTGTCCCATGGAGACAGATCGCGCCGCTGTGCGGCCCCGTGGCCGCGTGAATGGCTGCTTTTGACAGGACATCATATGAAGTCCAGTCACAACAGCAAGTGTCCCGCCTGGCTATAGTGTTAATGTGGCTTTTAGCTGCTGTACTCTCACAGCATGGAACTTCATTGTTTGGCAAAAAAAACTTGTGCTCTTTTTTTCTAGTAAATTTGGGCCTAGGCTTGCTCATTAGAAGTGCCATGTCGCTGCCCAATTTTAATATGCTGCGTCATTAGCAGTCTCTTAATTCAAACACCAGCCTGTATTCTTTTTCCCTAGTGCATGTTGGTCAATTCTGCCTCATAAAAAAATGTATTGCTGAAGGCCAATTTTACACTCCAAATTCTTGAGAGCTTGATAAAAATTAGCTAGTGGTAGGGCAATTTTATAACAAAAAGGGCCAGCCCAGTGAACTATTGTCCAATTTCTTTTGGCTGTGGGTCTATTACTATTTATTGAAGCTGCAGCCTTTTTTTCTAAATGAAATAATGTATGCTTTTGCTGAGACTGTCTGTGAATATTGTACTATTCCATAACATCCAATACCACTTTAAGACATCCCCTAGGAGTGTTATTTAAATTATCTGTTGATATACACTCGCCAGCCTCTTTATTAGCTGTTCAATTGCTTGATAACAGAAATTGCTAATCAGCCAATCACATGGCAGCAACTCAATGCATTTAGAGGTGGTGAATGTGACTTTCTGAAGTTCAAACTGAACATCAGAATGGGGAAGAAAGGGTATGGGCTTGTTTGGGTATTTCAAAAGCTAATGATCTCCTGGAATTTTCAAGCACAACCATCTGTAGGGTTTGCAGAGAATGGTCTGAAAAGGAGAAAATATCCAGTGAGCGGTAGTTGTGTGGACAAAAATGTCTTGTTGATGTCAGAGGTCAGAGGAGAGTGGACAGACTGGTTCAATGTGCTAGAAAGGCAATAGCAACTCAAATAACCATACGATGCAATCAAGGTATGCAGAATACCATCTCTGAATGCACAACACGTCAAACCTTGAAGCAGATGGGCTATAGCTGCGGAAGACCACACTGAGTGCCACTCCTGTCAGCTAAGAACAGGAAATAGAGGCTACAATTCTCACCAAAACTGGACAATAAAAGATTGGAAAAACATTTGCTAGGTCTGATGAGTCTTGAATTCAGCTGCGACATTCAGATGGTAATGTTAGAATTTGGAGGAAATAACATGAAAGTATGGATCCATCTTACCTTGTATCAATGGTTCAGGCTGGTGGTGTAATGGTGTGGGGGATATTTTCTTGGCACGCTTTGGGCCCCTTAGTAACAATTGAGCATTGTTTAAATGCCACAGCCTACCTGGGTATTCTTAATGACCATGTCCATCCCTTTATGACTACAGTGTATCCATCTTGTGATGGCTACTTCCTACAGAATAATGCACCATGTTCAAGCTCAAATCATCTCAAACTGGTTTCTTGAACATGACAATGAGTTCACTGTACTCCAATGGCCTCCACAGTCACCAGATTTAAATTCAATAAAGCACCTTTGGGATGTGGTGGAACGGGAGATTCGCATCATGGATGTGCAGCCAACACATCTGCAGCAACTGCACGATGCTATCATGTCAATATCTCTCAGGAATGTTACCAACACCTTGTTAAAGCTATGCCACAAAGAAGTAAGGCAGTTCTGAAAGCAAACGGGGGTCCAACCCAGTACTAGTAAGGTGTACCTAATAAAGTGGCCGGTGAGTGTACATGGATTACACAGCAAAATCATTTTTTAATTCCCCTTCCCCACACTGCTTTGTACATACCCTTTTCCAAAAGGTGTTTAGTCTGGTCACGTGATGTCATGGGTAGGTCTTGAAAGCTGGAGAGAATGGCACCACATAATGATGTAGTACTGTTCTCTTTAGTATGTTCCTGTGCATTGTAATGAGAGTCTCATTGAGCATTACAATGAAAGCTACATTTTTTATTTTAACAAAGACTGCCCTAACTACTAAATAAAAAATATAGCTAGAACGAGGCTTTACATTACAAACTATTATAATCTATCAAATTTACTAAGTACTAAATCCCTTACTAAACCCCAAAGGTAATATGTTAACTCTCTTTTTCTACTAAAACGTTTAAACTATAAGTCTATATTTTGTGTTGTTAGGAACACACCCTACCTTTTTCTGATATATTAGATGCAAAAACCCCTTTTAACCAACTCATTTCAAGGATGAGTACATTCAGTTAAATTAATCATTTCCCTTTCAAACTGGTTCCAATTAACCAAAAGCATAATATAGACAAATACTGTATATTTGTAAACGGCCAAAAGTCCCACACTCTCTTCTCTGCCTCCTAATACAAGAAAGTATCTTGCAGCTACAGAATCTGCATATTGGCATTGCTTGGTTTTGTTAAGCTGCAGCAAGCAGCACAGAAACACAGACACATTGGGAAGTGTCAAATTCTGAAGATTCTCGTGGCAGTTCTACCGCAAAAGAGGTCAAAGTCTGGATACAATGAAGGTGCAAATGGTAAGCATTTTACATGTACTTTGCAATGCTGTATTTAGTCAACCCTTATTTTAGGATATTGACAGTGTATCTTTAAAGCACAACTGTAGTTTCTTTACTTTTTTTGTTGTTATTTTATTTTTTTTTCTACCCAGAGTGCTTGGTTTTATGCCTACCTGTATCCTAGAGCCAGCAATCTTCACTCCTCTGAAAAATGGCAGCTCTGTACTGTGCATATATAACATGACCCCATTTATTCTCAAAGGAAAACCAAAAAAATTTACTAACTGTGCTTAGTGCCTACCTGATAAAAACAAAAAGAAAAACCGGAGAAAAGGAGCCTGCTGCAACTCAATTTTGGAATACTCAATATCTGAAAAATAGTCTGAAAGTGAGTGCGCTGTCTCTTGGTGGCTGTGTCATGTAATGCCTGCCTATGTTTTCCTTGTTATACCAGCATGGTGATTTTTTTGATAGTCCCTTGGAGTTTTCGTGAAATTGCTGGAGCCATTATATAAAAGCAGCTAGTGGCTACTAAGAGGTGGATCCTTGAAGTGAGATTGCCCCCGGTTGTTGCTGTTTGCCTTTTGGATCTCTTCATGCTAGATCAACCTCCTATAACTGATCAATCCAGTAAGGAGTGCCTCTATAGGTAATGGGATACTTCACAAGATTTTCCAGTTGGAATTTATCATCACAGAATTTGTTGAATACATTGATGAACTTTGGACTTTGAATTTTTAATTTATTTTTCAATCTTATGTTTTATTTTTTGTGCATGATTTGCACATTGTACTTTAAGCATTATTTTGCATGACTATTTATTGCACTATATGAATACATTACTGTATATGAATTTTGGTGATGAATTATGCAATATTGTATGCATTTTTGCAATTAAAGAGACATAGTTTTCACTTAGCACTTTCTGAGCTTGGAAGTTGCACCTATTTGATGAATTTATTATACTGTATATACTGTTTTATATTTGCACTGTCCCTTTAAGTCTTAAAGTGCATACTTACTTTCAGACTATTCTTTAAGAAACGTTGCACTCATCCCTTGAGGATGTCATTAGTATAGGTGGTTATCACATCAGAGACAAGTAATGTTTAACATCAATGAGCACAAGATATTTATTTTTGTTTTAATTTTTAATATAAGCTTTATTTAAGAAAGGTATATGTCTAGGCCTAAAGAGGTAAGTGGAACTTTTTGGATTCTATATACGTTTTATATTGTTTTATTTGTTCATTGTTTATATTAGTGATTATGCATATGATAGACTCTATGGACATTTATAATCTGCACATTACAGTTATTTAAGGCGGTCTTAGAACTATTTCACTCAAAGTGATGGAAAGAAGATCACACGTTTCTAGTGATGCAATCTTATGTAATGAAAAATATGGTCAAAATGTAAGGTCTCGCTTTTGTAACATAACAGTTTTCACATTGTGAACAATCACATATGTAAATGTCATGCAGCAGTTTAGATGTTTTTAGTGATTGCTGAAGAAAGTACCGTACATTTTTTTTATCCTGCCAAAAGTTTACCAAATTTTACTGCAATATGTAGGAAAACAAATAAAATGTAAAATTTGGTGCAAACAACAGATGTGCTGTGATAAAGCACAGAAAAAAGAGACCACGGATTTTAACTGTATAAATGGACAGACTGATTACTGTATTTCATTGTGTATAATAATCCACATATTTTCTAAAAGATCATGGTTAATAAAAATAGATGAAATACTCTGGTGTCTAATAAGAGGATTCAAATGCATTCCATAATTCTTTGTTTCCTTTTTGAAGCACTTTTTTCCATGAATATTTGATAAAGACCTATCTATTTAGAGAGTCAAATGACTTTCAAAATACTAATATGCAAAGTCTCTTGAACAGGTCCCTGTGGTACTGTTTAATTTGTGCACAAATTGAGAAACTAAATTGTGTTCATTTCAGCATACAAATGGGTGAATTGTTCTCTTTAGTAATTAGTTGTTTCACTGTGAAAAGAAGCAATAGCTAAATGTGAATAGAAAAGAAAAAAAAGTCAAAATCTAAGCCATGATGGGAAGAATAAAGAATGAATAGCTTTGGATAAAATAAAATCCTGCTAAGGAGTTTTTCAAGGAACATGGGCATCACACATGTTACTTTTTACCACTTTATATAGTTTTAGAATATTATAGTAACTGATGTTTAATGCAAACCCTTACCTTGGACTGACCCACCTATATCATTGACCTCAATCTATTATTGCATATGGCTAAGGTAGTGAAGCTATGAAAGGCTTACGTGCCACTTGTGGTGAATACTAGATGCCATTCCTCTCACAACTATTCTTGCCATACTGTCATGGTAAAAGAAAAACAGTAGGGAGGTGAAGAAGAATAGGACAGACCTTCAGTGTAAAAATCCAGCATCTATCACCTTTTCATAGCATTGTCTTACTACTTGCTTGCAGCTACACTTTAAGACAACAATGTACTGCCTCCAAACCAACCTCCCAAAAGGTTGAGCTGTAAAGTAGACACAAAAGGGTGCCATATCTTGCCTGTAGCTTTGATGTGGTCCTCCTCATAGGGCCAATCACTCCCCTGAAAGGTCCTATGCAAAAATCAGCTTTCTGAAAGTTGTTATCATAGCCTTATGCTTGTGTACCTCTCCCACATGACACTTGTTGAAGCAAGCAATTAGTTTTCCAAGTACTGAGCATTGTCACTTGTGGATGGAGAGGTAATGCCTAAAACAGCCCTTACACCAGTCTTGGGCATTGTTTTAAATATTCCATCATTGAAAATATTTTCTATGAAATCGTAGGCCCCTTAAGGTATAACTAAGTCCAAGAAAAAACATTTAATTTATTGCAGCTTCCCAACCATTAGATGTGGTGGCTACATTAGTTTTCTTTTTTCAAGCTAAAACATTTTTGGAACGTACAACTGTGCCTGTTGTTTTTGCTGAAAATGCAGTGTCCTTGCCATTTTCTGGGAGATGAACTGAAAGCAAAAACAATGGTATTTTTCATGTGCAGACTGTGTGGTATTCACAGTATTAGCGTACATAAAGGGAAAATGCCTGAAAATAGAAAAATAAATGTCATCTCATATAAGGACTGGTATGTTGTAATATATTAAATATTTGTCTTCAGGTTTTAATATGCTTTACAGTAACTGCATTTAGTATTGTAAGTCATGTAGTGGTACAGGGTCAATTTAAGCGCAGCAAAGCACACAATGTATAACTGTGTAATAGAACATCCATATAACATGCAAACTCAAAACAAAAACACGTTTAATTACATTAAATTAAATGTAGAATTTTAAATCTTTTCCTGATTTTTTTTTCTTTACAGAACTAAGTGTGCAGTACAGAACCTTCTCTTTTCCTTGCATTGCATATGATCTCATATTCCTACTGAAATATTTTAAAGCACACTAATGAAAATATGCTTAAATTCATCTATTTAGATTTAAATTATTGTTTGAATACACTGTATATTTAACATAAAGAAAATGTGGCAATAAATGTATCTTACTGAATGTAGAATAAAGTCTCCTGGCTGTTTTTTTTGGTGAATTAAATTAATGTTTCCTAGCCCTAAATTGGAATATGTCTTTCACTTGCTATATAGTATTCTGAAACAAGATTCAAGTATTGTACTTGAGTTATGAACAGATTAAAGACAGACAGTGGCAAAATGGAGCATCATGTGCACAATGGTGACCCAGAAAGGAGGATTCAATGCTCTCTTCCAGGGCCACAGCAGCCACATGGATCCCTTATTACAGCATTTTACATTAGCTACTATTTAGAAAAATAGATTTTATTAAAAAAATATTTAGCAGATTGTTTGGATGCATTTTATTCATATTTAAGAGTGAGAATATTGTAGAACTAAATTTGAACCTTTCTGCTGCCTTTTTCCTTCACATAAAACCTAAATACCTTCAAACACAGGAGTCGAAGTAAAAGGTGAACTTTTATTAAACAGTCAGACAAACTACACCTAGGACTTGAGAAATTGATTTTTATTTTGAAAGTTATTTGCAGATAAGAAATTGATCTAAAGTTCGTCCTTTGCTTAATGCCATGCTAACAGCGTTCTTCTTTGAAAATAATCTATAAGCACTACCTATTTTCCAAGCTTGGCATTTAAACCAAACTATGCTTACTATATATACGGATTTAATATCTAAGAATTATATAATTTTTCAATAGAATGTCACAAATAAGAGAAAAAAGTTTAAATCAAAGTGGACCTTTCCCCCATTTTCTATAAATCATAACAGCATGTGGCTTTACATGTTAACATGAAGTCATCTTACATTGATTAGTTAAACAAACATTGCTTTTACTTATAAAAATGTTTTTTCCACTTCCTGGTCGAGGAATTGATGATGTAGCCAGGGCCTCATAGATGAATCCTGGGAAGGCTACTTCACCAGTGCATATGAAATAGAAGGTATCTGTATTTGCACATGCATGTTTGCAGTTTGCTATTGCTAAACATTTCTAAAGACTCCTTTGTTATGATTTTTAAAATAAGGGTGAAGTTTTAGTTCTTCTGGACAGGGGAATACAACAAACTGATGCCATTTTAATTGTTACTTAACAAGATGAGCTGTTGATGTTTGATTAGCAAAACTGTAGCATCTCCCGGTGTAGTTAGTTAGGCAAACTGCCACTGTGATTTAGTAAAAAAGTTGCATGCTGTGTATACAATTTGCCATTAAAAAAAAACCTGTTACATTAATTCTTTGCACAGAAACTTCCTCTATCCCAAAGCTTCAGAAGAAGGTATCTCTGAAGCAGTGACATCACGTCCTATTAGGGTTTGTCACTGCTTCTTAAACTACAAATCCCATCATGCAATGGGAGGCAATGTGGCGGGACTGTGGGTGTGTTTAGAATGGATCAGACTACTGGCCTACTTATGCAGCACAGTGAGCAGATCAGATCAAGAGACTGAGGCTCTTGGGTCTACCCAGTGCAGTGAGCAGTCATGTAATCATATCACTACTTGCATTGCCAAGCACTATAGTCTGAATGGATGGCACCGTGGGTGGGATTGTGGACATGAATATGATGGATCAGACTACTGGACTGCCAATCTCTGTTGTACAGTGGGCTGGGAGTCTGAGACTCTTAGGACTACCAACTGGAGCAAGCGGTGATGTAGTGAAGTCACTGCTCTCTTTACTGAGAATTACAGTGGGGGGAACATGGGGCTTTTCATAGAACAAAAAAGGTTTCTGACAGGCAAAGGGACTGTGCACTATAATGCATAGAAAATATTTTAAAGTATGGAAGCATTTGTATACATATAGCATACAATTTCTACCCAGAGCTTTAACAAATTATGCTTTTTTTCATATATGCCTAGAGTTCAGCTTTACTTAAATCCTGAAAATCAACCCCTTTTTTAAATCAGAGAAATGCTTTATTGAACAATAAACAGGTTTCCAGAGCAAGCATGGACTATTATGACAGTATGCCAGGCCAATTATCTACATAAAACCTTACAATAACCATGGTGCAACACATTTTAGATTCACATAACGCCAGACAATACCTTACTGCTCAATGACCCACAAGACATTGCCGGAGACTTGCCATTGTTAATTCTAATGGGCATAGACCTGGTGTATTGCCCATAATTTTTCAAATTTATCTAGGCAGACTTTTATTTAGCAAATATACCACTTAAATCTTAGAGTAGAGGGTTGGTGGATTTCCAGTTTTCCAATAATAATTTTCAGACCTGAAATAATGCCCTAGGAATTGCATCCTTCCTTAGTAAATCCCTGAGCTTCTACTTCCTCCAGAATACCCAAAACACAACATTTAGGGTCAAGTGGAATATTAGACTGGAACATATTGTTGAGCGTGTCCATCGCCCCCTTTCAGTAATGGTGTCATTTGGGGCACTACCACAATAAATGAATCAAATCCCATGATCTATTTTACAACTACAAAACATGGGTCTGTTAATATCCCCATCGTATACAGCCAATGTGGAGTTTAATGAGTATGCAATAAAATAAATAGGTTTGTGAGAATTTGTGAGAAACATTAAGTTAACTAGCTTGGGCTAATTGCAAAGCATTTGATCACCTGTTACAGATTTCCTCATGAAGCTCACCAGTTATGTGTGGATTAGACCAAATCAAGGCAGCAAGTAACTCAATGGTCATAGCAAATAAGAGTAGTGACAAGGGGCACCCCTGCCTAGTCCTTCTCCCTAAATCAAATGGCTGTGGAATCCAGCTCAATTACCTTATTGCAGCTTATGGGCTGATATAATAGACGGGCCCAGGAAATAAACATCTTGCTAAATCCAAACTTACCTAGTACTGCCCATAGATACTGCCAATCAATGCTGTCAAAAGCATCTAAAGACAGCAAAGCACACTGAATGATGATTGGTATAGCCAGCACTAGTCTTCACATCTTCCCGAATAATACACTTTATTGAGTAAAATGTGCAAATAAAATGGATTACGCATGTTGGCAATAAGCCTTAGCTTTAGTAGACAGAGCTAATCTACTTGATCATGCCCATAAGGTGACTAAAAATACAGCAAACAATCCTGTCACTTTTGTCACCACTTTCTTTAAGGAATATAAACAAATTGTCAGCATCATTACAAAGTGCTTGCCAATATTATTTGCTGACAATGACTTGCGTCCATCCTACAAGAGGGATGTCACTTTTCAAACAGATGTTTCCATACTTTGGGTAATATGTTGTCTCCCAGTCTTTTTCTTCAAATCTCGGGATAAAACATGGCTTTCAGCCACAGGATCATATTGTTGTGGTACAAAAACTTGTCGCTATTGTGATAAGCACTATAAATGTCAAACCATCACTTCTTATACCACTGGGAAAACTTATCCCATACAAGAATACATAAACTGTGCCTCAACATCTGTGGTATACAGTACGTTATTGAATTCACTCCAATATGTGGGATGCACAACCAGACCTCTACGGGTTAGGATAGCAGAACATTATAATGCTATGAGCAACCCCAATGCAAAAAACATCTCAAATGTTTACAAACATTTTAGGGAGGTACATTGCACTAAAATGGACTCTTTTAGATTCAGTGGCTTAGAAAGGGTTACCAAACCAGTGAGGGGGGATATGCACCATATTTTACAGAAAAAACAAACTAAATAGATTTTTTCTTTGCAGACTAGAATACCTGCAGGACTTAATCACAGGTGGGACGTGGATTTATTTCTTAAATAATTACTAGCATTTTCAGTCCCTCCACAATCCCCTCTTTTTCTTAAAATCTATTTCATTAAGTTTTCCCTATGGATCTCCTTATTCTATATAATTATTTATTTCATTTTTCTTTTTCATTTTTCTTTTATTTTTAATTTTTTTTTGTCATCAGGAGCTAAAAAATATTATCCCATACATGGTACTAATCATATTCTGAATGGTAGTATTCTATGCCTTTTATAGCTATATATACCGTATGATCGTTATCTTTGTTGCACACCTTAGGGTTAACTTCTAATAAGATTGTATTGAATTTTGAAATGGAAAGTGCCCTGAGGTGTACCTTTATGACATCCTTGCATTTTTCTTTTTGTATTTTGCTTTTTTTACTTTATTCTTTATTATCAATTTTTATTTTATGTGAATTACTTTTCAATTATGTTTTTGGCTTTTCAAAGTTTTTCTGTTGTGAATCTCTTCACCCATCAATTTTATTTCGGGGCACCTCCCACTAATTGGCTGATTAATCTATTGAATTGCCTGATGGGTATGAGGAAGAGTCATTCATTTATTTGGTATATATAAATGCAATGTCCTGACTTATATTTTATGGCTATGACTAAGTCTAGGTTCACACCTATGCAGGTTGCGTTTAATGCATTTCTGCATTGCATTTTGTGCTGCGTTTTTGCACTTGCATGCATAGTTTTTGATGCATGTGGCGTTTTGTATTTTTTTAAATTATTTTTCTTGTTGCTAGGCAGATTTTAAATGCAAAACACACCAAAAATGCATCGAAAACACAGTACAAACGCCTCAAAAATGCAGTACATGCTTTTCTGCAGCGTTCCCATTGATGTCTATAGAAGCAAAAAAGTCCCTGACACTTTCCAAAATACGCACTGGGTGAAAATGCGGAGCTGTGAACCTGTCCTATAAGAAATCATGTTAAATGGACCATACTATGTTTCTGCAAAGCGCTGTAGAAAATACTTAGGTGTGAACCTAGGGTAAGGCATATTTCCTAAATGCGTAAGCCATTTTATTTGCACATTTTACCAATAAAGTTTATTATTCTGGAAGATGATTCCCGTCTATACCAATCCTCATCATTCAGTTGCATGTGCTGTGAAAACACGCAGAGCTAGAGCACCAATATTCCACCTCCATAGGGATTATCTCTGGGCGTAGCACCTATTTGTTCACAGCAAAGCATACTGTTCCTTGTTATCTACATAGGTTTGCATGTTAAGAAAATGTCTTCTGAGATTGATGGGTGTGGACTTATGTGGTATAAAACCTGCCTGGTTAGGGTGTATAATGAACAAAACAATGTCATACAGTCTGGAAGTCAACATTTTCATCAGTATCTTCACATCACTTTGTAGAAGAGAGATGGGTCCATATGAACTTGGATTCAGTGGACCCTTGCTAGGTTTTAACAGGAGAATAATGTTGGCCTGGGAGATTAATGGAGGTAGGCAGTGACTTGCAAAAGAAGCACTGAATACCTCAAATAAACATGATTTGCTTGTCCAGTGTAGCATTTATATGCCTCCATTGGTATGCCATCATCCTCTGGGGCTTTACAATTGTGAAAAGAAATGGTCGCTTTCTGAATCTCCTCCAATGTAATAGGGGGATTTAGTCTGTGCCTCTGATCTGTAAATAAAGTGGGATGTGGAACACTTTATATATACTGAGCTAGTGCATCTGATATATAGGTAGTTCTTGGGCAATATAAATCTGAAAAGAAGTCAGTAGTTTTCACTCAGAGCTCAGGGGTATTAACAGTGTGGCCTGTGTGGGATCTAATGGTGCAAATCACCAAGAATGTCTGGTGGGAATGAACAAGTTTAGCCAGGAGGCAGTCAATTTTCTCCCATTATTCATAGAACGCCAGTTAAAAATGAAATCTTCTGTGGATGAGAAAGTCAGGTGACCAAGGACATCCTAAGCCAACATCCAAACCTCACACAGTGATTTAGATGGGCTAGCAATGTAAGCGAGTTCAAGTTATCATACCTGGTTTTTAACCTAATGCTCTAGATCTGTCGAGGTTTTCTTGACATCATTAATCTCTGCTGTGAAGAGATTGTGGAGAAACACTTTAAAAACTGGAGAAGATTTGGGTGAAGTTTATTTGTGAAAAAAAAAATATGTTGTTCAATTTGTTCATGTAGCCAAATTTTTTCAACAATTGTAGCCAAGCGGCATTAGATTTCCAAGGGGTTCTGGGAAGGTCAATGAGAGTGTCAGGGATCCCATCGCCATGCAGCAGTGCGGCGGCGACAGATCCCCTTGAGTCACGGCGGTGCGAGTGCGCAGGCGCGGGAGCGTGCGGCCATGCATGCGCGGTAGCGCAGAAGGCTTGCGTATGTGCAGTAGCGCCACATCACGTCTGGTGAGCTATTTAAACCTGCTTCATGTGGAAATCACTGCCTTCTGGTTTAAATATGTTCCTGCATACATTTCCTGATTCTGATCCTGATACCTGTATTCTGTATACCCGCCTAAGAAAGAACTCCGCCTGCACTGACACCGGCTATCCCTGACCATTCTTCTGCCTGCTCCTCTTGTACTTATCTGCCCGCTTGTTAACGAACCGGCCTGACTGAATCTGCTGTATTACTCTGCCTGCACCTGCACCTGACCTGCATCCTGTCAACTACCATATCCACCTACGGCTCTACATCTGGCCTACATCCGGACCACCGCCATAACCCTCAGCCACCGCATCCACGCACTGGTGCTCGGTCCCAAGACCCGCACCCTGACTGCCGCCACACCTGCTCGCTGCTGCACCTACATCCCTGCACCCACACCTGGCTCGGGTCTGGACCTCCTGGGCCCCCAGCTACCTGCTGACAGCCGCAAGATATACACGGCACTCCTGCCCCTCCTGGCTCTGCGTCCCTGTTCCCACTTTCAGGGGTTCCGAGCGGGAGTTGCAAGAGGACGCCATCTCTCCACTTCAGGCTCCCCAACCAGGTATGTGACAGGAAGGCTGTGCAGTAATCCAAACTGTTAGGGAAGAGTGATTCAACACACAATGAGGTAGATACTGAATCTATGTTATAAGAGAGGCCATAGAAAAAGTATCAAATCAGAAATCTATCTAAGACAATAATAAATGTGTTTTTAAGTCACAGGAAAATTGTTTAGCATGGGGAAACCTATGTCTCCTTCTTCCACCAGAAAGTGGAAAAAAACAGTGCCTCTGGACAAAGATAGTGTGGAAATGGGTGAATGCCTATCCAGGAGAGGGCTGAGGTAACAATCTATGAGGTAAAATGTCTCCTAAGATCAGAAGGGGGACATCAGTTTTGAAACCAGGTACGATAACAGGAGCTGTATTATCACCCTGGAAAATGAAGGAGGGATATATTTACAAACTAAATTACATTTCACAGTGTATATTCAAATGGAAAAATACAATTCTGCCTTCAGTACCTACCATTGAGTCATATTCCTCTAAGTCCAATGAGCAATGAACCTATACACCCATGACACATGAGTAGGAAATATGTGTGGAGTGGTATGCATGGCTCACCCAGGAGTACTGTAAACTGTTCTGAGTGTCAGTGGTAAGGAAGATATCCTTAAGACAATATATGGCAGGGTTTAATTTAGGAAGGCATGTTGTGTGCATAGTTTTTTTTCAAAGAATTAAACACCCTTTAACATTCCAAGACACTTTGGATACATCAATCATATTTGGGATAAACTAGATGATGACAGCAGAGATCCTCCTGGACACTCTTACAGCAACTTAGCAGTGGTCCCATAGTTCCGGTAAGAAGAATATGCCAACACATAGGGTCAGTCATAACTAGTCAGCCATGAGGTACAGGTGAGCACACATAATGTTTTGTAGAAACCATAGATAAAGTCAGTTGGAAAAGGCTGTATATGATTACGACACTCTGGAGAAGGCAACTGTACACATAGCAAACAAGTGAGCACAACCAAGCTCCAGCATAAAGAGGCCATCCTTGGAAATGCAGTAGACTGGTAGCGAGGATCTCCAGCAAACATAATGGGGATAGCAACATGGACCCCCCAATGCTTTAACATAACAAAACAGTGAACTGACAACAGGGCAGAACAGTTCCAAGTAGAAACATAAAAAATAGAATTCTGTAATGTAGTAATGGTGGTGGTAATGTATAAAAATTCATCTCTCACAGATATGAAAGTAGTAAATGGTTCCTTAGCTAGGAAACAAGAAGAGTAGACCTGCACTGCACCCATTGAGCTCATTCAGTACCTGTGAACCAGGTGTCAATTCTCCTCCACCTCCACATGTGAGTTATGGATACTTTGTTCATTGTTATTGAGCAATGACGATACCTCTGCAGCAGTTTTGAAAAAGTGAGCTTGCCCCTGTGCTGTGATTACCAGCTTGGCGGGGGAAAAGCATGGCATAGGGCACCTGGAGGTGCTATAGCCATTTTTTTACTTCTGTAAATTTAGCCCTCTTGTGTTAAACTTCTGCTGAAAAGTGAGGGCTACATAGTTACATAGTTAGTCTAGCTGAAAAAAGACAAAAGTCCATCCAGTTCAACCGTAAAAAAAAATTTATAATCCTATACCCACAGCTGATACAGAGGAAGGCAAAACAAAACCAGCAAAACATGATCCAAAAACGTACCAGTCAGGAAGATGCTCGCCATAGTGCACAGCGGCGCAGGCACAGATGTGCGAGGGCCAGTTCTGCTGCACATAGTCGTGTGCATTTGTGTTCGCGCATGCACACACATGCAACAGCCCGTTGCTAATGTTGGCGCCAATCAGACTATTTAAACCCAGCAGCACTATTAGCCTGTGCTGTCTGATCTGCAGCTCCCCCTCCTGTATTCCTGTGCCTGTTCCTGTGATTACCTGTGATTGATCTCAGCTTGTTTCTTGGACTCTGCCTCAGCCTTCTGACTCTGCCTGATCTGATCCCACTAACACTAACCCTGGCTTGTGACCTGACTATTCTTCTGTTTACCATTCATGTCTGATCCACTTATCTGTTACCGACCCGGCTTGTCTGACCCTGCATACAGTCTGCTACCAGCCTGCTTCATTGCCTGCCTGCCTGCCTGCCTGATCTGCTGCCAGCCTGCTCTGCCGCCAACCGGTCCAGCCATGCCATCTCCCAGCGAAGTGCCAGCAATTCCTGCACAGACTACAGCACAGACTACAGGTGCTCTTGTGGTTACTGTTCCACCTTTAGTGGCCCTCAAACCGGAGCTGTATGAGAGGCCTCCTGCTATCAGGCTCACAAGTAAGGTATGTGACATTACCCCAACCCTAAAACTTAACCAGTAATCAAGTTCCTTTCTCAACCACTTATGTACATTTTGAACAGCAAAGTGGTGGACACTTTCTTCCGCTGTGCCATTTATAAATGGCACTTTAGAAATTACCCTTGAATGGCCAGTGCGCCCTTTACTGGCTGTGAACCCAGCCATCATAGGTAGCCTCAATTCACAGGTGGAGTGTGCAAAGCTAATCCAAGCATCTCTGTATCATGTGATCTCTGAGTTGCCCAATTACAGCAATTAGAGATATAAAGAGTATAGTGTATAGTTTACATCTAAGAGCATGATACTTCCACTTATAACAGAGAAAGAGAAAGGGGAGGGAGAAAGAACTAAACGTTCATTAGTTCCAGATCAATGGCTTCACCTTCTCTTTCCACTGTGTATGACCTGCATATTAAATATATCTAGTGCACCATTACCAAACTTCATTGAGCTCCCCTCAATACCAGCATGTGTCTCCATTTCCAAAAAAATTACTGCAAAAAATTAGCTCCCCTTGGAAAGTCTACTTTCCAAAAGGGACCATTTAAGGTTTTTTTGTACTGTCCTGGCATTAGATGATTTATAACAGAGTAAAGGAAACCATTTTATTCAAAATGTTTGGGTTTTTTTTTCTTTATACAATAAAAAACAGTGGTTAATAAATACCCTTAAAATAAATAAATCAGTCTAAAAAGTATATTCATTTGGTTATACAGCTTTGCATGACATTGTCAGTAATTGTCAGACATAATATGCCAGCACTGAAAACTGAAAGATGGCCTTGTATGGAAAGGGTATTACAGGCTAACCTAACATTCAAAATTAGCCAGTACCTATACTTAAAGTACTTTTTTGCACACTCTCTCTGTGCCAGCCAGTCAGGGCACTACCATTTTCAGATCTAAAGGTTAACGTCTATGTTTTTCTTACAATCTTGTCTCTTACAACAGGCTTTCTTAAACTAATGCCCAACACTAAATTGACCAGCCAAGCATACCATATCTGGAGCCACACACAAATACTGATATTTACTATTCCTGAAAGGCCTTTTAAAGTCAGTAACTAGGAATTTTTAAAGTGGTACTAAAGTCAGTTTTTGTACTTGTACCTACAGATAAACCTATAATAAGGTGCACATTTAGGATATACTTACCTGTGTAGAGCACCAGCGCATGTGCTCTGAAGGAACGGCATGTCCTTCAGAACTGTGTGCGTAAAAAGTGACTCCCATGCGCATGTGCGGGAGTGACATCATCGCGGCTCAGCCATTAAAGCCGTCGAAGCCCACAAACCCATAAGAAGAAGGACTGGGTAAAGATGGAAGCCCTATCAGCGGTGACAGTGCGCTGCTGGAAGGCTTCGTTCTAAGGTAAGTTTTACATAATGTGCTAGTATACGATGCATACTAGCACATTATGCATTTGTCTTGCAGTTTTACATTTTATTTTTAAAAAAAGAGGTTATGGTTTACTAACGCTTTCAGCACTGCTGTGGAAAACCATTTTTTGAAGCAGGAATTTGTATAGAAAATAGAATTCTATATGATTTAAAAAAGCACACCTATCTAATAGGGAGGGAGGAAGGTCAGTCAGTATATCTTCTAGTATCTTGTATATCAAAAAAGTATGACATTTTTATCAGCCTATTTTATCTTCATATTCCAGTTATTTTATTTGTTTTATTGGCATGGAGACTGGAAGGATTTAATTATAACATCTTGTATTCCATAATGATATACATAGAACTTCCAAAAGAGAGGCAAAGTTCTTTGTAAAGATTTCTTCTGGAAATAGTAAGGTTTAGTTAAAGTAGAATTTGTCTCATAAATAAATATCTGTTTATGATATAACAATTTCAGGTTGTGAAATGCACAAACAACAACCACAAGTGACCCTAAGAAATATTTATTTTGCTAGTACAATTAATGTCAATTTTTAATAACCTTTGCTTTGATTGATTACCACATTTCAGACAGATCCAAAGCCAAACAAAAATAGGATCTGTCAATGACCTGGACAGTAATGTTTACTATATACAGGCTTGGATCTCAGCCTAGGGTAGCTGTTAGAAAGCCGTAATCTACATTTTTGGAAATGAGCCAATGGAAGGCTGTGGCCATGAAACATTAAAGCAGAGTACAAAAAACTTTATTTTGGACTTTAATCTCCTTGTGGTAAAATGAATAATATTGATACCTCCTCTATTCTAATAATATTCTAATCTAAATATTTAATGATCTTGTAAATCCTCAATTCGCATATACTATAAGTACAATTTATCAACTGCAATGTGCTACAGTTAGACAAAGTACAAAGACAAACTAGAACACAACAGAGGCAGACTAAGTTCATGCCATGTTATAAAAGGGTGAGTAAATGTATAGAATTAAAATATTTCTAAATTAAAAGAAATGATCATAAGTTATGTAGAGCTCTTAACTATATCAGATTCATTTTCCCCAGAGGTTAAATTTGTTTGCCCAGATTGTACTCTGAATTTTTACTAGGATTATCACATGAATAAAAAAAAAACTGCATGCAAACAATTCATTTAGACGCATTAATAGGCAACATTACATTGGACTGTAGATATGCTTTGCTTACAGCCCTCTTCTTTTCCCGATGTGGATGGATATGAAACAGCATTATAACTTTTAGTTTGGTGTGCTTACATTTTAGCCAGATTTGATAAATATTAAGGAAGTTAACAAAGATAGAAGAACACTGAGTAATTAATTTAGCTATTAGAATTTGAAGCTAAACTCAACCCTTACCTTACCAGTGTGGTACAGTTGCACAGGCTCAGCTGTTGCACCGAAATGGATTACTCTGATTTCACTGCTCACTGTGAGCTTTTTGTAGTGTGCATTGCAAGCTGAAGCAAGTCAGATAAAGCTCACCTTTTTTCTGGCTTGAGGATGCCCAGCCTTTCTCCTCAGCCTGACTGTCCCTGCTCTGCCTTTTCCATTCAGTGGGTTTCAGTTCTCTTAACCATGAATGGTCAGAATCATATGTCATAATAATCTTTGGCAGTGTTCATGCTAATGCACCTTGCCTAGAGATACCAACTTCTCCACCCACCAAGGCATTTAGATATTTATATGCTTCTTCCCAAATGCAAGCCTCTGCTTGCATCAGGGTTGATGCACCTCCACCACCCATATTCTGCCTGCATTGCTTAAGGAAGCACAGCGATACAGTGACTATCTCACTAGATCTAAAATAAGGTATGTTGCGAAAATGTTAAAATGTTACCTAAAAAATTCATTAACACACTGACAAGGGGGGCAAGGAGGAACCAGAAAAGGCAAAATATAAGCAAAATAAACCTCAGTTTTACCAGCTTTATAATTAAAAGACGTGTTGCAAAAATATATAGCCATAGAACAATTATTCAATGTTTTTAAAACCTTACGCTGTTCAGATATGTTTGGATATATAATGTGTATTCTCATGTGTAGTCTAACACATGTATGCTGATTAGTGTTATTTATCTCTTATGGACACTGGCCCTATGAAAAATTAAGTAGATGAGAGACATCCAGAAAATGTGGTTTCTGTAATCTAAACATAAAGTATGCCAGTGTATTAAAACTATTCAGTGTACCAGTGGTAATAAAAATTGTCTCCAATCGATAGTATAAAAGTTGATGTCCTAAATTCAACATAAATCAATGTATAAAGGATTAATACATCATATAATGCAATAATCATATCAACAAATCCATCAAAAAGTGCTGTTGAATATTTAAGCGTCCCATCAATAGTGTGTGGATCCAGATGAAAAGTACATCAAATCTGCTGTTTCTGTGACTTGGACCGGTGGCCACCTTAGTAAAACTAGGCTGAATGTTTGTTATCACCGCATGGTTTCTTTTTAACACTTTGTATTGGAAATTTTAACAATAAAATACTACACCATATACCTTTATCTGGGTTCCATGGTGTGAGCTCCTTTCCATCAAGGGAACCAGATGTTCGGCCAGAGGCTTGAATGCGGAGGAGATTATTTGGGACATACAGCACTAGTTATAATACATGCCATTGTATTTTAGCTCTCTGGGGAGTGCATAAGGGTGGCATAGTGTAGAGGTTTTTTTCTACACTTGGGGACTCTTTGTACACGTAATCTTGAGAGATTTCATGTACCTTTCATCTAGATACACACAATATTGATAGGATACTTAAATATGCAACAGCACTTTTTGAAGGATTTGTTCGTATGGTTATTGCATTGTATGTTGTATTAATCCTTTATGCATTGATTTATGTTTAATCTGGAACATCAGCTTTTAAAGTACCGATCAGAGACAATTTTTATTAACACTGGTACACTGATTAGTTTTTTTATACACTGGCATAGTTTATGTTTATCGTTGCACTATATATTTCTTCTATTGTTGTTCTGTAAGGTTGGTGTGTCACCTTCCTTGGTGCTTGTGGCTACTTCTCAGAGCTCTCATGTATATTCTTTCCTTAGAAAATTTGGTTTGTATCTAAGAAAACCAGAGTTAATTTTTTGTGTTTGATGTGCTTCTTTTTTTGTCCCAAGGTCTATATTAAATGTTACACTTGTTAAGGAGTTTATTGTATCCGGCATGGCTTAGAGACATTTAACAATATTTTGGAAACTAAATGAAAACTACTTCTTTGTTACTTGGTACACATTTGGTGACTTTGGTACCTGACCTTGCAGCAGGCCAGCAACGAGTTGTATTTTCCAATTGGTTAGAAGGATATAAGATAGCCTCAATAGTCTAAGAGTAGTATGCAATGGAGTGCTGACTACATGTGACATAGGAGTTAATAGAGTTTGCATCAGGTGCATGACTGCAATAACTGGTACTGTTAGATAAGAAAATTAGAAGATCTTGGCCCTAATGGTTATACTGGTTCATCCTCCTGTAGCACAGCTGTGGTCATGGCTAACAGTTGGATGGTCTAAATATGATTATAATGTCAGAACGGAAAATATAGATCACTAAATTAATTTTCAATTTAAAATTATTCCTAAATCTGCCTTTACTACTATATTTTTGTTCCTTAAGGCTTAAAGTAAACTGCAAAGCTTTAAATGTTGCTTCATTAAACTAAAAAACAGGTCGTACTTACCTGCCCTGTGCAATGGTTTTGCGTAGAGCACCTCCAATCCAGCTCTTCTAGGGTCCCCCACTGGTGCTCCTGGCTCCTCCCCTCCATTGAGTGCCCACCATAGGAAGAAGCTTTCTGTCATGTGTGCTTAATCCTGAGCCAAGCTGTTTGAGTTTATTAACCACTTGCCCTCCAGAGGATTTACCCCCCTTCCTGACCAGGTAATTGTTTGCGATACGGCACTGCGTTACTTTAACTGACAATTGCGTGATCATGCAATGCTGCACCCAAACTAAATTTACATCTTTTTTCCACACAAATAGAGCTTTCTTTTGGTGGCATTTGATCTCCTGTGCATTTTTATTTATCTTTATAAACAAAAAACTGACAATTTTGTGAAAACTATCTTTGACTTTTTGCTATTAAACATGTCCAGTAAAAAAAATTTAAAAATCAAATTTCATAAAAAATTTAGGCCAAAATGTATTCTTCTACATGTCTTTGCAAAAACAAAAATCCCAATACGTGTAGATTAATTGGCTTACGTAAAAGTTATAGCGTTTACAAATGGCGGTATAGATACTGGAATTTTTTTTTTTTTACTAGTAATGGTGGCAATCAACAACTTATAGAGGGACTGCAGGACTGCAATGGGCATTCTGAAACTGGGGGGTACTGACTTGGTGCCATTCCTAGTGACACCAATACAGTGATCAGTGCTAATAATAGGCACTGACACTGCACTAATGGCACTGGGCAGGAAGGGGTTAATATCTGGGGTGAACAAAGGGTTAACTGTGTGTTGTGTTTGTTTCACTATGTTGGCTGTGAGTGTGCTTTACACTGCAAGCACATTGCTTTGTATGGCTCTGCTATGCAGATCCATACAAAGTAGTGTGCAGGAGTTGACCGGTGATAGATCTGTGTTGTTTATACACAGGTCTCTCCCCCTTCGAAGACACTTGGCGATCACTGGGTGCTGGCAAGTAATCACTGAAAAGTGAGGCTGTGAATGCTGGCATGGGTAGGGCTTGCGCACACCCCTTACCTGCAACTGGAAAATCGCGTATATATACATGGTTTTGCACACCCATGCCTCCTTGTAGCAGTATTTCTGCTATAGGGTGGCGCAGAACCAGTTAACACCCAGCCCCCAGCTCTCTCCTCACAGGTTTTGACTGACAGCAGCAGGAGGCAACAGCTCCTGCTGCTCTCAGCCAAGCCAGTGAGACGAGGGAGGGCGGGAGAGAAGAGTTTCTGCAGATATGCACAGTGCTGGGTCAAGTTCTGCCTCAGGTAAGTATTTGGGAAGGGGAAGCTACTATTAAAGTTTTTTTTACCTTAATGCAGAGAATGCATTAAGGCATTAAAAATTTTGCCTTTACAACCACTTTAATTATATTTTAACATAGACGCTTATTTTACCAAACACATTTTCAGTTAGATAAGTTTAGATGACTTGGAATAAACGTGATGAATTACTGAGGCTGAATTACTAAAAGAGTGGAAGATATTCACACAAATAAATTGTGTGAATAATCTTTTTTTTTATCCAAATATGTAAAAAGCAAATTCCTGTTTAGTTATTTCAGCTGCACCTGACTGAGTATTCAAAATAAGAGTTTGCTTTTCACATAATTGGATACTTGAAGTGAATATTTACACAATTTATTGAGTAAAGATTCTCATTTTTTTTAGTAAATCATCCCAGCTATATATGTTTTCTAAAGTAAATATGATGAGCAATACATTAAACATGAGTGGAATCCTTTCTAAACAAGTATATCATCAAAGTTTCACCCACACCTTGATCTACTATTGCTACTGATTGAATCTGGTAATCTTGTTTATGTCAGATAATGTACATTACACTGCAACTCATCAAAACTCACCCACGCACACACACACGCACACACACTTACATGCACACACACATGCATCCAAAGGACTGTCTCACAGGAAAGGTAAGTAGGATAGAAGTCAATGGCAAGATTCCTATTTCTAGTTTCTATCCTAGTCTCACATTCCAGTTAATTTGGAGACATTATGCACTAAATAACATCAGGTGCTGGAATTATATTCCTTAGGACAGACATTTTCTTCAAAGCAGAACTAAAGTGCTAATTTTAAAGATTGTGCACAGGCAGGCTCTTTACTGTAGAAGAGCCCTTCATTGTCTCTTCTGCAACTAAATAAACCTACCTGCTTGCTTGCAGTCTTCTTTGAATGTACACTGAGCTGTGCAAGCACTGATCAATTTACATTATGGCATGGCATCTTTGTGCCCGGATGACTGAACTCCTGTTCATGCACAGGAGTGATGTCATCCTGTGCAAGCCAATGAAGACATCCACAGTCCGGCACCCAGAAGAACCCGGGTAAAAGATGCCACAACCGACATGGCAGACCATTAAAACAAAGGCAAGTATACGGACTTCAGTTCCACTTTAAGTAGCATTTAAGTAATCAAACAGACACATATGCTTTTCAAACTCTCCATCCATTCTTGCAGAAATTCCACATGTAAAAATGTATTTTTCTCCCACAATAGCCAAATAAAATAAAAAATGCAACTGAACTGGTTTCAGCAGTGTGAGTTTGAGATGCAATTAAAGCGAAGCTCCACCCAAAAGGGGAAGTTCCACTTTAAGGACTGCTACCCCACTCCCCATTAAGGATTGGCACCTTTGGGGGGTGGGGGTACCCGAATTTGACAGGCACCCGCTCCCACTTCGGGTCCGATCGCCTAGGTGACGGGAAGCAGAAGTTGTCCTCCCTCCCTATAGTCTTTTGAGACATGTGACAGGTTCCAGAAGACTACAGGACCATTCATGAAGCGCAGTGCTACTCGCACATGCGCAGTGGGTACCTGGCTGTGAAGCCGCAAGCAGTCACAGCTGGGTACCCACACTGAAGATGCTGGCCTCCTTTAAAACAGGACAGCCGGTGAAATGGACTGCGTGGGGACACCGTGGGACCGAGGGACAGGTAAGTTGCTGTTTTTTAAAAGTCAGCAGCTACAGTTTTTGTAGCTGCTGACTTTTATTTTTTGACAGGGTGAGTGGAGCTCCGCTTTATGTCACTGGTGTGGTGCTTATGTATCCATTGTTTCACTGCTAAGATACAGCTAACTGCCACTATAAGCAATATTTAGAAAACATGATGCATGCAGCTACTATATTTATGGTAAATAATCCAGTACTAAGGTTTTAACAAATATACAGTAAAAAAAAACTGCATGAAATGAGAATCTGGAATCCAACTTGTACTTGTTTGAAAGATTTAGAATGAAGAGTAATACACATACTGCATTCTTTGAGATGTCATGGTAAAATGAACAGAGAAACAAAAAGTAACATGCATTGATGACTGTTTGGAACACAACATGGTATGTTTAAACTGGGTAACATATTGCAAACAGTTAGAGTTTTTCTAGAGCATTGGCTAGGTCACACTCTCTACACCTCAGTGTTAGTAGAATTTGGTTAGTTGCAAACTATCAGGTTTGCAATTATAACTCACAATTTGTGCATAGTGCAGTCTTCGGAAAGGAGCAAATTTGCTCTCAATTTCTCGCCAGCGTTTGTTAAGATGGATCAGGGTTGGCTCCACTGCTTTGGCAGCCCCATCCTTAGACAAACGTTCAGCTTGTCTGTGTACTGCATTCAGTTCTTCTTTCTTCTTCTCCAATTCTCCATCAATCTCCTAGTGAGCAAAACCAATACAGGGCCGAGGACAATTAGCTAGCTAGGTAATGAACTTACATTAGAAGTAGCAAAAGAGTACTTATGCCAATACTGTCACTTCTTTGTTTGTAGAATTTTATTTTAAAAAGTAATTAAGTATTACAAGTTAAGAGACTAATGCACCAGTAACAGAATGTTTTGACTGTGTTTAACTTTCTAGTTTAACACATCTATCTTATGTCCATGTGTTATTTAATTCGTACCTGCATGGATATGCAAATGTTACATTTTACATGTATGATCTATTTATTATTCCTACAGAACATATTTCAGTTTGTGACAGAGTTTGCTACTTAATGGCAAAACAAAGCAATAGTGAAGCAAAATAAAATGATAAAAACAATAAAAGTCAAAGGAAAATTTAGAATGGCTGGGTGGTGACATATGGGCATGAGCTGATGAATGGAGTGTGCTAATATGAGAAAGAAGTCATCCACGTACTGCTAGTCATTAGTTCATCTGGAACAAAGATACATAATAACACAAGTTAATATTTTTTAAAAAACAATTCTTCATTATTAAGGGCTTAAGAGACTAAAAAGAGTCTTCAGTGCAAAATTAGTTTTTAAAAGACCACTAATCTAAAATGTCAAAAGCACATGATGAAAAGAGCAACTAGCAACTTTCATTAATGTATAAAAGTACCAAAGACTGGAAATCAACAACATATATATGACATTTATACATATTTGGATGTAGCCCACAGCTCTGTGTCAACTGCCAAGTTAGGTAAAAGGAGGCACCAAAATGACAGCAAGTAGTCTTATTCTTTGGCAAAGCTAAAGTCTGAGCTGAAGAAAAGCGTACCCTTGCGGTGGATCTCACTCTGAAACTCATAGATAAACTTTGTAAGTAATGATGAATAAGGTGAAATAATTACCTTCCTTGTTGCTCCTATAGGTTTCCCTAATGCTGCATGAATGGTACCCCAAAGCTGAATCAAATCGCTGCCTAAGCAGGCACAGCTCTCTGACATGATCAAATTTAATTAATGGGACCAGTGGTCATGCACTGTACATGAAGTGACTGAGGGCCCACCCATATTTTGGAAGAGTCAGACAGCAGAGAAGGGAAACAAGTTAAGATAAACAACTTACTTTATTCATATTCCCGTAGAAAAAATGAGCATTTAACCCTTTTAGTGTGGATGGGGATTCATTGCAAGGGTAACTTTGTTTCCAGCCTGCAGTTCAGTTTTAACAGACAGTTACCTGTGCATTGGAAAATATAACTTCTGGGAATTTTGCCTGGCGTACTGCCTATGTTACTTTTTTGGACTAACATCCACATTTTCAAGACAAGCTTTCAGAGTGTACCCCCTTCTTCAATGCCCGAGCAGACCTAAATTCAGTAACACATGTACTGAAAATAGTCCAGTTCAGCAGGAACTGGCCAGCTTTCGCTACATGTGTACTGCTGTCTGTTTAACAGAAACTGGCCTAATGACTGGCTTCTGTCGAACAGTCTTGCCCTATGGCTGCAAGCGCTGATAGAGATATACTGGAGGGGGAGTCCCCCTTGTCAGAATAAAATAGCACAATGGGAGATCCCAGCAATAACACATCATTGTCGTGTGATTGTGTATATCCAGTTTAATATACAAGCATTAAGCAGAATGTTAGGTAAGTGTATTTTTGAGTGGGGGGTCCCCCTGTCAGAATACAATCGTGCATGTGTGCTTATGTTAATACCGTCTCCCATATCCCTGTATATTGGGTTTGCTAGGATGCCCAGCTAAGAGTTTTTCGAGTTGATGAAGGGATCTGTCAGTTTTTTTATTTATGTTCAACCCGCTGGTTGAATGAAAGAAAAAACTGAACATGTATACTTGTAATCAGAATTACATTTTCTGCTGATTAATTTATGTCAAATGGGTGGTAAAGCTAGTTCTGGGGGTTGTTGGAATACAGTGCTGTGAAAAAGTATTTGCTCCTTTCCTGATTTTTTTTTTTTGTTTTGCATATTTGTCACAATTCCTGATTTTTTGTTAATATTTATCTGATGATTCAGATCATCAAACAAATTTTATTATTACACAGAGATAACCAAAGTAAATACAAAATGCAGCTTCTAAATTATTTCATTTATGAAAGCAAAAAAGCTGTCCAAACCTGCCTGGCCCTGTGTGAAAAAGTAATGGCCCTTTAAACCCCCTGCTGCATAACCCAAGTGTGCTTGAGCTTGAGGTCACAAACTGACTGACTGACTGGACAGTCTCCTTCAGGATGTTCTGGTAGATTGCAGAAATCATGGTTCCATAAGTCATCCAGGTCCTGAAGCTGCAAAGCAGCCCCAGACCATTAGACTGGCACTACCATGTTTGACTGTTGGAATGGTGTTCATTTTATGAAATGTTGTGTTTGTTTTACACCAGATATAACTGAACACACTCCTTACAAAAAGTTAAACTTTTGTATTATCAGTTCACAGAAAAAGACTTGGGGATAATCAAGATGTTCCTTGGCAAATGTGAGATGTGAGTCTTTGTATTCTTTTTGGTCAACCGTGGCTTTCACCTTGGAACTTACCCATGGATGCCATTTCTGCCTAGCCTCTTTCTTATTGTTGAATCATGAACAGTGACCTTAACTGGAGCAAGTGAAGCTTGCAGTTCTTTAACCACTTGCCTACCAGGCACTTATACCCCCTTCCTTACCAGGCCAATTTTCAGCTTTCAGCGCTGCCGCACTTTGATTGACAATTGCGCGGTCATGCAACATTGTACCCATATGAAATTTTGATAATTTTTTTCTCACAAATAGAGCTTTCTTTTGGTGGTATTTAATCGCCACTGGGCACTTTACTTTTTGCGCTATAAATTAAAAAAAGTGCAAAAAATTTGAAAAAAAAAAAAAGTTTATTTGTTTCTTTAATAAAATTTTTCAAACAGGTATTTTTTCTCCTTCACTGATTTGCGTTGATGAGGCGGCACTGATGGGCACTGATAGGCGGCACTGATGGGCACTGATAGGCAGCACTAAAGGGTACTGATAGGCAGTACTAATGAGGTGGCACGGATAGGCGGCACTGATAGACAGCACTAATTAGGGGTCACGGATAGGCAGCACTGATATGCAGCACTGATAGGCGGCACTGATAGGTGACACTGATGATGGGTACTGATAGACGGCACTGACTGGCATCACTTCTGGGCACTGACTGGCGGCACTGACTGGCACAACCCCTGGGCACTGACTGGCAGCACTGCTGGGCTGCACTGGTGGGTGGCACTGGTGGGCAGCACTGGTGGGTGGGCACAGGTGGGTGGCACTGGTGGGCACAGGTGGGTGGCACTGGTGGGCACAGGTGGGTGGGCACAGGTGGGTGGCACTGCTGGGCACATGTAGGTGGCACTTCTGGGCACAGGTAGGTGGCACTGCAGAGTGGCACATGTGGGTGCACTGCTGGGCACAGGTGGGGGCACTGCTGGGCACAGGTGGGGGCACTGCTGGGAACGGGTGGGCGGGGCTAGTGGGCGCACTGCTGGGCGGAACTTGCGGGTGTCACTGCTGGGCACCGATCATCAGGGCACTGATCATCAGTGCCCTGATGATCGGTGCCGATCCCCGCTCTGACAACTGCCGGTTCTCGGCAGTACTTTCCTCACGATCTGACAGCGTGAGGAAAGTGCAGCCGAGAACCGGCACTTGCATTTCCCTGTGATCAGCGTGTCATTGGACACCGCTGATCACGTGGTAAAAGGCCGGTGGGATCGGCCTTTCACCACATCACGTGATCAGCTGTGTCCGTAGGACACAGCGATCACGGAGATCGCCGGGTGCGCGCCCCCTGGGGCGCGCAGGAGAGCGCGTTCTGGGAGGACGTCATATGACGTCCACTCAGAACTGGCCGGCCGCGGTGAAGCCGTCATTCGGCTATGCGCGGTCGGCAAGAGGTTAAATGTTGATCTGGGTTATTTTATGACCTCCTGCGTGAGTTGTCCTTGTGCTCTTGGAGTAATTTTGGTAGGCCAGACACTCCTGGAAAAGTTCACACTGCTCCAAATTTGATCCTTTGTGGATAATGGCTTTCACTGTGGTTTGCTGGAGTCCCAAAGCCTTAGAAAAGGCTTTGTAGCTCTTTCCAGACTGATACATGTCAATTATTTTGTTTGAAAACTTCTATTTAAGTGATTTCTTGATTCAACAGGACATTTTTTGGCCTTTAATAAATAAAATCATGATTTAAAAACTGCATTTTTTATTTACTCAGGTAATCTTTGTGTATTATTAAAATTTGTTTGAAGATCTGAATCATTAATGTGACAAATATGCAAAACAAATCAGGAAGGGGCAAATATTTTTTTACAGCACTGTATTTCTTTCAGTGTTTCATCCTGTAATGATGTATCTTTGATTATGTTTCTTATCCCTTCTAGTGCTGGATTGTATGTAGTTTCTCTTTGTATTGTAAGAGATTTTCTCTTTGAGTTTTCAGGGCCTTGTTTATGCTTGTATTGATGGTTTTGTTCTTGTAACCTTTCCTAAGGAAGCAGTCTGCAAGTGTTCTGAGATGTTTATTTCTGTCCAAGCATATTCGGTGGTATCTGATGGCCTGGCTGTATATGATGGCCCATTTGGTGTGTTGGGGGTAGAACTTGATACTTCAGATATAGTTGCATCTGTCAGTATGTTTATTGTATATTGAGGTGTGCAGCTTGCCATCCCTAATAGATACTGTGGTGTCTAGGAAATTGACATGTGCATTTGAATAGTCTATTTTTCGCTTGGTTTAGGGGTGAAATATGTTTATCAATGAGTAAAATATTTGAAACTGTTCTTCACCTTCTGTCCATATGATGAAAATATCAATATAATGATAGCATCAATATGGCTTTTGTTGTATGCTATTAAGGAATTTGTCCTATAGGTTAATCATAAGTTTTATGGCCACTTTCTTCTGTGACTCTCCCCCTCTCCCAGTCCATATTACATTCCTTTCCTTTGCTCACTAATTATCCAAGTTTAATTATCATTGCTTTGTATATTTGTTTGTGTTTTGTCCTTACAGACTGTTTCACTTAACATTCTGGTAAAACTTTATGTATTAATACTGCTTGGACCTTGAAGAAGGGGGTAAACACTGAGCTTGCTTGGATGTTAATGCAAATAAAAAAATAAAACATGGACAGCACTCAGTTCTTTCTGAACAAATTCAGAAATGTTGACAGAAACTCTTTTACACAAACCAGGTTCTGAAAATTAAATAATTTTATTTTTAATGGCCCTTTAAATGTATGTTACCGTTTTTTCTTTGTTACAAATGAAGAATCATGAATCCACTTCATTGCCTACAAAATATTAGACAGGGTTCAGCAGCCAAATAGACCTAGAGTTTAAAAATCTGTAGCTTTGAAGTCCAGGACACTGGTATTTTAAAATAAATTATAGGTGTTCTAAATGAAGAAACAAGTGAAGATACTAAATATAATAAGAAAGTGGATACGTATTTCAGATTTACTAGAGAAAAACTTTTTAGTATTGTAAATTATATATTTAAACAAAATAAAAAAATTCAAATATGAGAATTTCAAATCATTTTTGTTTATTATCTGCTGCTTTATGTTTAAAATATTGTTCTGACTAAAGCTGTTTTAAGCACCTGTTTAATCAGTATAAATATATTAAACCTAATTTCATATTACGGCTTATGGAGCTACATCACTGCTTCTAGCTAGCCAGGTCCATACACCATATGGACCTGACATTCCTTCTTCTGCTATAAGCTCATGGTCACTTCAGTGACCATGAACTTACAGCAGAACCATTCAGCAGACTCTGCTGAACAAACCAATAGCTATGATCAGTAAAAAAAAGTTCCCCCCCCCGCTGTTGCCTCCTCCACTAGAAAAGTGAAATTTCTCCCCTGCTGTCATCTAAAATACACCCCCTTCCACTTTTATTTCCCCCTCCCCCAATACACCAATCCCCAAAACCACAATTATTGCTATCCCCCACACTGATCCTGACCCCCCTCAACACTGATCCTTCCCTACAGCTTCTGGCTTCCCTCTGTTCCCTCCCGTTTATGTGCTGCAAAGGAGCCACAAAGGAAAAGAAAATTCAAAATATATTCTCCTGCTGGAATTCTGACGCCCCTGTAGTGCTCCCCCTCAGTGATTGGCTGGCACCCCTCCCTGCAGTGCAGTTGACAGGCATTCACTCCCTCCCACCGCCTGCAGCTGCTTGCTGTTTACCAGCCCCCTTTGTTTCCTGAATGCATACAGACAGTGATCTATACTGATCGCTTCTGTTATCAGTCATCAATGGAGCATAGTAAACAGTGTTTACAATACTCCAGTTTATGAATTCATAGGGGCTTCTATGCAGAGAAGTCTATTCATTCATATGCTCTTCGGTCCATTTTTCTGTGTAAAAAAAAGACATCAGTGGCCTATTTAGACCTCTGATATCTCAGCAAAGCCGCCCCCCCAAAAAATAAAAAAATTGTACAATCAATTATAAATAAAAAATTAAAATTGTAAAATTTTTTTTAAAAAAACATAGTAAGGCCTTGTTCACACAGGCCATACTACAGTGTGGCTGTGTTAAGGTTTTCCTTGTATTCCTATGCATGCAGTTCCGCTTATGTCATTTAGGATGTAGCAACTGCATGGGCACAGCCGCTGCTCCCAATTTGACATCCGTGTGAGTCCAGCTGCATGTCCCATACCCACATTGATGTCAGATTAAGAGCAACAGCTTTGCCTGTGCATCCACTGCATCCCAATTGACATGAACAGCACTGCTTGCACATGTATTTCTATTCAGGTAAACACGGCCCCCCATGGGCATATATTTTAGTACGCCCCATGTGAATGAGGCCTCAGTAGGAATTTATCAGAAATTATGTTATGTTGTGTTTGTGTCTGATAATAATGATTTTATTGTAATTTTAGTGAGAATAGCAATTGATAAACATTTACAAAAATATTGCGGGGCTTAAAAAAAACTGTTTTTTTTTTTAATTCGACAGGTCATATGATTTCAGAAACTGTATGGTTTGGGGGGTCTTTTACAAAGTCAGAAAGTTGTAAGTGAAAAATGATAACCTCAGATTTTTAGAGTAATTGTATTTATTTACAGTTTTGTGCACCTTCAGTTTTACCATTTCACAAAAAGGCGCAATTTAAAATGAGCAATGTTTTTTATGTATTAACTCAATACAGTTTTAGTTCTTGCTGTGTTTGTGTCTGCAAATTAGAATTTTTTGTGCATTTTTAGCAAAAATATTTTTTGATAAACATTTGCACAAATATCATGGGTGTGGGGAGATTTAAAAAAAAATTGTATTGATTCATTGTACTTTTATTTTTTTACTTACTTTTTTCACATAACTTTAATGCTATCACGTGTGATATCATAATGTAGATGAAAGGTCTATTAGTCCCCTAAAGTCTTCTCTGAATCCCATTGAAGCAGAACAACCACATACCATGCTTGATCAGCTTCTTTCCTGGACACAGCAGCTGGGGAATGCAGCTCTGAAACTGAAAGTGATGAGGAGCGTGTTGCTTCTGGCTTCATTCAGGGATGATACAATCAAGAAACAAATGTTCGCTAATTGTCCTCCACTATTCCCACTGGCACCTGTTATGGCCATTCTGAGTAGCCAGGAGGGGTAGCAGAGCCCAGGATAGAGACTTAAAACACCCTAATAGTTGGCTGAGGAAATATAGAGACACTGTGTGTAAATGCCACCAAGGCTGCCAATGTAAGCCTTCTGTTGTTGGCAGCAATAGAGTTAAAGCAAGCATAAGTGGTAACATCATTTAAATACATATTTTAATCATACTACAGCAGAAAATGTGAAAATACAACATTAATTTGCCCATGTTAAAGGCATGTAAACCCTGTTAAATATGAAACACTTGAGTGTCTATTAATAAAACTAAGAATGTAACTTTTACATGCATTCTCTGGTGAAGAATCAAGCACTCCTGTTTAAAACAAATGCACCTGGATGTTTCTACACTAGAGTATGCCCAAACATATTCTCTGCTTTATAAGTAGACCACCTAAACATTTATACATTAAAATAAAGAGATTTTGCACTGAATACCCTTTATAGTCTTTGTTTTAGTTTTACACCAAACACTAAATAAAATAAGTAGGTGGCTATGTATACAGTAAGGGTATACCACTATTACTATGTTTTTATTTATGTATTTTTTTTGCTAATGATTATATAGTGAGTCTTATTCAACTGCACAACCCTATTTTCCTAACATGTTTTATTAGTTTGAGATTGTCTCTATAATTAACAACATAGAGTGAAGGGAATTAGGCAATCTGTACATTTCCAAATAAATTGATGAAAACCATATACTTAAAGTAACAGACATTTTCATTTGCATTTACATTTACAAAAGTGATTAAAATGAACACTTTAAAGAATGTTAAGGGGTGAATGCATTCAGAGATGTATTTAGGGAAACAAAACAGATAGCAGAGAATATTAAAGGAATATATACTGTATGTTTATCACTTTTCAAATGCTTTCAAGGTTATCCTTAAATGCTTTTCAAAAGAAAAAAAAACTGTTGATTACAGAACTCAATAGTTCCAGCTCTAAGTAACCAGATGACTCTGTACTAACATCATGGACTTTTGAGAGCACCAATATGTGTCCAGTGCGCAAACCAATCAGCTAGGATGGTGGGGTGGATAACTTCTTTCATAACCAGAACACAACCCATAGAGAATAAATTATGTTTTACTTAGACTTGAAAAGATATCTGGTTGCTATATAATACAGTATATAATTTGTGCAATTGGGTTAGCCACAGGTTGCCTAAACCCTTCTCACTTCATGGATTAATAATCTTACAAACAGACAATCTTAAACAAAATATTTTAAAAAATATGCAATGTGAAAGTAGATGAATAATACATATATATTCCACTGCAAGAATTCTAGCAAATTTCAGAACACTTTGAACAACACTATTTAGAAAAAAGGATGCGCTTTGCATCTAGTTTCACATTGCAAATGAACAGTAACATGTATGCATTATTTATATGATACAATCGCATACATAAATACCTTAAGCTTCTGCTCATCTTTGGGTTCTGGAAGACTAGCGATTTTCTTCTCAATATCATCCAAACATTTCAATAAATCGTCAGATTGTCTTTTGTATTGATACCACTGATGGGAAATCTCCAAAGCCTTTTTCCTTCTTTGTGATCTCAAATCCTAGTTATAATATGAATAACAAAGATCATTTATGTACATGCTCAGTCATATCTGAAAGTCACCAGAGCCTTGCAGTTTACTATATTCTGAAATTCTATTTTTCACTCATAACCATAACAATATTAAAGAATTGAACTCACTTTTATAGATAACATTAATCTGTACATAAGCTTAGACACTAACCTTTCATGTAACAGACTACATGGAGTGACAGAGATCATGTGCCTCTGTACAAAGGAACTCATTAATCAAAAGCCGTTACGTATTAATGTGGCTGCTGCAGTCATAACTCAGAATAAAGTCAGTGAAAGTTGTGCACATAAATAAAAGCTTTATTAAAATGTAAACGAGCTAGATGAATCACTCTCCTATATTCATCTATAATTTTCTTAGCTGCCTGGGTGGAAATTTTACTTACAGTCAATTTATGTTGCTACTGAAATATGTAAATCATTATGAATTGAAATTTACATATATTGTATCTCTTTTTAGATTGTGTGCATGCATTTCCAAAATGCTAAAGATCAAACCTTTGGGAAGATCTAAGAAATGTAAAAGTATATGAGAACCCTCACCTTGTAAAACAACCCACTCAGTTTAAAAAATAAATGAAAGACAAAACATTTGTGTATACATATAAAAAAATTATGAATTGCTTGTTCCCTTTTTTATAAGTGATTACATAACCTCAGTTTTCAGCTTCATAACGATCTCGGGGAGAAAAAATGGTAACACTCTGGTCTTCCCAGTGAATAGTTGTGTGGGAGGAAAGGGGGCATGTCAGCAGAAGCCTGATAATTAGATTAGCTCCCAGCACATCCAGAAAACTGACCATGTTGTGCTGTCATGGCTACTGTGGTCAGTTTTTAATAGGAAAGCAGAGTGACTGGCAGGGACATCAGGGATTTCACACAAAGGAAGCAGAACAGAGAGATCAGGGCACTTTTCATACAAGTGCATGGTACAGCAGGCACATATATAAGAATATGAAATGTTGAGTTTACATATTCTTTAAGCCTGGGCAGCTTGAGTGCAGTGGAATAACAGACTGATCTTTGTATAGACTACTAGAATTTTATAAACTCCATACAACCAGACTGCCCCCTTCTCCTTTAACATACATTCCCCCATCTAGACCAGGAGCTTTTGACTCAAGATTTTAAAACTGGGAGAGATTCTGGTACACTTAAGGTATATAAGGCACAAACAGGTTAAGCTACAGTTTGGGATTAGTTTGATAAACCCATTTGTCACATAAACAATTGTCATTCCTTTTATTTTAGAAAATAATGTTCTTACTTTTTTTATCCTTTCTTTGCATCTCAATTATACCAATCTCCTCCAGTGTCTTTCAGTCACTTACTGTCTGCATGCCAGCAGGACTATGTGTCATTGCTTAGGTTAAGCTGCCTGTTGGTAACAGCAGTGGACCATGTTTGCAGACTATGTGTCCACACAGCCCTTTACAGTCCCCATTAGAAGCACATTTGACAGGGTGACCATACAAAGTGTCAGAGAAAATATTTTTATAACAAGATTACAAGGCACTATTATAATTCTTTAATTATAATTAAATACACACTGAAAATGTGTACAGGGATTATTCAGAGGTTAAAGCATAGTAGCTGAGTAGAAATATAGGGGTCTGATAATGAATGTTCTTATATACACATACAGTATATAAGTATATGTATACATAATTTTTTTAGGAGTTTTTACTGCATTTCCTTTTCTTCTCCTCAGGAATTGTGCTTTGAAGTGTATGCCTGTGATGTAAACACCTAGCAGGCTAGAAAATGCTTCCTCTTTGAAGGATAAGAAAAGCATCTTATGGTCAAACCAGTTTGAACCAACAACTGTCATGATGGATGCTATTTTGGACTGATCATGCGATGTTAACACTCACTTAACTCTGAGTTTGCTGTTATGCATATGAGGATTTGATTGGATTAAGACCGTATGACCACGCCTGGATTTTATATGATCACACCTGGTCCTTATGACTATATATACATTAGCCAAAAGCTTAAGAAACAGATATATATTTTCTATCACCTCAGTTCATCTCCTGCTAAATTATCTCCACTGCAGTGTAATAAATGCACCTTTCTTTATGAATTAGGACTCGCTATCTCATCTAGAAGGTCTCGCTTGTAGACCCCCTAACCTGAAGTTACATAGCATTTCTTCAAACAGCAGAAATACTTTTAATTATAAGTTAGAACAACTAGAGACAAAACTTATTGATTTTAAAACGTTATTTATAAAAGGAAAAATGTTGCAAATAAAAAAAGTTTTGAAAAGAGATATTACAAAATTAACAAGAATCACAACAGAATAAATGGAAATAACAGAGGAAAATTAATTCACAAGTCTCCGATCTTTGGGTTCAGACTAGATTGAAGAGGTTTCTAAGTCTTTGGACTCTCAAGAATTAAGACTATTGGCAGACATTCTTTATTTTGATTATAAAGGAGAGCTACAGACTGTTGATGCAGTGCTCTTTTATGATGCCCAGGACGGTATTGAGAGAAATGGCCTGACCAATCTAGAAGTCTAAGGAGTGTTCAAGGGGATGTCAAAAATGTTTATGAGTGTGCAAGTTGTCACCCTTTCAAATACAGTTTTCTAAATGCATTAATATTTCCAGTGTACCACATGCCACAATATAATAATACATATTTTATCATGCAGCTTAAAATTATCTGTTGAACAAGACCACTCATGACCTACTTTATGGCTTCCTAAGAAGAAGTAATGTATCTCACTGACCCACTGCCCTTCATAGAACAGGGGTGCTTAGTCTTAAAATGTTTGTAATGGTCTTCTATATTTAGTGAAATAATCAATTTTAACCTAAATTAAACACAACAGAGTTTATGAGTTTGTATATAATGTAGCTCAGCAAGGAAATTTTGATTCTGCATCCTACTGCCTGCTAAAACATTTACTATATGACATAAAGCCTGCCTCCAAGGAGAAACACTGAGACAAAGAGGTATATCGACATAATGCCTGCTAAAATGACATGAGGTATATTGCATGATGGACTGAAATAGTGCATCTGCATCATCTAATAAACTGCCAGGACGAATTATGGGAAAATTATTTTTGATAGATAACATCTTCATATTGGGTGATAACCGCAAAGATCCAATTCTCATCTAATAAGGATGGATCCCAGAGTTTAAACCAATGCACCAAGTACTTTATCAAGGAATATGTCTGTTAAGACAATGTTGATATGACATATGTCTTTAACCACTTGCCTACTGGGCACTTATACCCTCTTTGTACCCAGGCCAATTTTCAGCTTTCAGCGCTGTCACACTTTGAATGACAATTGTGCAGTCATGCAACATTGTACCCATATGATTTTTTTTCCACACAAATAGAGATTTCTTTTGGTAGTATTTAATCACACTGGGTGTTTTATTTTTAGCACTATAAACAAAAAAAGAGCAAAAAATGTTTTAAAAATTTTTTTTCTTTGTTTCTATTATAACATTTTGCAAACAGGTAATTTTTCTCCTCCACTGATGTGCATTGATGAGGCTGCACTGATAGGCAGCACTGATGGGCACTGATAGGCAGCACTGATGGGCACTGATGAGGTGGCATGGATAGGCAGCACTGATAGGCTGCATTGATGAGGTGGCACTGTTGATGCTGCACTGATATGCAGCAATGATAGTCAGTGATGGGTGGCACTGTTGAGCACTGATAGGTGGCACTGACGGGCAGCGCTGACTGATGGCACTGACTGACAGCACTGACTGGCAGCCCTGACTGATGGCCACTGATGGGTGGCAGTGATGGACGGCACTGATGGGCACATCTGCTGGGCAGCACTGATGGGTGGCACTGCTGGGCACTGGTGGGAGGCACTGCTGGACACTGGTGGGTGGCACTGCTGGGCGGCACTGATCATCAGGGCACTGATCATCAGTACCCTGATCATCAGTGCTGATCTGCTCTGTGACAGCTGGAGAAAAGTGCTGCCGATAACCGGCAACTGTATTTACTCCATGATCTGCTGTGTCATTGGTAATAGCTGATCACGTGGTAGCTGCTGTGATTGGCCTTTTACCTCATCACATGATCAGATGTGTCCGTAGGACACATGTCGGGTACACGCCGCTGGGGCGCACAGGAGGGTGCATTCTGGTAGGAAGTCATATGACGGCCTCCCAGAACTGGATAGCTGCGCTGTAGCCATCATTCGGCTATAGCACAGGTTGCAAGTGGTTAATGCAAGATAAATTCAATTTTACATATGTTGACCCTTGCAAGGAAGTCAGATCACCATTCATGAGACCTGATTGACCTCTAGTGGTCAGGTAAAAGGAAAATCTAAAGCCAATACATATGTTTGTCCAATTTAAAAGAAAGTCATTATTAGTTAAGATAGACTTAGCAGACAATGAGTCCAAACAGTATTAAAACAGAGAAAAATTGAACAGAAAAAAACTTTCTTGCTCAAAGAAAAAGCCTTGCTGGCTTATACACTGAAGAAAAATATTCTTGCTGAAAGCTGAAGAAAAAACCTTCTTGCTGATACACCCAAAGGACTTATCTTATATACACTTGATAAATCCTTTTCACACCAGAGGGACGTGATCCTTGCTAATATCCAGAACACTGTATCTCGAAGGTGGTGAGATCTGGCTAAAGTGTCATAACAAACTTTTCTTAATACCAAAATCATTGCTAGAATTTTCTAACCATTCATTGAGATATTGCTGGGTAGTGTGCATGGTGGTCTGAATTGCTAATTTTTCCCATATCTTCATATATCTTGTTGAATTCCTGAGATTGAACTGTGTATAGTTAGATTGGGAGCTAATCTGTCATTGAGGGTTGTTATTGTCGTAGAAACTAGGGTTTTTAGTTTTCTTTTCTCTAATTGCAAACTTATCGTCTTTAAGGATGCATTTGAATTGTCTTTCAATTTGTTATTTGTTATGTATTTTTCTAATGTTTCATCAATCAAGGTTTTTGTTGTATACTTTTCTAGTGTTTATATTTGAAGTGTAAATTTAATTTCCTTCATTTGTGATTAATTCCTTTGTTTGTGTGTATGAAATACAAATCACTAATCAATTATTCTTGTATGAAAATAAATAGAAATATTCTTCTTTATCTTTATTTGTTATTCAAACTTGGAGATTTTTGTATATATGGGAAGAAATCACATTGGTAAAAGGACTCAGGAGAGTTATATGGTGGTTGAATATTTTATTAGGTGTCTGAATTAATAAAGATTATTCATTAAGTTATTTTGCCATAACGGCTGGAAGCACTGTGTCATAATTATATACGGAAGTCAGACACCGCTCACTTTATTAATAATTCATAATGCTGATCACTATTACGTTAATTATTACCCCTACATAAAATTGAAATCAAACCACAACAGTTTTTAAGGTTATGAACAAATCCCCCATTGCTTAGAGTTATTGTGCAAGTGGAATCTAACAGGGTGGTTGAACTCTGTAAATTGTAGTTAGAAGCTTGCTTTGAGAAGTTTTCTGACAGTCCAGTGTTAGAATTTACCTAATAAGAATTCAACCTGCTGCTCAAATGATACAATGCAGTTGTGCTGGCCTCTGGGTTACCTTGTTTCCCTTTATTCTGTGTTAAAGAAAAAGTAATTTCTCTGCTAGTGCTCAGTACATCCTTTTTATTTAAAAAATGGCTGCTCTGAAAAAAAAAATAGTGCTCTCTTAGAATTATCTCATGATCAACAGTCCAAGATACAGTATATTCCTGCATGCACTTCAAGCCCACTGCAGGGAATTCATACTTGAACAGGGATAGTTGTCACCATAAAAGATGGATTTTGAACATTTCATACAGCCAACTTTGTTGGTTAAGACAGAATATCAGTTCCACTGAGAAGTACAAGCCCCAAAGCCTAATTTTAAAGAAAAAAAGTTTTGGAAAAAGGCCACAAATAGGAAGATATTGAACAAGCCATATGTAGATAGAAGGAAATGTATTCCACCATGGTGAAAATAGACAATAAGGATTCACCACCCTCTAAAAAAGGACCCTTCTTTATTACCCAGTTTAACAATAAACACCGGGCAATTAGGAGAATAATAACTAAACACTGGGGCAATCTTTTTTAATGACCTCTAATTACAAGAACTCTCCAGACCCAAATCTGGTTTTTAGGAAGGCCTGTAACATAAAAAATGTTTTCCATTGTAGGAAGGTACCGTTGCAATTCGAAAAAATGTGTACAAGTTAAACATGGACAAAAAATCTTTTAAGATTTAAAGGGCAATGCTTTTACCATCAATTAATTTTTTACATGCTTCACCAATTATGTGATCTATTTAATCACTTGCCTATACAAAATGTGCTAAGTAGGATGGACTATCAGGATGCTCTGTACTAGTTTTGGAGGACATAGAAGGTTAAAAGAGAAGGTCCCAAAAATTAGTATTCTGCGACATTTTGCCTTATGTCATGACTGTGATCCCTCACTACTTCAGATTACGGCCATCCAATCCACACCTAATACCCTCCCAGAAGGGGAGAGATTAGAAAAAAAAACTGTGCCCAAGAGACATATTGGATTTTTAAACTTAAAACAATTTATACTAAACCTAAAAACATTGTTTACCTTAATGCATTGTTTTTAGGTAAAAAAACGTTTTTACGTTCCCTTTGTACCCCCTGTGAGCCCTGTAAATGGCTGCATCTCTTCTCCCCTTACTTCCTCTTCACAAAGGGACTTGAGCCAAAGGCTCTTGCTGCTGTCAATCAAATGCGGTGAAAATAAAGTGGAGGTGGAACTAAGTCCCTCTGTGTGTGTCTGTGCAGTGCGGGAGCGAGCACACAGAATTTGTTCCCATAGCAAACAGCTTGCTATGGGTACACACAAAGATGAGGAGGAGCCAGGATCGCCAGCGGAGGACCGTAGAAGAGGAGGATCAGGACTACTTTGTACAATATCACTGCACAGAGCAGGTGAGTACTAACACTGTAATAGCTTGTCACCGGGGGGTCTAAACAAAAAACTGGAAGTCCACACTATCCTCTAGTACAGGTTCCTGATTACCACCCTTTCCATTTCAGTTCAGGAAGGTTGTTTCCTTTACCTCCCTCCTCCCTCCCCCCAGGTCTCTTCTCTTCACTCATGTTTATGCAGTCTTCAGCCCTCCTATGACATGGTTCATATGTTTTTTCTGTGATAGGGTATATGTCAGGGCATGATATATTCTTTTTGAATTACCTTTTCTAGATCTTCAAGAATATAAATGTCAACCACAAGGCTTACCACCCTCTCAGCATTATTCATGTTTTACCCTTTTGGTCATCCCACGTTACGCCTGGCTGCCCATGGCCCATTTCCCTCTTATTTACATTTATTTTTTACTTCAAGTCCACTCTATCTTTTAAGGACACAATTGTCAGTTTTTGGTGAATAGCACCTTCCACCCTCCCCTTCCCATTGGAACAGCCCCCCACCTTCTCTTTTTTTATACATATGTTATTGATTCTGTTATTAATTATGGAATGAATTATCCATAACTAGTATATGCTTATATATATTCTTCTTTGCACATATTATATTGAAAGTTATGTTTATGTGGATTTCTATTTTTTTCTTAATTTCATTTGTGCTTTAGCACTTTTTTGCATAATGTACCTAGGTACATATTTTTGGGAAACCCTTTTATTCACTATATCTGTGATAAAGGTTTACATCATCATTTACCCATTTTCTTTCTGGTTTAAACAGGCTCATTCACTCTAGCCTGCCTGTGTGCCTGTCATTTGACCATTCTTCTGCATTTTTTACACAGCCACATACATATATATATTTATTCTATTGCAGGGTGAGCACTCAATTTAAGTGTTTGATCTTATAGTTTAATTGTTATTTGAGTCCCCAAATGTTTCTTGCAAACACAGTACATTTGTGACCACTAAACTGCATGCAACCACAGTATTATGCAATTAGGTGTGATACAATTTGTAAAGGTAGTGCTTGTGCTACTTTTTTTCATACCCATGTTTCTGGCAGCCCATTGAAATTGATGGGCTGTCAAAACTGGGGCACGATAGAATGCACGGGAATGTGCATGTTCCAGTGTGAACTGACCCTAAGAGTACATTCCACTTAAAAATTAGAATAAAAGAAGCCTTGAAAGGCTAAGAAAGATTTTAAACACCTTTGAGTTCTACAAATGTGTTAAAAGATCACTTTTGTGGTATCCTTATGTGAGAATAAATACAGATAACACAACTTGAAGAGAAAACCCTAAATAAAACAGTTAATTGTCTTGTTTATTTATTTGCAATAGAAACATAGAAATATATAATACAACCAATTCTAACTTTAACTCTGCTATATTAGCTTAAGACATTTTAGGATATCCAATACCAGACCAAACTGAGTTCTGCCGTGATTATAGATGCTGCAGTAGCCACAGTGCAGAGCCATATACCCTGGAGAAAGTCCATAGATATCCCTTACAGCAGTGATATACACATTGTAAATCCTCTGGTTATGCCAGCATGCTGCAAACACCTGCATAAGTATTGATCCTGTGACTGCATTGTTCACATAATCATGTGCATTTCATAGTTGAACGTGCATGATCTATCTGCTTATGCTGATTTTAAAACAGCATATGACTAATTACATGATCTACAGTGAAGCAAGTAAAATATTTCCTAAGACCAATTTAAGATAAAAATAATAGGGAACACAAATAAATATAAGTCTCTCTGATTTTCCTAAAGTAATCAATATTCCTTTGAGTTTTTATCTGTCAAGGGTGAGTGGCTTTATTGAGTAACAAAAAATGAAAATCAATGACCTTACTTCTTGAAAACACAACCAATAATGAAGTGCCCTATAGGAGAGATTTAAAGGACATTTTGTCATAATTAGAGAGAATGCTAAATCTCAGGCTGTGGCATGTCTACTTTCCAGGAAGAATTACTATAAAAAATCTGTTGGTGTTAGCAGCATCTTAGAATAAACTGCATTCAATGTTCCTGTGCATTGACTCCCTATAATAACAATCCATACAAATAGCATTATCTAGAGGCATTTCAAATAACACATTTTTCTAAACAATTTAGAAGTTATTATCATCTGAAAATTGTACTTGGTATAATTCTCTTTTTTTTACTTTAATATCAATTAATAAAAGTGCATTAATGTTTTAAAGAATATTTTGATCTTTGTATTTTTCCCACAGCTATTCAAATTTGGAATAATTAAATGCACACATCTGGAGTTTGTACTGTTTAGACATGCATGTGTGTAAGCAAAATGATTCAATAAAAGAGCATTTAAAATGTGTGCACATGTTTTAAAATATACTCTTAGTTCAGATAGAGATAATTTAAAAAATAACTAAAATAACACTATTGATACAGTATATATCAGAGGTTTAAATTATATGTAAATTCAATCACTAAAGGCTCTGCAGAATTTTCAATGTTCATGTGACACTAAGAAGACGTATTAAACATTGTGCAACCACAACAGAATTTTCAATTTGTTTTTACTTTTTGTAAGTTGCAAAGGTTTGGTCTGGGACTATTCTCAGGCAAATCATAGAAAGTATACCTTTTTTTGTATTTTGTTTTGTGCAGCTAAACCCCCAAATAAAAATGTAATACATTACAGCTTGCCAATCTTTAACTGTGGTGGCCGCACTCACTTTTTTAGGCTGTTTTACTTTACTTTCACTTGGTGATCTAGCCTATATGTCTGTTATTTTTCAACTTCTTTAACATATCAAGCTATCAAGCAAAAGTGGCAATTAGGGATGAGCCAAATGTACCTGGGTCTCTTTTGGAATGGGCTCATTAAACATTACTGAAGTTTGAGTGATAAATCCAAACCCATTGCAGTAAATAGGAGCTGTGGTGTGTGGAAGAGCTGTGTAAATCTCAGAACTGGTTGTACAGAAACACAAATCATTTGACAGGTAACAGGGCTCTGTTTTATGTATTTCATCTCTGCTGTTTTCCTGGAGTTCAACTTTAATAATGTATGTAATTTAATGTTATGTAAACTATATATAATTATCACCAGAAGTCAATCAGAATTTCTTTTTACCTTATTAATGTATAGTAAACAATTATAATAAGGGTTGCTAACGTTGGTAATACTATGACGACCATTAGGCATCACTGCTGCCATGCAGCTATCTCGTCCTGGGTCTAGTTTCCAAAGGGAGACTCCCCCTTATTATATTGGATACTCTAGTTTGCTATGATTATCCAAAACATATCAGCATATTAACGTGTGTCTACCTCAACAGTTCCTAAAGTGCAAAACTGAAGTATAGACATGTACTTTTTCTTGTTAATGAATTTAAGCTCTTTGCAAAACCAGCATTATTAAAGTACAACACACTGTACATGTATACATTTATAAACTATTCTCATGATATTTACTCAAGTTTCTTACACGCATGTACATTTTGTATACATACCTTGAGAGTGTTATGTTTCGTTTGTAATAGCTGCTGTTTCAGTTTGATTTCTTCCCTCTTTTTGTCATCTGAAATTTTTAGCTGAAGGTTATTCCCTCTTTGCAGCAGTTCCTTCACTTGACCATCATTGTCTTCACTCTGGGGGATAAGAAGAGTATGTAGGAACAGTTATCACTAAATCACAAAATTAAAATGGGACAGATCATTGGTAGATAGTGATTTTAGAGAAAGGATTTGTAGCTTAATATATAATATTAGAATTAAGAATAATCTGCTTGTGGTTGGGGTAATTTACTAAAACAGTAGAAATCTCACTTAGTCTAGTAAAGCTGTGTTTAATTAAGTCACATGGCAAGGATTCTAAAAATTAGGAAAATAGGAATTTCCCTTATATAAATGGATGGTTGGAGTAAACATAGCCATTAAAGTTACTTTTGTGACTGATTTAGTTTCACTTTGTTACCGGGGTCTGACTTTACCTGAAATAATGATTAGGCTTCAGCCTTCAGCTAATCTACTATCCAATGAGAATACTGGTCACTAAAGCAGTATAATTGGACAATGAAACAGCAGTTGACAGGACACTAAATCATTTTCTGGATAATGTGGTGTCTGCTCTACAAGTTCACTTTAAGCTAGATATAGAAGTGAAGAAAATCTACAATCATGCTGTCAGGAATGGATTCAGCACTGGTGGTGGGGCTCTCCTGCCGTGTGGGCTGCAGTACCAGAGCTGACCAGCGGGTGCTCTCAGCACTGGTGGTGGGACTCTCCTGCCGTGTGGGCTGCAGTACCAGAGCTGACCAGCGGGTGCTCTCAGCACTGGTGGTGGGACTCTCCTGCCGTGTGGGCTGCAGTACCAGAGCTGACCAGCGGGTACTCTTAGCAGCCAGAAGCTCACAATCAGCCAAACCTGGGGCTGATTACAGAAAGGTGTATATAAGGCATGACCAGGCCTGTGCTCTGGGCCTTGGTGTATGTTTTCCCATGAGCCCCTGTATCCTGTTCCTAGTTCCTGTGAGAAGATACCTTGTTGCCGACCCTGCCTGATCCTGAAGCCTGTTGACCGTCTCCTGTTCTGACTACTGGCTCATCCCTGACCATCCTTCTGCCTGATCCTCTGTACTGCGCTGTCCGTGAGTTACTGAACCCGGCTTGTGACCTTGACCATTCTCTGCCTGCTCCTTTGATACCTTGCTGCCCGCACGTTGCTGACTTGGCCCATCTGACCACGCTCACTACTCTGCCATCCATCCATCCTGCACGGATCCAGCCGTACCTGCACATACCTCTGGCGGATCCCTCTATCACTAGCAGGTGTACTCAGGGGCCGCGACCTGGTTCCTGTCTGCTCCAAGTCCATCCCCACCATCAGGGGCCCTGGTGAATAGCAGACTGGGACTTAGACTCCGCGCCCTGGGGAATCCTGCCCTGAGGACCGCTAGAGGTACCACCAGGCAGTCGTTACAGAACCCTACGGCTGGCCTGACCATTCCACCTCTCCAGCCCTGACTACGCCTGTGTTCCTGCACCTCCTAAGATTAGTGGCAGGTTAGTTTGCTCACTGTGCGTTTATATATATATATCTGGGTGGCTAATAATAACCTGTATTATACTATACCTGAAACCTGCGTTTCCCTGTGTCAGTCCACACCTTTCTGGTCATTCCTTGATTCCTGACACATGCACTTTGTCCTCCACCTGCTAATATTCACTTTTGCTACACTCACTGATCTGTTTCTCTATGGGAACCCTTAGCAAATACCCTGTTCTTCCAAGTGTGGAGGAGCATTTGATAGAGAAGTTATCAAGCTTAAACACTGTCACATAGTATATGGGAGGGGACCCTGGGTTAACCCTATGTTTTCTCTGGTACCATCCGACACAAAGATTACACAGGGATATGACTGTAAAGAAGCCAAGAAATGACCGGAGAGTGTGGGAACACTCAATATCAGTGGCTGGTTATAAGGACAGCTGTAATTTTGCCTTATAAAGACATTTTGCGTTCAAGAGGGTAACAGGGTTATCTTTAAGCATGAGGAGTGGAGTTATGTGTTAGAATTAGGTAAATGTTAAAGGTTTTTATCAGTGTTAGGGTACCATTTTCTTTCTCAAGTGTTTGTTTATTGGTTGGAAATAAATTAAGGGCCCATTCACACAACTGCAGAGTGTTAGTGCATTAAAATGTGCAGTACCGTACATGAAAGTGTGTTGCATAAAGGCAAGTCCCCTCATTTAAATTGGCTGCCTAATACACCAAACTGAATCAAAAAGGTGTATTTATAATTTCTGGCAGTGCACCATACCACACCACAAGGCCAATCCTTTGGTAAGATATGTTAGGGAGGCATTTGCAACAATTGGTACCACATTGCACTAATGCATATACTAGGCTCTCGTTTTCAAGGTTTTTCAGAAGTGTGGGTTACGTTTCAGTGTTATTAGATGTTAAAGTTATTTTACATACTATTAGATGAATTATTAGAGTTTTTTAATGGTAAATTAAGGTCATTGGCTCCCAAAGATGTCAACCACTGGGTTCATGACTGTGATTCATGGCCGGGACTCAGTGATCGGTGGAGCAGCTGACAGGGGAGAGATCTGTGAGTGTAAACAACACAGATGTCTCTCCTGTCAGAGGGGACGTGCTGCTTTCTATCTCTCTGCAATGCAGAGAGATAAAAAATAGCATGTCTCATTAGTAAAACACAACAAAGTACACAGTAAAAACATTCCCTATCACACAGTTAACCTTTTTATCGCTCCAGATGTTAACCCCTTTATGCCCAGTGTCATTAGTACAGTGTCAGTGTGTTTTATTAGCACTGATCACTGTACTAGTGTCTCTGGAGATGTCAGTGGCAGTTATTTAGTTCCCACCCAGTGTCAATGTCAGAATGCCTGCCACAATCCTGCAATCCCACTATAAGTTACTGATCATAGCCATTACTAGTGAAAAAAAAAAATTCCATTATATGTATACCGCCATTTGTAGATGCTGTAACTGTCATGCAAATCAATTAATATACACGTATTGGAGTTTTTTTTTACCAAAGCCATGTAGCAGAATACATTTTGGCCGAAATTTATAAAGGAATGTTATTTTTCTTACTTTTTTGATTGGATATGTTTTATAGCAAAAAGTAAAAAATATTGTTTTTTCAAAATTTCTGACTTTTTTCACTTACAGCACCAAAAATAGAAAACCCAGTGATGATCAAATATCACCAAAAGAAAGTTCTATTTGTGTGAAAAAATTATATAAATTTCGTTTGAGTACAGTGTTGCATGACCGCACAATTGTCAGTTAAAATAGCGCAATTCCATATAGCAAAAAATGGCCAAGTAGTTAAAGGATATCAAAAGTTATTATAGGCCATTTTATGAAGAAAAGCTGAATATAGGACAGATTTATACCACATATATCATATTTGTCATGCTGTGTCATGCTGTTCAAAAGTATCAGTCTCAAATACTTTACCGTATCTTTATTGAAGTCTTCTTCAGTGAGATTCACTCCAAGTCGAATTTCAGCCTCCAGTGGTTCAAGCAATTTCTGGATATCAGAATGAAACTGTTCCAGCTCTTTGGAAGAAACCATAGGCTGTATAAAAATAAGGCATGTATAAAAATTTGCAGGATCCATTATACACTGAAGTACATATTAGATGCATTATTAAAATCATTTTTTAGACCTCTGAATGTAAATGTTGTAATCTTCAAGGAGTTTACACAATTTATTAAGCACATGGTGATCTAAGAATATGTTTATATATTATATACTACAAAGAGGTAATATAAGTACATTACCACAGTCATTTACTGTATATATGCCCTTTCTGGGATCTCCCTACTAGTGTTACATAAGAACATTCTCATATGATTATTATTTTTGTAACATAGATAAAATGTATTTTAATTTATAAAGTCACTTATGAAGTTCCTTATTCTTTCAGTAATCTTTCAGTAATATATAAACTGCAGAAACATTAAAATGATGGTTGCAATTAAGTGGTTGTAAACCCTTACATATACCCAGTATAGTGACTAGCCTCATGTGATACACAGAGATTAAACAAATTTTCCTACCTACATTTTACCTGTTTATCTACAGCCTTTTCTTCTCTACAACCATTCAAAGTGCAGAATTTATACAGATTATTTTAACTTTCAGAAACCAGGGGGCATAGAGCTTAAGTTACACTCTTCAGAGCTCAGTGAGGAGAGCTCTAACAGCTGATTGAAGGGAAGGGACACACCCCTTTTACAGAGCACACAGGAATAGAGATGATGCTTTCAACCACAGGCTGTGTGCTGGAGCCCCTGTCACCTTTTTAACCTCTTGGTGTCAGAAAGACTTGTCAGAAGTGGCTCATGGAGATAGCAGAGGAATGAGGCAGCAGACAGAAACGACACTTGCTCTAGATTGAGCCAAGTACACACTACAGAGAGATATAATCACATCACAAAAAATCTATAACTAATACCCTATTGATTAATAATTAATAATGCTGCTTGAATAGCAATATATATTTCTGAACTGCAGTGTTTAGCTCTTGCTATGCACAGCTATTAGGAGAACAGTCTAAACCTATTCTGTCTTCATGTCATGAGTGATATTAGTGATATTTAAATTAAGCCATGATTTTACTAACGTGTGAAGTAGGCAGGGCAGGATTTCTGCATAGCCAACACAGCCAGGATCTAGGGCAGCAATCTGCAAAGTATGGAACTGAATTGTTAGGAGAGTAGGGCTATAGTGTGTCCTGTATTCTAGCTGTTGGTTTTAGGTGTACAGAGCAACTGTCAATTTTAACATATCCATTCTCAGATTGTTTTGTGGAGTTATGACATCTGACCTTGTTAGTATGATATTAAGGCTGGTTAGTCCACTAGTGTACGAGGGAACAACCCAAGGGATTTGGTTTATTAAGGCAGGAAGTACAAATCCAACTCTCAAAGCAAGGGGTAGTCAGCTAATGTAAAATAATCTTTTTATCTTACAAATCAAATCATGTACAGAGGAACTTTAAAAAATATATATATCTACACCTTCCCATGTTTGAATGTTTAAAGCGAGTGCAGGTTCAGCTTATTCACATTTTTGTTAATCAGTCACGTAGCATTTAGAGGTGCTTTAAGTGTTCCCTTGGCAACTTCATACACTCATGAATTCCCACAAACATTTCCACCTATCAATATCATCATTATTTATTTAGACATGTAATAAAATTAGAACATAAAAAAAGTGAACAGTTGTTTATACAGTATAGCATATGCTCCGTGATGATAAACAGTCAATGCTTTTTATTTAGTGTTTTTATTCTAGAGATAACAGGTTTGTTGTCATTTTTGCAAACTGTAAACACTTTAGCTTTTAATTTATACTTAAAAGAGAAGCACCATCCCCCTGGGCAAAAGCAAAGGTAGTTTTTCTTACTTCAAGATAAAATCTTGCTAATTCTGGACGTGAGACACCTGTGGTTTACAATAAGTGAATCTTATGTTTAAAGTGAAGTTTTATGCCAGTATCATATCTTCATTACAAAATACATAAATTATACAACAAATCCATCAAAATTTAAATCCATGTGATTTACTTGTCTCATTATCTATTCTGTTCAGCCAAGATAACCGCAAAGGATGCATTTATTCTAGATAATGTGATTTTAGAGAGTCTAATTTCTCTAGAACACCTGCTTTTGAATGGAACTAATAGAGGAACTATTTTAATGAACACTTAATGGGTATTACTCTAGTGAGTGACTTAAATCTTATTTTGATTAAGAACATCAAGATGGAAAACCATTATAAAAAATTATTTATCAGGTCAGACAAAAATTGTTAAGACAAAGTCCCTGCTTTTCACTTTACAAATATTGAATGATAACTCCATGGCAAAGTACAGTATGTACCATATTAGTAAATTTGTTTTAAAGAAGAAGAAAGTAAATTTAGCAAAGTTAACCTCCCTAGCGGTCTGATTATGTTCATATTTCTGTGCTCAAAGTGGTACATTTTTTTGAATGGAAACATGTATTATTTTTATTGTAGGCCTGTAATTTTTAGGAATAACTCACTGAAATCTGTCCGAACAAGAGTCTAGTAAACATCCCGGGTATGTTAAAATGTGAAACACGAAATCATAAATTATAATGTAATAAATAATCATAAAAAATAATAATAAAATAATAATAAATTTAATTCAATAATATAATCAAACCAAAAACACTGAAATTTGAAATATAGCGCCAAGTTCGCACATCACTGAGCAAAGTTGCAGAATCGTTTTCAGTGTCTGATGACGAATTTCCCCACGAATCATTATCACTCAATTCTGCAAGTGGTTCTAATTTACTATCCCTGTTGTCTAGCTGGTCTAAAACCCGCTTTTGACCTAAAGGGACGCTTTTTGGATGCCATGGACATTTCTCAGTTTCCAGGCAGAAAGAACAGTAAAAATGCAGGCAGGGCACAGGACAAAGCACTCGGGACACAATGTATGTGAAATGGTTTGATACAGTAATGTTTTACTATGTGATTTTAGTGAATTTAGTGAATGTCACTTTTTGTCATTTTCAAATTTCCCACCAGTTCCGTCCCCCATACGTCCCGACGTCGCAGGGGACGGAACCCAGAAGACAGATGCCAGCATCCGCCGGAGGACATTGCAGGGGACACTGCAGGAGGGACTTTGCGGGAGCGCAGGACAAGGTAAGAGAAGAACAGATCCCGGAGCAGCGCCACATGGAAGACAATAAACACCGTAACATAGGGTTGCAATATCAGAAAATATATATTAAAAAGTCCATAGAGTACATGGCATAAGCACTATATGTCTGCAGCTCCCCATACAGTGAAGCAAAACTCTGTGACAATATAAAAAGAAACACAGCTTAAGTGCAGTATAAAATACAAGTTTATTAAAAATAGCTAAATTACTACTCACAACTGAGGTAAGTATATTAGTGTTTATTGGATCCCAAAAGGACATATGCAGGGGCCGGTGCGTGTCTACTGGAGTCCGGGCACCGAAGGTCAGGTATGAACGTGAGTCGTCAGTCGAGAATGCCATAACCACCATGGAATGCACGGAAAACCTTTTTCAGCAAGCTGTTTGTTCTACTGTGTTCTTTCCAGTCCTTTCCAGGCTCATAACAAGTGCAGACTCTCCCATCCACTAATCAGTCTGGAAAGGACTGGAAAGAACACAGTGGAACAAACAGCTTGCTGAAAAAGGTCTTCCATGTGTTCCACGGTGGTTGTGGCGTTCCAGACTGATGGCTCACATTCACACCAGACCCTCAGTGCTTGGACTCCAGTGGAAACACCGGCCACTGCAGATGTCCTTTTAGGACCCGATAAAAGCCCATATACTTACAGTACTTCAGTTGTGAGAAGTAATTTGGCTAGTTTTAATAAACTTATATTTTGTACTGCACTTAGGCTGGAGCCCCCTTATGTTTCTTTTATAATAGATGTTAAGACAACCACTTTATATTAAAATGGGAAGTGACTGGGGGCTAAGTGTTTTGTTCAATTGCCATTTGGGAAAAGTGATGTATAAGTGTGTATTTACAAGTTAATATACATTTATGAGTACACTAATACTACTGCGAGACCATCCTATAGAAAGTGATCTCATTACACTGGAAACATCTTAAGCTCCGTTCACACCAATGCCTTTTTTTAGTACTTTTTGCAGAAACATACTACAGTCCATTTAACATGGTTTCCTGCGGAGCATGTTCACACGCTTTTTTGAGCTGCTGCATTTTTGAAAAGGGGCAGGGACTTTTTGCTACAATATATAGAGTTCAATGCACTACCATGCTGAAATGCATGGTTGTCTGTTTTTGCTGTGTTTTTCCCACTTTTTTGTTCTGCCCAGCAACCAAAAAAATTCCACTTTAACAAAAGAAAAAAAAAAGAGCTGAACAAAATGCTAAACAAGGTAAAAACGTGCAAAAAATTAGTGTAGCAAAAGGGACATAAAGCAAACTGCAAAGGTGTGAACGAAGTCTTAATTTGAGCTCTAACGCACTACCTCAAAGCCTCCATATGGTTGTCCATTTCCTCACAAAACTGTCAACCAAAGTTTGACCATGAAACTATATTTACAAATTTTAAATATATTTATATTTAATATATATATATATATATATATATATATATATATATATATATATATATATATATACCGTATTTACAAATTTTAAAATTTAGGGGGATCTTGTATTTATTTATCACCTGGCATATTTATGTTAGTATTTGTGCACCTCTAAGGGTAGAGGTGAAGTGTGCTTGAAAGAAATTGGGTAGTAGTAGTGATTTAATTTATTATATTTACAAATTTACAATTGATATGCACAATGACAGAACACTTTTATGGCACCTAAAAGTTGAATATTCAAGAAATATTCAAGATAATACAATATATTACAATAATTATGAACTAATAATAAAAACTAATTTTCCACACACACAGCCATCCTGTAACATACATCGTTTGTAATAAAGTAATTCATCTTCCTGGTTCAGCAATACAATTTTCTTTATCACCTCTCCCCTTCCAACCTCCTCATTGGGCAGCGACACCACCTTCTCTATTGAGCAGCAAGCTGATTTAGGACAGGACTGCAAAGCTAAATCAAGAAGTAGCTGAAGGATCTTAGTGTTTGGCAGGGGTATGTATCAGAGAAAGAGTTAACCAAAATTACAAATACTTAGGCAAGTAAATCAGTAAACTTGTGTGCATTTTAATTTTTTTTCAAGCTTATTGCATGGAGTTCCTCTTTAAGTTAACAGGGACATGTTTACTGTATGTTCTTAAAAGAAACCTGTTAATATATGGCAGCCATCATTGTTAGGGAAATCAGAAGGTCAGAGGTCACCTGAAATATTACAAAGTGCCTAAAAATTAATTTCCTGCTTAAGCCTAATTGTTCCTGATTCCCTGTGAAGAAACAAAAAGTTCAGTATTCTATGCATACTACAAAGTAGTATAACCTGGTGTAATGATAATGTTAATGCTAATAATGCGGCTAAAGAAATTGTGAAGCAGAGCACTCATTTTTTAACCTAAACAGATATTAAAATGACAAGACAAAAATTAGTTGTTTGAAGATTACATGATTTGAATTTTAATAACTATGCAAAAAGGTCATTGAATTAGCAGAAAAATTGTCTGTTGGGGAACAAGCTGAATCCAGTGCGAAGATCCTTAGTAGGAATAAATAGAGAAATCATTGATAACATGAGTGATTAGTGAGATCAAAATGGTGAATGTTATGGTTGTAATAATACTGGTAGTAATACTGGTAGTAGGGTCACATTTGCCATATTAGAAATATAATTTGTGTTTGGCTGAAACCAGAATTTCTCATTGAAGAATGGAAATTCAGATGTGCTGTGAGGAGGACTGTGAATGTGCCATGGGGAATGTGCTATAAAACTATGCTGATGATAGCAAATTAGCTGTGAATTATTGCCAAAATGATCATCTAGCTCTTATACAATAATTATTTACATTGCACATATATTTAAAACTTTCAAAGAGAAACCCTGCCTACCCTTTCCTAAAAATAATTGCCATAATGATAATCTATTTTAAACCAAAACTGCCCATGGACTCCAGATTGCTATCAATCCCTGAAAGGAATTAGTCAGGAGTGTCTGTTGAGGTCTAAAACTGACTATAGACAATATTAAACATCTTTATGTCCTATGAAGTAAATCTCTGGTCAGACTATAAATGTAGCTGAGCAAGCATAACAACAATTATATTTTAAACATTAAAACAATATCTCATTGATGTTTGTGGTTGTAGGCACTGTGAAGCAATTCATCCTCAAAATACACAGCAGAAGCATTGCAGTCCTTTTCCCTTGGCAGCTCAGTCACCCGATCCCCCCTCCCCCGAGTGCCTGATCTGAATGTATAAGAGAGACAACAAGGTTGGAAGGATGCTGTCAGCGGTCTTTGATCATTCAGTTCTCAGTGTTAGAGGTGCGGGGGACAGATACAGCATGACATCGATGCTGCAGTCACCTAGGTGAGTATGTATGCTTATTTTTTGTTATTCCTGAACTTCTCTTTTAATCTAATCTTTCTACTAATTTTATTTTAAACATGTTTATGTGTTACTTATCAGTACCTTTACTGTTTTAATTCTTTGTGATATTGGAGTAAATCGTTGATCAAGTTCAGACAGCTTGGGTTCGACTATCTTCTTGCATTCATTACCACGGTTCATCATTAGCTCTGCAGCTTGATCATGTACTAAATCCACCTTCGGCTGAATATCATTCAGCTCAGACTTCAGTAGCTGCAGTACAACACAGAAAAAGTCAGAAATCACTGATGAATATGATGAAAATGGCTTCAGATGAAGTGTGAATAATCAAAGCACATTTTCTTTAAAGCTGCTGAGATAAGGTACATTTGCAAGCATGTTCTAACATTGGTGAGCTGCCTGTTTCATTATGCGGCAACACAGTGCGTATTTACTTGTTAATTTAGCATAGTCACACATCACAAAGTCAGTACAGACAAACCTTGCCAGCGGTAATAGTCTTTATGTCATTGGGGTTAATTTACTAAAGTTAGAGAATGTTCATTTAGCTCAATGAACTTCAATGATTCAGTTCTGTGAAACAGAAATTATTTTTTTTCTTTTTTCATTTTATTTTACAGCACATGATTAACTGATTGAAGTGAATAGTAAATGCATTTCATTGATCCAAATGAGCATACATCTCTTTTCTGGAATTTACACCTCCAACATTTAGGACCCCTTCAAACCACTGCATTGTGGAAATGCACATTATATGTGTTGGGTGCGTTGTAATTCTATTAATTTTGAAAGGCACCCCAAAACACTTTCACAACACACCTGTTATGCACTGCACCACCTCCCAAATTAAGGCAGGCCATAGATGATGTGACTTTCTTTCCTACAACCACAGGTCGCAGGAAAGAAAATCATTCTATTCCACCCACCAGCACAGTCAGTGTTGTTGAGAGAATCCCTCCCGCAATGCTATTGTGTTCTCCCTGTGGGGGAACGGGGAGCCTGGCAATAATCCCATGCTAGAAATCCAACATATTGTTTGAACCCAAATCACTTGATGAATTGAATTGGGTACAATCAGCCTTCCCATACATGGTTCAAATCTTGACAAGTCCCTGCTGAACTGGCCAAGATATGAACCATCTATGGCTAACTTGAGACAGTACTATCCATTATGGTGTGCTTCACTGGGAAAAGGGTGTGGGCATGTGTTTTTTTCTCTAGTGTTTTAGTAATCAATTACAATTAATTGACTGCCTTAACCACTTGCCAACCAGCCACTGTAGAAATACGGTGGAAGGGCGGCACGACTGCGCAAAACTACGTTTTAAAACGTGATTTTACAAAACAGGTAGGGGGTGCGCGCGAGGCACGCCTCCGCCCTACCTGCGCCGTCGATTGCGGCCTCGGGTGTCAGTCGCCGGGTTATGGCCGCTCATTACCGGCCGTGTCCCGGCGATTACCGGCAATCACTGACAGAGAGCACGGCTGCAGTGTTTACACTGCACCTCTGCTTTCTGTCAGTTCCCTGTCAGCTCCTGACATGCTGATCCGGAGAGAAAAGTTTATCTCTCCGGATCAGCGTGTTCCCGTGCAGTACACACCCCCACCCCCTAGTAAAACACTCCCCTCACACAGTTAACCCTTTCATTGAATAAAAAAAGTTAACCCCTTGCTCCCCAGTGCCATTAGTACAGTGTCAGTGGTTTTTTTTTGCACTGATCACTGTATTGGTGTCACTGGGGATGTCAGTGACCCCAAGTCAGTTCCCCTCCAGTGTCAGAATGTCCGCCACAGTCCCACGGCCCTGCCATAAGTCGCTGATCGCCGCCATAAGTCACTGATCGCCGCCATAAGTCGCTGATTGCCGCCATTATTAGTATAAAAAAAAATTAAAAATCCCAGTATCTTTCCCACCATTTCTAAACACTATAACTTTCATGTAAACCAATTAATTTACACGTATTGGGTTTTTTTTTTAGCAAAGACGTCACAGAATACATTTTGGCCAAAATTTATGACGAAATTTGATTTTTAATTTTTTTTACTGGACATGTTTTATAGCAAAAAGTCCAAAATATTGTTTTTTGTTTCTCAAAATTGTCAGCCTTTTTTTTTATAGCGCAAAAAATAAAAAACGCACAGGCGATCAAATACCACCGAAAGAAAGCTCAATTTGTGGGGAAAAAGAACGTAAACCCTCCCAGATAGCGTCAGATTGCCCGTCAGTACACCAGTCATCACATTTAACCCCTTGATTGCCAGGAACACGCTCATGCACAGTAATCCTCCATTGCTAGTATAGCATCTGAATGGATCAATATCCTTGATCAGATCAGCACTATACCAGCGTTCGCATTAGTATAGCGTCCCCAAAAACACAGCATTAGTAGGATCAGCCCCGACACCTGCCAGCACCTGCGTTTAGCCCCTACGCTTACCCCACCTTCTCCCCCCAGCAAGTGCAGCGTCGGTAGATCACTGTCACTTGATACATTGCACGCAAAATCACAGTGTTCGCAGAATCAGGCCTGATATCTGTTACAACTTGTCAGTAAATTTTGATGACTCTCATATGCAGCAGAGTGCCAGTACTAGTGCCGTTCTACCTTTTGGTGGACTGGCGAGCACCAGCGGTCTAGTACATCTTGGTCTTTCACATATCTCTTACATTGTAAGCTCCCAGGATCAGGCCCTCCTAACCCTCTTGTATTGAACTGTATTGTTCTGTATTGTCTCCCGTTATATTGTAAAGTGCTGAGCAAACTGTTGGTGCTATATAAATCCTGTATAATAATAATAATAATTATACCAGCACTGCAGTATGACTTGGTGACGTGGCGAGTCCCATAAGTCCAGTACAAGCCGGTGCGGTGGCGAGCACAAGTATTGTCCCGCAGCCACCAAGAATTCGTACACCGGCCCATAGAGCTCCTAGTATCCTGCTGGATGTGCTTGCAAATCCCGATTGGCAGCCCACAAATTCTGCAGCACCCGTACTTCCCCCATTCACTGCCCAACCTGGAATTCAGCTGGAAATAGCAAATTTAACTACTTCCCTTGATTTTTGGAGCTGTTTTTCACAAAATATCTGTATGCGTTGATTGTGGATCAAAGCAATTTATACGCACATTTTATCAACCAAAATTCAAACCTTGCCAGACCAGTCACATGGAAACTCATTACGGTTTTCGAATTTACATTTTTTTGGGGCCTAACCCTCAACATTACTAAAAGAAACTAATTCCAGTTGTATTGGTCCACAGACCCAATTCATCAAATGCCGTGTTCTCTGCTGCTATGGCCAGGCATAGATATGAGAGTATAATGTGTTTTATGCATTTCAACAACACACTCTGTCATCCTCGGGGTAACCCTGAATTTGTCCGGCTCCACAAAATTCAGCCCCTCGTAAATCACCTTAGCCAAAAATTTGCAGATGTCTATACTCCCCAGCAAAAAATCTGCATTGATGAGTGTTAGAATTACTGCCTTTGATCTGACGTTCACAGCGATACCTCACATGTATGGTGCATCTGCTGTTTACATACCACTACAGGGTCAATGCTTGTGCACACAGGTGTGCGTGCATGGGAGGGGCGAGTTTTTTTTTTTTTTTGTCATTTTGATTTTTTTAATTATTTTTACACTGTACCTTTCATTTTTTTTTTATCACTTTTAATGCTATCACATGGAATGCAAATATCCCCTATAACTTCAATGGGCATTGTCATGTATCTCAACGGTGTGACACAAGTAGACTTAGCCTTTAACAATTTTTTAAACAGGAAGGTGGGGGAAGCCCCACCCACTAACCCCCCCAAAACAATAATTAATTATATATATATTGAAAAATGCCAACTTGCATTGAAAATGCCCATTTATCTCTATAAGAAGAAACAGCTAGAGGGTTCAGATGGACTTAAGTATAATACCTTCAGGGTCTCTTCCCTTTGTAGTGGTCTTTGTTTGTCCATCTCATCTAGTAATATTTCAGCACGGTACATCCAAGCTGTAGTGCTAGCAATGCCTTGATCAAAAGATTCCATTTGCTTTTGATATTCCTGAAAAACGACACAAATTCAAATAAACTATGACAATACTGTATAATTTGCTATGATACTGAGCTTTGCAAAAATATACCAAAACAAATGCCGTATAAGTCTTACATAAACCTAACTTCTTATTTTGGCTTTAGGAGGAGGCTCCACATTTCCAAATGTGTGTAGACCTACCGATTAACTGTAGATGGTCTGATATGGGTACGCTCCCTCATTTTAGCCTACTGATGGAAATGTCACTGCTTGATGGAATATGGAATGCGAATGTAAATCAAGGATGCACACATCATAAGTAGCGCAACACAGCATATTACCCTATATATTACTAATGCTGCTGGAAGTTGTCAAGTAAATGAGTCATTAGGCTAAAGCAGTGACATCTGAAAGTAATTAAAGGGGCACCATATGTAGCTCTTTATCTAATTCAAGCTATGTATCAGTAAGCAAAGTTAGATGTTCCATTAGCTCCTTACTCTCTTTATTACAGAGTTGACAACACCAGAGACACTTGCTAACTGTCCTGTCTGGAAACTCTGCCTGCGCCTCATACTTATGCTGCAAAAAGGGAGCCTTAGTACCACTGATTAACATCATATGCAGCATAATCACCATTCACTTCATCCTGCTCCTAATGAAGCACTATGTTGAGAATGAGGCCATACTGATGATCTTCTGACAAACTGCCCATAGGTCTTGGAAGACCAGACTTTGATTGTAATGTGTATGGTGATTATATGCACTGACATTTAGACTTTTAGCCTCTAACTGGGGTGTGTTATCAGGTTCTGATGAATGCTATGTGGTGTTATTTTAATTAAATACAATGCAATGTTTACCCTTTGAGTTGTTTTGGCCATCTGTATTAAAAAAGACATTTGTTTTAAACAAAAACTTTTTTGTTGTGTGTATTTGTTCAGGGGTTACACCTTAAAAGTCCTACAATGTGCTTTATTTTTTACTCAGGGATATGGTGTGACATCTACATTCTGTGATAAATCATCTCAACTTTATTTTGTTTTTAAATTTGACTTGAGTTCCACTATAATTACGTTAATTAAAATTATGTTATTGACTGCATTAATTTTTTCCTTCCTTTTTTTTTCCATAGCGAAAAAAAGGCACAATATTATTATGTACTATTATGTAGAGAAAACAGTATGAAATCTATGAGAAGTACAGACAATTTAGAAGGTGTTCATACATAATGCAACATGTATTTTTTTTGTAAAGAACATTAATATAGGCCACATCTTCACTTAAAGTACTGTAGTTATGTGATTTTATGTTTATATCTGTAGCTCTTTTTTTCCAGATACTACTTATATTCACCTTTATCTGGACTACTATTATTATTATTATACAGTATTTACAAAGCGCCAATAGTTTGTTCAGTGCTGTACATTACAAAGGGGGACAGAACATGTGACAGAACAATACCAATACAATGCAAAACATGAGGGGATCAAGGGCCCTGCTCTTTCGAGCTTACAATCTAGGAGGGAGGGGATGGTGGCACAGGAGGAGATAGCTGTGGGGGATGGAGTGGTAGGAAGAGTGGAGGAGGTCGGCAAGTCAGCAGGGGGTGTGGTAGGCTTCCCTGAAGAGATGGGTTTTCAGAGTGCGCCTAAAGGAGAGGAGAGTAGGTGATAATCTGATGGGTTGGGGCAGGGAGTTCCAGAGGATGGGTGACACCCTGGAGAAGTCCTGGAGGCGGGCATGGGAGGAGGAGACCAGGGAACTAGAGAGAAGGAGGTCTTGTGAGGAGCGGAGTGTGCGTGCTGGGTGGTACTTGGATATTAGGTCAGTGATGTAGTTTGGGGCAGTATGGTGGACAGCTTTGTACGTCAGTGTTAGGATTTTGAATTTGATCCGTTGCGCAATCGGAAGCCAGTGGAGGGATTGCCAGAGGAAGGTGGTGGAAACGGAGCGGTTGGAAAGGTGAATGAGTCTAGCAGCCGTATTCAGAATCGACTGAAGCGGGGATAGCCAGCGGCGAGGCAGGCCAGTGAGGAGGGAGTTGCAGTAGTTTAGTCGTGATATGATGAGGGAGTGGATGTCGCTACTATTATTTGTTACAGTATAAAAGTAGACTTGTACTCACCAACAAAAGTCGAAACCACTCTTCGGCTCTTGAAGTTACTGCCAGCCAATTGCTATTCAGCAGACTAAGTTTATCATCCACCAGGTCGCCATGTTCACCAGTTACTGCTTTGAGTGAATCCCCTAAGTCTTGGATGTTCTTTAATTGCTGCTGTCGTTTTTCAACTTCTTTTTGTATTGTCTGTAGGAAAATTATTTCAGTAAATAACACTAAATAACTTTTGTTTTCTTTGGTCAACTTGTTGATATTTATATACTGTGAACAATGTAACAAATTTTTTATACTATGACTTCTATCATACTGTACTTGGTTTCCTTAAAAATATAACCCATCAACCATTTTTATACACCTTTAACTTTCTGCCCTATAAGAACAGACAAAGGCACAGATTTTGTATTAAGACAGTGTAAAGAGTAGTGATGGTGTGCAAAGCAAAGGTACCTATATGATCCAAAGACATTTCTGCTTTCATATCTTTAGAGAAAATATAAAATATTAATATTCATTGTTCACCTTGGCTTTTCTAGTGTGTTTGTGTCTAGTGTGTGTGTGTGTGTGAGAGAGAGACAGATAGATAGATAGATAGATAGATAGATAGATAGATAGATAGATAGATAGATAGATAGATAGATAGATAGATACCAAAAATATACTTTATTGTAAATCTGACAAGGATAAAAGAACCTAATGCACAGGAGAATTCTGACTTGTTTCAGCCCTGGTGGGCTTTAGTCATAAAGCCCACTAGGGCTGAAATGCATCAACATTCTCCTGTGTTTTTGATCCTTTTATCTTTGATGGATTTACAATAAAGGAGAATTTAACGGCATAAGACACAGCATTGTCAGCCTTTTGTACAGATGAGTACTTATACAGCATATATACATAAATAAGAACAAATCAATAGACAACATATTGAAACAATGCCCAGCTTGTACCAATGTCAAGCATAGTATATTTTAATAACAATTTTTTAAAGAAATATCAAAATATTAAACATTTTTTATATCCATCAGTTGATAGGATGATTTAAAAATGATTGTTATTAACTTTTCTGCTGTTGCTGCTGCTAGAAAATATGATGCATTCATGTTCTTTCAACCTAGAAGTCAAAGATTTCACTTGACACGTATCAATTTAGTATGAAAGGGTAGCAGTTAGAGTACTCATATGCCCAAAAGTCAAATACACTAAACTAATATAGTACTCCATTATTTCAACAGCTATTAGTTCTTGTCAAGTCACTGCAAGTATCATTACCACATATTAGGCCATGCATACACATCATAACTGTCTGTCTTTTGTTTTCTTTTATTTCTTTACACTTTAGTCTGCAATGTTTAGGTTATAGGTATAAATAAATGTATACTGTTGCCTGTGCTATCTGAGCTAACCATGCATGGTTATATATTTCTTCTGTTTTGATATAACCTATTCCACTACAACTGCTAGTCTGGTCTTGCCTATTTTGATTTAATTTTGGACTCAAGCACAAAAGAGTGTTCCTGTAATCTTTAGTGAAATTCGAACAATTCTTAATCATCAACAGAGACATGCTGGTAGGTGAATTGGCTTCTGTTTAAATTGTCTGAATTGGCCCTAGTATGTGTATGTATGAATGTGAGTTAGGGACCTTAGATTGTACACACCTTGAGGGTTAGAGACTGAGGTGAATGTGCAATATATATGTAAAGCGCTGCATAAATTGATGGCGCTATATAAGTACCTGTAATAAATAATAAATAAATAATAACAGAGCTCAACAGCCAAAAAAATAGGTGTCACCTTCCTCCTCAACAGACAATACATGAGCACAAGCACGTTGCTGACATCCTTCATATGCTCACCTACTTTTTTTAAAATGCCCAATACCTTCTTCACTTCATTCATTGCCAGACTACATGATAGATCAAAGCTGAATTCCAGGCTTTACAAATACCAACCAACTTTAACTCCAAAATACAATGTGTATAATATAGTGCACAACCCATTGTAGGTAGCATCAGCTACCTACAATATACAGTGGTGTGTCCTGGTAGTGGCATGTGGTCTCTCATCCCATTCTCAGAGTAAAATTGCATTGGGATGAGCGCTGCTCAGCTATCCACAGGAAGCCTTGTATTTTATGAATGAATGCAAGGCTTCCTCTGAATGGTTGATGTGGAGAGGCAGGCAGATGCTCACAGTGCAGTATCTCTGGTCCAATTACCTGCAAGCAACAGTTCTACTGATATGTAAAAATTTATTTTGCAAAGTGAAAACTCACTTTGAAAGTTAACATGCTCTGCTCCTTTAGTAAATATGGTTAGAGTGGCTGATTTTTGCTTTTGCCATGTAGGACACTATAATAAGAATATACACTATATTGCCAAACATCGGATTCAGGTGTTCCAATCACCTCCATGGCCACAGGTGTAAAAAAATCAAATACCAAGGCAGACTGCTTCTATAAACTTTTGTGAAAGAATTGTTCACTCTCAGAAGCTCAGTGAATTAAAACGTGGTACTGTGATAGTTTGCCACCTGTGCAAAAAGTCCATCCATGAAATTTCCTTGCTACTAAATATTCCACAGTCAACTGTTAGTGGTATTATAACAAAGTGGAAGCAACTGGGAACAACAGGAACTCAGCCACGAAGTTGTAGGCCACATAAAATGACAGAGCGGGGTCAGCACATGCTGAAGCACACAGTGCACCAAGTTGCCAATTGTCTATAGAGTCAATAAGTAGAGTTCAGATTAGCACAACAGTGCATAGAGAGCTTCATGGAATGGGTTTCCATGGCTGAGCAGCTGCATCCAAGCCTTACATCACCAAGTGCAATGCAAAACATCGGATGCAGTGGTGTAAAGCACGCCGCCACTGGACTCAAGAGCAGTGGAGACATGTTCTTTGGAGTGATGAATCACACTTCTCTGTCTGAAAATCCAATGGATGTGTCTGGGTTTGGCAGTTGCCCAGAGAACGGTACTTGTCTGACTGCATTGTGTCAAGTGTAAAGTTTCGTGGAGGGGAGATTATGGTGTGGGTTGTTTTTCAGGGGTTGGGCTTGGCCCCCTGGTTCCAGTGAAGGGAACTCGTAAGGCCTCAGCATACCAAGACATTTTGGACAATTTCATGCTCCCAACTTCATGGGAACAGTTTTGGGATAGCTCCTTCCTGTTCCAACATGACCAGTGCACAATGCAAGGTCCATAAAGTCATGGATGAGTGAATTTTGGGGTGGAGGAATTTGAATGGCCTGCACAGAGTCCTGACCTCAACTCGATAGAATACCTTTGGGATGAATTAGAGCAGAGACTGTGAGCCAGACCTTCCCTTCTGACATCAGTATCTGACCTCACAAATGCGATTCTGGAAGAATGGTCAAACATTCCCATAGACACACTTGTGGACAGCACATATATAGCTGATATAGCTGCAAAGGTTAGGCCAACACAATATTGATCCCTACGGACTAATACTGAGATGCCATTAACCACTTCCTGTCCGGACACTTTTACCCCCTTCCTGTCCAGGCCAATTTTCAGCTTTCGGCGCTCTCACATTGTGAATGACAATTACTCAGGCATACAACACTGTATCTAAATGAAATTATTATCATTTTTTTCAAACAAATAGAGCTTTAATTTGGTGGTATTTAATCATCACTGGGGTTTTTATTTTTTGCTAGAAAAATGAAAAAAGACTGAAAATTTTGAAAAAAAACATGTTTTTCTTAGTATTTGATACAAAATTTTGCAAATAAATATACTTTCTTCATAAATTTAGGCCAAAATCCATTGTGCTACATTTTGTTGGTAGACATAACCCAAATCAGTGTGTATTATTTAGTCTTTGTGAAAGTTATAGAGTCCACAGACCACGGTATATATATTTGATATATTTGAAAATGTATCAATCCTGATGCACGGACTACCTATATAATTTCTTGGGGCCCTAAAATGCCAGGACAGTACAAATACCCCCCAAACGACCCCTTTTTGGAAATTAGACAGTCTGAGGTATTTAATGAGAGGCATGGGGAGTTTTTTGAAGTTGTCATTTTTGCCAATTTTTTAAGGAAATGATGAAAGTAAAAAAAATTCTTTTTTTTTTCCCCACAAAGTTGTCATTTAACAAGTTCTTTCTCTCACACGGCATAGGCATACTTGCAATTACACCCCAAAACACATTCTGCTACTCATCCTGAGCCTAACCACATAGAAGAGCCCCACATCCAATAAGCACCCTTAGGCGTTCTAGGGGCAAAAATTACACATCTAATTTCTTGACTATCACAGTTTTGGAGGTCCTGGAGCACCAGGACAATTGAATTACCCACAAAATGACCCCATTTTCGAAAGAAAACACCTCAAGGTATGTTTTAAGAGGCATGGGGAGTCCTCTGAAGACTTCATTTTTTGCCACATGTTTTTGGAAAATGTGAAAAGAAAATGAAAATGTATTTTTTTTTACGCAAAGTTGTCAATCTATGAGATATTTCTATTACACAGCATAGGCATACTTAAAATGATACCTCAAAACGCATTCTTTAACTCCTGCTGAATATGGCGATACCAAATGTGTGAGACTTTTTCACAGTCTGGCCACATAGAGGGGTTCCACATCCAATAAGCACCTGTTAGCGTTCTAAGGGCAAAAATTACACATCTAATTTCTTGACTACCTATTGCCGTTTTGGAGGTCCTGGAGCATCAGGGCAATGGAATTATCCACAAAATGACCCCATTTTGGAAAGCAAACACCCAAAGGTATGTTTTAAGAGGCATGCAGAGTCTTCTGAAGACTTCATTTTTTGCCACAAGTTTTTGGAAAATGCGAAAAGAAAATGAAAATGTATTTTTTTCTACACAAAGTTGTCAATCTATGAGATATTTCTAATACACTGCATAGGCATACTTAAAATTACATCCCAAAACACATTCTCTAACTCTTCTTGAATATGGTGATACCAAATGTGTGAGACTTTTTCACAGTCTGGCCACATAGAGGGGTTCCACATCCAATAAGCACCTGTTAGCGTTCTAAGGGCAAAGATCGCACATCTAATTTCTTAACTACCTATTGCTGTTTTGGAGGTCCTGGAGCATCAGGACAATGGAATTATCCATAAAAAGACCCCATTTTGGAAAGCAAACACCCCAAGGTATGTTTTAAGTTCTCCGTCACTCTCATCTGTCATACTCAGAATTTGAAATGCCTCCTCGCTTGTATATGATCTTTTGGCCATATTTTTGACACTGATCAGGACCCACTGGTATGGCAGTGATCAGGATGGTGTTGCAGTGATGGACAGATATCTGGCTGCAGTTGGTTCACACTAGTCACTGTTGGGCAAAAATCAGAGATACAGTGAGGTGGCTGGCAATGTTTTGTGAGTGTGTGTAAACTCTGTGCAAAGGCTGAAAATTACTCACAGTTAGCTGTACTGGATCTCTCTCCTCACAGACGATGGCAGTGAACAGGATCCACTGGTGTGGCAGAGATCAGGGACACTTTATGAACAGGCACACTGTAAGGTGATCAGGGACACTGATTGGGCCACTGTATGGTGATCAGGGACACTGCTGGGCCACTGCGGTGATCAGGGACACTGCTGGGCCACTTGTGTGGCGATCAGGGACACTGTGGCAATCAGGAACACTGTGGCGACCATGGACACTGCTGGGCCACTGCGATGATCAGGACACTGCTGGGCCACTTGTGTGGCGATCAGAAACACTGCTGGGCAACTGCGGTGATCAGGGACACTGCGGTGATCAGGGGCACTGCTGGACCACTTGTCCGGCGATCAGGGACACTGCTGGCCACTTGTGTGGTGATCAGGGACACTGCTGGGCCACTTGTGTGGTGATCTGGGCCACTGCGGCAATCAGGGACACTGCGGTGATCAGGGACACTGCTGGACCACTTGTGCAGCAATCGGGGACACTGCGGTGATCAGGGACACTGCTGGGACACTGCGGCGATCAGGGACACTGCTGGACCACTTCTGCAGCGATCAGGGACACTGCTGGGCCACTGCGATGATCAGGACACTGCTGGGCCACTTGTGTGGCAATCAGAAACACTGCTGTACTACTGCGGTGATCAGGGACACTTCGGTGATCAGGGGCACTGCTGGACCACTTATCCGGTGATCAGGGACACTGCTGGGCCACTTGTGTGGTGATCAGGAACACTGCTGGGCCAATGTGGGGATCAGGGACACTGCTGGGCCAATTGTGTGGTGATCAGGAACACTGCTGGGCCAATGCGGTGATCAGGGACACTGCTGGGCCACTTGTGTGGTGATCAGGAACACTGCTGGGCCAATGCGGTGATCAGGGACACTGCTGGGCCACTTGTGTGGTGGTCAGGGACACTGCTGGGCCACTGCGGCGATCAGGGACACTGCTGGACCACTTGTGCGGCAATCAGGGACACTGCAGTGATCAGGGACACTGCTGGGCCACTGTGGTGATCAGGGACACTGCTGGACCACTTGTGCGGCAATCGGGGACAATGCTGGGTTACTTGTGCGGCAATCAGGGCCACTGCTGGGCCACTTGTGTGGCGATCAGGGCCACTGCTGGGCCACTGCGGCAATCAGGGACACTGCGGCAATCAGGGACACTGCTGGACCACTTGTGCGGCAATCAGGGACACTGTGGCGATCAGGAACACTGCTGGACCACTTGTGCGACAATCAGGGACACTGCGGTGATCAGGGACACTGCTGGGCCACTGCGGCGATCAGGGACACTGCTGGACCACTTGTGCGGCAATCAGGGACACTGCGGTGATCAGGGACACTGCTGGGCCACTGCGGCAACCAGGGACACTTCTGGGCCACTTGTGTGGCAATCAGGGACACTGCTTGGCCACTGCGGCGATACTGCTGGGCCACTTGTGTGACGATCAGGGACACTGCTTGGCCACTGCAGCGATCAGGGATACTGTGACGATCAGGGACACTGTGGTGATCAGGAACACTGCTGGGCCACTATGTGGTGATCAGGGACACTGACAATCAGGGACACTGCTGGGCCACTTGTTGGGTGATCAGGGCCACTTGTGGGCAATCAGGGCCACTTGTGGGCGATCAGGACCACTTGTGGGCGATCAGGGCCACTTGTGGGCGATCAGGGCCACTTGGGGCAATCAGGGCCACTTGGGGCAATCAGGGACACTTGTGGGGGCAATCAGGGACACTATGTGGGGGCGATCAGGGCCACTTGTTGGCGATCAGGACCATTTGTGGGCGATCAGGGCCACTTGGGGCAATCAGGGCCACTTGGGGCAATCAGGGCCACTTGGGGCAATCAGGGACACTTGTGGGGGCAATCAGGGACACTTGTGGGGGCGATCAGGGACACTTGTGGGGGCGATCAGGGACACTTGTGGGGGCGATCAGGGCCACTTGTTGGGGCAATCAGGGCCACTTATTGGGGTGATCAGGGACACGTGGGGCAATCAGGGCCACTTTAGGGGCGATCAGGGCCACTTTAGGGGCGATCAGGTGTCACTGAGGTGGAGGGCAGTTAGCTACAACCCTCTTCTTCGCTGTTTCTCCTCTCACAGACAACTCCGTGAGAGGAGAAGGAGGCGGAAGCCGCACCATGCGGCTTTTGTTTACACTTAAGCTGTGTCCTTATTGGACACAGCTGATCACATGGTATGGGACCGATTTCATTGGTCCCATACCATGTCACGTAATCCACTGTGTCCGTCGGACTCGGCGATCATCGGGCTCGCGGGTGCGCGCTCTAGGAGCCGCGCACGAGCCTCAGATACAAGGTGCCGTTTAGAGACGGCAACCCGCTCCTGTAGGTGTCCCGTCCTGCCGTTTATAAACAGCGGCCGGACGGGAAGTGGTTAAAGTTCATGTGCGTGTAAAGGCAGGCATCCCAATTCTTTTGGCAATACAGTGTATACAGCAGTTAGACTTTCAGTATTTTAAAACGTAGTTCAGTCTTTTTCATAAATAAATGTTCAAAAGTGTTGTTATTTATATTTTTCTACTTTTCTGCTTTAGTAAGGTAAACAGCAAAAGAGTTATGGTAAAGTGCAGCAACCCATGCCAACCAGTCAGCAATTGTCTTTACTTGTCCTCCAATCTCTAAACCAAAGAATGTAATCTGGCTGTCATAGGTGACTTCACACAAATGATATTTCTATGATCTTGCTAAATTGATAAACAACAGTGAAATACTAATCTAAAATTTTACAGTTTTTTTGGTAACATAAAAATTAAACTTAACTTCCCTTTGTATTGTATGCTGCTGCAAAGTAAAGTAAGCAGTCCTGCCATTTCAAGGCAATTAAATCGGGGACATTTGAATGAATTAGTAAATGCCGCATTTGTTTTGTTTGGAAAATGATTGGCACATTGGTTGTAATATATTAAGGCTGGAAGGATATGCAATTTGTTCCTTGAAATGTGACATTTGTTCTAAACACTAATAGAGAAGATCCTGGTATTAATCAAAGATTTAGACAGACTGATGTTTTTTATAGACTTCTCTGCAGGATACAAAAGAAAGTGAAAATGAGAAAAAATATTGAACAGCATAGGGTGTCACCTACTAGGGTTGATTTAAAAGTCAAGAACTAGTAATTAGAATCAGCAGCATTTTCTAGATGTATTTTTCCTCTCATATACAGTATTCTTTTCTTGCAGCAGTAACTTTTCAAAAATATTGCAATTTTGTCACAAGGCTCTTAGCTTTATGTAAGTACTTCACCTGTACTACATTTTATGATTTCTGCTATTATATAGTTTGTAAAGTGGGAGTGTGTGATTAACTTTTCTTGCAATTGCAGGAGTAGTATATATGGCTGTTCAAAGAAGGGGAGATGGGAGAGAGGGCATCTGTGACTGGGTTAGTTATAATATGTGCTCTCATATTACATTCTATAACAAATGAAGCAGTGTTTTGTAAAAATTATGAAAGCAATATTTAACAATGGGCCTGGGAACTTGCATTCAAACACCCAAGTAAGTACAGGGGTGGGGGGGAAATTAAAGAAAAAGTGTGGCCAAAGCTCTGTTCTCATCTGTGACTCAGATTCAGCCAACAATGGGCTAAAGTCCACTGTTTTCTGACATCACAGAGCCTGTCCAGGCTTTGCAGGGATCCTGACACAAATGTCAGGATCTGACCAGAGGTCTGATCCACAGCTGGCAAAGTAAACTAAATATTATAGGAAAAATAAATAACACTTGTGATGACAAGGCTCAAATCGTGCTGTCTTGCACCAAAGAAGTGCAGGCACCTATTTTGGAGATGCAGCTGCATGGTCATTTTGTACCATGCAATTTGGTGCAGACAAAGTACAATTTAATGGCAATGTGTTTTTGGTGTCATTAACTGTGTATTGACACCCACAGTAGATCACAAACACAGTGCAATTGCAATGCCATGCAGGGGTCACTGCATTTGTGTGAAGTGGGGTTCAAGGCCTATTAACATGCTTATCAAAGACCAGCAGGGTTCCAATGTTTCTCCACCACACAGCAAACATATCATTGATGTAGTTTCACCGCATCAAACAATGACTGGGAAATGCTACATTGGAAAAAACATGTAAAAGCAGTTAAAGAAAGGGTTGCACAAGCTGATAAACCTGCAAGTGAAGTTTCCCACACATTTTTGTAAGCTATGAGAAAAGGCTCATTTTCATGTTCAGAATGTACCAATTTCATCAAGGGCAACATCTTTACTAATATCTGATGAATTTAAAACTAATGCCATCAAATATCACCTTACATGTCAGCGTACGCATACAGTATATCTGCTTAAACTGTTACTAAACACACAACAGTAAAATCAGCCTGTAAATGCAGTAAAGCATTCTTGTTATACTAACCGTGGAACCTAAGGGGTTAATCTTCCACATTGTGTAAAAAGGATACTTGATCCTGTCTACTCTGATCTTTACCTTCTTTTACAGTCTCCAATCCATCTGCTGATAGAGGAAGCTGCACATGCTCAGTTTAGTGTGTATTGTTGAAGAGTTTTTTTCTTTCTTGGGAGAGTGCATGTGGACAGCATATGGCCAATCAGCACTGTCCAGACAGAGGGTCAGAGGTCTTGCAGCCTCATAGGATAGTCAGGGGAGAATGAAAACTCCTCCTACAAGCTTTAATCAGTGCTCTGCTGGACACTGATAGAAGTCACAAGATTGCTGTAACTGCTGATGAGAACAGGTATTTAACAGTTTATATTTACTAAAATAACTGCATTTCCATGTTCTGTGCACTAAGGGAGACCAGATATAGTGAATGCAGGGTCATGGGTTTAGTAACACTTTAAGTGCTCCTGCAATCTCTTTGGTCATAGGAGAACCCATGCAAAAAAATTGATATAAAATATCACAGCATAGATATTCTATTAAATCCAGACAAATCTCCCTGTGCCCAGGTATTTTTTATAAACTGGACAAAGGGAAATTGAATTAAAATTTATGGCGAAAGATCAGGTTATTAAACCTAGAAAGGGTAGAGATCATATCACTGCTCTTAAGCACAAGGAGGTTTACTGGATTTTTTTATTCAAAATCTTGTCACCACAAGTGTTAACTCTTTATATGTTCCTATGATATGTTTGTCTCTTTTTATTGAAGATTTGCTTTGGAGTAGGAAGTATTTGGCTATATTTGATTAGGGAAATATACATGGATTCTGCTTAGGGATCAGCAGTTACACCTGTTGACATAAATAAATAAATGGTAAAATGTAGCGCAACAATATATATACGTATATATGTACCAGTATACCCTCCCTGGTTAAAGAGGAAAGCACAGTTTGACCTGTCATTATGGGTCAAACCTGAAGGTGAGCGCAATGGAGTGCTGGAAGTGGATGAGCAGTAAGGGGTGACACAGGAGCACCGTACACGTGTATACAGTAGTGTGTTACACTGGTTTATTTGAAGTACAGCAGATTTAAAGAGACGTTCACCATTTTTGGAGACCATATTCCGATGACACTTTTAGTTGGTGTATTCAAGATTCAAAGGGACAGTTCACTATTAAGGACAATTTATTTGTTATTTGTGTGCACAATTCATTTAGAGCACTGGTTATGTGCAGTTTATGTATTGGTTAGATGTCTGGTAGAGCACACATTGATTTTCACAAGCACAATCTTTTGTTTTTTGCACGTATTTATTGTGAGCACTATATTTTTTATATATATATTGTTGCGCTGCATTTTTCCTTTTATTTATGTTGTACATTTGGGAACACATTATATGCTAGCCACACATGTTTTTTAGGAGGTCCATAGCGCTGAGGGCTTTCTATACACATACACCCGCTGACAGTTAATGCTGTTCTAGGTTCACATTGCTACAATCTGATATTGATCCAACTTTCAGTGTGCTTATGTAGAGCAACTTGGATGCTAATTTTAAGTGGTTTCCATAGTCTATGGGGCCAACATTGTGCTGAAATGACACCAAAGTAGAACAGGAACCTTTTCCAAAATCGTGCCATGTTGAATTACATCAGTGTTTCTCAACTCCAGTCCTCATGGACCCCCAACAGGTCATGTTTTCAGGATTTCCCTCAGATGAAACAGCTGTGGTAATTATTAAGGCAGTGAAACTGATCAAATCACCTGCGCAAAATAATGGAAATCCTGAAAACATGACCTGTTGGGGGTCCATGAGGACTGGAGTTGAGAAACACTGAATTACATTGATGTGAACAGGTGCCAACAACAAACGTGATTTCCATTGTCATGCTATTCTGTGCATCTGAAGTAGCATTTGAAATTGTACTAGTGTAAATGGAGCTTTACTTTGTATTTCAGTTGTGTCTTTTTGAGTGTGCAGATTGATATATGTATTACTGATCTAATTGTGATTATCTTGATAAAAGTCAGGGTTGCCTGAAGATTGCTGTATGGCTTTGCTGTTTAATGATCATTAAAACATGGTTTTAGTGTGCAACCCCTTTTGTTTTTATATATATATATATGTATTGCTCAGCATAAATGAGTACACCCCCAACAGATTTGTCAGAAAACTTTTACTTTTCTTTCAGACTCCACATTTTCAATGAGACACTATACCTCAAAATACTCCCATAAATGCGGGCCATTGATTGCAAACAATTTGCAAGCACTAAAAAGTATTTTTCCTAACAAATTCATTCAAGAGCATGTTGCAATAATGAATACACCCTAATGAAAGTCTTAGGCTGGCCATACATTATACAATTATCTGGAGATTTTTGGTTTAGATTTACCAAAAACCATATAATAGGAGGACAAACCTAAACAACACTTTCAGTTGTATCCAATTAGGCAGGCCCTTGCACTACATAGTTGAAGGTAAATCTAAAGGAAATTGGGCAGAAAATTGGAAGATAATTGTATAATGTATGGCCAGCCTTAGGAGCAAAATTACATTTTAGACAAAAAATCCAAATTAACATGAGTTCAGCTACAGGTGAGTCTAATTATTCATTAAACAGGTGTCCAACAGACAGTTGATTATAAAAGGGTATTACTTAACAAAGAAAACCCCTTCCCATCTCATGCTGTCAGCAATGGCACCACATGGAAGGGAAATGTCACAAGACCTGAGAAAGAATAATTTCATTGCAAAAGAAAGATGAAAGCTACAAGAAGATCAGCAAAGCTTTACTTATCAGTCAGAATACTGTAGCAAAAGAGATTAAAAAATGTAACAAAGATGGAACTACAATCATCTCACAGACGTCCAGGCTGTCCATGGGAGTTAACACCTCGACAGTAGTGTCTTCTAATGAGAAGGGTTGAAGAAAATTGCCATGATTTGTGATTTGTTTCCTGTGACACAATATGGCATACACTGCTGAGGAATGGCATGCATGGGTGTTGTTCACAAAGGAAGCCTCTCCTAAAGTCCATGCACAAAAAAGCCCACCTAGAATTTGCCTGGGCCCATGCTGAAAAAGAAGAAGACTACTGGGACTCTGTCCTTTGGAGTGATGAGACCAAGATAAATGTTTTTGAAATGGATGGCTTCAAAACTGAATGGCGCCGCAAAGGTGAGGAGTACAAAGAAAAATGCATGGTGCCTACAGTGAAACATGGTGGTATCAGTGTCCTTCTGTGAGGCTGCATGAGTGCTGCTGGTGTCAGGGAGCTGCATTTCATTGATGGTATTATGAATTCACAGATCCACTGCCCTATTTAGAAAGAGAAGATGCTACTATCTATCCTTGGTCATCGTGCACTTTTTCATCATGGTAATGATCCAAAACACACATCTAAGGCCACTGTTGCATTTCTGGAGAAGAACAGGGATTCAGTGGCCAAGTACGTCTCCTGATCTGTACCCAATCAAACACCAATGGGGAATTCTGAAGAGACAGGTTGAGCATCACTCTCTGTCCAGCATCCAGGTTCTAAAATAGGTTGTTCTTGAAGAATGGAAAATAATAGATGTTGCAATATGTCACCAACAGGGGCGGACTGACCATTTGGGAACTTGGGCACTGCTCGAGGGCCCGGGGTAAGTAGAGGGCCCCATGAGATGCCCCTGGTACCTTTCATAGGCTTTTTTGGCTGTGGTTTGAGTGTGGGCAAGGACACAGGGGCCCCATTATCCCCTATTGTCCAGGGGCCCCATGAGTTGTCAGTCCACCCCTGGTCACCAACTTGTTCATTCCAATCATGGAGGTCATGCAAAATACTAGATGTAGTAGTTTTTGTTGTGGGGTTTTCATTTTTGCATCAACTAATTTGAGTAAAACTGAAGATTTTGTAATCTAAGTAACATTAATTAACATTCTTTCATGTAATCAGCAAAACAAATGTTTTATAAAACTCAGTTTTGGCAAAATTGTGGAAATTGTTTTTGTATTCAATGATATATTGATTAAAATCTTACTTTTAAAAAGAGGTGTCCTCATTTATGTTGAGCACTGTATATATATATATATATATATATATAGCAGCACCAGCATCAGTTCTTACACTTTCATACTTTGACTTTGAACAAAGTCAGGGAGTTTTGTAGGATTAGAGTCAGGTGTATGATTAGCCAATTATACCAGGTAGGAGCTAATGATCATCAATTTCATAGGTAGGTTGAAACGCAGTCATTAAATGAAACAGAAACAGTGTAGAAGGCTTACAACTGGGTAAGGAACTGACAAACTCTGCTACTAAGGCAAGGTATCTTTCTTTATTTGCATGTACTATTACCTATGTTCTTGCACACTTGTACAGTGTCTTCTCATTGGCTGAATGCAATTAGTCTCAATTCCCTGCACACATTGTATCCCCATACAATGTGCATTAGAACTTGTAGCAAGGTATATTAAGCTCTCCATATTTCTCAGTTGGATGACTTCAAGCATCATCTATCGCTCACCTCACAATCCTCACTGTCCTTGGCCTGTCCATTTCAGATATTTGCTTTCTGTGCAGTAAAGCATTTAGTCTCAGCGTCATGTTTTGGCAGTACCATGGGGGTCTGCATTCAGTCTTCCTAGGGACACCTATTTCTTGAGCTTAAGCAGCCATCCACAAGCTCACCCATCAAGCCAGCTTAAAGTTTTCATAAACCCTCCCAATAGCTAGCCCACTGCTTAGGAACCTTCCTGAAAGAAGAAACAAGTTCAGCAGGGTGTTGTGATGTTTACATGAAGATGCTACAGCACCTTATCACTCCTTCCACCCCAACCACAATCTTACTACATGAAGAACAGCGCACAGACCCAATGATGACATAACTGGGTCTAAAACAAGGTATATACTGAAAAAGGGAAGATTTAGTTGAAACATTTTAGGGAAAGTATAATATGAGAACATCACACTGCGGTTGCAAAATTAGAAGTGCATTAGTAAGCTGGACCTTTGCTCAACACAGAGACCCAATTCTCAGGAAGTCTGACACATGTACTGCCCAGTGCTTCAACAAAAAGCCCTATTCAGAAAGGATGAGTGCTGGGCAGGGGGCTATAAGACTGCTGGAAACCAATGCTCTCTGAGTTGAGCAGCAGTCCAGCTCTAGTGTGTTGCTAGCACAAGGCATTTTAACATTTGCAGCGGCAAATAGCACTGTTCAAAAAATAACAAAGGGGTCCACAATCTCGCAGTCTGACTGCATTACAGTCACAATATGGAAATCCATTAGGGATTCCAATCTTCCTTTATGAGACTTTGCTACAAAAAATTACTGTTCACAATTTTTGATAAAGATTTTCATATTTTAGTCAGTTAATTCATTTTGTGCATTTGTGCATTTTATTAAGAAAATATGAAGCAAAATGAATTATGAGGGAAAAGAAATTTATTAGACACTGGTCCTTACTAATCAAAGTATCTGAAGTAAAGCTGTCCTTTTTGCCCATAGCCAGTGCAACTGATCCTATTCTCCTTTTCATTCTGTTATTCAGCATTTGTAGAATGAAAGGGTGAATTTTACTGGTTGATGTAAGGAAAAGGAAAAGTTCAAACACTTTGATAAAGCTGATTTTCTTTCATGTTGAGTACATGGGATTTTATTCTGTTCTTTACCTGGAAGTCAGAAATCTCTATAAAGATGTAAGTGAATGGAGATTTGCGGATTGCTCACCTTGCTCCAGGCAATCTCTTCTTCTAAGTTACTTGGCATGCCCTCCTCAGAGGATCTCCTTGTTACCTCTGTGTCTATCATTGCTAGCCATTCAGTCAAGCTGCTTGTCTCTTTCCTTAGCTTTCTCGATAATTTTAGGCATTTTTCCAAGATCTGTTTCCCCTCTGTCACCTGATTAAAAGAAAAATTCATACAAAAATATTCAATGGCTAAAAGAAGCTGTGAATCAGCACATCAAACAAGATTATTTAATATGGCAGTGCATAAAGCAATGGCTGTGTGCAAAATGAAGCCACTGATTGAATTATAATTTGACTTGGTTAAAACAAAGAAAGGTTTGTTTGTATGTTTGCTATATTTTGTAAAATGCTTTGTACTTTGTCGAATAAGCATGAAACTCCCTTATTGAAAGTTCTAGCTTCAGACAAATATTATGTATTTACTAAAATATTATCATTCCGTTTGTTATGGGAAAACATAGGTAAAAACACTGCTCTAAATGAGTAGATGATGTTCACCTAGCAAAGTGGTGAATGTTCACTTTGAAAAGTTTATGTTCAATTTCTCAAATGAGTATGTAAGCTCAAGATGTGTTCACTTTGAATACCCAATAATGTGGAAGGGAGGTTAAAAGAAAACCAGTATTTTTGCTAGCACATGAATGAGGTGAACAGAGTTAACTTTATCTTCTTTAATAAGCTTAGTGAATACTCACTTTGCAAAGTGAGTCTCTATTTCTTGAATAAAACAACAACAGTGTTTCAAAGTATGCAAAACCCATGGCCTTTAATGATTAATTATATCATACATTCAAATGTGAAACAATTACGTCAAAGTATGGCTCAGCATAGATAAGCTTTAATAAGCAGTAAAGAAAGATAAATTAGTGTAAGGGTTCTGACAGTAATTTTAAATGGCAGCACAAAACTCTTACTTGTTCCCTCACTTTCTGAGCAGAGATCATGGTAGGAAGCCAACACTCTCATAGGTGGTAATTAGAGATGAGCGAAGAAATGAAAAATTCGATTCGACTGATTCGGCGAATTCGTGGACAATATTCGATTCGAGTCGAATAAATTCGCTGTGAATTTAACTTAAAAAAGGGTGTTTCTAGGCTTCAGAGAGACTTAATATTAGTGCAGAACACTGTACCTTTAATTTAAATGCCCTTGGAGTCTGCTGGGGAAGAGAAATAATACTGTCTGTCAGTATGACATGCAGATGAGTGCCGTCGATCTTAGAATCACTGCACACTTCACTCCTTTGGCCAGTCACGGGGCCAAAACCAGTGTTTGGAGCCACAGTGTGGCGGTGGAGGCAGCAGCAATGGGAGGCCATACAGCAACCTATGACAAAATGGAAACCAGCAGGAGCGTGAGGAGACCTGAAAGTGGCACATGGCAGAGTGGGAGCAATGGGAGGCGGTACAGGGACCCAGGTCACACTATGGGCCCAGCAGCAGCGTGACCAGGCGGTACGGGGGCCCATGGCCGATATGGGGCTTGGTGGCACCTATGGAAGGCCTGTAATCTGCCAGCAACCTATGACAAAATGGACAACCGCAGGAGTGTGAGGAGATTTCAAAGTGGCACATGGCAGAGTGGAAGCAATGGAAGGCCGTACAGGGACCCAGGTCACACTGTGGGACCAGCATCAGCGTGAACAGGCGGTACGGGGGCCCATGGCCGATTTGACCTCATTCATCCCATAGTCCTGCCGACTCACGAATAGCGTGGCCTCCTCAAAGGGCCTGAGCAAGCGCAGGTGTCACACATGAGCTGCCAATGGCTGACATCTAAGTTACACAGGGAGTACCTTTATCCGCTTTTAACATCAGGAAATCTGTGATGGCCTTTAGCTGTTCGTAAAGGCGGTCTAACATATGTAGGGTTGAATTCCACCTTGTTGCAACGTCACAGCATGAGGAGTCGGTACGGGGGCCCATGGCAGATTACATGTCTGGCAGCAGCTATGTGAGGCCCGTAATCTGCCTGCACCCTATGTCAAAAAATTTAACACACCAGCAGTGTGAAGAGACCTGAAAGTGGCACATGGCAGCAGAGTGTGGCGATGGAGACAGGAGCAATGGGAGGCCGTACAGGGACCCATGAGAGACTCTGGACTTGGCAGCAGCATGAGGAGGCGGTATATAGGGGCCCATGGCAGATTAGGGGCCTGGCAGCAGCTATGTGAGGCCCGTAATCTGCCTGCACCCTATGTCAAAAAATTTAACACACCAGCAGTGTGAAGAGACCTGAAAGTGGCACATGGCAGCAGAGTGTGGCGATGGAGACAGCAGCAATGGGAGGCCATACAGGGACCCATGACAGACTCTGGACTTGGCAGCAGCATGAGGAGGCGGTATATAGGGGCCCATGGCAGATTAGGGGCCTGGCAGCAGCTATGTGAGGCCCGTAATCTGCCTGCACCCTATGTCAAAAAATGTAACACACCAGCAGTGTGTGAGGAGACCTGAAAGTGGCACATGGCAGAGTGTGGCGATGGAGACAGCAGCAATGGGAGGCCGTACAGGGACCCATGAGAGACTCTGGACCTGGCAGCAGCATGAGGAAGCGGTATATAGGGGCCTATGGCAGATTAGGGGCCTGGCAGCAGCTATAGGAGGCCCATAATCTGCCAGCACCCTATGTCAAAAAATTCTACACACCAGCAGTGTGTGAGGAGACCTGAAAGTGGCACATGGCAGAGTGTGGCGATGGAGACAGCAGCAATGGGAGGCCGTACAGGGACCCATGAGAGACTCTGGACCTGGCAGCAGCATGAGGAGGCGGTATATAGGGGCCTATGGCAGATTAGGGGCCTGGCAGCAGCTATAGGAGGCCCATAATCTGCCAGCACCCTATGTCAAAAAATTCTACACACCAGCAGTGTGAGGAGACCTGAAAGTGGCACATGGCAGCAGAGTGTGGCGATGGAGACAGCAGCAATGGGAGGCCGTACAGGGACCCATGACAGACTCTAGACTTGGCAGCAGCATGAGGAGGCGGTATATAGGGGCCCATGGCAGATTAGGGGCCTGGCAGCAGCTATGTGAGGCCCGTAATCTGCCTGCACCCTATGTCAAAAAATTTAACACACCAGCAGTGTGAAGAGACCTGAAAGTGGCACATGGCAGCAGAGTGTGGCGATGGAGACAGCAGCAATGGGAGGCCATACAGGGACCCATGACAGACTCTGGACTTGGCAGCAGCATGAGGAGGCGGTATATAGGGGCCCATGGCAGATTAGGGGCCTGGCAGCAGCTATGTGAGGCCCGTAATCTGCCTGCACCCTATGTCAAAAAATTTAACACACCAGCAGTGTGAAGAGACCTGAAAGTGGCACATGGCAGCAGAGTGTGGCGATGGAGACAGCAGCAATGGGAGGCCGTACAGGGACCCATGAGAGACTCTGGACTTGGCAGCAGCATGAGGAGGCGGTATATAGGGGCCCATGGCAGATTAGGGGCCTGGCAGCAGCTATGTGAGGCCCGTAATCTGCCTGCACCCTATGTCAAAAAATTTAACACACCAGCAGTGTGAAGAGACCTGAAAGTGGCACATGGCAGCAGAGTGTGGCGATGGAGACAGCAGCAATGGGAGGCCATACAGGGACCCATGACAGACTCTGGACTTGGCAGCAGCATGAGGAGGCGGTATATAGGGGCCCATGGCAGATTAGGGGCCTGGCAGCAGCTATGTGAGGCCCGTAATCTGCCTGCACCCTATGTCAAAAAATTTAACACACCAGCAGTGTGAAGAGACCTGAAAGTGGCACATGGCAGCAGAGTGTGGCGATGGAGACAGCAGCAATGGGAGGCCGTACAGGGACCCATGAGAGACTCTGGACTTGGCAGCAGCATGAGGAGGCGGTATATAGGGGCCCATGGCAGATTAGGGGCCTGGCAGCAGCTATGTGAGGCCCGTAATCTGCCTGCACCCTATGTCAAAAAATGTAACACACCAGCAGTGTGTGAGGAGACCTGAAAGTGGCACATGGCAGAGTGTGGCGATGGAGACAGCAGCAATGGGAGGCCGTACAGGGACCCATGAGAGACTCTGGACCTGGCAGCAGCATGAGGAGGCGGTATATAGGGGCCTATGGCAGATTAGGGGCCTGGCAGCAGCTATAGGAGGCCCATAATCTGCCAGCACCCTATGTCAAAAAATTCTACACACCAGCAGTGTGAGGAGACCTGAAAGTGGCACATGGCAGCAGAGTGTGGCGATGGAGACAGCAGCAATGGGAGGCCGTACAGGGACCCATGACAGACTCTAGACTTGGCAGCAGCATGAGGAGGCGGTATATAGGGGCCCATGGCAGATTAGGGGCCTGGCAGCAGCTATGTGAGGCCCGTAATCTGCCTGCACCCTATGTCAAAAAATTTAACACACCAGCAGTGTGAAGAGACCTGAAAGTGGCACATGGCAGCAGAGTGTGGCGATGGAGACAGCAGCAATGGGAGGCCATACAGGGACCCATGACAGACTCTGGACTTGGCAGCAGCATGAGGAGGCGGTATATAGGGGCCCATGGCAGATTAGGGGCCTGGCAGCAGCTATGTGAGGCCCGTAATCTGCCTGCACCCTATGTCAAAAAATGTAACACACCAGCAGTGTGTGAGGAGACCTGAAAGTGGCACATGGCAGAGTGTGGCGATGGAGACAGCAGCAATGGGAGGCCGTACAGGGACCCATGAGAGACTCTGGACCTGGCAGCAGCATGAGGAAGCGGTATATAGGGGCCTATGGCAGATTAGGGGCCTGGCAGCAGCTATAGGAGGCCCATAATCTGCCAGCACCCTATGTCAAAAAATTCTACACACCAGCAGTGTGTGAGGAGACCTGAAAGTGGCACATGGCAGAGTGTGGCGATGGAGACAGCAGCAATGGGAGGCCGTACAGGGACCCATGAGAGACTCTGGACCTGGCAGCAGCATGAGGAGGCGGTATATAGGGGCCTATGGCAGATTAGGGGCCTGGCAGCAGCTATAGGAGGCCCATAATCTGCCAGCACCCTATGTCAAAAAATTCTACACACCAGCAGTGTGTGAGGAGACCTGAAAGTGGCACATGGCAGAGTGTGGCGATGGAGACAGCAGCAATGGGAGGCCGTACAGGGACCCATGAGAGACTCTGGACCTGGCAGCAGCATGAGGAGGCGGTATATAGGGGCCTATGGCAGATTAGGGGCCTGGCAGCAGCTATAGGAGGCCCATAATCTGCCAGCACCCTATGTCAAAAAATTCTACACACCAGCAGTGTGAGGAGACCTGAAAGTGGCACATGGCAGCAGAGTGTGGCGATGGAGACAGCAGCAATGGGAGGCCGTACAGGGACCCATGACAGACTCTAGACTTGGCAGCAGCATGAGGAGGCGGTATATAGGGGCCCATGGCAGATTAGGGGCCTGGCAGCAGCTATGTGAGGCCCGTAATCTGCCTGCACCCTATGTCAAAAAATTTAACACACCAGCAGTGTGAAGAGACCTGAAAGTGGCACATGGCAGCAGAGTGTGGCGATGGAGACAGCAGCAATGGGAGGCCATACAGGGACCCATGACAGACTCTGGACTTGGCAGCAGCATGAGGAGGCGGTATATAGGGGCCCATGGCAGATTAGGGGCCTGGCAGCAGCTATGTGAGGCCCGTAATCTGCCTGCACCCTATGTCAAAAAATTTAACACACCAGCAGTGTGAAGAGACCTGAAAGTGGCACATGGCAGCAGAGTGTGGCGATGGAGACAGCAGCAATGGGAGGCCGTACAGGGACCCATGAGAGACTCTGGACTTGGCAGCAGCATGAGGAGGCGGTATATAGGGGCCCATGGCAGATTAGGGGCCTGGCAGCAGCTATGTGAGGCCCGTAATCTGCCTGCACCCTATGTCAAAAAATTTAACACACCAGCAGTGTGAAGAGACCTGAAAGTGGCACATGGCAGCAGAGTGTGGCGATGGAGACAGCAGCAATGGGAGGCCATACAGGGACCCATGACAGACTCTGGACTTGGCAGCAGCATGAGGAGGCGGTATATAGGGGCCCATGGCAGATTAGGGGCCTGGCAGCAGCTATGTGAGGCCCGTAATCTGCCTGCACCCTATGTCAAAAAATTTAACACACCAGCAGTGTGAAGAGACCTGAAAGTGGCACATGGCAGCAGAGTGTGGCGATGGAGACAGCAGCAATGGGAGGCCGTACAGGGACCCATGAGAGACTCTGGACTTGGCAGCAGCATGAGGAGGCGGTATATAGGGGCCCATGGCAGATTAGGGGCCTGGCAGCAGCTATGTGAGGCCCGTAATCTGCCTGCACCCTATGTCAAAAAATTTAACACACCAGCAGTGTGAAGAGACCTGAAAGTGGCACATGGCAGCAGAGTGTGGCGATGGAGACAGCAGCAATGGGAGGCCATACAGGGACCCATGACAGACTCTGGACTTGGCAGCAGCATGAGGAGGCGGTATATAGGGGCCCATGGCAGATTAGGGGCCTGGCAGCAGCTATGTGAGGCCCGTAATCTGCCTGCACCCTATGTCAAAAAATTTAACACACCAGCAGTGTGAAGAGACCTGAAAGTGGCACATGGCAGCAGAGTGTGGCGATGGAGACAGCAGCAATGGGAGGCCATACAGGGACCCATGACAGACTCTGGACTTGGCAGCAGCATGAGGAGGCGGTATATAGGGGCCCATGGCAGATTAGGGGCCTGGCAGCAGCTATGTGAGGCCCGTAATCTGCCTGCACCCTATGTCAAAAAATTTAACACACCAGCAGTGTGAAGAGACCTGAAAGTGGCACATGGCAGCAGAGTGTGGCGATGGAGACAGCAGCAATGGGAGGCCATACAGGGACCCATGACAGACTCTGGACTTGGCAGCAGCATGAGGAGGCGGTATATAGGGGCCTATGGCAGATTAGGGGCCTGGCAGCAGCTATAGGAGGCCCGTAATCTGCCAGCACCCTATGTCAAAAAATTAAACACACCAGCAGTGTGAGGAGACCTGAAAGTGGCACATGTTTGAGGCATGATTCATGGCGGATTTAGTCAGTTGTGTCAGGAACTGGTGGTTTGAAATCCAGACTAATCCACGCCTGATTCATTTTCACAAACGTGAGTCTCTCCACACTTTGGGTGGACAGTCGTGTCCTCCGCGGAGTTACAATACCTCCTGCCGCACTAAACACGCGCTCCGATGCCACGCTACTGGCCGGGCATGACAGCCTTTCAAGGGCAAATTCAGCTAGTTGGGGCCAAAGGTCAAGTTTCGTTGCCCAGTAGTCAAGGGGATTGTCTACCTCGGTTGGCAGGGTGCTGTCCAAGTAGGCCCAAGCCTGTTGTTTGAGCTCCTGCTCCAGGTCCACCTGATGCTGCTGCTGCTGCTGCGGCTGGTTAGTAGTTTCCTCACTGCGCTGGTGAAGAAAGCTACTCATCATCGACTGCAGACTGAGGCAGCCGCTGCTGGTGGAGCTGCCACTGCTCCTACCACCCCACCCCTCCCCTGCTGCCATGCCAGCGGAACGCGAGCGCACAGGGCCCACAGTGTCTGAGGATGGACGTTGGCGCACAAAGGCAGAGACCAACTGACTACATAGGTGGTTTTTATAGTACGTAATTTTGGCCTCCCTCTCAGCAGGTGTGAAAAAGGCCACCATTTTGGACCGGTAGCGAGGGTCCAACAAGGTGGACAGCCAAAAGTCATCCCTCTGTCTGATGGTTATTATTCGGCTGTCGCTACGCAAGCAACCGAGCATGCTATGGGCCATTTGTGCCAAGGAATGCGAGGGACTCCCTGCCTCCATCTCCACAGCATACTGCCACGGTGCGTCTGGGTCCTCTGTCTCCTCCTCCTCCTCTACCAGATGCTCCTGCTCCTCCACTCCTGTCCGCTGAGTGGAAAAACCACCCATTTCACTCAATAATTCCTGAGCACAAATGTCCTCCTCTACCTCCTCCTCTTCTTCCTGTCCTGCCCCCACAGGGGTCATGTGGCGTTGAGATCTGTGCGCCACGTCTACCGCACCCTGACCAGCCATTGTTAACAGCATTTGTTCCAGGACGTGCAACAGAGGAATGACGTCGTTCATCCCATAGTCCTGCCGACTCACGAATAGCGTGGCCTCCTCAAAGGGCCTGAGCAAGCGGCAGGTGTCACGCATGAGCTGCCAATGGCTGACATCTAAGTTACACAGGGGAGTACCTTTATCCGCTTGTAACATCAGGAAATCGGTGATGGCCTTTCGCTGCTCGTAAAGGCGGTCTAACATGTGTAGGGTTGAATTCCACCTTGTTGCAACGTCGCAGATCAGGCGATGCTGTGGAATTCCGTTCTGCCGCTGCAGCTCAATGAGGGTGTTCTTTGCGGTGTAGGAATGGCTGAAATGCATGCACAGTTTACGTGACATTTTAAGGATGTCTTGCAGTGGGATGGTGGATTTTAGGAACCGCTTGACAACCAGATTGAACACGTGAGCCATGCATGGCGCATGGCACAACCTTCCTTGACGCAGAGCAGACACCATGTTCTTTCCGTTGTCAGTCAACATGGTTCCGATTTTTAGTTTGCGCGGAGACAGCCATCTGTCGATTTCTCTGTTCATTACACTCAGCAGTTCCTCCCCTGTGTGACTACGTTCGCCAAGGCATACCAGGTGCAGCACAGCGTGACACCGTTGCGCCCTGCACATGTGATATGCCGGTCGGGTAATGGGACTTGGCACGGGGGTGGCGGCTGAGGACACGGCGGAAAAAGAGGTGGTAGAGGCGGACATGCTTGCTGGACCAAGGACGTGCAAACGTGGAGGCAAAAGCGTCGTGACCTGTCCAAGTTGCTGGTGCGGCTGTGCCGGCACCACGTTCACCCAGTGGGCCGTAAATGACATGTACTGTCCCTGACCGTAGTTACAGCTCCACACGTCGGCGCTGCCGTGCACTTTGGCAGAGACCGACATGCTCAAAGACTGGCCCACCATCTCTTCTACATGTGAATGCAGGGCTGGCACTGCCTTTTGGGCAAAGAAATGACGGCTTGGCACTCTCCACCGCGGCGCGGCACAAGCCATCATTTCTCGGAAAGGTGCTGAGTCCACCAGTTGGAAAGGGAGGGACTGCAGCACCAGCAACTTGGACAGGAGGACGTTCAGCTTTTGCACCGTCGGGTGCGTGCTCGCAAACTGTTGTCTCTTGGATACGGATTCCAAGAAAGACTGTTGACGGAATCCGAGAAGAGGAGTAGCAGGAGAAGGAGCATCTGAACGAGCGGAAGATGCCAATGAGCGACAACTCCCCTCAGCAGAGGTGTTGGAGCCTTGACTGGCTGATAGAGGGCGATTGACGACGTCGGGTGACGGAGCAAGTAACGGAGCGGGTGATGGAGCGGGGGCTGGGGCAGGCAGAACCGCCGTATGTTTATCACGGTTTTCCCAGGCCACCGAATGGTGATGCTGCATATGCTGACGCAACGCTGTAGTCCCAACATGGGCCCCCTGGCCACGCTTGCATTTCTGGCCACATAGTCGACATACGGCTACGTTTACTTCCTCGGGCGGCTTGAGGAAAAATTGCCACACCACCGAGTAGGAAACTTTGCCCCCGCTACTCTTCACTGGCTGACTGCTACTTCCTCCGTGCGCAACGGCACCACTACTGGCCGTGGTGGTAGGCTGCAGTGGAGCTGGTGCTCTACTCCGTGGACGTTTGGCTCCACTGACACTGATGCGACCCTGCTGCTGTCTCCTGGGCAACCCACCGACTGTTTTGCTCGCTGCCAAGCTGCCACCCTCTTCTCCTGATGATGCGGAAGAAATTGCCTGATGACGACGAGGCTGCCAAGTGCGATCAACCTCCTCATCATCAAGTAGGGTCTCCGCCTCACTACTAGCCCCCTCGGCTGCGTCTGGGTCAGGAGACAGACCTGTCTCTAGACCGGCTACCGAGCCACTCTCCTCGCCAGTACTTGTTCGCTTGGCTGCTGAAAAGGCCGATGTCTCCCCCCGTTCCTGACCGCCCTCTGTTAGCTCTTCCTCACTGTACAGTGGGGCTGAGCCCACAGCATGCGATACTTCGCTTGGTGAGGGAACAGCAAAGGACAGGGGCAGGTAGAGGACACGTGATTTCAGTGGGCTTGGTCCCGGGCCATGCCAACTAACGGTTGTGTCTGACGTACCCACCGACCGTTGGCTGTAGGTGTCAGAGGTGACCTGGGAAGAGGAAGACGACCGAGCCAACCAATCAATGACGGCAGGGTTGTCGGTGGAGACACGACCGCTGGATGACACCGGGAGCACTGGTCTCTGGCTGCGAATACTGCTGCCTCGACCCCTTCCTCTGCTGCCACGTCTGCTCGCTCCTAAAACATTGCCTCCTCTGCCACTCCTCTGCATGTTGTCTGACATACTATTTAATTCAACGATTAGGTGTCCCTGAGTAACAATTCTCTGGCACTCAGTAACAATTCTGTCTGTCCCTGAGTATGAATTCTGTGGCCCTGAGTAACAATTCTGTGTCTGTGCGAGTAACAATTCTGTGTCTGTGCAAGTAACAATTTTGTGTCTGTGCGAGTAACAAATCTCTGGCACTCAGTAACAATTCTGTCTGTCCCTGAGTAACAATTCTCTGGCACTCAGTAACAATTCTGTCTGTCCCTGAGTAACAATTCTCTGGCACTCAGTAACAATTCTGTCTGTCCCTGAGTATGAATTCTGTGGCCCTGAGTAACAATTCTGTGTCTGTGCGAGTAACAATTCTGTGTCTGTGCAAGTAACAATTTTGTGTCTGTGCGAGTAACAATTCTCTGGCACTCAGTAACAATTCTGTCTGTCCCTGAGTAACAATTCTCTGGCACTCAGTAACAATTCTGTCTGTCCCTGAGTATGAATTCTGTGGCCCTGAGTAACAATTCTGTGTCTGTGCGAGTAACAATTCTGTGTCTGTGCAAGTAACAATTTTGTGTCTGTGCGAGTAACAAATCTCTGGCACTCAGTAACAATTCTGTCTGTCCCTGAGTAACAATTCTCTGGCACTCAGTAACAATTCTGTCTGTCCCTGAGTAACAATTCTCTGGCACTCAGTAACAATTCTGTCTGTCCCTGAGTATGAATTCTGTGGCCCTGAGTAACAATTCTGTGTCTGTGCGAGTAACAATTCTGTGTCTGTGCAAGTAACAATTTTGTGTCTGTGCGAGTAACAAATCTCTGGCACTCAGTAACAATTCTGTCTGTCCCTGAGTAACAATTCTCTGGCACTCAGTAACAATTCTGTCTGTCCCTGAGTAACAATTCTCTGGCACTCAGTAACAATTCTGTCTGTCCCTGAGTATGAATTCTGTGGCCCTGAGTAACAATTCTGTGTCTGTGCGAGTAACAATTCTGTGTCTGTGCAAGTAACAATTTTGTGTCTGTGCGAGTAACAATTCTCTGGCACTCAGTAACAATTCTGTCTGTCCCTGAGTAACAATTCTCTGGCACTCAGTAACAATTCTGTCTGTCCCTGAGTATGAATTCTGTGGCCCTGAGTAACAATTCTGTGTCTGTGCGAGTAACAATTCTGTGTCTGTGCAAGTAACAATTTTGTGTCTGTGCGAGTAACAATTCTCTGGCACTCAGTAACAATTCTGTCTGTCCCTGAGTAACAATTCTCTGGCACTCAGTAACAATTCTGTCTGTCCCTGAGTAACAATTCTCTGGCACTCAGTAACAATTCTGTCTATCCCTGAGTATGAATTCTGTGGCCCTGAGTAACAATTCTGTGTCTGTGCGAGTAACAATTCTGTGTCTGTGCAAGTAACAATTTTGTGTCTGTGCGAGTAACAATTCTCTGGCACTCAGTAACAATTCTGTCTGTCCCTGAGTAACAATTCTCTGGCACTCAGTAACAATTCTGTCTGTCCCTGAGTAACAATTCTCTGGCACTCAGTAACAATTCTGTCTGTCCCTGAGTATGAATTCTGTGGCCCTGAGTAACAATTCTGTGTCTGTGCGAGTAACAATTCTGTGTCTGTGCAAGTAACAATTTTGTGTCTGTGCGAGTAACAATTCTCTGGCACTCAGTAACAATTCTGTCTGTCCCTGAGTAACAATTCTCTGGCACTCAGTAACAATTCTGTCTGTCCCTGAGTAACAATTCTCTGGCACTCAGTAACAATTCTGTCTGTCCCTGAGTAACAATTCTCTGGCACTCAGTAACAATTCTGTCTGTCCCTGAGTAACAATTCTCTGGCACTCAGTAACAATTCTGTCTGTCCCTGAGTATGAATTCTGTGGCCCTGAGTAACAATTCTGTGTCTGTGCGAGTAACAATTCTGTGTCTGTGCAAGTAACAATTTTGTGTCTGTGCGAGTAACAAATCTCTGGCACTCAGTAACAATTCTGTCTGTCCCTGAGTAACAATTCTCTGGCACTCAGTAACAATTCTGTCTGTCCCTGAGTAACAATTCTCTGGCACTCAGTAACAATTCTGTCTGTCCCTGAGTATGAATTCTGTGGCCCTGAGTAACAATTCTGTGTCTGTGCGAGTAACAATTCTGTGTCTGTGCAAGTAACAATTTTGTGTCTGTGCGAGTAACAATTCTCTGGCACTCAGTAACAATTCTGTCTGTCCCTGAGTAACAATTCTCTGGCACTCAGTAACAATTCTGTCTGTCCCTGAGTAACAATTCTCTGGCACTCAGTAACAATTCTGTCTGTCCCTGAGTAACAATTCTCTGGCACTCAGTAACAATTCTGTCTGTCCCTGAGTAACAATTCTCTGGCACTCAGTAACAATTCTGTCTGTCCCTGAGTATGAATTCTGTGGCCCTGAGTAACAATTCTGTGTCTGTGCGAGTAACAATTCTGTGTCTGTGCAAGTAACAATTTTGTGTCTGTGCGAGTAACAATTCTCTGGCACTCAGTAACAATTCTGTCTGTCCCTGAGTAACAATTCTCTGGCACTCAGTAACAATTCTGTCTGTCCCTGAGTAACAATTCTCTGGCACTCAGTAACAATTCTGTCTGTCCCTGAGTATGAATTCTGTGGCCCTGAGTAACAATTCTGTGTCTGTGCGAGTAACAATTCTGTGTCTGTGCAAGTAACAATTTTGTGTCTGTGCGAGTAACAATTCTCTGGCACTCAGTAACAATTCTGTCTGTCCCTGAGTAACAATTCTCTGGCACTCAGTAACAATTCTGTCTGTCCCTGAGTAACAATTCTCTGGCACTCAGTAACAATTCTGTCTATCCCTGAGTATGAATTCTGTGGCCCTGAGTAACAATTCTGTGTCTGTGCGAGTAACAATTCTGTGTCTGTGCAAGTAACAATTTTGTGTCTGTGCGAGTAACAATTCTCTGGCACTCAGTAACAATTCTGTCTGTCCCTGAGTAACAATTCTCTGGCACTCAGTAACAATTCTGTCTGTCCCTGAGTAACAATTCTCTGGCACTCAGTAACAATTCTGTCTGTCCCTGAGTAACAATTCTCTGGCACTCAGTAACAATTCTGTCTGTCCCTGAGTAACAATTCTCTGGCACTCAGTAACAATTCTGTCTGTCCCTGAGTAACAATTCTGTCTGTCCCTGAGAATGAATTCTGTGGCCCTAAGAATTCTCTGGCACTCAGTAACAATTCTGTCTGTCCCTGAGTAACAATTCTCTGGCACTCAGTAACAATTCTGTCTGTCCCTGAGTAAAAATTCTGTGGCCCTAATAACGTTTCTGTGGCCCTAAGTAACAATTCTCTGGCACTGAGTAACAATTCTGTCTGTCCCTGAGTATGAATTCTGTGGCCCTAACTAGCGTTTCTTTGTCCCTAAATAACGATTCTGTGGCCCTCATTAACAAGTCTGTGTCCCTGAGTAATGGTTCTCTGTCCCTAAGTAACTTCTCTCTGTCCCCAATTCTCGTTTCTGTGGCCCTAACTCTGTCCCTGTCCCTAGTACAGAGCGGTCTGCCTCTGTTCAATGACTGCAGGCAAATGAAGATTTCCAAAATGGCCGCTATATATACCTCGACCATTACACAGTGCTGGCTGGCTGGCTGCTGATTGGCTGATGCGATCACATGTCGTTGAGGAATGCATTATGGGGCAGCGCGCCTTGTCTGCGCGCCTTCCCCGACATCCCCGCTCCGTCGCCGCACATGTCAGCCGCCATTTTCGGAAAAATTTCGATTCGCGCGTCCGAATTAGGCTGTTTTTCGGATTCGGCACGAATCGAAATTTTTCCGATATTCGACTCGAATTCCACTTCGGATGCTTCGATTCGCTCATCTCTAGTGGTAATATTAATTGCAAATGGTCAAGGATTTCAAAAAAAGTTCAAGAGTTTAAAAAAAACCTATGTACTGTAATATCAAGTCAATAAAAACAAGTAACCTATTAATCATTATTGAATTAATGTCTCAAACATCATGACCAATGGTTAAAAGCCAGAAGAAAATAACACCATTTTTATCAGGAGAGAGCCTTGAATAATAACTTAAAATAAAGTGCATCCAATTTTATTGTTCTCCGATTTTTCATTAGAAAGCAATAACATTATCACTGTAACTAATTCCCCCAAATATGTCTACATCTACAGTATGTGTCAAAGCCCATCTACCTCATTACAGAGGATGGAGTCACACTTTTTAATGGGCATTTTAATTTAACCTGTTGACCCTGACTGTATGCAAATATGCCGCCTCTCGGTGACTGGATCTTTGAGTATCTAAAAAAACACATATGTGTCGGGAGTGTGCGTCCTGCACACTCCCGGCACATTTACCAGCGCCTCACAGGATCTTTCTGATTATGTGATCTCTGTGACAGCCAATCATGGCACTCACTTGACCTTAAAACCCCTCTCCCAGTATCACAAACCCCTTAAAGGGTGGGTAGGCACCCACACAAAGGGGTTATAGTGAATCTAAACCCATGAAGAACATTTTTATGTAAGGGTGCATCTTACCAGCCTTAAGATGTAGTGGGTACAATAATTTTATTTATTCAGGCACTTTTTCTTTATTTTCACCTGGTGATCCTGCTACTAGCACAGTAACACATTTTTTAGGATGACAACACTCCTTGTACTATAATTTTAGTGGAGTAGAATTACCAAACTAGAATGCTAGCTTCTGATTTGGATGACAGAACTCCTCCCCCTCTTGTCACCTCCATAACATAACACTCTTTATGTTCTCAATGTAATCTGGAAGATGCCACTGCTGACCTCCTTCTTAAGTGGTAAATGGCTGGATGTCAGGGGCATACCTACAGGGGTTGCAGGAGTCGCAATTGCAACCTAGCCCCATGCTTTAGGGGGCTCATGTGGATCCCCTGTACACATGGATAGGAAAGGGGTGGGGGCAGCAGCATGTAGAGGAACCAATGTCCTGCATTTTCTTCCTGAAGCTGCAGAAAGCCTGACTCTCCTCCTCTTCCTCCCGTAGCATTCAGCAGCTGCAAAGGAAAATGGAGGGCATTTGTTTCTCTATATGCCCCTCATATTCAGGTCATGCTTTCCCCAGGCCCTTGTGTACCCCCCTGGCCCCCCTCAGGGGGATGCTTTCAGGATGGGGAGAGGGGGAAGGGGCCGGTAAAAATGCCATTTACCAGGCCCTTCCTTTTATGAATGGACAAAGTCAGTGATCCGTACCAATCACTGACTCTGTTATTTCCTAACTGAAGTATAGTAAATTGTGTTTACTCTGCTTTGGTTTATGAATGAACAGGAAGCTCTGTGCAGAGATACTGCTGTCCATTCATTCTGTGCAGCTAAGGCTGAAGAGATGGAGATTGATGGCTGCGTCCTGATATCTCACCAAAGCCCCCCAAAGAAGATTCTATAAAATCATTTTTAAAAATATTAAAAATAAAAAAATTATAATAAAATAAAATGGTAAAAAATAATAAAAAATAAAATAACGAAAATAAAAAAAACTGACACCAGTGGCAAAACTACCAGAGTTTCAAAGGTTGCACTTGTGATCGGGCCCTGGTGTTCCACCACCATAGGGGGCCCCAAGACAGCAGGAAGGAGGCCTGCTGAAGAGCCTTGGAAGGGGTCCCCCTGCAGGAACATAATAAGCGGTGTCGTAATGGGTGAAAAGGCGCCCCAAGTCCAGATGGAAAGACCCTGGCTTGGGGTCAGGGAGGCCCTTCATGGTTTCTTGCACTGGGGCCAAAAGTTCTAGTCACAGTTGGTTGTCATGATGATCAAATGGCTATATGTGCTATTAGTTAGTTACTACACTACTTTGAGTTCAATAGATAGAATAGAGGACAGATAACCATGAAGTATACTAATCAAAGTCTAATGAAAACTGTATAAACTGTATACTTTCCTTGCAACTTTAAAAGAAGAAGTGCTATTTGAAAATTATGGTTATTGTAAGCTTTTCTATAGCATTGCCTTCATAAAAATGCTGTTTTATCCCATTTCTCAAGGGAAAACATTTTCATGAATGGCAATTTTAAAGAAGATATTTTAAATTCAAATGTTTCCCCACTTTATTATTTATTTACTTACACAACCAGGCAGTAGTCTTTTGGGTGCATGTTGCTACAGGTAACCACTATACTTTCTTGCTCTTAAACTCCAAACTTTCTGCCTTACTCTGAAAACCAAAATGTATATATTGACTATAAATTTTAAGTGGAGTTGAAATGCTGCCATCTACAGAACAAACATTTTTTAACAACCATGTTTTGTGAACAAAATTATTTCAGTAGTGAGTAGTCATAGAAATTACAAGTGTAGCAAAAAAGAAAAGGCATTCATAGACCTCAGAGGACTATAAAATATGCAGGCATGATCCAATGAATATAAGTTGTCTGAATATGTTTTTTTTTCTCTGCATAGCAGGAACAAGGGGAGTACAGTCAGATTCCATAGTTGCCAACTGTCACAAATTAGCCGGGACAGTTACAGATATTGATCCATTGTCCTGACCTCACCTTGTCATGGGCTGTGTCCCTAAAAGCAAGGTTGCTCACGGACAGACAGCAGTGCTGCGGGAGCCCGCATCTGTGTTTGACAGGTGTGAAGGAAGAATACAGATTCCCCTCCCCCCCATCTCCTCCCCTGGCAGCTGATGTTCTTCAGGCAGTGGTGGTCTCATTGGGGACTCATTAGGAAATGAGAACATCCCCAGATGAGGTGGAGCCTGCGAGGCTTGCAATTTCAATTGGCTGGTAGGTGTCCCAGAATGGTCACAGATAGGCAGACAGTACAGCGGGTGTTCGACACTGAATGTGCTAACAGGCAAGAGAAGTACATTGCTTGCTGGAGACAGAGATCCCTCCTCTACCTCCTCCCCCAGCAGCTGATCTTAGGCTCTCATTGGAAGACTGAGCAGTGGAGTCTGTAAGGCTTGCCATTTGATTGGGCCATTTGATTGGGCTCTCACATGACTGTTCCCAGCTGTCTTCTGCTGGTAGATGTGTGAGGCTGCAGACTGTGAGTAAGAGCAACAGGGGTCTGAGGGAAGTTAATGTGGTGGGTAAGTAGTACTATTGTTGTGCAGTCGGGGACCATGAGGGTGGTTATGCTGAGATGTGTAGTTCCACATCAGCTGGAGAGTCTCCTATTGCTGTTATTTTGGGGGAACCACAAGTCCCAGCATGCTGACTTCTTTCCCAGGTGAACAGAGTATGATTCGACTTGTAGTTCTTGATAGCTCAGGAATGGGTCCAATGTGGAACTGAAAGTCACAGCAAATTCATTTACTATAGAATTTGGTACAAGGGGGTACCCCTGGATATCAGAGACTGCTGGGAGTTGTAGTTCTAACCCACAAAGAAAGCCACAGCATCCCTCTCACTGCTATAGTGATCACCAGTGACCGACGGCTGGGGAACCTCTAATCTCAGCATGGCTAGTGACTTTCAGGACCCCCTGGGACTTTTAGTTCTACACGCATACTATAGGGTGCCTTGTGCTGCTGTTATTAGCAATACAGGACTGGCATGCTGATTATTGTAGACCCCCCATCAGTAGCAGCTTCACCTAAAGCTGATCGAGGAGTGATAGTGGGGACTGAAGAGGGTAGAAGCTGGCCTGCTGGTATCTATAGTCCCCACAAACTAGGGGTGGGGAAGGGGAGAAGGAAAGCGGGTCAGTGCAGCCAGCATAGCAAGAGACACAGCAGAGTGCAGACCAACCAACACCTACTGGCACCTGGATCCAGAGGGGCACACAGAGGGGTTAAGGGGTGCAGAGTGGGGGGCAAGCAGGAGGGATTAGGAGGTCTGCTGAAGATTCTTGATGTCGGAAAATGTAAAAGCATCATAAAATGTATAGGAAGGATGGGGAACTTGTAGGGAGTTAGAAAAGTTGAAGGGGTGTCAAAGATGTTACATACAGTGTATTATTATTTTTATTATTATTATTATTATTATACAGGATTTATATAGCACCAACAGTTTGCTCAGAGCTTTACAATATAACGGGAGACAATACAGCAACAATACAGTTCAATACAAGAGGGATTTGAGGGCTCTGCTCCTGGGAGCTTACAATCTAGGAGAGAGGGGCTAATGGTACAAAAGGTAGTAGCTGTGGGGGATGGACTGGTTGGAAGAGTAGAAGATTCCAGTATTAGCTGAGTGCAGGATAGGCTTCCCTGAAGAGATAGGTTTTCAGAGATCGCCTAAAAGTGAGCAGAGTAGGCGATAGTCTGATAAATTGGGGTAGAGAGTTCCAGAGGATGGGGGAAGCTCTGGAAAAGTCCTGGAGATGAGCATGGGAGGAGGAGACAAGGGAGCTAGAGAGTAGGAGGTCTTGCGAGGAGCGGAGAGTACGGTTTGGGTGATATTTAGAGACAAGATCGGTGATGTAATTTGGGGCAGAGTTATAAATTGCTTTATACGTTATTGTTAGTGTTTTGAATTTTATCCGTTGGGCAACAGGAAGCCAGTGGAGGGATTGGCAGAGAGGGATGGCAGATACAGAACGGTTAGTAAGGTGCATGACTCTGGCAGCAGCATTCATGATAGACTGAAGAGGGGATAGCCTGCGATGAGGTAGACCAATGAGGAGGGAGTTACATTAGTCAAGGCGAGATATAACAAGGGAGTGGATAAGTTGCTTAGTGGTTTCCGAGGTTATTAATGGGCGTATCTTGGAGATACGTATAAAGCACTGTAGAAATTGTAAGCTCTATATAAATGCCTTTAACAAATAAATTAATGTGTTAATTATATGCGTCTTGTAGCCATGCCCATAATGAATGTCCCACCCCTAATTAAAGTACAAGCTCTGGACACACATAAAAACTTTTTTGAAATGTTGGCAACTATGAGATTCCTGGGATCATATTAGGAAACATTTCTATGAACATTTTCCAAACTGACCAGATATTCCCTTGATCAACGTTACCTATAAATGTCAGTATCCAGTTATATTATGTGTATCTAGGAAAGAATCCATTTTTTTTATTGCAATCCACTGAGCTGGCCAGAACCAACTCTTGAGGGAGTCTAGACCACTGTGAAGAAACCTTTCCATATTTAGAGATTAAATCTCTTTTCCTTCAGACGTAAAGAGTGCCCGCTTGTCCTCTGTGATGACCTCAGGGTGAAAAACGACACCAAGTTCACTATATGAACCACTGATGTATTTATACATGTTGATCATATCCCCCCTTAATCTCCTCTTCTCAAGAGAGAATAAATTTAGTTCCTCTATATCTTTCCCTATAGCTGACCTCCTCAATGCCTGTTATCAGTTTAGTTGCCCTTCTCTGCACTTTCTCCAGTTCCCCAATGTTCTTTTTGTGAATTAGTGCTCAAACCTGAATTGTATATTCCAGATGATGTGTTACTAATGATTTGTACAGGGGTAAAATTCTCTCTCTCTCTCTCTCTCTGAAGTCTATACACCTTTTAATACAAGAGAGGATTTTGCTCACTTTAGAAACCGCAGCTTAGCATTGCATGCCATTATTAAGCTTGTGATCTACCAGAACTCCCAGATCCTTCACCATTGATTCCCCCAGTTGTACCCCCCTAGTATGTATGATGCATGCATATTCTTAGCCCACAAATGGGTAACCTTACAATTATCAACATTAAACCTAATTTGCCACATAGTTGCCGAATTAAACAGTGCATTGAGGTTGGCTTGTAACATCCTGTAAGGACGTTATTCCACTGCACAGCTTGGTGTCATCTGCAAAGACTGAATGTTTTTTTTAATCCCAGACTCTGTATCATTTACACATATATTAAAAAGTAAGGATCCCAACACTGAACCTTGGGGTACACCACTAACAGCCCTAGACCATTCAGAGTATGAATCATTAACCACTACTTTCTGAATGCAATCTTTTAGCCAGTTTTCTACCCATTTACATACTGATTTTTCCAAGCCTGTAGACTTTACCTTGCACATTAGCCATGTGTGGGGAACTGTGTCAAATTCTTTTGCAAAATCCAAGTATACCACGTCCACCGCCACCCCTCTGTCCAAGGTTTTGCTCATCTCCTCATAAAAAAATCAGATTTGTTTGACAACTTCTGTCTTTCATGAATCCATGCTGTCTGTTGCTTAAAATATTTTTTTCCAGCAAGAGCTCATATATGTGCTCTTTTATGAAACTCTCCAGTATCTTCCCAACCATAGCCACTGACAGGGGGGTACTCCTGTCAGGGGTCTGAGCACACAGGGGGGCCCAGGCACACAGGGGGAACCAGATGCATACAGGCAGGGAGGATGATCAGTGCGACAGAGTGTGGAGAAAAACGGAATTATGCTCTGTGTGTCTATACTTCCAGCAGCTGATTGCCAGCTTATCTTCCTCTCCTCCCCACCAGCTTTCAGCTGCTGGAAGGATAGACACACAGAGCATCATTCTGGTATTCTCCACACTCTGCCGCACCGATCATCCTCCCTGCCTGTCCGTGTCTGGTTCCTCCTGTGTGCCCGGGCCCCCATAACAGGACACAAGGAGTGGGGGGGGGGGGAAAGACCATGCAAGCCCACAGTACTGTATAAGAGAATGAAAAGTTTATCAAAACTTCAATAGTTTTGGATCACTGTCATACATTCAGCTGGGTGGAAAAAAGAAACAGCCATCCAGATCCTCCGTTGACAGCTAAAGAAGAGGAAGTTCTGTGCTCAGACTCCTGTGGTGACGTCACCTTGAGTGCTGGTCTGGTTGGAGCGGAGGAGCCCAGCGGCTGTTTCTTTTTCCATCCAGCTGAGTGTATGAAAGCAGTCCAGAGTCTGTCCATAGATCCTTTCCCCCTCCTAGAGTCTTGGTTTGGAGCCCCAGCACAGACGGTTATGCTTTGCTGCAGTGTTATGCTTATGCTCTTGATTGTGAGTAGAACTATTGGAGTTTTAAAAAGGCTTTTCACCCTTGTATGTCCCTTTCACACAGATGTACTGATTGGGTCCTCCTGTCTGTTTTTCAGGCAGACCCAATCAGACCCTCCATTGTCCTCTATTGGCAACCAGATGTAAATTAACCCCCTGTTCATTTACACCCACCTGCATCCAATCCAATATGCTAAAAACAGACAGATAGGGGATCCATTAACCTTCTGTCTAGCAGATTGGAGCAGATAAGATGACAGTCACGTGTAAATGGACAGACGGTCTGTTTACATCCATATGTCCATAGAGGACAGTGGGCTGTTTTTCAGGCGGACCGGATCGGTCCATCCATAAACTTCTATGGACTGGTGGGTGTCAGCTGACTATAGTCCGCTGATACCCGCCATCATCCGATCTGAACCTGTAAGCCAAAAACAGATGGATGGGGATCCATTCCCCATCTGTCCAGTGGATCGGATCAGTTGACAATTGTCCATTTCCATCAGACTGCTGGTAGAGTCGGCCCATGTGAAAAGAGCTTTAAACAGCACTATGGGCTTGCGTGGTCTCTCCTCCCCCAAAGAGCCAAAGAAGCTATATATTGGACATATTTTGGTGCTTTGCTGCTGTTTATTTTATTTTTATGAATGAACAGGAGACTCTGTCTTCTGTTCATTCACCTGCAGTGTAGCTGAGGCTTATAGAGAACGGAATTGAATCTGTGTCCTCAATTCCTTTCTTTGTCTCTAAGATGAGATGGCAGAGGTCTGTTTAGATCCTTGATATTTCACCCAAGCCCCCCCAACAGAATTTGTAAAAAATTGTAAAAAATAATTTAAAAAAATTAAGGGCTCATTCACACAGGTTCTTTGGCCTATATAGAGTGAATGAGCTATTTGATGGTGCATCCTGTTACTCTGTGAGGATGCAGCGGCTGTAGGAACACATCAACAGGTCCTAATTTGAAAATTGTGCAGGTGCAGGTAAGTGGGTGTGGATGAGAGGCCCCAAATACACACTGTCAGGGTTTGGGAGAAATACACCTACATCCATACACCTGTCAAATTAAAACCTACAGCTGTATTCATACAGCTGATGTGTCCCCTTAGTATAACATAGGCTTGCCTGTACACAGAAATAGTCATACTGTATAGGCCACAGCGTGAATGACCCTCCATTTACAAACAGAACTTTGTTAACTCAATACAGTTTTATCTTTTAGCTTTGTCAGTAAGTTGTGTTAAGTTTGTGTCAGCTAATAATGATTTTAGTGTATTTGTAGTGAAAATATAGTTTTTTTTATTTCCGGGGGGGGGGGGGGGGTGCATGATTTCTAACTGCAGCCCTTTTCCCAAACAAACTAACTTTCCTTTGTAGAACTAACAGGTTTATAATTACTTGGTAGAGATTTTGATCCCTTTTTAAATATAGGCACCACATTGGCCTTACGCCTGTCCAGTGGTACTATGCCAGTCATTAAAGAGTCCCTAAAAATGAGAAACAATGGATTTGAAATGACAGAGCTCAATTCTTTAAGGATCCATGGGTGGATGCCATCCAGTCCAGGTGCTTCATTCACCTTTATTCTGTCTAAATATTTCTGGATCATATCAGTTGTGAGCCAATGTGAATCATCAGGGGCTGTGCCAATACCATGCCCATTAGGGACAAGAGCTCCCCCATGCTTCTTTGCATACATAGAGTTGAAGAAGGTATTTAATAAATGTGCCTTCTCTTTGTCTCCAGTCCCCCATCTAGATTATTTTGTAAATTACCTACATGCTTGGACCTGACCTTTTTACTATTAATATATATTTGAAGAATTTTTGGGGGTTTGTCCTGCTATCATTTGCAATCTGTCATTCATTTTCAATTTTTTTAGCCATGATTTCCTTTTTACTTATTCTGTTATATTCTTTGTAATGTTTAAACGCTGATAGCGTTCCTTCATTTTTATACTTAATAAAAGTTCTTTTCTTATTATTTATATCATTTTTAACTTTGACTGTAAGCCACATAGGTTTGATTTTTAGCCTTTTAAACTTGCTGCCCATGGGAATATATTTTGCAGTGTGTTCACATACAATCTTTTTAAAGAACTCCCATTTCTGCATTGTGTTCATCGATGCCAATATTCCCTCCCAGTCTAAGACTTAGAGAGCAACCCACAGCCTTGGAAAATTAGCTCTCTTAAAGTTGAACATTTATATTTTTCCTGTATGCGCTTGTTGTTTTACAGCTAACAATAAACAAAATCATGTTATGGTTACTGCTACCCAGATGTTCTTTTATATGGACATTAGTATCCAGCTCTGCATGGCTTGAGATTACCAGGTCCAGCAGAGCATCATTCCTAGTTGGTGCTTCTATGAACTGTACCATAAAAGTGTCCTGTAGTAGGTTTAGACATTTTTGCCCTTTAACTGTTCCTGCAGTACCATTACTCCAGTTAATTTCAGGGTAGTTAAAATCCCCCATTAATATCACTTTCCCAGCCCTTACAGTCCTTTCAATCTGTGCAAGAATCTGGGTCTCCACCTCCTTATTAACACTGGGTGGCCTATAAAATCCTACAATTACCGTTGTAGTACGCACCCTCATGTGCAGTTTCACCCATAATGCTTCAACCTCATCACACTCTCCATCAACTAGGTCTTCTTTCACACTTGCTCTGAGATCACTTCTCACATAGAGACAGACACCACCACCTTTTCTTTTTACTCTGTCCCTCCGAAAGAGAACATAGCCAGGAATATTAATGGCCCAGTCATGTGAAGAGTCATGTGAAGAATGAAGCCAAGATTCAGCAATACCAATTAAATTATAGTTCTCATTCATTCACCAAAGCTTCCAACTCACATATTTTGCTTGGCAGACTTCTGGTGAACAAACACGTCAATCCATTGACACCTTGAGCACACATACTTTGCATATTTTTTATTTTCATACAAATGGTACCAATTCCAATGGTTGTTTGTAACATGGGAACCTTCTTATAACCTGCCATAGCCCTCCCCCCATCTTTACCCATTCCACCCACCAATAAGGACTGAACCCTGTCTGATCTGTCTGCCCCATTATAATCTAATTCTCCCTCCCCCCTCAATCCTAGTTTAAACACTCCTCCAGCCATCCCATAAACCTCTCACCCAGCACAGCAGACTCCCTCCCATTTAGGTGCAAACCATCTCTAGCATATAGGTTGCACCCCAATTAAAAGTAAGCCCAGTGCTCTTGAAACACAAATCCTTCCCTATTACACCAGGTCTTTAGCCATGCATTTAGTTCTCTAATCTCCCCCTGTCTTTCCTGAGTTGCGCATGGCACAGGTAATATTTTAAAGAATATCACCTTGGAGGTCCTTCCTTTCAACTTGCAGCCTAGTTCTTTAAATTGATTCTTAAGGAGCCTCCACCTTTCATGTAATCTGTCATTGGTTCCAACATAACCAATACAGCTGGGTCATGCCCAGCCCCTCCCAGTAATTTATTAACCCAGTACACCACATGCCGAACCCTGGCACCAGGGAGCCCGCAAAACATTTGGTTGAGGTGATCCTGGGAACAAATTATTCTATCTGTTCTTCTGATTATAGAATCCCCTATTACCACCTGCACTACCCTCACCACCCTTCCCAGATGGTCTGCTCTCCCGGCTGTTAGGGAAAACATTGACATCCAGGGCTGCCACCCCTGAGCTTGCCACCCACACATCTTCACCCAACTTGGCAAATCTGTTTGGGTGCTCAAACCCAGGGCTGGTCTTCCTTTTCTGTGAACCCCTACCACTCCCTCTTGCTACAGTAACCCATCTTCCTACCTGATAATCCTGAGTAGCCCCTCCACCCTCCACATCAATCCCATTAGCTACTTGCTCAGAGAGCAGAAGATCCCTTTCAAGGTTGTCAGTTCTGCTCGGTGTTGCAACTTGCTCCTCCAGTTCTTTAACTTGAGCTTCCAGAAGGGCTACCTGTTCACATTTGTCGCAGCGATATCCATCTTGGAGCTGTTGCTCCATTGTTGCATACATGCGGCACACTGTGCACTGCACAAAACCGTCAACACTGCTAGCACTCATATCCCAGTTATAAGATTATTATTACTAGTAGGAAATATAAGTTGTCACTTACAGGTTAGTGGACTCCTGTTATAATCTCCTTTTTTCAACTCTGATCTTTTAATCCACTTAATCAAATGCCCACTTTGTCAAAGGTCCAGTAAGCAAAATACAGGCAAGCTCAAGAATGAGCAAGCTCAGAGTGAGCTCTACAGAAAGTTATAGAGTAACTGTAGCACCTGTGACCAATTAACCCCTCCCTTTAATCAGCAGACTGAAGGAAGGAAAGGAAAGGGAAAAAATGCTATTTAAAAAGTGACAGAAAAAGTGATTTAAAAAAGTAAAAGCTGGTAGCAAGACCCCAAAGAAGAAAATAAAACAACTACAAGCACCAGCAATCGCTAGCAGTCAAAAGCAAAACTTTTTTCACTCTCCACTCAAATTTCCCACTCTTTTTAGCTTCCAGCCAGCAAAATGTGCCAAGCTATACACTATCCTCTTTGTTTTAATGATGACTAAATATGTACATCAGTAGAAGAGGCACCCTTATCCTGTAAGTGCCTGCCCTTATACAAACTCTAGAGAGGCGTGTGGATATTGCTAGTTTCTGTGTTTTCCAAGGCTTCCCTGCAGGGATATAATAAAAATAATAATAATGTGCCCTGGCATTTCCTACATCTTGCTTTGAGTAAAAGTGAGAGAAAACAGAATTCATTCTGACGATTACTTGAAAAGCGCATGGCACATACGCAGTACACTAATCAGTTAAATTCCTTCCCTATTCCCTAAATTCTACGAAAGACTGTAGGCATTCATTCCCACTTGGGGAATCTTTATGCTTTAGGCAGAGATATGTATAGGTTTCTGGTTCCTCTGCAATCTTTACTCCTTATTTCGTACTACAAGCATTACCTCAGCAACTTCTGTTCTTGCTTATTATGTGCCAATATTAAAAAGATGTCTTATTTCAAATGGCTTTAAATAAAAAGGTTGAAGCAACTTGGCAGCTTAATTAAGAACTACTCCCTAGTCATCCTTTTTAAATTAACCTATAGCCTTCAACCTGGAAGGTGTTTGGATTTATAGCACAGTACTCCTGTATCAGGGCACATAGCATGAAAAAGACCTTTTGTTGGTTTCAGATAAAAATGACTTAACAGTAATACTAAATTCACAGGGAGTCCTGCAGATGGCAATGAAACAGATTAAAATAATGTATGCTGTGACATTTCTGAATCTTATGTGCAGTAGACTGAGAATAGTGAAGGTAGAAGTGGTAATGGACAAACACCCTGCTGGCAAGCCTGAAGCAACATTTTAATCAGACAAGTATTCCTGAATTTTAACAATCTGTATTACCTCTGCCAGGCTATTGTTATACTTGATAAGTATAACATGTTTACATTTTTATCTGTGGGTGCTAGGATATCTTATGACCTCAGAAAAAAAAATGAATTTACTGTGTTTCTACTATTTAGGATGATACCAGCAATAACTAACACCTATTTATTAGAGGAATTATATTATGTGTATTTCTTTTTCTTGTCCTAAAGTGATTGTAAACCTTATACAAACATGTTGTACTTACCTGCTCTGTGCAATGGTTTTACTTAGAGCAGCCCCGATCATCCTTTTTTCGTGTCCCCCAAAAGCGCTCCTGGTTTCTTCCCCCCTGCTGAGCGCCCCCACAGCAAGTACCTTGCTAGGGGGACATTCGTGCAGGCTCAATCCCAAGCTGTACTCTGTGTGTACATTGACCATTAGCAGCTCCTCTGACCACTGGTTGTGATTGGCAGCAGCAGAAACCGATGGCTCCTGCTGCTGCATCTCTGTCCATTGAGGAGGGAAAGAGCCGACAAAGTTGTTACTCTTGGGCATAGCACTGGATATTGAGGTTTAGGTAAGTATAAGGGGGGCTGACCGGTGGGGGGATGCAACTATAATGTCTCTGCATAATGCACCCTCTGATCCCCTCATATTCACTTTGATTTTCTTCTTCACTGCTACTTGCTCCTCTGCAGCCAGCGGTATTAGATAGCATGTGACCCTTCTCCCCTTGTGATATTGCCAATGCCAAACAGTAAGTTGCTATTCCCAAGTACTGTTACATGACCAAGGGAGTGTTGTCATCACTCCCCAGGTAGTTGGCAAAGCTGATTTTAGGGCCTGCAGCAACAAAGAAGCAAAAAGGAATTACATGCAAGACAAGTATAAGGCTGCAGGGGTTTCGCTTTGCAGAGACAGTGTATTTACGCAACAAAGATTTGTGATTTATTTTAGAACTACACAGCTAAAGAAGAACTTTCATGTATCTTTAAGTTAAAATGCATGCTTTGGATTTTCCTTTGCTTAGACGCTGTCATTTTGTCTTGCCTGTAAAAACTACACAGTTATAGAAAACCTTTCATATATCTTTAAATGTAAGTAAATCAAAAGTCAACACTTTTTTAATTACACTTGGATAGATTAGGGAAGGGTTAAAGGCTAAATTCACCTTTTGGGAAAAATTATAATTGCGCATATTTTTCAGAAAAAGGAGCCTGCAAAGCATTGGATCAGGGGTGCAATTTCAGGCTCCTGCAATGCAAGCTGACTGCTTAGAGGCTGCAGGGCTTGTCAATTAACTATGAAAAAGCTCATCAGTGGCCTTGCAGTTTATTGAGAACTACAAGACATGAGCCACTATGATTGACAGTACTTCTCTTATTCACAGATCACTGAATAAATGATGCAGCTGTGTGGGCAGAGCCCCGCATAGCCATGCTATTTTCAAAAGGTGAATATGGGATGGGGGGGGAGAATTAAGGGTGTGTGTGTGGGGGGGGGCATGGAGTGTGTTACACTTAAATAATGGGTGTAACTTGCAACATGCTCTGAATGATGGACCTATGCTTTAAAACCTCTGCCAGGTTTTTATTGCTGTTTCCTGCTAAGGAAATTAACCTTCTATAGTTGTCTTTTTGAGTGACTGGAACAAGAATATAGGGGAAATCTACCAACGGGAACACTTGTTCCAGTGACAACTGATTAAAAAAGTATTTTCCTCACATTGGAGATCTTTTTTACTATATTGTGTGGGGTCTGCAGAAAGGAAGAAGAAAAATCTCACCAATGGGACAACAATGATGAAAAAATAAACTGGCAGGGTTTTTTTTTAGTTCCTTACTCTATCCAGAACTGCAAAAAGCTGTGGCTCTAGATATACTTTAAGTGGAGCCACAGAACTGCAATAAAATATAAAGATGTAAATGGCAAAAGACAGATCATAAGCATTGCTAAAAGGTTTGCAATTAACATATTGGTGCTGCTTTAAAAAAATGCTAACTGCAGATTTTTTATTTTTTTTTAGATATAACAACAAACTGAACTGTATGGTTTAGAACCTATTTTAATATTATAGTGCGTGAGTATATTTTAAAGAGAAATATTTTAAGAAAAACAATCATAATAAAAATTATTTTCAAGAGTTGCCATGCAGTTACCATAACAACCTGAAGGATCTATTTCTGATAATAATGGTTTAACTGCATGGTAAACATATGGCATACCATGTAAAAATACAGTGGTAATAGCTCACAAATGTTTCCATATTTTCCAGTTTTTCCATTAATAATGTGACAAGAGTTGATCTCACACAATACATAAGTCTGTGCAGCATAAACGTCCTTGAAGGCCTTATGCTGCAAGCTGGCAGAACACTTTAACCACTTGCCCTCCAGATAATGTATCCCCCTTCCTGAACTGGCAATATATGTACTGGTATTTTTTATCTTTTTTTTACTAGTAATGGTGATCAGCGACTTATAGCGGGACTGCAGTGGGCATTCTGACACTGAGGGGTACTGACTGGGCATCACTGACATCCCCACTGACAACAATACAGTAATTGGTGCTAATCAAAAGCACTGACACTGTACTAATGGAACTGGGCAGGAAGGGTTAAACATGTGGGGCAATCAAAGGTTAACTGTGTGCTGTTTTACTATGGGGGCTGTGTGTGTGTTTCACTGTAAGCACACTGCTTTGTATGGCTCTGCTATGCAGAGCCATACAAAGCAGTGTGCAGGAGCTTACAAGGGAGAGATCTGTATTGTTTACAGGTCTCTCCCCTTTAGGAAATCCTCGGAGATCACCAAGTGCTGGGGGGAAATCACCAGCCGCGATCCGATGATTGACAGCTGAGGCAGCATGCATCCCCTACCTTACAAGAAAGTTTAGATACTGAGTTACTTCATAGCATCACTCATAGCCACAATATCAGGAATAAAACAGAACTATGTTGAGGAAGCCATAAGTGCCATGTTCCCAGAATTCTATATGACAAGAACCTCAGTTGTGCCATCTTGCAGGAGACAGGAAAATGTCATACTACAAGACTCAGCTCCTAGTTAAAGTTATTAAATGTGAATAGATAAAGTGGGGAAACAAAAAGACATCTGTATAGTCCTACTGCTATTTATTATATTAAGGCTCTAACATCAGCCTGAAATCCAGTTTACAAGCAGTAGGCAGCAGAGAGGGACTTTTGCACTACGTATAGAAGCAGAAGCCTCTCCTCAGTGGTACAACACATCCCCTGCTAATTTATAGCAGGATCTCTTCAATTAGCAATGCCCACTTCCCTAGTAATTGCAGAGCTTGAGGTCCAAATAGAAAAAGCAGTACCACATTAGCAGAGACAGTGAGGCCATTTTGCTAGATGCATAAGAACTATGTTATTAGAAACAGTGTTGCTATGTTACTAAAGTGGAGTTACCGTATTACCAGTAATGCCATTGCCATAAGTGAAGTGGTCAACATGTTCCTTAGCAATGTAAAAATACCAATAATTTTACTGCCCTGTTAGTTTGATTGGCTGTTCCTGGCTGTCAATCAGCACTGAGAAAGGCATATAAATCCAGATCACATAAAAAAGAGGAGCACTGCTTTTGCCAATTTGGGAATTCAACAAATCGTTGATGCAGCTTTTACTTCAGGTACCACTGAGATTGGTATCAAGGGGAAAAGCAGCAGCTATAGATGAGATTCAGGTTCAGGTCTGAAATAAGCTTGAAGAAATCCCTGTCCATTTATGGTTCCCAGACCAGACAAACTAATACTGAATTTCACCTCAAAGGTATCCAACCTAAAAGGTTGGCTTCCCTACAGTCATACTGACAATGTGCTTTAATCTGACCATAGATGGATTACATCTTCGCCAGTTCAGCAGAAACTGGCTGAGATTCGATCCATCCAGGCTGATTGTACCCAAGACGATTAATCAATTGACTTGGGTACAACCAGCTTGTCAGATTTTATACATGCGACTACTGCCAGCGACTAGAAGTAATCATTGTGTTCTGCTGGCTGGGAAGGCTCCCTGCCAGCAGAACACAATAATGCTGCAGGAAGGATTCCTGTTGTGTTGATGGGGGCGAATTAAGCAATTTTTTTCCTTTCGTCCATGGTGGAAGGAAATAAAATACATAATCTATGGCCTGCTTTAGCTGTGATGATAAAAGCATGGAAAGTGCTGCTGAAATAGTGTATAAGGACATATTAGAGCAGTGCTCATAGGAACTAAACGTCCTGTAGGTAGAGAAATGCTGTGCATCCTGATGATGTCTTGCAACCTCTTTACAGCCTGTCACTGTCCTCATGCAGTACAGTGATGACTGACTGCATGTTTTTTGCTGGGCATATTTTATAATTAATATAAACATGTAAGTGGACTATTACTAACGTGTTTGATGTGTTAAGGCATGTGCAACAAATTCAGATGTGCTTTAACAATAATACATATCCAAAAAATATACTCAATTCAAGATATATAAAATAATACACTCAAAAATATGTAAACCAATTCAATATGTGATACAAAAAAATATCATACCTAAATGTCCAGTGCATTAAAAAGTGTCCAGTGCTTCTAAGAAAGAGCTAAATCTTCACTTGCAGAAATAAATCTTGTACCAAAGTGTACATAGCCATGTGATTCCGCCACCATTCAAGGGTGTGTGCACTTTGGAAATTCCTTTAACCGCCTCCTGCCCAGCCATTATTTGTAGACAGCCTGGAGGGAGCTCTGTAGATTCAGGAGGAGGTACCTGTACATCCTTCCACTCTAACCTCTTGTGTGCACCCTCTGGGGCCTCCGTTGGACACAGCGGATCACAGATTAGGGTAAAGGGCCAATGAAATTGGTCCTGTATCATGTAATCGCTATGACCAGTCACAGTGATCATAAAGGTAAACAAAGGCTGAGTGTTGCAGCCAATTGACTATGTTTCCTCTCACAGAAGGAGCAGTGTGATTGGAAACAGAGCTGATCTATGCCATATGCCAAACTGTGAGTTACTGTGATATTGTACTGTACGAAAATGCATTGTGCAACCATTTACAGTGTCCTGATTGTTATTTAAACCAGTGTAACTGTCACAAACCAGTGCCCCATCCACTGTGTCCCTGATTGCTAGCAACATCTGTCCCAGTGTCACCAATGCTGCCAGAAATACCTGTCTCAATGTCACTAGTATTGCCAGCAACACCTGTACCAGTGTGACCATCACATCTCACACCAGTACAGGGTCAGCAGTGCAGCCATCAACATCTGTACCAGTGTCCCTAGCTCATCAGTACCTGATCACCATCACACCAGTACCTGATCACCATCACACCAGTACAGTGTCACCAGTGCAGCCAAAGACATCTATAGCAGTGTCAGACCAGTGCACACCAGCAACCATGTTTCTGATAGCAGTCATACCAGTATAGTGCCACCAGAGCCAGTGTAACTTGAATGCCATGTCCAAACAAAGTACACAACTGAGGAGGCCTTTCAGATTCTGAGCATGACAGATGAGAGTAGCAGGGAGATTCTGATTCTGAATATGAACCTCTGAAGAGCAGCAGTTCAGTAACCAATTTAAAAAAGGAAAGGGTCCCTACAAAAAGAAACAGGGAATTGGAACAGCAGCAGGTCACCACCAGCAGCACAGTACATCCTGGTGAAGTGGCAGGTGGCAGAAGTGCAATACCAGTAGTGGTGAAGTTGTGGCGAAGTAGTGGGGTGTCACATCAGCTAGGAAGGAGTAAAGTCTATACTAGTGTCCCAGAAGCACTTTCAAATCCTTTATGGCTCCCCTCTAATTCAGCAGCACCTATAATTTACAGTGGTTTACAGTACAATCAGGCATTCAGGAAGAAACTACAAATTTTACACCATTTCATTTTTTTTTGTTTTTACAGAAGATTTATTCAATTCAATTGTGGACCAATGCAGTTTGTATGTCCGACAGTACATCACCAATAATCCCAATTCTTTTTATGCCCATCCATATGAGCGGAAGCTTGTTAGAGTTGAAGAGTTAAAAATATTTCTTGAACAAACATTACACTTACACTTAAATCCAAACATATAACAGGAAGTCAAATTAGATGTGTAATTTACATGCCCAGAATGCCTGAAGGTGTTCCTTGGATTTTAGGCCTCTTTATGTGGCAAGCCTGTGAAAATTTCTCACATACATTTTATTGCCATACTCGGGAGAAGTTGTAGAATGAGTTTTGGGCTGTAATTCTAAGTATGCCTATACTGTGTGTTAGAAATATCCTATTGTGTATTTGTGTAAAAAAATACATTTAAATTTTGCTTCTACCTTTTGCAAAAACCTTACAATTACAAAAGACTCATTATGCCTCTTAAAAAATATATAGGGGTTCCATTAGCCTGATGCTCCATGGTTTATGAAAATGTAATAGGTAGTCATGAAATTAGATGCATAGTTCATGCCCCTAGAAAGCCTGAAGGTGCTCCTTGCATTTTGGGCCCCTCTGTGCAGTTAGGCTGTGAAAAAAGTCTCCCACATGTGGTATCCCCATACTTGAGGGGAGTAGAAGAATGTCTTTTGCTATGTAGTTTTAATTATCTCTGTGCAGTGTGTGAGAAATAACTTGTTAAAAATGAAAACTTTGAGGAAAATAATAACATTTTACTAGCTTTCATTGTTTTCCGAAGAATTGTGGCAACAAATTACAATTAAAAAAAAAAATCACAATGCCACTTACTAAATACCTTGGACTTTTTGGTCACTGAAAATCTTTTTTGTTTCTCAGAAAAATGAAAAGTTGATATTATACTTGGTTATAAATTATATATGCTAAAATTGGATATGGAAAGTTTTTTTGGGGGAAGGGAGCATCAGGGGATTGTGCAAGGGAGGATACTGGAAGTGGAGCTTGGCTTTAAAATTAGGATCCCTGTTGAAACATGCTGAGTGAAAGAAGATCACCCAGGAGGTGGGAAAAGGGTCCTGCACTTGGAGCACCGTTTTCCTTTTGCTGAGCAGTATGTGGCACTTCCATATAGCATGATAAGTGGTCCCTGGGACAATTGTTTCACCAATTTAGTATTATGCCAGGGAATCAAAAGGGTCTGCTCTGCCAAATCACCAGAGGGGTAGATTTTCACTCATCGCTCATTTTAAAGTTCAACCCAGTGATTTCAACTGCCATTTGCTATAGATCCATTAAAATCAATCAAACGGTACCTTAGCTCCAAGCTCATTATATTGCAGTTTTAATGCAGTCAGCCTCTCATCAAGATCTTTAGGGTTCTCAGTTTGTTGTTTCTGAACTATTTGACGCCCAGTCTTTATTACGGTTTCCACTTCAGATTTGACTTCACTTAAAATTTTGTAAAGTTTCTGTAAAAGAAAAATAATAATTATCTTGAAACATCTGAAATGTTATTAGTAACATTATTAACACTTTACATTGCATGAACTGCTGTAGGCTCTATACATGTTTCTTAGAATATACGCTAATCTAGAAATGGTTTAAAGTCCACTACCACAGTGTACACTAAAACAATTATACCACGTACAAACAGAAATCTTTATGTGTAATAAATGCCCTTTTATGCCACTCTGTCAGTATTGCCACATCTGATTGTAGCTGATTGTTCTATACCTATTTTCAGCTAACTATTTACATTTCATAGTTTCATAGTTAGTCTGGCTGAAAAAAGGTCAAAGTCCATCCAGTTCAACCAAAAAAAAAAGTTATAAACATATACCCACAATTGATCCAGTGGAAGGCAAAACCCCCCCAAAACTCTACACCGAGTAAACTATATGAACCAATGATGTATTTATACCCCCCCCTTAATCTCCTCTTCTCAAGAGAGAATAAATTCAGTTCCTCTAATCTTTCCTCATAGCTGAGCTCATCCATGCCTGTTATCAGTTTAGCCTGTAGACTTTACCTTACACATTAGCTGTAGTGGGGAACTGTGTGAAACCCTTTTGCAAAATCCAAGTATACCACATCCACATCCACCTTTCTGTCCAATGTTTTGCTCACCTTCTCATAAAAAGAAATCAGATTTGTTTGACAACTTCTGTCTTTCATGAATCCATGCTGTCTGTTGCTTAAAATATTTTTTCCAGCAAGAACTCATCTATGTGGTCTTTTATTAAACTCTCCAGTATCTTCCCAACTATAGATGTTAAACTAACAGATCTATAATTACTTGGTAAAGATTTTACATTTATTATACCATATGCAGTAAAATGCTACAGCTGGAGTGGCTACTCCTCCTCCTCCCTGGTTTCTCTCCTTACCATCCCAACTTTTAAAAATCCACTGCAACATGTTGGAGTTGGTTAATTGCTAATTACTGGAGACAATTCCTGGCAAAATATTCACCCATTCCTACAGGTTGAAGCAGTTTTCACATTGTTGAATTTATAGATACAGTACATTGCAATAGCAAATCAGATGCCAGCAACAAGTAATGTTACATTTTCAAAGTTTGGTTTCACCTGTAGCCGTAGAACTGCCGCAGCTAAAGCTTTTACTTGGGAAAATGGTGGCATCTTACAAAAATGTGTACAAGGCATAATATAATGTCATCAGGGAGAACAACCTGTGGTGGTGGTTGGACTGGATTCACCTAACAGGCACATACTGCTTGTTTAAAGGCTGTTCCATAATAATGTAGATGATTACATCATATGATAATGTATCATAATCATGAATCATAATCAACATGTAAATTTGTATCCAATTTTTACTAGCAACATAGATTCATTTAAAAGAAGGAATGTACAAAATTGTATCAGCTAACTATGCAGTGCACCAGATTATGGGGGTTAAAATCAACAGAGTATATTAAGGTTTGATTATTTTTTTACATTTTTTAGATAACACTTTTAAAAATAACACAACTTTTTAGGAGTTTTATATACTACAAAACCTCACAATCTCAACCAGAAACAAATTTTAAAGATTAATATTGGTTTATGTTCTGCAATTAATTTAAATGCCATCATTAAACAAAATGAGAACATTCAAATCATGTTCAACAGTTTTATAAAACTGATCATGCTCATAGTAGGCAAAAATGAACCCTATATGGAATATACAAAAAACAATAATAATACGTCAGGTTGAATAACTGTTATATGTGCATTTTTAGTATAGTTTATTGTTCCATAAAGATTGTTTTGCTGAAGGTCACTCATGTGCATTACCTAAAATATAAAATATATAATAAATAACAAATTTTACAGAATGTTAAATTCTTTAATACATTTTCTCCTTAGCATATTTATACTTCTGATTTCTAAAATTATTGATTTAGCATCAACAATTAATACCATTGTATTTAAATAATCTGCAAAATCTACCACTTGGTTTACAGAGCCATAGTGTAAAAAGGGAGATGGTATTTTAAACTCATCCTCAGCCTAAATGCTCTGAATAATATACCCCTGGCTATGCTTACTGGACCCTTTAATGACCTCACAAACACACAGATTAAATATACATTTGTTGTCTGCTGCTTCATTAAGCACAATAATTGAGAAATACACTAGTTAAAACCACAAAGTTTCATATTCCAATAGTATATGGGCTGCAGCAACCAAGGATTTCAAATTCTAGAAAAACGTATACAAAGTAATAAGTGTGTACATTATAGTCTAATGCTAGGCTCCAAATTAATATACAAGTGACTACAATGGTGAATTGGTAGATTATATTAAGAGATCTGAAAGAGTCTTTCAGAACTATAAATAGATAAACAGTATGTAAAAAATATGAAGTCTTATCATGAATAAAGAGACGTTATAACATTGTTGTTAATGCCTGAAACAATTTATCAACCAGGTTAAAATATTGGCAGAAGCCATTTCAGCATTTACTGTAATTTATTATATATATATTTTTTTATTTTAATTTGTAAAAGAATGGTAAAGAATTTGAGAATGCAAGGACTAGCAAAAAAATATGTGTGTATGGATAACAAACTTTTTTAAACATAAATGTAAGCAGAACAGACTAAAATGAAATGCAATCAACACAAAAATTGGTACTGTTGTAACTTCTTTTCAATCTCTATAATAACAGTCTGTTGGATGAAAAAAAAAGTCTTGTTTCCAGGTTGCAGTGCATTTTGCTTTAAATTTCAACAAGAGCAAAAATCTATATAAAATTGCTACATTATTTGCTTATACATGGGGTAGTCAAATCTCTAACTAATGTTGTCGCTACACTAAATAATAAATTAGAATAGTATCCATTGTTCCTTATTTTATCAGAAATAAACCTACCATACAGTGATCCAGTTGAGTTTGGACAGCATCCTGCTCCACACTGTTCATATCTAGAACTGGTAACTCAAAGGACACTTCATCCAAAATTCTTTTAGATTCTGTAAGACGCTGTTCAAAATTTGCTGGTTTTTGAAATAATCTGAATTTAGTGGCAACTTCTTGTAGTTTTTTCTGGAGCATACATAGTAATATATGAAGAAAATAGAAAGAAAAATGAAATGCAAACAAGTAATCAAATGCATTTATTATACTAGTCACACTGGTGAAAAACATGTTTCATGAACTCACACACACTGATAAATTAAGCAAGATATTTCAAAAAACAGGTTTGTCTTATTTAACCGTTTTGCTGCCAGGCCCTGCTCTCCACTTTTAAACTCAGGTGGCCAGGCCTTTTTTTAAAACAGTCCCTTTCTCTGAACTGCACTGCACATGAATGAATAGGAGTCTGTATAGAGACTCCTATTTACTCACAAACCTGCAGTATAGTAAACAGTGTTTACTATACTTCAGTGATGAATGGATTGAAGAGCAATCACTACTGATCACTCACTATATCCATTCAAGGAAAGGAAGGGGGCTGGTAAACACATGAGAGCTGGACAGCAGGGGACAGATGCTAGAGGATCAGTGGAGCTCCAGGGGACAGATTGCTGGTGCCCCAAGGGAGAGATCAATGGAGCCCCAGAAGAGAGATTGGTGGAACCCAAAGGGATCGGTGGAGCCACAAGGGATTGGTGGATGCACACATGACAGATGAAAGAATCAATGATCTGGGATGGCATTGCGGGGATCAGATTAAGGGGGGAGAAAGTACATTTTTAAAAAGCACCTGTGGCTGCTGTGCAGCACCTGAAGCTAGTGGCTGCAGGAAAGCCACAGGAGACTGGGTCAGATCGGTGAAAGGGTTGAGACAGGGGAAGCAGCATGGCAGCAGCAGCGGCGGGATGGAGGGAATGTCACATTTTAGTTGCATAGCTGTGATCAGTGGCTTGTTAGCCACTAATCAGAACTTTATGTTTGTTCAACAGAGTCTGCTGAACAATTCTGCTATAAGTTCAAGGTCACTGAAGTGACCACATGCTTACAGCAAAGGAGGAAAGCAGGTCTGTGTGGCGTAAAGACCTGGCCAGCTAGAAGCAGTGCTTTAGGTCCGTAAGCTGTACGGATCTAGCATTGAAAGGCTTAAATGCTCATCATTGCTCAAGTTCCAGCTTGGAAGGATGAAACTAATTAGACTTTGTGAATTAAATAAAAAAATAAATCATCTGTGCTTATATCATCCCAAGAATATCAGTTTGGTAGCTGCTGCTGTAAAGTGCTGAAAAATAATTGCCTCAAGATGTATGAAAAAACAAAAAACAAACCTGTTTTGGAAGCAGTGTATTTCCTTCAAACAAGGTATATCAGTGCAAACAAATTTGTGATAAATTATATATACATAAGTCCACACTATGAAAAAAAGCTAATGTGCTCAGTGCTACTCCAAATGGCCTCCAAATAAAAGCACTGTTAGTTCAGTAAGATAAAGTGCTCTGCAATGCATAAAGTGCTCTGCTATGGGATCCCTTCAGATAGAACCATAGTGCCTCAGGTACACACTGCACTTACTGAATTGTTATGGCCCCTTGTATTAACAAGTGAGTCAATAAGCACTTGAGATGGCCCAGGGATGATAATACTCAGCACATTTAATAGTCCCCCATCCGGCTCAAGAGAATCTTCTCAGATGTCCTTTCATGTTGCCCAGGAAGGCATCTCAAAGCAGCTGTAATTGAGGCATCACACCAAATGTCTCATTGTGTCAAACAATGTTGACATTGTACAGAGCTTCTGATCACTACAAACTTCACTACAATCATCAATGTGTGTCAACCGGAGCCCAGGAGGTTAGCAAAAGTCTAATTGACTTGATTTCCAAACCCAAATGCTGGATTATTTTTCCACCTTCATTGCCTGCTACCAAAGCTTGCAGCAGACCCCAGCAGTTGAATGTGGAGGGTGTGTTGGGTGAAGTTGTTAAGGCTTCCTGGGATCTCAATTGCATTTAAAAGGATAAAGCAATAAATAAACCAATGGAGGTAGAGAAGTTTGTGATGGTCAGATGTTTTGCATGATGTCAATATTGTTTGGCATAATGAGCCATTTCGTAATAACACCCTCTTTGGGATACTTTCCTGGGCCACAAGAAGGGGCATCTGAGAAGATTCTCTTGAGCCAGATAAAGGAATACTAAAGGGGTTGCGTATTATTATCTCTGGACCACCTCAAGCGCTTGTTGACTGACTTGGTAATGCAAGGGGTCATAGCAATCCTGTGAGTGTGGTGTGTACCTGGAGCACTACAGATCTATCTAGAGGGATCCCATTGCAGAGCAGTTTATGTGTTGCAGAGCATGTTAACTTGATACACTTACAGCACTTTTATTTGGAGGCCGTTAAGAGTGACATTGAGCACTTTAGCATGATTTGGACTTTTATCTTAATGTGAACTTTTGTATATATGATTTAAAGCATCACAAATTTTTTTGATAATCAAATACTGTGCATACCCAAGTGATTGACAAGGTAAATTAAAGTGTTCTCAGTCTCTAAAATGCTGTCATATAAACTCTTATGGGCGTTTTAGTAAATTAAGGCCTTATTACATACAATGCCATGTCAATCCACAGTAAATTCTGTTAACAAAGCTGAAGCTTCTGTAGGACTTGAGTCCGGTTCTGCCTATAATAGCAGTTTCTAATTGTATAGCAGTTTCCAACAGTGAGTTGTGCCACTGGTATAATTTGCCAGTGGCACAAAGTATTGCTTGCACAACATGACACACTTATTTTTGCCATGTGAAATTCCTCTTTAAAGCATATATTATATCTGAGTTTTTCATGTTTACTTATGTATAGCTGAAAGTGCAATCTCCAGATTTCTCAGCTCAGCATTAAACCAAAGTCATCTTAAGAAAATTGACAATTAACTGTTATTTTCAAAATCTAGAAATATCTGTATTTGTATGCATGTGTACTAAGCCGGGGTAGATTTAAGATAGAAATTATGAAAAACTTCCATTATTGTGATGCAATAACACACAGGCAAAAAAATGTGAACTATGTAACCTTTTGACCTTTATTTACATACATTTAAAGTGTTGCCTGTATCTCCTACTTTTAACAATAAAAACATTACTTACCTGAGCAATTTCAATCTGCAATAGAACTTTTTTAGACATTTCCTTTCCTTGGATTCTTTTTTTCATCTCATCCAAACTAATCTCATGGCTTAATAACTCTGACTGTATTTTCTAACAGGAAAAATAGAATAGCATTAGGTTATGCTGCATACAATATTTATTATCTACAAATTAAGTAACAACTAGAAATAATAATATAGGAAGCAGAAGGTTACATAAAAAAATGATATTTTGTAGAATTGTATCTTATGAGATTTTTTAGAAGTGCATGTATCCTTCTTCGTTTCTTAATGTATAATACTTAAAACACCAATGCTAAGGTAATTTATTGCAGGTGAATCTGAATTCCTGCACAAAACCTATGGTGACCTTAGCAACTTACTGTATGATATTATTCAGTTACCTATGGAATACTATGGCACATATAGTGATGGGCCAAATGCCCCCCTGTTCGGTTTGTGATCGAACATTCTAACCTAACGAAAGTACAACCACAAACCAGGACAATTCACTAGGCGGTATCTTACTGCATCTGCTTTCCCGCTGACGGCTGAATGTAAAAAAAATAGCTGGCAATTAAAATTTAGCAAAAAAAAAAATGGTGTGGGGGCCACTCCATCCATACCAAGCCCTTTGGATCTGGCATGGATTTTGAGGGGTACCCCCACGCCAAAATAAAATAAAAAATCTCCCCCAAATACATACCAGACCCTGATCTGAGCATGCAGCTTGGTCAGGAAAGGAAAGGGATGAGTGCCTAAAACATACCAGGCCACATGCCCTCAACATGGGGGAGTTCTTTGGGGCAGGGGGGCTCTCCCCCAAAGCACCTTGTCTTCATGTTGATGGGGACAAGGGCCTCTTCCGCATGGCCTTTGTTTGTGGGGGTCTGTGGGCATGGTGCTAATCAGAATATGGAAGCCCCCTTTAACAAGGGGGCCCCCAGATCCCAGCCCCCCTATGTGAGTGAGTATGGGGTACATGGTATCGCTACTCATTTACAAAAAAAAGTGTAGTGTAAAAATGACAGAAGACAGTCTTTGACAAATTCTTTACCAAAAACAAAAAATAAGATCCAATGTCAATCACGATACCCACCGCCACCGCTGAACCGAAACTAAAAAAAAGAAAAACCTCTCCACTCTCAACGCTAGCTCATGGCCATCTGATAGCTGCGCCGGCCTGACAGTTCCTAAATATCTAAGAGGCAGAGCCACCCTGTGATGTTAACTGGGTGACCCCACCCCCTTGTAATGTCATTATGCACTGCGATTGACTGAAACATTGCACTTAACCTGTGCTCAGGTGCATTGCTTTGGCCAGTTACAATGCACTGTCAGAACGCAATGCATTGTGCGACACAGTGAACACATGAACGGCCAATGTTCGAGTCAAACATCAAGCCCAACTCTAGCCACATGTTCATTGGACTCAGTAGAAGCCTAAAGGTTCAAGTAGATATGTACTAATTATCAACCCTGGCTTTTGCATTTTAATGCAGTGCTACTAATAACATAAATTCAAATTCAAAACACACCATGTTTGTCAGCAATCCAAAGGGATCTCAATAGAACCTGCTAGATCCAAACCAATGAAATACAATGCAGTGCAATGCAAGCTATTTAAAATGCATCTTCTAAACTTCATCCATACTATACTGTTAAATAAATGTACATCTGAAGAAATTATGCTTCAAATGCTTGAAAGCAATGCCCATATACAATGTGTTCCAAATTATTATGCAAATTATATTTCTCTCATTTACCTAAATAATTGATGTAAATAACAGTCAGCATAATTCTCATGTTATCAACTATTAAGAGTACAATTCACATGTTATTGAACAAACCTCCTAATGATAACAGTATTTTTTAAAAAAAAAAACTTACAATGCACTGTTCCAAATTATTACGCACAGTAAGTTTCAAAACACTTTATAGGTTGTAAAGAACTGAAAATTGTCATTTGTTGTGTTTGCAGCATATTTATTGAAATCAAAGCTATTTCAATCAAACTTTTAGCAACATTTTAACTTTTTAAACATTTTAACAGGTCACGTTACATTGTAACATAGGACCCCTTATTTGATAGCAGGTTCACAAGTCTTGCATCCATTGAACTTGTGGGTTTTTGGACAGTTTCTGCTTGAATTTGTTTGCAAGATGTGAGAATAGCCTCCCAGAGCTGCTGTTTGGATGTAAACTGCCTCCCACCCTGATAGATCTTTTGTTTGAGGATGCTCCAAAGGTTCTCAATAGGATTGAAATCAGGAGAGGATGGAGGCCACACCATGATTTTCTCTCCTTTTATCCCCATAACAGCCATTGATGCAGAGGTATTATTTGCAGCATGAGATGGTGCATTGTCATGCGTGAAGATGATTTTATTACGGAAAGGGAAAGCATAGTTCTTCCTTCTGTACCAGGGAAGAAAGTGGTCAGTCATAAACTCCACATACTTTGCAGAGGTCATCTTTACACCTTCGGGGCCCCTAAAGGGGCTGGCCAGCTCTGTTCCCATGATTCCAGCCCAAAACATGACTCCACCACCGCCTTGCTGATGTCGCAGCCTTGTTGGAACAGGGTGGCCGTCCACCAACCACCCACTACTCCATCTGGACCATCCAGGGTTGCACGGCACTCATCAGTGAACAGGACTGTTTGAAAATTAGTCTTCATGTATTTTTCTGCCCAATGCAGCCGTTTCTGCTTGTGAGCATTGGTTATTGGTGGCCAAATAGAAGGTTTATGCACAGTAGCAAGACTCTAGAGGGCTCTACACCTTGATGTCCGTGGGACTCCAGAGGCACCAGCAGCTTCAAATATCTGTTTGCTGCTATGTAATGGTACTTTAGCAGCTTCTCTCTTGATCCGATGCATGGATCTGGCAGAAATCTTCCTACATGTGCCTTTATCTGTACGAACCCATCTGTGCTCTGAATCAGTCACAAATCTCTTAATAGTGCGATGATCACGCTTAAGTTTTCGTGAAATATCTGATGTTTTCATACCTCCTCCAAGGCATTGAACTATTTCACTCTTTTTGGCAGCAGAGAGATCCTTTTTCTTCCCCATATTGCTTGAAAATGGTGCTCTGCTTAATAATGTGGAACACCCTCCTTTAGTAGTTTTTCCTTAAATTGGGCTCACCTGCCAATCTAATTATCACAGGTGTCCGAGATTGTTTTCAGTGATCAAAAGAGCCCTGACACACAATGCCATCCATGAGTTAAACTGAAAAACAAAATATTTAATCTTTGTGACACTTAAATCGAATTTGCATAATAATCTGGAACACAGTGTACACTAACACTTTAAAAGCTAATATAGAATGGAGGGGGGGGGGTTATAATCAACTAACAGTAGTGAAATCTGTTACCAGTTTGTTATCAGCAACCATGCTTGGGGTTTTCTTTTAGTCCAATATGGCTAAAAGTATTTCCCAAGGGTCTTTCACTTGGATTTACACTTATGTACTCCAGTCATCAGTATGACAAACCATCTTTCAATTCTATGTATGTGTTAAACTGTATTGGTAAATTTAACAAATATAAGTCACCATTTCTAACACAAACTAGAAATATAAATATTTTGTTACTGGAGATGCAGGCATTATTATTAGATTTACATCCACAGCACTTTACATATATATTGTATATTCACATCAGTCCCTAACCCTCAAGGGGCGTACAATCTAAGGTCAGTAACTCACATTCATACATACACATACTAGGGCCAATTTAGACAGGAGCCAATTAACCTACCAGCATGTCTTTGGAGTGTGGGAGGAAACCGGAGTACCCGGATGAAACCCACGCAGGCACAGGGAGAACATGCAAACTCCAGGCAGGTGGTGCTGCGGTTGGGATTTGAACCGATGACCCTAGTACTGCCAGGCGGAAGTGCTAACCATTTAGCCACTGTGCTGCCCATTTAGTGATCTTTCATCTACACTTTTACTGCATCCTTAAATATAAATAAAACTATTTACTTGATGTTTTCCCAGCAGTAACATTATTTACAATAAAATGTAATATCTATCAAACATCGTAAGGTTGTATTTAAACTCTAATTAAATAAATCCAGGATGTAAACTGAAAAAATATTGTTGCTTTGGAATCCTCAAACCTGACACAAAAGAAAACTTTTCAATGTATACAACATTTTGCAGCACATAAAGTCATTTCTACTAACAATATAATGTGTGTATATTCTTGCTGTCTCCTGTGCCTGTTAGTGAATGGAACATATCTATTCTGAGTTTTTGAATAGCGTTTACACATTATTTGATTCTAATCAGAGTAGGAAATGTAGCAGTCGAAATCAGAGCTCTGTGACTATAGACGGTGCTGAGGTATGAATTGTGGTCTGTTTATTATTTTTTGGCTTTTTCAGTTTATTGAATCTTGTATTCTGAATCTGTAGCCTCTTCCAAAAGTAATCACTGCTCGTCAGATGAAAATTAATAATTCAGTATGACTATGTGGTATTATTCAATCAACTTATCCTACATTCCCTTTTTTTATACTCTTCACTGGGTCTATTTGTTATGGATGTGCAAAGAACCAGGATGACGTGCTAAAAACATTTTCTCACAGCAACCAATCATATTTCGGTTTACTGTTGTCTTATTTTTTGGATTATTTCTGACTGGTTGTTAGGAATTGATAGGAATCATCATTCTTTGCACTGCCTTTTTAAATAGGCATGGTTGTGTGAGCATATGTGTTGTTTAACTAACATGCTAGTGATTTTCACAGGGTACTTATAATTCTTGGTTTCAACCACAATAACTTTTTCTGAAAACAATAGTTGCCGTATTGATTCTGACTTCAATACTTTGAGTCACTGACCTATAACAATGCAAAAGAAAGAGTTCGATCTTCACTGTGACTTTCCTGACCCATATGCTGTAGGTCAAGGTTTTACAAGTATTTAAGTCAGAGTCAGCAAGACAATTAGCATTTTCTGAAGGAGATTAGATTATATTCAAGAAAGCCATGCCATCATTATACTCCATAGCACTTCAACACACTTTTTGTCCATCGCCAAATTTTGTCCCTCAGCCATCTCACTCACTGCAATTGTTCTCTAGATCTAAACATTGTTATGAATTAGTGTCCTGACTCATGTATTTTTAACAAAGTTCTGTACATGGAATTTTAACTGCCCATGTTAACTGCAGATCTTGCAGCTCCCCCAACTCACCTGGTTCCCTAAGCGTTTCATAACTAGAATTTATAAAAAGGCTTTCAGAAAGTCGAAAAATGAAACTCATCAGTATGCTGATGGTTATGTTATTTAAAGTGTTTTTCATTAAAATGTATTGCAGAAGGTGAAAGTGCTGTGTTTGGAATTGAGTTGAGGATCCTAAAATCAGGAGAATAATTCACAAACCTGTTTAGACTAAAATATTGATCTAAGCAGTTCCAATGAGAGCAATTAATAAAAGAAATGTAAACGAGCGCACCTATAAGGTAGCAGCTGAACATAAGGTAACCAAACCTCCTAAAAACAAATATATCATAAAATGCAGCGCTAAAAGTAAATAAGAAACTGATACATATACAGTGAATAGAGGAATTAGTCCATATAACAGTTGATAATGATAAGTATAAAGTGACTTCAAGTGCTCTCCCTTAGTTCATATTCAGGCGTTGTGCAAAATGGTGCAGAAGGAATGCACACTCACCAGAACGTATAGATAAATAAGCGTTTTGTTAAACATATATTTCCCTCTGGATCGGTAGGAAAAGATCTGTGATGCGATAACTTCCAGGGCTCCTGGATGCTCCTGCCTGTTCCCTCAGAAGGCGGCTGACGGACTTCTCCTTACAACACGCCCTTGTCCAGAGAATGGATGAGTGGCTGAAAGTTGATACTCCCCAGGGGAGTCAAGACAAGGACATACCCATAGTGTAGTAGGTCATAAAGAATTTATTCATAAAAAACGCTACTGGGTGATATACAGCTGTATATAAAACAATGTGTGGACTAACCATCCAGGTTGAAAGATGGCCGCCGGAGCTCCACGATGCTCCGACGGCGTGACGTCACGGCGTTCTTGGCTCCTCCTACGCGTTTCGTGCACACGCACGTCGTCTGGGGGGAATTGCCAGTGAACGCCGAGCCGTGTGTCGTCCTTATATATGCTAGGCGCATGCGCATTCCAACGGCGCCATATTTTAGAAGTTTAGGCCAACAGAAGGTTGTATACTGGAGCGGGCGCCATTTTTCGTTAGTTTTAATCTCTACACTCCCTGTCATAACAACAGTGCGTGTATTCGGCCAGCTGTCAGTTGTTGACTGTATACATATGATTACATGACAACCTATGTTAAGTATTTTAGAATCCAGGACCAATTAGTAACTACCCTAATTAGCCTAGTCATTATGGGGAACGAATAAGGTGCAATGTCTTATATGTGGCACTAGCATATAAAACGCGACTAAAAATATGCATACAGTACAAAAAATGTAAAATGCAATTTGTTAATAAAACATATATGGTGTATCCCATGTTATGCAGTTAAAACATATAAACATTCTTACTAAAAAGTATACACGTTATACCAATCCACATACTGTATTGGTCTATAACAGTCTCTAGCTTAGAAATCCTATTAGTACCAAGTAAAATATACATAGATAGAACAGAATAACATCATCCTGAACCCCTCTATCCAAGCAACAATCAGAGTATATATAGTCCATAGATTTCAACTGTTATTAATGAAGCAATTCAAGTCTATGTCTATATTATGACCTTTAGGATATAGGGTCTGGAGCTCATATATCCAGCGTGTTTCAAGTTGTGAAACCCCCCGAAGTCTATTTATCCCCCTCCAGTGGGGTTGTATTGCGTCTATTCCAACGAACCGTAGACATGAAGGATCGTTATTGTGTTTCCTTTTGAAATGATAAGATAGAGAGTGATCTTTGTACCCCTTTTTAATGTTACTAACATGCTCTCTCAATCTATCGCGTAAACGTCTAGTAGTGCGTCCCACGTACTGGAGTTTACAAGAGCATTCAAGAAGATAAACCACATTTTTACTGTAACACGTGATACATTTGTCTATCTTATATGTTTTTCCTGTTGTGCATGAAGAGAAGTCATATGTTTTCTGTTTCCGTACATTATTGGTTTTGCAAATAACACACTTATTGCATGGAAAGAAACCTTTAATGTTTGGTGCAATAGAGATATTATTTGGAGGGTTGATAACATTTGGCGCTAGTCGATGTCTCAATGCCATCGCTTTTTTATATATCACTTCTGGTCTTTCTGGAAGAATCTTAGATAAAACAGGGTCCGCCAACAAAACATTCCAATTTTTATTAATGATATGTTTAATGGCCCCATGTTGTATAGAGTATGTGGTTAGAAAAGGGCAGGATAATGACTTATTAGTCGTCCTTTTATCTTCTAGTAAAGCAGATCTATTTATATTCGCCACTTGATGAATAGTCTCATTAATTCTGTGTTGGGGGTATCCCTTTTCCACAAACTTAGTTTTTAGAACCTCGGCCTGTGCATAATAAGTATCAAGTTCTGTACAGTTCCTTCGAATTCTCGTAAGTTGACCTTTCGGGATATTTGCTAACCACGCTGGGTGATGGCAACTCTCCAGCGGGATGAAACTATTCCTGTCAGTTTTTTTGAAAAAGGACTTAGTGATAATCCTTCCATTGTCATTTAGTAAAGTCAGGTCCAGGAAATGTATATCTGTAGTACTAAATGTGTAACTAAATTCAATATTAAGCCTGTTATCGTTGAGTGTTTTAAAAAAGTTATGCAAGGACTCCTCCTCCCCATTCCATAATAAGAACACATCATCGATAAATCTTTTATAAAATATCAGCTCCGGCCACTCTCTAGCGTAAATTAGAAACTCCTCCCAATAAGCCATAAAAAGATTGGCTAGGCTGGGGGCAAACTTGGCCCCCATCGCTACGCCCTTGGTCTGCACAAAGTAGTTGCGATCAAACCAAAAGTAATTATTTTGCATAGCAAACTGCAATAATGTTAAAATGAAGTCAATGTGTAAGGGAGATAAAGTGCTATGTGTATCCAAAAAGTATTTGGCAGCCTCTGACCCATCCTCATGTGCAATATTACTGTACAGGGATGTGACATCCGCTGTAACTAGGAAGGTCCGAGATGATATTCTCACATCTTTGATATCATTTAAGATATGTTTCGTATCCTTTAGGAAAGCCGGAGTCTGTGTAACCAGTGGCTGCAGGAAATAATCTATATATTCCCCTACTTTAGAGAACAAAGACCCTATACCACTGATAATAGGCCGTCCTGGTGGTTTGGACGGGTTCTTATGTACTTTAGGGAGTATATAAAACACTGGAAGCCTAGGGGCTGATGGACATAGAAAATTCTTTTCTTTTTTGTTTATTATTCCATTTTCAAATCCCCTATTAATTAAACTCTTCAATTCTTTCTTCAAAGTTAGTACTGGGTTGCCCAATAGGCGAGTGTAGGTGGTAGTATCATTAAGAATTCGATAGGCTTCCTCCAGGTAATCGAATTTATTCAATATGACAACCCCTCCTCCCTTGTCAGCTGGTCTGATGACCAGGTCTTTCCTTTCTAAAAGGAGATCTATGGCCTTCGTGTTATTAGTATCACAGATTTTCTTGATCTTTAGATTATCCAGATCTTTTAGTACCAATTCCTTAAAAATATTGACATATGATCTGGATTGGGGTGGAGGATTAAAAGTAGAGGCATTCTTTAATGTAGAAAAGTTGGTAATACTATTTTGATTATTACTAAATGGTTTTGAATAGAAATGTCTTTTTAAAGAAAGCTGTCGAGAAAACTTATGGATGTCAATATAAGTTTGAAACTTGTTTAGTTTTTGTTTAGGGGCAAACTTCAACCCCTTATCTAATAGTTTTAATTCAGGTTGCGTGAGTACTGTATTACTTAAATTGAAGATACCGTGGCCGGCTATGTTTTCCTTTTCTTGCCTGTTTCCGTTGATCCTTTTGCCCCCTCTCTTCCCTCTGTGGAGCCGCTTCTTTTCCGAGACGCCCCTTCCCCTAAAAAATGCACCTGAGGTGTTCTGTTGGGGTCATAATTGTGTGATGCTCTTGGAGGTGTCTGTTGATAGTTCCGATTATCATAATACTCCCTATTAAATGGTGGATTAGGTGGTCTATTTGGGATCGAAGGCCTTTGATTATAAGGTTTAGGGGACGCTGCCCCTCCTTGATTACGAGGATGGTAGTTAGTATTAGAGTAATAGTTTTGATGGTGATGTCTAGGGGATGCTCCTACTCCTTGTTGGTGAGGATGGGGGTCCCTATTGTAATAATATTGTCCATTATTAGTTTGGGGGTGTTGATCATATGTAGGGTGCCATTGTAAATTCCGTGCCCCCACATTGTGGTCATACAGAGGTTCATATCTATTTGATGTAGAAACATTGTACTGATTCGATGGTTTATTATACCTTGGAGAATGATATTGTGAATGTGCCGATTCGTGTCTAATATTGGATACTAGTTTCTTGGGTTTCTTCTTAGTGGTTTCAGTGGGAGTGGGCATTATTTGTAAATTCTCCTCATCTGATTGCCATTTGAAGACAACATTTTCTTGATAATCTTTGAAATCTCTGGCATATTTTCTCTTTTTCTTTATTTTTTGTTCTTTTTCTACATTTTCAAGATATTTTTTAACTTTGTCAGATTCCTTATTATACTCTTCCGTTCCTTTATATGGAATGAGCTTCTCTCTAACAATGTTAATTTCTGAGTCTAGATAAGTTAATTTTTTCTTTTTCCTAGTGATTAGAAATTTGATTAAATCAATCCCAGCTTTATTAAAAAATTGGAACCATTCCAACCTACTGGTGTCATCCATATATTCAGGGGGTACGTCCCACCTGAGTGAACGTGGAACCATACCATCTTTGAGATATTTATCCAAAAATGATACATCCCATAAAGTTCTAACCTCAGCAGAAGTGAGGTTCTGCAGATGCAAGAAGAGACCCTTAAGGTCATCTCTAGTATCATCAATAGTATAGATATCCTCAGAGATAATAGATCTTAATGATCTCATCTCAAAGATATCTGCCATTTTGAATATATCCAACAGGTAAAGTACCACTAGAAACTATTAGAAAATATATAATTATAGAGATCCGTAATCTAAGAATCTTTAGTAGAGTGGGTGCTGCTCAGTTTATATAAATGGTAAATGTCAGATAATAAAAGAAATGTAAACGAGCGCACCTATAAGGTAGCAGCTGAACATAAGGTAACCAAACCTCCTAAAAACAAATATATCATAAAATGCAGCGCTAAAAGTAAATAAGAAACTGATACATATACAGTGAATAGAGGAATTAGTCCATATAACAGTTGATAATGATAAGTATAAAGTGACTTCAAGTGCTCTCCCTTAGTTCATATTCAGGCGTTGTGCAAAATGGTGCAGAAGGAATGCACACTCACCAGAACGTATAGATAAATAAGCGTTTTGTTAAACATATATTTCCCTCTGGATCGGTAGGAAAAGATCTGTGATGCGATAACTTCCAGGGCTCCTGGATGCTCCTGCCTGTTCCCTCAGAAGGCGGCTGACGGACTTCTCCTTACAACACGCCCTTGTCCAGAGAATGGATGAGTGGCTGAAAGTTGATACTCCCCAGGGGAGTCAAGACAAGGACATACCCATAGTGTAGTAGGTCATAAAGAATTTATTCATAAAAAACGCTACTGGGTGATATACAGCTGTATATAAAACAATGTGTGGACTAACCGTCCAGGTTGAAAGATGGCCGCCGGAGCTCCACGATGCTCCGACGGCGTGACGTCACGGCGTTCTTGGCTCCTCCTACGCGTTTCGTGCACACGCACGTCGTCTGGGGGGAATTGCCAGTGAACGCCGAGCCGTGTGTCGTCCTTATATATGCTAGGCGCATGCGCATTCCAACGGCGCCATATTTTAGAAGTTTAGGCCAACAGAAGGTTGTATACTGGAGCGGGCGCCATTTTTCGTTAGTTTTAATCTCTACACTCCCTGTCATAACAACAGTGCGTGTATTCGGCCAGCTGTCAGTTGTTGACTGTATACATATGATTACATGACAACCTATGTTAAGTATTTTAGAATCCAGGACCAATTAGTAACTACCCTAATTAGCCTAGTCATTATGGGGAACGAATAAGGTGCAATGTCTTATATGTGGCACTAGCATATAAAACGCGACTAAAAATATGCATACAGTACAAAAAATGTAAAATGCAATTTGTTAATAAAACATATATGGTGTATCCCATGTTATGCAGTTAAAACATATAAACATTCTTACTAAAAAGTATACACGTTATACCAATCCACATACTGTATTGGTCTATAACAGTCTCTAGCTTAGAAATCCTATTAGTACCAAGTAAAATATACATAGATAGAACAGAATAACATCATCCTGAACCCCTCTATCCAAGCAACAATCAGAGTATATATAGTCCATAGATTTCAACTGTTATTAATGAAGCAATTCAAGTCTATGTCTATATTATGACCTTTAGGATATAGGGTCTGGAGCTCATATATCCAGCGTGTTTTAATTAATAGGGGATTTGAAAATGGAATAATAAACAAAAAAGAAAAGAATTTTCTATGTCCATCAGCCCCTAGGCTTCCAGTGTTTTATATACTCCCTAAAGTACATAAGAACCCGTCCAAACCACCAGGACGGCCTATTATCAGTGGTATAGGGTCTTTGTTCTCTAAAGTAGGGGAATATATAGATTATTTCCTGCAGCCACTGGTTACACAGACTCCGGCTTTCCTAAAGGATACGAAACATATTTTAAATGATATCAAAGATGTGAGAATATCATCTCGGACCTTCCTAGTTACAGCGGATGTCACATCCCTGTACAGTAATATTGCACATGAGGATGGGTCAGAGGCTGCCAAATACTTTTTGGATACACATAGCACTTTATCTCCCTTACACATTGACTTCATTTTAACATTAATTAATAGGGGATTTGAAAATGGAATAATAAACAAAAAAGAAAAGAATTTTCTATGTCCATCAGCCCCTAGGCTTCCAGTGTTTTATATACTCCCTAAAGTACATAAGAACCCGTCCAAACCACCAGGACGGCCTATTATCAGTGGTATAGGGTCTTTGTTCTCTAAAGTAGGGGAATATATAGATTATTTCCTGCAGCCACTGGTTACACAGACTCCGGCTTTCCTAAAGGATACGAAACATATTTTAAATGATATCAAAGATGTGAGAATATCATCTCGGACCTTCCTAGTTACAGCGGATGTCACATCCCTGTACAGTAATATTGCACATGAGGATGGGTCAGAGGCTGCCAAATACTTTTTGGATACACATAGCACTTTATCTCCCTTACACATTGACTTCATTTTAACATTATTGCAGTTTGCTATGCAAAATAATTACTTTTGGTTTGATCGCAACTACTTTGTGCAGACCAAGGGCGTAGCGATGGGGGCCAAGTTTGCCCCCAGCCTAGCCAATCTTTTTATGGCTTATTGGGAGGAGTTTCTAATTTACGCTAGAGAGTGGCCGGAGCTGATATTTTATAAAAGATTTATCGATGATGTGTTCTTATTATGGAATGGGGAGGAGGAGTCCTTGCATAACTTTTTTAAAACACTCAACGATAACAGGCTTAATATTGAATTTAGTTACACATTTAGTACTACAGATATACATTTCCTGGACCTGACTTTACTAAATGACAATGGAAGGATTATCACTAAGTCCTTTTTCAAAAAAACTGACAGGAATAGTTTCATCCCGCTGGAGAGTTGCCATCACCCAGCGTGGTTAGCAAATATCCCGAAAGGTCAACTTACGAGAATTCGAAGGAACTGTACAGAACTTGATACTTATTATGCACAGGCCGAGGTTCTAAAAACTAAGTTTGTGGAAAAGGGATACCCCCAACACAGAATTAATGAGACTATTCATCAAGTGGCGAATATAAATAGATCTGCTTTACTAGAAGATAAAAGGACGACTAATAAGTCATTATCCTGCCCTTTTCTAACCACATACTCTATACAACATGGGGCCATTAAACATATCATTAATAAAAATTGGAATGTTTTGTTGGCGGACCCTGTTTTATCTAAGATTCTTCCAGAAAGACCAGAAGTGATATATAAAAAAGCGATGGCATTGAGACATCGACTAGCGCCAAATGTTATCAACCCTCCAAATAATATCTCTATTGCACCAAACATTAAAGGTTTCTTTCCATGCAATAAGTGTGTTATTTGCAAAACCAATAATGTACGGAAACAGAAAACATATGACTTCTCTTCATGCACAACAGGAAAAACATATAAGATAGACAAATGTATCACGTGTTACAGTAAAAATGTGGTTTATCTTCTTGAATGCTCTTGTAAACTCCAGTACGTGGGACGCACTACTAGACGTTTACGCGATAGATTGAGAGAGCATGTTAGTAACATTAAAAAGGGGTACAAAGATCACTCTCTATCTTATCATTTCAAAAGGAAACACAATAACGATCCTTCATGTCTACGGTTCGTTGGAATAGACGCAATACAACCCCACTGGAGGGGGATAAATAGACTTCGGGGGGTTTCACAACTTGAAACACGCTGGATATATGAGCTCCAGACCCTATATCCTAAAGGTCATAATATAGACATAGACTTGAATTGCTTCATTAATAACAGTTGAAATCTATGGACTATATATACTCTGATTGTTGCTTGGATAGAGGGGTTCAGGATGATGTTATTCTGTTCTATCTATGTATATTTTACTTGGTACTAATAGGATTTCTAAGCTAGAGACTGTTATAGACCAATACAGTATGTGGATTGGTATAACGTGTATACTTTTTAGTAAGAATGTTTATATGTTTTAACTGCATAACATGGGATACACCATATATGTTTTATTAACAAATTGCATTTTACATTTTTTGTACTGTATGCATATTTTTAGTCGCGTTTTATATGCTAGTGCCACATATAAGACATTGCACCTTATTCGTTCCCCATAATGACTAGGCTAATTAGGGTAGTTACTAATTGGTCCTGGATTCTAAAATACTTAACATAGGTTGTCATGTAATCATATGTATACAGTCAACAACTGACAGCTGGCCGAATACACGCACTGTTGTTATGACAGGGAGTGTAGAGATTAAAACTAACGAAAAATGGCGCCCGCTCCAGTATACAACCTTCTGTTGGCCTAAACTTCTAAAATATGGCGCCGTTGGAATGCGCATGCGCCTAGCATATATAAGGACGACACACGGCTCGGCGTTCACTGGCAATTCCCCCCAGACGACGTGCGTGTGCACGAAACGCGTAGGAGGAGCCAAGAACGCCGTGACGTCACGCCGTCGGAGCATCGTGGAGCTCCGGCGGCCATCTTTCAACCTGGACGGTTAGTCCACACATTGTTTTATATACAGCTGTATATCACCCAGTAGCGTTTTTTATGAATAAATTCTTTATGACCTACTACACTATGGGTATGTCCTTGTCTTGACTCCCCTGGGGAGTATCAACTTTCAGCCACTCATCCATTCTCTGGACAAGGGCGTGTTGTAAGGAGAAGTCCGTCAGCCGCCTTCTGAGGGAACAGGCAGGAGCATCCAGGAGCCCTGGAAGTTATCGCATCACAGATCTTTTCCTACCGATCCAGAGGGAAATATATGTTTAACAAAACGCTTATTTATCTATACGTTCTGGTGAGTGTGCATTCCTTCTGCACCATTTTGCACAACGCCTGAATATGAACTAAGGGAGAGCACTTGAAGTCACTTTATACTTATCATTATCAACTGTTATATGGACTAATTCCTCTATTCACTGTATATGTATCAGTTTCTTATTTACTTTTAGCGCTGCATTTTATCAATGAGAGCAATTGCTGATGGGCAGAATCTGCTAGATATGCAGAATACATTGGTGGCATGGCTTTGGATTCAAATCTAAACTGCCTATCACTTGAACCCAGAAATGGGTATAAAGGATGCATCCAAAAGTAATGGATCAAAGAAAGGTGTGGTACAAAGATTGTAAATTAGACATTTTCTTCAGGAGTCAGCAATGGTAGTTTTCATATTTCTTTCAGTACAGGTTCCCATTAAAAACCCAAACCATTGTGCATACATGAGGTAGATAATTGTACAGAACTGTTACATCTATTGGACTGAGTCTAACAAAGTAGAATATTTATTTTAGAGCTGTGTTACACAATTGCATGTACCCATATCTGATAATACACACAACCCTTTCTTATCAGATGCTCCCAGTGGAAGGACACTAAATTAAAAACCTTTGGGGTTAAATGACTATTGATTCTGAGATATGCACAGATTATCACTGTTTATTTCATTACAACAAGAAAATAGATTTACTTTTGTATTTCAAACTTTTAGCTTGAAAAGACTAAAAATAGAGGTAACATAACATATGAATTAACCTTGTACCCAGAAATATCATGGAAATATTCAGCATTAAAAATAGGATGTCAAAATGGATGAATCATGCCTGCAGTGATACAGTACAATTTGTGCAATAATATATGCAGTACCATGGCTGAATTTAACATTTACTATAAATATTCAGTTGACAGTTTAGGTGATTGCAGGTAACATTAGACTGGTTTATTAAATTTGAATAACATTGAAAATTCTTACACTCTTGGTAAAACAAAAATGTCAGTTGAAAGGAAAAATAAATAGTAATTTTCTAGGATAAATTTTCAAGAGGGAATAAACACTTGAGGTGCATGCAAAAAGAATATATATTATTCTTGTCTATTTATAAGGTATTTCCAAATGTAAAACCTCTGTTTGGGCACACAGATATTTAAAGTATAAGTGCACTAAAAAAAATACCCAGTTGCACACTACAAACACTTTGGCTTGACAGAAGAAATATATTCCTTTGCCCCACTTTTTAAAAGAGACTCACCATACAAATACATAAATACAGTATGTGCTGGTGAATAAAGGGAGACTGAGACAGAGAAAAGGGCATAAAGCAAAATGAAAAAGAGTACATGTTCTAGTTAAATGGATCAGTCTATATAAAAGTGCAGAAGTCTACCAGACAGTAAAAGTAACTAAAACTCCAATAGACAGTAAAAATCCTTTCAGCTGCACTCCAGGTATAATCTTACTTGCAGACCTGCATTGGTTTAGCTTGTAAGTATGCTTATCTCATACTTGAGGGTTCACTGTAAATGACAATCACTGCAGTAGTTATTTGTGTCAGATATCTCACTGCTTCAGGCATGAGAGATGGTCTTTCAGGTAGAAATGAGCAAATTATACAGTTTGTGCAATAAAACTTGCTGAAGCAAGTGATACCACTAGTGTGCAGCCCTCTTTTCCTTTTCTAATCACTGTAGTGGTCAGCACTTATTCATTGATTATTATGATCTTCCAAGTCATATGGCAAGTGGCTGCCCCACTGAATACAGACCACAGGGGAATGCTCTCTCAACACTTCTGTCATTTGCAGAATGTCTTGTATTTTTTCAACAATTACAAGGAAATATTTTATTGGATGAGGCGGAGAGGCGATGTCATGATCTCCACCTCATCAAATCAGAAAATGCCCTGCATTCATTTTCAATTAAAAAGACAGCATTATCACCTCATAATACAACATTTCATAACATGCATGAAAATAAATTAATGAAATATAAAGTGTGTGTATACAATAAAGTGCCCAAAATAGAAAGTGTAATATCATTCAAAAAAGTATCCCATGCTATCAGAATACAATGAACAAATGTAAATGTGATAGGTATATTCATTTCTTCTCTTCCATACAATAAAGTGTTCTGTGCATAAAATATGATATCTGTAATTTTAGTGTAGAGAAATACCAATGCTATTGCATGCTGCAATAGCATTGCGTGTTGCAGATTCAGTGCAACTCCCACCAACAAAAACTAACAGTAGCACATTTGGATTGCAGGATTCACCTCTCATCAGGGCTCAGTGGATCTCTCCTCAGAACTGTCACAGGCTACCAGTTCCCCTCAGTGACCATTCAACCATACAAACCCACTCAGAAGGAGGAAAAAAAGCACATAATGTAAAGCAATCACAACTTTTATTCTTAAAATCCTTACACCAAACACTTACAAAGAATAGTACAACAAGTAACATTGGTATTGTGCACAATCTTTCATTACCAGACCATCTCTGACTGCATACTCTGACCATGAGCACAGCCTGGTGTGCATGGTGATGCCCTATCCAAAGCCCAGCCCTATGCATTTTGTTAGCCGATGTCCTCCAGGGATGTTTTGAAAGAAGTACAAGGCATTCTGTAAATGGCAGCAGTACTGATCTACAGGCCCACTGTGGTCAGTATGCAGTGGTGTTTGGCTTCCACAGTGGTCCCTCAGGTGTGAGATATGCATACTTACAGTACATTGGTCCAAGCTGAAACAATGTAAATATTCAATGAAGATCAAAAAACATGACAGGTGAGTTGGCAATAGGACCAAGATCTTGTTGACTTAGTTAATAAGAGCTACTGCAATCTCAGAAGTTCAAGACTTCCAACTTATGCTGGAAGGAAGGGCTCTAAAACTTAGCACTAAGCCTTAAAGTGGTCCAGCAAATTGTATCAATCTTTCTCTCTGCTTCTTACATGGGAACTAAATTCAATGAGATAGCTCTTTCCCAAAACGTGCCTGGCATGCCTGAGATGATAACTGTTACAGCTATAGTGTGCTTATGTTAGCCCTCAACCAAGTTTTCATAGCTGATCACTTGTGTAGTTCCATGGTAACTACAAATCAAATAGAGGTTAAGATAGTAGCTTCCTCAGCTGTAAAGGATAGGAGGACCTTGGCAAAATGCCTCCAGGTCATGCAAAGTCTGGTTGTCTTGCATTATCCGCATGTTTGAGATCATACCAGAGTGGCTTGCTGATATTAACGGCAGGAGACTATGATGTCCACTTCAGAACCTTCACCTTTTTTGCTGCAACCACTGGAGGGTCAATTTGGCCTTGTGCTTAGGGTCATTGCTGTGCTGGCAAGTCCAAGAGTGTCCCATGCGCAGCTTTCATGCAGAAGAATGCACATTTTCTGCCAGTATTTTCTGATAACATGCTGTATTCATCTTGCCATCAATGTTCACAAAATTACCTGTGCCTTTAGAGCTCACACACCCACAAAACATCAGTGAGCCACCAATATGTTTCACAGTGAGATGGTATTCTTGTCGCTGTTGACCCCTCTCCAAACACAGTGCTTATGGTTGTGACCATAAAGCTCCATTTTGGTCTCAAACTCCAGATATCAGTATGCCAGAATCTGTGAGGCTTGTCAAGGTGTTGTTGGGCATATTGTAAAAGGGTTTTTTTTGTAATGGTGCAATAAAGGCTTTTCTCTGGCAACTCAACCATGCAGCTCATTTTTGTTCCAGTATCATTGAATTGTGCTCCTTGAAACAGCCACACCATCATTTTCCAGAGCAGCCTGTGTTTCCTCTGAGGTTACCTGTGGGTTTTTCTTTGTATCCCGAACAATTCTTCTGGCAGTTGTTGCTGCAATCTTTCTTGGTCTACCTGACCTTGGCTTGGTATCAAGAGTTCCCAGAATTTTCCACTTCCATTGTGACTGAACAGTACTAACTGGCATATTCAAGGCTTTGGATATCTTTTTATATCATTTTTCCATATTTATAAAGTTCCATCACCTTGTTACTCAGTTCTCTTGACAATTCTTTTCTGCTCCCATAGCTCTGTATCTAGAGTACTCAGTGCATCCACGTGAGAGATAACAAACTAAAATGACTATTGACACTAATCGCAATTTAAAAAGCTACAGATGTGGGAAATTAACCTTTAATTGACATTTTAGCATGTGTGTGTCACCTTTGTATCTGTACCAAGGCTGAACATTCCAGGACCATTTGAGGGATTTCTGTTATCATTATGATTTAAAAAGGAACCAACCATGTGATAATAAATGGCTTCGTTCGAATGATCACTATGCTAAATAAAAGACAGTTTTTTGGCATGATTGGGCATATTTTCAATATCAATGCCAAAATGTCATTTTATATATATATATATATATATACATATATCTTGTATATCTTCTTTGTAACTATCACCTGTTTGTAACATGCTTTTATGCACATCCACATACCCTGAGTGATTGCATATAAACACTTACATGTATTTAGGACAAAAACAGCACAGATGTTTCTCCTTTCACACAAGTAGTTGTACATCCTGGTATATTAAGGCATTATTTATAAATACACATTTCACACAGGAAGATTCACATATTTCCTTTTCATTTACTACTTGCTTGCAGTCAGTAGCATGAGAGAAATTGGGTATTAAATATAGCTGAGAAGCATACTGTATGTATTTTCAGCAATGCTAAAAGTTGCATTTTGTTATATTAATAAAGATAACTGGGATTCCGTGTGTTAGAGTTGCAAAGGAGCTCTGTATCCATATTATTGGTTACAATGAGAAAAACTAAAGCCTTTCTTTCCATAAGTGCATGAGGCTCACTCTGGGTTGGATCTGAATGAACAAATGGGATACTTAGAGTAGTTGATTTGCTAAAGGCAGATAGAAACTTTTCACTTTGCAAGGGAATTAGCACTTTGCATGGGAATAGGTAAAGCTCTGCTCTGCTTTTTTAAAATTTCCTTGCGCTTGATTGAGTTATCGTTGCAAAGTAAAGCTTCACCACATTCACTAAGTTCTGGTAAAAATCCCCATGCAAAGTTCCTTGAAAAGTTCAACTTCACTTACAAAGTGAACAGCCTATTTGCCTTTAGTAAATCAACCCCAGCGTGTTTCTGTTTTCATATACTGTAGGTAATATTTTTTTTACAGTTTATAACACAAGATCAGAAAAACAAACATAATGGTAGTTGATTTTCAATGTGTTAAAAAAAAAAAACTTGTATGCATTGATACACAATCACCAAAGAGGCTAAAACAGTCACTTTATAACTGTATTTCCAGAGTAGGACTGAATCTGGTTGCTATCAGGCAATGCAGAAGGTTATTATTTTTGGCATTTTGATAAACAATGCTTGTTGTTCTATAAAGAGTGTTTTAACTGGAACGTACAGCAAGAAGTGACAAGAGCAGATTTTTTCTTAACAGAGACAGTAAAGATGTCAGTTACTGAAATTGCTCTACTTATGGTATAATCCAGGGTCAGTGAGACTAGACAGCAAGGCCACTTACAATTCAAGAGGGTTAGTCCCCAGAGGTTTACTCATCTACACAAGATAATGGCAAAGAATAATGTTTTGAGAGTGTGATCCTTGTTTGGAAGGTGCTTCAGTCATAATGACATATTCTCTTTGTATATATTTAAATATCAAGTTCTAAAGTTGTTTCATATATACTGTATACTATACATCCCCACATACAGCATCAACAGTTGGCTCCATTACTGCCTGGCTTTAACCTGATCTATCTTGCCACCTATAACATTTGATCCATAATTCAAATAAAATTAATGTTTATAGAGGTATAGTTGTAGGTATATTTATCCTATTGCTAATAAAGGAAAAGTATTGTGGTTTATTCAACAAGAACACATTTTGAGTTATTGTTGCAGGGTTACCATGAGTATTTTTGTGTGCTTACATGATTTAAATATTGTATTAAATGTAGATATGTAGATATGTCACTGGAGGCAGGGTAGATTAGTTATTACAAGTATTATTTTGTTAGCAACTTCTGAGTTAAGACATCAGCCAAACTGGAATTGTACTGTTTTTGATGAGTTGTTGACTTTTGGATTTGCTCTTTGAGAAGGGCAGTAATGCACAACCTTTGTGTAGTACTGCAAAGCAGGCTCTCATAAACAATGTACATACACACGTTTAAAATAAACATTAATTTGTATGTAAAGACAAAACTTTTTTTGTTTGTCATGTTTTTGATGGGATGAGAAAGGGTTGCAGAGTGTTTCTCTCATTTTATATTGCATCTCCAGGATAAGAAGTGAGGGGCAATTTGAACCATTCCCTACTATGTCTAAAGCTACAAAAGTTTGGATTTTCATACACTTTAATATAGACTAATAAGATTATTTATAACACACTGATGTATTTTACATATATATTTAAAGCCACTGATAAGGCTACATTTTCTCTTTGAAAAAAATAATAGGCTACTTTAGAATAGCCCAGTTAAGGGATTACATTTATATAGATTATTATTTATATAATAAAGTTTGGAGAGCTAGGTTGCCCGATAGTCATTTTGTGCCTACATACAAAGATTCCGAATGCAATAGTTGGATCACCTGAAGCATATCCCCCTCTCTTCCTCTATAGATAAAGGCAATCACATTTACTCTACAGAAACATGGACATTTGCACCACAATCTTTATTTACAATGATTGTTCTGCAGCTAAATCATGCAAGATAGCTCGGTATACACATTCATACAGACTATTGCAAATAGAAATAAATTAATAATCATTGCAACATTTAGCAGAGTATAAATGTTATAGTTCCAGTTTTATATGCAATTACTTGCCTGCATAGCTTGTAAACATAGTACTAGTTGAGTGGCTATTGATAACATTATGCCATTGAAAGCAGTACAATCAAATGACCACATGATGGTGTAAGAAGACCACTAAATTCACTGTATACTGCCAGAACAGCTGACAGAGCTCATAGCTTGCATTGTAAATACAGTATATCAGCATAAAAGAGTTAAAAGTATCTTTGTTTAGAAATAAAATACTGCATAATTAATTTTATAGTTAACTGTGCATCCCTATATATTCATGAACGCCAAACACTTTGAAGCATATGCTACCTAAATTTAAGGTAAATGTGATATTTAGAATGATCTTGTTTAAAGATAATGTAATAATGATTTTGCTTTTATTTTCTCAGCGAATTACCATGTGTAATTCAGACTTGAACTTTTCTGTGCACATACAAATTCAGTGAAAACAGGAAAGAGTTACACTGTTAGAAATGTATGCATTGCTACACATATCTATGATAAAGGAATAATTTATAGAAGGGTACACGTTTTATCGCAGCTCTTCTTAAAAAAAATGGAGAATGTTAGTGGAAAAGTATAAAATAACTGTAGATACAGAGGTAATATGTGCAGGGTACAGAAGGAGCACACTATCACATTGGGAATAAAGGAGCACACTATCACATTGCGACGAAAGAACAAAAAATGCCTGTACAGTATTTGCAAGTAACTGGCAATGAATGTCTTTTAAATTGAATTACAATGTGCTAAATATTTAAACTTCCAATGGATATGACATGTGAAAAAAGTTGCAACTCGCCTGTTACCTTGCAGAAAAAGGGGTAATATAACAAAATTTGGGCTCTTTCACATAGGCATTGACTTCTCAAACAGCCTTTAACGTGCATTAATGCACTTATGGTATTAATGAGCATTTTGGACAGGTTTCACTGACACCTTAAATTACAGAGTGATTGTGGTACTTTTCAATAGAAATGAATGGAGGCTATTGCAAAGTGTCAACAACTATTAATTTCCCGCAGTTTTTTGTCTCACCGCACTAATGCACTTATTTGTATTCATCCATCCACCACTTATTGTAACAATTTTAAATTACATTGATAGACATTCATGAAGCAGTAAAAATGTGACCCAACCAGGAGCGGACTGACCATTGGGAAACTCAGGCACTGCCCGAGGGCCCGGGATCAGTAGGGGGCCCCATGAGATGCCCCTGGTACCTTTTTCATAGGCTTTTTTGAGTTTGGGCAAGGACACAGGGGCCCCATGATCCCCTATTGCCCGGGGCCCCATGAGTTGTCAGTCCACCCCTGGACCCAACCACCTATTTTCAATGCCTGTGTGAAAGAATTCTTTCTAGGTGACAAAAATCTGTAGTTAAACTTGAGGAGAAACAAACAAATATAGATATAGTGTCAGGAGTTGCCCAGAACTTCTGTTGTGTCTGGCAGTAGCTCTTCTTACTGTACTACCTGAGATGCTGGAAAGCTCTCTGCCTGATCCCTTGGACAACCTAACTTTCTGTCATGTTTCTGGAGAGCCTTCAACACCATGCTCCTCCCATGAACTTCCAATGCAAGCCATGCTTTTACACTTAATGTTTGCCAGATTAGTGTACCCAATATCTTGCTCCTTACACTCTTGTTGCCATCTGTATCTTCATTACCACTCCGCAGGTTGCTCACCTCCTGGTGGGGTGATACTGAGGACCATGACCTGGTACTAGTACATCCCATCTCCATGATCAGAAACCCATCTCCATGATCAGGAGCTCTGGAGAAGACTAGCTAATACTTGGACCCTGCGCCTTGGGTGAGCCTGCATGACCTGCCAGGGAGACCTGCTTTCTGCAGTTTCTGTGTGCACCTTCACTACTCTAGCTATGAGCCTCCAAGCCAAAACCCATGACCATGGCCAATAAATATTAAAATCATTCCTCCCCAAGAGAACATTGGGTCTGCCAATGCTGACTATGGTTTTAATACATTCTGAGGCACAAATCTGCATAAGTACACATTTCAGGGGTTCTGACGTTTTAATCTGTTTGTTTGCTCCAGGTCAGTTCAAGGAAAGTATCAAGCTAGCAACAGCAAGGCAACAGGTATTGTAAAAAGGTCAGTAATGTCCACTCCCATATTTCACTCAGTACAGCTTTTCTATGAACCCAGACTTTTTTTAAGTTTAGGATAGTATGGTCACAAAGTTAAAATATCTTTCAGGCTTATTTTGCAGTTTGTGTCCCCACCAAATAAATTTCCCATTTATTTTTTGCCCTTGTTACCACTGTCTCTGGGACAGACAATGAGGGTAATGTACCAGGTGGGGACATAGATATCAATAAATGTGAGACAATAAACGTCAGACAAATTATCACCTGATCATTTTTCAGCCATGCATGGCTAGCTAGTATCTTCTTAAATTCATTATATTGCTATGTCTCATGTCTATATTGAAATATTAACCATTGCTTTCCATACCAGCTTAATACATCTAGGCCAGGAATTGAGGGGAAATATCCCTAAGAAAACAACCAAAATTTGGTGACGATTCTAATCTGTTTCCATGCTATCCAAAACAAAAATAGTTTTGGCAGGAAATTTCACTTTATTGTCATTGGAATTGCATGTAGAATTCCTAATTCCCCTAAGACCAATATGATATTGCTAAGGATCCCAGGTTGCATTAAAATCACCTAATCCATTCTCTCTCCGCGCAGTTAGCCTTTCTTTTTATTATCAAGCAAGAAATTCTTATTACGTATTATGGAACATTTGGTTACTACCTCCACATTTACAGGTCATAATCACATCAGAAGACAAGTTCTGTTTTCAGAAATTTCATAGACATACAGTAAATCAGTTTTGTGCTGTTCTGCACATGCATTACTATATAGGCAGTAAATGGAATTGATCTGACATGCAGAATAAGCCGCAATCCACTCAGATTAATCTCGATCCCCCTGCTTCCAAACCCTCCACCTTTTTTCATGTGCCCTCTGGAATGCCCGCTCTGTCTGTAACAAGCATACCTCTGTCCATGACCTTTTGTCTCCCATTCCCCAACCTAATTGCAATTATGGAAACTATGGCTTCAAGGTCAGATTCTGCCTCTCCCGTGGCCCTCTCCCATGGAGGCCTCCGCTGGACTCACCGAAACCCAGTGGTCGGAAAGGAGGTAGAGTTGATTTGCTTCTATCCCCACTGAGCACCTTTCAAGTCCTCCATAACCCTCCCTGTCTATCCTTCTCTTCTTTGGAGACTCACTGTATTTGTCTGTTTTCTCCTATTTCTCTAAGATTGCAGTGATCTATTGACCTCCTGGACTAGTGTCATGCTTTCTTGATGACTTCTCTGCCTGGCTACCCTACTTTCTCTCCTATGAAATATTCACTATCATTCTTGCTGATTTTAACATCCCCATTAATTTTATCAGCCCAGCTACAGCCTAACTTTTCAACCTAACCTCATCTTTTGCCCTAACAAAATGGATACAGTACTCCACTCACTCTGATAGGAATACCCTTGACCTTGTTTTCTCCTATTTTTGCATTCTGTACAACCTCATGAACACCCATTTTCCTCTCTCTGATCACAACGTCATCACTTTCATAGTGTTCTTGTCTTCAATCACCTGTCCTCCAATCAGCAATTACCCACAGAAATTTTGCCACTTTAATCCTTCTCTTTTCTACTCTGCAACTGACCACCTCTGTGACAGAATCTCTCTCCTGCCCTGAACTGAGCTGGCCACTTCTGTCTACAACAGTTCACTTTCCTCCACACTGGACTCACTTGCTTCTCTAACTACATGAAGTATCAGGCCTCGACCATTACAACCTTGGCAGACTGACAACACCAGAAATCTTAAGAGACATAGCCATGCGCCGGAGCAATTGTGGTGCAAAACCAAATCCCAGCAAGCATTCACCCAATATAAAACTGGCTTCCCAAAATACAATTCCTCCCTCTATGCTACCAAAAAGCCTACTTTATCACTCTTATAATACCATGTCATCCAGTCCTCATCGTCTCTTCTCTACTTTTAACTCTTTACTTTCTTCACCACCACCTCCACCCAGTAACTCATACACTGGTCACTATACAAAACCACCCTCAGCAACTACCACAGTCACCCTCTTATTCATTCCTATGCCCCCTCACTCACATATTTAATCTCTCCCTCTCTAATGGCATTTTCACCTCCCCTCTAAAACTTGCACTGGACCCCACCAACCACAACTTAAGACCCATCTCCTTGCTCCCGTTTACCTCGAAACTCTTAGAACCTTTTGTCTACAATCATTTGAGCTCCCAACTTTAAAGCATTTTTTTCATGTCATTGAATGCCTTGAAAAAAATGCTCCCAGTTGGAATTAAAGGCTTTACGTGACAATGCCTGTCTAAACAAAACACTTTCCACTTCTATTTTTATCCCTGTTCCTCTGTATTGACTAGGTTCAAAAAAGGATGCAGAATATAGAGTCATATACTGGGACCACTTTTTGTTCCCTCTAACACCACCCAAGAAAAAAACATCTTTAACAACCTCACACCTGGCATATAGTCAAATGACAACTGAGCAGAAGCATTGTTACTCTGGGTGGATGTCATATGACATCCTCCCAGTCATACGCCTCCCCTCCAGGGACCATTAAGCTCTGGACACAGTGTTCACTGGACACAGTGAATGACAGCTTCTTGTATTAGGGTAGCCCTGGTACCACATGATCACTGTGACCAATCACGGTGATCATATATCAAATATATACAATGAAAGTCTTTCATACATAGCCATTCATTGTCTACTATTGTGATCTCTGTGATTGGTCGCAGTGATCACATGGTACAGACAGCGACAATCACAGCACACATCCGCAATGTGATAGCTTTGACCAATCACAACGATCACAATTGTACATATTTTCATAAAAAAATATGCTATTCATAAAAAATTATTGCTTATAATAGTGATCATCACTGTTATAAATAATCATAGTGGGAAAACTCCTGATAACCTCCCCAGTGTAGTATAGTGTCACTATAGTAACACTGCACTGTTCAGGTCACAGTACGTGAAAAACTAAATTGTAAAAAAAAAGAAAACATTTAAACATTTTTTAAACATCAATTCCCTTGTGCTTCCCCTGCAGTGCTGCCAGCTTCTACTGTGGTGGAATCGGTTTTAGTATCTGCACTCCCATCCCCCTGCTCTCCGAGATCCCTGTGTGCTCTTTTCTCCTGCAGCGCTACAAGCTTCCCTCCTCTCCCACCAGCAGCTGCTATGCGCAAACAGGGGGATGTTTCACAATGGAGAGCAGGAAAGGGGCCGGTAAATATTTCAGATTTACTGTCCCTTTCCTTTCCTGAATGAACACAGTAAGCAATCAGTGCTGATAACGCCTATGTCCATTCATCACTGAAGCATAGTAAATTGTTTACTATGCTTCCATTTTTGAATGAACAGGACATCTGAGAGTGCTTCTAATTCATTCATGTGATGAATTCTCAGTCCCTTTTCAGTCTCAAATGTGAGAAATCAGGGGTCTGTTTAGACCCCGATATTTCACCAGCCCCCCCCCCCCATCATAACAGTTAAAATATGTGAATAAATAAATAAAAATTATTATTCTAAAAAATAACCAAAAAAAAATTAAGGATTCATTCACGTGTGCTTTGCTCTCTATAATTTCTGCCATGGCTGCAAAGAATAGCATTGCAGCCATGGCATGTGTACACCCATAGCTACTCCCTCTGTTGCTAAAGGGGATAGTCATTGGTGGGCAGTAGAAGTGCAACTCAGCAATGGGGTTCTCACATCCCTCCAACCTGCCTGCTACGCTAAGGGGATGCAGTGGCTGTATGAACATAGCCACAGGTTCTAATTTGGCGGTGTGCAGATGTGGGTGAGTAACCTTGAATGCACACTGTGTTTGTTCAGGGTCGTACATCTGTACTCTCACTCCTGTCAAATTAGGACTGTGGCTGTATTCATATAGCTGCTGGTTCCCCATTGAGTAAGCTAGGCTGCCTGCGCACAGCTCCAGGATGCTTCAGCCACATAAACAAACCCCTGATTCACACTGTACAGGCCACAAGACCCATGTGAATGAGCCCCAATACCTCATTCACACAAAGAGTTTTAGCAGGAATTTTGTTGTGTTTGTGTCCATTAATTATTTTAGTGTAATTTTAGCAAAAATATAATTTGATATTTCCGGGGGGGGGGGCATCTGGCCCATCAGATAGGCTCAGTAGGCTGTGCTTTCTAAAAGCAGGCCCTGCACACACACACACGAGCACATACTGAAGCATGAAAGCAAGATTAGTCAAGACTCCATTGCTACAAATCAGCAATACTTACCACTGCTCTACAAATGAAAAATCCACTATCTATTCACTAACGGCACAGCAGAACTTAGGCTCTAATTCAGGCACTAATATACATTAATGCTTTTGAAATCTCTGTAAATCCAAGTGTAATCATATGTTGTATAATTTGTTTTGCATAAGAGTAGGTCTTGTGGTTTTATAGTGAAACACCTGTCAAACAATGCTTTTCTTTTTCTTTTTAATTGAGAGGGTTTCCCTCATTTCCTGTCCCCAAAGCAAAAAAAAAAAGAGGTTTGGTTGGAGTTCCACTTTAACACTGATTTGAAGTCAGCCAAACAGTTCCACTCAAGCAAAACTTTGCATGTTTCTGTACATATCATACTCTGCAATTTCACAAAGGATGCAAGGTCATCTCACACACACACAAGTGACACATCGTCAAATCTGATTAGGTAACCAAGGGATGATTCACAAGGCCATTCACAGTAATCAGCTTTACAGCATGTGAACAATAGTCACCGTAGCAAAGCAAATTGTTTTGCAAGTCTGACTGAAAATGAACAGACACTTTGTAGCTATGCATTTTCAGAAAAGGGAATATTGAAATTTTCAGGCGATTTTTTACATAGCTGTCGCCACTTGTACAATGCAGAATGCGGTGATTTAATGTTTAAGTGCACGAAAAGCACTAAGTTATATGTACTTAGACATTTATGACATAAGTTTTCCTTAGCTTCAATGACAAATGCTAGCTTTGAGCTTTGACATTTTTAGGCAGAATTAGAAATCAATTGCAAGTGGTTAACCTGACCCTACCTGTGCTTCTTGGGGAACGTGGCCTGCATCAATTCTGTCAGAAATATAGGCCGTCAATTGTCTGTCTATGGTGCCAAGGGATTCCTGAATTAGGCGAATAGCTTTGTCAGTCTCCTGGGCAGACTGAATACTTTGTTCAAGAACCTTTTGTCTCCTTACAGCCTGCAAATGAAGAAAGGAAATATGTTATTTTTTTTCATCAGTTCTATTTGCATGAAAAACGTGGCTAAAATAGAGCAAACACCTTTTTGTAGGATGAACTTCGATGACTTCTGACACTCATTAAGACAGCCTGGACAATAAACTGACAAAGGCCGAAAAGATTAGATAAATAGAGGTGAAGTCATTTAAAATGGAAACAAAGACTGAAAGCTCTTTTCAGAACCTCAGTAAGGCACTGCTAAATTGTTAAAAGGAAACCTCTTCTGAATGCTGTAATCTGCTGTTCTGAGGCCTATCCCACTTCTCCCTGATCTCATTATGTAGTTCAAGAGATTTCATGTACTGAGAATAGGGTCACGGTCACCAAGCCTGTGTAAGTCAAGGGAATGAAGTCAGAGCAACAAGTAACTAGAGACAAGATGATGAATGCAGACACTGGACTAGAAGTGGCAGAAGTCATTAAAACATAACTGAAAATAATTAAAAAAGAATAATTAAGAAACAAAAAGTTTCTATAGGTATAAAATAATGCATTCTGTTTGTGTTGTCTGCACCCATCTTATGAAAAATTGCATTTACAGTGATAAATGATTAATTAGAAGTAACTATTACTAATATATTATTATATAGTACATAGGGGTTGACTTATGAAAGTTAAGCAATAGGAAAACCTTATTGTTATTCATAACAACTAATCAGGTTTTGCCTGGCTTTTCTGCAGCTCAGGTATAAAATACAACTTCTAAAAGGTTGCTATAGGCAATGTTCCTGTTAATCATTTTTATATATCAGTCTCAAAATAATTTGACCACTTGCCTGGCCAGAGGATTTTCCTTTCCTGACCAGGCCATTTTTTGAGATACGGTGCTGTGTTACTTTAACTGACAATTGTGCGGTCATGCAACGCTGTACCCAAATTAAAATTACGTCCTTTTTTCCCCACTAATAGAGCTTTCTTTCTATGGTATTTGATCGCCAGTGCATTTTTAATTTATTTGCGCTATAAACAAAAAAAATACCAACAATTTTGAAAAAAAAAACTATATTTATGACTTTTTGCTATTAAACATGTCCAGTAAAAAAAGTAAAAAATCAAATTTCGTCATAAATTTAGGCCAAAATGTATTCTGCTACGTCTTTGGTAAAAAAAATATCCCAATACATGTAAATTCATTGGTTTACGTGAAAGTTATAGCGTTTACAAATGGGGGTATATATATTGGAATTTTTTTTTTACTAGTAATGGCGGCGATCAGCAGGACTGCGGCGGGCATTCTGAGACTGGGGGGAACTGACTTGACTGATTTCCCCAATGACACCAATACAGTGATCAGTGCTAATAAAAAGCACTGACACTGTACTAATGACACTGGTCAGGAAGGGGTTAACATATTGGGCGATCAAAGGGTTAACCTCCCTAGTGGTCTGATTATGTCCATATTTCTGTGCTCAAAGCGGTACATTTTTTTGCATGGAAATACATATTTTTTTTATTGTAGGCCTGTAATTTTTAGGAATAACTCACTGAAATCTGTCAGAACAAGAGTCTAGTAAACATTCCAGGTATGATAAAACTTGAAACACGAAATCATAAATTATAATTTATATTCAAATAATTTTTATTAAAGTTTAAACATACATAAGTAATATTAGATAGTCGAACATTTTGGTTCACATCGAGAAGAACATTATATGAGAAATAAAGACAAAGGAAAGTGAAGGTTCCCCACCAAGTGGCTGGGGAACTTGTATTTCTGTGGTTCAGTTACATGAGAGGTATGCTCCGTAGGTTGTGAACCATTCTAGAAGACAAGTGGGGCATAAGAGTGGGGAGAACATGAGGATAGTGGAGGGACAGGGAAGGAAGTGGGGGGGAGGGAGGGTAAGCACCAGTTCAGTGTGGGCAGATAGTATTGTATTCCTTTCGAATAGTAGTCATTTTATTGAGCAACTGGGGTTATTCAACCATCGTGACCAATGGGTTTTAAATTTATGGTAGGAGGAATTATAGAGTGCGGTTCTTCTTTCCATCTCGCATTGGAGGTTGAGATCGGAAATGAGGCGGGATAATAAAGGGGTTGAGGTGGATCTCCATAGTTTGGTGATGTTAATTTTTGCGGCTGCTAGAATGTGGATGATAATAGTGCGTACAGTTGCAAGAAAAAGTATGTGAACCCCTTGGGATTACGTGGAGTTTTGCATGAATTGGGCATAAAATGTGCTCTGAACGTCATCTAAGTCACAACAATAGAAGAACACAGTCTGCTGAACAAAATACTACACAAACATTAGATGTTGCCATGGTTTAATTGCACATAACATGTAAACATTCACAGTGCAGGGAGGAAAAAGTATGTGAACCTTTGGACTTAATAACTGGTTGACCCTCCTTTGGCAGCAATAACCTCAACCAAACGTTTCCTGTAGTTGCAGAACAGACCTGCACAACGATCTGGAGTAATTTTGGACCACTCCTCTTCACAAAACCGTTTCAGTGTAGCAATATTCTTGGGATGTCTGGTGTGAATCGTTCTCTTAAGGTCATGCGACAGCATTTCAATTGGGTTGAGGTCAGGACTCTGACTGGGCCACTCCAGAAGGCGTATTCTGTGCTGTTGCAGCCATTGTTTTGTTTAATTACTTGTACGCTTTGGGTCATTGTCCTGTTGCATCACCCATCCTCTGCAGAGCTTCAGTTGGCGGACAGATGGTCGTACGTTTTCCTGCAAAATGTCTTGATAAACTCTGGAATTCATTTTCCCATCAATGACAACAATCTGTCCAGGCCCTGAGGCAGCAAAGCAGCCCCAAACCATGATGCTCCCTCCGCCATGTTTTACAGTGGGGATGAGGTTTTGATGTTGGTGTGCTGTGCCTTTTTTTCTCCACACATAGTGTTGTGTGTTCTTCCCAAACAACTCAATCTTGGTTTCATCTGTCCACAGTATATTTTGCCAGTAGTGCTGCGGAACATCCAGGTGCTCTTTTGCAAACTTCAAACGTGCTGCAATATTCTTTTTGGACAGCAATGGCTTCCTCCGTGGTGTCCTCCCATGTACTCCATTCTTGTTTAATGTTTTCCTTATTGTAGATGTGTCAACAAAAATGTTAGCATGTGCCAGAGATTTCTGTAGGTCTTTAGCTGACACTCTGGGATTCTTCTTTACCTCGTGCAGCATTCTGCGCTGTGCTCTTGCAGTCATTTTTACAGGACGATCACGCCTAGGGAGAGTAGCAACAGTGCTAAACTTTCTCCATTTGTAGACAGTCTGTCTTACCATGGACACATGAACATCAAGGCTTTTGGAGATACTTTTGTAACCCTTTCCAGCTTCATGCAAGTCAACAATTCTTGATCGTAGGTCTTCTGAGAGCTCTTTTCTGCGAGGCATGGTTCACATCAGACAGTGCTTCTTGAAACCAGTAAACCCAAAACAGGTGTGTGTTTTTTAAGGGCAGGACAGCTGTCAGCAACACATCCAATATCATCACACTGATTGGAGTCAAGGTTGGCTCACTCCTGGCTCCAATTAGCTCTGGGAGAAGTCATTAAGCTAGGGCCTCACATACTTTTTCCTCCCTGCACTGTGAATGTTTACATGTTATGTGCAATTAAACCATGGCAACATCTAATGTTTGTGTAGTATTATGTTCAGCAGACTGTGTTCTTCTATTGTTGTGACTTAGATGACGTTCACAGCACATTTTATGCCCAATTCATGCAAAACTCCACGTAATCCCAAGGGGTTCACATACTTTTTCTTGCAACTGTACATTTACAGGGAATATGTCTATTCCGACGTGGAGAAGAGCTAGAGCAGGATTGGGAGTAATTGAAGTTCCTGTGAGTGATGAGATGATCTGGAAAACCTTGTTCCAATAGGATTTAAGGGATTTACAATCCCAAAGTATGTGAAGGAGAGATCCCTGTTCTCCACAGTTTCTCCAGCAGAGTTGTGAATGTTGGGGATAAAATTGGGATAATTTAATTGGTGTCAGATACCATTGGTGTAGGATTTTTAGGTATGTCTCCCAATGGGAGCTACATTTAGAAGCTTTAAAGGTGATAGTGAATGTTTTTTCCCAAGTTTTTAGAGTGATTGGTTGGGAGAGATTCTTTTCCCAATTGAGTAAGGAAGAGTTGTAAGTAGTGAACTGTATTTCGGTTATGAGTGAGTAGAAAGTCGAAATTCCTTTCTTCGGGTATTGTGTCTTTTGGAAGAATTGTCGTGCAGTTGCAGGAATTTCTATTTCAAGTGGTATTTGTGTTTTGTGAAGAGAGTGGGTTATTCGTATATAGGTATATTGTTCTTTGTCGGGAAGATGAAATTTCTTTTGGAGGACGGAGAATGTGTCTAGTGTGTGTTTTGTGTAGAGGTCTTGGATATGGGTTATACCGAGGCTGCTCCATGTTGATATATTTAAGTGAGGAGTGAGGAAGTGTAGGGATGAAAGGGGGGTGGGAATTTTTACATTGCTCTTGTTTGCTTGATTGTGGGCTGAAAAGTCAAACCAAGCATTTAAAGAAGCCTGGATACACGGGTGTGTTTGTAGAGTTTTAGGTAGGGCTGTCCTAGGTATATACAGTATGTCTGTCATCGAGTGTGGTGAGGATAAGGAGTTTTCTAGTTTGGTCCAGATCTTCTCGTCGGTTGGGTGCCACTAAAAGAAGAGTTGGTCTAAAAGGACTGCTTGGTAATATGATTTTAGGTGGGGGAGACCTGTCCCACCTCTGGAGGGTGGGCGTAATAATAAGTTCGTGGAACATCTGGGTCTTTTAGAATTCCATAGAAATTTATTTAGCGTAGCTTGAACTTTAGAGAAAAAGGTGTGAGGGACTGGTATAGGAAGCGTCCGAAAAATATATAGTATTTTAGGTAATATACACATTTTCATGGTTGCTACTCTACCTAAAGTTGATAGTGTGGTTGTGCGTAGATTTTTTATTTCTTGGGGGATGGTTTCCAATAACGGTTTGTAATTAGTTGCGTAAAGTTGGCTAGTGATTGCAGTAAGTTTGATCCCTAGATAGGGTATGCTATGTGATTCCCAGGTAAAGGGGAAATGTTTGGAAATTAGAGTTTTAGTATCAATTGGTGTATGCAAGTTTAGTATGGACGATTTGGGTTCATTGAGTTTGTAATACGAAAGATCCGCATACCTTCGGATATGTGTACGTATCGAATAAATTGATTTATAGGGGTTTGTAATCATAAGAATAATATCGTCTGCGAAGAGACTGAGTTTGTGCTTATGTTGGTACATTTTAATTCCCGTAAAGTTTGATTCATTTCTAAGATTGGTTGCTAATGGCTCGATGAGTAAGGCAAAAATTATGGGGGATAACGGGCATCCTTGTCTGGTACCATTCGTTATACAGAAAGGCTGTGAAAGTGTGCCGTTGGTCAGTACTCTGGCAGTGGGCTTGGAGTAGAGGGATAATATCGCTGAAAGCATCCAGTCTGTTATTCCAAATTTTTGTAATGTAAGGTTCATAAATTGCCAATGAATTTGGTCGAAAGCTTTTTCCGCATCTAATGACAGGAGAAGGGAGGGTTGTTTTTTGGACTCGAGGTGGTGTAGTATGGATATAATTCGTCTTGTAGCGTCTGGGGCCTGTCTACTGGGTATAAATCCCACTTGATCCGGGTGGACTAATGTAGGTAGATATGGGAGTAATCTTAGGGCGATTATTTTGGCATAGATTTTTATGTCTGTATTGAGTAATGAAATCGGTCTATAATTTTGTACTAAATGGGGATCTTTGCCCGGTTTTGGGATGGTGGTAATTATGGACTGTAGCATGTCTGGGGGAAATTCCCCACAAGTTGCGACGTGATTATATAAGGTCGCTAGGTGGGAAGTAAGATTGGGAGCTAGTGATTTGTAAAATTTGTTAATGAAGCCATCGTTTCCAGGTGATTTATTTAAGGGGAGAGTATTTATAGTTTTTTTAATCTCTAAGGGTGTTATCGGCGTAGAGAGAGATTCTAGTTGATGAGGAGTGATACAAGGAAGATTTGTGTTCTGTAGAAAGTTTCCAATGGAGCGAGTTGTTGGTTGGATTGTGTTTGGGTCATCTTTTATATAGATCTTGGTAGTATGTCGCAAACGCATTAGCTATGTCTTGTGGGTTTGTTAATATGGTGCGAGTGTTAGGGTGTTGAATTGTGGAGATTTTAGCTTTAAGTCATTTTTGTTTGACAATTTTGGCGAGGAGTGAGTTTGCTTTGTTTCCTAGTGCGTAAAATTTGGTTTTTGTTTTTTGAAGATTGTTATCATAATTGTGGAGTAGGATGGTTCGTGGCCTGTTTCTGTTTAGGGTTAGGGCCGCAGACGTGGAAGGGTTTGGGTTCTTTTTGTTCATCTCCTCATGTGCGCGGATAGAGGTCAGTAATTGGTCAATTTGTTGGGATCTGTGTCTGTTTGTGCGGGAATTCAGTTGTATGAGGATACCTCTCATGTAGGCTTTGTATGTTTGCCAAAGTGTAGTAATAGAGATATCAGGAGTAGAGTTCGTTTCAAAAAAAAGATCGTGGGCTTCTAGGATATGTTTCAGGTTTTCTGGGTTTCTCAGTAGTGAAACGTTCAATCTCCATATGGGTGGTATTGCTGATCGTGGATTGTCATCCAAGGATATACTGATTGGAGCGTGATCTGACCAAGTTATGATACCGATGTTAGATGAACTCACGTGCTGTAATGTCCATTTGTCAGTGATGAACTTGTCGATTCTTGAATAAGAAAGATGGGGAGGGGAGTAGTAGGTGTAATCTCTCTCAGTGCCGTGCTGACATCTCCAGATGTCATATAAGTCGTGTTCATGTAAAAAATGGTTAAAGTCAGGTTTGGTGGATTTTTTAGTGGAAGATGAATCTAAGAGCGGATTGCCCATAATGTTAAGATCGCCTCCGATGATAAGTCTGCCTTGTTTGTGTTGTAATATGAGTTTGTGGAGTTTGCGGAAAAAAGATAGTTGTTTGCTGTTTGGGCCGTATACATTCACTAGCGTGTAGATGATATTGTCTATTTGGCATACCAAGATATGATATCGACCGTGCGGGTCGGCTATGCTTGAGATAGTTCGGAATGTGGTAGAGTCTTTAATGGCGGTGAGAACTCCATTCTTTTTTTTGGAATCAGTTGCCATAAATACTTGGGAGAATCGGTGTAGCTGTAGTTTAGGAATTTTTCCTGTGGCAAAGTGGGATTCTTGTATAAAGAAGATGTCGGCTTGGGATTTCCGGACTTCTTTGGAGAGCATCGATCTCTTGAAGGGAGAATTAAGGCCTCGTACATTAAGGGATGTGATTTTAATCATTTAATGGTTCTTTCTTGAGGTATATATTTAAATGGTGTGTTGTTTGGGAGAATCGTGGCTCAGTGTATAACCATATGCGAGAAGAGAGGTTACTGACAGTGTCATGCGAATTAGGTTCAATTGGTGGATTAGAACTGGTCTTCCATATATATTCAAGGTAAGTAGGTCTTGAGTTTAAGTTGAATACTTGGTGGTGCCACATTGGGGGAAGGTAAGGGATACATAGAACAATAGTAAAAAAAAACTTGCGCAAAATGCAAGTAAACCAAGTAGCTTCCTTAGCTACTGAAAAACTGGGGGGTTTGAACGGACTTTGACCGTCAGAAGGGTCAAGCCAAATGTAAACTCGTAAAACAATTTTCATCGGTTCTAGGCCGATCGCCAGTAACTCGATGTTGAACTAGAGCCTCTGGGGAAGAGCGTGAATATAAGTTTGCCTCAACGTATCCTGATCTGAGTTGTTAGTCATGTTGTCTCCATATGTTGGAGGGAAGGTAGTGCAGCTCCCTGTGACTCTATGGGTATGATGTTCCATGCTTTGAGTAGGTCTAGGCCTGCTTCTAGAGATTTGATCGTGAATATTTTGCCTTGGTGTCGCACTGTTAGCTTCGTGGGGAAACCCCATTGGTAAGCTATGTTATGGTTTCTGAGGGCCTTGGTAATGGTAACCATTTTTTTTCTGTTGAAAAGTGTAGCTTTTGATAAGTCAGCATACAACCTAATATTTGCATGTGTTGGTGGGAGTGACGGTGGATTTCTGGCTGCCGTCATGATTCTCTCTTTGATATGATAGAAATGTATACGGGCCAAAACATCTCTTGGAATAGTAGTGGATAGGAATGAAGGTTTGGGCAATCTATGGGCTCGATCGATCGCCAGCTCCATGTCAGGGATCGATGGGATGAGGAGCTTGATGTACTGTTGTAGATAAGGTAGTAGTGTCTCATTAGTAACAGATTCAGGTATCCCTCTAAATTTAATGTTGTTGCGGCGCGATCTATCTTCTAGATCGGCTAGTTTTAGGTTGATTTGTTCAATTTCCGAAGTGTGATCTGCGTGAGCATCAATCAAATCATTATGTGCCGTTATAATATCTCCCATATTGGTTTCTATATGCTGTATTCTGCGTTCTTGTTGACTTATAATACTCGTAATTTGGTTGAGCGACGTGGAAATATCAGCATGTAGGGACTGACGTAATGATGAGAGCATGTTTCTCATGTAAATCTCTGTCAGCGGTTGGTCTGATGCAGGGAACGCATCGATTTTGGTAAAGGCTGCGTGTGGCGTTGGAGATGGGAGATTTAGGGCCTGATATGCATGGCCAGGGTCATCATCTAAACGTGGCCGAGATTTGGCTGGGCTTCTGGTTGTGGGGGACAATGGGGGTGACAACTCACCAGGGTCCCCTGGGTACAGCTGCTGCCTCAGTCTGGGATCCGTGTGCTGGGCGCTGTAGTCCTCCTCATTGCTGCCTCTGTCTCCCTGTCTGTCTCCCTGTGCGCCGTTGCGGGCGCCATCTTGGATTCCGGGCCCGACCGCCGGGAAGAAATTAGTCAGCTTCCCGGGTTGCCCCGGGGTTTTCCTCCTGCGGGGCATATGTGTAGAGGTGCGGGCACCCTTCATGAAGGTACGTGAGGTGTTTGTGGTCCCCGAGGTCGGTTTGTGCCGCTTTAGTGCTGGCGGATGGACGGAGCTGCCTTCAAAGCGCTGCCATCCAGGAGCCGGCCGCGCATGCCATAAATTATAATTTAATAAATACTCATAAAAAATAATAATATAATAATAATAAATTTATTTCAATAATATAATCAAACCAAAATCACTGAAATTTGAAATATAGCGCCAAGTTTGCACATCACTGAGCAAAGTCGCAAAATCGTTTTCAGTGCCTGATGACGAATTTCCCCCCACAAATTATTATCACTCAATTCTGCAAGTGGTTCTGATTTACTATCGCTGTTCTCTAGCTGGTCTAAAACCGCTTTTGACCTAAAGGGACGCTTTTTGGACGCCATGGACATTTCTCAGCTTCCAGGCAGAAAGAACAGTAAAAATGTAGGCAGGGGACAGAACAAAGCACTAGGGATAAAATGTATGTGAAATGGTTTGATACAGTAATGTTATATTATGTGATTTTAGTGATTTTAGTGAATGTCACTTTTTGTCATTTTTCAATTTCCCGCTTTTCCGTCCCCTGTACGTCTCAACGCTCACAGGGGATGGAACCCAGATGACAGATGCCAGCATCCTCCGGATTACATTGCCGGGGGCACTACAGGAGGGATATCGCAGGAGCGCAGGACAAGGTAAGTGATCGAGGGATTGTGGAGAAGCGCCGCACAGTATTCTCGAGTGTAGCTCGGGGTTACCGCTTGTGGTACTGAAACTTTACCTAGAGCTACACTCGGGAATACCGCCAGGGAGGATAACTGTGTGCTGTTTTACTATGGGGGCTATGTGTGCTTTCAACTGTAAGCACACTGCTTTGTATGGCTCTGCTGTGCAGGAGCTGACAGGGGAGAGATCTGTATTGTTTACAAACAGGTTTCTCCCCCTTCGGTAATACTCAGAGATTGCCGGGTGCCAATCCCCGGGTGCTGGGTGCCACTGGCTGGGACCTGGTGATTGACAGCTGAGGCCGTGAATGGCGTATGCCCCCCATCTGGAACTGCAAAATGACGTATGTATGAACGTGATTTTGCGCACCCGTGCCACCCTGTAGCAGTACTTCTGCTATAGGGTCATGCGGAAGCAGTTAAGCACTAATTGTGTACATATTGATGAATTCACCCCCTGAGTTAATGGGTAGATTTAGTTAGGGCTGGTTCACACCATGAATCGATCAGGAATGAGCTGTGCCTTTCTGTGCAATTCACATGCAATCTGAGTGCAGTGCAATTTCAGCCCATTCATTTGAATGGGCTGAATGCACAACTTTATAAAATGCAGAGAAATCAGATTCCAAGGTACTACTGTATCGTGCAATCAGGTGCAGGCAAACATATTGCGTTTGCAACCTGCTTTGGGGTGTCATTAAGTTAACATTGACAGCTGCTGCAGATCACAAATGAAGTGCATTTTTAAATGCAGTGTGGGAAACACTCAAGGAATGCGGGTTTCTTCCACCCCATTCTGGTGTAAACTGACCCTTAAAGTGTTAAAGTCAGATAACTTTAAAATTGTACTTACTGTATTATCTTTTTGAGCAAGAGAGCTAAGATATGATCTTTATTCATGTATAATTAGGCTTCGTTCCCACTGGCACTGTCAACCCTGTGTTTACATGCATTTAGAGGACATTTATATATACAGTTGTGCTCAAAAGTTTGCATACCCTGTCAGAAATTGTGAAAGTTTGGCATTGATATTGAAAATATGACTGATCATGCCAAAAAATGCTCTTTTATTGAAGGATGCTGATCATATGAAGCCATTTATTATCAAATAGTTGTTTGGCTCCTTTTTAAATCATAATGATAACAGAAGTCACCCAAATGTCCATGATCAAAAGTTTACATACCCTGAATGTTTGACCTTGGTACAGATGCACAAGGTGACACGCATGGGTTAAAATGCCAATTAGAGGTTAATGTCCCACATCTGTGGCTTTTTAAATTGCAATTAGTGTCAGTGTATAAATAGTCAATGAGTTTGTTAGCTCTTACGTGGAAGCACTGACTAGGCTAGATACTGAGCCATAGGGATCAGAAAAGAACTGTCAAAAGACCTGCGTAACAAGGTAATGGAACTTTATAAAGATGGAAAAGGACATATAAAGATATCCAAAGCCTTGAATATGCCAATCAGTACTGTTAAATCACCAATTAAGAAGTGGAAAGTTCAGGGATCTCTTGATACTAACACAAGTTCAGGTAGACCAAGAAAGATTGCAGCCATAACTGACAGAAGAATTATCTGGGATTCAAAGGGAAACCCATAGGTAACCACAAGAAAAATACAGGTTGCTCTGGAAAAAGACAGTGTGGTTGTTTTGAAGGAGCACAATATGATGACACTTGAACAAAAATGAGCTGCATGGTCGAGGTGCCAGAAAGAAGCCTTTACTGCATCAATGACACAAAAAGGCCCAGTTAGGGCCATTGTTGCCCATCCAGTGCATCTGTTGTCAATTTCATTATTATTATTATTATGCAGTATTTATATAGCGCTAAAAGGTTTGCTCAGCGCTGTACATTATAGTGGGGGACAGTACATGAGACAATACAGTAACAATACAATACACGAGGGGGTCAAGGGCCCTGCTCTTTCGAGCTTACAATCAATAACACCAAAGCAGCTGAAACCCCCTCTACCAGATCAATATACCAGGAGTTTAATTAACTTGATGCTGCACTCTAATTAAAAAGTGTTCCCTTAATTTTTATGGAATATATATATATATATAATGTGAAAAATGCGTACGAGCGCACCTATGAGAATACAGTAGCAGCTGAACATCAGGTAACCAAACACCCCAAAAAAACAATATATATCAAAAATGCAGCGCTACAAAAAAATACTACATATAGTGAATGAAGGAGTACTATAAATAGTAAATGAATTAAATAAATGCATGAATAAATAAATAGAGGAATCAGTAAATGCAACAGTTCATAGTATAAGGTGACTTCAAGTGCTCTCCTCTAATTCGTATCCTCCTAATACTCAGGCGCTGTGCGAAATAGTGCTGAAGGAATGCACACTCACCAGAACGCACAGTAAAATGAGCGTTTGTCAAAATAAATTCCCCTCAGGGTCATCAGCTGGTCAGGATAAGATCTGCAGTATGACAACCTCCCTCCAGAGCTTCTGGATATTCCTGTATGTTCCCTCAATAGGTGGCCTATGGACTTCTCCTTCCAGCTCACATACGCTCCTTACCCAGCAGAGAGATGAATGGCTGCAAATCGATACTCCCCAAGGGAGTCAAGACAGAGACATATCCATAGTGTAGTAGGTAATGAAGGTTTATTGGCATACCAAGCTATTGATCATACACCACAGTGTGTATAAGAGAAATGTGGACTGTGGATGTGAAATGTGAATGTGGATAGCTTGGTATGCCAATAAACCTTCATTACCTACTACACTATGGATATGTCTCTGTCTTGACTCCCTTGGGGAGTATCGATTTGCAGCCATTCATCTCTCTGCTGGGTAAGGAGCGTATGTGAGCTGGAAGGAGAAGTCCATAGGCCACCTATTGAGGGAACATACAGGAATATCCAGAAGCTCTGGAGGGAGGTTGTCATACTGCAGATCTTATCCTGACCAGCTGATGACCCTGAGGGGAATTTATTTTGACAAACGCTCATTTTACTGTGCGTTCTGGTGAGTGTGCATTCCTTCAGCACTATTTCGCACAGCGCCTGAGTATTAGGAGGATACGAATTAGAGGAGAGCACTTTAAGTCACCTTATACTATGAACTGTTGCATTTACTGATTCCTCTATTTATTTATTCATGCATTTATTTAATTCATTTACTATTTATAGTACTCCTTCATTCACTATATGTAGTATTTTTTTGTAGCGCTGCATTTTTGATATATATATATATATATATATATATATATATATATACACATGCAATGATTTTTCAATGGTGCCATTTTTTACATGCATTTAGGTGTTTATTTTAGTTAAGCTGTGTTCAGCAAAAATATGATTCTGTGTCTGTAATCTGATCAGAAACATATCTAAACATGCCTAAACACATGTAAACTGCCTTTAAGCACACACTTCCTGCAACCATCGCATTTTACCATGCATGAAGTGTTGATTCTAGCTGGCGTTCTGGATGGTTGAATGGTCCAGAGCTATAGTAAGGCCTCAATCATACCGTCGGTGTCAAACTTGCATTTGTATGCATTTCTAGCAATCAGCATTATTGCTAAACAGATGCTGAGATTAAATGAGTTTCAGGACAAACAATGTAATCAGACTGTCATTTTCATCCGGTTTGAACGACTAATAGACATGAATTTAACACATGCCCTTTGAAGCAAAATCACTGAATAGACAGCACATCCTTTTTATTTAAAGAGCATTTATTTTAATCCCCATGTATATTAAAGAGCAACTAAACCCATTGATTTAACAGTTTCAAAAAACAGTTACATTCCTGGCACATGCTGGGAATGCTAATTGTCACATTTGCTTGTCCTCTCAACCAAACTGTCAGATCATGAAATGGCTGGTGTCATAACTGATCACATGTGCAGCATCATGGATGTTGAAGAACAAACAGAGGCTAAGAAGGCATCTTACTTGGCTGAAAATGATGGGAGTGTTTAGTTCCACTTTAACATTGACAAACCATACACAGATACATAGTTTATACATTTTTAATACAATCTATCATGTTTATTTTCATAAAGCTGGCCACACCCATATTTTCTGGCTATAGTTACAGTATATTATTAGTTGTTCATAGGGGAATACTAATTAACTCATATTTTGTAAAAGAAAATTAGGTGTACAGTAAATGCAGCATCAATTAGAAGCATTTATTATTTAAATGTGTAGTGTTATTGCACTATGCTTAAAGACATGTTTGTAGTGATATTTGTGTGATTTGCCAATTCCCTACAACTATGAAAGCAGATCATATTTGGCCAATGATGACACCCATTCCTGAAAATCCATACCAGACCCTCATCAAGGATAAGGGTCTATTATGAATGTTTAGAGGATACCCCATACCATACTCTTTTTTTAATGAGGTCAACTATAGCAATCCATACTAAACCCTCAGCTAGTATAATGTCAGGTATGGATGTTGATGGGAATTCCTGCCACTAAATTCTGTTTGTGAGCAACATCAACATCTATACCAGACCTTACTCTAAATGGGGGTCTGGTATAGATTGTTAGGGGGAAATCAACAAAGAAAATGGCGTGGGGAATGTCATTTATCAGCAATTTAATTTGTATTTTTTCTCTTTGTAAATGTCAGCCTTACTTTAGCACATTGTACAGGTGCACCATTTTACATGAAAGGTTAAGACATCCCCCAAGCACATGCTATAACCTCTTGCCCTACGCCCTATAGCAGAAATACTTCTACAGGGGGGCAGGGCTGCGCAAAACAGCATATATATGTGTGTGATTTGCATTTTCGGGTAGGAGGCTCTAACCTCGTCACTATTGATGACTAGAGATGTCAGTCACCGGGTCCCGCCCAGCGATTCCCAGCCGGCAATCGGGGATTGTCGCAGAAAGCTGACAGGGAACAGACCTGTGTCAGCAGAGAGATACAGAACAGCATGCCTCCCTAGTAAAACACAGCACACAGTAAAACAGCACACAGTTAATCCTTTGATTGCCCCAGATGTTAACCCCTTCCTGCCCAGTGTCATTAGTACAATGTCTGTGCTTTTTATTAGCACTGATCACTGTATTAGTGTCACTGGGGGTGTCAGTGGCAGTTAGTCAGTTTCCACCCAGTGTCAGAATGCCTGCTGCAGTCCCACAGTCCAGCTATAAGTAGCTGATCGCCGCCATTACTAGTATAAAAAAAATAAAAATTCCAATATACAGTATATACCACCATTCGTAGACACTATAACTTTCACGTAAACCAGTTAATTTACACGTGTTGGGATTTGTTTTTTAGCAAAGACATGTAGCAGAATACATTTTGGCCTAAATTTATGAAGAAATTAGATTTTTTTAATTTTTTATTGGATATGTTTTACAGGAAAAAGTCAAAAATATATTTTTTTTTTCAAACTTTTTGGTCTTTTTTGTTTATAGCGCAAAAAAATAAAAAATGCAGAGGTGATCAAATACCTCTGAAAGAAAGCTGGCATAAAATTAATTTAAGTCATTTTTAAAAAATGGCATAAATTTAATTTATGTACAGCGTTGCATGACTGTGCAATTGTCAGTTAAAGTAACGCAGTGCCATACCGCAAAACATTGGTAAGGAGGGGGGGGGGGGTAAATCCTCTGGAGGGCAAGTGATCAATAGAATTGTGTACCTTTATTGTTGCTCATTAAACCTTATTAGAAGAACTGCTCCCCACTGAAAGGTAATTTTTAAAACGTTTAGGCAGTAGTATTTGTCTCTCCTGGCAATGCCCAGCAATCCATGCCCTTTGTTTGACAGTCCCTTGCCTATTAACCTTGAAAAGTGATTTTACATATTTAGCTTCTAATGATTGAAACTCAGAAAATTCTGAGAAAAATATCAGTTAAAAAAAATCATACATCTTTGCATATTCACCCTTAAAATCTGGATGATGAAAGAGTAGTTCTATGAGTCATAAATTCTTGATAAAGCCCAGCAGGGAAGCCCTATAAAGATTTAGGGCTAGACAACATTAAAAACCTGGGTAATTTTTTTTTTTTTTGTGCAAAAGTGATACTAAAGGCATATTTTTTTAAAGAAACATTATGTTGTATATACCTGCTCTGTGCAACAATATTGCACAGAAATGCCTCATTTTCTGACAGTCCCTGCTGGTTCTGTTGGCCCCTCTCTCCTTTGGGTGCCTCCTGTATCAGGCAGGGTGCTAGACAGGCACCCATGCGTGTTCACTCCTGCTTGGTCCAGAGCTGGGCTGTGTGTGTCTATAGACACATAGCACTGAAATGCCATATCCCCACTCCCAGCTCACATTAGTATGACTGATGGCAGCAGGAGCCTATGTCTCCACCACTCTCAGCTTCTCCTGTGAAATTAAGAAGTGAGGGGTACAGTGCTGGAGCTGGAGACAGTGGTGGAATGACATGGATTCAGGTGTTTATTGACAGAGGGACATGTAATGTGGCATTTTTTACTTTAATGCAGAGAATGCATTAAGGTAAAAAACATTTAGACTTTAGAACCACTTTAATGCTAATGAAAACATTTTAGCACAGTGTATTCACAGTATGAACAAGAAATTGCCTCTTTAAAAGCAACAATGACTTTCAGTTAGGAACTGGGCGCAAATTACAATGGAGTAAGCTTTGTTTATATTGTAGAGTTGATGAGCATCTCTAAACTTACAAAGTTCAACTGATAATGTAAATATGAAAAGCTTTTTTTGTCAAAACATTGGTGCTGAAGAAATAAACATCATTCTCATGCCAATAGACTTCCTCCCACACACAAAATGTGCCAGTTAATTACATTTCAACTTGCTGTATATGACAGCAGCAGTGATATTTATTGCCCCGTACAGGCACTTAAATGTGACAATCAATCATGATATTTTCCGTGCATACAAATGCATTTATTGCTTAAAACGGACATTTCTTCTTTTTCATAACTTTAATTCCCCCCCCCCCCCCCCGCATATTAGGAAAATTCTAGTATTTTATCTTTTTTTCTCCTAAATACCCTTTTAAACTCTTCCACTCTCCTACCTTTTCTTATCTGGCCCAAGCAAGAATAACTTACACTGGGCCACAAACAGCCATTTAGGATATCCACATCATACATCCCAGAAGGCCGCAGGTGAGATTTTACCTGTTCTCCCTATATCTTGTGTATTTGTTGTCATAGCATTGTAACAAGACTGTTTTTTGACTGCTAACATCATGGCACCAAGAAAGTGACTCCCACTACTTCAGGGATAAACATGCCAGTGAGGGAGAATCGAGGCAGGAGGAAGACATCAGCTGCAAGCAAGATAGTTGAGGAGTAGAAGTAGAGTAGAAGAGTAGGAGGTTAAACAAAAAAATGGAAAAACTACATGAACTACAGAAGTGAAAATTGCTACAAGTTTCATGTTTTACTTCGGGTGTGTTAGGAGTCACCTAGCTTAACAGGGTGGGCGTGCACTGCTAGCAATACGGAGTTGTGTCAGAGCTTACTGAGCTTCAAATAGGGCAAATTGTTGGTGCCTCTGTGACTGAAGTTGCCAATTTATTTGCCGTGTTGCAAAGTACAGTATCAAAGGTTATGACGGTATATACAGTTTTAGGGGAAAAGGTCTGATAAGCATAAGCGCAGTCGACATGGCCAACTGACTGAAACAGACAAAAGGACATTGCGCAGGATTGTGACCCGGAATTAAAAAACAACTGCTGCAAAAGAGACTGCAGAGCTCAATCTCAGTCCTGTGAAGACTGAGATTGAGCTCTGCAGTCACTTTTAAAGCAGTTTTTTCTAACTCCTGTATGTAATTTTAATTGCAATGTACTAACATTTATTGTAGTGCCTAAATTAGAATTTGTCAGATTGACAGTGGGTCCTCTTTAAATAAATATATGACTGCAAAGATACTTTCAAGTACAGGTTAACTTTAGTAAAATCTACATGTCAAATTAATCATTAGATCAGGAGATATAGATATCCAAAGTTCAAATCAAACTCTTAAAGTGAAAAATATTGTTTTCATACTCTTTTTGTGGGGGGGGGGGGGTAGAGCAGACTGCACTCACTATGTTCTTTCCTAGGTAAGAATAATGTCCATAGCATGTCACATGGCCAGTGAGAATGGTGGCACAGGTTGCAGAGTATAGTTGTCTTTGGCGGAGTTCAGCAGCCTTTGATGGATTACAGCAGGACAGAGCTGAATTTGCTAGACATGTATGTGGTCTGAAAATAACACAGTAAACCAGGTAAAAGGGGAATAAAAAAAATAAAATCACAGGAGTGAAGGTGATGTTCCAGTCAGATGGCCACTTAATCACCTGCTCTCCAGGCCCATAAACTTTAGAGGCTACACAGCAAGAGAAGGAGAAAGGCTTTGTACCGCTGTTTGCACTCCCTCAGCCTGCCAGTCACTTGGGAACAGGGGCGGACTGACCATTTGGAAACTTGGGCACTGCCCGAGGGCCCGGGGTCAGTAGGGGGCCCCATGAGATGCCCCTGGTACCTTTTTCATAGGCTTTTTTGATTTTGGGCAAGGACACAGGGGCCCCATGATCCCCTATTGCCCTGGGGCCCCATGAGTTGTCAGTCCGCCCCTGCTTGGGAACATGTCCAAATGCCATAAATCTGTGAAACTGCCACAATGGCTGACAGATTTCTACCCAGCAGCGGGACTTCTTACCCAACATGGCTCCGGTTCTTGATCCAGCAGTGGTCTCCACTCTTAGCCTGCTACTCACAGTTTTGCTTTAAGTTGCCAGAGGGTAATGCCTCCAAAAGTCTCAATTTTCCAAATGTTAATAGTCTCAATTGCTATTGCAAAGGGAAGAGCAGAAAAAGGGCAGCCTAGCCCCTTGTCCCAGGTGAAGGAAAAGGACAGGGAGGTGAGGCCATTGACCAAGATAGTAAATTGAGAGTGGGCATAAAGTATATTAATCAATTTAAATATTGGCTCTAATATTTAATGGAGCAACCTACCAGTATGTTTTTGAACAGCTGGAGAAAACTGGAACACTTACAGAAAACCAACACATGGTTGATTTACTAAAACTGGCAAATGCAAAATGTGGTGCAGCTGCACATGATAGAAAATCAGCTTCTAATTTCAGCTTGTTCAATTAAGCTTTGACAGAAAAACACAGAAGCTGACTGATTTCTGTGCAGAGCTGCACCAGGTTTTGCTATCTCCAGTTTTAGCAAATCATCCCTATAGAAAGAACATAAAAATGTCATACAGACAGTATTTCTGGTTGGAACCTTGTGCTAAATTTGATATTTCTCTCAGAAAGATTTATTTAAGGGTGCACAATAAATTGTCAAATGGTCATACAGTATATGGCCCCTAGGCTGTGGGATGGACGACAGGGCTACAGATTATAATCCATTACTCTTGCTATATGACTATGAACCTTTGCAGTAAACAGGCTTAATTCAGAGGTTCTACAATATGTATTTAATTCTAAAGCTACCCATAAATTATTGATTTTGTGGACAAAGTAGGTTTTTTTAGAGGTCCGTGGTATATCAGCCAACAATATAATAATAGAGGTAGTACTTAGGAAGAAGGGTTCTTTCTCCTTGTGCTCCATGAAAAAGTACCTTCACTCTTGTTTTCTTTGGAGTTACAGTCACTGGCAATGATTGCATCATACAAGCCAAGTCTGAAAAGCCTTTATTCTTAGTCCCATATCTATGCTTCCACATTTGTGTTGCCTAAGACATGACTTGTTCTAAGAACTAGTTGATGGTAATATTGCCGTAGTATAAGAGATATTACTGAGCAACTATTGGTGGATCCAGCAAATGTTTAGACTGTTTGCAAAAGAGTGCACAGATTTTACATCTAGTCTTTCTCTACCGTGTTTCCCCGAAAATAAGACATCCTCCGAAAATAAGACCTACTTACAGGTTTCCTTCTGAGTGAAATATAAGTCATCCCCCCAAAAATAAGGCCCCCCTAGGCTCTGTCTCAGAATGAAAATTAATTTACCGTAAACTGGTTGCTAGGGCCGCCCCGACTGGCGTCTAGCAACCAGTGACGTCACTGCTGTGTGGAGGCGGAGCGGAGGTCGGAGTGAGTGGGAGAGAGATGTGTGTAGAAGAACAGGAGGATCAGAGTGGACCGGACGCGGCAAAGGTGGTGAGTGCTGGTCTGTCTCTGGTGACACCACCCTCATGATGACTGAAGGTTCTCAGTCAGTGGCAGACCCTGCTCCAGCCCAGGTCCAGGCCCCAGCCAGCCCAGTGACAGTCCCCAGGCAGGCCCCAGGGGGGAAATGTCTGATAAAGGGGTGGGGGGGTGTCTGGTGAAGGTGTTCAGTGGCACAGGGGTGGGGGGAGGGGGATCACTTAAAATGACACAGGAGGATCAGAGGGGGCAATCAAAATGACACAGGAGGATCAGAGGGGACAATCAAAATGACACAGGAGGATCAGAGGGGGCAATCAAAATGACACAGGAGGATCAGAGGGGACAATCAAAATGACACAGGAGGATCAGAGGGGACAATCAAAATGACACAGGAGGATCAGAGGGGACAATCAAAATGACACAGGAGGATCAGAGGGGGCATCAAAATGACACAGGAGGATCAGAGGGGACAATCAAAATGACACAGGAGGATCAGAGGGGACAATCAAAATGACACAGGAAGATCAAAAGGGGTTTCATGAAAAAATAAGACATCCCCTGAAAATAAGACCTAGCGCATCTTTGGGAGCAAAAATTAATATAAGACACTGTCTTATTTTCGGGGAAACAGGGTAGTTCATTTTATGATATAATCAACATACAGTACATTGTTCTAATTGCAATTGCATTTACCTAGTAATTACTAGTGATTACATTTTTAAATGCAAATATTACTACAGATATTACATAAATGGAAACACATATAGAGAAAATGTATTCTGTGTACATTAGTAAATGCAGGTTTTTTTGGTGTTGTATGGTATTTTTTGCTCTATATGACTCTCGCTCATAAATTAAGAATGATTAGAAGTCAATCAGTGCATCATATAACATTTATAGATTACCTCCTGTTGTACTTCATCCCAGCGTGTATTGAACATCTCTAGTTTTTCATTGATCAATTCATCCATCACACCTCCATCTGTCAATGTTTGTGCAAGTTCTTTAATTTGATTGCGATTGTCTTCAGGATGTTTCATAATCTTTTCTATGGACTTAGGGGGAAAAAAGCCATTTAGATAAACAAAATCATCATTGTGTTATGAAGGGCTTTGTTAAAGATAAACATGGAGTTAAAAGTAATTATTAATGTAAATCTCCCTACAAGGAGTAGATTAGATGCCAAACGGCTAGGAATCCCATAGCTATGAAAAGTCAGGAAAACTAACTGCTTGATGATGATTTTGTAGATCGATAATAACATGTATGATCACATTTTTGCCAAATATGCATCCTAAGAAGAAAAGCTGTCAGCCGAAAAAAAAAAACATTTGGTACAATTGACTCTTGTTTCAAGTCGTCTAGGGAATGTCTGCGGAAGTCATGTACCACCGACTGATAAACAACCATGTCCCAATCCACCTTAAATCAGTACTGGCTCATATGTCTATGGGTACATTACGAAAACTAGAAACATATGCAAACTGAGGCCCTATGTACACTTCAAACTCTAATATAGCACATTATCCTGGAGAGATTTTGTCAATGTGCCTGAAAGCAGGTCAAGCCCAAAGAAATAGGCCACTCTTTAATACTTCAGCTTGCAGCATTTTACGATATAATATTGTATTCAGGTGATAATAACCACTTGAAAACTGCAAAGGTGCATAGGTCAAATATAACTTAAAATGAAAAGAAATCAAAAACAGCCCAGCACAACCCTTTCATGCAGATCAGTCCTCATCTTCATCTTTAACTTAACCACATTCACTCACCGAAAATGGTGAACCCAACAAATTATAAAGCACTCTGGCAACCTTGATAGATGACATACTATAAGTGTTAAACATATGCTAAAAAATGTAATACACTCTTTACATTTCTACATTTTTTTACCCAGGATTCACACAATTTTCATCTGGGATTTTCACATTTACAGTTGAATCCAGTTAGTAAAATGTGTGGATATTGGGTGAAAGTTGAATTAATCTTCAGTGAAAACATTTATAAATATACCTCTAAAGTGTTCAGACAAACATTTTTATTCAGTTTGGGATAGAATGGGAAAGAACCTCTGCTATTCAGAGTTCCATTAGGAAGATTCTGCTTCACAGCAACAAATACACCAGTGAGGAAGTGATGGAAAATCTACAACAGGGAAACAGTCATCATTGAAAAAATCTGCCTTGGGGTTCTAGCTTTTCCCTGTTTTGCTTATTTTTGCAATGTTATTATTGGAAAGTTAAAGTGATTGTAATGGTTCTATGGTTATTCTCGACATTACCAGATTTCATGTAAGAATGCTATGTTACCCAATAAAGAATAATGGTATAAACCTTTAAAAGTATTAAACTCTCTCTCTCTCTCTCTCTCTCTATATGTATACAGTTGTGTCCAAAATTATTCAACCCCCAATGCTGTAAAGGGGTTTAGGGACTATAGTGTACATTTGGAATTGTATTCAGAATCAAATCCTACAAGGACGTTGTAACTACCCAAATGCAACTAAAATGACATCAATTGTTTATGTAATACAGTAGTAAATGGTTCTTATGTGGTTTCTTCATTGCCACAATTATTCAACCCCTTAAAGACTACCACTCTGAAGAACAGAGGTTCATACAGGTGCTTTCCATCAGGTATTGAAAACACCTGTGGATGTCACCGAGCAGCAATCAAGCATAATAAGCACCAATTAGGCAGCTTTAAAATGACTGTGATACTCAGCTCCTTCTAGACATTTACTGGTGTGGTTACAAACATGGTGAAGGCAAGAGAATGGTCCAGGAAGACAAGAGAAGAGGTGATTTCTCTTCACAGGAAGGGCAATGGCTATAAGAAGATTGCAAAGATGTTAAACATACCAAGAGACACCTTAGGAAGCATCATTCGCAAATTCAAGGCAAAGGGCACTGTTGAAACGCTACCTGGTCGTGGCAGAAAGAAGATGCTGACTTCGACTGCTGTGCGCTACCTGAAGCGTAGAGTGGAGAGAAGTCCCCGTGTGACTGCTGAGGAACTGAGAAAAGATTTGTCAGATGTGGGTACAGAAGTTTCAGCCCAGACAATAAGACGCACACTGCGTAATGAAGGCCTCCGTGCCAGAACTCCCAGGCGTACCCCCTTGCTGTCTCCAAAGAATAAGAAGAGTCGACTGCAGTATGCCAAAAGCCATGTGGACAAACCACAAAAGTTGTGGGATAGTGTTCTGTGGACTGATGAAACAAAATTAGAACTGTTTGGGCCCATGGATCAACGCTATGTTTGGAGGAGGAAGAACAAGGCCTATGATGAAAAGAACACCTTGCCTACTGTGAAGCATGGTGGAGGGTCAATCATGCTTTGGGGCTGTTTTGCTTCTGCAGGTACAGGGAAGCTTCAGCGTGTGCAAGGTACCATGAATTCTCTTCAGTACCAGGAGATATTGGATGGAAACGTGATGCAGTCCGTCACACACCTGAGGCTTGGGAGACGTTGGACCTTTCAACAGGACAATGATCCCAAGCATACCTCCAAGTCCACTAGAGCATGGTTGCAGAGGAAAGGCTGGAACATTTTGGAGTGGCCATCGCAGTCACCAGACTTAAATCCGATTGAGAACCTCTGGTGGGACTTAAAGAAAGCAGTTGCAGTGCGCAAGCCTAAGAATGTGACTGAACTGGAGGCCTTTGCCCATGAAGAATGGGCGAAGATACCCGTAGATCGCTGCAAGACACTTGTGTCAAGCTATGCTTCACGTTTAAAAGCTGTTATAACTGTAAAAGGATGCTGTACTAAGTACTAAGATTGAATGTCACTTGGGGGTTGAATAAAACTGATAATGCTGTGAGCACAGAAAAGACATTTGTGGTTATTTCATTATAACTGTTATGTTATATTTGTCTGACCTACAAGTGCCTCTTTAATGTAAATGTAAGCAAGATGACTGAATGATCAAAAGCAATGTCAAACTGGCCAAAACACTCAATTTCAGTGGGGGTTGAATAATTTTGGACACAACTGTATATATACACTGCTCAAACAAATTAAAGGAACACTTTTTAATCAGATTATAGCATCAAGTCAAGCTCCTGGGATATTGCTCTTGTCAGTTAAGTAGCAGAGGGGGTTGTTAATCAGTTTCAGCTGCTTTGGTGTTAATAAAATTAACAACAGGTGCACTAGATGGGCAAAAATGACACAACCCCCCAAACAAGAATGGTTTCACAGGTGGATGCCACTGACATTTTTTCCTCTGCTCATCTTTTCTGACTATTTTTCACTAGTTTTGTATTTGGCTAAGGTCAGTGTCACCACTGATAGCATGAGGTGATACCTGGACGCTACAGAGGTTTCACAGGCAGTCCAACTCCTCCATGATGGCACATCAATACATGGCATTGTGTCTCCCAGCACAGTCTCAAGAGCATGGAGGAGATTCCAGGAGACAGGCAGTTACTCTAGGAATGCTGTACAGGGCCGTAGAAGGTCCTCAACCCATAAACAGGACCGGTATCTGCTCCTTTGTGCAAGGAGGAAAAGGATGAGCCCTGCCAGAGAACTATAAAATGTCCTCCAGCAGGTCACTGGTGTGAATGTCTCTGACTAAACAATCAGAAACATGAGGGTGGCCTGAGGGCCCACCATCCTCCAGTGGGCCCTGTGCTCACTGCCTGGCACTATAGAGCTCGATCAGCATTTGCCATTGAACACCAGAATTGGCAGGTCCACCACTGGTACCCTGTGCTTTTCATAGGCGAGAGCAGGTTCACCCTTAGCATATGTGACAGACATGAAAGTCTGGAGAAACAGTAGAGAACGTTATGCTGCCTGTAACATCGTTCAGCATGACCATTTTGGTGGTGGGTCAGTGATAGTCTGAGGAGGCATAACCATGGAGGGATGCACGGACCTCTACAGACTAGACAATGGCACCCTAACTGCCATTAGGTATCAGGATGAAATCCTTGGACCCATTGTCAGACCCTATGCTGGTGCAGTGGGTCCTGGGTTCCTCCTGGTGCACGACAATGCCCGGCCTCATGTGGCAGAGTATGCAGGCAGTTCCTAGAGGATGAAGGAATTGATACCATTGAATGGCCCCCATGCTCGCCTGACCTAAATCCAATACAACACCTCTGGGATATCATATTTTGGTATATCCGACGCCGACAGGTTGCACCTCAGACTGTCCAAGAGCTTAGTGATACCCTGGTCCAGATCTGGGAGGAAATAACCATCCATCGTGTCATTAGAAGCATGCCCTGACTTTGCTAGTCATGCAGACAAGCACGTGGGGGCCATACAAACTACTGAGTACCATTTTGAGTTGCTGCAATGAAATTTCAGCAAAATGGACTAGCCTGCTGCATAATTTTTTCAATTTGATTTTCGGGGTGTCTTTGAATTCAGTCCTCTGTAGGTTGATAATTTTCATTTCCATCAAATGATGGGGCATCCTTACATTCCTAACACATTACCCAGTCCACATCAGTATAGATATCCAGCATGATATTTTTCCCCATTGAGATCTGATGTGTTTTCAAAGTGTTCCTTTAATTTTTTGAGCAGTGTATGTTCTGTATATATAGATTTAGACAGAGTGGAGAGGGTTTAGTACATCTGTGAAGTTTTTATTGCTGTCTGTGTTGCCTTTAAGGAAACTCACCCTCTGTATTTGTCCTGTTTACTATTATCACCAAGAGTGAAAGCAAGTCAAAAATATTGGGTTGGTACCTGAACAGGAATAGAAGGGAAATCATCCAATAGAGACACTAGTTCTGGTGACCCTGATAAAAACCCTGGTGACCCCTCAATTTTGAGGAATTTCTTCTCACTTCCTATTCTGGCTTTGGGATGGGACATGAAGAGAAATTTCCTCTATGGGACACAGATATCAAAAATACCTGACAGGGAAGGGAGAACAGGTGCAAGTGGAGTGTAGTCACTGAGGGACCAGAACAGAGCATCTTCCACTTGCAGAGTGGCAGTAAGGGTTGGAGCACTCTTTGCGCTCCTGTACCTGGCACTAGAAGTCAGATGTTGAACTTCTCTGCACAGGCGCAGAGATCTCCACCCAGCAGAGGACTGTATGGTCTTCGCCTATGACATTACATCATTCTGAGGCCAAAAAGAGAGCGTGCACCATCACAATGGAGCATGTTGATGCAAGTAAGTCAGCACATTAACAAAATCAGGGAGTAGCAGGCTGAGAACAAACATTAATGCAATTTCTGTGAACAGTCAGCTTCTTGCAGGGGTGGGGGTGTTAAGGGGTATTGTAGTACTAATGGGTAATTAACTGCCCTTAGTCATTAATGCATAAATGGTTAGTGAATGTGTTAATTAACCCCTTTTTGTGTTAGTGCTCAATAGCAATCGCTCCAAATGCTGGCGCTCCACCATCAAACTCCCACCAACAGAAACAGCAGTCTCCTTCCTCTTCCTCCTTCCTTCTTCTATCTCAATTCCCCTGCTTCCACAAGCCAGCCCCTCTCTCTTATGTGCCCTCTAAAATGCCAGCTCAGTCTCTAACAAACTCTTCACTATCAATGACCTCTTCCACTCCCTTAACCCACTTGCTATTACTGAAACCTGGCTCCAGGAATCTGACTCTGTCTCCTCAGCTGCACTCTCCCATGGTGGGCCCAAACGCCCAGACTCAATGGACAAAAAGGGGGCAGTGTTGGACTTATTCTTTCCCCACAAAGCAAGTTCAAGGTCTTTCCTACACCTCCCTCTCTGTCCCTCTGCTCTTTTGAAGTGCACTGTATTAGTCTCTTAAACTAACACAATGGACACAAACCACCACCCACTCTAATGGCAACACCCTCAACCTAGTATTCTCCCACATATGCACTCCCTGTAATCTCTCTAACACCCCTTTTCCTTTCTCTGATCACAACTTTATCAGCTTCGCACTCTCCCTGTCTCTTACCTCCCATGCTTCCAATCAGGAAACAGTTACCCGTAGAAACCTCCACCACCTCAGCCCTCCCCTTTCTCACTCTGCTACTGAGTGCCTTTATGATAAAATTACACCCCTGTCCTGCCCAGACCTGACCACATCTGCCTACAACAACTTACTATCATCCTGCCCGAATGCACTTGTTCCACCCCCCACTGCCTCCACCAACTTGCTTACTGCACAGGAGATTGCCAGTTATTTCAAGAACAAGATCGACATAATTCATGACGAGATCTCCAATGTCAAGCTTCCTCCTCCAACCAACATACCAGCCCCAACACCACACCCAATACTCTCCTCCTTCGACCCCATTACCACTGAGGAAGTTACCAAACTCCATTCCAAGGCTCACTTCACCACCTGTCCCCTGGACCCTGTCTCCTCATAATTATTGTAGCCTCCTTCCTGCTCTATCCTAAACTCTCTAACCCACATCTTCAACCTCTCAATCTCCATGGCACCTTTCCCTCCCCGCTCAAACATGCACTGGTTACCCCCATGCTTAAAAAACCCTCGCTAGACCCCAACTGTTTGAATAACTTAAGACCCATCTCCCTGCTCCAGTTAGCCTCCAAGCTTCTTGAGCACCTTGTTCAAAACCATATGAATTGCTACCTCACTGATAACAACCTTCTCGATCCTCTACAGTCTGGCTTCTGCCCACAACATTCCACTGAAACTGCCCTACTAAACCTCACTAATGACCTACTGTCATGGTGTGCCAGGCTTGCTCCTCTCCCTCACTGCAGCTTCCCCCACCTCTCCCCCTCTCATCCTGTCATGGCTCTTTGAAGCTGAGCCACCCAGGATGAGAGGTGGGACTCAGTTGTCACGTGTGCCCGGCTCGCTCCCTCCCCCCTTGCCGTACACAGCCTTGAAACAGGCTGTGCAGGTGAGGGGAGGGTACCACTGTGATCCCCCTCGCCAGGAGACCCCGGCGGGGGGGCAGCTGGAAGGTCTCTGTGTGCCCCCGGTGGGCGCAGGGCTTCCCACGCTCTGTGCCCTCCAGTGACAAAGGCCGCAGTCACGAGAGCACGGCCCGAGTCGTGGGCCTGGGCCGGCCTTTGCCAGGGCAACTCAGAAGTGTCCTGCACGGCTTTAAAAAGACTGGTGCAGGACCAGGCCGGTCTATTCCTCCCACTGCTGTCCCTGGGGCCACCGCTGTCATGGGAGGTCCGGGTGGGGACCGGGCCTCCGCAGCCATCCCCGCTAAGCGCTCTGCATGAGTCCCCTCCTCCAAGATCAGACCCCACAGCCATGACTCCCACTGCTGTCCTTGGGGCCACCGCTGTTGTGGGAGGTTTGTGTGGGGTCCGGGCCTCCACAGCCATCCCCACTGAGCACTCTGCATGAGCCCCCCTCCTCAAAGGTCAGACCCCACAGCCATGACTCCCGCTGCTGTTCCTGCCAAACTGGCCGCTGCGAGGGCTTCTGCCTGCTGATAGCTGGGCCCCTGGAGAAGCTGGCCGCTGTGAGGGCCCCTGCCTGTTAATCGCTGCTGTCCCCTGAAATGCTGGCCGCTGTGGGGGCCGCCGTCTGTTGCTGAGGGGCCCTGAAGCCGTCCTGTCTGCTGATCGCTGGGGCCCTGGGAAGCCGTCCTATCTGCTGACCGCTTTGTCCCCGGAAGCTGCCTGCTGCTGAGTGTCTTCAAGTCGCCTACCTCCCTGGAAGCTGCCTGCTGCTGAGCACCTGCAAGATGCCTATCGTGAGTGTCCCTAGAAGCCATGAACTGTCCCTTTTGTGCGCACAGACCACCCTTGCCCTGAACTGTCCCTGTTGTGTGCACAGACCACCCGTGTCCTGAACTGTTACTGTTGTGTGCACAGACCACCCGTGTCCTGAACTGCCCCTGTCGTGTGCACAGACCACCTGTGTCCTGAACTGTCCCTGTTGTGTGCACAGACCACCCGTGTCCTGAACTGTCCCTGGTGTGCGCACAGACCACCCGTGTCCTGAACTTTCCCTGTTGTGCGTACAGACCACCCGTGTCCTGAACTGTCCCTGTTGTGTGCACAGACCACCCATGTCCTGAACTGTCCATGTTGTGTGCACAGACCACCCATGTCCTGAACTGTCCCTATTGTGCGCTCAGACCACCCTTGTCATGAGCTGCCCCTTTTGCACGCCCAGACTACCCTTATCTGAACCGCCCCATGGCGTGCCCGGAGTATAGCTACCTTGGATGCCCCTGAGTGCTTGAGCCATCGCTACCTGCTGAGTCCCTGTGAGCCTGATGTCCCTAGAAAGCTGGGTGGGAGCTGTGCTGAGGTCATCCCCGCTAGTCAAGGTCCCGTTGAGTCCCAGTGAGCCCAGTTGTCCCTAGTACACTGTGATGAGGCTAGACTCCACAGCCAAGGTCCTGTTGAGTCCCCGTGAGCCCGTTGTCCCTAGTACGCTGTGTGGGAGCTGTGTTGAGGCCAGACTCCACAGCCAAAGTCCCGTTGAGTCCCTGTGAGCCTGATGTTGTCCCTAGTACGCTGTGTGGAGGTGTGTGGAGGCCAGACTCCACAGCCAAGGTCCCGTTGAGTCCCCGTGAGCCTGTTGTCCCTAGTACACTGTGTGGGAGCTGTGTTGAGGCTAGACTCCACAGCCAAGGTCCCGTTGAGTCCACGTGAGCCTGTTGTCCCTAGTACGCTGTGTGGGAGCTGTGTTGAGGCCAGACTCCACAGCCAAAGTCCCGTTGAGTCCCCGTGAGCCGATGTTGTCCCTAGAAAGCTGTGTGGGGGTTGTGCTGAGGTCAGACCCCATCGCCAAGGTCACGCTGAGTCCCCATGAGCCCACCTACCGTGGGTGTTCCTACAAGCCCCATGTCGTGGAGTGCCATGAACTGTCCTGATTGAGTGTCTTTCATAGTTCAATAAAGCTTTGTGTGTTCCCCATCTTCTTTGTGTGTTCTGTCCTGCCTATGCTTCCGTCACACCTACTAACTGCTGAAGACAATTGCCATTACTCCATACTCATATTCCTAGACCTTTTGACTGCCGTTGACACAGTCAACCACCCTCTCCCCCTCAGTAAACTTCACTCCATTGGCCTCCATGACTCTGCTCTCTCCTGCTTCTCCTCTTACTTTTCTCAGTGCACTTTCAGCATTACATGCAACAATAACTCCTCTACTCCTCTTCCTCTTTCTGTTGGGGTACCCCAAGGCTCCGTCCTTGGGCCCCTCCTTTTCTCTCTCTACACCTCCTCGCTGGTCCATCTGATAACCTCCTGTGGCTTCCAATACAACCTCTATGATGACAACACCCAGATCTATATCTCCAATCCCCAGCTCATCCCCTCAACCTCCTCATGTATCACTAATCTACTAAGTGACATATCAGTATAGATGTCACACAACTCTCTTAAACTTTCCAAAACCAAGCTTGTAATATTTCCTTCTCCCCAATCCCCCACTAATGACTTTACCATTAAGATCAACAGCACAGCCACTGGTCCTTCCAGTCATGCCAGGGTGCTAGGTGTAATCCTAGACTCTGACTTCTCCTTTGGGCCGCACATCCAATCATTGGCTTAATCCTGCTGCTTCAATCTCTGCAACATTTCCAGAATCCGCCCCTTTCTGACCAATGACGCCACAAAACAACTTATCCACTCCTTGGTTATATACCGCTTTGATTACTGCAACTCCATCTTCACTGGCCTACCGTTACACAGACTATCCCCCCTTCAGTCTATTATGAATTCTTCTGCTACACTCATACACCTTACCAAATGATCAGCTACTGCTGCCCCTTTCTGCCAATTACTTTACTGGCTTCCACTAACCCAACGTAAAAAATTCAAAATGCTAACCACAACATACAAAGCCATCCACAACACTGCCCCTAGCTACATCATGAACCTCATCCGCAGATAGCATCTAAATTGCCCACTCCGCTCCTCCCAAGACATCTTGCTCTCTAGCTCCCTTGTCACCTCCTCCCACGCTAGCCTCCAGGACTTCTCCAGAGCCTCTCTCCCATCCTATGGAACTCCATACCCCGGTATGTCCAGTCAGCCCCCACCCTGTATGCCTTTAGGCAATCTTTGGAAACTCAATTATTCAGGGAAGCCTACCCAACCACCATCTCCACCTATGAATTGTACTTGAGTCACCTTCATCAGATCATTCCCTGCAACTATCACCTTTTGTTCCACCTTCCCCTTCCTTTAGATTGTAAGCTCCACAAGTGGGGCCCTCCTATTTTGTACTGAAATGTATTGTAATTATACTGTCTCCCTTTATATTGTAAAGAGCTGTGCAAACTGTTGGCGCTTTATAAATCTTGTATAATAATATCTATAATACAGTAATTAACACTGCCACTTTCTAACAATGCATCAGTGACAAGTGGTAGGTAATTAACCTGCTTGTGCTGCATTCCTGGCCAGTGGCAGTTAGTTAACTCCATAACGCTGCAAAAGTGGTCAGTGGCAGAGTTATTTAACCCTGTCATGCTGAAATATGAAGGAGTTAATTATTCCTGTCATGCTGTATTAGTGACCAGTGATGCTTTAAATTAACCCCTTTTTCCTGCATTGTGAAGGGGTTAATAAATACTGCTACTAGCCACTAATGCAGCACAAAGGGGTTAATTAACACCACCGTTGACTACTGACGGGGAGGCATGTTTCAAACAGCACTGCCACTGACCACCAATGCAGTATAGTTGAGAGGGTACTAATGAATGGGAGGTTAAATACACTATATTGCCAAACATATTGGGCCAGCCCTCCAAATCATTGGATTCAAGTGTTCCAGTCACCTCCATGGCCACAGGTGTATAAAATCAACCACCTAGGCATGCAGACTGCTTTTACCAACATTTGTGAAAGAATGGGTCGCTCTCAGGAGTTCAGTGAATTCAAGCGTGGTACAGTGACAGGTTGCCACCTGTGCAATAAGTTCATCTGTGAAATTTCCTTGCTACTAAATATTCCATGGTCAACTGTTAGTGGTATTAAAACAAAGTGGAAGCAACTGGAAACAACAGCAACTCAGCCATGAAGTGGTAGGCCACGTAAAATGACAGAGCGGGGTCAGCGCATGCGGAAGAGAACAGTGCGCAGAAGTCACGAACTGTCAATAGACCTCCGAACTTCATGTAACCTTCAGATTAGCACAATATCAGTGCATAGAGAGCTTCATGGAATGGGTTTCCATGGTCCAGCAGCTGCATCCAAGCTTTACATCATCAAGTGCAATGCAAAGTGTCGGATGCAGTGGTGTAAAGCATGCTGCCACTGGACTCCACAGCAGTTGAGACGTGTTCTTTGGAGAGATGAATCACATGTGTCTGGGTTTGGCAGTTGCCAGGAGAACCGTACTTGCCTGACTGCTTTGTGCCAAGTAACGTTTGGTGGAGGGGAAATTATAGTGTGGGGTTTTATTTCCAGGGTTGGGCTTGGCCTCTTAGTTCCAGTGAAGGGAACTCTTAAGGTGTCAGCATACCAAGACATTTTGGACAATTTCATGCTCCCAACTTTGTGGGAACAGTTTGGGGATGGCCCCTTCCTGTTCCAACATGACTGCGCACCAGTGCACAAAGCAAGGTCCATAAAGAAATAGATGAGTGAGTTTGGGGTGGAGGAACTTGACTGGCCTGCACAGAGTCCTCACCTCAACCTGGTAGAACACCTTTGGGGTGAATTAGAGCGGAGACTGCGAGCCAGGCTTTCTTGTCCGACATCAGTGCCTAATCTCACAAATGCGCTTGTAGAAGAATGGTCAAACAGGGTGGGCCAACTCAATATAGAACCCTATGGACTAAGACAAGGATACCATTAAAGTTCATGTGCGTGTAATGGCAGGTGTACCAATACTTTAGGCAATATAGTGTAGCATACCTCCACTGGCCATCAATGTTGGTGGTATTGTTGGCCAGACTTGCTCTAATGCAGGGGCTTATTGCCATTCAAACTGGCACTAACGCATGGGGTTATTCTTGCAGAAATTAGCACCAATGCTGGGGCATGTTATTACGGAAACTGTCATCAATGCAAAGGGCAATTATTGCAGAAACTGGCATCAATGCTGAGGGTTTTTAATGCAGAAACAGGCATGAATGTACGGGGTTATTATTGCAGAAACTAGCACCAATTGTGGGGTTTATTACTGCAGAATGTAGCACCAAATGCAGGGGGTTATTACTGCATTCACTGACATCAATGCTGGGGGTTACTATCAGTGCCAGGGAAATTTAATTTATATTATTATAAATATTTTTCTGTCTTGAAAAGACACTAACTCTTAGATAAAAAAAATTGGATGGGGGGCACAGTTTGCCATTCTTGCCCTGGACTCTGGATGACCTTGTCCCTGCACTGCTGCTGTAAGAAATCATCTTTGCCACAGACTTCTTTAAGTTACACTAAGTTCAAAATTTACCTTTAAAGTCTGTGAGATTTCCTCGGGTGATCCCTTGACACCCTCTGTTGCCTTTAACTTTTCTTCAACGTCATCTATCCACCTGTTTTCAGCTTCTAAGTAAGATAATAGCTCTTGCCAACACTTCCATACCTCCTACATAAAGAAACAAGATTTTGAGAGATTAAATTCAAACAAACCCATGTGTAGAGATCGATTTATGTACAGGATATACATACAGTATGTTTCAATGGGAGAAAAATAAGAGAGGACAGAAATATGCCAAACATCAGCTAAACTATCACTAACATTTTGGTATGCATATATCATCGAAATTGAGTGAGACTGAGATCTGCTCAGCCATTCATAGGAAGTTGCTCACAACAAATTCATAGGAATTGTATTTTATAAATTAGTTGGCTGAGGTGGAGATCAGAACGGCATTGCCCTGCCTCTCCACCTCAGCCAAACAGAGGAATCCTTGTAATCATTCAGGGAATACAATGCTTCCTGTGAATGGTTGAGCAGCTCTCAGTCTCCCTCAATTTTGTTCCGGGATGGGAAATCCCCATCCCACACAGGGCATTTTTTTTAGCCACTTTTAGGGGCATCAGGCATTTCTTTACTGCTTCCAAATGGCCCTCCATAGACTTTTAGAAGCTTTTAGCAGCAGTAGCATTTGCCAGCAGAAAAAAGCGCTTGTAAATGCTCCTAAATGCTCCTAAACACCAGTGGACAGCATTTTTTTCTCAGCGGGTGGCCACTGTTGTCCTTAACAACCAGTGAATAGCTGGATTGTTAAGGAGCAGGCTGGAAAACCGGCAAGCTGGACACCACGTCCTTAAGGATGAATGACTCATCAGCGGTCAGAAGGGTTCCCCACTGACAGCTGAGTGCAAACAAAAGAATTGCCAACAGTTATTTGAGAGAGAATGTAGCATGGGGGTCCCCTCTAATACCTACCAGACCCTTTGGGTCTGGTATGAATTTTAAGGGGAGCTCTATGCAAAAATAAAAAAAAGTGGGGTCCCCCCCAAATCCAGGCCAAGAAAGGGGGTGATGAGCGAGAGGGCCTATCCCCCAAAACACCACATGATAATGGGCACAAAGACCTCTTCCCCACAACCCTGGGTGGTGGTTGTGGGGATCTGCAGCTGGGGGGTTTATCTGAATCTTGAGGCTCCCTTTAACAAAGGGGTCACCAGATCCCGCCCCCAATGTGAATGATGTGTAAACTCTCCAGCACCTCAAGGTAGCCAATGTCAAGGGAAGACCAGGGGATCAGATGCATAAATAGCCTATGGATAATGTTCCGGAGATGCAGCCCTCCTCAGATGGGGAGATCAACAAACTGGAAGAAAGCATACAGGTGGCGCAAACATCTAGTGCATTATCCAAGGTTTATTAAAAGTATAAAAGGACAAAAAATATACTCACAAACATGTATGTAAAGCCTATAAGGCCATAGAAATATTCTCCTTTTTAGAGTGATCACATACTCTCTGTTCTTAGCTGCATATAGATCTTACAGAGCTGGTGGAGGAGAAGCAGCAGCAGCACACTGATCTTCCTCGTGACTATCTTAGGGGGGGGCATGGAGAGGGAACTGCATCCAATCCACATGACATGTGATAAAAAATAGCTTCCTATGGTGCCTGTTTACATATGTCCAGTGCACTGGTTCAGTGCGCTTTTAAACAGAGTCATGTATGACTTCTGAGCAGTGTGGTATGGTTCAGGTGTGGATTATAGGCTCTTGACTTCTATGGAAACTTTTTCTAAATTACATATGTGTAAACAGGATGAGATCCTGCGCTAATCCTGTCCTGAACCTGATGTAAACCTGTAGCTGTGAAACCTGAGCTTCAATCCCCATCGCACATGTGTGAATGAGCTTTAAAGGAAAGCAGGATGAGTTCCAGCACAGCAAGAAAACTGACCATGCTGTGTTCTCATGCCTAGTGTGGTCAGGAATGCAGAGGAACTGGCAGGAAGGTACACAAAGAGAACAGAGTTTTTTTTCATACAGTAGCCACATCAGGCATATGAAATGTTGGGTTTACATAATCTTTAAGATACATAGTTTACTTAATAAAATCTCTACTGTTAAAATGTAACTGTATTATAGCATATGTCAAATATTTTTGTGTTTACAATATACAACGTAAGCCATTAATGAAATTGGCATTATTTGGTGAAAAGTAAAATAAAATGAGAAAATGTGTAGATTTCAAAGGTTTAATTGTTAAGATGTATTTCAGGAACCTTGGCAATAACTTGTTAAAGCATAGAAAAAGCAAGTATTTCAAATGCTGACTTGCAGTGTCTTTCTTGTTTATTAGCCTTTATTGCTTTTAAATTTGTTGGAAAAAGTGACTAGTCAATTCCCTAGCACAGACCTCATCCTTTTTGCATGCCATAGCCCTCTCCTCTTCTGGGATCCTACAGAGTGTCACTTAATATTAATTAATTACAGATACTTATATAGCACTGTCAATTTACACAGCGCTTTACATATATATTGTACATTCACATCAGTCCCTAACCCTCAAGGGGCGTACAATCTAAGGTCCCTAACTTACATCCATACATACATGCTAGGCCAATTTAGACTGGATCCAACTAACCTGCCAGCATGTCTTTGGGGTGTGGAAAGAAACCGGAGTACCTGGAGGAAACACATGCAGGCACAGGGAGGACATGCAGGCGGTGCCATGGTTGGGATTTGAACCAACAATCCTAGTACTGCCAGGCTGAAGTGCTAACCATTTAGCCACTGTACTGCCCATAATGACAGGTCTGCCTCTGCTGGGACAGCTGACATCACATCTAAGAAAGTAGTACCCAGCAGCAGTCTCAAGTCTTTTGTCTTCACAAGGCAGGCTTTCACAGGTAAATAACAGGCTTAACATTAACATTAAATGCATATATAACCCTAAAGGAAGATTGTTGTTGAAATCAATCATCTGGTCTCTTTGAGCTGTGACCTGGCATGTAGAAACTGAAGCTACCGACGTATGCAAGGGGCCCTCTGCCTTGAATAATTGCTATGATTTCCACTACAGTTAATGATTACGTTTTTTTTTTCAACACAAAAGCTCTATTCGCTGCATTTCTATGGTCAAACAACTGGAAAACCAATACATTTGAGCATGTGTACTAGAAATATTTTTAACAAACCTGTAAGAAGAATTGAAGGTGCTAATAAAAGTTGCATAGCAGTGCTAAGTAGCTCACCTCTAAGGTTTCACACTTTCCATTCAGTCTGCTGCAAAGCCTTTCATAGTTGTTAACTAAAACACCCAACTCTTTCTTTAAAGGTTCATGGGCATTAGGTGGTGCTGTTGCAATAAAATTGCTCACAGAATCTGTTAGGAGCTTAACTTTATCCTTCTTCTGTGCAGCTTCTTCTCTTGCCCTCTGAAACAACAGATAGAAACAAACAGATATTTTTAGAAGTGTTGCAGAAAACACTATTATTTCTGAGACGGAAAAAGAAGCCCATTGAATTGACAACATAATCAGATGTATCTTGCAAAGTTCCTCCCTTTGAAGCAGCACTTTGCTGCTAGACACTCTGGGCATTCGGTATTGCAGCTGAACTATTTAGATCACCATTTTAAATGTATTAGCTGTTCATTTACTGATGATGTGCTAATGAATATTAAATTTGACCATATGTGAGATGATCATTTGTCTAATAGGAAAAATCCAGAAACCACTTGTTATTCACCAGAAAGCACTGATAGAAGTAATCAGCTTACCACTTGCCTACTGGGCACTATTACCCCCTTCCTGCTCAGGCCAATTTTCATCTCTTAGTGCTGTCACACTTTGAATGGCAATTGCGTGGTCATGCAATATTGTACCCATATGCGATTTTTATCATTTTTTTACACAAATAGAACTTTCTTTTTGTGGTATTTAATCACCACTGGGTGTTTTATTTTTTTCTAAACAAAGGAAAAAAGACCAAATATTTTGCAAACAGGTAATTTTTCTCCTTCACTGATGTGCATTGATGAGGCTGCACTGATGGGCTCTGATGAGGCGGCACTGATAGGCAGCACTTATGGGCACTGATAGGCTGCACTGATGAGGTGGCACTGATGAGGCGGCACTGGTGAGTATTAGTGAGGAGGCACTGATGAGGCTGCATTAATATGCAGCACTGATAGGCAGCACTGATGGGCACTGATAGACAGCATTGAAGTGCACTGATAGGCGGCACTGACTGGAGACACTGATAGGCACAGATTGGCAGCACTTTTGGGGCTGCACTGATAATCAAAGCACTGAGTGCCCTGATTATCAGCATATCAGTGTAGATGACTTGCCGGTTATCAGCGGTGCTTTCCTCACGCTGTGACAGGCACGCCAGTGCTCAGAGCAGGCCATGCCTGTGTTAGGAAGGTGTCATGTACACAATATTGCAAAAGTATTGGGACACCTGCCTTTACAAGCATATTAGGCATCCCAGTTTTAGTCCGTAGGGTTCAATATTGATTTGGCCCACCCTTTGCAGCTATAACAGCTTCAACGTTTCTGGGAAGGCTGTCCACAAGGTTTAGGAGTGTGTCTATGGGAATGTTTGACCATTCTTCCAGAAGCACTTTTGTGAGGTCAGGCACTGATGTTGGGCGAGAAGACTGGCTCGCAGTCCCCACTACAATTCATCCCAAAGGTGTTCTGTTGGGTTGAGGTCAGGACTCTTTGCAGGCCAGTCAAGTTCCTCCACCCCAAACTCACTCATCCATGTCTTTATGGACTTTGCTTTGTGCACTGGTGCACAGTCATGTTGGAGCAGGAAGGGGCCATCCTCAAACTGTTCCCACAAAGTTGGGAGTATGAAATTGTCCAAAATGTCTTGGTATGCTGATGCCTTAAGAGTTCCCTTCACTGGAACTAAGGGGCCAAGCCCAACCACTGAAAAACAACCCCACATCATAATCCCCCCTCCACCAAACTTTACACTTGGCCCAATGCAGTCAGGCAAGTACTGTTCTCCTGGCAACAGGCAAACTCAGACACGTCCATCAGTTTGCAAGATAGAGAAGCATGACTCATCACTCCAGAGAACACGTCTCCACTGCTCTAGAGTCCAGTGGCAGCATGCTTTACACCACTGCATCTGACGCTTTGCATTGCACTTGGTGATGTAAGACTTTCATGCAGCTGCTCAGCCATGGAAACCCATTCCATGAAACTCTTTACACACTGTTGTGCTAATCTGAAGGCCACACAAAGTTTGGAGGTTTTTAGCTATTGACTCTGCAGACAGTTGGCGACTTTTGCACACTGTGCGCCTCAGCATGCGCTGACCCCACTCTGTCGTTTTACGTTGTCAACCACTTCGTGGCTGAGTTGTTGTTTCTCCACTTTTCCTCCCATTTGCTTCCACTTTGTTATAATACCACTGATAACTGACCGTGGAATATTTAGTAGCAAGGAAATTTCACAGATGGACTTATTGTACAGGTGGCAACCTATCACGATACCACACTTGAATTCACTGAGCTCTTGAAAGCAAATGTTTGTAGAAGTAGTTTGCATGCCTAGGTGATTGATTTTAAACACCTGTGGCCACGCAGGACCCTTTGTCACATGCTGTTCCAATGTGATGTGATCCCTCTAAATAAAAGCCTTTGGACATTATCTGAAGATCTATGTACTGGCAAATATGTTGATCTGTGAAGATACCAGTCTCCAGTTGGCTGTTACTTCAGTATCCATTCACTACTTAGCCTATTCCAGAAACATGTGTGATGGGAATATTAAGAATTGTTAGTGTGACAGGGGAGGGAGGGAGTGCAATGAAGATTCCAGTATGGACACCTTGACCTCAGTGCAGACACTGACAGATTCATGAACCTGTTTCTAAAAAGGACAGCAACTGGGCACAATCATAACTGACTCAAAAGTGCTTGTTTTCATTCCTAGTGAACCAGTCCATAACTATTTCTGACTTATGTCTACACAGCAACAAAGACACATATTTTTCTTGTAGTATGTCAGGAGAAGGCTAGAGCCTCTGTCAGCTTTTTATTTTTGTAGCAGCCTACTTTATCTGCCCTTTTGAGGGACTCACGGCTAAGGGTGATATCATGGCATCATTCAAAAATAGCCAGCATGCAGACAATGATCCTCAAAATTCCAAAATGTATTGAGGATCTGTTACATAAACCTCTACAAATAGGTACAGTTGCAAGAAAAAGTATGTGAACCCCTTGGGATTACATGGAGTTTTGCATGAATTGGGTATAAAATGTGCTCTTAACGTCATCTAAGTCACAACAATAGAAGAACACAGTCTGCTGAACATAATACTACACAAACATTAGATGTTGCCATGGTTTAATTGCACATAACATGTAAACCTTCACAGTGCAGGGAGGAAAAAGCATGTGAGGCCCTAGCTTAATGACTTCTCCCAGAGCTAATTGGAGCCAGGAGTGAGCCAACTTTGACTCCAATCAGTGTGATGATTTTGGATGTGTTGCTGACAGCTGTCCTGCCCTTAAAAAACACACACCTGTTTTGGGTTTACTGGTTTTAAGAAGCACTGTCTGATGTGAACCATGCCTCGCAGAAAAGAGCTCTCAGAAGACCCACGATCAAGAATTGTTGACTTGCATGAAGCTGGAAAGGGTTACAAAAGTATCTCCAAAAGCCTTGATGTTCATGTGTCCACGGTAAGACAGACTGTCTACAAATGGAGAAAGTTTAGCACTGTTGCTACTCTCCCTAGGCGTAGTCATCCTGTAAAAATGACTGCAAGAGCACAGCACAGAATGCTGCATGAGGTAAAGAAGAATCCCAGAGTGTCAGCTAAAGACCTACAGACATCTCTGGCACATGCTAACATTTTTGTTGACACATCTACAATAAGGAAAACATTAAACAAGAAAGGAGTACATGGGAGGACACCACGGAGGAAGCCATTGCTGTCCAAAAAGAATATTGCAGCACGTTTGAAGTTTGCAAAAGAGCACTTGGATGTTGGTTCCATCTGTCCACAGTACTACTGGCAAAATATACTGTGGACAGATGAAACCAAGATTGAGTTGTTTGGGAAGAACACACAACACTATGTGTGGAGAAAAAAAGGCACAGCACACCAACATCAAAACCTCATCCCCACTGTAAAACATGGCAGAGGGAGCATCATGGTTTGGGGCTGCTTTGCTGCCTCATGGCCTGGACAGATTGTTGTCATTCATGGGAAAATGAATTCCAGAGTTTATCAAGACATTTTGCAGGAAAACGTACGACCATCTGTCCGCCAACTGAAGCTCCGCAGAGGATGGGTGATGCAACAGGACAATGACCCAAAGCATACAAGTAATTCTGCAACAGTACAAAATACGCCTTCTGGAGTGGCCCAGTCAGAGTCCTGACCTCAACCCGATTGAAATGCTGTGGCATGACCTTAAGAGAGCGATTCACACCAGACATCCCAAGAATATTGCTCCACTGAAACAGTTTTGTGAAGAGGAGTGGTCCACAATTACTCCAGATCGTTGTGCAGGTCTGATCTGCAACTACATGAAACGTTTGGGTGAGGTTATTGCTGCCAAAGGAGGGTCAACCAGTTATTAAGGTCAAAGGTTCACATACTTTTTCCTCCCTGCACTGTGAATGTTTACATGTTATGTGCAATTAAACCATGGCAACATCTAATGTTTGTGTAGTATTATGTTCAGCAGACTGTGTTCTTCTATTGTTGTGACTTAGATGACGTTCAGAGCACATTTTATGCCCAATTCATGCAAAATTCCACGTAATCCCAAGGGGTTCACATACTTTTTCTTGCAACTATACGTGTTCAATAACATTGGTATGGGGTATTTGAGAATATACAAGTAGATTTGTTGGGATATATACTATATATCTGTTCTGACTATGTGGGCTAGTATGTCTGCCTCCTTGCCATTGTCCTGAAACATCAGTGGATATGCTAACCCTTTGCACTTCACTTCATTGCACTTTATGCAATTGAACCTCAATACATTTTTGGACTTTCTGGGTTCATTTTTGGGGTGCTGAGTATTTATTGGATTAACTTTTTGTTTGCTTGTGTCCCAATTGAAGATTGTCCTCCACTTCCTGTCTAGTGAAACCATTATCACTGTAACAAAACGTTTTGTCTAGACTTACGGTTTAAAAGTGGCATATCAATCATTATTACCAGATGGCAATCATGCTTGTTCCATGATAGAAAAAGTTTTATTTATTATCAAAGTATAACTTAAAGCAGAGCTCCACCCAAAAGGGGAAGTTCCGCTGTAAGGATTGGCACCTTTGGGGAGTGGGTACCCGAATTTGACAGGTACCCGCTCCCACTTCCTCAACGATGGCTGGGTGATCGGAAGCGGAAGTTGTCCTCCCCCCTCCCTCCCCATAGTCTTCTGGGACACGTGACAGGTCTCAGAAGACTACAGGGCCATTTACAAAGCGCAGAGTTTCTCGCGCATGCGCAGTGTGCACCCGGCTCTGAAGCCGAAAGCTGTCACAGCCAGGTACCCACACTGAAGATGCTGGCACCAGGGAGAGAAGACGGCCAGTGAAATCAGTGGTGGTGAGGACACCGCTGGACCGAGGGACAGGTAAGTGTCTGTATTTTAAAAGTCAGTAGCTACAGTTTTTGTAGCTGCTGACTTTTTTTTTTTCAGGTGGAACTCCGCTTTAAGGCTTTTTTTATTTTGGATAGGGTGGTGAAGTATTAGAATACCTGCCAGGTTTTTTATAGGTGTCTGTGCCCCCTCTTCATTTGTCCTATTTACCTATTACCATAAATTAGAGTAAAAGTGAAAGAAAATCCCAAACTTTGAGCTGTTACCAAACTAGTATTAAAGAAAAATTTCTAACAGGGACATTAGTTCTGGTGGCCCTGGTGACAACCAAGGACTTTATCGCTAGGGGGGATTTCCTATCACTTCTTGTGTTGGCTGTGGGGTAGGAAGTGAAGGGAAATCTCCCAAATGAGAGAAGAGCATTATAATCCTTTCTTACTATATCTAAAATGAAAAAGTTTGCCTTCAGTTTTACTTTAAGCTAAAAAGTCATTAACAGTAAGTTTTACACTGCACAGCCAACATTTATAATCAAACAATCAATCAATTACACTTCTATAATTGCTTTTTAAAAGTCACAATACTGCTTATATATTCTGGTTAGATCCATGCTCTTCAGCATAGACTGCCAATTTCCAAAACCTTCTAAAAATATAGCATAGTGGGTTCTGGCACTTCAGTCTTCTAGCTGTGTAGTTAAATCTGTGCAAATCCAATTAGTACTGCATCCTGGTAATCATTCAATTTACTCAGGATTTATTTGTTTAGATCTCTAAAGAACAATCTAAATTCCCAAAAAGATGTTTCTCCCTTCAAGTACTTATTATTACTAATAGAATTAGCTATCTGCTGATAATTACACTCCTCATGAAAAGGCAAACAGTCATTGAAGCATACAATAGCTAATCAGTTGCCTTCAGCTACAGTTCACAGTTACTGACCTAAGTGAGATTGAAGGTCTAGGAAAAAAAAAAAAATAATGATAAAGAAATCGTTCTGCTCTTTGTGTTGTATAACACAATAGATACATTTAAAATCATCAAGTTGGTTACTCACTAGTTCTACTTTTCTTACAAAAATGCTGAAGGTGCCAAGAGCTAAATAGAATAATTTAGAGGTAAATAAAGTAAGGGATTTTCCATGTATCTAGTCTGTGTTTTTAAAATACGTTTAATATGGGTTTATATTTTATATATTGCTGTGTCACATTTTTATTATTATATTTCCTATAAAGACTTGTACCCTAGAGAGTGTGACTATTTTTATACCAGCATCCTTGCTAAATAACTGATGTGAGCAAAGGTATAACAGGATAGGCCCTAGTATGTATACTACAGACTGTATGAGGAGGAGCAAAGAAAACAGGAGCACATTCGAAGCAGTTTCCATAAAAACAATTCATGTTAAATCTGTGACTCTTCCAAAGAAACCAAGAGATCTGACTGGCCTTGCTTTGCTCTGTTTTTTAAATCTGACATAGGTACTGTATAGCAGTGTGCAAGGCATGTTTGAACTTTTGCAGTTTTCATTGAATTTTTGAAGTTTAAGGGTGGAGTTAAATTTAGTTATTTATTTTGGTGCAATGTTTAAGCTCCTTAGTTTTAGCTATAGGTCTTCCACAATGAGGGTTCATTTTTCTCCTTACAAGTTGTTAACACCATTAGCCAAATACAGGTATGGGCTCATTCCTATAATATTGGATATAGGATCGTGGCAGGACGTTTATCAACCTGAAATCTGGTATGACTTTAATTGTTTGACCAGGATAATCCTACATAACAGATGCAGTTGGCCCAGTGTTATACCAACTATACTATACTTAACTTTACAGATGACACTTAGGAAGTGGTGGAATATTCAAGGTCCTTTGTGGTTCCTACACTTGGCCTTGGGTGGCTGGGTTTTATTAACCCACTGTACAGGCAGCTTAACAAATGTTTTAAAATGACTGGTTCACTTTCATATTGTTACTATAAGAGTACATGTAAGAACTTTAATTGGGAATCTATTGTTAAAGTGAATGTAGATTGTAGAGTGACAATTTTTCTGAAATTAGATAACAGTAGTCACCTAGATACGCAATCATGACTCCTCTAACTCCTGTTGAACCACCATATCCTACATTTTGAAAGTCCAAACCCTCCCATCAAATTGATTGCTAATAAATAAATACATACTAAATCTCTCCCCAAATACTATTTATTTATCTTTTATTTTACTAAATTATATAATCTTTTTCAACATGTGTCTTTCTATGCATTTATTAATCTATGTATTTCCACATCCATAAGTTGCTTTTACTTTATTCACTTTAGCATTTTAATATTTTTAAAGGCTACAAAAGTGCCATCTTGTGTAAAAAAGAAAATTAATATATTATCTGCTCCTAGGTTACCGGTTATGTACTGTCTGCCAAAGATACACAAAAGTATGGAAAACCCCCCGGGTAGGCCCATCATTAGTGGCATAGATTCTATCATGGCTCGATCAGGCAAATATATTGATCACTTTCTGCAGCCTTTGGTGGTGAATACACCCTCATACTTGAAAGATACAAAGCATGTTATGAATGGACTAGGGGGAATTGACTGGAAGTCGAGTTACTTGTTAGATACTGCTGATGTATCTTCCCTCCATACAGTGATATCCCATCAATTGGGTTTTGAAGCAGTGGACATTTTTTTGAATAGGAATACATCTATCTCTGTGTTTCAAAAGAATTTTGTTATGGATTTACTCCAATTTTGTATGACTCATAATCAGGGGCAGACTGACTATTTGAGCACTGAGGGCCCGGGGTCAGTAGGGGGCCCCATGAGATGCCCCTGGTACCTTTCAGTGGCTTTTTCATAGGCTTTTTTGGGTGTGGGCGAGGACACAGGGGCCCTATGATCCCCTATTGCCCAGGGGCCCCATGAGTTGTCAGTCCGTCCCTGCTCATAATTACTTTTGGCATAAAGGTTCATATTATTTGTAAAAGAAAGGGATGGCCATGGGGGCTAAGTTTGAGCCCAGCATGGCCAACCTCTTTATGGCAAAATGAGAGGAGGACATGGTTTTGGGCAACCAAACTAAGTTTCTGGAGGCGATTCATTGATGACACCCTTCTAAATTGGGATGGTGACATCAATTCATTAGATTTATTTTTGAAATTTTTGAATGACAATCAAAGAGGCATAGTTCTGAGCCATGAGGTCAGTTCTAGTTCAGTAAAGTAAAGTAGTTTTGGATTTAAAGATATCTATAGAGGATGGGACACTTACCATGTCTACTTTTTAAAAAAAAAAACAGACAGGAATGGTTACCTCCCTTTAGATTCCTGCCATCATCCTTCATGGTTATCAGCAGTGCCCAAAGACAATTTTTGCACCTTAGACACAATTGTAACTTTAGAGAGGACTATGAAAAAGAAGCTCTGATACTAAAGTCAAGACTTTTGGAAAAAAAAAAGGGCAGAGGATTTCGATGAACCGATGTGGCAGGTGGGATGCTATGATCGGGAAAATCTCATTAAAGATAAAGAGTCTGTTTAGAACAGCTCTGATCGCTTTGGCTTGGCATTTTTTAGTACGTTTTCAAGCCAACACTATGTGGTTAAAAACATAATTCAAAAACATCTGGTCTGTTCTGAAGAATGATCAAAATTTGGACCTAATATTACCCTAACATCCCACTGTCATCTTAAGAGGTGCGGGCAATCTTAGGAATAAATTAGCACCAAATGTGCCAAACTCACCCACTAAGCCAGTATTCTTTGCTAAAATGGAGAGTTACCATCTGTGTAGGAAGTGTAAAGCATGTCGAATAAATTCTTTTAGAGGAAGGAAAATAACAAATTTTGTGACTGTGCAAACCAGTATAACATATGAGATATGGTTGTTTATTTCATGTGCAGCTAAAAACGTTTTTTATATGTTGAGGTGACCATGTGGTTTAGAATATGTAGGACACACTACACATGCCCTTCATGTTCCCCTAGGTCGGGTGTCGGAAACCCGCGGCTCCAGAGCCGCATGCGGCTCTTTTTCACCTTTGCTGCGGCTCCGGAGCAGCAAATGCGGCTTTTCTGTGTGCCGGGCGCCCACTCCCCTCCCTCCTCTCGGGCGGCCGCCCCAAAAGTCAGGACTCTGCAGCTAGCCCAGCAATGGGCAAACTATGGCCCGGCGGACCTTTTAATCCGGCCCGCGGAGCGTGGCAAACATTGGCTGTCAGGATGTAGGCGGGGCAGCGTGATGAACTCCTCTCCTCTCACAGTCTGCCCTGAAGACCGGAACAGCGCGGGAACACGGCGAGAGGAACGCGCGGAGCAAAGGTAAGTGAATTGACACAATATGGGGAATGAATTACTATAGGGGGGATGAATTACTATAGGGGGGATGAATTACTATAGGGGGGATGAATTACTATGGGGGGGATGAATTACTATGGGGGGGATGAATTACTATATGGGGGATGAATTACTATGGGGGATGAATTACTATATGGGGGATGAATTACTATGGGGAATGAATTACTATATGGGGGATGAATTACTATATGGGGGAATGAATTACTATGGGGGATGAATTACTATATGGGGGATGAATTACTATGGGGGATGAATTACTATATGGGGGATGAATTACTATATGGGGGATGTATTTTCAGTTTTAAAAATGTGGCTCTCAAAATAAATTTCAATCGTGGTTTTGGCGAGATTTGGCTCAGTTGAAAAAAAAGGTTGCCCACCACTGCCCTAGGTGAACATATTGCTAACATAAAAGAGGGCTATATGGGACATAGTGTATCCAAGAATTATGCTTTAAAGCACAATAATAACCCTGAGGGTACTACTTTTATTGCAGTGGAGAAATACATTCCTGATTGGAGAGGCAGTAATGCTAAAAGAACGATCTCTAAAGCTGAAATGAGTTGGATATACTGACTCAAGACTTACGCTCCTTTGGATTCAAATATTGAGTGGGCTATTAACTGCTTTATCAACAATAGTTGAATTGTATCTTATCGTTATTATGATCTCTTCCTCGGATTTGTTACTGTATGTGTACTGTATTGCATTTATGTGATTTTCAGTCACAGAGGATGTTAAGTACATTTTTAATATTCATATTTTTATTAGTTATTTTATTTTTTTATTTTGACTAATGATTTTTTATTATTAGTAGTGGGCACATAATAATAGCAAGACTTTTTTTTATATATACTACAGCCATTAGGTGGTGTTGTGATCCACTTACAGTTGTGCTCAAATGTTTGTATACCATGGAAGAAATTGTGAAATTTTGGCAATGATATTGAAAATATGACTGATCATGCACAAAATGCTCTTTTATTGAAGGATGATGAAGGATGATGATCTTATGAAGCCATTTATTATCAAATCGTTGTTTGGCTCACCATATTCAAAAAAATTTGTGAGTAGTATAGCATATATTCAATTCATTTGTGTATGCTTGTACAAAATGTCACACAGGGAATGTTTTTTGGCTTCCACATTGTAAAATCCTTTAAATTACCATACCATTTTTAATAATGATAACAGAAATCACCCAAATGGCCATAATCAAAGGTTTACATCTCCTGGAATGTTTGGCCTTGGTACAGATGCACAAGGTGACACACACGGGTTAAAATGCCAATTAGAGGTTAATGTCCCACATCTGTGGTTTTTTAAATTGCAATTAGTGTCAGTGTATAAATAGTCAATGAGTTTGTTAGCTCTTATGTGGAAGCACTGACTAGGCTAGATACAGAGCCATGGGGATCAGAAAAGAACTGTCAAAAGTCCTGCGTAACAAGGTAATGAACCTTCAGCTTTTAAAACCATTTTAAGTTTCTGTACAAAATCACTCAGGAAGTGCAGCCCACATAGAGGTGCCCCAGCCAGAGGTGCACCAGCCTGATGAGGAAAAATATTTTAACAGCCTCCCACCCACCATATAGTACAATGATGGGCACGAGGCGGTTCTCTTGTTCTGGGAGGACATCATATGACGTCCTCCCATTCTCACCGCGGATGCGTGGCTCTGGGAGCGCGCAGCGTGGCAATCGGCGGTGCGCTGTGTACCTCAGAAAGAGCCAAAGATGTCGGCTCAGTCATGTGATCAACTGTGTCCAATCACAGCTGATCACATGTACAGTAAACAGGGAAATGCCGGTTATCGGCATTTCTCTCCTCACGAGCTGCAACGCTGGCGGCTCGAGAGGAGAGCCGGTAATCGGCATTCCTCAGATGGGACATGTGCAGAGATCATCAGAGCACTGATGATCAGTGTGCCCTGACGATCTGCGTAGCCCCAGCAGTGCCACCTGTCAGTCTCCATCAGTGCTAGCGGTCAGTGCTCATCCATGCCACCTGCCAGTGCCATCAGTATCACATCAGTGCCACATTTCAGTGCCTACCAGTGCACATCAATGCCACATATCAGTGCCCATCTGAGCTGCCTTTCAGTGTCACCCATCAGTGCCAGTCAGTGCCACCTATCAATGCCAGTCAGTGCCACCTAGCAGTGCTGCCAATCAGTGTCACCTATGAGTGCCAGTCAGTGCCACCTATCAGTGTGCATCAGTGCCACCTATCAGTGCCTGTCAGTGCTGCCTATCAGTGTCGCCTAACAGTGCCAGTCAGTGCCACCTAACAGTGCCAGTCAGTGCCACCTATCATTGCCAGTAAGTGCTGCTTATCAGTGCCGCCTATCAGTGCCATATTTGAGTGCTGCCTTTCAGTGCCCATCAGTAATCCCTGTCAATGCCCATCAGTGCCACCTACCAGTGCCTCCTCATCAGTGCCCATCAGTGCCACCTATCAGTGTCCATCAGTGCAGCCTATCAGTGCCCATCACTGCAGCCTCATTAGCGCACATCAGTGAAGGAGGAAAATCACTTATTTACAAAATACTAAAAAAATAAAAAACCCAGCCTGGGCAGGAAGGGGGTATAAGTGCCCTGTAGGCTAGTGGTTAAAGTACTTGTTGCCAAAATAAAGGTTTTAAAGCAACTTGTGTGCTCTCCTCCAATTATCAGGTTTCTTGTGACACTCCCCCCTGCAATCCATTCACTGGGAAGACCAGTGCTCTGCTGTTTCTCCTCCCTCAGCTCTCTATGTAGCTGAGAATCGATATTATGTGATTACTTGTAAAAGAGGGGAAAAAAGGTATTTATAATTTTTTTTATATGTATGCACACGTTTTGCCTTTCAGGGCTATTTTAAACTGAAATTGTTGTTTTACAAGATGAGGGTTCACATACTGTATACTTTAATGAATTCTTACCATCACAAATATTTATTTTTAGTGTATAATATTAAACCTATGGGCATGTGTTTTTAACCATATTCTTACAACATTTTCAATATCTTTACTTTATTGCAATTTTAATGCACTGACTTTCTAAAAGTAGTTTGTTTCTTATAAAATCTTATTACATCTATAAATAAATTATTACAATTTCCTCTACAAAAAATATCATCTGCTCAGAAATCCCCACTAACATCTTTAAAAATGCAAATTTGTTTACAGGTAAACAAATGCTATTTTTTTTCTAAGGAGCCTGCAAAGCATTGCACCAACAATCAGAAGATCGTGGGTGTAATCTCGGGTTCCTGCAGACTCTCAGCATACATAACAGGGGAAATCTCTCTGTTTTCAATAGTGCCCATCCTAACCAATGCGATTCACAATAGTTTGATTTTGAATAAGGTTCCCTCACCGCTTTGGTATGAGTTAACATGTGACTTGTCCTATAGAATATGCAAGGTCGAATCAAATTCACTTCACATAATCGCAATTTAAATTACATCAATGTTGCATAGCAGTACCTGAGCCTAAGTGAAAGGAACCCAGTAACAGGGAGAGGGTAGCAAATGCTGACTTCTTTCTAAAATCTTAGCTCCCTGGTTTCAATACTTTCTGAGTAAATGCTGAAGAAGCATGCAGATTAGTAACTGTCACAATCCATAGAGCTAAAAGGAAACTTTTTTTTAAAAAAAGTGACCGTTATATTCTTCTGATACAAAATTTTATTCCTTATATATAGCTTTGTGCCTAAAGCCTAAAACCTCATAAAGTATTGAAGACATTGAATTAGAAAGTAAGCCAGAAAGGTAGCATTTCCAGGAGAGGTCAGCAGTGACAGCTTATTTCCATACAGCACTGAATAATTATTCCAACAAGGTAAACTTTTCAGCAATAAAACACCTAATGAAAAATTTAAAGCAGATACCTTTAGCTCTTCTAATGCCTTTTGAAGTTCCTCTGGTGTTTTGTACTCAAAATCCCTCTCTAAATATTCCTCTTCAGCTTGTGCTATCCATTCTTGCATTTCAGATAGATCCTTCCGGAGACTAACCGTTTTTTCTAAGCCACCTTTCAATGCTGCTTTTTTCGCATGGGCCTAAAATTGAGACATAAACTAAAAGCTAGAAAGTGGCAAGGACAGATGAAAAATACAGTAATTGCAATAACTAGTACACCTTTAGATGTAAGCGCATATTATTTTCAGAGGTTTCACACCAAGTATGCGTTGTATGAAATGGCAAAACAAATTTTCTGAAGGTTTTGTTGTAATTTAGGACAAACAGAAGTTGACATATACCAAATGCAGGGAATATAAACATGAGCGGCTCACACATAAACACGTGCTCTGAATGTTGTTTGTTCAAACCAGATGTGTCTTAACTTCTGAAAATACCTTTTGAAATAGTTTGCTGATATTTATTCTTCAAGGACAAACAGATAAATGTATCTTCTAAACTGCTACAGTACATTTCATGGAGACATAAAACTATTATAACCGAGATAAAGAATGTATTACTGACACAACAACCACTGAAGCTAATAAAATGCCTTTTTTATGTGAGAAAAATGGTTTGCTTATGACTATATTGCCTCTTTACAATTCATCATTTGGAACATTAAAATGTACACAAAATCTTGCAATAAACCATGGTAAAGTCAATATATATATATATATATATATATATATATATATATATATATATATATATCTATATATATAGATAGATATATATATAGTATGTACTGTACATATAGAGACATGATTGTAACTGACAGCATATTAAAATAAGTTTTCAAGAAAAGTACTTCCTTCCAGATCAAACCAAGTAAATGGTTTAGAGTCAAAGTTGATGAGTTTCGATGGGCAAATGCAATGTACTGTTCACAGTATGACATTCCTCTGAAATCATTCAGAATTCTTTTCAGGTGCTGTTAACTTGAATTGGACCTACTTCAGCTGGTTATGTATGTACATAAACGTATACTGAAAGAAGCAGTTCTGAAGCTAATACAAGCCCATCTATACTTATCATTAGTTATAGGTGTATGCACAGGGTGTGCCTGGGCACATCCTAATCACCCCATATGTACAGGGCTTTTTTCAGCCGAAATGTGATGGAATGGAGTTCCGCAACCTCAGACACTAGCCCCTTGTCTGCCACTTGCTACTGTCACTTGCATGCACAGAAGTTTGGCCTCTGTGTGTACAAGTGGCAGACTCCTCTCCCAGTGGTGCATGCTCTGCTGTATCCCCAGGAGAGCAGAAGAGGGAGGGGGCAGGGGATTTGCACATATCTAGTGTCTCGCTGGCAGCACCTTCTAAAGCCCACACCAGCAGCCTGCACACTGCTACAGTAACTTTTAGCTGCCCTTTGGCAACGCGGGCCCTCTTTCCTACAGTATCTCTGGTATTCTTTAGGTGGTGTAGAGAGGAAGGGCAGCTCTGTAGTGGAAGCAAAGGGTAGGCTTGGGGGGAGTGCTGTGTGCTGGGGAGGTGGTAAACTGGTCTGTTTGATCTGCATTCCTTAACTCTGCATCCTGTACATAGCATACTTCTGAACAGTGCACCCCTTAACTCTGCAATCTGTAAATAGTGCACAGATTAACTATGTACCCAGAACATAGAACACTCCTTGATTCTGCATCCAGTACATAGTGCACTCCTGAACCCTGCACCCTTTACATAGCACACTCCTTAACCCTGTAAATAGTGCACTCCTGAGCCCTTCATCCTATACATAGCACACTCCTGAACCCTGCACCCTTTACATAGCACACTCCTTAACTATATACTCTGCACCCTGTATACAGAGCACTCCTTAACTCTGCACCCTGTACATAGTACACTCCTTGATTCTGCACCCTGTACATAGTGCACTCCTGAGCCCTTCATCCTATACATAGCACACTCCTGAACCCTGCACCCTTTACATAGCACACTCCTTAACTATATACTCTGCACCCTGTATACAGAGCACTCCTTAACTCTGCACCCTGTACATAGTACACTCCTTGATTCTGCACCCTGTACATAGTGCACTCCTGAGCCCTTCATCCTATACATAGCACACTCCTGAACCCTGCACCCTTTACATAGAACACTCCTTAACTATATACTCTGCACCCTGTATACAGAGCACTCCTTAACTCTGCACCCTGTACATAGTACACTCCTTGATTCTGCACCCTGTACATAGTGCACTTCTGAGCCCTTCATCCTATACACAGCACACTCCTGAACCCTGCACCTTTTACATAGCACACCCCTTAACTATATACTCTGCACCCTGTATACAGAGCACTCCTTAACTCTGCACCCTGTACATAGTACACTCCTTAACTATATACTCTGCACCCTGTATACAGAGCACTCCTTAACTCTGCACCCTGTACATAGTACACTCCTTGATTCTGCACCCTGTACATAGTGCACTTCTGAGCCCTTCATCCTATACACAGCACACTTCTGAACCCTGCACCCTTTACACAGAACACTCCTTAACTATATACTCTGCACCCTGTATACAGAGCACTCCTTAACTCTGCACCCTGTACATAGTACACTCCTTGATTCTGCCCCTGTACATAGTGCACTCCTGAGCCCTTCATCCTATACATAGCACACTCCTGAACCCTGCACCCTTTACATAGCACACTCCTTAACTATATACTCTGTACATAGCACACACTTGAGCCCTGCACCCTGTACATAGTGCACTTCTTAACTCTGCATTGTGTACATAGCGCACTCCTTAACTTTGTACACTGTACATAGTTAAAGCAATTAAACTATTTAAAACTATTGTTAGATAAAAGAACTACTCTAAAGAGTTTAAAGTGGAATTAAGTCAATTTGTAAAACATTGCTAAACATTTATTGTCTTTTCTACTATAAAATCCATTTGGTTTGCTAATTGTACACTGGCAGCCACACATGCACAGTCCAAATGTCACAGGGACAAACAGACATGGACAGGTACAGACAGTGACAAGAATCTGTGGATTCTTGTGGCTGGGCTGACAAGTGGCTGCAGACAGCTGTGGCCATGCAACCTGTACAAAGAAATGACAGGCTGACAGGAGACACAGCTGTCAGCATGTACAGTATCTGCACATCCATAGCACAAATGAGTCCAGGGATGGACATTTGTCTCTAACCGCAGATAACCGCTTGATATGTGGACACATGCGACAACTTTGACTCCTGTCAGCCTGTCACTGCTTTGTATAAGTTGAGCAGCAAAAGTTTCCACAACCACCTGTCAGCCCAGCCAAAAGAATCTATTGATTTTTTGCCACTGTTGATGCCTGTCCATGTCTATGTATTTGTGTGAAGGAGGACTAAAAAAAGAACTCTTATTTAGAGCAACTCTTGTTGGGGAAAAAAAGACAATCCCTTGTGGGTGATCTATCTACATTGCAAGGATTTTAACAAACTTTGTTGTAAATTATTACCTTTTGTCACTCTGAAGAAATAGATGTGTGTTTCTGTCCATGTGCAAAGTGAATATGAATGGAAGTGGTTTTCATTATCAATGCACTTGTAGGATTTTGAAGAGGAAAGTGGAGAGTCTAAATCCCTTTAGACATGACTAACCCTTTGGGAGTCTCTCAAAGCGACATTTTTGTTGCAGAGGATGCCAACAATCTGGCTTGTATCTTAGTGCAGACTTCAAGGAAAATCCGTGAGCCAATCGCAAAAGAAGGAAATTACATTTCTGGGGAGCATTCTATACATCGTCTGTGTACAAAATGTCTCCAGGTGACCATATTGCATTGAATTTTTTCAAAAATTAAATCTGCTGCAGATTGAAAAGGAAGGGTCATCTTCAATAACATTCAGATACAATACGTCTTGTGTAACAATTGTGTAGCACCATCCTAGATAGGTGTTAGGTTTATAAGGATAAGATTTAGTTTGTGTTTTGACAGTTTGATCAATGTTGCTGTGTTCTGCTAGTTAGGTCTGCTCATTGTGTTCAGCTGCTGCCATTCTGATAGTTCTTTCTGCATCCAGAAAGCTTGAGAAGCTTCTGGATCATAGTTTTGGAGCTATGCAGATGGCTGCATGAATATTGATACAGCCCTGGCCTACCCCAGAGAGACAGGCTCTGATGTCATGCTAGGATACTATATTTATTCAGTAAGCACACTGAGCTCTGGGTCTTTTCCTGGATAGGATTGGTCAAGCCTGGAGGGGGGCATGATGCTCTCCCAGGAAGTGTTGTTGCATCTGCTGTCATAGGCCTCAGGTGAGTGACCTGAGAGCCTGAATGCTGAGACCTGGGTTCTGCTAAGAGCTGACTGAGGGGCCATCTACTGAAGATTTGGTCTGGCATTACAGAGGAGGGCAACCAGTTGTCCTTAGGCCTTGTGAGTACAGACACCTCTGAAAGGATCTTAGAAGCTTTGTGTTGCTAAAATCCCTCTGGTGCAAGGGAGTCAACTCTGGGTCTATTAAAAGGCAATATTGGCTGGTATCCTGCAGAGCATTGTCCATCAAAACTCCTTCTAAAAAAAAGGTACTCAGTAGCTAAAGTCTACTGTTTCTTACAAGCATGGACTTTAACATAGCATGCTCTGAAGAATACCCAAGTCCTCAGGTTGTACATAGTTCTTGTTTTTGGAGTATCCCACCTTATTTCCTCAACTTATCCAAGTTCTCAAAAAATAAAAACAAAAAAAAACAACACCCTTAGACTGGTCATTGAAGAAATGTGTGAATGAGCCTTTATGCCTGACTTTGGGGTAAAGCTTTTGGAAAATACAGTATTCCTGCAGCTCCTATCAGTCATTACATTTAACCCTTTGATTGCCAAGAACACTTTCACATACACAATTGCTAGTATAGTGTCTGAACAGATCAATATCTTTGATCAGATCAGCACTATCCAGCGTTCAAAATAGTATAGTGTCCCCAAAAGCGCAGCGTTAGCAGGATCAGCCCCGGTACCTGCCAGCACCTGCATTTAGTCCCTACACTTAACCCCCCCTTCTCCCCCAGCAAGTGCAGTATCAGTAGATCACTGTCACGTAATACATTGCACACAAAACTGCAGGCCTGATCTCTGCTAGCACTAGCAGGTAAATTGTTTTGTAGTGGCTCAAGTAGTCCCTGATAGCCAGGTGCTCTTTTTCCCATGAGTCGCACTAGATATCTATAAATTTAGTGGTCCAATTAAAGGTACTCTAGTGAAGAGGCCCACAGGATTCTGACTTTGTCTGGTGAGAGCAAAGCGGAAGCCTTACTGACAGAATCAGGCTCAGAATACGAACCTGTAGACAGCAGAGGCACCCTGTCAGATAGCTCAGAAGATGGAGTAGAGGTCCCTGATAAGGTCAGGCATACCCAACCCCATTCCCAGGTGGCTGAGGTGTTACAATTGCATGATGATGCAGAGTGACAGTAATAGTGCTACTCTATCTTTTGATGAACCTGCTCTTTTTCATACCAGCACTGCAGTAGCACTTGGTGACATGGCGAGACCCATAAGTGCAGTACAAGCTCTTGCGGTGGCTAACACAAGTAGTGTCCCACAGCCACCAAGAATTCGAACACAGTTCTGTAGAGCTCATAGTGTCCTTCCGGATGTGCTTGCAAATCCTGATTGGCGGCCCACAGGTTTTGCAGCACCTGTACTTCCCCCATTCACTGGCCAACCCGGAATTCAGTTGGAAACAGTAAATTTAACTACTCCCCTTGATTTTTTGGAGCTGTTTTTCATGAAAGATCTGTATGGATTGATTGTGGATCAAAGCAATTTATACGCACAATTTATCACCGCCAACCCAAATTCAAACCTTGCCATAACATTTCCATGGAAACTTATTACAGTCTCTGAATTTAAAGTATTTTTGGGCCTAACCCTCAACATGTGCATTACTAAAAAAAATTAATTGTACTGGTCCACAGACCCGATGCATCATAGGCCCGTGTTCTCTGCCACCATGGCCAGGCATGGAGATGAGAATACAATGTCATTTATGCATTTCAATGACAATACATTCTGTTGTCCTCGGGGTGACCCTGAATTTGACTGGTTCCACAAAATTCAGCCCCCTTGTACATCACCTTAACCAGAAATTTGCAGATGTGTATACACGCCAGCAAAACATTTGCATTGATGAGTCCCTCATTAGTTTTTCTGGCCACCTTGCATTCAAACAATTTCTCCCCAGTAAGCATGCCAGATATGGGGTCAAAATGTATAAGACCTGTGAGAGGGCAACAGGCTATATATGTAATTTTTGGATTTATGAGGGAAAAGATAGTCATGTGGAGCCCCCAAACTACATGGGGAGAAGTGGCAAGATAGTTTGGGACTTGGGAAAAGGTGTCACCCTTTTTCCATATGGGGTACCACTTATACGTGGACAATTTTTATACAAGCGTGCCACTATTTAGACATTTGTAGAATCTTGGTGCATGTGGCACCGTGTGATATAATTGCGGGGCTTCCCCAAATGGCTTAGAAAAGGGGAGAAAGCCTGCTTGAAAAATGATGAATTGCTTGCAGTGAAGTGGAAAGACAAATGGGATGTTTTTGTTGTGTCTTCCATTCACGCAGACACGACCATCCTAATTTCCATGGCAGCTGGTGTTGTTGAGAAGCCCTTCTGTGTCCACAACTATAACCTTAACATGGGAGGGGTGGACTTCAACAACCAGATGATTAAGCCGTACTTAGTTTCCCATAAAGCCAGGTGTTGCTACAAAAAGTGTCTGTATATTTATTTCAATTGGCTCTGTACAATGCTTTTGTGCTTTACAAAGCAACTGTAAGGAGTGGATCCTTCCTAAAATTCCAGGAGGAGATCATCACGGCCCTTTTGCATCCAAAAGGTACTGTGGTCCAAACCTCCAACCCAGATGCAGTGAGCCAGCTGCATGAGAGCCATTTCCCTGATGCCATTCCTGATACCCCAATATAAAAGTCACCCCAAAAAAGATGTGTCTGTAGCAGACATGGAATTAGGTGTGACACCCGATTTTTTGTCCCTCCTGTCCTGGCCAACCTGGTCTCTGCCTCAAGGACTGCTTCCATCCCTACCATACACTAATGGAGTATTAGTATAGGGTACAGCATGGCACAGTCCAGGGCACATATATACACACAGGGTCTCAAAAGATGTTAAGTAGTCAGGAAACTGGCTATCACATTTTGAGAGACCCTTTGAGAGATCTGCTTTACAGATTAAAGAAAAAAAGAAGCAAAGAAAACGTTTAAAAAAACCATACAGAATAAAAAAGTAAAAAATAAAAAAGTAAATAAATAAATAAAACAAAAATAGTTGTCGTTTTATTGAGTTACTGTTTTATTGTTATTGTTTTATTGTAACCCTTGCAGTTTTCTTTGCAGGAATGCCATTCAGCTCCAGCACCGATCTGTTTGTTTTGACAGCAATAGGGTCTTGCTCTCAGAATATATGTAAGTGTGTGCAGCGCTGTTGGATGAGATTTTTTTTATCCACAGTTAAAAAAAGAACATATGCCCAAGCATGGGGGCCTGGGGTGGGCAGCCCCTATGCTTTGGCATATATTTAAAACATTTTTATTTGGCAGAGATTTCTTCATCCACATCAATTGATGTGAATAGAGGAATCTGTTCTTTTTTTTTTCATTCAGCTCAGGGGCTGAAGGAAAAAAATTTTGTTTATGCCCACCATTAGAAGTGGGTGGATGCAGGGCGGTATATTCTAATGGGGGGCATACCACACACTTTTTCTGGCAGACAATTCTTCTATTTTTTTCATTCAGCCCATAGGCTGCATAAAAAAATGAACATAACATATATGCTCAACAAGGACCAGCAACGTACTGGTACATCACTGTACTTTGAGTGGTTATACCAGTATAATACCTGCAGCATCTTTTTTTTCTCAGGTAGCCCCGTGCCATCGGGGAACTGGAGAATGCAACCGGCATTTCCACCAACTGAATATAGAGCTGCCTGGAGACCTGAATGGGGTCAATTGTCTCTATAGTATAAGAAACTGGAAGCTACAAGCATTTCATCACTTTGGTTTCACCGGATATACACAGCGCCATTCTTAAATTGGGAAAGCATCTTATCACACCGATCTTGATGAGATCAGATGATTTAAGGGCAGAGGAGATATCTAGAGTCTAAGAAACCCCAGATTTCTCTGAAAAAAATATGTATCATTTTTTTAAAAAGCACCTTCGTCCCCTCAAGCGCTGGCCCGATGTCAGTATCTAAAAACTATTATCTATTGTTCTGAGGAAGGGAGTTTGACTCCCGAAACATATTAACACTTTAGCCTATGTTGCCCATGACTGGCATCTTTTGACTTCTTGTCTCTGTTTTTATGACCTTTTTGACTTGTGAGTATGCATTTGTATTTTTATAATAAATTTCTTACTATCACGGTAACGCACAAGGAGAGTGAACTATGTTTTGTTCTTTTCTGCTAACCCCAAGGAATTTGATAATATGCATGTTGAGTATTTTGCAGATCTTGATTGTTGCCACAAATTTTGGAAAATGAAAAAAGAAAACGAAAATATATTTTTTTCTTTTCTTTTTTTATTTTTCAAAACCTTGTGAGAAAAAATGAGATCTGCAAATGCTCATCATGCCTCCTATTACATTCCTTGGGGTGTCTAATTTCCAAAAAGGGGTAATTTGGGGGGTTGTGTTATCCTGGCATTTCAGGGCTTCTGAAACTGCGATAGGTAGTGAGGAAGTGAAATGAGGAAGTTACGCACCTTCAGGCTTTCAAAGTGGTCATTGGATTTTAGGTTCCTGTATGTGGCAAGGCTCCCAAAAAGTCTCACACATGTGGTATCCCCATACTCAGTAGAAGTAGCAGAATGTGTTTTGGGGTGTAATTCCACATATACCCATGGTATGTGTGAGTAACATATAATTTAAGTGACAACATTGTGTAAAAAAATAATGTTTTGGGTCATTTTCCAAAAACTTGTGGTAAAACAAAGTATTCCATTGACTCAGCATGCCTCTCGGCAAATAGTCTGGGATGATTACTTTCCAAAAGGAGCCATTTTTGGGGGTATTGTGGTATCCTGGAATTTCAGAGCCTCTGAAACCGTAATAGGTATTGAGGAAGTGAAATGAGGAATTTACGCACCATAAGCCTTTCAAAGTGGTCGTTGGATTTGGAGCTCCTATATGCGGCTAGGCTGCCAAAAAGTCTTACACATGTGGTATGCCCATACTCAGGAGAAGTAGCAAAATATATTTTGGGGTGTAATTCCAAATATACCCATGGCATGTGTGGGCAATATACCATTTAATTGACAACTTTGTGTAAAAAAAAAAACTAAACTTTTTTTTGTCATTTTCCAAAAACTTGTGAAAAAAAAAACTTCCATGGACTCAGAATGCTTCTCAGCAGATAGATTAGGGTATCTGCTTTCTGAAAAGGGGTCATTTGGGGGCTTTGTACTGTCCTGACATTTTAGTACCTCAAGCAATGTGATAGGCAGTCAGAAAGTAAAAGGTGTGTAAATTTCAGTGTCCATATCATAGTTTGTAGACTCTATAGATTTCACACAAACCAATTAATATACACTTATTGGGATTTTTTTTTTTACCAAAGACATATAGCAAAATACATTTGTCCTAAATTTATGATGAACTTTGAATTTATTGGATATTTTTTATAACAGAAATGTAAAAATATCATATTGTCTCAAACTTTTTTTTGTTTATAGCTCAAAAAATAAAAAAAACCCAGAGCTGCTCACATACCATCAAAAGAAAGCTCTATTTGTGGGAAAAAATTACATACATTTAATTTATGTACAGCATTGCGTGACTGCACAATTGTCAGTTAGACCAGCACAGTGTCGCACAGCAAAAAATGGAGTAAATTCTAGTATCTATACCCTAGTTTGTAGATGCTATCACTTTCACATAAACCAATAATATACACTTATTGGGATTTTTTTTTACCAAAGACATGCAGCAAAATACATTTTGGCCTAAATTTATGACGAACTTCGAGTTTACTATATATTTTTTATAACCGAAAGTAAAAAAATATTGTTTATAGTACAAAAAATAAAAAAAAACAGCAGTGATCAAATATCACCAAAAGAAAGCTCTATTTGTGGGGAAAAAAGGACATAAATTTTGTTTGGACACAGTATTGCGGGATAGAGAATAGCAGAGCGCCAAATAACAAAAAATGGCCTGATCAGGAAGGGGGGTAAATCATCTGGAGGGCAAGTGGTTAAATAAACAGCTGAAAGCATTTGTTATCTCTGTTTTATAAGTGCAATAAAAACCTTTCAATCCTGCCAGAAATCTTATGAACTGAAAACATTCTGTACACTTTGCCTATGCTTCATTCTTATCAAACGCATTGTTCCAAGCTATTTCTGTGGACTACAGATCACCTTCCTATGTTATGGAGAAAAGATGTAGGAGAGGAGTGTGGTAGTCCTGTCCTAAAATGACAATATTGCTCCTTCTTAGAGTGACTGAGTGTTGTCACTCTAGGGCAGAAAAATAGTTACTGGTAGAATCCCCTGGTGAAAATGAAAAAAAAGGAAAAAGGAAACTATTGTAGTTACTACATATAAGGACTAGTAAACTGAATATATTAAATAATTTGGATTAAGATTATCTTTAATATTGGCTATAAACAGAAATATAGAAACATCTACCTGGACACTCTCTCACTGTTCACTCTTGTGAACCTTCTATGGCTCCATCCCTCGGATCACAAAAGCCTTTCCAACCCAATCACAGCCAATTTACTCTTTCTATGGGTTAAACGTAAGACCTTCTTTATGCTACAATCTTTCCACAATCCATTGCAATCTTTCCTCAAAAACCCATCTTTCTACCCTGCTGTTTCCTCCCCTTCCTCCTTTCAGGTCTGGCATTCAGTGGGTCTCCTTCACCTTTACCACCTGACCACTAATTTGGCCTTCCAAACATTTCCTTCTCTTTAGGAAAGGTACAGTCTACTGAACTTGGAAATCTTCCGCTACCTACAAATTAAACATTTTTTTACAACTTTCCTAACCCCCTCCTCTGCTTTACATCATGTATCTTCTTCAACCCCCATGCTCTTTAATTTATCTTCCAACTCTACCAACTCCTGTCAAATAAGCCAGACTCTCCCCCATCTAGTTATACACCCTGTTGGGAATGGGACCTCGGGATCTCCTCAGATCAAAAGCGTGGCCAGAAGTTTGAGCAGCTATCAAATCCTCAGTTCAAAACATATCGGCATTGGAGACCAATTATAAGGTTCTTACCTATTGGTACCTGGTTTTTGCTAGGTTAGCCAAATACATACCTACTTACTCACCCAAATGTTCAGCGGCTGTGACTCACTTCCATACATGGTGGTCCTGCCCCATAGTGCAACGTTTCTGGGCTGACATATACAAAATTATCTCTACCTTAATGGCTACTGAACTAACCTCAGACCTTCTCACAGCCCTACTAAATGTGTGACCCCCTAGTTTAACACGAGTAGAGCAAAAACTATTCCTTCAAGTGACAACTGCAGCTAAGCAGACTATTGCGAGAGCCTAGAAAACTGACTCTCTTAATATCTTGGAAACCAAAAATAGGGTCACTAAGGCCATGATCCATGCTAAACTAGCTGCAGTCCTGCTGGATATTGAAGGTTGAATATTACACTAAAAAGTGGCAACCCCGGGTGCACCATTTTCTCCCCCCTCAATTTGATGACATCCTCTTGTAACCATGACTTTTTTATAGGTGATTCTATCTTTTATGGTACTTTGGCTTATTTACAATTCTGACCATGGGCTGGCACTCCGTGCATCCCTTCCCCCCTTTCCCCTATACCCCCTCTCAACCATACTTTGCAATCTTTTGCTCTTCGCCTTTGTCTTATCATCTTTCTGGAAGTGTCGTTATAAGACATGAAACCATTGTATGTTCAATTTATCCACCACGCCTCTCTTACCTTCTTAAGTGGCCTTTATGTATGCTGCATTTTTACCCACTCATTGGTTTTCTGGCCCCTTGGTCACACACTTGAAGTCATGCATTTCTCTTTATCTCATCACTATCTGTCTACTTGTTACAATGTTACATTACCTATTTGTACTGATACCTTCTCAGAATTGTACTGCTCATGCTAACACACTATACTCTACACCGACACAGCTTCACTTAACTCTGAACTGATCCAACTGTATGTATGGTTATAAACTCCTTTACTCTTCGACATCAATAAATTATTTGAACAGGAAAAGTGCAATTACAATGCATAAAATACTGAAACCTTCTGTTACCATGTGTCGGTGTTCTGTTCTGATCTGTCTTAAAGCACTGTCAGGAAAAAGAAAAGCAAAGAAACAGCTTTGCCAGTGTAAGAACTCTTAACTGCATTTATTGGGCTCCACAGCAATAATGTAAGTTCTCTCACCACACAGTGAATGCAAAGGAGGCGTCATGTGTTTTCAGGTCATAGCCTTCAATAGCAAATGAATCACACTCCATTAACTGAAAAAAATTCCATGCCACTATATTTTTCTGATTGAGTACCTGTCTGAATAAAACTGACTTCATGGATTATCACAAATCTTTCTACACAGCTCAATTCAAAGAAATAGTTATTTTGATTCTGCAGGGAGAAAGAAAAATGTCTGAAACATTGTGGTGATTTACCATTTTAATCCATTCCAGAGAAGCATACTAGTGCTATTTTACAATGCTGTCGATGTGAAGGCACCATTGTGTCTATTTAAGATCAAACATTCTTTGAATGTCTAAAAGTAAATAGCTTAAAACACCCTACAAATGTATTGAGTCTGAAATAAAGCACAAAGTCTAAACTAATAACATAATAATATATTCCCTTTATAAATACTTCTGTTCCACAATACAAAGAGCATACATACCTGTTTGCATATGTGATCCCACTGGTCATTGAGATTTTGTAGTTCAGCTTTCAACTTGGGCAAATAATTTGGTTCAGCTTTGATGATCAAATTCTCTCCAACATCATTCACACTGGTTACACTAGGCTGTATTGTCTGGATATCATTTACTAATGCCTGTTAAAAATAAATTAAATTACCACATTTAATAAAAATCTCTATTTTTATATGCTCATGAATTACTACCATAAGGTGCTACAGTATCCCTGAACTGCAAGGAGGTACCCAAAGCCCAACACAAATACTTTGGGGAAATATCTAATATCCAATCTCAATACACTAGAGTGTCTTTTTGTTTTAAATTAATGTTTGATCGCAAGATGCTATTACATTGACATACTATGACTATTACATCTGGACATGCAAGCCTATTATACACTATGTGACCAAAGTTTGTGGACTCATGAACATCAAACCTCTATGGCTTAAAGGACATTGCATTGCAAAATCATATATATTATTATAGAGTTGGACCCCCAGTTTGTACTCAACTAGCTTTGTTTTAAATTAATGTTTGATCGCAAGATGCTATTACATCGACATACAATGACTATTACATCTGGACATGCAAGACTATTATACACTACGTGACCAAAGTTTGTGGACTCATGAACATCAAACCTCTATGGCTTAAAGGACATTGCAAGGCAAAAGCATATATATTATTATAGAGTTGGACCACCAGTTTGTACCCAACTAGCCATAAAAAAGCATTTGTAAGCATTTATCAGGAATTGGTGTTAGATGTGAAAACTAGATCCTACATCCATTTCCAATTCATCCCACAGGTGTTTAATATGGTGGGGACACAGCTTTCTGCAGGCCACTGGAGTTGGCTTTGTGCACAGGGTGACAGTCATGCAGGAACAGAAAATGCACTCAAACTTGCAGCAAGACTGAATTGTATAAACTGTCTTAGTATGTAGGGGCATTAGTGTTCTTTATTGGAAACATCTCTACTCCATAACTTCTATGTACTTTTGCCCAAATAGCATAGGTGTGTTGGCCAGGTGTCCCTAAACTTTTGACCATATATTGTACTTAAAACACACAGGAATGGCACCAGCAAACAAGAATAACCACTAAAAATTCTAATGAGATGTCAGCAGTAGTCTCTAAGCATAATCTATATACATCTACTACTTAATGGCCCTGTAATCCATTTTTATGAAACCATTTCTTACTGTGTTTTCTGCCTCCTTTTAGTATCTTCTGTGAGATCCTGAACCTATTTGTCCCCTCTTAATTCCATTTGTTTGAAACAAGCAGTGCAAATTAGTTATGGTAATATGCACTGCTCTATGCACACTACAAATCCCATACGTGATAGTCCATTGTCCATCTGGGGAAAGCAAGAGAGAGTGGCTACATACCTACCATAGAGAACAAATATAGCCACCTTCTAGCAAGAAGTCAGATCACAGCAGCAAGGAAAGTCTAAATGGAGATTTATTGGAGGCTAAGATCAATGGAAGGTACTTTTCTGAGTTAGGAATACATAGTTGACTAGAATATATTTTTTTAACTTTGAGTTCAGAAAATATTATTTGCAGTCCTAAAAGGCTCCCATATCCTATGCATCTACTGTATGAGCTATATATATATATATATATATATATATATATATATATATATATACACACACACACTCACTGACTTTTTCAGGTACACCTGTTTAATTGCTTGGTAACACAAATTGCTAATCAGCCAATCACATGGCAGCAACTCAATGCATTTAGGCATCTAGATGTAGTGACGATGACTTTCTGAAGTTCAAACCAAGCATCAGGATGGAGATAAAAGGAGATTTAAGTGACTTTGAACGTGGCATAGTTATTGGTGCCAGACGGGCTGGTCTGAGTATTTCAAAAACTGCTGATCTACTGGGATTTTCATGAGCAACCATCTCTGAGGTTTACAGAAAATGGTCCAAAAAAGAGAAAATATCCAGTGAGTGGCAGTTGTGTGGCTGGCAGTTGTGTGGCTGACAATGCCTTGTTGATATCAGTGGTCAGGGGAAAACGGGCAAACTGATTCAGCTGTGACATTCAGATGGTAGGATCAGAATTTGGCATAAACAACATGAAAACATGGATCCATCCTGCCTTCTATCAACAGTTCAGGATGGCGGTAGTGGTCTAATGGTGTGGGGGATATGTATATATATATTGTAACGGGGTTAGCTCGGAAGCGGGTGTGTGTGACCCCCTGGATGGGTGCACCACACAAAAAGACAGGCACAGCACAACAACAATGGAGGTGAAAACAAACAGGTGCAATTTATTTAGAATATTTACAGAAAGATGGTAAACCAAAAAGAAACATCAAAATAAATCCTGGCCATCTTGGCTACTTACTGCAACAACAGCTTTCCCTAGCTACCCACTAGGTACAGCCTGCTGCTATACCTAGTTGCTAGTACTTGGAGGCTAGCCACACAGGCTTTGGTCTCTCTGCACACAGATAACAGGTCAGCTCCCCAGACAGTTCAGGCACAGATCTGGTTCCAGGTTGGAGCCACTCACTAAGCACTCTGGGAAGTTTTATACAGGTGTTAATGAGCCCACTACCTTCAGCTGGGCTCATTACCTCCGTGCAGATGGACTCAGCACTTCCCTCTAGTGGAACAAATCCCCATAAAGCCTGAACCTCGGACAAATGTATCGTCCATCCAGGACGCAACCAGGTGATTTCACCTGCCTACTGTAACAATATATATACATCTTGCTTTTTCAGTGAATTATATACTTACGCTACATTGTTCTAGTTGTTTTTCAAGTGCTTCTAAATCCCCAAGTGCTGGCCATTCTTCATTGAGGAAAACATTCACATCAGTCATCCATTTGTTTAATGTTTTGATATCATTCTGTTTTGGTAAAAGAGGTAAAAATATGTGTTTATTGTATTTTTGTTTTCAGTGGTCAATATTCTTTTATTCCTTTACATATATTTGTATGTATTTGCCATGCAGGGCAAAGAGCAGTTATCCTACTACTACCCACCCCAGCTGCACAAAGTCACCTTCACTTTATTTCTCCACTGCTCTGTTCAGCTACTGGGAGGAAAGTAGAATACCTATAACTTCTGGATAAAGGAACCATTTGGCTCATTCTATTTCCTTCCATGTTTTGAGTAAGCTGTGATTCAGTTGGTTGAGTTTTTTTTTGATTTGCCTAAATATATGCATGCACATTTCTCCAAACTGAGGAAAAACAAACAATCCATGAATGATGATTACCTGGAATTGTTTAATTCTCCACACATGAGATATATCTGCATACAAATATCCAAGCACATAAAAAATGAAATCAGCAATTCTACTTACTCATAACCAATGACCAATAATGATAGTCGTTAGAGGTCAACCTCTCTGCACTAAATATGTAATTGGGGGGCTTCAGCTGTTTGCCAGTAAATAACAGAAAAAACAAATCCAAAAACACTGACTTGACATTTTAAGCAAGCTCATATGCATCTGTAAATTGGTTCTGGTGGCATTTAAAATTTGTAGATGAAAAAAGAAAATCACGGATAATGGATCACAAGTTAAAATGTTTTTGTCAGGGCTGCTCTGAGGAAAAGACAAAGGAAGGGGCTTCCTTTAACTCACATGATAATTTAGTTGGCCTCCTTTCGTACCCAACTCTTCTTGAAGCCTTTCCTCCTGGCAGTGGTGTTTTGGCAGAAAAAGTCCCTGATGTTTGTAAAAGTGTGTAACACATTTAGGAGTGTTTAGCCGCGTCAATTGTTTGGGCATTAATTCATTTCAATGGCCAGAATAAATAGTTTATTCTGGCCATTGAAAGAATTAACTCTCAAGTGCTAAATGAGCCTAGTGTTAACACACATTTAGATACATTTACACATGTTTACACACCCTCAGAAGTGTCTGCAAAACCTCAGCTGCTTCTGGATATATTGTTTGCCTGCCTCTAAACGCCTCTGCCTCTAAACTTCTCTAAATGTTTATGTGCACATGAACACATAGGCTAAACGGCAGGCTTTCCTGAGCCAGTACTACCCTAGCTAGTTGCAGAAAAAGATGTTAAAGTGTATGTAAAAGCATTTTTTTAACTTTTGGGTAGAGTAAGAAAGGATTAGACAATCTGTCAAGTTTTTATTTCTGTACCCACTGGGGAAATTCTCTCCTGTTTGTTTTAATGACCAATTGTCACCAAGCAAAAGAGAGAAGAAATTAAAAATGTTACAAATGTCAGATGAATGGAAATCTTCCAGTGGAAACACCTGTTCCAGTGACAAACTTCTAAGATGGGAACCCTGCTACCAGAGATGTCCTCTCATTTCCACATCTTCATGACAAGAGGTCAAGGGAAGTGAGCGATGGAGTGAAAGGAGTTTCAGTAAACAGTTTGGGGTTAGATATTCAGAGAGAAAAGTAACAGGAAGAGCAGCAGCACAAAAGAGTATTTACCAGGTTTAACCCTAATATTTCATGTCAAAATGCATTAAAGAAGAATTCTAGGTATGGCATTTTTTACATAGTTACTTTGGTCCAGATTGGACCAATGTATTTATGTGTATACCATCATTGTGGGATCCCTGTAGAAGCTTGAAATGACTGTTGTAGACACCTCTACTTCAGTGATCCCCACTATCTTTTGGATCGAGTGCCAAGTTGCTGCTCTGCTGCATTGTAAACACAGAAATTTGGCCTCTGGGTGCAGGCTCCAGTCAGAGAAATTGTTGCATTTTTGCAATGAATATAATGAGTTTTCTGATTGGATAAGGTGGAGAGGTAGGGTGGTGATATCATGCTCTCCATCTTTTCCAATGTAACTATGTAAAAAATACAATGCGTGGAATTCTTCTTGAAAGTGTATCCATTGTCAAAATGTAAAATCATATATTTGTTTCCACATTGTATTTCCATCATTACTAGCCTATTCCTATTATTTTAAACAATACTGAAATTTGAAAACTTACTTTGTGAAGATCCTCACCCATTCTGTGACATATATTCACTATGCTCTGTGAGTAGGCCTTGTTGTGTCAAACATTTCACAGAACCTGACTTCTGAACTACAGAGGGACTGGGAGAAGGAGTTTCAGGAGTCAGTACAGGAATCACTGCTTGCAGGCAGCAAGGTATCATGGGATATGTAGTCCTTAGAAATCATATGTAAACAGCAGAGGGGAATCTGCAAAGCATGCAGGGAATCCAGTAAGTTGTGGAAATTAAAACGGAGTTCCACCCAAAAGGGGAAGTTCCACTTTAAAGATCGGTCCCCTATTCCCCATTAAGGATTGGCACCTTTGGGGAGCGGGGGGAATGGGTACCCGAATTTGACAGGTACCCGCTCCCACTTCTGCTGTGATTGCCTAGGCGATTGGAAACGGAAGTTGTCCTCCTCCCCTCCCTCCCCGAAGTCTTGTGGGACACGTGACAGGTCCCAGAAGACTACGGGCCATTCAGGAAGCCCCGCGCTACTCGTGCATGTGCAGTGGGCACCCAGCTGTGAAGCCACAAGCTGTCACAACCGGGTGCCCACACTGAAAATGCCGGAGCCTGGAATACAGGACAGCCAGTGAAACGGGCTGCGATGGGGGCAACGCAGGATCATGGAACAGGTGAGTAGCTGTTTTTTAAAAGTCAGCAGCTACAGTTTTTGTAGCTGCTGACTTTTATTTTTTTACAGATTGAGTGGAACTCCACTTTAGTGGCCAGCAGATAGGCAGAAGTTACAACATGAAGGAAGATTTTTCAAGTAAGGCTACATCAAATTGTCAAATATAGCTATTGTTTGTATTGCTATTACAATGCTGATGTTATACAATGAAAGTCTGTGTCATGACCATAGAAATCCTTTAGGAATTGTGTTACTGTATAATGGTACCAGTGTTGTGAAGTTGTATGTTTACATCTGCAATAGCCGGCTAAGAAAAATAAAAACATATTATAGCTATAGATGTCACCACTTTCCTTGACACCATCTGTACAGAAATTATGAAACTATATAAGAAACATATAGTAAACAGATAAAAATAAAACAGGTTAATGATATTCACAGGAGTACCTGAAACTGTCTATGTTTATTTAGTAACTCTTCTGATTTTTGGCATTGTCCTGCTAGCTGATTTGATAATGACTTCCAACGGCTCTGGGCTTGATCAAGTTCTGCCCTGTATTTTTGTTTGACATCAGCAGGTGCTTTGCTAGATAACTCCGCTGCAGTTTTGCTGAGATAATTCATATCAGCCTGATGCTCCTGCAGGGAACTTTGTAAGGCCTGTTTAAAGCAAAATAAAGATGGATAGACAAACTCACAGAGATTTATTATTAGTAAGATGCTGTAAAATATGTTACCATTTACTACAATGATTAACAAATTAATGTAAAGTCAAAAGCTATCTTTTTTTTTCATTTTGGATAGAGTAAATCTAGGCACACACTTTTTTTTTTCTTTCAACACAACGGGTTGAACTAAAAAAAAACAGAAAAAAAACTGGGGAGCTCGAGAGGAGCTTGCTGTACTAACTATCGGATGTTAGTACAGCGATCTCCCCTTTGAGATATTGTGTTCTGCCCTCCCCCCACCAAAACACACTGGTCAATACTGATCCACAGATGTTTTACAGTCATGCCCCTTCGACAGAAGCTGGATGTTTGGCCAGCTTCTGTTAGACAGGCTGTCGTACACATGGGCCAAAAGTCTGCTGGTTTTTGTTGAACTGGTCAATATTCGGCCCATGTATACGGGTCTTTAGGAAGGATTATGACCCCTATCAGTTTTATTTTTGGCCATCTGTGTCTCATCTCATTGAAGTTTAAATTTTCCAAGAAGTGAAAGGAAATCCTCTAAAATGAGGGAATTCTTGGTTGTCACCAGGTACACCAGAATTCGTGTCCTCGTTAGAATTTCCGTTCTGGTGACAACCCAAAATTAGGGATTTTCTTTCACTTTAACTCACTGTGAGAACAGTAAACAGGACAAATAGAGAGGGTGAATCACCCTAACAGAGGCAGTAAAAACCTGACAGGTGTTCTAATCACTCTTCACTTTATCCAAAATGTAAACAAAAAAACAAAAATCTATTATGTACTATTACACTTTTCTTTATTCAGGAGTTCATACACTGCACTGTACAGTATATTCATATACAGTATATTGTACATAAGTAAGTAAAGTATATATATATTTATTTAATGTTTTGCATGTAATTCGATACAAAAACATGGCCATCCTCTTTTTGGCCCGTTTCTTTCTCACGATTCACTGCAGTAGTACACTTTTTTGTCATTCATTGAGGTGGATTTACTTAAGGCAAATAGACTCCACAAGAAAAGTTGCACTCATTTTCCACAGAGCTTATTAAATGTGGTGAAGCTCTGCTGAGTTACATCATCCAATCACATGCAAGCAAAAAATCATATACAAATAATATGCTCAGTGATAAAATAATAACAATGACCCTTTCCTCCAATCTGTGAGTATAATAAAGTCCCGAAGATAAATCAAAAGTCCATAATCAAATACCAGAAATTTGGTATGGACTATGAGGTGGAAGTGAAATGTGAGGATATTGGCCGAAAATAACTCATCCCATCACACAGTCTTCTTGGGGATTGTTACTAAGGCATAAAGTGATTTAAATATTGGTAAGGGTATTCACTCCTTACTTTAGTAGAAGTGGACTCTGTGGCGTGTGTTTATAAGCACAAAAAAGAGTGATTCACTTGCACGGTTTTTCACTATACATAGTGTATTGGCACATGTTTTTGTTGTTTACACCTTTTTCACTTGGGTGAAATATCACTGGATGATTTTTTATATAATTTGTATTTATTAAGGATAATGCACTATGTGGTTTTTTATTTTTGTTTTGTTTGAGGTAAATCAAGTTGCTGCAAGAGGCTGAGGAGATTATCACAATCTTTGGACACTTTTGATTTATTTATTTTTGAAGGGATATTTGATTTTTTAAATAATTTCTGGTATTTGATTATGGACTTTTGATTTATCTTCGGGACTTTATTATACTCACAGATTGGAGGAAAGGGTCATTGTTATTATTTTATCACTGAGCATATTATTTGTATATTTTGTACACCTCTAAGGGTAGGGGTGAAGTGTGCTTATACAGGAATTTGGGATTTAGGGTGATTATTTATTATTATTATTATTATTAAGCAAAAAATCATGTTTTTTTGTCTTCTTGCACCTGCTCAGATATACTTTACAGTGAAGCTTTAGCACATTTACATTTAGTTAGGAAAATAAGTGCAACTGCAAAATACACAGTCTTTTTGCTTTTAGTAAATCAGCCCCAATTGCCCATAGCAAGCAAAAAAAGAGGTAGCCTTATAAAAGAAAAAAATGAAGATTTGTATCAACAGATAGAAAACACTTTTCTAAGGTAAAAATCACATCAGGCTATGTGCTTTTAGCAAGCAAAATTCAATGTATTTTATTGTCATTTTACTTGCCTTTTCTGATTCATTTAGACATGCTTTTACAGTTTAGGAAAACCCTAATAGGTAACTTATCTTATTTTCTTTGTTTTGGTCAAATAAGGTACCATTTTGTTTTATCTATTCCATAAGCGTAAAAAAAATATCTGTCATATCAGAAAGTCAGGTCTGTCCTGTGCACACTTGCTGCATTATCTCAAGAAGGATAATTAGCCCTCCCTGTTTTTATGTTGGACCACAGAACAATTTGTTTTTGTGTTGCGGAGAAGAGGGTAATGAAAAGGTTTGGGTAGGTTAGCAAAAGCCAACAGAGCAGGGCTGACACTACTAAGTCTAAAAAATACTGTCCCTGGAATTTATAAAAACTGACGCAGACTGATTTTGTGAAAGTGTCTATCATGTGTTCTAAAAGTGGTGCAGCATGTGCCAAATTCATGTAGCTGTCTAGAACTTGAATTTTGCACATGCTGCACCACATTTAGAATGCATGAAACACTTTCAAAATCTGTCTGCACAAGTTTCTCTCTGTTCGCCAAAAGAGATTTGGTCTTAATTAGTTCCACTTTCATAAGATATGAATTGTAGATATTTTATTTTGAATTTGGTGCATTCAATGTGCTGCAATGTACAAGTGGTGTATTGTAGAACTATCTGAATTTGGAGTATGAGTCACTGTCAGAACCAAACGTGTCACAAATGCTATATGAATTTGGCACAACACATTTACTAGAGGGATTAGTGGTACAGCAGCTTTATTGCATTCCTCCTGTGTGTTGTCTGACCTCAATAGGATTTGGGGTGCATTTTTGGCAGATCAACAAGTATTTTCTGTACTTGCAAGATCTTTAAAGGGATACAACATGGATAAAATGTACATGTATTGCAGAGCTGTACTGCATATGTTTTATTTTATTTTATTTTTTCATCTTGACACATATTTTAGGGTTTCCATAGGAAGGCAGTGAACATTAAGTGTGATACAGTGTGATACAGTTCGTGTGAACTGGTTTTATATATTTTGATATAATTTGCATTTTCCTGAGCTTATAATGAACCTGTAGACAAGCAACTATTATACAGTAATATAAACATAAAGCAGGGGTTCTGGGAAAGGAGACCAAAGAGCATTGCTGAGAGAAAGACCCGAAGAACATTAATGCTTCTGTGAACTTTGGGAATTAATTGCACCACAGTACTTGCTAAGAATATATAAATACTTGATTGTCCATAGCTTGGGCACCAGTTCATTTTAAAATGCATGCAAGTACAGCATGGCATGAACAAATCCTTATCAATGTGTATATGTTGCTATTGTATTTAACCCATAAGGAGTCAAATGTGATATAGCATATTAGCGGAAAAAAAAAATCATACTCTGAGAGCATTGGCATAATCAATTAATAAAGGTAAATTACAGTAAACAAAATAGGTATAATTCTACTTGCAATATATATATATATGGATATAATATACTGTATATATATATATATATATATATGTGTGTGTGTGTGGTGTGTGAGTAGAAAAATTTGGAGCTTGTAAGAATTTAGATGTATTTTGGATCAACATAATACATTTTTACTAACACATTAATGTTTTTGTTGATAGCTAAACTGGAAAAAAACAGCACTGTTTTCTTTTACAAAAATACAAACTAATATCCACAACTGAACTATATATACTGCAGGGCTAAACCACAAGGCAATTAGAAACCTATGCCAAGAGCAAGGAACAATAAAAAATTAATAAATTAATAAAAAAAAACAACTTGTTCACTATTAACTGTAAAAAGAGTGTGTATGTGTGTGTGTGCGTGTGTGCGTGTAAATATGCCAGATGGTTACTGCAGTAATCCCAAACAACCTACTTAGAAGTCATTTAAACTTACTGGCCGTACTAACAAACAAATCATAAATTAAAACAAATTCTGCAAAATGACCATTTATTTTTAGTAAACATAATACAAAAATGTTCCAGAAATGCATGCTTTTAAAATATGCTTATAAAATATTTAATGGGTCTTTCAGTAGCATCCATTTATGAAAGTATTTATTAATATCGCCTTTATGTTACATAGTGTCAGTACATAGCATATTTTTTAAGTGTAGTAAAGATAATTGTAACATCTCTAGGTTTTACATTCTGGTTTATCTGTGCCTAGGTAAAAGAGGTAATACCAGGGCAAACAAGATATATTTTGTATTTGTTTTTAATATTTGTACTATCTAGCCACCTCTGGACACTGGCAGAGTCGTAAGACTTTGTACAGCTCAGGTAACATGAAACCAGCAGCTCTTGATGGGGCAATCTTATAATCCAATGCATATACAGTACATCAGACAAATTACTGATTTTAATATTGTGTTCTGCTTTTTTTTAGGTTCTAATAAACATTTCACAAAGTATGGATGGTGGCGATCTAAGGGGTAAGCATGTATGAAAAAACATCATTAAAAACAAATACAACCATACATTTTAACATATCTTTGACTGAGGAAAGGCATCATAATTAACAACAGACAGATAAACCTACAGCCCTGGCTGAAGAACAAAATAACAGCTAGCATTAAAAGAAAATCTCATTTTTTTCTTCCTGTTGGGTGAATGTTTGCTTGACTTGGCATAATAATGATCTTGAAAAAGTAGTTCATGGGATGCTAGCCAGGTAACCATGGATCCTGCTCTTTATAGAACACTGCAAAAGCCACAAATACCTGTTTTCCTAATACAGAAGGCATTAAAGCTTTCATCAATGCGGGTCCCATATGGTAAACAATTTTACTGCTTGTATACCTTCCTTTCCCTCTTGGTGCATAGACTTGCATATAAGCAGTGATCTATTTAAAGCAGGTAGGAAGAGGTCTGTCAATCACTCATAGCTTTAAAGATAACTTTAACCAATTAGGTCTTTAAGCCTTTTGAGGTGTAATGCATATAGGAATGCAGTCAAGTCAGCACATTTGATGCTACCAGGGTGTGGAGACCCTGCAGTAAGCAGGCAGTTTACTTTTATACTATGTGCAGAACATGGCACTGAGAGTTTATTTGTTTGTGAGTTTCCCATCTTAGATTTTAATAAATTGTTTTTAAAATGTATAGCAAGCACAATTGGTTTTAATCCTTTTGCACAAGTACACGTCACATGGAGGAGGAACAGAAGCTCCAGTCCATGTGTTGGTGCCTGTGATTGTTACTGGGAGGCAGGAACCAATTGGAGTATAGCCCTAGAGGGGCAAAAGTGTGTTTGACCTTGGTTATTGGCTAAGGTCCAGTTCAGGAAGTGAGCGCATATGGTTCACAGGGTATTATGAATGTAACACATGGGTGATCCGTTGAAGTGAAGACCGTTATATCTGTAATTCATTGGTGGTTGGCCAAAGATACATATTTATGGACTTTTTTTCTTTCATCATTTGAGATTTATTTAAAAACACTGTTTTCGTTGCGCTGCATCAATATTTGTATCATATTTTGGAGTAGTAGAGTCAGAGTGAGAACGCCTAATGGTGCTTTGTAGCAACTAAGAATTCACAGATTTGTGGACATGTTGATTTGTTCGTTATTTATGCACATCATGTTTGTATGGTATGCTGCATTAATAGTGACTATACTGATTGTCTTTTACTTCCACATTCTTTGCAAGTTCCGTTGCTCTCATTTTCCTTAGTAAATGTAATGTTATCTCTGGTCTTAACTATTGTAACTCCCTCCTCATTGGCCTACCTCAACACAGGCTATCCCCTCTTCAGTCTATCATGAATGCTGCTGCCAGACTCATCCACCTTACTAACTGTTCTGTATCTGCCACCCCTCTCTGCCAATCCCTCCACTGGCTTCCCGTTGCCCAACAGATAAAATTCAAAACATTAACAATAACATATAAAGCCTCCCATGCTCATCTCCAGGACTTCTACAGAGCTTCCCCCATCCTCTGGAACTCTCTACCCCAATATCAGACTATTGCCTACTCTGCTCACTTTTAGGCAATCTCTTCAGGGAAGCCTATCCTGCCCTCAGCTAATAATGGAATATTCTACTCTTCCTACCAGTCCATCCCCCACAGTTGCTACCTTTTGTACCACTAGCCCCTCCCTCCTAGATTGTAAGCTCCAAGGAGCACAGCCCTCCTATCCCTCTTATATTCAACTGTATTGTTGCTGTATTGTCTCTCGTTATATTGTAAAGTGCTGAGCAAACTGTTGGCGCTATATAAATCCTGAATAATAATAATAACTAATAACAATGTGGTATAACTTTACTTTGTAAAGAATACCCAATCAGGTGCAAGGAACATTTAAAAAAATGCTTACACATGATTGAATGATGGGAATCAGCAAAGCTTGATCTCATTTACTAAGCTCTGGGGAAAATGAATGCACCTGCAGTTGCAAAGTGGACAGTCTATTTAGCTTTAATAAATCCACCCCTATGTTTCTAGCATCAATTGAAGAATGGTAAAATGTTCAGCATGCAAAACCACGTAGTTAGCAAAAGACTACCCTGTTGCTCTTTTTCAGCAGGCTCCCTTAACTTGTTTTTTTATTTAAAAGAACATTTAATATTTATTTACTAGGTTGAGATATATAGGCTCATTTAGAGGATAGGCCTTCTTTTGGAATAGGCAAGCTGTGCATGCTCCGAGCTGGAATTGAACATCAATATGTATTCCTTGGACCACTCGCTAATATGACTTCATATCCAAACACAGTTAAGCTTGTGAATCAGTTAAACCCATAAGACCTCACAGCAACCTGACATTTTTTTCCAATGCATTTCCCTTGTATGTTTAGTATATTCACTTAGATGGTGTTCCTTTTATATAATACAGAAGCTCAGAAGCTATAGTTCAACTTACAGAAAGTACTGTATCATAAAGAGAATTACATTTATCAACAATGTTAGCAACAGAATCAGACACCTTAGTAAAAATCAAAGCACCACTCATTTAGCACAAGATTTGCAGAAGTCCGTAAGGGGTTGATTTACTAAAACTGGAGAGTGCAAAATCTGGTGCAGCTGTGTATGGTAGCCAATCATTTTCTATCTTCAGCTTGTTCAGGTAAGCTTTGACAACAAAAAACTGGAAGCTGACTGGTTTCTATGCAGAGCTGCACCCGATGTTGCACTCTCCAGTTTTAGTAAATAAAATCCTATATGTTTTCTAACCCTGCACTTGCAATCATGGAGAGCCAGCTGTAACAGTGTAGCAAAAATCTGCAACAGACTTTTCAAGTTACTTGAAGCAGTTTTCCACATACAGACCCACCTAAGAAGCGTTCAGTGTCATGCTTTATATTGTTGCGGTGCTACATTTAAAGACAGAGGGGGATTTATGAATCAAGCTATTATCCTATAAGTCTGCCTCATAAAAATATCATTGCTCCTCTTTTGAACTGCCCTGCTATGCAGCAAAGATGAAACATCTCTGCTTCAGTATGCAGTACTGTAAGCTGCCTTGTAACAATATAGAAAAGCAACATTTGATTACATACCTTTAGCTCCCTGAGTCTTTGTTCCATGATTTCACATTCAGTAACAGTGACCTGAGGTATTGCAAGTTTGGTTTCAGACTGCTGGATCCACAGAAGAATAGTGCTCATTTTCTCCTTATATTGTGTTGGAGGTAAACTGTCTAAAACTAACAAAAACATTTCAAGTATTATATTAGCCAAATTGTATCATAATTAAATATTTGTGAAGAAAAACATGGTCCTGGCACTGCAATAATTCAATATCGGTGAAAAAACAATGGTATAGCATTCTTGATCCTGTCCAAAATAATTTTGTTATGCACACAAGTAGAAAGGTTATATTTTATTTGCTTAAGAAATAACAAAAAAGAACACAGTCTCTGGCAGATTTTGGAAAATAATAAATACAATATTACAAATCTATAAAAGAACAAATCACAGCAAGGGACTATTTAAATTCACTGATGGAAAAGGAAATTACAGAACCTATTATTATTTCTAATTATATTCTATAATAAATATTATCTAAATATTTATATATTGCCAAATTGATTTTTTATTTTAATATCTTTATTTGAGCAAAGTTAGTGTTATAATAATAAAAGCGTTATATGTGATCTGACAATTAAGGACTTGTTCACACCATGGAACAGAGACATCAGTTTTTCTGCATGCGTTTTGCAAAGGCACAAAGGAATCAATTGTTCTCTATGTGTCCTGTTCACACTACAACACTACTATCACATGTACATTTTATGTAGAAAACTCATTGGAGTGCACATGAGAACTGATGTAAACTAATGTCTCTGTAAGTGAAACCTGCGCATCAGTTTCCATCAGTTTTTCTGCACTTATGGCTTGAACGAGGCCTAAATGTTCACAGATTATTTAAATGACATAAATGTTTTATTAATTAAGATGTTTGAGATTTTTTTTTTTTTTGCCGTGTTTGAAGACCAATATATCCAGCTGTGAAATCAACCAAAGAACATTTGGTGTAGTTTAGGTCAAGACTGAAAGACTACAAAATTGGCAGCAGATTCCTGTCGGCCATCCACTTTTGAATAGCTCATCCAATCGCTAATATTCTCTTCTAAGAGGACCTGACACCAAAAGATGTTTCCAAAATTTAAGACATGATCAGGGGCGGACTGACAACTCATGGGGCCCCCGGGCAATAGGGGATCATGGGGCCCCTGTGTACTTGCCCAAACTCAAAAAAGCCTATGAAAAAGGTACCAGGGGCATCTCATGGGGCCCCCTACTGATCCCGGGCCCTCGGGCGGTGCCCGAGTTTCCAAATGGTCAGTCCGCCCCTGGACATGATGGAAATTGAAACTAAAGCTGGCCATACATGAATAAAATTTGACCCTGTTCAGCAGGGACCAGCTAAATTTAAATCTATTTGTGACCACTGTGAATGAACAGAGGTTGATCTGGTGATTGTCATCTGTTCAACAGCCTGATCTGGCGTGATCAGTGCTGCAGGCAGTAGGCTGCAGTGCTGATGTGTGTGTTCTGATGGCAGGGGAGTCTCCTCACTGTCAGAATACCATGACACACCAGGCAGGATTCCTGCACCAGTATCATAAGTGTGGAAGGGGGAATTGGGTCTGGTTGCTGGTTAAATGAAAGACACTTACCCTTGTACTGCCATTTTAAGGAACAAAGTGCCCAACCTCATTGGTTAAAATGATAAGGCGCTTTATTAGGTTTACTGAGACCAAATTGATTTGATTGATTAAACTGATTTAACTAAGATAGCATTAAAAATGTGTATCAACCAACAGATTTCATATGTCATTTTATTGTATCTTGCAACATTTACTTTCCTGAGGCATACACATAGCACTTTGCTCCTACTTATACTTATCAGCAAGGAGATATTTCAGCAAGCTAGCAATTTTCAAAAGCAGCTCAAATATTGCAACCAATGCTTAAAACTAAGAACGTATCTTCAAAAAAGCATAAGTTCAATCAAATCCAGTCAGCTAAAAAAATCCACTGTGTTAACTCCCCTCTAATGGTTGAGTAGTCTAGGGAACATGGAATAGGCAGAATTACAGACCTTACTCCTTACTCCTGCAGGCTCCTTCAATATTAGATGACTGCTCCTATGAAGCCGCTTCTCTTTACTGATCATGTGATTGCCCCTTCACAGTCATCATGTACAGTACAATGTACTAATGGTTCAGCATTGAATGTGATGACATTGAGGGGTTTATTTACTAAAGCTGGAGAGTCCAAAATCAGACTCCCTTCTGCATAGAAACCAATCAGCTTCCAGGTTTCATTGCCAAAGCTTCATTGAACAAGCTGAGGTTAGAAGCTGATTGGTTTCTATGCAGAAGGGAGTCTGATTTTGGACTCTCCAGCTTTAGTAAATAAACCCCTGAGGGTCTGTCCTCATTGACGGGAAAGAGAGAAAAAGGAGAACACCAGCTGCCAAGGGAGCAAATAATGAGATATATAGTACTCTTTTAAACCCGCTAGGTTGAATAAGCATTGGAGTTATTCTATATGGGGCCAGGAGAATCAACAACTGAAATTTCAGTGAAATAACCAAGTGAAATTGGTTGATGTTGAACTGAATTGCAAAAAAGCAAAATACTAGTATGTCTTGCCTGATTTTAAAGCAGTCCCACTATACCATAGCCTTGGCTTGAAATATAGCAGTTAATTAAAGTGCTCAGACTGACATTCTCTACATTAAAACAAAATACCACTAACAAGTGCTAACTCAAATACTCTTAGCTAAAAAAAAAAGATGACTCTGCCAAAGCATGTGTCAACATATATATGTATAAGAATGAAATCATAATGCAAATAAAGACAGGCAAAGAAAAAGATAATTACCCATTAAATAATCATGAAAATGTGGCATTAACATTAATTAAATTGAGCCATCACACTTATGAACAATGTTAAATTGCTGCTTTTGTGTGCAGGCTACAAAGTGGAAAAAATGACTTGGCAGAGCTTCTGCATATCAATACTCCTTTTCCTATAAAAGCGCCATTCATTAGGAATTCCTTTTCCTCGTTTAGAAGTTAGTTCATCTTTAAAGCATATTTAAAATATGACTTTTGGTGTATGAAACATTAAAAACATGATTTCTTTTCTGCAAGAAACTTCTAAGAATAAAATGCACAATATTAATCTTCCAACTGGCTTTGATAGCTAGAACACAGATGGAAACATGCATCAAAGCTCAGATTTGATGAAAAAAAAGATAACCCACCATAAAAAAGTTGGAAAAAAAATTATGCAGGAAACGCCCTGTCCAAATTTACTTTATTTAAAGATAAATATTTAATTTATTTCTTCTTCAGCGAGTTCATAAGATGAATACCAGCATGTGAAAATATGGTTTTCAGGCTAAAATCTTCATTTATGGTCCAATTGTGTGGCAACAAATGGGGTTGAACACAATGGCCTTCTGCAAGATTCAGTAGCTAAGTATGGGTAAAATAAATTATTTTCTTTTTGAAAAGGGCAACTGTTAAGAACCTGATGGTGCTGATAGACTACAGAAAAAAACATATTTTTTTAGTTTTGTACTTGGAAAGGGTAAATACAGTACTTCTGTCATGTTATTATTGCTTTCTATGACCCTTTTAGAAATATATAACTTCTTTCTTATTTTCCAATGATCCAAGATGGCCTATGACATCACTTGCGGTGGCCAGGAAGTGGGGGTAGGGAGAAGGGATACATGGATTATTTAAGGGCTCCACATTTGCTGGCTCCCTGCCTACGGAGGAAGCATGAATCTGGGGCGTAACTCGTATAGGTGGATTGAGCTGTGCCCTAGATGTTTTGAACTGATGACCATCTGGAAGAGTAGGGTGGTGTGCCATGTAACAAAATTATACATTATATGCTGGAGTATTTTTTATATTTTCTTACATTTTGTAAGTGTTTTTAATCTGGGCGCTAATAAATAGAGAGCACTATGGTTCCACTTTTCTGTTTTCCATAATACATATTATATGAGAGCGTCAGCTGGAGGAGTGTATACTGTGGCGGTGTTGGGAGAGGAGCTGGAGGAATACCACAGAGGGTGTACACAAGTCTGTCAACATGTTGAGGGCATAATGACTTATTGATGAGGTCATAAAGTAAGATGAGCAGGTTTTTCACCAAACGGTGGAGAGAAGATTTATCCTATACACATTGTACTGTGGTGTTATAAGAGATTTTTTTATGGGACTTTAATTATTGTTTAATATTTATTTCTATGTGAGATAATAGTCTGTTGCGCTACACTTTGTTGTTATTCATCAAATGAAAACATGCTAATCCTTACTGGCTAGTCACTCAGATGGACTCTGGTTACACCAATGAATAGTAAAAATAATAGCAATAATAATAATAATAATAAATGTCATGTAAATGCAAACCTATACACATTACATAATAATTTGATAGAAAGAATCATTAATACAAATAAGCATAAAATACAAAAAAAAGTATGTATATGTATATAAAAATATATAAAAAATATGAAATATATGAAGTATATTTGTGTATGTGTGTAATATCTTTATATCCAACACATACATAGGGAATAAGACACATATGTGTATATTTTAGAAAACTCACAACGGCCCACCTATTGGCCAGTTTACATATTTTTATTCTCAATAAATGGTGTCTTTGGTAATGCACTAGGTCGGTGCGTCCTTTTTTCTTTATTGTTATTTCTAGTGAAATGAGGACACCCACAGTTCTATGAGGGCAGTAAGACCCGTGCCACCAACCCGTGCCACCTCTTGAAATCAATTAGTCTATGGAACCACTGAAATACATTCTTTCACATTGCACTGAAGTGCAAGAGTTCCGTTATTATACATCTTGAGATGTCCGCTTTGCTGCAAATGTGTGAAGTATTTACATTTGTATAAGTTTTTTTGTTACTCTTTGAGGATTTAGAAAATCAAGACTAATCCAACTCTTTTGTGGCTAAAGGTCATTCATATCAGATGCCCAGACAACATTTAGCAGCACCATCATGTGTTGTTTAACTTTTTTAAGAGCATACATGGCTTTTAATTAGTATACTATTTTAATAAACACTCTAATCTGGCTGAAGGTTTTTATTTTTCAAGGAAGCTAACAGCTTGCATGTGGTTATTATGCCATAGCTGACATAGTGATCCCATGACCAATAATTGTTTTGACTGGTTCCTAATGTTTAATGGGAACCCAAGCTGTCAGTGACAGCTGGGAATGACAGCCAGCTACTACACAAAGAGTTAGTTGCTGTCAGTCAAAGGTAGGATGTTTTTAAACATATCTCCAGCAAGGGGCATCATGGTAGGGGATGTTTATTTACAGATTTTGGGCAGGAACCCTCATAAACACCCTCTCCTCCAGTCCTCGCCAGCTCTTCTCCACTTTCAACTCCCTACTCTCTCCCCCCCCACCCCCACCCTGTACCTCACACACCTCCCACGAGATTGTCAAGCACTTCCAAAATAAGATCGACACAATCCGTAAGGACATCACCAATGCTCAACCTACCTCCCCACCTAGCCTCCCTCCCACCATAACCCCACCAACTCACCCCTCCTCTGACCTCGCATCCGCCCTGCCCCCCACCACATCTAACATCCCACACACTATTACCTCCCCAACACTCTGCTCCTTCAGCCTTGCCACCACTGAGGAGGTCACCAAGGTCTTCTCAGAAGCCCGCCTCACCACTTGACTCTGTCCCCACACAACTCCTCCAGGCACCCTCCTCCTCCATCCTACGCTCCCTCACCCACATATTCAATCTCTCCCTCTCTACTGGCGCATTCCCCTCCCCCCTAAAGCACGCGCACATCACCCCCATACTCAAAAAACCCTCCCTGGACCCCACCAACCTGAACAACCTTAGACCCATCTCCCTGCTGCCATTTACTTCCAAGCTCCTTGAGCGCTTAGTCTACAATCGCCTAAGCGCCCACCTCACTGAAACAACCTCCTCGATCCATGACAGTCTGGCTTCCGTCCCCTACACTCCAATGAAATTGCCCTACACAAAATTACTAATGACCTGCTAACCGCCAAAGCTAATGGCCACTACTCAGTCCTTTTACTCCTTGACCTCTCTGCGGCCTTCGACACAGTTGACCACCCCCTCCTCCTTAATATACTAAACTCCCTCGGCATCAGAGACTCCGCTCTCTCCTGGCTCTCCTCCTACCTATCCCAATGCTCCTTCAGCGTTACCTGTAATGCTACCACCTCCCCCTCTCTGTTGGGGTCCCCCAAGGCTCTGTCCTTGGACCCCTTCTCTTCTCCATCTACACCTCCTCCCTCGGCAAACTGATACACTCCCACAGCTTCAACTATCACCTCTACACTGATGACACGCAAATTTACCTCTCCACCCCTCACCTCACCCCTTCAGTCTCCGCCCGTATCACCCACCTGCTGAACGACATATCAAACTGGATGTCGCTCCATTTTCTTAAACTGAACCTTTCCAAAACCAAGCTCCTAATCTTCCCCCCAGCCCGCGCCCCCCCCCACCCTCTCCATCATGACCAACAACACCACCATCAGTCCCACCCCGCAAGCCAAAGTCCTAGGTGTCACTCTAGACTCAAACCTGTCCTTCCAACCCCATGTCCAATCGTTGGCAAATTCATGCAGAATCCACCTCCGCAACGTCTCCAAAATACGTACTTTCCTAACCCCAGACACTACTAAACAACTCGTTCACTCCCTCATTATTTCACGTTTGGACTACTGCAACTTGCTTCTCACCGGCCTACCCCAACACAGGCTATCCCCGCTTCAGTCTATCCTGAACTCAGCGGCCAGACTCATCCACATTACCAACCGCTCCTCTTCTGCCATCCCTCCCTGTCATTCCCTCCACTGGTTCCCGATCGCCCAACGCATTAAATTCAAACTACTAACACTGACATACAAAGCCATTCACAATGCTGCCCCAAACTACCTCACCGACCTAATACCCAAATACCACCCAACCCGTAATCTTCGCTCCTCACAAGACCTCCTACTTTCTAGCTCCCTGGTCTCCACCTCTGCAGGACTTCCCCCATCCTCTGGAACTCACTACCCCAATCCATCAGACTGTCACCTACCCTCCTCACCTTTAGGTGCACCCTGAAAACCCATCTCTTCAGGGAAGCCTACTCCACCCTCACCTAACAGCCAATCTCCTCCACTCCTCCTACCACTCCATCCCCCACAGCCACTTCCTCCTGTACCACTTTCACCTCCCTCCTAGATTGTAAGCTCGAAAGAGCAGGGCCCTCGAACCCCTCGTGTATTGTTTTGTTACTGTATTGTCTCATGTTCTGTCCCCCACTATAATGTACAGCGCTGAGCAAACATTTCTGGCGCTATATAAATACTGTATAATAATAATAAGGAAGTGGTTAAATTATGTACGTCTATGAAACTGTAGTGATCTAGCACACTTTTTAAACTAATAAATACATCTATTTAAATTTATCATATTTGTACATACACAAAACAATGTTTAAACACAGATAAACATGCATATACATATATTGATAGGTCACACCGCACTCTAAGTGGGCTTTGCAGACAAATATGAAGCAAACTATTTAATATCGTAAGATTTCTCAGTAATTATAGACCCATAAGCTTTGTTGGTTACACTTACTATTTTGAAGCTGTTTTTCTCTAGATTGCAAGTTGGAAAGAACTTGATTATAGTGGTTGAGAAAAGCTGCTACATCTGCGTCCAAAAACATTGGCCCTTGTTCCTTTTCTTTTAATTTTGTTCCCTGGACTTGCAAGGATCCAATTTCAGGCTTGAGAGCTAACAAACGAGCAACTTCATCCTGTTTCCCAAATCACAAAAAAAACAATATCAAAATGTGCTTAGATGAATAAAAAAATAAATAAAAATATCATGTTTGTAATGCAAACTTCTTAAAAATAATTTGACCGTTACAACATTTTTCTGCAAATATATTGGTTTCAGAAGATAGGAAAAAGTGCTTGATTGTTGGCACATGTATAGTCTATAATTACTGAAAACAGTCATCTAGCACAAATAAACTAAACATATGTAAATTACCAATCTCTTTGCAGTAAGATAACCTTATTATTTCCTGTGTTAGCTTTATGGCTTCCTGTCATATAGAAAGAGAAAAGTGACAGCATCAGTGCATAGCTTTTACATTGATGTTATGTATCCCCTTTTCCAGTGCTCAGATTGGGACTGGGACAGTACTGTAAGCTAATGAGGCTCCACTACATTGCTCTATGCAATCCATCTAACACTGAAAGCTTCCAAAAATATGGACCTCATCACAGATCTGCTCTGTCAGTGTCCAAGGACAGTAGGTGGTTGACCAGTCTGTTGTGGGCAGCTGTAGGGAGACCAGGACCTGCATTGGTTGAACAATGCAATAAACTCTTTTGAAGGTAAGACAGTCCCCATACATGTATTTAGCTTTTTTCCCCCCACACATATGACAATTAAATATGGAACTGCCAATGTTAATTGAATAAACAATTGTTTGATAAATGGATAATTTCTAGATGTCAGATGTTTATATTGTGTCCCTAAATCAGCTTCTCAACAAATGTATTTTTCCTTGCTCAATATAACTTCTTAACTGAATATGTGAATGACTATATGATTTTCTAGCATTCTGATTCTGACTTTTTCAATTTTCAGTGCAACCACCAAACTAATGGACTTTAGCACTGCCAAATATAGCACCATTTAAATGAGAAAATCAGGTTGTGACTAGAAAAATGATGAAGATAACTAACCCCATGATTCATTCTGGATTTAAACCCATTCCAAAACTGTTTTGAAAAAATAAATAACTTAATATATTTAATATTTCAATCTTCATACAGTCAAAAGGAAAAGATTTCTGAGGACTTTGCCATAGCTTAGACCTTCACCAACTGGCTGGGCCAATTACAGAAAAATAAATAGCTAATCACCTCTGACTCCACAGGTTACTAATAGGTGAGAATTTAATACGTTAAACTGCAGGATTCCTGTAAAGCAATGGTTTCCATCTTTCTTGATAAAAATAGAAAAACTGTTTGGAAATCTCCATCAATTTGATGACCACCGATGTTGTGTTTTTTCATTCTTCTAAATAATGTAACATATCGGGGATATTCCATTACAGTGGACTTTTACTTATAACATCTTCCACTGCAGAAAGCTTATTTATCATTTTGGTCTGACTCAACCTCTTCAATCTATAATGCGCCCAATTATTCTAATAAACAACACATCATTGCTAAGACGTTTTTGCACTTACCCAAACATTGGAACTATATTTCTATATACTAACTGCCAAATAATTCCATGAAATCCCCTGTACAACAGCAAATACATTGAGCGATGTACAGTTGACTCTCTTTGCCAATCAGAGCAAAACTGCTCAGCAGCGAGCTGTCTGAACAAGATTTCAGAATGAGACAAGGGCAAACTCATCAGTGTTTTGCTGCTTCTTTATTTTCTAATCAGCAGGCAGGGAGGTTTCTGAACCAAGCTGTTTTGCTTACCTGAAGTAAAGTAACATGCACCCCTAGAGGACAAATTAACTGTTAGTACAGTTGTCCATTAATTTCCTCACCCACTTGCCTTGCATGATACATACCTTCCACCCTTCCAGAACTTCCTTTCACTGCACATGCACACCGCTGGCACATTCATTCCTATGGATAAGTTTTAATCATGGCAGCCCCCAGCCATGCTGCAGAGAAAAGCTCATCCACTGGAATGAAGGCAATTTCAGTGTACATGTACAACTAAAATAGTTAACATATGAATTTCAACTATATAGCTGTTTGCTTGATTGCTAAATGATCTAGTAACAGACTTCTGCAAAGAGCTAGAAACTTTATTATATAACAGCACTATATATTTTAATTATTATTATTTATGTATTTATTTATTTTTTACTTTATATTGTATCACAAAATGATCACTCTGTTGTTGCTCAGAGAAGGATACAGGAAAGAAAAGATCTACCATTACCCTGGAAAATAATTGTGAAGTGCTTATTTACAGCTATTAGGTGATCACAATAAGAAAGCTTGAAACCATCTTTACAAACTTATCTGCATGTGGGATGTTTTCATGCAGAGTTTGAATTAAAACAGATACTACTGTTATTGTGCATGCTGGTCAGAGCTGGTTGAAAGAGCAGCCCTAAACTGCAGTGCTCATCAAAGTGTGGAATTAGAAACAGGTGTATACGGGGCTTATTATCTTTCAAATAAACTGTAAATGAGTGTACATTAAGCAAAATTGTTATTTCGTTTAAACACAAAGGGGTTATTGTAACATTCTCTAACTTTCAATCCCAGTAGTAGCCTTAAATTGGTTGTAAAGGCTGAAGGTTTTTTTACTCTAATGCTTTCCCAATCCAGTGCTGTGCCCAAGAGCAGCAGTGGTGCTGTTCTCTCTTTTCTTCCTCACTGGACTAAGTGACAGCAGCAGGAGTCATTGGCTCCTGCTGTTGTCAATCAAATCCTGTGAGGAGAAAGAGCAGGGGGGGGGGGGGTGGGGGACAGAGCCACACTATGTGTGTCAATAGCTTGACACAGTGTGTATGGGAAGTGAGCCTGCATGAATACTCCCCTAGCAAGTGGCTTGTTAAGAGGGGTACTCAAAAAGCAGGAGGTGCCAAAGCACCGGCAAGGACCTCAGAAGAAGAGGATCAGGGCTGATCTGTGCAAAGCCAAGCCATTGCACAGAGCAGGTAGGTATAACATGGTTCTTACAATTAAAAAAAAACCCTTTACAATTACTGTAAAGCATACCTTCCAACTGTCCCTCATTTGGACCCAAATTCCTTAGTCACTCTTTCCTCCTCAGTTGTCCCTCCTCTTGTTCTGATGTACAGATATATGAAAATGTACTATTCAGCTACTAAAGTGTTATTCTGCACTGAACTTTCATTCTATCTCTAATTATGTGGTTTGCAATTTTGAAAAGCCAGTATAAAGGAAAAGTTATGGTGGAAAAAAATTAATTTTGGTATATACATTCCATAACATAGCAGGGGTGTGCCCTTGACCTAAAAACATAGTGCTTCAAGGTGACCCTCTTCTTCATCTCAGAAAGTTCTTTGTGTGCAAGTTTCCATTGTAGAGGTCTATGTTTGTCTCCCTGATGGGGCGGCGTTATATTGACGTGTCTGGCACTTAATCCGTTACTATGTTGGGGGACTCATTCATATACATCTGATGCTTTATTTTACTTTTAAGATATTATCATATACTGCATTACATTTATACATATTCTGTTATGACAGTGTTTGTGATGTGGCATCCGTGGTCCTTGCACACCAAATTGATGGCCTCATTCTTGGAGGAGGCTCGCCTTCTAACATAGTGAAACATCTTCTTTTGACTGTTTGTGGTGGTTATGTAAGTCATGTACCTTATATGGTTCATTTTACCAATACCTAATTATAAAAATATTTACTAAAAATTGATCATTGACAATAATTATTGTTATAGATTGGTATCCGTTCCTTGAGGAAGAATTTGTGTTAATGTATTTGAAACACGGTGGTTCCCAGGCTGAATATATCTGCAGTCAAACCTTGAGGTTGTAAGATGGAAATCAGCTTTGGGGGATACCACTGGATACATATTGTAACAATTACAATTTTGCGAAATGAATAAGTTGTCTAAAATTGTTGTATTTTATATTGGCTAATATGGAATGTTTACTCAATATGTGCCAATTTGCCAAACAAAAGAAATTTGTCCAATAAAATGTTGATTTTTTTTAAATCATTAGTTTCTTTGTGTACACTCCAAGGTTGCCTTAAAAATCCCATTAAATGTAAGGTGCAACTTTATTAAGGAAATAGGGATGATGGCAACCACACCCTAAGCTACACTGAATGGCTTTTTATTAGAAAGTTGAGAGGTATGCTTAGGGTATAACTAAATGCAAAACCTTTTAAATTTGGATAGAGTAAGGGAGGATTATAACGCCTGTCAGTTTTTTGCCATCTGTGTCCCATTGGGAACTTACCAGAGTTAACAGCCCTGGTGTCCCAACTGGAAGATTTCCCTTCTATTGCTGTTTGGGCTTTTCTTTTACTGTCACTGTCAGTGATAATAGTAAACAGGACAAATAGAGAGGGGGGTCTCCTCAACAGGGACAGCAATAAAAAACCTGACAGGTGTTGCAAACCCTCTCCACTCTATCTAAAATGAAAAAAAAAAGGTTTTGCCTTTAAATATAGTTCTCGAATATTCCACTAGAAGAGAAAATAGCCTAACATTATAGGCTAGGAACATTTGACCAGAAGAGGATTTAATATGAGGGAGACCTCTCCACTGTGTACAAAGTTTACTGTGCTCACCCCCAACAGAGCAATGACAGACAGTGACATGCTATGTACAAGTGATTCATTGTTGAAGAAACACAGTTTTGTTGTTTGGCAAGTTTTCTGGACTGAAACAGATGAGCATTAGAGCATCACCTAAAGAAAATATTGTGCATGGAAATTCAAAATAGCCATAATGCCAAGTTTCTGTCAGTAGTTCCCTTATTTCATGGCAGCATATGTTTGCAATGATCAATCTACCCACTTCTGTGGGCTGTCAATCAAAAATAAAGCATTCCTGATGGAGAACTAGTCTCTCAGTTCCCCATCAGGCTCTACCCACCCCTAGTACAAAACTTCTCAGCCGTGTGGTTGAAAGTGTGAATAGGTGCAGTAGCTGGGGATTGAGGGCATGAGTGCACTGACAGATTTATATACCTGTATCTGAGACACCCTTTACAATTTCCCTAAATGGAGCCTGATTTTCCTTTGTCAGGATAAATTCCAGTTCAGTAAAAACAGATTACTGATGTTATTCACAGAGGTATAAACAGGGCTTTTTTTCAGTGGGCATTAGGGGGAACATAGTTTCTGCACTTCCAGCGCTGAATGTATGTAATGGCAAGGGGTACTGGAGGGTCTATTGAGGCTGATTGCTGGGTGATAGATTGTTGCTTGGGGGGTTATTGCTGGGAGGGATCTACTGTTGATGGAGGGGTCCATTGATGCTGGCTGCTGGATGGTCTGTTGGTGCTGGCAGGGGTCTATTGTTACTGGGGAGGTGTTTTATTGTTGGGGGGGGGGTCTATTGTTAAGATTGATTTTATACAGTATATTAAGTAATATATTATACAGACTGGGTTTTTTTGGCATGTAGCGTGATTGAAGAGCTCAGTGGCACTGAGGGACGGCAGTTGTAGCATATGGTTCTGATTCGGTGGCATCTTAACACAGCTTACATATGACATGGAAGTTGCTCAATGCTGTCTGGTTAGTCTGGTGGTTTGATGATGCTGTGTTTAAGCACAAAAGGTGGACAGGGATCCCTGTGCTAACCTAATCCCTATGGCTGTGAGCACAGAAGGGGCCCTGTGCTCAGTTCAACATCTGGATGATTTATCTCCTGCTGCTTGTGCTTTCAACACTGTGAAAACCCTTTTTTAAAACATTTTTTCACATACAGTATGTTAAAATGCATCATTTAGGCCTGATGATTACTTGAAACCCCCAAAACCTGGCATTCAATTTGCTAAGACTCTGTGTTGCTGATAAGGGTATTTTGTTGCTTGGGTGAATCTAATGTTGCTGGGGGGTATATTGGTGTATGGGTTCTACTGTTTATGGATCTATTGTTGCTAGGGCAATCTATTCTTCCTGACTGCAGCTGGTACTGTACATTTTACTGATTTTCTTGTTCTTAAGAAATTCCATACAATTACTTAGCACCACAAAATGACAGTTGCTTCTGTATTCTCTAAAAGGGGTGGTACTAGGAGATGGGTAGAACCAAGAGACAGTTCTCAGAGGTTGGTAGGAGATAAGGGGTGATACAAAAGTACCTGTACCTATTCTTTGAGAAAAAAAGCTCTGGGCATAAATGATTTGATGTTTATAGCAGCTGCAAATGATTTGAACACAACTTGCCACAATTGGGCTATGATGAGTTAACTTCTAAAGCAATAACATTTACTTTGTAACTAGGTTTTAAAACATGCTAACAAATCTTTAAGATTGAAAAATGTTCAGATAACTAAGCACGTCCTTCACCTTATCTGACATATCCTTTCAGTACCCTATTCAAGCAATAAATACACTATAGAACAAAGCAGACTTGCATCAACATGCTTTGAACCACTTACAGTTCTCTGTGAAAAAAATCAGTTATTTGAGATTAGTAAACTGATCAGAAACATGAGGCAGAATGATCTAGGTAGGCTTCTGGTCAACTTTTATGTCCTGCAATTATATAATAAAACCCTTCCAATTTCTCTAAACTTATCACAATACTCCCCCACCCCGCACCCCCCCCCATCCTCTCCATCACTATTAGCAACGCCACCATCTCTCCCACCCCACACGCCAAAGTCCTGGGTGTCACCCTGGACTCCCACCTCTCCTTCCTACCCCACATCCAACTGCTATCTAGATCTTGCAGGCTCTACCTCTGCAACATCTCCAAGATATGCACATTCCTCACCCCAGACACCACCAAACAACTCGTACACTCCCTCATCATCTCACGCCTGGACTATTGCGATTCCCTTCTCACTGGCCTACCCAAACGAACGCTATCCCCACTCCAGTCGATCCTGAACTCAGCAGCTAGACTCATCCACCTCACCAACCACTCCACATCTGCCACCCTCCTCTGCCAATCCCTTCACTGGCTCCCAATTGCCCAATGCATCAAATTCAAACTGCTAACTCTGACCTACAAAGCCATTCACAACGCTGCCCCAAACTACATAACCGACCTGATACCCAAATACTACCCTACCCGTGACTTCCTCTCCTCACAGGACCTCCTACTCTCTAGCTCCCTGGTCTCTTCCTCCCATGCCCGATTGCAGGACTTCTCTAGGACTCCCCCCATCCTCTGGAACTCCCTACCCCAATCCATCAGACTGTCACCTACCCTCCTCACCTTCAGGCGCACCCTGAAAACCCACCTTCAGGGAAGCCTACCCCAACCTCACCTAACGCCTGACCTCACCTAACAACTAACCTCCTCCACTTCTCCCACCACTCCATCCCCCACAGCCATTTCCTCCTGTACCACTTTCCCCTCCATCCTAGATTGTAAGCTCGAAAGAGCAGGGCCCTCAAACCCCTCGTGTTTTGTATTGTTACTGTCTTGTTTCATGTTCTGTCCCCCTTGCTACTGTACAGCGCGGAGCATACCCTTTGGCGCTAGAAAAATACTGTATAATAATAATAATAATAATACATCAAATAAAATGAAGTTCATTGTTAATGTAGAACTCCACTAAAAACTGCTTTTCTGGCTTTAGATATATCGAAGAACAGCTAACATTTCTGTCTGGTGTTTTGTCACCAGTGGATAAAATTTCCTTATTTTCCTGCCCCAAAAACACAAAAGTAAAAACAAAAATGACAACTTTCACCAAAATTGGTGTCTTCACTAGATTTCCCCCACACATTGATTTGATAACAACTGTGAAGGTTTAATATGCCTTTTTTTATTTCAATACATTTTTATTGGTTTTTAACCACTTCAATATTGGGCTATTATACCCCCATCCTGCCCAGGCCAATTTTAAGCTTTCAGCGCTGTCGCACTTTGAATGACAATTGCGCGGTCATGCAACACTGTACCCATAGCGTATGTACTCTCCAGCGCCTCAGGATATGCACAGCCAAAAGGGAAGCCAAGGGTACCAGGACAGCGACAACCAAAAGGAAATGTTCCAGGGGTGCAGCCCTCCTCAGACGGGGAAATCAGCCACTGGATAGAGAGAAAACAGGTGGCGCACACACCTAGTGCATTATCCAAGGTTTATTGTAGGAATTAAATCATAAAAACATACTCACAGACGAAGCATGTATCTAAAAAGCATAGAAAAATGACAATGGCCACAACGGCGGGCAAGGTGTTCTCACTGTCAGTGCGGTCAAATGGCTGACGCATTTCGGGGACGAATCCCTTTCCTCAGAGCTGATGACCAGCCTCTGATGCTGATGTATGATGAATGGAAAGTGAAGTAAGAGCCTCGCTGTTGATGCATCAACAGCAAGGCTCTTACTTCACTTTCCATTCATCATACATCAGCATCAGAGGCTGGTCATCAGCTCTGTGGAAAGGGATTCGTCCCCGAAACGCGTCAGCCATTTGACCGCACTGACAGTGAGAACACCTTGCCCGCCGTTGTGGCCATTGTCATTTTTCTATGCTTTTTAGATACATGCTTCGTCTGTGAGTATGTTTTTATGATTTAATTCCTACAATAAACCTTGGATAATGCACTAGGTGTGTGCGCCACCTGTTTTCTCTCTAACACTGTACCCATATTACATTTTTAGCATTTTTTTTCACACAAATAGAGCTTTCTTGCTAAATAAAACAAAAAACACCTGAAACTTTTGAAACAAAAATGCACTTTTCTTTGTTTCTGTTATCAAATTTTGTAAATAAATAACATTTCTTCATAAATTTAGGTCAAAATGTATTCTGCTACATTTCTTTGGTGAAAATAATAATACTAATTGAATTTGTATTTTACTTTCAAATGTTTCTACTTTTTTTATTTTGTATTATATTTTTTCTTTCTTTTACTATTTTATTTTTCAGCACACTGTGACCAAAGCAATACAATGTTACCATAGTAACATTGAACTACTCTGGGCAAGTGATCAGGATTTTTTTTTAGCACATTATGATTGCTAATACCAATGTATTTCATTGATATTTGCAATTATTGTTACTGAATGAAACTGATTCATTCAGCCTTTTGTTGTGATTAGCTGTGATTGGGCAAAGCTGATCACATGATACAGATGGGCTGTGATTGGCCCTGCTGTATCATGTGACTGCCTTGACCAGTCACAGCTAACAACATAATTGTATACAATGGATGGCATGACAGGAAGCCATCCATTGTGTACAATTGACAAGTGATTTGCTGTGATTGGTCACAGCGGTCACATGACACTGGCAACGGGCTGGTGTAGTGATCTGTCACTGGCTGTGTCCCGTGGACACGTGGCTCGTCTTGACAGGACGTCACATGATGCCCAGTCACAATGGCGAGTGTCCCACCCGGCTGTCAATCTGCTATAGGCCAGGCAGGAATATGTTAAAAAGGCACATACAAAGAATGTGAAAAACAGTGTACATTCAAAACAAAAGGAAACATTGTAACTCGTTTTTTAGGTTTCCAGATGGGAATGTGGAATCCTAGTTATGGATTGGATATACAACAACAATGATTGTTTTTAGATAAGATAACGTCAGAGAAAAATACAGCTTTCACCTGGTGAGGATCCAATAGGTAGTATATCTATTTTATGGATATTGGACTATTAAAGAACCATTCTGTCATGAATACCATGTTAACCAGGGTTGCCATAATTTTGAGAGCAACACTATACTTCCCCATGCTAGATGCAAAGAGTATTTCGTAAGTGCTGTGGATGTGGGTAGTTTGGATTACTTCTCCAAGGCTTGGAACCCCTAGGTCTTTCCAGTGTCTAAGGATAGTTAGGCGTGCTGCTATCAGAATATGTAATATTATAGTTCTGAACATGTGAGGTGTGGATTCTATTCCCAAAGGCAATAGTGCCATACCCGGAGAGTCTTGGGCAGGACCACATAATATGAATCAGGGTTCCTGTACATCTACAACTCCTCCAGCAAGTCGAAGATATTTTAGAGGAAAATTTAGATAACCAATGTGAAGTCAGGTACCAGCATAGCAATATTTTTTGTGTCATTCCCCATAGATTCACACTCTTAGTAGCCTTATATGTGGAACTCAATGCTGTCTTCCACTGTTCGATGGATTACTCACTCCCAAAATCTTTTTCGCAAGCTGCTATCGGGGGAGATTTGGCAAACTCAGTTTCATCTTGAAGAAGAGAGTAAAATAATGAGATGCTCTTAGAATTTGTAGGTTTTAATTGATAGAATTGTGCCAAGGCACTGAGATAATCAGTGTACTAGTATTCTGTAGAAGGTGAGTAATTTGTACATATTTGTAGTGTTCAGTGGCAGGAAGAGAGTACTCCAGTTGCAGTGTCTGAAAGGTTTTTAAGGCGGGGCCAGCATACAGATCTTCCAAGTATAAAATACCTCTCAACTGCCAGTTTGTGAGATTTAGGTCTGGTATAAGGAAGGTTGTTATTGGAAATTTTAGAGAGGTGAGTTTTTGTTTTATAAATGGGGTTTTGCACAAAGTAAGCCATGCTTCTACTGAGGCATTGATGGTAGGTAAAATTTTGGTATTTCTGTGAATAATATGGTGCGTTGATATTAAATAATTATACAGGTTCCCTTCGGCACTTGAAGTTGTTCTAGTTCTGTCCATAAGGTATCAGGTTGCAAAGCAAACCACTTTTTAAGTTGAGCAAGAATGGAAGCCAAATAATAATCGCGCAAGTGAACATGGCCCATGCCTCCTGCTTGCCTAGATTTAATAAGCTTGCTGAAAGCACAGCATGCCCTCTTGCCCCGCCAGAGATATTTATTTAGTATAGACTGCAGGGATGAAAAATCAGAGTTTTGTATAGGAATGGGTAGAATTCTAAATAGGTAAGTAATTGTGGGAGAATCTGCATTTTGAAGGCTGCCAACCTTCCTGACCAAAACATTTCGCAACGGGCTAATTTATCTAATTTGGCGCGTAAGGAGTCTAGGAAGGAAGTATAATTTTCCTTAACAAGATCAGCAGTTCTAGGAGTGAGGGTAATACCTGTATAGGCAATCCCTTTATTCTTCCATACGTAAGGGGATGTGGGTTGAAGGACCTGTTTGGCTTTAGCTGGTATTCCCAAATCCAAAACATATGATTTCATCTCAATTATCTTTACGTAAGATACTTTATTAAAGAGTTTCAATGCTAGATATACCGAAGCCAGTGAAGTTTCCATATCTATGAGCCTCATTATGATATCATCTGCAAAAAGACTAATGGTGCGCATTCTATTCCCTATCCGGAAGGCCTTTATCTGTGAATGTGTGCATATATATGTAGCCATGGGTTCTATCGGTAAGTTAAAAATAAGCGGGGAAAGAGGGCATCCCTGCCGAGATCCATTAGATATATTAAATGGGGTTGACAAAACATTGGATACATAGACTTGGGCCGATGGGCTAGTAAATAAGGCCCTTAAATTCAAAATTGGTAAGCACCTGTGCCAGATATTACCAGTGTATTCTGTTGAGTGCCTTCTCCGCGTCCAGATTCAGGAGCAGAGAAGGCGTTCTATTGTTATTAGCTAAATGTATAATATTAATTAAGTCAAGTCTAGATGGGTCTGCAGTTTGGCGACCTTTTGTAAACCCAGATTGGTCTAAATTGATAAGTGAAGGTAGGCTATCAGCTATCCAATTAGCCACCAATTTTGCATAGATTTTTAGATCATTATTTACTAACGAAATTGGGCAAACATTCTGTGGTGTGGCTGGTTCCTTCCCCGGCTTCTGTAGTGCAACTATTATTGCCTTGAGCATTTTGGAAGGGAAAGAGGCAGCAGTAGCGGCCCGGCTATACACTTTTTTCAGATGTGGAGTAAGAATGTGTTTAAAGGTTTTATAGTATTCCCCAGTCAAACCATCTAGGCCTGGCGATTTGTTATTAGGCAGAGATTCGATAGAATGGATGATTTCATCATCAGTAAAGGGAAGATTAAGGTTATTTAACTGGTCCTTCGATAACTTGGGAAGGTGAATTTTTTTTTAAAATTTGCTAATATTTTCAACTGTGGGTTGAAAGGTGTTAGGATCCTGGTTGAGATTATAGAGGGAGCTGTAGTATTGACTAAAGGTGTTAAACTATACCATCCCCAAGCTATAGCTATCTTGTTTGGGTGAAAAATAAAAGGTATTTTGGTTTTGTATCTATGGCCTCTTAGCCAATTAGCCAAGACTTTACTTGCTTTGTTATCGCTCGCGTAATATGTCATTTTTAGTCTTCTAGAGGCTTTTTCAAAATTTTCTAGTAAAATTAGTCTAAGATCATATCGTAATTTTGTCAGTTGGTCAGAGAGTGATTTAGAAGGGGAAGTTTTGTTTTTTGTTTCTGATGTATGTATTTTTGTAGTGCTATCTTGTATAAGCCACTCCCTCTGCCTCTTAGCCCCTGCTCCTAATTTAATAAGAATACCTCTCATAAAGGCCTTGTGAGCATTCCACACAACAGATGGATATTCCAAAGATGGGACATTAAATTAAAAACATTCATTTAAACTTCTTTCTAGCATGAGCTTGGAAGGAGCAGTCTGGAATAGCCACGAGTTGGATCTCCAAATATGGATAAGGTTGATAGACGATTTGTCTCCAAACAACAGCATTACGAGGCATGGTCCAACCAAGTTTTGGCGTTAATCTCAGAAAACCTGATCTTAGGCAGAAGAGACCTGTCTACCACAAATACTGTAGATCTATTCTGGTGTATGTGTTGTTATGTCTTGTGGAGAAAAAGGAGTAGTCTCTTTCATTGGCATGTAAGCACCTCCAGATATCAAAGAGCTTGTGGGTGTGTAGTGATCGTTGTAATGATGCTTGGCGCCTTGGGAGAGATGTAGTAGAGTCCATCTTTGGGTCTGGTGTGAGATTAAAATCTCCACATAGTAGCGAGGAGCCTTGCTGTAATGAGAAAATCTTCTTTAAGACCTTATTCAAAAATTGGATCTGGTGTCTGTTCAGGGCATAGATATTGGCCACAGTATATGTGGTAGAGTTGATGTTGCATACTAAAATATGGTAGTGGACTTGTGGATCCGAAATCTCTCTATGTAACGTAAAAGTAACCAAGTCTCCTTTGGCTGTTAATACACCTCTTTTCTTTGTTTCCGCATTTGCTAAGAAGATGTGAGGATACTTAGCAACAGAGCACTTAGGGTGGTTTTGAAAATGTGTTTCTTGAATGCAAAGGGCATCGCACTTATGCCTTAATGCCTCTTTCCATATAGACCTGTGTTTTGCAGGGTGATTCAGTCCTCTTGCATTTATAGTGAGGAAGTTTACCACCATTGCAAATATGAAGTGTAGTTTGATAGATATGTAATGTGGCAGGGTCACTTACAGTGCCCAAAGGGATCTTTCAGGATGCACAGTCATGTTTTGGTTCAAGGGATACCTTTGTTGAGGGATACCATCCTTTGATGAGTTGATGCTATGGTGAGGATATGAAAGGATCTGACTGTAACAGATGGGGAACCAAAAAAAAAAAAGTAGTAACATAACAAGGAAAAAAAATGCAAGATAGCGAGAACATGAAGGCCTTTAAGACCCAGGTGTAGCATTTCGCCACTCATGGTGAGAGGGGAAAAAGTTCAGCTCAAGAGCTCCTGTAGTGCAGGGACTAAGAAGTAAATGAAATCAAGTGTCCCACTTTCTTGATCAGTTATGGGTATGTGAGTTCTTGGATGTGACCACCCACCAGTCGTGATCAATATGGGTGGGATTGCTTGTAGATAGTGTTTGAGGGTGGGTTTCAGGTATTATTTCCAAGATTTCAAAAGAGCTAAACCCTTCGCTACGCCGTGAACCATGTATTCAGTACCATCTTTGGTGATGGTGATTTTTGTCGGAAATCCCAATTTATAGCTGATCTTATGATTCCTATGTGCTTTTGTTATTGTGTTAAGGCTTTTGTGCTTTTGGAGTGTATATTGCAACAAGTCAGCATAAAATTGTAGATATTAAAATTGTGCTGGAATTAGATCTCTGTTATGTGCTGCAGACATTAGATGCTCCTTCACATGGAAGAAGTGCAGATGTAATATGACATCTCTGGATATGTGGTCAGGCAGATGTGATGGCTTAAGTAAACGGCTTAGGAAAACGCTGGATCTTTTCCACAGTGAGATCCAATCCGATAGATAGATAGATAGATAGATAGATAGATAGATAGATAGATAGATAGATAGATAGATAGATAGATCTGGTAAGATAGATCTGAACATCTGAGCGACATACTTTTGCAGATCAGATTGTTGGACTGCTTCCCAAATCCTAATTTTCAAATTATTCCTCCTTGACCTATCCTCAATATTCACTATTTTAGCTTTGATTGTGTCCATCTCCTCCTCCCTGTAATCATGAGCATTTATCAGATCATTTATTGTTGTGGCAAATTTGCCCATCTTCATTTCTATGTGATCCACCCTGGATGAGACAGTGTGTAATTCCGTACCAAATTTATGGACACATTGCATCATATCAGCATAAAAAGAGCTCCTCAAAGTTACAAGCACATCTTTAAGGGTTGTATCAAGTACAGGCTGATTGTTGGTAAGAAAGTTATCAATAGAATCCGGGAGTTCCCTGGTATCATCCCTTGAGTCCTGGATAGAGCTCACTTCATGTGCAGAATCCAAGCCATCCCTCCTCATTCTTGATTTCTCCGGGCTCCCAGATGAGGGGGTAGATGGTGAAGAAAGTGGGCTCTTTGATAGGCTGTTTCTTTTTGTGAGGGTTGCCAGCCTGTGTTTGTTGTTGGGAAGTACAGAAGGCCGGAGTGGAATAAGAGCCGGCACCATCTTGCCTGTACCCCTGTGTGAAGAAGGCTGTCAGCTTTTGTGGCCAGCGCTCCTCCTTTCTCCTTCTGATCATGATCCTCAGAGAGTAGGGTAGGAAAGTGTTATGTTGGGGTGTAAACAAAGGATTTGTGGGTTTGCAGTGTGTCCCTGTGTGGACTGGAGCTCCGCTCTCAGGCAGCCATCTTGGGTCATGGCAAGCTCCACCCCCTTCCCCTGCCTTTTTGTTGTAGTGATAATAGTCACCTATAAAAGCAGCGAGAGTGAATTTCCCCATCAGGAACACAGGCAATGGTATTAACCTTTCAGGAAATTAGAAAGACAGCACTGAAACCTCAGGTACACTCCACGGGTATTGTTATCTTAATATATTATGTTGGTGTAAATTATCTGGTTCCTGGGCAGGTGGCTTCTACACCCCAGAGAATCACCACAGTCTGCATGACTTGAAGTGTATTGTAATAATAGTTGAAATTGAAGCTTCACACCACTGTTAAGAGGTCCAGATACAACTTTATTCCATTAAAGGTGAGAGGTATAATTTGAAAAGTAGCCAATGCGTTTCGGGGGTCCAAGTGCCCCCTTCATCAGGGTTTTTCCAGTGTGAATAAAGAGGTGTACTAAAGAGGTGTAGCCACATATTAACACTAGAAATCCCAGAAGAACCCTCTGCAGACTGCTAATTACCTTTTCCAGCAAATGTTTCAATAAAATAACAGGAATTTTTTTGTTCACATATATTGCAATACATGTTTAAACTGGCCAGCTGTGTCAAAGTAATCTTTCTATGGCCAGTCCTACTTTGCTCTGCCAACGCAAAATGCTACTGTGGACACAATGCCAACCTGGGACAAACAGACACAGAGTGGAGGAGAACTACTAGGTTTAGGTTTTTCTACTGACCTACGTAAGCTTGAAAGAGCAGGGCCCTCAAACCCCTCGTGTATCACAATGTATTGTTTTCGTACTATCTCATGTTTTGTCTCCCTTTGTAATGTGCAGCGCTGAGTGAACTGTTGGCGCTTTATAAATACAGTATAATAATAATAATAATAATACTATGCAACAAAACAAGATATACCTATGCTCATGAGCACAGGTATATCTTGTTTATGTTTCATGGCCTTTCACAATGACTCCACCTCAGCTAACAAAATCCTCTGTTGGAGTTAACTCAGATAGGGATCACCTTCCCTCAGAAAAAGGCCGTCCAGGAGGCAGGCCTTTCTTAAAAGTCTGGCTTATAGCCAGTTTTATTAAAAAGGTTGCATGGAAAAAAAAAAAACAAAACAAAACAGAAAGTAGATCCTTGCCATTCAGGCACTAACTAAACAGCAGAGATTCCTATCTCAGAGGTGAAGGGCTTCTCCCAGTCACAAACAAAACAAAACTTTGTGCAAACTTTTTCTTTTCATTTACAAAGCAAATTTTCACATCCACAGCCAGGGGCAGACTGACAACTCATGGGCCCCCTGGGCAATAGGGGATCATGGGGCCCCTGTGTCCTTGCCCAAACTCAGAAAAACCTATGAAAAAGGTACCAGGGGCATCTCATGGGGCCCCCTACTGACCCCAGGCCCTCGGGCAGTGCCCGAGTTTCCAAATGGTCAGTCCGCCCCTGTCCACAGCTCTCTCTCAGGTATGGATTCCTGAGTCCTAGGCCAAGAGCAACCTATTGCTCCAGTGCTGCTTTATTTATATCACCTGCTGGTAGTCACAAGTAGAACATAAAATCCGGTTCAGAACCAGCACAACCAAGGTGGCCCGGAAAACCTGGACTAGATTCCACCTTAGTACTCTATGTATAAAAACATAACATCCCTCAATCACCTTGCCCTTCATAATGTCACAACTTCTAGGCAAAGCTCGCACTGAGCTGTATTTATTTTTAGTACAATCCACTGAAAAAGTAATTTGTCGCTCTGCCCGTAAATATTATGCTAAAGCTAATGCGCATGTCTTCCTACATTGGCACAACACTGCCTATTTAAAGGAGACTCTGCTGTGTACCAAATACTGGATGTTATTCAGCTTCCTGTGACCCATGTTCCTGTGTTCCTGTTTGTACTGATTAATCTTCTGTTGCTGACCTAGTTTGCTCCTGACCTTGCTCTGTGGATTCTGGATTCTGACATCGGCTTGACTTAGACTTCTCTCTTCCTGTTCTCCTGGTGCTGATCTCAGCTTGCTACTGGACCTCGCTCAGCTTGCTAATCTGGTACCGACCCCAGCCTGCCTCCTGACCACACTGTTGTCTCACTGTGTATGAACCTGGCTCTCCTTGACTACATACCTAACCATGGAAGCCACCTGCTATCAACTCGGCCTTCAACCAAGGTACGTGACACCACTCTTCTACAGACGTTAGACAGGTTTGCAGCTATCTCTGGCTTGGCAGTCAATCCACAGCAGTCACAAGCACCTAATATTTCCCTACCCCCCTTAGTGTTGCAAAATTTGCAGATGACATTTCCTTTTACTTGTACCCCACAATAGCCCTCATATTTGTGTATTAACCTCCCCCTGCATGCTGGATGTATATGTATAGATTTAATTATCCTCCATACTAACCAAGCTTGCTTCCCTCTTTTCTTGCTGGTCATCTCTTTTGGTATGGTGGATTGGTAGGATTACTGTGGTGAAAATGTCTATTTTGCCAAAAATGCCTTACTTATTTCTTGTATTGCCTTACCTATTTCTTGTATTGCCCATACCATTCCTGGCGCATTTTTTTGCGCATTCTCCAACGTTGGATTTCTTGGTATATCTGGGGTAACACAAAGCTCAGTCTTCCAAACCGCAGGTTACCCAAATACCACATGGTCCATGATACCCCCCTCTGGGTCATTCTCAAAACAATTGATTGCGATCCTCTTTCCGTTGCTAATCTCTTGTGGCTTCGCCCCTCTGATCGCAAAAATCTTTCTAACCTGATTACAGTACATGCTTTTTCTCTCTGGGACTGGCTCAAGATCCTTTTTGCACCCCAATCACCCCACAACCTGTTACAATCTTTCCTTAAGAACCCGTCGATTTTCCCAGCCTTTACCTCTCCCTCTTCTTTCCAGGCCTGGTACTCTGTGGGCCTCTTTTGACTATATAAACTGACAACCAATTTGGCCTTTAAAACATTCTCCTCCCTTCAGGAATCACATGGCCTTCCAGGATTGGAAATCTTTTGTTATTTTTTAAACCAAACACTTTTTCATCCCCTTCCTCACTTCTTCTTCTTCCTTACACCATTTTACTTTCTTTGAAAGTGCTTGTAAAAGTGACCCCCACTCTAGGCTTCATCTCCCAACTTTGCCATCAGTTGCTGAACAAGCCTGGTTCTCCCCTGCTCGCATACACTCCGCTTGGGAGCAAGATCTCTGAATTTCCTGAGAGCAGATTGTGTGGCCAGATGTTTGGGCTGCTACCAAGTTCTCTGCTCAAAATTTTCTTGCACTGGAGACTAATTACAAGGTTCTTACCTATTGGTATTTGGTTCCCGCTAGGCTTGCTAAATATGTACCCAATTAAAACCCCAATTGTTTTCAAGGCTGCAATGAAATCTGCATCCATCTCCATATTTGGTGGTCCTGTCCTATAGTAAAATGCTTTTTGGGCGGATACATTTCGAATCATCTCCACCTTGTTTGAAACTGATATTACCCCCTTTCAGCTTTACCTAATTTATGACCCCCCCAACCTAACTCGGATGGAACATAAATTGTTTCTTCAAGTGACCACAGCCGCCAAACAAATGGTCATGAAAGCTTGGAAGACTAACGCTCTTAATATCATAGAAACGAAACATAGGATAATTAAAGCTATGATCCATGCCAAATTAAATGTGATTTTTCTAGATAAAGTTGAATATTATGGAAAATTATGGCAGCCGTGGGTACAATACTTTCTTCCCCTTCATTTTGATGATTCCCTTCTACTTCTTTGATCCATTTTAGCGACCCTTGCTAACTGTAATATGGCCTGTTTGTACAACTAGACACTTCCTGACACTCCGGGGCTTCCCTTTCTCCACTTTTTCCTCTCACCCTCCCCTTTGATTCCCCTTTTTCTCTCTCTTTCCTACCTTTGTTATATTACTGTGAGACGTGGCATTATTGAGGGTTTGTCTTACATACCTCAGTCTGCAGTTGTAATATAGTGACCATTACCTGTTTGGTTATAAGGACTTTTCTTCACCATAGTTAGTGGTTTGGTCTATGCCTTTGCCTGTTGACTATCCCATTCACTACTGTTTGCATTTGCTTTACGTATGCTGATGTATTTATGTACCTGTATTTTATGCACTCAGGTCTGCATAGTGCATTTTATGTTAATCTGTGATCCACGTCTCCTAGTGTTTTGAATTAATGAAAGCATTGGACAAGAATGATTCATTTTTGGAACAATTCATTATTTTTTATATATTTGTTTTTCCAAATAGAGTAATCTACAGTATACAGAAGTTCTGTTATTCTTTTGTTATTTCAGAAGAATGGTTATATTTGTTTTAACATAATTAATTAATATACAGTATATCCATTTGTTATGTTGTTAAGTTGAATTAATTTCCCCATTCCTAACTGACTTTGTTTGTTGGGCTGCACACATACAAATTAAATAAATTGTCTCTCAAGTTCAAACCCAATACAAAAGAAATCTTATTAGAATACTTACTCTATACTCACTAGAATAAAAGCGAATTTGGATCACTCGTTATGTTGTTACATTATTTTGCATGCTTCAAACATAAAAAAAAGCCCAAACTATTGCATCATGTCATCAGAATGAACAAATGAAAATGAATGAATTTGTTGTTTTTTGTTATAATTTATTTCCGATTAGTTGAAATTCATTATTATTGTGATTCAGAAATTCAGATACATCTAAATCTCTGAATAATGCAAATTTTGTCTGAATTTTGATTCATAACGAAACAAACCGCACATGTCTACTACATACATTGGCTTTGGTCTGAGAATAATTATCCTTAGTAGGTTTTTTACATGCACGCACATTGGATCGATGCATATCAGACAAGCTGACAAAGGTAGGGAAATACATCACTATCTTTGAACTTTTGCTCCAATAAAAAAATACTGTCCAAAAATGTCCAGTATTATTGAGCCCAAGCCAAGATCATTAGTGTGACTTGACCAGATGTCCACAGGAAGTCCTTATCTGCCCATTGACAGATTTGCCTTGGGGGTAGTAAGGGGAGGAGCAAGAACAGGCAATCCCTCCCCTGTTTCTTTTCTTCACCCCTGTGTTTTTTATCTCTTTCTTTTTTCTCTTTTTCCCTCTGCTCTGATTCTCCTGTTTTCCTTTCCTTATCATATATTCATTACCCCCTCTTCTACTGTATGTCCTGCTCAATAACATGGAAAATATCATTCACATTGATAAAATCAGGAGACCATATGTAAAAATTATTAAAATCTGAATGTGTCTTCCTCTAAATATATTCACCCGTAAAAACTGTATGTTTTTGCATTTGATTTAATGGACAGTAGTTTATCTTGTTGACTGCAGAATGATTAAATATAGAATTTTGTTTTTTAAATTCCAGCATTCCAAATCAATTTTTTATGCAATTCTTTCAAAGTAATTCAGTTGATTTAAGACTGTATACAACAGGCAAACATGACAAAAGAAAACTATGAATCGCATCAGAGAAAAGTAATTTTCTGAGTCAGTATAGAGCTAAAGCTATGTAGCTTAGAATCTTTTAGTTACACTTCCTCAAGATATGACATATTATGATATATCCATTAAAATGTTCATGGTGCTCTTCAATGTATTAGTGCAATGACATAGCAAAGTACAGTAACCCATATCAACTAATCATAATATATATTCTATTGATCCAATGACAATAAATAAAGACCTGGTTGAAGACTATGAGTTCTGCAATTTTCACACTGTTTTACCACTTTGTTTTATTAGATTAGCTAGACACCCTATCTACTATATTAAACTGATTAATGTATGATTAAACTGTTTTAAATAACTCACTCTACCTGCAAGCAGTTTACAATATTAATCTGCATTAAGATTTTGATTGATACTGAGGTAATTCCTACTAGAGATTTGTATTTCTCACTCCACTTTTTGTATGCCTCAAGTATTTTACAGTCAGTACAGAGATTTTAGAAAAAATACAACAGACTTCTTGCCAAAGTTATCTTACCAATAATTTCCTTGACTGGATCAGTGCCACTGGTTGTGAACTTCATGAAAGTGCTATAATTTAAGGTTTATACCAAACTGTAAAACAGTTCACATATATGTCATACAACTGATCATTTCAGATATTATTTTGTCCATTTTCAGAAAATACGGCTGGCACTATCAGCTTCCGTTGCAGCACAATAAAAAACAGCTGCATTTGGAAAAATAAGTTACAAAATGGCAGTTATGTGACATCCTTTTTGTTTGAAAAATGTAGCAGTTTGAAAACCAGTATGGGCTATCAACAATAGTTTTCTTAAAGAATTTCATATACACTGGTTTCATTGAAATACTGGCTAGAACAAGTGAAACTTTAGACCTTCACAGCATACGTGCAGAAAAACTGATGGAAACTGATGTGCAGATTTCATTGCAGAGACATCAGTTTATATTAGTTTTCATGGACAATCCAATTAGTTTTCTACATGTTGTAGGTTCCTGCACAGAAAAGAATCTGCACGTGATACTAGTGTTGTGGTACGAACAGGGCACATAGAGAACAAGTGATTTTTCTGTGCTCTTTCAGAACGCATGCAGAAAAACAGACGTCTCTGCACCATGGTGTGAACGATCCCTTAACCATTAGCCGCCCGGCCAATGACCGTTTGGCAGCTTCAAAAGTGTCTCTGCACTCCGGGTGCACGCCATTTTGCGTGCTCCCGCACATGCGCAGTTTGCGCTAATGCAGAGCGGCGCAGCAGTGCGATCTGTCACCTCGGACACGGCCGATGACAGATCCGAGTACCGGCTCCCGTTGCTGGTACCATGTGACCTGCTGTGACCAATCACAGCAGGTCACATGACAGTTGTATACAATGGATGGCTTCATTCATGATGCCATCCATTGTATACTAGTGCCTAGCTGTGAATGGTCACAGCTAATCACATGCACATGTCATGTGATTAGCTGTGACCAAATCACAGCTAAGCACAAAAAAAAAAAAAAAAGCTGAATGAATCGATTTCATTCAGGTAAATGCTTGCTTATAGCAAAGTAATTTGCTATAAGCAAATTGTGTAAAAAAAAAAAAAAATACTGATCACTTCCCCAAAGTAGTACAATGTTACTATGGTAACATTGTACTACTTTGGTCATAGTAAAATATGAAAAAAAATCTTAAAAAAAAATGTAATAAAAAATTAAATATAATAAAAAAATTTAAAAAAATTAAAAAAATATATATATTTTTTTTTTTTTCATACTGTCACCAGTCAGTGTCCCTGTTCACCGCCATGCCAGTTATATGATGACGCTGTACTGCACTGGTAACAGTATGTTAAAAAAAAATAGTGAAAATAATTTTTTACATTTTTTAAATTTTTTCATTTTGCGAAAAATTATGACAAAAACATACAACTTCAAAAAACTCGCCATGCCTCTTATGAAGTACGTCGGACTGTCTACTCTGCAAAAAGGGTCATTTGGGGATATCTCTACTATTCTGACATTCTTGGACCTCAAGAAATTAGATTGGCTGTCAGTACTTCAGGATTGATCAATATTCAGATCTATACCATATTTTGTGAACTCTAGAACTTTCCTACAAACTAAAAAATACATCCTAATTTGGGTTATTTTCACCAAAGAAATGTAGCAGAATACATCTTGGCCTAAATGTATGAAAAACAATTATTTATTTGTAAACTTTTATAACAGAAACAAAGAAAAATTTGTTTTTTTTTTCAAAATTTTTTTGTTAATTTAGCAAAAAATAAAAACCCCAGCGGTGATTAAATACCACCAAAAGAAAGCTCTAGTTGTGTGAAAAAAATGATAACATTTTAGTTTGGGTACAGTGTTGTATGACCGCGCAATTGTCATTCAAAGTGTGAGAGCGCTGAAACCTGAAAAATGGCCTGGGCAGGAAGGTGTAAAATTGCACGGTATTGAAACGGTTAAAGATAACTTTTTAGTAGGCAGTATGAAAGCTGCAATCATTCACTTTTTATTGAAGGTTTAATCTCTGGGGATGTTATACTAATCTCAACGTCACTACTCGGTTACTGACCTGAAACTTGCATGCGGCAAGTGCACTCCATGTATGGATTTACCTGTTCAAGGTCAGTGAATCGCCAAGTAGTGAAGGATGGATCAAGCTGACAGCTCTAACATGTATACTAAAACAAACAAGTCGGCTATGGTAGTAGCTCCCAAATTTCTCTCTTGGCAAGGTCCCCTTAAAGGAGAAGTATGATGAAAGCTCTTTTGATCATACTTCTCCTGTGGGTCACAGGAGTGCACTTAGTTCTGCTCACCTGTGAACCAGATTCAGCTGACATCAGGCGAAAGTCTGCTGTCAGCTGACGTCACAGAACCAGTCCAGTTTCTGCATGGATTCCAACGATAATGTCAAAATCCACTCAGGTGTCTGACCGGCAACTAGCTCAGCCTCTTAGCATGCTCAGAGACTACTCCACAGCCTGGCGCTGCAGTGAGTGTTGGAGAGGCAGAGAAGGGAGCAGTGGACTGAAGACCAAGAACTGAGTGATCAGTGTTTTTTGATTACTCAGTTCTCAGTGTAGAACCCGTGCACGACAGCTGCAGCTCAGATCAATGCTGCAGCCATCTAGGTGATTATGTAGGTTTGTTTTCTTTCTTTTGCACTCCACGCATTTCTTTAAAGACTATAAATAAATATATATATATATATATATATATATATATATATATATATATATACTGTATATATATATATATATATATATATATATATATATATATATACTGTATATATATATATATATATATATATATATATATTTATAGCTAAAACCTTTAACTTACCTATCTAAAACAAGTTTTGACTATATGTGCTGTTTATACAGTACACTTAAATATTATTCAGCCTACAATCTTTTTTTACTACTTTACATTCTTTGAACACAAGAACAGTTTGGTAGTGATTTGCTATCATCCCATTCTTCCAAACTTTTGCTTAACCTCTTGGCGCCGGCCGCACGCAAATGTGCGGCCTCCCGGCATCTGGGCCTTGACGCGAGCAGCCGCACATTTGCGTGCAATTAAAAAAAAAACATATGTTCTGAGAGCGCATGCCCTGTGCGCTCCCAGCACACATGTCCGGTACTCACGGAAAGGTCCCGATCTCCTCTTTCCGGATCTTGTGACTGCCGTGACAGCGAAAACCCTGCCCCTCCTACCAGATTTTGAAACCCTTAAAGGGCTGGGAGGCGCCGGCGCCAAGGGGTTAATCTTTGGAATTACTCTGTAATTCATATAGGCAGTGCAGTATATGGAACCTATGCTGGTTAGTTGCTGCCATATAATCAACGTTAACTCTAGGAAATCACCTTATTACTTTTTATGTTACAAAGCCCTTTTGTATTTCAGCAGTCTTATTTCTAGAGGTACCCAGGAAATGTCCCTATTTTGTAACTTATGTTTAAATAATATTCATACACATCTTCACTGATGGGTGGATTGGGTTGGTTAAGCTTCTTGGGGTTGGTTTACTAAAGGAAAGGGATTTGTTTTGTAGCGAATACCCAGTCAGGGTAGAAAAAAATTTTTTTTTGCTAGCTCATGATCGGATGATGGAAGTCAGCAGAGTTTCACCTCATTCACTAGGCTAAGGGTAAATTCCCTTGCACAGTGCAATTTTCCTTGCAAAGTGAACTGTCTATTGGCCCTTAGTAAATCAGCCTTACTCTATCAATAATCAGGATGAGTAGAGTGTGATTTTGGATATCAGCAGATATGGTATCTGCTTTTTATTTGAGAATTGCAGTGTTAACTTGGTTCAACACTCATTTGACTGCTTATTTTGTCTCTGGCAGATTTTATAAGACTGGGAACAATATTTACTATCCAGAGTAATATGACCAAATCTATTACATGCTGACTTGCCTGTTCCTAGATGTCTTATCATTATCTATATAACAAGTCATACTGTACACATTATGGAAGATGGTGCATGATGTAAATTTGATCCTTTTTCTTCTCACAGAGCTTAAACGATTCTCTTGAAACAAAAAGAGCTTTGCATTATGCTATCATCCTAATCCTACACCCGACCAGAGGAATAATTATATGGAACACTTGCTGATTAATAAAAATGTAGATGGGAAAAAAACATCATCCCAACTCATCTTAAAATACTAGATAAAGGAAAGAGTAACTCATGTTATTTCAGTAAATACAGAACAGTTTTATCAAAACTGTAACACAAAGAAGCAATTGTGAAGCTCTTTCCCATAGAAACAAATTAGCTTTTAAATGTAATGTAGGGCTACCCTCGTAGGGCCGCTGTGTTTCTTGGTACCCCTAAGCTCTGCACAGCAGGAAAACACGCATTTTCCACACTTTCATATACAGTCAAGGAACAGTCCATGAGCTTGGTTTTTGTTAATTTGTTAGCGGAATATAACTTAGATAGGGTAATAGGGATTATGGCATGCCCAAATTTAATGAATTAAAGCATGAGGACAATTTCTTTCCTGTGTACAGAAACAGATCCTGGACTGTTCTTTTCCTTGAAAGCCATCAGTCATTTGCGGATCAGTAGCAACAGCCTTTACAGGTGAGGAACTCGCAGCCCTTCTGAAATCATCTTAGATTCTTGTAATTACATGTAGAGATGTCTCCTCTCCCTTGTAGATTTATGGGCTGGTCACTATCAGGACCTCCAAACTTGGGATTGGTTAGATTCCCACAAACAGGTAATTTAGGTCTCCACCTCTTCTGCCTTCTGGCTCCTGGAAGGTTCCCATGGTCTTCAGAACCAGGTGGAGGTGATAGAGTCCCAACCTGTGAAGTCATCCAACTTGACCTGCAGTAACCCGACCTTAATCACAGACTCACACAGTTGCCATGAGTCATACACAATAGATTTGACTACACTATTTGAGTATCATGCTAGAGGGTGCTACACTAACCCCCCCTAAAAACAGCCATGTCCCCATTGGCTGGAGAATATATATACAAAAATGGGCTCAGGAGCATAAGCATACCATAAGTAAAATGGAGATGAGAAGGGTATAAATTTGTAAGGGGGATATGTACAAATAAATATTCAATATAAAAAATATGTAATTATACACAAGAACATACATTTGTTTTCAAAATTTGTATAAGGCATATATACATTCTGACTACATGGAATGACCAGGAAGAAAGAGAAAAAATGGGTGGCATGATTTGGCCCAACTGTTCACCCAAGAAAAGAAAAGATTGTTTTCTCAAGTACCTTCACCAGTTCTCCGAAGAACACTCAGTCTCTATCTCTAGGGGCCCAAACGTATCCTCCAGTCTGGGAGACCCTAATCAATCTCACCCCCACTGTCACTCCCCAACGGCTCACTTGAGGACATGCAGTAATCATGACTTGGCTCCTTCTGAGTGGGGCTGACAGGGAAAGGTTATGCAGCTGGCCTCTCCTGGGGGACAACTTGAGCTGGACTGACCACACTTGCCTCTGGTCATGGCTCTTCCTTTCCCAGGCTCCGGGCTATGGCTATCATCCGGCCTTTTCCACAAGAGTAGTGGTGTATACCTCACCGACTGCAGAACTGCATGCCACACACCTCTTGCTTTCCTCCGGCCACATGGGGTTCCTCTTTTTTTGTCTCCATGCATAGTCCCAACTTCAGATCCACTGAATAAATGGCTAGTGGCAGGTCATTGGGTACCAGTCTCAGCAGTGGATTTTGTCACAGTGCTCACACCTTAGCCAGGCTCAGTAGGTTTCCTGCAGTCAGGACAAAGCAAGCACAATCTCTTCATTCCATTGATCATGACGAGAGTGAATCCCCCCCCGGTGTTCCAGATGCACACTAGTATCCACTATCCAATAGTGCAGTACCGATCCCAGTACTGTAGCAAAACTTGCCATTTGGTAGAAAAGTTGATATTTGCAGAACTTGTCTCAACATGATACTTGGCCCCAGCCACAGTTAAGCATCTGGGCATTTGTAATCCACACAGCGATAAACCGTCCCGTTTGCTGTGAGCTAACAAGATCACGCAGTTCAAACTGACTTTTCAGAACTCGACATAAGATGAACATAAACCTCAGCCAATGTTGGGCGACTGAGTATTTGTAATCCACAGAGAGATGCTGGCCCACTATAGTTGCTACGGGTGACAGAATGCAGTCCCTTTTAGAGCAAGCTGATTTAAGATTAGTACAATCCTTAGGTCCGACCACCTGTTGAGCAGCAGGATGTGAATGCAGTACCTGCCATGGTTTCATTGGGTAACGACATTCAGGAAAGTGATACATGCCTCACTGACATAGGCAGACAAATAATTAGCACAGTCTTTAACTCTAGCCACCTGTTGAGCAGCCAGAAGACATTTGCAGAGGCCTGACATGATTAGTACGGGTGATAGCATGGACAACGGCATTTGAATATCACAGTCACAGCAGTACAGCATAATTCCACTTTCCTGCTTGATTCCTGTGATCACTTGGCAGCACAAAATGGTTCTCTGGCTTAATGGTTGCTGGCTGCTAGGGGCAATGACTGTGCAGGTTACCATAGGGATATCCTGGATGAGAACTCCCAAATATAGTGCTACTCTCGTGAGGTACCCCTAAGCTCTGCACAGCCAGGCAGCATGCATTTTCAGCACTTTCATCCACAGTCAGTGAACAGTCCATGAGCTTGTGTTTTGTTATTTTATTAAGGGAATATAACTTGGATAGAGTAACAGGGATTATGGGATGCCCAACTTAATTTAATCAACACACAGGGACAATCTCCTTCCTATTTACAGAATCTTGGACTGTTCCTTTCCTTGAAAGCCATCAGTCATTGCAGATCAGTAGTAACATCCCCTTACAGGCAAGGAACTCGTAGTCTGTTTGAAATCAACTTAGTTTCTTGTAACTATATGCAGAGATATCTCCGCTGGAGAACTGCTTCCAGCTCTACAGCCTGCAGACACTACCTGCCCTCCTGGCTGCTCTGAAGATCTCCCAGGACAAGCATAAAAGATTAGGCACAGTGCTGTCCATTGAAAGCTTGCTATGTGTGGCAGTCTCTCTCCTTGTAAATCCCATGTGTGCTAATGTGCTCATTCTGTCCTCTTTGCTCCCACTGCTCCCAGGACCTGATCCTGTTCATACAGTACTACTGAATGGATCCTCCTGAGCCAGCCCGAGCACAAGCCCAGCCTGGAGGCCAGCCCCCCCCCCCAGACCTAGGAGACCCCTCCCAGGCCACCTATAGTCTCCTCAGCACTCCATCTTCCACTCGACTCTCCAGCCAGCCTGACTATCCCATATTTATGGGCTGCTCCACCACTCTACTAGGGCCTCCAAACCTGGGATTGGTTAGACATCCACAAACATGCAGATTAGGTCTTCACCTCTTCCGCTAACTGGCTTGGGGAAGGCTCCCATGGTCCTCCAGAACCAGGTGAAGGCAATAGAGTCCCAACCTGTTAAGTTATCAAGCTTTACCTGCAGTAACCTGACCTTAATCACAAATTCACACAATTGCCATGAGTCATACACAATAGATTTGCCTACACTATTCTAGTAGCACACTAGAGGGTGCTACAATAAGTTATTAATTTATTTTTGATGAATAGTATTTAGAACCCTCTCAGAAGATTGAGGAATATTTAATTATTGTATCTTCCTTTAAAAATAAACTATCATGTGAGAACAGTGTCAGCATTTTCCCCAGGGCCATTTGTATTGTGTGGCTGCAAGTCGCTACATCAATGGCTCTGGATGTGGATAATCATACAGAGACAGTTTGTCCACTGCCCCTAGATACTAGCAGAGTAAGATAAACTATTTCTATTAGCAATGTTTCTCTAGTACTGTAGTACTCTAGTACTCTTATCAGTTAGGTTTATAGAACCAGAACGGGAAAACTGTTTCACCAGTGAAAATTCAGGGGATAAATGATAGGCATGGCAGCAGTCTGAAACCTTTTTTTTATAATTAAAGAAGACATTTACACCCCATTACCACCTTCCCCTCCCCTAACCCCTGCAATCTAAAATAGAGTGTGTTTTATTGGTTTGTTTGCCTTTTTATTTTGTTTTGTGCATCCCCACCCCTGGCTGCCATTCTCGCTTAGATGAGAATGATATCTCCACTACTCTAAAGCCTCCTGGGATGGGGGGGGGGGCTTGGGATGGGGGAGTAAAGTCCCTCTTTAGGAATGTGTTACCTAGTGTCAGTAGTGTGATGTACTGAATGGCAGTGTGCAACTTTCGGTATCTCTACTGCTCTTAGCCTAAGATTGTCCATAGAAGGTTGATATTTTTTTATCAGCCAGCAGGATTCCTCCATCTACAAATGTCAGGTGAATAGAGGAATCTTCCCAGCTGTGCCATTGTATTCTGACAGGGGTATTCCTCAGCTGTCAGATCAAACTGATAAACAGCTGCTGTCAATTGGCTGCAAGCCAGTGAACAACAAATGTTTTCTAACAGTACCATTCAACAAAAGTCAATAATTAGATTTACTTCTGTTGAGCAGGTAAACCGTACATGGATTGAAATTCATCCAGACCCTACCTAAGCAGACACATTTTGATCCATCTATGGACGGCTTAGGTGACCTACACAGAAATCCATCCAAGAGACCAAGGTATTTAATTGTCAAAGTGAAAAAGTAAACATTTATAGATTAGACAAGGACTTTAAGGGTGGCAATTTCTGCATTGTGTATCTAATGATGAACAACATACTTGGACCTATTCACACTTGTCTGTTTTAATCCAGCATAACGCATGCATTTTCCTGGATAAAAAATGCAAATCAAGTAGAAATCCCATTATTTTCTAGGGGCTGGTTGACACCTATGTACTCCAGTTTTGTGTGAAAGGCAGAGAGAAACTTTATGACTAAATTCACATCTATGCATGTGTGTTACCATGCATGCTGCATGCAAAAAGAACAGGGTGAAACCACTAGTAAGCTTCTATTCTCAGTGTGACACTTATGCAAAGTCTGTGCAACAGAATTTAAACAACAGCAAATAATTTCTCTCACCTTGCATTTTTGTAACTGCATTTTGACTGCTTCTGCCTCGGAGGCTGTTATACTTTGTGCTTTCAGCCAGTTTTCAGCTGTAATTACTGTCTGTTCCAATTGTTGTAACTGGGAGTAAAAGGCAATGATGCTATTTTGATATTCCAGCCAAGAAAGTCTCTCACTCAGTAATTGACAGAAGTCTGTCCACCGGCTGTTCAAATGTTGAGATGATTGTTTGATGTTGTCTGCATTAAGGCCATCTAGGGAAAAAAAATATCATAATCAATTTGTACATATCCTTGTGTATACATAATATACTGTATATAGTAACAATAGTGTTTTTTCCATAAGAAAGCAAAACAGACATCGAAGAGAACCTTAGCCATTCTACAAAATGAAAATGTACAAACTCCAGATGATATTAGTTAAAGAAAGTTCTAATTTTATATTTAAAGATATATTCCACCTGCTGGAGACACCATCCAAGTTACTGGGGACATCACCTTGGCTTTTGGAGATAAATGTAATAAGGGTTCAGTGAATATGTAGTAAGTGTTTCTTCCTTGATGCACATAATATGTTTGGTTTGGTTAAAAAACAAACTAAGGCAAAGATAGTACATTGGCCACTATAAATTGCCTAAATTTACCCATCCCACCACCCCTCAAAGTGATCCACAACCATAGCCTATATAAAAGAGCATTTTTGTACTCACCATAAATTCCTTTCTTGGAGTCTATTGAGATACAGAAATTCTTAGACCCAAGGGTTATACTGCTGCTGACAGGAGAAACGGACACTGGCAACAACAAAAAAGTTAGCCAGTACAGGATTACCTGCTCACATCCAACATGCCTCAGTTTTTTTCTTTCCTGTCCACTGAGGGACAAAAGAATTCTTAAGACTGTCAGGATATCCAAAAGTAGTCCAACAAAGTGGTGGACAATAAAACAACCAAGACTAACATACTCAAGAAACAACAGAAAACTGGGTCCATCCTGCAGCTGATAGAGCCACCTAAAGGACCTAATTCCTGGAGTTGGCATCAGATGAAGCTTGAATTTCTGCCTGGTAGACATTAAAAAAGAAAACTAGATTATCTAGAAGACTAGATGATAGCCTTGAAAAGGAAAACACATTCTGATGATGTAAGCATGAATAAAATGTAACTGTTCCAAAGAATACAGAAGATCCACCTAGACTCTCTTCATGCAAATGACAAATTTAAATATCAATGTTTTTGTTTCAAGGCATAATAATTTCCCTAAATAAATATTTATTATTTAAAAAGATAAAAACAAAATGAAACATAAAGGTGAAAAAGATAAGAAAAAATAAGAAAAAAGTGGAAAGAGATTGTTTCATTTAAAATAGAACAAAAAAAGCCTGATGTGTAAATGAGAGAAACGGGAAAAGAAGGTGAGTGGCTGGAGGAGAAGAAAAAGGAAAGAGGAGAAGTAAAGTAGCAGGGAAAGAGGAGTTTGTAAAAAGAGGGAATAGAGAGGGAGAAGAGGGGAGGGAAAAACATGTTTGAGAAAAGGAAGAAGGAAGGAGGAAGGGGGCCTGCAGATAAAGGGAGGGAAGGGAGGGAATAAGGAAGAAAAAGTGTAGAAGCACAAAACCACACTGGATCTATTCATAGCAATCAGTTACATCCAATTTGTGAGGTATTTTTTTTAAATAAAGATCCAACAGAGAGAAACAAACACTTCCCAGAATTAAGTTGTCAGTCCTCTCAATTAGCATTTTAATTCTAGAGCCATGTCTGTTGACAAAATGTTTGCTACATTATTATTCTAATTGGTCTTAATATGATAAGTACACTGTTGAGACACTTGCCTCACAGAGGCGATTGCTACAAAAAAATCCCACCTTAGTAGAGAGAACAATGTTTCTAACAGGTTCAAATAGAGTTTTTTTTTTTAAATACTGACAGAACCAGTTTCAGATCCAAGGAGGTCAAAATGGAATGATCAGGAGGAGTTACATGGGAGGATCCTCATACTAAAGAACAAAACCAAGGAGTAAAAAGCCAATAGTCTTTGAAACAAGATAGACAGGACATAAATATAGTAGGTGAAATTGCTGCAAAAACTAAACTTCACCCAACTGTAGGAAGATTTATCCCACATAAAAACTCCTAGGGCAAAAGCCCAGACACTCATACCAAGTGTAGTATCCCTTCCATATTTGATGTTAGACCATGCAGGAAGTAGTCTCCCTAGCTGGTACTATGATAGGAATTACAAATTCCAATATGTCCCTAGCTCACAACAACTGGGTTTAAACAGCTATGCTGTTAAAGCCAGTGGCTGTAAAGCAGGGTGGAAAATCGGCGCCCTGGAGATAGAAGAACCTGATCATCTGGCAGCGATCATAAAGAGTCTGTTAGATGTTGTACCAAGTCAGCACACCACATTCACTTGGGCAGTCCAGTGCACTGGACTATTAGAATGCCCTCCATCTCAATCCTGCAAAGCAGATGAGGAAGATGTTTCAAATAAGGGAAAGGCATCAGTCAGGGTGTACTGATCACATAGAGCCACTAAAGTATCCAATATTTCCACTCAAGGCTCCCTTTACCTGGATACAAACCTCTCCAGTTTCATGTTGAACCTGGAGGCGAGGAGCTACACATCCTGTGCTCCCTATCTGTGACACAGGTCCAGGAACACCTCTGGGTGTACAGTTGTATGTTTGCCAAGGAAGCCACCTATTGTGAAAGTGTTAAACTAAGTACTAAATAAAATCATATAAATAACTATACCAGGTCATATATCCTCAACATGGGGGTGTTTTGGGGGAGGCCATGTTAATGGGGACAAGGGCCTCTTCCCCACAACCCTGTGCAGTGGTTGTGGGGATCTGTTGGCAGGGAGCCCCCAAATCAAGGGAGCCCCCAAATCCCACCGATTCCATGTGAACGAGTATGGGGTACATAGTACCCTCACTCCTTCACCAAAAAAGTGTCAATAGTAAAAGAAACATATACACAGCTTTTGACAAAGTTCTTTATTAAGCCTCCCAAAATAAGTATCCCCTGAAGTAGAAAACGTCAATCACAATGAATGCTGGCCGCTGACCCGCGTGGAGAAAAAAACTCGCCAAATACATCCGCTACCATCACACACCGACTCACAAGTAAAAATGAGGGCGGGGTCATCTGGTGACATCTCCAGATAACCCTGCCCCCATATTTACCTATCATTTAATGAGTGACAGGTTACGGGATGCTGCTCAAATGACAGGGAAACATGCGGGGGGGCCATCTGGTGATTTCACAAGATGCCCCCACTCAATGTTTACTTGTCATTCAGCATGTGGTGGGACATGGTAGAGGACATGTTCAGAGAGTGGCAGGATTTTTTTTTTAATTTTGGCATGGAGTTACCCTTAAAACCCATACCAGACCTGAGGCTCTGGTATGGATTTTGGAGGGGACCTCATGCCGTTTTATTTTGTTTAAATTGGTGTGGGTTACCCTTAAAATCCATATGAGACCCAAAGGGGTTAATTTTTTAAATCAGCATTGTTTTGTCTACATTCTGCTGAGAGTGGGGAATCTGGCTGATAGCAGATAAGTCATGGTTGTTAACAACCAGCGCTATACCGAATGAAACAAAATGAAAGTCGAAGATACAACACAAATTCCAAAAATAAATTGGTTCATTGACAAATGCATTCTAAAACAAACTCTTCATTTAACTAATGCATCCAAAAACGAAACACAAATTTCCAACATGCACTTATCTAGTACCGTCTAGCACCTAATAAATCAATTGATTCTATACAGGATTATGCTGTGTACATTATCTATTCTTCCCCCCTTTATTAGCTTAATAACTTAAGAGGTGTTCAGCTGTGGTTTCTATCTGGATTGATTCAGAGGTGGTTCTGCTGTTTTATATCCATACGCACTCATGACCTCAGGCGCTAGGGGTGATGGATGTTTGGCAAGAGGCTTCTGATTATGTCGATGGTGAAGCACTCAAGGTGATATATTTAAATTTTTTCAGTTGCATATATAGTTTTAGGTTTTTTTTTCATTTATGCAGTTATTTGCACATTAACTTAAAGGCACAGTAACATTTGATATTCTGAATATATTGTTCTGATAACACTGTAGAGACAGCCAAATTTCTTAAAGTTCCAGGATGTTGATAAGTAGAAGAGACATCAATAGCCCAGTCCCCTTCATCTATAGGGTGCTCATGATTTGTCCCCAGTCCAACAGGATGGCATTAGTCATGAGGATCTACCAGATTTTCATGGCTCTGAAGCCAGATTCCTGAGCCATCAGACTAAGGATAACCTTAGTCCTTCACTCCAAATGAATGTTTCAGCACTGAATGTTCCTTGAAAAGAAGAGATAAAACTGGGACCAGCACCTTGGAGTTGCATACAAACGGCTACAAAGTAAGACCAAAAACTGATAGTGTAGGAGACCCACATTAAATTCAATAAAATGTTGATGCACTGGAAAAATGGGGAAATGCAGGTACTTGAACTCAACAAAGCCAGAAAGTCTTCCTGGTGCAAGGAGGCAAAGCCAGATCTGGTGTATTATCACTGTAGTTTATTAACTAGAATGTATGTCAATGGTTTGAAATCCAAGATGGGGTGCAAATCCCCTTTAGGTATGGGAATGATAAATAAGCTAGAAGAGAAAAATCCTAGAAACTGTGTTGTTGAGTCAATGACATATAGATACAGAAGACTAAAGAGGGCTCTAGTGAGATCTGCAAAAGTGTGCTGACAAAGAAAAAACTGAAGTGAAAATCAAAGAGGTAAGAAGCAAAACGTCACTTTGTAGCCCTCAAAAATTTGTCCTGAATCCAAGCATTGCAGATGCAAGATGTGTAATCATCCATAAAACGATAACCAATATCTCCCTTCTTTGGCAAGTGGGGGTGCCCTTATGCAGAAGAAAGTTGCTCTGAGAATGTGATTATTGTGCATAATGTGCCCTAGGCTTCTTTTGAATGTTTTTGCCACCAGTAGCATTCTAGATAAAAAGTATCTAAGTAGAATCGATCCAAAGAGGACCACTCAGAAGAAGAACTTTTTTATAGAAGAATTGCACAGCCCAGAACCTTAATCAAGGTGTACTGACAAAAGATCTATGCAAGAACTGAGCTAGCAATTGAAAAAGACCATCACAGCTGAAACTAAATACTGTACTTAGTTGTCCATAGGTACTATAATCAAGGCATCAATTACAGCAGTGGAGAGGATTTTCTTAAAGCGTACTTCCACTTTTGTGTTAAATTTGAAAAAAATCCCACTATATGTTTGTTACATGTTCCTATTCACACAGCATACCTTATATAAAATATGTCTTACTTACTAGATGTTTCTAAGGGCAAAGTATCATGGCTGATTCGAAGAATGTTTGGACAGTCTCACGTGCCTTTGCCCCCACACTATCCCTCATTAAAATACAATGCAGGAGGGTGGTTTCTAGATTTTTAATCCTTTCTTATGGCAGACAGTGCTGATAATAAAGAACTGCAAGCGCAGTACAGAAAGGTTAATTATGTATAACTGAAGGAAAACTGTTTTTAGTTTTGCATAGAGTGGAAAGTGAACTCTATATGTCCTGGTTACCATTATCACCAAAAGTGAAAGTAAAAGAAAATCCCACATTTTGTGCTCTCCCCAAAACAGTAATATAGGGGCACTCTTCGAATGGGTTCTAATGACTATGGGGACAACCAGAGATTCTCTTACTTTGGGGCCATTTTTTCTGATTTCCTAATTGGCTATGAGACAGGAAGTGAAGGGAAATTTCTTCAAATGCACATAGGTGGTGAAAAAAATTGGACAGGTTTTATAACCGTTTCTTATTGTATACAAAATAAAAAAAATGTTGCTTTAGTTTTACTTTAAAGGGAGTTTGACCAGCTAGTATTTGTATTGTACTGATACAATAAGAATGTGATGTTTGCAAATTTTGTAATAATGGAACTAAATAAAGAAAGAACTTTGTGGAACACTTTGGTGTACAACAACCAAATTAATCAATGTTAAAACCTGGAGCAAAAGCCATTGATTCCATTAAATTAAGGGTAGAACAAATCACAACATTAAGAAGAAAATTAAGGGTAGAACAAATCGCAACATTAAGAAGAAAACAACTTCTCCTATTTGGGCCTATTACTTGCACACTGAAATTGATCAGAAAAATGCCTTCCTTCAGAGACAACAGAGATTTTATATATGATAACAGATCCACAGAGGATTCAAGACTAAACCAGAGTAACTTAGTATGTGTCGAGCCAAGCTAGAATACTTCCTGTCTCCTGCATATTCTCATTGATCAATTATGAGGTAAGTTAAAGTTGTCTACCAACTAAACAGGTGCTGTGTTTCTTATTCAGGCTCACAGAAACTCACAGGGAGCATAACTTTTCTCCTTTCCTGGGCTCCAGGCAAGCCATATTGGGAAGGTCAGTAACATCTATTGGATGTTGAAAGCCCACAAGATGTGGGCAGCCATCTTGACACAAAAGTATTAAATAGCATTTTCTGCATGATTTCCCCACAGTGTGGGAGCAGGTTAGGGATTCAGCAGGTCAGGCAGAGAGCAGGTGTAGTGTTAAAGCTAGGTATCAGATCAGTAGGAAGAGTGCAGGTTTCCCCTTGCAGGGCCCTCCTGTTTTCCAGTTTATTAACTTGCCTTCTACAGTACCACTAGCTGGACTGTCTACCACCATTCCTGAAGACTCAAAGTTCCCTACAGCATGCATTCTCTAAGGAAGTGCTCCTTGTGCATTCAGCAGCCTGTGAGCCTACACTGCTAGTCTTGGCTGAAAAAGTGCTTTAATGACATCAATACATCTCTGTCTAAACAAGAAAAGTAAGTTGGAATTCCTGGGCCATTGTGTAACCTTCTGTTATATTAAAGCAACCATGTGGTTCTGACTACTTTCCCTTTCTTTGTTTAGTTGGTAAGCTCCTCCCAAAATTAGACTGTCTATCATATAAATGAGCCTATAAGAATGTGAGAGGGTAGGAGGTAGTGTAAAACTCTGTTGCTATCCAGAAGTGTTTTTGCTTTGCCTGTCATAATGATCTGGTATTCAGCCATAAAAGCAATGTTTTGGAGGCTTCTGCAGGTATATCTATAGCAGTTAATTTTTTTTACCATGACAAAGTCACTTTAAATCACATTATTTGCATATGTTTTCCTTATTAAGGTTTTTACTTAGAGAGGCACTCTATTCTAAATCAAACTTTTCTATAGCTTGCATAATAACTTTGTTGTTAATATGTAGATTTGTTGATTTTCTAAACTAGATGCTCAGCATAAACAGTTTTCTTTCTCTGGCTCTCCTTAACTTTACAAAAAGTGTTTGTGCCAACCCCACCCTCGCATCATGAAAGTCTAGCAAGGAGCATCAAAAAATAAGTAGCTAAATATGCAAGCATAATCCAGTTACATTATGCATTTAATATTGTTGTTGAAATATTGAACTGATAAACATGTTGTTCTCAATGAATATGTGTCATTACCTAATGTGCATATGTTCATTTAATCGTCTTATGCACCCTGTACAAGATTGCATAATATTTTAGGTGTAAATATTCCTTAATCATACCTTCCTAGTACATTAGAATTGGCACTTGATCAGGCAGAACTGTCAAGAGCACTTGCCATAAACCGGTGCAACTGGAGAAGAATGGCCTCAATTTGTATGCCGATACTCAGAGAATGATACCATTAATGACATCTAAAAGGAAACCATAACTAAAACAAATGTTGGGAAGACTTAATTATTCTTTGCTCATAGAACATTCAATTTTTACAGCCACTCATTTAAGAGGCTAATTCAGTATTCATGTGGCTAAGCTATTTACATAGCAAAAGCTTGAATATCTCAGGGCTAAATGTTGATATGCATTGTACGATCTGGTATGTTTACTTCACGAGTAAAATATGATTTTTAATATTACAGTTATATTAAGTTTTATGTAAGAAAAATAGCTTAATGAGCAGATAAACTGCAAGATTAAGAGCAAATAATAGTGAAACTCATAAACTTTCTGGAAACCCAGGATTTTTTACAGTGCAGAAAATGAATATTTTCTCTTGCAAACCCTACTTTGATAGCTGTAATGTGAATTCAATTCTGGACCTTCACAACAAATCAGTATATACTGTAAAAGAGCACACTGTAATTTTATAGCAAATTTAGGGCCTGTGTCGACAGGCTTTGGGTTTGTGTTAATAGCATCAGTTCTATGGCAAAACATTCTATGCTAAGAGATATCACATTAAAGTTCATGTAACCATTAAGCCCTAATTGGCACAGAAAGTAGATTCAAAAATGTAAATGTTGCTTTGTTTGTATGCTACCTTTACAGTGCGTTTGGATAGGGACATACTTCTGATAAAGATTTTGTTGAAGCATGAAACAGGTTTTGGGCTGTAAGTGCTTCCTTTGATTGTGATCATAATGCCAGACAGAGATCTATGGTGCAAATAAATACAGGGGCAAACAAGTTGCCCTGAATTATAATATCATGCAAATATGCAAAAATTTGGGTATACAAAATATACAAATGGCAGCATTGGGCAACATTATTTTTTGTTCTGGCTTTTCAGATGCAGCACAGTTTTTAAGGCCAGCTACATAGTTCAAAACAGCAAACATGACTGATTCCGTTATTGTTTCTGATAACCAAGTAGTATGTTGGTTAACCAGGAAGTCATAACAACCTTTTTTTTTGGAAGTATTCAATGTCATGTGTTGGAAAATCTCTGCATTTGACCAGCTATTTTATATATATATATATATATATATATATATATATATATATATATATATATACACATACCAGTATGTATCTCATGCTGCCCATATTGGGGTGAGCCCAGGAGGGTGAATGGACAGATTCTTAACTGCTCTTGCCTTGAGCAAAATCTGCCTATCTACAAGTACTGTATGGCAGATGTGATGCTAAAGTATAAAAGGACTCCCTATATCTTGTTAAAATTAAATTGTCTAGTAGAGCATGGGGGAGTATTTACTTTTATTGGTAGCCAACAACTGGGAACATTATTCAAAACATGCTTATCTAAAGAGTTGATGGATAATGTGGAATTGATTGCAATGAGCAACACATCTTAACTGAAATATTTATTATTTAATTACCTTACATAGAATAGATAGATTATGGTAGTTATTTGTACATGTTTGAGGGCCCATTCACTCCTATGCATTGTGGTAACATGCACATTAACACACATTACCACAACACATAGTAATGCACCCACGCCATGTGCAGAGTGTTGCAGTGCCATTAATTGTGAATGGCACCCGATGCATTGTAGAGCGGAATGCTTCACAGTGCATCACAATACATGTACCCTGTGATGTGTCATGCTGTATTGTTAAAAAGAGACATGTACTTTTTTGCAGTGTGTTGGAAGCCTATTCATAATGAATGGGCTGCTTTAATCAAATGCATGTTGACACATGCCATAACCTGTGTTAATTCATCATAACAGAAAGCTTAAGTGTAAATGGGCCTTAAGGTTACGAGTTACAGCACCTTACTATCACAACTGATGTCAGTGGGAAAGACAAGCTAGTTTCTGCTCTACCTAAAACAGAACTGTAGTCAGTTTGTGGACATTCAAACAGTTACACATTCTTAGCAAGCAGTATGAGCTCTAAAACAAGCCCTCAATGATCTCTGTAAAAGCAATTGATCCTCAAAATTTACAGTATAAAACACATTCAATTGCTTTTCAGTAGTTCTGTTAATATTGCTTTTCCTCCTAGCTCTGTTGTAAATATTAGAGAGAGGGAAAAAGATGTTGGGACTTGGCCTAAATTACTTCACTGCCTTTCCTGTGAATTTTGAGGATGAATTGTTTTACAATAGGTGCAACTATAGAAGGCAGTGAGGAATAGTTTTAGAGTTCATTTATTGATTATTAACAATATGAATTCACATTTCCATAACCTAGATATGGTTCTACTACTAATTAAAGCAATCTATGTGTTTTGCAAACTGTATAATTGTTGAAGTGCCTGGATCTTCCATACATATTTTTAATCACAACTAGAGATGAGCGAATTTTTCAAAAATTCGATTCGGCTGATTCGGCGAATTCCAGTGTGAAATTCGATTCGATGCGAATTTCTTCGCTACGAAGATGACTTATAAAAAGGGTTTCTAGGCTTCAGAGAGCCTTTAAATTAGTGCAGAACACTGTACCTTTAATTTAAATGCCCTTGGAGATGAGGAAAGAGAAGGAGAAGGAGAAGGATGAGAAGAAGGAGAAGGATGAGAAGAAGGAGAAGGAGAAGGATGAGAAGAAGGAGAAGGAGAAGGATGAGAAGAAGGAGAAGGAGAAGGATGAGAAGAAGGAGAAGGAGAAGGATGAGAAGAAGGAGAAGGAGAAGGATGAGAAGAAGGAGAAGGATGAGAAGAAAGAGAAGGATGAGAAGGAGAAGGATGAGAAGAAGGAGAAGGAGAAGGATGAGAAGAAGGAGAAGGAGAAGGATGAGAAGAAGGAGAAGGATGAGAAGAAGGATGAGAAGAAGGAGAAGGATGAGAAGAAAGAGAAGGATGAGAAGAAGGATGAGAAGAAGGAGAAGGATGAGAAGAAGGAGAAGGAGAAGGATGAGAAGAAGGAGAAGGATGAGAAGAAGGAGAAGGATGAGAAGAAGGAGAAGGAGAAGGATGAGAAGAAGGAGAAGGAGAAGAATGAGAAGAAGGAGAAGGATGAGAAGAAGGATGAGAAGAAGGAGAAGGATGAGAAGAAGGAGAAGGAGAAGGATGAGAAGAAGGAGAAGGATGAGAAGAAGGAGAAGGATGAGAAGAAGGATGAGAAGAAGGAGAAGGATGAGAAGAAGGAGAAGGATGAGAAGGAGAAGGATGAGAAGACGGAGAAGGAGAAGGAGAAGCAGAAGGAGAAGGATGAGAAGAAGGAAAAGGAGAAGGATGAGAAGATGGAGAAGGAGAAGGATGAGAAGAAGGAGAAGGAGAAGGATGAGAAGAAGGAGAAGGATGAGAAGAAGGAGAAGGATGAGAAGAAGGATGAGAAGAAGGAGAAGGAGAAGGATGAGAAGAAGGAGAAGGAGAAGGATGAGAAGAAGGAGAAGGAGAAGGATGAGGAGAAGGAGAAGGATGAGAAGAAGGAGAAGGATGAGAAGAAGGAGAAGGAGAAGGATGAGAAGAAGGAGAAGGAGAAGGATGAGGAGAAGGAGAAGGATGAGAAGAAGGAGAAGGATGAGAAGAAGGAGAAGGAGAAGGATGAGAAGAAGGAGAAGGATGAGAAGAAGGAGAAGGAGAAGGATGAGAAGAAGGAGAAGGATGAGAAGAAGGAGAAGGATGAGAAGAAGGAGAAGGATGAGGAGAAGGAGAAGGATGAGAAGAAGGAGAAGGATGAGAAGAAGGAGAAGGATGAGAAGAAGGAGAAGGATGAGAAGAAGGAGAAGGAGAAGGATGAGAAGAAGGAGAAGGATGAGAAGAAGGAGAAGGATGAGAAGAAGGAGAAGGAGAAGCAGAAGGAGAAGGATGAGAAGAAGGAAAAGGAGAAGGATGAGAAGATGGAGAAGTAGAAGGATGAGAAGAAGGAGAAGGAGAAGGATGAGAAGAAAGAGAAGGAGAAGGATGAGAAGAAGGAGAAGGAGAAGGATGAGAAGAAGGAGAAGGAGAAGGATGAGAAGAAGGAGAAGGAGAAGGATGAGAAGAAGGAGAAGGAGAAGGATGAGAAGAAGGAGAAGGATGAGAAGAAGGAGAAGGAGAAGGATGAGAAGAAGGAGAAGGAGAAGGATGAGAAGAAGGAGAAGGATGAGAAGAAGGAGAAGGATGAGAAGAAGGATGAGAAGAAGGATGAGAAGAAGGATGAGAAGAAGGAGAAGGATGAGAAGAAGGACAGTTCTGTGACAGTTTCTCTCTATTTATGACAGTTCTGGGACATTCACTCCATACAGCTGTTTCAACCGCTGTATGGAGGGAATGTCATGGAACTGTCAGAAATAGACTATTAATGACAGTTCTGGGACTGTCCTTCCATGCAGCGGTTGAAACATTGTATGTATTTGTTTCCATAAATGGATCCATTTATGGAAACAAATACATACAATGTTTCAACCGCTGTATGGAAGGACAGTCCCAGAACTGTCATTAATAGTCTATTTCTGACAGTTCTATGACATTCCCTCCATACAGCGGTTGAAACAGCTGTATGGAGTGAATGTCCCAGAACTGTCAGAAATAGACTATTTATGACAGTTCTGGGACTGTCCTTCCATACAGCGGTTGAAACATTGTATGTATTTGTTTCCATAAATGGATCCATTTATGGAAACAAATACATACAATGTTTCAACCGCTGTATGGAAGGACAGTCCCAGAACTGTCATTAATAGTCTATTTCTGACAGTTCCATGACATTCCCTCCATACAGCGGTTGAAACAGCTGTATGGAGTGATTGTCCCAGAACTGTCAGAAATAGTCTATTTCTGACAGTTCTGGGACATTCACTCCATACAGCTGTTTCAACCGCTGTATGGAGGGAATGTCATGTAACTGTCAGAGTCCCAGAACTGTCATTAATAGTCTATTTCTGATAGTTCCATGACATTCCCTCCATACAGCGGTTGAAACAGCTGTATGGAGTGAATGTCCCAGAACTGTCAGAAATAGACTATTTATGACAGTTCTGGGACATTCACTCCATACAGCGGTTGAAACATTGTATCTATTTTTTTCCATAAATGACATTCTGCAGATACACTTAGAGGAGCGCTGCAGATACACTTTTTGCCGGCTTGGAATTATTCTTATTTTCATCCTACTTCTTCTTTTTCTTCTTATGAGGATGAGGATGAGGATGAAGAAGAAGAAGTAGGATGAAAATAAGATTAATTCCAAGCCGGCAAAAAGTGTATCTGCAGCGCTCCTCTAAGTGTATTTGCAGAATGTCATTTATGGAAAAAAATAGATACAATGTTTCAACCGCTGTATGGAAGGACAGTCCCAGAACTGTCATAAATAGTCTATTTCTGACAGTTCTGGGACATTCACTCCATACAGCTGTTTCAACCGCTGTATGGAGTGAATGTCCCAGAACTGTCAGAAATTGACTATTTATGACAGTTCTGGGACAATCACTCCATACAGCTGTTTCAACCGCTGTATGGAGGGAATGTCATGGAACTGTCAGAAATAGACTATTAATGACAGTTCTGGGACTGTCCTTCCATACAGCGGTTGAAACATTGTATGTATTTGTTTCCATAAATGGATCCATTTATGGAAACAAATACATACAATGTTTCAACCGCTGTATGGAAGGACAGTCCCAGAACTGTCATTAATAGTCTATTTCTGACAGTTCTATGACATTCCCTCCATACAGCGGTTGAAACAGCTGTATGGAGTGAATGTCCCAGAACTGTCAGAAATAGACTATTTCTGACAGTTCTGGGACTGTCCTTCCATACAGCGGTTGAAACATTGTATGTATTTGTTTCCATAAATGGATCCATTTATGGAAACAAATACATACAATGTTTCAACCGCTGTATGGAAGGACAGTCCCAGAACTGTCATTAATAGTCTATTTCTGACAGTTCCATGACATTCCCTCCATACAGCGGTTGAAACAGCTGTATGGAGTGATTGTCCCAGAACTGTCAGAAATAGTCTATTTCTGACAGTTCTGGGACATTCACTCCATACAGCTGTTTCAACCGCTGTATGGAGGGAATGTCATGGAACTGTCAGAGTCCCAGAACTGTCATTAATAGTCTATTTCTGACAGTTCCATGACATTCCCTCCATACAGCGGTTGAAACAGCTGTATGGAGTGAATGTCCCAGAACTGTCAGAAATAGACTATTTATGACAGTTCTGGGACATTCACTCCATACAGCGGTTGAAACATTGTATCTATTTTTTTCCATAAATGACATTCTGCAGATACACTTAGAGGAGCGCTGCAGATACACTTTTTGCCGGCTTGGAATTATTCTTATTTTCATCCTACTTCTTCTTTTTCTTCTTATGAGGATGAGGATGAGGATGAAGAAGAAGAAGTAGGATGAAAATAAGATTAATTCCAAGCCGGCAAAAAGTGTATCTGCAGCGCTCCTCTAAGTGTATTTGCAGAATGTCATTTATGGAAAAAAATAGATACAATGTTTCAACCGCTGTATGGAAGGACAGTCCCAGAACTGTCATAAATAGTCTATTTCTGACAGTTCTGGGACATTCACTCCATACAGCGGTTGAAACAGCTGTATGGAGTGAATGTCCCAGAACTGTCAGAAATAGACTATTTCTGACAGTTCTGGGACTGTCCTTCCATACAGCGGTTGAAACATTGTATGTATTTGTTTCCATAAATGGATCCATTTATGGAAACAAATACATACAATGTTTCAACCGCTGTATGGAAGGACAGTCCCAGAACTGTCATTAATAGTCTATTTCTGACAGTTCCATGACATTCCCTCCATACAGCGGTTGAAACAGCTGTATGGAGTGATTGTCCCAGAACTGTCATAAATAGTCTATTTCTGACAGTTCTGGGACATTCACTCCATACAGCGGTTGAAACAGCTGTATGGAGTGAATGTCCCAGAACTGTCAGAAATAGACTATTTATGACAGTTCTGGGACTGTCCTTCCATACAGCGGTTGAAACATTGTATCTATTTTTTTCCATAAATGACATTCTGCAAATACACTTAGAGGAGCGCTGCAGATACACTTTTTGCCGGCTTGGAATTAATCTTATTTTCATCCTACTTCTTCTTCTTCATCCTCATCCTCATAAGAAGAAAAAGAAGAAGTAGGATGAAAATAAGAATAATTCCAAGCCGGCAAAAAGTGTATCTGCAGCGCTCCTCTAAGTGTATCTGCAGAATGTCATTTATGGAAAAAAATAGATACAATGTTTCAACCGCTGTATGGAGTGAATGTCCCAGAACTGTCATAAATAGTCTATTTCTGACAGTTCTGGGACATTCACTCCATACAGCTGTTTCAACCGCTGTATGGAGGGAATGTCATAGAACTGTCAGAAATAGACTATTAATGACAGTTCTGGGACTGTCCTTCCATACAGCGGTTGAAACATTGTATCTATTTGTTTCCATAAATGACATTCTGCAGATACACTTAGAGGAGCGCTGCAGATACACTTTTTGCCGGCTTGGAATTATTCTTATTTTCATCCTACTTCTTCTTTTTCTTCTTATGAGGATGAGGATGAAGAAGAAGAAGTAGGATGAAAATAAGATTAATTCCAAGCCGGCAAAAAGTGTATCTGCAGCGCTCCTCTAAGTGTATTTGCAGAATGTCATTTATGGAAAAAAATAGATACAATGTTTCAACCGCTGTATGGAAGGACAGTCCCAGAACTGTCATAAATAGTCTATTTCTGACAGTTCTGGGACATTCACTCCATACAGCTGTTTCAACCGCTGTATGGAGTGAATGTCCCAGAACTGTCAGAAATAGACTATTTATGACAGTTCTGGGACATTCCCTCCATACAGCGGTTTCCGGCAAAAAGTGTATGTGCAGAGTTCCTCTATTCTGCAGATACACTTAGAGGAGCTCTGCAGATACACTTAGAGGAGCTCTGCACATACACTTTTTGCCGGCTTGGAATTATTCTTATTTTCATCCTACTTCTTCTTCTTCTTCTTCTTCTTCTTCTTCTTCATCCTCATCCTCATCCTCTTCTTCTTCTTCTGAGGATGAGGATGAAGAAGAAGAAGAAGAAGTAGGATGAAAATAAGATTAATTCCAAGCCGGCAAAAAGTGTATGTGCAGAGCTCCTCTAAGTGTATCTGCAGAGCTCCTCTAAGTGTATCTGCAGAATAGAGGAACTCTGCACATACACTTTTTGCCGGCTTGCAATTATTCTTATTTTCATCCTACTTCTTCTTCTTCTTCTTCTTCTTCTTCTTCTTCATCCTCTTCTTCTTCTTCTGAGGATGAGGATAAAGAAGAAGAAGAAGAAGAAGAAGTAGGATGAAAATAAGATTAATTCCAAACAGGCAAAAAGTGTATGTGCAGAGCTCCTCTAAGTGTATCTGCAGAATAGAGGAACTCTGCACATACACTTTTTGCCGGCTTGGAATTATTCTTATTTTCATCCTACTGCTTCTTCTTCTTCTTCATCCTCATCCTCAGAAGAAGAGGATGAGGATGAGGATGAAGAAGAAGAAGAAGAAGAAGAAGTAGGATGAAAAGAAGAATAATTCCAAGCCGGCAAAAAGTGTATGTGCAGAGTTCCTCTATTTCTGACAGTTCTCTCACAGCTTCTTCACATGTACAGCGGTTGAAACATCTGTATCCTAAATGGAAACTAATAGATACAAATTGTATCTATTAGTTTCCATTTAGGATACAGATGTTTCAACCGCTGTACATGTGAAGAAGCTGTGAGAGAACTGTCAGAAATAGAGGAACTCTGCACATACACTTTTTGCCGGCTTGGAATTATTCTTCTTTTCATCCTACTTCTTCTTCTTCTTCTTCATCCTCATCCTCTTCTTCTGAGGATGAAGATGAAGAAGAAGAAGAAGTAGGATGAAAAGAAGAATAATTCCAAGCCGGCAAAAAGTGTATGTGCAGAGTTCCTCTATTTCTGACAGTTCTCTCACAGCTTCTTCACATGAACAGTGGTTGAAACATCTGTATCCTAAATGTAAACTAATAGATACAATGTTTCAACCGCTAAACATGTGTTCCTTCTGTCAGAGAACTGTCAGAAATAGCGGAGCTCACTGCAGGGACACTTTTGCCGGCTGATCGGGAAATGTTCGATTCGCGCACCCGAAGTAGGCAAAATTTCGGTTTCGCCGCGAATCGAATATTTCCTGAAATTCGACTCGAATTCCGGTTCGCCTGGTTCGATTCGCTCATCTCTAATCACAACCATTGGACACTTAGATGCATTGATATTGCCATATATTTTAACACAGCTGACTTTCTTAGTTTTGTTTTCTAATAACTCTGGCAGACTGTATCACTGACATATTATCTCTGTCAGTTTTATTGCATTGTCGTTTTTAGTCACCATCAAAAACCATATATTTCCATCAAATTGGATTTTTATCCTTCCTTTCTTTGCAGGTATCCTCAATATAACCTGTGGGACAATTTTTCTTTACTTATTTAGAATATTTTAGACACAGCTAAAGTGAAATAAACAGTCAACAGGGGCTAAACTATATGAGTTTGACAGATAAGACTGAGAAAGAAAAGTCATAGAGGGTGATTTACTAAAGTACATTTTATTCTTACCAAGAAAACCTGCATCTACCTAGGGCATCCAATCCAAGTGTAGAAAATAGATTTTTGTTTGCACAAAAATGGGCTTATGTGATTACATCTGCACTTTGCTGAGGAAAAAGGATCTACTTTAGTAAATCAGCTCCTATGAGTGAGGGTAATACAAGTCCAAAGTTATGTCACTAGTGATAAAAAAGTTCTGAATATATATAATTTTTTTAATTCACGATGATGTCTGCCAACCACTAAGCTTCACCTCACCTAAAAATGTGGAAACTGAATTTAACTCACATTCAGTTTATTAATGTGTTGTTTTATGTGGATTGGACTATCAGCAAATAACTTTTTCACTTGTATTGTACAGAGTATTGCTTATCAAACAACAGCATTTTTACTACCAGCCACTCCATCTCATGCGTCTTAATCAAGAGATCAATGATCCTATCAAGAAAAGCCACAGCATATGACTGTTGTTAATGTGTACTTTTGATGAGGAAAATATGGGAGCTGCAATTGCTAACTTGTTTTTAACGGTGATTAATTTTTAAGTGTTTTTAAGCCACCCCCCCAAATACTTACATGAGCCCCATCATGATCCAGTGATGTGCACAAGAGCCTCGGCTCTCTGGGTACTCTCCCTCCTCATTGGCTGAGCCATGTCTCTGTGTACGAATGGACACAGAGAGCAGTGGCTCAGGAGCAAGCCTGCTTGGGTGACCCATAGCAAGCTGCTTGCTCTGGGGGCACTCGGCAAGAGGGAGGGGCCATGAGCATCGGTGGGGAACCCTGAGAAGAGAAGGATCGGAGCTGCTCTGTGTAAAACCACTGCACAGAGTAGGTAAGTATAACATTTTCATTATTTAAAAAGAAAGCAGACACTTTTGGCCTTGGTGTATATCTGCATGTAACTGCCAGTGCCTTGTAGACCTCGCCACAGTGAGCATATTTCTTCATGTACCACTACCACCATAATTGTTATCACCGGTTAAATGTTGTTGTTGTTGTGGACATTTATACAATAACAATTTCAGTTATTTGTAAATTAATTTGAAAAGCAAGTATTCAAACTAACTTTCATTAATTACCATTCAGCATCTGTTCAGCAAGAGCTTGGGCATTCCTGTTGGCCTCTTGAAGCTTTCTGCTTTTCTCTGGCTTCTCTCTGTCTATGGCCTATGGCAAAAATATACTGTATTTACAACAAATCAGTTCTCCTAAAAATGAAAATAAACATCATCATGTGGCAGAGGTAAAAATGACATACTTTAACTTTCTTTGTGAGGTCTGAGAGGTCTCCTTCCTTCCGAAGTATTGAAAATTCAGGACTTTGCAGAACAGCTTCAGAGCGTGTCATCCAACTGTGCAATTCTGTTAAATCCACATCAAATCTAAAGAAATCACAACATTTATTTGAAAAAATTGCTAAGAACTGTCATCATCTAAAGCAACTTAGTAACAATAGGTCAATACAAATTCAGAAAAATTATAACTTTCTATAAGATAAATGTACACATTTTAAAAAACTTTCTCAGTGCATCTAACAGTCATACAGTTGTGGAAGAATTAAAAAGCTGTTTCTAACCACACCTCCTGATCATCAGCATGTCATATTTGTAAAAGGTTGTTAAGGAGGAAAGCTAATTTGTAAATTAGCAACCCAGGCAGTGTCAGAACCTATGACAAATACGGATATTCTTGTTGGTCTGTTGCTTTTCTCTGGCTTATGCAAGTCTATGGCCTAAGCTAAAAAAGTTGCAATATTTACAGTTACCGAAGTTTTGCAGAAATAGGGTATCACTATCTGTATAGAGTTTGAAAGTACTCTATGCATTTGTATATATCTCCATTATCTGCTTAGGTCCCTCTCACAGTACAAAAGATGCTGGTAGGTTAATTGGCTTCAAGCAGGAACAGTATGGGTCACAACTGCTATGGGGTCCATGACCTTGTTGAATCAAGATTTGCATGCCTCATTTGGGGAATTTCAAACAATTCAGCAAACCATTTAAATTTATAAAGTAATTGGAATATCTGCATTTAGATCAAACAGAAATGTGGAAGGAATAGAAAACTTGCAGGCTTATGCAGTAAGAACATGAGCCTTACTGCATGTACAGTAACTTTGTACTGTACTAACATAATACTGATAGAATATTTTCATGACTTTTTGAACTGTCTTATGGAAAAATAAAGAAGGGTAATCAGTCTCAGGTTTAAAAGTTCCAGGTCTTCCTACTCAGGCGTTCAATACACCTGGTGTCCACTTCACGGTTTATTCATTTCAGCAGTAGTGCAAGGTAGCCAGGGAGCTAGACTAACCAACAATAATTAAATTTCTGGCAATATTTATGAAATGTGAAGCCATAAAGAACCACCTATTTCAAGCAAGCTTTACACATTTTGAAGATGTGAATACTGTAATTGTTTCTGCTCATAGGAGGTAAAAACAACTTATCATACATGACTCGTACTATGTTGAAGCTGCATTACAGTGTAAATATTGGGACTATGCTAAGTGTAGTAAATACAGACATCATGGAATACAAGAGTCATTCATTTGTAAGAAATCACCCCCTCCCCTCATTGTAACAGATTAACTCAACAAATATAAATCATACCTAATAATAAGTAAAATAATAATAATCATTTATTTAGTTCACTGTATTTATTTTAGCTATAATATTTTTAACCCAGATAATGGTGTAAAAATGTGTTCATGCTACTAAACTGAAACATTATTTAAAGAAAAGGTATCCTTAATAACGTACAGACTAAACTGGGCCCTTATTCAATTTAAATTCTGGCCGAGAGCAAAAATGAAGGTAAGAAGTAAGCATGCTGGTCCCAAATCGACAGTTTGACATGCCTGTACTATGCCCTTAGGGTGCCTGCTTTGGTTACATCATATTGTTCATAAAAATTACTGCTTATATAAAACAGATCTGTATATCCTCAGTACCAGTCAACAAGAGCTCAAGAATCATCTAATAACATATGTGAAATTTGTTTCCCTACAGCTAGTAAATCCTAACAAAATAATTCTGAAAAGAAGAGATAACCTTCTGGCTAAATCAACATGTCAGCTGATACAAGTCAAAAAATGTAAGCAACCTCAGAGGAACTTTGCAGATTTCAGACACTTTCAGTGTATGTACTATTAATGGAAAGTGCATTAAATTGAATGAGATAAAAAAAAGTTCAGTGGAGTACAAAATAAAGGGGCTTTCAGGTGAAATTAGATCAATGTGGTGTTAATAAGGAAAGTTGTATGGTTTTCCATTATGACTGTAATAATATATGCCTGTAGTTTCTTTCTCTCCCCATAGGTTTTGTCATTTTACTACTGATACATAAAAAAAGAGAGAAGTGATAGTATGTTATTGGCAACTACTGCAGCTACAGTTCCAGATTACACATTTTGTTTTAGTTTTTGAGAGAGTCCTAATTTCTTTCAAGTATTTAATGCTTTCTGTTTTCTCATTGGGTAGTATTCTTCTCATTTAGGCTCCATGCACACAGGGTGTTTTAATATCGCTGGTAACGTTAGCTGTGTAAAGTCACGTTAAAAATGTGAGTTTTGCAGAATTTTTTTAGCATTTTTGCATTAGCGTTTCACAGTGTTTTTTCGCGTTTGTGTTTTATAGCATTATTTTTATTATTTTGATAAAAAAAGAAAAACTAGAAAACACTGGTTTGCCGTGATTTACCACGTTTTACTGCTGTTTGCCATGTTTTTACAGCTAAAAAACTCCCCTGCCAAAAAAACTTTGATTACAGTCTATGTGTGTATGGACACATAGGATAACATGCTGGGGAGTTTACTGGCTGTAGAATAAAATGTCAAAAGCCAAAAACAGCAGCTGTAAAAATGTCCAGTGTGCATGAGGACTTACTGTCCTAGTAATACCAACACAAAAAATGAGAGTGCAACCAGGGGCAGACTGATAACTCATGGGGCCCCCGGGCAATAGGGGATCATGGGGCCCCTGTGTCCTTGCCCAAACTCAAAAAAGCCTATGATAAAGGTACCAGGGGCATCTCATGGGGCCCCCTACTGACCCCAGGCCCTCGGGCAGTGCCCGAGTTTCCAAATGGTCAGTCCGCCCCTGAGTGCAATAAAAGTTTTACAGAGGTTCTAACTCTATCACTGTCTTCTAAATAAAATTTTTTTGCTGTCTCCATCCCCATTAAAGATGTCCCATCACTTTCTAGCATAAGGATACAAACAGCAATTAGCGTTTGACAGAGGTATATAACCCATATGTACAATTTTTTTGTTATTTAAAACTGGTCTTTAAAACCTAAGTTTAGAAAAAAAAAATCAGCACAAGAAACATGACTTACTATTTTTCCAATCAGTCCCTTGTGATGCTTGCTCCTGGTTTAGTTGAAATCCTTCTCCTATGATCCCCTCCCCCTTCCCCCTTACCTATGTACAGTACCTGTGTCTATAGCAAGTTTTTTGATTCTTATATACTCTATACTGTTAAGTGGACTCCAAGGGTTCCGTTACAGATTAAAGTTGAGGGAAGGTTTCTTGCTCCTGTGTTACTTTTATTATCATCCTGTTTAGGAAGTGGTATGTAGATTTTGTGCACGTTTTGGGAGATGTCTTGTTTGATAGGACTATGTCTTCTGAGAATTTTGAATCTCTGACGTATATTTATGGGTCCCCATAATAAAGACTGAGTTAATGGTGGTGGAGTCTTCAGAAATTGAGCCATATATGGTCCCCTTGTTTAAAATATGGAAGAAAAACAACATATTTCTATCTCTAATTTTTCTTTGAATATCATGGTTAGTATATATTATACTACAGATAGTTAGTAAGAATACTATCCTTGTTATGTTTATATTTCCCTATCATTAATATCTCTTTTTCTTACTGAATTAGTGACCTGACTTTCTTTATCAGACATTTGAGTTTTTTTTAAGATGAATAATGTTCCCTTGTCTTCTACTCTCCTTTGGACAGTTAGTGCATATTTTTATCACAGACTGCCAGGAAGAGCATTTTTTATCTACTTCATTTTTTTAATTACTTGAATTTCTGTCCTTTCATATTGGACGTTCATGTTCATTTGACTACCTGTGTATCTTCAGAGGACACTACCCCACCCACTTTAGTTCAGGATTCCATGGTGGAATTGTTTTTAAGATTCTCTGACAGTCAAGTGTTTCTTAACCATTTCAAGTCTGGACACTTTCACCCCCTTTGAGTCCAGGTCAATTTTCAGCTTTCAGTGCTATCACACTTTGAATGACAATTGCGCGGTCATGCAACACTGTGCCCATATGAACTTTTTAGCATTTTTTTGAGACAGATAAAACTTTATTTTGGTGGTATTTATTCACCCCTGGGTTTTTTATTTTTTTGCTATATAAATGAAAAATACCAAAAATGTTTTTAAAAAAATGTTTTCTTATAAAATTTTGCAAATAAATAATCTTTCTTCATAAATCTTGGCCACAATGTATTCATCTATATTTTTAGTAAAAAAAAATAACCCAAACTAGTTTATAACCAAAAATTATAATTTTTCAAAACAGTTTTTGACATTTTTTTTTTATATTATTATTTATTTTTTTGTTTTTTACATACTGTCACCCTAGCATTACAGTGTCACTATAGTGACACTGTACTACTTGTGGGGGGTGATGAAGATTTTTCTTTTTTTACACTGATTGCCTTTACACCCTTAAAGGCTGTAAAAGTAATCATTTCTCCTTCTCTCTGGCTGCATTCCTGCAGCCATTGAGAAATTCTGTGATTGGTCACAGCTTGTCACATGTGAATAGCTCTGTACCATGTGACCTCTGTGATCATTCACAGATTTCACACGTAGTAAGCAATGATGTCAGGAAATGACATCGTGTTTACCACTGTTCATGTGGTCACTGATTGGCCAATCAGTGATCACATGAATTGGGACCTCACACAGAGGTCCCGTACAGTGAGCACGTACAGGCAATGGATATGGGGGGACATTCAGAAATGTCCACCTGCATAAGCAGCGCTCCCATCCAGCCATTTATCGGCAATGGGCCAGACGGAAAGAGGTTAAGCAATTTCTTTGTAAATATAAGAGTGTTGGGTACATTGTTGTTATTGGTTGAAATGAAATATGATGTATTCATTGTATGTGATATTATATTAATCTATTGTGTATCTCTTTAGAGAGCTCCCCTTCCCCCCTGCAGATGATCTTGGATTGAAAAGATTGAAACGCGTTGGGGCTTTTCCATGTATTTCTGTGATACTGCCATATGGGGGATTATGTTTAATGATCCTGTCAAAACTATTATAGGGCTTTTAGCATATCTGTGATGGAATTAAAGAATCTTTTTTCATTTAATAAAGTATATTTTTATTATATCAATGTATGTCTTTCATTTGCACTCATTAGGACTGCCTAGTAGACAGCAAGTAGGTGGATGAAAGGTCCTCCATTCAGAAACCATTTTTCTATTCAGAGTTATAATACAGCTTCTATGAATGGAGGAGGTGGGCACAGTCAACATTTATGATGAGTACAAATTAAAGGTCCAGTTCTGGTATTAACCCCCGCCATACATGAAGGCTATGGTGGTGGGAATAGGGGTGGGTATTTCAAATAAGCAAAGAGCCATCAGCCCAAAGAGGTATATTGGATTGATATTAAAGTGGTTCTAAAGGCTGCACATTTTTGCCTTAATGTAAAAAATGTACCATTACGTGTGTCATCCCCTCACCCCCCTGTATACTTACCTGAGCCTGATCTTGATCCAGTGCTGTGTCAATCTGCAATGGCTCTTTCCTCTCTCTCTGCTCAAATCTATTCCTGTGGATGGAGAGTCGGGGGCGGGGCAGGTCTGAGCTGCACTGTGTGTGTCAACAGAGTGACACAGCCCAGCTTGGGAGTGAGCCCACAGGTGCGCCCCCATAGGAAGCGACCTGAGAAGAGCTCAGAGTGCTTTTGTAACTGCCTAAATGCCCCTATATTTTTAATATACAAATGAGCATCCTGATAAACATGACAGAATAATTAGCTGTGGACATAAAATGCACAACTGTTCTCTGGGGAAACAAAAGAAGTAAGCTTTGTTCATTCTAGTAAGCCAATATCTCTAGGGATTTAATGTGTTTTTTTCCTATTATCACTGTGAAACATATCCTTGCTATATGCTATATTTAGTGGCTGAAGAAGAAATTCACCTGTCAACAGAAACAAGGGACACCAGGTTTCATAAGCAGGGATGGACTGACCATTTGGAAACTTGGGCACTGCCCGAGGGCCAGGGGTCAGTAGGGGGCCCCATGAGATGCCCCTGGTACCTTTTTCATAGGCTTTTTTGAGTTTGGGCAAGGACATAGGGGCTCCATGATCCCCTATTGCCTGGGGGCCCCATGAGTTGTCATAATAATAAAGGACAGGGATGACCTTCTGTGCAAAATAATGGTGGTTGGGTACCTACCACTGTGGTTTAGCAGAGGTCCTTTCAGAAGAGGAGGAAAAGATAAATGGAGCATTTCCAGGTCCAAAACCATGGCTGCTATGCTCCCCTATAAACAAGGAGGGAAAGGCTGCATTATGACTCTATTCTGCACTTGGGAGAAATAAAAAGAGCCATTCTTACGTGAATAAAGGGGTACAGAAAATAGCTCCCAAAAGCATCACCATGGTGCCTCTCTAATACTTGCAACCAAAAAGTAAACTTTGGGGAAAGGTGGATCTATGGCCATTGGATTAAACACTTTACATTTTTACTGATTCCTGCTAGTTTCGTTTTATTTTTTAAAGTGTAAACTTTTCTACAGCTTTAAAACTGTTGTAGTTCCTTCTTGAACCATTCAATTCAATTCTTCTACTGCTGGATGAAAAAATCAGGTGTTATACCCAAACCTTAACAACAATGCCATTTTTTCACAAATTGTAATTAATGAAAGTAGGGTGCTGTTGCTGTGTTTAAACAAAGCAGTAATGCAACAGTAAAAAAATCAACTACATGTGTAAACTATGTGATCCCAGAATATTGTGTCACTGTCAGTGACAATCACACTGTTCCAACACCACATCATTCTTAAAGGCCTCTCCTAAGCATGCAAAATTATTGATTTAAGGACAATCTCTTGCATATTAGCTTTGAAAATGAACATAATTAATTTTCAAGATTAACCCACTTCAGATCTTAGTAGAGTTTGGTTCACAATTTTTAGCCTTCATAATTGGTTTGATGAATACCCCGTGACCAAAAAATTACAACTGCAAGGCAGGTGTGCCTGGAGGGAGTACTGTTGATATACTGATGAGGGGTGCACTAGACACCTTAGCTGTGATTGTGCTATATGCTTGGTGTCTAGTGCGACCCTGTGCCTTTAAGGAGGAGTGGGCTCCTTCCAGGCTCACCTGCCCTCAGTCTATCCATTATTATGCATGTGCTATGGAGGCTCTCAAAATTTATAGTTAGGACTGCAGAAAATGCCGGAGTGCTATGAAGAGGTTCTGCAGCTTACACATGTAGTTTCAAATGTGTGCAAACTAAACCCCTGGTTTTAATGTGAACTGTCAGGCAGGGTCATTCAGTTGGTTTCAGGCTGGTTGGTAAGTTGAGCTGGGAATTTTTCTTTGTTGGTGTTTGACATGCTTCACCCTTCCATGTGCTCCTTACTGCAAAGAACAGTTATAGATTGGGGCAATTGCCATTTTTTGTACTGTTGATATACTGGTAAAGGGCACACTGGACACCTTAGCTGCCATTGTGCTATGTGCTGGATGTCCAGTGTGCCCCTGTGCCTTTTAAGGAGGAGTGGACTCCCTTCAGGCTCACCTGCCCTCAATCTATTCATTATTATGTATGTGTTTCTACTATGGAGGCTCTCAGAATTTATAGAGGTAGGACCGCAGAAAATACCAGGTTGCCGTGAAGAGGCTCTGCAACTGTGAACTAAGCCCTTGTTTTTAACTTTGACTGCTAGATAGAATCATTTGGTTGGTTGCAAGCTGGTTGGTAAGTTGAGCTGGGAATTTTTTTTTGTTGTTGTTTGATGAATACCACATGAACCAAGTGTAGACACATTCACTCATTACTGGGGACAAAAATACAGAATAGGGCATTTCCATGCTTTTTTGGATATATTTAATAAATAAATGCACAAAATGTACAATAGGTGTGTATTTAATGTAACTATTTATTTGAAAAGACCTGCTCGATGCATATAAATGCACAAAAATGCTATGTTATATTTTTTTAAACACAGATTTGCATGTGTATCTGTACTAGCTGTGATTTCTGTTTTTATGCAGTAAAACGCATGCCCTAAATTACAGTGGGATGCAGATATAAACAGAGCTATCTGGAGTTCTTTTTTAGAAACCAGCAACTGGCAATTTGACAGCAGGGACATTTATAATCCCAGATAGGCTGAAACCAGGCAGTTTCTGTGCTTTGCTACAAGAAGCATGCAATTATGTGCCATAAAAAATAAGCACTTAAAAAATCCAATGTTCTGAAATGTTCTGATTTCTTGCTATTCCAAATTTTAGAATTGCCCTAGTGTATAGTTTTTGTCAAAGCTTTATAGACACAATATCACATGCAGTAAGCAAATATTTCCTAAAATCCCAACCATTCTTTTTATGAAACAGTGCTTTAAAACAAGGGTTTCTTATTGTATCACATCCAGCTCATCTATGGGGTAGTTTGAGATTGACATACCAAATTTACAATGACATATAAAAACACATTTGTCCTTTTTTTTTTTTTGACAAAGTTCAAAAATGTTTTAGTCATGGCAACCTGCTTTTTAGCTATTAAACTTGAAGAGAACACTGTCAAAATCACAGATTCTCATCATATTTGATATAAAAAAAAGATCACTGCATCTGTGCTGTGAGGCCTAATGAGCTAATCTTCCCAATTTTTCCAGCACCACTGAGAAACAAACATATATCAGAAAAATGTGAATATGTTTTAAATTGAACAATTTTAGATAGGACACTATAATTATGATATTTTGTTATATTGCAGCAGAAACCCAACCACTAGAGATGAGCGAATCGAAGTATCCGAAGTGGAATTCGAGTCGAATTTCGGAAAAATTTCGATTCGTGCCGAATCCGAAAAACAGCCTAATTCGGACGCGCGAATCGAAATTTTTCCGAAAATGGCGGCTGACATGTGCGGCGACGGAGCGGGGATGTCGGGGAAGGCGCGCAGACAAGGCGCGCTGCCCCATAATGCATTCCTCAACGACATGTGATCGCATCAGCCAATCAGCAGCCAGCCAGCCAGCACTGTGTAATGGTCGAGGTATATATAGCGGCCATTTTGGAAATCTTCATTTGCCTGCAGTCATTGAACAGAGGCAGACCGCTCTGTACTAGGGACAGGGACAGAGTTAGGGCCACAGAAACGAGAATTGGGGACAGAGAGAAGTTACTTAGGGACAGAGAACCATTACTCAGGGACACAGACTTGTTAATGAGGGCCACAGAATCGTTATTTAGGGACAAAGAAACGCTAGTTAGGGCCACAGAATTCATACTCAGGGACAGACAGAATTGTTACTCAGTGCCAGAGAATTGTTACTTAGGGCCACAGAAACGTTATTAGGGCCACAGAATTTTTACTCAGGGACAGACAGAATTGTTACTGAGTGCCAGAGAATTGTTACTCAGGGACAGACAGAATTGTTACTGAGTGCCAGAGAATTCTTACTCAGGGCCACAGAATTCATTCTCAGGGACAGACAGAATTGTTACTCAGGGACAGACAGAATTGTTACTGAGTGCCAGAGAATTGTTACTCAGGGACAGACAGAATTGTTACTGAGTGCCAGAGAATTGTTACTCAGGGACAGACAGAATTGTTACTGAGTGCCAGAGAATTGTTACTCTCACAGACACAAAATTGTTACTTGCACAGACACAGAATTGTTACTTGCACAGACACACAATTGTTACTCAGGGCCACAGAATTCATACTCAGGGACAGACAGAATTGTTACTGAGTGCCAGAGAATTCTTACTCAGGGCCACAGAATTCATACTCAGGGACAGACAGAATTGTTACTCAGGGACAGACAGAATTGTTACTGAGTGCCAGAGAATTGTTACTCAGGGACAGACAGAATTGTTACTGAGTGCCAGAGAATTCTTACTCAGGGACAGACAGAATTGTTACTGAGTGCCAGAGAATTGTTACTCTCACAGACACAAAATTGTTACTTGCACAGACACAGAATTGTTACTCGCACAGAGACAGAATTGTTACTCAGGGCCACAGAATTCATACTCAGGGACAGACAGAATTGTTACTGAGTGCCAGAGAATTGTTACTCAGGGACAGACAGAATTGTTACTGAGTGCCAGAGAATTGTTACTCTCACAGACACAAAATTGTTACTTGCACAGACACAGAATTGTTACTTGCACAGACACACAATTGTTACTCAGGGCCACAGAATTCATACTCAGGGACAGACAGAATTGTTACTGAGTGCCAGAGAATTCTTACTCAGGGCCACAGAATTCATACTCAGGGACAGACAGAATTGTTACTCAGGGACAGACAGAATTGTTACTGAGTGCCAGAGAATTGTTACTCAGGGACAGACAGAATTGTTACTGAGTGCCAGAGAATTGTTACTCTCACAGACACAAAATTGTTACTTGCACAGACACAGAATTGTTACTTGCACAGACACACAATTGTTACTCAGGGCCACAGAATTCATACTCAGGGACAGACAGAATTGTTACTGAGTGCCAGAGAATTGTTACTCAGGGACAGACAGAATTGTTACTGAGTGCCAGAGAATTGTTACTCTCACAGACACAAAATTGTTACTTGCACAGACACAGAATTGTTACTTGCACAGACACACAATTGTTACTGAGTGCCAGAGAATTGTTACTCAGGGACAGACAGAATTGTTACTGAGTGCCAGAGAATTGTTACTCAGGGACAGACAGAATTGTTACTGAGTGCCAGAGAATTGTTACTCAGGGACAGACAGAATTGTTACTGAGTGCCAGAGAATTGTTACTCTCACAGACACAAAATTGTTACTTGCACAGACACAGAATTGTTACTCGCACAGAGACAGAATTGTTACTCAGGGCCACAGAATTCATACTCAGGGACAGACAGAATTGTTACTGAGTGCCAGAGAATTGTTACTCAGGGACAGACAGAATTGTTACTGAGTGCCAGAGAATTGTTACTCTCACAGACACAAAATTGTTACTTGCACAGACACAGAATTGTTACTTGCACAGACACACAATTGTTACTCAGGGCCACAGAATTCATACTCAGGGACAGACAGAATTGTTACTGAGTGCCAGAGAATTGTTACTCAGGGACAGACAGAATTGTTACTGAGTGCCAGAGAATTGTTACTCAGGGACAGACAGAATTGTTACTGAGTGCCAGAGAATTGTTACTCTCACAGACACAAAATTGTTACTTGCACAGACACAGAATTGTTACTCGCACAGAGACAGAATTGTTACTCAGGGCCACAGAATTCATACTCAGGGACAGACAGAATTGTTACTGAGTGCCAGAGAATTGTTACTCAGGGACAGACAGAATTGTTACTGAGTGCCAGAGAATTGTTACTCTCACAGACACAAAATTGTTACTTGCACAGACACAGAATTGTTACTTGCACAGACACACAATTGTTACTCAGGGCCACAGAATTCATACTCAGGGACAGACAGAATTGTTACTGAGTGCCAGAGAATTGTTACTCAGGGACAGACAGAATTGTTACTGAGTGCCAGAGAATTGTTACTCTCACAGACACAAAATTGTTACTTGCACAGACACAGAATTGTTACTCGCACAGAGACAGAATTGTTACTCAGGGCCACAGAATTCATACTCAGGGACAGACAGAATTGTTACTGAGTGCCAGAGAATTGTTACTCAGGGAAGACAGAATTGTTACTGAGTGCCATAGAATTGTTACTCAGGGACAGACAGAATTGTTACTGAGTGCCAGAGAATTGTTACTCTCACAGACACAAAATTGTTACTTGCACAGACACAGAATTGTTACTCGCACAGAGACAGAATTGTTACTCAGGGCCACAGAATTCATACTCAGGGACAGACAGAATTGTTACTGAGTGCCAGAGAATTGTTACTCAGGGACAGACAGAATTGTTACTGAGTGCCAGAGAATTGTTACTCTCACAGACACAAAATTGTTACTTGCACAGACACAGAATTGTTACTTGCACAGACACACAATTGTTACTGAGTGCCAGAGAATTGTTACTCAGGGACAGACAGAATTGTTACTGAGTGCCAGAGAATTGTTACTCAGGGACAGACAGAATTGTTACTGAGTGCCAGAGAATTGTTACTCAGGGACAGACAGAATTGTTACTGAGTGCCAGAGAATTGTTACTCTCACAGACACAAAATTGTTACTTGCACAGACACAGAATTGTTACTCGCACAGAGACAGAATTGTTACTCAGGGCCACAGAATTCATACTCAGGGACAGACAGAATTGTTACTGAGTGCCAGAGAATTGTTACTCAGGGACAGACAGAATTGTTACTGAGTGCCAGAGAATTGTTACTCTCACAGACACAAAATTGTTACTTGCACAGACACAGAATTGTTACTTGCACAGACACACAATTGTTACTCAGGGCCACAGAATTCATACTCAGGGACAGACAGAATTGTTACTGAGTGCCAGAGAATTCTTACTCAGGGCCACAGAATTCATACTCAGGGACAGACAGAATTGTTACTCAGGGACAGACAGAATTGTTACTGAGTGCCAGAGAATTGTTACTCAGGGACAGACAGAATTGTTACTGAGTGCCAGAGAATTGTTACTCTCACAGACACAAAATTGTTACTTGCACAGACACAGAATTGTTACTTGCACAGACACACAATTGTTACTCAGGGCCACAGAATTCATACTCAGGGACAGACAGAATTGTTACTGAGTGCCAGAGAATTGTTACTCAGGGACACCTAATCGTTGAATTAAATAGTATGTCAGACAACATGCAGAGGAGTGGCAGAGGAGGCAATGTTTTAGGAGCGAGCAGACGTGGCAGCAGAGGAAGGGGTCGAGGCAGCAGTATTCGCAGCCAGAGGCCAGTGCTCCCGGTGTCATCCAGCGGTCGTGTCTCCACCGACAACCCTGCCGTCATTGATTGGTTGGCTCGGTCGTCTTCCTCTTCCCAGGTCACCTCTGACACCTACAGCCAACGGTCGGTGGGTACGTCAGACACAACCGTTAGTTGGCATGGCCCGGGACCAAGCCCACTGAAATCACGTGTCCTCTACCTGCCCCTGTCCTTTGCTGTTCCCTCACCAAGCGAAGTATCGCATGCTGTGGGCTCAGCCCCACTGTACAGTGAGGAAGAGCTAACAGAGGGCGGTCAGGAACGGGGGGAGACATCGGCCTTTTCAGCAGCCAAGCGAACAAGTACTGGCGAGGAGAGTGGCTCGGTAGCCGGTCTAGAGACAGGTCTGTCTCCTGACCCAGACGCAGCCGAGGGGGCTAGTAGTGAGGCGGAGACCCTACTTGATGATGAGGAGGTTGATCGCACTTGGCAGCCTCGTCGTCATCAGGCAATTTCTTCCGCATCATCAGGAGAAGAGGGTGGCAGCTTGGCAGCGAGCAAAACAGTCGGTGGGTTGCCCAGGAGACAGCAGCAGGGTCGCATCAGTGTCAGTGGAGCCAAACGTCCACGGAGTAGAGCACCAGCTCCACTGCAGCCTACCACCACGGCCAGTAGTGGTGCCGGTGCGCACGGAGGAAGTAGCAGTCAGCCAGTGAAGAGTAGCGGGGGCAAAGTTTCCTACTCGGTGGTGTGGCAATTTTTCCTCAAGCCGCCCGAGGAAGTAAACGTAGCCGTATGTCGACTATGTGGCCAGAAATGCAAGCGTGGCCAGGGGGCCCATGTTGGGACTACAGCGTTGCGTCAGCATATGCAGCGTCACCATTCGGTGGCCTGGGAAAACCGTGATAAACATACGGCGGTTCTGCCTGCCCCAGCCCCCGCTCCATCACCCGCTCCGTTACTTGCTCCGTCACCCGACGTCGTCAATCGCCCTCTATCAGCCAGTCAAGGCTCCAACACCTCTGCTGAGGGGAGTTGTCGCTCATTGGCATCTTCCGCTCGTTCAGATGCTCCTTCTCCTGCTACTCCTCTTCTCGGATTCCGTCAACAGTCTTTCTTGGAATCCGTATCCAAGAGACAACAGTTTGCGAGCACGCACCCGACGGTGCAAAAGCTGAACGTCCTCCTGTCCAAGTTGCTGGTGCTGCAGTCCCTCCCTTTCCAACTGGTGGACTCAGCACCTTTCCGAGAAATGATGGCTTGTGCCGCGCCGCGGTGGAGAGTGCCAAGCCGTCATTTCTTTGCCCAAAAGGCAGTGCCAGCCCTGCATTCACATGTAGAAGAGATGGTGGGCCAGTCTTTGAGCATGTCGGTCTCTGCCAAAGTGCACGGCAGCGCCGACGTGTGGAGCTGTAACTACGGTCAGGGACAGTACATGTCATTTACGGCCCACTGGGTGAACGTGGTGCCGGCACAGCCGCACCAGCAACTTGGACAGGTCACGACGCTTTTGCCTCCACGTTTGCACGTCCTTGGTCCAGCAAGCATGTCCGCCTCTACCACCTCTTTTTCCGCCGTGTCCTCAGCCGCCACCCCCGTGCCAAGTCCCATTACCCGACCGGCATATCACATGTGCAGGGCGCAACGGTGTCACGCTGTGCTGCACCTGGTATGCCTTGGCGAACGTAGTCACACAGGGGAGGAACTGCTGAGTGTAATGAACAGAGAAATCGACAGATGGCTGTCTCCGCGCAAACTAAAAATCGGAACCATGTTGACTGACAACGGAAAGAACATGGTGTCTGCTCTGCGTCAAGGAAGGTTGTGCCATGCGCCATGCATGGCTCACGTGTTCAATCTGGTTGTCAAGCGGTTCCTAAAATCCACCATCCCACTGCAAGACATCCTTAAAATGTCACGTAAACTGTGCATGCATTTCAGCCATTCCTACACCGCAAAGAACACCCTCATTGAGCTGCAGCGGCAGAACGGAATTCCACAGCATCGCCTGATCTGCGACGTTGCAACAAGGTGGAATTCAACCCTACACATGTTAGACCGCCTTTACGAGCAGCGAAAGGCCATCACCGATTTCCTGATGTTACAAGCGGATAAAGGTACTCCCCTGTGTAACTTAGATGTCAGCCATTGGCAGCTCATGCGTGACACCTGCCGCTTGCTCAGGCCCTTTGAGGAGGCCACGCTATTCGTGAGTCGGCAGGACTATGGGATGAACGACGTCATTCCTCTGTTGCACGTCCTGGAACAAATGCTGTTAACAATGGCTGGTCAGGGTGCGGTAGACGTGGCGCACAGATCTCAACGCCACATGACCCCTGTGGGGGCAGGACAGGAAGAAGAGGAGGAGGTAGAGGAGGACATTTGTGCTCAGGAATTATTGAGTGAAATGGGTGGTTTTTCCACTCAGCGGACAGGAGTGGAGGAGCAGGAGCATCTGGTAGAGGAGGAGGAGGAGGAGACAGAGGACCCAGACGCACCGTGGCAGTATGCTGTGGAGATGGAGGCAGGGAGTCCCTCGCATTCCTTGGCACAAATGGCCCATAGCATGCTCGGTTGCTTGCGTAGCGACAGCCGAATAATAACCATCAGACAGAGGGATGACTTTTGGCTGTCCACCTTGTTGGACCCTCGCTACCGGTCCAAAATGGTGGCCTTTTTCACACCTGCTGAGAGGGAGGCCAAAATTACGTACTATAAAAACCACCTATGTAGTCAGTTGGTCTCTGCCTTTGTGCGCCAACGTCCATCCTCAGACACTGTGGGCCCTGTGCGCTCGCGTTCCGCTGGCATGGCAGCAGGGGAGGGGTGGGGTGGTAGGAGCAGTGGCAGCTCCACCAGCAGCGGCTGCCTCAGTCTGCAGTCGATGATGAGTAGCTTTCTTCACCAGCGCAGTGAGGAAACTACTAACCAGCCGCAGCAGCAGCAGCAGCATCAGGTGGACCTGGAGCAGGAGCTCAAACAACAGGCTTGGGCCTACTTGGACAGCACCCTGCCAACCGAGGTAGACAATCCCCTTGACTACTGGGCAACGAAACTTGACCTTTGGCCCCAACTAGCTGAATTTGCCCTTGAAAGGCTGTCATGCCCGGCCAGTAGCGTGGCATCGGAGCGCGTGTTTAGTGCGGCAGGAGGTATTGTAACTCCGCGGAGGACACGACTGTCCACCCAAAGTGTGGAGAGACTCACGTTTGTGAAAATGAATCAGGCGTGGATTAGTCTGGATTTCAAACCACCAGTTCCTGACACAACTGACTAAATCCGCCATGAATCATGCCTCAAACATGTGCCACTTTCAGGTCTCCTCACACTGCTGGTGTGTTGAATTTTTTGACATAGGGTGCTGGCAGATTACGGGCCTCCTATAGCTGCTGCCAGGCCCCTAATCTGCCATAGGCCCCTATATACCGCCTCCTCCTGCTGCTGCCAGGTCCAGAGTCTCTCATGGGTCCCTGTACGGCCTCCCATTGCTGCTGTCTCCATCGCCACACTCTGCTGCCATGTGCCACTTTCAGGTCTCTTCACACTGCTGGTGTGTTAAATTTTTTGACATAGGGTGCAGGCAGATTACGGGCCTCACATAGCTGCTGCCAGGCCCCTAATCTGCCATGGGCCCCTATATACCGCCTCCTCATGCTGCTGCCAAGTCCAGAGTCTGTCATGGTCCCTGTACGGCCTCCCATTGCTGCTGTCTCCATCGCCACACTCTGCTGCCATGTGCCACTTTCAGGTCTCTTCACACTGCTGGTGTGTTAAATTTTTTGACATAGGGTGCTGCAAGATAACGGGCCTCACATAGCTGCTGCCAGGCCCCTAATCTGCCATGGGCCCCTATATACCGCCTCCTCATGCTGCTGCCAAGTCCAGAGTCTGTCATGGTCCCTGTACGGCCTCCCATTGCTGCTGTCTCCATCGCCACACTCTGCTGCCATGTGCCACTTTCAGGTCTCTTCACACTGCTGGTGTGTTAAATTTTTTGACATAGGGTGCTGCAAGATAACGGGCCTCACATAGCTGCTGCCAGGCCCCTAATCTGCCATGGGCCCCTATATACCGCCTCCTCATGCTGCTGCCAAGTCTAGAGTCTCTCATGGGTCCCTGTACGGCCTCCCATTGCTGCTGTCTCCATCGCCACACTCTGCTGCCATGTGCCACTTTCAGGTCTCTTCACACTGCTGGTGTGTTAAATTTTTTGACATAGGGTGCAGGCAGATTACGGGCCTCACATAGCTGCTGCCAGGCCCCTAATCTGCCATGGGCCCCTATATACCGCCTCCTCATGCTGCTGCCAAGTCCAGAGTCTGTCATGGTCCCTGTACGGCCTCCCATTGCTGCTGTCTCCATCGCCACACTCTGCTGCCATGTGCCACTTTCAGGTCTCTTCACACTGCTGGTGTGTTAAATTTTTTGACATAGGGTGCAGGCAGATTACGGGCCTCACATAGCTGCTGCCAGGCCCCTAATCTGCCATGGGCCCCTATATACCGCCTCCTCATGCTGCTGCCAAGTCTAGAGTCTCTCATGGGTCCCTGTACGGCCTCCCATTGCTGCTGTCTCCATCGCCACACTCTGCTGCCATGTGCCACTTTCAGGTCTCTTCACACTGCTGGTGTGTTAAATTTTTTGACATAGGGTGCAGGCAGATTACGGGCCTCACATAGCTGCTGCCAGGCCCCTAATCTGCCATGGGCCCCTATATACCGCCTCCTCATGCTGCTGCCAAGTCCAGAGTCTGTCATGGTCCCTGTACGGCCTCCCATTGCTGCTGTCTCCATCGCCACACTCTGCTGCCATGTGCCACTTTCAGGTCTCTTCACACTGCTGGTGTGTTAAATTTTTTGACATAGGGTGCAGGCAGATTACGGGCCTCACATAGCTGCTGCCAGGCCCCTAATCTGCCATGGGCCCCTATATACCGCCTCCTCATGCTGCTGCCAAGTCCAGAGTCTGTCATGGTCCCTGTACGGCCTCCCATTGCTGCTGTCTCCATCGCCACACTCTGCTGCCATGTGCCACTTTCAGGTCTCTTCACACTGCTGGTGTGTTAAATTTTTTGACATAGGGTGCTGCAAGATAACGGGCCTCACATAGCTGCTGCCAGGCCCCTAATCTGCCATGGGCCCCTATATACCGCCTCCTCATGCTGCTGCCAAGTCCAGAGTCTGTCATGGTCCCTGTACGGCCTCCCATTGCTGCTGTCTCCATCGCCACACTCTGCTGCCATGTGCCACTTTCAGGTCTCTTCACACTGCTGGTGTGTTAAATTTTTTGACATAGGGTGCTGCAAGATAACGGGCCTCACATAGCTGCTGCCAGGCCCCTAATCTGCCATGGGCCCCTATATACCGCCTCCTCATGCTGCTGCCAAGTCCAGAGTCTGTCATGGTCCCTGTACGGCCTCCCATTGCTGCTGTCTCCATCGCCACACTCTGCTGCCATGTGCCACTTTCAGGTCTCTTCACACTGCTGGTGTGTTAAATTTTTTGACATAGGGTGCTGCAAGATAACGGGCCTCACATAGCTGCTGCCAGGCCCCTAATCTGCCATGGGCCCCTATATACCGCCTCCTCATGCTGCTGCCAAGTCTAGAGTCTCTCATGGGTCCCTGTACGGCCTCCCATTGCTGCTGTCTCCATCGCCACACTCTGCTGCCATGTGCCACTTTCAGGTCTCTTCACACTGCTGGTGTGTTAAATTTTTTGACATAGGGTGCAGGCAGATTACGGGCCTCACATAGCTGCTGCCAGGCCCCTAATCTGCCATGGGCCCCTATATACCGCCTCCTCATGCTGCTGCCAAGTCCAGAGTCTGTCATGGTCCCTGTACGGCCTCCCATTGCTGCTGTCTCCATCGCCACACTCTGCTGCCATGTGCCACTTTCAGGTCTCTTCACACTGCTGGTGTGTTAAATTTTTTGACATAGGGTGCAGGCAGATTACGGGCCTCACATAGCTGCTGCCAGGCCCCTAATCTGCCATGGGCCCCTATATACCGCCTCCTCATGCTGCTGCCAAGTCTAGAGTCTCTCATGGGTCCCTGTACGGCCTCCCATTGCTGCTGTCTCCATCGCCACACTCTGCTGCCATGTGCCACTTTCAGGTCTCTTCACACTGCTGGTGTGTTAAATTTTTTGACATAGGGTGCAGGCAGATTACGGGCCTCACATAGCTGCTGCCAGGCCCCTAATCTGCCATGGGCCCCTATATACCGCCTCCTCATGCTGCTGCCAAGTCCAGAGTCTGTCATGGTCCCTGTACGGCCTCCCATTGCTGCTGTCTCCATCGCCACACTCTGCTGCCATGTGCCACTTTCAGGTCTCTTCACACTGCTGGTGTGTTAAATTTTTTGACATAGGGTGCAGGCAGATTACGGGCCTCACATAGCTGCTGCCAGGCCCCTAATCTGCCATGGGCCCCTATATACCGCCTCCTCATGCTGCTGCCAAGTCCAGAGTCTGTCATGGTCCCTGTACGGCCTCCCATTGCTGCTGTCTCCATCGCCACACTCTGCTGCCATGTGCCACTTTCAGGTCTCTTCACACTGCTGGTGTGTTAAATTTTTTGACATAGGGTGCTGCAAGATAACGGGCCTCACATAGCTGCTGCCAGGCCCCTAATCTGCCATGGGCCCCTATATACCGCCTCCTCATGCTGCTGCCAAGTCCAGAGTCTGTCATGGTCCCTGTACGGCCTCCCATTGCTGCTGTCTCCATCGCCACACTCTGCTGCCATGTGCCACTTTCAGGTCTCTTCACACTGCTGGTGTGTTAAATTTTTTGACATAGGGTGCTGCAAGATAACGGGCCTCACATAGCTGCTGCCAGGCCCCTAATCTGCCATGGGCCCCTATATACCGCCTCCTCATGCTGCTGCCAAGTCCAGAGTCTGTCATGGTCCCTGTACGGCCTCCCATTGCTGCTGTCTCCATCGCCACACTCTGCTGCCATGTGCCACTTTCAGGTCTCTTCACACTGCTGGTGTGTTAAATTTTTTGACATAGGGTGCAGGCAGATTACGGGCCTCACATAGCTGCTGCCAGGCCCCTAATCTGCCATGGGCCCCTATATACCGCCTCCTCATGCTGCTGCCAAGTCCAGAGTCTGTCATGGTCCCTGTACGGCCTCCCATTGCTGCTGTCTCCATCGCCACACTCTGCTGCCATGTGCCACTTTCAGGTCTCTTCACACTGCTGGTGTGTTAAATTTTTTGACATAGGGTGCAGGCAGATTACGGGCCTCACATAGCTGCTGCCAGGCCCCTAATCTGCCATGGGCCCCTATATACCACCTCCTCCTGCTGCTGCCAGGTCCAGAGTCTCTCATGGGTCCCTGTACGGCCTCCCATTGCTGCTGTCTCCATCGCCACACTCTGCTGCCATGTGCCACTTTCAGGTCTCTTCACACTGCTGGTGTGTTAAATTTTTTGACATAGGGTGCTGCAAGATAACGGGCCTCACATAGCTGCTGCCAGGCCCCTAATCTGCCATGGGCCCCTATATACCGCCTCCTCATGCTGCTGCCAAGTCCAGAGTCTGTCATGGTCCCTGTACGGCCTCCCATTGCTGCTGTCTCCATCGCCACACTCTGCTGCCATGTGCCACTTTCAGGTCTCTTCACACTGCTGGTGTGTTAAATTTTTTGACATAGGGTGCTGCAAGATAACGGGCCTCACATAGCTGCTGCCAGGCCCCTAATCAGCCATGGGCCCCTATACCGCCTCCTCCTGCTGCTGCCAGGTCCAGAGTCTCTCATGCCATGTGCCACTTTCAGGTCTCTTCACACTGCTGGTGTGTTTAATTTTTTGACATAGGGTGCAGGCAGATTACGGGCCTCACATAGCTGCTGCCAGGCCCCTAATCTGCCATGGGCCCCTATATACCGCCTCCTCATGCTGCTGCCAAGTCTAGAGTCTCTCATGGGTCCCTGTACGGCCTCCCATTGCTGCTGTCTCCATCGCCACACTCTGCTGCCATGTGCCACTTTCAGGTCTCTTCACACTGCTGGTGTGTTAAATTTTTTGACATAGGGTGCTGGCAGATTACGGGCCTCCTATAGCTGCTGCCAGGCCCCTAATCTGCCATGGGCCCCTATATACCGCCTCCTCATGCTGCTGCCAAGTTCAGAGTCTGTCATGGGTCCCTGTACGGCCTCCCATTGCTGCTGTCTCCATCGCCACACTCTGCCATGTGCCACTTTCAGGTCTCCTCACACTGCTGGTGTGTTGAATTTTTTGACATAGGGTGCTGGCAGATTACGGGCCTCCTATAGCTGCTGCCAGGCCCCTAATCTGCCATAAGCCCCTATATACCGCCTCCTCATGCTGCTGCCAAGTCCAGAGTCTGTCATGGGTCCCTGTACGGCCTCCCATTGCTGCTGTCTCCATCGCCACACTCTGCCATGTGCCACTTTCAGGTCTCCTCACACACTGCTGGTGTGTTGAATTTTTTGACATAGGGTGCTGGCAGATTACGGGCCTCCTATAGCTGCTGCCAGGCCCCTAATCTGCCGTAGGCCCCTATATACCGCCTCCTCATGCTGCTGCCAGGTCCAGAGTCTCTCATGGGTCCCTGTACGGCCTCCCATTGCTGCTGTCTCCATCGCCACACTCTGCCATGTGCCACTTTCAGGTCTCCTCACACTGCTGGTGTGTTCCATTTTTTGTCATAGGGTGCTGGCAGATTATGGGCCTCCCATAACTGCTGCCAGGCCCCTAATCTGCCATGGGCCCCTATACCGACTCCTCATGCTGTGACGTTGCAACAAGGTGGAATTCAACCCTACATATGTTAGACCGCCTTTACGAACAGCAAAAGGCCATCACAGATTTCCTGATGTTAAAAGCAGATAAAGGTACTCCCTGTGTAACTTAGATGTCAGCCATTGGCAGCTCATGCGTGACACCTGCGCTTGCTCAGGCCCTTTGAGGAGGCCACGCTATTCGTGAGTCGGCAGGACTATGGGATGAACGACGTCATTCCTCTGTTGCACGTCCTGGAACAAATGCTGTTAACAATGGCTGGTCAGGGTGCGGTAGACGTGGCGCACAGATCTCAACGCCACATGGCCCCTGTGGGGGCAGGACTGGAAGAAGAGGAGGAGGTAGAGGAGGACATTGGTGCTCAGGAATTATTGAGTGAAATGGGTGGTTTTTCCACTCAGCGGACAGGAGTGGAGGAGCAGGAGCATCTGGTAGAGGAGGAGGAAGAGGAGACAGAGGACCTAGACGCACCGTGGCAGTATGCTGTGGAGATGGAGGCAGGGAGTCCCTCGCATTCCTTGGCACAAATGGCCCATAGCATGCTCGGTTGCTTGCGTAGCGACAGCCGAATAATAACCATCAGACAGAGGGATGACTTTTGGCTGTCCACCTTGTTGGACCCTCGCTACCGTTCAAAAATGGTGGCCTTTTTCACACCTGCTGAGAGGGAGGCCAAAATAACGTACTATAAAAAACACCTATGTAGTCAGCTGGTCTCTGCCTGTCTGCGCCAACGTCCATCCTCAGACACTGTGGGCCCTGTGCGCTCGTGTTCCGCTGCCATGGCAGCAGGGGAGGGGTGGGGTGGTAGGAGCAGTGGCAGCTCCACCAGCAGCGGCTGCCTCAGTCTGCAGTCGATGATGAGTAGCTTTCTTCACCAGCGCAGTGAGGAAACTACTAACCAGCCGCAGCAGCAGCAGCAGCATCAGGTGGACCTGGAGCAGGACCTCAAACAACAGGCTTAGGCCTACTTGGACAGCACCCTGCCAACCGAGGTAGACAATCCCCTTGACTACTGGGCAACGAAACTTGACCTTTGGCCCCAACTAGCTGAATTTGCCCTTGAAAGGCTGTCATGCCCGGCCAGTAGCGTGGCATCGGAGCGCGTGTTTAGTGCGGCAGGAGGTATTGCAACTCCGCGGAGGACACGACTGTCCACCCAAAGTGTGGAGAGACTCACGTTTGTGAAAATGAATCAGGCGTGGATTAGTCTGGATTTCAAACCACCAGTTCCTGACACAACTGACTAAATCCGCCATGAATCATGCCCCAAACATGTGCCACTTTCAGGTCTCCTCACACTGCTGGTGTGTTCCATTTTTTGTCATAGGGTGCTGGCAGATTACGGGCCTCCCATAGCTGCTGCCAGGCCCCTAATCTGCCATGGGCCCCTATACCGCCTCCTCATGCTGCTGCCAAGTCCAGAGTCTCTCATGGGTCCCTGTACGGCCTCCCATTGCTGCTGCCTCCATCGCCACACTCTGCCATGTGCCACTTTCAGGTCTCCTCACACTGCTGGTGTGTTCCATTTTTTGTCATAGGGTGCTGGCAGATTACGGGCCTCCCATAGCTGCTGCCAGGCCCCTAATCTGCCATGGGCCCCTATACCGCCTCCTCATGCTGCTGCCAGGTCCAGAGTCTCTCATGGGTCCCTGTACGGCCTCCCATTGCTGCTGTCTCCATCGCCACACTCTGCCATGTGCCACTTTCAGGTCTCCTCACACTGCTGGTGGGTTCCATTTTTTGTCATAGGGTGCTGGCAGATTACGGGCCTCCCATAGCTGCTGCCAGGCCCGTAATCTGCCATGGGCCCCCGTACCGACTCCTCATGCTGCTGCCAGGCCCGTAATCTGTCATGGGCCACTGTTGTCGCTTGTTGGCATATTCCGCTCGTTCAGATGCTCCTTCTCCTGCTACTCCTCTTCACGGATTCCGTCAGCAGTCTTTCTTGGAATCCGTTTCCAAGAGACAACAGTTTGCGAGCACGCACCCGACGGTGCAGAAGCTGAACGTCCTCCTGTCCAAGTTGCTGCTGCCAGGCTCGTAATCTGTCATGCGCCCCTGTACCGCCTCCTCATGCTGCTGCCAGGTCCAGAGTGTGTCATGGGCCCCCGTACCGACTCCTCATGCTGCTGCCAGGCCCGTAATCTGTCATGGGCCCCTGTACCGCCTCCCCATGCTGCTGCCAGGTCCAGAGTGTGTCATGGGTCCCTGTACGGCCTCCCATTGCTGCTGCCAGGCCCGTAATCTGCCATGGGCCCCTGTACCGACTCCTCATGCTGCTGCCAGGCCCGTAATCTGTCATGGGCCCCTGTACCGCCTCCTCATGCTGCTGCCAGGTCCAGAGTGTGTCATGGGTCCCTGTACGGCCTCCCATTGCTGCTGTCTCTATCGCCACACTCTGCCATGTGCCACTTTCAGGTCTCCTCACACTGCTGGTGGTTTCCATTTTTGTCATAGGGTGCTGTATGGCCTCCCATTGCTGCTGCCTCCACCGCCACACTGTGGCTCCACACTCTGGTTTTGGCCCCGTGACTGCCCAAATGAGTGAAGTGTGCGGTGATTCTAAGATCGACGGCACTCATCTGCATGTCATACTGACTGACAGTATTATTTCTCTTCCCCAGCAGACTCCAAGGGCATTTAAATTAAAGGTACAGTGTTCTGCACTAATATTAAGTCTCTCTGAAGCCTAGAAACACCCTTTTTTAAGTTAAATTCACAGCGAATTTATTCGACTCGAATCGAATATTGTCCACGAATTCGCCGAATCAGTCGAATCGAATTTTTCATTTCTTCGCTCATCTCTACCAACCACCATGTGTATGCTTAAGATTTAGGTGCTTTCAAAGAGCAGTTCTGGGCAGCAAATAAAAGTATTCTGTCAGCCACTAATGGAATTCAATAAGCATAACAACTGTGCCAAAGTCAAAAACTTCACTAATTTTACCTGAATATAAGTTTTGCGTAATATTTTGGAGAAAAAGCTATTTAGAGGATCTGTAGGAGGGTGGAAGTAATGCATGCCCTTTGCTTTGTAATTTTCTTCCTCTCTTTGTACTTCTTGCATCACCAATCAGATTCATAATTCCAAAGCAGGTTTAAATGTGTTTGGTGCTTGTTAGAAACTTTCTAGTACAGTCATTTTTATTACATCAGGTATTCTGGGTGTGAAGTGCATAAAAAGGATTCTCAAGTTTCAAAAGTAGTTGCTTCCCAGGATCACCAGATAACCCACAAAAGTGAGTGAGGCGCACAGTTGATGTATAACTATGTCTGAATACAAAAAAATAACTATTCAGCAGGTGGTTTTACTCTAGGTTCACACCTAAATGTTTTCTGCAGTGTTCTATATTTTTCAGAAATACACTACAGTCCATTTAACATGATTTCCTATGGAACATGCTCACATCTCCATGGTTTCACCCAGTGCATTTTTGAATGCAAAAAGTAGCATTTTTGGTTCTATAGACTTCAATGGAAATGCTGCAGAAAAGCATGTAGTGCATTTTTGCTGCTTTTTTGCCATGTTTTTGATGTGTTTTGCGTTTTAAATCTGCCTATCAAGAAGAAAAAAAAAAACCTGCAAAACACAAAATGCATCAAACACGCAGAAAAAAAACACGGTAAAAATGCAGGAGCAAAAATGCAAGATCTTCACTGTTTCATTTTTAAAATATTCAATATATGCTTATAGTTATCTTGTCTTTTAACTACTTTACGTTCAGGGCAATTTTAATCGGTCTGATAAATATGCCATTGAAAGCAGTTTGGTATATAGGATCTGTCTGATAAGTAGAAAAAATACCTTTTGATACCACAAGAAATGCTGTGAGCTTGTAACTTCCTGTGCCTTCTGCCTGCTCTGTACTGCAGTCTCAAGCACTGCTATCAATCCTGCCCGGTTTATCTCAGTGATCTAAGAAAGACCTCTCCTCTATATTCTAGATGAGGAGAGGGGGATGTGTTCTGGATAAAGATGAGCTTTGTGTTTGGGTTAAACATTGGTTCAATCCCAACCCAGGTTGTTTCCAATTCAGTGAACACACATATACATGCAATATGAACAAACATACAGGTGAAACTCGAAAAATTAGAATATCGTGCAAAAGTTCATTTATTTCAGTAATGCAACTTAAAAGGTGAAACTAATATATAAGATAGACTCATTACATGCAAAGCAAGATAGTTCAAGCCCTGATTTGTCATAATTGTGATGATTATGGCTTACAGCTCATAAAAACCCATATCCACAATCTCAGAAAATTAGAATATTGTGAAAAGGTGCAATATTCTAGGCTCAAAGTGTCCCACTCTGATCAGCTATTTAAGCCATAACACCTGCAAAGGGTTCCTGAGCTTTGAAATGGTCTCTCAGTCTGGTTCAATAGGAATCACAATCATGGGAAAGACTGATGAACTGACAGTTGTGCAGAAAACCATCATTGACACCCTCTATAAGGAGAGAAAGCCTCAAAAGGTAATTTCAAAAGAAGTTGGATGTTCCCAAAGTGCTGTATCAAAGCACATTAATAGAAAGTTATGTGGAAGAGAAAAGTGTGGAAGAATAAGGTGCACAAGCAGCAGGAATGACCGCAGCCTGGAGAGGATTGTCAGGAAAAGACCATTCAAAAGTGTTGGGGACTTTCACAAGGAGTGGACTGAGGCTGGAGTCAGTGCATCAAGAGCCACCACACACACACAGATGGATCCTGGACATGGGCTTCATATGTCGTATTCCTCTTGTCAAGCTGCTCCTGAACAACAAACAACGTCAGAAGCGTCTTACCTGGGCTAAAGAAAAACAGACCTGGTCTGTTGCTCAGTGGTCCAAAGTCCTCTTTTCTGATGAGAGCAACTTTTGCATCTCATTTGGAAACCAAGGACCCAGAGTATGGGGGAAGAATGGAGAGGCACACACTGCAAAATGCTTGAAGTCCAGTGTGAAGTTTCCATAGTCTGTGTTGATTTGGGGAGCCATGTCATCTGCTGGTGTTGGTCCACTGTGCTTCATTAAGTCCAGGGTCAACGCAGCCATCTACCAGGAGATTTTGGAGCACTTCATGCTTCCTTCCGCAGACAAGCTTTATGGGGTGCTGACTTCACTTTCCAGCAGGACTTGGCACCTGACCACACTGCCAAAAGTACCAAAACCTGGTTCAATGACCGTGGAATTACTGTGCTTGATTGGCCAGCAAACTCTCCTGACCTGGAGCCCATAGAGAATATATGGGGCATTGCCAAGAGAAAGATGAGAGACATGAGACCGAACAATGCAGAAGAGCTGAAGGCCGCTATTGAAGCGTCCTGGACTTCCATAACACCTCAGCAGTGCCACAGGCTGATATCTTCCATACTACACCGCATTGAGGCAGTAATGCTGCAAAAGGGGCCCAAACCAAGTACTGAGTACATATGCATGCTTATACTTTTCAGAGGTCCGATATTGTTCTATGTACAATCCTTGTTTTATTGATTGCATGTAATATTCAAATTTTCTGAGATTGTGGATTTGGGGTTTTCGTGAGCTGTAAGCCATAATCATCACAATTATGACAAATCACAACTTGAACTATCTTGCTTTGCATGTAATGAGTCTATCTCATATATTAGTTTCACCTTTTAAGCTGCATTACTGAAATAAATGAACTTTTGCACAATATTCAAATTTTTCGAGTTTCACCTGTCCATAAGTAGTATGCTGTACTATAAAAAAACAATACACCATTTGCCTAAAGCACCAAGCAAAAAGTGCTGGTTAAAAAGTCATACATTTACAGTATATTCAAACGTATACTATATTGCCAAAAGTATTGGGACGCCTGCCTTTACACACACATGAACTTTAATGGCATCCCAGTCTTAGTCTGTAGGGTTCAATATTGAGTTGGCCCACCCTTTGCAGCTATAACAGTTTCAACTCTTCTGGGAAGGCTGTCTGCAAGCTTAAGCAGTGTGTCTATGAGAATGTTTGACCATTCTTCCAGAAGCGCATTTGTGAGGTCAGGTCTTGATGTCGAATGTGAAGGCCTGGCGCACAGTCTCCAATCTAATTCATCCCAAAGGTGTTCTATCGGGTACAGGCCAGTCCTCCAGCTCAAACTCACTCATCCGTGTCTTTATAGACCTTGCTTTGTGCATTGGTGCGCAGTCATGTTGGAACAGGAAGAGGCTATTCCCAAACTGTTCCCACAAAGTTGGGAGCATGAAATTGTCCAAAGTGTCTTGGTATGCTGATGTCTTAAGAGTTCCCTTCACTGGAACTAAGGGGCCAAGCCCAACCCCTGAAAAACAACCCCACACCATAATCCTCCCTCCACCAAACTTTACACTTGACACAATGCAGTCAGGCAAGTACCATTCTCCTGGCAATCGCCAAACCCAGACACATCCATCGGATTGCCAGACAGATAATCATGATTCGTCACTCCAGAGAACATTATCTCTACTGCTCTAGAGTCCAGTGGCAGCCTGCTTTACCCCACTGCATCCGACGCTTTGCATTTCACTTGGTGATGTAAGGCTTGGATGCAACTGCTCAGCCATGGAAACCCATTCCTTGAAGCTCTCTACACACTGTTGTTGTGCTAATCTGAAAGCCACATGAAGTTTGGAGGTGTTTAGCTATTGAAACTGCAGACAGTTGGTGATTTCTGCACACTGTGTGTTTCAGCATGCACTGACCCGTTAAGTCATTTCACGTGGCCTACCACTTCATGGCTGAGTTGCTGTTGTTACCAGTTGCTTTCACTTTGTTATATTGCCACTAGCGGTTGACCGAGGAATATTAAAAGGCAAGGAAATTTCATGGATGGACTTTTTGTACAGGTGGCAACCTATCACTGTACCATGCTTGAATTTACTGAGTTCCTGAGAGAGACCCATTATTTCACAAATGCTTGTAGAAGCAGTCTGCATGGCTAGGTGCTTGATTTTATACACCTGTGGCCATGGAGGTGATTGGAACACTTGAATCCAATGATTTGGGAAGAAGTCCCAATACTTTTGGAAATATAGTGCATGTGGGAAATATATGGTACATTAGGTTAGAATCCATCATCCTCTAAAACTAACATTGCAATAGGTAAGTACCCCTTACAGACCCCCACATTCCTTTTTGCGGACAGGTTGTGAGCATGAGACCCTTGCCTCCTTCAAAATTAGGATGCCTTGCAAGGGAATGGGTTTTGCCACTCCCCTTGCAAGGTACCCTCCCTATATTGTGGGCATTTTTTTTAACAAAAGCTTGAATACTGGCCTTTATAAAGACCATAAAAATAATAACAAGATTCATATTCCATAAACTTCAGTGTGGTTTGGCGTTATATTCAAATACAGCTGAGTTGTTTGGGTGGAGCCCTATTGCTGACGTCACGCCGCTGCTACCGAGGATCGGAGGCCATCTTGGTACTCATTTTATACAGTTGTTTTGCATACTCAACGTGGATGATTTTAATTGTAATTTGCGAATGATACAAATAAATACTACACTATAAAGCCACTTTCTGACTCCTGTGGCTGAGCTAATTCCTCCCCAGGACCACTTGGTATCTACCCCAATGGATGGATGGAACCAGATGACTAGACCTGGAACTATCAGTACACTGCTGCACCCCCAGATGTGTGATGTTAATAACCCATGTGCATTGATACTTTTGGTCTGGTGAGTGTACATCCGTCCCAAGGGTGGATTCCTTTTCACGAATTCCTGCACATCTGTTCTTTACGAATAACCATGCGTGCTAACGAAGGCACTTTTTGAATTGATATCCTTCTACAAAGGACATTATCAGTACTTAGAATTCATTGTATGAACTGTTTACAGTTGGTCACTATTCATAGAGTGAAACACTCAGATTGCACCCTTGTTGCACTTCTCTGCACTTTATTTACTTATACGCTGATATCATTCATATGCATTTATAATATGTTACATGCATTTATAGCGCTGCACTAATACTTTTAACATTCATAGTCATCCAGAACAATAGCCATTTATATTCTTTTATCCCCTAAACTCAACATTATGAGGCACTGGCATTCCTTGGATACCATAAGTATTTCTGATATTGGTAGAGAGATTAATCAAAACTGTTCCTTTGAGCAAATTGTTGCTATGAAAAATAAATGTTTAAAGAAACTGACTGACCAAAGTGGAACTGTCATGGTCAGGACGACTAGCTGCCTTTAAAATGATTCTCCTACCCCAAATTATATACATTTTCCACAAACTTCCCTTTCCCCTCAAATGTAATCATCTGCAATCTCTATGATCTATATTAAAAAAATGTATCTGGCAAGGTAAGCCGCCTAGATGAGCACAAAGATCTCTCCAGGCCTCTGTCTTAGCCTGGAGAGATCTTTGTAAGACTCCTATTGCTCTTCTATATCGACATCTATCCCCATCCCTATATCCATTTTATCAAACTTAATACCCAATATCTCTCTTGTAGGGTGGCAGGTATCAATACCTTCAAATAAGACATTGTTTAAAAACTCTTCCCAGACAGGAAATATTTCTCCCAGTAGTGGCTTGGAAATACTTTTCTGCTCAAACACCTTCTATAATCTTTTCCAAGATAAAACTAAATTTGTTAAGATCTCCCCCTATATAAAATGGGAGATAGACCTGGGTAAATCCTACTCCATTGACCATTGGCGACAGGCCTTTACACTACTCTAAAAGTTTCCAACTGTGTGAATCATTGGGAACTATCACAAAAAAATTGCCCTACACTGGAACCTTACCCCGTTTAAAATGTCCAAATTCATTAAATCAGTCTCCCCTATGTGTTGGAGGGGCTGTGGGGCATCTTATACATTTGTATTTCTGTGCGATAGTACAAACTATCTCTGTATTGTAGATAGTCTGTGAAAATAATAAAAATATAATATGTAAAAAAAATCAAAAAATGTTTAGATAAATCTAATCAATTATGGGGACCTTGGCTAGCACACCATTACACCACTATTGACTGACATTACATTATCTACAGTATAACTCTTAAATGTTACTATCTAACACCCTGTTGCCAGCTGTACTGAGAAGTTTGTACATTGCACATTGCATTGATCAACCCATGTGGGATACCAATATTCTTGCCGTGTAGATCACTACACTATCCTACAAACTGAACTGATAAAACTTTCACTTTCTACCACTAATTAGTTGATTATTTGTATGCTTTTACTTGTTGTTCTTTTTTTCTTTTTTTTTAAAAATGGACAATAAAAACTGATGAAATTAAATGCAACCTGATATCTTTATCAATGTGCAAAATAATTGTTACTATGTTACAATACCCACTCTCACTGTGCAATTGATTGTTGTCATTATCTTAATACTTTGTATCTTTCTCATTTGAAACTTTAATAAACATAGATTAAACTAATAAAAAGAAAATATTGCAGCCATCATATCTAAAAGCAGGGAAGCTGTAAATGATCAAATGTTGTTATTAGGCTGAGATACACCTCAATGCAGTATTTGAAGAACTTATAACCAGTGATGGTCAGTTGGGGAATTAGGAGTACATTTAAAGGCCGTCTTCATAACTCCATTTATGTGAAGAGTAAATAGGTTTGTGATTTATTTTTATATCCTTGTCTTTGGTATTTTCCACAACAACCATACTGATATGTTGTCAACTAAATGCAGACATTTTACAGCAGATGGTCTAAGAAGGTACTTGATTGAAGTCAAACCATTTGTTCAAACTGGTTAAAAGGCTAGTGTCACAGACACTCCAGGGGCACCTTCTGGTAGAGACAGCCTTTTGTCAGTTTGTATGTTTTTTAAGAAGGTATCAAAGCTAAAAAGGCTAGATGCAGCAAAGGTTTACAAACATATCATGTAATGCTCCTTATTTTTTCTTTCAAAATTCAGTTATTCTTTTGGGGGTTTTGACAAATAATGTTTTAAAGAGAAACATTTAAAGCCTTACTGAATAGGTTGTTGATGGGTTAAAACCTCCATTAGGTACTGTATGTATTACTGTCTGTGACCTTCATCTCACTACCTGTTCCTTCTGACATCCCTCACCTGGATAGGAAATAAAGGGAAATCCCTCCCAATGGGAACACAGACAGTGATACAAAATCAACAGACATTTTAATCCTTCACCACACTTACTGATCTGCATGACACCTGTCAAATGGACAGAAGGTGATAAAAAAGCATCCAAAATTAGGAAAATCAAACTAACAATTTGTATTCAGTTACTAGCTGATAAATCCAACCTAACCACTAAAACTGAACTGAAGCCTTACCCAAAATCTAATTTTTAAATTTTACTTTAGCATGCTTAATCTGGGGTTGACTCAGACATTTTGTGCAGCCAGTACAGGCTCTAAAAAGCCTACTTAATGGAAAATAATGAACCCCTCACAGTCCCTGGTGCAAAAAAGTGTCATTTGTTTCTATCTTCATGAAGAGGGAGGATAGGAGGTGGTACGTGTGCAGAATCTTCCAACTGAATCACAGAGTACATTTGGGGACATTTATCAAAACTGAAGCGGCCAGAATTTGGAGCAGCTGTGTATGGCAAACAGTCAGCATCTGTCTTCAGCTTGTTCAGTTAAGCTTTGAAAATTAAACCTAGACAGTGATTGGTTGCAACACACAGCTGCTCCAGATTCTGTAAGCTCCAGTTTTAATAAATTCCCCTCATTGTGTTTGGTCTGGAAAAGGATGGGTAATGATACAATGCCTATCATTTAAGGTGAGCTGTCTACTTATCTCTAAGTACAAAAGAATAACTCAATTTAAATTAAAAAACAAAATTTTTTTTACTAAACTAAAGTGTTTAACAATATGAACTGAGTATTAGAAATGGCACGATAAAGAAAAAAAATATAAAATAAAAGTTAAAAATAATAATAATAGGAAGAAAACTAGGCTTAAGAATTCAATGAACTACTAAAATGTGAACAACAGCTTCACATTAAAACAGACACAGAAATCGAAAAATGTTACTGTGTAAGAGATTACACATCTTCAATGAGCTTCCTGTGAATAAAAAGGAACAATCACATCAATAAATGTGGTGTCTCAATTGACTCACTTATGTCATTACAAAGAATATCAATAGCTAGCTATAATAAAGTACAAGAAAACGTCAAATACCTGGGTCTGAGTCATAGTGAGAATAAATAACAACAGTACCCAAAATTGGGAAAGCCTAAATTATATGATGTATGACACACAGCGTAAAAAAAACAACTTTCAGAATTCTGGAGGAAAAGTACTCAAATGTCATTAGAAACTTTCAGCCAAGATAGAAAAAATAAAAGTTATACATATCTGAATGTGGATGGATGCATATCAATTACATCTAGGAGGTGTCAAACCCCAGAGCATTTATGAAGAATTCTAACTCTGTGCAGATTTATATATATATATATATATATATATATATATATATGGATTATATATATATATATATATATATATATATATATATATATATATATATGGAGCTCATAGTGTACTCTCTGAAAATGTCAAAAAAATCTTGAAGGTGATTGTAGCACCTAACACAACACAGTTGAATACTTGCGACACCTACAGTATGTGCACTGCTTGGATATAGAAGTTGGCGAACGCCTGGATGCTTGTCCTAAAACATCGAACAGGATCATTTTTAAATTAAAAAACAAACAAAAAAAAAACAGTGTGATCCGATGAGCTCAATGCACCAACACTGAGTTGAGCTCAGCTGGATCTCAGTACATCAACACCCTTATCACAGTAACTGTTAAACAGATAGGATGAGTGATGCTGGTCCAATGGCTAAGTTTCCTATAGTGGCAAATCTGCAAATCCTTATGTTAAACTCAATGGCAATAAGTATGAAAGTACATATATTTAAAATTATTTTTATGAGTTTCAATGAATTTAGATAACTGAGTGTGTGTTTTTACAAAAAATATGTTCTCAAAATGCAGAAAGGTGTTTCTTTCTGAGGAGTGTATTGAAGATCTTTATTTTTTTAAATAAATGTATGTTTTAAATACTGTTTTACTGAACATGTCCTACAAAAATTTTCCAGCTTGTTGGATTCCTGAAACATATTTTGTTTATTAAAGATTTTCATTTTGTGCAGCATAACACAATGATTATAATCAGTGCAGGAAAATGCCTTATTTTTTCCAATAAAGATGCATAATGAGCTTCTGGTTAGAAAGAACAGCTTGTCCAAAAATACAGTGTCAGTGTTTTATGCTACATGTTCATGTAATACTGTTAAGGTAAATAGACACTAGATGGTGCACAAAGCTCTTATGTGTTTAACTTACACAGCATGGCTCTCTTTTTGCATATATACCAAACACAAACAATTATTTCTCACTGTCTTTTTTAATATTTTGCTGATCTACACAGGTTCAACTAAAAAAGCATTAAACTGTTTCTATTAGATTTTATACTAGATTGTGTTTGCTTGTATAGTGACAGTATCATAAACCACAATGTAATAACATATGTAAGTTACGTTTGTCAATCCAGCAAATAAGAAGCTGGAGCAAAATTTTCAACAGGCTCCACTGGAATCAACTGGATTCTACAATTTGTAATATTTAAAAAAATTATTTGTAGTAATGTTATTATTGTCAAGAATGATACAGTTACTATTTTTATACAGTATGTAAGAAGAAACGCACACCAAGATCCATTTGCATTGTTGGTCTGGAACCCTTCTCAATAGTCACTTCAAATGAGACCATATAAAATGGACTTACATGGACCTACAATTTTAAGTATTGCTTTTATGTGAAAAAAAACAGTCATTTGGAATTATGAATCTTGGCATGAAGATTGAAGTGATGCTGCTCTGAACTCAGCATGAAGGGAAACTGTGAAGAAAAAAACACTGCAAGGTACTCAATTACAGTAAGTGTAAAGCATAACATGGTTCATTATGCTTTATGTCCAAGATAGTATTAACTATCAAGAGATTCTGTACTGGCTTGGCTATATCTACAACGTATAATGAACTAGAGAACACCTTTTTGCAAGTCATGTTACAAAAAATTGCATATAATTATATTGCTCATAGTGTAGCTGATTTACTAAGGGATAATAAACTGTTCACTTTGCAAAGGAAGTTGCACTTTGCAAGGGAATTTACTCAAGAGCTTAGTGAATGTGGTGAAGTTTCACTTTACAAAGCACACCCAATCATGTGCAAAAAAAAATGTTTTTGCTTGCACATGGCTGGATGATGGAATTCAGCAAAGATTTATCTAATTTATTAAACCATGGAGAAAATTAATTTGCAAAGTGCAACTTCCCTTGCAAAGTAAACTGACAATCCAGTCAAAGAGTACAGTCAGTCACTGAAATTGCTGTGCAGGAAAATCTATACCTGTATAAAATTAGAAACCCCAACCTATAGTCTGAGTTTTTTTAAAGTATAAAGACAAACTTTTTTTAGCTATTTTTCACAAGATTCTTTGTATATGCTTGAGGGTGGGGCTACATTCTGTGATTCCTAATACCCAACTAAGCAGGCAGGGGCCGCGGTCATGAGAAAACAGCATTAAAGTGGCACCCCAACTTAGAAGTGAGCACAATTTCTTGCTACAATTAACTCTTTGTGCACAGTTCACTTTGTAGCAATGTTACACTTGCCAACTGTACTTATACTCCCTAATTTGATGGAGCCACTCTTCCAGCCCAACTTTTATGTCACCTCACTCCCAGTGATATACCTGAGGCTTTTTATTTGCATGAAGCACAGACATTCTGACAATTCAGTATTTCTGAGGATTCTCTTTCACACTCTCCCAGTCACTTACAGTCTTTATACATAGTGGCTCCATGACACAATGTCGGCCTCGGTTATGGGACACAGGTTTCTAGGGAGGAGTTAAACTCAGAAACCTCCTCATTCCAGAGAACTCCATCATTCCTGCCAAGTCACAATGTACACTCACTAGCTGGCAGCTTTAGCACCAAACACTCTTCTGGTCATTCATGGTAACAGCAGGCATTCATCATTTGTTAATCCTAGGTAGTGCTAATCCCCAGATCTAAGCCCTATTTTTTACATGCACCCCTTTGGTAGAAACTTCAGCCCAGGCATTTTGTAACTTTGAGAAGATTTACTTGATTTTCTTGCAGATGCAGAATTAATATGACACAGTCTCATTATTTCTGTTTCATCCTAACTCAGGCTGCCCATTTCAAACCTCTTAGATAGGAAAGGTCCCATCAGCAAGGTCCATGATCTGATTTTCTGTACCTCGACTGGGTACCACACAATGGGAGACCATGTGCTCACAGTAGAACTCCTTCCTGCCTGTTCCCATGTGGAAGCTCCCCCCTTGTATTTATAGCCCACCACAAGGAGGCCATGAACACCCAGGAGTTAGCAGTCTTAACCCCTTCCTAACTACCTGCTATAACTGCTATACAAGGCTTCACTAACATAATTTAATGTAACCACAGTGCAAACAGTAACATGAGGTAGTGTGCACACCATAAGTAGGCACCTGCCTACACACATGAGTGAGGCTGCTGTGTGATGAGAAAAAAAGCCAGTGAACATATTAGCTGTCATTGTAGAATTCAGATCAATGAAAGCCACATTTCATTTTTTATTCTTTATTTATAATAAGATCCCCCTTATCAATTAAAATAAATGCCAGGCAATACTCATCCTTTTCAAGCTTCTGAACTTCTCATTGACAGCTCTAGATGCTACAGTGTGTAATGGTTTTTCTGTGGAACTATACAGCCCAAAGCTCCTCTGTAGCTGTAGTTGTAGCCTGTGAACAGTCAGTTGTAGGGTGTTCCAAGCTAGGAGATTTCCTCGGTCCAAATGTGGAGAATGTGGAAAATTTTGTTTCAATTTAATATTCACTCTTGTTGCAATGATATTAATTGAACAGTGTACTACTAATTTTTAAGCCAGAGTTGACACTGCATGCTAGTCATTACTTTAATAGTAATCAAATGCTTACGGTGTATATTCTTCATTTTAGTCAACAACATTTGTCAAATATTGTTTTGGTAAATATAGCCGGACAATACTGCATTTAGTACTGTTCTAAAATCAAGGTCTTTTATGACCAACCAATACAAAGTACACCACTAACCAATTCAGCACAAACAGTGAAGTAGCCAATAGCAACACAATTAGTTAGTTTGCTTTAATAAATAAGTCAAATGAGATATCTAAGAAAACCTGAAGAAACTGAAAGCTGCTTGCTTGCTTGCTTACCATATACTATTCATGTTAAATGGTAATAGACACTGGTAAATACTCCTTCCCGTATGTGAGGTATCTAAGAAAACCTGAAGAAACTGAAAGCTGCTTGCTTGCTTGCTTGACATATACTTTTCCTGTTCAATGGTAATAGACACTGGTAAATACTCCTTCCCTTATGTGCCTTCACCAGTTCTTATAAGGAGCTACAGAGGCTTTACTTATGTGACAGAGAGAAATTCAAATCCCCAATGCACTACATTTAGCAGCTTCAAATATCAGAGAATAAGCTATATGAATTAGTTCAATTCACTGACAAAAAAGTAACACGTACTGCAAACATGACAACAATCATCTTGTATTTCTAGTTTGATGGGCTTATGCACATGGCAGCTTAGTACTCCTCTCTTTATGCTGGATATATAACCTGAGTTGCTGCTGTTTACAGGGATCACTGAATAATATGGAAACGCACTTGACCCAGCACACAGGCTCTTGAATTCAGCTCTTGACATAAGTCAATAGGAATTGTGCTATAACCACCTTTCACAAACTAACATTCACATTCAAATGTTTCAAAAGAATACTCTGGGGTTGACTTTAAGACATGAATTAGAAGATAAATAATTTTTAGAAAAACTAATAGTATTTGTGTGACTTTTTAAACAAACTATTTTTCTAGTGTTGGTAAAGAAATAAAGGAAATAAATGCTTTATAGAAATGGAACACTTTGTTTAATCATCCTGCTAAATATCTTTTATGTGAAACATTTTAAGTGTATGCAAAACCAAAACTTTTTTTTTAGTTTTGGATAGAACAGGGAAGGATTAAAACACCTATCAAGTCACTCTTTGCTTTAAGATTTATTTTCACTTCCTGTCCTGGAGTTGTAACAAAAAATGATAGGATATCTCTCCAAAGGCAATTCCTGTCCTATAGAGTTTTAATAAGAATAGGTGTACCATTTGGAAGTTTCCCTCTAACTTCTTGCTCTGAAGATGGCTCACAAACTTTTCATTTTCCATCAGATTATTGAAAATGGTCACCCAGACAAATAGAACCTTTCACACACATTCACACAGCAGCAATAAAAACCTGATGGGGGGGTCTTAACCTTAACCTGGTGGCAAAGTGTATGTAGTATTTTGTTTCATCTTGCTAGGTGCTTCCTAACTCTAGATATGATGTTGAATCAGCACCCCATCTCCTCTCACTCTGACAACAGCCAGAAAGGAGATGGCCACTTCATAATTGCAGCTTGTTGGCTCTGAACACCTTCCCAAGACAATCAGCAAAAGGAATACAGAAGTAGAGAGGATATATCAGCCTCTGTATTCTTGCTTTTACTGCTTGGCTCACTAGTGTCCTGAGCTGAGACAATCAGCAGTTATGAAACAGCCATTTCCTTTCTAGCTGTTGTTGGATCGCCCACAGCAGGAGAGTAGGGGTGCAGGTTGGATCTCATAGCTCGGTTTAGGAAGCACCTAGCAACATGGGACAAAGTACTTCATATACTTTGTCCCATATGGGGCATAACTGTAAAAAAAATTATAACGATAGCTCTTCTTTAAATCACTGGTAAACCTATATGTTAATAATTACATCCACAAAGATGGTCTTTGTTTTAAAGCTAAACGTCAGCCTTTAATCCTCACTGAATGTACAGATTCCTCTCCTGATGAAGGATCCAGCAAATTTCATATTTATGCATAGTTTCCCCCATAATCTTGTCTCACTGCTGGGGTAGAATACATTCAGGGTCCTCCAGCTCCTTTTTCCCCAGCCTGGCTGTCAATAGCCTAAACCAAATGTGGGCACTATCTATGTCAGTCTGCTTGAAAATGCAGTCCACAGGGTACAGTGGTGACCAGACCTGTAGAGACCGAGTGCCAACCCTCTCTGCCGATCCCTCCACTGACTTCCCATTGCCCAAAGGATAAAATTCAAAATATTAACAATCACATATAAAGCCATGTATAACTCTGCCCCAAATTACATCACCAATCTTGTCTCCAAATATCACCCAAACCATACTCTCTGCTCCTCGCACGACCTACTGCTCTCTTGCTCCCTTGTCTCCTCCTCCCATGCTCGTCTCCAGGACTTCTCCAGAGCTTCCCCCATTCTCTGGAACCCTCTACCCCAATTTATCAGACTATTGCCTACTCTGCTCACTTTTAGGTGATCTCTGAAAACCTATCTCTTCAGGGAAGCCTATCCTGCCCTCAATAATAATGGAATCTTCTACTCCTCCTACCAGTCCATCTCCCACAGTTACTACCTTTTGTACCACTAGCTTCTCCCTTTTAGATTGTAAGCTCCAAGGAGCAGGGTCCTCCTAAACTTCTTGTATTGAACTGTATTGTTGCTGTATTGTCTCCTGTTATATTGTAAAGCGCTGAGTAAACTGTTGGTGCTATAAAAATCCTGTATCATAATAATAACTCACTGAACCAAATACTGTATAAGCTACATCTCAAAAACAAAAGACAGTAAGCAGAAAATTGTTTTAGCAGGCTGACTTAGGGGGAACTGGGGGGCTAGCCAATGGTTTTGTCACTGACTTGACTTCAAATTTAAATGTGAGCTGCAGAATTGTTTGCATTATTTGAGATATTACCTTCAATTACTTGGTGCTATAATCATTACAAAGATTAAAATATTGGTCTACATTTTGCTCAGATTGTTTAATCTGCACTGGTAATCATGACACTTACAGTACATATACAGCAAGTCCTTACAAATAGACACAGTAGGCCTACTTTAGCACAAAGTGTGTTAAGTATCATTAGATAATCTGTCGAACAGCAATTCCAAAAACAAAAGGCAGGCACAAGTGGGTAACTATTTTCAGGTCTGGTTTCTCTTAATATGTCATTCCATGATGAATACTTTTATAAGGAATTGCACACACAATGATTTCTAAGCTGAAATCTGATTTTATTTAAATATTTATACAATAGAAAATGCTGTCTTTCTAGTGCTTGGTACATGTCAATTTGTTTGATTTCTGTATATAAAATAAATAATAGTCATTACACAAAGTTAGCATAGTATCTCCTTTTTATCATCCATGAAACAGGCTTGTCCTTTACCTTCTTCTGTTAATTACACAATACCAACAGTGCACATAATATCTGAAAACACTAAGCATATCCTGCTGTTCCCTTGATAAAAAGGATTTACATTTTCTGATGAAGCATTCTATTGTTATCTATTGTGGGTTTTTTTCTTTCTTCATCAAAGTACATCTTTTGAAATCATTATTAATCAGATTATGTTTAGATGTGGCTTTCTGATGCTCCAGCTGCTCTAGTATTGGCAGTCATAATGCATCCTGTCTTGCAGAAGGGTGGATGTATTTGGAGGTTAAAGAAGGATCCCAGTTCATCAGACAATTCATTATCTACACATCTGTTGCCAAATTTTACTTGTAGCTTTGCAGTATAAATGCATTAAAGATGGAATGGGGCTTTTTAATTAAACAACAGTATCAGTTTATGTTTAGTCATTTTGAAGGTAAAGTCTATAACTCATAAAGCTGGAGATGACTTGAGAAGTGGTGAGGATTTATTGCTAATATAAACACCTCAATGAGCCTGAGCTCACTGTATCCTAATGTGAACTCTCAAACCACATTGGAAATTGAAAATGCAATTCATGATATTAACAGTGTTAAACTTCTGATGATCACCTTATGATAACATTTGTACAGGAACAATCTGCTGTTACAACCACAAAGTAACATATTTAAGAGACAAAAGCCACAAATCTTGAAAACATTTTAGTACTTATATTTAGAGCTACTGCGTGATCAAAAATCTTCCATGATTAATCACTTTATTTCTGTGATTGATCACTACTGCTTCGACAGTCACAACATATCAGAGCTACTTCACAGAGACAAATGAATCATCATTCATGATCAAACGATATTGTAATTGTGTGTCCTGATAGGTGGCAGGTGTGACAGCAGTAGCTATTGCTCTTAGGTGACTCCACACTGATTGTGTAAAATATTTGATCTTGGAGCTGCACATGTAGTCCTGTCTTGACTCAGGCTCTTTTTAGCTGAAATTTATTTTACAAATATGACATCTTAAAGTTGAACTTTTCCTTGAAATAAAATTGCTAGCAGCAAGGTTTTTAATACAGAAGAAACATATTATGTAAGATGCATAATATGCCTCTCCAAACTACTAGCTTCATAAGTGCTTCAACAACAATCACTCTTCATAGGGGATTTGACAGTTGATGAGAAGGTGTTATGTCACCTCCCCACTGTATGTTTTAACCAGGGGTGGACTGACCATTTGGAAACTTGGGCACTGCCCGAGGGTCTGGGGTCAGTAGGGGGCCCCATGAGATGCCCCTGGTACCTTTTTCATAGGCTTTTTTAAGTTTAAAATGACACAAGGGCCCCATTATCCCCTATTGTCCGGGGGCCCCATGAGTTGTCAGTCCGCCCCTGGTTTTAACCACTAAAAACTTGCAGCATCGCACTACAGCATCAGACATTGTGCAAGGTTGCCAGGCAGTTGTGGCACAGTCCCAGTCAGTTGAATGAGTCATACTCATAATGCAGTGAAAGTGACGGTATTATTTTTGCTTCACAGCAATGAAAAGCATTGCACCAGTGACATGTGTACATCCATATTGGCTGCCTTTGCATCCTAAGGGGGAGTGGTAAAAACACAGCTTAACCACAAGTTTTTACTACCCCCCAACTGCAAGTGTGTATCAAGCCTTAGGGTATAACTTAAGCTGATTTTCAGCTAGTGAACTGATGTTGTACTTATGATAAATATATTTCATTATCTGCTGAAAATCGAAGTCTCTAGCATGCTTTGTGCACAAGTGGGGACATGGTGGCCTGGTATGGTTTTGGAAGGGAGGTTCACACTTGCTGTCCTTTCCTTTTCTGGCCAGCCAAGCTACAAACCTGGATAAGGGTTGGGTATGGAATTTGAGGAGGGGCCCTTGCCTTTTTCTGTGTGCGATCACCCCTTTAGAGCCATATCAGGCATGCAACCTAGGTTGTTAGAAAAGGGAGGGGGAACAAACAGGGTCACTTCCTCAAACAGGCTATATGTCCTGAAGAAAACAATATAGAATTAAAAAAAAAGGACATGGCGTCCCCTTGAAATCCATACCAGACCCTTATTAACTATTTATGACATTCTCCTGGAACACGCCTCGTGTGCACCCCATGGGCCATGCTGTATTCATTCATGCCTTCCATTGTGTAATATTGTGTTCATATTTGTGATTGGTCAAAGCGATTACATGGTACAGACAGGGCCAATCACATCCCATCTGTACTATGTGATTAGCTGTAACTAATCACAGTTAACCACAATATAATTGAATGAATCAATTCCAGTCAGTAAAAATGGTTGCTAATACCAGTGAAATTCAGTGAAATTGACTATGGTAAAATTATATTGCTCTGCTCACATTGTGTTAAAATACAATTGTAAAAAAAGAAAAGAAAAAAAAGAAAAACTATAATAAAAAAGAATATAGAAATTAACATTTTTTTTCATACTGTCACCAGTCAGTGTCCCTGATCATGGCCACATCAGTTATATGATGACGCTGTACTGCACTGGTGACAATAAGTAAAAAAAAAAAAGTGAAGAAAATATTTTTTCATTTCTTCATTTTCCAAGAAAAATTCAATGACAAAATAAAATTACAACTTCAAAAAACGTGTCATGCCTCTTACTAAATACCTTGAACTACTTTACAAAAAGGGGTCATTTGGGGGATATTTGTACTGTCCTTGCAGTTTCGGGCCTCAAGAAAGGAGGCCATTAGCACATCAGGATTGACCGATTTTCAGATATGAACATAGTTACATAGTTAGTCTGGCTGAAAAAAGACAAAAGTCCATCCAGTTCAACCATTTAAAAAAAGAGTTATAATCCTACACCCACAGTTGATCCAGGGGAAGTTGATCCAGCAAAGCATGATCCACTTTGCTCTTGCAGGGAAAGAAATTCCTTCCTGATCCCCCTCGAGGTAATTGGATATTCCCTGGGTCAATTTTACCTATACATGCTAGTCTCTAGTTATATTCTGTGTATCTAAGAAACAATCCAGACCTTTTTTAAAGCAATCCACTGAGCTGGCCAGAACCAACTCTTGAGGAAGTCTATTTCACATTTTCACAGCTCTTACTGTGAAGAAACTTTTCCATGTTTGGTGATTACATTTCTTTTCCTCCAGACGTAAAGAGTGCCCACTTGCCCTCTGTGATGACCTCAGGGTGAATAGCTCTACACCGAGTTCACTATATGAACCACTGATGTATTGATACATGTTGATCATATCCCCCCTTAATCTCCTCTTCTCAAGAGAGAATACATTCAGTTCCTCTAATCTTTCCTCATAGCTGAGCTCCTCCATGCCTCTTATCAGTTTGGTTGCCCTTCTCCGTACTTTATCCAGTTCCCCAATGTTCTTTTTGTGAATTGGTGCCCAAAACTGAACTACATATTCCAGATGAGGTCTTACTAATGATTTGTACAGGGGTAATATCATATCTCTCTCTCTGGAATCCATACCTCTTTTAATACAAGAGAGGATTTTGCTCGCTTTAGAAACCACAGCTTGGCATCGCATTCCATTATTAAGCTTGTGATCTACCAGAACTCCCCGATCCTTCTCCACCATTGATTCCCCCAGTTGTACCCCCCCCTAGTATGTATGGTGCATGCACATTCTTAGCCCCCAAGTGCATAACCTTACATTTATCAACATTAAACCTCATTTGCCACATAGTTGCCCAATTAAACAGTGCATTGAGGTCGGCTTGTAAGTTGAAGGCATCCTGTAAGGATGTTATTCCACTGCACAGCATAGTGTCATCTGCAAAGACTGAAATGGTATTTTTAATCTCAGACTCTATATTGCTTATATCATCTCTGTGATCTTTTATTAAACTCTCCAGTATCTCCCCAACTAAAGAAGTTAAACTAACAGGTCTATAAATACTTGGTAAAGATTTTGACCCCTTTTTAAATATTGGCACCACATTGGCCTTACACCAATCTAGTGGTATTATGCCAGTCATTAAAGAATCCCTAAAAATTAGAAACAATGGCTTTGAAATGACAGAGCTCAATTCTTTAAGGACCCGTGGGTGTATGCCATCCAGTCCAGGTGCTATATTCTGTCTAAATATTTTTGTATCATATCAATTGTGAGCCAATGTGGATCATCTGGAGCTGTGTCAATACCAGGCCAATTTTGGACAAGAGCTCCCCCATGCTCCTTTGTATACACAGAGCTGAAGAAGGTATGTAATGCATTTTCCTTCTCTTTGTCCCCAGTCACCCACTCTAGATTATTTTGTAAAGGGCCTACATGCTCAAACCGGACCTTTTTACTCTGAATAATGTTTTTGTGGGGTTGTGGACTTTCTAGCTTCCCTACAGACTAAATTTTCACAAAGAAATGTAGCAGAATACACTTTTTCCTAAATTTATGAAGAAAGATTTTGCTAAATGTTATAACAGAAATGTAGACTAATGCTTTTATTAAAAGTTTGATATTTTGTCATTAAAGAAAACAATAAAAACCCAGTGGTGATTATTATATAATAATAATTTATTATTATTATTATTAATAATAATAACAACAATTATTCTTATTATTATTAATTTGACAATTGGCCAGGCAGGAACTGGTTAATGTACACTGTATTGCCAAAAGCATTGGGACACCCCACCAGATCATTGGATTCAGGTGTTCCAATCACCTTCATGGCCACAAGTGTATAAAATCAAGCACCTAGGCGTGCAGACTGCTTCTACAAACATTTGTGAAAGAATGCATTGCTCTCAGGAGCTCAGAGAATTCAAACATGGTACAGTGATAGGTTACCACCTATGCAACAAGTCCATCCGTGAAATTTTCTTGCTACTACATATTCCATGGTCAACTGTTAGTGGTATTATAACAAAGTGGAAGCAACTACGAACAACAGCAACTCACCCATGAAATGGTAGGCCACATGAAATGACAGAGCGGTGTCAGCACATACTGAAGCGCACAGTGCGCAGAAGTTGACAACTGTCTACAGAGCCAATAGCTAAAGACCTCCAAACTTCATGTGCCTTCAGATTAGCACAACAACAGGGCATAGAGAGCTTCATGGAATGGGTTTCCATAGCTGAGAAGCTGCATCCAAGCCTTACTTCACCAAGTGCAATGCAAAGCGTTGGATCCAGTGGTGTAAAGCACGCTGCCACTGGATTCTAGAGCAGTGGAGACGTGTTCTCTGAAGTGACAAATCACGCTTCTCTATCTGGCAATCTGATGGACGTGTCTGGGTTTGGTGGTTTCCAGGAGAACAGTACTTGCCTGACTGCATTGTGCAGTTTGGTGGAGGGGGGATTATGGTGGGGGGTTGTTTTTCAGGGGTTGGGTTTATCCCCTTAGTTCCAGTGAAGGTAACTCTTAAGGTGTCAGCACACCAAGATATTTTGGACAATTTTATGCTCCCAACTTTGTGGGAACAGATTGAGGATCCAACATGACTGCGCACTAGTGCACAAAGCAAGGTCCATAAGGACATGGATGAGTGAGTTTGGGGTGGAGGATCTTGATTGGCCTCCACAGAGTCCTGACCTCAACCCAATAGAACACCTTTGGGGTGAATTAGAGCAGAGACTGCGAGCCAGGCCTTCTCGTCCGACATCAGTGCCAGACCTCACAAATGAGCTTCTAGAAGAATGCTCAAACATTCCCATACACACTCCTAAACCTTGTGGACAGTCTTTCTAGAAAAGTTGAAGCTGTTATAGCTACAAAGCATGGGTCCACTCAATATTGAACCCTACGGACTAAGACTGGGATGCCATTAAAGTTCATGTGCATGTAAAAGCCGATGTCCCAATACTTTTGGCAATATAGTGTATACCCCATTTACATTAGACAAATCAGCTCTCTCAACTTTCAAAGCTAATAGGCGAGGGATTGTCAAGCAATGGGCAACCCTTTATACGATTTAAAGTGAAACGTTATACATTCCTTTAGCAAACATGTTCAAAGGCTGCCTTAAACCTGTTTACAAAGTGGCTTACCAGTAGGATGTGCTAAAGTAAAAGTGTTTAGAAAAAAGTAATACAATTTGCCACTAAATTACATTTCCCTGCCACTTCATTCTGTTGCATACAAAGAGGTCAGGCTTTCTCTCAACATCCCTATCAGACCCTTGTCTTAGATGAAGATCTAGTGTGGATTGCAAGGGAAATCCAACAAAAACAAAATCAGCATGGATTTTCACCTAAAAATTCTTAACAAACCTTTATCCTCCATAAGGGTCTGGTATGAATTTTAAAGAGGAACTCCAGGAATTAGGTTAGAAGAAAGCAGCATTGGAGTGAATGATAAGGTAAGTATAATATCCTATCCCTGCAACCCTAGACTAAACAAGCATTTAATCCCTTGCAGTGCTTAAAGCTGAGTAATTAGACAAAAATCTACCCCTGCATTGTCCACACACTGCAAGGACTAAGTTCTAGGTAAGTTTAGGGATGATGGAATAATGAGAAATGCTTACCTTATTCGACACTCTGGTAGGCTATCTTCATCCATGCAACTGGCTTTTTACACCCCCCATGCTAAGGTTGCATACTTGCCACCTCTAATATAATGCAGGGTTAATAGCCTGCACTGAAAATTATGATTATAGGGGACCAGCCACGGCTCATCCATAGCCCAGAGCAGCCTTTCTCAACCTTTTCAACACAGAGGAACCCTTGAAATAACTTTCTGGTTTCAGGGTACCCCTGCTAAAAATTACTATATCTACAACTCATGATAAATTAGTGTGATAGTCAATGGGAATAATGCTCCTTACACTTGTGGACATTGGGAAGAATTACCCTCTTACAGATAGCTAATAAGATCAATGGTGTCAATGGGAACTTATTTGAGAGACAGAAATTGCTCATTGCTCAAGGAACCCCTAGCAACCTCTGGGGGAACCCTAGTTGAGAAAATCTAGCCTAAAGCTTCAGGCAAAAGAAAACAGTACTGGAGTGAGCGCTAAGGTGAGTAATATACCTTATCCCTGCACCCATAGATGAAGCAAGCATTTAGCCCTTGCAGTGCAGGGGGACCCTACTACAAGGGTAGAGTTTGTCTAATATAACTATGAGTGTAGAGTTTGTCTAACCAGCTTTACGTGGACCCAAGACAATAAAAAAATACATCCCACCCCAAATCAATGCCAAACCCTTTGGGACCCTTTGATGGGGACAAGGGCTTCTTTCCCACATTCTTGCCCAATGGATGTAAGGCGTGGATGACTTATATGACTTATCACCACTAGTAAGTGCCTTTATCTGCCCCATCGCCATGTCAATGAGTAAGGTGTGCAAAGACCTTTGGTTACTCATTAAAAAAAAGATAGATAAACACATAACACATTTGGCAAAGTCATTTATTTAAAAAAACAAAACAAAACATCCATGTCCCGTGATGTGATTAACTTGTCAATCGCGTTGTCCAGCGGTGTACATCCATGTTGATCACGGATAATGAAGCCCACCCACACACTGAAATAATGTCAACACAATGTGACTCTCACAATGAATGACATTTATAACCCATACAGATGAATGCAAACAAAGAGGTGGGATAGCTGTAGATTAAATATGTTAATTGGCTGGGAAATGTCATTACCAACATAACATCCTAAGGTCTAATACCTAAAACAAAGAAAATCCTATTGCAGTAAATGGGACATTATTGGTGTCAAAAAGTAGTACTAGTAGTAGTATTTTTAAGACAAATTACAGACGGATTAAACTATATTGTATTATATAATACATATAAAATCAAGCATAAATCATAAGAATGCTACCCATATCACTACCCTTTACTCTCCACTGTCAGCAAGATAATATGCTATAAAGATAAGCCCTGGGATAAGCTAATATTGTCTAAATAAAAGAGACATGCATTTTATTACTTGAATCTTGGTTTGCTTTTTGTATTTCTTCTAGATCTATGCAGTAATCCAGTGTAAAACCTTGCCTCCTTTGTGCAGGAACTTTCTGTAATAAAGACCAGACACTGCATCTCTTTCTCTCTTTCCTTGTGCAGGGTGACTGCCTCTCGAGTAGGCAGACTGCAGTGGGTGGAGCTTACTCAGCTTCTCTTACAGCTCTTCTCTCTGCATAGGCATGTAAAGCACAGTGATGTCACTGCTACTCTTACTAGGCAATATCTGGGTTTGTAAGTACATTTGATGCACACAAAGTGGTTTTATATCCTCTGTGGTTATGGAAGAATATATCTAAATGAAAGTTGTGTCCATGGTTCACCTTTAACAGAATAGGCAATCAGACAAATGATCAGACAGGAAGTAAATGTAACTTTAAGTTTACTAAACAGGTGGAAAGGCAACAATTTCAAAACAGGTTCAGGATGGCAAAAAATATGAATATACTGTAGAATAATAAATGCTGAACAAGCATGAAAAATGCACAAATGTGGTCCCATTACAACAAAGTTCCAGTGACTTAATTATAATGTGGCTGCATAGCATAGTCTCTATGAGCCTCAAACAACAGAGAATCAAGCTAAGAATCATTACAGTAAAATAATACAGGACATAGCTACTAGTAATTATCCTCAAAAACATTATCACTTACAGGGTAGTTCTGGTAACACAGCTGGAGAGATCCAAGGCTAAAGGACAAAGGGCCACCCGACTGGAAGTGGACCACTCAGGGAGAAGCTTCCTACAGTAGCTAGGTCTTGTGGCTTCAGCCTGGCTGCATGCCTGCTGTTTGTCTCTGAGAGTTGCTGCAGATCACTTGCCAGCTACCTCTGCCTCATCAGGTGTGGCCTTAGCTGTTAGGTGAGGAAAACTTAGGATTTTTTACTCCCGGGGCATGTCCAGGAGCCCTGGGTATTGTGGACAATGAGGTTAAAGGGGCCTGCACCTGCATGTGAAGCCATATATACACCAAGGGGTTGATTTACTGAAAGCAAATAGACTGTGAACTCTGCAATTGCTCCAGAGCTTACTAAATGAGCTGAAGCATCACTTTCAAAATAATAGCCAGTTACATGCACGGAAAATTAAAACAATCAGCATTTTTTCTTGCACATGATTGTATGATGGAAGTGAGAAGAACTCCTCCATATTGGTTAAGCTCTGGGATACCTGCACATGCAGATGCACAGTTTATTTGCCTTTAGTAATTGAACCCTTATGTTGATGTCACAAGCCACATCATCTGCAGAATGTATGAGCTGTCCAGTGGGGAATTTAAGGCAAGGTGGGGTTCTGTCTCCCTCTACATTCAGGTAGGGAGTTTACCCCTTCAGTATACTGGGGACTCTAGGATCATTTGTGGCCAATGTCGGTAAGATTTTTTAATTCAGGTAAGTGCAAATCCTTTACATTCCTGTTTATTTACAAGCTTAATAAACTTTTTTTAATATCTTTTTACACTGTTCAGTTCTCTTTGTTCTCTGTATAGTAACCTATCCCTTATATGGGCCTCTCTTGATCAGGATTAGCACTGGGGATTAGGCATATACAGTCATGGCCGAAATTGTTGGCACCCTTGATATTTTTCCTGAAAATCAAGTATTTCACACAAAAAAGGTATTGCATTAACACATGTTTTGCTATACACATGTTTATTCCCTTTGTATGTATTGGAACAAATATAAAACAGAGGCAGAAAAGCAAATATGACATAATGTCACACAAAACCCCAAAAATGGGCTGGACAAAAGTATTGGCACCCTTAACTTAATATTTGGTTGCACACCCTTTGGAAAACATAACTGAAATCAGTCGCTTCCTATAACCATCAATAAGCTTCTGACACCTCTCACCCGGAATTTTGGACCACACTTCCTTTGCAAACAGCTCCAGGTCTCTCTTATTGGAAGGACACCTTTTCCCAACAGCAATTTTAAGATCTCTCCACAGGTGTTCAATGGGATTTAGATCTGGGCTCATTGCTGGCCACTTCAGAACTCTCCAGCGCTTCTTTGCCATCCATTTCTGAGTGCTTTTTGACGTATGTTTGGGGTCATTGTCCTGCTGGAAGACCCAGGATCTTGGACGCAAACCCAGCTTTCTGACACTGGGCCCTACAGTGCGACCCAAAATCCTTTGGTAATCCTCAGATTTCATGATGCCTTGCACACAGTCAAGGCACCCAGTGCCAGAGGCAGCAAAACAACCCCAAAACATCATTGAACCTCCACCATATTTTACCGTAGGTACTGTGTTTTGTTCTTTGTAGGCCTCATTCCGTTTTCGGTAAACAGTAGAATGATGTGCTTTACCGAAAAGCTCTATCTTGGTCTCATCTGTCCACAAGACGTTTTCCCAGAAGGCTTTTGGCTTACTCAAGTACATTTTGGCAAACTGTAGTCTTGCTTTTTTATGTCTCTGTGTCAGCAGTGGGGTCCTCCTGGGTCTCCTGCCATAGCGTTTCATTTCATTTAAATGTCGACGGATAGTTCGCGCTGACACTGATGCTCCCTGAGCCTGCAGGACAGCTTGAATGTCTTTGGAACATGTTTGGGGCTGCTTATCCACCATCCGGACTATTCTGCGTTGCAATCTTTCATCAATTTTCCTCATCCGTCCACGACCAGGGAGATTAGCTACAGTGCCATGGGTTGCAAACTTCTTGATAATGTTGCGCACTGTGGACAAAGGCAAATCTAGTTCTCTGGAGATGGACTTGTAACCTTGAGATTGTTGATATTTTGCCACAATTTTGGTTCTCAGGTCCTCAGACAGTTCTCGTCTCCTCTTTCTGTTGTCCATGCTTAGTGTGGCACAGACAGACACACAATGCAAAGGTTAAGTGAACGTCTCTCCTTTTTATCTGCTTTCAGGTGTGATTTCTATATTGCCCACACCTGTTACTTGCCCCAGGTGAGTTTACAGGAGCATCACATGCTTGTAACATTCTTATTTATCCGCAGTTGTGAAAGGGTGCCAATACTTTTGTCCAGCCCATTTTTGGAGGTTTGTGTGACATTATGTCGAATTTGCTTTCTTTCCTCCCTTTTTTTGTTTTGTCCCAATACACACAAAGGGAATAAACATGTGTATAGCAAAACATGTGTTAATGCAATACGTTTCGTGAGAAATACATGATTTCCTGGAGAAATATCAAGGGTGCCAACAATTTCGGCCATGACTGTATACACTTTAGGATATGTATCTGGATGCAAACGTATATTAAACTCCATATAGGATGCAAAAGCCATTTATAGACCTACAATAGCTTATACTTTTCTTGTATTGTATTTGGCCCTACCAGAATGTTTTGATGCTTACTCGTCTACATTATATAGTACAGCTATTTACTCTTTAGCTCTATAGGCGTTATCACTTAAGGTTTAGTATACCATTAGAGCTCTCAGTTTCCTTGTTCCCTGCAATCTCCCCACAGATATATACTGGGTTGTGCCACACTCAGTGTTTATTACTTTGATGAAAGTTTTGATTGTACTGCCAATGAGGATTGTGGGATTGTACATATTGATTAATTGAGATATTAATATTGTGTTTGTTGCGCTGTCATAGACATATCTCCATTACTTCTTGAGGAAGCAGAGCAGACTCTGATCCAGATTTAGCCACTCTTAAAGCAATAAAGCATACTATTTATCTGTAGCATATTAGTTCATTGCCCAGTGTAAAGGGCAATGAACTAATTGTAAAGGGTAGTGATATAGGTAGCATGCATATGATTATGCTTGATCCCTATGTGTTTTAATACATTGTATAATACAAAATATTTCAATTAGTCTTTAAAAACATGGTATTTACTATTTTTATACATTAACTATTTTATTTCTGATAAAGTTAGGTACAATGTTAAGCTTTAGGACATCTGTGAATGCTGTAAAATATTTCAACCCCAATGTTAAATAATTTATCCTTTTAGAAATCAGCAAGATAACTCATCATGTTTCTGACTGCAATGAATTGTTCATACTGTAACAGTGAATATTTTAGAGACATATTCTTTTGTAAACATGAGTTATTGTTTGGAGCTGGCATTGTGCTGAGACCATCCTAACAGTATGTGCTGTCAAACTGCATTAACATGTTATTCTATTTGATTGTAAAACCAGCATCTTACTTGTCTGATACAATAGCTTGTCATATTTGATCATGCATATCTTTGCTCTGTATAAATGTCAGTGTTGAGTGTATTCTGATTCTCAGTTCAGCACCTATGCTAGACCATCAGCTATTATTGTGGCTCATTTTCCAAGTCTTCAGGATAGCTGCAACATCACAAAGACTGTCTATATGTTTGTGTGATTACATCATATCATATGGTGTAGGTTGACAATCATTTATATTAGACAATCTTATAAATCTATGATTGGCCTACGAAAAGGGGGTTTGATCATTTGATAATACTAATAACTAAAAATGAGGAACCATACCATAGGTATTACAATGATTGGATCTTTATCCATATTGATCATTTCAGAATAAATGTTAGGATTATTTAGAGGGCTGTGTTTTCTCATTATGATAATTTTGTTTAGCATACTTTCTTATGGTAAATTGCAGAACACTTTTTGCCCTCTCAGCCTACATAGTCTGTTACCATAATAATGAAAGAGGAGAGTATATATACATAGGGCTATATTTACAATAAGGTAACTATGGATTAGTGTCTAGAGAAAGCAAGGAATAAAAGCAGTAGAAGGAGTAGAAGCCAGAAGTGTTTATATCCTGTGTTTCTGACTGCATTTCTAAACAATATGTACAAAATGTAGAAAACATGTGCAGAAAATTCCTAACCTTTATGTTTAATATAATTGCATGCCGTTGAAAATAAAAATACAAAGTTCTTCTCCCTGAGGGATTGTACCTATGCAGAATGGAGAACTAGTGAAATGTTTTGCCAATTTTGATCTAATTAAAAGAGAAGTATGGGTTTCAGTAAACAAAATTTTATATATATATAATATATATATGCTCACCTGGGTGGATGCAGCATTGCTCCTGTGCTGCATCTGTCTCCTGACAGTACTTAGACTGAGAACTGAGCGATCAAAGACCACTGATTATACAGTTCTGTCTTCAGTGAGCAGAGAGCTGGTGACTGTCAGTCACTTAAGCCCGCTGTCAGCTGAAAACGAGTCCAAGGGGTGTAGAACGAATTGCACTCCTGTGATATACAGCAGAAGTACAGCCAAAAAAGCTTTGTCTATTCTTCTCCTTTAAGTATGATTGTGTATACATAGTTAGTCTGGCTTGAAAAAAGACAAAAGTCCATCCAGTTCAATCATAAAAAAAAAAAAGTTGTAGTCCTACACTCACAGTTGATCCAGAGGAAGGTAAAAAACCCAGCAAAGCATGATCCAGTTTGCTCCTGCAGGGAAAAAATTCCTTTATGATCCCCCGAGTGGCAATCAAATATCTCCCTGGATCACATTACCTATAAATGTTAGTAACTAATTATATTCTGTGTATCCAAGAGAGAATCCAGGCCTTTTTTAAAGCAATCCACTGAGCAGGGCAGAACCAAATCTTGAGGGAGTATATTCCACAGTTTCACAGCTGTTACTGTGAAGAAACCTTTCCATATTTGGAGATTAAATTTCATTTTCTCCAGACATAAAGAGTGCCCCCTTGTCCTCTGTGATGGCCTCAGGGTGAATAACTCTACACCAAGTTCACTATATGAACCACTGATGTTTTTATATATGTTGATCATATCTTCCCTTAATCTCCTCTTCTCAAGAGAATAAATTCAGTTTATCTAATCTTTCCTCATGCCTCTTATCAGCTTGGTTGCCCTTCTCTGTACTTTCTCCACTTCCCCAATGTTCTTTTGTGAATTGGTGCCCAAAATTGAATTGCATATTCCAGATGAGGTCCTACTAATGATTTGTACAGGGGTAATATGATATCTCTCTCACTGGAGTATACACCTCTTTTAATTCAAGAGAGGATTTTGCTCACTTTAGAAACCGCAGCTTGGCATTGCATGCCATTATTAAGCTTATGATCTATCGGAACTCCCAGATCCTTCTCCACCATTTATTCCCCTAGTGTATGGTGGAAATATACTGTAACCAGTAAGTAAACTTTGTATGATTGTTGAGCCATATAAGCTACAATAACATATGTATTATTATAATTTAATCATAACATGTCCTTTAGTTTAGAGCTGGACAAATTAAGGTCCCTGGACCCAATCTGACCCTTTGGCTGTCCCTGTCTTGCCCATGATACCTTCACTGTTAGTATGCTTCTCTGAATCTCACAGAGGCATGCTGACAGATGTCCATGTGAAGAAGAACTGGAAAGAGAGAGCCTGATGAACTGATTGCTACAGCAGAAAGGCTCACATCTGGTGGGAGAGCTCTGCCTAGGAGATGTCCTGATGCTCACCTGTCACTTTGCTACCCAGCCAAGTTCTTCCTGTGTTAGCATCTGCATGCAGTAAACCCCAGGAACCTCGTACCTGTTCTTCACTCCAGACCAGGATCTGCAATAAATCCCGCTGTACCAATTTCAGACTCTCTCCTGCCAGTTACAATGCTTACAGCTCTACCAGTTATCTTACTGAGCTTGTCAGTCACACATTGGCACTCAGAACAGCAGATCAAACAATTAACTCCTGTGCCTATCAGTTCCCTCACTGCTTTTGCCAGCCTGCCCTACACGAACATTGTAACCAGCAGATCAGCAGTGGTCATTTCTTCACTATTGCCTCTAATAATTGCAAGTGTGCACACTATTTCATGAGTAGTTGATGATGTTCATGAGACTATTATTCTTAGCACCAGGTGTTTGTTTTCTGTGTTTGAGTAATTTTAGATCCTCCTAGTCCAGTGTTGCTCACCTTAGCATACTCGTTTAATCAAAAATATGTTTACTACACATGAAACTTTCGTTCAGACCTACACAACAATCCTAGTTTCCCATGTGGCCTCTTGGGAAACTTAATTGCCAGACCCTGCTGTAATTTAACAAAATTACATATTAACAGGCAAAGTAATGATGACAGTCTTCTGGGATTCCAAGGGTGTGCTACTGCACATCCTGTAAGACTGTCACCATCAGTTAACCACTGATGGAACACTGTTAGCCTTCCTTTTCTTCAACTTTCAACTTGACTATTGGAGGGAGGGTATTTTTAGCCAACTGTTTGTAAGGAGTGCATTAGAACCATATAGAGCACATCTACCATTTTAAGTGCTGAACATCTGGAAGAGTAGCTTGGTGCAGTGGTAAGGTTTCTTGCTTCTGTGATCACTCCTTCCATGTTGGACCATGCACTTTTGGAACTCTCCTTCATATTTAAAGATAACACATGTAAAGCTCATAGAATTGTAAATATACCTTTTATTAGGCATGTTTCTTGGTCTTCAAACACTTAAGGAACCTGTGGACACCTAGCTTGAAAATGTTGTGAGGCTTGTGGCACACCATAGCAAAAAGCTCTTGAGGCTGTTTCTTTTCCTCTATGTTATCTCTTCTACCTATTTTCTACTTTCTTTGTTCAGTCTTGCTTCTCTTTTAGAAGTGAACCATTACAGCCCATTGCTAAAAGCATCCTGAAGCTAGAGAAGGAGAATATTGTAAAGGACACCTACATGTACTTCACCACTCCATTTATCCCACCAAACCTAAACTCTGTTCCTATTTAAGCCATATAGAAAATAGGTAAAATCTGAGAATGGCTTTGACTGATATTTTAAATATATCTTCTGCTGTATCATTCATATTATGTGTGTTAGCACTGTGCCATTAATTTTGAATAGCACTATGATGTAAAAGCAATGCAGACTGGTGCACATGCATTGCAGCACAACATACTATGCAGTAATTGGCTACCTTAATGGAACAATGTGCCTGCATTAATGCAACAGAACCAAAAATTATGAAATGCTCCTTATTTTTATCAGGTCCAGGTATCAGGCTAGTATAATCTTTTATTTTTCTTAATCTTAAAAGAACCATGAACATAATTAAATAAATATGAAGATATTGTTGATTTGGCATTAATATATTACATGGAAAAAGAAATAGGCATTTTCAATTTTCATTACATGTAGAAAAAACAGAAACCCAGTAAAAAAATAAAGGTTCTCTGATTTACCAAGGTATCCGCCTATTTTAATAAAATAAAAAATAAGAGACATTCATAAATAGGTTCATCATAGTTGATCTCACTGTTTGAGGTTTATGAAATGATCAGCAAGGGATAGGGAACAGGGTAAAGGGGAAGTTTCCCTTATTTGTAGTCACAAAGCCACATCACAACTTAAAGTATATTGAAAACCAAGAAAAATAATTTTTTTTTTTTGCCCTCTCTGTCCCATTGGAGAAATTTGCCTACACTTCATGTTGTCTAGACACAACAGGAACTAAAAGGAAATCTCTTAAAGGTGAGGGAAATGTACACTTAGAGAGTTGTCACTGGACCAAGAGTCCCCATTAGAAAATTTCCTCATTAATCTTATTCGGGTGATAACTTAAAATTTTGCATTCTCTCTCATTTTCAGTCCGGGTGACAACACAAAATTGGAGTGACACTTTAATTATAAATCTGTGATCAACAAAAACCACAATCAAACATGTTTCACCATATACTCATGCAAAACTGTATAATAAATGTAACTGTGATGTGCACTTTATGGTAAACATCACTGTATTTGAAAATGCATGCCCTCTGTGTTCATACTATATACATGTGTTTGTATCCTTCCATGTGACTGTAAAATCTTCACTCCTCATTATATGTTTTTTTTCTAGTAGTATTGCCTGTTACCTGAATAACCAAAGGCGTGTACAATGCAGAATTTGGGTGTGATATTTCCTTTCCTACTTTTCTAGGCTGATAAATAGAACAATTATAGTAGAAGTTTAATTTGCTTATAATTTGATTTCAATGGTTTATTCCCCCCTCAATATTGAAATGAAAATTTTACATTAAAAATTTTATTTTTATTGCGTACCATATTTGAAACTCATCTCCATGCAATGCAGGGTGATCATGGCTGGTGGGAGGGAGTATAGCTTCTGTGAATGTTGCATTTACCATTTCATAAATATACACCTATTTGTCAGTGAACATGCTGGTACAATGCCAAGATAATTAATTCCCGTGAGCATATAATCTTTTTGCTATACAGTTATGGCATTTCATAAAAAAACCAACATTATAAATATAAATAATAAAAAAATAACTAAAATAATAATTCCTGTGTTCAGTGCCATGCATATAATGCACAGAAGATCAGGTCATCAATATTTTCATCTGCATAATGCACATAATTGAGTGTTTTTATTCCAAGGACCTTATATATTTATTCCAAAAAATTCCAAGGACTTACACTATTCATGTGATAATAATAATGAACTGCAGTTTGTCTGAATTCACATTGCTTAAGTACAGTAGTTATTGACTTGACCTTTAATTTCAATGTGGCTTGCTCACAAATGAATTGGTTAATTTCACTTAGGTGTCCGCTTTACAGAATGCCATATACATTGTATGGAGCACTAATATATGCACACTAGCAATTAAAAAAAATAAATGCCATTTACAGAGTTCTACATTTTTTCTTTTTCTTTTTTATTACTGAATTTTTAAGATTTCTATATACATAGCGATCAGGATATAAGGTGTGAATGGCAAATGTTTGTGAAGATTCCCATTTATCTAGGTCATAGTATAGCTAGAAATAGTTAATCATATTCAGCTGGACCTGTTCTGTAATGTTGATCATTATGTATTGTGTCAAGGCAGATGTTGAGTGTCCAAGAAATGGATTAGGAGGTATGAAAGTTGTGGAACTACCCTGTTCTAGTTACTTAATATTTTTGTGTTGGGAAGTTTTCCTTCAATTCACATGGCAGAAGATAAGTGATTGTCAAATCACTGGAGTAGAGATGCTAAAATGGCATTATATGTGAAAGACAGATGGTGTTGAAGACCGCCAACACATTTTAGGGAAATTTGTTCCAGTTTATGGACTGGGGACAGGGTAGTTTCACACATCTCATCCTGTTTTTAGACAATCAACTTCTGCCTTGACAAGTTGCATGGTGATTGGGTTAAAATATAACAAAAGAAAAACTTAGAGAGTGGAGAGGGATTAGAACACCTGCTAGATTTGTTTGCCGTCTGTGCTTCCATTAGTGAGATTCACCCTCATGATTGTCCTTTTACCATTATCTTCAAACATGAAAGTGAAAGAAAATCCCAAAATTTGGGTTATCCACAGAACAGTAATGAGGGGGAATCTTTCAATGTTGACACTAGTTCTGGTGACCTTGGTGAAAGCCAAGGATTGCCTCACTTTGGAAGGATTTCCTCTTACTTCCTGTTGTGGGCATTGGACAGGAAGTGAAGGAAAATCTATTCAATGGAACACAGATGGCAAAATAAAAACAAAACAAAATGATAGGTGCTATGACCCTCTTTCACACTATCCAAAATGAAAAAAAAAGTTTTGCCTTAAAAGTTCTACTTTAAAGTGACTGTGCTACCTATGTGGTTATAAAATGTGTATTTTCACCTCAAGTAGCTTTACTTGTCTGATAATAACCCATCAACTGCTTCCCTAGTTCTGATAACACATGATATACCCTCAATTTGATATACTGTATGCTGAAAATTGATATACTCTCAATTTGCAAATCTTTACCGAAGGAGACAATTCTTTATTTTCAGTCATGCGACTGTAATTTTAAATCTAATTGGACTAAAAAAAACACCTTTAAGTATCTTTATCTTGGTGTTTTAGCATTGTGAACTGATCCTCCTGTCCATTGAGGGCTTATAACAGAATTGTAACAGAATTATAATTTTTATACATTTTTTTTTTACATTTTCATTTTTTTTATATTATTATTTATTTTATTATTATTATTTTTTTTACATACTGTCACCCTAGCAGTACAGTGTCACCATGGTGACACTGTACTACTTTTGGGGGGTGATGAAGATTTTTTTTTTTTTTTTTTTACACTGATTGCTTTTACACCCATATAGGATGTAAAAGCAATCATTTCTCTTTTTCTCTGTCTGCATTCTTGTAGCCATTGAAAACTACTGAGTGAGCTGTGTTTGGTCACCGCTTGTCACATGGTACAAGGCTGTTGTGAATAGCCTTGTACCATGTGACCTCTGTGATCATTCACAGATTTCACACGTAGTGACATCTTGCTTACTACTTTGCATGTGATCACTGATTGGCCAATCAGTGATCACATGATCAGGACCTAGTAGAGAGGTCCCGTCCAATGATCAGTGTTTAACTATGTCCGGAGGACACAGCGGGCACCGGATCACGGTGGAGCGCGCACAAGCAGGGTGCAGGGAGGCCGTTTGTAAACAGCCACCCGACCCTGCAGTGCCACCTTCCGGCCGTTTATATACAACGGCCGGTCAGGAAGTGGTTAAAGCCTCTTTATAGGTTGACTATAAGACCAAGTAGAACTAAAATGACCAGACTGATCAGCGTGGTTTACATTATGAACGCCTCTGTCTACATGTGTGGTAATTTAGTATCTGGCCCTGCATCTCCATTTCCCAATGCAATACATAAGTGAAGCCATGCATGAAATTCCATAGTCTGCATGCAGTATGTATTTGGTCTTTAGCTGTTAAGGTCTGGTAGGTAAATATTATAATGCGCACTGAGCAGTTTTTTCATGGCAAGATCCTCAAAGCATAAGTGTAGTGTGGAAACAATTTTTTCAAACTATCTGTAGCTGCAGTGGTTAACCCACCCTTATGGAACTTATGAGAAATCACTAGAATCACTAGAAATCACTAGATAGTGTCCTCCAATGCCCATGAGGTTGTGTACTTTTAATTTTAAAATCTATTATGAAAAATGGTACATTGGTGCAGAGTATGTCAACTCTGATGCTCTTTTGCAGCAATGGTTAGCAGGAGGCACTCAGCAGATCAATTTCAATTTTATTTATTTAGCTTTGTATATTAGTCATGCCTAGCTCCAGGATGCTTCAATTCTGGAATATTTTGGTATTCTACTTTCTCTACTTATACATATTGGAATTCGAGAAGAAAAGAGAAAATCACTGTTAAAAAATAATGTTTCATTTAATGCACAGGCTTAGACCGAATGAAGCAATAAGCAGCCCCTGGGCCTCCAGCTCAGCGTCACTGCTCTACATGAATCGCAGTTCAAACAACCAAGTAGTTACTTAATGTAAATAAATTATTGGATTAAATGTGGAGCACCAGAAATAATTAACACACACCTCTTTCAGTTTTGCAGAACGTACTATACATACAGTACATTGTACAATCCAAGACATGTAATAGCTTCATACCTTAAACAGCATAACCCTTTTTTGATTATTATAAGCCATGTGTTTGTTTTGGCTGGTTTTCATAAGCCCAATACTATTCTATAGCCTATGTATATTAAAAGCTCAAACACAGGGCATTCTTTCTGTGTTTATGGTTTTAGCCTGTATTCTCCATTATTCTTTCACAAGCTTGTCTTCTCCTCTGAAATGTACAAGGACCTCACAAACCGTGGCCATTTACCCTTAATCCATCATCCTTTTCACCCCACTGGACTCTAGAGAAATGGAAGACCACCGGCACAAACTGACATAAACTGGTCCAAATGATGGGGAACCACTCAAAGTGCATGTCTTAGCAAACTATAAAAAAACATTTACAATAATGTTTTATCTCTTTAAAAAGCTGTGGGAACTGTAAATTCCCATTGATCCTGACATGAAGCTCTTAACGTCTTGTTTAAACTGACAGATTTGCCTCAGCTGGTCTGAAATCATCAGCTTTGGCTGACTTCTCCCTTTTTGGCTAAAGAACATGCCCTTACATTATGGAAATGAGGATGGGGTAGCTCTGTAGTCCATAAGGGTGCACTGGGCAAGACTGATGCTGCTGCTTAGATTTTCAGTGAAGTATGTTGTTAACGCAGACAGGGGCAAAGTGGATTTCTGCTAGATCAGTGGGTATTTTTCTGTGCCTGCAGCAATTTTGAAGTGATAAAACAAGGAGAAATGTACAGATTGCAATTCATTTTTTTAAATCCAAACATATACTCTAAGCCTGCTGACTTGAACTGGGCACTGCCTTCTGTCAGCAAAATGTTGTGAGTTTAGGCAAAGGGAGGGAGCAATGTAAAGCACCATGGGATGATCACAGAAAAGAAAAAACATTCAAGATGCAGATTCAGCACCATAGTCCACTGAATGTAGAGAAAATAATGATTACTGCCACTCATGGCAAAGATCCACAATCAAGTGTGTGAGTATTTCCCTGAAGTTGTACAGTGCAATTGAGATTTAGTACTCATACCCTTGGTGTCCAACTGTGCTGTGATTGGTGGAACTAACATTAGACTCCAGCACAGCTGAGGCAGCAAGAACATTAATTTACAGTTGTGTTCTTAAAAGATAAGTTCACCTTTTGGACAAAAATAATAAATGCACATTTTTTTGCAGGTAAAAAATATGCATGTATCATTTTTGTCCAAAGGAGCCTGGAAAGCACTGCACCATGGATCAGTAGATCGCCGATGTCATGCAGGTCTCCTGCAGATCTGTCATTATATCTGCTTGCCGTACAGGATGTACAAGCAAACAGATATTCTAACAGGAAGCTACACTGAACTACCACAGTGCTCCACAGTGCTGTGGTAGTTCATCGAAAACTACAAGCCCACAGCCACTATGGCTGTCAGGACTTGCAGTTTATTAATTCACGGAAATCCATGAATGAATGACATGGCCGTGTGGGCGGAGCCCCGCACGGCCCTACTGTTTTCAAATTTGACATATAGTACAGGAAAACTTCTCCTGTACTATATGTCATGGGGGGGGGGGGGGGGGCGGCAGGCACGGCTGCAGCTATGGGAACATGTTACATGTTCCACCCTAAAAACAAGTGGAACATGTAGCATGTTCCAATGGTGAACTAATCCTGTAAGAACAGCACTTTTCCCCAGCTGTTCTGGGAATGATGGGTGGTCCGCTATGCAAAAACACTACTACAAATCACCAATCATCCCCAGCAGGGCATACAACTGTTCAGCACTACTCCCTCATATAGAACACACTGCTCAAAAAAATTAAAGGAACACTTTGAAAACACATCAGATCTCAATGGGGAAAAATATAATGCTGGATATCTATACTGATATGGACTGGGTAATGTGTTAGGAACATAAGGATGCCCCATTGTTTGATGGAAATGAAAATTATCAACCTACAGAGGACTGAATTCAAAGACACCCTTAAAATCAAAGTGAAAAATTTATGCAGCAGGCTAGTCCATTTTACAGAAATTTAATTGCAGCAACTCAAAATGGTACTCAGTAGTTTGCATGGCCACCATGTGCTTGTATGCATGCCTGAGCTCCTGGGTAGTCTGAGGTGTAACCTGGCGGTGCCAGATGGACCAAAACATAATATACCAGAGGTGTTTTATTGGATTTAGGTCAAGTGAGTGTGGGGGCCATTCAATGGTAGCAATTCCTTCATCCTCCAGGAACTGCTTACATACTTTCGCCACATGAGATCGGGCATTGCTGTGCACCAGCAGGAACCCAGGACCTACTGCACCAGGGTCTGACAATAAGTCCAAGGATTTTATCCCGATACCTAATGGCAGTCAGGGTGCCATTGTCTAGCCTGTAGAGGTCTGTGTGTCCCTCCATGGATATGCCTTCCCAGACCATCACTTACCCACTACAAAACAGTCATGCTGAATGATGTTACAGGCAGCATAACATTCTGCATGGCTTCTCCGGACCTTTTCATGTCTGTCGCATGTGCTTAAGGTGAACCTGCTCTCATATGTGAAAAGCACAATCTGGTGTTCAATGGCAAATGCCAATTGAGCTCTATGGTGTGGGCCAGTGAGCACAGGGCCCACTAGAGGATGTTGGGCCCTCAGGCCACCCTCATGATGTCTGTTTCTGATTGTTTGTCAAAGACATTCATATGAGTGGCCTGCTGGAGGTCATTTTGTAGGGCTCTGGCAGTGCTCATCCTGTTCCTCCTTGAACAAAGGAGCATATACCAGTCCTGCTGATGGATTAAGGACCTTCTACGGCCCTGTCCAGTTCTCCTAGAGTAACTGCCTGTCTCCTGGAATCTCCTCCATGTTCTTGAGACTGTGCTGGGAAATACAGCAAACCTTCTGGCAATGCCACGTATGGAGGTGCCATCCTGGAGAGATTGGACTGCCTGTGCAACCTCTGCAGGGTCCAGGTATCGCCTCATGCTACCAGTAGTGACACTGACTTTAGAGTTTGTCTCATTGTTGCCCATCTAGTGCACCTGTTGTTAATTCCATTAACTCCAAAGCAGCTGAAACTAATTAACAACCCCCTCTGCTACTTAAATGATCAGATCAATATGCCAGGAGTTTAATTGACTTGATGCTATACTCTGATTAAAAAGTGTTCCTTTAATTTTTTTGAGCAGTGTGTCATTGTATGCAGCCTTTTATAAACAATATGCCCTTATTGTTTAAAAAAACAGATATAAACATCTTTCAAAGGACCTAATTAAAGAGTGCATTGCACATTGACCCTGATTTCTGGCTGCTTCCTGCTCGCTGAACTCTTGTAGTTCTTAAACAATTTTTATATTTTATAACATATCTCTGCTAATTTTGTGTTTATAATATACTCTGTATTATATTTTTTTGTACTTTAATTGTACTTTGACCTACCAAATAAATAATTTGTAAACAAAGACACTGGTTTCTGTCAACTGCTGAGCGTATTTAGCAAGCTAGGGCAAATAGCAATGATGATGTGCAAAGTGCAATGGCCTATAGGAACCAGATTTCCAGTAATGGTTGTCAAACTAATGAATTATGAATTATGATAATGAGTTGCTGCATTTTCTAAAATGCTCTTTGCTGCAGTTAGTATGCCTACATATCTTTGCCCATAGGTAAAAATACACACCTACTACTATCTTTATTGCCACAGTACACTAGGTTGCAGGTGTGTGTCTCTCACAATTTTTTTCACACAGCAGAAATGTGTTTCAGCAATAGCCTTGTGTATTTATTTCCTCAGGTGTGCAATAGCCATTTTCTCACCTCTTCCTAAGTTCTGATTCCACAAGGATCTGTCTTTTCTTCTGAGGGGGAGGCGGCGGGAGTTCGTCCTTACCATGCTTAACAAGAATTTGCTCCCTGGTGGTCACCATAGTTACAGTTTCCATTACAGTTGTCTGTGTTAGTGATGTCTGAGTGGTGGTGACAGCCTGTGAAATCTGTGAAAAGTATTGAGACAGAGGTCACACAATATCCCAGAGACTTCAGAGAAGACTGTTTGGAGTGTCAATAGAAAATAATGAGAAACTGCTCTTTGTATGATCAAAGTCTGGCCTCCAGAGCACAATAATACTAAAGGGAACATACAAACACGCAGTTCCGTCTGGCTCAAACAATGTCAATTCTACATCTGGAGAAAGACACTTCTGATAAAATGGTTTTGTTTTACACTATAAATCATGTCAGTTTCATTTTTCAGTGGATAACTTATATTAGGTATGGCTGTGCATTTACAGAGAGTATACACTTTTCACAAAGCATCGACACATCTAGGCTTATTTAATAAAGCAGAGCAAAGTGCAGTGACTGTGCAGTGATGTGAGAAAAGCTGGTTCCCATAGTAAAAAAAAAAAAAATTAAAGTGTATATATAGTCACAATTTTTTGGATAGAGTAGGGAAGGGTTAAATGCCTGTCAGTTCAATTTTTTGTGTGGTGTTGGAAATAATTATTTACAGTTACTGCCATGGAGATGCAATAGGAAGTAAAAGGAAATGTTTCCAGAATGAGGGAACTCCTCCCCTTCCTTTATGGACAGTTGTCAAAGGAACAGGTGTCCCCACTCGAAGATTTCCTCTTTCCCATACACTTTAACTGCTCCGACTTCTGTATACTGAAAGCTGATTGGGTGCTATGTGCTACTGCACTTATAGTTGACTGCTTTATTACATAAGGGATAAACATATGAGGTCCACTAATGCTGTCCACTACTTTGCTATGTCTATTTCACTTTATTCAGTTTTGTCATTGCTAATATAGCATGGATATTGCCATAGGAGGGTTAAGACTCTATTTGCTGCATGAAAACCAATGAGGTAGCTTGGCTTGAGTGGAAGAGCTAGGAAATTTTGAAGAGAGGTTTCATAAAACTGTCATTAATATAGACAGTTATAGATAAAACTGTCATTATTATAGACAGTAAGAGATAAAATATCAGTAGCTGAGGGACTAACCATTAAAACTTTGAATATATATTGTACAAAGGCTTTGATGTGCACACAGTACATCACTGGGAACAACATTTCTTTCTAATAAGTCTGCTTAGTTCCAGCAACCTTGTTAACTTGTTAAATGTCCCAAACATTGTGCGGTTGCTTTGTTTCATATAGGATAAGTTCCCCTCTCTGAACATGGTACATGTTACACCCATATTTAAGGTGTAACATGGAACATGTTCAGCCTCAGAACCCTTTCCCCCGTATTCGCCCCTCCTTGTGGCAGAAAGTCAGGGATCTTCTCCCTGTACCTGGTCACATGCCTGATGAAGGGGTCCTGCGAGACTACGAAATGTTGCCTTGCTGTAACTATGTGATCGTTTATTAAAACCTTTGGACCCATATTGGTGATCCTTGATGTGCTGGTGACATTTTTTCCTTTCTCCCTGTACCTGGCGCCACAATTCAAAGACAGCGGGCTCCATCCACACGGCCACATCATTGATTCACAGATCCCTGTGAATCAATGAACTACAAGAACCAACAGCCTTTGCAGCTTTCAGCTTTTAGTTCGCAAAGAACTATCACGGCTGTTGAGCACTGTGGTAGTTCATTGATTCTTCCTCTCAGTGTAAAACTGCCTGTCTGTACAATGTACGTGCATACAGCTTATGCTAACAGTCTGCAGGAGACCTGCATGGCATCAGCTATCTGCTGATTGCTAGTGCAATGCTTTCCAGGATGCTAAACCAATTAATAATAAATGCACATTTTTATCTGCAAAAAAGTGTGCATTTATTATTTTTTGTTAAAAGGTGAACTTATCCTTTAAATGTTACAGTAATGCCAAGACAATTTTTTACCTTAAACACATGAAAAAATGGATTCTTGTCTAGCTGTTTTTAATGGACCTGCGTAAAGTGTATGTCCAACCATTGAATAGAACACCCTTGGTAGGTATTTACTGCTATCCAGGGCTCCATTAGAGAGAGTTCCCCCCATTTACTGCTCTAATGACAATGGCTTAAAAAAATCAGAAAATCTACAACAGCAACAGACAATACAAATTATACTTATTAGCTGAGTAGGGGAAAGCTGATTTTTATTGCTGTCAGTGTCTCTTTTGCAGATTTCCCCAGACTTCCTATGTGAACTGTTCTTCCACAACTCAAGACAACAGCAGCAATAAGAATTTTTGTTATAGTCACTTATTTTTTGGCTACCATACTACAGCACATTCATGTATACAATAGTTTACTTATAAACTTAAGTTGTTTTGTGAATTAAGCACTTATTTGGTGGCAGTTGTTGTTTCAAGCTTTATCCAGTCATTTGCATTTGAGCTCTTTTTTTTGTACATACTGCAAATTCTTATTATCGCATTAGAAGAAGTCAAACATTTGACATTATTAGTTTATTATGGGAATTGTTTACATAGATGTGCTGAGAAATCAGCTTTGTGAAAGGTTAATTGCATTGTGAAGATTTAGGAAACATTGAGTGGCTATGTGCAGACCAACCATGTTCTTTAACTGTTATCAATAAACTTCAATGCCAAGCAGAAATAATTTGGGCTTTGGCGTATTTTTTTTCTAATACTTACATATAAACATATTATAACATTATTCTTGGAAATTACATTTAGCTGCTAATGGAGATTAGTAGTGTATTGTGATAAAGAAAGTTTAGTAATTCAACACCACTTGATTCACTCAGTACTGAGTAGATTTTATTTTTTTTAATTTTTATAATTTGACTGTAGGTTACACCACACATCTGAAGCCTAGTTTCTGGGACTGCAGACAGCTAACCCCAACTAAGGGAAACCTTAGATCAGTGTTCCTTAACCTTTTTTTATGTTTGCACCATTTTAAAGCCTAGGCACATCCCATACCCCTAATCTAATTTCATGAAAAAAAAACCGCTACTATTCTCTCAGGTATCGCTGTGGGAAAGATATAATGAAGCGAGAAACATATCATGTACTACCTGCCTACCTTTTCTTTTACTTGCAAGAATGCAGACACTAGTTATACTGTTGCCATTTTTCACTCTGACAAACATTGTCAGAAACATTCTTTGTAACACTATCTAAAACTATCAGTGCCTTTGCCAAGGAAGAATAAATACTACCAATCAGATTTTTTGTACTTGCCAGCATAGCTGATACTTGAACTTTCTAATAGAGGGGGCAGCAAAACAGCCATTCTGCAATCTGTAGTGCTGCAGCAAAGCAATTTTTCATCTGTGATTTTTCTTTAAAGTTCTGTTACTAAAGACTTGCTGTTTGCAAGCACCTAACACTAATCAGTGCACAATGTTCATATTTGGTCAATGATGTCACCTGAAATACCCCACCCATTTTTTTACATTCAGTTGCAGTGGCTTGGAGCTGTTGTTCACAGCAAATGGTCGTCAAAACAAGATTATGTTGACAATTCTATTTCTGAATTGAGGGTGGCATTCATTGTGATTGACTTGGATCTTCATTGCTGAACAATACAATTGAGGATGGATTTACATTATGGAACATATTTGGGGGTTTAATTTTTAAAATATATTTTTTTCTGGGAATACATAGGGCTTTTATGTATTTCTTACTCATCCTCATGGGGGACTGTATCTGGGAGCCCCCCTATTTTTAACCACGTACTGTCTGGTCTATAGTACAATGATGGCTGAACAGGAGTGCTGCCATCCTGGGTGGACTTCATATGATGTTCTCCGAGGATTGTCAAATCAGTGTACTGATCTGACAAAATCGGTGTATAAGGCTACTGCCAGTACAATGTTATCGCTGTGACCAATCACAGCAGATCACATGACAGTTGTACACAATTATTGGCTTTCATTCATAGCCATTCATTGTGTACTATTGTGTTGAGCTCTGTGATTGGTCACAATAATCACATGGTACACACAAGGCCAATCACACTGCGTTTGTAGCATAGTTGTGGCCATTCACAGCTTCACAATAGTACATACTGGATGAATGGATGGAATTCATTAACAAAATGTTTACAACAGTTACCATCACAGTTAAAAGCAATCAGAGTGTGTAAAAACAATCTCGATTACCTCCACAGAGTAGTGCAGTGTCACTATGGTAAAAAACAAATTGAAAAAAAATATACTTTTTTTTAACATACTGTTACTAGTCAGTGTCCCTGATTATTGTCAAACCTATTATATGATGACGCTGTACAGCACTGATGACAGTATGTAAAAAAAAATTGTGGAAAAAAAAACAATTTGTTTTCATTTCTGTGCCAAGATGTTGTATCAAAAAACAATAGGCAGGAATGAGTATTGCAGCAACAAGCTGCTATGAGCACTAAACAGCTGGTGATCAAATGGGGCCGCCGGATCTCCGTGACCCGGCGGCGTGCATCAAATCTTGCAGGCTCCTCCAAGACGCGTTTCATACACTAGTACGTCTTCAGAAGGGGTGTGCCATCACTGGTTAGTGCTCATAGCAGCTTGTTGCTGCAATACTCATTCCTGTCTATTGTTTTTTGATACAACATGTTTGGCATACAGCATTCACATGTATGAGGATATTTATCTCTGCTGCTTTTTAACATCTTTCATTAAATATTTTTGACAATACTACACTATGGGTATTTCCATCTGTTGCTCTGTATTGAGCATTTAATCCCCCAGAGCTCCCCCTGGTGACTATTCTACTGTACTGAAGAGGCTGCATCCGTGCCCTTAAAGTGGACCTCTGGTTTGAGAGCATATATCCAGATGATGTTCATCCATCCCGGGGCTGACTCTATTCGTATCCTGAAAGGGACACCCTGGCAGACCTCCGTTTTCTTGATACATTGCGCATTTCCTTTGCACGTCCGGTTAGTGTGCATTTTATACATACCCTGCCCCTCATCGATTCTTACAAAAACTACGACTGTGGGAATAGTATATCACCTCCATTGTGGACTATTAACCCATTTATGAACATCAATTATCCCTCTTGCAAGCTACAGTATTTATGCTCACTTCAAAGTTACATTTTGAGTTATAACAGCTGAAGTGAGAGAGAGAAATAGAATGGGATTTGAAATTGGACAGCAATCTATGCTTGCTGCTATTGTGTCCAGTGCATGCTCATAAATCCCACCATATGTTTTTAGAAGACAGTAAAATGTAAATATTCTTAATATAGTACATTACTTAATTGGCTATGCATGTATATGGAGAACTTGACATTAGTAGAACACTTTAAATGCCAATGGCATGCTTAGTGAAAGGTTTATTTTAGGAGCTACTGTTCTGTTATTTCAAGATTGCCACTGTTACTTGCACCCTATTAAACGTAAATGTATATCCGAGCTCATAATGGGAAGCCACATTCAGTGCAGTATTATTGTACTTCCTGACATAACAGCATTCTTGCTAAAATGTTAAATTCCCTAATCTGTTCTTCTCAGATGTTACTGGTGGTTAGAGGTTTCTGGAGAACATTTGTTCAAAGTAATTCAGAGACGTGTTATACAAAACATCTTCCAGATTTCCTGGTGAATAATTAAAATCAGATTATTTTTTCTCTACACATTGACTTTTTACATACTTTGCAATTTCTAGATCTTAATCTGATTGATCATTCTTGAAAACCTTACTATTTTTCACTTTCTATGCACCTGTTTATGAATAGGCCCTATGTGTTAACAACATTAAAAGATAAATATGGCTTTTTGGTCATACTTCTCTTCTGGTTCACAGGAGTGTACTTAGTTCTCCACTTCTGTGATTCAGAATCAGCTGACAGTGGTCAGCTAGTTGTAGGCTGACATTACAGAGCTGCTGCAGGCTCTGGAATTATCCCAACAATAATGTCTGGATCCAACCAGATATCTGACTAGCAGCTCCATTGAGTGCTGGAGGAGCAGAGCAGAGAGCAGTGACTGACAGTAACCACTCTTTGCTCAGAGTGGACTGAGAACTTAGCGATCAATGGTCATGTAATCGCTCAGTTCCCGGAGTTAGAGTTGGCAGGGGACAGCTGCTGCACCTCACTGATGCTGCAATCATATAAGTATGTGTTTGTTTTTTATGTATCCCACACTTCTTCTTTAATAGGAAAGACTGACTATGTATATCCAGTCATAAGAAGAAAAAAAATCTCTGTGTTTTCAGGCCATGATGGAAGTGTTCATGTCCCCATATGCTGCTACTAATTCCAGGGAAGTGACTAAAAGACAAGGTTTTTGGTCAATGCTCTGTACTATGGTGCATGCATGTGGCATATAAGCCTTTTTCTATCAGTGCCTTAACATATAGATGTTTTCCTTTGTAAGACTAAAGAAAAAAGACTGGATAAGAGTCAGGAGAAATATCTATTGTTTATGAAAAAAAGGAATGACTACATTTTTAATCAATTAATTTGAATTGGTGTTGCATAGTAGAACAACCTCTGCCAAACAGGTGTTGCTTAAAACAAAACTAAATGCAGTATGCTATGTACTTTGAAAACAAGCGATACCAGTTTTTTTTAAATGATCAAAAGAAGCATGAATCTTTTCATAATTTGTGAATAAATTCAATCTGTTGTTAAAATATAATACTTATGAAATTATATGCATTTAATGTTTCACTGAAATGCATTCCAGAAATAACCATCTCACAGTAACATTGCTCACAGCAAGGAAATACTAGAAGAAAATGCATGCAGATTTCTGTAGCCATTGGGTAAATGTGCAGGCAGGCACAAACTACCATTAAGGTAATTTACTTTGTTTTTGTTTTTATCATCACTGAAGTAGGAAAGCTAAGTTTTTATATTGTAGCTCATGGGAAGGTTACATCAGTATAAAATCAGGTTTTTAGAAACAGTCTGCTCATGCAGAATTGATGTAGCATTTGCATAGCAGGAAAGGTACAGCAGCTGTATTATTATGTCCTACCCTTTATTTTGTGAAAAGGCAGTCTGGGCTGAATACAAAACCCACTACCTCTAGTGATCTGGACTACTCTAAGCGAATCATTGATGTATGCTAAACTTTTATCCCAAAAGAGAAACAAAAGTTGTTGGCTAAAAAGTGTTAGCTACCTTAAAGCTTCTCTCAGTAACATTGTGGAAAGGCCCACCATTTAATTTTTTCCTCTGACAAGCTTGACAAGCTTTAGATGGTGGGATTCTTCCTTTTTCTGCTGCTTAACTATTAACTAGAAACTTACACTTACTAAATTGCAGTCTCAGATTGTTTTATCAAGTTTTATTTCTGGAATTACTTGTGCCAAGCTGGTACATCCGGCACTTCTATCCACTCTTAGACCACCCAACTTTTCTCTCTCTTCCTCCAACCCACTGTTTCTTTCTCTTTCTCTCTTTGTTTTGTTTATACACAGCTCTTTATCACCTATGTCCCTTGCTCCTTGATAACCGTGTTATATATTTTCCTATTTCTCATATTGAATAATATGTGATTTCCAACATTTATACCTCCAACTAGTGATTAGTGAACATGGGAAAATTGGTCTTGCTTGTTTGATGTGAAAACATTTAATATATTATGTACTTTCAATTATGGTCCTAGCATATGTTTTTGTTTTCTTTTTTTGCTCATATCATTGGACATTGCACATTTTATTTTATGCCAGTTTGATCTTTGGAGGTTGTTCACCATTGCATTCTGTGTAAAATTTATCTTAGAAATCTAATAAAATTTATTTAAATGTTGAAGTTTGGCTTTAATTTTTTTAATTTTTTAGTCCATCTAAATCTGTGATTTCATCCAAACCTTTCCTCTCCCCAGATTAACAGTGTTGCTATTCAAAGGTGTCTTTGTTAATTCTCCTGTGGAGTCATCCTAAAACAAAAAATTGGTTACTTGCCACATTACTAGGTGAAAATAAAGGGAAAAAAGCCTACCCCCCCCTCACAAATGGAGCCACCGCATTTAATGATTGGTAAGCTGCACTAATATATTTTTTTTGTTTTTAAGGTTGACACTGATTTAAATGTCATACCCAAACCTGAAATCCCAGATTCCTGTCCTAGAACAAAAAACAAACAAACAAAACCCCCCCCCCCCTAAAATTACCCTTTTTGAGTGTAGTAACCTTTGGTTGCCATAGAGACATTACAATAAATTGTATCTGTAAAACATACAATTACTAATTGTATCCTGTGTCAGAATTATGGTACACCAAAAGGAACAGGTCTTTAAAGGCTTATTCACATTTTGTTGTTGTGGTGCAATGCATTACCACATGCACATTAATGTGCAGTATTTTAAGGTAGTCCATCTAAAAGAATGAACTGCCAATTTGCCAGAAAAGACAAATAAAGCAGGGCTAATTAATGTGCAGTGTGTTAAAGAATAAGTTACCTTATTTGTATTTAGATTGTATCATGTATTGTTACCTCTCCCTCCATCAACCCCTCCTCATGACAGCGGGGGCAAGGAATTGTCTCCCTGCACCAGCTATCACATTTTGAAAACAACAGGGCTGTGAGGGGCTACACCCACACATCCATGTCATTCATTCATAGAGTCCCGTCTGCAAGCAGCAGACAGCTAGCTTATAGTTCTCAATGAAGTGTGAGGGCCTTGGTGAGCATCCCCATAGTTCATTATTTCTTCCTGCACTTCAGTAATTTTCTGCCATATGGTAGGTGTGGGTAGACAGTTGTTCTGAGTATCTCTGCAGTAGCCTGACATTGCACCCACAATCTGCTGATCACAGATGCAATGCTGTACAGGCTGCAGTGTAAAAAGAAATAATAAATTTACATTTTTTTTTTTTGCAAAGTCAGGTGCATTTATTAATTGTTTTATTGTATTATTATTATTTATTTTTTTACAAAAGGTGAACTTAGCCTTAAAGGCAGCCCATTTAAAGGAATGTTTAAAACATGGGTTATGCCTGTCCAAGGAAAGTTACTAAAATATGACAGCCCTGGCTAGATATTTCAGCCTCTCAAATGCCATATTTTGCCACCTCACCATCCTCCCTCTAATTGTCAGACGGTATCCGAGTATTACTGAGTGGAGAGAGCATTGAGTTTGTGTATTTCTGCATGCTTGGGCTCTGAGTGTATTCTTCTGTTTAGGGAAGCTGTATTTTCTTTCTGTTTGGTTGGCAACCTTTTCCCATAAATAAAGTGACATTCCTTTTATAACTGGGGAAGACTGTCACTGGCACACGTGATACATTTTATTTTTTTGTTACTGCTGATATTGGGGCTCCGCGTTGCCTAATATCTTGCCATCACAAACTATGATCTGATGATTTCTGTTTTGTAAGTCTCAAAGTGTAAGTGTCAAAATAGTTAAATAAACAAAAAATGAATGTTTAAAATCAAACATAATGTAGGGTACCACAACACTTAGTAATTCATTATCGTGCATTGGAATGTGCTGCAACACATGTGGATTGCCTTGTTCTGGGGTGTCATTGAAAATAAATAGCACTGCAATGCATGAACACTTGCATGGTGCTTTGTGGTACATGCATTAAGATTAAACAGAACCACTCAGAGATGGACTAATGAAAGAATCTAATTATTTAGGCATATATGGGTGAACTGTGTACTATTATTAAAGTTAGATATTAACAATTGCAGGGTATATGGGACACATGGAGCTTAAATGGAAATTATGGGGATGGTAGGGTTAGCACCGTGAGTATAACAGCAGTTATATTAGCAGTGCAGGCACCTTTGCTGCCATCTGTATTTGTGCATCCAATTGACATATATGTCAGAGGTTAGAGTCCATTTGATGTTTGACAACTGCTGTCCTGTCAATTGTCTTGCCTTTCACACTGTCAACTGATTCCTTATAGTGCATAACGGACAAATAAAAAAGAGCTTTTGTGTTAAAAGGAATGTAGACAGCTACTGTATTCTGTAGCGCATTATTATGCACTTCAGGATTGCCATTCCATAAGTCATTAATTCTCTGGAGTTTTTAACCTCTAACCAAGAAGTAATTTGCAACATTGTGCTACAGAAAATCAGGGTATATAGAATCAGTGGGAAGTGAGATTCAAAGCAAAGCTGGTCAAAAATAGCTTTATGGTTAAACCTACCTAGGAGTCTTTTTCTTCAAATCTACTGATACTGCCCCTCTAAATAGCTAAAACTGATTTTTATTATAATCGTTGTAAAGGCTCAAGGTTTTTACTTTCATGTATTCTATGCATGAAATTTAAAAAAAATCTTCTGTGTGCAGCACTCCCCCCAGTCCCTCTAATGCTCACCTCAGCCCCATTTTGATGATTATTATTATTATAATACAGGATTTATATAGCGTCAACAGTTTGTGCAGCGTTTTACAAAATGAAGGTAGACATTACAGTTACAATACAATTTGATACAAGAGGAAACAGAGGGCCTGGCTTGTTAGAGCTTACAATCTAGAAGGAAGGGTTGAGTGATACAAAAGGTAATAGCTGTGGGGGATGAGCTGATGGAGGAAATAAATGGCAGTTTACTAGTTAGAAGCAAGATAGGCTTCTTTAAAGAGAGAGGTTTTCAGGCAGGGGCGGACTGACCATTTGGAAACTCGGGCACTGCCCGAGGGCATGGGGTCAGTAGGGGGCCCCCATGAGATGTCCCTGGTACCTTTTTCATAGGCTTTTTGGAGTTTGGGCAAGGACACAGGGACCGCATGATCCCCTATTGCATGGGGGGCCCCATGAGTTGTCAGTCCGACCCTGTTTTCAGGGTTCGTCTAAAGGTGGATAGATTAAGAGATAGCCAGACAGATTGGGGTAGGGAGTTCCATAGGATGGAAGAAGCTTGGGATAAGTCCTGGAGGGAAGCAGGGGAGGAGGTGACACGGGAACTAGAAAGTAGAAGGTCTTGGGAGGATCGAACAGAGCGGTTTGGTTGATATTTTGAGACCAGGTTGGTGATGTAGCTGGGGGCAGAGTTGTGGATGGCTTTGTAAGTTGTTGTTAGCATTTTGAATATTATTCATTGGGGTGAGTGGAAGCCAATGGAGGGATTGGCAGAGAGGGGTAGCAGACACTGAACGTTTGGTAAGGTGGATGAGCCTAGCAGCAGCATTCATGATGGACTGGAGGGGTATAGCCTATGCATAGGTAAGCCAATGAGGAGTGAGCTGCAGTAGTTGAGGAGAGAGATAACCAGAGAGAGAATTAGGAGCTTTGTGGTATCATTGGTTAAACAGGGGTGTATTCTGGAGATGTTACAGAGGTTGAGGTGGCATGATTTAGACAGGGATTGGATATGGGCCTGAAAGGTTAGTTCAGGATCCAGGGTTACCCCTGGCACCCTGGCATGCAGGGATGGGTTGATAGCGGTGCTATTGATCCTGACCGAGAGATCATGGGAAGAAGCACATGGATTAGGAAATATTATGAGCTCAGTTTTGGTTATATTTAGTTTTAGGAAGTGGTGTGACATCCAGTCTGATATGTCTGTTAGTAAATCGGTGATATGTGAGGAAACTGATGGGGTGAGCTGAGGAGAAGAGAGATAAATCTGTGTGTCATCAGCATAGAAATGGTGTTGGAAACCAATGGGAAGCTATCAGCTGACCCAAGGAAAAGGTGTAGATCGAGAATAGGAGAGGTCCAAGGACAGAACCTTGGGGGACCCTGACAGTGAGAGGAGTAGGAGAGGAGGAAGTAGAATTGTAAGTGACACTGAAGGTGTGGTGAGATAGGTAAGATTCAAACCAACGAAGAGTACAGTAATGGGGACCAAGTAAATAGAGTTTTTTGAGGAGGAGGGAGTGGTCAACTGCGTCAAAGGCAGCCGAGAGGTCCAAGAGTAAGAATATGGAATAGTTTTATCCATCAATGCATAATGTAGAAATTGACTTAATTTGTTTTATCACTAACAATTAATGTTGGTTTTCTCTGTTTTTATAAGCCTTATATTAATTATTTTATTATTTTATCATTATTGAGCAATATGATTAGTGTTAAGTATGCAGTATAATGAATTTTAATGAATTTTTTAGTGGGGTTATGTTATATTTTATGACCACAAGATGAGGCTGTACAGGATCTAAGGATTTTTTCAAGCTTTTTTTCAATCTGTTTAAAGTTTTAATTTTATAATATTGATGTATAATAAACTTAGATAGGATTGTTTGATAAAAAGTCTTTGTTCCATGTGTAATCTGACATCCAGTGATGTTGCAGGCTCTACGGAGTGGAACAGGAACGGTAGTCATGGTTACTTAGATGCTTATAAGCATGTGAACATCACTGAACGGGCTTTCCCTGATGAAGACATGTGGTTGGTGGCGTAACACGTGGGGCGGAGCCTAATGACGTCATTGCTGGCTTTTTACGGAGCGGGAGTTTTAAATTACAAATCGATCTGTTAGTGCTTCTATCATGTGAGTGACAATCTGGAACTATTTTATGTGAAATTTAAACAGTATTACACTATGGGAGATGTCCTCTGTTCTTTCTATATGTGGAGTTAAGCTGAGAAGAGTCCTGTTTATACTGTCATAAAATGGGTGCCTGTCATCAGCTCTCTGCTGCTATCTACAGCATCTTTTTGGAATTTCCATGCTTGGTTGACCTGTATTAATTTATGGGTCCATGGTAGGAGGTGAGCGGCCATCCATATACTATATATTTTTAGGTGGAGGAACACTAAGCCAAGGTGAAGCACTTTGTTTTTTTAAATAGACTTCATTTATCTGGAGCATATCATATTGATTTTTCACCATTCAAGCACTTTACATATTTATATTTCATATTTTGATTGAACTATCACATTTTAATCTGTTTATGGACTATTATGTTTATATGAGTTAGTGCAACACTATTTATGTATGTTTTATGTTTTAATTGTGGGATCACCTTTTAAGTGTTATTGCAGCGGCTCTAATTTATTTGCTAATTCACAAGCTTGACAGCGCACATTGTTTATTTAATTTATTTAGTACGGAATAGTGACCATTGGTTTTAGCGGTTAGTAACGCATTTGCGAGTTTCAGGAGAGCAGTTTCTGTGGAGTGTTGTGGGTGAAATCCAGACTGAAGGGGATCGAGAAGGTTATTCTCACTAAGGTGGCAGCTCAGCCGCTTGTAGACTAGATGTTCAAGGAGTTTGAAGGCAAACGGGAGTAAGTAGGTGGGTCTTAGATTGCTAAGATTGGCGGGGTCCAGTGTGGCCTTTTTAAGTATGGGGTTGACTAGCACATGTTTTAGAGAGTTGGGGAAGATGCCAGCAGAAAGAGAGAGATTGAAGATGTGAGTTAAAGAATGAAAGATAGAGCCAGAGGGCGACTGTAGTGCAAGGAAACAGGGTCCAGGGGGCAGGTGGTTAGGTGGGCTTTAGAAAAAAGTTTACCAACCCCCTCTATAGTAGCTTGGTTAAACAAGGGAAATATTGATTGTGCAGGTGGACAAGCAGTGTAGGGTGAGGGAGATATCTGTACAGTTGAGATCTCCACACAAATTGTATCAATCTTATTTTTTAAGTGATTAGTGATCTTCTGGGCAGTGAGCAAGTTAGTGAGTGGAGGTAAAGAAGGACAAAGTAGAGAGTTAAAGGTAGAAAAGAGTTGATGGAGATTGCATGAGAGGGTGTTAATGAGAGTGATAAAATAGGTCGCTTGGCAGTGTGGAGAAAAGAATTGTATTTAGATAGATTTATATTGGTCAAATATATACATTGTGATCCAGCTATGTGCATGGCAGCCGGGGACTCTTCCTCCTCATTGGCTGAGACAGCAGTGGGAGCTATTGGCTCCCACTACTGTCAATCATAGCCAGTGAGCCAATGAGGAAAGAGCGTCGCTGCTCCATGTGTGAATTGACACACAGGGGTTTATTTACTGAAGCTGGAGAGTCCAAAATCAGACTCACTTCTGCATAGAAACCAATCAGCTTCCAGGTTTCATTGCCAAAGCTTAATTGAACAAGCTGAGGTTAGAAGCTGATTGGTTTCTATGCAGAAGGGAGTCTGATTTTGGACTCTCCAGCTTTAGTAAATAAAGCCCACAGAGTCTAGGCCCAGGAGCAAGCCTGCTTGGGTGCCCCCGTAGCAAGCTGTTTGCTCTGGGGGCACTCAACAGGATGGAGGGGCCAGGAGCGCCGTCGGGTGACCCCAAAAGGGGAGGATTAGGGCTGCTCTGCGCAATACCACTGCACAGAGCAGGTAAGTATAAAATGTTTGATATTAAAAATAGCTGAGACTTTAGTATCACTTTAACTGTAAAGTAAGGATATATATATTTAAGTTCTAGCCCTATGATATGTGTGTAACATGGTTATAGTTCCTCTGCAGGGATAGGGGACTAATAGCTGATTCAGGCAGCTTTCCAGTCACAGGTCTTTCTGTTCTGGTTGTTGACTGGTATATGGCACTTATAGTGTGAAGCATAGTCACTGTGTTTAGAAAGGGGGGGGGGGAAGTGAGTATGCGGGTATAAGGATGGACACTTAGCAGTCATGTAGGCATGCTGGCCTGGATTAAAAATACAGCACTAAGACCCAACTCTAAAACATAGGAGTAGCTGTGAAATTAGGTAATATTCTCTGTTTGAGGAAACAGTGAGCCATTGGGAGATGGTGATTGAATCTGGTGTTGTCTAGAAGTTTCCCAGATGTCATGCTATGGGCAAGAAAGTTTGGCTATCCTGGTGAAGGTGTAATGTGAAGAGCAGAGTCCAGTGTAAGTTGTTCTATAGCCCCTGGAAGAAACTAAGTAGGGAGAGTAAGTATCTTAAAACAAACAAGACTGATGAAGTTCCAGTTATTTTAATGTTATGTTATTTTATGTTGTGGGTGGGGAAGGTTGGAATGGTGGAAAGTCAATTCTTTGATTGAAAGTCTGCTTTAAAAACTAGTCTATCAAATCCATTTCCATATTTTGCCACCTCTTCTGCTTGAAACTGTTCAAATTTCTTTTTAGTAAGCTATCTGAATATGCTCTTTTTTGTTATCTACTTGGCCAACATCATAATGCTGCAATGTAAACCAGTCTGTGTTAGAAAATTCTGTTTGCTGATTTTCAAATTCTGACTATAAAGTCTTCTAATCATTGCAAACAATTTGACATTCATGTATTTCCTAAATTGTCAGGCATCACTACTTTCAGCAAAGCATGTCTTTAGTAATAGCTACTTTGAACATTAAAATTTACAAATGTGACACATCAAATGACATCCGTTTATTAGCATGATTTATTTAAAGGATAACTGTTTCTCTGTTGAGTTGTGATGAGATTGTGTAAAACTTTGAAGTGTCATTTTGCTGCTCTTAGCCTGAGCAGTTTTATGACAGGACCCTGTAGTGAAGATATTGCACAAAGATTGTGGAGTTCAAGCTGGAATGTTAGATTGGTTATATTAGGAGCCAGAATTTACTTAATGTCAGTGTGGAGACAAGAATTTTCTGTAGCCAAAATATAGATGTAGAGCTCAGGTGTATTTATGAGTCTTTTTATTTATTGACTTGGCAATTGGCGATTTGTGCCTTATAATGGTAGGTGGGACAGCTTTATGATTCCTTTAATGAAGTCCATATGTCTATTTTTCATCAGGGCAGGTTGTGGACAGCTGAATAGCTTGAACAAAATGAGTACCTTTTCTTGATTAAATGTTCTTAGCTAGGAAGTCTAAATATTTTAAGCAGGTATTTTACACATGATGAAAATAAAGAATGTTAAAGAATGTTAAGCTTTTTTTGTTTTTTTTTTGCACACAGTTGTATAGCATGCAGCATGTGAAAATATATGTTGGAGAGAAAGAACAAGGCATACCTGCCCATAGATTTTGTTTTAAACTCTAGAATTGCTTATGAACCAGGTCACTTTTTAAAATTCATATGTTGGTGCCCTGAAGCCATTTAATCCTGGGTCTCAGAAGATGTACTAAATATGCACAGCTTGGGAATGCACCATTTTATTGGCAAGCTCACAGTCATTTAGAATGGATTTATTTACACTCCTTACTCACCTAAAGCTGCAGTCTCCTAAAAGAGACAGATATTACATAAGATCAAGTGACAGCAAGGCAGTTGCTGTCCTGCTCAAGGGAACGGTTAAAATCTTGCTTAAAGTGAATCTTTGCACAGATGCTTATTTAAGTGTTTACACATTGTGAAGCAATAAATGAAGAACTTTTTTTTTCACTCTTATTCACCTTTGGTAGCTGTAGACATTTTTTTTATAGAAATTCACATTTAAATTTCACAATATAAGCATTGAAATTGCAGCAGTTTTTACCTTATTTCTATAAAAAGCAGAAACCTGGCAGCCTGTCAGTATTCTAATGTAAATACACAGCAGGTGCTTTAACCACTTGCCTACCGGGCACGTATACCCCCTTCTTTACCAGGCCAATTTTCAGCTTTCAGCGCTGTCGCATTTTGATTGACAATTGCGCGGTCATGCAAGATTGTACCCATATTAAATTTTTATAATTTTTTTCTCACAAATAGAGCTTTCTTTTGGTGGTATTTACTCATCGCTGGGTGTTTTACTTTTTGCGCTATAAACAAAAATTGCAACAAATTTGAAAAAAAAAGTTTCTTTGTTTCTATTATAAAATTTTGCGAACAGGTAATTTTTCTCTTTCACTGATGTGCGTTGAGGCAGCACTGATGGGCACTGATGGGCACTGATAGGCAGCACTGATGGGCACTGATAGGCAGTACTGATAGGCAGCACTAATGAGGTGGCACGGATAGGCAGCACTGATAGGTGGCACTGATAGGCGGCACTGATGATGGGTGCTGATAGACAGCACTGATAGGTGGCACTGACTGGCATCACTGCTGGGCACTGACTGGCATCACTGCTGGGCACTGACTGGCATCACTGCTGGGCACTGACTGGCGGCACTGTTAGGCATCGAGTGGCGCAACTGCTGGGCACTAACTGGCACAACCGCTGGGCACTGACTGGCAGCACTGCTTGGATGCACTGATGGGCACTGGTGGGTGGCACTGGTGGGCACATGTGGGTGGCACTGGTGGGTACAGGTGGGTGGGCACAGGTAGGTGGCACTGCTGGGCACAGGTGGGTGGCACTTCTGGATGGCACTACTGGGCACAGGTGTGTGGCACTGCTGGGTGGCACAGGTGGTTGCACTGCTAGGCACAGGTGGGTGCACTGCTGGGCACAGGTGGCTGCACTGCTAGGCACAAGTGGGCAGAAATGGTGGGTGGCACTGCTGGGTACCGATCATCAGGGCACTGATCATCAGCAATTGCATTTCCCTGTGATCAGTGTGTCATTGGACACGGCTGATCACGTGGTAAAAGACCGATGTGATTGGCCTTTTACCACATCACGTGATCAGCTGTGCCCGTAGGACACAGGGGGCGCGTAGGAGAGCGCGTTCTGGGAGGACGTAATATGACGCCCTCCCAGAACTGGCCGGCCGCAGTGTAGCCATCATTCGGCTATCTGCGGTCGGCAACTGGTTGAAGAAGATGTTTCACTTCATTTTTTAAGCCATTTAAAAATCCCAAAGGAGCCAAGTGCATGTAGCACTTGGTCCCGCTCCGATCCGTCGTATGCTTGCTGAGCAACATGCTTGGACAGTTTTCCCCTCTCTCATCACTCCCCTGTTTTTCAACCATGCTGGTAGAAAGAAAAGAAATAAATCGTGAGGGATGATTGAGAGTGCTCATCTCTGGCAGCAGGGGTCCTCCATCATTCAGCACAGCATGGGGCAGGGTAAGCTTAATTTATAAACAAAATTAAAAGATCAGTCAGCTATCTGGCAGCGTAATGGATGCTTCTGGCAGATCTGTCAGATCCACCACACAGCCTTGCACTGCTGATTGATGGTTTACTGCTGAATTAACAATCAGTGCTGGTAAGGCTGTGTGATAGAGCTGGTGGCTTCTAGTAAACATACATGGCACCTGCAGATCATAGACACAGGCCAACAGTGCTGTCTGATCTCTTACTAATGTGATTTAAGAGTTAGCACTGGCAGGACCTTGTCATAAATCTCCCAATTCCATGTATGTTTAGCAGCAGCCAGCAGTTCTATACCACAGTCCCGCAACACAATGTTTCTTTAAATGATAAGTCAGCTTTGGGAGGGAAAGGTGGCTTCAGTGCTGGCTGTAGCCCCCCCAAAAAACTATGCCAATAAATTGGTTTCAAGAAAGGGATGAAATTACGTCACATCACTTATAGAAACATAATGTAATTTTATTTTTAAACCGATTCATGAACCTAAATGAGATGCAGTGAAATTGAGGCTGGCATTCATTTTATTACAAGACAGAAAATTACAATGCTCAATGCACTGATGCATAAAAAGTTGAATGAAATGAAAGTAAGTTTAAATAAGTTAAAAAAACAAGGCATGCATATAAATTCATTACAGCACATGCACACAAATACAGTGTGTGTGTGCTATGCACACTATAATGCTCATCCATGGTGGCAAACAGCCCCTAATGTTATCCCAGTGGCAAGATAGCAGGAAAATGTTGTGGCAGATTTTAAATGGGTGCCATTTTATCAGAGATTTACATGGCTCCGCAGCTGTGAGCAAGCAGAGAGAAACAGCAGGATACATGCAAAAGAAGCAATCAAGATGACTGCTCCAGGAAAACAGAACGAGTTGATACAACTCATCTAAGGTAGAAAGGGTCCTTCTAATACACCCAGGCATTGATCTAAGAAGAGAAGAGGGATATGGAGTGTCTAAAAGGAGTGGAGGAGAGAAACAGAGGTGAGAGTTCTGGGAGGCGAGAGTTCTGGGAGCACTAAGGTAGCACAGTATTGCACGAAGTGGATTTTAAGCATGAGCACTTTCAAAATCAGTGGTGTTGGTCACATATATGATATATACTGGTTTATCCAAGCAATTGATTTGCACTTTGTTGTTATGGACTATTGGTATAAGCACTTTATTTTTGCACAGCATTACGTTATATATTAAGTTTTATTGTGTTTTATGCTGATATGTTTTAGATAGCAGTGCTACATCATTATTTTTTAAGATTTTAAACATCGCCGTGCTTCAGGTACTAACACTGCAAGCTGCGGTGATTTCTAAAAAAATGCACTTATAACAAAGTATTTGCACACAGAAATTGTGAATATTAGAGATGTATATTTTAGGTTTTAGGAAGAACATGAATTTGACCTAATTCAAGTCATTCACAGTTCTGTAAAATAATAAAGTAATGCATTGATTTGCTGCTATAGCAATCAATTGTGCACTTCCAGCCCTTTAAACTGTGTCAGGTGGATTAGAAACCCAATAATGTGCCAGTGTCCTCCCTATAAAGGTTAGTATTTCCAGCAGCCCTTTGTCAGTGTGTGTGGACACTTGGAGTAGAGTGTTTGCAGAAAGAAATAGTTGCTGTTATACAGTGTTAACTTGTTCTAAATACAGCACTATTAAGTTCTGTATCGTTCTGCATTATTATAATTAATTTCAGTGTGATGTTCTTAGTCTGTTATCTCCCTTTTCATCCTGTGTTTACTGTTCTGTATTGTGATACATATTTGAATTGCAGTTGTGCTAGGAATCCATATTATTGTGCACCCACCTCCCTGTTCATAGTGCATAGGCAACAGTTCTACCTGTTTATGTATGTTAGCAAAACTTTAGTTGCTGTTCAGGTATTAGGTCCCCCTTGAATTTTTTTTATTATTGTTTAATTTTTATTTAAAAATCATTTTGCTAGGGTATTTATAACACATCTGCTGTCAGCAGCATCGTAGTGGCTTGCAGCCCCTGTCTTTAGCAAGGTAAATGTGGCTAGACATGTTGAACAATGTCACTGTTTCAAGCCTGTATAAAAATCATCTCACCCTGGATTCTGACCAAAAAAAGCCCAACTATGACACAAACTCAACAGTAAAGCAGGAGGTCACACTGATGATATAAGCTAACATTCAATTTTATTAAAGCTGGACAAAGTGCCCCGCAACCCCTCTCTAACATTTCAGCCAATATGGGTTTGATCACAGAGATCACTGTTCAAAAGCCTGTACTGGGCAGCACAGTGGCTAAGTGGCTAGCACTTCTGCCTAGCAGCACTGGGGTTGTTGGTTTGAATCCCAACCATGGCTTTATCTGCCTGGAGTTTGCATGTTCCCCTTGTGCCTGCATGTGTTTCCTCTGGGTATTCCAGTTTCCTCCCACACTCCAAAGACCTGCTGGTAGGTTATTTGGCTCCTATGTAAATTTGCCCTTGTATCAATGTGAGTTAGGGACCTTAGATTCTAAGCTCCTTAAGGGCAGAGACTGATGTGAATGTACAATATACTGTATATGTAAAGTGCTGTGTAAACCAATGGCAGTATATACCTGTAATAAATAAATACTGGGTTGGGCAAGAGAGTAACAGTCCTATGTGTGACTGCAGTGTACTATGCCTGGCTTTAATATAGTTGGATGTAACTTCCTGCTTTTCTGCTAAGGTAAATGTACCAGTTATTTGGATACCACATACACGAGGAAACACATGATTCTTCACTCTAAAGCTTAGTGGGAGCAGCAGATCAAGGATATCGATCATCAGCAAAGGGCCTGTGCTCTTTCCTTTCAATTGCAACGTCTGTGACCTCAAGCAATGGAAGTCTGACAGGGAGTTTGAGAGGCCTAACTTACAGCACATATAAATGACAAAGAGTATCAGCATGGGATCACATAATGCTATTTTGGGGCATTTTGTGCACAAAATGCAGCATGTCTGCATTTTCACGTTTGTATGCAGCACAACTCACCAGAGTGCATGTCACTACAACACAGTTCTAAAAAAGTAAACAGTAAAAGTGTTCTTTTCAAAATATGCCTATTGAAATATTTAAATGCTATATATGCAGTCTCTAAAATATTTTTCTGCCTATTTTCAGTGAAATGAATAAACTCTAATGTTACTTTTTAACTTAAATGCTGGATGGCATCTTTTCTGTTCAAAATGTAGCCTGGTTAACATGCTTAAATACTGTGCATGAAGTCACTATAGTACTTTTCTGCCTTTTTTCAGTGAAATAAATGCACTAATGTTGATTTTATTTTAAATTAAAATCTGGCTGTTGTCTCTTCTGTTCAGAATGTGACATAGTGAAAGTACCTAGCTGTATTTTTCTGTTTTCCAGTGAAATACACACACTCTAATGTTGATTTGTGGCTTAAAAGCTAGCTAGTGTCTCTCCTGTACAAAATGCAGCTTAGTGAACAGGCTTAGATACTGTGCCTGCAATACTTTGCTATCTTCTGCAGTGAAATAAATACACTGTAACATTGATTTTGGATTCATTTCTGCCTTTCTTGTCCAAAATGCAACACAGGGAAAGTACTTAAATCCTTGGTGCCCAACACATGGCTCATAGGTTACATATAGCCTGCTGGCCCTCTGCATGCTGCCCTAAAGCTAGTGAGTATCAACTGAGCACCGAGGTGCCAGAAGCCTAAACACTGTCTGTGTGCCAGCACCCAGCACTGAAAAATGACTGAACTGTGAAGCAGAGGTGGCTTGGGGTGAGAGAGAGAGAGCAGCATGGGAATGTATGATCAGATAAGTGATTACCAGTGTGGGGGTTAACTCTCACTGTCATGACCATCAATGCAAGGGGTTGACATTCACTGCCACAACCACAAATGTGTGTGTGGGGGGGTATGTTCCGCTGTTACTGACCTTCAATGCAGGTGCGGCGGAGGGATTAAATTTCACTGCCACTGACCACCAATGCAGGAGGCTGTTGGGGGGAATCAATTTCACTACTAGTTGGGGGGGTCAAAAATACTGACACCAGTGCTGGGTTTTATAACTGCAGCCACCAAATTTGAGGGTTATTATTGCATCCACTGATGCCAGTATTGAGGTGTGTTATTGCAACCACTAACACCAATGCTGGAGGTTAACAATGCACTCACCAGCGTTGAGAGTTATTATTGTGTCCACTGACAGCTATGATGGGGGGTTATTATTGCGTCCACTGATACCAATGTTGAGAAATATTATTGATTCCAATGACACCAATGTTAAGGATATTATTGCTTTCACTCAAATCAATTATTTTTGCTGTCACGTACACCAATGATGAGCATTATTATTGTGTCCACTAACACCAAAGCTGGGAGGGTCTTATTACTGCCACTGACATGAATTTTGGAGCTATGGACTTCAACATCTTCAGTGTGCATTGTATACACTGAACAAAATGCAGCAGGACCAACATACTCACTGACATAAGTCTAGTAAAACTGCTTGCATACTGTGCAGCAAGTTTTTACATTTCTGACTTTTGTCACTGAAAAAATACACTCTAATTATTTTTTTGTGATAAAAACATCCTCATCTCTCCCTTTTACATTGTAACCCATACAAGCTGTTTACATACTCTTCAGCTACATGTAAGGCTATTGCCTCTGAAATATTTAAGTATTTATTTCAGGATCAAAAAAATGTTTTTTGTGGATTTTATTAAACTTTTAATACAATATAATGTGGTACTGCAAAAAAAAAAAATCAAAAGCTATACTATCAACTTGTTTTGCCACTGGTCATTTGATATAAAGTTGAAGGCTTTAGCTTTATTTCTGAAAGAGAAACTTCATATAGCTTTTAGACCCATTTGGCTTATACTTCGGCTATTAAGGCCTATTACTGCTGGATAAAAAGAAAAATCAGGTATCATAGTCAAAACCACCTAAAAAGCATTTTTTTAGGTTCAATAGATTTTAATACAGTTCAAAAAGAATGCAATTGTATAGTACTGGTATATAGATGAAAAAAGCATGTAAAAGCATTGTTCCATCCAACGATATGGGCCTGAATCACATAGGAATGTGATACACATTCCTGTGTGATTCAGTGCAGTGCAATTTTCAGCCAATTCATCCCAATGGGCTGAAATAACACTAGATAGCACGAAAGTGGTGTATGCACTACTTTTCAAAAATGCACTGCAGCGGATCTGCAGTGCCATGTGATCAATTGTGTTTGTGATCTGCATTTGAGGTGTCATTGAAAATACATTGACACCTGCAGCAGATCAAAAACCCAGTGTGTTTTGAATGTGGTGCAGGAAACACACAGGTTTCCATCACTGTGCTCTGGTGTGAATGAGCCCTAAAGCAGGAAAGAAGGAAAATTGTGTTTCTAAAACAACTTTGAAACAGTACCAAGCAAAAATATTTTTTATCAAATTGAAATTAGATTAGTGGACTGCTGCTGTACTTAAGTCAAGCTAATTATATTTTTTTTAAATTACACAGGCAAAATATGTAATATAAGAACACAATCTGTAACACCACATGCAGATTAAAAGCATCTACTAAGCATGTAATTGAAAGGATTGGTGTTTTTCCCATGTCTCCCTCAAAGTCAAATGGAAAGATGGACCCTCTCACTGCTGTATGGAATTTTAAAAAAGTTTTTGCCTTGGTACTTGTTTCCCAGGCAGTGTCCATCCTCCCATGTCTTTTGCTTGACAACTCCTTGCCTATTAGCTTTGAAAATTACCAGAATTGATTTCCAAGAGGCACCCCCTCTATTGACTTCAATAGAGTTTGGATTAAAGTTTGCAATATTTGGACTTTACGATGGGTTTGGTGAACAGCCTATGAACTGAACCCAGACTTACCCTAGTGAATATTGTAAAATGCTAAGATTGTTGGCTTAAATAGCATTGTACTCACTGAGGTTTTCCACAACATTTAACAACTCCTTCATCTTTTACATGAGATGTCATGCACAAAAAAGTACAGAATGTAACAAAGTATAATTAGCTCAGGGCGGCAGAGTATAAGCAAAATCTCTGTGAATGGATACCATTTTCTCAGATTGTGTCTGACTTCTGTTAAAATCTAAATTTTATTTTAATGCATTTAAAGAAAATCTTCAGTTTTTGTAAAGTTGCTAATTAGAGATGAGCGAATTATTCAAAAATTCGATTCGGCTGATTCGGCGAATTCGCGGAATAAATTCGATTCGAGTCGAATATATTCGCTGCGAATTTAACTTATAAAAAGGGTGTTTCTAGGCTTCAGAGAGCCTTTATATTAGTGCAGAACACTGTACCTTTAATTTAAATGCCCTTGGAGTCTGCTGGGGAAGAGAAATAATACTGTCAGTCAGTATGACATGCAGATGAGTGCCGTCGATCTTAGAATCACCGCACACTTCACTCATTTGGGCAGTCACGGGGCCAAAACCAGAGTGTGGAGCCACAGTGTGGCGGTGGAGGCAGCAGCAATAGGAGGCCGTACAGGGACCCATGACACACTCTGGACCTGGCAGCAGCATGAGGAGGCGGTACAGGGGCCCATGACAGATTACGGGCCTGGCAGCAGCATGAGGAGTCGGTACGGGGGCCCATGGCAGATTACGGGCCTGGCAGCAGCAATGGGAGGCCATACAGCACCCTATGACAAAATGGAACCCACCAGCAGTGTGAGGAGACCTGAAAGTGGCACATGGCAGAGTGTGGCGATGGAGACAGCAGCAATGGGAGGCCGTACAGGGACCCATGACACACTCTGGACCTGGCAGCAGCATGAGGAGGCGGTACAGGGGCCCATGACAGATTACGGGCCTGGCAGCAGCAATGGGAGGCCCGTAATCTGCCAGCACCCTATGACAAAATGGAACCCACCAGCAGTGTGAGGAGACCTGAAAGTGGCACATGGCAGAGTGTGGCGATGGAGACAGCAGCAATGGGAGGCCGTACAGGGACCCATGACACACTCTGGACCTGGCAGCAGCATGAGGAGGCGGTACAGGGGCCCATGACAGATTACGGGCCTGGCAGCAGCATGAGGAGTCGGTACGGGGGCCCATGGCAGATTACGGGCCTGGCAGCAGCAATGGGAGGCCGTACAGGGACCCATGACACACTCTGGACCTGGCAGCAGCATGAGGAGGCGGTACAGGGGCCCATGACAGATTACGGGCCTGGCAGCAGCATGAGGAGTCGGTACGGGGGCCCATGGCAGATTACGGGCCTGGCAGCAGCAATGGGAGGCCCGTAATCTGCCAGCACCCTATGACAAAATGGAACCCACCAGCAGTGTGAGGAGACCTGAAAGTGGCACATGGCAGAGTGTGGCGATGGAGACAGCAGCAATGGGAGGCCGTACAGGGACCCATGACACACTCTGGACCTGGCAGCAGCATGAGGAGGCGGTACAGGGGCCCATGGCAGAGTGGCGAAGCGTAAGCAGCTTAAATTGAAGGCCATACAGAGGCCTATGTTAAAAATAATAACATGTTTGGGGCATGATTCATGGCGGATTTAGTCAGTTGTGTCAGGAACTGGTGGTTTGAAATCCAGACTAATCCACGCCTGATTCATTTTCACAAACGTGAGTCTCTCCAAACTTTGCGTGGAAAGTCGTGTCCTCCGCGGAGTTACAATACCTCCTGCCGCACTAAACACGCGCTCCGATGCCGCGCTACTGGCCGGGCATGACAGCCTTTCAAGGGCAAATTCAGCTAGTTGGGGCCAAAGGTCAAGTTTCGTTGCCCAGTAGTCAAGGGGATTGTCTACCTCGGTTGGCAGGGTGCTGTCCAAGTAGGCCCAAGCCTGTTGTTTGAGGTCCTGCTCCAGGTCCACATGATGCTGCTGCTGCTGCGGCTGGTTAGTAGTTTCCTCACTGCGCTGGTGAAGAAAACTACTCATCATCGACTGCAGACTGAGGCAGCCGCTGCTGGTGGAGCTGCCACTGCTCCTATCACCCCACCCCTCCCCTGCTGCCATGGCAGTGGAACGCGAGCGCACAGGGCCCACAGTGTCTGAGGATGGACGTTGGCGCAGAAAGGCAGAGACCAACTGACTACATAGGTAGTTTTTATAGTACTTTATTTTGGCCTCCCTCTCAGCAGGTGTGAAAAAGGCCACCATTTTTGAACGGTAGCGAGGGTCCAACAAGGTGGACAGCCAAAAGTCATCCCTCTGTCTGATGGTTATTATTCGGCTGTCGCTACGCAAGCAACCGAGCATGCTATGGGCCATTTGTGCCAAGGAATGCGAGGGACTCCCTGCCTCCATCTCCACAGCATACTGCCACGGTGCGTCTGGGTCGTCTGTCTCCTCCTCCTCCTCCTCTACCAGATGCTCCTGCTCCTCCACTCCTGTCCGCTGAGTGGAAAAACCACCCATTTCACTCAATAATTCCTGAGCACCAATGTCCTCCTCTACCTCCTCCTCTTCTTCCTGTCCTGCCCCCACAGGGGTCATGTGGCATTGAGATCTGTGCGCCACGTCTACCGCACCCTGACCAGCCATTGTTAACAGCATTTGTTCCAGGACGTGCAACAGAGGAATGACGTCGTTCATCCCATAGTCCTGCCGACTCACGAATAGCGTGGCCTCCTCAAAGGGCCTGAGCAAGCGGCAGGTGTCACGCATGAGCTGCCAATGGCTGACATCTAAGTTACACAGGGGAGTACCTTTATCCGCTTGTAACATCAGGAAATTGGTGATGGCCTTTCGCTGTTCGTAAAGGCGGTCTAACATATGTAGGGTTGAATTCCACCTTGTTGCAACGTCGCAGATCAGGCGATGCTGTGGAATTCCGTTCTGCCGCTGCAGCTCAAGGAGGGTGTGCTTTGCGGTGTAGGAATGGCTGAAATGCATGCAAAGTTTACGTGACATTTTAAGGATGTCTTGCAGTGGGATGGTGGATTTTAGGAACCGCTTGACAACCAGATTGAACACGTGAGCCATGCATGGCGCATGGCACAACCTTCCTTGACGCAGAGCAGACACCATGTCCTTTCCGTTGTCGGTCAACATGGTTCCGATTTTCAGTTTGCGCGGAGACAGCCATCTGTCGATTTCTCTGTTCATTACACTCAGAAGTTCCTCCCCTGTGTGACTACGTTCGCCAAGGCATACCAGGTGCAGCACAGCGTGACACCGTTGCGCCCTGCACATGTGATATGCCGGTCGGGTAATGGGACTTGGCACGGGGGTGGCGGCTGAGGACACGGTGGAAGAAGAGGTGGTAGAGGCGGACATCTTTGCTGGACCAAGGACGTGCAAACGTGGAGGCAAAAGTGGCGTGACCTGTCCAAGTTCCTGGTGCGGCTGTGCCGGCACCACGTTCACCCAGTGGGCCGTAAATGACATGTACTGTCCCTGACCGTAGTTACAGCTCCACACGTCGGCACTTTGGCAGAGACCGACATGCTCAAAGACTGGCCCACCATCTCTTCTACATGTGAATGCAGGGCTGGCACTGCCTTTTTGGCGAAGAAATGACGACTTGGCACTCTCCACCGCGGCGCGGCACAAGCCATCATTTCTCGGAAAGGTGCTGAGTCCACCACTTGGAAAGGGAGGGACTGCAGCACCAGCAACTTGGACAGGAGGACGTTCAGCTTCTGCACCGTCGGGTGCGTGCTCGCAAACTGTTGTCTCTTGGAAACGGATTCCAAGAAAGACTGCTGACGGAATCCGTGAAGAGGAGTAGCAGGAGAAGGAGCATCTGAACGAGCGGAAGATGCCAACGAGCGACAACTCCCCTCAGCAGAGGTGTTGGAGCCTTGACTGGCTGATAGAGGGCGATTGACGTCGGGTGACGGAGCAAGTAACGGAGCGGGTGATGGAGCGGGGGCTGGGGCGGGCAGAACCGCCGTATCTGTATCACGGTTTTCCCAGGCCACCGAATGGCGACGCTGCATATGCTGACGCAACGCTGTAGTCCCAACATGGGCCCCCTGGCCACGCTTGACTTTCTGGCCACATAGTCGACATACGGCTACGTTTACTTCCTCGGGCGGCTTGACGAAAAATTGCCACACCGCCGAGTAGGAAACTTTGCCCCCGCTACTCCTCACTGGCTGACTGCTACTTCCTCCGTGCACACCGGCACCACTACTGGCCATGGTGGTAGGCTGCAGTGGAGCTGGTGCTCTACTCCGTGGCCGTTTGCCTCCACTGACACTGCTGCGACCCTGCTGCCTCCTGGGCAACCCACCGACTGTTTTGCTCGCTGCCAAGCTGGCACCCTCTTCTCCTGATGATGCGGAAGCAATAGCCTGATGACGACGAGGCTGCCAAGTGCGATCAGCCTCATCATCATCAATTAGGGTCTCCGCCTCACTACTAGCCCCCTCGGCTGCGTGTGGGTCAGGAGACAGACCTGTCTCTAGACCGGCTACCGAGCCACTCTCCTCGCCAGCACTTCTTCGCCTGGCTGCTGAAGAGGCGGATGTCTCCCCCCGTTCCTGACCGCCCTCTGTTAGCTCTTCCTCACTGTACAGTGGGGCTGAGCCCACAGCATGCGATACTTCGCTTGGTGAGGGAACACCAAAGGACAGGGGCAGGTAGAGGACCCGTGATTTCAGTGGGCTTGCTCCCGGGCCATGCCAACTAACGGTTGTGTCTGACGTACCCACCGACCGTTGGCTGTAGGTGTCAGAGGTGACCTGGGAAGAGGAAGACGACCGAGCCAACCAATCGATGACGGCAGGGTTGTCGGTGGAGATACGACCGCTGGATGACACCGGGAGCACTGGCCTCTGGCTGCGACTAGTGCTGCCTCGACCCCTTCCTCTGCTGCCACGTCTGCTCGCTCCTGAAACATTGCCTCCTCTGCCACTCCTCTGCGTGTTGTCTGACATACTCTTTAATTCAACGATTCTGTGTCCCTGAGTAACGATTCTGTGTCCCTGAGTAACGATTCTGTGTCCCTGAGTAACGATTCTGTGTCCCTCAGTAACGATTCTGTGTCCCTCAGTAACGATTCTGTGTCCCTGAGTAACAATTCTGTGTCCCTGAGTAACAATTCTGTGTCTGTCCCTGAGTAACAATTCTGTGTCCCTGAGTAACAATTCTGTGTCTGTCCCTGAGTAACAATTCTGTGTCTGTCCCTGAGTAACAATTCTGTGTCCCTGAGTAACAATTCTGTGTCTGTCCCTGAGTAACAATTCTGTGTCCCTGAGTAACAATTCTGTGTCCCTCAGTAACGATTCTGTGTCCCTCAGTAACGATTCTGTGTCCCTGAGTAACGATTCTGTGTCCCTGAGTAACGATTCTGTGTCCCTGAGTAACGATTATGTGTCCCTGAGTAACGATTCTGTGTCCCTGAGTAACGATTATGTGTCCCTGAGTAACGATTCTGTGTCCCTGAGTAACGATTCTGTGTCCCTGAGTAACGATTCTGTGTCCCTCAGTAACGATTCTGTGTCCCTGAGTAACAATTCTGTGTCCCTGAGTAACAATTCTGTGTCTGTCCCTGAGTAACAATTCTGTGTCCCTGAGTAACGATTCTGTGTCCCTGAGTAACGATTCTGTGTCCCTGAGTAACGATTCTGTGTCCCTCAGTAACGATTCTGTGTCCCTGAGTAACAATTCTGTGTCCCTGAGTAACAATTCTGTGTCCCTCAGTAACGATTCTGTGTCCCTCAGTAACGATTCTGTGTCCCTGAGTAACAATTCTGTGTCCCTGAGTAACAATTCTGTGTCCCTGAGTAACAATTCTGTGTCCCTGAGTAACAATTCTGTGTCTGTCCCTGAGTAAAAATTCTGTGTCCCTGAGTAACAATTCTGTGTCCCTGAGTAACAATTCTGTGTCCCTCAGTAACGATTCTGTGTCCCTCAGTAACAATTCTGTGTCCCCGAGTAACAATTCTGTGTCCCTGAGTAACAATTCTGTGTCTTTCCCTGAGTAACAATTCTGTGTCCCTGAGTAACAATTCTGTGTCCCTGAGTAACGATTTTGTGTCCCTAAGTAACGATTCTGTGTCCCTAAGTAACTATTCTGTGACCCTAAAGTCTCTCTGGCCCTAACTCTGTCCCTAATACGGACAGGTCTGTCTCTCTTGAATGACCGGAGGCTAATGGAGAATTGTAAGATGGCCGCAATTTATAGCTCCACCATTACACAGTGCTGGCTGGCTGGCTGCTGATTGGCTAATGCGATCACATGTCATGAATGAATGCATTATGGGTCAGCGCGCCTTGTCTGCGCGCCTTCCCAGAGATCCCCGCTCCGTCGCCACACATGTCGCCGCCATTTTTGGGAAAATTCGATTCGTGCATCCGAAGTTTGCTAATTTTCGGATTCGGCGCGAATCGAATTTTTCCTGATATTCGAAACGAATTCCACTTCGCCATGTTCGATTCGCTCATCTCTATTGCTAATGTTACCAATTTAATTCCCCTTTACCACTTCACAGAAGAGCTGGAGCCTGCTAAAATACACAATGACCAGAGTATAGAGTAAGTAATTATATATCCACCCTCCCACCTCTGAATTGTCAGGTGGCAACGAGGGAAGGAACTAATAATATGGAAATACTGACATTCAAAAAGGGGAGGGCATTCAAAAAGGAGCTAAAAAGAATCTAGCACTTTAAAAATAAACCTCCTGCACTCAAAGGACCAGATATGGCATATGTGGAAGGATCTTCGTAGACCTTAGCATTCAAACCAATACGGCAGTGCTGTGCAGCCCCCCTAAGAGCTGGGATAGCCCAATATGGCACCAGAAAATAAGAAAGGAAAAGAGGCGCACAAGCCTTACACATTACCCCAATAAAAACTTTAATCATACAAGTAGCAGATGTATACTCACAAGCAACAAATGTACACAGGCATATCATGACCAACAGTGGTCCATGGTCTGAAATGGTGCACGAGTCCCACATGTAAAAAAGGAAGCTTGAGAATGGCTGATGTGTTTCGAGGAGCGATCCTCTCTTCATCAGAGTTTTCTTTTTAGGTAATGCGCAAGGCGTGTGCACTTTTTCCTTTCTTATTAGTTAAACAATCTTTATAAGGAGATTTGTCTGTTTTAGATGGACTGCCCAGTGTGAATAATTCTGTAACTATGACCCGAAAGAAAAAGTATACACTAATATTTCCTGTAACAGTGGGAGAATAAGACCTACTGTACACAGGAGTAAAAAAATGCTGAGTTTATGGTTTGTCCTGGTTTTTTTGTCTGTCTGTGAGATTCTGGACAGTTGAACTGTAGTTAAGGTGTATTTTGTGTATTTTGTGGGTTGAAGGACTGTGGCAAATTTGTTTGCACAGCATATTGCTTATGTTCTATTTAACCTTATCTCCTGCCCACTGCTGGCACACACGCAATTTGTCTATATGAAAACATTACTTTTATAATTTTCTGACTAAATATTTCTCAATATGGTATGACTGTTTTTTAGTATAACATAGGGTTCAGGAGCAGGAACTTAGCTTCCCAATTATGATCCCAGAACACCACCAGCAGAAAATAAATGGCTGAAAGACTCCTTTGGACCAGAAATCTTGATTGGGGGGGGGGCGATTTAAAACAGAATTGTGGCTTCTCATTAAAACGTGAGAGGGACTTAATTAAAAGTGCATCTGTGCTTAAAGTGATCTCTTAGTCCTCATGCATAGATGCATAGTTCCACAAATGTTGCATGTCATCTGTTGAGCCTGCCATTGTTCACCTATGGCAGCTTCCTGTGATGGTGGGGCAGTACTGTTCTGAATGTAGAGCAGAGATGCCACTCTCATGTAGGTTTTATTACAGTGTGAATAAAAAAAATGTTGCATGGGTGTTCCCATTGTCTTTGTTGATTCACAAGCCTTTAGTTTTTTTTATCAGTACCTGACTACCCCTAGCCCTGTCCACTTCTTTATGAATTGGCAGCAGTGTTGCTAAAGCATTTCCAATGTGAGCTGCAGTGTCTGGGAGGAGGAACATTTAAGCCACAAATGAAGGAGGATGTGGCTCAGGCAGGGAGGTACATACATATTTGTTTTACTTTATGAAGCCTGTGCATTACATAATAGCTGAATTTGGGACTTTTTTAAGATTGTCATACATGAGCCTATAGTTGCACTTTGAAACAAGATTGCATACACAGATGGAGTAGTGTTATAGTACTGAACATGTTGCAACAGTTAATTATAAGAATAGCAACAGAACAATATGTTATTCACAAACTCTCTGTTGTCATCTGATGCTTTAGCTGGACACAAGTACTTATTTAGTCAACAATAGTGCCGCTTGCAGCTTCTGATACATTCAACTACAATGTTTCTAAATTTGGAATTAGAATAGTGCTAACACTGGTGGCTCCCTACTTAAAGCTCCAAAAAGTGTATGTAAAAGGATAAGAACATCATCCTCTCATTCTATACATTTAGAACTCTTTAGATTGTTCTGGGGATCCCTAGGAGCACTCCAGATAACCAAGCACAGCCTTGAAAATATTGATTTATAACCACATTATATTTACTATTGGATACAGAGCCCTACCAACATGTCTTTTAGTGAAGCTGCATAAAAGAATGACTGATATTGTCCTAATTAGGATCTTTGCTGGGTCTATAGATGACACCATCAATTATCAAATTTGGAGAGTAGCATTGTGTATGCCTTTGCTTAGGGTCTTGCTCAGTTGACTAGTTTGATACTGGAATTGCTGAATCTATATAATTATCTTTTGCAACCTATCATTTTTATTCACTGCTCCGATCTACTCTCTGCCTTACCTGCACACCATATATTTTTTTTTGCATCAAATTAAATCTTCACTTTGCAGAGTTATACCATAGAACCCCCAGTGGTAGCTCATTATACTCATAGAATGCTTGAACTCCTACCATGTATACTGTAGTAGTATAAACGAAAAAGAAAAGCATGCAGTCTGAACTGTATATGCGCAGGATTACATTCTGATGACAGTGGTTGGCAGGTGGAAGTGAACAAGGAATGAACGTGAGAAAATGTCTCCATTAGAGCATTGGCTTCAGTCTATAAGGAACTAAACATAAGGCTGTAAGTCTTTTACATTAAAGTAGAAATAAACCCTAATCAAACATTTATTATATTGCAGCTTACCAATCCTTAAATTTGATGGCTGTATTAGTTTCCGGTTTTAGGCTTTCTTTCTTCCACTTTCATCTGGTGATCAAGCCAGTAAGTCCATTGTTTTTCAACAGAAAAGCTCTCTTGCACTTCCATGGTTGAAAAAGACCATTTAACACTGACATGGATGCTTAAAATGATCAGTTTTTATTCATTTATGCAAAACTGGTTTCCCAAAAGGAAAAAAAAACAGTTTGCTGATTATAAGATGTGAGCAGGAGTTCAGTTTCAATTTGTTAGTGTATTGAAATCTGTTGTACTGCTAACACTCCCGCCCCCCCCCCCCCCCCCCCAGACTGACAATGCTGTCCAAATATGCCCCCTGTGCTCCTGCATTCAGAGTGGGGGCACTCTAATACAGGACGTGTGTTACTGGCCAGATCACCAGGTGAAAACAGAGGGGAGAAGCCAAAAAAAAAAAAACTGAATGCAGCCACTATATCTAATGATTGGTAAGTTGCAATATATATCCATTTGTTTGTTTGGGGTGTAATACTGCTTTAACAAGGCTTCTGATGAATATGTTTTAGAGCAGGTTATCTGTATTTAAACTTGAATAGCTGCTGATGGAGTTTGAAGCTTACTGCAGACTGATTTAAGAAACAGAGGAAGTCAAGGCTGGTAGATAAAAAAACTGTAACTGGAAAATGTCAGCAGCATTTATGATAAAATAAATTAAGGACAGTTTACTAACGAAGATCCAATAGTGAATGCATCTAGTCAAGTTGTAATGAGTGCATGAACTAAGACCTTGGTTGCATCCTGGTCCTGGAATACAAAAGGTAGTTTTAGAAAAATGTTTTTAAAAAAGCAATACATATTGTTTAGTGATTGAATGTGATACTGGAAGGAAGGTCAAGGATTACTTCTAGATGTCTGTATGAGAGGTGCGAATAATGATTTTGTTTTTTGACAGAGTGTAAAAGCTGAGTGGGTTTAGGGTCAAAAGAAAAACTGGTTAAGTAAGTTCTAGATATCTATTTCACTTTGATTCTTACACTAATTCTCTAAAAGGAACAAAAAATGTTGGAAGAAAAGCTTGGATTCATTGTGAAGCTCAGCATGATATAGAAAATAGCTAATTTCAGAATTAAAGATGATGTAATTTCTATTGAACTCCTGAATGCTTCACACAGGTTTTTCTGTACAACATATACTAACAACCATTTATTTAAAACAGCCTACACTTCAGATTTACTATGCAAGTCAAATGTCAACAATTACCAGCTGAGGTTGCAGAAGTAGCAATTTAAATTTTTTTCAAATTGTCACTTTTAGAAGAATTTTTTCAAAGTGAATATACTGTGTGTGTATATATATACAGTGGGGCAAAAAAGTATTTAGTCAGCCACCAATTGTGCAACTTCTCCCACTTACAAAGATGAGAGAGGCCTGTAATTGGCATCATAGGTAGACCTCAACTATGAGAGACAAAATGAGAAAACAAATCCAGACAATCACATTGGCTGATTTGGAAAGAATTTATTTGCATATTATGGTGGAAAATAAGTATTTGGTCACCTACAAACAAGCAAGATTTCTGGCTCTCACAGACCTGTACCTTCTTCTTTAAGAGGCTCCTCTGTCCTGCACTCATTACCTGTATCAATGGCACCTGTTTGAACTTGTTATCAGTATAAAAGATACCTGTCCACAACCTCAAACAGTCACACTCCAAACTCCACTATGGTGAAGACCAAAGAGCTGTCGAAGGACACCAGAAATAAAATTGTAGACCTGCACCAGGCTGGGAAGACTGAATCTGCAATAGGCAAGCAGCTTGGTGTGCACAAATCAACTGTGGGAGCAATAATTAGAAAATGGAAGACATACAAGACCACTGATAATCTCCCTCGATCTGGGGCTCCACACAAGGTCTCACCCCGTGGGGTCAAAATGATCACAAGAATGGTGAGCAAAAATCCCAGGACCACACGGGGGGACCTAGTGAATGACCTGCAGAGAGCTGGGACCAACGTAACAAAGGCTACCATCAGTAACACACTACGCCGCCAGGGACTCAGATCCTGCAGTGCCAGACGTGTCCCCCTGCTTAAGCCAGTACATGTCCGGGCCCATCTGAAGTTTGCTAGAGAGCATTTGGATGATCCAGAAGAGGATTGGGAGAACGTCAAATGGTCAGATGAAACCAAAATAGAACTGTTTGGTAGAAACACAACTCATTGTGTTTGGAGGAGAGAGAATGCTGAGTTGCATTCAAAGAACACCATGCCTACTGTGAAGCATGGGGGTGGCAACATCATGCTTTGGGGCTGTTTCTCCGCAAAGGGACCAGGACAACTGATCCATGTACAGGACAGAATGAATGGGGCCATGTATCGTGAGATTTTGAGTGCAAACCTCCTTCCATCAGCAAGGGCATTGAAGATGAAACGTGGCTGGGTCTTCCAACATGACAATGATCCCAAACATACCGCCCGGGCAACGAAGGAGTGGCTTCGTAAGAAACATTTCAAGGTCCTGGAGTGGCCTAGCCAGTCTCCAGATCTCAACCCCATAGAAAACCTTTGGAGGGAGTTGAAAGTCCATGTTGCCCAGCTACAGCCCCAAAACATCACTGCTCTAGAGGAGATCTGCATGGAGGAATGGGCCAACATACCAGCAACAGTGTGTGCCAACCTTGTGAAGACTTACAGGAAACGTCTGACCTCTGTCATTGCCAACAAAGGATATATAACAAAGTATTGAGATGAACTTTTGATATTGACCAAATACTTATTTTCCACCATAATTTGCAAATAAATTCTTTCCAAATCAGCCAATGTGATTGTCTGGATTTGTTTTCTCATTTTCTCATTTTGTCTCTCATAGTTGAGGTCTACCTATGATGCCAATTACAGGCCTCTCTCATCTTTGTAAGTGGGAGAAGTTGCACAATTGGTGGCTGACTAAATACTTTTTTGCCCCACTGTATATATATATATATATATATATATAAATAATACTATGCAATAGTCTTGAGCAGATGTAAAAAATGCTGTAAATAAGACCCCTTGCACCTGCGCCTCCCGGACCTTTAAGGGGTTTGTGACGCATTATCAACAAGAAAGTCCTTCTACAGGTATAAAAAAGCTTCAATTTACCTTTTTCATTTAGCAATTTTAAATTCTTAGGTCAACTATCACAAGTCCATGAAAAGACTCTGATTTTGTCAGAAGACTTCACGAGCGACATTTTCCAGAGAACGTTCAACCCACAGAAACAGGCCAAAGATACCAAATAAAAAATATGCAGCAGAGGGGGAGTTCGGAGAGATGCCAGTTTTCAATGTCCCTCCCAACAGGGCCTATGCATCGGAGACTGCTTCCAATGTTACCACACATCACTAAGATATTAATGAAGGTATAGTGCCCATATTTCAGCCTGCTATTGCCCCACTTTTAATATCTGTGCTGATCATTTTCTTACTGCCTCGACTGACCATGGCTCTGCTTTCCACCTTAACGGTTCCTGGCCTGTTGATCAACGATGCCTCTACCTGCCATCTGGATTGTTTATCAACCATGTTTCTGCCTTCCACTTGAACCGACCTCAGCCTCTATATTGACCATGTGTTTTTCCTGCCGCTTGGACTGTTCTTTTTCTCTGCTATTGTAGTAATGGGAGTCAAGATAACACAGGGGTCTCACATATGTGAGGGGCTTCAGAGTAGTGTTCTGAGTAGAGTAAACCAGTTTTTGGTTTTCTCTGGGTTTTGAAATTCCTGGACAAGGTCTGGAGACTTTGAAGAGATTTGGGTGGAAAGAAGCCTCTACCCCTGTGCCCAGGTCTTACCTGACCGAGGCCCTAAGCCTGATGTTCCTGCCTGCTGCCTAGACAATACTTTAGCTGTGCTAACCATATCTCTGCCCCTGTTGCCTGTAATGACCCTTGACTTTTTATGGACCATGTTCCTGCTTGCTGCCTGGACCAATACTTTGACTGTGCTGACCATATCTCTGCCTACTGCCTGTACTAACACAGGACTTTTTATGGACCACGTTCCTGCTTGCTGCCTGGACCAGTACTTTGTGCTGACAATATCTATGCTTACTGCCTGTACTTACCCTGGACTATTTATGGACCATGTTCCTATCTGCTTCCTGGATGTCATCCTGCAATCTGTACTGACCCTGACCTGTTTATGGACCATATTCCTGTCTGCTGCCTGGACAATTCCTTTGGCTGTTGCTGACCACACCTGTGCCTGCTTCCTGGACCAATACTTTCCTCTGTGGACAACTTACAGGTAATCTTTTGTTTAGCCTTGGTTCAGCCTTCTGTACTTCCTGGCCAGTGAACATAGCATTGTGCAATGGGGGCAGCCATGTACAAGTAGGTTAGGCTTGCTTGGATTTTAGGAACAGGAACTGCCATAGGTGAACATACACTATGCTATATTTACTCTTACATATGCCACTATTACAGTACATAGTTTTCTATACAGTGTTGGTTGATTTTTGTGTTACACAGTTTGCAATGTTAGGTACATAATTAATTCATAAATTGAAAAGGTCTTACACATGTGGTATACCCATGCTCATGAGGAGTAGCAGAATGTGTTTTGAGGTGTAATTCTAAGTATGTCCATGTTGTTTGTTAGAAATATCTAGTAAATTTAGTATGGTCATACGGTTTGTTAGAAAAGACTCATTATGCCTCTTAGAAATTATGTTGGGGCATTTGCTTTCCAAAATGCGGTCATTTTGTGGGTGTTTCCATTGTCCTGGTGCTCCATGGCCTTTAAAAATGTGATGTGGTTGTCAGGAAATTAGATGTATAATTTATGCTCATAGAACGCCTGAAGGTAATCCTTGGATGTTGGGCCTCCCTGTTTGGCTAGACTGTGAAAAACTCTCACATATGTGATATTTTCATACTAGGGAGGAGTAGAAGAATGTATTTGGGGGTGTAATTCTTGGTATGTCCATTCTGTGTGTTAGAAATATCTTATAAATGGATAACTTTGTGTAAAAAAAATACTTTCATTTTCTTTAAACATTTTTTCAAAAACTTGTGGAAAAAAATGACATGGTGAAAAGACTCATTATGCTTCTTAGAAATACATTGGAGTGTTTGCTTTTCAAAATGTGGTAATTTTATGGGAGTTTCCATGCCTGAAAGTGCTCCTTGGAAGTTGGGCCTCTCAGTGTGGCTAAGCTGTAAAAAAAAGTCTCACAAATGTGGTCTCTCCTTACTCAGGAGGAGTAGCAGAATGCCTTTTGGGGTGTAATTGCAAGTATTCCTGTCAGGAATGGACTAGCCAGCAATGGTGGGACTCACCTGCCTTTTGATCTGCAGTACCAGGGCTGGCCAGCGGGTGCTCCCAGCAATCAGAGACTCAACTTTGCAGCCAGCTAACACCTGGAACTGATTATGCTGGGGTATTTAAGGGATGGCCAGACTTGCAGACTCTGCCTTGGTGTTGTGTTCTCTTGGGCCCTGTATCCTGTTCCTGCTCTCTGTTCCTGTCTGATTCTCTGCTGACCCTGCTCTGATCCCTGGCTTGTCTGACCATCCCTCTGCCTGACCCTCTGTACTACGCTGCTTGCTACCTGTTCTGATCCCTGGCTTGTGACCCTGACCATCCCTCCGCCTTACCCTCTGTACTACGCTGCTTGCTACCTGCTGAACCTGGCCTGTGACCCCGACCCATCTCCGCTTGCTCCCCCTGTACCTACCTGCCCTATTGATATTGACCCGGCCTGCCTGACGACGCTTGCTTGTATGTACTGTTATCTGTGGGTGGTTGGTTTGGTTTGGTTGCACTGTATTATGTTTTAGTATTGCACTGCGTTTATGTTTGTATTGTTAGTGTTAATAAATTATATTGTTTATAACATATCTGAGGTCTGCGTTTCCCTGCGTCAGCCACACACCTCTGGTCACACCTGGGAGCCCTGACATTACACCAAGGCCAATCCTGACCAGAAGTGGCTGCACAGGGAAGCCCTCTTGGCTTGTTGCTGGGAAGGATGGATCTGGATGAGGTTGTGTATTTATATCTGCTAGTGTTTGATGACAGGGAGTATGCTTATCAAACTCTGAAGGAGTATCCCAGGGATCAACTACTAGAATGTATACGGCTCGCTCATGTTCTAGTAGATCAGGGCACAGAGTTCTCTGAGGTGCAGCCTTTGATTGAGATTTGTGCTGAGTTGGTTTCATCTGGTTCCCCTGAATGCAGGGATGAATTTTTGCCACCATTTAGTGCAGACCAGGTAGAGTCCCTGGTATGGTTATTAGAGGATGATGTGGGTTACTTTCTGGAGCGTTATTCCACATGTTCACCACAGACACTAAGAGATTGTATAAACGCAGTGCAGTCATTGACCAGACAGGCTTTGTGTAAGCTCAGCTTTGTTCAACCCATACTGCAGACATGGACAGACTTGTTGCACCCAGCCTCAGTCAGCTTACAAAAACCCAGTCCTGCTTCTAACTCTACTCCTGTATTCCCACCAGCTCCTCCAGTTACAGCCCAGTATACTTGGCTATCTACCGCATGTCAGTACCCTGTTCCCACTCGCTGCACCTATCCTGCCTTTAACCCTGTAAAAAAGCCCTCTGTAGCAACTGCTCCCTCTCCTGTTCCATCCTCCAGTTTTTCTCTGTCTCCAGCTGCTCCATTCGTTTGCAGACCTGCGTTTACTTGCAGTGCTCCAGTAGTTAAAACCAGAAAAAAGCGAAAATTCTTTCCAACCAATACCATCCTGCCAGTATCCAAACCGGTGAACCTGCCTTCCGTGACTCAGCCTGAAGCCTCTACTCAGCCTGAAGCCTCTACTCAGCCGGAAGCCACTACTCAGCCGGAAGCCTCTACTCAGCCGGAAACATCTACTCAGCCGGAAACATCTACTCAGCCGGAAGCCTCTACTCAGCCGGAAGCCTCTCCTCAGCCGGATGCCTCTCCTCAGCCGGATGCCTCTCCTCAGCCGGAAGCCTCTCCTCAGCCGGATGCCTCTCCTCAGCCGGATGCCTCTCCTCAGCCTGATGCCTCTCCTCAGCCTGATGCCTCTCCTCAGCCTGATGCCTCTCCTCAGCCTGATGCCTCTCCTCAGCCTGATGCCTCTCTTCAGCCTGATGTCTCTACTCAGCCTGAAGCCTCTACTCAGCCTGAAGCCTCTACTCAGCCTGATGCCTGCATTCAGCCTGATGCCGCTACTCAGCATGATGAACTGATCCAGCCCGACGATCCCATTAGGCCAGTTGACTCGATGCCCGCTGTTGATCCAGATGATCCGGTACCTGATCCAGTGCCCGCTGTCGTGCCAATTGACTCAGAGCCCGCTGTCATACCTGGTGACCCGGTGCCCACTGCCTTGCCAGATGACGCGGTGCCCGCTGGCAAGCCAAATGACCTGATGCCTGGTGACCCAGTGCCCGCTGTCATACCTGGTGACCGCTGTCGAGCCAGACAATCCGATACCTGATGACCCGGTGCCCACTGTCGTGCCTGTTGACTCGGAGCCCACTGTCTTGCCAGACGACTCGGTGCCCGCTGTTCCGCCAGTCGACTCGGTACCCGCAGTCTTGCCAGACGACTCGGTGCCCGCAGTCTTGCCAGACGACTCGGTGCCCGCAGTCTTGCCAGACGACTCGGTGCCCGCAGTCTTGCCAGACGACTCGGTGCCCGCAGTCTTGCCAGTTGACTCGATGCCCGCTGTTCCGCCAGTTGACTCGATGCCCGCTGTTCCGCCAGTTGACTCGGTGCCCGCAGTCTTGCCAGGCGACTCGGTGCCCGCAGTCTTGCCAGACGACTCGGTGCCCGCAGTCTTGCCAGACGACTCGGTGCCCGCAGTCTTGCCAGACGACTCGGTGCCCGCTGTTCCGCCAGTTGACTCGGTGCCCGCAGTCTTGCCAGACGACTCGGTGCCCGCAGTCTTGCCAGACGACTCGGTGCCCGCAGTCTTGCCAGACGACTCGGTGCCCGCAGTCTTGCCAGACGACTCGGTGCCCGCAGTCTTGCCAGACGACTCGGTGCCCGCAGTTCTGCCAGTTGACTCGGTGCCCGCAGTCTTGCCAGATGACTCGGTGCCCGCAGTCTTGCCAGACGACTCGGTGCCCGCAGTCTTGCCAGATGACTCGGTGCCCGCAGTCTTGCCAGACGACTCGGTGCCCGCAGTCTTGCCAGACGACTCGGTGCCCGCTGTTCCGCCAGTTGACTCGATGCCCGCAGTCTTGCCAGACGACTCGGTGCCCGCAGTTCCACCAGTTGACTCGATGCCCGCTGTTCCGCCAGTTGACTCGGTGCCCGCAGTCTTGCCAGACGACTCGGTGCCCACTGTCGTGCCTGGTGACTCGGTGCCCGCCGCTTCGCCTGGGGGCCCGAGACCTGTTGCTCCTCCTGAGGGCCCGAGACCTGTCGCTCCATCTGGGGTCCGGCGCCCGCCGCTCCACCTGAGGGCCCGAGACCTGTCGCTCCATCTGGGGGTCCGGCGCCCGCCGCTCCGCCTGAGGGCCCGAGACCTGTCGCTCCATCTGGGGGTCCGGCGCCCGCCGCTCCGCCTGAGGGCCTGAGACCTGTCGCTCCGCCTGGGGGCCCGAGACCTGTCGCTCCACCTGGGGGTCCGGCGACCGCCGCTCCGCCTGAGGGCCCGAGACCTGTCGCTCCACCTGGGGGTCCGGCGCCCGCCGCTCCGCCTGAGGGCCCGAGACCTGTCGCTCCGCCTGGGGGCCCTAAAACCTGTCGCTCCATCTGGGGGTCCGGCGCCCGCCGCTCCGCCTGAGGGCCCGAGACCTGTCGCTCCATCTGGGGGTCCGGCGCGTGCCGCTCCGCCTGAGGGCCCGAGACCTGTCGCTCCATCTGGGGGTCCGGCGCCCGCCGCTCCGCCTGAGGGCCCGAGACCTGTCGCTCCATCTGGGGGTCCGGCGCCCGCCGCTCCGCCTGAGGGCCCGAGACCTGTCGCCCCGCCTGGGGGCCCGATGCCTGTCGCCCCGCCTGGGGGCCCGATGCCTGTCGCCCCGCCTGGGGGCCCGATGCCTGTCGCCCCACCTGGGGGCCCGATGCCTGTCGCCCCGCCAGGGGGCCCGATGCCTGTCGCCCCGCCTTGGGGCCCGATGCCGGTCGCCCCGCCTGGGGGCCCGGCGCCCGCCCCGCCTGGGGACCCGATGCCGGTCCCCCGCCCGGGGGCCCGGTGCCTGCTGCTCCGCCCGGGGGCCCGGTGCCTGCTGCTCCGCCCGGGGGCCCGGTGCCTGCTGCTCCGCCCGGGGGCCCGGTGCCTGCTGCTCCGCCTGGTGGCCCGCTGCCTGCTGCTTCGCCTGGTAATCCGATGTGCCTCTGCCCGGAGTCCTGCCCGATGTGCCTCTGCCCGGAGTCCTGCCCGATGTGCCTCTGCCCGGAGTCCTGCCCGATGTGCCTCTGCCCGGAGTCCTGCCCGATGTGCCTCTGCCCGGAGTCCTGCCCGATGTGCCTCTGCCCGGAGTCCTGCCCGATGTGCCTCTGCCCGGAGTCCTGCCCGATGTGCCTCTGCCCGGAGTCCTGCCCGATGTGCCTCTGCCCGGAGTCCAGCCCGATGTGCCTCTGCCCGGAGTCCAGCCCGATGTGCCTCTGCCCGGAGTCCAGCCCGATGTGCCTCTGCCCGGAGTCCAGCCCGATGTGCCTCTGCCCGGAGTCCTGCCCGATGTGCCTCTGCCCGGAGTCCTGCCCAATGTGCCTCTGCCCGGTGTGCCTTTGCCCAATGTGCCTCTGCCCGGTGTGCCCCTGCCCGGTGTGCCCCTGCCCGGAGTCCTGCCCGGTGTGCCAGTCTTTGATATCCCGCCAGTTACCAGACCCGGGCGGTGGAACATTTTGCCCAGCTAGGACTGTTTGGAGCGTCCTGAGGCCGCTCCTTGAGGGGGGGGGTACTGTCAGGAATGGACTAGCCAGCAATGGTGGGACTCACCTGCCTTTTGATCTGCAGTACCAGGGCTGGCCAGCGGGTGCTCCCAGCAATCAGAGACTCAACTTTGCAGCCAGCTAACACCTGGAACTGATTATGCTGGGGTATTTAAGGGATGGCCAGACTTGCAGACTCTGCCTTGGTGTTGTGTTCTCTTGGGCCCTGTATCCTGTTCCTGCTCTCTGTTCCTGTCTGATTCTCTGCTGACCCTGCTCTGATCCCTGGCTTGTCTGACCATCCCTCTGCCTGACCCTCTGTACTACGCTGCTTGCTACCTGTTCTGATCCCTGGCTTGTGACCCTGACCATCCCTCCGCCTTACCCTCTGTACTACGCTGCTTGCTACCTGCTGAACCTGGCCTGTGACCCCGACCCATCTCCGCTTGCTCCCCCTGTACCTACCTGCCCTATTGATATTGACCCGGCCTGCCTGACGACGCTTGCTTGTATGTACTGTTATCTGTGGGTGGTTGGTTTGGTTTGGTTGCACTGTATTATGTTTTAGTATTGCACTGCGTTTATGTTTGTATTGTTAGTGTTAATAAATTATATTGTTTATAACATATCTGAGGTCTGCGTTTCCCTGCGTCAGCCACACACCTCTGGTCACACCTGGGAGCCCTGACAATTCCTATGTCGTGTGAGAAATAACTTGTTAATATGACAATTTTGTGAAAAGAAAACACATTTTATTTAATTTCTTCATTTTCCAAAGAGTTGTTGGGAAAAAACTACAACTTCAAAAACTCACTATGCCTCCTACTAAATACCTTGGAATGTATACTTTCCAAAAAGGGATCATTTGAGGGGTACTGTCCTGGCATGTTAGGGCCTCAAGAAATGAGATTAGAAGTGCACAATAAGTGACCAATTTTCAATAATATATACTATAATATTCCATGAAAATTGATATTGTTACAGTTTGGATATGAATTGAAATATGTATTCTCTAGGCACAAAGGACATTTGCACAGCTAGCCAAGATCAAAGAGGACTGGATAAATGCATGAGTTTGTTAACATTTGAATAAAAGTACCCCTGCCCTTACACCTGGACATTGTGGTTACTGAAGGGAGAGGGATGGAATGGACATTCTGAATACCAGGACCCCTACAGGAGTTTACTGCCAAGATCTGGCAAGAATGACAGCTTACCTCTTGGGCTGGGAGATTATGTGGCAACTGTAAGCCAGGGACAGGAACAAGCTTTTATGACCTTTGGTTCTTTACTGACTGCAATTATCAACCCTCAACTGGAGGGTTTGTTTCAACTCTGGATAAAAAGGGCCCTGGTATTCAGATTCAGAGAGAATGAGTGAGGATGTGCCTGTAGGAACATACATATCCCCTTCCTTCCTCAGTCCATCTCCATCCCCGTTTTACCCAAATTCCTTGTTTGTAAATATTATTTATTTATATCCTTATTTGTAAACTGAACCCTTGAGTCACGATCGCGGCGTCAGGCCCCAGACCTTCTCACCAAACTCGTGACCGAAGGACTGGCTGATCTAAAACCGTGATGGGACGTGCGTAACAATACCACGCCCAGCTGCACCCTGCACAAAGATTTTCCAGCTAATGGACTGCAATCTATGTACCTGCAGCCTGGACGCTATTGTTACTGGGTCGGGTTAATTACGCAATTAAACTTTCACACTGCCACCACCTCCTTTTTGATCAGAGAAAGAGGAAACTCGGCATTCAGCTATAACACTATAATGATTATTATAATCGACTGCACAACCCAGTCATAATACAGGCCTGTTATACAGAGGGTTAAAACAAACAGTAGCATCTCTTTAAAGGCAGGGATTCGTAAATTACAACTAAGAGCTATAGAAACAGTTCAACACTTTTAGAAAGTAAGATTTATTACCAAAAGGTTAAAAGGGTACAGTAAGAATATTTACAGAAAGAAGATGTAACCAATATATATATAAATATACAGAGCACAACAGCACAGCAAACAGATAACAGAAAGAAGTTTAGGTAAATAAGTACTTGCCAAATAAATGCCTGCGGTTAAGCAGCTTCAGGTTTCATGAGCTCCAGGATGATTTGCTTTCTTGTCTCTACTGCTAGTTCCGTTGACTCATCGCAGGAGACTTTGCTTTCTGTCTGCAGATCTTGTACCACAGACAGTTCTATTTCTCTGACTGACCTCAAGAACTGTTTCTTTTCTTAAGACAAACTCAACTGGAATTTTCCTATCACGGCCAAACCAATACCTTATTTGGCAAAATAATTGTTAGGCAGGCTCAGCGTCATATGCTGCTTGTATTCCTGAGGGAGGGGAATGAGGAGATAACGTCTGCTCTTCTTCCCCCTCTCAGGTGTCTGCATAGGAGTTTAAGAGAAATACCAAAATGTAGAAGTTTGGGGTAAAATGGAGAACCACACCTCTCCCTGTTGGCATAATTGTGACACCTCCCCCCTCAGGTGGTTGCATGGGAGGGGACTACCGACCGGGGTATCATCTGCTAACATATTGAGATGAAGCTTTTTGTCGAGGTAGAGAATGAGCTTTCCCTCTCCCATCTCCTTCCTCTGAACCAGGACTACATCTGACCCGAAGGTAGTGGCGCCTGTGTGCACCAGAAACGGACAGGCGGGTTCTGGAAATCGCTGCCCGGATGGGTCCACAGGTACCTTCGTCCAAGGTGACCAGTCCTCTTTACCTGCTAACATCCAGGACACCAGTTTCCTCAGTTTCCTGTCTGCTAGGTCAGTCACGGGTCCAGCTGAGCCATGGTCGTTGCACCCAGGCGTCTTACCGTAGCCAGCTGCATCCAAGACTGACAAAACCTGCTTCTTGACCTGAGGAGTTGGCCAGGCCATAACTTCCTCAGTCTCCCCATTCCCAGACCTCTGGGGGTCTCTTCCTACTGGTGGTTCCCAAAGCTGAACCACTGACATGCCCCTCTGGCAGTTACCATTCTCAACTGTCAAACTAGGCACGGGCAGTTCACTCCTGACTAGTGACAGGGGCCCAAGTTGCTCCTCCCAGACAGTGCCAAACACCACAAGGCCCCTAAAGTGGGCAACTGCACCCAGTTCCATTCCACATTGTAGGCCATTCCTGACCCCTGGGGAGGTGGTTGGTGCATTCTCAACCCCAAGTAGCTTTCCCGGAAATTCAGGCAAGCCACAAGGGGTGGTGAAGGCTGACTCGTCCTGAGCCTCCTGGGTTAGAAATGGTGGCCCAGACCCTCTGCTCAGGTCCATGATGGTTATACAGCGGGCCCCTTCTGGATGCTTCATTACCTCATGGCTCCTGGGCATGGGGTAGGCCACAACCACAGGGCTGGCGCTCAGTTTTCCACGGTCCTCACAAAGTCTGGTCATCTGATCCTATTTGGGGACCGAGACTATCAGGGATGCCCAGACTCTAGCTGACCCCTGGATTCCTGACGGCACCATTCCCTCTGTCTCTTTGGCCCATTCAGTCTGCACCTCCTGTGAGATGAGGTTGGCTGAAGGCATGGGGGAAAGATACACCCTGCCGTCCAACTCATGAACAGCACGGTGAGATCTCCCCGGGTTTTCCTGAACTCTGACACCATCTCTTATAGGCCTTGCCAGCAGCTCCTGTACTGGAATGGAAAGGAGAGGTGATTGGAGCTGAGGGCCACAGCCCCCTCTCGGAGACCTGCTGATCAACTCCAATGAGGCCCCTCGCACTGCCAATCCAGGTGTGCTGTCACTGCCTAGGACACATTTGTCTGCCTTGTGACACACCAGGACAGGTCAGATCATATGACATGCTTTCAGTCTCCCTGTCAGGCCTTTGTTTACCTTTCTTAGCAGGGAATCTTAGAGCTATCTGGCTGCTGAGGTCTATGTGTGAATTGCTTTCCAGTGCTGCCTTACACGTGGAACTACAAGTCCCTGCCGGCTGTCCAGTACCATGCAAGGACAACGCCTGGACACTTATCAAGGTAGAATCCTCTGGGCCTAGGCAAGGAAAAGGCCTATCCAGACCTTCCCTTTGCTCAGCTCCCAGAGTTTGTACCTCTGCCCCCTTCACAGCACTGTGGTTGATCCCCAACAATGAAAATGCATCATTTGTATCTTCATGACTATCATCATCATTAGCATTATCAACATTATAATCAACGTGATTGACATTATAAATATCAACATTCTTGTCATCATTATTGTCACTATCATTGACCGTATCAACATTATCATCAACATTATCAATGTCGGCTTCATCGTCATCATTATCAACAGGTATGTTTCTAATGTCCATGACACATGAGTTCGATACCTCCCCCTGCAAGGGGATTTCTTCTCGTTCTCCAGCTAATGAAGAATCTTGCCACCCCACTCCATTCCCAGCCCCCTCCCTCTGTCCATCCACAGGTTGCCCAGACATTACCCCAACATCTGCACACAGTACCTCGGCATGTCCAGAGAGTTCCAGGGGGGCCTTCCGGGTATTCTCGGCAGGGGCGTAATAGGACACAAAGTACCCAAATCGGCACCCAACAAAACAGGTGTGGGAATTTAATCCGAGACCCCACCTCCCTCATCCCCCTTCCCGCACCCCAATCGATGAATACCTTTGCACAGGGTATGCGTGAACGGGTCCCCCCAACTCCTGTGAGGTAAGGAACTTCCCTGGGATGAGGTTCCTTGGCTTAATCACCTCTGGCCAGATCAAGGTGACTTCTGCTCCGGTGTCCCGGAAACCAGTTACAGACCGGTTGCCCACAGTGACTGGCTGCAAGTTGGCGGGGGTTACCCGCATCTTCCTGTGGACAAACAGCACGGAAGAAGAGTTGCTGGCTGGCTGGCCAGATGATGTCATCTGCTTCTGCTCAGTACACTGCGGCTTTCCCACAGGTAAAACATCTGCGGTTGTCAGTCAGGAATGGCTTGGCCCCAGGAGCTGCAGGTGTTGGTTGAGGGGGATCTTGACTCACCGGTGTAGGAGGGGTTGCTATGGGAGATTTCCCTCCTTTCCAGCCATTTGGAGGAGCCTTGCGAGGGTCAGACCTTTGTGGACAAAGGTATCTGCCACATTGGCTGCAGCTTTAGCAGAGGCTGGTTCTCTTTCTAAGACAAACTGTCTGACGTCTGCTGGGCAGATATGCAGGAGCTGATCTCGTATCATGAGATCTTCCAAAGACTCGTAGGAGCTTTCAGTCCGTTTAGTCCACTGTCAGAATGTGGTGCGTAAGTGACTCGCTACATCCGTGTAAGAATCCCTAGGTCCCTTTTGCATTGACCTGAACCGCTTGCGGTGCACTTCCGGGGTCATCTGGTACTTCCGGATGATGGCTTCTTTTAAAACTTCATAATCGTCGTCCTGCCCCTCTGGCATTTCAACAAACGCATCCAGGGCCTTGCCTCGTAGCCCTGGGGTCAGGTACCGAGACCATTGTGTTTGGGGCACATGGTACTGACAGGATGTTTTTTCAAATGACAGTAAATACAGATCAATGTCACTATCTTTGTCCATCACTGGAAACTTGGCTGCTGAACCCACGACCAGAGAGGCATCCCTGTGCTCTAGTGACCCGAGGTCCTGACCCTGTCGCTGCTGCTGCTGGAGCCTCGCCATCCCCAGCTCATGCCGACGATCAGCTTCCCTCCAGTGTTCTTCTCTGTCAGCCTGGCGTTCTGCAGTTTCTCCTTCAGCTGCTGCTTGGCGTTCAATGAACCGCAGGTATGCCTCAAGATCTGTCTCCATAAGGCGTTTCAGGGCTTCCTGCATCTGAAGAGAGACTCTGCTGGTTACAGGCACTCCGATGCTGGCCCGCTCAGGCGGTGGTGTGATGACAACATTCGGTGATCCTCCAGTGTCAGTCTCTGTATGCCTATCCCGCGAGGCCGTCTCTGAGCCACTGGGATCGGATGTAGCGGGAACCCCGTCATGGTCAAGTTCCCCTGAGTTCTGCTCTGCTTGGATATCGGTCCCGAATAAAATCTTCACGATTTTTGCGACCAACGTCCAATCCTCGTGAGGTACAGTCCGCCTTCAAATCACCTTTGCTCATGTTCTCGTATTCTGCTACACCAGGCATAATTGCAAGTAAAGATAGAATAGAAAGTAGGAAAAGGAAGGAGCTGTTGCTATATGTCTCTCTCTCTCTCTGTATATATATATATATAAAAAATATGCACCGCTTGTTTCTAAGGATTGTTTCCACAAAGATTACAATCCTTCAGTGCAGAGCCAATTTTTAACACTGCACTGAAGCTCTTAATGCAATTATCCCACCGCTGCCACCAATATGTCACGATTGTAGCGTCAGGCCCCAGACCTTCTCACCAAACTCGTGACCAAAAGGACTGGCTGATCTAAAACCGCAATGTGACGTGTGTAACAATACCATGCCCAGCTGCACCCTGCACAAAGATTTTCCAGCTAATGGACTACAATCTATGTACCTGCAACCTGGACGCTATTGTTACTGGGTCGGGTTAATTACGCAATTAAACCTTCACGCTGCCACCACCTCCTTTTTGATCAGAGAAAGAGGAAACTCGGCGTTCAGCTATAACACTATAATGGTTGTTATAATCGACTGCACAACCCGGTCATAATACAGGCCTGTTATACAGAGGGTTAAAACAAACAGTAGCGTCTCTTTAAAGGCAGGGTTTTCGTAAATTACAACTTAGAGCTATAGAAGCAGTTCAACACTTTTAGAAAGTAAGATTTATTACCAAAAGGTTAAAAGGGTGCAGTAAGAATATTTACAGAAAGAAGAAGTAACCAATATATATATATATATATATATATATATATATATATAAATATACAGAGCACAACAGCACAGCAAACAGATAACAGAAAGAAGTTTAGGTAAATAAGTACTTGCCAAATAAATGCCTGCGGTTAAGCAGCTTCAGGTTTCATGAGCTCCAGGATGATTTGCTTTCTTGTCTCTACTGCTAGTTCCGTTGACTCATCGCAGGAGACTTTGCTTTCTGTCTGCAGATCTTGTATCGCAGACGGTTCTATTTCTCTGACTGACCTCAAGAACTGTTTCTTTTCTTAAGACAAACTCAACTGGAATTTTCCTATCACGGCCAAACCAATACCTTATTTGGCAAAATAATTGTTAGGCAGGCTCAGCGTCATATGCTGCTTGTATTCCTGAGGGAGGGGAATGAGGAGATAACGTCTGCTCTTCTGTGCACGCTTCCCCCTCTCAGGTGTCTGCATAGGAGTTTAAGAGAAATACCAAAATGTAGAAGTTTGGGGTAAAATGGAGAACCACACCTCTCCCTGTGGGCATAATTGTGACACCTTGTTGAAAAAGTTAGTTCTCCTTCTTGGAATCCAGACACTCCAAACCAATCACATTTTACACTTACCATAGCTTGTAGACTCTATAACTTTCACACAGACTAAATAATATACACTGATTTGGGTTATGCGTACCAAAGACATTTTGCAGTATTTATTTTTGCCTACATTTATGAAGAAAAAATACTTATTTGCAAAAATGTATAATAGAAACTAAGAAAACTTTTTTTTTTTTTTCAAAAAGAAAAGAAAGCTCTATCTGGCACAAAAAAATTATAAAAATGTTGTTTGCGTTGTATGAGTAATGTTTGTTCAAAGTGTGAGAGCACTGAAACCCTGGGCAGGAAGGGGGTAAAAGTCTTCGATATTGAAGTGGTTATGCATGTACACACACACTCTTATTTGCCTGAAAAGATGACTAGAAACATGAACAAAGCATAAACATCTAATATCTATTGCCCTTTGTGCATTTTACTCTTATACGTATTAACACTTGTAAATAACCTTTTAGAAAAAGTCTTTAGATAAGTAAATGATGCTTTGGCCAATACAGTGTCTAACCTATGAAAACACTAAGAGGTCTAGTTATAAAAAAATTTGCTTTGCAAAAGTCTCTACATGCGAATGTCTTATGATGTAAATCTACAATCAATCACGTTGTCCAGTGATGCAGATCCATGTCAATCATTATGCCCAATTCCTGCTGGCAGCATTTGTTTTTTTTTTATATCATGGGACAGTTTTTTTTTTTTCAATTAAAGGATTTGTTGAAAAAAGTGTGCCTATTTATTTACTATTAACTTTTCTTGTGTAAATGAGTAGTGGTACTATGATATCCAGACCCTCCTTATTTTTAAAGGGGGCATCCAGATTCCAATAAGCCCCCTGCCTACAGACCCTCACAACAAATGGACCAGGGTCATCAACATTGGGACAAGGTATCTTGCCAGGGGGTCCCACCTTGCAAGGTACCAATCCCCACATTGAGGGCATGTGCTTGGGTATGGTTCAGGGGAGGGAGATGCATACTAGTCTCCCTCCTTTCCTGGCCACCCAGGCTGCATGCTCAGATAAGCAACTAGCATGAATTGTGGGGGTACCTCAAATTGTTTTTTTACACTATCCCTACTGTTTTTTTAGATTCACCTATAATTCAGGAATCCTCAGCTGATGGCTGTATGTGCCCAGCGAGAATGAGCCACTAGTTGTTAACATGCCAGCAGGACGAGTTCTTAATCTCTACCATTACTGGGAGCCAGTGGAACCGCTTCCTGATAATGTAACCACTGTACTGTACAGTCAATATCTTTGGCCATATGATTGGCCAGTCCTTCCCACCCCCTGGACATAAAGACCCTGTTAAAAAGCACATGGGACTGGGCGCAAAGGAGTTAAAGACCTGTTGATTTCAACTTTACACAGAAAAAGCACCTGTGTAATTGATCTTTTATGCTGTGACTTTGAGCAGACGAATGCTTTAAAAACTTCCACAGATGTACAGAAGAAATTGCTTTTCTTTACATGAGATCAGCATCATGCTATTTAAGCCCCAAGCATGCTTATTTTAATAAAGATGTATTTCAGCTGAATCACTTACTTGACCCTCACACCTCCCCATCACAACTGTCTTACAGACCTCAAGATGTCAATGTTGGGTGCCTTAAGGCTCAACTTCAATAATTTTAAAAAATACATCCTTGCAGTGCTCCCTTCCCCACACACTACAAGGATTAAATGCTTGTTATGTCTAGGGGTGCACAGTGCAAGCTCTATCACTTAACTTATACCCTGTTCCAGCACTCCCCTCCTCTGCCCAAAGCTCCAGTCTGTGAGTGGAACCTCATGCTGGGGTGTGACCAGAGCTGATTGCAGCTTGCAGATAAGACTACAAAAGACTGGTCACAGTGCCGGAGGGAACCTGCTGGAGCCAGGATTAAAGTAGATGTTTACTCCCTTTCTGTGCACCCCTGGACATAATGGAAATGTAACATCTGCAGAGAACATCTATTGCCATTGCATTTTTGTAAATCTACAACTATGGCTTAACGTAATATTTCTCTATTACAATATATTTTAAAAATGAACTGTACAGATTCCCTGGAATTCATAAATAGTTTCCCAGACTCTCTTTATATAAATGTTCCCCCTGTGCGACATTTGTCGGTGAATGGGACAGATTCTTGTATCTGTCAGAAATATACATGGATTTATTGCACACATATGCTAGAATAAGCACAAATTAGTCCTGTATAACATTTATCTTATTTACTGACAGTTTCCTTTAATCCAAAATGGTGGTATTTTCTAAATTAATGTGTTGCAGTCATAGAAATGTGTTAGAAAAGTGTCACAAGATATTTTTGTATCTGTTGCATGTGCTGGAGCTATCTCTTAAAAATGTCACATAGGATACATGGATTTGGTGCTAGACTCACAAAGACTAATATAGCTTTTGCAATATATTTCAAGCAGTATTGTTATGTTAAACTACCCCCCTTAATGCCTTGGCCAACAATCTGGCAATTTCCAGAAAATGCCATAAAGAATTGTGTCCAGGGGTGTCTTTGGATCAGTGAAATTTTCTGATTTCTGCTCAGTCTCAAAAGAAATGTTACTGTAGGCTATGGAGACAGCCGTTGATAAAGAAAATATATACTGCTCAAAAAAATTAAAGGAACACTGTGAAAACACATCAGATCTCAATGGGGAAAAATATCATGCTGAACATCTATACTGATATGGACTAGGTAATGTGTTAGAAACATAAGGATGCCCCATTGTTTGATGGAAATGAAAATTATCAACCTACAGAGGACTGAATTCAAAAGACACCCTGAAAATCTAAGTGAAAATATTATGTAGCAGGCTAGTCCATTTTACTGAAATTTCATTGCAGCAACTCAAAATGGTACTCAATAGTTTATATGGTCCCCACATGATTTTATGCATGCCTGACAACATTGCGGAATGCTTCTAATGAGACGACAGATGGTGTCTGGGGTATTTCCTCCCAGATCTGGGCCAGGGTATCACTGAGCTTCTAGACATTCTGAGATGCAACCTGGCAGCATCTGATGGACCGAAACATGATATCCCAGAGGTGTTCTATTGGATTTAGGTCAGGATTTAGGTCAGGCGAGCGTGGGGGCCATTCAATGGTATCATTTCTTTTATCCTTCAGGAATTCCCTGCATACTCTCGCCACATGAGGCCAGGCATTGACGTGCACCAGGAGGAACCCAGTACCCACTGCACCAGCGTAGGGTCTGACAATGGGTCCAAGGATTTCATCCCAATACCTAATGGCAGTCAGGGTGCCATTGTCTAGCCTGCAAAGGTCTGTGCGTCCCTCCATGGATATGCCTCCCCAGGCAGCATAACATTCTCTATGGCTTCTCCATACCCTTTTACGTCCGTCACATGTGCTCAGGGTGAACTTGCTCTCATCTGTGAAAAGCACAGGAGGCCAGTGGTGAACCTGCCAATTCTGGTGTTCAATGGCAAATGCCAATTGAGCTCTATGGTGCCAGGCAGTGAGTACAGCGACCACTAGAGGACGTCGGGCCCTCAGGCCACCCTCATGAAGTCTGTTTCTGATAGTTTGATAAGAGACATTCACACCAGTGGCCTGTTGAAGGTCATTTTGTAGGGCTCTGGCAGTGCTCATCCTGTTTCTCCTTGCACAAAGGAGCAGATACCAGTCCTGCTGATGGGTTAAGAACCTTCTACGGCCCTGTCCAGCTCTCCTAGAGTAACTAAAGAACATAAAACTGCCTTCTGTGCTCAAGAGTGGTAAAATGATGGAAAATTTCCGGTCCTCAAAATTATCAGCCCACGCCTTGCTGTCCTCTAAGGGTTGAGAAAAACCCAAAGAACTCACTATAAAAACAAGGAAACAGAGGGTGCAGCGACCTAGTGCATTACCTGAGAGTTAAGTTTATTGAGTTAAAAGAAGATATATACTCACTGTTGTGAGTTGTGATTGGCTCTGATAAAGTGGGGATCGCCCCTCAAAACACGTCACAAATTTGAGGGTATTCTCATGCTTTGGGAGCTGACCTGGTGAAGTGATTGCTTGAGATACTGATATGCCTTTGTCAACATAGTCATTTGTGACTATATATCTCCTTTTAACTCAATAAAGTTAACTCTCAGGTAATGCAGTAGGCTGGTGCACCCTCTGTTTCCTTGTTTCCTTGTTTTTGCAGTGGCTCCTAGAGTAACGGCCTGTCTCCTGGAATCTCCTCCATGCTCTTGAGACTGTGCTGGGAGACACAGCAAACCTTCTGGCAATGGCACGGTGATATATGTTGGACTACCTGTGCAACCTCTGTAGGGTTCACATATCGCCGCATGCTACCAGTAGTCACACTGACCCTAGCCAAATGCAAAACTAGTGAAAAACAGTCAGAAAAGATGAGTAAGGAAAAAAATGTCAATGGCCTTCACCTGTAAAACCATTCCTGTTTTAGGGATGGTCTCATTGTTGCCCATCTAGTGCACCTGTTGTTAATTTCATTAACACCAAAGCATCTAAAACTGATGAATGACCCCCTCTGCTGCTTAACTGACCAGATCAATATCCCAGGGGTTTAAATGACTTGATGCTATACTCTGATTAAAAAGTGTTCCTTTCATTTTTTTGAGCATTGTATTATTGACTGACTGTAGACTTTGACCAAGTACTGTTTAAAGGGAGGCCAAGATGAAATGGAATGCTGTAGTGCTTCAGAAAAAGCAAACCAGCCCTTAATTGCAAATGCATTGATTGTCATGCTCTGTGCAAGCTTTTAAATCATGACCAAAAAGAAAAAAGGACATTCAAAATCTTTGTGCTCAGCTACAGTATGTGTTGCACTATGTGCAATATACAGCTTGTAAGTTAACTCATTCCTTTTGTCAGCTTTTATGTGCTATAACCTGAGGCAAATTAGGCACAGCTCATAACTACATAAACACCATATCTTTTTAAGTCCAGTTCTGACCCATCCATGAATATTTTCATACAATGTTGCAGCCCCCTAAAAGAAATGTAGCATAGTCCAATGAATACTGGAAGTGTTCAGAAATACATTAAGCACCCATTCTTTTGTGAAACTGCTCCATATGCAAAAAAAAAAAAAAAAAATCACAATATACTGTATGTACTATACCATACACTGTTTAGTAATGTACAACTTACCTTCTTGGTACTGCTTTCCAGTTTCTGCATAAGATCATCCAACCTCTGAGCAAAGTTTTCCAATCTGGCATCATTTTTCTGAGACACCATCTTATTTTTCATTGTGGAATACAAATCCTGACTTAGTGAGTACAATGAATCCATTGTCTTCTTTTTCATTTCTAACTCTCCTTTCAAGATCTATTGAAAGACAAGCTGTTTTAGTTAAGTGTTTCACATAAAGGTAATCCCAGGTTATGGTAATAACATAATTTTATTATATTTATTACAATATAACATTTTGTGTAGTATGTTCAACAACAGGGTTTTGGCAGGTTTCGTTTGTAAATTTCTGACACTGAAAACTGAACAAAGCATATATTTCTATAGTATGTACTTGCTTCAAAGCAAAGCACTGATTTTGGTTTCTGTCTGCTGCCTGCCTGATCTTCTCTGCATGATTCATTTCTGACAGCTAATGCTGACTCCAAGAGATGGAGGGGGATAGGGAGGAGAGCTCCAGCACTCAGCCTGTGATTGAAAGCTATGCATATTGTGAGTTTGTGTGGAGAGGAGTGTTTCCATTTCTTTCATTCAGAGATCAGGCTTTAGTTAGCTCCTTGCTATATGTTCTGTGGCGTATGATGTCAAATTTCCACCCTTGTCTGCTAGAGCTCAAAGATGCTGTGTAAACTGTGTGATTTAGAATAATGTAAAAAAAAAAACAGCAGATAAACAGGTACAACTTATGTAGGAGAATTGGTTTCATCTCTGTGTATCACCAGAGGCAAGTCACTTCACTGGGTATATGTAAGGGTTGACAACCGCTTTAAATCTTTATTTTTCCTTCTGTCTTGTTAATTTTATGCCATGAGCTGTAATAATCCTTTCTGTGCAGGACATGTCTTCAAAGAAATGTACTAAAGGAGAGTTACAGGAAGAAAATGAAATACCTTCCTGTGTATTCTAAGGGTTTTTAGTATACCTTCAGATATACAAAGTCCCCGTTCTTGCCAAGGCATCCCTTTTTTCATATAATGCTGTGTGGAAGAAGTCCTGTATTTGCAGATAAACAGGAAACAGAAAAGACCCTTGATGATTCCAGAAGTGATCTCAAAGGACAGCAGTATGGCATAAGAGAAGATAAGATGTATTATTTGGAAACTTGTTCAATTTACATGGATCTAAATTATTGAAAAACTGCAGCTATTCTTGAGGTATATTTCCTAATCTTCTCTGCTTTATTTTTAATACTTTTAGCTTTTTCTTATCTATTAAAATGATTATGATGGCCCTTTACAGAATATACAGTGTAGCATTATAATGACTCAAGAGAGGCAATTTACTGCTACTAATCAACAACATCTCAAGTATCTTGGAAGTGCGTTTGGTAATTAAAATAACTTTTATTTTTGAAAGGATGCTCTGTTTGTTCATCATCTTCTATTAATTGTTCTGTGTGCAGGATGAATGGAATATCAAAACAAGTATCATTATGGGAACTTTGTAAAGAGATTTGATTGATAAATAATTGCAGTATCACATCACCAAAACATGGTACCCAATGCCTTTTTTTTTGTTTTTTGTGGCAGACAGACTGAAGAAAACTGTAACAATAGTTGTCATACTTTATAAACTTAGGGCTAAAACAATGATTGCTTTCAATACTTGTATTCATTACTTATTTGTTTTTCAACACCTGATATTTTTATCTTGGTGGATAATCACATTCCCAGTCCTACCTACCACAGAAACGCTGCAAATGTTTATGTGAACTATGTAGAAAGACACAATTTATGGTCCATTCATACCACTTACATTGTAGTAATGCACATTATGAGGGTTAGTGCTATACAGTGTCATTCTTTGTGAATGACACCACAGTGCAGTGTTTAATCTCTACTTTGATAAATAAATACAAAAATAAATACATTGTAAATAAACAACCAAGTGTATCCAGCAGCTAATACAAAAGTGAGTCACCCCACATAAACCATACATAAATAAAAGAAAACAGTGCAGTGCTAGAATCTGCAAATGTGATCTTTAAAATATACCAAATACTGTACGTTTATGTCTTTTCATAATATGAGTGCCTTCACACCATTAAGCATTCCCTTCACTACCAGTGTGTCAATCCAGAGCACTGTGTCATTTATCTCAGCTGCCTCATTCCTCTGCTATCAGCATGAGTCACTTTTTTCCTGAACCCAAGAGGTAAAATCGTGGCAGGGGAGGCAGCTCCAGCACACAGCTTGTGATTGTTTTGCTCCTGTGTGCTGTGTGAAAGGGGGATGAAGTGCCTTCCCTCCAATCAGCTCTCAATTCTCCACACTGAGATCTAAAGAATGTAACCTCAGCTCCCCATCCCCTGTATTCTGAAAGCTGTAGAGAAGAGGATGTAGCAGGTAAACAGGTACAGCTTATGCAGGATGATGTGTTTCTTCTCTGTCCATCACCTGAGGCCAGTCACTTCAGTATGTAAATGTAAGTATATGTAAGGTTTAATCACTAAATTATAAGAGATCATCTGCAGCTCAATTAAGGATTGCTGTCAGGATAATCCTTCTTTCAAACTCTCTCCACCTTTACTTTTCTTCTAATAATAAATAGCCACACAATGCTATCTGCTGAATCATGTAATAAAATGACAAACAAGATAAAGGGCAATCACATTAGGTTAGTAGAAGACAGGCACTAATGAATCCTCCACGTCGCAGTCTGTAAACGTGATTCCCAGCCAGCTCTCAGCTCTCCTGAAACACTTTGGTCTGTGTGAGTCAGCCAGCTTTAGCTCACATGTGCCCTGGTGCCCTGGTGGTCTGGTGTACATAGACTTGCCTAACTTCTGCTCAGTACTCTGACTTCTCACCTCCTTCTGCTTCCAAATGTCTGCCAGTAACAGATTGACATATAGCATGACAATTCTCCACATCCGCAAACGCACTTCTTCAGGGAAGCCTACCCCACCTCCACCTAAGAACTGTACTTGAATCACCTCCACCAGTTCATCTCCCCCTTCCTTTAGATTGTAAGCTCCATGAGTAGGGCCCTCACATTCCTTCTGTACTGAAATGTGTTGTAATTGTACTGTCTCCCTTATTTTGTAAGGCGCTGTGCAAACTGTTGGCGCTATATAAATCCTGTATAATAATAATATTAATAATATCCGGTCTTGAACGCTGTGTCCTCTTCTTCAAAGACTGGGGACTATCTGTGATCACGCTATTCCACTGCCTTGGTAACCAGAAAATAATCATTTTCTGCTGGTTACATCACTGATTCTCTTTTTGCCAGCTTCCTACTTCGGTTTTCACAGAAACTACTACACACAATCAGCTCCTCTTACTCTACATTGGTTTAAGCGATACCTACATATAGCAGTCACTTACCACAGCTGTGATAACATATAAACACACTACCACAAGGCTTCAAATATTAAATGTCCCATAGCACTGCCTTCCTAATTTTCCGTTGTTCTGTGCCCACTTTGACATTTAGGAAAAAACAATGTCTGTACTTACAATAATAATCTTAAAAAAAATCAAATACTAATCTTAAAAAATAACATAACTTTTCATATAAACTCCATACACCACACAAATTTAGTTAGCTTAAAAATACAGTCAAAAATAAAAGCAATACATTCATCAATATAAATATAATTATCAACATTTGTATTAAAATAAAAATAATAAAAATCATGTAATTATGACCTATACATCTTAAAGATAATGAACCTTTTAACACTTGCTTATTGGGAACCTCATAATCATATCTGTACTACTTAACCATAGAATTAATTGTTCCTAATAAAGCAATTAATAAAAAAAAAAATCTGTTTAAACCTGTTGGTGTTAACACCTGGCATGTGTAAATCCAAAATGATTTTCTTTGGAACAGCCTTCTGATCCAGTTGCCACCTCTCCAATGTTTCTAAATTTTTTCTATACCATAAAACGTTAATAAACATGGACCCCTAATATGACAATGTTTAAAATGGCTAGATACACTTTGTTTAATGTACCCCCTTTTTATGTTATAGACCTGCAGCCCACAAGGGCATTCCATCAAATAAATCATTCCTTGTGTGGAATAGAAAATTAAATATTTAATTTTATATTTCAATAATTTTATTGAGTTTTTCAAGGGTAAACAAGTTAAAAACAGGGAAAAGATAAATGATTCAGTCATACAATATTACAATAGACAAAATATGATTGATCATTTTGTTGTAATTCTGTTCTTGGATGGATGAGTTGTTGGTCTTGTTTTAGCAATATCATCAGAGGTATTCGTGTGTATTTGATGAACTTTGGTGATGTGATTTCGGGGGTTATGGGGGGGGGGTATTGGAGGGGAGGTGGAGGAGGATAGGAATGAGGGGGGAAGGATATAACTGGGAAATTGAGGAGATACCAGTCTTGGTATGGGATGAAATTTCATCTCTTGAACTGTCATCAGGGTTGAATAAAACATTTTAGGTGATTTAGCCATCGGGTCCACTGGGTATTGAATTTGTGGTAGGAGGAAGTGTTAATTGCAGATAGTTTTTCCATTTGACATTGGGTGTTAAGGTCTATAATTAATGAAGTGATTGAGGGGGTATTATTCGTGTTCCATAATCTAGTAATATTAATTTTTGCTGCAAAGAGATTGTTGGTAATAATTGCTTGGGAATGGGTGGGGAGTTTCTCTATTCCAATGTGAAGTAGTGCCAATAAGGGGTTTGGGACTATCGGAGATTTGTTTATTTCGGATATTAATTGGAATGTAGTATTCCAGAAGGATCGAAGTGACTTGCATGACCATAAAATATGGATTGTTGAGCCTAGTTCGCCACAATGTCTCCAGCATGTAGGAGAATGTTTTGGGTAGTAGATAGAGAGTTTAATCGGGGTCAGGTACCATTGATGGAGTATTTTTAGATATGACTCCCAGTGGGAGCTACAGCGGGTAGCTTTATAGGTGATTTTGAAGGTATTTTCCCAGCATTTTAAGGTGATTTGGGTTGAAAGGATTTTTTCCCAATTGGTTAGGAAGGTTGTTTGTAAAGTGAACTGTGAGTTAATGAGGTGTGCATAGAAAGTAGAAATACCTTTATTCAGGAACTGGGGTTTGGTGAAAAAGGTGTAGGCTGTGATTGGTAGTATGGTGTTGAAGGGTAATTTACTTGTTTGTAAACAATGAGCAATTCTTAGGTATGTAAAATTTTCAGTACTAGGGATATTATATTTGGTTTGGAGAGATTGGAAGGAGTGTAAGGATTGATTGGAATGGAGGTCTGTTAATTTAGTTATTCCTTGTTTTGTCCATTGAGATAGGTCCAAAGAGGGGATGAAGAGGTGTAGTATGTTGGTTGGAGTAGGTACATGTTTAATATCTTTAAATGTAGTGGATAGAAGGTCTCGCCAAGCTTGCAGGGAAGCTATAATGCAGGGATGTTTTAGGTGGGGTTCTATGTTTTTGGACGGTGGGGACAAGAGTATATTTTGGAGTTTAAGTGGTTGGAAGGGAAGGGTTTCCATTATGGACCAGATTTTTTCCTTCAAAGGATTCCACCAAAAATATAGTTGGTCTAAGAGGGAAGCCGTGTAGTAAGATTTGAGGTGCGGGAGTCCTGCTCCTCCTTTAGTTGTAGGTCTTATTAAAAGATTGGTGGTACATCTCGGTTTTTTCGAGTTCCACAGGAACTTTGTAAGGATTGATTGTAGTTTAGAGAAGAATGAATTAGGGATTGGTAAGGGGAGTGTATGGAATATGTACAAGATTTTGGATAAAATATACATCTTTAGTGTTGCCACTCAGCCTAGTTTGGAGAGTTCTGAGTGCATAGAGTGTTTAGTTCTTGGGGTATATTTTCAAGTAGTATTTTGTGATTTGCTGTGTATAGGTGGTCTGTTACTGGTGTAAGTCTGATTCCTAGGTTTGGGATGCTACTTTTTTCCCATGAAAATGGGAATTGTTTGGCTAATTGGTTTTGGAGTTGGGCTGAGATGTGAAGGTTGAGTATGGAAGTTTTGGTTTCGTTAAGTTTGTAGTATGAAACTGTTGAGTAGGTATGTAGATGTGAACGGATCGCATGGAGGGATTTTTAAGGGTTAGTCACCATTAATATTATATCATCTGCAAATAGGCTAATTTTGTGTTCCATGTTAAGATGAGTGATTCCTGTGAATGTTCTGTCCTCTCTGAGTTTGGAAGCTAGGGGTTCAATAAGGAGTGTAAATATTATCGGGGAGAGTGGACAACCTTGTCTTGTACCGTTAGAAATGTCAAAAAGATCAGATAGTGTGTCATCTGTCAGAACTCTAGCGGAGGATTGAGAATATAATGACAAGATGGCTTTCAGCAACCAACCTGTGATACCAAATTTTTGAAGCGTGAGGTGTAAGAATTGCCAGTGTATCCGGTCGAACGCTTTCTCTGCATCCAAGGATAAAAGCAAGGAGGGGGTCTTAGCACTTTCTAAATTGTGTAGGAGGGATAAAATTCTTCTGGTAGCATCAGGTGCTTGGCGACCTGGGATGAAACCTACTTGGTCCGGGTGTATTAGGGTGGGTAGGTAGGGGAGAATTCTTTGGGATATGATTTTAGCGTATAATTTTATGTCGGTATTGAGTAGTGAAATTGGCCTGTAGTTCTGGGCTAGTTGTGGGTCTTTGCCAGGCTTTGGGATGGTCATTATAATAGATTGCAACATGTCTTTGGGGAATGAGCCTGAAGCAGCGTGATTAAAGAATTTGGCCAGATTTGGTGACAATTCTGTGGCAAGGAGTTTATAGCATTCATTAGTGTAGCCATCATTTCCTGGTGATTTATTAATTGGGAGTGTTTTAATGATCGTTTCTATTTCTTTGGGCGATATTGGACTAGAAATGGAGTCAAGTTGGTCTGAGGATACCCGGGGGAGATTGATCGTTAGGAGAAATTGTTGTATGGATGTGGTTGTTGGTTGAATGGTGTTAAAGTAGTTTTTGAGGTTGTAAAGATTTTGATAGTATACTGCAAAGGCGTTTGCTATGTCTTGGGGATTAGTGTTCAGGGTATTCGTAGATGGGTGTTTAAATGAGGCTATTTTGGATTTCAGATATTTTTGTGAAATAGATTTGGCTAACAATGAGCTGGCTTTGTTACCAAGTGAGTAAAATTTCGCTTTCATTTTCTGGAGATTCAGATCATATTTATGGAGTAGAAGGGATCTTAATTTATTTCTATCTGCTGTCAAAGACGCAGAGGTTGTTGGGTCTGGAGATTTTTTTGTTTTTTTCTTCATTTGTTTTGATCGATGTTAGGAGGTTATCTATTTGTTGGGTTCTTTTTTTGTTGGTGCGGGCGTTTAGTTGTATCAGAATACCACTCATGTATGCTTTATATGTTGACCACAGAGTGATTATGGATATACCAGGGGTGTTGTTAAATTCGAAGAATGTTCTGTGTGCATTGTGACAGTGTGACGATCTGTCACCCAGGATTCTCAACTAGGCAGGTTGAGGGGCTCCAGGGTAAGTGTTTGATATGGAGGAAAGTGGCTTTTCACTTTCCTCCTTTGTTTGTAAGGTCTGTTTTGGGATCTGGAGCCTGGAGATTTCAAAGACATCTGGGAGAGATGAAATCTCCAATCCTGGGACCAGGTTTTGGGAATGGCCAGGAGACTGATTGCACAGGTGTGTGCGGGCCTTTTCAGAGAGTCAGGATCAGAGTTCTGGGCTCCACCCCGGCAGATAGGAGTCAGGAGGGCTCCACCCCGGCAGATAGGAGTCAGGAGGGCTCCACTTGGAAGACAGGAGGTCACTGCCTGGAAGTCAGGTGGGCTTCACCTAGGAGAGGTGGAAGCCAAAAGCAGCAAGGGGCTGCTAGAGTCTAGCTGTGTGCTAATGGCCAGCTGTGTGCACGAGCCATGGTTTTTGAAGAAGTCTGCAGGAGACAGAGAGCAAGCTGAGTATAAGCCAGGAGGCTGAACCGTTGTTTTGTGGATGATCGATACCCCTGTGTGGGAAACTTCTGTTTTGAACTTTCATTTAAATAAAAGTGGGCTAAAAAAGGCCTTAAAAAAGCAAGCGAGTTGCTGTGTGCGTTTAAAAGCTCTACCACTTTGAAGCGAGTTCCCACAGCATCTATAATCTGTTGCTTATAGTCTTGGTTTTTCAGCAGGAACGAGTTCAGTTGCCATAAACGGGGTAACAACGAATGTTGTTTGCTGTCAAAAGAGATTGTGATCGGAGCATGGTCTGACCACATGATAGTGCCAATCTTGGAGGAGGTGATGTGTTGAAGCGTTCATTTATCGGTGATGAAGAAGTCGATTCTAGAGTAGGTTGAGTGGGATGGAGAATAGTAGGTATAGTCTTTTTCTGTACTGTGTTGGCATCTCCAGATGTCATAGAGATCGTTGGAGTGGAGAAATTGGTTGAAGGTTTGTTTTGAGGATCTTTTGTTGGATGAGGAATCCAGAAGAGGATTACCGATGATGTTAAAATCACCGCCGATGAGTAGTCTGCCATTTCTGTGTCGATTAATGGTGGAGTTAAGTATGTTGAAGAAGTGAATTTGATTGGTGATAGGGCCATAGACATTCACTAATGTATATATAGAGTCGTTGATTTTGCAGATTTAGTATGTAGTAGTGACCTTGTGGGTCCGCTATTTCCGCAATAAATTGAAACTTCAGGGAGTCTCTTATGGCTGTAATGATGCCGTTTTTCTTTTTGGGAATCGTTGCCATATACTGTATACTGTAGAGAACTGAGGAATGTTGAATTTAGGAATTTTTGCAGAGGCAAAGTAGGTCTCTTGTAGGAATATGATGCCAGGTCGAGTGGTGCGGATTTCTCTCGAAAGCAAGGACCTTTTGAAGGGGGAGTTGAGACCTCGGACATTTAGCGAAAATATAGTAATCATTTTGTTGATTGTAGATGGTTTGAATACCGTAGCTTTGGAGGTTCAGATGTCAGGAGTGGACGTCCTCGTATTGGAGAAGATGGACCATCAGGTGTGCGGTTTTGTGAGCATGGGATTGCTGCTTTTGTTGATTGAGTGTTCAACTTTATGAAGGTGGTTATTGAGAAGGGCAGTTCTAGCAAGCGATGACTGGTAGCTTGGGGTAAGAACCAGGGTAATACAGGGGTAAAAAAGCCTTGCAAACAACGCAAGTAACATGTGTAGCAGTATCTGCTACTTTGTAAAGTGGGGGCATGAGAAAGCATGAGTCTTCCGAGAGCTCATGCTTGAAACGAACTTGGGCAATCAGTATGTTCGATCGATCGGGGGCCGATTGCCAGCTAGTGTGTTAGAGAGTGGTGTCCAGGGAATTGAACGTGGAGGTAATATGCTTGATTGAAGGTGATGATCTTCCTGTTTCCATTTGCTGCAGTTGGTTGGATGTTGATTGATGGGAATCTGTTGGTATAATGCTCCATGTTTTCAGTAATTCGTTGCCTGCTTCTAGGGAGTTGATTGTGAAAAATCTGCCTTGGTATTTGACATTCAGTTTCGTAGGGAAGCCCCATTGATATGCGATGTTGTGGTTCCGTAGTGCTTTGGTTATGCTGCTGAGCTTCTTACGATTGGTTAGCGTTGCTTTAGAGATGTCTGCAAACAATTTAATGTTTGATTGGGCTGGAGGAATGGAGCTCGAATGTCTGGCTGCAATCATTATTTTCTCCTTTACGTGGTAAAATTGTATGCGCGCCAGTATATCTCTGGGAATCGTTGCAGGTAGAAATGATGGTTTGGGGATTCGATGTGCTCGATCTATGGCCAATTCCACATCGGTGAGGGTGGGAATGAGATTTTTCATATATTGTTGTATGAAAGGTACAATGGCGCCTGTGGCGATGGATTCTGGGATCCCATGGAATTTAATGTTGTTCCGCCGGGAGCGATCTTCTAAGTCTGCCAGTTTGAGCTTAATTTGTTCGATGTCTGTTTTATGATCTGTGTGTGCATCTATAAGATTGTTATGTGTGGTACACACTTCTCCTAGTTTGTTTTCGATATGGCGGATACGTTTCTCTTGGTTTTTGACCGTATTTGACACTCAAATTTACCTCTTCACCCCTCACCTCACCTCCACTTTCTCCGCCCGCATCACTCACCTCCTAAACGACATCTCTGACTGGATGTCGCTCCATTTCCTCAAACTCAACCTCTCCAAAACCGAGCTTCTCGTCTTCCCTCCTGCCCGCGCCCCCCCCCCCCCATCCTATCCATCACTACTAACATCACCACCATCAATCCCGCCCCGCAAGCCAAAGTCCTTGGGGTCATTCTGGACTCTAACCTCTCCTTCCAACCTCATGTCAAATCACTGACAAACACATGCAGGCTCCACCTCCGCAATATCGCCAAAATACGCACCTTCCTTACCCCAGACACCGCTAAACTACTTGTGCACTCCCTGATTATCTCACGCCTTGACTACTGCAACTCCCTCCTCACCGGCCTACCCCAGTGCAAACTCTCCCCGCTTCAGACCATCCTGAACTCAGCTGCCAGACTCATCCACCTCACCAGCCGCTCCACCTCTGCCACCCCCCTCTGCCTCTCCCTCCACTGGCTCCCTATCGCCCAACGCATCAAATTCAAACTACTCACTCTGACCTACAAAGCCATTCACAACACTGCCCCTAACTACCTCACCGACCTGATTCCCAAGTACCACCCTACCCGTACCCTTCGCTCTTCACAGGACCTCCTTCTATCTTGCTCCCTGGTCTCCTCCTCACACGCACGTCTGCAAGACTTCTCCAGGTCCTCCCCCATCCTCTGGAACTCACTACCCCAATCCATCAGACTGTCACCTTCCCTCCTCACCTTCAGGCGCTCCCTGAAAACCCACCTCTTCAGGGAAGCCTACCCCACCCTCACCTAACTGCTGCTCTCCTTCATTCCTCCTACCACTCCATCCCCCACAGCCACTTCCTCCTGTACCACTACCCCCTCCCTCCCAGATTGTAAGCTCGAAAGAGTAGGGCCCTCTTACCCCTCGTGTGCTGTTCGTAGCTGCTGTAATGTTTCATGTATTGTCCCCCCCTCTATTGTACAGCGCTGAGCAAACCCTTTGGCGCTATATAAACTCAATGTAATGTAATGTAATGTAATGTAATTAGAAATTTGGGATAATGAGGCAGTCAGGTCAATATGTAGCGTCTGTCACAGGGAAAGGAGCATGTTCTTCATGGAAATCTCTGTGATAGGTTGGTCAGAAGCAGGATAGGAATCAATTAAAGATGGAGCAGAAGCAGATAGTGCAGTGTTTGAGATAGAAGATTGAAGGCTGTCAGGGGGTGATCCTGTGTCCAGCCTGGGTCTCAATTTTGCCGGGCTTCTAGTTGTGGGAGACAGGGGGGGAGAGGACTCACCAGGATCTCCTGGATAGAGCTATCCCTTCAGCCTGGGGTCCAGATGGTATGCAGCCTGATGGTCTGTGTTCTCCCCTTGCTGCTGTAGCTGGGCGGACAAGCCTGTCAGCAGGGGGCTGGCGCCATCTTGGCTGCAGGGTGCGAGTGCTGGGTAAAAGCTCATCATCTTTGTAGGGTGACCCGGCTCTTTCCTCCTGCGGGTCATAGCCCTTCTGGATGGCAAGGGGTTAATGGCTCTAACGAGCTGTTAATTACTCCCTGGTGTCGTAGTGTGCCGCGATCGTGCTGGCGGGTGGATGGAGCTCTCTTCACTGAGCATCCATCCCTGGAGCCAGCTGCGCATGCAACCCCTAAATATTTAAATTTTAAATATATTGCCTGTTACATTAGCAGTAAAGTCCTTTTTTCTTCTCATGTTTACCATTGAGGTGGTACACTCACAGCACCTACTACATATTTGCACAGTTACATACATAGTTACCTAGTTAGTCTGCTTGAAAAAAGACACAAGTCCATCCAGTTCAACCAATAGAAATTTACAATCCTATATACACAATCCTATGCCCACAGTTGATCCAGAGGAAGGTAAAAAAAACATGATCCAATTGCTTTAGCAGATATATCCAAAAGGAAAATTGTATGTACCCTGGGTCAACTTTACCTATAGATATTAGTATCAATTTATATTATATGCATTTAGGGAAGAATCCAGGCCTATTATAAAACAATCTACGAAGCTGGCCAGAACCAGCTCTTGAGGGAGTCTATTCCATATTTTCACAGTCCCTACTGTGAAGAGCCCTTTCCATATTTGGAGGTTAAATCCTTTTCCTCCATACATAAAGAGTGTTTCCTTGTCCTCTGTGATGACCTTAAAGTGAATAACTGTACACCAAGTTCACTATATGGACCGCTTATGCATTTATACATGTTAATCATATCCTCCCGTAATTTTCTCTTCTCAAGAGAGAATACATTCAGTTCCTATAATCTTTTCTCATAGCTGAACTCCTCCATGCCTCTTATCAGTTTGGTTTCCCTTCCCTGCAGTTTCTCTAGTACCCCAATATCCTTTTTGTGAACTGGTGCCCAAATCTGAACAGCATATTCCAGATGAGGTTTTACTAATGATTTGTACAGGGGCAAAATAATGTCTCTCTGGAGTCTATACCTTTCTTAATACAAGAAAGATTTTGCTTGCTTTGGAAACCCCAGCTTGGCATTGCATGCTACTATTAAGCCTGTGATCTACCAGAACACCCAGATTCTTCTCCATCACTGATTCCCCCAGCTGTTCTCCCCCTAAAATGTATGTTGCATGCGTCTTTTTTAGCTCCCAAGTGCGTAACTACATTTATCAACATTAAACCTCGTTTGCCACAGAGTTACCCAATTAAACAGTGCATTGAGGTCAGCTTTTATGCTATAGACATTGTGTAAGGATTTTATTCCATTGCATAGCTTGGTGTCATCTGCAAAGACTGAAATGGTACTTTTAATCCCAGATCCTACTGTCTATCATTTATAAGTAAAAGTAAGGGACCCAGCAATGAACATTGAATAAAAACCTACTTGAAAAAGAAATGTAAAAGAAGGTGCCTTCGGTGGATCCAATACATTCTTCATTAATTTAGTCCCGTGTGTGGGGGGGCTTTCTATATATAAACATTAGGATTTCTGGTACTGGTCCTGGGTGCTTATCCTTGCTTAAAATAGACCAATGTTTTTTTAATAATATTTCTACTTTCTTATATTCTGTATTTTAGTTTGAAAACACTGCTGCATCCTGTGTGAGAGAAAAAGAGCATCTAGCCCCACATTTTTGTTCGTTGAGATGCATTTCAATATATTAATTTTGTATGGGCTGTTTGATGCACTACAAGCCTTTAATATACGCATAAAATAAAATGATTACTTTAAAGTAAGTATGCATACCGCTAATTTTCTTAGGTTAGAAAGCATTTCATTCTGATCCTTAACCTCTGTATTCTGAACAGTATTAATCATCTCCTCCTTTTCCGTAAGCCAGGCATCAAATCGGCACTGAAACACAATTAAAAGAGTATGATACGGGCTCAAACAAAGTTGTTCAGTTTTTATATGAAAAAAAATTCACAATCAACAAGTATGTCTGGAGAGCACTTAAACGTATTGCTAAAATTACATGCCAACTGATTACCAAGAGCAAAGTCTATAAGTTTGACCCCAATTTTTTCCAGAATGATTAAAGTGTTTACTAGTGTTGGTGTCTGTATCTACTGTAGAATATGTATATATATATATATATATATATATATATCTCAGTCAGGCAAATAGTATTTTTAGAATTTGAGGTCAGAAATGGTGGCCCTTGTGTTTCTCTTAAGTGTACTGTATATCACACCCAATTTTTTTTTTTGTTGCTAGTTTTAGAGTAGGGAAGAATTAGACCACCTGCTTGGTGAACACTGGAAGTAAGGGTTCTAGCCCTCTCCTGCTGTACTGAAGAAGCTTTTTTAAAAAAAATCTGTATGTGTTTCTGTTGTAGAGTTCACCTCAGATTAATTTCCAGGTGTTTTTGTCTTCCCAGCTTACCATTGATTGATATCCCTGGTTCCTACAAGATAGTGGTTTAAAACACTGATTGACGTAACTCCCGTGATAGAGGGTAAGGTATGTAGCAAATGAAGATGTAAATATGTCTGCAATATTTATCTTTTGGCCTTTAAAAGTACTGTACGTTAATCGAAATATTGAAATAACTATGAATAGTCATTCTGTCATTTAATGTTCTTATTCCTGTGTGCTTCCTTTGTGGAACTGGAAAACCCTTCTCTTCCTTTCCATTTTGTGATAAGAATAGGAGTTGACGTGAGGGGTTTCCGTGCAATCTATATTTATACTTGTTAATTAGATCAGAGTTATCCAGACGGGGTGAGAGCTATAATGGAAGTATTGTGCTATTTGAGGCTAAATAACTTTATTGCACTTTAGTTACCTTTGACTTAACATTTTCTGCTTCACAGCTCCTGCTATCTGAAAGCTGCTGACTTCCAGCCTAAGTATCTGTGTGTCACTCTACTAACATCTAGTGCTTGCAACAAGAGTATTCACTTTCTGTAAATGTGAGCCTAATAAGATGGACTTTCGCTTGGAGACAATATTTAGTATGCTTGTGTATTTATGCAAGTGGATGAGTGAATGGTTATCCAGTAATAAGTTGATATTTCCCACTGTGCCTTATTTATTTGGGTTCGCTTTTCAGCACTATTGATTTCTGCATATCATTGGTGGTTGGAAGAAGTAATCACCGCGACTGGGACTCAAAGAGGATGACTGCTTTTTCCATTCAGTGTTCTGTGGAAAGGTCCGGACTTCACTTATTTTAATTAAGACAATGTTGTCTTGTTTTATTTCTATTTCCATGGTGATGGAATGTGGTTTTGACATTTAGGGGGCAGGGTTTTTTATGAATTCGTGAATCTTTGTAATTTGATATTGAAAATAAAGAATTATATTTTTTCTCTCCTTGTGTCCACATGTTGGATTGTTTAGCTGGAACAAGCCTCAAGGGGTGTATCCCATAGGGTGTGTCCCTGGGGTGCTTTCCTAGGGACTGTTTTTCATGTTTATTGTTAAAGGTCTTATCTCCCACACACCTTTTCTCTAGGTGAGCAGACAGCTGCCTATATCATATACGTGTTTCCACATTAACAAGGTTTTCTATCTAACTTTTCTGGCTTTCCGCTCACAGCTGTCTTTTAATACAATGTCAGCAAGATAGAAAGTGAGGGTTACTCTCTTCACTGAAGTCCTCCATAGCATTAAACACCTGATAGAGATTATAACCCTTGTTCTACTTTATGCTAAATTAATGTAACTAGGCAGAATTGTTAATCATTTCGCACAGACTGTCTCTCTGTCACTAATGGATATGCTCCTAAACAGCTTTCAGATTATCACAAAATGGCCACCACAATTTACTTTTATGGGACTGCTACTGAAAAGAGAGACACTTGTGACTGCCTTTAGAGTATGTGGAATCAAAATGAGGAATGTTCTGCAAGACAGTCCTGGAAGAAGGAGAAGATTGAGAGAACATTCTGGAAGAAGACACCCTGCTGTTTTTTTTTGTGGCAAATTCCTTTTGGTCTAGAGTTTAAAAACTTAAACAGATTCCACCTATTTTTTCTGTCTCTCCTCTCACAGATTTGGATAGTTCTATTTTTCTTTCAGGAAGGTGAGGGGGGATACTGGATCCTGGTTTCTCGCCTTGGTGAGAGTGACATTTATATTGTTTCCTGGGATACCTATATCACAGATCTTAGCAGGCCACAATGGTGCATGTGCCACATCATCAGGGGCCCCAGCTGTCTCTTTTTTTGCAGAAGTCCCCTGAATCAAGCGTCATGGCATGTGCATGTCACATCACATGACATCAAAAGGACATCACAGCGTGGAACTGCCTATACTACAGCAGAGCAACAAATCCCCAGAGAACACTGCTGCATAACCTCTGAGTATGCTTTTTTTTTTTTGCTTTGCACAACCTGGCTATAGAAGCATTGGTGAAGAGGGAAAAGAAAAGAAGGGTGTGAAGTTCCTCTTCAAATTATAGAATACAGAATAGGTATAAGGTCGTCATGCCAATTCCATAAAGAAAACATTTTGAAACTTTGTTTTAAAATTCTGAGTATTGCAAATCCCACAAGAATATACTTCAGCACAGGGAAGGACCATCTCTTTGCCACATTTGTGATTTTCAGTGCTCTCCAATCTCAGTAGAATATGCATTTCAGATTCACTTAGGTTTCGTGGGTGAAAATCAGAGTTAAGTATATTTTTTAATTTTTCTGTTTAGGAGGGTTGGTGTGGAAGGTGGCATTTTTCATGAGTGGGGCCTTAATGCATTTTGATACAAAGTCAATTTTAGGCAATAATCACATATTTTATTACTATTGTTTGAAAAACATTTAGGCAAGAATGACATATTACTGTATATTACAATCAGGGATGCATTTACCACAAGAGCACCACAATTGGCTTATGGCAACAGGCTTCAAGTATTAGTATGAAATTTTACAATTAATGAAATACTAAAATTTTCCCAATATTATGCTTCTCTCTTCTGTTAGTAAAAGAACTCCTGTAAGAAAGGGGAGCAGTAGGTGTTTATTGTTTAGGAAATAGGAAATGATAGTGCTAATTAATTGCAGGAGTAGAAGCTGTTAACCCAACATAGTAAACGTTTAGCTTGAAAAGTGCATGATCACTTAGAAAACTGAAAAGTAGCAAATAAAGTTAATCAGTGTTCACTTTTAACCACTTGCCATTCTGAGGATTTACCCCCCTTAATGACCAGGCCTCTTTTTGCTATTCGGTGCTGTACTATTTAAACTGATAATTGTGTGGCCATACAATGCTGTACCCAAAAGAAATTTACGTCCTTTTTTTCACACAAATAAAGCTTTCTTTTGGTGGTATTTGATCACCTGTGTGATTTTTATTTTTTACGCTATAAACAAAAAAGTCCAAAAATTTTGAAGAAAAATTATATTTTTTACTTTCAGCTATAAAAAATATTTAGTAAACTCAAATTTAGTTATAAATTTAGGTCAAAATGTATTCTGCTACACGGTTTTATGTAAAAAAAAAAAAAAAAAAATCGCAATAAGTATATCGATTGCTTTGTGTGAAAGTTATAGCATCTACAAACTATGGTATAGATACTGCAATGTACGCCATTTTTTTGCTATACAATATCTGACAATTGTGCGGTCATGCAATATGATACATAAATGAAATTTATGTCCTTTTTTCACACAAATAGAGCTTTATTTTGGTGGTATTTGATCACCTGTGTGCTTTTTATTTTTGGCGCTATAAACCAAAAAATATATTTTTTTAAAAAATGTTTTTTGAAAAAAAATTATATTTTCTCATTTCTGTCATACAAATTATCCAAAAAACTCAAATTTCTTCATAACTATAGGCCAAAATGTATTCTGCTACATATATAGATAACGGAATTTACACAGCTTTTGCTTTCTGACTGCCCATTACATTTCTTGAGGTGCTAAAATACCAGGACAGTACAAACACCCTCAAATGACCCATTTTCAGAAACTAGACACCATAATCTATCTGCTGAGAGGCATATTGAGTCCATGGAAGATTTTTTTTTCCCCACAAGTTTTTGGAAAATGACAAACTTTTTTTTTGTTTACACAAAGTTCTCATTTAAATTATATATTTCTCACACAAGACATGGGTATATGTGGAATTACACTCCAAAATACATTCTGCTACTTCTACCAAGTATGGAGATACCACATGTGAGACTTTTTGGGAGCCTAGCCACATACAGGAGCCTGAAATCCAATGACCACTTTGAAAGCCTGATGGTGCATAACTTCCTCATTTCACTTCACTACCTATCACAGGCCTTGAAATGCCAGGATAGCACCAAACCCCCCCCCCCCCAAATGACCCCTTTTTGGAAAGTAGACAACCCAAGAAATTTAAAAAGAGGCATGGTGAGTATTTTGCAGATGTGATTTTTTTTCACAAGGTTTTTTTTCTTCATTTTCCAAAAACTTGTGGCAACAAATGAGATCTGCAAAATACTCACCATGCTTCTTATCAAATTCCTTGGGGTGTCTACTTTCCAAAAAGAGGTCATTTGTGGGGATTTGATGCTGTTCTGGTATTTTAGGGCCTTCAAAACTGTGATAGGTCTGAAGGTGCTTACTGAATTTTGGGGTCCTGTACTTGGCTAGACTGCCAAAAAGTCTATCACATGTGGTACCCCCATACTCGGGGGAAGTAGCAGAATGTATTTTGGGGAGTAAGTCCACATTTACCATGGCATGTGAGAGCAATAAATCATTTAAGAGACAATTTTGTGTAAAAAAAATTTTTTTTTTGGTCATTTTCCAAAAACCTGTGGTAAAAAAACAAATTCTTCTATTGACTCAACATGCCTCTCAGCAAATAGTTTGGGGTGTCTACTTTCCAATAAGGGGTCGTTTTGGGGGGTGGGGGCATTTTATGCCTAGCTTTAGAAGTTTATGCCATACATGATTCACTCTTCTAACCACCTGAAGACCAAGCCTTTTCTGACAATTTATGTTCACATGAAAAAAAATCTGTATTTTTTACTAGGAAATTACTTTGAACCTTCAAACATTATATATTTTTTTACAGCAGGCACCCTAGTAAATAAAATGGTGGGTGCTACAATTTTTTATGTCACATAGTACTCATGCAGCGATTTTTCAAACGCAAATTTTTTGAAAAAAAATACACTTTTTTTACTTTTAATGCATAAAAACACAGTATATTGGCCAATTATTTGGTATAATATAAAAGATGATGGTATGCAGAGTAAATATATACCAAACATGACATGCTTTAAAACTGCGCATGCTCCGTGCAATGACTACAAACTGCATACATTTTTAATATCCATAGGTAATGTTTTAAAAGCCTTTACAAGCTACCATTTTAGATTTACAGAGGAGGTCTTTTGCTAGAATTACTTCCCTTGATCTGACGTTCGTGGTGAAAACTCACATGCATGGTGCAACTGGTGTTTATATACCGGCACAAGGTCAATGCTCGTGCACGCAAGTGCGCACGCGAGGAAAGCGAGGGTGCTTTTTTTTTAAAGTTATTTTGATTTTTTTAATTATTTTTATACTGTCCCTTTCATTTTTTTTGTTTTATCACTAATGCTATCACAGGGAATGCAAATATCCCCTATAACTTCAATGGGCATTGTCATATATTCTTTTTTTAGAAGTCTGGGGTCTATCAGACTCTAGATATCTCCTCTGGCCTTACATTATCTAATCTTACCAAGACTGGTGTGATCAGATGCTTTCCCAATTTACAAATGGCGCTGTTTATATCCTGTGAAACTGAAGTGATGAAATGCTCATAGCTTCTGATTTCTTAGACAATAGAGATGATTGGCACCATTCCGGTCTCCAATCAGCTCTATGGTCATCTGGCAGAAACACTGGCGGCATTCTCAAGTTTCCCCGATGGCACAGGACTGCCCGAGAAGGCCGTGGAAGGCAGTGGGGGGAGGGGGGGATCATCATCTCCTGCTGCTTGTAAAAGCAATCCTGCAACTAATTAGTCACTAGGATTGCTTTTACATGAAAGCTGATCGCTGGCTGAAAAAAATGATAACAGCTGTAGGCATCATCCTGGTATAACCATTCAAAGTCCAGTGATGTACCAGTACGTCGCTGGTCCTTGTTGGGTACATATGCTATGTTCTTTTTTTTTTATGCAGCCTGTGGGCTGAATGAAAAAAGAGAAGAAATCTCTGCCAGAAAAAGTGTGTGGTATGCCCACCATTAGAATATAGTACCCTGCATCCACCCACTTCTAATGGTGGGCATACATTAGGTCACATGGTGACACATGTGCCAATTCCAAGATTGTACAAATGTCTAAATAGTGGCACACTTGAATAAAAATTGTCCACGTATAAGTGGTACCCCATATGGAAAAAGGATGACACCAAGTCCCAAACTATCTTGCCACTGCTCCCCATGTAGTCTGAGCATACGGGTGGCTCCACGTGACTATCATTTCCCTGGTAAATCCAAAACTTATATGTAAAGCCTGTTGCCCTCTCACAGGTCTTATACATCTTGACCCCATATCTGGCACACTTGCTGGGGAGAAAATGTTTGAATTCAAAGCGACCAGACTCATCGACGCATATTTTTTGCTGTGGAGTATAGACATCTGCAAATTTTTGGTTAAGGTGAATTACGAGGGGCTGAATTTTATGGAGACAGTCAATTTCAGGGTCACCTTCAGGACAACAGAGTGTATTGTCGTTGAAATGCATAAAACACATTATACGCTCATATCTATGCCTGGCCATGGAAGCAGAGAACATGGGCTTATGATGAATCGGGTCTGTGGACCAATACAACCGCAATTAAATTTTTTTAGTAATGCCCATGTTGAGGGTAGGCCCCAAAAAAAATTATATTTGGAAACCTTAATGGGTTTCCATGCGAATGGTCTGGCAAGGTTTGAATTTGGGTTGGCGGCGATAAATTGTTGTGCATATAAATTGCTTTGATCCACAATCAGTGCATACAGATCTTCCGTGAAAAACAGCTCCAAAAAATCAAGGGGAGTAGTTAAATTAGCTGTTTCCACCTGAATTCCGGGTTGGGCAGTGAATGGGGGAAGTACGGGTGCTGATTCTGCGAACACTATGGTTTTGTGTGCAGTGTATCTAGTGACAGTGACCCACTGACACTGCACTTGCTGGGGGAGAAGGGGGGTAAGCGTAGGGGCTAAATGCCAGTGCTGGCAGGTGCCGACACTGATCCCGCTAACGCTGTGTTTTTGGGGACACTATACTAATGTGAAGGCTGGTATAGCACTGATCTGATCAGATATATTGATCTGTTCAGACACTATACTAGCAATGGAGGTTTATTGTCTATGAGCGTGTTCCTGGAAATCAAGGGTAATGTGATTACTGTTGTACTGACGGGCATTCTGACACTATCTGAGAAAAAGGAGAAAAAGGAGAGAAGCGCCTCTAAGTGCAATAAGTCTTTTAATTCAAGTCTAAATGTAGAAACACTCACATGTGTGAAGTAATCATAAGCATAAAAACCGTGGTTAACAATAGTTAACGGTGGGGTGGTAACCCGGGTGAAGAGCCGTCATCTCTCTGCGATGTGACGGCTCTTCACCCGGGTTACCACCCCACCGTTAACTATTGTTAACCACGGTTTTTATGCTTATGATTACTTCACACATGTGAGTGTTTCTACATTTAGACTTGAATTAAAAGACTTATTGCACTTAGAGGCGCTTCTCTCCTTTTTCTCATCTACAGAAGTTGCTACAGCTTATTTGGAAGCCTTGCCCTCAGTGCCACACGGAATCCTACGCTCTTCATACAGTAGCCACTAATACCACCATCACCCCATACTACCATTTCCCAGGACTTTGCAGTGTTTGCGCTGTTACAACCCTTCCTCATTTTTTCTGAATCATTCTGACACTATCTGGGAGGGGTGTGAAAACCACGGGAGAGCGAATCACATATATATATATGTGATTCTGTGCAACTGTTCTGTCCTGTAGCAGTATTTCTGCTATAGGGCGGTCCGGAAGCTGTTACAGAAGCGATTTAGGCCAAAATGTATTCTGTGACATGTCTTTGCTAAAAAAAATCCCAATACGTGTAGATTAATTGGTTTATGCGAAAGTGATAGCATTAACAAATGGCAGTATAGATACTGGGATTTTTTTTTATACTAATAATGGCGGTGATCAATAACTTATAGTGGGACTGCGGGACTGTGGCGGGCATTCCGACACTGGGGGGGAACTGACTTGGTGGCACTGACATCCCCAGTGACGCCAATACATTGATCAGTGCAACAAAAAAGCACTGACACTGTACTAATGGCACTGGGCAGGAAGGGGTTAACATTTGGGGGCAATCAAAGGGTTAACTGTGTGATGGGGGTGTTTTAATAGGGGGCTGGGTGTGTGTGCTTAGCAAAGTAAAGCACACGGATCGGGATGGCTCTGCTCAGCAAACCCGATGAATGTACCCAAACTGACAGGGAGGAGGGCTGCATTGTAAACACCGCAATTGGCGGTGCAGGTAGGGCAGTCGCGCACCTTGTCCGCCCCCCCCCCCACCCAGAAATGCAAAATTTATATATATATATATATATATATATATATATATAGATAGATAGATATATCTATATATATGATTTTGCGCAGCAGGCCCAACCTGCATCAGTAAATGTACTGTGGGCGGGCCTTAAGTGATTAATACCCACATGTTCAGTCTTCTGTAAACTTACAAGGTAGTTTTGCATATAATGCAGACATCAAGCTACCTAAAAAGTGCATTCTAGCTTTAGTTTTTACTAAAAAAAAATTGCATGACAAAAGGGGCAAAATTACGCAGGTGTTTCCACCTGATCATGATATCTAAACACAGCCATGATTATAATTATACTAAATAATACTAACCTGTTCTTCAGCAAAATGTTGCCATTTCAGAAGAATTTCCTGTAATAGAATCCACCTGTCTTCTGTCCATCTACATATTGCAGCCCAACGGTCTCCCAAGCGCTGAAAATGAAAATTATATCATTAGTAATAATAAACTTTATGACATATTATCTTATGGTATTGTAAATCATATTATGAACCTATGATAATTTTTTTTTTAATGCATCAGTTTTCAGTCCACTTGGGTTTATCTCCTTGTGTGTCAAATGTTTCAAATCTGTGCTCTGCAACTATTGTTCTCCAGGCAGTATGAATGTTAAAAAAAATGAAATGAAATGAAAAAAAAATCTAATTTGTATCTTGCTTTAAACTGCTCTGCAGCTCCTCCCTCTTGCCTCTCAAATTATTTTTAAGTTTCTTGTTGGGCTGTAAACTACAATAATGCACAATAACACAATAAATAAACATTTTGTAATATAAAATGTACCATTCACGGGGCGCATGCGCGGCTGGGAACTTTGATGGCCGCATTCCTGTGAGCTCCGTACATCCCCCGACCTAAGAGACTCACCCACGGCGCACCGCTGCTCCATATTCCTCCCTGGGTGAGTCACAGTAGCAGGGCACCCAGCGCGCCAGACCTCAGTCCTATAATGGGGAAGATAGGGCGCTGGAAGCCCCCCTCCCCTCCGCCACGTGAGCCGTGGCCGTCACCGCTGCAGCGGTTTCTTCACAGGCCACAATCCTCGGCCTCAATTACAACAGGGATCCCACAGACGAGCTCCGACGGGCCCCCAGTGGCGGTCGGAGGTACTACACCAGCTGCCTCCAGCTTCCTCCACAATGCCTCCACAATGCAGCCAACCTCCTCACTCCCAGGGATGAGCTCTGACGGGCCCCCAGTGGCGGCAGGAGGTACTACACCTGCTGCCTCTACAATGCAGCTAATCTCCTCACTCCCTCAGCACCAACATATAGATGAATCTGAATCCCAAATCCCTATAGAGGGGACAGCAGAGCATCCTTTGATGAGCCTTTCCTCCTCCGCTCTCACAAATCTCCGTGTGTCACCTGCCCTCACGATATCTACGCTAGAAGAAAAATTGCAGGTATTCTTGCGCAATATTACCGCCACTATTGCCGCTGAAGTGGGCAAATTAGCCTTGGATCTTCGTGGAGAAATAGCGCAGATTGGGGAGCGTGCAGATCAACTGGAGAATAAATTTGATGAACTGGTGCAATACGTTCATGTCTTGGAAGAAGACAATGCATACTTGAAACACACCATGTCCCAAATTCAGCTCCAGCAAGAAGATTTGGAAAACAGGGAACGCCGGCAAAATGTCCGTATTCGAGGTATATCTGAATCCATTGCCGATTCCCAACTTCGCCGACACCTCCTGTCTTTCTTCACCACAACCGCACCCTTGGTCCCAGAAGCGGAGTGGCGCATGGACAGGGCTCATCGTTCTTTAGGTCCCAGACCTGCTGACGGCACCAGACCACGTGATGTCATCGTCTGCTTTCATTTTTTTGAGAGCAAGGAAGCCTTGTTGGCCTCTGTACGCAACGTTCCCTCCCTGGAATTTAAAGGGGACCGGCTTCAGCTCTTTTGTGATCTTTCTCCTATTACCCTGGCTAAACGGCGAGCGCTGAAACCACTCACCACACATCTTCAACATCTTCGTATCCGTTACCGCTGGGGTTTTCCCTTCAAGCTGGTCGTCTCCAAAGATAACGCCCAAGTTATTCTACGCGATCTTTTTGAAGCGGACTCCTTCCTGAAGCAACTGGGACTACCCCCCCTGCCAGACGACAATGCCTCACTACCATCTACTCCATCTCGTCCTTCCGCTACCCCCAGCAAGATCTGGACACCAGTTCGTAGGGGCCGGAAGCGTCTTTCCCGTACTCCACAACGCCCTCGCCCTGCTCGTTGTAGTGATGATCCTGCTTGATGTTTTTTTTTTTGAGGTGTTCTTCAAGGTTGTATCCCTATCTCCTCCCCTCTCCCCTTTCCATCCCCCCTCCTTTTCTTCCCTCCCTTCTTCTCCTTCCCTTTCCCCCTCTCCCTTCTTTTCCTCACCCTCCCTTCTTCCTCCCTTTTTTTTTTTCATTTTATTTTTGCGCTGGGTGCCTTTTTATGCTGTATCTTTTTGGCCGGGTTTGCCGAATTCTATGTTCCGGTTGTCATGTTGCCCCCGATCACGTCCAGACATTTGCCTGGACGACTTGGGTGCCGATGTCTTTCCCAAGTTCATATCCATACGGATATCTATGTTCTTTATTGTAATTTTTTGGGTTTGTCTATCAATGTTATTAGTTCTAATGTTTCATGTCCCTACTGTTCTTAGATTTGTCTCATCGATGCTATCTCCATTATTCTTTATCTGGGTACATTTGCTATTTGTATGTTTATCTAATGATGGCTTTACGGTTATTATCGTACAATGTCAAAGGTCTTAACTCCATCCAAAAACGGTGGATGGCTTTGAAGGAATTTCGATCCTCAGGAGCAGATATTATTTTTGTCCAGGAGACCCATTTCAAGTCGACTGGCTCTTTTCGTTTTGCCTCAAGGTTTTTCTCCCACTCCTACTCGGCTTTTGATCCCACTGGGAAAGCCGGAGTGGCTATTTTGATTCGGACACACTGCTCCCTTCGGGTCATTTCCTCTAAAGTCGACCCACGGGGTCGTTATATCATTTTTGAATGTATGTTTGCTGGTTCCCCCCTTATCCTGTTAAACTTGTATGCCCCGAACGCAGGTCAATTACATTTCCTCTCCCAAACCCTTGCTAGACTGAATGTCTTTACCACACCACATATGATCATTGGAGGTGATTTTAATTTAATCATGTCCCCCCACAAGGATAGGAAAGTACTATTTGAATCCACCCCCTCGAAGCAGCAGTGTTCCTCTTCAAAATCTTTTCGCAAATTGATAAGGGAACATCGTCTCTTTGATGCTTGGCGGATCAAACATCCCCTTCATAAACAGTATACTTTCTACTCCATCCCTCATCGGAGTTTCTCCCGCTTGGACCACTTTTTTTATCTCTTCCCCCTTACTCCCTCTCTTGGTTTCATCCGAAATCAATCCCAGTACATGGTCCGATCACGCCTCTTTGTCTCTGAATCTTTTCTTCCCTGATTCTTTACCGAAAGCTTGTCATTGGCGTCTCAATGAGACCTTTCTCACTACTGCCTGTTTCCGTGAAGAACTCTCTCGGGGATTGGATATGTACTTCCAACACAACGTTGGCTCAGTGACTTCTTCCTCGACACTTTGGGAAGCCCACAAGGCCGTTTTCCGGGGAATATGTATCTCTATAGGCTCCCGTTTGAAAAAGTCCTCAGCCAGTGCCAAGACTTCTCTCATCCACCAATTATCCTCAGCTGAGCGTCAACTGCTAATCAAGCCGTCCATAACTCATCTTCGTAGGGTTACTTCTCTATGCGACCAAATCAAAGCTCTTGACTCACATAGAGCTGTGCAATCACTTCTTTGGGTCAAACAGAAATTTTATGAATTTTCCAATAAGCCCCACCGTATGCTAGTCAACAGGCTTAAAACGCAATTTTCTCCCTCGTTACCAGACCATCTTCTTCAATCAGATGGTACACCTACATATGACCCTCATGTAATGGCCTCACTTTTTGGATCATATTATAAGACTCTCTACAACTGTTTAACCCCAGATCTCCATCCTCCTTTTTGTAAAACGTCATTCGATGCCTTCTTTGAGTCATTCTCTTTGCCGCAGATATCACCTTCTGACCTTTCGGCCCTTAATGCCGATATCTCATCTGAGGAGCTGTATGATACAATTAAGCAGCTCCCTTCTCACAAATCACCAGGACCTGATGGCTTGCCTTATTCTTATTACAAGATATTCATAGGCATTTTGGCCCCCCATCTTCTCTCTTTGTTTCAGGATCTCTTAAGAGGTGTCCCCCCTCAGGCTGATTTTTCACGTGCCTATATTTCCGTTATCCCCAAGCCTGATAAGGATCCTTCTATTCCGGACAATTATCGCCCCATTGCCCTGTTAAACTCTGATTATAAAATATTTACTAAGATTTTGGCCAATAGGCTTTCCCGATTCCTATCCAAGCTCATACACAGGGACCAAGTGGGCTTTGTGCCCACCAGGCACGCTGCGGACAATACCAGGAGGTCTATTGACCTGATCGACCTGATTAACAGAACTTCATCCCCTGCTATATTGCTGAGTTTGGATGCTCAAAAAGCTTTTGATCGCCTTAGCTGGCCCTATATGTTTATGATCTTGGAGAGATATGGTTTCCGGGGCCCGTTTGTGATGGCCCTGAAGGTCCTTTACTCCTCCCCGTCCTCAGAGGTCAGATTGTCTTCGTTTCTTTCACCTTCTTTCAGGATGTCGAACGGTACAAGGCAGGGGTGCCCACTTTCCCCTTTACTGTTTATCCTCTGCCTAGAGCCGCTGGCCACTGCCATTCGATCTAACCCTGACATAAGAGGGATACATTCCCATGGGCGTGAATATAAATTGTCCCTATTTGCAGACGATATCCTTCTTACTCTAACTAGTCCTTGCACCTCTCTTCCGGTTCTTCATAAAACCTTACAATTATTTGGGACCCTGTCAGGCTACAAGGTAAATACATCCAAAACCGAAGCACTCCCACTTCATATCCCACCCGACATGTTAACCTCTCTCCAAGCATCTTACCAATATCGTTGGTGTACCCACTCACTGAAGTATTTGGGTACCAACCTTACTTCCTCCTACCATTCCATATATGAGGCTAATTTCCCCCCCCCTATTTGTTGCTATTTCCCGTTCCTTAAAAGTTTGGGACACCCTACCTATTTCCTTTCTTGGACGTATAAATGTTATAAAAATGACCGTACTGCCCAAACTTTTGTATCTATTTGCAACTCTCCCCGTCCCCATCCCTATGTCCAAGCTAAATTCTATCCAAAAATCTCTCTTACGTTTTATTTGGCACAACAAACAACATAGAATTGCACGTACTGTACTCCTTTCTTTACGCTCTAGAGGAGGCTTGGGAGTACCGGATATTGTGACCTATTACTATGCCACCCACCTTCGTTTTTTAATCTCCTGGTCCACCAGACGCCCTTCTAACAAATGGACTGAGATTGAAACCTTACAACTTACTCCGACCCATTTATGCTCTCTGCTTTGGGATATGTCAGCGGTGGCCATCGCTTCTCACCGACACCTTTTACTTGGACCCATGCAATTCTCCCTGTCTATCTGGAAGAGCTGCAGGGCTAAATTCGCTTTGTCCTCCGAGTGCTCCCCTCTGACTAATGTTCTCTTTAATACCTCCCTTCCAGATAGTTTGTCCTTACACTGCATGCTCCCATGGGCCTCAGCCGATCTTTTCCAACTGCGTCATCTGGTCCATCCCGCAACTCGGAAATTTAAATCATTTTCCGACATCCAAAAAAATACCCAAATACCTCCTCAGCACTTCTATGTTTATTTGCAGATACGCCATTTTTTCTCCACCCTGTCACCCTCATTGACTTTGCAGAAGCCTACACCCTTTGAGCGCCTGTGTATTCAGGGCCCACATCAAAAGGGCACAGTCTCCAATACATATAAGCTCCTGCTGGATGTCCCTCCCTTAACTATTGATACCCATCGCTATATGGGTAAGTGGTCCCAGTTTCTCCGCTGTGACATTGACTTGTTGCAGTGGAAGAAAATATGGGAGAACGCATCCAAATCCTCTATGTGTGTAGTTTATAAGGAAAATGCTTACAAAATCATAATGTTGTGGTATCGAACCCCTGATGTGCTCCATTCTCGTAACCTGAGTGCTTCTCCTGCTTGCTGGCGCTGCGGAAGGGAAACCGGCTCCCTTTTTCACATTTTTTGGGACTGTAGGCTTATCACTCCCTTTTGGGAAGAGGTTTTGGCCTTATTACAACTGGTATTACATTCCTCTCTCCCTTTTGAGCCTCTTTATTTTTTATTGGGCCTGCCCTTTCCAGGTCTCTCTAGACCATCGAGGAGACTCTCTGTGCATATTTTGACGGCGGCCAGGAGAAGCATTCCAATGAGCTGGCTCTCCCCTACACCTCCCTCAATGTTGACATTATTTAAGATTATTGCAGATATCAGAAAAATGGAATATCTAACCGCTTCACATGCCGATTCTATAATCTCATTTGAAGCTGTGTGGAACCCGTGGGATGTTTACACCTCTGGTCAACCTGCTTGACTTGTGCGGACTTGATCATCCTTCCAATGTTGCCCTATTGTCATTGCATACTGTTATTTTTCTACCCATGTTACTAGCATCGATGATCCCTTTGTTTTTCTTTATCTTTATTTCTTTTTAAAATGTCATGTATGTATATACATGTGGAAAATTTAATAAAATGTTATTCATAAAAAAAAAATGTACCATTCACCTATCCACTTCATGATGTAAATTTTACATTTCAGACTACCTTTGCTATGTAGTTCAAACAATAAATGTCTTTCACTTTGAAGGAAAAAACATTTTCAGTCAGCTTTGCTGCTATTATACATCAATTTGCATTATTACTGTCAAATGCAAAATGTTTTTATAATATTCCTTATAATGTTAATGGAAAATATATCATTCTTTGTATTCATCATCTAAAATTTCCAATACTTTTAAGCATAGCAAAGTACCATAAAGCTAAAACAATACAGAATAATAAATGATGAAAGTTAAAATTTAGTTGTTTATACGGTACTTTGTTCTATAAGAGGCACAGGGGTGGAAAGAACTATGTTTGCTATCAACCAAGGTGCTAGGCATATGGAATCAAATAAAAATTTATAATCACGCAATATTATTAAAAGGAGGTTGCAAAGTGTTCCCATTATGAATTTATTAAAAGAGTTGAGAAAACAAAATTAAATATCTACGGTAGTTGAGTTAAATTATTAAATGTCTGTTATGGGCCTGTTCACCTTTGATTATTTAATGAATAGCAAATATTCAGGAACCTTATTTTTTTAAATTACTTTTAATGGAAACACTGCAAACATAGCAAATAACATCTTTACATTTCATGAAAATATTTATGATAGGGCTGTTTCAATAAGCAATAAGGAAAATGAATAAAAATTAATAAAATAAACAAAAAAGTGAAGATGTGCCCCTGTTATAACATGCAGATATTTTCAAACAAAATTGATGACTAGCTTGAATTAATATGAAGTCTATGGGGGGCGGAGAATTTGAAGATGAATTATGGCCATTTTTAGGCTAATAGGCAAGAGATTGTCAAACAAAGAGCATGGGGAGCTGGGAACAGCTATCAGATATATGTAAAAATACATTTTAAAAATTACCATTTTTCAGGGACAGGGTTCTTCTTTCTATGCAACTTTGAGGGCCGCATGGGAAAAATACCAGTCTGTCTATTGACATGCTTAGTGATGCCTTAAATCTGTGTGTGGTGATACAGAACAGTATGGTTCTAAAGGACAGTGTCTGTCAGGGATCTCCTCGATCCCTGCCGCGATGGTCCCGGCGCAGGCGCACTGCTCCGCCCTGTACACGGGCACTAGGCCGCGGCGTTCGAGTTCACTCATGCGCAGTAGAAGCCACGGCCGCCCACTGGGCACCAATGGCAGCGCAGGGCGGGATATTTAAAGGTCCCTGAGCTGTCATTTCGTTGCCTTCTGGTCTTACCTGCTTCCTGTGATTCTGTACCTGTGCCTTGTAAGTTTATTGACCCGGATTGTTCTTGACCTGCTGATTTCTCCTGCCCAGACCCTTGCTTGCCTGACCTCTCTCCCTGGATGCCCCTCATTAGATCTGACCTCCTGTTGCTGACCTGGCGTGTGACCCGACGATTCTCTGCCTGCTCCCTTGTACCCTACCGTCCTCTATGTTACCGACTCGGCCTGTCTGACTACGCACTTGCTCAGCCATCCATCCCATCGGGGTCACCCGACCTCCTCACATCTGGCTCTCCCTGGTTGGAGCCCCTGGCGAACACCCCTACCACTGACAGGTGTGCTCAGTAGTGGCGACCTGGTCTCGGGGTACTACAAGTCCATCCCCACCATCAGGGGCCCTGGTGAACAAGTACCCTGGGGCTTAGACTCCGCGCTCTGGGCACGCCTGACCAGTGGAGTGCTAGTGGTGCCGCTCGGCGGTCCCTCACAGTACCAGAAGGCCATGACTGAGCCTCGAGGAGGACCCTCCCCGTTGGAGGAGGTTTGCAGGCACCTGGCTACCCTGACGCAAGCAGTAAACACATTACAGGACAGATGTCTGCAGATCGAGAATCGGTTTCAGGCCTGCACCATATCTGCTCCTGTTTCACAGGCCCCGGCTCCTGCACCGCCGGTCGCAGCAGCCCACGAGCCGGCTCCTGGGCCTTCCACATCACTCCCTATGGCGGAACCCCGAGTACCCTTACCCGAGCGCTTCCACGGGGATCGCACACTCCTGTCTGCTCTATTTTGAACTGCAGCCACGGACCTTTTTGACAGAATCGGTGAAAGTGGGGTTTGTTATCTCCCTGTTGCAGGGTGAACCCCAAGACTGGGCCCACCGACTAAGGGGAAACAATGATCCTCATCTGGTTACGGTTGACAGCTTCTTCAACGCTATGGCCATCTTATACGATGACCCACAACGGGCGGCCTCGGCCGAGGCCACATTATACACACTCCGACAAGGTCGGCGGGCGGCTGAGGAATACGCCTCTGACTTTAGGCGCTGGATGGGTGACACTCATTGGAACGAGTTCGCACTTTTGCACCAGTTCCGTATGGGCCTTTCTGAGGCTCTGAAAGACGAGCTCACCCGGGTGGAGGTGCCCGAGACATTAGAGGACTTGATTGCACTCACCATTAAAATTGACCGTAGGCTACGGGAGCGCAGATTAGAGAGGTCTGGTCAGGGTCGCGGAAATACCTGGGGGTCATTCCAAGGATCCAGTCAACATACTAGGCCAAACATCCAGAACCTGCCGTCTGAAGATGCTCCCGAACCCATGCAGTTAGGCCTGGCACGGCCTAAACTATCGCCTGAGGAACGCCAGCGCAGACGCTCCCAGGATCTGTGTCTGTACTGCGGCGAAGCTGGTCACATGGTACGTTCCTGCCCGCAGAAACTGAGTAAGTTCACCTCATCTTCTTTATCTATTGGCAATATGAATCCGTCCCAATACTTAGTTGTTCCCCTCTCCTTTCAGCTTTCAGAAAGGACCGTGGAGGTGACGGCCATAGTTGATTCGGGGGCATGCAGCTGTTTTGTGGAAATCAATTTTGCCCACCAGCAGGGTATCCCCCTCCGCCCAAAGGAGAAGGGGTTTCACATCTTTTTGGCTGATGGTTCCCGGATAAAGTCAGGGGTGGTTAACCAGGAGACCCCTTCCATTGTGACTTCCATTGCCGGTCAGCACCGGGAACTCCTCCGCCTGGATGCTATTGCATCACCCCTTTTCCCAGTCATTCTGGGGCTCCCTTGGTTGCAGGCCCATAACCCCCAAATTGACTGGGAAACTGGGGTTGTCTCGTTCCCTTCCCCATACTGTCGGGAACTGTGTCGAACTTCGGGCCCGGAGGTCCCCCAGGTCCTCCTGTGCTCTGAAGGGGATGACAGCCTAAAACAAGTGATTCGTGCAGCCTATCATAAGTTTCTTGATGTGTTTAGTGAACGGGGAGCAGATGCTCTACCCCCCCACCGCCCATATGACTGTCCTATTGATCTGTTACCCGGTTCTGAAATTCCTTTCGGGCGAATTTTTCCCCTTTCTGAGCTAGAATTAGGGGCCCTGAAGGATTATATTGAGGACAGCCTCTGAAAGGGATTCATCCGTCCCTCCACTTCCCCAGCAGGTGCAGGGATCTTCTTTGTAGAAAAGAAGGACAAGACTTTGAGGCCATGTATTGACTATCGGGAGCTGAATAGGGTCACAATTAAAAATCGTTACCCATTACCACTGGTACCTGAATTATTCCAGAGCTTAAAAGCTGCAGTAGTATTTACCAAGCTGGACTTAAGGGGAGCCTACAATTTGGTTCGCATAAGGGAGGGGGATGAGTGGAAGACGGCCTTCCGCACCCGTTTCGGCCATTTTGAGTACCTGGTCATGCCTTTCGGGTTGTGCAATGCGCCGGCCACCTTCCAGCACTTTGTAAACGACATCTTTAGGGACTTCCTGGACATCTTTGTCATCGTCTACTTAGATGACATTTTGATTTTCTCATCCTCCCTGGGGGAGCACAGGGTACATGTAACAAAGGTGTTGGGGCGGTTGCGGCAGCACAGGTTGTACGCTAAAGCAGAGAAATGTTGCTTTGAACAGGCTAGCGTTACATTTCTGGGTCTGATTATCTCCACCACGGGGGTCGCAATGGACCCTCAGAAGGTCTCTGCGATCCTAGATTGGCCTGAACCCACGGACAGGAAAAGCGTCCAACGTTTTATTGGGTTCGCAAACTTCTACCGGAAGTTCATCAAGAACTTCTCGGGTCTGGTCTCCCCCATCACTCAGTTAACCAAGCTTGGGATGCGATTCAGATGGACGCCAGAGGCACAGGAAGCTTTTGAAGCACTAAAGAAGTTATTTACCTCGGCACCCATTCTGGGTCATCCCGACGCCTCCCTGCCCTACATCTTAGAAGTAGATGCGTCAGAAAACGCGGTTGGCTCCATCCTTTCCCAGCGGAAGGGCGCCAAGGAATTACTTCACCCAGTAGCATTTTTCTCACGGAAACTTACCCCTGCGGAGAGGAACTACGACATTGGGGATCGCAAACTACTGGCTATCAAGACCGCATTAGAAGAATGGAGGTACCTGCTGGAAGGTGCCTCCCATCCCATCCTGATATTCACGGACCACAAGAACCTGGAATATCTGAGGACGGCCAAACGTCTGCGCCCACGACAAGCAAGATGGGCATTGTTTTTCTCGAGGTTCCAGTTCCACATCACATACAGGCCCGGCTCAAAAAACACGAAGCCAGACGCGTTGTCGCGCATGTGCAAGGACACCAAGGAGATCCCAGTACCCGACACTATTCTTCCTGCAGGAAGTTTCTTGGCCCTCCAGACGAACCTTCGCTCCGAGATCCTGAGAGCGTCCACAGCGATGTCTACCTCCGATGGGGCGCCCCTCCAGAACAAGGAGGGACTCCTATGGAGGGAGGACCGGATTGTGGTGCCGGAGGATGCCCGAACCTTAGTCTTGGGACATTGCCATGACCACCCAATGGCAGGACATTTTGGCCCGGTCAAGACCCTGGAACTTCTCCGACGTTCCTTCTGGTGGCCGGACATGGCCAAGGATTGTAAGAATTACGTGGGCTCCTGTGCCATCTGCCAGCGGAACAAGCCTTCAAGAAATAAGGCGTGGGGCCTGCTACATCCATTACCCATCCCTGAACGGCCCTGGCAGAAAATCTCTATGGACTTTATAGTCGAGCTTCCACCTTCACTGGACCACACAGTAATTCTCGTGGTCGTGGACCGCTTATCCAAGATGGCCCATTTCATTCCTTTACGGAAGACTCCATCAGCAGCCGAGACGGCGCAAGTTTTTATTCGAGAGGTCGTTAGACTGCATGGGGTTCCCGAAGACATCGTCTCGGACCGAGGGGTGCAGTTTACCTCGAGGTTTTGGAGGGCATTGTGCAAAGCCCTGGATATCAAGCTATCCCTTTCCTCGGCATTTCACCCTCAGACCAATGGTCAGACCGAAAGGACCAATCAGACCCTAGAGCAATACCTGCGATGCTACACATCATTCTCTCAGGACGACTGGGTGCCACTTCTCCCTTTGGCGGAATTCGCGTACAACAACGCTTGCCATTCAGCAACTGGGCAGTCCCCGTTCTTCTCCAACTATGGGTTTCATCCTGTCTTCCTCCCGGATTTAGTCCCGGAATGCCCAATTCCAGCGACACAGGATGCACTAACCTTCTTCACTTCAAACAATAAAAAACTACAGGAAGCCATCCGTCAAGCCCAAGAAGACTACAAGAGGGCTTTTAATAGGAAGCGAAGAGGGGATCTGGTGTTGCAGCCCGGAGAGAAGGTTTGGCTGGCTACGTCGAACTTGAAGATGCTCTGCCCGTCAAAAAAGTTGGGACCTAAATTTATAGGCCCTTTTTGCATCAAACGGATGGTCAATGAAGTGGCCTATGAACTTGTTCTCCCTGAGACACTCAAGATCCACCCTGTCTTCCACGTGTCCCTGTTGAAGCCGATAGTCCCTGATGCCTT